>NC_134276.1:178783506-181183506 GCF_949628215.1 Phalacrocorax aristotelis | reverse complement strand
AGAAGCAGGGAGGGAGGACAGGAAATCTTTATTATAGATGGTACAGCTTTTTGTTTGACTCCAAGATATAAGATAAATTCAGTGTTGGGATTTTTTTGGTGGTGGGTGTATTTGGTTTTTTTGTTTAATAGCAGTCAGTCCTACAAACCTTTGCTATACCTCAAAAAAGGCATCAGATTTGGTGGTGGATCCTTAGAACATTAATTTGCTCTTTAACAATACTGTGTTTCTTTTAAACACTTTCTTTCAGACAAAGGGCCAGTTACCAGCCTCCTCCCTTCTCAGGTAAACCATTCCCCAGTGATAAACCACCTCCTTTTAGGAAAGAAGATGAAATTGAGTAACAGGTCTCTCAAAAATGCTGTTATTCACATCCCGAGTCATGCTACCGGGAAGATGTCTCCCATTCCCCAAGATGATCTTAAAACAAAACTGAACTCTCCGTGGCGCACTCACATACGCGTCCATCGAAAGAATATTGCTAGGGCCAAAGGCCAGCTGGGCTATGGGGATACCATAGGACTAATAGATGAGCAGAGCGAGAGCAGTAAAACAAATAGTCCTGGTGCAAAGGAGGAGACTTCCAAACATTCTGACTTTGGAGAAGGAAGAGGTGGCGGTTTGGATGACAGGACTGCTCGAAAAGCTGACCAGCAGTCGTCTGAGCCAGTCTCTACAGACAGTAGTACAAACATGTCAGTGGTTCAGCTAAAACTGGAAGCATTGGAGCTCACCACAGATAACAAAACCGATGCTGAATCAACATCCCATCAGTGCGGGCAGCCACGTTTATCAGAGTCCTCCAGTTCATCCAGCGACAATGGAAACCTGGCTAAATCTCCCCAGCCTGGGAACTCAAAGCCGCAAGTCTTCAATCCTTTTCCCAGTGTCAAGCCTCTTCGAAAGTCAGCTACAGCCAGGAATTTGGGGCTGTATGGCCCCACGGAAAGAACCCCGACTGTACACTTCCCACAAATGAGCAGAAGTTTCAGTAAGTCTGCCAGTGGCAACAGTGGGACCAGGAAACGATGATGTACTACCGGCACTTCGTATTTCTGACAGCAACAAAAAATTTGTATGCTTTTTTTAAATGTGTGTGTGTATGTGTGTCCCAGAGCGTTTCTAATCTTTAGGTAGGTAATGGGGACAAAAGTGGTTACCAGAAGTATAAATATGTGTCTTTGAAAATTGTGCTCCCGTGTTGTTATGGGATAGATTAGTGAAGATGGACTCTGGCACCCTATTGACGATTCTGATGGTTCTGTGGTAAACTAAACATTGATTTGCAGTGTGAGGCATACCGTTTCTTTAAATTTAACTCAGGCATAAAATCACTGGCTGCCTTCAACCCGTCAGTCCCCATGGCTGCCCCCTGTCTCTTTCAAAGCTCGAAGGACAAATTGTCTGGTGCAGCAGGCAGGTATAACAGTTTTTATGACTCTTATGCAGCTTCTCTGTTAGACCTCATCATCATGGGTAGCTGGAGGAGCCATGACTAACAGAAGCACAAGCAGCCCTAGCACTCGAAAGTATCACTTTGTGTTCAACATTCCCACTAATCTACCCGCCCACCTGGCTTCAGACGTTCTTGAGAAGCATTTTGTGGTTCTCTTCCCACAGCAGTCCTCTGCTGATACTGGTTTTAATACAAATGTAATGTAAAAATAATTTTTAATATAAATATAATGCATGAGAATAGCAGACCTAAGTCCATCCACAGCTCTGGTTTGCTCCTTTTGTGTTGCATGTGTACATACGTACTTTTCTGTTAGCTACTGCTGGAGAGTTGCAGCACTGCAAAATTAGGTACAACTGTATGTGTAGCTGTATGAGTATTACGGTACATCTTGACTGTAATCTAGATTACAGGCTTGTAATTAAATTATATTTTCTAGTTTAGCAGTAGGTAAAATATATGAATCTTCCAAAGTAGTTTAGGGTTTTAAATACTAGAAGTAGAGTGATTAGATACCTAGGGTGCCACTTATCGTTAAAAGCCAACTCATCAGCCACTATGTACGTGGGGTGGGCCCATGGGACTGCTGTGGGCTTCCAGGGCTTGGTTCTCATTTGGTGGGAAAGAGCAATGGCAAAGCGATAAGCTTGAGTATTTACTTCAAAATCAAAAAGCAAAGCTGGTGAATACCATAAGACAAGTACTTTTTTTTCTCTATACACTAAATAGGCAAGCAGAGAAACTAAATGTGAACAACTCAACTTCAGGGATGCACAGTTAGGCACTCTAAAAATTACAGGTTGCTCATAAAAATGTTACAGCTCTGCTGTGAATTGTACGTATCGACTGTGCTCCATTACCTTATTGCTTCCACCTTTCCCATGACGTGAAAGTGCAATTACTTTAAACCGGAGTAAAAGCACTAATGATGAATCACTGTATGTAATACCTTTCCTCCTTCTTTAAAATTCTTTGTTAAATTTGTGAATAAATATATCATTGTCTATTTATTAATGTATCCCATAACTGATAGGATGTGATACCAGTTTTACTCTATACCATGATTTATAAGCTGTACAATATACCCTGTTTATTGTTGTGGGGACAGTTTTATTTTGTTGTTGTTTTATACAAGTGTATGCATATAAAATAATATACAAGTATGAACACTATAAATATAAAACACATGTAGTTCAGATCTTGCCCCTGCCTTATTTTCAGATCATAGTAGTATTGTCACTAATGATTATTTATAGCGCTAAGTAAATTTAAAGTAATGTAGAATTTAGTTGCTGATCATGGACTGTACGAGAATTGTTTCTGCCTTGATTTAGAAGAAATGGACTTCTCAAAATTTTACTGTGAATCATTTGCCCCAGTTTTTCTTAGCTTCGGTGTATCATGCAGCTGTATACTGAACCAGTAAAAATAAAAGGACTGTCATTCTGCAAAACCTGATGAAATGTTGCAAGTACATGAATGAATTTTCAGTGTGTTAAGGTGTGATTAAGCAATGGAAAATTAGCAATCATTGCAGGGATGTTGGTTGGAAGAAAGAAATTCCAATAGAATAGTAATTCTAGTGTATCAGACCTAATCAATAATCAACGGGCGTGCTCTGAGGGTCTACTTGGACCGTTAGGATTGAGGCAAAGGAACCATGGCAACTCAGTGCATTAGTTTGGTGATGTTTGCTGCAGGGATAAACAACATGAAATTGTTCATATAGAAATAAGGTGGGTGATTTCACCGTTCCGTGTTTTTCCTTGACCTTCTTGCGATGAGTTACCCGGTGCCTGTCCACAGGCAGCAGTCACACCTGGCCGAGTGGCAGGGAGCCAACGGCATCATCTGACACCAGCTCCACTGAAGCATGAAGAGGCAAAAATTCATCCGAATGGATCCCTGTCCTTGTCAATCCTTTGCTTGCTCCAGTTCTACTTCCTTTTTGTTGGCAGAAGATTCGTTCAAGGCAAGGGGTTGTCGTGGAGCCCCATGGTGATTTGAGACACGCAGTCATCCCAGACGAGCACATTCAGCCTGTATGTCATCAGCCAGCAGGGACTGGTCGGGTGACTGGTTTCTCAAGCAGCCAGAAACTGCTGTGTTTGGACACCTCTGCATTGGTGACGGCATTCTTGCAAGGGTGTACACCTCTGGGAGGGTCATGGGTGGGAAGGGTGGATCCAGCGCACTGCAGGGAAGTGCAGGTGTGAACGATATCTTCTGCACATCCTTCCTCACTGGAGAGCCCGGAGACCCTTCAGGGCTTGCACAAGCTATCTTTGTCATGAGGTATTTAACATGATTTAGGACACAGAAGTGTTTTGCGGTGTAAGACCATGTCAGGCTACCTGATGCTCAGGCCCAGCCTCCCCCAGCCTGCAGGATGCCATTTCAGCTGCGCTTCATCCTACAAGAAGCATACAGCACTTACTGGCTCACCGCAGGTTTAAAAAGAACCACAAATGTTTCCAAAGTCTTTTTCTGATAAAACCATATCAAACCACACTGGCTTACCACAAATAAGCGGGCAGGCATAGTGGTGGCATGGGAGGCGATGCATTGGGTGGAGATGTTGGGAGGAGGGAAGGAGCAACCCATCCAGGCAAGGTGCAAAAAGTTTTGAGGGAAAGCAAACTCCTTGGTGCCTATGTGTCTTTTTAGGTCGTTTGTTTATAAACAACAAATCAAAGGATCAGATCCATGGCATACCACTCCCTGCCCCTCCTTCATGCATTCAAAAGTGTTCATGGACTTGACTGATGCCAGTGAGGAGCCACATCACGTGTCGTTGTTGTCCACCTGCTTGGTAGCCCCAGTGCTTGCTCCCAGCCTGCCCGGGCAGGAGGGAGACGCCAGCAGAGAGCCCTCCGATGCGGTTCACTGCAGCTCGGTTCGCACAGTGAGTTGTCAAAGGGAGCAAACGCTCGAATCCCAGCCAGTGTAAAACATGTTCTGTCATTGCTGGCACACCAGACTTCTCGTGGCCTGTGCCCTGAGCCAGCTCTGCAGGGAGGGTGTAGCTATAATGACACTGCCCCAAAACCAGGCTAGTAAGTGTTGCTAACTGACAGGTGTGCCAGGCCATCGCTGGATGGATGTGGCCGTGCAACGCTGGGTGAAGCTTGCCATGCTATCTGCAGCTCTGCAATGCTTTGCAGACCTGTGCGTGCTCAGAGCACGGCTTGCACCAGTTTGCAGGGGGTCTGGTGGATTTATGCACTGCTCAACTCACATTAGCACTTGGGATGTAATCCTCCACGTCTGGTTTGTCAGCAGTCACCCTGCCGGTCTGGTAGAAGGGACTGCTACGTGATACCTTGTACGCTCTTTCCTTCTCTCAAGGGTGTGTACAATTTTTCATTATCACTTGTTGGTTTTCTAATATTTTATACTGGTGATGCCAGGAAATTTTTTGAGCAGTCCCTCATTTTTTTTGAATACTGGAGCAGGAGAGACAGGTGCTTTCTGCATTGCAGCACTCAATAATTTTTGCAACCGTTGCTATGCGCGTTTGGCTTGTTCTTTTTCTTTGTGAACTCCCAACCCTTGTTTGTGTTCATTATCTGCGTGTTTGATAACAGCTTTCAGGGAGATAAGGATAGCCATGCTGGCCAGCTTAGCCCAGCATCTTTTCTCTGACCACTAATGGTTGGAAACACCTCAGAAAGGAGTCTTGTAGGAACACGGTGATTCCAGAGACAGCCTTCCCTTAGGGCAGTCATCCAATTTTGTCTGGGTTATGCACATCACACAGAGGTGAAGTGGCTGGCCAGGCCAGCAGCTCATCCACAGCAAACCAGCGGCATCCTAATCTAGGCAGCTGCATGTACAGTGGGGACCACAAACAGTAGTTCAGTAGCAAAGTTTCCTCCTCCACATGAAAAGAATAATAAGCGAGACATAGGCAGGAATGAAAAGAATAACAAACACCAGAAAATATGAGCCTGAAACAGTAACTGTCGCTGTGATTCCTGCTGTGTGCCAGTTTGCCTCTGCAGGCTCCGCTTGCACTTCGAGCGCATGGAGGTTCCTCCCCTCCAGGCTGACCAGCCTCCCCTTGCTTTGGGAGATGCTACAGGACTGGTGTGAGGCATCCTCTGAAGGGGCAGGTGGTGGGAGCAGGCTGGAAAGTCTCACAGACCCTCAGAAAGTCAGACATGGCTGAAAACCCGGGACCAGCACTTCACACAGCCCATGCGGTGATGGAGGACACACAGGCAGTAGTTCCCAAACTGGTTTTTCAGCCCTTTTCGCACACACCCAATGGTGTTGCTCTGCTCCTCTGCTCACTGCCCATAATAGCTCCTCTGCTGCATGCGTGCACGTACCTTGCTCTCCCTTCCTAATGGCTCCAGTGGCTTCTCCAAATGACACACAGGTACAAACACTGGCCCCTGAGTCCAGGGCAGGAGCCAGTCGGTGCAGGTATACCAGAAGGCCACCTGTGGATGGAAGGGGTTTGGCCAGCAAGAAGAAAGCAAGTTTATTCTTAGGCAAAGTGGGTAAGGTCTCTAGCAACTGTCCAGCATAGGTATAGGAGTCCAATGTTAGAACTTTGAATAGCTCGCCTGCATCAGTCACTTATGCTCAGGGAGAGGAGAGTGAGCGAAGCCTTGCGAGGTGTGAACTTGTAGTTCCAGGCACCAAAAGTGGTGTCAGAAAACTTAAAATTTTTTCACAACTGGGACTTACAATTGCAGCTTTCCATACTTTTCTAATTACGGCTTTTCACAAAACCAGTTTTCTTTCTATATTTTTTTAAATAAATGTAGGTCTATTGCTCTGTTTTATCTGCACCAAAATACAGCTGTAAACCTGATTGTCTTCTGCCCCTTCTCACACTACCAGTCACTTGCATTAGACATCATGCCCTTCTGAACTCCAGATTACTGTATATGATAATTTTTTTACACTGTTTCCCCTGCACTAGTAAACTTATCCCCCAGCTGGAAAAATACCACTCACTGCCTGGCCTCTAGCACTCTTGGGGAAGAGGCCTTTCTTCAGAGGGAACAGAAGGGCTGTTGTCCACTTGGCAGAGGGACAGATGACTTGGTGTTGCCTGACACGTTCTCTGTCCCCACTAGCCAGCGCTGAGTCACCGGTTTCCATCCAGACTGGAAAGTGTTTGTTCCACTCATGCCAAAGAGATGCTTCTTCTGCCATCATGTGAGAAGCAAGCTGTCACACACCGCTGCTGAACCTCCAGGCCGGTGTGACGGACAGAGGAGAGGGTTGGTGGGGGATGTCACTGTTGCAGTCTGCAAGATATGAGAGCATCTTCTGTGAAAGTGCCAAAATATCTGACCACGAAGATGCAATATTGCTAACTACTAGAGGTTAGACCAGTTTTGCAGCCAATACCACCAGCAGGTCAGTGACGCATCCCCTGGCCTCAGCCCGCACCATGCCTTTCTGTGTTCGTATCAATTTGTGGTGATCTAGGAGCGGTCACTAGATGCCACTGGTGCTCCATGCAAACACAGCCATGCTGTGGTTCATGTGAAAGGATACACAGGTGTAGCTTAGTGTTTCCAATTTTTCTTTCATTTTCGATCAGATGTGGAGCAGTTTCCAGGCCACTCACCCTTGATTTTCACATTGCAGCCTCTCTGCTCTGTTTGACTCCTCTTAATAAGCTTGCTAACCTTAAGCAGTGATCCCAAAGTATGGAGAGAGCCTAACAGTGTATCGTTGGAAACAGTGCCCATAGCAGTACACTGAAACACTCTTGAGAGTTTAGAGGCTCTTTCTTAGTTAGTGGTATAATAAATTTTCTCTGGAGGATGAGCTGGCAAACACTGTTCAGGTGGCAGGCATGTGAAGGAAGCTTGCTAGTTTCACTGGGTGCCTTGTAGAGACTTGGTTTGTCTTAAGAGTGGGTCAGCAATGACAAGAAGATGCTGCTGGTCATGAATCAGCTGAGATATTTCTCTCCCAAATACTGGAGCTGAGCTGTTCCATGCTGGAGGCTGAAAGAAAAAAAAATCTTTCTGTCAAACTTCTGTAAACACAAAACATAGCTAAACTAATGAGTACCTCATCTCAGGTACTTGCCAGCTCGCTGGCCTGCCCTGTGGACCTTACTATTGAACCCATGAGTGTTTCAAGCTTCTGGAGTTTCCTCCACCGAGAGCTGGAATTTGCAGTCCATCTGCCTGTCCTCAGCAATCAGTACTGACTTCTCAGGTCCACGTCTGCCCCAGACACAGCCATTGCCAGCATCCTAGCTGCATGAGATGAGCCTTGGATTTACAGTTCAATTTTTCAGGAGCATGCTCTGCAAATCTTTGTGACCAGACTCACACACAGACTTGACACAGCCTGACTGAATGTGCACTAGCTGCTTTACTGCCAGGAAAAAAGCACCTGTTCAATGCACGTCACTTGAAAAACAAACACCTTAGATCCATTTAAGGACTCAGGCTCTTAAAACAGGACCAAGATGTTATTAAGATGCTTAAAAAGAAACACAACCCTTGCTCAGCTACTGCACAGCAGCAGAGGCCCTTGGTGCTCTGTAAAATTTCCCTGGTTGGCTTCAGCACTCACAGAGCACATAGAGCGCTGCCTTTGCTTAGGTCACCTCTGCATCCCTTGGCTAATCCACATGCGAGCAAAAACATAGTCAAACCAAACTGAAAAAATGACTCTGACTAACTCTGAGATTTGGCTGGCACAGCTAGAGCTTGCCATTCAATAATGAATTTCAGCACAGGACATATCTTGATGTGCCTGGGCAGAGCCAGAAATGGACTGGTTTTGGTCATTAAACCAAGCCATGCCTAAAGAGAGTGTGGTCATTTCTAGCTCTGACCAAATGTGATTAGTCCAACAATATCTGGGGAAATTCAGCATTTAGTCGCTTTTAATTTCTATTTCAAGATATACTTCAAAGAAAGGCATTACTTTTATCCTCAGAATTTGTCTTTTCCTTTTACGGCCAGTGATGTCGATGACCAGGGTCCTTAAGCCCGAACAGTCCCAACCAACAGTTCCCTTCCTGAACAACTGTTCAGGAGAACAGAACAACTGTCTTCACTGTTGAGTACCGCATACGTAGGGGCATTCTCTGTGCCACCTGTTGAGGTGGTGACACTGCAGAGGCAAACTCAAGTTCCAGAACACAGGGACATGGTTCTGTGCTGCCTACACACGATGGACAGTTTCATCCAGTGGGCTGTGGATTCATGAGGGTGAAAGGGGAGGAAGGCATTGACCTTTTCTAAAGTCTTGTAAAAATGTCTTGTTTAAAAAAATAGCTATAGGTGCATCCGTGCATCTACTGGAAAGGCTGCAAATCATGAAGAGTGGAAAAACTCTGTCTCAGAGATCTGGCCACTCATATGGATGAGGGAGACCTAGACCCTAGCACCCAAATGTGGTTAGATTTTACATTATGCATAATTATGTAAAAAGAGGATGGAGCCCTGTGCAGGGAATAATCTCAACCTGGGGCACTTTTCTTTAGATTAATGAAAAAGGATTGAAAGATACCAGTGACATAATTTAAATATACAATCTATATTAAGGATAACCGATAATAAATCTCCTGTGTCATTCCCAGCTTTCTTCTCCGTTTCTATTTGCTGGTGAGTACAGAAATGAGACGTGGGCACCTTTGGCTATGGGGAAGACCAACTGTACTTTAAGCTGAAGTGGGTACTGACTCCGAGATGGCACTTGGGAAGGATAGCATGGATAGATAAGAGAGGGAGTACAAGAAGAGATTATTTTTTTTCTAATCTGTATTTTGAACATACAGATGTCAGTATACCTTTTTCTTTCAAGGACACACAGAGCATCTGGCATTTAGCTGTTATATTTGTTACCTTACAGGTATTACCAATCTGTATGGTGAGCGTTGACTGCTATTTGAATAATAATATTTGAATGATAACTTGCTCTAACCATTCCTCTCTCAGTGTATGAAGTGTGAAGACACCTGAAGCAGCAGCCTGCAGAAAAGGTGATGGTATCTGGTCTCTGGAGCCCTGTTCAGCCCTTGATGATATGTTAGAAGGACCAGAGCACTACAAACACATGCAAGGTTGGTATTTGCTGAATTCAATACAGGAGAAAAGTGAACAGGAAACTTCCTTACCATAATGAAGCTGTAGCTCCACAGTTTGTATGGACAGGTGATATATTTTTACCGTGCTCACCTACTAGCAGGTTATCATGCAGTGTCACTGGTGTTAATACTGACTCGTGCTTCCATAAGCTGTTGTTGGACTCCAGGTAAAGGAGTCAGAAAGGTTCTGGGTTTGACTTATGCCTTCCCACATTGCCTCCATGGCAAACAGTTTGGTGCCACCACTGTTAAAGCTGGCAAACTGAAAATTTTCTATTCCTTCTTTCCTTCCTTCCATCTTTCCTTCCTTCCATCTTTCCTTCCTTCCTTCTTGCCTGCCTGCCTCATCTTGTCTCCCTTCCTGCCTGCCTTTTTCCCTCCTTCTTTCATCCCCAAATAGAACAAGAGCATTTTCTAGAGGTGGTAAAAAAGCTGCACAGTGGTACCTGGCCTGGATGTGATGTTTCATTTATCCAGCTTTCCGTTTCATATTTATTTCTCCTTACTCTTGCACAAGATCTGTGATGTGTGTCCAGGCTTCCAGGGAAAATTGTGGAATGATTTATCTCTGTTCCACTACACTGCAGGGACCTGTGTGCACCATCTGGTGATGAACAAAGCCATTTTTGACACCTACGTTCCTGTTATGAACCAGGCACCACTTTCCTGGTTTTCTTCATGTCTACTCTGTCCTCATCAAATTTTTTTTTGGTCTTCCTCCTGTGTTACAAGCTCTCCCAGTTAGATATTGAGTCAGAGGTGGATTTCTTTAGTCTTTTTTTTTTCTTTTTTGGAGGCTTAGCTGCTAATATCAGGCTATACCCCCAAAAAACCCCAAAACTCTTCCTCAGTTTTCTTTACAAAACTGAAAGGGGAACACTGTGTTTCTAGCTTTCTTAGGTTCAAGAAGGTTTTTGCCAAAAATTTGGACATGAGAAGGGAAAAAGTTCTCCCAAAGTTATTATCTCTCTTTTGAATCTGGATGCTTTTAGAGGTTCCATGTGTGATTTCTTAGCATTTTGACATGAACAAATGGTGCTGTCCTTCAAAATAAAGAGACTAGTCGTTATTCAAATTCACAGCAGCAAATAAATAACCTGCCTCATGAAGGCACCTTTTCTTAGAGTATGATGAGCCAGAAAATGCAGAAGCTTAAAGCAAGGTGGGAGCAAGGCTCCAGCCTGGGGAGGCTCGGGGTGGGCATGGCTTTTCTCTTCTCTTGCTGTACAGAAACCTGTGCTCTGCCTTCCTTTCTTAGAAAACAGGTAAAGTCCATATCTGAGACTACATTTTGGCACTTGCTGGAATCACTTCAGTAAAATACAAGTAATATGAGGGAATTACTACACAGCTAACACTGCTGCAGGACGAGTTGCAGGTTAAAATCGCTCACTGTCAGCGTATTTCACTGCTACTATTTCACTGCTGCTCAGGGAAGATGGAGACGCTGGGACTTTGCTGCAGTCAAAACTGACTACGTCAATAGTGAGTGAGCGAAATACAGTTATTTTTATTTCGAAGGTGTGTTCTGCTCAGAGGTGCTGTTGAAGAATATGGAAAGCTTTGATGAAGGTACTTTGATGATGATGAAAAGAGCCATCACATATGTGTAGAAATAAAAAGGAATTCCTTCTTTTATCTTCTCATTTTCTCGCACAATGGACTGACTAATTGGAAATGGGACTTCTAAGTTGCATCTTGATTATTCACCAGCTTTTAAACTCCATCCAGGATCACAGAAGAGAGAGTAAGTCCTGCTTGCTTTTCTGTCAGGCAGAACATGTGCCCACATGATTTTCAAGCTCTGCCATTCACATATGCAGATCGTTACAGATTAAATGTATTCTTCATGTTGTTTTGCTCACTACTCCCATGCAGAGATGGATGCTCTAATCCTGAAGTTATTACTCTCAGAATAAGTGTTGCAATATGAGTATGTTGTCTGGGGTGTATTGCCAGGCCCTCTTTTGGCTTTTGAAATCATATGCAATGTTGCCGTGATGCAGATTTTTAGTTTGCTTGTACCACAGGCTCTTGTTTCAAGTTAAGGCCACCTCGGGATGAGAAGAAGATGTCATCTTAGGGCCTTAGCTGCCTTCAGATGGTGGTCTCAGCTGAGGAAGGATGGATTCCTCCTTCCCTTAGTGTTTGAAAGATTCTTGGGCCTATTGAAGGCAGCTGAGACGTGAGAGCAAGGTGCCCCTTGCCCACCTTCCTTGGGCATAGTGTACCTCTAAATCAAGCCGTGTTTCCAGCTTGATCTGTGGGTTCAGCCCAGCTCTTCAGCTATGACAACTGCTCTGTGGGATGCCTCCATCTACGCTGTGGCTGTTTTCTTTGGAGGAGAAGGGGAACTGCTCATGAGGCTAGGAACACTGCCCTAGCAGCCAAGCGTCGCCTTTCCCTGCATTTTCTGTATGTTCTCACAAGAGTATGATTTTAAGGCTGAAGTACAGGAATTCTGCCTCCTTGGCTTTATCCTCATAACATCCTGTAGTGGCTTAGACCCGTGACCTAGACAGCACAGCAGTGGCTGTGGGAGGCTGAGCAGGACAACAGGGAAAGGAAGAGGATTTGTGGGGAAGGAGCATCCCATCGGCAGCCAGCCAGCCAGGAACTGCCACCATCAATAACATAGCCTGTGGGGAGGGGGTGTCCCAAAACTGGCATCCAGCCCCAGTGGCAGCTGCCATTGTGCCACCCTGATTTACCACATTGGGTTTTAGTCTGTGACCAGAGAGCTAAAAAGCAGAAAGTTTAGCAGAATTTGGACTATCATTTGCTGCTGTTGAGAGCTAAATGAAAAAACGTAACCAAGCTGATGAGCAAAATCCCTTTATCTGGCAGTCACAGAGCTCTGTGTAGGAAAGCTGAAGAACTACACAGGGGAAGGTTTCTGTAGGGCTGCACAGCGCTCTAATACTTGTAGAAAAAGTGGGAAGCTGGCAGAATGATTTTGAGCACCGCCTACTGGTACATTAATCACTAACAGTTTACTCGTGTATAAAAGTAAAGCACTGAATGAAACGAGGCTGATTTGGTCCCAAAGAGTGGAGCATAGAGCTGACAGGAAAAGTGGACTAATATTTTGCAAGGAAGGGGGTTGAAACATTCTTGGTGGACTTTGCTAGATTTAGTGAAAATAAAATGAAGCAAAAGAAAAAAATCTAGCAGTGTTGACAATACCTCACACTCACATTTTTAATGAAACATTGTGATTTTGAGCTTCTATTTTTACAATGTTTACATTATGTGACCTAATGCATATCATATGGCCTGTATCATTAAAAAAACCCCTCAATTGACTTGGAATGTCCCAGTCCTCTGGCATTTTACTTTTGGGAGGAGCGTGAGGTATTTTTGCTCCCCCAACTTGACTGTTAGAGAAGGGAGGAGGCGTTTGTCCTTCCCTCCATTTGGCACACAATATATGACTGCCTTTATGTAAACAGCAGGTTCATCTGAGCACTAGGTTACCCACAGAACAGGCGGCCTCCTGAGTTTTGCTAACTGCTGGGGCCTGAGGGCTCAGCGCAATAAAAACTTGAGTTGCCCACAGAATAGCTATTCAGATTAATCTGAAACCTAAGGCAGATTTTGGTCCTTCTTAGAAAATACTCTGCTTCTCTGGTGTTTGTTGTTGTTTCTTACAAAGACGGAATTGAACTGATCTCCCAAATTAGGGTGCTCAGAGATGTGCAATATAAGATGTGACTGGTGAGACTACAATACACAGATTAAGTAAATAAGGAAGTCGTTAAGGGGCAGAGAAGCCCTTAAGGTATGGAGTGGCTTTTAGTTTGAGGAAGAATAGGTATATAAGCTCTCATTTTACATTAAATTTTACCCTTCCTTTCTGCAACACACTGTAAGTCAATCAACTTTTTGCTGTGACTTAAGCAGAAAACAATCTCCCCATTCTGTTTTTTCTTGCTCACAGGCGTCTTGGATTCAAGAGAAAGCTTTCTGACTTGGATTAAACTATTTGCTCAGTTTAGTGGAAGTTTTTGACGTTATTCAGTATTTCACAATGGCACCAACAGGAAATGTATCAGCACAGGGATTCTACTTAATTAACAAGCTGCCAGGAACACCCCCGGGACAGGAGAGGAGAAAGGCCATTGCAAGGCATGGCTGGAATTCGAGTAGGGGAGGTAAGGAAAGATTATGCCAGGGAGGAGGTGTCCTGCAACATGGCAGTAGAAGAAATGAAAAGGAAAGAATAAATCTGAAGAACAGTAGAAAAAAATAAACCAAAATTTTTCAGTTTTCTTCCACACATTCCTCTGTTTTCTTGCTTTTTGAACCCTGTCAGGCACCTCGTCTCAGAGATGGCTAAACCATCTTTGTTACCTAAACGTGTCTTCCTTTTTTTGCTTGGAGTTGTTTGACAGGGACGTGTATCTGGAGATGCTTGAGGACAAATATGCCCCGTGACCATTGTCAGGGCAGTGGTAGCTCCCTGCTGCATGGAGGCTTGGAACCTCTGCAAAGCTTCTCTCTCTCCCCCCTCTCTAGAATGGGTACCTTGCTCCTGAGCACCCCAAAACAACAAATGATGAGACCTACTCCACAAAGCAGACTTAGATCCCCACTTGTTTCAGATAATATGTTCTGGGAAATGAACTGTAAGGAGCCTCTGTAAAGAGCTAGATCTGTTCCACCCTGTGGTCCAAGAAAAGCTGGCAGATCACACAGTGAGCAGCAAGGCTTATCTTATGCTGCTTTGAGCTGCCTCCAAAAAAGCCTTTGCATTGCATCACATATCTCTTCCGGTGTCAAGCCATGGCTGGAAGAGAAACCAGCACAGCTCTCCTTTCCACTCTTCTCTTTCGGAGCACTAGTTCACATAAGTTTGAAAGTTCTTGGATTTTCTCTAAGTAACTTCTACTCTGTAGCTCCAGTGACTTGGTCACACAGGACTAAAAGTGGAGGGGTTTTCTGAGGGATTTATAGATGCTGTCCTATTTCCTAGAAAGATGTTATGCTTTCTGATGTTCACATAAAACTGTGCCAAAACTATGAGCAGAAAGACTGTAGGACAAAACGTCAAGAACATTTCTTATCAGTGTAGGATTTGCACTTGACTCTTTTATCAGGAATGATATCTACATCTCTCAGGAGAGAAGGATCTACACACTAACAAATGAGCATAATATTCATATATTTTCTGTTAGATTAATCTTCTAAGATGCTAAAGGCTCCCTTAACTTTACATCAAAGGGGCTCATGTTTCATACAGTGAGGAAACTGATACAGAGCAGCGGATTTAGCAGCTGATTTTTCTTGGTGGTCAGGAAAGCAGTTCCTGATGTGTTCTGCATCGTTCACATGTTGCTGCTGCACATGGGAGCCACGCTGGGTAGACAGGTGCAACAGGCTTGTAAGCTCAAGGAGCATCCTTTGGAGATCAGCTTTAAAGAAATTTGATCCAATTACAAGGGCGGGAAACTACTGTTCTATTCGGAAAATTTCCTACTGAATTTTAGTGTTGCATGTTCTCATAGCACCTTCTGAATTCAGGTCCTCTCTTTGCTATCACTTTCCCAGGATGCTTACCTCTATAATATTTGTCCCCAAAAGACACCTGTCCCGCTCTCTCCCTCGGAGTTACTAAGGCACAACTGTTCACGTGGAGAAGTGGAGGAGCGTTTTGTTTCCTATATGGTTCTGTAAAAATTAAGTGGTTGTGCTGAGCGCTGTAGAATTGCCTCACCACACCTATGTCTGTAGGTGGAGTAGTCTTGGTGTTTACCATATTCCAAAGTCACACTGGCACCAGCCAGGTTAAGGGAAGTGGAGAATAAGAAACAGAAGTACCAAATACAAACAGCACAGATGGAGGAAAAGTAAGAGAAAACCATGCATGTCTGATTACTGCTTGGATTAGATACAAAGGCGCGTTCCACTCTGTATGATGTACCTAACTGATAGGTGTTCACACTTGGCCTGTCGATAGATTTGAGCACCCCTGCAGGTTTTCTCTGTTGAAGAAGACTGGGCTTACTTCACTTCATCTTTCAAATACCCTTGCTTGTTTACTCCTCCCTTCTGTGGATATCTAGATCCTTACCTCAGTCATAAGAGAGGCTTGACCTTCCTCCAGACTCCCTTGGACATGCAGATCCAGAGAGTAGCTGCCCTACTGCTGAGTTCATGGGATTTCTTGTCCATCCCCAACAGTAACTGAGGCACTTTGTGGTGACAAGGGGCACGGGGTGAATGACAGCCCTCCTCCTGGGCCCTGCTTCTAAGGATAAACTGTCATTTTCCCCCAGATTGGGCCTCGCTGATATTCTAGCGCACTGCCTAGTTACTGGAAGCAATTGTCTTCTGAACCATCTCTACAGATAATGCAATGTGCAGAGAATAATTTTGCACTTTTAGGTATATGTATATATGAAAACTGATTTCGTTTCTTGGAAAAAATAGCAATAGCCAAAGGCTGGGTATTGCTTAGGGGCACATTTATTCCCTTACTCTGTGCAATCTGTCCCTTTTCCTTGCAAACTAATCCTTGCATTTTTTAAAGTTTTATTTTGCCTCTGTGTGTGTCTATGAATCTGTGGCTTGCTGGTTCAGTGCACTGCAGCAGTGTCTAGTTTCCTTTCCAAAATTTTCAAGCCGGTCTTAACCTCCAAGCACAGCAATAGCAAATGGCTTCTCCCAAGGTTAAGTCAGACTTCCTGAGCAAATCCTTTTTTCTTTGGGGGGTGTGTGTGTTGTTCTTTGATTTTCATTGTAATTCCTGTCATGCACATTTGATTCAAAATCCCAGATTCAGATGAAAACTTAATGTTTCTATCCCTTACAAAACAGGTATCTTTTGAAAGTTGTTTTTTTTTTTCTAGGAGCACAATGATATTTAAATCTCTACAGCAGAGGCTGTAGGTAGGCTCACTTTCTCTAGCTAACTTAGCTGGAAGACATCACCTTTGTCTCCAGGGATGCTGGTCAGTAGGAGAATACACCAGGAAAATATCACTGTCTTTACCCTGTTCTTAAACTCTTCCCTTGGTATCTCTGGCCAGTGTCATAGTCTGGGCCTGGGGAAACCCTGGGTTAACCCAGTAGGGCTGGCTGTTCTAATGAAATTATATTGTATCCTTAAATCTCTTCCCTTTGACCCTGAATCATTAAAATATTAGCTATTTTCCACTCCTTTCTTTTCCTGCTTCTCCTGTTGCCTCCTGGCAGGGGTGGAGCTCTCATTCTTGGTTGAACCCCTAAAGGTGTCCACTGCGTTTGCAGCAAACTCCACTTTCTCTGGAACGCTTTCATGTTTTCTACCCATGAGCTTTTCTCCCAGTTCTCCGTTTCTAGCTCTTCTCTTCCATCACCATCTCAGCTCCTCCAACACCTTGGGTCGTTCCTTGGCACTATCATTAATGGTAGCTGTAGGTAGAAATCTATAGTTAAATACCTAATTAAATGTTGCATAATGAGTGTATAACAGAACAATAGATAGGATAAAAACAGTGAAGGAAATAGCTCCTGGCAGATGGAGGAAGGCCACTCACCCTGTTAACACTATTACTTAGTCAGTCATTAACCAGCTGCTGTGACTAGTTTTTACCACAATGTTTTATGGGCTGTTGTATTTTAGTCCATGCTTCTTGTAGAGACAGATATTCCTGGAGGGTTATCTGCTAGAAAGGTTGTTTCAGGGTCTTTTTAATCACCAGCGGTCCTCACTGAGTGGGTTACTCATGGTTATTGGTATTACCTCAGCTACTCTAAAGATTAAAAAAAATAATAATAAACAGTCATGTTTTTGTTTGTTTTGTTAAGGAATGAATTTGCCCAGCTGGAGACTGTGTAGATCTCTGTATACCATGATTGCTATACTTACTGTTATTTCTCTAGCTGTAGTATGCTATGGCATCAAGAAGGATCAACAAAACTGGCATTTCATTATAGCAAGCCTGATGTTGATAGGAAATGACAACCAAAGAATTTGCAGCACAGTCAGAAGGTTGCACAGCTGGAAGTTACTGATGTTTTATCATTTGAGAGACACATGCATAGTGAACTTAATTGACTTGCTTAGTACGGCACAGTAAGCCAAAGCCGACAAGAAGATGAACCCAGCCACCGTCATCCCCAGGCTTACATACAGCCATAAAAATTGTTTGTTTTCTTCAAAAACAACCAATTCAAAACAAAAAAGATTCCTCTTGGGTACAAGCTGGTAACCTCTAGTATTCATAAGTGGCACTGTCTTTTAGAGACTTGTACAATTTTGTAATAACTGTGGGATTTTGTTCCTTCCAGTGTCTGATTAATTATACATTTTGTTGCTCGGGTTCTAAAGCTGGAACTATCAATTTTATATATGTTTATTTACTTTTGAAAAACACATAATTTAGTTTATGGTAAGATGTGTCCTATGTCTGAGAGTTCTGCGTTCAGTCATGCTTCTGGCATGTTAGTTACTATCTTCTGCCATTTCACAGTATCTGGATGGTTCTGTATCTTATGTGAATAACCTTCTCCTGACCGTGTCTCAGCACAAATCTATTGTTCTAATCCCTGCCCTTTGACATGTACAATGTGTGCAATTTTCTAAAAATTGAATGTTTCAGGTTTATTTCTTTTCTAGCTTTAACTCATTTCCGTCGGGTTAGACAGTTTCTCATCCCCGTATTGCTTTTTTTGCAACGTTTCCACTTTTTCTTTAAAATTCAGTTGGAAGTTCTTCACCAGAACAAATGAAGATACTTACTTGTCATAAACTGTTGTAGTCATAGGAAGACTGGGATATTTGAGGTCTTAAGGGCAAACTTGTCTCTGGTGAATTATCTACCAGAGGGCACAGATTTGGGCTTGAGATTTTGACTATGTCTCTAATGAGGCAGATGTTCCCTGCTGATTTCAAGGGGAGTTTCAGGCACAGTAGAAAAGGAGAGTTCTTGAGTAGGGATCATCACAAGAAATTAATAAGAGAATTTTGCTTCATGCTTTCAATGTCCTTGAGACTATGGAAATGATACCAATAGCATAAATGAAGTATTCATTACTCCTTGTTAAATGTTAAAGAGCATTGTGGCTGTTAGGTAGTCATGACGTTTCCACATTACTAAGTCCATCTGTAACTGAAAAGGGAGAAGTCAGGCTTAGTCATGCGGTTTATTGACTGACTTCTGTTACACTCCAGCTATAAGGTGTTAAAAAAAAGCCAATTTTTCATTCTTCAGATGCAGCAAACAATGGGTGTAAATGTACCAGCTGTAGGATGCCATTAAAAATCTTTCTCCCCCACCCTTTTCAAAGAAAGGTTTTTACTGCGTCCCTGCTACGTGTCAGCAGAGTTTATATGGTCCATGTATTTCTGGGATGGTGCTTACCATTCTCTGAGATTTTGCCATTCTGTTCATAGCGTGGCTGATTTGGGTCATTTCTGTGGGCAGTAGTTTTGTGAGTTTAAAACAATGACTCTTTTTTGGTTTTAATCCAGGTTAACTGCTTTGAACCCCTTTGCTGTTGTGAAAGTGTAAATAATTAGCTTGTCTTGATAGTTCTCCTTTCCTTCTTCCCTCCAAAATTTCAGAAATGTTTTCTTTATAATTTGGTGATTTACAAATCCAATTTAGAGAACAGAAATGAGACGGGAAGCCATGTTATTTACCTTTCTTGGCACCCTGAACCTCCAGCTAGGTCATCTATTTAAATTGTTCAATGCTCATGGCAAAGCTCTGTTCAGTTTTCTAGTTGGTTTAGTCCAAACTCAAGGATATTTTTCCTTTTATCTGCTCTTTCTGAATCTCAAAGATTTTAAAAAAAAAAAAAGAAAAAAGGATGAAGGACATTTCCCTTGGAAGAGCAAGTGGGGAAGCCAGAGAGAGAAGAGAAGGGATGCTAAGAATAGCTGGGAATATTTCTGAGCGTATGTAACTATGTAGCGTATGTAAACTATGTAGGAGCCTGCAAATCTATAAAATTGAAAAACAAATGTGGGGGGATTACTTCAGTGAGAAGTAACACTAGGTGAATTGTTCATTATCCTCCACTATATGTGATAAGACTAGAATAGACCACTGATAATCTTGTCTGATTCCCTGTCTAACAGAGTCATAAGGCTTCTCCCTTTGAACTACAGCAGACCACGGGGGGAAATCCAGCCAGCCCTGTTCTTCTGCAAAGCTTGATTTCCAGGGATGGACAATCTCTGTTAGCAGTCATGCTAACAGGATGGTGGGCCTTATTTTCTGAGTTTATTTCAATGGAAATTCTTAACATCATCTCAGAGGAGAAACACCTTCCAATAGCAGATGTACCTATGTAGGTATGTACATACAGCTTCAGCTTTCCCTGCCTTAATCTGCCTTTAGTTATTCTCACAGATAGCCTTTAGTTATTCTCACAGCTCATCTCTGAATCTCCATACTTTTACTCCTGTCCAAACAAATACGTAATCAATTTAACCAAATAGATCCTGTTTCAACAGGAGAGGCTAAGACAAACCCACTTCAGAGCAGCCTGTGCCCCAGCTGAAGGGTGCAATATTATAAGGTGCAAGAAACTGGGTTCAAACCTGTGCTCTCTGCCAAGGGAGCATGAGAAGCCCTGCGGCTGGGCTCTGTGTGAGGTCCAGCCCTGTAGATGTGTCCTGGGGAGGTCCTGTCCCAGCAGCCAAACAGGCTTTTTTGCCCTCATCTGCCCTGTGAATTGTCCTGTGCCACATAAAGGAGGAACTCAGGGTTTAGGAGATTTGGAAACTCAGATTCCTACAGGATTTTGTGGGAAGGAACAGGACCCACAACACTGACTGGCAGAGGAGATAAGATATAGCTACCGCCTGTGGGACTCAGATAATGCCTCTTGGTGTCTGTGTGGCTCCTGAGACTCTCCGTCTCTGGTTTTCTTTCTTTTAGTCATTGCTGAAAAAATGTTAACTAGAGTAGAGTTGAGTACAGGACCTTGCAGTCCTGGAGAGTCATTTGAGAATGGTCCTTCCACCTTTGTCTATATCTAATTTATCCAATTTCTAATTCACTTATGCACTGCCATGTTCTCTTGGCACTGATGTGACATCTTAACCAGTCATTAGTAATATAAAGCAATATAGTGGCCTTGCAGCTTTGAGGCCTAAAAAATTGCAGCAGGATCTGTTTCCTGCTAGCCTGTGTGGATCAGCATTAATTACAGTACCTTCTCCAAAGGGGGATATATATCCCACGTGGACAGGGAAAGAACAAATGGGTCTGGGGAGCTCTAGTGGCTCTCCTGGCATCACTTGAAGGTGGACAAGAAATGGTGTCAGCAGACACTTGCTGAGGGCTTAGCTTTCTTTCAAAAGACATGAGACTGAGGTAGAAAGTGGGAAAGAACTGAGCATGACTGGTTAAGTGTAGAAAGGGAAAACAGAGACAGGAAAAGATATGAGAGGATTAAAGTCTAGATATGGTAGGATTTAAGTCTTCAAGATCAAATGCGTTTGTGAAGGAGTTGGGAAACAGTTGCTTTCCTCATGGTCTCGTCCCAAATACACAATAAATCACTGTCCTTTACAGCAGCAATGCCACTACTTCTCTTCAGTAATAAACCAGCACCATGGTTAGGCTTCTTCTCTGTTTTAGTCTATTAAGGAAAGACCTTTTTTTGTTCTTAGACACACCAGCCATAAAATTCTACCTGTGTGTCTTTGTTTCTCGTATTAGCTTTTTACAGTTCATAGTTTCTAATCTGTATTCATTGTTATCAATTCATCCTTTCATTCATTTCTTCTTCAAAAAAATAATTTAAGCTTATTTTGTTCTTTTTCTAAGTCAGATTATTTTGTAACCAGCACAGGCTTCTTTCCCAGTTGTGGTATTGTGGCTTTCTTAGCATGTAGTGAAATATTCTTAAATATCTCCTAATTAACATTTTTCTTTTTAGAGTCATCTCCCAACTGACTTCAGTCAATTGTTTTCAGCTTGGTTGAAACTTGGCCCCTTTCAAGCCCCAAGGATGTATATAGTTTACTGGCTTGGACGCTGTTCTTTTTACACAGAACAAAGGTAATGAAATCATGATCACTGGCTCCTAAACTACCACTACCTCCTACTTCCGTGAATGGCCTCTGTGTCAACAGGAGGGCTAAATATAAATCCTTCCCATGTTGGATATAATACTTGAGCTCAGATGATTCTCAGAAATGAAGGAAAACCTCATATTTGCAGCATGAGATCCCTGAAACCCTTACTTTTCCCCTTCCTGAGTATTGCAGATAGGTCCTGTAGGAGTCAATCATCATTTAAACTTCTGGCCTCACCAAAACTTGAATTCTTTTGCCATGGACATAGTATCAATTAGCCACAATATAAAACATTTTGTAACCATCCACACCTCATGAAAATCAGACATGAAATTTTTCAATAGCCAGCAAAGCCTGATATACTTTTGTAGGTGTCTGGATTAGCTTGTACAAAGCAAAATGTGCTAGACACGGAGAGGTTGACTTTCAGAATCTCCAACTGGTAGAAATCCTCTGAAGTTATTGAAAGAGAGAGAACGTTATTGCTTCTGGTAGACTGAATCCTCTGTGGATACAGTGTCTAACTAAGTAAGTAAGTCTAACTAACTAAGTAAGGCACTGTAGTTTCTGCTCTCTACATCCTTAACAGAAACTGTGAATAAGTTTCCAGGTTTACACACAGTCACCATCCATCTCCTCCTATGCAGCAAGTATCCAGCAAGGTATCTGGGACAGTTGTTGTTTCTTCTTCTGTTTGAAAATTATGAGCCCTCCCACTCCCACTAGAGAAATAACTGCAGTACCATGTCTCTTGTTAGGCCACTTTGGGTAGCTGTTTCACAGACCCCAGGCACTGGTTTATGCTGGGGGCTGACCAGCTGGAAAGCAGCTTTGCAAAGAAGGAGCTGATGGTCCTGGTGGGCACCAAATTGACCGTGAACCAGCAATGTGCCCTTGTGGCAAAGACGACCAACAGCCTCCTGGGCTGCATCAGGCAGAGCGTTGCCAGCAGGTCCAGGGAGGTGATCCTTCCCCTCTGCTCAGCCCTGGTGAGACACACCTGGCGTGCTGGGTCCAGTCCTGGGCTCCCCAGTGCAGGAGAGACACGGACCTGCTGAAGAGAGTCCAGGGAAGGGGCATGAAGTATTTGGAACATCTCTTCTATGAGGAAAGGTTGAGAGAGCTGAGACTGTTTAGCCGTACTGGGTCTGGCTGGGATTAAGTTAATTTTCTTCACAGCAGCCTGTATGGTGCTGTGTTTTGGAATTGTGACTAAATCAGTGTTGGCAACACAGCAGTGTTTTGGCTACTGCTGAGCAGTGCTTGCACAGTGTCAAGGCTTTCTTTTTTTTCCCACTCTGTCCCCAGAGCCAGTAGGCTGGGGGTGCACAAAACACTGGGACACAGTTGGGACAGGACAGCAGGGACTGTCCCCAAATCCCCAAACTGGCCACATGGATATTCCCTACCATACGATGTCGTGCTCAGCAATAAGAGGTCAGGGAAAGGAGGAGGAAGCAGGGACATTCATGGTTATGGTGTTTGTCTTCCCAAGTAACCATCATGCACGCTGAGGCCCTGCTTACTAGGAGGAGGCTGACAGGATGTAATGAGTAAGTCCTTATTTTGCTTTGCTTGGGTGAGCAGCTTGTGCTTCACTTATTAAACTCTTTACCTTGATCCACAAGATTTCTTGTCTTTCTTCTATTTTCCCCCCATCCCTTGGGAGAGAGGAGTAAGCAAGTGGCTGCTTGGCTGCTGGCTGGGGTCAACCCAACACATTAGCCTGGAGAAGAGAAGGCTCATGGGGGATCACAGCAATGTATATAAATACTTGAAGGGAGGGTGCGTATTGGACAGAGCTAGGCTCTTTTCAGTGTTGCCCAATGACAGGACAAGTGGTAATAGGCACAAGCTAAACCACAGAAGTCTCTATCTGAACATCAGGAAACACGATTTTACTGCAAGGGTAACCAACCACTGGCACAGGTTGTATAGAGAAGTTGTGGAGTCTCCATCCTTAGAGACAAGCCGAAGCCATTTGGACATGGTCCTGGACAACCAGCTGTAGGTGGCCCTGCTTGAGCAGGGAGGCTGGACCAGATGACCGCCAGAGGTCCCTTCCAACCTCAGACCTTCTGTGATTCTGTGAGTCTGTCTCATTCTTTTCTTGTCTGCCTGTTTACCCCCTTTAACACAAACACACTGGAATCAGACAGACACATCTGGGAATTGCAACAACTCATTAACCCAGCAAACACACTGGGTTTCAGCTGCGTTAGTAAGTTAACTAAGATCACAGGTCAGTGCAACAAGCACCAAACCTAGTGAGAACTGGGAAGTGCAGCACCTGCTTGGGGACAGCAGAAGAGTGGGGAAAAAACAGGGAAGAGCTGCTTCTTTTTCTGAAACACTCAGCTGTTTGGCTGTGGGCCCATAGGGTGGGGAAAGCCAGTCTAAGTGATCTTTGGCAGAGTGTCTGAGTTAATTTTCTCTTTTGGGTTTTCAAAACCCAAGCTTTCTATATAGCCACTTCAGAAAAGTGTGGGGATTATTTGCACATTCAAGGTAAAACCTGCCCTGTCCAAGGTGTCAGTGTCCAAACAATCACAAAATAACCTCCTGTCTCCCTTGAGCTGGCATCCCACTCTTCTGGCTTTTGTGTAGGGTGTTTTCCATAGAGTCCATGCCCCCTAAAGACCCTAAGAGCACCTTTTACTCAGGTGGGATCTTAAGACTACCTAGTGCTTCTCAGGCTTGTATCTTCTCTACTTCCCTGACCTCTTTCTCTTGTTCCCTTCCTGCACACCTCAGACTGGAGGAAGGGCAAGTCTCTCATGTGGCAGTGAAACCTGAGCTGCAATCAATGGACCTCCTCCACTCATAGCAAAAAGTAGAGGACAAAAAATGTGTAACCTTCTTAACATTAAACACTGAAGTTAAAAATATTTTTAAAAATATTAAAGGCCCAGAAAAGAAAGGACTTATGTGTGAATGAGCAAGAGAGCATTGAAGAATTGATGCACGATCTGATGCCAGTGTTTGGGTTCCACCCACAGCATCTGGCCTTGGCCTTGCTCAAATGCATTTTACCTGTTAGAGTTTCCACCCAGCTGTAGCTGATTGCTCCTGCTGCAAGTGCTCCACTGCTTCACAGGCTCCTTGTTTACTAACCCAAATATTGTTTATTCCCCCTTTAACTCAGATTTTTACTATTTTATCTTTTATAGAACATCAGAGGATGTAGTCCATTCTTTTTAAAATTACTTGTAGATACCCATGTTTTTAGTAGTGGGAACTAAAGAACTTGCTGAAGGACTTGCTTTTCTAGCAAGTTCTTTGTTTCCAGCAAGACAATTTCTGAACTGCCAGCTGAATGCCACCAGTGCATATAGCTTTTCTATTTAAAACCAAAAGAGTCATGCAGAATAGGAGGCATTTTAAAGCAGCAAGGGTTTTTTTAAATTCAGTCTGCTGCTGAAGGCTATGTTTGTGTATTCTAGTAAAAGTCTATCTGGATTTATAACATGCATTCTGAAGAGGAAGGTATCTGTTTTCTAGGAATGTGTGTGGTTGGTACAGTCTTCCTGAGTTTCTAAGACTGAAACTATCGCTTCCTAGACTATGAAACACTGCTCAGCACACACAGGTTATTGTGGGCTTCAGTTATGATAGAAATGTTTGTACTTAAGTCTCTCCTGGAGACATGAAAGAGTTTTTTTACTTTGCTTTGCTTTATGAGCTCTTCCTAAATGTGGTCTCTACTTCAGAGACACAGTTATAATGAAATATTTTCTAATTTCCCATGCAAATATCAGCCTTTATATACTGAGGCCAAAATAAATACAGACTAAAGACTATATCTACACGCTCCTCAGGCGCAGGCTGGAGGCCTGTATTTCCAGACCCTGTTCTGCATGCCCACACCATCATGATGCCTCTGTGTTGCTTTTTGGAGCACAATGTTGGATTCAGCGTTAGCCACATACCACCACCACCAGGCACTGTGGTAGGTCTTGTAGGCACTGGCTGAACAGATACAGACCCGGCTATGCCTCTCCAGGCCATAGCCTAAGGATATACCAGCTTGGGTTATGTTTAAGAGATGCACGTGGAGGGGGTGTGTCTCACTTCCAGGCAGCATAAAAGAGGTGTAAATTTTAGGGCAAATGCAGGCCCATTCAGATACAGTTGAAATTCAACATAGAAGTGCCTATGAAGATCTATCTTAGAACTGGGGTGTCTCAGCAGCCAGATAAGAAGACAAACACGCTTGAAAATCCCCTTGCCATCCTCTGGTAGTCCATTAGGAACAGCCAACTCTCCTTCTAGCCAAGGCTTCTACAAACTGTCCCGCTCCTTCCCCCCAGAAAACATCCCCATGGAATACATTCCCAGTAGCTTCTGTAATGAAGTGTCCCTGTTTCCCAGGAGTCCATCTTTCCAAATGCAGCATTTGGGACAAAGTTTGAGATACTCAGTTCACCTAAAGGACAGAGCTAAGCCGTTTTTTAATTTGTTAAATATGTAGCATTAAGTATCCCTTTGCCAACCCAGTTTTGAAAGCCTGGGGAGAGAGGAGAGGAGCACAGTGTTCCTTCCCAATATGTAAATGTTGGATGTTTGTTTGAAGTACGTGGCTTCCTGTAATTGCAGTTTTGACTTTAGGACTAAAGATGCCTATTTGTTTACTTTAGATTTCTAATCCTGTTCATTCTGTCATGGAATTGCACACATTATTGCAATCATAGCAGGGCAGTCCACAGTTTCTTTACTTACCATGTAGCCAGACCAGTTTCTCTGAAATCAAAGGCTTGGGACTTACTTTGTTTGTTTTGCTTCTTTTAAATAAAGAGACTTTCCAAACAAAAAACCAAACAAATTTTCCTGTGGCCTTCCTAGATTTGTTCTGCTTCAGTTAAAGAAAGATGTAGGACAAGTCAAAGTGTATTAAGTACAATGGAAAACCAGGGAGTAATCCACTACTTCTTTTGTGTTGAAGAGCTCCCTAAACAAAAGCAGCAACATTCAGGATCTGAATCTGGGCATCCTTGAAATCTGTGCCTGGACTCACCTCTCTGAACAATGAGCATCCTCACAAAGAAAGTGCCAGCTGTTAGCCCCGTGTTCATCTGAATCTCCTCCAGCTCCAAAAGAAATGGAAACAAGAAATTGCGCTTAGGGTGCCAGCGGGTCTCGTTCATGTGACTGGCAGCTCTGAGGGATTCCAGATGGCTTAAGCCCTTCTTTTGAACATATCTTTTGATCTCATTTAAATTTCCTCCTGATTTCACCTGTTCTGTGTTTACTGACTGGAGAATACAGAGGTGGACGTATTAACTCCACCATAGGGTACAAATGGATTAAAGGGAATTTATGTGCAGAAGGGAGGTTGTGTAGTACAGCTAATACAGCTCCAGCTCCAGTCCTTGATTTATAATTCAGAAACCACAGTATAATTTTAACAGACAGAACAAAAAAATGAAAAACCTTCTCCATCCCCAGTGTGTGTTTTCTAAATGTTACAACATGTACTCTTCAAGCCGCTGGTCACCTAGAAACTCAAGCAAGAGCAATAAACTTTTTTAGAATTAAGTTTTGTGATCACATATTCTATCCTGTTCTTTGTTCATGTATTTACAGTCCTCTGTATTGGCAAAAAAGTTGTCCTTCAAACTTTTGAGCTATGTTTAGCTATCAGACTTTTTCCATAATAAATAGGAATAGAT
This sequence comes from Phalacrocorax aristotelis, assembly GCF_949628215.1. Taxonomy (NCBI): domain Eukaryota; kingdom Metazoa; phylum Chordata; class Aves; order Suliformes; family Phalacrocoracidae; genus Phalacrocorax; species Phalacrocorax aristotelis. The sequence continues at coordinate 181,156,282 of NC_134276.1, read as the reverse complement.
AAATTGTGCTAACGATGGTCGTCTTATTACATTAACATTGTAGCTGAGCTCTGCATGTTGTGGAAGGAGGGAGAGCAGTCAGGATCATGCACAGGTATGGCACAGACGCAAGAAGATGTCAGAATGCATCAGAAAAATGAGACTGATGAGCTGGGTCCTCATGGAGGAAGACATGAAGTGGGTCAGTCTGCAGAGACAAGGACCTTTGTTGGCTGGGTTAGTGCGTATCTTCATCTGAGAAGGGATTTTCTTGCTCCATTTAAATTGATGAGTGTAGACCACTTCTTAATTTCAGTTTAGGTAGGTACCCCATCTGCATGTCAGCTGTGTCAAGATGAGTCCCAGGTGTAAAATTTTCTCCATAGTGCGGTTTCGGTGAGGTGCGTGAGGTGTGTGGACTAGCAGAAACCTGTTTCACAGTTTTTCCAGGTTCACGGCGTGCTGCCATGGACTTCAGACATCAATTCTTTGACTATGTGTTTGTACATCACTTAACACGAACTCAGTCTCAGCTGGGGCACTACAGCTAAAACAGATATTTTAATCTTAAACCTACAATGATACCCTGGGATGGGCTCAGATACCTGTCTCTCAGGACTGCACAAGGTACTGGCACAAGTCTGCTGATGTAAATGGCAGGGTCAGAGTTACATTTCAGGCTAACCACATCATCTGCTTAGCAGTGTCCAGTCTTGCTGACAGACACAGACTTTCATTGACATCAGTGGGAACTGTGGTTAGATTAAGAATATCCAGTCAGGGCTCAGGTTTATGTACGTAGGTTATGTACATAGGTTTATGTATGCAGGTTATCATTTGGTCTTAAAAAAATACTTGCAACTGAGGAGATAAGATTTGGAGTTTTTCTACTAGGAATAAGAAAATCTCAAGGTGTAGTGTTATAAAAACCCCATGAGAAAGAAGTACAACAGCTGACTTGACTCATGGAAAACAGATCTGAAAAAATGGTATGGATGAGGTTTGCATCTATTGCACCCCATGCTATGGCAGATGTCTCCACGATGTGACATTAGAGCTAAAAGAAATTTAATCCCCTGAGAAACATGTCTAGATATGTCCAGGTTTTACCTCCTAAAAAAGTGCAGCTTTAGCAAACCTGTCACTCTACATTCATATTGCTCTGGGTGAACTTCTCTTTAGAAAGCAAGGATGGCTCAGCAGTTAAAGTGCTGTCTAATGCTGGTGAACACATTGACTAAGTGATTTGCCACAGAATCTGGCCTGAATGAAACTCAACAGAGAGGAAGATGAGCTCATTAAATTTCTAGTGCAAACTCAAGTGATTCCTTGTCCAACCCCCAGTATTGCTGATGAAGAGACAGGTACTTCCAAACACCAATGCAAGGTCAGTTTGGGTGCTCTGCCCATAAGGAACTTTGCTGTTCACTGACTACAGAGGGTACCAAGGGGGACCAGGCTCTTCACATAATGTCTCAAGAGTCAGTATAGCAGGAAGTCCTTTTGCCTTGCCTTGCCTCAGCTGCATAAATGGAAATAACAGGGCTTTTTTCAACTTCAGAAGGGCTGTTGTAAGACTAAATGTACCAGCATACTGAGGTTGCTCCAGTGGAGTTGACTAAGTTAGGTTCCTCATGTTTGTTTCTTCTGGCTTGTAACATCTTCAGACTTTGTCATGTCTCACCAGTCAGAAGGAGACTTCTGTTTAGGAAGAGATGGTGACACTCTTGCCTTAACCTTTCCTGGCTGTGGGGTTGAGCAAAGGCCGGTGCAGCGCACAACATCAGCTTGGAAGCCTGAGGCTGCTTTGTAATCTACTAGAGACCCTCAGGATTTTTACCTGGATTAGGAAACTCCTCACATCTCTCTGTGCCAAGTCCACATATGTGTTTAGCTGCTTAACTTCACTGATTTCTACAGGAAATTAAATGCCCAATTGTCTCTAGAACTTGGCTATATCTATTAAGGGGTGAGAAACTGTCCTCCCAAACTATGCAGCAAAGTCTTGTCATAACACCCAGGAATGCTGCTTCTTGATTTTACTTTACCATGATTCTGTGTAGTGTTTACTGGGTTCCAGGTAGTCCCCTCTGAGGTTTAGGGGATAAATATGTCCAGATTTTAAAAAAGATTGATTACCTTCATTTGCCATGAACTTCAGAAGGGGTTGTGAGGACTAGATCAGCCCCAATATTCGAGCTGCTGCTGTGTGGCTATCTATAAATGACAAGGATGAGGTGCATTTATCTTACTGGAAACATGCACAGTTTTTAATTCAGGAGGATCTCAGATTGAAAAATGATGGCTGAAAAAGCAGAGTGTTTTCTGTCCTTTTGGACTTTTCCTGAGCTCCAGCTTGGGGTGACAGATAGACTTCAGTGCCACAACTCCTTAGAAAAAAAATCATGCCCTTATTTTGGCATTTAACTTCTTTTATCAAATATTGTCACAGCTCTGGGCACATGAGTTAGTATCAGATGATCCATCTAGGAGACTAACAAGATATTAAGCCCTAAAAAATTATTTAATTCCTGTGGGGTCAGGTTTTTAAAGATGTTAGAGAGCTATGTATGCAAGCAGGCGGTGGAAAGTAAACACCTAGGTAGCTTTGCAAAGTGTACCTTCCTGCATCCTGAGGCACCCACACCTTTGAAAGGCCAGAGCTTTTGTTGTCTGAGCAGCTGAAAGCATCACAGGGCACCTGCAGGATGCAGCCCTTGTGCAACCCTTGTCTTGAAGATGAGAAGAGAAACCCTCCCAGCTATAGGGTTGGTAGAAGAGTGAAATCCTCTCCCTTCTTCTTTGATCTTAGTCCCACCATCCTGTAGCTCTTTCCTCCCCTTCACAGCCCCCTTCCACAGTGCAGTGCTCCAGGAACATACCATCAAGAGGGATGCTTTAGCTCCACGGTCCCTCTCACCTAGCTGTTTTTATCTGACACGTACTGCAGAGAAATGTAGTTTAGGCAGTTTCTGGGAACAAGTGGAAGGCCCCCTGCTCCAGGGCCCTGTCTAAGAGTGCTCTGCCTCCTTAGCTAGCATGCACACCAGGAGCTCCTGGGCCTGTCCTTCCATCAGCCTCTTTGCCTTAATTTTACACCTTTTCTACTACTGGAACCATTTTAGAGGATGGGACTGCCAGGGTGAATGACATTGTAGACACCACTTATGATGCAGACCAGACAGAGAAAAAGCGTTGCTTAATGCCTCTTTTGCTACTTGTTTTCAAGTAAAACCCAAAACATATTGTTTCCCAGAAATATCTGCGCCCTCCCCAGCCACATGATTTATACCTGCCAGAAAGATATGGTTAGGTTCCTAGCCAAGTCACCCAAATGCACTGAGCTTGCTCTTTCTGACCATTTGCTTCAGAAGAATCTCATCTGCCCAGTGTAGATGTTTGTAGCTGAGAGAGTCTTCCAGACGCCATCTCTAATTAAAGGAAACAGGCACTTCCACAGCATGATTCTCCCCATCCTAAACAAACAAACAAACAGAGCAGTTGTTCCAGCAATAGGCTCCACTGACGAGAGAGGGAACATGTGGCAACCAGCATAAATTTAACTCACTGCCTAACATCTACTGAGATGAGACCTACCATCTATTGATGGCAGTCACACTTTTTTCTTGTCCTTCCCACAGGGATAAGTCAGTAGGGATGCCGCTATTTTCTTATTTTCAGTGCGGTCCCCAAACCGACCTGGCATGGGTCCCTGAGCTGCAGAGATCCTTGCCTGCAGCCATTCCTGTGGCTGGCAGCTGGAAGGGCCTCCCCTGGCCGTGGCATCTACTCATCCTTTCACATCACTATTGAGTAACACAAGGCACCTCCTCCTCCTCCTCCCTCGAGGACTAAACGTGTTGCTTTTCCTGCGTTCCCAGCTCCCACAGCTGTTGAAGAGCTGCTGCTGATTTCTCTTCTGAACAACACAGCATCTTAATCCTAATGCAGCCTGAATATATGCTGCTGAAATCAGGAAAGGTTGGTAAAGGGGTCGAGTAATATTTGCAAAGGGTGATTTCCCTACAGTTTGTTTGAGTTTTGTTTGTTTGTTTGTTTTTAATTTAAAGACACCACAACTACACCCACCAGTTAGATAGCTCCAGGTTCTTGACCTCATTATGGGAAGGAAAGCTCTACTTTGCCTTTGCTCTATTTTCCAGGTTTCAGTGGGGCTTGTCGGGCTAATTAGAGTTTTGAACTTACCATCACCATCATAGAAGGTGACAGGAGCATTTGCTAATATGGACATTTAAACCTTTCATCTTCAGCTATGCAACCCAGTCCTTCCAGTGCAGGTCCTGGCTGGTGACTTTTGCCTGCAATCAATGTGTGCTGTTGATTTTCAGCCTTAGTCAGGTCTGGAAGCAAATGTTTCTCATAATTTTTCCATCATAGACAATATTCCAAAGGTTACAGAAAACTTGGAATGGTTTAAAGAATAACCTTTTGAAGCACAGACATGAAAATGAAGCTGTTTACCTACGCTGTGTGGCAGACATATCTCTCAGCTCTGGGGTACATTGTTGGTAGTAAAACCACATGAACTTTCATGCGATGTCCCTGGAAAATGCTCACACATTGACTTTATGTGCATGCAGACTGAACACGGCATGGACATGCTTTCGTTAACCAGTATTCAAAACATTTTGTTAGAAGAAAAGTGGGAAAATAAATGTCTGAGAGGAATAAGCAGATGTTTGCTGTTAAAGATCAGCATGTTATACAATCAAGTTTACAATAGTTGCTTTTAAATATAAACTATCTTCTGACCAGTGTTTTCCAATGTACTTTGAAATCTGTATGTTGTTCCTTTTGTCATTTACAAGTAAACACCCACTGGAGTGTTTTATAGTTTGTAAAATATGAAAAGGGCTTTGTTCATGAGAGACTCCTTTGATTTACTGTAAGAGGAAAACCTACGTGCCAGAAGATTTTTGGTTCTCTCAATCAGAACTGAGCAAACTTTTCTTTAGCTTGACCGCTCTGATCTCATTGCCTAAACATACTAGCAAATAGCTAACAATTGTGGTGACTTTTTTTTCTTCCTTTAACATAGCTTGCCTTCCCTCTGGACAGGGCAGATGTTGGAGACTGGCTTCAGCAGCCAGGAAAGGCCTCTTTGTCTTCTGACAGGCCTGCAGTACTTGAACCCACAAAAACAACAATAATGAAGAAGCTTTCAAAATAAACAGGCCAAATGGGTGCATCTTCTTGTTACCAGCCCCTCTGGGCCAGATGCTAATGCGCAGCTACTGTGCCGAGTCAGCAGTTGCAGCTATAAAAAATGTTAGGTTTGCAAAGGTGGAAAAAACCTCCATCATGATTGCTGACAAAAAGGTAGAGCTGCCATACCTTCAAAATTCAATTATTACTTATAAAAGAGTTACTGCTGCCACTATTAGATGTTTCAACCTCATTATAGCCCTAGTCAAGGAACATGTCTTCTCTCTGCTGCATGCTATCAGCAAGAGCCACTGCTGCAGGTAACAAGGTCTCCTCTCCTCTCCTCTCCTCTCCTCTCCTCTCCTCTCCTCTCCTCTCCTCTCCTCTCCTCTCCTCTCCTCTCCTCTCCTCTCCTCTCCTCTCCTCTCCTCTCCTCTCCTGATTACAAAATTAATTTAAAATCTCAATGATTATTTGAACATGAACCAGCTGCAACTGCTGGTTTCTCAAAATGTTTCCTGCCTAGTGCTGAAGCAGGTTTCAACCATTCACAAACAGCCGCTTCCCTAATTCCTGCTGCATGGCCATCCACATACCATCGGTTTGCTACTCTTGCAAACACTCTGCCTTCTTGCTGTCGCCCTGTTTCTCCCATGTCTTAATCACAAAGCTAAAGAAGCATTTGTTGCATTGTATTTGAAGTCTGAAATATTTTTATAAGTTGTTTCCTCTCATAAAGAAAAAAAATATTTAAAAACTCTAGTATCTATTGCTCTGTTCTCCACTGAGAATGGGAGTAATATGGACACAGCTAGTTTAGCAGAGAAAAAAAGATCTTTCCTACAAGTAACCTGCTGTCATGGTACTTCAGGAATGCCCTCTTCCTCTCTTCCCAGGCATGGCCACCTGGAGGCCTCTGATTTCTTCTGCCCTTTCCCAGTTCAGAGCTCTATCCCACCTCAGATGATGTCACCGACTGAAAGTGATTGCAGGGCACCAACATCAAGTCTCTGTTTCATCCAAAACTCATGTGGGCGGTGGAGGGCAGAGTCTGCTTTACAGCATTTGTGCCTGCCTAAGAGATTGTTCTTTTTTTTTTTTTTTTTTTTTTTTTTTTGAACAGCCTTATTCTAAAACACACTTGTAGGATTCGGGGCTACAGTACACCCTGGGTGCAGCTGGGTCTCTTGTAGAGCAGAGTAGTCATGAATGATTCTCATCAAGCTGCTGTAACTCTTTTGGTTGGTTATTAGTTGTTAAATTGGCCACAGCTGGGCCAGGTGGCCCTTTGCAAGGCAGTTGTCAGGAAATAGCTGACAGAACCTGGATCAAGCAGGAAGCAAGGACAACCAAGCAAAAATCTTGGCTTTTCCAGGAGTGAATAATTGGTATAGATTGGAAGGGGTTGGGGAAGAGATGGAAAAAAACTGCTGTGTGCAAAGCTTTCTTCTCCAGAGACAAATTCTTTCCACCAATATTTCTTTTAACAAAGCTGCATCTTGTATGATGTCCCACTGGATTTGAGTTTTAAAGGAGAGATAAAAATAAACTTCTTTATGTTCTGTGAAAAGATCACTGAAAAAGTGATTTAAGAGGAAGGAAAACTAAGCCCTTTTCCCTAGGCATCCATATGTTTATCATATGCACATATGAGTGGAGAGGGACTTCTCACCCTAGAGGAAGAACTAAATTACAGGAGAAATTCCCAGGGACTTGGAGAAAATTTGGAACTTCTGCTCTTCCTTTTCTAGAAGCATTATTCTCAGGAATCCCCAGATAGACACAAAAAGGGGTAGCAGAAGATTAATTATGTGCTGGAACAATAGCTGGGTTTTAAAAGGAGTTTGTGTGTGGCTCAGCAGGACTTTGCATTGGATCATTCCTTGAGAACCTGCTGGGACTTCCAGCCTGGCACCGGGCATCCATGAACAAAGCTAAGCTTTGATCTAAACATCTAAGGTGATGTCCAGGACCTTGAGAAGAAGAGCTACAGTAGCTAACATGCTGGCCAGGAAGCTAAATGCAGCAAACAAACCTCCTCGTCATTTAGGGTTTTAAGAGGTAGTGTCATTTGTATAGGATAAAAAGAAAAGCCATTACTTTCATCTGAGGTGCCAGAGCTACTGAAACCCATGCTTTCAAAAAAATGCTTGCTGCTGTCCTTCCTTGTTGTTATAAAATATGGTGGTTGGAGTGTTCACCTGAGAGGTTAGAGATGTATATGTGAAGCCGGATTGTGATACAACAAGGAATTCAAGAAACAATGACATAGGAAAAGTGTGTGTGGGCTGGTGACTGGGGCCCTCCCTGGGAGGAGGCAGTCCCAGGGTTTTCTTACCTTTCCTAACCCTCATCCTGTATTTTATACAAAAGATTGTTTGGATAGGAGTCCTTAGAAAAGGCACTGGAAAAGGCACCCTCAGGTGTCTGTGTTAGCCACAGAGCTGGAGGTCAGCTCCCCCACAGAAGGCACGAAGACCTAATGCAGCCTGCTGAACTCCACGGCTCGGGTGGCTGCAAGCCTCAGAACTGGATGCTTGCAAATAAAATCCATACAAACAATCCAAGTGCTTTTTCAAGCACTAGGGGATCAATAAAGCACCTCATTCATTTTTCTAATGTCCTGAGCTGCTCTGAGTTTTAGGCTTGAGAGGGATATGTAGAGCTCTATGGGTCCTACTCAGTTAGTAAGCCGCTTGACTCTTCGGTGCCAAGCACTATATTCATTTCACAGATCCCATCCTTTATCTGTTATGTGCCTAGCCTTTAACCCCAAACCTAGGTGGTCAGTTAACTCCTTCCTCAGAAGCTGAAATTAAATGTCTCATCACGCAATCTGTGGTCCCACAGCTGTCTGTATGGCCCTGAGCAGCCATCAGCACCAATTCCATGTGCTGTGGCACCCCTGCACAGCCCAGGCACCCACCGCTGCTCCCCTGCCCCTTTTAGACTTTCTGGGCTTTGGCTGGATCTGGGAGCTCTGTGCAGCTGTGAAGCTGTACCTGATGACAGTATCTTGAGTGCTTTCCCAGCGCTAATAAGAGGGAATCTAAAGGTTTCAGGAGATTTACAGCCGTAGGAATAAGGTGGCACACCAATCTCAGGCTGACAATGGTTCTTACAAGACCACTGTGTTTATGCAGTCCCTTGAAAAGTCTACCCAAATAATTTGAGAGCTAAAAATGAATGCTTCTGAGCACTTTACTAGCCCACAGAACAATTTTAGCATCTTGTTAATTGCATATTTTGCAGGAACATTTGCTTTTGGCTCAGGAAAAGACCACAGAATGCAGTGTTTGTTATTGATGTTGTAGTCTAGTTGTCCTGGGTGCCTTACTTCAGAAGGAGATGCTTCTCAAAACAGCTTTCAGTCAAATTTTGACCTTTCAGCTACCTGGTATCTTAATGACTGACCGCACATAGGATGTCACAGGCGTTGAGGATTTGCTCATAGAAGGCCTGACTGGACAAATCTAAGTGTGTGACAGTTGATTATTATTCTCATTTTACAGATGGAGATTTATTAAGCTCCTTGCCCGAGGTCATTAACCAAGTTTGCATGGGAGCAGAGAGCCAAACCCAGAGCTCTTCAGTTCAGTGCGACCACCATAGTCATTCGGTTCTTATTAAAATATCAGTGCATGGCAAAGTCAACGCGCACAGTACTATATTGATTGATTTTGCTATGCTGGACTCAGTTTAGTACATTAACTCCTATGGTGGATCTTCCTTTATTCAGGGGAAAAAGTGAGCTAAAAGCCTATGCTGCTTTTTTTAGTAAGGTTTTTTAGAACAGCAAGGAAAGGAGGGGGATGATTATTTTTTTTTAATCATATAGGTGAGACCCATCTGGCAAAGTTGGATGTACTTACCTTCTGTCTGAGATGGATGGCTTGAAACTAATTAATACAAGCCCTGCTGAGCCTGGACCTGCAGTTGTAAAGGGTGACTTATAAGATTAGGGCTTAAAGGTATATGGTTTCTTTGATCTTGTAAATTCTACATAAGATTATGGAAGGAAACCTTTGACTTCAGGAATTCTGTTGTTAAGGTATTCAAATTACTTCCTATTTGTTGTTTTGGTGGGTTTTGGTTTTTTTGTTTTTGTTTTTAAATAATTATAAGAAAAGGATGTTCTGAGTGGGGACTGAAATAGATAGAAACCCTACTTACTGCTCCAAAGAACTGAAAGAGGCCAGGTTATTGTGCAGTCAGACTTACTCTGTGAGCTTGGCTTGACTGGTTTAATTTGAAAACAGTAATGCATGCAGATAATAACCTGAACTACTTCCCCTATGGTTTCCTTCCCTGATCTCTTGCTTGAAGAGACAATTGACATTTTTCATCTCTGTTAAAACAAATTAGGCCCACATGCCAGCATGATTTAGTGATTATGTAGTGATTACCTTCCATATTTATGCAGGATTTCAGTAGGTAAGCTTAGGGTGAGTCATCAGAAGGATTTTATACTCCTGCAAAGTTTAGTCCCTAACTTAAAAACATCATTTGGTTGCTACTGAAATGGTTTCTGCTCAGCTTGAATGTCATCAAGATTTTTGTGCTACCTGCACCATTTTTCTCACTGCAAATGGCAAGTTTATGTGCCTTTTAATAAATGTTTGAATAACACTTTATTTGCAAAGGTTAAGGCTGTATTTTGTTTGAGAGCCACAGACTTTATCTTGGTGTGTTTAAATGTGGATATTAAATCATAGAAATAAGTTTTGAATTAAAAGAAAGAGTAAATCAGAGTTAAAAAGTAAGATGTTGGCTTTGCATCACCCTCCATGTTCAGGCAAACAGAATTTATCTATTTTGTTCATTTCAGTCTTTCTGACATAATTATTGTTTGTTCTGTTTTCTTTTCTTAAAAAGGTGCAAGGCCACATTTGTATCTTCTGAATAAATTTTTCTAGTATCTCTTCAAATGGGTAATAATTTGTAAATGATTGCAGATTACGTAACTTTTTTTTGCAATTAAATGTCAGTTTCTCTTATCCACCTCAGCTCTATTCTGATATATCAACCAATGCTCTGGGATGGCTTACTTTCCTCATTGACAAGAAAAGGAACCTTTTGTTTTGGCTTGTGACCCCCTCTTGTAACTCTGACATGTGCAGAAAAGCTTATCTCTGCTTTTGTGCATTGAAAAAGTTCTGTGCCTTTGATTCCCCCCCCCTGCCCCGAGTATAACTCCTACATATCTGTTAATCAAATGCGTATGCCTGTTTTGCAGCTCTCTAGTGCTGTCACAGTGTACTGCTAAATTATTGACCCTGCATTTCTTTTTTCCTAAATGAAGTATTTTTTCAGTCAGGTTTTTGTGGCAGAGCTTGCACACAGAGTGTCTAGGGCTAGGTGCCACGTGGCAAGTGCTTTCTCTTATAGCCGTGCTGGGGAGAGCTCTGCTCTTGAACTTAAGCCTGTAGCTGTTTAAGATGAAAAATGGGGATTTCACGTGCTTGATTGCAGTAGAAGCCTAAACTGGCTCTTTCCAAAAGCTGAAAGAACGTGCTTCTGCTCTTGTCCTAGTGAGCTTGTCTGTGGCAAGTATTCAAGGGAACTATCTTTGGCTAGTCCTTCTATTTTATTTTTGATCCATCTACTCTGTTTTCTTTCTCAGTTTCCTTCATTTCCTCACATCTGTTTTTCTCTTTTCTATGCTTGCTTTTTGTGGCCTTATATTCCTTTAACCTCTCTTATTTTATCTTTTTTCCTTTTCCCTTTCAACTATCCCTTTCTCTCCTCTCTCTCTTTCTTTCCTTCCCATTGTTCCTTGCCATCCCCCAAACCTGTCTTGTTCTGGTTTTCGTACCCCCACACCTACTCCCTCCAGCCTGCTCTGCTGCTGTAGTTGGCAGTCAATTTCTGTCAGGCAGCCCAGCCAAAATTGCAGTTAAAGATGGACTTTTAAATTTTTTTAACATTTTCTTTTAAACCAACTGGACTAGTAATAATTGCAGTTTGTCACACATTCTCAGTGGGAAATGTTTTGTGAGTAAATCTCAGTCAATCATAATCTGGCACTGGAATAAGCACCTTGTTTAGTCTAGGGGCACTAAATAAATTGGCCTTACATCTTTGCCTTCAAGCTGTATTTGAGCCCTGTTGTGTAATTGCCATTTGCGTGCCAGAGGGATTGCGTAGGGGTGCTACTCAGATCAAAGTTGCATTCATCTGGGCTTGGGTGTATTAGCTGTAATTAGTAATGTAATTTTAGGAGACAATGCCACATTTGTAGGATGAACTGAAACTACAGCAGCACTTCAGCAGAAAAACAACGTTGATGCAGTCTGTTCCTCTCCCAGTAGCAGAGACTAATTGCAGTGGGAGGTATTTATATTATATACACAAAACTCCCTGATATATTTCCAAACTTGCATGAAATACTAACTGAGGTATTTTAGTATTGTGGCTCTCACCAGGCCGAAAGAAAGCACTGCAAGGAGAAATTATTTGCTTGTGTGCTGTGTGGGGAAACGAGTGGTAAGAGGCCACCAGTCAGAGAGAAAGGCAGGAGGGTTTGGGGTGGTATTTCAGGTTCCTGTCTGTCTTATTAATTTGTTGCAGCTCTCCCCCTTCCAAGGACAGTCCTCCTTGGACATCTCCTTTGGTCCTGAGGTGAAATGAATGCCAAGCCAGCAACCCTCAATTTCACCTGACCCTTTTTTAAACAAAATTTAAGTATTAGACATTTTGGTAGGAAATTTTTTTTGCCCTACTGTCTCATCTTGGTCTTGTCTCCATCCACTTTCCTCCTTTTCCTGCTCTGACGCAGTGTCCAGAAGGGAAGACAGTGACAGACCCTGAGGAATCTGTAGTCCAAAGGATTACAGCCTTTGCAAAGTATGGCCATGTGTGAAGCAGGTCATTAATGATAGGTGAGATTATAACTATTGCAGAGTATGGCAAATCATGGCCAAATTGCTCCTTAAACTTACAATGCTGTTTATAAATGCAAATAGCCAATAAAGGATGTTTTTTGGACATGCACATCTGAGGAGCTAAGTTGTTTCAAATCTTAGTTTTGTTCTGAGTGCTATAGGTCATGCTTGTGCATCCCAAGAACTGAACTTACCTGAACTGTGATGTATCTTTAAAAAACAAAACACATCTGAGGGAATCACTCCTGTTGGACTTGTCTAGCGTGGATAGTTTTATCTGTTGTCTCAAACCTATATCCACAGGATGTGTGGAAACAGCACATAGACAGTAGGTACAGTCTGTGATCTTATTACACATCCCAGACATACCTGTCTGTGTCCCTTCATTAAGGGCCATTACAGAATCGTAGGGTAATTCAGGTTGGGAGGCACCTCAGGAGATGACCTGGGCCAAACCCCTGCTCAGAGCAGGGCCAGCTGGGAGCTGTATCAGACTGCACGGCGCTGTGTCTCGGCAAGCGAGAACACCCTCAGGATGGAGACTCCATGCCTTCCCTGAATATCCGGTTTGACCATCACCATGGTAAATCTTCTTTTTTCCTTTTTACTGAATTGGAATCTGCTTTCTTGCAGCTTATGTCTGCTGCTTCCTTTTGTGTCACTGTGCACCTCCTGGAAGACTCTGGCTCCATCTTCTCTACACCTTCTCTTTAGGTGCACCCATTCTAAGAGCAGCAAAGAAGGAAGAACAAAAGTAAGGAAGGGAAAATGCTGTGTGTTGCTTAAACCTGGTAATGGGACACACTTCTAAAGCAGGAGCAGTACCAATGACTGTGAAAAGCCCTACAGAGGGGTCCAGATTGCCCTGGATTACAAGACTCACGTTCTTGCAAAAGACCAGCATGAGAAGGCAAAGGAAATGCCCAGTTTAAAGAGGTGTAACTGGGATAAGCTAGGAAAAGTGAAGGGGAAGTTGCACAGGTTTAATGTGCAAACCAGTTTTTAAAATGGGTATATTTAGTTAGTGCAAATATGCTTGTGGACTGGGCTTTTGCTTTCTCTTGAATGCACTAAACATAACATAAACAAAGACAAAAATATATTGGACTGATGTTCTTCCCTGAATCTGGAATAAAGAATGGAAAAAAGGAAAGGAACTAAGAAAAATGATTGTTATTAAAAATCAGCTTCCATAAGTAAAAAAAGTTGCAATTTATTACCTTTTGTACACAGACGCATTACTGTACCAATGTGAAACAAATTTAATTACAGTAATGTTTTAATACACTTATTGTTTTGGAATTTATGCTTCCAGTTGTAGGTTTTCAATTCAGAAGTCTGGCACTTGGCTTTAAAAATGTATTGTATCTTGTGATTGTCGCTTAGTAAGTTTTACTACTCAATTATAAACATTTTCCTTCTGCAAAGGCTCACTGGTGGTAGAGGTATTTATGTAAGCCAGGCAATTTGGAACTTGCTCAGGGTCTGCAGTAAAATGCTCAGCCAAATGGTTTTGATAGTAAAAGGAACCTTTCTTTTTCTTTTTTTTTTTTTATTTTTAAATGGGTAGATCACAATCGTGGCTGAGAAATCTTTGTTGTTCCCTTCTCTCCCATCAGCAACACTCATATCCAGGCTGAATAAATCCTTCGACAGCATTCTTTGCTCGTGGCTGTTTGATGTGGTTCCAGCAGCTTCAAACACAGGAGGCATCCAAACTGCTGGAAGTTGAAAAGGCTGAAACTCTGCCATTGTGGGAGCCCCAAATGCTGGCAGGGCAGCCTGGCAGTGCCTCGCAGGACCAAAGATGCACACACCAAGTCCTTTTGCTCTCCTGCTCTGTAATGTGGCGGCACTTGGAGCATCTTTTCTAAACATCGTGACTGCTGGGAGCCCAGAAGGGTGGTGGCAGGGTGCTGCAGATGTTGCTGCAGGATGCTGCAGTCGACCATCTGTCCATCAGAGAGTAGCTGCTGGAAAGAACGACAGTGATATGCATACCCTGGCTCTATTGAAATGAGCAGTAATGTTGAAACCAAAGCCTCTGCTTACCGTGCCACGGTAACGTGTCCAGCTGCAAGAATAAGGTTGAGAGAGTGAAGGTGGAGACTTGGGGACCCCCCAAAGCAGGGTCACATTGGCACTGTTCTGTTTATGAGACTCTTACCTCAGGTTATGTCTTGGGGATGTATGGTTTTTGTGGGTTTTATTGTAGTTTGGAAGTTAGTCCCCAGTGTCACTAAACCCAGAGGTTTGCTACCCCAGCGACTGCGAACAGGCTCTGTCTACTCAGAAGCTGTGGCTGAGAAATGGACGGGTGGCTGGAGAGGGCAAGATCAGCAGAGGAGATAGGCAGCCTGGTGGCCATAAGCACCTTTCCAGGACAGAGGTGATACCTCTGCACAGTGCTGGCCATTTGCAAGTGCAGTATCTCCTCCTGCAACAGCGTGTCCTGGGGAGTCCAGTTTGGCAGGCTAGCGGGATGCTGGATGCTCCAGCATCAACGCCATCATCTCTTTCCAAGCCCTGTGCTGGCTACAGCACACCAATCTCCCCACAAACCAAGGCTTTATCTCTGATGATTGTGCAAGTGAACAGCTGGGCTGAATTTGGGTACAAAGCTGTTAGTGACTCTAACAAATAATTGGTAGTTCACTGCCAGGATAAATCAGTAAGTGCCTGTTGTCCCTCCTGCCAGCAGCGACATTGGCTCACAGCTGCCAGGATGGCCCCAGCAGGTCTCCCTTTAACACCTGTCATCTTCTGCCGGCCCAGAGCTCGCTTTCATTCAGCCTGTGGCTTTCTCCTTGGTGTGGTCCCCTTTGACTTCAGAATCTGGCTTACCTTTTTGAGTTCATACTAAGCCAAACTGGCTGGATGAGGATACTTTCCAAATAGAATGACTTAGGAGTTTTCAATGAAATGGCCCTTGTAGAATAAGCTGATTTGTCAAAACCAACTTCTTTTCCCATAAGAATGTATTCTTATTTAAAGAAAACTGCCAAAATGAAGCATTTCTTGAAACCCAGAAGAAAAAAAGCAGACCCCTCCCAAGATGTGGAGAATTCAAGACTGAGTGTGAAGTGTGTCACTATTTTTTTGCTGTTCATCCCAGACTGTCTTTCTTCATCCTTTGTTCCTACACGGTGGGAGCAGGGGAAGTGTGCGAGGTTTGCTACCGCCCCTGCTGAACTGTGGTGTAGGCAGACTTTGTCTTCCCCAGCTAGCATTCTGTCACCTTTCAAGAGAAAAAAAATTCATTTTAACAATAAAAATCCCAAGTAAGAAACCTCAAATAATTTAGAGGAAACCACCACAGAGGTATACAATATCCAGTTGAAGACCTTGCTGAAAACTGAATAGATTATGCTTGTTATATGTGGTTAGACTGGGTCATTAATGTTAAAACTGTTCAAAACACAAAATAAATTCTGATTTTCTTCTGTCAGAGTTTGTGGTTCGGTGTTCACACATTCTAGGCTCCAGTTAAATGATTTACTGTACAATTTAATGCCTTTCAGCTGTCACTCGCACAAAAAGATCCCTTGAACAATCTGCCAACAAATGAAGGCAACACTGTCCAGGGTGGAGTTTGGCCAGGACCGGAAAACCCAATGTGCCAAGATACGCAGGAACAATCACGTAACCCACTGTGACCCACACTTGGTACCCAGGAAAGGGAAGGCCACACAGCTGTGACCATTATCTGCAAACACACTTCATTTAAAATGTAAGGAGACTTTCATTCTGCTGGGAGGCTTCTGTGAATAGCTGCCTCTACAAAGGCTCATATCACAGGTTTGCTGCTCTTCTTTCTCTTTCTTTCAAAATTTCTCTGTTCCTGATCTTTAAATGGTGTGAATTTTTTGAATTCTTAAAAGAACTCCTTCAAAATAGCATTTAAAATCCCAATATTCACATAGCAACAGGGTGAAGAGAAACAGTTGCTATGGGACAGTGAAAAATGTACTTCAGTAGCAAGGAAGGAAGTAAAAAAGCCACAGCTCTTCAGAAATTATACATTTTAGGGTTTGACATGGCCTTGAGTTCTTTGCTTTGTCACTAGTTGAAGGTGTAATATGCCTCTTACAGACCTCTTATGGTGTATCAACAGCACCTAGCTGTGACTTCAGTCACTAATAAGCTTCATCCACCTCTGGAGTGAAACTGTAGAGAGGCACTCAGTGTGGAAAGAACCAGAACCTCGCCTGATAATTTCTACATCAAGACTGTAACTTAATTTTTAATATATCTTTTAGAAGGTCCTGCTTTTAAGGCTCAGGTGGTGAAGAATCTGTCACAGTCCCAGGTGAAACCAAATTGTTACTTAATTCACTGTTAAAAACATGTACCCTGGTTCCAGTCCGAAATTTATTTAGATTCAATTTTCAGCCCCAGCGGGTATTTTTATAAAAGTGAGTTGGTCCTGCAAGTAGCTGAAGGCTGGGGTACCTTTTAAAGATTTCCTCCCTTCTGCTGATCTGACAGAGAGCTGGCTGAGCTCACTCACCCAGCAGAAAACTGCTTTTTTCTGGTGAGGATGGTGCACGGGTTGAAGGAAAGACCTCTCTTGTAGCATCAGGGAACGATTTGGGCAGCTCAGCCAGTCCTCTTGAATTGTGTTCAAAGTCTCTTTCTCTTTGACACACTTTTCCATGATTCTGAATAGCTTTTGCTGCTTTCTTCTCAATTCTCGTAAATTTTCCAAGATCCCTTTTGAAATATGGATACTGGAAGCAGACTCTTTTTTTTTCTGGAACTAGTGCTACACCTCTTTAATAACAACATCTGGTTAAGATCTTTAATTCCGTCTGTCATAGAAAATTACATCAACATCATTGCAAGGTCCTCTCTTGCCCTTTCATGTGAGCGTGATTCAGTACTGTCTGAAAGGGAAGACAGCCACTGTCAGCTCCTTATTGCTGCTTCCCTCTGTACTTTGATGGGTAACTCAGCTGGGAGAACACTGTTTAACTGCGAAAAGTGGGCAGGATCAAACAGCTCAAGATGTCCCTGAATCTGGGACAATCTCCAGGGCTTGGCTAACAGAATGGCCTGAAAGTCAAACCAACCTACTTGCATTCAGCAGAAGTTACTTCTAGACTCCAAATAAGTCCCTTAAAGACCCAAATTAGGTTTGTGCCATGCAGCTGTGTTTTCAGATCCAAAGCAGTGAGGCAGCAGCTCTGTAGCTGCACTCCAGTTTCATAGCAAAATTATTTGCCTCTGATAACAACTTCGGAGATACAAAATAACACCGTTTCGCTGTCTGTTTATAAGAGGAGGAAGCCTGAGTCGAGTGTTGCAGAGTGGATAGCAAGGTGGCATTAATGACTGCAAATCACTTGCAAGGTTTTTAAAAGATTCTCCCCACCCCCTTCCATTTCAAAGGGATATTCACTGGCTTGTCTTTTAGGGACCTTACTTGTGCTTGGTACAGACAAAGCATACCTCCCAATTAGCCACTTTATTTCTTTGTAATTATTCCCTGTCTATTTTCTGGGATGCTGAAGGGGACACATACAAAAGAAATGGGTTTTTTTTGCTAAGAGAGGAAGCAGAGTTAAAAAGAAATGGGAGATTTTGCATTCCTCTTTCCGTCAAGATGTTGTGTTCAGCAGATCTTTTTCTTTTATCTTAAACTCTTCCAGAACAACCTTTGCGATGGATTTGAGAGTAGTGCAGCATAGTCAGAGCTGTTGCATGAGGACATGTCAAATCCACTTAAAAAGTGAGCAGGAATCTAAATATTTAACTACCCTCATGGCTCTTTTCAGATACTTTCTGTACTTAACAGCTCACACATTTTACTTAGGTGTTTGTCTTACTCATTTGCTTCAGAGAAGACTGTTCTCTCTCAAGCAGAACAGACCCGTCTGAGTGATCAAAACCTATTTCAGTCAAAATACTAACCAACAAACTTTTCTTATTGTCCTCTCGGTCCCCAAGGAAACGCCACATCCAAGGCATTCTGCTGGCCACACGGTTGCTGCTCCTCTTGCTTGTGGGTGGTCCACAAGGTGTTCAAAAACACTGTAACACTACTGTACTGCCAGGGATGAGTGCAGAGTTAAACACGGTGTTACTGCAGTATTGAATGGCTCCGCCAAATAGGCCGGAAGTGGGGAATTCTGAACAAATGCAATTCTTGTGGATTTTCAGTTACTTGGGTTCTGTTTGACTCTCTGTTTGTTTGTCTGCTTGTTTGTTTGTTTGAAATTACTGAGTTTTAACTCAAACCAAAGAAAGGGAGTAGTAGTAGAGGGGAAAACCTAAATCAAATATTTGATGAAAGGCTGGGAGAGCTGAGCTGTTTGGCCTGGAGAAGAGAAGGCTCCAAGTAGGCCTTATCGCTGCCTTTTAATATACGAAGGGGGCTTATAAGAAAGATGGAGAGAAACTTTTTACCAGGCCCTGTAGTGACAGGACAAGGGGCAATGATTTTCAGCTGAAAGAGGGTAGGTTTAGATTGGATATAAGGGAGAAATTTGTTACAATGACGGTAGTCAGACATTGGAACAGGTTGCCCAGAGAAGCTGTGGATGCCCCATCCCTGACAGTGTTCAGGGTCAGGTTGGAGGGGGCTTTGAGCAACCTGATCTAGTGAAAGATGTCCCTGCCCATGGCAGGGTAGGTGATCTTTATAGATGATATAGATGATATAGATGATCTTTAAAGGTCTCTTCCAACCCAAACCATTCTGTGGTTTTATATTACTAAATCACGCATTGTAAAAGTGTTCAAGAACAGCTGCAGGGACCCACAGGGCTTGTGGTGATCCCAGTTTCAGCTCCTTGGTGGCAACAAAGATGCATTTGCTTCCAGAGGGTCAGTGCACCCACCTCACCTGGGGTTGCTGCCCTTACCCCAACACCAACTCGTGGGGGCTCCTCTGGGCTTGGGGAAGTTCATGCTTCCACTGATATAAAAGATATACAGAAATTAATAATAACCCCAAAACCTGCCTCACTCTGGAAAACCCTCACACCTCCTTGTTAAGCAGGTCAGTGTAACTTGTGATATCTGAAACACTCAGGAGTTCTGGTAAATTTTGGGGTGGGAGAAAGTGTCAAACTAGGTCAGAATTTCAGCTGCATCTCAAACACAGTTGATTCCTTTTAAAAATAAGCCTTGGAGGTGGAACTATCGCTAGTGAACCACTGTCTTATACATGACAAAGTGAAGCAGTACAGGCAACACCAAGTTTCTGGTTCAGAAAATACCGTCTTTATTGTGGCTGTAACTGTAAAAGGGGAGAAATCTTTACTCCTTTACATAATAAAGTTTAAAAAATTGACTTGAATTGTGCTAGGCATTCACTTAACTTTTTTAATAGTGGCACCATCTGGGAGATGTATAGGTGTGGCAGTCACTCTCCAGATAGACCGGGGAGAGGTGGTACCCACAGCAACCACCCTCTTGCTGAAGGGTAGAATTGTACATGCTGAAAACAGCCAGGATTTTGAGTACTCTGACTTTCAGCTGGATTAGCCTAATTTGAAGCAAGCCAGAGTCCAGCACACATGGAGTTCACATAGTAGCCAAGTTTGTCCAGCAAAGTCTGGTAATCAGTAGTATAAGGACTGGGGAAAATGCCAGCCAAGGGTCATGGCGGGCTCTGTTTGGCAAGGCTCCTGCAAGCTAGGCGTGATGGATAACACAGAAGATGCTGAAACGTGATGCATGAGGTATGAACAGTGTGGGGTGGCCTTTCCAAATACTGCCTGCTGGAGAATTAATGGAATCATGCTGGCCCTTGCCTACATGTGAGGCTCGCTGGGTTCGCTGGGCAGGCAGGAAGCAGCACACCTGGAGCACACTGATTAAGGGATGTGTATTGGCATGTGACTGGCTTAGGAACAGTGCACCAAGCACTTTGTATGTGATGAGCAAGTTTTGGACTTTTATTGGAACTGCTGGTAGGGAGAGCTGTAATGAAATGGAAGTAGGATGGAAACTAGGAAATATGAAGTGAAAGGAAGAAACTGGGTGTGCTATTGTGGATGATAAGTCGGCAATAATGAACAGTTGGGCACTCAGCAATGTCTTTAATTTTTTTCTAGACCCTTACCAGTTTCATGGGATGATTGTAATGAAATTGATGGGGAATATGGGAGGAGATAAAGAATATGTATCTGTTAGTGACAATCTGTTTGTGATCTGGCGGTGAACACCCCAGAGAGGGAAGTGTGGTCAGCATGCAGAGAAGCCTGGGGAGGCTCCATGCAGAAGACCATGGAGAGGCCTTAGGAGCTGTACTGTCATGGTGTGCACAAGCAGAAGCTGGCAGCCTTCAGGGACACAGGGGTCCTTGTATAGTAGGGACACCATAGGGCATATACCTGCCTGCTGGGGGGAGCTGCGTAGAGTTTACAGAGCCAGCTGGCACTGGTTGCTCTGAGTGTTTGACTTTACAGTGCAGATTATGTTCTTTCAGTGTAAGGTTTTACAAATAAAAAGTTGTAACCTGGAGCACAGGATGAGCAGAATAAAGGGGAGGAGCACCTTTCTTGCAAGCCAAAGATACGGCGCCACAACAGGGGAGGGTCTGCATGTGTAGAGCGGGCATGACTAGGAGCCTGGGGAAGAGTGATGCCTGGGTGCAGTGACTCTGGATCTATATCCATAATCCTGCAGATGGGTGGCGTCTATTAGGAAACACTAGCTTAAGGACTGTGCTGCAGAAGCTGCAAGTCAGCTTTTGCTTCTGGAAGAACAGGCTGATAGGATGCCATGTTGGGCAGATCTGGAGGATGCAAAGACTCAGTTCCAATATATCATTTGCAAAACCCAGCAGTACAAGAATCATCGACATGCAGTTTGATTTTGCAACCATTTAGCTCTTCAGTACAAGTGGTCATGCCCATTGCACGTGGGATCTGCATAAGGAGGGACCCAGAAGAAAGGTATCTGAAAACTCATCATTGTGCTGGGTGGGTTTATGGGGCAGTGTACTCACTGGAGCTGCTGTTTGCATGACATTCTGGTTTCATGTTCTGCTTTTCAGGCACAGTGGGGCATGCTGAGCCAACAGACAGCATGATGGTGTCACCGCAAGTTTGAGCCAACACCTCGTTTACCCAATAAAATCTACTTGGACTTCAAATAGCCGAAACATGTTTTGGAAGCACTGCTGGTCTTAAGCACATAACTTTTCCCTTCTCCTGGGACATTTAGGCTTTTGATTTAGGCACCCTGACAAATATTTAAGTGGTTCTAAAGAAAAGCAAGCTTTTAAAGAGCTGTTTCTTTTTGGTTTCTCTTTTTGGGTGCTGTGGGGCCCCATTTGCTGCCGGCTGTGGGCATCCTCACCTCCTCTTCTGCCCAGGCTGTCCCCACGTAGCACTAGCAAAGCCAGATACTGAAGCCAGTGCCACATTTCACAGTTTCTCTGTCATGTTGGGGCGCATGTGCCCAGAGGCAGCTGGCTGGTCACCAAGTGTGCCTGACCTTTGGGCTTATCCCTGTATCCTGGGTTGGAGGAGAGAGGTCCCTTCTGCAAAGTATGTGCTTAAAGCACAGGCTGGCCTGTCCTCCCTCACCAGCCGTAAGATCCTCCAAGGAAAGAAAGTGTTAGAAAGGACTTATAAGGAGGTCGCTTGTAAGCATTTGAGCTGGTTATGAGCTGTGGCTTGGCCAGACAGGGTATGTGTACTAAACCCTCTGAATTCACTTTTCCATGGAAAGATTTGCTCAACAAGGCTGTTCCTGTCCTCTGATGGGCTATGTGGAAAGGGATTAAAATGTGATTTCTATAACTAGTGTAAATAACAGAATATGTTGTTCTAAGCCAAAAATATAGAGTGGGGTTTTTTTTTCTAACTTTAAATTGTGATGGTTCATTTAAATTAATATTGTCTGAATGTTGCGAACTTTAGAAAGCCATAGAGGTAAGCAATAAATCTGTTCAGATCTGCATGCATGCATTTTCCAATCCTTGCCATACTCCTAACCCATTTGTTCTGTGCCCAGTTTAGTGTTGCATTGTTTCGGAGTGTTGGTGAACTCGCACTGCTGGGCTGGGAAGCTGCCTCCAGCCAGTCTCCAAGGAATGTGCAATTAGCCGTGCTCCAGCAGCAGCTGGGTGCTGGAAGCCATGCATGAATTACTGGCCTGTAGCTCAGCAGCCACCCTGTCAGAGAGCTGCAAGAAAAAATAAACAACAACTGGGATTCATTTCTCTTGAGAATTTTTTTCAAACAAGTTGCTTTTTCGTTTAAAGCGTCACGTGAGCAAATCTTGCTGGCACAGTTTAGAGCTGAAGAGGGTGTTGCTGGCCTAATCATGATCTTTAGGTTTGGGTATGGCCTGGCTAATCATAGCACCTCATCACCTCACCAACCATGAAGTCATATTGACACTGCAAGACCTGTGGGGTCCAGTAGGAGTTAATCCCTGTTAGGGATGAGAGCACTTTTGGCTGATGCAATTTCTCTAGACTTGAGCTGAAATGACAGCAAGACCTGGAGCTGCTGTGAGACTGTGGCTCCGAGCAATGCCTTGACAGCACCCGATGCAGCGCTATGGACAGGGCAGGCACTGGAGAAACCCTGGTGTAACTTCAGGCTGTTTCAGGAAGCTCCTGCTCTGCTGCTGCCAGATCTCCCCTTAGTATCTGCAAGTAGGTCTTTTTTCCATAACGCACAAACTCAGTAGAACAGATGATGTAGAGAAGTGAGAGGGAAAGTTAACAAATCTGTCCAGCAGAAACAAAGCTGAAGTGTTTGAACTAGTAGCACTAGGTCTGGCCAAAGCTTTGAGCCTGGCTTTTGGAGCTTGAACTTTACAGGCAGCAAGTCATCTGGAACAGCTTTGCATTTTTTATTTTATCATATTTTTTTTAACCTTAATATTTCTTGAAATGCAGCTGAAGCTGGAAGAAGGCCAACTGAACCATGCATATGCACCTCATGGGGAAAGTGTGCCGGGTCCTGGCAGCCAGTGGTGCCTCCTGGTCGGACACCCTGTGAGCATCACCAAGTGTGCACAGTCGTGCTGGCTCCCTGCTACTCCATGGTAGCAGAGCTTGCGTTTCGGGTGGTAATGAAGTTATGCTGCCAGTTTGTGCATAGCATAAACAAGAAAAGGCCTAAAGTCTCTCCAGTTCCCGAAAAGTCAAGTGAAGAGGCATTAAAAGTGATATATTTTAAATCAAGCGGCATAGCGGAAGTTAAAGCGATAGTAACCTAAACTTTGAATTACTTAAAAAACCCCATGTGCATGGGTTTGCTGATGGCAGCGGTACAAAAAAAGGCAGTTTGCCCTCAGGCTTCTGCTTTCTTTTTGTGCCTTATGTATTTGTCCTTTGAACTGTTGTGCACACCTGGACTTGGCAGGATGCTAATATTAAATATCCAAATTATCGAGCACTATAAGAAGCACTTCATAAAGCTATAATTTTGTCAGTTGCTGAAACTGGGATTTTTGGACTAGGGCTATAGTAATTTAACATCTTATATTCTTTTACCAGTTTTGATTATCTCATAGCCGCTGCTTACAAGTGCAATGTTTGGCATCTCTCTCTCTGGTTAACTGCAAACTTTTCAAACTTTGTTAAAAAGGCAGTTTCTGTCTGACCTGTTTTAATAGATTGGTATTTTGACTTTTCTTATTATTTTTCTTTAACTGATTTTCATCTATGACACATAGATGCACTTTTCCCATACATACGCCCTGTCCAGTGAGAAGGTGTGATAAATTCTGTAGTTTGTTTTTTTAACGGCAAAATTACTTCCAACTTCTTACTCGACTTTTTCTGAGGCATTAACGTCTTCTTTTAGTATTGTCCGATATCACATGGACTTCGACTTAAAACTTTTCTGACATGGGGCGCTGCCTCTACACAGGAAATTTTGTGCTCACACTAGCTTTAAAGGCAAAGAGATGGAAAGTTTACTTGTAGAAAGTTGATGTTATTTAAGAGAGTGGTGTTACAGTGTGCACTTTGAGTAGTATTTTTTTTCCCTTTTCTAACCTTTCTGACTGTATTCTACTCATGATTAATGATCTTTCCGAAAGTTAGTGGTGAAACTCAGAAAATCAGGCAGCAGCATTTAGTGCCTTTGGAACAAGTAGCAAAATAAATTACTCCATATAAAAGAAAACACTTGTTATTTTTAAGGAAGCATGTTCTAAGAAATTGACAGGAGCAGAAGAAGTTTGGCCAAAATGTCTGAGGAATTTTAAGAATTCCTGTGCTTTTTACTGTGGTGTGTGACCAATGGCTTTAGCCAATCTTTGTTAGAGGAAGAGCAAAAAGCTAGCAAATGTGAGATCCATGTTTATAAACAGCTCCTGGGACATCCCTGGAGATTCAGAGCACTTATGCATTTAACCTCAGCCTAATATTAAGCTCCTTTTATGCCTTTTAAAGAAAAAATCTCAAAAAATATTTCCATCCTCATCTCCCTGCCCTGGGGTTTCAGCGCCCAAGTGTCTTCTGTGCCTCAGGTTCCCTGTTTTCCTTCCTCTTTTGATTTGAAGAAGGTGCTTTTGGGAGAGCACTAAACCAGGGCAGAGGCTGAGCTCCTTTGCTGCCCCACAGCCACTTTGCTGGCCCTGGTGAAGGGAAAAGCCCAGCTCACACCAGCAGCTCGTATTTTGCCTCCTTGCCAGTAGATACAGCAGATTATCCTTTTTAAAGGAAAGTTGATGTCACCACATTCAGCAACAGCCTTGGTGTGGGGGAGAGATCCACAGGTTGCCAGGACACAGGTAAGAGTACAGGGGCTGCTATGGGGACTGAGGTTTGCTCTTCAAACTCCCCCCGCAGCACAGCCGTGCAGCACGCATAGAGGCAAGCTGGCTGCAGGTCGTATCCTGCCCTGCGTGGCCACCCGAGGGCCCCGTGCCCCAGGCTCCCCCCAGCCCCTTCAGAGGTCAGAGAGGTGCTGGACGTCCCATGGGAGGTGTGAGACCAAGGGCTGGGGGACCACCACGTTGAAGGCCACCAGCCATAGCCGTTACACACATCCATGCTAAGAAAGCTCCTTCTTCAGTAAACCTGAGCTGTTTTACTGCCATCCGGGGAAGGATATCAGGCAAGCGGCCAAACCACCTTGTTTGGGCTGTTTCTGATTATGGCCTGGGGTGTAACAGGGGGCTGGGCTGGCCCTGCCCCTCCTCCGCAGCCAGGTTTCTCCCCGCACTGGACCTGGAGGGCCGCAGCCATGCATGGCGATGGGGGGGTTCGTCTCCTGTCGGATCAGGCTTGCTGGGGAGCATCTACAGATCCACCGCATGAAGGACAACGTAAAAACAGATCCTTAGAGAGTTGTCCTGCCTCTCTCTGGCCTAAGCAAGTCTCTTTACTCGGCCTGTGGGTCCACTAAGTAAGACCAGCAAAGTCAGGCTAATCAACTAGACTTTTTCCTTTATAAGTCAAACCATCTCACTCATTAAGATTAATTTTATGCCCCAAATTTTGTGTTATTTTTTTATTTATGTCCCAGATAATAAGGTTCCCAGAACTGCAGTATAGCAAGGCCCAGTAATCTCTTGTTGGAGATTGTTCTTCAGTGCAGACAGGAATAATTTTCATTGCTTCCTAGCCACAGCACATTACAAACTGTGTGACCCTTGACTGTCGCAAGAGGCAGCACCCGAACCTTATACAGTCTGAACACAACGTGGCACGGGAGCATCACCCTTGAACAGGAAACACTGCCAGCACTGAACCATTACCTGCTTGGACAGAGGCTCTGAGGAGAAGATGCTGGGTACCGGAGTCACCACGAACAGGGCACAGCAGCTTGGCATGGCCGGCTGGCAGTGTGGGGCGTGAAAGGACATGGTGGAGGGCAAATACGGGGAGAGAAACACCTGCCTTTGGTGCTATCCCCGCCTTTGCAAAGACACAAGAAGAAGTTGCTCTTCTGAAATATTTTTAAGAGCTGTGGGGCTAAAAGCAGAGACAGAGAAACCAACCCCACTGTGCCACTGTTTTATGAGGGTGCTCTAGAAAAGCCATCATCCCAGCCCCGCACTGATGAGACCGCAGCAGGCCACACAGAGCAGTACTCGAAAAACTAAAGCAGCATCTTTATTTTATACATAAACGTCAGTATAAAAAGTTTATTACACAAGAGCTGTTTTGTTTACAATATATTATATTGCTTCAAGCTGATGCAGAAAGTTCATACATTATAGTTCTACTTTGTTTACAATATATTACGTTGGTTAAATGGCACCACTGCCGTGTATTTCTAATACACAGTACTTTGCAAAACCGTAAGGCCAAAGATAACACTGAATTGAATTACTCAGTTTTTAAATTAGGCAACTTATTTATTTTTCTTAGGGAAAAGTCTAAATATGCAATAGCAAAAATGTAAAATGCACCTTTCCTTTGTCTTAGGCAAATTAAATCTGTAGTCATTGAAGTTATTCAGGTTAGCATCTACAAGGTTTTCTGCTTGAATATTGTTACTTAATTTTTGGAAAATATTTGCAGCTATATAATCAAAAAAGGAAGTTTAAACATAACTGAAGTATAGTACAAAACACCATCCAAAGCACTGAAAGAAGAAGCCTATATAATCATGCTATAGAAGTATTTATAAAACTTAAAAGGAATAGTAAATATCAGCTCAGTGGTTTATAATGAAGCTAATAAAATTCCAGCCGGTAATCTTAACTGTAACGAACAGCATTTTAACATTCAATCCATGAGAGGTTAATGAAGGCTATGAACTTTGTGTAACACGAACCGTTTCAGATGTTGGAGTTCACCAGATATAATTGGATTCGGGTGGAACATGCCTCTCCTCAGTCCTTTTTGGAGAAGGCGTGTGCTGCCTGTGCTTGCTGCCTGCTGGCCTCAGGGCGCTCAGACCGCTGGCTCCATACCCTGGAAAATTATCCAGTTCAAGAGAAAAGAAACCACAGAAGCGGGCTCGCGATCCACAGCTAATACTTCAAGTGGAAACAGTCTCACCCGATTGAACAAAGGATTTTGCTATGCCTTACGCAAACGCTCACCCTTCTCTGTGCCCCCCGGGACGGACGAGGTGCTGCCAGACTGAAAGATGCTCTCGCGTCGCCAGGGAGCCCAGGGGACCATCAGCATGCCCAGGCTATCACTCAGCCCTGGGTTCATGTGTGCACAGCCCACGCAGGGTGGGTGACAGTCATGCCGATCTGCCAGCGACGGGTTCTAAAGAGGGGTGTAAGCATTCCCCTGGGGACAATCTGTGCCAGCTACCTGAGTTTGGCTTTGGTTTATGGCTGAATGCAAAAAGAAAGACCAGCAGCAGCAATAAACACCTGGGGGGGGGGGGGGGGGGGTAGGGGAGGGGGGGAGAGTGGGAAAGCAGCCTGAAACAGGCTTAGCAGAGCTGCTTTGTTGTGGAAAATGAAAATGAACAATAAAAATGGAATTCAAAGTATTATGTTGTAATTATAGTTTCATTTACCCATCTCATTACTTAAAGCTCATGGAAATTATGTTGAAAAACCGAGTCCCAGGTTCAATTTTTTTTAACTACTTCTTTTTAAGAAAACAGCTTTACCACGGAGCCACTGATTTGGTGCAGTAGGAAGCAAGTCTCTCAATTAACTATAAATCTTAAGATCTGGAGATGTTTAGTTTTAGTTTAAAAGAGTGAACTGCAGTGAATGCAGATTTGTATGCAATTTAAGCCCTACATAGGCCCTTAAAATGGGGGTGAATTTTACCCAAATGGCCTATTCTCAGTTTCTTTGCTGAATACAAAGACAGTTTTGCAGTGCAAAACACAGCAGGACTGTACCCAAACTCCAAGTAATTAAGGATGGAAAACCATGGAGCTGACAATAATGTGTGGCTATTGACTCCTCAACACAGTAGTTACAAGTTTTGGTTTTGTTGTACAAGGTAATTACTTCTTTGGGATAGTTATTTATAGTACATTTTTTTCTTTCACTTGCTGAGTTCTTTATAGAAGAATATTACAAGAAGAAAAAGTTTATATTGAACTTACGAAGTCCATATTGATACCCATTTTTTCTAACCATAACTTATAACTTACATTAATCGTATTTCTCCTTCAGGGAATGACATAGTGGACACAGGTCCACTAGCTAACAGCAGAAAAGTGGACTCCCCACACCTAATTTTCACAGCATAATCCATCTTAGTTAGATAATATAATACCAATTTTTTAATGACACATCTATATTTATTCTAATATATTTTAATGCAATACAAATCACAGGCAAGAACAGCATTTAATAAAAATGGACATTCAGTTGATGCTGCAACGTAAGGTTCACATCTCTTATGGGTAATTGGTGGGTTTTATAGCTTCAATTTTTTTCAACTTCTGTTGAAAATTAAACCATTAAATGTGAATCATTAGCTAACAGTGTTTAAGCTAAACATTAATACATCATAGGAAAATGTACAGCATGTCTCTTGAAGATCTGCTGTCACAGCACTATTGCATATGAAATATAAAATTAAATCTGAAGTTGTTACTGGATCTATACAATTGTATTTCAAATAATTTTATAGTGCTATTTTAAATCCAGTGAAATGATCAGTTGCCTCACTGGGTGTTAATAGGTCAATAAGCACAACAGAAACTCATTTTAAGGACTCTAACTTTGCTTTGGAACAATATCTTTTGTGGTCTGTGGAGCATTGGTGAGGGAAAAGAGGAGAAAACTTGGAAGTTAGTACGCGTACATCTCGCATAACTCTTTGAGTTTTCCCCAAAGTTTCTAAAGGACATTTCATTTTTTCTAAGTTTTAATCAGCTTTAAAACCTAACAGAGTTTTATTTCTAAAAATGCCTACCCAACATTTTACAGCCAGCTGACATTACTGAGGAGAACTGAAGGACTTAGGTCCCTTCCATACCATGGGTGGAAGCCACATGAGAACATCTATAAATCTGGCTGATACCAGAATCTGGAATTTCTAATACAAGGGTGATCTTGGTAAAACACTTTTAAACAATTCTGAGGAGTTTTTTAAGTAGTTAAAATTATGGAGTATTGAAAATCTTTGTTTTATTGTTTGGATTAAAGATCAGAAAAAAATGGAGTGGAGTATTATTAGTGAGGCTGGAAAGGCTCTTGGAGCCATCATTTCTCTACGGCATCGGATGTGTAAGACCCCTGATATAGACTCCCAGGGTTTGCTTCTCACTTACTTTTATTGCAGTGTCTCCCGTGCCAGCCTTCTTTGCACTGGCATTTGTTGGGCTCAGCACACGTGCCGTACAGGCCACAGCCGGGTTCGCAGACAGCTGTAAGAAAGCAAGGGCTTATGCCTGACCTCTTGACATTTCATCAGGAGACAGAGACACATATTTGCTTTCTGTGCTGTTGTTCCTCATGATGGGTTGGTCGTGGCATAGGCTGGGGATCTCACAGTATATCTGTGGCTTTGCACTAAGTGCGTGCAGAGCCCTGAAACATTTCACCCCCCATTCCCCTGCAAGGTCTGGCTCAGTCTCTGGCAGAGGTAAGCAGACGGAACAGCAGAGCTGAGCATACACCAGAGCACAGAACACAAAGTGCTACCATTGGATTTTCATGTTGCAATGTATTGACATTTCATTAAGCATTTCTCTATTACTAAACTGCTATGACTAAGCTGACACATCATTGTTTTACAGAAACTTAGAGTATAGAAGAAACTGTGGGAAGGCTTTTGGAAAAAAAGTTTCTGGTTTCATAATTCCCTTAAGTGTGGTGTATGCCGTATGTCCAGAAAGTAAATTAAACTGAAGTACTTTGACAACAAACAGTTAGTGCTGACACTGTGTAAAAAGATACTGTACAGCCAGCTTGATGCTCCTACATGGAGCTGATGGAGTGTCTTTGGTACTTACGCTTTGAACACAGGTCTCCCTGGTAGCCTTTGGAGCACTTGCATTTATTCTTGCCAGTACATTTGCCTCCATTTCGACAGGGCTGATGGCATTTACCTAGAAATCAAAAGCGCAGAAACTTAGTCTCCTGCAGCTACTGGAGACAAGTGTCTGAGAAGCCTGCCTTGTACCCAAAAAACTCATCGGATGGGAGTGTGCACTGTGGATCTACCAGGAGATCTCTGCTGCAAGTCTGTGCTTCCAATGTATATGCATTCTTCTGCTTTGAAAATATTACAATAATTTGGCACAGCCAAAGCCCGTGTGTCCATACAGCTTTTGCCCAGACTTGTGCCACTTGGACATCGCAGAGTCCCCTGTGCCACCGGTCAGCATTGCCTCCCGCTCTCCTCACCCTTTGTGCGGGGGCAGCACTGTCCAGACTTCATGTTTGCAAAGGGTGGGACCCATACCCAGGGGGCACAGGCAAAAGAAAATCTAGTGGCACCCAAGAGAGATATTAAGCCCTAGGGAGCTCAGGAACTGACAGGTATGGCTGCTGCTTGCAGACTGGCTGGGCCTGTCAGCTTGTGGCTGCAGGGCACCACAATGCGCTGGATGGTACAGTGAGGACTGTTCCACACCACAGCTCTGAAACTAAAGGCACATTAAAAAAGCATGCCCTGTTTGCAAAGAATAGAGCACCTTTGGTAACAGTAATTAGAACTGGCAGACATTTTCAAGGCTTTTGGTTCAAAAATTACTTTCCTCACATTCACACTTTGCCAGAGGAAGAGGCTGGGTCCGACAGCACTATTTGGTCCTGACCTACCTGGGAGGGAGGAGTCCATGTTGGCAGAGGAGATCCACACTTAAGTTTCTGCTGGTCCTGACTCACACCAAGGGCCTTCCTCAAACTTAACATCAGGTGTCCCACCACCAGACTGTCGATCCCTTGCTAGAATTTGTCAGCATTATTGAACTAATTAAGTCTTCACTCGTCTCTAGGAAAGGCGAGCACAGTACCCATGAGCTAGGTCACCCCCAGGCTGAGGGAGGCTCAGTGCCACGTCCCTGAGCATCAGGAGCTACACCGTCAACCTCTTGCCTCCTTGGTGGCCATATGTACCAGCGCAGCTTTTCTTGCTGTTGTACAAAACATTTTTTTTTGCCTTTTCTAATCCCACAACATTTTCTGGATTCTTCAGAAAAGAGAAGAAAAAGCCTTTCCTAGATTTAGCACTGATATTTACTCCAATCTGTGAGCAAGCAAAAACTGGAACCTGGGGCAGCAAACTTCTTACTTTGCTTTCCTTTTTTTTTTTTTAAAAGGATGTTAACTGAGACCTGCACATGATAATTTAAGGATCAACTCACCCTCCCCACTGCTGGCTTGCTGTGCTGAAAACCTCAGCAAATGCACTCATCTCATGACCACAGCCTGCTGCCTTGGGAGCTCAATAGCCCAGGTAGCGCTTGCTCAGCTCTCAACCCCTTCAGACTTCCATGATGCATGTGTGTATTGTCAATATAAAAGAAACATTTGTTCCTAATGTGCATAATTGTTTTAATAGCCCTGTAACAAGCTTCATAACCAGCTAACGGAACAAACCATGCTAAGGAGAGTTTATGTAAAACCACTATTTCCCTGCAGAAGCCTCTGGAGAGGGAACCTGTTGGTATTCTAGTTTGCAAGCATTTGTATCTGAAGTAATTATCAACAATGCTAAGGAAATCCAGGGATTCTCCTAGTCCTTGAAGTATATCTAGAGAATATGGGTCAAGGTCTGATACCAACTTCCACAGAGTTGCATTAAGCAAATATTGGGCTCAGCACAGCTCAATTAACTTTGGACCAAGGTATTTTGACAGAATGAAGGAAAGAGTAAAGAAAGTTTTTGACCAAGAAATGGAAAAAGCAACAAAACAGTTGGTGACAAATGGAGGAGGAATCCAAAATGAAATAAAACTCTCTGGACTCAAACTGAAACACTAATTAGAGACAATGCATAACTATAGCTAGAAAAAATATGGAAGACTGTGAATGCTTGTTAGTATTGTAGGCTGGGTCCAGTACATTTCCCAGGAGTCTTAAAGAGTGATTCAACTATTAGACAAGCACTCAAAATCTTTAAACAATATTAAAAAAAAAGGACTTTGCAGTTTTCAGAAGATGGCTGCCTGTTAAAAGGTTTTCTCTCCTTGTTATTTCAAGACCCTCATGACTGAATATAGCTGGCTCTGGATCTAAGAGACTGAGCCGTGTTTCTCCTCTGGTGTTTCTAAGCCTTGTCTAGCATTTCTCACAGTCTTCCACTGTTGTGCTGGCGCTGGTGCAGTGCCCAGAGGTGGTAGCAGCCATCAATCATGGCCTAACAATTGACATTGCAGCTTTACAAAAGCCAAGGCAAGTGCAAAGCTTTCCTTGCTCTCATTAATATGATCCCAGCTTAGCTCTTAGCATACTCTGATCCTGAGATTTTTTTTTCTTTTGTACAGAAACTAATTTACTGCCTGTATTTTAGTTAATTTAATTTGCTTTGCACAGGTAAGCCTTTGCAAGAAGCCAAAGTCAG
This sequence comes from Phalacrocorax aristotelis, assembly GCF_949628215.1. NCBI lineage: Eukaryota > Metazoa > Chordata > Aves > Suliformes > Phalacrocoracidae > Phalacrocorax > Phalacrocorax aristotelis. The sequence continues at coordinate 181,123,879 of NC_134276.1, read as the reverse complement.
TTGTACCTACCTCAAGTAGCAGTAGACAACGAGCTTAAGAGCCCCTGGGACAGACCAATTAAGTGGAACAGCCTTAATTTTACATACTGTAATATCAGTTCTAAGAATTTTCCTCAAAAAAACACCACTGACGTAAAATACATGCTTCTCAAACTTTGAACCAAACCTTATTCATCATCTGAGAAGCATCAGCAGTTGGCTTCTTGGGGGCTGAAGAAAGAAATGAGGTTCTGTCAGAGTGTCAAATCTGAACTTGATATAAGCAAAGGTAAGCTCAGTGGAAACCCACACTGTTGTTCTTGCTGACATCTGATTTGGATTTATATCACAGGGCGATCTTTATTAATTTAATAACAATAAAGCTTCATCGCTTCCATTTGTCTCCAGTTTTGACTGGGTAAAAAGGAGCTGCAAAATGCCTTGTACTGTATAGGGATATGGTGAAACATTTACATAAGTTTACTATTTATCTACATGTAAATACTGTGCAGAATGTAGGTCTTATGGTATCTGTGTTCTTTCTTTGCACTGTAATTAATTTACCATCTCACATTATCAGCAGAGTTTATTTCTCTGTGTTTCCAAATTATTTGATGATACAAATTTCATAACTGTGAGAAAAGCCTGTCTTTACTGATGCATATTAAGAAATCGGCTCTTACGGGCTCTCCCAAGCCAAATGCTGCTCTCCGTGCTCCTGTGAACATTAGAAACTTTAAGCCCAGAAAGAATGACCTAGGTGTACATTCTCAGAACTGAAATGCCCATGTTGAAGTGTGGGGAACTATAGAATTAATCCAATTTAACTGAGCTACAAGAAAACTCTTCTTCTAGTGAGATCAAATACTTGACAGCTGACCTCCCAGGTCTGTTCCAGCCTGGCCGTATCTCCACCCCCAGCTTTACACAGCACACTTAGATCAACCATGAGCTAAAATATTTTTAACTGCTTTAATGCTAAACTTCTGAATATAGCAAGTCTTTTGACGTTTGTGACATGGATTTTCCAGTTGTCATGTGAATGCAACTTAATACGTTAAGTGAAAGCTCTCAGCTCTTATGGTTCAGTCCTCCCTTTACCCCAAACCCTTCCATTCCCATCTTAGAGTAGCTCTTTCAGAGATGCAGGCTCAAACATAATCTGCTGTGCACAAGTACGAATTGCTGTAACTTTTGAAAATAGCTGCTCCACACAGGCTTGGCACAGCAGCACATCTGTCTGCCACAGGGTATTGCCTGCACACTTACAGCTTGAGGGTTGTTACCAAGCCCAGTTAGTAGTAAAAACAAAACCCGGTAGGGGATGAGATGGTCTAGCAAAGAGTCAAACTTAGTAGGAAACTCATTTGAAGGCAGGCAGCATCTGACTCTCCAGGGGCCCCAAACTGCTGTGCGAGACCCTCACTGTGAGCCCAGCAGAGGCAGGTAGCACTTCTCATTCAGACACTGACGCTATAATAAGTTGACGTAAGTGAAAGCAAGCACATGGAGATGCTACTCACTAATTTCACATTGGTCTCCTTCATAGCCCGAAGGACAAATGCATTTTCCCAGATAGAAACACGTTCCTCCATTTAAACAGGTTGTTGTACAGTTCGCTGAAACAAATAAAACAGGAATGAACTAAGTCACTAATACGAACTCAGTCTGACTTGGCTGTAATGTTTTCTGCTGCTCATAATAAATACACATTGAGTAGGTAAAAAGGTTGCATTATGGTCTTTTCAACTGGTTTACAAAGGAAGACTGAAATGCATTTCTTCCTACGTGCTTTATTTGGGCACACACACAAGTCATATAGAAAGAGACAAGTGAACAATACAGCAATGCGGTCCCTGAGGACAGATGGTGTTACATCTTTATCAATCCCCACGTGTAAAGCTCGTTGAAGGATCAAGTCACTATTGCTATTGAAACTGCCAGTGTCTGATAAAAGGAGCAGAACCTAGGACTGGAAGATACTTCTACAAGAGGATACTTCACTACAGTTCTTAATTAATGCCTTGACTAGAAAGAAACCTTTATAAGTTTTTGCTGTGTGGTGACATGGATGCAAATGCTGTGTCTCACCTGCTAAATTGCTTACATTGTGTTAGATGTGACTTTTCACCAAACAGCTGGGATTCACATTAATCCTTCAAGACACTGGGAGCATTTCATTACAGGGCACTTCTGAAACATTTTTTAAATGCAGCAAAACTCTCATCAAGGACTAGATAAAAGTCAGAAGGACATTGAGAACAACAGTTTGTGCAAGCATACCTACAGGCCTAGGAAGGTTCCCATCATTTTGCTGGAAAGCACACTAGGACCTTTTGCATTTAGTCTTTGCTTCACACAGTTCTGCAGCAGTAAATGCAGTGTGATATTCTGTAATCTGCTCTGCCATGAGCAGATCAGTTATATTTCTGCAGGAAACTACTTGGTTATTTTCTACATGGTAGCTTGGACTGTTCCAAATTACTGTTCTGAACAAGTGATTATTCCTTTTTATCCTTCCTCAGCCACAACGCAGCATCAAAAAATGAATGGCCTGCTTATTTTTTCATGTGTCCAGATGCAGCAAATTAATGTAGTAAATAATTAGTAAAACTAATTTTACTCCAGGAAACTAGGGTTCAAATAGAGATAATTTTTTCTTCTAGGCCAGAAATATAAGTGAATTTTGTAGTAGGTCCCACAGCTTTCAGTGGATCAACTAAAGCAATTATCTGAATCACACTTCACAGAGCTGGCGTGTATGGACGCCTGCACATCCAGCTACAAAAGCACGTCCAACGGCTCCCAGGTTGTGATAGAGCATCTATTTGAAGAATCACAAATCTTTTAAAACTTACTTACTTCATCACTTGCCTGACTTTCCAAAATCCACTCCTGGAGGGAAACTAACACCGGGGAATAAAGAGAGGCTGCCAGATACGGAGCCCAGGGGTTTTAGCCGGCAGTTACCTTTGTCGCAGTTGATGCCGTAGAACCCGGGGGGGCAGATGCAGAGGCCGGGTGTAATGCAGAGCCCACCGTTCATGCAGCGAGGAGCACATAGTGCTGAGGGGCAGGAAGAACAGAAAAAACATCGCTGGTATGATTGTAACTCTCTATTTGAATACACAGCACATTGTCTCCTCAAGCTACTTTCCCTTCTGCTGAATGTACCAAGTCACCTTTGTAAAGCATTTTTGGAAGTGGGTTACATCAATTACACCTCTGGTTCATATCTGGCAATTTGTATACAGCATTACTAAAAAAGTGAAGATTAAATTATGTTCAAATCTTGTTTCATATGTAAGCAGAAATTGCCTCCTGTACTGTTTAATTCCAAACTGGGGAGAGCAAAGTCCCCCGCCATCTCTATAACTGGACTCTGGAGCTGTAGCTGGTGCCTCCGCTCTGCAAACAGGACTGTCTCTTTAAGGGCTGAGCTCAGAGTTGTCAGCAATTCAGTGGGGTTCCCAGGCAGGTTTTTTAATGAACCCTCCCTTCTCCCTCTGCATAACTGAACATAAGCATGGATACCTAATTTAGGCTAGGGAAGCCTGTCGTGTGGCCTGGTTTGGTGACCTGACTGTGCTGCATGCTCCCCGTGAACCCTGTCCAGAGCCCCTGTGCTCTCCCAAGCCTTCTCTGCAGTTGTGGCCACCCCCCCAAGGCTCTTCCAGGGAGGCATGTCAGGTGGCAATGCTTCATTTTGTGGTTGCCCACATGGAGAGAGGCTGGATCCATACTAGTGAGTTAAACGGCACCCAGGCATGGGGCCAAGTGGGGGCACAGGATCATCCATATTGTGAAACTGTTGGTGCCATTCCTGGCATGGCTTTGTCCCTGGCCAGCCAGCAAACCATCACGGGCATGGACCCGGAGTAAGCAGCAGGCACAGGCTCCTCCCAGAAGGGAGTTTGGAGGGTGGTTTTTTGGAGGGTAAGAGAGTTTATTAAACATATGAATGCAAACTGCATCATCCCAGTTGGCCTCCAGGCCAAAGAACTCATCCTTTGTACTTCATATTTTGGATGTAGCCAGAGCATCTGGGAGCTGAGTGAAGGATGCTATTGGAATAAGATCCCCATGGCGATGGTTTGCTCCATCTCAAGTCACCCTGGGGAGGGTCTGCAGGAATACATAGGAAGAAGTGCTAGTTTCCTCACCACGTCACTCAATTTCTTGGTCCCCCACTCCTGGAAATGTCATTCGGGGCTATTAGTCACTAATGGAAAGGAAAAGGAGACTCTTTCCTTCATCTTCCCATCTTCGTTGTCAGACTGCCTCCAAATCTTATCTCCAAATTAGATATTATCTCCAAATTAAAAAATGCTGAACAACAGAAGTCCTGTGCTTTGTTTCCCAGTTAGTCCTCATTAGCAGAAGAATTTTATTTAACCTTTTTACCAGATGGATTCCCTGTGATTAACGATTACTTAACTACTCTGCCAGTTTTTGTTAAAAGCAATCTCTCAGAGAGAAAACATCTTTCTCGTAAGCAACTGATGTTTCCATTAGACCATAGGTGATAGTAATTCTCTTATATGTGTGGACTCAAAATATATTAAATCTTCAGAATAGGCCATTCTTTTAGGGGAGGCTACAGCGCAGTAGCTACAGTTTGTTGAGATTATTGTAAAAGTTGAGAAGACTTTTTTTAAAGTTACCTTTCTCACAGTGAGGCCCATAAAATCCATCTGGACATTCACAGACGTGTCTTTCGTTACAAAACCCTCCGTTTCTGCATCCTCCTGGACACTCCGCTTCATAAAATATAATGACAATCTTAATTGGATATTACATACTTCAGCTGTCAGCCAACCTTCAGTAGGATCAATATATTCCTCTGACGCAACAGTAAAAATACTTGCTGACAGACAGGCAAATGCTGGCAGAAATAGAAGTTCAGCTAAGACCTCCTCAAGAGAAATTAGTTTCCTTTTGTTAGTCTAAAATAGAGATTTCATCACATGTTCAGACAAACACACAATGTGCTTGTTGTCAGACTGTGCATTTCCATCACTCTGCTGTTCTGCAAGTGCATGAGTAATGCGGATGCTCTGCTCAGTCCAGCACTTTTTCCTCCATGTGGAAACGAGCAGGCAGTGCAGGACTTGCATCGCTGGTTAGACCTGCCCTCAGTATGCAGGACCAGTTTCAATTTCTGCAGCTTTAAGTAGACTGCGCTGCAACTTGCATTGCATTAATTGCTACGTCTGTTACTACAGAGGTGACAAAGTGGTGAAATCTGTATCGTAATGGAAGAGTCAGCTTCAAGGCTAGAGGAAAGAAGGCCAGAAAGGAAGATGAAAGCAGTCCTGCACAGTGGTCCTGTATCACCATCCAACTCATTCACATCTCAGCTACTGATCAAACATTAAAGCATATAGCAACACTGGCTGCATTATGCAAGGATGAGAAATACCTCTGGATACCACCACCATCGTCAAAACCACCAGAGTCCATGGAACAAGCAGCAAAACAAACTGAACCCTATGGAACCCCATGAAAACATGACTGCTGGGTAGAAAAACAATTGCTCAGAAACACTTTCCCAGATCCCTCACAGAGAATCATAGAAACATTAAAGTTGGAAAAGACCTCTAGGATCATCAAGTCCAACCGTCAACCCAACACTACCATCTCTCCTAAACCATGCCCTGAAGTGCCACATCTACATGCCTTTTGAACACCTCCAGGGTGGAGAAGGCAGCAGGCAGGAGAGGCTGCCTACTCCCATTGGAAAAAGCACACATCCCTTGTGATCAGTGGTACCAGGGCCACAAGGCAGCTTTAGCAGAGTAGGCATGACCTGCTCACCTTGATGCAAGCTGCGTGACACTCTGAGTGAGAAGGTTCAAAAAACTCTGAGGCAGCCGGAAACTGAGAGAGCAATCTTACTGCACCCGTCTCAACCCAAACCTGAAGGTCATCTATCAGACAGCAATTGGCTGTAACGTTGGTATCACATCTTTCTTCTTTTTTAGTGTAACAGTGCTGTAAACATTGTGACTGACAACACCTGCCAACAGCATCCTTACTTCTTCTCCATTGCCTTGTCACCTTATTTCATCAGGAAGTGCTGGCACCTACCATCCGTAGGCTGTAAAGGTGTGCCATTGATTCACACTGATTCCCAGCTGAATAACACCTGAGTTCAAATTCAAGCAGTTATAGCCTTTAAAGTGCACTTGTTTAAAGCAGTAAGGAGTAGCAGGATGCCTATAAATTCAGGAGGGTCAGGTTGCCTAAGGCACTTTTGCAGCCCACAGAAATTTTTAAACTGTAACTCCTATTAATACAGAGGCAAACATAACCCTGGACTTAAATAAATTTGAATGATTTTCCCTTCTTCTCATATTTGAGTCAGGTGACATATCTGTTAGCTGGACTCATATACAAATAAACTTGTTTTTAAAAATTTATCTAATATCTGATCAGAGCCACAGGAAACGACGGCTGCCGTAACTACGAGCAGTATTCCGTTGCGCTCACGGTCTAGCTCTCTATTTAGCAGGATGCAAAGGGTAACGTTGAGACTAAGCAAAAGGAAAGAAAATCTGAAGTATTGGTCAGGTGGCTGGATGCTGTGTACAGCTGCCAAAGAAACAGGAAAGAGCGAGGAGGAAAGGTGTAATTTTAAAATATTCTTCCATCCAAGGCCAAAGATACATGAAGCAAAAGTGTTGCTTTAAAAGTAAAGATGTTTGCAGCAGTAGTAATAGCGGTAAAGGCTTTTTTGTCTTATTGTGTTTCAACACTGTAGCCTAGGACTCTTTCTGGAAATGCTTCCCTCTTTGTACCCGAATGCAGAGCTGCTATTCATCACAGAAAATGGATACTTAAATACATACCATTTCAAACAGAAAAATAGGAAAACATAATGTTTTGTGTGGCCATCTCTTAGCCACAACAAAGCCTCTCCTCTCCCACAAAATTGCTCCCTTGCTCCCCTCACTTCCTCCAGTGGGGGCTTTTCTGGATGGCCAAGAGTGACTGGAAACTGTGACCGGGGCCCCGGCAGGAGGAATTGGAGCTCCTTGCCATGAATGACATCTTTCATAGGAAGGAAACTCACCCCTGCTTAACACCAACCAAGGACATTCTCATCCTTCTCAGCATCTGTCCCAAAACAGTGCGGTGTCCACCTCACAGGATAGAGGGCAGGAGTGGGAGTTACCCCAGGAAGAGATGAGGCGAGAAAAATCCTCCTCTGCCCACATCTAGCGTTTGGGAAATTGTCCTTGCACCTCTCAGCTGGCTCCAGGAACAAAAGACTGGGACAATAATCATGCCCAGCTTTCCTGAGAGGCCATATGATGCAATACTGCTAAATTGTTAAATATTACATCTCATATCAAAATAGTAGTAACAACAACTAATAGCACAGGAATGATAACTTGGATGAATGCTACCACTAAACTGAGTTTGGAGCTCTCTCTGTTTAAGCCACATTGTTCCACAATACAGACCTGTAGCTCTGCTTTCCCTATTAGATTACCCCAGCATGATTTCCAAAGTTTATTAAGTTCAGTATCTTTGAACTGAACTGAAAATAAAAAGATAGCAAATGTTTTGTATTGTATTTACATCAGACACCCAGCTTCCTACACAAGATCTCATTGATTTTACTTCCATTAATCCCCCATTTTCCTTCCTGTTTCTCTGCCCACTTCTTCTCCCCCTCGTGCACTTTCCCTGGGGTAATTGGCAGCAGCAAGGCTTCAAAGGAGAAAAGCAGCTTTGCTATTTAAGTGTAGTGAGGTTTCAAAGAATAAACAACTCCTGCTCCTGCTGCTCGCTCTTTGAAGCCACACTACAGCCAATTAGCTCAGAGAAAAGAGCGCAGAGAAGAAAGTGTGGGACTGGGAATGAAGATTTAATAGGAGAAGAATGAAAATCTCACTCTCTATACATCAGCCACATCATGGGTTAATTTGATACAATTGCACACGACATGGGATAACTGTCTTGTCTTAGATACTGAGTTTTCAATTTCCACAACCTCAGTTTAAAGTGGTAATTATAGCTCTTTGTAGTGCATCAAATTAATCCAGAAAGTCTTATTATATAGTGTTTATGGTTCACAGATTGGTTGATTAAACAGGTTCCCTCCTTTCTAAGTAAACATTGCAATAACTCCATGGTGCCCTTCTACCAGCGCATCCTGTGTGTGTTTACTGCTTGATGACTGCAAGTATTGCAGACCAGCCTCCACCACCTTACTTGTATCCAAAACCAAGAGGTTGCCATCTGAGATCCAGAGAAGCCAAATTTTGCAAAAATGTTCTGATGTAGGATGTTTGCATTTGGTGTGTATGTGCAAGTTGAGATTTAAGGAACTGTTGAACTAAGGCACTAAACAGTATTTATTGACGTCAGCATCCCCGCTACAGATCCCAGAAGTTCATTTCTCCAAATTATGTACCACTTCTGGAAATGTTAGCCTCAGCTTGTTTCCACAGGACTCGCTCTCCTACAAGCACCTCAAATCATTTGCTAACAGGTGCTTCTCACGTGATACATTTCTATCAAGGTCCTTGATGCGATGAGCTGTGAATCGGAGGAGAAATGCCTCTAGCCCTGTCTACTAAGGGAGACATAGTTGGCAGTAAGAAAAGGGTTAGTAAACATGTGGCAAATCCACAGACAGAGCCAGAACAGCCTGGCATTCACCACCATTGCTACATATTGTGCGAGCACTTTATTTCCTTGGTCTCTAGCCATTCTCCTGAATGAAACGTAAGAAAGGAGGGTGACCAGGTCTAATGGTATTTCAGGAAGTCTTCTTCAGCATTACCTTGCTGACAGGTTTTAAAGAAGATGGCGTTCTGAGGAGTCTGGAGAATAATATTGCCTTCTGAATTCATTATGATCACATTCACTTCAAATGCAGCGACCCCATCTTGTTTTCCAAGGCAAGGAAATCCAACCTGAACAACTTAAAGGAGAATAATAACAATAATATTTGTATTTACATGCACATATAACTATACACATATAAAAGCATACATTGAAATACTAAAAAATGTAGATCATATTTATATTTAAGCTTTAGAGTAATGCCATCGATGAAAACCTGTAACACAGAGATACGCAGATCACCTTATTCATAGGAGGCTCCAGGACTGGAAGTACAGCAACACAGGAGATGTGCCTGCACTCCTTCACTGACATAACCCCAACAGTCTACAGCACAGACAGCAACCTTAACACAAACATACTTTTGCTTGCAGGCAAGGCAGTTACTCATGGGGAGGTATCTAAGGATACACCAAAACAAGCTGGAATCCTATATTTAATTTTCGAAGCTGTACTGCTCACTTCTGAGTCTAAATTTTGCAGGCTCTCACACAACTTCTGCAAAAACACCTTACACAGTTTGGAAAAAAGTTAATTTAGGTATGTTTTGCTGGTTTGGAATACTTAAATAAAATACTGATTTAATCAAAACTAACTCGGTAAAGTGGTGGCAAGATGGCACATTTGATAAGTAAGATCATGGGTATGAATGTTTAAAAAGAAGACAGAGACACATCAGTCTCTGACAGAACTTGTTAAGCGTAGCGATACTTGGAGATTGCCTTTCCAGGAAAAGTATTCAAACACCTTTGAACTACAAAGAGTTTAAGTAAATAATTAAGGCCAGTAAATCTGGAGCATTTTAATGAGGAAGCAAGCCTGATACCTCAGAGCTATGGAATCCTCCTCTGTGATTGTCACAAGTGATCTTAAATAATCTTCAGATGAAACAATTTTATCTATTTTCTTCAAAACTGGCTCTTCCTAGCTGCTTTATAAATTAGATCCAGGTAACAGAAATTGTTTATTCATTTCTTCTGAAGTTGGCCTGAGATTTCAGAACCAAATCTTGATCTAACAGCCCTACATTTGGTTTGTTTTAAATTGATTGTTATAAAAAAATTCTGCAAGTCATAAATTGGACCATTTTTGCTATTTGTTGCCTTGGTATAATACACAATAATTTAATTTACTGCTGAAACACATTCTGCTTCTGGTAAGTCCTACAGACTGGAAGGTCTGTTGCAGTTTTCATTATAAAGCAATTTCATTGTTGAAGCACTTTTACACTGACCTTTTAAAAGACCATTACAAAAAGCATGTAACCATGTGGTAAGAAGGAAACTCTTACAGTGGCTTAAATATAATTTAAATGCAGTGAACTTCTTAAACTGTAGTAACCACCTGACAGCGCGAGTGCAGGAAATCAGTGCTTGTACTAGGATATGTGTGACTTAGCTGAGCAAATTGTTATGGGGAGGAAGATATGGCAGAAGTTTAATGATGGTACTATAGCTATATCTAGATTTCATTGAATTAGTAGCAAACCCCTGACCTCCCCTGAGATTTGGTTGTGGCTTTAAAACCCTAGGGCAAAGACCAGGCATGCATCTCTTAGGGCTAAAGTCTGAGGAAACAGGTCAGTCAGAAATCCCTTATTCCAGCAATCCCCACCCTGGAAGCATCCGTATTTTTGGACTCCCCATACGTCAGAACTCCTAGGCACACAGGAATGCAGTAAAGGACCCTCCGGTGAGCAACAAGCACCTGGATCCTGGCTGAGCTCTGTAGTGGTTCAGAGCTGAAATAAAGTCCCTAAACTCTACCAGAATCCCTGCCTTTTTATGCCTGTTTGAACAGGCACACAGCAACAGCACTACAGTCAAAACAAGGCACAGAGCAAAAGTCCCTTGCATTCAGAACCGTGGCCGTGTGCTCCCGTGTGCTCCCGAAGTGCTGAGCTGGCTGTGGCAGGGCAAACCTCAGGTCTGGTCCCTGCTTCCCAAATTCAGGTTGCAGTTTACATCTGCCCATCACTGGCTAAAATCAAGAAGAGGGAAATACAGCTCAGGACTTCCCTCTGTCAGCCATCATCCCACCACCAGGCCACAGAATCACCCCTCCTGCACATTTATATTTCTGCATCCCCTGGAGCGCTTGCACCCAGGGTTGCAGAGCAGATGGCTCTAGCAGGCATGGGAAAAATTTAACTAATTTGAAAAGGAACCTAAGGAAACCTAGTGGTTTACATCTTATTTAATTTTAGCTGGTAATTAGAATGCTTTCCTGGGACATGGAGGATGCAGGTTTAATCTCTTTTGACTGGGAGCTCATGCCTTTTCCTTCTGTTCAGCAAATCAAGGATTCCTAAATTGTCTCCATCAGAGGCATGTTGAGTAACTCCCATGTATCAGCACAGCACTTCAAATTTGCAGGCAATTGCTTTACCCACTTGGTTAATATATAAAAGCCACCACCAAAAGCCTCCTACAGTTTCAGGGGTGGGATTGCTTAAGAGGCATCTCTGAATTACCATTCCCAGTAGAAGCAGGCATGCAGGGACTGCCCCTCTTGACCTGCGTGGCTGAATGAGCACAGATGCTGCTGTACCCAGAGAAGGCACCGGTTTCTCCCACGAAGCTGGAGGGAGTTTCAGCACTGTTGGTTGTTCAGCACCGAGGTTTTAATGTGTCAACACCAACAGTGGGCAGGGGGAGGAGGTGTCCTGAGCCTGACCAGTGGGCTGGAGGGCCTGCATGACCTGCACGAGGCAGCGCTGTGTCGGCAGCCCTGGCATGTCAGCTTGCACCGGTGGCACCAGCACGGCAATGCACTGGCTGGTGCAGACTGGGACAGGAGGCGCTGGCTCAGGTCACTTAGGGGCCAGCTCCACAGGCCACTACATTTCTTCTGGTCACAGACCAATAGCTGGTCTGACTTTCCTCAGAGTGGCGTTCAAGACGTTAATCACTGCCACTACCAAAAATGCCTGACTTCATTTTTTGAACTTTCTGATCTCATTTTGAACGACCAGATCTTTCCCTTGTCAAATGAGCAGCCAGCCTCTTCTCATTGGACAGGTAGCCACACTCCACTCAAGCATCTTCTTTTGGACAAGCTGAGTAGTCTTAGCTCTTTCAGCTCTTGCTGAAAGGCATCTTCACCAGCCCTCTCACCGTATATGAACATCTTACCATGCAGCTAGGTGTAACAATACCTGTGTTGTGAGTAGCAATCCTGGGATTTGGGGATGGGATTTTTAAATGAGTCTAAGGAACCAAAGTGATTTAAATCTAATTTAAATTTGAGGAGAATTTGATCCTTCATCTCATTAAGGATCTACTAGATTAGAGAAAGTTGAGAGAAGGACAACAAGGATGCATCCAATGAGGAGCAACTGAGTAGGCTGTGACTCTTCAGCCTGGCACAAAGAAGAATTAGGGGGAACATAATAGACATCTGCAAAATCATGGCTGGCATGGACAGGACCAACAGTATGGATTGACTGCTGTCACTACCAGTACAAGGACTAGTGCCCATCAGATGAGGCTGTTCCAGCCAGACTCGAAACAACGGGAAGGGGATCTTCACAGAATGGGAGGCAGTGAATTCCTTGCAAAAGCCATTGGAGATACCGGAAAATTATTTGGACTCAAAAAGAGCCTGGAAAAGTACTGGAAAGAGAGATTTGTAACCCATGTGGGGTTATAAAAAAGACAAATCACTTAAGACTCAGGAAATCCTCTGAGCGGAAGCTAGTCAGAGCTGAGAGGGTAAACAGAAGTATCACATATGATTGCCCTCCCCTTGCTCTTCCACAGGTCTTACGGCCACCGTTGGCCATAAGACAAAATGCAGGCTAGGCAGGCCTTAAAGCACTAAAGCCATCCGTATGCTTTATTGGTGGTAGGCAAATATCCTCAAAGAAGTTTTAAAAGTCCACTAATTTTGACAAGAGCACTGGGTTCAGCTACCTCTGAGTAAGATACCTAACTGCTAATCCTCATTCTTGTTTACTACTCTTATGTCTAATACAGCTGTCTTTCCTTTTTTATTCCTCCTTAATTGTTATTAGTGTAATCTTTTGGGCTAAAAAGCTTTTTCAAGAATAACTTACTACGTTTGATTTGTTATTAAATACAAACTTGTGACTGACTTTCTTCTGACATGCATACCTAGACTAGATTTGTCAGAACAGTTTTATGAACATATAAATTATAGAAATAACAACAAATTAGCCACCATTCACTATTTTTATAGCTTGTATTTATTTAAGACTACTTTTTCATTTTGCCCAGCTAGCAGGCAGCGTAAATAAACCACCATCATGCTGGTGGTTCACTGTTAAATAGCGTACATGCTTCAAATACTGCACATGTACTGATTATCAATCGCCGTTAAACACTGGACTCACTATAATGCCAAACAGACCTTAAATACAGCTTATGTATACTAAATGCAGTGGTGCATTGCACATGCTCCATGTAAGGAAACACCAGGGACATGCCCATATTAGTCCTGGAACTGAGGTACCAGTGCTACAAACATGGTAAGTGCCTTTTGGCTTTAATTAGACCGCCTATTATGACAATTAAAAGACCTTCTGCTGGAACTGTGAACTCTCATCTCTGTCCTCCTTTCACTTGTAGATTATGTTTTCCCAAACATAATCACTAGGGAGTCACTTTCATCTAGCCTTTCTAGATAGTTAAAAATTAAAGGAGAAAGTAGCTTATATTAGAGGATGCTGAGTGCAGAGCTTCCAACGTATCCCACCTGCTTTATATGGAGGTGGAAATAATCTCAATGCTTACAAAGAACTTTGCCTTTGTGACCTTTTTGGTTACATTTAGAATAAATGTCCTTACTTGCCAATTTATTGGGTTTGCAATCAATTAAATTGCAGTAATTATGGTGGAAATATTATAGCACTCTTCATCCAAAGCCATTTTCAATACCAGTCATTCAATCCACAGTAGAGAAAGTAATCATTAATGTTAAATTCCTGGCCCCACAGCAAAAAGCTGTGCTGCAACATTACTTCAATGGCATTCTACCGCAAGCTGAAAATGGGAGGCAGCAAACACAAACTTTCAGAAATTATACATAAAAAAAAAAAAAAAGAGAAAGAAAGTCCAGTCAAAGATGTAAACCTGTGTATCAGTGCTACACTTGGATCCTCATGCAGCCCCTTTTCTCATTCCTTTTCCCACATGGTCTTAGTTGGCTAAGGCTGATCATGAAACCATGATCACTAAGACACTATTGTCACCCAGACGTACACTTCTGCCTTTCTGCCAGAGACTACCACATATTAGCCCTGGAACAGATCGTGTAGACTGTTATTCATCCACTTTAGAGCAAAGTGGATTTGATAACCTCTCATGGAAAGCTGTTTTATTCCACCTGGCTCACTGTGCACCACAGTGCTTCTGCAGCACTCGCGTTGGCTTGGGCTCAGCATCTGCTGCAGAGCTATAAGCTCCAGTGAAGGGGGAAGAATGCACAAGTAAGGGAAAGGGGTAAATGATAATGTCCTAAACTAGAACTTGTGTCTTTGAGCTAAATGTCCCGTGACAACAGCTGACCCTAACTGAAAGTAAAACATCCACAAACTACAACCTCTGAGAAACAGAATAATTTGATAACTGTTCCTTACAGTGATTGTAGATTTTGTTTTCCAAAAGCTGCAGAACTTAAGTAATAATATTCATGCACATGAATTTTATGCAACGGTTTTGCACAAGTTTCTGCTGATTTATCTACACATAAAAGCTTTGTGTGACTTGGCTCTGACGAAATATGCTGCTGTAGTCAGGCAAGACACAAACTGTTCAGTGTCAAGCACTGTGGCAAGCGTTTCTTTAGCAATAAACTTCAGAACTGCAATTCATAATAAGACATTTAGACTTTATGTGGAATATTTTTTACAGGGACAGAATTTATAATACCAACAGCACAAACCTGATGCTTTATGAGGAACTGTTCCAAGCAGAGGGATATTTATAGTTGGATCTGCCATTATGCCTTTATCCAAAGAACGCAAAGACAGGAACTCGTAGAAGTACTCAGCCTATGACAAAATAAATAAAAAATTGGTATGTATTATAATTGCATTAATGGAAGCAAGCTCTTTAGCATATAAACTACAGCAGAAAATACAACACTTTTCATTATGTCATTCACGGGATTTGTTTCTATTATTTGCTTGAGTGCTTCTTCACATAAGCATAATTTTCAGATAATTTCCTCTTATTTCAGAGATTGCAAGTGACCATACCATAATCAGGACACAGCATAACAGCAAGGAAAATGGCATGCATACAGTGAACTTATGTTACACAGAGAAGACATTTTTTACAACCCACACCTTTTATCTGGCAGACCACAAAAATATTACGAACAGTAAGCTAAAGCTGCTTTTTGGGCAGAATCCTCCTGGAGCTGACCGGTGAGCCTGGATGACCTGCCTGCACTGCAAGCGCAGCTTAAAGGACGTACTCACAAGCACGATGCAACTGTGGCATCAGAATATCCGAAGCTTGCTCTTGGTTGATCTGCACAGCACGGCACATTGCCTTGGGGAAACAGCGCTGGACGATGAACAGCCACATTACTGGAGCGCCATGCTAGGACACATGTCTTGCTTACAGCTCTGACGCTGCCTTGTTCAACCTCAGCTCATTAAATCGTTCCAAGGGTGGAGCTGAGCTGGCTTCATGTCACTCACTATTAACCCACAACAAAAATTATTTGTTTTGGAGATCCCCAAAAGGTGTTGGCATGATTTAAAAAATACTTTCCACTACCTTCATCCTACTCCTGATATGCACCTGCATTGTGGCACAGATTGTAGGCTTTGGTACTTTCTTCCATGGGTCCTGGCCTCTCTGTTGAGTCACTTGTTTAATATTTCTTAATATTCAATGCAAAGTGACCTCATGCATCTGCAACGCAGCAACACAGCTGTACACGCCACGTACGCCTAAGATGTATGCATCCTAGCAAGTCACTGGAGGCTTCCACTACTGTCAATGGCACAGCTACAGGTGTGCAAAGCAAGTGGAAATGAACCTTTTCCCTAAAGTCTGGCTTCTCATTTACACTGAAGCATATGAGGGATCACAGGTAATGCAATTTGCTGCTCTCAGAAAAGAAACCTTAGCATGGGCACTGGCAAAAATGTGTCTTCATCCAGCAACCCACTGATAGTAGACAGTATTTTTATGTCTGCTCTTTAGCTAAAATACTGAAATAAAGAGAGAGTAAAGTCAAAACTGTATGAGAACTTTGGGCTGATAAATGTAGTTAATTTATGCATACAATATGACAGTCAATATCCTTAGCAGAAGACTGTCCTTTTTCTCCTGAAATATCCTGGCTCCCTAGTGCAAGGAAGCCATGGACTTACTGGAGTGAGACCAGTGAAGGGCCACAAAGATGATCAAGGAACTGGACTGTCTGACATACAGGGAGAGCCTGAGAGATCTGGGACCATCCAGCCTGGAGAAGGCTGAGGGGATATCTAATCAATATGTATAAATAGCTGATAGGGGGGTATAAAGAAGATGGAGCCAGGCTCTGCTCAGCGGTGCCCAGTGACAGGACAGGAGGCAATGGGAACAATACTCCATCTGAGCCTGAGAATATACATTTTTACTGCGTGGGTGACTGAGCACAGGCACGGGTTGCCCAAAGAGGTTGTGGAGCCTCCGTCTGTGAAGGTACTCAAAACCCAGCTCAGCACAGTTCTGTGCAAGCAGCTCTAGGTGACCCTGCTTGAGCAGAGGGATGGACTAGATCGTCTTGAGATCAGACTGTCTGATCTCAGAACAGCCTCAGCCCTTCTGTGATGCTGTGCTCTGCTAACTTGAGTAGAAGCCCCGGCAGTATGTGAGCGACCATCTCCCTTTCGCTCCTGGTGACACCAGCAAAGCACTCATGAGCTGGGTAGGTGTTTATGAGACTCCTAATCAGCCCTGGCAGCACATCCGCTCGCTCTGTGGGGACAGCAAGGAGAGCCCTAACAGCATGCAGGGGCTACACTCTGCACAGTCTTCAGAGGGTGTTGTGTAGGCACAGAGACCTCAGAGGAGGACTCGCAAAACAATAGGGAAGGAAGCAATGAAAGTTATTAAGGGTGGGTTAAACACATGGAGTATATGTGGGAGGGAGCGGGGACATGGAGAGAAGCAGTAAAACAGGAGATGAAAATTGAAGTCTGGGGTAATGTTCAAAAGGCTGCTTTTAATTAAAGACCTTTTTTTCCAATACAGTATACCATGCCAAAATATGAAAACAAGCCATAAAGTCAGATTGTGAACATTTTTGTTTTCAAATAAAACTTTGGTTCAGAAAAATAATTATATGTCTCCACACATCTATAGAATAGTACAGTGAGTGAGTCAATGCTGTACTGTCTGTTTCTCATTGGTTAGCTTTGATGTTTGGCTATATCTAAACCAGGTCATAATGGGTTGGGATATTAAAACATTATGTTCTTACTACTCTAGTAAACAACAACTGGTAAGTAGACCAAATAGCTTCAGTCCCATATTTCCATTCCAGCCACACTGTTAATAGCAGATCAGCTTGTGAGCCAGAGCCCTGATTTGTAGGAAAGGAACTGGAATCCCATATTCTAGAGTTGAAACGATGCCTAAGGACAAAGACAAAAAGAAAGTTCGCTGTGGGAAAGGGGACCGATTGCTGCATGAGCCACAACACTCACCGCCTTTCAAGGAAGGAATTCCTCTAACCAGAGCAGAGGCGTAACTATGATTCGTGCCTGAGGCAGGAGTACATTCTGCTCACACGTTAAAAAGATGGGAAGAGACATTGCACAAGCAACAGGCTGCTCAGGAGAAAAGCCACGCATTGCACTGGGGGGAGACACCTTCTCTCACCATTTCTGTACAAAGGTTTATACCTCTGCTGAGTTGACAAAAACTGAACTTCTTGAAATGATAGTATCTAAGAAGACCGGAAACACCGCCGGTAGATCTAGATAGCATGACTTCAAAGTTATGAAGCCATGTGCTGCAGAGTATGTTTGCAAATCACGTGTGCTGGACTGAGTTGGTTAAATTTTGATATAAAAATTGTATACAAAAATCACAGTCTAGAGAGGCTGCGTAGTGGAGCAGAGTAGTTTAACTCCTCAAACCTGTGAATCTGAAATAAGATTTGTCTGCCATAAATCCTATCTATTTGGACAAAAACTGTCTTGACACAATCCCTACATCCAGTCTCCAGTATTGTCCTGCTGTAATTTGAGTTGATTGCCAATTAACTTGCATTAATCATCGTGACTCAAACGCACACAACACACTCTCAGCAAATATTTAACATGCTCCAGCCTAGCATGAAATTTACTCATGATGGTTAATTGAAGAGATAGGTCTATGCAATTAAAATATTGTCTAGTGACTACCATAATTTGTGCTGTAAGTGGTCATTGTGAGTGGCTTGGTAGCGAGAACAAAATTTCCTTGGATATTGTTGTGAGATAAAGGGGGAAAAAAACATAATCCATAATCCCTTTTTCATTACAAACACATTCTCATGACTTTTTTTGGTTTTTTAAGCCAGCCTACGAACTCTCTGGTACGTGAGGGGCAAAATTTGATACTGAAGCTAAATCTCAGAGGAACGGTGTTATCAGAGGTGATGGAGGAAACGGGGGATTGAGATAAACGATCTTTGACAATTGCACGCTCTGCATGCACAGAAGACTCTTTGGTTTTGGCTTGACTTCAGGGAGCACCCAAGGAAGAATACGCTTTACTTTTTTGTAAAGACTTTGTTTGAGACCCTCAGAAACTGAGGCAAGGGCCCCTGCAGACCTTGTGTGAACAGTTTGAGGACTCGGTGCCTTCAGGCAGCAGGTAGCCCCGCGCAGCTGCCCTTTAACAGTTCCCCATGTGGGCAAAGCCCTCAGCAAAGGGAGGAAATTTCGTCTTAGGCAAATAATTCCATGGTCAGGATTAACTTTTATGGACTTTAAATAGCCATTTTCTATAAATCAGAGGAATTTAAAGGTTATAAAAATAACAAAGCTCTCTAACAGGTATTGTAGCAAACATCTGTCGGCAGTTTGGTTTTAAATGATATACACTTAAAATTCCTACAGAACTCCACTCAGTATAAGATCTACTGTATTAGAGTTTTCTTATCACTCAGATGCCATGCTGTGCCTACCTTGGTTTTGTTTCATATTTAATCAAAGCATTCACAGGAATGTGCTTTATATTTTCTTCATTTTACAAGAAAGACGTAGGATTAGAAGTAATGGTAGCACCTGAAAGTGAAGCAGTGGCTTAAACTGTTGTATGTCACATCTTAATAGCCTAATGAAATCTGCACTCCTTCTAACAAAGAAAAGATAATGTGTGTTAGCTTTGCAGGTAGATGTAAGAAATTAACTATATTTTCTTCTCATTATTTTAAAGACATCAGTGCTGAATGTTCTATTCTGTTATCAATTAAATGACAAATACACCCTAATGCCAATTTTCCATGTTTAAAGCAAGAAACTAATCAAAAAAGTTCCTTTTTATCCCCGATCCATTGATATTTCTGGCTATGCACAAACTAGAAGATACTAGCATGCATTATCCATAGCAGATGCTCTCAGTTGCAAATGCCATAAATAAAATCACAAAGTGAGGCAATGTATGTATTTGTTAGGTGTTTACAGCATGGACCATTGCTTCTCCAAGATATTAACTGCATTAGGTCAGAAAAGTTGGTCCATATATGTTCCAAGATGAAGCATGAAGCAAAATGAGATTAATTTCAACAAAGAGGGGAGGTCGTAGCCATACTGCATGTACCAGGCTATTGAAGGAGTCTGGCCAGAGTATGAGTATGTATGTCAGCAGCACATTTTGTAACTGTGGTGCAGTCTAGACGCTGCTCTAATGAACAACGTAATGATGCCTCCTTAGACAAGCAGATAATAAACTGTCTGCCTACAAGGTTTTATTTTTCTGCTAAGGCAGACAGCTTTGCCTTACCTGTTAATTGGTCCCATCACAGAGTGGGTAAACAACTTTTTTGCACCTCAGTGTGATGCTCAGAGAGACTTCCCAACAGCCTCACGAGGTGGTCCCAAAGTGGGAGACATGCTTAATAATATGAAGTAATACAGAAACACACTTGGAGAAAACCAATTTACACAGAAGACAGGATAGCCAGCCTGTTTTCCAGAACTGGCTGCTAAGGCTATGGGAATGAACCGAAGCAGCAGGATTAACAAAAGCAGAGATGCACACAAAAGGAAAAAAAGAGATATTTTGGTGTTTCTAAAAAACAAGGACCCAAATTAGAATTCAGCAAAATGGGCAATATCAAAGAAAAATACATTATGTGACAGCGTTAATTACACCATACTGTGGTGAAATGCACACAACTCTGCAGAGCCTGTTTTATGCCTGCTTTCTTCATGTAAAGAAAACTGTGGCAGACTGAAGAAAATCCATGCATGAGGAGGAAGACTTTTTTAACAATGGAGTGAATCCCTGCATGCAACTTTCAACAACCACCAGTTGCGGTTTTAATGGTTTTAGAAGAAGAATGGTACAAAAACTCCCTGATTTTGTCAATGGAAGATGACTAACTGGTCCTTAACATCTCCTGTGGAATGCAGTTGTGGGTGGCAGATCAGATCCTCCAACAGAATGATTTAGAGAATTGGAAAAGAGAAATTTCTTGCTTGCTATCAAAAGGAGCCCCAGATTTTGAAAGGTGACGCTGCAGGCTCCCAAGAATGCTTTGCACAGGGGAGATGGACAGAAATCTTTGCAGAATACATTAGCCTTTCCTCCAAGTAATGAGAAAAGAATTCCTGTAAGGACAAGTAATACTAAGAAATCACTGTCAAGAAGCTTGGTGAGGCCACAAAGTAACAGATTTAGATTACATTTAGCAATTGAGGTTCTGGCAGTTGTCTGCTCCTTGGGAGACATGGGAAACAAGGCAGCTACTCGGTCATTTTGAGCAGATACTTTCTCTCACCAGACCTTGAGCTCTGGAAGCGCTCTAGCATTTGGAGGTCATCCGAAACCACCCTGAGACTGGAAGCTTAAGGGCTTGGCAGAAACAGTGGGGTTTGAGAGGGACACCAGTGAAAAAGAAAAATCCAAGTACACCAGCAGAGTGTTAACTTTGAAACTCATCCTTTCACACAGGAAAAAGCAGGCTACGTGAAACAGAGGGCCAAATAAATGCCTATCGCACATTCCTGTCCATCATTAGCCTGCTAATGAAAATACGATTTTGGCTTAGATCAGAGTCAATCCCTTGACGCAGCAGGTAATGGCAACAGGGACAGTGGGGCCACTCCACCAGGCTAAAGCCTTGGAACACAGCATACGGGCAAACAGATCCACAGAATTTCTGGGTGAGTACAAGTACACTGACACAAAGGCACATGGCATGCAGGATTTCTTAAAAAACAGTCACAACAAATTTACAGCTCCTCATTGAGGAAAGTTTTGGAGTTTCTCACTCCTTCTCTACCTTGCTTTATTTGGAAACAAAAGAGAAAGCACAAGAGCACAACTCCCCATATTTAGACGTTTTCTTGTTTATCAGACTTTCTGTAACATATTTTATTACTGCTTCACTAGAATGACTTTTGAGAAAATCAAGCTAAAAGGAGACAAAATCCTTAGAGTTTTGATAAATATGCACAGTTAATTATGTCTTGAAAATCTCTAGCAAGGAATGATATTTCTCAGCATACACCAGGCTGGAATGTATACGTAGTGCACAAGTTTCCTTTAAATTGTTTTCTCCTATGTTTTCCAGATGAAAATTAGATAACTCTGCTTTGGGATAGGGGAGGGAAGCAAGCAATACACCAAAACGAGAAATAGCATTGAGCATTCAGATTAAAAAAAATTGAAACATACACAAGCCTTCATTATCTTCAAATACTTAATGAAACATACTGCTTTGGTATCCTGAGAATTGGTAAAACCTATTCTCCTGAAAAGTTATTTCTTGTTCCAGCACAGCAAGGGCTAATTCATTCTTTTGCCACTCAGCAAAAGATCAGTGCTCTCTCCAGTGGAGATTTCATTATCAGGGATGTCCAAGATGCCAATTTCCTAAGGCTAATTAAAAAGGGGGAAATTATCACTGCTCCTTAGAGAAAGAACCTAAAATACTGTCTCACCAGGTTAGTTCCTAACAAAACAATGCTGAACAGGTCTGCTACTGGCACCTGCAACACATCTATCTACGTTGAAAATAAACTGTAAGATTATTTTCTTCCCCTCACAGCTTGAAAATGAAGTGAAAACCTGGTTTGGCTGGTCCTGAGAGTGCATCTTTACATCGATTACAGACTGTTTGCAGTTTCAGGCTCTGGATATTTATTACATCCACAGAGATACATAAATATAAATAAGTCTCTCTGGAGATCTATTTATAATTCATAAATAAGCCTAAAAATTCTTTTCAGAGAATGTCAGATAATTTCAATAAAACCTTTACAATTAGGGAAATGATTGCACTAACAAGTATTTAGACTAACTATGACGGAGATCTGACCAGACACTACATTTAATTAAACAGAGTATTTTTAAAAGCACAAATGTAAGCCTTAAAGATGGTGGCTCATCTGACATGACAGGAGAAAGTTCACAGCTGAAGAATAAGCTTATCCACCTCTTGCATAGTGGTAAACATGGATAATGCACACAGATTCATTTTGGCCATGCTTCAAACTTCCAACCCTTTATTCTTAAGCCTCACAGGACAGCTTTGAAGTTGAGGATAAAGCTCCTCTAGCACACCATTACCAAAGAACAACCTCTGATTATGATCTCATGAAAGTGTAATCAATAACTTACACAAGTTAAAAGCGTGGCAAACAGCAAAGGTCACGTAATTGGGCCTTTATTGAGTCCATGTGTTTCACTCTTGGCTTTAACTGGCACTCCCGTATAATAAATCTCTCTCCCCAAAATGTAAGCAATGAACTTTCTCAAAAGTTATGAAATCTCACAGCAGCTTCTGTCAGACTGGGGTCCTTCTAGGATCTCAAAGGGGGTTGCTTCCCCTTTCGTATACCCAAGTGACAGAAAGTTTGCAGCACCTCTGAGTGAGAGTTTCTTTATTTACTGCTCAGTAGATAACGGTCTTTAGCCTTGTATTCCAAGCAAACAAGCGTTTAAAAGTTATTGTGAAAAGGTTTTGAAAAAAATTCCACTCTTTCCTGACCAGTTGTTAGAAAGACTTCCTTAACGCTGCTCTCTTAACATCTGCTGTGTGGTCTTTAAATGCTTTTTTCTGTGAATATCCAGAGTAATTTTGTTCTTGTTTTATGGGCTGCCATTGACCAAAGCAAATTTTAGGTACTACGGTGAAAGAACCACCAAATTCATTATGTAAATAGAATGCTTGATCAGTGTATCTGAAAAGGAACTTGTGTGTTTGCTGTTGTACCTGAAATCACACTGGTTTGTCTATTGAGACAAGAGCCAAGCATGTGGACATGTGTTACTGTGATATTTCCATGTACCACACAGGCCTCCATATAGTTATGTCCTCCATAACTATACTTTCATTTTATCAAAGCAAGACGGACTTATCTTTGTAACAAAGCAGGGAAGTATTACCTTATCCCCAGTTTCTGATAAGAAACTGAACAGTTTCTACAAACAATTTTTCTGTCTTTCAGGATGTTTCCGCAGGCAGGGTCTGCACAGCTTCATCCCTGGGTTACAGCACCAGTCCCACATGGTCCAGTCTTTTGAGTTAAGGTCCAGAATGGCCCCACAGATTTTCCAGCATTTAAATGAAGTACATTCTTCAAAGCCAGAACATCCTTGACTTCCTGTACACTCAGAGGAGACAGACCAGCACTTGCAGAAGAAAATTCAGCCCAGCCAGAGTCTGATCTACCTGCCGTCTTGAACTGCCTTTCTCTCTCTCCCTGGGGGCAGATGGAGTCTATTCACAGCACAGGCATCTTCACCTGGCCTCACACTGCTGACTTTCTCTGTGCTGGTTTGCTAGCAAAGTCACACCCCAGAGAGGCGGCAAGTCCTGAATGTCACTGCAGCACATGGGCTGCGCTGCCGAACACAGACAGTTCTCTGCGCTTGGTATCATTTCACTGAGTTTTAGCAACAGTTATTTGGAGAAATCCTCCCATCAAAAATGTCCTCTTCCCCAGCCACTGCCCATATACCAATCCTTTCCTACTCTTCACAGCTGGTTCTTTTTGCCTTCTCCTTCTTCTTGTCACAATCTTTCTTTAGATGGGATTCAGATGAGGAACATGGCAGAGAGTCATGCTGGTTTTCCTTTTTCCTCCTTCTGCTATGGTCCTTTTCTTCAGTGGGATTAAGAAAGGGTAAAAGTTTTGTGGAGGTGAACGAGCAGAATGTTTTGCAGTGACCCTAACCTCATTTGTATTAGAGAAAACATCAGTGGGACAGTTCAGCCTCAGACATGAGCGTGCGGACCTCCCCAATCCCAAATTTACCTCTGATGAAAAACCAGTGGGAGTCTGATGACAGCAGAAGTTGATACTCTGTGCTCAGATAACTCCCCCTATCTGGGATTACAGAGTTTTGCTGAGATTGAGAGCTAAAATTTATTCCTTGATGCACAGTTACGGTGAATCTGATCTGCTTTTGCAGACTGAGGCCAAATTGTTGTTTTTGTCCCTCAATATGACCCAGATGTGCTGACAATCCATAACTTCTGCTGGAGTCAAAGGCTGCTGGAGGTTCTCCAAATCCCCCAAACCAGCCTTTGTTGGCTAAATGAAGCGAGTAGCTCTGGGCTGAGTGTGGTCCATGGTACTTTCAGAAAGAGAGAAAGACTGGAGGATAACAACGCCCCGCACTGCAAACCTTGCTGAGCTGTCAGGTCTGCTCCCTGCATCACTACAGGGCACAGAAATGCAGCACTTGGCACAGCAGCCTGTCAGCCGAACCCTGCCTATCATCTGTAGCTCTGTAGCAGGACTCTCTGAGTCAAGGTCAATTTTGTTTGGTTCTGCTTGAATTTCTGCTGGTTAGAAGAGGTTTGGGGTTTGGGAGACGTCTCTGTTTTAATCTGATTTGCCACGTTTTCTGTAGCTCGCAGTACTGGGACTGAACCAGGGCAGCTAAAGGCAGCCTAAGACTGGGCTGTCGCAGTCCTACCCTCTTTAGACGTGGCTGTGTGATGAGCTAACCAAGACAGCAGATCAAGTTAAAAATTAATCACTTCTTTCTGTAGGGCCAGTTTTCAGCCAGAGCAGCCCCACAAGCAGCCACATCAGCACTGGCACAAGAAAGAGAATGGAAATGTGTGACCACGGATGAGAAAGAAGATAGGGTGGTGTCAGCTGCTAGCCTGGCTGAAGCTGTCGTGGAATGGCACTGGAAGCAAGGTGAATTGTTCCTGTGCCATTGGCAGATGTCAGCTTTTCTCACCGCA
The DNA here is from genome assembly GCF_949628215.1 of Phalacrocorax aristotelis. Taxonomy (NCBI): domain Eukaryota; kingdom Metazoa; phylum Chordata; class Aves; order Suliformes; family Phalacrocoracidae; genus Phalacrocorax; species Phalacrocorax aristotelis. The sequence goes on along the minus strand of NC_134276.1, from coordinate 181,098,655 downwards.
CTCTCAAATTTCATTATCCTGGAGTGAGGAAGAAACTAAGCTGAGAATCATCAGTGAGATGATGGCTCCTCCAAAGCACTAGTGAAACCAACAGAACCTGCACCCAAATAGGGCATGTGCACTTCTGATGGCACTGCCAGAGCCGTTAAGTGGACACAAGGCTTTGTATCTCTGATAAAAATGAAAAATCCAAACACGATTCAACCCTCAGAAATATTATCTTGCAATTGTTCATTACTATTATACACCAGGAATAATTTGAGTTGACTCATGTTTGTCATGTTTTTAAGCTTGAGGCTGTTTGTATTAACAGGTTACTTTGGAGCAACATAGGGTTACGAACGTGTTTCTGACACATGATCAAGGAGCTGTATGCTTTAAATGGAATTTGACGTACCTCTCGTGAAAGTGAGACATGCCAAGTGCCGCCTTTCCAATTGTGGCATGCCACTTAGGTGTCCTGTGCAGCTGAATTGAGGATAGGCTGTCCTGCCACATCTTAGGAAAATGTCGTACAGAGAGTTACAGAAGAGACTGGACAATTACGCTGCATAAGGAGGCTTTTGTGATCATACCAACCATACATATAGTTTGCCAGTGAGGAAATCCACTGGTCAGGTGTCGTGGTTTAACCCCAGCCAACAGCTAAGCACCACCCAGATACTCGCTCACTCCCCCCACCATGGGATGGGAGAAGGAATTGGAAGGATAAAAGTGAAAAAACTCATGGGTTGAGATAAAGGCAGGATAATAGGTAAAGCAAAAGCCGTGCACACAAGCAAAGCAAAACAAGGAATTCATTCACTACTTCCCATGGGCAGGCAGGAGTTCGGCCATCTCCAGGAAAGCAGGGCTCCATCACGCGTAACGGCTACTTGGGAAGACAAACACGGTAACTCTGAATGTCCTCCCCTTCCTCCTTCTTCTCCCATACAAGCTACTATGAAGAAAACTAACTCTATCCCAGCCAAAACCAGCACATCATGGTATGACCAGTCTCAGCTAAGGACACTGCTGTTCTGGTACAAAGGTGAGGCCCATGCTCTGCTGCTTCTGCACATGAGGTGCTCAAGCAAACCACACTGGAACATGTGCACTCCTGAATCAAGAGAGCCTGACACTCCTCCAACAGCCTTTGCCGTTACGGTGGTGCACACAGCATATGGGCTCCCTCATGTGGATCTCCTAAGATGTACCAGAGACGGACCATGCAAGAACAAGTTGGGAGTGCTGCAGCTGAGGAAGACGTCACACAACCTGCTTCCTTCAGCTCTGCTCAGAAAAGTAGCTCTCCCACACCCTCCCCAGTGTGCAGGGATGGAGATCCCATCTCTGCTCCCCTCAAAGTGAGGAGACACGCTGCTGTTTAGACAATGGGATTAAGTTTATGCAACATTCAAACTATTTTCAAACTTTTAAATCTCTGAGGAACAAAGTGGTTTTTTTCCTAATCCTTTCCACTTTTCAACTATTTTTTTTTTTAACAGAAGAAATGCTACACAAAACCCACTTGTGTTATTAAAAAAAGTTTCAAGAAGCCTTATGGTATCCAGTTAAACAGTCAAAAATCAGGAAATACCGGTGAATAATGCTGTATGTACAGACTTAACTCCATCTCTGTTTTTACAGGACATTAAAACCTCATTAAGTACATAAGCCCATACTAATTCTCATCTATGGGACACAACATCATGCAGCTTCTTCTGTAACTGCTAATCTTACACAACCAAGGAACAGGTGCTGAAGTCCTGCAGGTTTCCTCAGAGTAAATGGCTGTTACAAACACTGAGTAGCCTTTGAAAATCCTGCCCATTAAGTCAACTGGACACGTTAAAATGAAGATGTACAGTAAACGGCACAGTTGCAAGCTATGCAGTACAAGACTTGCTGCAGAGGTCTAGGGAAAGTATGCTTGCACATGAAGGCCAACTACCTTAATGTAATAGTTTGCTGCTGCAACCTTTCAATTGCATTTAACAAACTGAGATGCATATGAATTAGGGGTGACAGAAACCGGAATGCCACAACTTGCTGACCACAAGATTAATTAGAAATGTTTTTTTGGGAAATGTGTATGGCAAAAAATCTCAAGCTCAGACCATGCTGGTTGTATGCAAATATCTACATATGTTTTCAAGTGAAGATTTTTAAAGTAGTAGAAATCTGTTTTCAGAAAAATTATGATTTATCTGTAGGCTATTAACATACTCCTGAAGGACAACAGTTGAACACCACACCTCAGTTAGAAGGTCCGTTTTCCATAATATACTGAAAAGAATGTCTAGTTAATGGTTTATACTGAAAGGTATGTCTAGTTAATGGTTGAGTTTTCAACATGCCGGTTATACAAATTTTAATGCAAGCTTTTTTGCTTTTTCAAAGAAATGCCTTCAAATATTTTCTACGCACTGAAAGTGGTCAGTAGCTCATCTTGTGCTTGCCAGAAATATAACTTAGACTTTACCACAGGAACTAATTTAAGTAATTCAAGTAGCTTATCTGGAAGTCTATAATCAGAGATAAAAAACAAGCTTCACCTAAACATCTCTGCTGCTTGATTGTTGTCAGAGTAGGTGTTTAGGCATTTAAAGTAAACTGTCCTGTGAATGTGGCTGGGGTAGCAAAACCAGATTTGTTGTCAAGGCATAATAATAATGCGGGAAACAGTGTTGCAAACTCTCATAATTGAATATCAGTTCAAGAAATTCTGCTCAGGTTATAAGAAAACCAGCCCTCCTCTCTATGTCTCACCACGCTTAGTGAAGCCCCTGCGGCCTGGCTGTTTCCTCCACCTTCCCTTCTCCTGGGTGGAATAACCAGACACAGTCTGAGCAGGAGAGCGGCACAACTGTCGTCTCAGAGCAGGGAGGGTTAGTTTGGTGACCCTGTTCTGTTTTGATGGGAAGTGGTTATAAAGGAATCAGAAAGGGAAGAATCTCACAATACCACTTTCACAGAAGAGCAATGGCCATCCCTTTCTCTCCATGTCTCACAAAACTGGCCTTCTGCTTCCCACCCTCCATGAACACCTCTGGCCTGGGGAAGGGAAGAGATCCTGAAAAACACGGATACGCTCCATCACCTGCTCTAAACCAAGAAGCAGGGAAAGACCTTACTGCACTTACCTCAACCTTTGCAGACAGGGACAAGAAACATATAAACCTAGAGACAGAAGTTTCTGTTGGAGTTGTTGGCACTGGGAGAGGTGGAGAAACAGACATTTCACGAGAACTTGCAGAGGCTGCGAGCGCTATACCTCCAGGTAACCATTCCTCCAGCAAGCAAACTTTCAGATTCCCCATCCTTTTAAATATTTCCCCATTAATTTAGTTGAATGAATTTATACTTCTTGATTGTATTTTACAGGATGAGAAGACCTTACTTTTTGCTGAATAAAGGTCTTACATAAATAAGTTAAGTACTTAGGAATGTTTTAAATCTTGTAATTCTACCTTTGGTTTCAAATAATTGCTGTCTAAACAAATCATAGTAACAGTGGCATTATGGCATCAACTATATAAATTATGAAGTTTCCTTGACTGCAAATGTTTGGCAGGACAATTAAAAAGGGTCCATTAACCAATAAGGATATTCACACTGATACAATTCAGATGTGAACTCCATTAGTGGGCAGAATAAGGCACAGACTTTGTACCATCAAAGGAAAGCTGCTGTTACATCAAGCAAAAATGCGAAACCCAAGTCATTCTTGATGTGATGAAGGCCTCTAATTTCTATCTGTAGGGACAGTATGAGCTTCTCCACCCTGTACCTAATACTAATATGTCACAACTCTGACTGGAGGGGAGCCACATGTTGGGTCATAAGCTTTCAGTTAGACTCCTTTACCAATACAGAAACCTGATCGTGACTATGCAATCTCAATATATGTTCCTGTGCAAAACTGGAAGGAAGAAGATAAAAAAAAAAACCAGCACAAACCAAAAAAATCAACCAAGGTAATGGAGAACATGCCCTGCTAGCAAATTATTTCCCAACTCCTACTATGGCTATGCATTTCATCTGTTGGTTGTGATTACAGACCCAGGTAACTGCATTTTGCCTCTCCTTCCTCTCTGGCAGATGCCAGTGTGCTGTGCTGTGCAACCTGCCTGTTCTCCCTGAAGGTCCCTGCATAGAATACTGCAGGCACATATTGCAGCTATTTGATGTATCTGTCGCTTCATAAGGGAAAAATAAATTTGTTTCAACCCAGTCACTCAAATGGACTCTGTTTCAACAGTTCAATTTATTTCCCAGAACCTCTGCAAGAAAGAGAACTGGCTAAGGCTCAAACTTCGAAAAATGAAAGCAGTGTTTACTGCAGTTTAAAAGGAACAGGCTGAAGTTGGTACTTGTACTCCTTACTGAAGGTGTTCAGTGGACTTGATTATTTGCCTATGTGGTTTTTGGTCTCACATTCCCATTGACATTGAAAATGTATCAATATTCACACATTTGCAAGTTGAGAGCAAGCAGAAAACATTGCAGAGAGAGCCTATCTTCTCCTGCTCATCAAGTTGGATCTCTCCATGCCTTCCTAATGCTTTCAGAAAAAATAAGTTAAAAATCACAGTACTGAAAGCTCTGAACTCATTCTCTGATGGTCAGGATGGTCCAAGAGCCTGCCCTCTCCTCCTCTGGCCAGCCATCATTGCAAAGGCTGTCTCTGCTGCTCTTGCTACTGGTTTCTGTGCTTCAGCGCTCAGATCTGGTGACAGGTCTTCTCATTAGTGGGCTGCTGTTTGGGTAGTTTGTTTTCCCTGGTGATGGGCCAAAACCTGAGGCTGGGAGATTGCCAGATTTTATGTCAGGCATATTTATTTCCTTTAGGATCGGCTGGGTTTAGCTAGCTGTTTATCCAGGCTAAGGGGCAGCTTCAGAGGATTTGTGGGGCCAGCTCTGAAAGCGGTGTTTGGTCTCCAAGTTATTTATTGAAGTATTTGGCAGTGATGGCAGCAAGTGCTGAAGCAGCTGGAAGGTAATTGCCTGCTTTTCCTTGTATGGCCAAACAAGCTGGATTCCACCAGTTGGTTGCAAAACAAAGCAAACTTTCATACTAGATGCAAAAAATTCTGGGTTTTTCTTGTTGTTTGAATGAAAAAAAACCACCCCAAAGCTTTGTAAGCATTTAATAAGGCATTTCTGTTCTGCACGTGCCTCTTCGCCAAGTTAGACAGACTTGTCAGGTAACTCCTCCTCGGCATTTTTGTGCAGCTAAGTGGCCTTCTATGAATGGATTATGAATCCACATACTATAGTGGACTTCAGGTATCATAGCTGGATAAAGTCTTCTCGGTGCCTCTGTACAACAGTATCACTGTCTTTGCTTTATTTATATTATTTTTTCTGAGGCAGATTTCAGTTTGCTGCATCGCTGTGATTGTACAAGCCAGTCTCAGTTTTGTGTTCCTGCCTGGCCCATTTTGTGTTAATGGCTGGCTTGGGGGATGAGAGGAGAGCAGTAGATTTTGTTTACCTCGACTTTAGTAGGGCTTTCAGCACTGCCTCCCACAACATCCCCACAGAAGAAGTGAGGAAGTGGAATTTACATAAATGAGGTGAACTGCTGCACTGCCAGGCTCAGCGGGTTATGATGAGCAGCACCAAGTCCAGCCGGAGGCCAGTCACTAGTGGTGTGCCTCAGGGGTTGATACTAGGTCTCATGCTGTTTAACATCTTCATTAATGACCTGATGTTGTGACAGAAGGCACCCTCAGGATGTTTGCAGGTGATGCAAGACTGGGAGGAGTGGCTGATACACTAGAACGTTGTACTGCCATCCAGAGGGACCTCAATAGGCTGGAGGAAATGGTTGACAGGAACCTCATGAAGTTTAGAAAGGGGAAGTGCAAAGCCCTGCACCTGGGGAGGAACAACCCCACACACCAGTATATGCTGGGGGCCAGGCAGCTGCAAAACAGCTTGGCAGAAAAGTACGTGGGGGTCCTGGTGGACAACAAATTGACCATGAACCAGCAATGTGCCCTTGTGGCAAAGACAACCAACAGCCTCCTGGGCTGCATCAGGCAGAGCGTTGCCAGCAGGTCCAGGGAGGTGATCCTTCCCCTCTGCTCAGCCCTGGTGAGACACACCTGGCGTGCTGGGTCCAGTCCTGGGCTCCCCAGTGCAGAAGAGACATGGACCTACTGGAGAGAGCCCAGGGAAGGGGTGGGAAGGGATGGGAACATGCCTCAGACAAGTTTGAGGACGTCTGGGTTTCCCCATTTAGATCTTTCTTCTATGAAGTAAGTGCAAGGAAAGAGACAAATCTTCTGCCGGTTCTTCTACAGACTGACAGCTCTCATTAGAGATTGGGAGGACCAGTGACACAGGCAAAGGCCCTGCAGGACTGTCAGCTCACGCATATCATCTGCCAGGGTGCCACCCAAGGGTAAAACATACATGATCGCAATGTCTGCCTACTCACTGAGCAGGACTTCTGTTACTTAATACAATTAGCTCAGCTCAAAGTGTCACAGGTAGCCCAGGTGCTTTTTGTACATGGATCTCAACTTTACTTTGTATAAGAAGAGCTAGTCTTTCAATACATTATTACATACATTAATATATGTATTTTATTATGATCAGTTTACTATAATTAAGATTTTAAAATGTCAGTCTCCAAAACCAAACAGAAGGGAGAGAAATGCAGTTAACTGTGCATGCAGCAACCTATCTAAAATGTAACTGATTTTGTGTTTCTTCCATTTACGATTTTCAAAAAACCCATTTACGTAACATAAAATACCAGTTAAGCTATCTTATGCTTCTACTGAAACATACACCTGCAGCAACAGACATCTACTACATTTTATACATATCATTCACTGCAAAGAACACCGTGTGTTTTGTTATGGAAAGACTAAGTATTGCAATGCAACTGCCCGCTTCTGGCTGTGCGTTTTGGGTGGCTGTACTTCCCACCATGTCTGAGTTACAATCTGATGTAGCGAAGGGTTTGGCCACAAATAAACAGTTAAAAAGCAAGCAATAAAAAAAAAACCAACATTAAAACAAAAAAAATCCAACATGTTTCAACAGAAGAATAAGAGAGACTAATAGAAGTAAAGTAACATCTTTCAAAAGGTGGAATTTCTACACAGAAAGGAAAATAAAAGAACAAATCCTAGCAAGCCAAGTGTAAAGCCACAGGAAGACGAAACAAAAACCTTTTTGAGGTGCATTTTCTTGAAAGCTTTAAAAATACTAATCAGGAACCCATTGGTCTGAGCTAAGGTATACAATACTTAGAATTCTCTTCAACATGATGCAACTACCTACCACATATCACCGTTTTGAAAGCTCCAGGTCACACCATATTCCTTACACATGTGCATGCCCTAGGAATAGCGTGGTTTCTTACATTTGTTTTATATGTACATAACTCACTCGGATAGGAGCAAGTCATTCATACTCGTAGCTACCAAAAAACCCAACCTTTGGAAAGTGTGTAAATACATTAAAGATTCTCCCAGTTACTTCTCGTTATGGTTAGTTCTTACTTTTCACTCCATGGCATTACTTGAAATGGCATTAACTTTAGACCACTAAGAACATACTTGGGAAACTGTCTGTACAAAAGAGGTGATGTTGACAGAAAACATTTTCACTTCCACAAAGAAGAGGAAAGCAACATAGCCTGGATTTTGTATTTCAGAAAAACTGTTAGTAACATGGGGAGAGAAATCTGTACGTTTTCACAAAATATAGTCTTGAAGCTTGGGGTGTCCTGTTAGTTCCAGTGCTTTCCAAGAGTTACATTGTACAATGCAGCTACTGCTGTAAAAGTAGTGAAAATACTTTATTACTTAAGTTTTTTGTTAAAAAATGTATTAGAATATTTACAGAAAGGATAAACAATGAAAATCCTGAAGAACAGTTTATTTAACCCAGCTTTACACTGCTGTGTAAAAAGAATAATTGTGTAGTTTACACATATACCATGTAAATTACTATCGAAACCAGATGTAGCTTACACTACAAGGTGCCTTGTAACTCATCTCTTCTGAGCAATAAATATCCACACACACCCCCCTTTGTCTTGGCAAAACTTTGAGAAACTTTACTGCTGTTTTCTATCAGCAGATACAACAGATGGCTGGCACATGCCTGCTTTACTAAGCAAGTGGGATCTCTACAGCGTTACTTTGATCCCTGGTGGCATGTCTACAACACTGAGACGCAAAATACCACAGCTGAGCAGAATCTAAATATTAAAGGTTTGGAGCTGTGCTCTTGATATGAGAACCCCCTGTCTAAAAATCATGCTCACAGTATGTAAACATCTTCACATTCCACACGGAAATTTTGGTACAGAGGTCAGAAAACAAAGTATTTCCTCTGTTTGGTGACATGAAACCGCACTGAAGGTACTACTGTAAATCCCAAGAGTGCGAGTTTATGTGATTGGCTTGACCAAACTTCCAGAACAGCCATACTTCTACTGGAAAAAAAAAAGCCTAAATTGTGCATATGAGACATTTTTTAAGCTGAAAAGCATCCCTGTAATCACTGGGTATGAATAAGATATTTACAAAAAGTTCAGCAGTTTCTTTGAAGAAAAGTTTCCTTTGAAGAATTACATGTTTTGAAATTCACTGGGTTTTGTTTTCTTTCAGTTTATCAGGGAAATAGTGACATTTGAATGGAGCACCCTATTGCATCAATAATGCCTTAAAATCGGTAGTCTGTTAGCTTTCCTCTGGGGAAGGAAAACTTCTCTTGGCATAGCTGGATATTCCATTTTATCTTCACGGTCAGGCTACGTCTCAGCAATGTAAGGTAATTCCAGAGAAATCAGCTGAGCTACTTGGGGTTGATGGTCACATTGCTGAGATCAGAACTAGCTGCCAGGAGCTGTAATTATGTACCATTCCACTTTACAATACAGAAATGATGCTGGAAAATGCACTCATGACATATGTCCCCTCTTCTTAAAGAGGTGGGCATCTTTTTGCTTTACTCAAGGTTATCAATAACTCTTTGATCAGACGTAACCAAGCCCTTCCAGTAGGACAGGTCCAATTGGCCCTTTCAAGGGCCCCAAGGACCGTGTGCTGCGATGCCCCCTTACCTCCTGACACTTGTGCTCTTGTGACCAGAAGCACTCCTAGAACAAAGACCAGCACTTGATCTCCTATACACACATGCACATCTCCTGTCATAGGGCAGAACCACCACTGCCGTATCACAAAATGGCATGCATCCAGCAGCACAAGGCTGGATATATCTTTAGCACTTAATATACATGCGATATCCATGCACCATGAGAAATATACATGCATCCTCCAATCATATGGGCCACATCCCATTAATGCACCCAGCACAATACTGAGCATCCAGATGTCGCATCATGGGCATGCAGTCAACCGTGCAACAGGAGAGGAGCCGTGGGGTACTCACAACAGTTGAGAGTAGGAAACAAGCTGCTACAATAATTTGTATGGCCCCCAAATGTTTCTCCCATACCTGAAGGGTACCAAGCAGCCTGGGCAGGCTGTGGCCCAGACTGATTGCGTGGATCGGACCAGAGACTGCTACAGAACAAAAATTCCAGCTTGCTTTTTGATTTCTTTTTTCATCTCCCATCTATTAAATCAACCTGGCTGCTGCTCTGTCACTGAGCGCTTGCTTCCTGTGCACTGATCAATTTTATTTTAAATGGCTCTCTCCCACCAATACTCACTCACAAGTGAACTTGATTTTATTGCTGTCAGAAGTCCCACTAAAAGTTAACATATATATTGGGTTTTGTGGATTTGGAGCTTAAACACCTGTCATAAGTTCCTAAACACTGTAGAGATGATGATATCACTGCAATCTTTGGTACCTTCCACTGATGGACGTGGTGAAACACGCCGCAGCATTAGTTAGCATAACAGTGTCTATTCCTCTCTCATTGGGAAGTCTGTAAGTGCAATCTTCCCCAGAGGACGAGACCCCCAAAAGTCATAATTTTTTCTTTTGCAAAACCCATAAGAGCAGGAAGCACGCCAGTGAGCTCTAGTGGTTACACAGATGCCTACTGTATGCTATATATTACCACTAATTTTTGCTTTTTTAAACCTTTCAAATCAAGGGGCAACCTTTGCAACTACCAATTTACCCAGATCACATTTTTTCTAAAGATAACATAACATAACATCTGTAACCTTACATTTAAATTCATAGGTAAAACCATAAAGTGCATAAAAACGTAACAATCCTGTTCTGCAGTATTCTAACCTTCTTGTAATGCCTGGCTCATCCTGACTTCACCAGAAAAAGTAGGTATTCAGCACCTTCAGACCCTTAAATTTTGGGTTTCCCCCAATATTTCCTAATAATTAATTAGAACTAATGACTAAGGATTAAAAGCAGCTAATGCTTTTCTTTGGTTAATGTTTTCTAGTGAAAATCACTTTAATTGCTTGCTTACCATATAAAATCTTTTCCACATAAAATGGATCCAGGGCACAACGGCCACTGTATTAGAAACGTAACATCTAAACGTAGTGGGTTTTTACCACTGCAGTTTACACAGAATACAGGTATAATCTAGTCCTTAAAACGTTCAACAGACATTTTTGAACTAAAATATGGAAATACACAGCAGTGCAGGACTGGGAAGTATTGCCGCTCCCTGGGCTGGATTATTCACTCACCTACAACTTGGATCATTATTTATCCCAGGAGCAGGTAGATGGAATCTACCCACAGGATATTTATACCCACTTTCCACAGGTGTAAACAGGGGTGCAAGGTGCATGTCAGGAGAGAGTTAGCCCTACCCTGTTGGAGATCCCAGGCGTGGTGGGTTGACTGTGGCTGGCTGCCAGGCACCCACCCAGCTGCTCTCTCACTCCTCCGTCCTGTTGATATCAGGACTAGGAACCATGTAATGACATAGACAGGTTCTCCTGTACCTACACAGGAGAAATCTAATCTCTATCAACCCAAAAAGGGTTTAGCTACTGCTAAAGGCTGTGGCATACACTACTGACAGCCACCAAAATCTTGGAGCCCTAGAGAAACATCTTCAAATCTCAAGTGGGATACAAGGTTAAGAGGACTATAAGGCACAAGATACAAGACTCACAGAAGAAATTATTTTAGTTTTACCAAACAGGAGACAACTGTATGCTAGTTAACAGTCATTTTACAGAAGGCAGACTAGTACTTCAATATCTTGAATGCCTTTCTTCTTTCAAAGAGTACTAGTTTCCACTTCTTTTCCTTCTTCCTTTCTTGCCTCTTTTCTCCCCTTTCCTCTCATTCTCTTCTCTTCCCTCCTCCCCTCGCTTCCCCCTCACGCTTCCCCTTCCCTGACTTAGGAAATGCCCAGAAAAAAGTATTGTGCCAGAATAAAGGTAGCAAATATTTAGTACTTTCCTGGACATGTCAATGGAAACTTCTAAGAACATCGAATCATAGAATCGTTAAGGCTGGAAAAGACCCTTAAGATCATCGAGTCCAACTGCCAACCTATCACTGCCAAGTCCACCACTAAACCATATCCTCAGGCACCACGTCCACCCTTCTTTTAAATACCTCCAGGGATGGAGACTCCACCACCTCCCTGGGCAGCCTGTTCCAGTGCCTGACAACCCTTTCGGTGAAGAAGTTTTTTCTAATGTCCAGTCTAAACTTCCCCTGGCGCAGCTTGAGGCCATTTCCTCTCGTCCTATTGCTTGTTACTAGAGAGAAGGGTCCGACCCCCGCCTCGCTACAACCTCCTTTCAGGTAGTTGTAGAGAGTGGTAAGGTCTCCCCTCAGCCTCCTCTTCTCCAGGCTAAAGAACCCCAGCTGCTCCTCGTAAGTCTTGTTCACGTGTCCAAAGAAGGGCAACAAAGTTGGTGAAGGGTCTAGAAAACATGTATACTTAAAAACAAAACAGAAAACACCTGTTAAAATTTACTAATTTCTTCCCCTCATAAAATATTGGAAATTCTGGAGAAATTGTGTTCTTTTGCCACCAATAACTTTTATCCTACTTCTCTTTGCAACACTACTGTGGGCAATGATGTTGTTGCCCTATGGGCTACAGAAGAAACTCTCATGTTTTTTCCTGCCTCTTCTCATCATGTAAAGGGCTGGGTGCCATAGGGACAGTAAGCACCCCGGTTTCCACAGAGGATGACAAGAACTGCGAGTAACAGGCAGCTGTACTCAAACGCCTCCAAGGGATGCAAAAACCAACAGGACTGTTCGTGATACCAAAAAGTAGATATTTTCTCTAAGGTGTTAAGTATCTTCATTTTTTCCCACAACTCCTAAAACACTAAAGGGGTTGCAACTCCCTCCTTAGCTTAGGCTGCTGGTTGAAATCCTGCTCTTCATCTGCAGACCTGCCTAAGTGTCTAAATATCCACAGCCTAAGACTGGAGTGCCAATGTTTATATTGGCTGTACACACAGATGAATTAGTAAGAAGCAGCTAGATGGGATTATAAAATCTCTGAATGCAGAGTCTCTCAGTTTTAACACTTGTTTGACCCATAAATATTTCAACGATGTAACTTTAACCATTTGGGTATTTCACTTACTAATTATGTTTTGTCTAACAGGAATTCAGTAATTCAGCAAAGAGGAGGCAGAATAATGGGTTAAACAACTTTGCGGCTGCTCAGAAGGGATTTTATCCTGCAAGTTGCATCAAGAGGAACACTTGTCTATGCTGTCTTCAAGCCTGTGACTCTTCTCACTGAAATCAGTGTTACAATCATCTTTTCCTAATGAGCAACCCGTAGGCAGCGAAGGAGGGAAAGGAGAGCCCAAGAAAGAAGGACAAGAGAAGAAGGACAGGGTCCAGTCTAACATCTCAATCCTCCTTTCCAAAAAGAGGTAGTTTTATCATGGACAGCAACTGAAGCTGGCAGAGAAATGGAGCAGGAAATATAGTCCCAAAACACACTAATTAGTTCTAGGTATTTAAATGCCAACCCTTGGCGTACAAAGTTGTTTTCTCTGTAAAGCTGGACTGGAACGCCAAAGACCTTGAGCAAGTCACTTAGCCTTTGTGAGTAAGTTTTGTCTCTCCACATTCCCCTCCCTCTCTAAAAGAAAAGGTGAAGTGTTTCCTAAACTCAAAGGCTTTGTGAGGATAGCAAAAATTACAAGGGCCTTAGACAACACCTCGAAGCCAAACAAGTCCTGTAGTTAGAAAGAGTTAAAGCAACCAAAACCACAACCAAATTTGTGAAGCTGCAATTAGCTGAATTATACAACCAATTTTCACTGAATATTCGAAGGTAAAGATTGCTTCATCTTTACCAAACTCTTTATTGTATAAAGTCCATGTTCAACATTGTAAAAATTAATTTTATCCATCATTTTGATGTTACAACGCTTTTTTCTGTGTATCCATGATAACGTATGCTAACGTGTTTCAGCTTTATGCAAATTTAACATATGTTGTCAGTGTGTCAAATCTTGCATATGTTTCTTCATGAAAATATGTCACGCATTCTTATCTTTTCAACAAAAGAATCCCAAGGGATTCAATACACTGCAGATTTACGCAGCTTTGCAATGAAACTTGGTCAAATTAAGTTTACAGGAGAGAATTATTATTTAGCAGGGCTACACATTAAGCACGCACATTCAGCAAATAGAGATCAATGAAGAACCTGTAGGATACATCCATTAGCTGAAGAAAGTTGAAAGGAAATTGTATCCGCATAACTACCATCAGGTAAAATTTTATTAAAACCAAAGGCAACCGGTGCCTCTCTCGTGGACTCCGGCTGCCCGCCCACGCCTCGCCAACCCGCCGGGTTCTCCAGTGCCCGAGACACCCGGCTCCCCCACGCGCTTTACAACCCCACCCGGGAACACGCTTGCCGAGCCATCTGCCCGCGCTTCTCGCAGCCCCCTGAGCCCTCCCCACCGCCCTTTGTCCCCCGCGTTCCCCCTGCCCGAGCCCGCCCGCCCCTTGGGACACCCCAGGTTACCCCCGGGTTCCCCCCGGGTTCCCGGCGCTGCCCACGCGGGTCCGGCGAGGGGCACAGCGGCGGGTGACCCACGCCCAGGGGACGCCTCGGAGAGGGTTTCCTCAACGGTTCCAAAGCCAAAACACCTGCCGGGGTTTAAAGAGCCGCCCCTCGCCGCGGCCCCGTCTCCGCACCTACCCGTCCCGTCGCCTGCCAGGTGAAGTTCATTGCGTGGATACCGACGGGGATGGCGGGCATCCTCTGCTGGGCTTTCCTGAAGTCGTGAGTGAACGGGGCCATCTTCCCCTCGGACACGATCAGAATATCCTCCTCGAAGCCTGCGAAAGGCAAAGGGGCGCGATGGGCGGCAGCCCCCCCCCCAGCCCCGCCGCGGCAGCCGGTTTTGGGCGGGGGGGGGGGAGCGTCCCCGCTTACCGATGAGGACCCGGGCTTGCTGGGCGTCGATCCACAGGTAGAGCGTGTCGGGCTGCCGCGGCGCGGCCCGCAGGCTGCAGAGGCTGAGGGCTCCGCAGAGCAGCGCGGCGCACAGCCGCCCCGCCGGGGCCATGCTCCGCGCCCGCGGCTCGCCGCCTGCCGCCGCCGCTCCCGCCGCGCCTGCCCTCTGCCGCGGGGCGGCCCCGGCGGCGGGGCGGGGGGGCGCGGGGCGGGGCGGGCTCGGGGGGGGGGGGGGGGGGGGGCGGCGGCGGGAGCCGGGGCAGCCACGCACGGCGTCCCACGGGCGGGAGGGAGCTCGGCGCTTGCGAACTCCTCCGGGCGTGCTCCTTCCCCTGCTGCGGAGGGCAGCCACGGGGAGGCAGTCAGCCACCCGATCCCCCAGTTTTCCCCCCGCCCCGCCCCGGGCGTCAGACGGCTGTGTCGGGACACGGTGCGTGACCGACACCTCCTCTGTCACGGAGGACGTGCCGTGGGGTCGCCGTGCCCGGCACATGCTGTGCACGAGGTGCCTCATACCTGCGCTGCGCTCCCGGCATTCACCCCGCAGGGGCACCCTGGTCAGCAAGATGGCACCACCGCGGTGGTACCAAAGCATCGCCGAATAAACTCAGGTCTGCGCAAAGAAACTACGTTTGTACATAGAGGTCACCCAGTGCACGAGGTGTTTTGGGGTTGGGGTTGGGGAAGCATCACTGAAACGGCACGTGGGGGCGGTTGGGTTGGGGGTCCCAGTGGGATCCAGCAAAGCCGGGCGAGGCACCCACCCGCACTGGCTGGCCAGGCCGCAGAGCGAGCCGTGGGCCCGGCGGTGCGACAGGGACAGCTCTTCCCAGCTCTAGGGAACTGCGCGGTGAATCTGACGACGTGCTACAGGGAGAAAAGGCTTTTCACCTTGCATTTGCCCGAAGGTCTCAAGAACAGTGGAGACACTGGAAAACACTGAAGTGTTGTCGTTTACACAAAATCTGGAATTGGCTCAATATAGAAACTCAGTAAAGCTGAAAGAATTTTCTATTCAAAAAGTTATTTAGACAGAATCATGCCTTTTAAAGGAATAAAAAATATTGTTTCTAAATTTTCTGGATTCTTTCCTAAGAAAAGAACGCAAGCCTTTTTTTAAAAGCTAAAACTAAGCAGGATAGATAATATTTGAGGAACCCCCCAAGTTTCTGTCTGGAAGGAGCTGGAGGGTATTTTCTGCCTGTGAATGCTCTTTGGATGCTGCTGCGTTTCACCCTGTCCTGCTAGGGTGACTGCAGAAGTTACCTCTGGATTAACTGCCTAAACAGAATTCTTCAGGTCATGGGAAACAGCATGAAGTCGGTCTTGCTTTTCCAGACAGATCTATTCGAGTGGAGTTTGCCACGTTGGCATACACACAGGGAAAAGGTACAGAGCTGTGTCATTATCATGCTCTTTCACATCCGGATTGCACAGCTAAACTGGTAACGGTCATTTTTTTTTTTAAGCAAAAGGTTTATGCTTCAACACATGAAATAACCTCGCCCTCCCACTAACATGCTGTACTGTGAGTTTTCATGCATCTCCTTCTGAGGAAGGACAGGGAACTCCTTGAGCAAGTCCAGCGGAGAGCTGCCAAGATGATCAGGGCACTGGAGCATCTCCCATATGAGGAAAGGCTGAGAGACTTGGATTTGTTCAGCCTGGAGAAGACTGAGGGGGATTTCATAAATACCTATAAATATCTAAAGGGTGGGTGTCAGGATGATGGGACTAGGCTCTTTTCATTAGTGCCCAACGACAGGACAAGGGCCAATGGGCACAAGTTGGAACACAGGAAGTTCCACCTAGGCATGAGAAAAAACGTCTTTCCTGTGAGGGTGACAGAGCAGTGGCAGAGGCTGCCCAGGGAGGTTGTGGAGTCTCCTTCCCTGGAGACATTCAAAACCCGCCTGGATGCGTTCCTGTGCCCCCTGCTCTGGGTGTCCCTGCTCAAGAAGGAGGGTTGGACAAGATGATCTCCAGAGGTCCCTTCCAACCCCTACCATTCTGTGAATCTTCCTCCTCAGTCTATGGATCACGTTGCTAATCCTGTATCACTGTTCCTTTCCTCTCCCTCATTTCTGTCATTCTGTCTGCTCAGGATTTTATTATCAAATTTCCCAGAACAGCACATATGTGTACCAGAGAGAAATACACATTTACATATTGTGTGTACATATATAAATGCATGCGTTTGTCAATACCCTGTAATTATGAAGCACAATGTGAAAACGCCATCCCTACAATTTCTACCTACAAGCACATGTATACAGAAGGCACCTGCACACCTCCCAACGCTTTCAGACACTTCTCCTCCCAGCTTCACTGCACTTTACGGGTGGGGAGCCGGGACACAGGGTGGGAGCGTCTTGCACAGGTTCACCCGAGGAATGTATTTGCGGGCAAATGTAGGCTGGAATACGGTTCTCCTAAATCCTCAGGTAACTTGCCCAGCTAGAAAAGCTTAGGCTCCAAAAGCTGGAGGCAGCGCTACATACTCTAACAGAAAAGCCCCACCTCTAGATGCGTAGTGGATCACAGTGATTTTTTATTATTTTTATTTATTTTTTATATATTATTATATATATTATTATTTATATATTTATATATTATTATATTTATAATTTATATATTATTATATATATATATTTATTATTATTTATTTTGTGTGAAATACGTTCGACCGGACACAGGTTCCTGCGCCTACCCCAACTGACTGCCTGCAGGGTTAGGAGGGGAGCTGTGGGTGAGGTTGCTCTCCAGTTCACGCTTCCAGCCCGCTGCTTTCACCCCGTCCCGCCCGCCCCGGGAGGGCCCCCGCCCCCCCCCGCCCCCGCGAGACACCGGGAGCCTGCCGGTGCGAGGGCGCCCTCTGCCGGCCGCGCCCGCTCCCTGCAGGCCCCGGGGGAGCGGCGGGACGGACGGGCGGGCGGGCGGGAGCTGCTGCTCCCTGCGGCGGGGGCTGCAGCAGCTCCCCCCTTCCTTCCTCGTGGAAATTTGCTCCTAATTGATTTGATTTTAGAGAGTAAAAAAATTTATATGTATGATGTGTCCTCTGTGCGTGGGTGCATTTACATATATATATATACACACACACACTGCATCCAGCTCTGGAGCCCTCAGCACAAGGACATGGACCTGTTGGAGCGGATCCAAAGGAGGGCCACAAAAATGGCCAGGGGGCTGGAGCACCTCTCCTGTGAGGACAGGCTGAGAGAGTTGGGGTTGTTCAGCCTGGAGAAGAGAAGGCTGCAGGGAGACCTTATTGCAGCCTTTCAGTGCTTAAAGGGGGACAACAGGAAGGACGGGGGCAACCTCTTTAGCAAGGCCTGTTGTGACAGGACAAGGGGTGATGGTTTTAAACTGAAGGAGGGTAGATTTAGACTGGATATAAGGAAGAAATTTTTTACAATAAGCGTGGTGAAACCCTGCAACAGATTGCCCAGAGTGGTGATAGATGCCCCATCCCTGAAACATTCAAGGTCAGGCTGGACAGGGCTCTGAGCAACCTGATCTAGTTGAAGATGTCCCAGCTCACTGCAGGGGGGTTGGACTAGATGACCTTTAAAGGTCCCTTCCAACCCAAAGCATTCTATGATGCTATGATTCTATTTTGATTTTAAGAATGAAACATGATTAATTTTTTGTAGCTTCAAGCAATTTTAAGTTTGTGGCTAATGAGAAATGTGGGGAAAAATAACATCTGAACTATAAAGCTTTTGGAAAGAGGTTAAAATGGGACCTTAATATAGGTAAGAATTTTGTAAATTCTAATACAACATTTTACATTGTTATTTATCACTTGAAGTGGCTTTCTTAAGATCTAGCAAAGAAAGGGAATTTAATTACCAACTAATAACCCTGGAACATCACTTCTGGAACTGTGATGGCACAATATAAACACTCCCAAGTAAAAAATGCAGTTGCAATCAGCTTACTTTCTGCAGAAATAAGTAGTAAATAGTGACTGAAATTAGTTCAATGGTAGGTATTCATATCTACAGACTGTCCTAGCCCATGTACACCTCTGGATGTGTTTGCACACAATGTGTCTCTTTTCCAGTGACATCTGCCAAGGCTTCAGAGAGCCCTGCGTTAGTGCTGAGACTGGCCTGTTGTACTGCAGTGTCCGCTCTCCCGAGCTTCTCTCTGTTGTAGTATTGCACCACGATGAGGTTCACCAAGGACATGGCTTGCAAAGCCTGCGTTCATACTGCCTGCTTGCACTCAACGTGACGATCTAGGCAAAAGCTCGTTACATTTCTTCTTGATCCCTCATTTAAATGTCTCTCCTAACTTCCATGACATATTTCAGGGAATAACAGTCACTTTTTAAGAGAGTTGAGAGCACTATGGAGAGTGGATTGGAATATACATGGAAAAGTGAACATTTTGTGGTTCTTTGTTTAATGAAATGGAAAACATAAATGAAAACAGGACTATTTTGTGAATGTGGCTTCAAGATCCACTAACTTTCACAGGAATGCATATATAGTGCATTTGGGGACTGCTCTGACATTCATTGCAACTGACAGCATCCCCCTGATGACAGCCTCGGAATTAATTAATGAATGGATGGTTTGAATGATGATATATCTAGGGAGGGATATGGAAGTCAGTGCCTGATGCCCTTTGATCATCAGTTATGAGCAATAGAAAAAGAGGGAGGAAAAGGCATAAATAATTACAGTAATGGGCACAAATATGGCCTGAGGTGATAATATTAATCCCAAAGATTATACATGCTGCTTCATCTCAGGTATACGGAAATAGTAAGTATTTTATTTGTTTCTTTGTGGTGAACATTGGTAGATAATAAATAACACCCGCACAATTTAAATAAGGAAGGAGATGCCAAATTGCAGCAGGACTTTAAGAAGTGCTCAGCCTTCACTGGGTTTATTCACTGAAGTGAATCACAGAATTCCTGCCAGTTTCAGCAGAAACAAAGTTTATTCATTGGGAATTAGATCCCCTTAAATTTTTCCTGGTTAGGCCAAAACAATGCAAGGCATTAAGAGCTGGCATGAAAAAAAAATCATAGAACTATATTTATTTGAAAAATCAGTTTTGCTGGAATTGGAATACATGAAGTTTCTGAAATTTCAAATGGGAAATCAAAGACTCCACCTTCAATTATTCTGAATATAACATTCTAATTACTTATTTTAGAACACAGTCTGTATAGTAGCATTAAAAACTATGTTAAAGCATCACTCTGCATGTTGTAACATCACACACTCTAGAGAAGAGGTCTCTGTTTTTATATAATTTGTGATACATTTCATTATCTGTTCTGTTTCTTTTCCTACAATATTCTTGGCTCACCCATTGGAGAGAGAGGAATTGACCTGGATTTGAAGCAGGCTTGGTGCTGAAGAAGACAATTATTTTTAAAGCTGCTGCCTCATTTTTTGCTGAAGTTCGAAAGTTTAAAAGCAAATGAGACAGGAGTTTGCAGAAGTAAAAATTATCACATCGCTAAAGAAGTTAGCGAGAGATGTCCTTGTCCCTGTTTCTGTCACGTTCCTATGTGGCAATGGCCAAGTTACTTCATTCTTTTTCCCAGGTAGTCACCAATTTTTGTTCTTCATTTCTGGGTGCCTGACATCAGATCTTCAGTCTTCCCTGCAGAATCCCAGAATCCAGGCAGGTAATCCCAGACGTGGCGCAAAAATGTGCAATCCTGTCTTTAAAAAGGACAGCAGAGCACAGATGATCAGGGCCAGAAGATGCAGAGTTTGGAGAAGATGAAATATCAAACAGGAATTGTTTGTTTTCTGCAACTGTATTATTAACTACCATCTTATGATGCATGAACACGTTACATGCATAATCTTCATTCTGGGAGTTTTAAAAGTTTTTAAATAACTGAATTTGCAATTTTTTAAATGCTGGGGGTGTGTGTTTTATAACTTGTGTACCATTTCTCAGCTTTTAAATAAGCAGATCTAACCTTTTAAAATGCAGTAGCAAATAAGCCCTGCTTTAATTAATTTTTAATTTTCAATATTTTAATAGACTATAGTAAATTTAGACTTTAATGGTTTCATTTTTAAAAGGATCAGTGCACACTAACTGTTTTACCAATTAATTCCAAAACTGATCATTGCTGTTAGCCTAAAGGCATCTGTTCCCAGCTCTTTCTCCGGGTGACATCATGTCTAACTTTGCTTTGAGTTGCAAGTTCCATTTCTGAAACTGATTTTGTGTTTGCCTGAGAGATGTGAATACTCATTTCAAAACTATCAGACCAAAGTAATTTTAAACAAGTGAAAGTAAACCTTTTGTTTTCAGTTTTACATAATTTCTAAAAATAATTTCTGTGCAAGTGTATTTTTAATTGTTTCAGTTTTCTCAAATCTTATTTTTTCCTTGAGAAAAAAAAATGTATGTAATGAAGATTTTATGTCCCTTATGTCCCTTAACCAACTGAAAAACATACTGAACTAAACAGTTACGTTAGTTTAGTGTTAACATAATTTATTGTACTTTTCCTATTTGTAAGATTAGCAATTGGACTTATAAATTAATTTATCCATGTTGCATTGAAATATTTAACTCTGCAATATTCTTGGAAATAATTAAAGGAAAACTTTGTATTGAAATATGTATATATAAAACAATTATTCTGAATTTCCCTTTATTCCTTGCATTTATGAAAATGCTGTAGCACTTTTAAGTGGATGAAGAGCACACTACTGCCTCACCAACGTATTTTGTCCTGTGGTGCTTGAGAGAGGACGGAGCATTGCCTGGAAATGGCAGCCTTAGCTTAGGCGGGTGGTCCAGGTTCTGGTGGCCCTTACTGGCGCTTCTGCAGAAGATGGAAAAATCCTATTTAATAGTGTCACACTGTTTACCAGGGTGGATTTCTGGGGTGATGCCAGGAGCAGGCGTTTGCCCCACTTTCATGGGAAGAAAGCTTGCTGAGGGGATGCTCCGGCCCCGGACTTGGGCACTGCTTGCAGGCAGGCAGCACTAGCTGGAGCACCAGAACGCCTGCCCGCAGCGTGGGCCCTGGCCACTGCAGGGGCTCACCTTTGAGGAGCGCTGGAGGCTGCCAGGAGGCTGCCACGCTGGTCCAGGCACTGCTTTTAGCCTATCCTCAGACACAAGGAATTCCAGAGTCCAGATGGCTATTCTGGGGGAAAAGAGGAAATCTCCCAGTTTTGAATTGCCTTTTTTTTTTTTTTACCATGAGCATTCCCTTGGTTTGCACACTAAGGAAACCCTTATCCTTCTGCTCGCCACTGCTTAGTGCTATTATATAAATATAATATTTATATTATCATGACTCGAGTTGCTTGTCCCTTCCCTACAGTGCACATCCTTGCTTTCTCTTCCATGTTCCTGGTCTTCTTCCCTTTCTCTGGCTATTTGTTATCTTTGCAATACTCTCTTCAGAGATATGTTGGCAAGTGCCGTTCACTGGCCACGCCACTGACTTTTCTTAAGAACACTGTTTTATTTTTTAGCTTGGCTTCCTATGAAAATAACATCTATAAAAAGTTCTCAATGTCTGTGAACTGATTAGTTGATTTTCACCAATTTTGACAGATAATTATAGGTCTCAAAGTGTATTTAATATCTTATTGCAGGTAGTTAGTAGCAGAGCAGAAAAAAAAGAGACATCCTCTAAATGTCCTGTCTGTGACAGAAGTGCAGTCTGTCCTCACACATTATCACATACAATAGAATTACTTTGCCCTAGATGTCCCCAAATGTGGAGGGAACTTCAGTTGAAGAGTACACCTTCTCAGATAGAAAATCCATCAGTCATGAGATGCCAACTGTAGTAATCTAGTCTGTATTAGATGCAGTACCCTCTGAGATTGCTAGTACTGTTCATTATCCCATTTCTGCATAAATTAACTTTCTTTTAGCTCTTTTTCAATATTCACAGTTACTTACATCTGTTTGGGACAAATCTTCTTATATCTTATTAAGAGGTACACGGAATTATTTTTTCCACTCTAGTGGACATAGTTTTACACTAAGCAACACTGAATTTAGTGGGGTTTTAGAGAGAAAGCTAGAAGATCTTAGCAAAGTAAAAAATAAAGGGGAAGAAGGAGAGAAGAGTGGATGCAATTAAGTTTCTACCTTAGAAATGACAGAGAACATGAGTAAAAGCTGACAGAAATTCATCCTTTACAAAGTTATGCTTGTATTGTACCACACAAAGCAATCTCTTTTATCTGAGTTAGTTACCTGCAATACCAGCTTCAGAGGGTTTAACATCTACATCTGTCGCAGGAGATAATGGGCAGATTTGGTAAATATTGCTCACTGAAAAGGAATGAAATGTGTGAGCTGTATGATTTGTTGCTGAATGTGACTGCCCACAAAGGCTTTGATGCATATGTCATACACTGGAGATTAAAAGCTCAAATTCTGCGACTATGGGATCATGCAAGCTTCTTTGATAACTGATCAAGTGGTCTGTGACTTGCCTAGCAAGAAAACTTCAAGTGCTTACAGAATCAAAGTTAAAACTAAAGATATCATTACAATTTCGCACAGAAATAATACAAAAGCACATTAAAATGTTCTAGGAACATTCTTGGAAAACTATAACCAATGTCTGAAAAGACCATCAGAGTAACAGTGCCTTAGGAGCGGAAAGATAATATGTACGTTGTCCATCCTGTGGTAGGGAAGAACAGACATGGAAAGGATTATAGATGCCATAGCATGAAATAATGCCTTGCATATGTTAAAGAATACGTGAATTGTAAAGCGGGAAAAAAATCACTTTGGGCCATATGTTCCCCTCTGGCATTAAACTGCATGGGAGAACAAAATAATCCAAAAATCATTTGATTTTTGAAGCACAGCCATTCAACCGTGTTCTCCTGCTGCCTTTGTACATTACACAAAGCAGGATCCAGACATGCTATATGAGAAGCTACACAATACTTTGAATAGTGCTAAAGAAAAGGGAGCATGGCCCCATTCATCTCCCAGTTCAAACCTTCCCCATGCTGGAACTGGCAAGGAGACAGAAGAGCAAGGGTGGGCAGGGAAGGGATCCTGATACTCAGTTCAGAGTTTCGGTACAATATGAGTCAGTCACGCGGGATGCCATCCTAGCCTAAAGGCAGTGGTAAAACTGCCGTTGACCTAACAGGGCCAGAATTTCTGTCTCATTATATATCTTCAACGCCCCCATCTTCGTGGAACGACTGTGCAGCTGCTGCTGAGGCATGGCCCTGGGCCCCCGTGCCGCTGTACTGCACATCAGAACATCAAATGGCTCATGTTCAGAGCGGGACTGCCTGGACCCTGCATTTCATGTGTGTGGATTTTAGATGGTGTCAGGAGGATGACACTGTGGGGAGCTGCTTGTTTGTCAGCAATGCCTTTCCTGTCTCTGTTTTTTAAAAAAAGCACAGCCTATTGGCCATGTTTTTACAGAAAAGGGAATACAGTTACTTTTCTCCTTGAAGCAAAACCACTTGGATTCTTTAGTTTTGCTGCTTTCCTTACTACACAGCCAGAGAGATGGGAGCACACACATGAGAAACCCAGGAGGAGTGCTTTTTAGGAGCCCCATTCAAAATCCAGGTGTTAGCAGAAGATAGGACACGTGGCAGCTCTGCTTACACAACAAGTAGGCAAAGGTATACTGACGTGTCTCAATACAAGGGAAGCTGTGTAACACAACATCATTTAGAAGTAAGTGAAGTATATTGAGCTATAGATAAAGCTAGATGGAGGAAAAAATTAACACACTGGGGTGATTTGAAACAACAAAGAACTATACCGTGAAAATCATGAACTTCTAATTAGGGCCTCTTACATTCTCTGATAGTGGAATATTCCTTCCCCAGCAAATTATTTTCTGCCACAGAAGTTTTAATTTCTCTGTTCCCTGGGCCATTCATGTGCGACATTTTGTTTCTAATGGCTAATGTTTATTACACTTGCTAAGCTTAATTTCTTGCACATGAGGGAATAAAATCTTCGTGGCCTTTCAGCTGCCTCAGGATGGGGCTGACTAAGAGGTGGGTTTCATGTGGGAGTGAGTACAGAGAACCAAAACATCTGGACTGAGGGCAAAGGCTTTCCAGTCCCTTTGGTAGTGAAGGGTAAAGGAGCTGAGGAACTGAATGCGAAGGGTTGTAGTCCTTGACATGCAGGCAAGAAAGCCGAAAGAAGAAATGCAGTAACAGATGTAGAAGGACAGGGTGTTGGCAAATTCAAAAACTTTGAGAGGATCCAATCAGCAAAAGAATATGACATGCCTGGCATTAAACACAATAATTACAAACTTTTTAAATTGCGTTAAAGTTCTTCCATATTTACTTTGACACATCTGAAAGTTTTCTAATTAAAATAGGGTATTCTGAGAAAATAAGAAAATTCAGAATCTGCAGAAGACTGGTGCTGTTTTTTTACTGAAAGCAGTAGCCATACCAGAGAACTTTTGGGTTCGTGCCTACGGCAGGTAGTGACAGTGGGTGCTGGAGTGAGATACAAAAGAACTACACTGCTTAGAAAGCTCAACACTGGGATTTCTTTTTGTCATATTAATTCCTGGAGACGGAGGTTTGCTCAATAGCCAGGACCCAGAAATATTTTTACACATGTGGCAGACTGTAGAGAATGAAAAAGAGTCTGTTTGTTTCCAAACTACACAGGCAGCACGTGAAGCAGAGTGAGAACAGCAGCCTCGTAGCGTGTTAGTTAATAGGTTAATGATGTCCTTTACACACAGCGTGTTCTTGAATTGCATAGTTCACGTAGTACTGAGTACCACACAGTGAGTACCAAACAGGTGAAGCAGAGTGGGTATGCTAAGACAAATCCAATACAGAAACTCACAGAAGGAAGAGATTCAGTGAAGGGAATGATGGAGTATCTGGAATTTGTATGTATCCTCAGCAATCTGTTCATTACATAAGTTACAGCACTACAGCATTACCAGATGTCAGAAGGAGAAGAAATAATGTGAGATTATGGAAAAGTTGAAAGTAAAATATGAATTCTGAGAGCAACAGATGGATAATGAGAGCGTTAAAATGTATACATTATCTACAACATGTATTTAGAGACTTTTGTCTGGCATGAGTTCTTCAGAAAATCCTAATGACAGACTCAGATAGATTTAAAAGCGCCCAGACTTCCACAGTTAACAGAGTGAATGAGAGCACTTGTACAGCTAACACAATGTCAATATGAATGATGTAAAATGATATAAAAAATGCTGAACTGTGTATAGTCAAATGTTTCCTAGCCGAAGGAGCAAGGAGTAATAGGTCCTACAGCATGGCTTCAGTAAATGGTAATTTAAATAGGAAATGCTCCAGAGAGTCAGTAAAATAGCCATGGAAAGCAGAGATATGTTATAAAAGAAAGCTAAAACCAAATAACAAGGCAGTGATATAAAATAAATGTCATAGCATCATGCAAAATATATGGAAGCAATTGAAGCAACTATTGTCTTCATGGAACAATCCAGCATCATACATATATTTATATTCTTTCAGATGACCAAAATAGGTCCAGATGTATCTAAGAATTGGCATGGAGTTGTCCTTGAGCTGAGGATAAAGAAGCATGGAAAATTTGCCTGGGTAAGAGCAAAAGCAAAATTATGTTTAAGACCTATTGGATATTGTCTTTATTGAGATTGCACAATATTCTGAATGACAGAGGGTTTAAAACATTTTAAAAATAAATTTGAAACACAATTTCTAAACTATATATGTTCAGTTGCATATGTAAAATGTAGATTTAAGCATTAATTTGAAGGTACCATCTTGGTCAATATAAGATACAGCTGGCTAACTGGCTGTTTGTAGATTTTCATATGGTTATAACAAATAGCAGGTGTTCGCTAGGTTGCAAATGTGCATGTATGATATTGAAAACTTTGCTTCAAGTAACTAATTACAGCTATTATAGATCTTAGCTGGAAAAATTTCCGACCTATATTTTTCTAGATGGTTTTCCAATTAATTTCATTTAGAATTGTGAATGATTAGCTTTTCTAAAAACTGGGCTTATGCACATCTGAACTTCGACACTTGGAAGATAAGGAATATATTACAAAAGGCTCATCTGAAAACTTTGCTTTGCCTATCTTCCCCATTTTACTTCTTGAAGTTTGTAGAAGAGTTAATTGATTTTCCCTGTGTACCAACCCACAAAGTAAGGCCTGTACTCCTTTTTGTCCTCTTAGAGCGCTTTACCTCAACTGCTATATGTTTTCTTGTTTCTGCTGTAAACAAGGTTGTTGACTTTAAAATTATAATCTTCCTTTTATGATCTAACATGTTCTCATTCGGTTCTTCTATCTGTGCCTGTTTCAGCACACCTTTAAGGGTCTAGTAATACATGCCTACCTTGTTTCTACTTATATTATGATAGCTTTTTAATTCACTTAGTCACATACTGCTTTTTTTCATCCAGGTTGAGTAGTGAACTGCCATTTCATTTTTTGCCTGACTGACTGCAGCACAGATAATTTTCTTTTAGCACATCTTCTGTTTGTTTATAGCATATAATAGATGTAATCTGGCATTTAATTCATTAACATGATTTTGCTATGTAATTGCAGCTTTATTATCTCTAACAAGAATACCATTCACAGTAACAAAGACATTCTCCAAAAAATCCAGTAAGAATAGGACAAAAGGTGGGCTGGGAAGAGCACTGGAATAGAATTCCTGCTTCGCTCTTCTATAACATTTTCCATCTTCATTCTTAAAGGACTTTTACAAAGATGAATCATTATTTCCAGTTGCCTATGGGAGAAACTGAGTCACCTGAAGAGGAAGTGATTTGCCACACAGCAAGTCAGTGGCAGAGCCAAGAGCAAAGAACAAGGCTCTTCATTTGCCCTCATGACATTAACTCAGTTTACAGCTCTGCCACAGTCATCTTTATGACCTTAGGTGAGTCATTTGGGTAATTTGCTCTGCTAACACTGAAGTGCATGTTTAATTTCAGCTTTTTTTTTAAGATCACAGCTGGCTGAAAATCCTCCACAAGTAGCTCAGCCATATACCTGGATAGTTCGTTCTTTCCCACAGGTTCTTTGCATGGGAGAATTTTTTGTTCAGCACAGTTATATTACATAATATTTTATTTTTCCTGCTGTGTTTATTTTTGACTCAGAAGTTTTCACACAGATTAATTTTAGCCAGGGGAAACCTGTGTCCATAGATGCTAGAAAGTTGTAAGTTAGAGGAGCCCCTATTCTGTTGCTCAGAGGGTATATTACCTGTGTGCTACAGGCCCCCAATCCTTCAGCTTTGCAAACACTATTTTCCTTTTCCATAGACATCTGGAGCACAACTTCGGCACTCCAGATGAAGTCATGGTGTGGATGAGAGTTGACTCCTCTACCTACTGCTCCCTACACAGCATGGATAAATAGCAGAAAAAAAACCCCTTCTTTCCCCTGCCCTATGTCATCCCATATGCATGTAGAGCTCCTCCAAACACTTCTTCTAGGATTTCTTGTAAGAACACCTCTGCACTGTCCTATAAAGCCTCATGTGGTATGAAGCAGTCATTTCAGTATTTGGCTTTTAATTTGTTGTGTATTTTGTTATTACTACTTTCAGCTGTTCCCTCTGCTTTCTTCCATTCCTTTTACCTTTCTTAATTTTTTATACTCTTTCTTCTATTTCTACTGTGTCTCTGTTTAATTTCTATGAGTTTTTTTCCCTTTTTATGTTTCTTTTCCACAAGAAAAGTGAGATGTTCCACTCTGGCCCAACTCACCATAGAGGCATGGAGAGGTGAGTTGGAGAGCTGGCAGAAAGTGTTGCTCTTGTCTGGCTATGCAGGGAGAAGACTAGGGGTTTGCTGCTGCGAGGATTTCCCAGAAGTGATATTGGAGCTGATCCAACAGTTTACAGTAAAAGGATGGCAGTTCTAATGAAAGTTCAGAAAGGTGAAGGCCATCTTTTTTCAGGTCAGGTGCAATAACCAAGAACAGCTTGTCAGATGTGTTTCTGGTCTGAGAAATTAAATAACACCTTTGGACAGGATGCTACACAGTACACCCTGGACTTGAAGGTTCTTCATATGAAGTCCGACATATAAGAGGAGAGGCAGATCTCTGGCCTGTAATGATCATGCAGAATTAAGGAACAAAAGGCCACATAACTGGAGGACATTATTGTGGGGCCAGGGCGTCAGTTTCTTGGCATCCCTACCTCCATTCTCTAACCAAGATGCTCAGCATGTCAACAAAGCAGCCCGGCTCTGAAGAACACTTCGCTTATGTTTGGCTCAGCCTAAGTGGAGGAATAGGGGGAGAATGTGTATTGGGGTTGTAGCCACCTTCTCCTGAGCAGAAGGCAGGCGCCTTACACCACCTTTCAAAATGGTAAAACCTGGCCCTCTCTGCCAGGCACTGCCCATGTTCCCTGCTGAGTGACCACGCATACTGAGGTCACCACCTTTGAAGGATGAATGTAGCACACTGTTGGACTTGCCTCCATGACATACCCCACGGAGTAGAAGCTGAAGCAATGGGGCAGAAGCCATTAGCAGTTTGGGGAAGACAGCTAAGCAGTGGTGAAGGAAAACTTTCAATGCATCATCCTCTCAGAGGGGAACCAAGTGCAACGATGACATCTACATGTGTTAGACAAGCGGGGTGTGTGGTGCATGCTAGAGACTCCCATGATGAGTGACACAGAAGCGTTGGTTCAGGTAGGACCAAGCTGCTTTTAAATGGAGATGTGGGTAGCCTACTGGTAGGCCAGAAATGGGTTGTTGTTAACACTCCCTAAATGTGTTTGATTTTTATGAGAGAAAACGAAGTTCCAGAAATGTGGCACGTACTTTGAGTAGGAAATGGTAGTCCTTAGGGCCAGTGGGACTTTGTTCCCATTGTCAGTGAGTGGTTCTTGTGGAAGTTCTTCCTTCTTCTACGGGAGACATTTTCTTTGTAAATGGAGTTACTGACAGTGGAAATTACACAGCTTAAGGAAATCTTTTGAATATGCCAGGTCCACACCACTGAGCACTAGCAACAAAAAGATTAATTCAGTACTCAGTAAGAAGCTGAGAGCAGGGGGGACTGAGACGCTTGCTGAGATGTGCAAGTGCTTTCCGTAGGAACATGGGATTTTCTAAAGGTTGCTGGCTTCCTGCTTATGTATCTTGCCTGCAGTTCAGGTGGGAGGCAAGGGAGGCAAGTGTGTACTCAAGAGACAGGGATTATCTTCTCTTATGTTTGCACAGTGCCAGGTACCAGAGAGCAATGAAACTGGCTCAGGTCTCCAAGTGCTAAACAAGCATAGATAGTAATACCAATAACTGTTTGGAACACGGTGAATTTAGTGTTTTGCAGCAGCCAAATGACATAGACGGAAAGCAGAATGGTGGGCCTATTGTGAAATTATTTGATTTGATTAATTTTGTCTATTTTATGTATTTATACTCTGCTTATTCATTGAATAAACTGAAATTAGAGCTTTGTGGCAGAAGAAATGCATTACACAATTAGCCTTAAATGAAAATGTAAAATGTAAACTTCATTTTTTCTGTTCCATGAATGATGGTTCTTCTTCTAAACTTTATTAGATGAATGAAATAAACCTAAGTTTTCAAGACACTAGCCTTGAATCAAAGTCAGGGATGTAATTGTAAACAGTGAGCTCTTTGTGGCTATGTCTACACTGCTCTTCACATTGCTGGCAAACACTACCAAGGTCCCAGGGTACAGTGCCATGTCTACACCCATATTAAAGGTTGTTTAGGACATCACAAAAAAATCTCATCAGGTATATTCAACACGTCTGCATCCTGCATAGTGCTCATAGGTATTTCCTTAAGTAAAGAAAGGTACAGGAATGCAGGAAATGAGGCATCTCCACGTTTTCAGGATTCTGTGGATTCCAGACAGATGGGATCCCTTCTGAGTATATTCTCCTGTGATTAAGGATGCATCTCTAGTTTTAATCATTCCTTAGGCCTTGAAACTATTTGCAAGGGATACCTAATAATAGGAAAGTAGAGGCTCAAAAGCCAGAATAGTGTATTGCCACAAGCTTCGGCTACAACTGTGCTGGTAGGGTACTATACATACATAGAAGTACCTCTGCCAATTCTGGGTGGCAAATATATATTTTATGTAGCCAGAGGTTCTCTATGTTAAGAGCAGTGAGCCAATACGAAAAATACTCCGCCTGACTACCAAGCTCAGTTTCACTTTTTCCTTTTCAAATTAAAACAAAAAACCCTGGATGTAATCTACTGCAATGCTTTAGAGAATGAACTACACAACTGGTTTGTTACCCACTAAGAACTGTCTATTACAGCATGCAGTAGCCTTCTAGCAGCAATTACTCTGAGACAAAAGGTAACAGGGCAAGAATGTTTTAGGGACCAACAGCTGAGTGACATTTTGATACTGTCCTACTTATGAGATTTATCCATTCTGTCTGAATAACTTCAGGAGGGGTCTCTCAACTGTTCATCTGCACTCATGATTTCATACATCTGCCGCTCTGTAACTACAATGTTTCTGCTAGCTTCCCAAAAAAGAGGCTGGAAGGTAAAAATTGACTACCATAATAAACATCAGCTTTTAGCCACTAATATTTCTTGTTTTATTCCTAAAGCCCTTATCTCTATTGTTGGGTTTTTTCCTATTAGTTTTTTTTCTTATTATTTCTTTGTCATACTTTGTCATAAAA
Source organism: Phalacrocorax aristotelis (assembly GCF_949628215.1). Classification (NCBI taxonomy): domain Eukaryota; kingdom Metazoa; phylum Chordata; class Aves; order Suliformes; family Phalacrocoracidae; genus Phalacrocorax; species Phalacrocorax aristotelis. The sequence goes on along the minus strand of NC_134276.1, from coordinate 181,067,614 downwards.
TCTCTTGTCTTCTGATAGCTAGCATTCTTCTTTAAGCTCAGTTTCTGGGGAGTTGGACAGCTTGGGTTCAGGTTTTAAAATAAGTATACCTAGCCATTCTGGTTTCTGAGAAAAGAACTGAACACAAAAGCAAATTTTAGTGAAAGGCTTATACGTAAATAAACTGTCCTTTCTACATAAATACAGATTTTTAAGCCAGTCTTAAGGATTTGGAGTGCTGCTTTGTGGATTTTTTTTCAACATACAGAGTCAGCAGTAATGCCTCCAACAGTCCCATTAAAATGGCCAGTGCCCAGGAACGCCGACATAATGAAGAAAGCCAGGAATTATATGACCTGATCAGGGATGAACACCCAACTGAGAATACGCTGTTCTATGGATCAGTTATATGTTATACAAAAGGCAAAGTATTAACTGAAGGAGGGGATTCTGTTGCTTTATGAAGTCTCAGACTTATGAAGTAAGACAGTTCACTTTTAGTGACAAGAACTACACAGTCATACCAAGTCATCACACTCTTTGTGGGTGTGGAACTACTGCGGGACACTTGGGCAAGAACTGTAATCTGGAAACACGTGGCCTCTTCACAGGACAGAGGATATCTAGTGCACTATGCTCACACTGTTGCAATATGCACACAGTCCAGCATCACATGGGAAGCGTGAGCATTAGATACCTTGCAGGTGCCCACATCTTAGCCACAAATAAGCAGCAATGCAAAGGCAAGAAGTGGCATAAGCCTTCTGAACATTAATAGGGTGCCCTCAGGAAAGAAAAGCGTATCAGAAAAAGACGTACCAGCAAAACATGCAGGCTCACGTGCAGAATGGCACAGTCAACACATAAACAAATGGTACGTGTTATTACCACTACCCCACCGTTAACTTTAACAAAGATGGATTCACTCTCATTACAAAAACTTGCATGGAAGTTGTAAGGAGGACAAATAAGAACTTAAAAGAGGGGTGTGCAAGTGAGTCTGTTCACACAGAACTAGCATGGTGGCAGCAACTGCAATATTTAAAAATTAGTTTTCTGAGTAAAAAGCCCATTCCATTTTACAAACAGAAAGTTATTTCATGTTCATCATGTAGTATTTGCAACAACTCAATAAAACAGAGTAAATGTGTTTAAAAATAGAGTAATACAGTTTGTTTTTGTAGTGAAGAGTGATTTCTTCCTATGCATGCTGTCTTAAGAGTAACTGTACTAGTTCTTGGAGTTCTGTGATTCTGTGACAAGTTCCACTTTTATTAAAAAAGAAAGGAAAAGCACATTCCTACTCTTCATTAACATTCACATTCATTAACACCCCATTCCTCGGAACGTGAATGTGATTTGAGCACACTTTAAGGCTCAAAATCAAAAGGTAACTAGAAAGACACCAGCATTTAAAATACTGTGAGTTTTACAAGAGGATCATATTTCTTTTAGATGTGATTCATGATTTCTAAATGCTTCAGGTATGGAACAGTGGGTTGTACAGAGACCGGGTTGCATTAGTTGCTAGAGGAAGTTGCAGTAAGAGACATGCTAACCCTAGAAAGGCAACCATCATTTATAGATTCCAAGTACTTACAAAAATGCAATCTTGGAATCGGGAAAGAAAGGTAAACGAGGTATTAAGATACAGCTTCAAATCCCAGTCCAACGAGGTTGACAGAAATGTGGTTTCTAACTTCCAGAAGAACACCATTTCACCCAGTGGAAGAACTGGCAGTTTCCTGAGAACACCAGTCCTTTAAGGATGAGAAGGAAAATATAAAACAAAATGTCTGATTCAGAAACCAACAGCCACATTTTTCCTGATGAAGAACAGTCTCCACACTCCTGCAGTCAACATTTACCCTTAAAAAGTATCTACTTAAAAATTCACTACATGGAGGTATTAATACTAATGATAATACTAATGAGATATTGATATTATTAATATTAATGTACACTATCAAAGAAATGCGGAGATTTTGGATTGGTAGTGGAAGTATCCTTACTTCAGTATCAACCAGCAGACATATTTTGGAAATATTTCAAAATATTTTGGCACACGGCTTTTAAAGGATGACTTGGAATACACAGACTTTTCTGTCAGCTGTTCTGCATATCTACATGCTATAGTTCTGCAGGAGATGATTCAATAGTTAACAATTTATAGTATTTACTGCCCTCCTGCTTCTAAGTAAACAGGTTTATAAACTAACTCATGTCCTTGCTGTAATAAACAGACAGAACACGTGAGCCGTGTTGGTAAGATCACACGATCTTAAACTCTTGTAGGACTGCATACATTCTTCTACCATAAGGAAAGTACCCAAGCAGGCGTTAGCCAGGAGTGCGTTTGTCAGAACGGTATCAGGTCTGGGGCTGACTGCTGTTGATTTGGCCAGTGTCATAGGTGGCCGGAGGTAAGCACTGAACCTGGGGAGGCATATTCAAACACCTATCCCAAATAGCTGGTGGAAGGTGTGGGTTGCTTCTCACTGAGGAGGACGAGTGGAATGTCAGAAGCATTTCTCATGGCATTTGGGATATCAGTTATCTACTATAGATTGGGAGATAGGTCAGAGCAGGTACATTTACGTTAGCAGTCCAATGTGCAACAGAGTTCACGCTGAGTGTAATCTTCCTTGCAGCTCCAGTGCACGGTACTGCTGTATGTGAAATGGTTCCTCTGCCAGGAAAACAAGGAGGGGGCTGTGCACAGTGGTGCCACATAGGGCACACCAGTAATACAGACTTGTCTACTGCTTCCCAGCCCCAGCAGAGTTGTGTTAAAGGAGGCTTGGATGAACAATAGGGAGGGTTCTGCGTTCCCAGCTGTGGCTGCTCAGACATGGAGGCTGGGGTACCAGAGCTAATCATCACCATTCATCTTCATCATCACCACCGTCATAATGAAAGATGACTTCAAGCCACTCTTCTAGCTCTGTAGACTTGGCTTTATCTTTGGCACATAGCTGCCTCACAGCTACCTTAACTCCTGCTCTGCAAATGTTCCTCAATAACAAGATTAGCAACTTCAGTTTTGACATTAGCAGGGCATATCCACACTATCCTCACTGCAGCAGACTGTGAGGGGGACACGTACAACTGTTCCTGCAGTTGGATCTTGTTTCTGGACTGTTTCTGCACATGGTGTTATAAGGCCAGTCTGAGTTAGGTCAAATTGGAAACTCAGCCTCCTGTACTTATGTGATAAGCAGTAGGTAAGCCCAGGGTTTTGTCATTCAGGGTGGAGAGACACACAGAGGTCAGCAGGGGATTTTCAAGGCCTCCACATGAGGTTCTGTGGCCAAAGGGCGAGTCCAGCAAGGCCAATGCACACCTCGCCCTGAGAAATGCCAGTGTGATGTCTCTTTATACTGGCACCATCATATCGACAAGTAGACATCACTGAATATAGTTAGACAGATAGTTTCAACTGTAATGTATTTTGAAAGACTGCATTTTCCCCAAGAAGAGAGCAAAATACATCCAGGCAGTTGCACACTCAATGAGGGTGGCGCTCAGCCGAGAACACAGATGCAGCTTCCCAGAGCGTTCACACTGAAGCAACTCATCCGTCTCCTCACAGCTGTGTTGTCCGATGCCGGACTTCAGAAGGTTTGCCCAGCACACGGGTGGAAGCGAGCACAGGGCTTGCCACTGTGGGCAGGGCCGAAGAAGGGTGCGGATGTTGGCTCTTTGGATTTTGTCAGCCATCGTTAGGCTCAATTTGCAACCTGGAAATGGTGCTACAAGGTGTTTGATGTTCGATCTGACACTTTTCGCCGCGGCCAATCCCCACATAAGCAGACACAGAGCTAGCGACTGCGTTTTGACCTCTATTTACAGGCACGCATGAAATCGCGCGTTTCCGGCTGGGTCTGCCCTTCCAGCTCCGAAGCCATGGCTTGTGACCCCACCTCGCCGTCCCCAGGCCCGCGGCGGGGAGGCCGGCCGCCGCTTCCCCACCACGGCGAGGCAGCCTCCCCCAGGCCACCCGCGCCTCTGTGGGGTGTCGCCCGTCGGGAGTGCCCTCCTCGTCCCCCACCGCCGCCCGCCGCGGCGCGACCCCCGCCCCGAACCCGCGGGCGGGAGGGAGGGACGGACGGGGGACACCCACCGGGTCGCCCCCGCCGCAGCGTGAGGCCCCGCACTCCGGACGGGCGGCCAGGCCGACGCGTCTGGCGGGGGCGGCTGAAGGCGCCGCGCGGCCCCGCCCCGCCCCGCCGCCGTCGCCGTCCCCGGCGGGCGGCGCCCGCGGGGTGACAGGCAGGTCTAGGCCACAGCCGAGTGCGCACGCGTCAGTTCCGGCGGGGAGCGCGGCGCGGCGCGTGGGTAGGAAACGCCGCGGCGGCGGGGGAGCGGAAAATGGCGACGGCCGCGCAGCTCACGGACGAGGAGCTCTTCTCGGAGCTGAGGCGCTTCGGCTTTTCCCCGGGGCCGGTCACCGAAAGCACCCGGCCCGTCTACCTGAAGAAGCTGAAGAAACTGCGCGAGGATGAGCGGGCAGGGGCCCGCGGCGGCGCCAGCAAGACCCGGAACAGCAACAACAATAACACGGGGGCCGGAGCGGCGGCGGGCGGCGGCGGCTCCGGGCGGGCGGCCCCGGGCGTGGGCGCACGGCTGGTCGGCGCCGAGCACCCCTACCTCCCCGGGGCTGCCGCCGGGAGCAGCCGGAGCCGCGCAGCACCCTCTGCCGGAGGCGGCAAAGTGCTGCTGGGCTTCAGCTCGGACGAGTCGGATGTGGAAACCAATCCCCGGAGCCAGGCCGGCGCCGGCAGCAGGAGGGAGCGGGCTTCGCCCCTCTTCCGCGGGCTGCGGCCCGCCGCCCCCCACGGCGCCTGCGGGGTGAGTAACAGCTCCCCCCCGGAGGAGGCGCCGGCGGCCCGGCGGAAGCCCAGCGCCTGGTGGGGGGCGGCGGCGGCGGCGGCCAGGAGGCCGGCGGCGGCTCAGGGCGTGCGGGAGCCCGGGGACTGCGACGAGGAAGGCGGGGAGGAGGAGGACGACGAGGAGGAGGAGGAGGAGGAGGAGGAGGGGGAGAGCGAGCAGCAGCGCTGGAAGAACCGGACCGTGAACGGTAACCGGCTCCTCTGCTACGGCGGCAGCAGGGACAAGTACTCTGACTCGGAGGAGGAGGAGGAGGCGGGGGCGAGGGCCAAGCAGCAGGTACCGAAGGAGGAGCCTGCAGTCCGCCGGCCCAGACGGAGCCTCAGCAAGTCTCCTGCTCCATTCATAACAAGCAAATGCGCTGCAGCCGGCGCTGGCGTGATGGAGACGGGCCAAGAAGGGGCTGGCGGAGGCTGCGGTGCTGGTGTAGTCGTAACGAATGACAGGGCGGCGGCGGCGGAGGCGGCGGCGGCTGCCGGGAGTCTAGACAGGGGCAGGAACCAGGAGGAGGAGGCGGCGGCGGGGGGAGGAGTAGGATGTGAAAATCTGGACTCCAGTCCTCCCAGCCCCAGATACCGCGTTGGCCTGCCCAAGAAATCCCCTGCAGCGTTGCTGCTGCCAGCACCGCTCACGGACGTGGACAGCAGTAAAATCACTGACCCTCCGGGCAGCATTAGGAAGGCGACCAATAACCATGTTCTCAGTGGTGCTGCTGGTAGCTATAACGTTGAATCAAGGATCTACTCAGCTACTAATAGCCTTCCCCCGGGTGGAACCACCTCCTCCCTTAGACTCAACCACTCCAATCATACGGGTTCAAATCATACCTACCTGAAAAACACCTACAAGAAGAATCTCTCAGAGCCCGAGGAGGAGCTTCTCCAACAGTTCAAAAGAGAGGAGGTATCCACCACTGGAGGCTTCAGTGCACATTACCTGTCCATGTTCCTCTTAACTGCTGCATGCTTGTTCTTTCTGATACTGGGATTCACATACCTGAGAATGAGAGGTTCTGGAGTAGCTGAGGATGTGGGAGTCAACAGTAAGTATTAGGTGAAGGGTAAGAGCAGTTTCTTTCTGCAACTAGATATACAAACTGTTAATTCACCTTTGTGTTCCCAGATGTCCCTTACTGAGCAGTTCTGGGTTCCACCTGGGTATAATCTTTCTCTATAGGATGGAGCACAGAGGAATTGTCTTTCCTTAAGTATATACCTTGCAAGCTGGTATAATAAGCTTGCAAGACGTTTGAGGGTAAACTCCAATCCTGGCATTCCCTGCTGTAATCTGTTGATGCCGTATTTTCTAGCATGTTTTCTTCACAGAGCAATTTTATGTGTCTTGTTCAATGTAGCAGATGTATAGTTAATAGAGAATTGACGAGGTAAGGCTTTATGCTAATCTAACAGAAGTAATCATGCACATTTAGGTAACCTGGGATTCCTGCAGGACTAAGATTTGACTGTAGTTGTGTTTGGTAATAAAGCAGGTTGTTTTCATTTATGTGTACTGAGGCTCGAAAAGGATGCTGGGTTGAGATGATGTTGCACACTAAACGAACTTTGTGCAGTGAATGCTGGATGTATGGTGTATTACTGTTGTGCTTTAGTTTGGGTTTCAGATTCAGAGCATTCTTTTTTAGTTCTGATTTACTTGAGAGCTTCTTTATTATGTGAAAGTAACTTCTTGGAATTTAGAAGCTACCATTTTCTATGCACAAAGCATATGAAAATGGAAACGTACCACCTAAGGGTGGTGATTCATGCTAATTAAATTCTTGGCTGCTCTGAAATGGACAGTAGAGATTCCAACATCAGAAAGAAAAATCATGCCATTGCTGTCTTAATTTCTCATCATGAGCAATGAAAAATTATGCGAAAAGCTACTTTTGGAATGAGAGAGCATTAGAAGGTCCTTGGGGACTTGCATTTTTCTTGAAATGATTGAGGAACGCGTGTGGGGTGTATACATGTGCATGCATTTCTTTGTACGGATAGTAGAGGATTTATATACTCAAGTGTGGGCACGTATACAGTGCCTTGTAAGGAGTGATCCCACGGTTAGATTGGGATCTGCTAGATGTTACGGGGCAGAAATAGCAGTGTGGGCTGGGCTTTTTTCTTTCTTACACCCCCCACCTCCCCTTTTGAATGTTGTCCGTTACATTATGGTAGCAGAATAGTTCTTAATTCTGTTTTATGCTTTTTGGCGGGGTATGTGTTAAAGGATTTAGTGTTTAGGAAGGACAGTAGCCGCAAGGACTTGAGCATTTGCAATGGTTTCATTGCTGTCCACGTGGCTCTTAACTACTCTTCAGTCTTGTCTTTTGGGAGGGTGGTGGATGTATGCAGGTGGGCTAAAATTAGATACAGTATGACTGTTGGGACTGCTTATATTCTGTGGTTAACTTCTGGCTATAACTGCTAGAGACATGCATAAATTCTCTTGTGTACTGGTAAGCTGCATAATTCTACTCACATGCATTAGATTCCCCCCCCCCCCCCCAGTCTTGAAATCTGATGATTTTTAATGGGGGAGAAGGTCTGTCAGCTTACTGGGGTAAACTTTCCGACTGTCAAATTCAGTAGTTGAGTTAAAATTCGCCTGCCATGCTGGTTGATAAAGCTGAATGTCTCAGCTATGAGATAGCAATAATACTGTGGAATGAAACCCACGCTGAACTTCTTGTTTTGGAAGAAAACTTTGTTTTGAATGTGTGAACTTACTTATAGAGCGTGTGTGATCACTGTGAGTATATTGTTTTTAAAGTTAACCCAGCTGGAACTGATTTTTGGGGAAAACTGTTCTCTTTTTCCTTAGGTTAGGCTGCCCAGCCAAAGGTCTGGTAGCTCAATGTTGCTTGATAGTTCAATTAAGCCAGTTCTTGGCCTGTTCCTATTCATTCTCTTTTCAGTGGAGCTTCTGAAAGTGGATTTCCTGAAGAATTGTTCTGGCAGTGGCACTCATGTTTCAGCTGTCCTCCCTCCTCACAGCCCTGGGCTTTGCAACAGAACAAATGGGAACAGGGGGAGTAGGACCCACTGGAAGAAGCAAACAGCAGGTTTTGTGGCTAGCTCCTTTGATAGGAAGAAGAGAGGCCACTTGTCTTAAGTAATGGGGAATGAGCAAGGAATTATCTTGCCCATATGCTCGGCACATGCTCACTGAATTCTTACTTCTCAAAAGGGCATGTGTGATGAAAATATGGTAGATCTGTAGAACAGGCAAGAACAGACAAGACAGGCCAATAAAGACTGATTGCTACTGGGAAGGGAAAGAAACGTGTCATTTGTTAGATGCTTCCCTAAGCTTAAACATCATCTAAGTGGGCCCTTTGGCTCTTATGCTTGTGTGGGTGTATTGTCTGTTTTCTTTACAGAAGCAGAACTGATTCATACGTTTTTATTAAAAAAAATAGTGTTATCTCAGGAAACAACCTTCCAGTTAGGTAATTGGATACTGATTTTTTTTTTCCGTGTCTTTTAGAGGCTGTAGGTAAGATTCTGTTGGCTGAGGGTGATTTGATTGTGGAAAAAACCCAGTTATTTTCAACTTCAAGCTGTTCTCATAAAAGATTTTAGTATTCAGTGGAGTTGCACTGTAACCATCTCCGTAATTATCACAGTTACTGTAAGAAAACAAAAAGGCAGTTATTTGTATATTTGGGTGGCTTCTTATTTTAACATTGCAGAGCATGTTGCACAATGAGCTAAATGGTCGTTGTCTTAGTTGGTCACTACCTAAAATGAAATTCAGTCAAATTAAAGTGATTTTATGTGTATGACACTGAAAAATATTTATCACCAAGTATACCCAATTACAGCCTGACAAATATTTAAAGTGCTGATATCTGAGAACTGAGGAGGTGTCTGTAATGGGGGGAGGCTTGAAACTAGGTGTTGGGGTTGAATTTAGGCCAGGTAAAATAATACAGATGAGAGGTGCTAAGCAGAAAACTTTGGAAGAGGATTGTCACTTATATAATGCATAATGTTCAAATGATTTCTTATTCAGAGCTCTAAAATAGCTATGAGGTGCTTTTGTCTTTCCACACATGTGGCATAAAACGTTGAAATATAAATCAGAATTGGGCTAATTCTTCTGTATCTAACCTATATGGTCACTTGAGGTAAGGTTTTTATGTCTTTAGCTTTCTAAAATGCAGATCAATATCTATGGGGCTTTTCCTAAAGCATCATAAAACACTGAAATCAAACTATTCTTTAAGCTTACATAAAAGACCAACTAATGCATAAGCGCACGTTGTGCTTGCTCTCTCCGATGGTGTTGTACGTGAAAAGAAAGATCAGTTTGGGCTTGAATGCAGTTACCAGCACCATGTGGCTCTTGCTGTAAAGCACGTTTTCCTTGCACCTGCCTTCAAAATACCATGGAGTTGTATCAACTTCTTACCAAGTCAGGAAAACAGTAGAATTGACTTTTTTCTACTTTCTAGGGCTCTTCAAATGGTGAAGAGTTGGGTGTCTCTTGAAGTTCTTTGGTTTTGTTTTGTGATGTTACTCTGAGCATCTAAAGAGGCTGCACCTGGAATTTGGTTCTAAAGCTATTTTTCATAGAAAGTTGATGATGATATCAGATCAGTAGATGTTGCTTTCAGGTCTGGTTTACTTTCTGAAAGATGAGAGCACTAGTAAAGGTGCGGTTCAATATTGTAATATGAAATAGGTTGTATTTAAGTTACTGTTTCTGCTCCAGTACTTTGCCTGGGGAGTCGTTGATGTAGCACAAAAAAAAAACCAACCAAAAAAACAACCCCAAAATACCCACCAACCAAAAAAAAAAAACCCAAAACAAAACCAAACCAACAAAAACAAACCAAAACAAAAAAAACCCACAAACAAACCAAAAAATGTAATGAAACTTTCAGGTAGGTCTTGTTTAATATCTTACATTCTTGTTAGGAGAGGCTTTTGAAAGTGACATCTCTTCCTATTAATTTTGGTCTTTCTATGATACTTGTTACGAAACAACTGCTAGGAGGATAATCCGTAATATATTTGCTACAACTTGTGTTTTTGAAATGTTAATTCAAGGAGACTTAGCAGTTGTGTATATTGCAAGTGGAAGCTTATGCAAATCATAATTCTAAGAGTTTAATTCTATTCCATCGGCGTTCCTTTGTTCTCAACTTCTAAATCTCTCTGGCATTAAACTTCTACAGAATTTTATGCAGGGAATTTCATTGTTAAGCTAGACTTGCTGTATAAAAGACAAGATGATGACTGTTACGCTCACAGGCTTGCAAATTACTATTGAAGTGCTGTGGTATTTCACAGATAACTGTTACAAATCTGCTTGTCTTCTAAGATCACCTTCTCAGAAGGATCTGTCTTGACGGTGTTGGCTTCAATGGAAGATGATGAATTTTGGATAGCAAATATTTATAGAAGAAAAGATAATAAGGGAAGGAGGCAAAATTAAAATATTTAGAAAGTTTGTGTTGTGTGGCTATTAATGTTGCTTGTGCTTTGCAAGTGATACTGACTTGTATTTGACAACATAAGAACTTCTACTGACATATTAGCATATAGCTCTGTTTCGCTTTCTGTAGATTGCTTTAAACTCTAGCAGTATTTTCCTTCTAGATGATACAAAAGAAAATATTGATGTGTGTCTTAAAGACTAATCTCTCTTTAGCTGCTCACGCTTTTGTGGATTGGTGAGTTTCAGATTAAGATGCGTAGATCAAAAAAACCCTAGGTGGCCTTCATAAGGTAAAGCCAGGCAGAATAGTTAAATTTCCTTAGGATTCATGACACTTTTAAACTTTAGTCTTCCTTGTGGTGTATCAGAAATAACTCTTAAAAATGATGGACAAAGTTGGCCAAGACTTGTACCCAGGAAAGTCCAAATAGTAGTTACATAGTGCAAAATAGTTCATCTTAGATGATAATGTCAAATCCTTCCTAAAGGATAATAAGTAGTCTGTTTACCTTCACCAGCAGATCTGTAGCATAAAGTATAAATATGAAAATTGTTCATCAGTATTTGAAACAAAAATGATGCAACTTCAGAATATCTGTTGTTTAAGGAGACTGTCTGTGTTAGATATATTGTTCAGAATACTTAGAACTGTTCCAACTTATTTGGCGTTCATACCTTAAATGAGCTGCCATTTGCAGGCACGCACAAAACTTTCTTTATGCTATGACTTTAGATGTTCTTACAATGACATTTTTTCAATGTTACTATTGTAGGCTCTGCCTTTTTGTGAAGTAAGTAATGAGAAATTGGAACTAAAATTACTTGCCTGGGGAGCAGGGATGCAGAAGAGCTCTGGCAGGATCTGTTTTCACTAGGTATCAAAAACTAATTGAAAGTTTGCACTCCATTCCATAGTTCACGGTAGTTTTTGCAAAAGAAAATTTCGTTTCTGATATGAGAAAATCAAGGGTGATCTAGGATCTGAAAGCAGATCTGGTTGCATCTTCTCCATGTTTATAAAGCATTGCAGACTGAAAGGAGTGGGAAAGCAAAAAGCAAATTTGTGTTTCTTCTTTTAAGAACCTCTGCCAACTCTAATAATGTTCAATGCAGGTTTCTTTCTGCTTAGGACAGATGCATACAGCAATAATGGATGCAATGGAAATATTTTAAGGAAGAGCCCACGATACCCAAGGGCTTAAATTTAGCATTGTAGGAGCCTCACTTTGTGCTGTTTCATAATCTTCATGTATCCCAGTATGAGAGGAGAATCAGGCCTCCAGTCTTTCTATTCCTGGGGACCAAGTGTGTTTCTAAAATACCTTGTACATTTAGCTCCTGTTGACATCTGTGTTTCAACTGGGAGTAGTAGGCTGCAAAACTTTGGCTTGATTGCTTACCCAGCTAAGCTGGCAGGAGTGCTTGAGTTGTACTGAGCTGATCCCTGTCATGCTTCTAGACGTGTGCTTCAGAAATAGTATGAATGCGTGAACAGGCTGGAGCTGCTGTTTGAGAAAGTTGTCTGGTCACTTAACAAAAAAGCTTAGGCAAGTAAATTAAGCAAGTACTTCAGGTTTTGTTGTTGAAAGTGCTGTTCCAATGTTGTGGAGAAGCACAGAGTCCATTGTAATCATGAGGCATATATTCCTTACACTGTTAAAGTTGTTGTGGGTATTTGTATTCTCTGGTAGAATTAGTTGTCTGTTGTGATTTGTGGTACATTGACGGGAGTAAGTTGACTGGTTAAGGGATCATGAAATCAAGGTATATTAAGAAAAAACAATTTTTTTCAGGGGACTCATGTTTCCTGTGAACTTCTGTAGTAGTATCTTTGTCCTTAACTCTTCCTTTCTTGGCTCCTGCTGTTGCTGCTGGTAGGTCTGGGGTTGTGGGAGAAGTTGGCAATGCCTTTGCTGTGATTATAATAAATGAGGACATGGTGTAGCTCTGCCATTGATGAAAGTAACCTTGATGGCTTCTGTCCACTGAGGAATTCTGATTTAGAAAAACTTGGAAAAGGGGCAGCATTGCTGATAGAGAGAAGCATGCTAATGGATGAAAGGATAGATCAAAGAACAACCACACAACTTAAAGCTGATCTTACATGTTCCTTCTGTGTAGAAGGTTTGCTCTAGTTTGGAATGTCTGATATTGAGTCCTGTTGTAAATACAGAAACCCCATCAGCGTATTGGATGAAACTAGTGACACAGAGGCTTTGCAGTTGATGTCAGTGTGCTGTTCCTGGAAAACAGGGAATAGCAAAACAACCTTGATGATTTGACTCCATGCAGGTATGGCCTCTTTGTACAGCTGACTGTTCAGGTGAGACACTGCTTTGATGTTGTCTCAATATTTCTACAGTTTTTTGATCCATACAAATCAAGCCTCTGGGTTCATGTATCTCTAGTCTTGACATATTGCTAGGATTCTCTCCTAGAAACTTCAGGGATTTTGTAGAAGCCTGTCTATTTGGTAAGCTTCTCAGCCCAGCTGGAGGGGTGTAAATATACTGGATTCAATCTTCCATCTCCATTATCTACGTTTGTCTTAGAGTACTTGAGCATACCATGGCATGAATAAGAAATCTGTCTTCACCAAGAGGTACTGCTGAACATGAGCCAGCGGTGTGCCCAGGTGGCCACGAAGGCCAACAGCATCCTGGCTTGTATCAAGAACAGTGTGGCCAGCAGGAGCAGGGAAGTGATTGTGCACCTGTGCTCAGAACTGGTAAGGCCACACCTTGAATATTGTGTTCAGTTTTGGGCCCCTCAGTACTAGAAGGACATTGAGGTGCTGGAGCGTGTCCAGAGAAGGTCAACGAAGCTGGTGAAGGGTCTGGAGAGTAAGACTTAGGAGCGGCTGAGGGAGCTGGGGTTGTTTAGCCTGGAGAAGAGGAGGCTAAGGGGGGACGTTATTGCTCTCTACGACTACCTGAAAGGAGGTTGTAGTGAGGTGGGTGTTGGTTTCTTCTACCGGGTCAGTAGTGATAGAACAAGAGGAAGGGGCTTCAAGCTGCATCAGGGGAGGTTTAGACTGGATATTAGGAAAAATGTCTTCACTGCAAGAGTGGTCAGGCATTGGAACAGACTGCCCAGAGAGGTGGCAGAGTCACCATCCCTGGGGGTATTTAAGACGTGTAGATGTAGCACTTCAGGGCATGGTTTAGGAGGCATGGTGGTGTTGAGTTGATGGTTGGACTTGATGATCCTAGAGGTCTTTTCAACCTTAATGATTCTATGATTCTAATTAGGAAAAACAGTATTGCCCCAAATTTCTGTACTTAGGTTTTGGTGGGTCCTTTTCTCCAGTATCCTTACCATTGTCTCCTTTTCCCTACTACTGTGCTGTACTTCCCACAATGTTATTTAGTGCAATTTCTCTGTTCTGCTCTGTGTTTACAGTCTGCTGTGGAGGGTGAAGAGCAAGTGAGTGTGGATGTGTGCTAAATGTGAAACGTGCAAACGTGGTGTGCCTGTTGGCCCTAATTTGTTGGAGGAGATGTGCTGTTAAGTGTGGTGTTTTGCAGAGATGAACGATTTTTGCAGAGGAAAGGAACAATTTTTCTGCTTACTGAGAGTGATGTTGTAACACAGGTGTCTTGACATAAAGCTGCCTTTTTAGAGTCTTAAATTCCTTTAGCTCCTTTAAATTAACTCTGAGTCACAGACTAAATTGATATAGAAGGCTGTTTATGTGGGGAGGAGAAGAGGTAGGGGATTAAAAAGAGAGGTCTGACATTGAATTAAGTGGCATTAAAACTTACCAAGTAGTCTAGAAGATCCATTGAATTCTAGTGATGCTGTGATAGATAAGTAAGAAATAGGTCTGTTGTTAAATGAAGGATTGGAGACCAATTCCTAAGCTAGTTTTTCTCTGTCTTAGAGAAGGCCAATCACTTAATTGTTTTCTAACAAGCATCTTCCAATTTTTAATTTATATACATACTAAGACTTCGTTCATACTGCCTTTATTCATTTAAGTCTTAATACAGGATTTATATACAGGTCACATCCCCTTAAACTTTCCTGTATTGAAAAAGTACGAGAAACTTTTATACTTGGACTCAAGATGTCTTGGGTAAATACAGCATCAGCCCATCCTTGCTAGGCAGTTGATTGAACAAAACTTTATTGCCAGATGACTGCTGGGATGAGTTGGATGAATGTAGTGTTATTCGAGACTAGATTTTTAAAGATCTTATTTTTCCTTTTTTCCACAGAAAAGTGTTTCTTTGAAGGTCAGTCAAATCTCTGAATTGCTTATTGGGGAAGCCTCAGACTGTCCATTGACTTCATGACTTGTCACTTTTGGATGTTTTTAACAGGCTGCATATCAAAGCCCCTCACCGTAACCATCTTGTCCCCTCAGTACTCATCATCTCACTATGTAGCTATACAATAAAACATCCCACAGCATGCTCATTCAGTAGTACTTATTCCACTGTCTGTTCAGTATCATCAAGCTGCACAACACGAGGCCCTCATGTGCAGTATTCCCATATCTCAGCACAAATTCATGAAATAAATTTTGATGTGAATGGGTAGATATTGTTGGTCATAGAGAACAGCTAGAACTAATCTGAAACCTGTTGATAGATATTGAGGAATGGAGTGTTTACGGTGAATGAGGGGTTTCAAATATCAAAGGGTAAATGTGTGATTTTTTTCTTTTTTTTTTCTTTCCTTTTGTTAGTGTTGCCTGAAACAGCTCTTGGTTGTGGTGTGTAGCAGTTTGGTTGGTTTTTTTTGTTTTGTTTTTAATTCCCAGGATATTTTCTGGGAAATGGTAAAACATTAATCATGACATTTTCTGTTCATCTCTGGCATTTAACCAATATCTAAAAGTTTACTGGGCTGTTCCTTTTTCAGGTATCATGCTTCAGACAACGAAAGGAGGTTATTTGTTAATTTTGTTGAGTGACAGACTGGTTGGTGCATGTGTGACAAACCCCTGAGAGGCCTCTTTCAGGCAATGGAAATCCACAGTCAAACAGAATTACTGGGGAAGGGTCAGCCTGGCAGTCTTGCTTGTGCAGTTTCTCATTCTTGCAAATTCCTTGGAAACAGTTCACTGTTACTTTGTAAATAAGAGAATATGATTTATGAAGTTCCTTGGTGGGATCTTGGAAAAAAAGAGGAGAGTATGGCATCAGCTTCATCCTACTCTGTTTCTGTATTGGTTTGCACCTGATGATCCCAGGAAGCGTCTGGAGGTGTGAAGTGTAGAGTATTTCAAGGAAAAAGCTGAAAAGGTGCTTCCCCCTCCCCCTGTGCTCCCCCCTGCCCCCCCCCCCCCCCCCCCCAATCAAAGGAACTTTATGCTGTCCTGGGGAGACTTTGCCTAGCTGAGAAAATGAGGTTAGAGATGCAGATTTCCTTCTGCAGAAGGAACTAGTGTCACTATTTTTGGATTTTGTTTCTCTTATCTGTAAGCACATGAAGTACTGCTTACGCAAAAGCAGCTTTGGATAAAGGTGTTCCTAAATCACCGTGGGAAACGGGAACTGAGCATATCTAAAAGATATATCCATGTTTGGGTACTTTCTATTTTGTATATAATAGCAAACACATGTTCATTTTGATATAAACCCAGAAAAAAATAAAATGGAGCATTGAGAACATCTGAAAGAGCCATACTGTTGTACTGTCTGTACAGTGTCCTTTGAGCTAGTAGTTTTTCACTTCTCATTGAAAACCAGAAATGCCAGCCTTCTAAGCACTCCTGAGAGCTCATTCATTCAGAATGGGCAGGTGTATATGCACAGTCTGACTTGATGACCCTGGGTGTGTTATGACCAGTGTCTGCTAAGTTTGACTTCCACCAACGGTGGTACTCCCTGCAGAACCACTGAAGACTTTTTAGCTTGTTTACATTGGAAACTTATGTGTCTATGTACTTTGGAATTGGACAATGCAGTGGCTAAGGCATTTTTTTTGATTTGTAACTTTAAATGCTGTTTTTCTCTCTTGACCTTCAGCTAAAGGTACGGCTTATGAACTAACAACAAAAATATGCAAATTGAGGGCAAGTGCACATGAAGTAGGGGGGAGGGGAAACCAATGGCATATTAAATCCAGTCTTGTTTTATTCTGCTATGTAGGATGCATGGTATTAAAGTCATTCCTTTGGAGGGAGAGCAAACTGTGGAGGGAAATCACGTGAAAGTAGCAGCCCTGGGAAGGAGCTGTCCTGGTGATTTGAGGACCAAAGGCTGAACAGGGTCTACCTATCCCTTCAGTAAGGGAACAAATAAGCATATGGTGTTGTTTGCTGTTCAGGAGATGGGAAACCTTACACAAACCTTGTCATCAGACTACCAGGTGTATGGCCAGCTATGCTTCATTAAGCAGGCGATAAATGGTTTGAGAAAGGAGAGTTAAGATCTTGCTTTGTAAACTTTGTTTTATAGTTTAAGCACCTAGCCTTGTACTGCTATGTAGTGACTTATATTCTACAGAGTTCTCATGCATCTACAAATAGCCAGTGGTGTGGTGAGGTTTTATTCTCCCCAGCATCTGAGATCTCAGGAAGTCACTTTTTCTTACTTCCCATCCTCTTTTTTTTTTTTTGTCGTTTCTGTATGGCAGATGAGTTTCTTGCCAAGACAGGTTCTTTCTCCACTCTGGATCAACCTGACTCAGGAGAAGTGCACACAGTACTGCTGGAAGATTCATCAGCTTAATCCATGAGCTGATGATGTAACCCTTTAACAGATGTAATCTGTTTAATTAATAAACAAATATGATCCCAATATCGTAAGTCTGAGTTCAAGCAGACTCTTCAGCTGAATATAGGAGCCAATGGCAAGGCATGTGTATATATATGCGCTTAATGGCGAGATATGGCTGTGTGGTAGTCCAGTTGTTCCCTTCAGATAATAATTTTTATTTGAACCAGTCAGTTTATGCTATCAAACAAATGCAGCTGGTATGGTAGATGGCCCGGAGCGTTTGCCAAGTCTTTAGAGTCTCAGTCCAGCTGAGTAAAAATGGATGTTACTGAACATTGCCTACTTGAACTCATTTCCGGTCTTGAATTACTGCTGAGCTCATCCTGGTTTTAAGCTCTGCAAACTTCTGCTATATGTGTTGGGCAGTTTTCATTCTTCTATGGATCCTTCTGGTAAGCTGGCTGCTGCTTCCTCTGTGAAACCTTGTCTTTGTCATGACAAGAGGCCTGCTAGCAGCTACCTCTGTATGTCCTGCATAGAGTAAGCTCTTTTTTTTTCCTCCCTAGTATACACTATGGTGCCTATTTTCAGAGTTTGAATGCTGTCATCAGGCTTTGTATAGGTCATTGTTCTGCAGTCCTGCTGCTCTTAGTGCAGCAAGCAGTGGTAGACCAATGTGCGCTGAATGGTGGAAAGGGCAGAAGTGCAGCAGAACCCCAGTTTTAAATATGAAAAATACTTATGTGATCTTTATCTTGACTTTGTTAATGTCTTTGCTCTTATGGTTGAGGGTCTCTTTAGAGTTCTGTCAGTGCTCGCTATTCAAATGCTATCTTTGGATGATGTAAACTGTTCATATTATTATAGTATATTCCTAATACTTTGTAACTGAAGTCTGCCTGAAAGAAGAGGTTATAACTGGGTATTTTTACATCGGAAATTCTTCAAGACAGAAATCCTTCCTGCTTTTACAAGATCACAGGAGTGTTTCTATCCAGACTGGGCTGCTTGGCAGGCAGACAGTAGATTTAATATTTAATTGTAGATTCCCATTGATTCTTAAATCTTCTGTGTTTTAATAACACTTGCTTTATGAGTTTGCTTTCCATCTTGAGCTTTGGAATTTGAGGAAAGCAGATCATTTCCTAACTTAACATTGGGCTGCTTGTGCTGCCATGTTTTCAAGGTGGGGTTTCCCCTGCTTCTGTATATCTTGGGGTTTTTTTTTATTTGTGTTCATCTATTGAAGTCATGGGTATTTTTTGACCTTGTAAAGTATAAGGAGCTAAAATATTTGCAAGGGAGCATAGAAGAAGGGAGAAAAGTTATTACAGAAGCCTATTCCAATTCTCTTTCAAGTGAAGGTATTCTCTACCCATTCTAAAATGCTGGTAGGTGTCTGAATTCTAATGTTTCTCCTGGTAGTGTTCTGCAACTGCTGATAAAAGCAGTCTTAGTGTGGTGTTTCTTGGTTTCGCCCCCCCGCCTTTCTTTTGCCTACATGTAAACACTAGCCTGTAGTGGAGACTCTGTATGTGTGCAAGGAATGTAGTATTGCCTAATTCTTACAGTGCATAGCAAATGCATGTCTCCTGAGCCATTTTCCCTAACAGAACACAGGTCACTGTTTCTTCCTTGAAATATAATATGTTTTGTAATGTAATGTAAAGGTATGTGTGTGCAAATTCTGTTGCTATAAAACATTTCCTTATGCTGGCAGAAATAAAACTAGATAAGAGGATACTTTATCATAACAATTGTTTTAGCTTTCCACAAATACACATCATGAAAAATGCTTTTGTAGATAACCTAGCAGTTTAATGTGCTCTTGCCTTAAGTCTGCTCTTGTGCTGAGTATGCTTCACTGAGATTAATGTAGGCATAGAGGAGATAGAATTTGGGGTGAAGACCAGCTCCTGGGTGGGTGTAGCAGCTAGAAGTGTTGTCTGGAGTGTTTGGTGACTGGCACGTGCCTCTTCTGATAACATCCTGCCCCCTGAGTTAGGGGTATGAAACACTGCCCGAATCTTTTCTGCTCAAATTTCTCATCTGTCTCTGGAATTGGGGAATTAAGAGACAGTATTATTTTCTTGCTGATAGTGGTGTTCTAAAGCTTGTACTATTTCTTGGTGTGGCTGCATCCGTTCTTGTTTGGGCTTCTTATTCCTTCATCTGTTGCATACAGTTATTTTCACAGGGTTTTCTAGTGGAAAAAATGAACTTTCATGCTTTTTTCATACACACAGGCAGGTTGCACATAATTCCTTTTGAAACAAGCAGTATCTGTACTGTAGCTCTGTAGCTTTTTTTTCCCCTTCCTTCCCTGAGTCTCACTGTGGTTGATGGTGATATTTAGGAAACAGGAGACCAGAAAGGAGGACAGGTAGCCTCTTTGTTACTATTTGGAAGTGTTAAGTCTGAGGTATCAGCTCTGTTTGAAATTGGTGCTTCAGTACAGTCGATGCTATCCGGCAGCAGTATTCATGGAATGAATATAGCAATAATAGTGAAAACATCCTCTAAAGTGAGATCTGATATCTTGGCAACTGTTTCAATTCTCAATTTATTTTATAAGTTCTTTTGCTTAAAAAAGGTGACATTCTTAAGAACTAACTTACAGACAACTATTGTGTTTCAGTTTTGTACTGGGTTATCTACAGGCACTACAGAGATTAAAATATTTTACTTTAATCTTTTAAGCACAAAACTTAAGGTTTCTAGGTTTTCAGTCATTGATACAAGTACTAGAATGAAACTAGTATTTTTATTCTAGTGAAACTGAATAATCTGATGAGAAGCTATCCCAAAACACAAGTGTCTCTTCTTAAACATGGACCGAATTGACATGACTCTCAAGAGCATCTTTCATCATTCAGGTCTGTTCTAATCAGTATTTAAGTAGGCAGTAGATTTGACTGTTTCTAGAAAGGGTGATGCAGCTAAAATATGGAGAGGTTTAAGAAGCAGTGAAGAACTCCAGAGAGAAATTCTGGTATTTCCCACCCTTTTTACCTAAAATAATGAAGATTTCTATTTTCAGGGCTGATAGAAAATGTGTCTGAACTGAAATGTCTATCGTGAATGTGATAGTTCTCATTCTTTTAGAGGAGGGTTTTGTAAAAAAAAGAGAAAAGGTGATTATAATCAACCCTTATATCACCTCTTCACAAACAGAATTAATTCAAATGATATTGGGGAAAAATTATCAATAAAAGCTCTTTAAACTGAGGCAGTTGAAAAACTGACTTGATGTTAAGGAAAGATTCAGCTGTTTTTAGAATTCTCTAATCATTGTGGCAGATTGTGGTGCCGTTCAGAACTGGCATGGTCAAGGACTATTCAAACTGTAATGGTGTACTGATTTGGAAATATAAAAACTTTTTCCAAAGCACACAAAGATGGTCTGTAGTGAAGGAATTGCTCAGCTTGACATATGACTTGGTGTCTTAATATCAAAGCACAGAGATTTAGCCTACTGATTCAAAGGGGTTTCTACCTGAATTATTGCAATCTGGAGGTCACGCAAAACTCATTTCTTTTGAGCGTTGAGTAATCGCAGAGAAGAAAATAAAGGCAGGATTATTTTATTTCAACTGTTTGAAAGATGAGCTCTGGAATAATTTATTTCCTCTGGTAACTTGTTTGGGGTTTCTTTCTGGCATTTTAAGGTTTAGGAGCTTTAAGAGACAATGTTTTAGAATTGTCCTTGACACGTACGCAGTATGTCACTGGGTGGAATCATACTTGATCCCAAACTTGGGGCGGGAGGGAAGTTACAGATCTGTTAGTTGGTGTTGAAAGTACTTGGATTGTAAAATTGAGATCTTGTTTCCAGGGTCATGTAGGAAAAAGGCTGGGCTAAAGGCCCCATTTGGGTAGCACTGCGTCCAGTATTGTTGCTTCCTCTGTTAACAATACATTATCCAGTTAATGTGTTTTTTCTGATGAAGAAAATGTCTAATGGAAAGCTTTAGGTTATCCGCTTACTTACTGCACCTTTGCAGGACAGATTTTGGAAGAAATACTGCTCCTGTTTTGGGATTAGTCTGCTTGTGACGTGGTGGGTGGGGAGGAGGAAAGTACTTTTCTGTGGGGAGGAATGTTCTTGCTTCTGCAGAAGTTGCTAGTTAGGAAGTGTGTGGTGTAGTGTACAGTCTCTGAATCTGTGTGTGGATGGTATCATCGCATTGAGAAATCAAAGGCTTACAGGTTAGTGGGGATCATTCTTGTTGTGCAGCTGTGGCTTTATAGCTCCTTAAAGTTGTGTTGGAAAGTTGCTTTTTTATTTATAAAATCAAATTATCTGTATGTTCAGAAATAGATTATGGCATTACAATGATTCTGTTAAAAATGTTAGCTTAATATTCAGTAGTGGCCAAGAAGGAAGCACAATGGTAGGATATTCTGTTTTTTAGGAAGGGAGTTGAGAACAAAGTATATTTGAGAGGTTATATTTGAGAATATCAGCATGGCACTAATAATCCATGGTGCTCCTTTATTTTTAATAGTGTCCAGCTCTGGTCCCCCACCTCAGAAAGGACATAGCAGAGCTGCAAAAAGGTTCAGAGTAGTAATATGATCAGGAGCACAGTACAGCTTTCATTGCAAGTGGAACAGGCTACCCAGGGAGGCTGTGGAGTCTCCTTCCCTGGAGACATTCAAAACCCGCCTGGATGCGTTCCTGTGCCCCCTGCTCTGGGTGTCCCTGCTCAAGCAGGGGGGTTGGATGAGATGATGTCCTGAGGTCCCTTCCAACCCCTACCATTCTGTGACTCTTGTGTGTAGAAGAGTGAGGGCTGAGGGAAAGACTGAGGAATGAAGTAAATGCATGAGTATTATGGAGAGGGTGAACAGGGTCTGATTACTCATTGGCTCCTCTAGTACAAGGAGGAGTTTCTCAAGTTAGCAAGTGGCAAGTTCAGAGTAAGCAGAGAAACTGTTTTTTCATACATGCTTGTTTATGTTGTGGAGCTCTTTGTGACTGTATGTTGCTGAAGCAAGAAGCTTGCTTGGGGTTAATGTGGGACTAGACAAATTGGTATGGAAGAATATATTGGAGTTGTTAATTTGGGGGGGGAGGAATAAGCCATCCCCTTCTGTCTGTCTCAGGACGCTTCTGAGGTGCAAATTTTTGGCTGGGAGAATATTCTGGGAGAATTAAATATCAGCACATACTTTATATTTGTATGCTCCGTCACTCATTTTTACCACTGTTCTGTTGATTCCCCCCCCCCTTCCAGTAAGAGACAGGTGTCTCTGAAAAGAATAAAACTTCTTGCTACTGCGGGAGGAGGGATCATGGGCTAGTTGAATCATTGGTTTGTCCTGGTGTGACTGTTCCTTCATACTTCAGTTTTGATGTTGTCTGTTGAAGTGTGTTGAATACTGAAACGGCAAGAATGGTAACACTGTTCAGGGCAAGGCACCGCAGCATCTAGGAGATAGCTGTAGTGGAATGATTAGCTGCTTTTTTGGCATCCTAATTTGGTGACCAGAAGGTAACTGAATCCCTTATTTTGGTACCATGTTAGTGATACGGTTCTAGCTTATGTCCTAAATAAAGGTATTTTTATTTGTGCTTTTCTTCTTCCTAGGTATGACTGCCTGCGAAGCTGTCAGTCTTTGGAACTTGTACCATTAAGACCCTATAAAAGCTGATGTGTGTGTCCATGAATGTCTGCAATTAGGCTGCAACTTCATGTCAGTTAAACCCTGCTTTGAAAAAGGGGAGAAATCCCACTTTGTGCTCCCTGTTGGTCTTACTGAAGAAAACTAAACGCTTGTAAATACTGTGTCTGTCTGCAATTGTTACCAGTGTATTAGAGAGAAAAATGGGTGGTAGTGAGTGGTTTTATTGTTACTTTAAAGATGAAAGCTTCTGTATTCTAGTGAAAATTAACCTTGTATGTTGACACTGACTGCACTTGTATTCCTAAAATTGAGCATCTCTGTGAGATGGCTTGGTAAGTGCATTTGTATTGACAGCTTTGGCTGGAATGCTTTGGAGCTGTGCTGTGACCCTTAGCTTTGTATTAGTAACTTTTTGTTATTTGAGATTAGCCAGTTCTGCCATTCTGAGGTATTCTAGTTGTCTGTAAGTCACCATTTACAGCTTGTCCCAGCAGTAATATGTGTAAATTAGTTACTTCTAAGGGTCGTCGGTCTTTTTTTCAGTTAACCAGAACAATATTTGTATGATGCTTTGATTTCTTTCGCAGCCTTGTCTTGTTCTTGATTAACTATCATTTAAATAAGATGAATTCTTAAAAATGACATTTAAATAGCATATCCTTTCTTGCTCTGAAATCAAGTTTCATGTGAGGATGGTGTCCCTTAGTGTGCTTGCTTTTTGTTTCCTTCCATGTCTGGCCAAAGAATCCTATTATCATTACACCTTGCCAGGAGTAAAGCTCATCTCCCAGTGTATCCAAATTTCAAGCAGAATGTTTAGCTATTACAGTGTTTTGAGGGAGTTGCTGTGGTTCCCTTTGTCAAGTTGTTGAGGTTTTTCTTCCCTGAAAATACTGTTGCTTTTTTATCCTGCAGCTAGTATTTACGTGTGGCCAGATAAAACTACCATGTTTCTCATGGTTTTGTTGCTGTCTGGGGAGTTCTAACAGATAATGAGATTTGCCGTGTCCAGGTAGTTTGTTACATCTGTCCTTTTTTAAGGACAGTGGTTATGGCTCCCGGTTGGCTAACCTGGAGAGAAGACCCCCTGGGACAACAGTTGGGAGATTCCTGTTTTAGGAAACTAGCTCTATAATTTTTAGTTTTGTAGTGTAAGTAGATGAGAAGCTCATAAAAACGTGAGCTTGGTAGACTCTTTTCAAGGCTGGAAATTTTTGCTGTATGGTAGAGGTCTTAACCCTTTTCGAGGAGGAGCCCTGGAAGAATGATATGTGCACATAAACTCTTCTATTAATATTAGTTATTAAATTAATTCTTAGTAGAACAAGAACTTGTTACTCTTAAAACTATGCTTATATATTTTTAGGAACTGTCAAGAAGCCTTTTGAACTAATAATGTTGATGTCATATGTTGAAATACCTTAGATACGTTGGAGCAGATGAAAACTTTACATCTGTGGCTGGAGTGAGTGGGAGGATTTGGTAAGAGCTTAGGTCCTGGACAAAAGAAAGAAGGGTGGATTCAGAATAGAGAAATTACTGAGGTAGTTAAGGAGTGGCCTTATTAACTCAAGTTAATCAAGTTTATGTGGTAAATAGATGCAGATTGATTGACAGTTGTTAATTGTGTACGCAGCTGATAAATTGCTGCGGTTGCATTTAGCATACTTGCCTCTTAAGGCATCAGGCATCCTAAACTATTTTAATAGCTTAAATATAACATATCTCACTTATTGGTTAACTTGCCATAAAATCACTAACTTCAGGGGGATTTCATGGAAATCTTGTAGTGTGAGTTAAAATAATGAATTACAAGTACTGTTAAATTTTTGTGATGCATAATTTTGGAGGAGAGTATCTTTTTTTTTTTTTTTTTTTTTTTTGTCACTTTGACCACTGTATATTTTGGGAAGGAGAGGCAAACATTGACATCTCACCTGGATTGCCTCATAAATTCAGTGCTTTAATTTATCCAAATATGAAGTTGCTCACATGTGAGGTTGACTTTACGCTGGGATTCTGATGCTGGGAAAGCCTGTACAGAACACCACCATTACCTTCACTTAATTGCTGTACTGTCCTAGTGTATGTAGTATTGCAGCTGTTTGCATCATTGCAGGCATGGAAGTATTGCATTTGTGTTTGTTTCATGGCTTGCATCAGTGCTAAAATAGATGTTTGACAGGTATACTGAAATCTACACACTGTTGTGTCTCATTCTTTGCCCCCATTCCCTACCCCCTCCAATCTAAAACCATATAGTCAAGATTTCACGTATGCTCAATAAGATTAACCTTGGGAAGAGACCATAATTACATAATTATCCTGTCTGGATAACTAACGATCAAACTGGGAGGTTGGCAGTCATCTAGAGCCTTGGCTGTGTTTCTCTAATCCTATTTTAGGCTATTTAGATTAAAAGTTTAGTGTACTGGGGATGTTCTGCTGAGATAATGAATGAAATACATAGAAGCTTTGTAAAGTTGGTAGCTTGATAATCTAGTAGGCAACGTCTGAGAATTTGCATCTATAGAATGAAATAATGAGTGGTTTAGGGCTTGGTTTACAAGAGTGCTTGAACACTTTCTGCTTCTATCAGTTTTAATTAATCTGATATCAGTATCAAGTATTCAGATGGCTGTGAAAACTAGTCCCTGTGTTTGTGTGATTTTGTGGGTGTGTGTTGCAGTTTGGTTTTGGTTGTTTATTTTTAGGGGTTTTTAGGTTGGGTTTTTTGGGTGGGGCTGTTTTTGGTTGTGTTTTTTTCTTCTTTAGTTTTTTTGTGGGGGAGGGGGTTTGCAGAGGGGTGTTGAGTTCCCCCCTGCTCCCTTTGCTCTGTCGGAGGCAGCTGAAGTGTTTTTTGCTGTTGGGTAGGTAGCATGCTTAATTTTCTTCTGATCTCAAGCACAGACAAACCATTGTTTGCAAAGTTTCAGAGAGTCAAGCTTGCTTCTTCACCTAGAAGGCATTTTCATTTCCCCCCGTTTCATACATCATTTGTTGGTTGTAATTGTAGAAATATGTTCCTTACCATTATTGCATGTAGGAGCAAGGAAATGGTAATCATATCCACTTCAAATTTGCCTTTCAAAAATAAAGTGAAGTGGGTCAGCATCTGGCTGCTGCCAACAGTGCTATGGAAGTTTGTGCAGGTAATAAAAACTACGTTGTTTTTACAAAGAATTTGTTTTTTGTTATTAAAATTATTTTTTTAGGTATCCTCCATTTCTCCTAAATGAGAAATATTGCCATGAATTTGATATATTTTGTCCGCCTTTATTTCTCTTATTTTTCCCATTTATAACTAAGTTAACTGATCATATCAATAATCATGCTTATGGCTCAGGAGTCAAGGTAGTGTCAATCAGCTGGCTGCTGAGGAGGCAACTCTTGATATTTTGTGAATATTTTTATGCATGGGAGTGCCTTATAAGAAGGGCAGTTGGTTAGCACTATCAGAAGCTGTTGCTGAACTACCTTCAGATGCAGGCAGAAATGTTGTGTAAACAGCTGCAATACCTGGGATGGGTGTAATTACACCATGTAAATGGAATTATGTGTTTTGGACATTATTTAAGATGGGACTTGTCTTTTGCTATGCCTTCGTATAGAAAGTTGAACTGCAGGATTTCAAAATGCACAAAATTCTTCCAGGCTGAGATTTCTTCCAGATTCTTTACGCAAATGCATCAGACCTAGAAGTAGTGGAGAGGAATGTCTTTTTTTTTTTTTTTTCCCCCCCCCCCCCCCTTTGGAAGAACTCGACTTTTTGTAGAACTGTATATGGAGTGGTTTGCCCCTTCAAGTACTACCTGTTCTTCATGTGCTTTCAACACCAACATGATGACATTTACAACCTAGACCTTCAGTTTTGTGTCAGGTTTCCCAGGACACTTTTTTCTTTTGTTCTTGTGCTTGGCAAATTATGGTCAGTAGAAGCTTAATTTTCTGTTTGAATAGCATGTAGAACTGCTAATTTCTGTGTAAGCTCAAACTGTGGGAGAATTTGTGGTTTAGAAAGGCAAGGCAACATGCTTTAATGGTAATTGCTTCATGCAGTGGTAACTTTGCAGTTACCAGCTGGTCGGTCTTAAGTGGAAGCATGGCAGAAATTACTTGTCTAATTTAAACTTCTCTTCCTTGAAGAATATATTTTTGTAGCCAAGAGGAATATAATAGATAAAGTTATGCTTTCAGGAGCTGTGGAGACTGTTTTATTTAGAAAGGAAGGAGTGGTCATTTAGTCACACTGCACTTTTCACCTGAGCTCTGTGTGTCATCCCTTACTCTTGTCAGAACAGAAAATGCTGATGAGCTTTGTGTTGTATGGATTATTGCTCAGTAAAAAAGTAGCTTTACTTTTTTAAAACAAACACTAAAAATGCAAAACCTAAAAATTAAGATTTCAATGCAATGGAGTCATTAAAGCAAGAGTTTCGCAAATGGCAAGCACAGTTTGTTTGCATGGAAACAGTTGTGAAACTTGCAGATACACAGGACTCTGGTTTAACCTAAATGCTAGTATAGTCCATTATCAAATGCGGAGTTAAGTCAAAGATTACTAGCTGCGTAATTATTTGTCATATTATGGACTACTTTGTTTTTATCTAAAAATTAAAGTGTTGTCATAAAGCTACAGTGTTGGCATACTTTTTTTAGTATTTTCAGACTCTAGAATTAATTTTTTTCTCTTTTTTTGACAGTTGAGAATCCCCTCAGTGAAGGACTACAAAAAATAGGAGTAAGTAAAACCACTTAATATTGAGATTTTACCCTATTAAATGATTGTATAAAACCAATATTGATCTGTTCAGAAGGATGCAGTTTCAGAATGTTTTGCGTGAGATGAATGCACTTCTTGCAACACTAATGTTTGAATTTTTGTTTTTCATCTTGGGCAATGTAACTAGGATTACAAGGTTTGGCTGTGGCATGTTTGTTGCTTTATATATAAAATGTTACATAATTTGTGTTGTAGAGCTATGAGGAAAATTGTGTTGTGAGACTAAAATTATCAGTTTGTCTCTTACTGTTACCATTTGGCTTCTCAACCTTGAAAGGACGGCTGGTAAGAGATCACAGAATCCCAGGTTGGAAGGGACCTCAGGGATCATCTAGTCCAACCTTTCTAGGAAGAGCGCAGTCTAGACAAGATGGCCCAGCACCCTGTCCAGCCGACTCTTGAAAGTGTCCAACGTGGCCGAGTCAACCACTTCTCTGGGGAGATTATTCCAATGGTTGACTGTCCTCATTGTGAAAAATTTTCCTCTGGTGTCCAGTCGGAATCTCCCCAAGAGCAACTTGTGTCCATTCCCCCTTGTCCTCTCCATGTGACTCCTTGTAAAAGGGGAGTCTCCATCTTCTTTGTAGCTACCCCTTAAGTACTGGTACATGATGATGAGATCCTCTCTAAGCCTCCTTAGAGATGATTGACTTGGAACTCCAGGATCTTACTTAGTGCCACAGAAGAGCAAGGTTTAGCCTCCCTCAGAAGATGGATTAAAAAGTTTGTCTTCCTTACTTTGATTCTGTTATGTTACTTGTTCCTATATTCACTCTTTCAACTGGGATATCAGGATAACCATTTTTGAGATGTCACCATTGAAGGTATTCAATAGTTAGATATTTGTAGTTCTGCAGCATGCGTTTTGATGGTTCTTTCTTCTGACCTTCAGTCTTTCTGCCTGGACTGTAAACATAGTGATCTGCTTTTGTTAGGCATATATAAGCAAGTATGGCAAGATAACTGTGTGTGGGATTTTGTTGGTGGGTTGTGGTGGTCTTTTTGGGTTTGTGGGGTGGTGGGTTTTTGTTTGTTTTTGGGTGGGTTTTTTTCCCCTCTAGGATTGAGCTCTCTAAAAGTGAGTAACTGCGTATTTTAAGTAGGTAGGCTTGGATAGTTTTTTGGGTAGAAAATGTTTCTGAATCTTTTGAACAAACTGAATTTTGTGCAGTTAATTCTAAGATAATTCTGAAAGAATCCTCAGTAGTGCAGAGAGAATCTGTCTTGTGCACTGGACTTGACAGCTGTTTTGTATGTTACTTTGTTCTGTGTTTCTTGTGTACTGTTCCATAGTAATCCTATTCCATGCTTGATTTTTAGCTGCCAAGGTTACGATGTTTGGTTCCTTCCTTTGTGACCCGACCATTAATGTACAAAAAAGAATTTGGTCACAAATGTTTCACATGTCCATCTCAGTGTAGCTATTAGTGAAGTAATGGGTTTACCTACTGGCAACTGGAATTTGGAGTACTGCTGTTGCGGTGTGGGGTGGGTGTGGGTGTGCGCGTGTGTGGTAGGTGACTGATTTTCCCCTTCTGCCATGCCCAGTGTTCTCCAGCCAGGAAATGGGTTAATAATGTTGATTAGTTTCCTGGGGATATCAATTTAATCTCAATGGTTTTGTGGGACCAGAGTAGGGGGAGGTGATGCTGGTAATTGTGGATATCATCTATGGGAATTCATTTGTCCAATGTTTGATCAATGAAGGAAGTAGTCTGCTTCTTGGTAGCAGTTTTCTTGTGGAAAAAATTTGGAGCATTCAAACTTTAAAATTATGTCAGACAGTGCTGGTACATCAGGGAATTAAAATATATTAGGTTTTTTCAATGGGAGTATAATCAGTAGATGCACAAACTGGAAAATTACTTTCCTTTGATATTTTCTGAATAAAGGCTCTAGTTTTATCTCAACCATTTGACTCTGCCCCAGGAGCTAGAGCCAACCTCAAAAAAACCCCTATATTCTAGAATGGCCTTTAGTACTCAGTGTATGTGATTGCATGTTCCTCATTTTTATGTTTTAAATAACTCCTTTTCATATAAAATGTTTCTGGATAAATTTCAATGAAATTACTCAATATCTTGATAAATTTAACTCCCCTGTAAGTATCAATTATTACATCATTCACGCTGGTTTGGGGAATTAAGCCTTTTTATACTAGTGACGTGCAGGAAGTATGAATGAGATTGTATTGTCCAAAACTTGCCTTTTTTATTAACTTCCTGTAGTTTGAAGGTAGACAGGAAAAATCTTACTTTGCTATGAATTCTATGCAGGAATGTGGCCAGATGATACTTTGGTGTGGCTTCTATGAAATGTAATTGCACATTTATTAAGAACAAAACAGTTTTATCTTTACGTAGTAGCTATCAAAAAAAAAACCAACCACCAACCAATCCCCAAACCAATAAACAAACAAACAAAAAACCCTCACAAAACCCACCAAACTTGTTTTGGGTTATTGCACTGTTCTCTCAGTAGAATTAAAAAGAATTAAAATAACCTTTTCAGCTGTCAGTTTTAACTGGCAGAACCGTCGATGTCTAGTTTAGTTTCAGTCAAGATCTGAAAAACCAATATTGTGAATACTTTGATTCAAAATCTATTGCTTGCATCACTGTTGATTGGTTTTACACATTCAGGTGGAAAGCTGTAGTGTTTCACAAATTGTTTTTGCATGGTATATAAAGATTTTTGGGGTAAATGGAAGAACATACATGTCTACCAATGTTTGTTTTAAAATTAATGTGTTTTTCTAATTCTAGGAAGATGAAAGAAGTCTCATGATGAACAGCTTATATGCACTTCATGATAAATTGGCACAAGTAGCAGGTAACACTTTAAAAATATTGTGACTAAGAGTGTTATGGCAACAGCTACAAAGAAGTCTATGCTGAGATAGTGATTTGCAGCAATCAGTATATGCTGGGGCCCTGGTAGCCATTCAGAGGTCCATTTTGGGAAACTAGAAATCCCACTTCTAGTTCACTTACACTGCCTTCATCACCAGTGTAATGCCTTTCGTTGCAGTATTTTTGGTTATTGGGATAGGCTCTTGAATATTGTGCTGCTGTATGGTTTTTGATCTGTCTTACTGTTTTATTAATCTGATTTCATTAAAAGGTTTAAATATGCTATATGTGGAGAAGAACATGTATTTCTTTTAAAGGTAGTTACTTCACTATGGTGGAAAAATGTCTGAAAAAAGAAATATTTCACAATGATCAGAAAATGGTTACTAATGCAGTGAACAGTAGTGGTTGAACAAGATTGCCTTGTTGGACAAAATAGTCTGACTTAACAATACTAATTATATAGTAATGAAAAGTGCTGCATACATTTATGTGCAGAGATGTTTAGGATTAATTATTGAATATTCAAAATAAAAAATACAATGCTTTTGCCTACAGTCATAATTAACACAGCTTTAAACTGCATAGACATTTACGCATCATAATTAGGAAATGGTAAAATTAAGACTATGTTTATAACTTTGGCACCTGGTGAGTGTGAGTTACAGCAGAATCTATTCCATGGCTATTAAGCCATTTATTTGTCATCCTTACTTATTTAATCCATAATGTATTTAGGAGGCAGTGGTTCTTTCTGTTTTGTTTTTTAAGCCTTACTGTTCTTTGTGCCAACTACTTGTTTTGCAACAGCAAGTTCCACCAAGATGGCTTTTTCCACAATTATGAGGTGCCACAGACATTTCTAAAACATTAAAAAAATGTGGAAAAAAATGTGTCAGATATGAGGCTGACAGTTTACTATGTTAGGGATGTATAGGAAATCTCTGAGAAATTTGAGCAGCTCTGTAATACCTTTAAATTGCAAGAGTAGTCTTCCTGCAGAAGCTTTTTGTTTCCAGAGCATTTACAATATCTGCAGTGAATAAAATAATTGTTTGGCCAAATCCCACAAATTTCTCTTGTTTACATTATTCTTTAACCCAAAATAGTCAAATAATGATGTTTAACCTGAGTGCATGCAAATAATAGTGGCTTTAGTCTTCATTTTGTTGCCTTGCAGTGTTGATCTTTCATAGGTCAATTACATCTCGATACATTTTTATCTGTGTACAACTATTTCATCCTTAGTAGATGGTAATAAATAATTTTGTTATAAATCATTGGGGCCAAAAGATTTTTTTTTTTCCTTTTGCGTGTGGGGTAGCCAAACTGTGGTGTGTAGGAATGTCTTGAGACCCACAGCTGTGTGTGGTAGAACACTGACTTACGTGAAGTGGAATTAATGGGTTATGATACTTGGGTCCTTCTTTTGAAAAGAAAATACAACAGCTTGCTCTTCCCTCAGTGTGTCATCTGGCCCTCCGGTGGCCATACAGTAAACAATGTACTTGACTGGGTAAAAAGGTTTGGCACCTCATTTCTACACCTGTGAGAGAAAGGGAGTTTTCTTCAGTAGCTGGGGCTGAAGCTGTGTTGCAAGGTTACCTGGTTGCCCAGCTGGGTAGCTTTCATCCAGTCTGAAGAATGACCTAATTAATCTGTATTTAGCCAAAAGTTATCCTCAAAGCCAAGTTTCTTAAGGTATGAGAGGAAGAAGTTTGCCATCCATTTTTCAATACCATATTTATGTAGGCCTGGCACAATATCTGGAAGCTGTTTAAAAGTCATAGAATAGAGAAAGCTGCTAGAGAGATGTGGGGTTTACCTGTGTAGTTCTTGTACACAGTGCACCACTTTGAGAGAGAAGTAAAGGAATATAGTTTTACTAAAAGTGGTGCTTTTCAGGTCTCTGTCACACACTTGGAAAAGTTTCTCATTTCATACTTGGCTATGAATCATTTGTTCATGTTATAACTATTAATATTAAAAAGGCAGGCTGGAAACTTTCAGTACTCTGTTCTATTAAGCCTTATTCAACATCTTGACTATGATGAAAAGGGTCACTTCAGAATTTGGTTTCTAGCCCTCTGTTTTATTAGACGTATTTTTACTGAGCTAGTTTCTTGCCTTGTCAACTTCAATTGGAGAGGAAGTGATGGGGCTTTTATTTTAGAAGGTAAAACACTGAAAGTTGTTTGAAGGAAGAAAAAGGGTAATGTTTTGTTAATTTTGTTTGACTTAATGTACTGTGTTCCAACTGTAGATGCCTGTTCTGTACTGTGGTGCTCTGATATGATGGAAAGTTAAATAATTACCCTATATAAAACCAGATTGCATTTAATGCATCACTGTTCTCAGAATTACTCAGAATTAGCCAAAGCTATGGTGAGTAATGCCTACCTCAAAAGAAACTAGGGGGAGAAGCGGTGTCTACTCGTCCAGTTCTGAGCTGAAGTTTGTGTTCCTGTTTTTGTCTAATAGTTCAGCCTTTCTTCAAAGCACCAACTTTTTATAGACAGTATATGTTCCAGTGCTGAACGCTTTTTCCTAAGCCAAAATATGTGCTTTATTTGAATTAGACTTTCTTCAGGTATATGTTAATTACTGGATGCCTTGGTCTTTTGTGGAGAGACTTTAATAGATTGCATCCATTTTGTCAGGCTTGCAAAATGAATAAACCTATCCACTATATCCACAAGAGTCAGTCAGCTACGTGTGGGTATGACCCTACTTTCTTGTACATAAAGTATTGAGTTAAACGCTGCTTCTTTTGCTTGGCATTCTCTGCAGAGTGATGATCTATCAGATTTAGACCGTTTCCTTCTAAGCTAATGGACAGCACAGGTCCTTGACATGCCAGGGTGAATTAGACTTCCATATGTAATAAGGCTTACTGATAAATCTATGGCTGGAAGAAAATCCTGGCAATACACTACATATTACTTAATATTAATTTCAAGTGTCACTGCTGTATCTGATTGCTGTCACTGGTGCTCTGTTCTGTCACTCTCCTTAATCTTTAGTTCTTCAGGTAATTGATATTGTGCTGTTTCCAGCCAGTGATTTAAAGACTATTTAGCAAGGTCTGGTTTTCCACAGTGTTATTAAACTGTTGAATTTGCCTTTGGGAGGTCAGGCATTCTTACTTGCTCTCACAACACTTCCGTTCCTGCTTTTCTTCAGCTACCCACTTTAGTGTCCTGCTGCAGGTAACCTGTAAGCATGAGACCTGCTAAAAAATGTTTTATTTGCCTTTTTTATTGGTTGACCGTATCACATCAAGTTATAAGCTAGAGATTTGTGCTAAATCCATGTGTTCCTTAAAGTATTGGATTTCCACTGGGGTTTGGTCATGGTACTTTAAGAGAATGATATACATTGTAAAGCAAATATTTTAAAATTTTGAATATTTCTGTTAACTTTATAAGCTGCAGCTCATAAATCAAGCTAAATGCCTAAATGAAAGTCAGTTTCAAATATTCTAGCTTGCATGGAAAAGCAGATCTGATATATTTTCTGTTGAAAGCAATTGTGAGAACAGACCTATGTGTTTCTTTAGAACAGAGGTTTTAGTTGCTTTTTGTTATATTTCTAAGGGAAGAACTCAACTCCTTATGTGGCTTGCCCGCGTACACTAACATAAGCTAAAAGGTAATTTTGTGGTCCTTGCTGGGATGTGTTACTTCTTGCCTCCCTGCAAAGGCAAGTAGAATGGTTCTCTGCACTTGACATTGAAGCTATCTGTGCTCAGGAGAAGTTTGAGCACAAAGATGCATCCTTGCCGTAAGCTCACAATAGACGCCTTAACGAAGGGCCAGTCTTTAGAGAGCTCAGCGGTATCTTGCAGCAGACCTGTGTAAAGTTTCTTTTGCCTCTGCTTCAGTTTTATTCCTGGATATAGGGCCTCAAAGGGAACAGTTGGGAAACATTTTTGGCTCAGACTATGGAAAGTGGGTTTCCAAGCCAAGTGGTTAATGATTGCACCAAAGTTATTCAAAGTAAGCCTTCATTCGCAGAACTATTAGCTGAAGCGGTGACTGAAATGGCATATAGGAATATCCTGCTGTTTGCAGTAAAACAGAAGGTTGTCTGACTTGTGAATTGCCTAACTTTCTGCAGGCTTTCAAATTCATGAGTTGCTCAGAATAAAGCTGTTAAATGTTTCTCAGCAATAGATGGGTTGGAATGAGAAACTGCATCTCCAACAGCTTTTTGTACAGGGCTGAAACTGTAGCTACAACTAGCCTACTCATTTCTAGAGTGGGAGGCAAGACAGAAGTGATTATTTCCCCCTTGGCCCCCCCCCCCCCCCCCCAATCGTTGCACGAGGGTAATTTGAACTGATGGGCCTTCAACATTGTCAAAGCTTAGGCAGCAAAGGTGTTTTCAACTGTTAAACTTGTTCAGAGGTAATATAGTCTGAAGAGAACTTCAGAAGCAGGACACTGAGGAAGCTATCTGCTGTTTTTTTGAGGATGAGACCAGAAGCTATGAAGTCAGCATGTTGGCTGCATACTGCACAAACGTAATTCCTGGAAGAAGGCAAATAAGATTAGAATTTAAAACTACTAAAGCAATCCAGTAGTCCCCCATCTAAGGGAGTTTTTGTCCTCCTGGAAGATGTAATACTGTGTTCTTGTAAGATTGAAAACCCAAAATGAATCCTGAAACTTGTTTTTAAGAATTCATTTTTCACAATCTGGTCTCCTGCTTGTGTGCTTTGCTTTCTTTTCTTTTCTGTGTGTTAACCTCACCTCCTCTATTCTTTGTTTCGTAAATGGACTTTCCTGCTTATCTTGATAATTAAAAACTGAAAAACAGACAAACAAAAGCTTCTAAGCAGAAGGGTCTCAATCCCCTGCTCTCATAAGCTGTTTTGTTCGGTCAACTTATGATTCCCATGCTTTTTTTGGTATTAGAAAGACCCCCAGAAGCCTTCAGGTCTTACTGAACAACAAAAAAGCTTAAATGGCTGAGTACCTATCAGACTTGCTCATGTCATACAACTTAAACCTGGTTGAGATTGTACATATGCCTTCTACAGAAATACATTTTAGTTTTTTGTATTTATTGCATCAGTTCTAGATTCAAAACGACGTGTTTACACCAGAGACTGTATGATACATAGTTATCCCAAGTCTGCTAATCTTGAAAAATGAAATCACTTGTCAATTCTTAAAAATTTACAGATGTAAATTTTTAGGATGTAGAGTTTATGCTGCACAAAAAGAATGTCTGCCTAAATTGCATACAAGAATAGCTTATAACTCTGATTCTGGTGCTGACTTCTAAATTCAGAGTGCTTTTTGATAAAGGTGGTGTCAATTTTCACTACTGATCTCTGTAGTTTTGCTATTATGGCAGACTCAGGCACTTTGAATGTCTAATTACCAAGTGAAATAACTTTTAAAGTAGTGTCTTTTCTGCTCAGTGCTTGATTGAAAATACACGCATGCAGGCTTGGTTCCAGCAGCACTTGTAAGCCAGATAGGAACACTGTTTTTAGGAGTGCTCACATGCTATTTCTCTGTAACCCACCCGTAAGAGAAGGGCATCCCTGTTAACGCCGATGTGCTTGCAAGGCCAAATTCACTTAAATCTGTTGAAGTGTATTGAACAAAACTTTGCTTTAGCAGTCTGAGAAGGACTTTTGCTTCATAGAAACACTTATTTCTTTGAAACTCCCTAGTGTGAATGAGACATTAAGATGCTTCTCCATAACTTGCTAGTGTTTTCTAATTTTTGCTCAGATTGCCTCAGTTGTTCTCGTTTTGTGTAGGGAATTAATACTTGAGGTTGCTCCATTTAAAGGGTATTCCAGTGTGGAGTAATTCCAACTTTAAATACTTCATAAGAGTAAAAGCAGAGGTTTATATTTTGTATCTGCATGAGTTTCTTAAACTTTCCTAGCCTTGCTATGGCTTTGGGAATAATACAGCTTGGCACAGATTGAGGAAGGTAAGGCAGGCGTAACCCTGAGCCAGTGAAAGATTGGATTTGTTGCTTCCTACTTTATTATTTTAGCACAGTAAAGTTAGTTATAGATGCTAAGATTTTATTTTTTTTTTAGAAAGGTCAGGATAAAGTGATTTGCCACTCCCTGGCAGTTCTTCAGAAGTGATGGCCTAGTGATAGATAAAACTGGTGTTAGACCTTTTCCTTTTCTGTATGACTTTTTGTTGGTATTACTGTCACTACATATTTTTTGCATGAATCAAGTGTCTTCAGTTTAGCAAAGAAAATCAGGAAGATGATGGCACGTGGCTCTGAGGACTGACTGTGCATATAATACCTTATTTGCTGACTACTTCTGCATACTTCCCAAAAGAATTAAGAGGATGGTAAAACCCAATATGGCCTGAAACTTGTGGATTTTGTGCATGTTCAGGAGGGTCATGGGTTACTGTGATAAGCTGGACCAATCTAAAATGTAGTAACTTCATAGTGCTTGAAATACTGCTATGGATATGTTACAACTGGAACTAACTTGGTCTGTAGAAAAGATAATACATGTTTCAGAGAACATGGAAATTATTTGGAAGAAGTTGAGACAGGGTACAGCAACTGTTTTAAGGTAATGTCCTTTTAATAGTTCTTCATACTACCTTTTGTTCTACTTTCAGTGTAAATATTGAAATATGCTTAGCAGTACATGAAGTTGTATTGATGTGATTTGTACATACAGTTAGCTGTGATTAATCTTCAGGTTTTGAAATTCTTTTTGAAAGAGGAATTTGTCCAGAGATTTTTCCATATTTTAGTGGAACTTGTGAGAATAATTGAGCAACTGCTGCTTGTTTAGATTGTGTTAACAGTAAGCTTGTGCTTAGGTGATTTTATTTTATATAATGCAGTAATAAGTAGATCAAAATAAACAAAAGTTTAATTTTACCAGGGGAACATGAATGTGGCAGCTCTATTCAAAGAAATCTTACCGTCCAGGAGGCAGCTGCATATTTAAAAGTAAGCAAACGAGGTATTTTTCATTGGTTGTATGTAATATTTGTGTAAGTTACAACTTGTAAGGCCTGGTTTCATATCTAGTGTATTGACTAAAGTTTGACTTGGTATTGAATGTTATTTGGAAATGTTTGGAATTGATGTCTTTAACATGTGCTACTTACAACTTTTATTTGGGGGTGTAGCAAGGTTTTGAGGAAGAGGGAAGGTGAAAGAAACTGGCTTAATTGCAATGAAAGTGTAGATGATAGTGCTTCAATGTCACACATGTATTTTTCCCTGTAGTTAAAACACCAGCATAATTTGACTTGATGGAGATAGCTGGCCAACACAAAAATTACAAATTTATGAAATTAGAATCTCTATAAGCTTCTCCAGAAATCAGTATACCATGTTTTGAGACTTAGTAGAAAAGGATACTGTCTTCCTTTCTTTGTGAGGAGAGGTTGATGTGTGGATCTGTGCAGCGGGCCTGACAGGCAGCAGCTGTATGGAGACACCATTCATTGACGCTTTAAATAAAAATGGTCAAAAAAGGCCTTTTTGTTAATTTGATAGGTGTGCGGTATTATGAAATCCCACTCTCTGCTGTCATTCCCCTGCCTCACTCCCCAAATAAAAGATGACTTTTGCCTTGTCTTGACAGCTGTAGGGTTTATTTTAGCCCATGTTGGTGTACCCTTCAGTGGAAAACTACTTGAAGCTTTTAAAAGGCTGAGAGTATAAGATTTCTTTGATTGGATGAGAGGGAGTTAAG
The DNA here is from genome assembly GCF_949628215.1 of Phalacrocorax aristotelis. Lineage (NCBI taxonomy): Eukaryota > Metazoa > Chordata > Aves > Suliformes > Phalacrocoracidae > Phalacrocorax > Phalacrocorax aristotelis. Next base: position 181,029,646 of record NC_134276.1, on the reverse strand, counting down.
CTGATGTGACTTTTAATATACAAATGTATAGAAATTCTACATTTGAGCAAACTTCTGCATAGTAGACAAAAAGGGGCAATGTTAAGAGCATCGTGAAGAAGCTGCTAACGCATGTTTAAGGTTTGGCAATGATATTCTATATCTGTTAAAACCAGTGCATTGTGGGAATACATTGGAAAAAATTAAGTCAATGCTAGATAACTGATGGTCTTACCTATCTATTGTACTGAAAGGATGAGAGCTGTTATCCTAACAACTGTTTTTGCTCTGAGAATCTCAAATTTCATATGGAAATTTGTCACTTTGTACAATGTCTCATTTAACCATATAGTCCCTCATTTCGGGAGTATAAATACAAATTATTTGCAGAATTTCAGTGTTGAGCAATAAAACTTTACTATTTTACTCTAAAAAGTGAAAATAAAACAGTTACTGTTTTTTCTTAAGTGCTTACCCTTCAATTTGAGGCCAGTTGCATTATGTAAGGTTGAAAGGAAAGATGGAGATAAATGTTTTCGGAGAGTATAATTTCAAATGCAATAGTAACTTCCATTTTTGCTTCTCTTTTTCTGCAGAAGAACATGCAAGGTGAACTATGGAGACAGCCTTAGCTCAGATAGCCATGAATGATGTTCTTGTGATAGTTGATACCAACTAATTTAAAAAAGTAAATTTTTGTATAGTAATATCAGTTCTTGAACTACAGACACTGGACTCTTTGCAATATATCAGTTAAAAATGATTTTATTCAAGCTTCTTTTTTAAAAAAAATCCAAACCTGAACTGTTTTTATAGGACCCATTTTCAGCTGAATTTGTATCTGAGTTTTATTCTTGAGTAGATTTTCAGTGAGCACCATCTAGTGGCTGAATAACTTTTTCTTGCTGTAGGTTAGAATAGTTAATAAAACTGAATGTGGCTGACTTCACAAACAGTCCTTAATTTGAGGAATGCCTAGTAAGTCTGATAGCTGCTCATAGCATGTATAGATTTACTCTGTGTAGTGAATGCTTATGCAAAATCTGAAGAATCAACGAAACCATATAGTTTGGATACTAATCTGTGCAGTATCTGAATTTTATTGTGGCATGATAACTTTCTGGTTGTTTATGAAATTACTCATTAATATTTTTCTTTTGACAGAATTTAGATCCAGAATATGAAAGTGTACTTAACACAGCATTAGAATGGATCTTGAATAGTGGGGAAGATGTTGGCATAAAGTAAGTGGTCTTTATTTCTTAATTTAATTTCTTCTTACAGAATGTATCCTTTTTCATAAAAAATGTATCTTTTTTTGATAGGTGTCTCAGCAATGACCCTAATGAGATGGATGTCACTAATGTGACAGATGTGAAGTACCTGGAATCAACTAGTCCAAAGATGTCTTTCAGGTGTCGTTTTCGCCGTGCGTTTGTTAATGTAACCCACAGATTATCAATATTGCTTTTGGGTAAGTTAACAAAAAAGTGGTGAGTGTTTTTTTTAAATTATAACTTGCATTATGTAAGTGCACAGGGAAAAGTAGACAGCGTATTTAGAGAGAGGTTTTTATTCAACCATAAAACTTGTAGTTCCTATCAGTATCTTAATTACAATCTGGTTTGCTTTGCACTTCTGTTGCACCACCATATTTTCACATTGGTTGCTATCATATGCTACTCTAGTCAGTTGAGTGTATGCATTCTTTGGGAACTCTGTCTTTTTCCCTGCCAAAATAATTCCTTGTGGCTTTCAAAAATTCCAGGTTGAACTTACCTGAGAAAGCAAAATGCTCAGTAAAAACGCAATAGCCTTAATTCTGAGGAGACTTCACTGTTGTTCCAGGAACTTTGGAAACATAAGTACAGAAAAGATGATTTTCCTATTTTCAGGAAAAGTTGGATACCCAACGTGGTTGTCACCAAAAGGTCTTACCTCTAAGACTGTTGTGAAAATGTACCTAATCCTTCAGTAAGACTAATTTATTTAGTCTTTGATAGTTCTCTAGTTAAGTTTCAAATTCTTTCAGGTTTATTTAATTCTGAACCATACTAGAAACTATGCAGCATAAAAATACGGTGCAGCTGAGTGCAGACATTTTACTCCTTTCCATATGGCTGGATCAAATATTGAAGGTACAAAGTTCATCTCATGCATCTATTGAATATTTAATAAATTGTTTATTCCAATATCTTAACAATATCATGCTTATGAGCAGAAGTCTTGAGACTCCCTTCACTAACCTTTTGATGAACCAAAAAAGTCAAAGGCAAACCGTCCCAGATTGCCTTTGACTTTCTGATAATAGTCCATATGAGGGTTGAACTGGGATGCGGAGATGAAACTCGATATCCACATCAACCACTGGTCTTGTCAGTCATGCTGAGCAAATTGTTCTGTGTCTCAACTTTCTCACCTGTAATTAAGGTTAATATGAAGCACCTTTTCAAAAATAAACCATTGTATAAATGTTAGATGTGTTGTCATTAACTAACACCTGTTTTGGCCTAAAATGGTGTTCCTCAGTCTCTTCGATACATTAGTTAACATTGCCTTGTGATTACTGGTACATGAAACAAACTATGTACCTATAGTTTGTGTATGTGGGGTTGTTTTTGGTGTGGTTTTTTTTAATTGTAAAGAGATCATGGGTGTAGTGGTGCCCTTAGCCTGAGATAGAAGAAGGAGTAAGATTTTCATTTTCAGCTTATGCTGCTGGCCTTCCTAACTAGATTGTTCTTTTTGGGAATAATCTTTAAAGAAATAGAAAAAGAGTATGCAGTACTTTTTTGGAAGAAATACAAATCTGTAGCTGTACTGAAGCAGTCCAAGTTAATTAGTTTGGCTAGTATATTTAAGGCATGTGACCTGTCTATGAATTAGTGAATATTGTGCACTTCTAAATCTTACCATGTTCTGTATTGCCAGTTTATGACTTTTGAATTTCTCCAATATAGTTGTTTTGCTGTTTTTCTTCACAAATGGGTAAAATTTCAAACCACAGTCATGGGATACCAGGCTGTTAAAATGATGAAGAGATTTTCTAAGGGTAACTGCTCTTCAAAGTTTAAGAATTTGTGTTGCTGTGTTAGTAAAATATAAAGTACTGACGAGTACAGTGTATTTAACTAGTTTTGAAATTTAAAGTACTTCAATATGTTAGCTAGTTCAACCAACTTCTGAAATACGTGCTGTGAAATTTGTTAAATAAACAATGTTCTAATACTGTTTAAAGATATTATACGTCTTAATGCAGGTATAGCAATGGTTTGGGGAGTCTTGCACTACATGAAATACCGTTGGGCAAAAGAGGAAGAAGAAACGAGGCAGATGTATGATATGGTGGTAAAAATCATAGGTACGCCTTCTTGAGTCACATCTGATACGTGTGTATCAGCTCTGTATAAGCTTTCAAAGTACTGGCCTTAATTCAGTTGTTTTCTACCTGTTTGGTTATCAGTCAACATGCTGTTAGAGTCCTTGGTCAAATGTGTAGTTCATGCTCTTGCACTCGCTTCACCCCCCCTCCCCCCCCAAACCATCATCCTTTAAACCCAGTCAAAGCTTTAGGTATCGAGATTGTAATTTGTAAATTACATCAACATGGCTGTAACAAATTCCCATTGACTTGGTGGTATTTTATCTAACTATTGAAAACAAGTATAAATGGGATGTTTGTTTGACTAGAAGTATGGTGACACATTGCTTTCTGTATCGTTTTTTCAGCTATCTTTAGCTAAAATGTCCACCCCTAAAATGTGTGTTATCTCTCAACTCCATCCTTAATGGTTTTTCATAGAAAAATCAGCTTTTAGTCATTTTGAGCAGAAATTGTGTTACTAAGACAGGATGCATAATTGAGTTCTGAAATTCTGCCTTTTTATTTGAAGCCACAATGTTTTCAGTTGTTTGTTTGAAGTTTTTAAGCTCTATTTTGGGCTGCATTTCTACTTAAATTGTCTTGTTTTCACCTATGGCAATCGTTACAAATACAGAGATGGTTACTATATTCCTACCTTTTTTTTAATCCAGTTTTGTTGGGGTGGAGGGAAAGCACTTTATTTTCAAAGGTGCCTGTCTTTGCTAATGGTTAAAAGCACCAATCCAAAGCAACTGCAAGAACTTCTTCCTTTATTCCAAAGTTATGTGGGCTACTTGGAGGCACTGTGTGTGGTTAGTTTTCTTGATTTGCCTTCAGCACAGTTAGGAGGAAAAATCCTTCAAGATGCCAAAACCCCTCCCAATTCCAGTAGTTAAGGTGGCCTTCAGAGTAGCTGCTCTTTGCCAGAATTGATATTTTTCTTAATGTTTGCATGAACTACATAGTTACCAGTTTTTCTTATGGTGTCCTCAGATGTTCTAAGAAGTCACAGCGAGGCATGTTCTGAAAATAAAGACTTGCAGCCTTACATGCCTATTCTACACGTGCATGATTCTCTAATACCACCTCAGGACAGGTATGTTCTCACTAGAAGTACTGATTTTCCTTACTTACACATAAGGAAATATAGTAAAAGTAAATTGGTTAATTAACTGAGTTAATTTCAGTAGGTTGTATAGCATAGTATTTTTGAGATTCTTCTTGGCACAGGTGGGGGGGGAAAACCATTGGATTTCTCTTACATGCTGGATGTAAGCTATGCAGGTTGTTATAATGTTAACTTCGTAATTCTTGCTTCAATTTTTAAGGAGGAAAATGAAGAAAGTCTGGAATAGAGCAGTTGACTTTCTTGCAGCAAATGAATCTAGAGTTCGCACAGAGACACGAAGAATAGGTGGTGCCGAGTTCTTGGTTTGGAAATGGATGCAACCTTCTGCAGCATGTGACAAAATTTTAGTAATACCATCGAAAGTGTGGCAAGGCCAAGGTATTGTAGTTTAGTTATATTTTGCAAATATAATTGTTTTAATTTCCACATCTAACTTCTAACTGGTACTTTGTTACTTGAACACGAAAGACTTTCAGTTATTATCAATACTTACTGTGTGTCAAGAGGATGGGTCTGGACTCTCTTCAGTGGTGCCCAACAACAGGACAAGGGGCAATGGGCTCAAGTTAGAACACAGGAAGTTCCACTTACAGTATTTTCTTCTCATGTTTGAGGGTGCCAGAGCAGTGGAACAGGCTGCCCAGAGAGGTTGTGGAGTCTCCTTCCCTGGAGACATTCAAAACCCACCTGGATGCGTTCCTGTGCCCCCTGCTCATGCTCATGCCTGCTCATGTAGTGGGGTTGGATGAGATGATCTCCGGAGGTTCCTTCCAACCCCTACCATTCTGTGATTCTTTCATACCTTTAAGTATTGTTGTGTGAACTGTCAGTGCTATTTCTCTATTATCTTGTTGTTCAACGGACTTACTTTCTATGCGCATTCAGTGTCTGCCTTGTTTTCAAGTAAAATGGGCTTTTCTGTTACAGCTACTGCAGCAATAGAGCAGAGGGCATGTGGGCAAAATTAGTTGCTTGTTCCTTTTCATGAATTTAAAAAAAATACTCTTTAGTTGGTCAAATTCTGTCATGCCTTATACTTACTGGAAGTAACGTAATTGGTTATATCTGACAGCAGGTAAATCAGAGCTTGTAGACTGGGGTTTCCTACTGTTATCAGTTAGGTACCTAAAGACAGAGTTTGGAAGAAGAGAGGTTTGTTTATTCTGAAAGGCAAACTGCTGGGGCACAGGACTCCTCAGTCAGCAGAACATGGATTTTGAGCATCTCCTAGTAGTTCTTCCTTTCTGTCATAGATGTTTTTCCACACTGCGTTTGTATTTCAAGTTCTGTGGTGCTGCAAAGCATTTGCTTTAATAGAGGAGGCTGTCACACATTGGTTTTTGCAGTTGTCTGTCACTCTTCAGCTTTATCATGGAGACAAGTGGCCAGAATCCAGTGGGTTTGCAGTTGGCTGTCTGCATTGGTCATTCTTGCTAGTTCTTTTTATTTCTGCCTTTCTTCATGTTAAGCTTCAGTTTCTGGGGTGGGGTTTTTTTTGGTTAACGAAAAACTGAAGCTATAAGACTTGAGTCCTGGGTTGCAATAAAAGACTGGTCATTTCTATCAATGTCTGAGTGTGAAGGTAAATGTGTAAAGTGAAATCTTAATTGCCCATTGTTTAAATGTTATGACTCTTTAAAAGAGTCTGTCTTCCTTATGTTCTTCTGTAATGCTGTATTAACTCTCCAGTGGGACTAAAATAAATGCTTTGCAGAATGCTAATTTATAAACTCATTGGCTTATTTTGATGGCGAGGTTGGAGGGAGTGGTTGCTTCTCCAGTTTTTAGTTCAACTTTTTAAATTGGATGTCATCAAGGTTGTATCTAGCATTACTTCTATGGCATTGAACTAGATGCTGGAAAAAGCCTAGTTAAAAAAGACTTTCTGCTCTTCGTAGTCCTACTTAAACAAAATAATTCCCACTGGCAAGCAACTGCACTGTCATCTATATTCTTCTGGAGTACGCCAATTTTGGTCTTAATTTAACTAGTGCAAGTACTAATAGGCTTCCTTCTTTTGATTTTTACTGATACACATTTTTATTTGTAAGAAACAATGGTTTTATTTTTTCATGTAAAAGAGGGTACAGTTTAAAGTAGCTTCCTCCAATGTGATTATTTCCTTTTCAAACACAGACAGAAAGCGCTTCTTTATGGCCTGGAACACTTATGCTGTAGCAAACTTGATTGGTTGCCTGAGTTAAAGTACTGCTAACATTCTGGTTTTGTCCCAGGCCATTTGCATGTTTTTATAAGTTCTGCGTATGCTTTCAGCCCTCGGGTCTTAAATTTTGCTTTTCTCTAAGGTTGAAGCAAAAATGAACGATTCTGTCAACTTGAAAAGCCAAACACTTTTAGACATTTGTAGGTACTTGGCATGTTATCTAATTAGGGTCTCTGTAGTCTTGGGATTCATTTCTTGTCTATGCAAAATGTTATCTTGGGATATCATTCTCTACTTTTCAGTTATGCTGGTCTTCGCATTACATTTCTCATTTTAAATCATTCATTGGAAATGAGGGTGGCTGCTTTAAAAAATACATTGTGAACGCTACTGTAGTCTTGAGGTTCTGCAGTCAGTCTTGCAGCAGTATTAACATGGCATTCTGCTGTGACAACTGTATTACATGATTTCGGTTTCTGAAAATTTTAGTAAGATGTGAATAGTAACTTTAGTACAAGAGTTGCAGAGCCTTTTCTTTCTAGGACATTGTCCATTAGGGGTGTGCAAGTGCTTTAGGTGCAGTGCAGAAATGGTGGGTTTCATCAACAGGTGTATCTGTTGTGGTTCAGCCTCAGCTGGCAACTGAACTCCCCCCCCACCCCTGTGGGATAGGGAAGAGAATCAGACAAGCAAAAGAACTTGTGGGTTGAGATAAGCACAGTTTAATGATTACAATAAAGTAATAATAATAATGATTATGATAATGACAATAATGTTAATACAATAAAATGGAAAAGGAAGGGAACGGGAAAAAAAAAAAACACAGAAACACGAACGATACAACCGCTCACCACCCACCGACCGACGCTGCCCATCCCCGAGCGCGATTGCCCCCTCCCTCCCCCGGCCAGCCCCTCCCAGGTAACATACTGGGCATGATGTTACATGATATGGAATATTTCTTTGATCAGTTTGAATCCGCTCTCTTGGCTGTGCCCCTTCCCCTCCCGGCTTCTTGTGCACCTGGCAGAGCATGGGAAGCTAGAAATGTCCTTGACTAGTACAAGCACTACCCAGCAACAGCCCAAAACATCTGTGTGTTATCTCAGCATTTTTTTTTCCATGCTAAGTTCAAAGCACAGCACTATGCCAGCTAGAGTGAAGAAAATTAACTCTATCCCAGCTAAAACCATGACACTGTTCCATCTCTAATACTGTCATGATCGTTTTTCAAACACTTAAATTGAACGTAACTTCTTCAAGCTATGTATATTATAAAGCTGGATCTTTTACATATTGTTCAATACAGGTTGTGAAACATGACACTCCATTTCTGGAATTCCTCATTTACTATTCATTTGCTCTCAGTTTTTCTTGCTCTGTTTGATTGCAATATAAATCACTCCATAACATTCTGTCCTGTGTTAGAAATCAGACTGGATTTTCCTTCATCTGGAAGACTTCTCAGTGTGTAATAGCTCAGGTGCTGCTTTTCTACTTGGAGTATGCATTCAAGACTCTCAACATGAACAGTAGTTTGCAAAACTTCCTAGGAAGACAGCTACTGACAGTAGCTACTGTTAGGTACCATCTGAATTTGAATATCTGATACCTACTTTAGCATATTGAGAATGTGGACAGAATAACTGTTTTTTAGCTGTGGCTTTTAGCTGTGTTCTGCTTCAAGTATGTACTTAAGACTCCCTGCTTTCTATTGCATAGAATATATTAAGATCTATCCCATTTCAGTTCTTTCAGTAGCAATTTTCCTAGTGTCCTTGTTATGTTTGTAGTTCAGTAAAGATATTTGAAGAATTGAAATTGCATACTTAGGCTCTAACAGAAGGGCATGGAAGTAGAGGTGACTGAAATGACAGGTCATACCTAGAGATGTGCAAATGAAGAAGAAAGCCGCCTGACCTGTCAGTGTGTACTAGGGCATTGGTAGATTATAACATGCATTTTAAATACGGGACCTATAGCATGCATGAATCTAGGCTGAACTCTCTGTTAGCATCTAGAGTTCCAGCATCACTGTAGCATTTTGTCCAGTCCTTCAGGATGCAGCCTGTGTTTTGACGGACTTTTTTACTGGGTTAGAATGAAGTCTGGTGTACTTCCTTTGAAATGTTTTCTGCTGGATACAGTAGATTTACCTGTTTAAAAAAAAAAGTAGGTAAGCTCATTGTAGGACGATGGACAAATGAGTGGTTGTCAATTGACAGTTCTTGTCAAGTGTTTTCAAATGATCAATCTTGATCGTGCCAAAGCATAATTTAATCAGTGGGGGGAAAAAAACCCAAAACATTTCTAGTGTGTTACGTTTGCTTTTCAAAGAACAGACACTACTGTCCTATCATGCCTTTGATAACTGGAACCCTAAAGAAAAACAGGTAGGCAGAGCTCCAGTGTAGCTAAGCTAACAGCAATAGCTGAAGTTCCTTGACAGCTCTGGAGATGAGATAAAGAAGGTTCTTTAGGGTGATATTTCATCCTGCAGCATGGAAGATAACCTGTTACCTTGTGTGAATGATACCCCTCCTCCCTGGCTTGTGAGAATACAATCCTTCCTCCACATTTAAAAAAAAAAAAAAAAAAGAAAAAGCTCTGTTCTTAACTCTTGCAAGAAAACTGTGGATTTTATGCTTCTTGTAAAATGCTGTGTCCATCCCATGGTGGTCTTCTACTTAACTGTATTAAAGCCCAAGTGAATCACTCTCTTTTTCTTAATAACAGTAGTATTTTGATTTCAGTATTTTTCCTGTTCACTGAAGAACCTCACATTGTGTGAAAGTGTGTAACTTCAACATTTTCAACTAAATGTTTTATCTTTTTATTCCTGCCATTGATAAGAGGGTTAGTACTTAATAAATTAGTGATCTGTGGCTTAACATGAATAAATCCGTTCTTCAGAAACATGGTTACCTATATTTAATGTAAGTCTTCAACCTTATCAGGTGCATCTGATCCACATCTAAAGACCTGTTGGAATGTCTTGTAACCCATGGTGATGATGCTGGGGAATCCCTTTAGCAGTAATAGTTAGAAATTCAAGAAGTATGGAAAGCCGTACTACAATTTTAGATGTTTATTTTGAGGTCTGTGCAAGAGCTACTGCTTCCATCATAGATATACTCCTGTCACAGTGATAAAGAGGTGGTTCAAAGCACAAGCTTTTTGCTGCTGCTGTTTTTTGAATCTGGAATGATAGTCGTATTCAGTTTAAGGTAATAAAACAAGGTACATTATAACTGAAATGTAAAGTGGCTTCCTTTTCTTGAAGGTGTTCACTAGCACCCAAGGGGAATTTATTAAAGCCCTAAAAATTTTCTTGTCAGTGACTTACTGCACAATGTTGTGCTTCTGCTTTCCTAATTCGTCTCCACCTTTTTATCTTCATCTTGTAAGTCCTACTGTTGAGACCTATTTAGGAAAAGAAATGGCATGTGAGGTGCTTAGTTATGGTGTAGCTTAGACTGTTGTCCCTCAAAAATATCTGATTATGCCCTTATTGTGACGAGAATATTTTGTATGCTCCACACCAGTGTAAATTTACAAATAATCATTACTGTAATCTGAATAGATTTGCCACTTGAACTTGCTCTTTTGGGGAGAGGGGGAGAATTAATTGTTACAGATGTGTGATGAAGTTCCAAGAGTCATCTGTTAACTGCGCTATTTTGAATTCTGCTGTGTAGGTACAGCATTATTTTTACCATGTCTGTGTCTTCCCTAGCCTCTCCCTTTGGTCCCATTTCTGGTATATATTTTAATGCTTATTACTGTGCTAGCAATAATGTTGTACCTCACTGATTTCTCTGGCCTTTTTTTTCCTTATACATAAAAAAGCTCCATCTGAGTTGCAAAACTTTCTTTTAATTTATCATGACTTAAAAACATTTTTAAGAAAAAGCAGAATTAATCTTTATTTTCATATGCTGCACTCCCCAGGGCACACTTGCTCTACTAGTATGATGTTACATTAAGCTGGTAGTGGACTAGTTTTGTGTAGTAGGTATCTGCTGGCTGAAGTCATCTCCGCAAGCAGCTGAGATCTTCCAGTCAAAAAGACAATCAAGACTATTAGAAATTGGAGCAGGCAAAGCTTGGTTTTTATATTTATCTACACTAAAACGTGAATTCCCTATTTAGTTACGTTTGCATAGCTCAGTGATGTAGCTGCTGCCTTAAACAACAGTATGATTTTTTTGGAATTCATAAACAGCTTGCAGAAGTGTTGATCCTCTGGGTCCAGGGTCTCTGCAAATAACCTCACCCTTCTTTATCCTTGGATTAAAACCATGTGCTGAATAAACCTAGCTCTTAACAATCAGCACATAATTTCCTCAACCCCACGCCTTTTCAGGTCCAGGTCCATGACTAGGCCACCCTAGATCACCTTCTCCAGTATGGTGTGGTGCCCCAGTGTACAATATGCTGGTGACATTTCACCCCCCCTTGATCTGCTGGAGCCAACCTACATGAGTAAGGTAAGTCCATTTATTTTTCAATGTTGCTTAGTTCTGTAAAGTTTTTATTGTGTACCCTACGTATAAATTTTAATCAAGGGCAAAAAACTTTACAAAACCATGTGCAATTGAAAAAGGACTTGTCCTTAAACTATAGGCAGCTCAGAGATAGATGCAGTGTCACCAGCATACTTAGAAACCTTCTCAAGAAAAAAACAGAATTGTTAAGGTGTTGGTGACTTGGACTCTCTGTGTGTATATTCTGACAAGAACATTTTTAGTTATTTGGGGAGCTTAGAGTAGGTTCAGTATTAGATTTGGAGGACACCTTTTCTAATTTCTGGTTGGAAATTATTTTTTTGTCTCAGAAATTTACATAAGGAGGAAGTTTGTCTATGCCATATCTGCAGGGAGTGAATTTTCTCTTCGTTATGCTTGTCTTTCACATGCAGTATCTTCCACATGACTGAATTTCTGTGTGACACAGTTTTTGTTTTTGGTGACATACAGAGAGCAGCAGTGTTCATGTGTTTTGAATATACTTGCAAGATTTTATTTTAAGAGGTCAGCAGTAAGAAGCACATCTGCCCAAAACTGAGACTTTAACACTTGGACCGTAACATCTTGGACCGCCAAACTTTTCCAAAGTAGGGATTGCAAAGAAGAAGCATTAGCATCAGTTTGGAACTTCATTTTGTCTTGTTGAGATTTTTAATCTTGTGTTTAAACTCTTGAATCTACTCATCTCAAGTCTTCAGAGAAAAACTTCCTTCAAGCCTTGAAGGCTTTTACCAGGTTATCCCTTTCCACTTCTGTTGCTGCTTTGTTAGCCCTTCTCAAGGCATGGAACTACCTTATCTGAATCTGAAGGGCTCCTTTATTCTTCTTCCCACGGCGCAGTCTTCTGTTGCGACTCCCATAAGTAGAACTTTGGAGAAGTTAGTATTTATTTTAGAACTTCAGAATGTATTTCATGGGATTGTTCAGCTTTGAAAGAGCTACTCTGTTATTTTTAATTTCCATTTTTCTTCTTACATCTGTTTTATCCTCTGGTGTGTTTAATTTCAAATTTTACAAGCTTCTGATCATGCTTGTAGGGCATTTAGGGTTACAAAAGCTTCATCCTTGTAGTATGCTCCTGGACAGTTGTTACTGCAATACAGATGCAATACAACACCCATCTTAGCGTCTCCGTATTTCTTAGTCAGATGGGCAGTAAACTACCTCAAGAGAGGAAGAAATGAAAATTCATCATGTAATTAAAACTGAATGGTTAACCCACAACTCCAAAAGTTTGCTCCACACGTTAAGCATATCTGTCTTTTCATGGAGATGTAATGCAAATACTTTCTCTTCAACGATATGGTATTTTTAAATATCCTGAATTCCTTTCATGTACTGTGGCCTGTATATAAGAGAGTGCATTATCTTTTTAAACGTAGAAGTTTTGAATCTAAAACACTCACTTAAGTGTGGTACACTTTCTAAAGTGCAGTAGAAGACTGTGGGGATGTTAATTTGCTTGAAAGCATTCGAGTAAAACCAGAAAGGTATTAATGTATAATGTTGGTGCTTGTTAACTAGATGGTATTATGCCTGTCAATAAATACTATTAAATTTTTCTTTGTAGCATTTCATCTAGATAGAAGAAATTCACCACCAAACAGCTTGACACCATGTCTAAAGATTCGCAATATGTTTGATCCAGTTATGTAAGTAAAACCAGTTATCTATCTGTATTTCTGTATTCTTCTGGAAGGGTCCATTACTTTTCTCTGAGAGGGGTTTGGAAGAAGTGAGTAAACATGAATACCTTAAAAGAAAAAAACAGGTTGTACCAAAAAAAATAAAATCTTCCTCAACATCTATGAGAAGACAATTAATTACACCAACTGACAGGGGAAACTCATGGCTTAACAACAGACCCTAATTTTCCAAGGTATTGTTAAGTGTTTTGGAGTATTTAGACTGTTGTAGAGCTTGCACAGTTTGCATTTAAAAGGCTGAATTTAAACAATTTATTAGTTTATGGCAGTGCAGCTGACTAGTTTTGAAGCAAATGGATTTTTGTAGTGGGAAGGTTTTAAAGAAATTAGTGCAGAGTACTGGCTTCTAATGCTCAGATATAATTCTAAAGTACATACTGTGTATGAATAAGCAACAAGCCTTGTTTCATGTGTCAAGAGTTAAGGAAGAATAATTAATTTTTTTTGTAGTCTTTTAAAGCTTCATCCACTATCGTGTTGTATCCCCACTGGCTGTGGACTAGATCATGTTAGGAGTTGGGGACTAACACATTGGTTATGCCAGCTAATCCTTTCTAATCTTTGAAACCTGGTTTGTCCAGTGCAAAGAGATACAGGGACTCCAATAACTCTTCTGAAGTAATTGATTCCCTGATGTGATTACATAAGGGAAAAATGAAGATGCTATATTGGCTTACAGAGTAAATGTCAGATGCTAATTGGGACTGAAGAATATTTGAGAAGTTGAGTGGAGAATAAAAGCTACTGTTTAGAATAGGGAATAACAGGAAGTAGGAGAGAACGTGGGAGTATGGACACAAGCGACTGCAAAATTTGGATGTTCCTTCAGATCTGTTTCACTGCTGCCTTTAGCTATGCTTAATTACTTTAGTTCCTTGCCTTATTATTTGGAAAGCTGTTAGCTAATTTAGCTGAGGGCAGTGTTATCCCTAGCATAAAAGTAGTACTCTAAAAACTGTTTTTTTTTCTCAGTGGCTTTAAGACTTAATGACCGTCATGGGCAGAGACCCCAAAACTGTGGTTTCTTTCGTGACTTTCAGGTTGCAGTAGGGTGAGCAAGACTGAAATTTTAGGCACTGTTCTTTGTTCTTAAGGCAAATTGATCCTCCTGTAGGAGGATGAAATAAAATATGATATTTGCTGAGAATCTTGGGTGAGATCAACGTGCTTATTGTCCTTGCTACAAAGATTTCACGAGCTACATTGTTTAGTCTGAGTAGTACTGAAATAAGTCCATTCCTGAAGCTTCATTGTAATATTTATTGGCATGCTGTATTGGTTACTTTCTTGTCTCAAAATGTTAGCTGTTCAAAATGTCTGCTGTTAATGGAACTAGTAACTGAGATGTTATTTTTGTCACAATAATATCTGTAGGCTGTATCTTTGCTGTAAACTTCAGTGTTTTCCAGTCTATGCCCAGCAAGTGCATTAAAAAAAAAAAGTATAGACTAGGAGTTGTTATCTTTTGACACTTCTCTTTAGTGTCTATGTCCAGCCAGCTATTCTGAACAGTGCAACTTCTAATACATTCATTTTTTTAGACCTCTTCTTTTGGAATTTGACCTACCTCTGTTACTGGACTGCTGAATTACAGTTGTAGAGGGATACTTCATCCAATCCCATATCGCCCACCCCAGCGCATTCCTCTTCCATCAACTGTCTTGTAGAGGACTGCCGCTTAAGTATTTCTTATCACATCCTTGGGTCAGCCTTAAAACAAAACCACACACCCAAAAAAAACCCCCAAACAACAAAAACAAAACCCCAAACCCCCCATGTAAGACAAACTATTCAACTGCTAATGTCAAAAGAGGAAGGAGGCTTGTGTTCTTGTTCCAGGTCTGAAAAGGATGAGTACCTTCCCTGACCACCACCACAACACAGAGTATACCAGTGTATAGGATTAGATTGGCAAATACTGTTTTGACATTTGCCATGGGTGCAAAGTATGTTTAACAAAATTAGTTTTTAGCTGCTCTTCAAGTCAAGCTGTTGCATACTAACAATAAATAAGTAGTTTTCAACAATATGCAAGTAGTTGGTAAAAGCAGCCATCCATGATGCAGGTCTTTTCTCTTGACCTGAGAATCATCTGGGGAATATACCAGTTAATTTTTATTTATCAATGCCAACAGAGCAAATAATCATCTTTCTGCTGCCAAAAGTCAGAAAATTTACCTGACCTTTGTGAACCCACAGACCACAGCAACAGACTTAAACTTGGGTGTACGTTGTACGCATTTATTATGCCAGACACAAACCTGTTTTTTAAAATATCAGTGTAAGCATCATTTGGATAGGCCTGTTTTTAGTGTTTCTGCATCTACCACTAAGTCAGTAAAGACAGTGGTTCATAATGCATGGATAGCATTCCTGCAAGTCTCATATTGGCATCTAATGGAACATATGTGCAGGATCAGGGAAGGGCAAGTCATTCCTTTTGGGAGCCTATTTTATTATGAGAAATCCAAATTAGTTGATAACTTATGATGTTTCATGTCCCAGGTCTGCAAAACACAAAAAGCAGGCTAGACTGAGAACGCACTTCCGCTTGATTTGCAAACAGGAAATGAACACTTGGGAGTAATGCAGTGACTTTGGTATTTGGGGAGAATACACAGCAGAAAAGAGGATTGCCTGCTCTTAACAATAATGCTCCCTTCTTATGGTAGCTGTTTTTCTGTTGATGACAGCATGCATCTCAAGAAAATCTGGACATGAGTCCTGGGCTGGGGGGGAATGCACCGAAGTCAAGATTTCATAGAATCATAGAATAGTTCGGGTTGGAGAGGACCTTCAAAGGTCCTGGCTTTTGCAACATGGAATTATGTATTTCCTAACATCCTGAGCGTAGCATGTTATTTAGAAAACACTGTTGTTTATACCTTTAGTGAAGGGGAAGGAGACTTGTATATTCCCTCAGTTTCGAGCTATCTAGTAAAAAGAAATTGCTTTTTTCTTCCAACCACAGTAGGGTGCATCTTCTAATTTTTGCAGGGTTTTCATTTGTAGGTGTTTTCCACTGGAAAGTCTCTCTCCCAGTAGGACCTTCATTTGGATCTTCTTTGTACCCTTGTGTCTCTCACCGACTTTTGTTTGCTTGCTTATATATGATCTGCCTGTGTAAGGGGCATCAGCTGGAAAGTCTGATCCTTTAATCAATCAAGGTGAAATGACGGAAACAAATCTGACATTCTGTGTTGCCAGAGTTCCTCAAGTGTTGTGTTGGTGTCCTACTCAACAGATTTAAGTAATGTCCCTGACCAATTAACTTCTCTATGTACATTCCACCTCCGCCACATTTTTTTTTCAGGACAAAGGTAGATCAAATATTTAAAGAATTTGGCCTTATGTAGAGAAAACTCTTTAAAACTACGCAAAGCTCTTGATTAGTGTTCTTTGGAGAGCAGCAAGTTCATTGGTTTTTGTGTAAAGACTATTCAGACAGGCTTAAAGGTGTATTAAGGCTGCTGTTTTCCCTCTGCTTAGATTTATTTCATTAGGACCAGATAGTTCCTGCAGCACCTTCACAAAAAAACCCCATAGACTTCTGTCTTCTCTAATGATGTACCTGAAGAGCGATTAGTCTTGTCAATAAAATACTTTTTTTTGTGAAAAGCCCCCAGAATTGGAATCTGATTTTAATAACTTCTATTTCTGGATTAGATTGGCATGTTCTATCAGCACCTTATGGGATGAATGCAATTTGATGCTTTGTTTGGGACAGTGAATAGATATTTCAGTGATGATCAGTGTCTGAATAGCTAAAAAGCTCCTTCCTCCTGCAGAAGCCTAACATGTATTGTTGCTTCTGTGACTGCTGGTAGCTGTGATACAGTAAAGGGGCAGAGGCCTTGCTGCTGTCGTCTTCCACTGCAGCAGGAACAGCCTAAGAGTGGCCTTCCCCTTGCAACAGCAGCCAGCCTGTCCGAGCAGGTGTGGGAAGATGAGTTTGACTGCTAGCACTTCCAGACAGGAAGGTGATAGCAGGTTGCTGGACGGGGAAACAAACCTCATCAAATACAGATTATTCCTTTTGATTCTTAGGGTTGAATTTTCTAAAGTAGACCCTAGGATACAATTTACTGAATATTTAACAGCTAAAGTACTAAATCTGTCCCAAAGGCATTTAACAGAAAATGATGTCAGGTTACAGAGAAACCAAACTCAATGAGGAATGATGAGATTGTTGTGAATGTTTTTTTAAAAAATGCTCTTAATTAAATCTTTCATTGTTTGCATAGGGAAATAGGTGATCACTGGCATCTAGCAATTCAAGAAGCAATCTTGGAGAAATGCAGTGATAACGATGGAATTGTTCATATTGCTGTTGACAAAAATTCACGCGAGGTGAGTGTCTTCCCAGTAACATCTTAATGCTATGGTTATCCTTGTCTGTTGGACTTCAAAAAAAACCAAACCCCTTTCTTTCTTAATGCAGGGCTGTGTATATGTCAAGTGTCTCTCCCCAGAGTATGCTGGAAAGGCTTTCAAGGCATTACATGGCTCTTGGTTTGATGGTAAGGAATGGGGGTTTATAACAAAATATGGGTAGAAATGACAGAAGATGGGTGCAGCTGGGAGTTCTTTTAAATGGTGAAATGTTTTATATCTAAAGTATTGAACTGTAACAGAAACTGGATCTTTTTTGTAGTCATCACCTGGTAAACTAATTGCAGTGTAATGCTGTGTTTGTGTATTAAATCCTGAAGCAAAATGTAATAATAATGCTGAACTAGAAGGTTTTTCTCTTCCTATTTCTTTGCCTCATAGGAAAGCTGGTAACAGTAAAATACCTGCGACTAGATCGGTATCATCATCGTTTTCCCCAGGCTCTTACTTGTAACACTCCACTGAAGCCATCAAACAAACACATGAACTCTATGTCACATCTGCGTCTTCGGACAGGCACAACTAATTCTCAGGGAAGTTCCTGAGAAGACTTTCTACAACTGCTAGGACTGTTACTTGCAACAGGAATTTTCCTGTTTGGCTGCCGTCTTCCTTTTTTAGTGCTTTTTGTATGTAATACTTTAATGAATTAAATAAAAGTTTGAACGTTCCAGAAATCTTGTTTCCAAAGGGACTTAGCAATGAGGCAGTAATACTGAGCTGACAAAAAAGAGAAGGAAAAAAAATTGCTTCAGGAAGTTTTCCGGAGCTATAGTAAATCAGTGCATTTAAGTTTTGCATGAGGAATACCGAATTCACTATACATTTTGCAGATGTGGTGACTGTATTTTTGCACCAAGAAGTGTTTTTGGTAATACAAAAGCATGGAGAAAAGAAGACTTCCTGTATTCCCATAGTTTCCTGTGAAATAATCTTGTGGGTATTTTGTAACAAACAACCTACAGTTCCTGATGGTGAAAAAAGTTTTAAAAAAAAAAATTCTTTCTCGGTCAATGTTAGTTTTTTGTTGCTCTATAAGAATCTTTTTCTGCAGCTAGGGTATGGGGAAAGTTAATCTGGCATTAGTGGTTGCATATAAGTGTGAGGGAAAACAAACTGAATGTGGATGTACTGGGTTTTGTATATAAATGTAAATGCTGGTGGTGGCAAAAATGGTTGTTCTGTGAGGATGTCTGCATTGAAGCAGTGAATAAGCTCCCTATTTTATTCAAAACATAATGTTTTATATTGTTTTGGCCATACTGTGACAAGAGGCCAAATAACTTTAAAGTGTTAGACACAGGTTAAATATCTTTTATAGGTTTTATATTAAAATACCTGACTATGATTTCATGTGAAAGGTCTAACAATTGTACTGAATTCAAATTTGTGAGCAATAAAGAAGCAATTGGCAGATACTGGAAAAATACTTTGTGAAAAGAAGTATTTATTATTACAATTGCCAGGGCTGTGACAAAATACCATTGGGATTAAGTGACTTTCTCAATACATTATAACT
The DNA here is from genome assembly GCF_949628215.1 of Phalacrocorax aristotelis. Taxonomy (NCBI): domain Eukaryota; kingdom Metazoa; phylum Chordata; class Aves; order Suliformes; family Phalacrocoracidae; genus Phalacrocorax; species Phalacrocorax aristotelis. The sequence goes on along the minus strand of NC_134276.1, from coordinate 181,010,864 downwards.
TTTTTTAATGAACCAGTTACCTGTCAAAATTTTAAAAGGTACATATGTCCTTGCAACAATTTTGGCTGATGCAAACTAGAAGTACAACTGACAGTAAATCTTGTGATTCCAAGCCTGTAAACTTACTAACATTTACCTAGAAGTACAAAAATTGTTGCTGAGCAGCTTAGTTGCAAATCTAAGATTATTGGCTTTACTAATCCCCACTCCTACAACAATTTTATCTAATTATCCAGCTGAATATCCTGTTGGAGGTGAGACTGGAAGCACACCAGTCCCACAAATTTTACTGAAACTCACTTTACTTTGTAGATATGATGGATTTGCAGCATGAACTTGCACAAATAATGCACGTTTTTCTTATGGTTAAGTAAACATGATGCACACTATTCTGCAACAGAAAATCCTATTGTGCCTTACCTTCGTGCTTTTGTGGGCACCATGTTTATTATTGGAGAGTTTGTTAACCGAAAAATTTTAAATCCTCAGTTTTATGTCTCAGATGCTAATGAATGAGTATATATAATATATAATCAGCCATGCAGAATTCTACTTACCAAGGACAAGTACATATTTTTGATGGGTAAGTAGATTATGCCAGGTCTGGTAGATTTTGATGAGTTTTACTATATACATATATGTATATGTATAATATACATGTATATGTATTATATATATGTATATAAACTAATTTTGTTGTATTTGATGTGCGTCATAGTGATTTGTTAACCTGCCCTTAGTGACCCCATCTTGTGACCTGTTGCAAGAGTGAATGTAAAAATAGTTGTGGCATTTTAAAAGGTCGCCTTGATGCAAATGCATCTATCTTGCTTCTAAAATATATTTCTTGTAAACACTGTACATTTTATTATTGTAATATGTACTATTATGCAGCTTATTTTACCTTAAACTGTTAAGTTGACCAATATCCCTTCCTGCAAGACAGATGGGAATGTGTATAATACCTGAACATTTGAGAAAAATCAGATGTTTGTTGTAATTTGTCACCCTGTCCTGTAAAACAAACAAAAAACCAAAATGAACTTGAATTAAAGGTTTATTAGGGGTTTTTATATGCTTCTCACCTTCTAGATATTTGGGTGTCTCTTTGACTTAAATACTTTTTTCATCTTGGGGGTGAGGGGGGAGATTAATTGATCAGAGCCACCTTGTTTTTTTGTTTCATAGGATTTGAAGCTGAACAGGTGCTATTGTGAGCTGAAATATTTAAAAAAAAAAAAAAATCACTTAACTGCCTGTCAGCTTGACACAGTGAAGGTAGAGGCATTACCTCGATTTCTAAGCTGAGGGAAAGCCACGGCTTGTCTGCCCTGGTCCTAGCTTTGTGTTTGCAGTTTATTACCTGTGTTTTGAGACAGGAACAAGTCCTCAAAGGGATTGTGATGTACTACAGAAAAACGGTCTTTTTTCCTGTCATTACACTTATACTACGCTGTTTTAAAATTTTTATTGACTATATGCATCGAAGGGTTGTGGAGTAGGAGGACCAAGGGAGGGGGTGCAAGTCCATTATTTACATTCATTGGCCGAGCTTGCTTTTAGCTCTTACCTGTGGAAGGGGGGTCGGAGGTGAAAGAGGGAGAATTTCGGTGTAATTCTGGTGTCATGTGTTCATCCCCTTCCCCCAGTGCAAGGTGGGCATTAAGAGCTGCTTTGATTTCGCTGCTTGTGACATATCACTCACTGGGCTTCTGGCCGCAGGTGGGAGCTGGGCCATCGCGCCCGGCAGGGCCTGGGCGGCCGCCGCACCCTCGCCCGGCCCGGCCCCTCTCCCGCGCCCCGGCAGGTCGGCCACCGCCGCGGGGGGGGCCCCGCTCTCCCCCGCCCCCTTCAGCAGCAACATCGGTTTTTGAACAGGCGCGATTCGCTCGGTTGCCCTTTCCGACCGAGGGCGAGCTCCGGGCGTGCTGCAGCAGCGGGCCGGGAGTGGAGGGGGTCCCGGCGCTCCCCGCCGCTGCCGGGCGCAGGCCGCCCGCCGCCCCGCTCCGCCGCCCCGGCCGCCTCCCCGGCTCTATGTTCATATTTGGCGTTGGCCGCCGGTGCCCAGGAATTTCCCGTCATGCTCCCCGGGCGGCGGGCCCGTCACTGCCATCCCGGGGGGCGGGGGGGCCGCGGCCGCTCGATCGCTCCCTCGGGCCTTTCCTCATGCGCGCTGCGCCGCCGCCGCCGCTCCTCTCCGCGCTCTGCCTGGCGCTGGTGGCCGCCGCAGGAGCCGCAGGTAGGAGCCGCGCCGCCGCGGAGGGCAGCCGCCCCTCCGCCTCCCCTCCGGCCCTTCGCCGCCGCTCCGCGGGGAGGGCGGGCCGGGCCGGGGGCTGCGGCGGGGGCGAGGGGAGGAGCGGCTCTGGCGACGCGGGGGGCCGGGCCGGGCCGGGCCGCACAGCACCTGCCGGCGCTGCGGCGGGCGGAGAGCGGGACCCTGCCGAGGGAGACTTCTGAGTGGGACCCCGCCGGGCCCGGCGGAGAGCGGCGGCGGGGGGGGGGGGGGGGTTGGTGCCGGTGCCGGGGTCGATCCCCGTTTCACGGAACGAGCCCCTGACAGGGTTTGTGTGTCCGTGTTCCCCAGCCCCCCACCCTCCCCGTCATCCCGGCCGTGGCGTCCCTGCAGCCGCCGCAGCGCCTGAACCCACGGCGCGCACAGCCCGCGCTCCGGGTGTCCTTTACTGTAGCCGCCGCTTCTGGCTCAGAAACGAGGTAAACGGTTTCTGGGGTGCGCAGCAGAAGAGTTGGCTTGTTGAAGCAGTGCTCGACCGAGTGCCGTGGCTCGGTTCTGCTGCGGTCGCCTGCTCGGTAAATTGTGCTTCGTCGGTCAAAAAAGGAGCTTAAACTTCATGTGTGCTTCCAGAATTTGGTTGCATTTTCCTAAGGGAGCTTAGTGTGTGCTCACTTGCTGGGTTTGTTTTGTGTTACGCTACTGCCAGATACAGTCAACGCAAAGAATTAAGTATCATTTATTTCTTACCGTCCCCTTTCCAAGTTGCTGTAGCTGTACTTGGTGCATCTTAATATTCCTGGAAACAGAAGTGAGGCTCAGTTAAGCTACCTGTAATATTTGACAAATTTGACAAATCCTTTAAATGCTGGCTTTTCTGCTTCAGCTGAAAGTCCGGTCATCATCCCCTTAGACTGTCTGAGGGTGCAGTGATCTTAAACAGGAATAACCGTGTATTAAAAATACCAAATCTAAGGATGGTTATCTACAGATTAGGCTATATGCCTACTGTTATCTAGCAATAAACGTCAGGTCTCTGTAAGAGTTCTGACTTTAAACAGCTTTTAGGAAAGTGTAGTCTTACAAGATAGATGTCATCCTTTTAGTTCTTTCTCTTTTAAGCTTCCTGTTGTTGCTATAAAATTGGTTCTGAAACTGTGCTCTCTGCAAAGATAGATGTCAGAATGAGATACCTGCAATAGGCAGACACTTCGCCTTGCCGATGCGGCTTGTTTATGGCAAGCGGTCTGTAAATGGAAGAGCCAGCTCCACTCCCACTATGGCACAGTGCCACTCCTCTGAACCCAGCATTTAATGCTTATAATTTGTCCTGTTTATGTTCTTATTGACACAAGTGCTTGCCGTCTTATTTGCTGACGATTCCCAACTTTTTATTGCGCTGCTGCATGCCTTTGCAGTTTGTCATGATTCCTTGCCTGCCAAATTTGGTTGGTAACAGTGCCCTTTAAGTCTGATTCTGGAAGTAGTTTCCATGTGGCTTGTCATCTTAATCAGACGTTTGCTCATAGTTTCTAAAAGAATCGCCTGCTTTGCTGTAGAGATGGCTTAATTTAGAATGGTATTTCTTAATTGTCTTCTTAAATTTATATAGGGAATTAAATATGGTGAATAGCTTAACCAGAGTTACTAAATAATCCTAGAATTCCGAGATGAAAGAAGGTGGTTTTTTTTAAATAAAGGTCTGCATTGATTTCTCAAAACCACTAAAGTTAGTGGAGTTAAGCCATACATAGTTCAGTCCAGAATGTGGTTGGTTGGTCCTTTTTCTGTTTGATGTTCCTTGGATCTTTATAATACGCATGTGAAAAGATCTTTTAGGAGGAAAATAAGAATTCTGTTTTTCCCCCAAAAGCACCATCTTTAAAAATAGTGCCTTTGTATATGGGGTAATGTTTCTCTATTCGGTAGGAAAGCCATATAACGCAATTGATCCTAGACAAAAATAAATTTCACTGAATGACCTTGCTTATTTTTCCAAGTGGTGGTGGTTATACACGCTCACAGGGATTTGGTTAATACCAATTCTTATGTTTGTACATACCATAAGAATTCCTTACAGCTGTTCAATAAGGGAAATGTGCGCATGAGGAAGATATTTGGTCCTTTGCCCTGATATTTATGAAGGTACAGGAGGATCTTGTTTACCTACTCACATATTGTCAGCTTTGTAAGATGATACTTGTTTCTGTATCATTGGAGGCCCAGCCTATTTATTACTAGCTAGAAAACGAAACTTCCTTTTTAGGTGGGTTGTTAAAGGTTCCCTTGTGATTTATTTTAAAAGATGGGGGAGAGAAGAGATCTCTGTGTTAAGGATTTAATCTTCTCAGCCAGAAGGTTAAGAAGTCTGCCTGTCTGCATCTGTCTGGCATCGCTACAAGCCAGCGATGCAGTAAAGTCATCCAGTTTTGAGGTGGCTCTGTTGAGCTGTGTAATTCAAGTGAGGGTGTCCTCATTACAGAGCAACTCTTCAGCTGCGCGCAACATTGTATTAGTCATAGGCAGGGAATATGACCCTCTTTTCCCCTTTCTATTCTTTTTTCATTAAAAGCTGCGGCTTTGGCAGCACCCAGGCTATGAACTTAAGCTGTGGAGGCTTTAGCTGATGGGAAAGTGGGATAAAGTATCAGCCTAATTATAACTTGGTCTAGCCCTGATTTGTTTAAGTGTTCCTTTAGCCAAAAGACCCCCATAAAAATGGACCCTCAAATTCCTCGTGTGTTTATGACAGTGTGTTTATGAATTACTGTAGAATAAAGTCGGGTATGGATTTATCCTTCCCGCAGTAACTCTGAAGTTGGTATGCTTATTTTGGAACAGACTCCAAGGCTAGATGGAAATAGGGTGTTTCTTGCCCTGGAATAATCGTGTCTATACATGGAGTTATTTAGAGGCTAATTTCTCTACACAAGCCAGAGGTCTTTAAAACATAACAACAAAAAACCTGCCAGCTTTTGGGGCATTTTTTTTTTGTAGTGTCTCATAGAGTATAACCAGCTAGCAGTGTTTTAAAAGTAGTTTCCAACCAACCACTTAAGAAAAGGAAGGGAGCATGTATTGCATCACTAACTTCTACCAGAAGATGAAGAATGTAATTCTGGGTTTTAACAGGCATTTTTGTGTCCTAAATCTGTGAGGATGGTGATCCTTAAGATTTGTCTGAAAATAGGGTAGAAAAATTCTTTGGGAACCCCATTTATGGTGAGGTAATTGGAAATTATAAGTTATCTGCTTAGCTCCATCCTTCTGGTTCTCATTTAGCAAGCTCAATTCCAATAGCATTATCTGAAAACCACACAATCTAGCAACTGGTACTGGGAATAAAGAGGTTTTTCTCAGTAAGGACTTTAAGACCTGAGGAATTGAATGATACTAGCCTGAAACAGGCAAGAACAATGCTTAAACTTATAAGGTGCTAACACCATTTCGCTGTCTTCACAGGCTTAAGTTATAGTTTAGCATTGTTTTATAATATGGTTAATAGCATAAGCGTATCTTTATTTAGGCTGAGCAGTGGAAACGATCTTTCCAGTAAGCTTTGCATTTAAACATGATTCAGCTTTTGAGTGTTGCACAAAGTCTAAGGACAGGACTTCTGCCGAGCTCCCTGGTTTACTCTGTCCTTTCAGTAGCATCTGAACATCGGGATTAATGTTTTATTAGAAATGTGGGCAGCAGCTCAGCAAAACATACATAGTGTGCTAATGCATTGTTTTGTTGGGAAGTGTTACCACATCCAAGAATGGCATTTGGAAATATTTCCCCAGGGGTCTCTTCAACTCTGTGTCCTTCCAAACTGGGACAACGCCTTTGTGTTTCACCTGACGGAAAACAAATCCCTACTACCAGGGAATAACAATAGCGCTGACGGAAAGGAGCTGCCAAATGCCACCACTTTCACTCCACCCGCACAATGAAAAGGGGGGCGGGAAAATCAACGCAAGGAACCTTAGCAGCTTCCTGGGGAAGTGATCTGTGCCAGTCGTCGCCAAAAGAAAACAGCCCAGAAAGTGCTTGGTCTGGCTGAGGGATTGCCCTGTTCTTGTTCCTCTCTGTTCACTGGTGTGTGGATCTTGGGGAAATACACAGGCAAGGCTGCGTCTCCAGCTGCACGCACAGAGAGTGAAGGTGATTTTAACCATTTTGAGGACCTGTGTGGTGGGTTGGCTGGGGTTAGAGCCACATGGATGTCCTTTCAGTTCATGCAGCAGGTGTCTGATAGCATAGTGAATCTGGCCTTGGGTTTCCTGCAGCTGGTTGAAGAACAAATGTTGGTTTGATGTAAAGTTACTGTACTTGCTCAAATTGGCTAAGAAAAATAGTTGACTTTGTACAAGCAGGCTTTGCCACCTGGCTCAGACTGTCACCATCCTGCTGCTTGGTGTTAAACATAAAACCAATGCAGATCCCTCTTCATGTGTCCTGATGACGAGCAGTCACAGCTTACACCCAGTTCAGGTTGAATTTGTACGAGCGAGTGATGCAGCAATGCACTGATCCAGTCTTGATGATCCTGAAACCAAGGCTTGCAGGTCAGGTTGGTTAGGCTTCTACTCCTTCATACCAACAGCACTGTCAGTAGCCATAGGGCGAGAAGGGAGTAAGACAGGAGCAAATGCATGGGCTACCAGGTCAGGGACAGGCAGAAGAGTTGAGGTGGATCAACCAACTGTGTGAAGTTAAAGTCCTGAGATGCAAATTCAGAAATGCCACAAATAAAGTTATTTGGGTTTTCTATGGCTTTATCATCTCTGTTTTCTAATGACTGCAGAAAAAGAAAATCAGCCCTGTTGGCCAAAGCCTTGGTATTTAACTGCTTGCTGTGGGATCTGTACCCTCATCTTTTCCTATTTTTTTCAGGATTAAAATCAATGTTTCATTAGGTCTTTTGTATAGACAGTGTAAAAATACTCTATGCTGACAGCAGACCTTTTAACATCTCCTCTCATAAGAGAACCCAAATTGTCTGTGTACATGCTTGTTCTGCGTGCTCTTGCTTTTACTTAAAAGCAAGCATATGTAAGGGACAAGATCCACTGACTTCTGTAGCAAATTAGTGGCTGACTTGGGAGGGGACCCACCAGATGCTACTGGCTTCTAATCTTCTGCAGAACCTGGCATCCTTCATCTAAACCCACAAGACAGCTTTGCTGCTTGCTTCTGAAGTAGAGAGAGGTGCTGGGTTGTACCAAACTGTTCTAGCAGTTGTTAAACTATGCTGGGAAGGATTGCAACAGTTACCTTGCAAGACCCTGAGACGCTGCCCGTGGAGTCCTTTAAAATGTGAAATATAGTAGCTGTCTGGGGGAAAACAAGCCTTTTTTTGTTGCTCTGTTATATCTGAATTACAGAGTAGTACATTTTCATCTAATGACAGTCAAGTAATAACTATGACAGTAATACAGACAGCGTAATAGCTGAGTGATGTAATGCTATTTAAGACAAGACGCAGGTTTTCAGACCATTATTCCATCTCCACAGTCACTTTTGTAGACTAAACAAGTTCTTAAAGAAATTTTCCAGGGATTTGGTTTTCTGAACCACTCATTTTTTAATTTCTCCTCTAGACTCTCCTCAATTCTCTGTCCTACACCCCAAATCAGCATGATATTCCAGCTGATACCTCACTGCTGCTGAGGAGAGCAGATTTCCTCCCCAGCCCCTGCTACTATGTATTATGCTTTTCTTTTTAATAAACTCCAGACTGTCATTTGCTCCCCGTCCCTTTTATTTTCTAAATAGTTTCACACTGTTGGCTCAATTTATTGCCACTGTAACCTTGACATCCATTTCTGCAGTACTGCTGTTGGACTGCTGGGCGTTGAAGGTAGACTTACAGCCATGTAGTTCTTTTCTCCCTTTTTAAAAATGGACATCATCAGCGTATTCCTGAGCTTTTGGGAAGGCAAAAGCCTTTCAAAAATCATCCAAATTGCTTTCTCTTTTATGAAGGATTGCCCCAGCTTGTTTCCCAGACACTGTAGGATAAATTTCCTAACCTGTCAGAGGAGGAAGAGCAACAAAGGTTGCAGACGCATAAGATAGCTCCATCATCTGGGAATATAGTGATTAAACATTAGTGTGCCTAATTTCTGTCAGTCTTATATTTATCCAGCTAAAGCACCTGAAGTGAGTTCTTAAGAGTGAGAAGGAAACCTTGACAGATTTTGATAAAGCTCCCACTTTTGAGTCCCTCAAATATACTGCCACGGAAGGTCACCTGGGCAGTCAACCTATTTCCAGCCTGATAATCTGTTGTGCGCGTTGCTTTCTTTGTATTGGGTTACAAATAGTGAAATTTGCAGATGGGCTTAGCTGATCACAGCTTACGGTTTATTAGTTTTCTTACTTGTTTTGCCTACTGACTACATAAAATTTCCAGACATCTAGATAAGTTCTATCTGTGTGTATCTATTTAAGTACACGTATAAATGGAAGAGAATGAAAATCTTTCTGTATATATGTACACCAATGCCATAAATACAACATACAGAACAAATATATCAGAATTCTAACCAGTAATTATTGTTTCGAAAAACTTTAAGGTGGACATAGAGCTGGTACGTCCTCTGTAATTTTATTTTGATAAGGGGTGCCGAAGGCTTGCACACTCAGCATGAGATGCGCTGAAGTGAACCGTGGGAGGGGAATGGTCCTGTGCTGGGACCAAGGATGCTCTGTGGGCATGGCTGGGCGGCTGCGGAATTTCTAAGGTGTTAGTGAGAGTGGTGTGAAATGTCAGGACCAAGAGGGGAAAGAGGGACTCCTGATGTTTTAATCGTAGGATTTTCTTTTTTTGGAGTGCGAGTCCAAGTAGGACAGAAACAAACTGCATTTTGGGGCAAAGCTTAATGAAGCTTCTGACAGCAGGCTTTGGCAGGATGGAGCTGCCTGCGGGTGCCGTGCTGCTGCCTCTGCTGAAGTGGAACAGATGTCACTTTTAAGAACAGATTATGCGAAGAAAACATCCAAATTTATCTTTGAATATTGATCCAGTGGAAAGCTGAACTACAAAGCCTTGAGACTAGCAAAAGGCTGAGGGAAGAGGAGGATGAGCTTGGCAGCTGTGTTGTTCCCCCTATGACCCTCCAAACGAGCTGAGCTGAACTGAGCAGTGTGCCTACCCGGTAAGCCAGCTGTGCGGGCACTAGCAGGCCTGGGGTGTGCGGCTGCGGGGGGCTCCAGGCAGGGCTGCTGCCAGCCTTTGTGTGTGTGGCTGGGGGTCTCTGGGCAGGGCTGCGGGGCTGCTGCCTGCCCTGGTGTTAGCAGGCAGGTGGCATCGCCCCTGCCTGCAGGTGGCTCACGGCCAAGGCTGCATGAGGTGACCCTGGAGATAACTCCAGTATTAGCCCTGTTGTATGTTCACTCTAACAGAGCAGGAGAAAGTACTTCCTTTTTTCCCAAGAGTAAGTACTTTTTGCTATGCAGAAAGGTTTTGCATGGTTACTGTTTACTGCAAGTCAAGCTGGCAGGTAGAGGATGAGTATTTTTGTCTTTTGAACGCATTTAGGGCTGGGAGGTATGGATTTAAAAAAACATAAGGTTTCATAAATATTTTCAGTCAGTTAAAAGAGGTGGAATAGACATCTTTGCATTCTCGACACTTGAGGGAGAAGGGAGAATTAAAGAGAAGATAAATAATCAAAGCAGGCTTTAAAGTAATATATTTAGCTAGAATTAATACTTCTTTTGTTCATGAATTGAAAAGTAGATTTAGGATGCCGAGAGTGCAGATGCTTGTGCTGCACATCCAGTGTAAATATATTTAGTTAATTAAAAAATGGTATGTTTGTGCATTTTTAAACTCCACTGGAATGCAAATCATTTCAGCTCACACAGATTCCAAGTAACATTTTCCATTGGAAAAAAGTTTGTCTTTGGACATTTTCTCTTATAAGAAGGAAAAAGAGTCCCAAATAAGTGGTTTTATCCCTGTAATTACCTAAATACAGGGAGAGGTACATATAATCCTGGTTATTAAATAGGGGCCGAAAATTTTGTGTAAAATTATATATTTTTTTGCTAATCAATACACTTAATCATAGCCTAACCAAGTAAAAATTTGTCTTAAGAAAATGGTGTTACAGAAATGTAAATAAAAGTATTTGTTAAATTGGTCCACCTTGGGCAGCGGTTTAAAATCAGATAATCTTTATATTTGAATCAAATGTATTGCTATTAGGACAGAAATAGTTTTCTTTGCTCTCTCACTTTTCAGTCATTGACATTCAGTATTAACTCATCTGATATTACTGTAAGTTCAAGGAAAATTTATAAAGATAAACCTTTCCTTATTTCCTGTAGTATCTTCTCACTGCTATTCATAAAAATAAAAGTACATCTCTGACTAGGGAAGAGTTAGGAATTTGTTTTATTTGATGGAATTGTATTTCGGTATGGATTAGAAGTTTGTTTTTCAACTGCATGAAAGTTCTTTGATTTTAGGATGGTTAATGTTACTGTTAAAGTGCATGATCCTTTCTTTTATGGTGGTTTTTTTTTTTGTGCTGTATCAGAATTTCTTCATGCTATAATTTTTTTCAAATTATTTTTGGATAAAAGGCTGAGGTTTGCATGTATATTCATAAGCTTGCTCTACATACCATCATGACACAATCTGTGTGATCAAAGGTACATTTTTAAAGAGTGCTTTTATTCTGTTGACATATGTATAGAATTCTGTGTGCCGAGGATGTTATTTGAAGGATGTTGCTGGAAGGATAACTCATGAGACACTGTAATATCTAATTTTATGAAAGGGAGATGGCTCCTCTCTGTGGTGATGAGCGGTATTGGTTTTTAGAGAGAGCCACGTAGGAAATTTCCATATAAGGGAGACTGCTGGGGAGAGATTGGCAGCTATGATGTCTTTAACTCGAAATGCTTTTCTAGTAGCTGGGATGATAAAAAAAGAAACAACCAACCTGAATTGGTCTGAAATGCGGTTATGCTAGCTAGTGGAGAGATCATAACTAAGTTTTACAAACCCCATGCTTTAGTTACAAGCTTTTTACAAAATATGAGACGATACTCAGGTCTGGTTCACAGTCTGATCTAAAAATATTTTTTCCCAAGTAGTACATTATAAAATACAGGGAGATAGTTCAGCTTTTAGGTGGTTTGTACTGAAGAATTGGATGCTGAATGAAATGACACAGGCTGATGTCTGGGTAGGATGTGGGTCTATGTGTGTCTTTTGCACTAGACGTTTATTTTTCTAGTAGTGTGCGTGGCATTTATAGGCACATTGTGTGCATGTACATGCAGGTGGATATTAGCACCAACCACTTCTTCAACTGAAAGAGTTTTAAGTATCTTAAAAATCTGCTGGCCATAGCCTTACTGATTATTTGTTGGTGATTTGCTATATACACTGTAATAACCTCATAGCATCTGATCCTGCACTGAGGATGCTTTAGTTTGCTACTGCGGCAGGGAGTGTTGTTTCTTCAGATTTTTTTTATTCCCTGGTACGGATTTTACTCGTGAGAGCTCATTAAATTGGAGGGCAAAACCATAGCTGAAATCACAATTGTTTTTCTCTGATGTGTTCAGGGACCTTGTCTTCTTCAGTGGACTAGTATCATTTCTACATCTCCTTACAGTGCTTCATAAAACAGGGTCATCAAGTTAAACTCATCTGCATTGTTTCAGAATTCAGCTTCTCTGTGCAGCAGAAGTGGCAGCTTCCTTCACACCTCCTGCGCTGCAGCCTGTCTGCTGTGCGGGACAGGAGTGCACACTCAGCAAACTACTGCAGGGCTGGTTTGCACTTACCTCATTTTAGGAAGGAGTGAGACCATGCTTTTTCAGAAGAGTGTACTTTTTTGATGTTTAAGGTTGGAAGTCCTGTTAACTCACACCGATTCTCAGCTGGAGGCTTTATTTCATGAGCTATTCTTCCTTAGAGAGACGGCTTGTATCACATATCTGTTGTGTATCGTTACCCAGGCAAATAAGCTTTGTAAGCTGAGGAAGAAGTTTGCTGAGTTATGGAGCACTGTAACACAGTTTAAAAGAACTCCAATTCCAAATGATTAATCTTCAAAACTAGGTGTTTTGGGTTTTTTGGTTGTTTTTTTTTTTTGTCTCGATGAAGTTAAAACTATTATGAAGTTGTTTTGGAAAAGCAGGATAGAAATTCTCGTTGAACAGCTTTTGCTCACTGCTAAAAAAGTAAGTTGTTTCATCTCCTGGTAAATGGTGCATGGGGTTTGTCCTGAATTAAAAATAGAATAGAAAGCTTCTTAGCTCTGCTGTGTTGGTGAGCTTGACAAGGCAAGTGTTGGTGGAGAGGGAAAGCATACCTATTTAAATAAACCAGATAGCAGAAATAAGTTACCATGTCTTCAGTGCTAGTGTACCTCTTGGACAGCTCCATCCACAGCAGTAACCCAGAAGTTCTTAAAACTTGTTTTTTCTTTTTGTACTGAAAATGAATTCTTTATTGGTGAGCAATGCAAAAAGCTTTTGGGCTTGCCAGTAGGACTTGTTAAATTAAAAGGTTATTTCAAGAACACTTGTATCTCATCATCTGAGCACCAGAAGCAATTAAATCTTTACCACAGTGCTGGAGAGCGATGCCTGGAATGGAGAGAGTAGATTTTTTTCAAGATGTTGAAAGGATCGTGATTCTCAGAAAAGACCCATTTAAGAATAGTTTGACTGTTGTAGTTATAAACTCACTGCCGTAAAAGGAACGGGTTGCGTGTTGGCAGGCTACCAAATCGGGGAAAACGAAAGTGCAGCTCCATGCTATTTTAGTGCATCAGATCTGGGAGGAGCAGGAATGGATGGGGGGAAAATCCCAATTGACCTATATTTACTCTCCTTTGGGAAGTATTGCCAGTTGTAACTGTTGGGAAACAATCTGCAAATGACAGATGTGTGAGCTCTTGCAAGGCTCAGAGACTCGCTGGCTTCTGCCTTTAGCCAGAGATCCTCTTTCATCGCAGGCTTTGGGGACTCCTTACTTGTCTAGTCTCCTCCTCTCCTTGGCACCCCCCTGCTTTTTCTTCTCTCATCGCAATTCCACTTTTCCCATTTCATCTGTTGCCCGCAAGGTTTGCAATGCCTTGTCTCTACCCTAAAGAAATCTCCACTTTACTCCTCTCTCTAAAGGCCAAGCCAGAGTCCCTTGAGCAAGGACCGTCTTAACTGCATTACTTAAAGCAGAATTAATTAATTCCCTCCTCCCCTTGTACTCAGTGCAGCATGGATGTCCTCTTCATCCCTTCTGTGCGAGGCCCTGTCCTTTGGCTGTTTGGAGGGGACCAGTACCACTGCCCTGCTCTGTGCAAAATGTTAAGTAGTAAAATAAGGAGAATTCAGGCTCGCAGTTCTGTCTTCCATGGGAGCAGTTGCAGAACAGGGAGGCGTTAATGCGCTTTTCTCCTTCTTACTTTTTGGGAGGCTATACGATCCTCAAAAACCTCTTTGTTTCGATTATCCTCTCATGTCTCAGGCCTTTTTAATTTGGCCACGGGCACACCTCTGGGCTTTAGTTACACCAGCCTCTTTGCTGTCAAACTGTTTTTTCACTAGCTGGAGAGAGAAGCAATGCAGTGGCCAGTTCAGCATACAAAAGGGGGTACTCCTATAAGGGATTGTGAGCTTCCCAACTCCGGCAGCTGATGCTTGCAAGAATGTTAGCTCAATTTGGTAATTAAATGAAAATTAAATATAGCTTTTTGTTCTCTGCTCAGATGCAGTGTTTCCTTTTATAAGTATAAATCGCTTTTCTATTCTGGATAACCATTCTAACATAATGCAAACTCACAGACATGCAGAGTCCTACCTCCTAACTTAGCATATATTTTCTCAACAATTGAAATCAGTTAAATTATCCTGAACTGTGCACAAAGGCTTCAGAATCTGGTTATTTTCTAAGATTTTAGTGGTTATTTTATTGGAAAGATAATACTTTTATCCTGCACGATAATCTAAAAATCTATCATGGGAATCTCATCTCTGTTAGATGGAGGAGCAAAGTCTGGGTAATAAAGCTTGGACTAAAAGCTGCGCTACTAAAAAGATCTCTGATTTGCCTCAGTGGGAAACTTAGGTGCAGCCGAAGGATGGAATATGGAGGGTGGTTAGTCCCTAAGGCTTTGCCTGTCACTGTGTGTCACGGAGTGGGAGCTGGGGTGAGCAGGTGAGAACATAGGTTCCCTTTATAGGGACAGCAGTGCTTACATGCTGTCTGGTCCTTCCTCATCTTCTTTTCCTGTTCTCTTCTATTTCTTTGTCTGATCTCGACCTTTAGACTTTTCTTCCTCCCCTACTCCAGCTGTTAAAATGATGAATATAGAGGATAACTGCTATTGAAGCTTCCCAGCTAGAATATTAAAAAGATACTTCAGCAGCATTAATAGACTGGGCCATATTACCCCATTGAGTGTGAGAAAGAGGCCTGGCCTGTGGGCACCACGAGGAAGCCATGGGACTGGGGAGGGCCTCCTGTGCCCCTTGAGCTTGAGCAGCTGCGGTGTGTGCCGTGCTTGCTGTGCCTGGGCAGGCCTGTGCCCACTGCTAGCCCTGCTTGCTCTGCAGGTGCAGGGACAGCTGCTGTACTTCCCATTATGAGACAGCAAATACACTCCTCAGTTAAGCACTCTTCTGTTTCCTCCACAAAAAGATCATTCCTGTAAGGCCCATTAAAACATCTGTAGTTGGATCTGTCAGTGTCCTAAAGCATGTGTCATCCAAACTGATGCTCAGAAATTTCTTATGTGTTAAGACTGTGTGTTCTGTATTGCAGAAAGGTGTTTATTTGAGGTCTGAGTTTCTATGATAAATACACTCAGTTGCTATCAGAAGGGTTTACAAAATCCAACATAAGAGAAAATGTAAAATTCAAGAAAACAAAGTTTTTGAACTTCGTTTTTAAGGCTCCTTTCTTACAGCCATATTAACTTCAAGTTTAAAGCTTGATGTTTCCTGGTTTTCCACTCAAATACTATGAGGTATGGCAGTAATTACCTCCTTTATCAGGGTACAACGTAAACTTCCTAAAAGTAGACTGGGTTGCCATTCAGTTTGCACATTCCAGCACAAACAGCTATGGAGAACATGCTTTAATTGAGAGTGTTAAAAGTGAAGTGGGAATTCAGGTCTCGTACTTCTGACTTCTGTGGCTGTAATTGAGAAGCTAGTATTGTATGCGGGGGGGGGGAAGTATATGCAGACAAGCATGCAAGTTAAATGCTGCAGCACTTTTGTAGACTTGTAAGGCTAATGCAATTAGTTTCTTTCAAAGTGTTCTATGCCTTTTCAATAAGCCTTTGAGAAGCTTATATTTATCACTATGAAGTTTTGCTGCGTGTTGTTAGCTGTTAATGATTACAGTATTGTACAGCTTTTGCTAGGTATTTTAATAGCAAATGATGAACTCGTGAAGACACCTTGTTTGCATTATCAGTGGATGTACAAGCACATGAAAATCCAGAGCCTAAAATCTCCCTTTAAGGTGAATTTCTAAAGGTTTTGTCAATTACCTTTACAATTTTGTGCTGAATGCTTCTAATACAGTACAATGCATTGGAGCATGCAGTTGTCTAAAAATATGATTATAAAGCACAAATGTATATTCACAGGATGTGGGGAGTTTTGAGGGCTGAAGGCTGCTGCGTCATTGTTCTGGCAGGCTGTTGGGAGGCCAGGACAGAAGGGATGGTTAGCCCAGGTAGTGAGGTATATGTGTCTGTGGAACATACTTCGGGCACTCCAAAGGGAGCTGGTTTCAGGACCGAAGATCTTTTTGGATCGGAAGCTGGAACCTGGAACTCTTCCCTTCTCCAATAAATAACCTGCAGTCCTCATCCCCCCACTGAAACAAGTTTTCCTGTGCTCTGGTCTCCTGCAACAGCTGACAGCTCGGTGATGGTATTGGATCAGACCCCATTAAGCATCTCCTCATAAGCTAATAAACATTGTCTGTACCCCCTCCAGCCCCCTCCACCTGAGCATACACTGTGACAAACCTAAGACATTTACTACAAACAGCTGAAGTATTAAACTCCCAAGTGCAATGCAGGGAGCAGGAGAGACCAAGGGCGCCAGTGTTAGCAGAGAATGAGTTAAGGGAAAATGACTAGGGAGTAAGTAACTGTTTAGACACAGAAATCCATGATGTACTGAAATACTTGCTGATGTGGTTCTCTCTAGGCTGCGCTTTTTGTTCCTGCAGTGCCCAGTGGTTGCTCTGTTCTGTCTGCTCAGTCTGACTGGCAGCAGCTTTAGGTGAGCAAAAGCCAAATTAAAAAAAAAAAATCCAAATGCTAAAGCTGGAGCAAATGTGTATATTAAATATTCCACTGAGCTTTATCAGTGAAACATTTGGTTATAGTTTGGTTTATGTCAAAATAAATAAATAACCTTTGCGAAACAACTGTTTGACATTATTGCGGGACTGGAGAAACTTAACAAAACAAATAGTAATTAAAATTAAACTGTTAATGTTAACACTTGAGTATAGAAGACTCAAAGGCCTTTACTGTCTTCTGACTTCTGGTTGTTTGGATTTCTCCAGGATGGCAATAGTTTTGCTCTTTTGCTTTTTCCAGTGACATAGAAATTCCTGACATAAGGGCCTGGCTCTCTGGCTAGTGTGTACCTATCTCTAATTGTTTCCTGCCTTCCAAATAAGGCCAGAGACTTGGTGGTGGGGGAGGGAAATTGGAAAAAAAGAAGCCTCACACTATTAAGGTCTCATTATTGGGGCAAGAAAAAAAAAATTATTCTTCCCTTAAGAATTTGTGTTATTTTTTAATTAACTTGTAAAAGGCTAAAACTTCACATTTTTCTTGGGAGCTGGGATTCTCATGTAAATTTAGGAATTCTGGACTTGATTTGTCAGGAAAAACATTAAATATGAAAAATATGAAAAAACAAACCAGTAGTGTTTATCAGCTCCTGAGGCCCTTGATGTTTCCCTTACAGCTCTTAAAAGCAAGATGTGATAATATCAGAATTTAATGTCTCAAATTGTCCCTCCCCCAAAGAAATTTCTCTAGTTGCGGACAAAGGCTGAGAAAACATAACCCGGGTATGTAGAACGTTTTTCATTTCCTAAGGACAAATTTGACAGACCCCCTACATTACTTTTTAGCAAATCATGTTTATTTTGGGGCTGAATTTGTCATTTCTGAATGTTTGCAATTGAACCTTTTGAAAGCTCGCGGTACTTCAACATACATCAATATTAGGATATCGACATCCTAAAAGGAAGGCTTTCCTGGAGTACAATGTGTGTCATCCTAGTGAAAAAGCTCCTGAAGCCCACCTAAGGACATAGTTACTGCTATATTTGTACGATCTAGATTTGTAAGACTTAGAAGTTACCTCTGAGCGTAGTGCTTGCATTACACGAGCCAGGCAAATGAAAGCTGTATGTTGCGTTATGTTAAAGCGCAGCAAAGTGCACAAGCAGAGTGCAGCGAAGGGGCTCCAAGAGGTCTGGCGACACCAGGGTTACCGTCGTTAGCTGTTAGCTTGTTCTCTGCACCTGTGGAATCAGCGTGTGAAGCACCTCCAAACCAAATGTGTTAATTGTAATGAGATTGACTTTGCTCTTCTCTTTAATTTGTACTTTACAAGCAGTTCTTAACCTTGGTATGTGAGCTCCCTGTGGCAGGGGTTTTGTTTGGGTACGTACAGTACCTAGCACCAGGAGGTCTGCTCCTACTTGAAACTACTGGGCATTTCTGAAAGGTACAGGGTAAATAAAAATAGCAATCAAAACGTTGACAATAAAATAATGTTAAATGCAATAAAGTACTTTCATGAACACTCAGTTGTATTTTATTGGGCTTTCAGGACTTATGTCCTCTGAATCTTTAAGAATATTTGAAACTAAATAACAGCATTTTGGTGAACGCTGAAATGTTTGACGTGTTCAAGAGGTCACAATCTATTTTATAATCCTTGGGGATTTCAGATCTGTTCACACCTGAGGGCATCGCGGTCCTGACAGGGGAGGGCAGGGAGGCAGTGCAGGCCTGGGAGGTCGCTCTGGGACCGTGGCGGACCGCGTCCCTTGGGCCGAGGGGCTGCACAGCAGGACGGTGGGGACACGCGTCCCTTGGCTGCTGTGCTGGGCGGGTGCCCGTGCCTGGCTGCCCCAGGGGGCTGCGCGAGTGCCTGCGAGAGGCCATACAGGCAGGGCTAGTGAAGACCTGGCCATGTAGGGGCCGGTCTGTCCGCCCTTCGTTACGCCGACCTCCGAAAGGGCTAACGGTACTCCAGGTCCGAGACAACCGCTGCAGAAAGCCCCGCGGCCGAGAACTGCGGGGGAGCCAAGCGCAGCCCCGCGGAGGGGCCGTGGCCCAAGTGTCATGGCGGCCGCGGCACCGTGACAGCGGGGCCGCGGCCGCCAGGGGGCGCCGTGCTGTGGGGGTGGGCGGCGGGGGCGCTCGGAGCCGCGGCCGGCCGAGCGCGGGTTTGTTCCGCGGCGGCGGGTGCGGCGCAGCGTTCCCGGGCTGTCCGCCGCGGCGGGAAGGGGGCCGGCGGGGAAACTGCGCCCTTGTGGCCTGGGTACGGGCAGACCTGTGGTCTCTCGTCAGCCGGAGTGTGCTCGGGAGGGTTTCACTGGTTTTTTTTTTTTAGGTAGCCCTGCAGTCACTCGTGACAGTGACATGTTTATTTCTGGCTAATGGCTCTCTCGGGCCGTGCAGCGCCCACCTCCTCTCCTCCCCCCCCCCCCCCCCCCCTTCAGCATCACAGAGATGTTTGGGTTTCGCAGCGAGTTTAGTTTGGAGCAGTCAGAGTTCAGGCATGTTAATGCAAGCAGGTTTCCGTCAGATAACGCTGCGGAGTGGTTTGGCAATACGCGTGGCTGCGTGGATGTGCTTGTGCTTCAGGATGGGACCGCGGTCAGCTTCTTCCCAGCTGGGGAAACACCCGGGGTGATGCCCTGCTCTGGGCCGTTGCTGGACCCTCTGGTGCTGCGACACCCAGAAAAGAAAGAGGGCACCTGGGAGGAGGCTGGGACCTGCTGCTCATGAGCCACCTGGGGCCTAATCCTGCTTCCACCAGAGTCCATCGGAGCTTCTTTATGGACTTCGGTGGGGGTTGGCTCCGGTCCCCGGTGCCACACAATCTGCTGAAGCGAGCTGTGGCTCTGAGTGGCTGGGCTATAAGGCAGCTGCGTTTCCTCTTTCCCATTGTGGGTAAACGAAACAATTAGTATTCATGCATTAAATCCCTCTAAAATAAAATCTTGCGACTGCCATCTCTCTGTTTTGCTGTATTTAAACTGGCCAGAAGGTTGTTTAAATATATCTCATGGACAGTTTACAATGCGAATTACTTCCTGCCTTTAAAAAAAAGAAGTCGTGGTTTTAAGATATCTGGCAAGTTTATTACAATGAAACGTCACGTTCCTCAAACAAGTCATCAAAAGAACAATTTTTAGCAATGACCGGTTTCCAGCATTCACCATTCAGAAATGTTGAGGAGTGTGATTTTGTTTTAAATAAAATAAATAGAAAAGCCTGCACGTTTGATCTGCCTGGCATTCCTGGGTGTTCAAAGGATTCGTGCTGTCTAGCTGAGGTCCTGAGGTTTCTCCCTTAGTACCTCTGCACTTCTGACCATGTAGGTTGCTATCCTAAGTTGCTCTGAGTTGATGAGTATCTAAAGTAGCTACTGTGAATGCCCCTATGAAAATGCCCCCTCCCTCTCAGTACCATAGAAAGTTGCTTCACTGAATCCTATGTAATAACGTATCAATAATAATAATGTTAATGAATAGTAATAATGTTAAGGGGGCATCAGAAATATAATAAGAAAATCGCATTTAGAATTGTGCTCCCATGTGGTGGTCTCATAAAATTGTAAGCATTGTTTTTTTCTGTGAATATATCTTAACATTTTCAATGTTTTAATTTTGTTCTCATCTTTTTTTTCTTTTTTTTTTCTTCCCTACTCAGCTCTTGCCCCTGTTCTTTGCCTCTGGTTTTGTTGGTGAGGATATCACAGTGATGTCTGCATTCAACTTGCTGCATTTGGTGACAAAGAGCCAGCCAGTGGCCCTGCGAGCCTGTGGGCTTCCCTCAGGTTGAATGGGTGCTGCTTGTTGTGTCATGCATAATGAAGGCCCTTTTAGGAATGGGTGTCTCTGCTGCAGGAAACCATGTGCTATGGGTTGCTCTGGTTTGTTTAAATTTTCCTTTGAACCCAAAGTTTATTTACTTTTTTTTCTTTTTTTTTTTTTTTGTAAAAGCCACTGGCTTGAGTAAGGGTTTTCATATACAAGACTTTAGGATGCTTGGAATTGCTGTCTGATTTCCTTGTCTGATGTATAGTCTCTTAACTCTTCTATTATTTTCCTCATTCTTGGCAAAAACAGTGGAATTAAACTGAAAATAATTTATTAAATGCAATTTATATTTTTTAAAAAAAGATGCATAAAAGAATTTAGCATGTCAATTGCCATTAGATCACAGGCTTAAAAATATTTTCCAGAATCTTTAGCATTATACTATAGTTACACTCCATGTGTCCCTTTTTACGTTTTTATTATAAATCAAATATGTTGCACCGAAAATTATGTACAAAAGGTGTGCAGAATTTAAAACTTAATTCTTTCATTGCTCTGACAGCGTATTCTTTAGTTACATGACACTTCTCTAAATAAATAAGTGGAAACACGCAATTTAATGCCCAGATGCAGCTGCACTTTTCATGTAAGGTCCAGGTTCTGCTATTAGGTCTGTGAAAGGTGCCACAAGACCCCATCTCCATGAATTGTTTTTATCATTAAAACCTTGAACCTAAGTATTATGTGTTTCACTTAAACAGCAACAGCAGCATCTGTAATGTCTGCATAATAATGTCACTGTACATGGTTGTGTGGGAGAAAATAAAAGCTGCACGGAGCTAATTTTGAATGTTAGTAGGAGTTTTCTTGACATCCAAATAAAAAAAGATACAATCCTGCCTGATCAGTATTTGAAGCATCGAAAAAGAACCAGCTGGGGAGTTTGTGCTACACTCACAACTGGTTCATAAAGGTGCAAAATGTTACGAGCACTTTTTCCCAGAGCTGGACTTAGCAAGCATGTGGAGGTGAAGTTTTAAAGATTTTTTTTCAGTGATAAGACATCAGTTTTCAAGCTGATGGATTTTTCTAAAGCAGATTACACTTTATTTGAACTAAATTTGAGTCCAATTCTTGCAGCATTTGCGTTCTGTTTCCCCCCACATGTGCACAAAACTCCCATTAACCTAGATAGGAGCTGCAAACACATATTGAGGAAGAGAGAGAATAGCCCACATTGTGTCAGCCTGACCTTGGTTTCCTGTTATATTTGCTGCTGAGCCAGATTTAAAATCCTAAAAATACAGGGTAAGCAAATTTCCTTAGCCCTCATTATGCACCTTCTGATACACATTCGTATTGCTGGTGTCTGCCTTAAAATGGGGGCACTCAGTCTTCTGGCCATTTTGTTCCTGCTCTGAAAAGATCTCAGTTGGTCATCTAGAAACACAGTCCAAGGGTGGTTTTGCTATTGCATACCTGTTTGCAAAGCACTAGGTTAGCTATTGTGTCAAATCACTTTTCTGGCATAATCCAGTAGTCACTTTTTTTAATAAAAACCTCATAACACTACTGTTTATTCCTGTCCCTTTCATCCATAACTGTGCAAACATTAATAGATTGAGTTCCACCAATTGGCTACTTTATAGATTATATATATATATATATATTTATATGTAATAAACCCAAATTCATCTGCTAAGAATGGAATAATATACAGTCACATATCTCACATATTTTAAGAGTAATCTAAATTCCCCAGATGCTTATAAATTAACGTAAGCTTGTTTTGCCTTTGGTTTGGTTTTTGTGTGTGGTGTATGGAGGGGGTTGCAAGTAAATGGTATAGCATGTATCAAATTAAACATGGGAGTGAGATCTAGAGCCAACATCTGCTTAAATGCCACAAGGCACTGTGACTTTAACTTCTGCATGTAGAGAAAACACCCCAAGTTCTCATGACTTTTTTTATAACATAGCACTTTGAGTTAGTACTCTGCCCGCCACCCAGTTCCGTGCAGATTGCAGCCCTGCAACCATACCACCGTGTTATGTGCCCACCGGGCCTGGAACGGTGTGGAGTTTGGTGGTCTTCTAGTTGAATGGCAAATTCCACATGGAAGGAGGCTTTCTAACCTTCTGGAGCCCCTGCCTGCTCAGCATAAGGGAGCAAAGTGCTGGCAGAGCTGTAAATCGGGCTTCTGAACGCAGTTTTAAACTGCATGCAGTTAAATACTTTGGAGGACAAGGACTTGAATGAAAGTATCATTTCAGTTTCTATGCTTGGAACGGTACCCCTGTCCTTCACGTAAGGAACAAAGTAAGGCAAAGTAATGTTTACGTTATATTTAGTGTAAAGTCATAGCTGTAGACCAGAAGCAAGTGAAAAACGATTTGTTTCAAGAAGTTAAATGAATGAAATATGGTAAGAAGTATCTTAGAAAGGGGTGACCTTCTGTCTCTTCTTTGAAAAACTAGTTTGTAAGCATGTGTGAGTTACCCTGGATTATTCATAAACTGAATTAACAGTTGTGCCAGTGAAGTGTTTTTACTTGCTCTTTTTCTATTTGTGTATTAGCACCTGGAGTGTGGATATATTCTTCCAAATTGTATTTTAAACATTTTTTTTTGTCTGAAGTTAGGACTAAACGGTTCAACGTGTGCAAACCTAGTGCACAGATTGCCGATAACGTTTTTATAGCCGACATGGTAAAGCCCAAGTATAAGCAGGGGCTCCCAGTAGATGGCACTAAGCATATGCTGTTTTGCACACCTAGCAGTATATGAAAAGCTTCCCATTTAGGACTTGTTCATACATAAAGTATGCCCTGAGATCTTATGAACATTTACAAGTATTTTAAGAAAAGGGTGAGGTTTAAGAAAAAAATCACATCACTCTGTTCCCGTACGCAAACCACATTCACATTGGTTCGAGGTTTCTTCGTTTCCAGTAATGGTTACAGCTCTGTTGTGTCTTGCCTGATGTAGAAGTGTCGCTCCTTGAGCCTGCTTTTTTAGAGCTAAATGCTCTAAATTTCTTTGGAAATGTAGGATGTACTCAGCACCTGCCAGGATTTAGTTCACAGAAATTAAATCCTTAAAAAAAAACCAACCCAAAACCACAACAAAACCCACCAAAACTTTTAATGTAAAAACTACTTCAGCTGCTTCAGTGCATACCAGCAAGTAACTGATACAAGTAATGATTACGCAGATTCCATGTACATATGTTTTCTGTAGCAGACCACCAAGCTATAAAGTAAAAAGATAGCTTATTTTGCTTTGCTGTGTCTTTTAACTATTATGGGTTCTCATTTCTTAAAAAAATCCTTTACTTCTTTAACACTTCGAATGTTGCGCTGCTTACGTCACGTTTTTTGCATGAGGTAATTTGGCTTTTCCTCTCCTGTAGATCAGAGAAAATTATGGTGCTTGTAAAATTAAGTAAGAGTAATGATGAATAAATTACAGGGGTAGACTTAGGTTTTTTTTTCTGTATGCAGTAATAAAGTCCTAGATAATATGAAATTGTTGTGAAGTGTTTGATTACTAAAATAACTACTAGTAGGAAACTGTACTTTTCTAGGATTAGATTAAACTACAATACATCTGTATGAAGATGGTGCTGGGCATATGGTGTAAGTCTTTATTAAGTAAATGTCTATAGTGTAGTTTTATTAAACTGGTTTTATTAAATTTTTGTTAATTCCAAGTTTCAGTGTAATGTCTTCCCGTAAAATTGAAATGAACAGTTTGTGAACAAAAAATGACTGAGTCTCAAAATTGGGTTTTTAGTAGTAATCTGTTAACATAAAGGATTACTTTTCGGAGCAGATCTTGCAAACAGTTACACACATGAGTTATTCAATGCATTTGTCTCTCCAAACTCTCAAAACTGCTCATGTCAGTGAAATTATCTGTGTGCATAGTGTTTGCCAGATCTGGCTTTAACAATGAAAAATCTAGAAAAGACCTTAATCTCATGTGTTCAAAGTAAGGTAGCTGCTATCAAACTTTCTGTATACTTAAGTATGTCTAAATGTTTCATATTGTATGTTTCTCTGTTCAGAGATACAACTTCCATAATGTATGTTATAACTTTCCCATAGCTTTCCGTAATGTGTGTCACCAAAGATGTACTATTACAGATGTCTCTTCACATGATCTGAAAGAAAATAAAAGTAAGACTGATATGTTGTATAGCAACGCCTGCCAGTATCGCTATGGTTAACTGCCTGTCAATGTTTTCATTATAAATCCCTATTTTCTGGGGTTTATATCTTGAACGTAAAAATTTGCTGTAGGTTTAAATGTCATACAAGGTCTCAGCTGGATGTACTTGTTCCTCAGAACTGGTTGGGGGGCAAAAATGAAAACTAATTTCTGTGAAGCTAAATTAAAAAAAAGAGCAAAAATCAATTTGGAAGAAAAATAGATTTTAAAACTTCAAGTATAGTTTTATGAATTACCTAGTTCACTACCTCCCAGCAGTTAGGAGGAATTTGATAAATGCCTGAAAAGAGTCTGAGAAACAAGCACTATGTGAGCACAATAGTAAATAGCATGTGAAGCTGGTCATGTGTCATTATTATATGAATGTCTGTGTGTATGTCTGCCTCCAGGTCATATGATGGTAGAATGCTGCATTATCATAATAGCGCATAACGTTATCATATTTCTGGAATGGCTTGAAAATGGGTTTTAAAAATTGCCTTTGTATAGCTGTCTTAACAGGAGTATATTCAATGTTGTGGTTGCTTGAAAAGTTATCCTGCCTGTATTGGCAAATGGTTATTTTGTACAATAGTATTCAGTCTAGAATATCTTATTTAATACAGTTCAGAATTAAATTTATTTGTAGATCTCTCATTGGGAGTAATACTGTTTTTGTGCCTGATGCTTGGGGTCATAAAGAAGACCAGAACCCCTTTGTTAATGTACTGTTCCTGTTTGCACCCTAGGGTTTGTACCCTATTTTGTCCCTGATTTTAACTCCTTGCTCTGGCCGAGTTCCGTACTTTCCCTCGCCCGCTCGATAGATAGAAGGCGCTCATCCCTGCCTCGTCTGGATGGAGGCTCTGCAGTTATAGCACAGGGATGATAAGTTCCTTGTGCTCCCAGCACCATGCACAGAGCCAGTTCCTTAATGTGTTTTCTGATGGATCTCTTAAGGTCATTTGCTTTCCCTTCCTACTCCCATAAAGGACCCACCACAAGCCATTTCTACCTTTCTTGCAGGAATGTTTTAATTCTGGGAGCTCATAAATTTCCTGCGTTCCATTCCTGGCCCTCTGCAGCTCAGGCTTACTGTGTTTTCTGCTGAAGTTGGATATGGAAAAGATGAAGTTTCAGCACTAAGGGTGTTTCTGTGTTTTAAAGTCTCCCATGAAAAGCTTTTGTTGTTTTTTTTTTTTTTGTTATTGGACTGTCTGTTTTATAACAGGAGGTCTGAGAAGTCCTGTAAGGACTGCCTTCCCTTTTATCCCTTCAGTTAAAAGCAGCCCCTGGCTTTGTCCTTTCTCTGAGGGGTACATGATGAAGGTTGCAGAGAAGAATGCGGTGCAAAGGAGAGATGGCAGCACACAAAAGGGAAGGAGATTCTGGAAGGATATTGCTAAGCTGAGGGACAACAAGCCAGAAAAGGTGCAAGAGGGAATGTGAACCCTGAAGGCAGTAAGAGTATGTTGGGAAGTGATGGAGGAGATGATCTAGGGGTCCCTTAGGGGATGTGTGAACTTGGAATTTGATGGTACATTGAATGGGCCTAGAGTGTGGACAGGGAGTCAGGCACCAGAGACGTGAACATTATCATAACTTAGCTGTTACGTTAACCACAGGTTGCTGCAGCACAGATCATGATTTGGGGGGAAACGAATAGAGAGAAATTGTGCCCCAGAGATGGCTAAGATGCAGAAAGTGTTCTTAGTTCCAAGCTAAACATGTGTCTCATCTCGTGATTTCCTTCAAAAGAAGCTGTATTGGGAAAGGGCGCCTGGCTGGGGTATGAAGGTGCCCCCTGCTCCATCTGGAGGAGAGTTTCTCGTGGGACGGTAGCTGCTGGCAGACCAGGTTCAGCGCTGGCAGCTTTGTGCACCGCAGGTAAGAACTCCGTGCTCAACGCCCTAGCCCAGGTCTAGGAGTCCCAAGGAGAGCAGAGTGGGGAAGGGCTTGATCGAGTCTCTTAAAGCCCTTTTATAGGGCTTGACCCCATCTTCCTGACCCATAAAGCGCGGCTGAATTTTACAGAAACACAGGGAAGTCTGGAAGGCCCACTAGGGGAAGAAGTTGGCAGTCACTAACCTTTTTGGATGTTTAGCTACCTTTAATCCTGAAGCAGGTTGAGAGGGGAAGAGGTACAGTGTTTTCCATGGTGGCCATCACAGAGCAACAGCTGGAGCACGGTGTGTCCCAGCTGTTCTTGTCCTCATGCTGGGTACGTCCCTGAGTGCTTGGAGATGTGGGTTGAAAGGCCACGGAGCAGGCCGTGCCTGTTTGCATCTTTGCTAGAAGGGTTCCTGCACACTTGGAGACAGACTGAGTTTTGCAGGGGGTTAAATCTGAGCTGTTGTGGGGAACAGGAGGAGAAGAAAGACCTCCCCCCACCCGCTCCTTTCTTCCACCCCCATCCCAAGTATAGATTGCGGCACCTTGATTCTTGAAATGCAGTGCTCATTTCACAGGCCACACATCACTATTGTGGAGGAAGCAGCAGGAGGATTTAGCAACAGCCTGATTGCCACAATAAGCTACACACCACTGCGGTAACTGCTGGCAAATGCTGACTTTTTAATTGTTTCCGCTGCAGGGTTAAACCTTTATTAAAGCCGTGTGAATAAACTTATTTTGATGGCTCACTGAAATATTTTAAATGCAAAAGGTAGCATAAAGCACTCTTATTAAATTCAGCTTAATTCTGCTGTTAATAAAATGCCTTTCCATATGTTGTGCACCCTTTTATTGATTCTGACAGAAATCTACTGACCAGATACAGAGTGCTCAGTGTCTTTGAGTTCCTTGTTTTTAATTTAAACAAATGTAGTGCCTGTGAAAGGTGCTAGGATCATATCAGAAAAACAAAAGTCTCTTTATCTGTTAGGGGAGAGAGGAAGAGAAATCCATCATTATAAATGTTCCCTCCTCTGCTGCTCTGCCAATAGATCTTGATCTTGTCTTGCCTGGTTTCCACCCAAGAGTAAGGCAAATAGGTCAGCTGCCCCGTGCACTCTGGTCATCTCAGCAGAAAGGCTAACAAAAGGGGCAGTTTATACCATAATGAGCTTTTGCTCCACTTAACTGAAGGTGCTTCTATTCACCAGCCTCTGCTGAGCAGTCGCACGCTCCCATTGCTAGAGTACCGGTGAAGGTGACAGAGCCCCAGGGGAAGCGGCCTTCACCTCCACCAGCCAGTGCAGGGTGGTGGTGGAGTCCTCAGTGGTTATAATTTGGAAAGGTTGTGAGGCCAAGATTGTAGCTGGTAGTGACATTTATTTCATTAATGTGAGATAAGGAAGTAAAGTAGACATCCCTGGAGAGGACAAACGGAGCTGCTTTTCTTTCCCCCTCCTCCACTTCACAAAACAATCTTTTGTTACATGTTTTTTACATTGGCGGGGAGAGGAGGCAGCTTCGTATTTCTTTTCCAGGGAACATCCCTTTGGCTTGCATGGCTACCTTGGCCACATAACCTGCTGCAAAGACACCTGCAGACCTCAGGAAACAACACAGCAACTTCCGTTCCCATAGATGCTGCCTGTACTGGGACCACTGGTGTTCCAGTACTTCTTTCTCTGGAAAGAAAACAAGTACTCTAAGAGATGCAGTAGTTGGGAGTTTGGAGTTGTTTTTTTTAGTACTTGAGAAATCTGTTGTCATACATGGGAGAGCTCTGATGGTGGCTCAAAATATATACATTCATATAAAACACAAGCCATGTAGATGACTAGGTGGAAAAAATAAATGTGACAGGTCTGTTACATGATTCCATGGGAGGCTTGTGAATTTGCAAAGGGGCTTGCCCTACCCTTGTGGCCATGTGACCCTCCTCGGTGTTAAGTAAATAATTTTTTTTTAAAGACAGTTAACTTTGGGGTGGTGTTCTTTTAAGATAGAACCTGGCATTTGACCCAAAATTGTAACTGTTGTCCTGGTACCCGGCTTTTGGATTTTCAACGCGCAATATAGTGGAAATGGTCTTCGCCCCATTACTTCTAATGCTTGCATGAAACTGCAAATGGTGTTTCAGCAGCGGGTGGGAGTCAGCTACCTACAGCAAGAAAGCAAAGGAGCCATCCCTCAGCAAAGAAACACAGGTCTGGTTTTCAATGTGTGAAACATTTACAGGTTTTTTTTAATGATGAAGTTTGCATTTTACTTAAACTCGACCTACCAATATTTCAGAATTCTTCTGCAGCATCTGTCGTAGTCAGCAGCATGCTTAGGTAATTTAAAATGGCTCGTGATGGGATTATAAAAAGATCTATCATGTCAAATACACATTTTGTAAAACAGCGTTTTCCAACTTAAAAAGCCAGTAGAACGGTTTGCATCAATTTGCATTTTCAAGAGTTGTTCTTTTTTAAGCTAGATGATCAGTTCCTGGCGTGTTTGCAGTGAGAGGACGCTGCGGCATTTCCCAAGGCTGCAGACTAGAGGCTGCAGAGAACAGACTAAACAGAAGTGAAACAGAGTTGTGCGTTTGCCTTTTCCTAGCAGAGAGAGAGGCAAAACTGTAAACGAGGCATAAATGGTGTAAATGAAATTTGAAGTAATAAAAATGAGGGATTCCACTTTTAATAATACTGAGACTTAGTGATGGCATATGTAAGGATGTTTATTTAAAGAAATGTATGCAAATATTTTTTAACCTTGCAGGATTCCTCTTAATGTCAGTTTGAGATAACTTACCGTTGATGACTAAGGTATGGCCCACTCGTGAGGGGACAGGCTTTAGGAAGCAGACAGATGTATACTTAGAGCCAGATCCTGTAATCTGATGTACATTCGTAGACCCTTATGTAGTTGTTGGAGCTATGCATCTTCCCAAGGGTCTGCCCATACAGGTCGCATTGCAGGATTGGGCCTGGGGTGGTATATGAATAGTAAAATGTGCTGGAAGGCCCCTAAAAAACTGCTTGGGTATATTAAAAGATGTATTACTGAAAACTGGAGGCCCGATTTATTATATGGCTGTGCTCTGCTGGAACATTTGATCTTGCTGTATTTAATTCAGGAAGTCTTAATGGTATGTGCTCAGTGCATGACTGTAATGTCCATTAATGCTAGTGGAACATAAGCATATGTAGAAGGGGGAAAATGTATGCAGTGTCTTCCACACAGCTGAAATGTTGAGTTAATTTCAGTGATAGGAAGCAACAAAACACGAGAGAAAAACATTACAACGGTTCAAAAGGCTATTGAAGAAGGAAAGCCATCAGGCAAAATGCCACCATATTTTAGGTCATGTCAGACACTAATCACCACCCTCCAGCACACTGGAGCAGGTGAAGGGACGAGTGGTGAGGATTAATGGTCTGCTAACTTGTGTCTGTCTGTCTGGACGTATCTCATTGCTAGTTTTCTCGTGATTGCTTACATGGAAGAAAATGACACACGCCTGCCTTGTGAACCACAGATTTGAAAAGGTCAATTGAAATTGGAATTTATATGTGAGGTGAGATGCTTAATGTCTTCATTATCAGGTCGACACTCAGAAAATACCTTCTGTTCACTTCATTTGTACAGAGGAGGACTCAAGATCTGAACTCTGAAAGGCCCATAGTCTGTGGGTGAATAGTAAACGGCAGCGTGCATTGCGTTGCTTTTCAGAAAAGCCGCTCCTAAGCACAGGAACACCATGAAGACCCCAACAGGGTTTCTGTTGATGTCTGTTTCACCCTCCTCAGCTTTTCTTTTTTTTGATTTATGCATTAAGATTTGTGAGCCTGGCCTTTTCTTCACAAAGCCTTCCATCCTGCTCCAGGATCTTAACAGCTTTCAGGACTGCTATAAATGTTGGCAAAAGGCTGACGGCAGGTGGCCTCAGGTGGAAATGCTGGTGCCTGTTTCCGGAACATTTGCCTGTGCACAACTCTTCTAAATGAGCTCCGACCCCGATGAAGGCACTGACGTGCGCTAATTGGAGAGATTAAATTTGGCCTCTGATCCCACAGTGGAATGTAAAGGGAATTTTGTCTGCCCTTGTAGGCCGGCGTTCACCTCTCCTAAGAATGGGATCTAACTGGAGTTAGGAACATAGCTGTCCTGGGCTCTTCTAAAAGTCATTGCTGAGAGCATCGCCTCCAAAGAACACATAAGATCCAGTCCAGGGTCCTAACAGAGCTCTAATGAATCCACTCTCTCTTATCCTCACAGTGTATTTAATTTAATATAATTACACTGATGTCATGCTATTTGTAAAACAGATGACCTTTTGTCTCTTTTGCCTTGAACTGTATAATTTGCAGATGAACTGTGAGCCTGCCTTTATGCTGAGCTGTGAAGAAGTTTGCTACCTGTATGGGAACCCTTTCCACAGCCTGTAGCTGGTCCCTTCTTTGGGGATCCAGACTGAGGGAGGTGGTCAGCCAGCACCTTTATTCTCTGCTTTAATAACGAGTTTGATAACAGCTGCATTACTAGTAGCAGCTTCTCTTGTATTGGGTGTATATTTGTGTAGCTTTATGTTATCCCCTGCCAAGATACAGACAGTTGGCTTGAATGTAGCAGGCATCTTATATATGCTGTAAAGGAAGAGTGAAAAAATGGAAGCAGCCACTCTTCTACTGCAAGTTGAGCACTTTTGTCCCTCTTGCATGTTATTTTTTTCCTAACTGAAGGACTGTATTCCTAGAATCTCATCCAGTAATTTTTAGGATTCATTGCATATTATCGAGGCTTGTAGGCTAGACCTGTTTCAGATAGTGTATCCTTACATCCGCTGCACTCAGGGGTGAGTCTTGCGTTACCTCCCTGGCTCTTTGGCAATATGGAAATAGTGCAACCAATTTACTGAGCTTTTTGTTGTTGTTGTTGCTAGCAGTTAAATAGTAAGTGCAATTAATTGAATAGGGCTGTTCTTGAATGCTGAACCAAGAGATTTCCTTTATGATTTGTAGTGCAACTTTATCTTTTTGCTGACATATACTCCATTAAATTACAAACCTGGAGAGTCCTTTGTTGGGGTAGGTTGCAGTTTACCCCAGTGCAGTTTGGCAAAACTCCCCTGTAGACGTAAATACTTGGCTGTATTGTAAAACATGCAGTTAATTATTAAAACCAATGGGGAAAAAATCTTTTATAACACACTCGCTACTTCTGATCTGTGTCATGGATTAAGTGGCATGTAGAAATTTTCTAGTGCATATAGCGAGCTCATTGATTGAAGAACACCAAATCTCTAAAATAGATGGAAAATTATTCAAGGAGAGTGAAGCAAGTATACTGACCATTCTTTAAAACATTTGGTATTTCCTCTGACTTTTTTCCAAAGTGAAGTTATGCTTAGTTTGCTTTTTTGCAACATCTAACGAGCAAATAGAACTTTTTAAAAAAATAATTGGTAGATATTTTTAAAAATGAAGAGGTGTTGGTTTGTAAGATTCTTTCCTGCTCTCTGGACTACTTTTTAACACTGAAATCGTAGATGAAAGACTGTCTCTCAAACAGTTTCTTTCTGAGTTGCGTAATGCAACATAACAATAGCTATTTATATAATGCATATGCTTCCTTTCCCTGTTAGCTATACTTTGAAAGACTTACCCTGCATGTTTGGAGAATAAAAACCTCCAACGTTTGACATCTTTAAATAAGCAACCAAATGTTATAAAGAACAAACCTCACTTACAGTTAGGAAACAATATTTACATTTAAGGTTGAAAAGCCAGGATGTAGGAAAATTTTGCTAATTTGGAAGGTGACCTTTAAGTGCACCAAAACCAAATAATTTGTAAGCTATGGCACAGGGCACATTCCTGCAAAATTTGTGTGAATACTGCTTTAGTGGTTCTTGAAAGACAAACAAAGAGACCTGGAATGAAATCTTTATCCCTCTCCCAAATAAGATTGAAGCTAACAAAGGCATACAGCAGCGCTCTTTCAAAGCTTGCCATTAAAACGAAGGCTCTGCAGCACAGCTAATGAGATGGCTCAGAGTGGAAAACAATCTGTTTTTAAGAATGTTTAGATCAAAAGTAATTTCTAATCTATGAAATAAAGTCGCTTTTCAATACCTTTCTTTCACTAGTAAAGCTTTTTATGTTTGCACTATTTACTTCAATCAGATGTTTTCAATTTTACTTTTTTCTTCCTGAAAATACTTCCTAGGGTTAGTCGGTAGTGACCAACAGCATTATTCTTTTTCTCTCTCCCCTATTCACCCACCCCCACACATTAAAAAAATGAGAAAAGAAGAGGGGGAGGAAGAAAGAAACATCTTTTCTTAAATGATTTGCAAGCATCTGTGCTTTAAGCTACTTTTTATGAACACTCCTTAGTAATGACTCAAGGTAAAAAAGCAGAAAAGCATCCAATGTTAGGAAATTGCAATCCAATACCATGTAATTTAAACCTGCCATTGCCTCTCCTGTACTAAATGACATACAGATGGGTAGCTCTGTTCCCCCTACTTTGGGAACACAATTGGTCTTTTTATGAGCGTGTATACATTGCTAGCAAAAAACAGTTTTGTCAGGACTGTTTATTTCTAATTGTACCATATTTTAATTACTGTCATAATTAGAGTGCCTTTTCCCTGCCATATTTTGTCAGCTAATTTTTGCAAGCGATTATCAAAGTTATTTGAATATTTGGCAGTTTCTGTTACTACTTTGGGAGTTCTCATTCTCAAAAGCAACCTTATTGTTATTTTTTCTTTCGTGATGTGAATTCTTGCACCAGACAAATGTTTTTTTTACAGTAATCCTTATGTACTCCTTGGATTTTCTGTGTGAACTAAGCAAAGCATAAGACAAGATTTTCAAAGGAGGGTGATTTCAATAGCAACCGTGATTTTTACAAGTTTATTGTTGAACCTTGTACAGCTTTGTGCATAAAGAAATTACTTGCTCCTCAGGGCTCCTATTCTAATGCTTCAACACTGAAAAAGTACAATGGTTAATGTTATAAAGTAAAAGGACAAGGATGCAACTAGAAGTTAAATCAACCTGATTGGAATTCTAAAGATTTAGAATTGGTTTTCAGCTACTTTAAAGGGTAATGAAATTGCTGGATATTGTGGCTGAACATCATATGCCCATTACCGTAAGTCTCCAATATAGATGTCTTGTAAAGAACGTTTCAGCGGTAGTTGGGTTTTTTGCAGACTTTTTTTTGAACAGTGGGAAAATGTTACTTTCTTGCGAATGATTGTGTGCGCAACAGTTTAGTGTATAACACACCAAAGGGCTTTGGCTGTAGCACATTGTCACTGCTCCAGTGGAATCACCTGGCTCTCAAGCAAAATTCTTTTTTAAACTTGGATTTGAAGAAATAATCAGCTGCAGTTCAGCTGAGCCATTCTTCGTGCATTAGGGACTGGTCTGGTCATTGACAAGTGAATGCAGAAGCTATGCTGTGGCCGCCTGCCAAAGCAATTATTCAGGATTTAAGCTAAAAAGGCTCCTTCTCCCATATCCTCTCCCTTTGCAGGGTCATGTAGGGATAAAAAGGACTGTAAGGTGGTCTTTTCCCAGGAGGAGCTGAGGAAGCGGCTGACACCCTTGCAGTACCATGTCACTCAGGAGAAGGGGACTGAAAGGTAAGGCAGGACGAAGGAAACGCAGTCCTCGAAACACAGGCATCTTTCTTTTCTTGCCCTCCTCTTACTGGTGCTTCCTCACCTTCCCCACCAAGTTGGTTTTTTCCCCCTCCACGAGGTTTTCTGCACTTGTTTACTAACCCCTACAAACTAACACCACTGCAATGTCAAGCATCTGCAGCACGGGGGCTGAGGCCACGGGTCTTGTGTGACTTTTTCTTTTAATGAACACTGCATGTCTTATAAAGTCACCGGGCTCATGTTTAGAGTCTGCTTTTAGTTTACTACAAAATGTGTGGAAGTAATAGTGGTTTAGGTACACTTTTTTTGGAAGACATCGCAGTAAGCAGAACCACGAGGGAAATGGCTCCATGCCAGGAGGCTGGAGTTTTGAAGGTGGCCATTGTAAGTATAGACGTTTTGGCTGCAGAAAGAAGGTAGCATAATTTAGTTCTTTTCCACCCCACTCCAATTTCTTTTTGAAGCACATGTGGAGAAGGTATTTATTGGCTCATTTGTGGTTGGAATGTCAAAAATTTTCAATAACTGCCCTCACATGGCTTTAGTCGCTGGAAGCCAGCCCCGAGTCCTGGAGGAAAAAAAAAAAAGGGACTCACTTCCAAGACTGTTTTTAGTGAATAAAGTCTCTCTCTCAGCTGATTCCAGCATGAAGGTAACTTGCCAAGACCTAGCCATTTTTTGTTGTCTAATTTATACCACTGAGCTTGGCATAAGGCCCTGGCTTTACCTCTGCTCCAAACGTACTAATGATGTAACTGCTTGTTTTCATTCATGACCTGAAAGGGCTCTTCACCGCACGTGGGGTCCCAGTTAATCGGCAGCACTCTTCCTGGCAGCGCGTACCGGTGGCTGAATTTACTGTGGTGGGACAGTCCCCCTCTCCGCCCTGGCCCCCGTCATCCTCCCGCGGCCCCGGAGGGGCAGGGGGACGCTGGCCTCTGCTGGGAGGCCTGCCTTCCCCCCTGGCCCTCCTCGCTCTTGTGTACGGGACCAACAACGTGATTTAATGCACACAAACAATCGGAGATTAGGTCATTCTTAAAAATCCTGTTTATAAAAAAAAATTGGACCTCATAAAAAGGGTGAAAGGATAATAAAAACAAGCTGCCGAGCACATAGGCTTTTTGTTGGGCTAGCGCAGCTGATTCGTATTAGATGAATGACCTCCTAGCCTTTTAGATTGTTAACTTAGAAAAATATTCCCTTAAAGCTGTAATACTGCTTTTCAACTAAAAATATAAGGCGCACACAGCTTGAAATCGTGGACCAATTATTTCATTTTCAGCTACAATGCCTCTTGTCGCCCCGGCAGCCTGTCATGGCCTGACCCAGCACCACGGCTGCATGGCTCCCAGGCGGCAGGCACCCAGGTGCTTCACACCTCTGCCGTAGCAGCTAAGCCCACCACCGACACGCTTCCTACAGACAGACCTAGAGAAGCGCATCAGGTCGAGCTACATGTCAAACAATCCATGTTTCCAAAAATGACCATTTCACTTGCCAAATAGGGGAAGTTTCCATTTTTTTCCTTTTTGTTGTTGTTGTTCTGTCCTTTGAACTGTGGGACAATTTGCTTCCTCTTGCATGATGCATAACACCTGAGACACACTAATGAGGACATTCCCTTTTTCCTGTGCCTGCTTTATTTGCTGCCTTTAATAAAAAACAACTGCCAACTTCTAAATCGTGCGTTTTTTTCTGTAACATTTTTCTAAAGTCTTAGCTACTTTAATAATTTTAAAAACCCAAAATTCCTTTATTTATTTTTAAAATGTAGTGTTATTGTTTTCCCAGTGCCTTTGAGGGGGAGTACACACATCATAAAGCTCAAGGAATATACAAATGTGTTGTTTGTGGGACTCCTTTATTCAAGTGAGTATGCTAAATATAGTTTTGAGATTTCTGTCTCTTAGCTGATGTGCTGTGTTCCCATGTAATCTTGTGTATATTCCAGTACTTATGTAATTGTATAAGATCATTTAAGTCATTCAAATTGACAAGGGGTACATGAGAAGCAATGTAAATAATAATGCTATAGTAAAATCAGTCTTTACTTAGTAAAGATAAAAAATTTTAGTAAATAAGATAGGTAACATTCTGGTAAAATATGTAATTGACTGTAAGAAGTAGTAATTCTTTGGTTTTCCCTCTTCTCCTTATACAGCCATGCCAAGTAATTGTAACACAGTCTTTCACTGTACTGGTAGATATGAGTTTTGGCTGTTAGCATGAGTCACAGGTAGCTTTAAGATCTAGATCCTGGGCAGCGATGCTGCATCCATGCTATAGCATTGTATCCGATAATGGCAAAAAAAGTAGATGCTTTTTTAGAATTCAAGCAGTTAAGAAAACAAAACTCAGGAAAATTGCATTACTGACTGAATTTTTATGCATCCCAATAAGCACACATGGAGAGCTGGTTTAGGAACTGAGGCAAGGATTAATAAAGAAATAACAACTTCCGTGTCTTGCATGAAAAATACTCTTTAGAAGTACTACGGGAATTGCAGCTCTGAAGTCAGTGCTAGAAGCAGTGCTGATTGAATTGTCTCAGTCACTGCATTGTTGTGCATGGATTCAGTTGTTGTTTATGTGTCTCTTCTTATTTCTGGCTGCTTGTGTTCATTCTGCTGGAGAATTGCATTTTTTGCTTGTTTTTTTCCTCAGTTCACGCTGACTCAGTTTCTCTCACTTGAAGAGGTACAGCAGCATGAAGCAGGATGGTCAGGATAGTGGTAATAATAAAGAAAATTGGGTCATAGGTTACAAAGGAAAATAAAATTGATGTAGCTGCAGAATCACCAGATGTGGCAGTGATAGTTGTTCTCGAGAGACTGTCTGTAAAGATGAAAGAAGCACTTAATCTCTGTTATGTTTGATTCCTCCTTCCTTATGTTAGGAGGATTACCTGCAGAAACTTTAGTAATAACATGAATCGTTTGAATTGGAAAACTGATTGTTACAAACTCAGCCGAGACAATATTCTCATGTCTCATTCTCACCCTGCTTACTCTAGCAAAATCTTTATGGGGGAAATCCTGGCTGTGTTGAAGTCAATTCAAATTTGGCAAATGAATACAATGGAGCCAGGATTTCACCTTCTGCCTTCAAGACTGGCTTCCTTTCTATCGTCTGCTGGAGAAAGAGTAGGTTTTTTTGTGGGGTGAGATTTGGACAGCAGTAGTTCACATAAATGAATGTGAACTAGTTTCCAGTTGCTTTCACAATCCATTTAATATGGGAAAAAAAATGCAATATGAGACTTATCTGTGATTATCTCAAGTGCGCAGTATGCTTTGGCATAGTCTTGACTTTTTTTGAATTAATGAGTTGGATTTCTCTATGTGAAATGAGCTATATGGAAATGTCCCCGTTTTCAGATTCTCTTTGAGACTCCCCATGGATTTTATGAGAGGAGAGAGAGGGAGAGAGGGAAGTGTTTTAGGGTTGTTTTTTTTAATAAAACCCAGGCCAGTGGGCACCTGAAAAAAACACCTTGCTGATTGTGTCCCAAGGCTGGAGTGGCCTTAGCCCAATCTCCCCAAAGTCTCTGTGTTGCTTTGTGAGCTCTTGCCACCTCTTGTCTGCCTCAGACAGTTGTTCTGAAGTGGCTGGCAAGGGTGGGAACAAAAGGAGAGGCTGTCAGGGGTCCATATTCTTTTGTTTACTGACCCCAAAATATCTGTATATAATGTCTTCCTCAGCTAGGGAAAATACATTCTTGTATCTTGGTGACTGCTTCAGCCCAGGCAGCTAAAAAAGTGGGAAAGAAACATATATAAGAGAATGCAAAATGTATGCCATTTACTAAATTTTCACCACAGAGTATAAATCACCAAAGTATTTTCTTAGGACTAAGGTGGTAGTACAATACAAAGAAAGTCCATTGCCCCATTTAAAATGCAAGGGGTTTTGGTTTGGGTTTTTTTTTTTTTTAATTTCCAGATAGTCATCTGAAACGTGTGTTTCCATTTGTCTCTCATTGGGTGTCCATTCATTTTTTTCTTTGTGTTGTTGTAATCTGTAAATATATATATTTGGACTACGGACCTGTCAGTTTAACCGGGAAAGAGACTGGAGCTTCAGCAGTAATATTAACAAACTTCAACTTTTAACATTTCTGATTTATGTTGTTTCATTACCATGTGACACACAAGGTCAGGGAACACATGAATTTTACACTCCAGATGAAAGACCTGGGTTTTGGTACGTCTTTAAAACAGAACTCTGTCTCTATCACAGAAAAGATAAAAGAAACAATTAGGAATTTAACATCTCTTCATCTACCTACTTGTACTAGTGTTATGAGAAACCTCCCAAGCTTTATGGAGAACATGCTTTAAGTTTTTCCACAATCAAAGGTGCCTCACACATAAAATCCATAATCATGCCGTTGAATCTAATTATTCCATCTCTGAACTTTCACGCCAGACAGTCTCCTACATCCCTGTACAGCTGCCTAAAGAAAGCAATAAATGAGAGAGACAATAAACTAATCTTAAGGACCTCCTTTTTCTGCAAGCCAGCCCTTATGTGGTTTTGTGTTACACTTCCTCCAATCTAGCTGCAGGCTTATGCTAAAAGAAGCAGCCCTGCTTCCCCCACCTTTCTCTAGGGTGTTTTTTTATAGCTTCCCCTTCACTGGACCTCGCCTGGTGTGGCTGGAGCACGTCTCAGTGCAGCATATTGATCTGATAGAAAGCTAATCATCCAAAGAAAAACTCTCATGCTTATCAGCTATACCTGCTCAAGTTAATTTTTTGTGAGCCGCGTTTATCATGGCTGGACAGCCTCTGCAGCAAGGTTGTGTGTTTCTGTATCAGTTCACAGAGTGCCACCAACACCACTCAAGTCCTCAGTGTTTTCTAAGGGCCAAGTGTATTTGCAAGTTTGCGCTTACTTTAATTTTTCAAGTAATTTTCTTGTACGCTATGCAAAAATACCATTCTGTCCACAGCCATGGCAAGAGGGGGTTAGAACGGACCTGAGTGAAATCCATGACTCATGCTATTTTCATAAGAGAGGAGCTATTCCATATTTAATAAACCATGGTCACATCCTTTACCATATGCAGGACTATATGAGAAAGCTGGGGTAGAGATGAGAACTGGGAAGCCTGGGAGAATGATTTCCTTTTAAAAAAAGAAATGTTATTGTTGTGTCAGTTTCCAATTTTTAGGGCCAAGGAATGAATCGCCAAGGCTTCATAAATTACCCTCTGCTGCCTTTATTGTTTCCAGGAAGGAATTCTTGGTAATGGTGTTGGCTCTTCTGAACATGCGCTAGGAGAAGTAGCAACACCCTCATTCATGTCATGTTTTCGTTTTATTTTTGTTGAACTGCATCAGGTCTTCTCAACATCTCTCAGACATCCAAAAGCAAATCATGAGAAAAGCAAAGTGTGACTGGGCAATACCGCAGTGCCATTGGCATTATACCACTCTTGTCTTCACAACACAAGGAAGGATTTCAGTCACCAGGCTAGATCTATACAAGGAATTTCCTTGCCCCAGTGCTGAGTGCTTAATTAATGGTCCTTAAGCTTTCTTAATAGTCTTTAAATCCTTTGAGCAGTCCATGTGACAATTCAGCACTGGCTATCTGGCTAGGAGAGCCCATATGAAGTAACTGTTGTAGCATCTCTAATAAGATCTAATAGAACTACTTGAGCAACTTCACCCACCCTGACTGACTCTTAGTTTTCTCACAGAACATGCAGTTTTGTGTGTCCAACAGCTTCTGTTTAGTAAAATTTGTTTGGAGTAAGTTAGTTCTTACCAGTGTAGGTATCAGTAAGCCGGCAGTATTGCCAAACAGGTCTCATCCAAGCTCTGATTTTTAATAGGTCTTGTGTAGCTCCAAGAAGCTTGAGGATCTTAAAACTTGCAAGAACTTCTGTGGGGTTTTTTTGTCCCTTGGAAAAGGCTGGTGGAGTTAAAAATCAGTAAAGTTGTTATCATTGAGCATTGATTTCCTTTTGCTTAATCAGTTTTTGGTTGAAACCAGCATCTATTTCAAGTCTGCTGCGTCACTGCTGGATAGCAAATTGTTATGCACTCCTAATCACCTCACCAAAAATGAAGACATCAATATGAATGCAGTATTTACTGTAGGCCCCGCAGTAAAGTTGCTTTGCGAATACAGCCCATGGCATCTTCCACATCTGAACGTATCTGAATGCTGAATCCTCACCTAATCCTACCTGAATGCTGGAGATGTGCTAAGCTGTGTACAGTTTATCACAGCTGTAGCATGGGGCCATCACTGGAGCTTGACCCGGCAGGTACTAATTTCTGTGGTGGTTTGGAACAGGGCTTTGTCCTACTAGTGATCAAGAGCCCCTTGGAGCAGGAACAGTACAATTCTGCCCTTGGGTGGAGCTGCTGGGCGGCTCTCAGGGAAAGGCTCTTTTCACTGGATGCTTGGCAAGTGGGGCGTAGAGGAGCTGCAGTCATTATAGCAAATAACTCTGTGCTGCTAATCGGCTCATGGGTAGTTTTTAATATCCTCTAACTGGCAGCTTCTTGGCTGGTGCTGAATGTTCATTTCACTACCCTCATATAAGCAATGAAGTCTGGAAAGATTTTTATGTTAAGGATTAGGAAAGCAAGAGCAAGTTTGGAAAACAGAAAACACTTCATCTCATTTTTAACTTGATCTACAAGCCACCTGGTCTTGTTTTTTTCAGTAGATTAGCTCTATTGTACAGAGCTGGTTGCTGCCCACAAATGTAGTAAGGCACTGTCTGAATTACTGCAGGCCAAAGTCAGTGGCTGTGCAAGGAGCAAGTCGGATGAGACTGCCAGCTACAAGCCAAGGCAACAGCAAACCCGAGATTTCCTTTAGCTTGTGTTCTCTGGTAATACCATCTCCAGCATTGAAAACAAGTACAGGAATATGGACGATCTCACAGTTTGCTAAGCAGAGAACATTTCAACAAGTGTCCTTTCCAAAAGACAAATATTGATGTAGATTTCCTAGGAGAAACATGTTAGGATTCAAAAAAGAAGGAAAAGAGGACTCGAAAATATTTCAAGGTCTCATTGAGACAAGCCTATGAAACTGTTTTCTTATTGCTGAGCATGTCTGAATTGCAAATCAGGTACTTAGAAGGTTGAAGGTACTTAGTAATAAGGGGACATAAATGCAAAGATTTTCATAATCCTGGAGATATGTATACATAACTTCCACTTATTTTACTAAGGATTTAATTGATATTTTCACTGTAAAATTTCAATGGATTCTCTGTAAAATTTTAAGCCTGATACATAATTTCCTTTTTGAAATTCATACTGCTTTGTACTGATTGTTCATCAGTTACCCTGCTTGGAAGAACTAATTTTCAGGTAGTCTTAACCTACCTTATGCCTTACAATGTGAATGTGTCTACCTGAAGTAAAAATCAGGTAGGGAGGATTGCTATGGGTTATGACTGCAGAAGCGGTAGGTTTCTGTATTTATCTGTTTATAACCCTCACAATAAAATAAACTCTGGACAGAACTCACCCAGAGACTACTCATTAACTAAAATGATGTTAAAAGAGTCTCTTTGAATTTGGCTTTTCATCAGTGT
The DNA here is from genome assembly GCF_949628215.1 of Phalacrocorax aristotelis. Taxonomy (NCBI): domain Eukaryota; kingdom Metazoa; phylum Chordata; class Aves; order Suliformes; family Phalacrocoracidae; genus Phalacrocorax; species Phalacrocorax aristotelis. The sequence goes on along the minus strand of NC_134276.1, from coordinate 180,969,226 downwards.
GCAGAACAGAAATTGTCACAGCATCCATCAACAGTGAATCAATCTTTTTTCTGTAGTGTAGGAAAGCGAGATTAAAAATATTTCTTTAACCAGGCTTCCTAAGGAAGTAAGGCTTACAGCATTATGCTGTCTGTATGTCAATCCTTTCCTAATAATAAAACTGTATCATTTAATCTACTTGCCAATTTCAGCCAAATTTGGCAGGGGAGTAGCTATTAAACCTCAAAGATATTAAGTTCTTAAAACTTTCATGAAATCAGGAGAGAGATCACATTCAAGCCCTCTCTGAGGGGAGAACTGAACAAGAGTTCAACTATATTATTAGATTATACCAGATAATATTATTGTAAATAATATATATATTATTGTATTATAACAGAGAATCCACATGAGGGTGGAAAAGACAGAGGCATTATGAATGTCCAGCTCTGGGAAGTACCTGTGAGTAACTTTGCCATCTTAGACACCACAGGATCTGTCCCCTGGCCACAACTCGGAAGCAAGCCCAGCTTTGAGGAACTACTTGGTTCTTAATGCTCAGGGGCTTCTCAAATTCCCTGATGGTGCGGGTCTCATAAATTCCTAGATAGTTACATCAGGTATTAATTTTTACATTGAAATACTGCTGCGTTTTTCTTTCTGGAAGCTTGCCTTGTTATTTGGAGCTTGGGCTCATGACTAAGATCAGTGACTGCTTCCAAGTAATGGTTTGCATTTTCAGAAGGGCTATATCCATACTTGTAAATAAAATTGGCAAAAGCCTCTTCTATGTCTCTAGCCCTAAAGTCTCTGGCGTTTGTTAGCCTAAATTCCTCTCCTCTGAAACAGAGTGGCCTGGTTCATCCTGCTAGTGAGGCATGGTCCCTGGCCTGATCCTCCCCTGCAGCTTGCCTAGGTCATGTCTAGGAGACTACTAGTTCACATTAACGTGATACGGGCCAACACAGTGTCCAGGGACATGTTCACAGCTGAGCATTTCTGCCCTGGTCTTCTTTAGCTTGCTAGCAGTGCTGCAGCCAAGAATGCCGATACTCCAACCTGGTTATTTTTTGTACTATTGGGGCAAACAGGGAAGAGAGAGGAATGATTTTATTCTGCTCAGTCGCTTGGGCCAGGACATTGTTTGGCTTGGATTGCATCAGGAGCCTGCTGGATCCTTGTCTCTTCAGCAAACTGCTCATGCCAATACGTAATAAAGTTCTTTGAAAATGAAGATGTACCAAAGCTGCACTTATCATCTTTACAACTGCAAACGATCTTTATTCAAGCAAAGTCCTTTTCAGAGGGGAGTAGTATTTTGAATGTCTGCCCCTACCAATGTTGTGTTCAGCATCCTTGAAGCAAAACCTTGCAAAGGAACAACCTGGTATAAACTGGTAATGCAGAGGTGTAAGAAAGCCAAGAGGAGTCAATGAGCCCTTCACTGTTTAAATGAAAGGATCAGAACTGCAGAGATTTCATCAGGTGCTTTCTGAGAGAGCTGTGGGGCTTTCAAAGGCTGTTCCCAATGTTGGGCTTCAACAAAATATGAAGAAACCTGGTAAAGACTTCATCAGAAGGGTGAAAGAGAAAGGCAGCTGTAACACAACAGTAGAGGTTCTGCAGTAAGTCCTCTTTCCCCTCTCCTTGCCAAAAGCCCACTTCACTGGCAAATAGCAGATCTGTGTTAGCTTCAGCTGTACTGTGTCTGGTCATGCTGTAGTACGTCGCACCGACCAACTGCACTTCAGACATACTGCGGAAGTACAGTGATTATCATTACTCTGCTTCTCTCTCAGTACTTGGCAGTCTGAACATCTGGTTTAAGGTGCCTTTTAAAAGGAACAGGTCAAAATCCTGCACCTCTCTGCAGTTCAGATAAAGTGACCATCATCTATTTTATTGTTTGCGTTTGATTTGATTATTTATGGAATCTTTAAAAGTATTGCGGCACCCTGTCCTTAGTTAAACCTTTCCAGTAGCTCACTATTTCCTTGCGTATTGTCTGTTGGTAGATGAGCTACTTGGCATTTGTATTGCCACGTGTTGTGTGTATTTGAGTCATATCACAGCTGGAAATGGAAAGCACTTTATAAATATCCTCTTGCTTTATGCATATAGACTCCTTTCCAAAGATATTTATGAATTATTTCCTGACTTTCTGAGTACTCCTATGGGGAAGAAGTAGAGAAAATATGCACAAAGCTATTCACTGTTTGTTGGTGTTTTTTTTCCCTTCCTGGTGTGGTAAATGGTAAAAGACAGTTTGTAAAGTCAGTGCCTGGCTCTGTAAGGTGCATCTCATTTGGTAGGATGCTCATGTTGGATATCAGAATATGTACAATGATAACAGACAATGTATAGAAAAGTTTTTCCTTCTAGTTAATGTAGTTTTAAAAGTATAAAAGAGTCGGAGTGAATATTTTTCTGTGTAGCAGAACATCCCTTTGGAATGTACTTTCAGCATTTAATTTTTTATCCTATATATTGCCCATTTTTTAGTTGCATATTCTTAACACCTATGTGCAATTAGTTTCTGATATCTTTTTCTAGCATGCTGTCAAGAAAAAGATGTAAATAATGGCAGATCTAGGGGAAAAGTGCTGTTGCCATTGAAATTGCCGGAGGCTTTGTCATTCCTTCAAGCAGTCAAGATGACTTTTGTGTTCTTGCAGAGTGCTTCTCTCGCATCTGAGAGTTGTTGCTTATTTGAAATGCCAAAGATGCTTCCTCCCTTTTTTCTGTGCCTGTCTAAGATCTCTAACAATTTCTGTAATACTGTGTCCTAAATTTTGCATTGTTTTCCCAAGGTGACACGGTGACCATAACGCGGGTTACCTTCCTCCTCTCGATGGCTCCTAGTGCTACCTCCCATGTGGTGTTTTCTTTCATAGCTCTTCTGCTGTTGCCAGACAAAGTTCTATTCATTTATCATCCTGTATCAGTTTCCTGATTTGTTGTCCAGGAACTTAGGACTGTTTGGAGCTTTGGTACTCATTACAGTGCCCAGTGACCCTTGTGTCCCTCCTCCCCACGTACTCGCTGCCATCTCGGCCCCTGGGCCAGTTTGTTGGTGCCGCAGGTTGCAGTGCATATGTCCATGCCAAGCCATGCAGGCTGGGAACAAGGGTCTTTGTGTGACCAACACTGAGTATCTAGAATTTAGGCAGCTAGAAGTTGATCGTGCAGATAAACAGACACTGAGGTTGGTATGTTGTCCCTGACTATGTAGGTAGTGAGGTGTTGCTGATACAGCAATAAGCAAGAGAGAGCAGTCTAGACAGATATAATGCCGCTTGAGGAGAACATTGTAAATAAAATACCTAGTAAATGGCTTTACCTGGAACTCAGTGGAATTCCCCCCAGTTACCAGCATGCAGGGTGGGGACTTTATCCTGCTGGACATAAATACCAACTGAAATACGCTGCCAGACAGGAGTGTGGGCTGGTGCCCTGTGCAGTTGTTGGCGGTGGTATTCATGAAGGCACGTCAGCAACACACTTTCTTTGTTCGGTGCTTTTGGTGGTACTTTATAAGTACCAATTAAGAAGATAAGTTACGTTTTTTTCTCCCTTCCGTTGTTTAACCACCCGAGAGTTATGTTTAAGATGTAAAATATTGTGAACACTGGGGGAAGGTGGGGAATGAGCAGGAAGGGAGAATGGAGCCGTTTCCTTTCTGATGGCTTTAACTGTAACTAATAGCGTGAACATGTTCATTTTTTATATCGCGATTGATTTAATATTTGTTTGCTGTAGCATAGATCTTTGGTACGGGATTACTATGCCAATTTTATAAAATATATAGAGCACATGTAAAATACATCTACACCTACCTGCATGTACAAGCTTATAAAATAGAAAAAGAAAATAAATCTGCAATTAGTTCTTGAGCTCTGGTCATTTATTTTTGAAAAAAAGGAGGACTGTAACTTCCCAAAACACATCCCCTCCCTGATGCAACGTAAAAGGGTCCAACATTGTACTTCCTCCTTAGAACTTCTGGGGAAATGCATTTTGCCGCCAACGTAACATCCTTTAACAGGTCTCCTGCTGGTCAGACCCTGTGTCCCGCTGTGACAGCCATGACCATGTGTACAACTGATTGTTAGTGGGCAATATAAATCTGATTGGAACATGCCCATTAATTGGTTTGAGAGCTCGATATAGACAATGCTGTCTTATAGCAGATTGTGTAGATAGGCCTAGTCATAGGGTTAATTCTGCTTGACAGCACATCAGCAGCATCTTGAGAGTAATTACCCAACTTAAGTTTTCCCACAGCTGAATTGAGATCTTCAAAGGCTTCTACATGTACAAGTATTATTAACCTATATCTGAAACATGATGTTCCCACAAGGGCTAATTTTTTCTTCCTATTATTAAATATACAGGTTGTAGGGTTAATTTGCTAAGTGCTAAGCCCTTAGAAGAAAACACTACTTGTTAGAGAGAGAAAAATCTGCAGTGCACGACCAAAGCTAATGGTGCATAATGCACACATCATTGTCTTTTTGCAAAGACTTTAAAACAAGTTAAAATTTAGGTCTGGCCCCCTTCCTCTCTCCCTCTCTCCCACCCCCCGCTTTCCACTTTTAAGAAAATCAAACCACTTATTCCTATGTGCAGAGTGAGTAAATTGAAGACACACACAAACAAAACCCTCCTAGGATGTTGTACAATTAAGTACAGATCATTGGATACAATACATATGACATTAATGAAACGGTATCTGCTTCAAAAATAGATTGGAAACATTCATGAATAAATTAAATCCTCTTAATGACTTCTCAAAAATGAAAATGAATGAAAACAATATTTATTTCATAGGAACAACTGTGTTCCAGAATTCACAGCATATAATTTAATAATCCTGTTTTAAATTTATATTCTATTTTCTGCGTTCATTTTGTGATTTGTCTTTAAAATATCGTCTTTGTAACTCCACATTGTAAAAAACCCAAAATGTTAAATATAATAGTTATTATTCGGGTTCAAATGCCCTTGAATGCATTATTTACGTGTGGAGGTTGACAGTCTTGCTAGAGACGATATTTGCTGGGGGATCAGTCTGACAAATGGCTTTTATGGCATAAAGCAGTTCTTGTAACTTACGATCTTTTTATTTTCTTTTGCAGGTCAGAAACAAAGTTTGACTCCAATTCAGGTAGGTTTAGATTTACAGTGTTTTGCTCAATGTACACTATTCAGGTTAATCTCAAAAGAGTAGTTTATCAGTTCAAGTTCAGTTTAGTTTTAAACAAACTGGGGTAGGTCAGTCTTAAAAAGGACCTTCATTTCTCACCCTCTGAAAACAGTATTATTACTGTGAAACATTTCCTTTCATTCCTTTCCTTAATTCCTGTCTCTTCACATTTTCCAAAAGATGATCAGGAAGATGTATCTTGCAACAGGCTTTAATTGATCCCGAAAAATTATAGTACAAATAAATGATAATACAGACTAAAGCAAATAGAGGATTGAAGTGAAGTTTGAGAACGATCACTGCTTTAAAGGAGAATGTTTTTCTTCCTGGTGGACAAAGACATTTCATGGGAATTTGTAGTCAGTGCAGCCTATCTGTCAGGAAACAGATGATTTGTCATCAAATTTTCGTGACAGATGCATGTACACAACGCATGCCAGACCGGTCTGTAGAGCTCGCTTTAGGAGGTTTACCAAAAGGCAGTCTCTCTCAAGTTGTCTTTTTAAAGAATTTTAATGTGTTGTAGGGATTGGGAGGGAAGTGAAGGTCAGTCTAACAGGTTAATGTGTATCTAACAAGACAAAAACCACAGGACAGAAGGGGACAGGACAGTTGGGGAAAAAACAGAGATCCTAATACCAGACTGTTATTTATTCAGTTAACTGTTCCTGGGTGTTCCTCAAAGTTAAACAGTAGTAAATTAAGAATGGGCTGTTCCCTGGAACTAGCTGAAATGTCCATTGCCTGAAAAGGTCTTTCAAAATAGATTTTTTTTGTTAAGATGAAAACAACTACTTTAAACAGAAAACCTAATACTATTATGGCAATTTTGTATTTGGGCCAATGTTCTCGTCTATATGGTTTGCTTAATGCAGTGATTGCAATTGCTTATAATGATATGACTTTTACAATATATATTAATCAGAATATTTATGAAATAGCATGTTTCCTTTTATCCCAGTTATAGCATGATTTGGGTTTGAAATGTAAAGTATTACGTTGCTTTTTCTTTTCACGTTAGATTTTATCTTTGGAACTATATAGGAGTGAAATCTACAGCAGGAAGCATTTATATAGCCAATTCCTACATCTTGTGTACTTGAGTCATCTTGCTTCTATTATGATTTTAGTCTGTGAGTTTGAGGTTACTTGCTTTAAATATTGCTTGAATGAAATCTATGCTAAGATTGCTTCTTGGATCTCGACAAAAGAGATTTACATGGGGGGATAGCTTCACACATTGTCTGCCATCAGCCCCTTTCTTTTAATAAAGTCACCAAAAGTATGGTGTGGAGCAGAACATCAAATGTCTCACTTTTCTGTTGAGGGGAAAATGCTCTCTGCAGAACTTTTATTTGCTCGGTGGGGTAAGCTACAAGCAGTTTCCTGACTTTTTTCTTTTGAAGCAGCTCAACTGTTACATGCAGTATTCTGTGTGCTGCTTTTCTTGCAGTGAAGGCAGTGGTATGGTCTTTCCTAGGGAGCATAGAGTATCGATAAGAAGTTTGGCACCATCGCAGCTATGGCGTGTGCCTGCTCAGTAGATGTCACCAGGCCTCGGTGATTGGACTCTGTAGGTTGAGCGTGAGCTCTTGAATGTCTCTTCTTCATCTGTGTGGGCTCCATAGGCTTGCTTTCCTTGAGCATGGGTCTGTGTTCTGGGCGCAGGTTGTCTCTTATTTCTCACATAGAACTGTTGGAAACCCCAGAGGACAAAAGTAGTTCTCCCTGCCCTGCTTTTCAGAAAACACTCCTGAGGTGTTATTCTTACAAGGTCAGAGCTCTGGCCTTGTGAACACCTGATACAGTTTTGTCTCCGCAAGAGCATAGGGACATAAAGGTTGTAAAAGTATTTGGAAGTAATGATCATTTATAGGAGACCACACAAAAATACATAAATGCAAATGAGCAGTGAAAGACCCAAGATCTTCTCTGCCTCCAGTTTTTCTGCTACACCTAAATACTCTCTGGACGTGAACCAGAATTCTTTGCAGCAGGTGAACAATGTTATTTTTCTGAGTGTCAACATCAGCAGGTACCATGAACGTCAACAGGAAATTTTAGCCTTGTGCTGTGCTGCTTCCCACTTCAAAGTGTTTTGTGTACCATCAGGGGTGGGAAGCAGGCGGTGGAAGGACATGTTGGTGACAGCAGAGAGGCATCCTTGTAAAAAAATATTTCTCTAGTGTGAGGGGGTGCAGTGTCCTCTGTAGCACCATGTTCTGCATAATGTGGGCCTTTGAAGTGTGTAAATGTAGCGTTGGTTTTAGAAGGGCCGCTGCCATTTGAAACCAATGACTATGCAACCTTGAGTTCCTTGGAGACATCTTAAGGTATTTTCATATCCCTCATTTTGTTTTGAATTCCCCAGTCTGTGATTCCTGAGTAAACCAATGATCCCACGAACTGGAACAAACATGTTTCATTCTCATTTATCTTGTGTTACTCAAAACAGTTCAAGTGTTGAATGTGAGAATGAGGTAACTTTATTCTAGAATGAATATTTTCTTCCAGGGAACTGTTGTACAACCTGTCGCGTGCTCTAAATTAGCCCTAATGTTAATTCCAGTCAACTTGCAAGTTTAGATGTACCCTTATTAAGCATTTATCAATGCTTATTGTACTTGTCTTTTCTAGAAATATTTGTGAAGCATTGACGAATTAGAAGTCTTTCTGAAGCAAGTTCAAAGTCTGGGATACAGCTTTAAAAGTGCCCAGTAGGCCCACTGCAAATGTAACCCTGGAAATGTTGTTCAACACTGAAATATTAGGCAAACATTGTCAAAAGAAGATTAATTTGAACTTAAGCATTAACTTAAAAGAAGGCTGTAAAATTCCTATAGTGATGATTGGGATTTATCATATAAATAGCTATAACATCTGTAGGGGACACACATTCTTCACATCATGACTAACAGTTCCATTTGAGAAACTTCTTTTTCTCTGCAGATTCTCTATAAGTTTATAGCTGGCAGAATTTCGGTCTCAGAGACCATGGGGTTAGCTTCATGCTGTTAGAAGATCTTATGAAACGAAACAATTTTGCTTTCCTGTCATAATATGATGAATTTCACTGGTACTGAAAATAGATTTTTCCTTAAAAAGTACTTGAAAGCAAAAAAGGTTGCAGGAAAAATATTTTTTTTTCTCAAAATCTGTTAGGGATCAAAAACCACAGCTGAAACAATTTTGTTCTAATTTTTAGTATTTTGGTAGTCTCTAAAATGCTTGTGCTATGTGCTTGGTTAGCAAATTATAGAACTTAAGAATGTAAGAATTATATTGGAATAATCAGTTAATGAAAGATTTTTCAATTTGGAGAAAACATTATGCTGTTCCATAACAGGAAGCATTTGTAGGTCTCAAAAGCTGTCACTGAACACTGTTAATCCCACTTAGTAATAGAAAAATAAGCATAGGAGATGCAAGCAACTGTCTCAGCATGCTCACTGGTCACCAGGGAATGGTAATGGTGGATTTCCTGCTGCCTGCTGGGAGGGCTGGAGTTTTCTCGGACATCTCCTGTAATATTTGGTGTATCCTGCATGTCACTGTGGATGTGAGCCATGTGATATTCAAGTGATAGTTGGTAGTGAAATCATGAAGGGGAAGAAATTTGAGTTTTGTTCTGTGTTAAAAAGAAAGGGCAAATCCCCAGACAATACACTTGGCCTCCAGTGGAGTTTCTTTTATATATATGTCACTCAGACGGTGGGATGGAGGAAGTCAGAGAGTGCAGGGTGCAATAAAGTTGACAGTTGTGGAAGCACCGTGCTGTAGAAATGCATTTGTGCACCGGCAGACGGGAGGGGAGTGCCCAAGGGCGCACGCTGCCTTCAGCAGCGTTCTTCGTCATTTGCTGTGCCAGCAAAAAGACAGATGCATCTCCAAAACCTGTTCTGTCTCCGTGCTTCTACCCAGATCAAATAGAATGTAGAGATTACCTATGTAATTTTATATCACTGTGTCAATACTTTGGAAACATTCCAATTAGTATCAGGAATTAAGCTATAATAGCTGCCCATGCAGCTAGGGGCTGTGCTGAGGGACAGCTACACACAAGCTTTTGTTGGATCCCTGCTGCCCCAGCAGTCAAATACAAAGCAAGTCGAGGAGCTCCCAGCAGTTCCTGGAATTTCTTTCGCCTGCCTTGTCTGGGCTCACAGTGTCAGCCGGTGACTCTGCAGGTTTCTCCACTCTGCAGGTAGCTTTTTCCACCAGAATGAGTGTACCTCCATGTCTTCAGCACGGCACAATCCTGCCACCCCTCTATCCCCATCACAGTTCCCATCCTTTCCTTTCTCACCTCTTGTATTTACCGGTATCATTTCCTTAACGTGGCTCCTACGATGTACTAACTTGCTAGGCTACATGATTCAGCACAGGTGCTGGAGAACAGTTGAAGAAAATTATAAGGTTGGGGGCAGTCAGATGTTTGCCTCTCATAAATTCCTCTTGGTTGCACTTCCAGATGTTCAGCAGGAGACTTTCCAAACTCTCGCTATCAGCCCTGATTTCCCCTAGCCTGTCATCAGTCACATTGTGTGAAAGTCATCAGTACGACTATTAAGAGCACAAGGAACTCTTCTCCCAAGTAAGAAAGAAATGAAAACCAAAAGGCATCTTAAAAGTGAGCATCTCTTACAGACCCTTGCTACTAGGGAAACCCCAATGAAACTTAACTTGCATGAAACCTTAGGTACCTGAAGCAGCAGGGTACTTAGTAATATCATCCATCAATCGATTGGATCATAGATCTAAATACATATTAACAAATCAATTCCTAAATTTTATTGATGTCAGCTTTTTTATCCAGGTTGTGATAGAGTGACACCTAATTTCTTCTTAGCAAGTCTGAGTAGTTTTAGGAACAGGGAGAAGAAACATTTGGTGTTCATAACAAAATCATATTGACGAGTTCATCAGTCACCCTACAGCCAGAGTATTTGACCTAAAAACACAAAAAGATTACTTGCAGAGTCTGTAACAGGGAAAAGTGGCAAAATCCACTGAGACACTGAAGAACAGGGATGCTCCACAGCTTTTTGGGTGAGGCAAATGACCTCTCCAGTCTCTTTTGACTATAAGGAATTTTTTTCCTTCTCTCTGGCCACCACCAGCACGTGGATTGTTGAAAGGGTGCGTGAGCTGGCACAGAGAGACAGTGGGAAACAGCAACTACAGAAACAGAACAGCAGCTCAGATTACCTTACTTGTTACTTGTCAGTGCTATTTTGTTCTTGGCATTAACAACTTTACAAGCAGATCATTAGGGATGCAGTGGCTGGAGAGCACGGTCTGTTACATTTGTTCAGCAGTGAGATGAGCATTTATATTCAGATGCAAGCTGAACCATGTGTTGAATGTTTTCAGGGACATACTGCAGTGTGATTGGAGTATAGATGGCTGGGACATCTCACTGGTGCATCCCAGTGAACCGTGTACTTGCAACAGCGCTGACCTGCAGTAACTGATCATTGCCCTGCTATTCTATACCTTGTAAAGGATGGCAAAAGTTGGTCAGATTGTTTCAACATATAGAACAATGTTTTAATTTGTGGAGGGCTGATTAAAAATGTTGTGAGCGTGCAGGCAAGCTTGCTCATGTAGGATTTTTAAAGAAGGCAGACAGCTGCCAGAGGACTCCAAATGTATAACTTTCCAAATTCTAATACTAGCTTTGCAGTTGCAGATGTCTTTTCCTCCAACTTTCTTCATCTTATTTGTATCTGAGCTGGGCTATTCCTTGCTATCATTGGCATGATTCTTCTCAGCTGTCAAAGTATTTTAATAGGAAGCCTGTTCGCTTCCATAAGGTAGAGCCGTGGATCTACCTACCAGAGGAGGCCAGCAGCCTTGATCAGACTCACAACAGCCTGAAATCTTTCTGTGTGAATAATTTGTGTAACTTCTATTTTGCGGGGATTCTTTGAGAATATATTCCTCCCTCCAAAAAATCCTGTTTGTGTTCTCATTAATAGGGCAGCCACTTCAAGATGCTCTGCCCTTGTGAGCTAGCACACACGCTCACCGTGCCGCTCCTGCACAAAGCATTGCCTGTTGGCATGTGCTAAGAACTGTGCATTAAAGGGCCTTGCTCCTGGAGCCAGGAATATACTATCAACAAAGACAAATACAATTTTCTATTTTTGTCTTACAGCTACTTTAATAACCATTGCTGCTTCTATCTTGCCTTGCTGTGAGGATCTTGCAGAGAAGAATCTTACAATGTGTTTAAATTGGTCCTGTAATGAAAATATTTAGATTTAGGTTTTCCATTCTATTATCATTAATGTAAGCAAATTCATCAGATTTCTTTAGGAGAAATTTTTTACCCTTCTTTCTAAGTACTAAAGACAATCTTTTCTATTTTGTATTTCATTGTAAATAGCTAAAAAAGGCTGTCTTTAGGAAACAATTTGGCAAAAGTAGTCTGAGAAGACATGAATAATATATAAATCATAGTTTTATTACATGGAGTTGGAAACTGTGGTACTTAGTTAAATTATAAACTATAAAGCAGGTTGGCTGAAGATTTTTTATTCATCATAAATATAGCTGCTTCAGATAGGTTTGGTCTACTGAGGAGTTAGCTTATCGTTAGTCAGGAAATTGCTCTTTCAAGTTAGCAACATTCAGCAGCGTAACTTCTTTACTGTTCTGGAGGGCTGGATTTCTTAAATACAAAAATGTTGTGATTCTTAGACCTGTTAATCATTGTGCAGTTTTTTACTGAGCAAGGCTACCTAATTACTTTTCAAGAGCTGCTTGCATTGCAGTCTTGTTGAGTGGACAAAGTAAAAGATTTTTGGTGATACTCTTGAATTATCCTACACTTACAAACTTAATAAAGAGTTTTTCTGTTCCTTTTAAATGAAAATTCATTCAGTCAGATTAACCCTATTACAGACTAACTGTGATAATTAACTTTGCCATAGTCCCATTTAATTAGCTAAAAATGGAGTATGTGCAAGAGAAGCCACAAGAATGGACAAGCAGGGAGGTTTCTGGTCACAGCTGTGGCTCATTGAGATGGTTATATAGCTCAAATGCGACTTACCCACACCATGCACAGCTCGAGTCAGTTGTATTGTTTCATTGCTTTTTTAGTACTCTATTCATTTAAACCATGAAGGGGGGGGGGGGGGGGGAGGGGAGGAATGGAATTGCTTGTCTGCTTTATAATTTGGAAGCTGAACTATAACTCATTTGTAAGTGGAGTGTTACAGCATTCTGCATCATGTACATACTTCTGCAGAGGTTTTGAAGAATGGCAACACAGGATACTGTTTAGCTCACTGCGTGGTGCCAGGAAACAAGAATTCTGTAGGATACAAGAATACTTCACATCTCTACTACCTTCTGGTGCAGAAGCTACCGGCATCTATCTGGATGTGTATAGGTAGCTGAGATGTGCAGGTTTGGACTTAATTTGGATGGCTGCTTCATATTTTTAATGTTGCATGGGCATCTGCTGATTCCGTACCCAGTTCCAGCATGTCTGGCAGCTCCGTGGCCTTGGGCAGAGTACTTTTTCCCTGTGCTGTTTTCCTCCTGCCCATTGTCTGTCCAGTTTGTTTACATGGCAAGGCTTTTCAGGGACAGAGGTGTCTCTTGCTATTGAGCATGTCCAATACCTAGTGCAGTGGAAACACTTTCTCAGCTAAGATCACCTCTTAGGTCCCCCATAAATCAAATCATGGGTGGACTGAGTAAACGAAGTTATGCTAGAAAGAGTCTCTGGAAAGCAATATAAAAGGCAGCATGGTAAATGTATTCAACTGAATTAAAGGTTTTCACACTGCCTACGCAGCCACCCGTACGACAAAATTTGTGTCAGGGGATCTCAGTTCTGTGCAGAAGAAACACAATCCATGTGAATGGTCTTCCCAGGTCCAGAATCCCTCACCTAATTGAACTGCATGATTTCTGCAGCAGAATGCATAACTGTGGCTATAGACTAAGGCCTGAATTTGTTTGTTAAAGACTAATATGTAATAATAGTGGAGTTTAAATGACACGTAAATATGAGCTGAGGGCTTAGGCATGTAGGACAGGAAATACTGATAGAATATAAAACTTTCAAAAACTCTTTAAGAATAATATTCCTATCAGTGATATGGGTCTAAGAAAGCAGGTTTTTACCTGTTTATCATAGGATCATTCACCCATGTGTTAATTTCTGGGAAAAAAGATAACCCCTTGTATATCCAGATATGAATGGTACTTAACATAGTGGGGCCTGGAGGACGTTAAATGTCCTGGTCAATGGCAGTTCATTAAATCAGTTTGAATCTTGCAAAATTCTGAGCAGTCTGATCTCTTCCACAGGCCATGAGAGCTGAAGATGCTGCATACTTGTCACGCATCAGTTCTATGGCATTTTCCATTTTTGTGGAAATAATACCAATTTTGAAGGGAAAAGGAGGTGGAATCAGAAAGGCAGTTCTCTGTGAATACTGAAGAGATCCTAGGAAGATGTTTGTTACTATATACTATATTTGGTACATTCTGATGCATTATCAAGACAAGTTGTTTCTTCCTCCTTAAAAAGTAGTCTCTTTTTAAGCTGTATCTCCCTCCCAATATGCCTGAATTTACTCTGAATCAGTAAATTCCTTGCTTATTTTAGAAGTCCATGTTGAGTCTCCACTGCAGGTCTCCACTCCACACTCCAGGAAAGTTTAAAAAAAAGATCTGAAGTACTTCCATTCCCTTCTCATTCATTCCCACTCACCTGAGAATTCCTCTTGCTCTCTTTTCTGGTGGCTAACAAAAATTTTCATCTTCTTTTGCCTGGAGGCCAAGCAGCTGAGGAGGTTGACCTGGGGCCCTTCCTTGATTTAGGCGATGACTAAGGCTGTGATGGGAAATCAAATGCCAATTCAGTAGTTCCTAGACCCTTCTTTTGGTGGATGACTGCATCGATCATCCTAATAAAAGGCGTCCCTTGTTCCTCAGCGCTTTTTGTTCCGCCTCTTTCAAAATAGACCAGGTCAAAGGAGGAGAAAGCAGAGTGTAAGATGGCAAGATTAGTGGCCTATGTGAGATACTGAAATCCAGTTCCTACTTGGCTTCTCATGAAGGAGGGAAGTTCTTCTGTTAATGGGATGCCCTACTGAATCAGAAGAAGTTGAGAAAAAATGTGGCTCCTCAGCTGAGGAGCGTTCTCACTTTTTTATCCAGAGAGTCTAGCAGCTGCTTCATGTTCGCTTTCCAGTTTATCAGTAAAACCAAATCAAACCAAACTTGACCCAACTCCCTCTTTTTGGCTGAGGAGAAGAATTGCTTAGGAACTTGTCTTCAGCCACCCTGGCTCACCCTTCCTGGTCTGGGAGGAATCCACAGTTTCAATAAGGACAGCAACAACTTCAGCCAGCAATAGCATCATTTCAGTTGTGACTATCTGGGGGTGCTCGTCCCTGCTGTGACCTGAATTGAGCCCAGAGGAGATCTAGGGCAGCATAAAACCACTGGGACAATCACCACACTGCCAGCCTCACCAACCTCTGGGACAGATGAGAGGGCAAAACCCTGGCATTCAGGGGGTGCCCCCCTCAGCCCCCATACACTATGTGTCAGATGGCTCCTTCAATTTCAATAGCTTATCTATGGGACAGTCCGCAGCCAAACAGCAGGCAAAGAGGACTGCTAAGGTGGCTATTGCCTTTGTGCTTTGATGAATTTAACAGGACAGGATGGTTATGGTCAACGTGTCTGCTCTTTTTCTCATTATTTTCTCACTACCATAAAGTGCATTTTCCTGTTTTGGTTTTAGGCAATGTCTCATTAAGCACAGCACCTTTGTGGCTGAGTGCATGTTGTCCAAAATGGCACATCTGTTTTGATTAGCATGGTTTATGGGGTCGTGAATTTGAACAAGGAAGAGGTAAAGCTGTTTTTGTTTCTTCCCTCCGGATTTGTCAAAGAGAAGAAAAACCCTTAACATCTTTTCTATACAAGATGATGAGAATGATATCATACTGTATTAGTTAAAACTGGAAGAAATCTGTTATTTGAAAAAAATAATCTGTTTCAGGTCATTAGACTGTACAAACTAGCCAAGTTATAATTCTTAATGACAGAAGATTCAATAAAGATTAAAATATTTTATGTTTTTCTTTCATTGATATAGTGCTGTAAATTGATGACCAGTAAGAAACCACATGAAAGATCTGTCAGCTTTTACTATTGCACAATTTAGTCTCTTATCAAAACTGATTTCAGGTTTTGTAGTACTAAAAGTAAAGGGAAAAATGCAAGCTGCTTCTAATCAAACTGGAATGTTCAGTGATTGCCATCAAAATCTTTATGGTGTTGATCTGAGTATGAAGCAAAGAACATTAATTTGTCTTTTGTTGACTTAATTTAGTGGCAACCACAGCCTTTAAGATGTAATGGTAGAAAAGTTTGTGTCATATCACTGCAACTGCCACTGTACATGTGAACACCCATCTGCTTAGGATTAAGTCCTAAGTCAAAACACCAATGAGGTCTAATGCTGCCGGTTTAAGTCAGACACAATTTGCACTGAGTTTTATGCAAGTAAGGACAGCACGATCAGGTCTTAAGCCAGACAACAGTGAATTAAGTTACAAGGGATGAAAGTATTTCTGCAGGGAAAGAATTGCATCCCTATGTGATCTGATCAGGAGTCTTAGCAACCCTGTTTTCCATCGGGGGCTGAATTACCATTCTCTATTGTTTGGTATTCCATTGTCATGCCCGCCTATTGCTCTTTACAGAGTAAGTGGTCCCAGGCTTTTCATCAGCCATGGTCCAGGTGTCTGAACAATCTTCGATCTATATGACCTTCTCCAAACACCATGCCTATCAAGATTACAAAATCCATATTCACAGTGTTTGGTTGTTCTGAATAAACCCTGGAGCATCTAATTTAGTGCCAGTCTTTGCTCTTCTTTACTAGCTGTAGCAACGGAGGTGCCTTGATTATTTGTATAATAGCCTTTTCAGGTTGTTTCTGTGTCTAACTTTCACACAGTCTGTGTGTGTCTGTGGAGAAACAGTAGCATTTCATTTGGAGGGATATTTTATACAGGCTTATTGCCACATCAGGGGGAGTGGGTTCATCTTTACTAACTGTTAACTGTCTACCTTAACACAGCCCTCTGAGATTCATCCAGAGTCAGCTGGAAGAGATAAATATCGTCAGAGGGATTCATCCCTTCTGCAGGAGAAGTCTGTCTGGGGCTGCACTGAATCACCTTCTTGAGTGCCCATCAACTTTAGAGTTAGGCATGTAACTTTGATGGTTAGAGCTAGGGGAGATTATCTCCATCTGGAATGGATGTGCAGAGAGCTGGGGGTGAGTGGGTGTAATCCCCAAGTCACTTTCCACAGCTACTGCTCTGGAGGTGTAGTGGAAAAAATTCATAAATTTAAGAGGAGAGCTATGCAACTATTCTTAAGTTCTTCTGCTGGATGTCAGCAAACCACCTATACACAGAGCTTGGTTGCAGCATATTTATGGGAAGGATGAGTTAACCTGCAATTATTTTAGTTCTGTTTCTCCTTGTATGCTTTTTTATTTCCCTTTTCTTTATGCACCTTTCTTTTAAAAATCCAATCTGCTTATGTATCTCCGGTTACCATTACCCCAGAGAACTGCAGCAATTTTAATCTTTCTTTGAATTATGAGTAAGAAATGTCAGATATGAAAAAGCTGACAAAATGTGTTTTGTAAATAGATCATTCACCACTGCTCATCCATTCATGGGCAGGAAGAGAAATACATAACTGAAAGAGAGATGGGCTATGGGTAATGAGAATGAATGAAGAATGTTGTAAATGTATTAAATTTAGCTTCAGGCAGGGCCCAAAGATTAATCTGCTCTTTGGCATGTTTCAGAAAGGATGTGAAATTTTCCAAAAGCTTAGCAGGGAGAGATTTTGCTGATTTTACGTCGCTATTATTGAGCTTTTAGAAAGTCAAAGCCTTTTAGTGTGTGATAACCATTCTAACGAAGTTAAGACACCTGACACAGTAAATGCAGATGCAAAAACTGAAAGATGTGTTTTTAAAACATTAACATTTAGAAACAGAAGCATTCTGTTTCTACCTTTTTTCAAGGAGGTCATAAGAACAGAATCCCTCTGTTTATATTCTCATTTAAAAAGTGTTTACCCATAAGATTTCTGATGTTTGAAAGTGCTCATATACTCACTTCCATACTATTATCTCCCCTTGAGTCAGTGGCTTTTTTTGCCCTGCCACACACTCTGTATTTAAAAAATTTAAATGAAGTCCCAGGAATATGGATTTGCTGAGCGATGGGATTTGGAATGTCAATTGTCAGTGCCAACAGAATATCTGGAAGCTGATTAAGACATACTTAGGTTGAAGTGGTGGAAAAAATGTGCTGGCGAATAAAAAATCTGCTGCATAAAATACTGTGTTGAGGGTATTAGGGCTCTGGAAACAAGTTTAAAAGGCAAGAGGGGAAGCTATAGCATTTCACTGACATTTCACTCCTCCCTGCTTTCAAGGATAGGAAGAAATCCCTGGTTGAAAGATTACTGTCAGAGCTAGACTTTAGGTCACAAGTCAGTAGTAGCGTTAGACTGTGGCAAACTGAAGTTACGCTGGCCACCACTTATCCAGTTAATTGGCTTTGCTGGAGAGGAGAACTATAGGAGCTCTCTTTTTAAATTGTTCTATTTTCTTTACTGTCTGCATGTCTGAGACTCTTCCCTTGCACCACAGCGATGGCATATCTCGGGCGTACCTGGATATGTGTCATTGGGGCAGTATGATTACACAGGGCTGCATTTTACTGTTAAGAACAGCAGGATGTTGAAACCTATGCCGGCAGCTGCTTTTACTCCTTTGGTTCAAAGCATCACAGTATAGACCATATAAAAAGTAAGTCCCACTCCTAAAAAAAACAGAAATGTACATAGCTGAACTGTAATCCTAACTCCCTTGCTCTAGTCTCTGTAAAAGTAATTTCTTTAATGATACATTAACATAAGTTTTCATGCTCCCCTTTGCTTTCTCACACAAGGAAGGTCTGTGCACAAAGGACGTGCTCCTGGGCAGGATGTGTAACAGACTGGGGGGACTCCCCCTTGGGGCATGCCCCCTCCTGGGCTCCTGTTTCTGTGGAGGAGGGAGTGAGTACCTGAGCACCTCCCCACCTCCTGTGAAGACTATGCACAAGTCTAGGTTCGAGACCCATGTTGTCACATGCTTAGGATGCCTGCTAGTATGGCACCCAGAATGGCAAGGCAACCTGACTGGGTCTGGGTGGTAGTAAGGCACAGACCTTCATCGAAATGCCCTTGGCCTTACGGTGATCTGATTACCCTTCATCAGATCAAGAAAGGGGTGGACCATACAGAGACTCTGTCCATCCCTCACCGCTCTGCCCTCCTTCCCACAGCGAAGGGCGTTACTGGGAGACTTCAGAAGCTGAAACTCATGAGCTTTCCACTGGCACTTTGCCTCTGAGAATGTTTTTACTTACCCACAAATGATTGAGCTTTAATGAGTTTCTCATAATTTGTATGAGCAGTAACAGTATATTTCTTTCATTCCTCTGCCAATACTTCCTGCATATTTTTTTTAAATTTTCATAAACTGTATTGGCCAGTGCCAGGTTTAAACCTTGCACAGATGGAGGTGGACGAGAACATTAAAATGCCTAAGTAATCAAATGTATTGCAGCCTGCAGTTCCGCTTTAGCATTTGGGTAGGAGTGTGTTACTTCATATTTAAAAACATAAAGGTCATCTGGTAAAGAAGCTGAAAGAATAAGGCAGGGTGTTCTTCAAATTCATAAAGATTAATAAATGAAGGGCATTTGGTGTCATCTTCAGTGCAATGTAAAGAATAAGATTATCTAAGTTATGCAGAAATTCTACCTTTAATTCAGGCTGTATTTACAGACACTTCCCACCCGTATCTCATTAGTTCAATGTTATGGTTTATTTGTGCAAGTCTTTTTAAAAACTAACAAACGATGTGGAATTAGGGAGTTACAGCAGTGATAGCGGGTACTTTAAAAACATTCAAAGCAAGAGTGAAAAATGCTACACCCTCAGGAGAACAACTGATACTTACTGAAGCCCATGCAAACATTTAAAAGACCTAATAAATATTAGTGAAGAAAAAAAAAATAAGAAAAATAGTCTCATGGGATGGGCATAGGAAAGTAGATTGTTAAACACAGGGATAGCAGAAAGATATGCTAGTACAACGCTGCAAATAAAATTATTATTTGCTGTGCTCATCCAATTTACATATTTGGATGGGTGTATAGCCTTTGCTATACATTCTTACTGCAGGAAGAGGTAAAATATTCAAATAGAGGTGGCTAAAGTTAGTCCCGGGGGCTGAGGTAGCCACAGCTAGAACTGTGAGAACAACAGGAATTTTTTATTTGGGGACAAAACCTGTATATGGAAACAAGGTTGGGCACTTGTGTGTCCAGGAAAGTTTGCTTTAAGTTGGCAAGCAGAAATAAAAGATTTTGGCTTTCTTCAATGTTTTGAACTGGGGCAGGGTGTATATCCCTCAGATTTTTTTTTAACATAAATGGATATTGGAAAGGAAACATTTCAAACAAAGGCTTGAACTATATGCTTTCAAAATAAAGAGTGGAAAGCGGTTGAGCTATTTGAATTTTGTCCAAATTCCCCAATTTTTCCAGTCAAAATTTTTTACAAAGTTTGAGAAATTTTCAGCAGGTTTCCTAGACCCCTAGAAACTACAGTTTCAGGCATTTTTATTATATGGAAAGAAACTACAAACAAATTCCCAAACCTGCCATCAACTCAAAACTCAGGCCCCATTTAATTGGATACTTAATTACTGGCACCCACAGGTTGGTTTCCTAGATCGCACAATCAGCCGGCTGTGACGGCCTTTCTTTTCGGTGCTTCCCTGGTACAATGCTGCTGAACCCCTCTGTGACGCCCAGGAATGCCAACAATAGAGATGATCAGTCACTGCACACACAACTCCCCAAAGGATGATCACTTTGTTTCAGGTCTTTCTAGAAAACAATAGTTTTGCAAGTATTTTTGACTTAACATTTCTTACGGTGTAGATTAAAAAATGCGTTACTTAGAGTAACAGTGTGAAACAAATCTTAGACCTAGTGGTGGCCGTGCCGGATACTGAGGTATAGAGGTTGAACGTTGAAAGTTTTGCTAGTGAGGCTGCTTTAAGTACAACAGAGTAAGAATCCCTCCTCCCCCCCACCCCCCAAAATCCACCAAATGAATGGGATGGTGCCTTGTGCCAGTGAAACACCATCATGTTTCATGTCAAAATGTGCAACCATTTTAATGTAGATGAAGGTGGGGCTCTGAAACTGATGTCAGATATGGCCTCTACTGAAAATCTGCAGGTCATTAAGCTGCCTGGGAGGGAGGGAACTTCATTTTTAAGGTCCATGTTGGAATGTGGCTTGGAGGTCCCCAGGTCCTCTAGTTCTTGCTCTAAAGCCAGAAGCTGCGAGGCTTGTTTGGGTTTTCTGTGAGATGCTTTATGGACTGTTGCTTGTGGCATGGGAACCAAATCATTTTTCAGAAACTGATTGTGCTGTTGGCTCCGTTCTTTTCCTGCAGAGATTTGGACCATACTTTACCTCTTTAGTTGTTTTATAGGAAGGAATCCTATTGAGAACACCTGGAGTGATACAATTACAGCATCAGCATTTAAAACCATGGGTATGCCTTAGCTTCCTGGGGAGCTGGGAAGAAGTCAGGGAGCGCACAAAGATTTTTAGGCTGACTGCAAACCATTCAGGGTACTAGATGCTCTTTAAATTTCAGTAGAGGTTTGAGCTTAGTCCCTTTTAGGCAACCAAAAGCAAACCTTTTCTGCTAAGGCTAAGAGCGCTCTGCAGCCAGAATGTGTCTTACTCTGGTTGCAATCTGATAAACGTGTGAAGGGTAGAGAGGGAAAACCCAGCAACCTCCGGCATTCCAGTCCTTCCCCATCCCTGCAACTTCCATTGTTGCGATGCTGCTAAATCCGCTTTGCCTGCTCAGAACTTAAGTAAACAGACATTGTACTTGTGGGGAGTTATGCAGCATTTAAAAAAAGGTCTGAGTTTGTTGAATAGAGTTGGAGCAGTACTGGGGTAGCTTGGTGTCAAAGGTTGGATTTTGTTATATCCAGGATGGGGTTGGGAGCTGACATAATGGTGTAGCTTTTCTTGAGAAATCTGGTTTTTTAAGTGCTCACAGCATGCTTAGAGAATGAAAAGTACAGTATGTTTCAGTCCTTTTCCTGGAAAGTGCATTGTCTGCTACCTGCTCTCTGAGAAAAGATTGAGTCCAGATAATAAACCAGGTAATTTATTTTAAGTTCTGAATTCCCATGCTTTGCCTTTTGTAATGCTGAGACAGTGAAGATCTTTGCAACAGAGGGATTACAGGCTTATTTGAATTATAAAGGCACTGACCTCAAGCAACCTTTTAGTCAAATCCGTTGTTCATGTGGTCAGCTTATAATCATGTTTCTGTGATATTAGTGCAAAGAAGTAGTGTCAATGCTGAGCTCAGAGGTTTACCCTATTCTAACCGTAGAGTTTCCATCAATCAGGGGCATCACAGTAAGTCATCACAGCAGTATTCCTGTCATCTTTGCACCCCTTGTCCTGTATTCTCACCTTCTGCCTTGCATTGCCTCCAGTGGTTGTTTAACCTCTTAGTTAACTGATTCAGCTCACTAGCCCAGGAAAAAAGCTGTATAATCCTCTGCTTGTTTAGTGAACTGAACTTTCTCCCACAAATGGATAATAAGCACCAGAGCTGTTGAATGGTGAGGAAGCAGCAGGACCAAGACAACTGAGAGCAGAGGCAGGAGAAGGGCAGGAAGCTGATGGATTGCTTTAGCCATCTTACGACACCTTCCCCTAAGTCTACCTTGCTAAAACTTCTCCACTTTGCATACAAAATACTAGATGTCGATTAGAACAGAAGCCCTCCATGTATCTCCCATGGGACCTTCCTGACCAGCAGGTTACTGGCTGTTCGGGTTGAGTGGGTCTTGGTGAAGCAGAGACATCCCTATGAAAACATTTGCTTCCAGCAAGTAAGCATTTCATGTTTCTTGTGTTTAAAAACCTGGTTTTATGGAAGATTTCTTACTGAGCCCTCATCAGTATTTTGTATTTTGCCCTCTCTGGTGAAACTCTC
Source organism: Phalacrocorax aristotelis (assembly GCF_949628215.1). Taxonomy (NCBI): domain Eukaryota; kingdom Metazoa; phylum Chordata; class Aves; order Suliformes; family Phalacrocoracidae; genus Phalacrocorax; species Phalacrocorax aristotelis. The sequence goes on along the minus strand of NC_134276.1, from coordinate 180,946,869 downwards.
TGTAAAACTTCCTTTTAGAATGAACCACAAACTCGACTTTCAAACCTAAACAAAATCTCTGTACAGCTCCTTCCAGAATCTGGTCCAATCAAGGCTACGGTTCTTTGACTTCACACTCCCAAGCACACGCTGCAATAAAGGAAGCTCAGACACCCAGTTCACTGTCTTTTTGAGTGAAAAAGAAAAGAAATAAAGATTCCCTGTAGTGTAAGGAAAAATTAATGAAAAGAAAAAAGAAAGTGGAAAGGCTGAAAATGAGAAGTTGGACACACAGTGTGTAGAAATCATTTAATCAAATTAAAATCTAATTAAAATCTCTACCTGCAGCTACTTTTCAACCCAGCTATTCTTGCTTACTGTCAGTTGGTGTGCACTATGTTTCTGCTGGCTAACTTCTGTTTTCTTAACACTTCTTCTTCCAGTCAAGCCTGACCTACCTCTATCTCCCCATTTGCTTCATCCCAGGGCTCTCTTGGCAGAAGTTTTGGCATTAAGCAACCAAATAAGCAATTGTATATATGAGGTGTGAATTGACTTTGCTTCAGTAAGTACGGAATACCTTGCAAACTCATTCGGGGCTATTTATGCAAGGTTTCAGCAGAGTTTAATTTTGAAGTAAATGTTAAAGTGAAAGGAGGTACAGTGCTGTCTCTGAATGCAAAGCATTATTTTACACCTCGTTAGGTCTATTTTTCCTACTAATACAGCAGTGGCAATTGGACAAGTAAAAGACTGGTGGGATGAACAAAAGTGGTGTTCCTCTCCTGAGCATGCCAAATCCGTTCTGTAAATGTGGCTTTAAAAAAAAAAAAAAAGACCCCAAACCACATGGCAGAAGTCAGGCCTCCCAAGGAAAACCTGCACTTCAGCAGTTTGCAAAAACTCGTGCATCTCTTTATTTAATGCTTCAGACCCTCCCTCCCCTTGACATTAGAAGGATCATTTGTCTGCATGCAGTTAATTTGCTGTTTTACTTAAAAGATTTCCTCAAGGAAATAGGCAAAATAGTATCATTGTGGTTGGATTTTTTTTCTGCTTTTGAAATTGTGAGTTTTCATAAATGCTGAAAACAACTTGATCCTGTAACTTAGCAGGGCCTTTATTAATCTCCATAAGTAAGATTAATATTAATCTCTCATAACAAGTCTTACCCTTGTTTTGGGCCCCACTGGTCCCAGCCCAAGCTTATGGTGCAACAGTTATCATGGGGGAAGTGTCCTGAGCATGTGCCTGAGAGGCCCTGTGAGAATAAACTGTGTAGAGGAGGAAACTTATCCTTAATCACAGCTCCATGCAAGCTGCTGAGCCCTTGTCCAGAAGATTTAAGAGTATTACAGTAACTGATAGTATCAAGATTCCTTTTTTTAGGGGTATCATATAGCAAATGGTTCAAGGGGTATCTCCCATCACTACCTGCATCATACCTCTGGCATCAGCTAAGTGTGAGCAAACCAGGACAAGAAAGGAGCCACGAAATGTGAGCTGTTTCACATAAAAACGTGCACAGCTTTCACAGATGCATCAATACTGTTGTAGATTTAGTGATGCTCTATTTTGACCTAATAATGACAATGCTGTGGCTTTTGAATACCCGGTCTTTTTTTTTTTTCCTGTAGAAGAAGCTTTGCAGTGCTACTCCTTCATACCCTGTTTTTCTTGCTTTCAAGAGTAAGATTTAGCTGCTGATACAGGATTCTAAAAGGCTTGTGGGTAACGGAGTGAATTAAACATTCCTCTTCCAGCTGCTGCTGTTCACAACACTTTTGACAGTTAAAATACATCACACATTCTCCTGTCTGTTTAATATAAACAATTAGTATTTTAAGTGGAGTCCAGAATCAACCCCAAATAGAAGGATCCAGACACACAGTTCAGATAGGAAACTAAGCAGTGTCCTAAATTTATATAAAAGTAATTTGCAGTCAGTTCAGTCTATGCTTAACATACTGTCTACCGCAGCACATTAGACTGTGCCAGTGGCTTGTCTTTTGGGGTTTCATTCTTCATCTCAAAATTATTTTAGTACGACTTTTTATCTGAAGTTTTTTAGTATGAAAAAGGCATGCAAGATGCAATACTACACACAGAAAAAAAAGAAAATCAGAATAAAGTATTTTGGTTTTCATATAATGATTTTTTTGTACAATGAACCATTTTAATTAACCCAAGACCAATTTTGGGGGAAAGTTTGTTTAAAGAGAATTTTCCTTTTTCTTCCATTCTGAAGACATTTGAAATCCCAAAACTCATTGAAACAAACAAAAAATAATTGGACTTCTCTATACACTTACTTCCTTCAAGCTGAAGTAATCCTGAAGTAACAGAGGGGCTTTAATGCAAATTTAATTTTAGTATGGAAGCAACATTATGAGAATAGTGCAATCTCTGTAGTTTTAAGAAGTCTAACATGATCTCTGCAAAGTGCAAATTGCTAAAATTTATTTCCAAAATGAGAGAATTTCTAATAAAAGGGTTATAAACTGAGAAAGCTCCTCACTCCTTACAAAAGGCATCCAAGATGCAATGCTACACATACATAAAACCTTTCTTTTATAAGCCTAGACAAACATGGCTCCATAATGTAGAGGAGGTAGCATTCTGTATAATATTATTTCACACAGGTGGTATTGAAATTCTCTGTACCTGAAGTCAAGGCCTTTGTGGATGTGAGGATCTCTCTGGAAACCTCTCTGAGAGCTTTTCCATGTAAAAAGCTAAGCACGTGCCCAAATAGGAAACTGGACTAGGTCTACCTCTATTGTATAGGATAACATCATATATAACCCTCTAACTACCAGCATGGGTGAAATATTTAATAGGAAGCATTTAGCCTCATTTCTGCATGCCAGGGAGAAAGCTAAATTTTAGATGATAAACTTTACATCAAAGACTGGTTTTCCCTGTATGCCTTTGCAATGATTAGTGGCTTGACTGCACTGGGGCCTCTAGGACCTACAATAGTGCAAATAATAAATCATAAATAAATGACTTGCCAACTTTGCGAAAGAAAGACAGATAATTAGTTTCTTTTAAATTGAGACTTCATCCAAAATTACATAGTCCCCTCAGACCCACACGGCAGCTTCTGCAGCTGTCAACTCGGTTTGCACCTTTAAAGAAAAAAAGGGGCAGGGCACAGGGAGTAAAAATGAAAACAGCTTCAGGTTGTTCAATTTCCTGTTTGTTTAAATTTGTCCTTCCTGACATGCAGATTCATCACACTCCTTTCCTGCTGACTACTTCATTAGATTAGTTTAGTTAGGTATTCAGAGGGATTTTTATCTTCTGACTCAGAAAATTCTTGTATTCCCCTAAGAATTTTCTGTGTCTGACTGGATTTTTTTGTCTTTGTAGTTTTAGCTGGACTCCTTGAAGAAGTTGCTTTTTAAATGACTGCTTTTGAGGTCTCCAAATAGCATCTGAGGAGCCAGCTCAGAGCCCGATTCCTGCTTTTCAGGAAAACTGATCTGTGCCAGCACTTTACCTCTTATAATGTTAATCAGCCATTTTTCTTAATCTTTTTAAACAATTGGTTTTCCAAGGGTATTTCTCCTTGCTGCCCATGTCCCTTCCAGGTGTCCACTTCAGAATATTTTTGTCCAGTTCCAAAAATGCACCCCGGTGTCTCAGAGTGCAGCCTGCAAGCCTGTCCCATCAGGTTTTCATCACTCACCTGTTATAAGGCAGAGAGCTAAGGTTAGGAGTATATTGGGCCATTTAGCACTTGATGAGAAATGCCTTTGTGTATCCATCCCATCTTCTTTTAGTCCTTTCTGAGGAGGGTGAGAGCCAGGTTAGGCCGGAGCCCTCATGTGTGCTACTTTGAAGGGTTCAGTGAATTGAAGGTGATGCTTGTTGACATGTGAGCTCCAGAAATGTATGGAGTGTAGTTGCCAACTAGCCTGCTTACACAAGAGCTTCGTCCGCCTTCATTTCCCTCTCTGGGCAAAATGACGGCGCTTAGCCGCCCTTGGCTGTTGGAGCTCAGCGGTACCTTTGAACATCTTTGAACAAGAGGAAACATATGGGCAGAATGGCACCGTGCTTGTTTTCCAAAAGTCTGGGTGAAAAAGCAGAAAAAACGTAGTCACCCGTTCCGGCTTTAGTGTCATTTCTCCTCTCCCCGATCATGGCTTGAGCTCCTAGCTGATGCCCCGAAACACAGCTGTAAAATCCCCGGCACGTCTATTTATTTGTGAGGTTACTCTTCCCGAGTATATTTGCTTATGAAATCGGCAGGTGGAGACACGAACAAGGCTATGTGCTGCCGCGTCTCCCGCCGGCGGCGCCGGGCCCTGCCGCGCTCCCCCCGCCTTGAGGCGGCAGCCGGCGCTGAGGTGAGGAGCCCCGGGGCGGGCCGGGGGCCGCAGCCCCTTCCCCCGCCGCCCTTCCCGGCCCTCGGCGCAAACAGCCCTTCCGGGGGCAGCGGGCGGGGGGGAGCGGCGGGGTGTTACACATCCTCCTCCCCCTCAAACGCCATGGCCTGCGGGACCTTCCTCTCTCCTCTTCCTCCCTCTCCGCCCGCTGTGGTTTACATTTGGGGGACACCCGCTTTCCGTGCTCAGAGAGCCCGAGCAGCCCGACAGCTGCGAGGGCAGCGGGTTTTGCTGCAGGGGCAGCGGTCTTGCTGCACCCAGGCTGGACGGGGCATCCTGAGCATGGGCACCGTGCGATGGCCTGTGCCCGACATCTGCTCCGCTGGAGCTGTGCGACACCTGCATGGCCCAGAGGAGAAAGCCCAGGGAAACACAAATACGAAGCACCCCTCATTGCCCAGAAGGGAGTATCCAGAGAGTGTCCGTAGCTGGTGATGTGAATTGCAGCTACGGCTGGCCTAGTGCTGTGGAGAGCACTGTGTAATGGAGACAAATCCCCATGAGTACAGAGAGTTTTCTCTGATATACTTGAATGCATCCTTTAGAGGACTGCATGCCCACTCCTAGCATCTTGCCTTTCTGCAGTTTTCTCCTGCACTTTGGCTTGTTTCTTTTTGCGAATTCTCTCTAAATGTTCTATTCTTTATCCTCTTGCATCAGGTTTCTCTTCCAAGACAATTACTTCTTTTTACGTATTTATTTACCTAGAATAGCATAAAAGAAAACAAAACCCTGAAGTGAGTTGGGTGTTTATAAACCAATGTTATTTGTCTGCAAAAACATGCAGTGAGTATAATTTACTTCCACTGTGACCATTTGTACTGTACCTAATTGCAGATGCTCTTAGCTTACGTTGGAAATTACTTCCGTGTCTTGAGCAGTTTACATAAGGTACATTTGTTTTGTTTAAATTATTTATTCAAGTAGAAAATAGAATAGAAGGCTAATCCAGAAGAAAAAGAAGAAATCAAAGATATGGTGATGTAAGGAATAGCACAGGCACTGGAGCAAATAAGAGACCTGTGCTGAGCTGATGTGCTCAGCATCCATGTTAGTGCTTCTCTGCTCTTTGGGTAATTCCAGAGGCAAGCTGGGCTTCCCCCAGCCGATCATTAAAGGAGAATAGCTCTTCATGAGCTTGTTTTTAAGCAGTTTGCTGTTTCTTTCCTTGGACTGTGTCACTGGCTACATAGTATGGCTGTGAAGAGTTTTCCTTTGAAATCTTTCTTGAAAGAAAATATAGGCTTTAGCAGAAAGGGCATTCTTTGCTTTAGAAACCATAACAGAAAGCAAAAGAGAAGGTGAACATTATAATCTGAAATATGAACTTTTCCATTTCAATAGTTTCAGCTTTCAGAAGTTTTCAAAGTACAGCTGAAGTTTTCCACAGAAAACTTAAAGGAAAAGGAGTGTGTGGGAGTGTGTGTGCATACGTATACTGTTTTTGTCAGGCTTTTCTGTGAAGAAAGGTCTTTATTTTCTAGTCAGCATTATTACGTACCTCCTTTTGTTTGCATAAGAGGTTGTTAAAAAGATTTAAACCTCCCCCCTAAACCAACACTAACTCCAAACAGTCTAACCCCGCAAATCATTCCTTTTTCTTTCAGGATTTTCTGCAGTGCCTATAGCTGTTGCATCCTTTTGTGCAAGACGGTGCACTGTTCAACCATGTGTTGTAGAGACAAAGTCTTAGGCAGAGGGCAATGTAAAGCTGCCTGGGGTACCAGGTCTAAGTTGGCAGAAGTACCTCAGAAGACTTTGCACGAAGCTGCAGTGCAGCTTCTGCACTTCCAAGGTGAAGGAGGCCTTCATGGCAAGGTTCCTTGTAGTGCTTGACGAGCCTGTAGCTCATGACAAGTTCTTGCACTGGGATGAAAATCCTGTTCTGGAAATGTATCTATTTTAAGGACTAGCTTAGTGGATAAGCTGTAATATTAGGCAAAGAGGAGGGTTTGCTCTCCACAGCTTCATGGTGGCATCAGAGGGAGCCATACCCCACCTTCCTGCAGAGTCTCGTCCTGTGGCCAAATGGCTCTTACAGACCTGGTGGTTTGTGGCTCTGTCTTCACCCTGCTGTTCAGTACTCTATTCTGTCAACCTTGGGCAGACATTGCCATCTGCTAACTGCCCCAGTCTTGGCCCAAATCCTGACAAAAGCTTTCCTTGATGGCCAAGAAAATTATGTCCCTTCTTAGTTATTTGTGACCAAGTTCCCTCACCAAGACATCTCATTCAATATCTAAAGTAAACAGAAGAAAGGGGGCCTTTGTCTTTTTTTTTGGTTTTAATCAGCGTAATAACTCTTTCCCTTGTTTCAGAACTTTACAACTGCAATGAGAGCCTGTTTGTCCAGCTGTAATGAGGAGGGTGCTTGTCTGCTAGAGCACTCAGTGCTGGAGGCACTGTAGAAGGAGGCTCGGTAGAAGGAATATAACTGCAAAAGGAAGACAGTACAGGCTGCTTTTTTTTGTTGTTGTTAAAAATCTTTCTGTCAGAATTCCACCTCTGTAGTTTCATTTTTAGCATGTAAGTCAGTTCTGCCTGTTCTTTACAAACTTTATTTCCCGGGCGTGCGTAACAGTACTACAGGAAAATATTTCAACAAACAAATTGTGGATATTCATTACTTGAAACACCCCATGACAAATTTTTCAAATAAGTACTTCATCTGTGACTGCTGTTTATTTGAGTGCCAGATGCTGATTATTACAAGGTTGCATTTGCTGGGTTTTTTTACTTTCTCTATGAACACACTGCATTATGATTCCAATTTTGTCAAATCACTTCCATCGTAAGGCCTGCCAGCTCTGTTGCTATCCTGATTCCCTCATCCTATATGAAAGCTTCAGTTATTTTAGTCAATTGCATAGACAACTCATAGGTATACTGACTGCAAGATATTCTGCAATATATACATTTGTATTGCTAGTACTGTTTTTGGAAGGCAAACAATAACATGTATTCAAAGTTGAATGCTTTGGACTGAGGTTACTAGGTCAACAGTAAATTTTAAGAACTATTTGAGACATTTCTTGATGGCATTTTAAAATTATAGCTTAAGGTTACACTGCTTCACATGATTCCATTTGGTTCCTTTGATGCTGAAGATCTACAGCTGACTTATGTGTAAGATATATTTTTAAAAACATTAGCCATGATTTAAAGTAACAAGAGACACTGTTCAGATGAGGGGAGAAACCCATCCTTTGGGAGGAAGTGAGTTAGGTTCAGTAGTTTTGTTGAACCTGAACCAAGAAAAAAACCATTAGTAACTCAATCTTTGTACGAAGACTCGAAGAAGATCCCAGCTCCTGCCTACCTGTTGATTTTAGCAGCAGCCCAGACATGGGAGATGTCAGGAGTGTTATAGAGGAAAGCTCTAAAACAGCCGGCTTGTATTTAGCAGTATTTTAGAGCCCAGTCAAAGGACTAAGGAAGCAGCTAGGGCAATAGCCTATTATGATACGGTTATTAATTGCTAAAGAGAGCAGGCCCCATGTTTTCATTGCTCAAGAGACATCAGGCTCTTGTTCTGAAAAAATCAGATGTGAAATGAAATTGTAGATGTGAAGTTTCAGTTCTCCCTTAACAATCATTTTAAACAAATATAACCTCCTCCCACTAAAAAAGAAATAAATCTGGATTGCATATGCTGTTTCATACTAAGTTGTTTTGATGCTCAGAGTGCCATAGTGGAAGCAAACAAATACCGCCTTTATTTATGGCTTTCACTTTTTCATTTCCCAAGTGAGAAACATAAAGAAAGAAACAGATGACAATTGTCTCATAAAAGCTGCTATTAGAAGTCACAACTGCTTTGTAAAATTCCCTTCCCACACTGTTCTGTCAGAGGGGTATTTGCCTGCTGCGATAGCCCAACTTTGCTGTTAGAGACAGGTAGCATGTTAGAGATAAGCCCTCTCTTTACTTTTCCTTCCAAAATTAAGCTTCATTTGGTCTTTGTCTCCCCTCCCTTAATCTAGCTACCACTCCAACGCTCTGCGTGTTCTGCTGAGAAACAGTACCATGTCGTCCTTCTTATATCTGGATGGTGCTGGAAAGGACCGACTGTTTTTCCGGTGGAATACATATGTAATGTAAAGTCATTTGCTGGTGAACAAGAATGTTTCTGTGCCTGATTCTGTTTCTAGCTACATTTGGGTAAATTAGATAAACCTCCACTGAAAGTAGCGTTACCTGATGGTCAAATATTTGTAAGTAAGGCTTTATTGTGTATTCATCGTCATGGAGATATTATGAAAAATAAGCCAGGATGTTAGCAAGAAAAAGCCCTATATCTGCACAGGCATTCTGCATACTAGCAATATGTCACGTTGTAGTTCCACATTAGACTTGCATGTGAGAAGTTACAGCTGTGGATGCCTGCCTCTTTCAGATTCTGTTTCAATAAACCTGTGAGAAAGAAAAAAGTGAAGGCCCTTCAGCTTTACAGCAGTTTCAAAGCAGAAGCTTTATTACCTTTTTTTTAATCCTGTACGCTTTATGTTTTTACACAGACATAGCTTCTCAGTGAAGATAAATTATGAGACTCTACCTTAAAAAGCCTTTGGGTTTTCATTAATCCGCATTAGGTTAAAAGGGAATCAGAATTCTAAAAATACAGCACATCAGAGAAACAAGGTATTTTTCGGGTCAAGGTCCTCTTTTCCATCTGGTGCCACTTGGTAGTTCTAACATCTTCCATCTCCCCCCTTCTTCTCCATCTGTAAATAACTCACTGAAGTAAATGCTTGGAATAATTACAGCAAAGAAAGATAAAATGCAGGGTGAACTTAATCTCTTTGGGATCTAAAATGAAAAACATAACTACAGACATCACAGTTATTGAAAAGCTGTGGAGGTCTCCAGTCGGCAGGTGTATGAAATGGGAATAATGTCAGAGCATTAGATCCTTTGGGATTGCAATTGTGCTGTTCAAAAAAATGTCAAAAGGAATATTAGTTTAGGAGAGGGGAATAAATAGCCTAGCAGGGCTGGTTTTCAAAAGCAGCCTGCCGTTTTGATCCTGCAAATAATTATAGACCCATATTTTAATGGTTGGATGTCTAAGTGCTTGCATCCATTTATTAGGAAGCTGGAGATCTAACTACAGCGAAATGTGTGCAAACTTGCAAAACTTGAGGGAGGTTTGAGATGCTTCTAAAACTGATCAATCAATTAACAGCTGGACTGCTTTCCAAAAGTTTAGGGGAACAAAATGTCTTCTTTTGCATGAGGTCAGCATTGCCCCAAGAAAGGGTACTGGAGTAGCCCAAGAGCTGAAGTGTTTGAGAACTTCCTGGGTTAATGTGAAAGAAATGACCTACTTCTGCTGGGGTTTAATCTCTCTACCAGGAATTCACAAGGGGAGCTGGACTGTAGGCACACTGTTAGCTGTCGCTGCCTTACTCAGGCTTTACAACTACTTTGGCATCTCAGTTCAAGAAGGGGACAAACTCTTCAGTTTGTCAGCTCTCTGGGACTGCTATGTGCTGTCCGCCTGTGTTGTCACGATACCCACCTTGTGCCAGCTGTCTGCCTAGGTGTCTTAGGTGGCTTGGTAGTAATACAGACTTAGTCAGGTACCTAGAATAGGAGGTCTGAAAGTGGGAATGCAGATGCCTCTTTTGAATGATCTGAAACTCTATGCCCAGGCCTGCAAAAGCAGTATCCAGCATAGACACCCATAGCCAACATTCCTCCTCCTCCCTGTTGCTTCCTTCCTTCATGTTGCTGCCCAGGGCAGTACCAGGCCATCTCTACTCAAGAAAGCATCCCTTGATGAAGAGGCATGAACTGCTGTCTCCTCCTTGTGAGAATAGGGACCGTTATGAAAAACAAAAGATTTGTTTTTGGGGGGTAGGGGGTGAATTTTAGAAATACTGTGCAGCTTTTACAAAGTATTTGGGGGATGTCCCAGAATGAGGAGGAATGGGACATGACTCAGTATGTGTGACACCCAGCAGCATATGATCCTTTCTATTACTCATGCAGGATGGAGCGGAAAGATCTGTCAGTAATGTTCAGTTTACACATGGTTTTCGCTTAAGTAGTTGACAGAAGAAAGTTTCATTGCTTCATTTAGTGTATTTTAGATCCAAGAAAGGATACTTGCTATATATCTGAAAAACTATTCATCTCTGTGGCTGTCTTATTAATGTACCAGAAGCTGGCCCTTAGGACATAGCGGCCTGACTCCCATGTAAAGGGTCGTCAGAGTGAGCAGAAACACAACAGGCTCTTAAGTTAAAGCCCTTATATTGCCAATGTGATGCAAAGTGATTGTGAAAATAAGAATGAGCCCATTTTAAACGTCTATAATGTGATAAAAATTGCTGACTGTTACTGTGTCATACTCTCCCTCAAACTAAACTTTACATTCAAGGATAGATGTAGTCGCAAATCTTAGCTGCTGTTCACACACACACAAAAAATGTGCAAATGTCATTTGAAGTTGTTCACTCAGCTGGGAGACTCCCCCCACCCCCATCTTGTCTCCTGCAATTACCCTTTGCCCCTTTCCTCCAGCAGCTATTCCTTCCTAGCTGTTATGTTTTACCATCCTTCAAAAGACAGCGGCCCCACTCCTGCTGCCCATCAAGTGTGGTGAGCTAGACCTGACAGAAAACCATCGCCCAGGGAAGGTTAAGTCTTGGCACCAGCGTTTGCAAAGGGTCTTCTCCAGCGCTCAGACTCTGCAGTGCTAAGAGTTATACTGTTTCTCTCTCTCAGTTCACCAGCAGCAGAAGAGATCCAACATGGGCTTCTTCCCCCTCATTCTGGCAGAACCATGCCCTTTCCAAGTAGCCAGATAGCCTTCAAAGGCAGGCTGAGTCTTTAATGCACAGATAACAGCAGTCTAAAATGTAGAGCGAGTCAGCCATTTTGCAGCCTTATTGCAAGAAGAAGGCAGGCGCTCAGGACAGGAGTGGAAGAACAGCAGCCAGTGAGACAGCAGGAGAAGTAGCCTGGGCTTTGCAAAGTCGAGGCCACTGCTGGGTCATTCACCGTTTACAAAGACAGAAAGATCATATGAACGGTCCACAGGGGTCTGGCTGGCTGGCTTGCTACATCATTGGGAGTTGCCTGGTGTGCAGGCAAGCAGACTGCTTCTACAGGTTGTTCCTGTCAGCTTTTGAAGTAGAGAAAGTGGCCAGAGAAGGCTTAGCAAACTATCAAATGCGGTTTCCGCTTCAGCTCAGGAGAGAGGAAATGAGACAGCAGAGGGGGATTGATTTTCCTGGTGAGTTTGGCTCATCAACTCAATGAGCAGTTCACTTGTCTTCCTCTTAAGGTCAGCAGAGTGACAGTGTGTGTCATTGTACCCTTCCAGGGTTTGCTCAGTTTTTAGCCAACCCTCCTGGAGTTACTGGTTTGTGGCAGCAATGCTGGTGCCTGGCCTGCCATGGCACTCAAGAAGAGATGGCATGACTGAGAATTAGAAGTCTACACTGTGGAGGCACAGGCTGTTTCCTAGTCCCTGTCTTGGGGACCACATGTGGCAGTGGTGGAGCCTTTGGAACATCTATCATGTGTAGCATGAACTGACAGCCTAAACTGAAGTCACTCTAGTTGGGTACAAAGGCTACTTTAGGAGGAGCTTGCCTGTTTATATAGGTTTCAGATTACTTCATTTTTCAAAAGTGCATGGAGTGCATCCAAAGCAAATAATTTTTCTGTGGTGAATGGGAAGACCAAAAGGAAAAGTCTGGAGAAAGGAGGATGGATGGTCTTCCTTTAATGTCAAAGCTGACATAAACACGTCTCCTCCAAACCCTTCTCACAAGATAATTTTCTTAGCAAGACACAGATTGCTTCAATCTCTGTGTAGCAGCCTTTGAAGCTTCCCCCTTAGTGCTGTTATGGAGGAGGCAGGCTTGTCTTTGAGAATTTCTGCAGCACTGAAGTGTTCCTCCTCCAGGGGCTTTCACATGATCAGATAGTTGGTTGCTCCAAACAGCTCCCTCTTTGGAACTTCTTTGCCATCACACAAGGGCAAACTGTTATGTCTGTTTAGCAAAATTATTAAATTAAAAAAAAAAAAAGGCTTCATTAAAAATATTCTGAGCAGCTCTATGTAATGCCTCAGTTTTCATTAGACAGAGGCCCAGCTAAGAAGATGACGAATGGTGTTGGAAAGGAGCCACCAATTAGGAGACATAAATTTTTCTGTCAACAGGATAACCCCTTTTGCAAAACTTGTCATATGTTTATTCTTTTTCTGTTTGTGAAGGTATTTGTTTGGCAGAGATATTTTGCATGAGGGGAAGAATGTATAAATTGTTTTTTTACGGTTGTCATTGCTGCACTGTTTTGAGTTCCGGTGTTGTGGGATATTTTCTCTATTCAGAGTTCTTGCTCCTCAATCTGTCTGCTGTCTGTAGCTCTTCCATTTGCAATCCTTTTGGAGAAAAAAAAATTACTCTACTTGCTTCTGCAGTGAGTTCTGGCATGGAAACACTTGTGGTGGTAGTTGGCACCTTGGGAGCCTAGGACTTGGGGCTTGCAATGCCTTCAGGTTGAAAGCTTAAGAACGCTACTATATGGGTGTTCCTAAAAGGAAGAGAAATGTGTTTCTGTGCATTTCTTTCTTAAAAAAATATGCCTGTTATGCTTGCATCTTAATAAGTGTTCTTCTAAGTATAATGTTTTAAGATACAACTGAAGGCATATGGGGGTTTTTCCAGTTTACACACTTTCTTAACCCACATTCAGAAAACTTGATAGCTTCCACACTTCCTTTTACTGTATAGGAAATTTTACTCACTTGACTAATGGGAAGCTGTATGCATCCTTTATTCATCTGCATGCAGCGATTAACAGCTGCTGCTGTGTTGCTTAATAGCTTATTGCAAGTCATTTTATGATATCATCAGTAGCAAATGCTTGACAGATATTAGAAGAAGAAACAAGGAAGTTATGTATACATGGGCATATGTGTAATACACAGAGAGCATGTGTGTATTTTTGCCTGTGCACGTTATGATATTTGGCAGGAGGCTGAATGAGAAGGACAGATAGCCGATGGGATTTCAGGTGGGCACTGGTAGGTGTTGACATGAACTTAAAGCCTACCAGATTCTTGTGTTGGAACCCAGCTTCAGGAGATGGAGCATATGATTACAAGTTTTTGAGGGACAGCTGAAAAGTTACAGCTGTGTAATGGATATCTACTGGGACACTGAATAGACCTGCACTGGTTTTCACCTGTGTTGTGGAGAGGGGGAGGCTTGGCATGGAATAGTTAAAGAGTGGAATGTCATTATTTAGGTGATAACTGACCATTAGTTGTGGATCAGGTATGCACCTCATCATCATCTGGTGTGAGGTCATGCTGCTCAGTGCTCAGCCAGCAGCTGCATTGAAAATACCTGTTAATGAGTGCTATTGTTTTGTCCTGGACGCAGACCACGTGCAGACCATCTACTGGTGTCTAATATAGGCATAGTTACGACTCCACCTGTCTATGGCTGATGTGGAGCAATCATTACTCATTTGAAATTAGACACAATGGTAGTCATCTCACTGCCTCTAATGTGTGATGGGTCAGGGCCCAAGTACATCCTTCTGTGTGGCCATGCTTTGGTGAAGGCAAAGGTTAAGGTAGGTGTTGGGGCTCTAAATTGCAACTTACCAACTCTTTTAAAAAGTACCTTTGCACTGTAAAAGCAAAAACACTTGTGGTCCATAAAGTCTTGCTGTTTGTCTTCAGGGTGGAATTTGTGGGTTTTTAAACTGGTGGTGAGGCTGAATGTGGCTTTCCTGAGCAACCACCTTTTTGCCTGAGCTAAACTGCTACCACTGCCTGTGGTGGAGTGCAGGAATCTCTGTTCAGATGGAAGATGGGCAGCTAGTGGCAGCTTAGTCTTTGCCTGTAAACAACTTTGTATTTTTGGGGGAAATTTTCCAAAGTGATTTAGGATCCAAAAGCTTCGTTTCAGTTATTTTCAGGCTCTGGAGTGAGATAAACATTTTTCTAAGTGCGATTCTGTCTTGCTTTTTACAATGCCGTCTGCCACCAAGACGCCCTCTTATCTTAATTGCCTTGTTCCTTTTTTCCAGGTTGGCCTTCCTTCTATGATGTGATCAGTCCTGATGCAATTACTTTCAATGATGATTTCTCCTACGGGATGCATCGGATTGAAATATCCTGCAGTCAGGTTAGTTTATAGCACACAAAGACCATTCTGATTTCAAAGGCTGCAAAAACCATTACAGTGTGCTGTACTTTCCCTAAGATTTGCAAACCTTTCAGTTCCATTTAATAGTAATCATTGTGAGAGAGCACAATGGGTCGTAGGTATAACAGCTGAGTGGAAGGAGCTGAAGGCATGAAGGGGTCATTGGAATGCACGTTGTTGTCTCATGTGAGATTTAACAGAACAGATCTAAACGGTTGGACTCGGTGCTGAGTCTACAAAAATTGTCTTCCTGAAGAGGGTCCCTTCAAAGGAGCTCCTGAACCTGAGCCTGGCCGACTGACTCCACACATGAGCAGTTGAGAGGGAAGTTGAAAGCAGTGGAGCGACTGTCTCTGTGCTGATTCCATCACTGTGCATTACTGTGCAGCCATGCTAACTCATTCCCAACACTCATTCCCAGTGCAGCCCTAATGGCTGCCTCAAACAATCCCATCTGCCGTAATAATGAAGTCAGTAGTCATTCAAAACATGCCCAAATTTTTCCGTTATCTGTCTTGTTCTACTTTTTCTCATCCTTTGTGCTGCCCTCCTCCCTGTGAAGTGAATAGCATAATCATTACCTAGCAAAGGGAGAAGCTGCTACATCGGCGTTTGGCTGACATATGCAGCAGCTTGCAGCCCTCTAGCTCCACACGCTCAAAGTCCACTGAGAGAAGCAGTAGCTTCATTTGGGCTGTGAGAATTTGCTGTTCTCTTTCTAGGCAGCACTGGTGGGATAACTGATTTCATCCCTGACAATATGGATCCTTACTAGTCAGTCAGTCCTCATATATAAATGCTCAGAGTGAGTTAAGCTTACCAAGAAGAGGCAAGATTGTCTTTATGGAGAATCCATTAACTTCAGTCTGGGTAGAGGGTTTGGCCCAACATGTTAATGGCCAAGTCAGTGTGTCGGCTAGTATGTCACGTGTACTACATAATTCTGTAGTTTTAACATGGATGATATGCTTTAGAAGATCCATTTAATACTTTTTGGGAACATCCGTTTCCCTAAATTCCCTAGCGAGGTAGCAATGGGACTGCAGACTGAGAATCTTGTGCTTCATCAGCGATTACTGTCATAATCAAAAATGCAACCTGCTTTCTTCGGCTCTGTTTAGTAGGCCTGAATGGTGCTAAAATCAGTGTACTGCCAACCTGCTGAGCCTGTATCTACGGACACCCTTCAAGAGATGGCCAGAGCTCCTGGTTTCACCTGAGAGAAGCTCAAGGCAGCCTGTGGCCAGGCCAAGGAATCTGGGAATGTCATTTACCTGTTGCCAAACAAAATAGTGTTAGCAGACCTGAGACCAGCAGTATTAGCAGCAGTCACACGCAAACGCCATAAAATTAAAGCAAAGCCAAACCCTGAATTTAAAGCGTTAAGAAAAAAATACGACCCAAGGTTGCTATATAATCCAGTGGCAACTTCCTACCAGCTACTCTAACTTCCTGGGGCAATAACCCCACTGATGATCAAGTCACGCAGGAAAATAGCTTGAGGAATGGTGAGCATCTTTGCAGCCACTGCTCAGCACAGTTAATACCTCTGCATTGTATATCCATACCAAAACCATTTCCTCTGCTCCTCGGAGCCCTAGGAAGGTGAATCACACATGCAGCTGCAAAAAAAGGCCACAGTTTTACTGCAGCTTGGAAGGCAGTGGGATTGATACGGCAGGCGTTGGTAGAAATGGAGGGAAATACTCTCTCCCACACCCAAAACCCTATTAATCTTTTACAGATGAAAAAGTAGTTGATTTTTCTTTAAAAGTCCTTCCACCTGTTTGAGAGAATAAAAAAACCTGTCTTTTAGTGTTCTTTATTATAGAAAGCAAACACTGGGGGAAAATTGCTGTAATACTAATCAGAGACATCCATAGGGTTATCCTAGAAATAACTTTTACAGTTTTTTGGAAACATATCACCCTGGATGTATTTAAAAGGTCAATGTTTAGTGACAGGTAGAAGTTAATTACAAATGCATTTGAGGAATACTGTAAAACTGGTTGCATATCTTTTTTTTTTCTCTTTCCTGCTTGTGAGTCCCTTCCCCTGAGGTCTCCCTAGCTGTTATTTGTACCTGTACAAATCAATAAAATTCTGTAGTCACAGAAGTACTGTTTGCACGTTGATAGCTCAGCTATCAATGCTTGGCTACAGCAGCTGTCTGCAAGCTGCTTTCTGTGCCTCCCAGCAGCATATTAGAACCAGGAGGCTTGGGAGATCCAAGCATACTGACAGTTAGCAGTGACCCCCCTTTTCCTGCTCCCAAACACATACTTCAAATGCTTTACTCTAACCATTTCACCATCCCAGTGCATTCTGCCCAATATATTTATGTGTAAGGCCGCAACAGATGATTGCTTCTTTTTGGGAGGCTTTACAGACATGTATATATGTCCTAGAAAAGTGGTTGCCACCTATTATGTGTGGGGAGGACAGTAAAATCAATTCATCCTTTGTACTCTCAGCTGAGGGCCAGGTTCTGTGATACAAAGGATTGAATTACTTTTCAGGGCAGATGAGTTATTGAGTCCTCTACAGAGAGAATCGCCACATAAATTTTTGTTGAGGGGTAATCTCAAATGGTAACAAATTTTGCAGTAATCCAATCCTGGTGTGATTCTGCTATCACAAGAAGGTGTAATGAGACTACCTTGAACTCTCACACAGCTTCTCAGGTTTTGTGAGGAAAACCTTTTTGATAGATTGTCTTTGTAGTCTGTGTGTCAGTGTATTACTCCTGCAGACCATTTCTCTATATAGTTTCTCTTGTACTGTTTCTGTCCAGTGGAGAGGGAATGATTTACCTTTGGTTAAATGTTAATCTGGAAAAGATTTGTTTAACACTTCTAGCCAGGAGGTTTTGAGGCATTCTTAGTTGAGATGAGATGATTTAATTAGGATGCTGAGCATTTAGAAAAATACTGTCTCTGGGACACCTAAGTTTTTTTAGCGTGTCCCCCCCAAGGTATGGAAAAGCTTTATAATCAGAAGTCCTCATTGTGAGAGATCCCACTCTGAGAAACAGCTCAGGTTTCCTGCCCAAACTGCCTAAAAAAGGCCTTCAGTCTAAAGGAATATGAAGTTAAATAAGCAGTGGAGAATGGAGGAAAGGATGGCAAGACAATGATCTTTCAGGAACAAGACTTGAAGCTTTGACTTCTTTAGTTCCCATGCAACTCTCCTTTGCTTTTTCCTTATGTGCCATGTTTTGGTTTCCTTCCTTACAAAGCCAAGCAGCTGCCGCTTAACCCAAAGTCATCCATGCCTTTCCCATTGACTCTGGGAGCTCATCCTGCTGATAGCACGGGCTGGAAGTGCCCTTGTTTGTTATCAGGGTCTTTGCTGGAATGCCATGGTTGTTCCAGCAACACTCTCCAGGAGCAGGGAGCCTGCCCTGAGATGTGACTGCGTGGGTGGGAGAGACGGGTGGAAGCACTGAGGCTTCACATGCCTCCGTGCCCGGCTCCTGGAGTCAGTGAAGATTATTGTTTCAGCTGTCATTAAAAAAGAAGAGTTTCTGTCCTTCCTAGCTGGCGTGAAGAGCCTCACCCAGCCTTTCAGTCTGTTGAGAGAGTTTAACCCAAAGCCAAGACTTTACCTGCTTCTAGATAGCCTTTCTACCGCTTTGGTGAATTAAAGGCCATAACAGCAGGACAACATTAGCAACACATTAACTGCAGGGTAGAGATTTGCCATCACTAACTCATTCACAGCTCAGAATAATCAATATTGCTTCTATGTATTTGGGATACTATGAATTAATTAAACGTTAAGAATAATTTGCAGTCTGAAATTTTTGCTGTCTGACTGCGAGCCCACGAGCAGCTCTGTGATCTCAGTTACATCATTCCGGCTCTCACTGAGATCAGCTATTGACTTGAAAGGCCAAGACTCTTTGGTAAAGCAGCATGACTTTCCTGTTCAAGATAAATATTTCTCTAGTGCAAGGTTTTATTTTTTTTATTTCGCATGGCAGGCTGTAAAAATGAACTTGTGGAATTTAAGTGACTGATTACAAGAAGTTCTTATTATCCAGATAAGTTGTCATCCATAATGTGCAGTGATAGTAATCCTAATTTTTGAATAAAGATAACTGGATCAGCTTCTTCAAAATATTGTACCCTTCTCAAGGGACTGTTTCCTTTCTTATCAGACAGGAGCAGTAGGGTTCACCCTGAATACTACTGTGAGTATATGAGGCTGATTCATACAGAGCTGTTGTGGTTTAACCCCAACCGGCAGCCAAGCACCACACAGCCGCTCACTCACTCTCCCGCAGTGGAACTGGGGAGAGAATCAGAAGAATAGAAGTGAGAAAACTCGTGGGTTGAGTTAAAGGCAGGTTAATAGGTAAAGCAAAAGCTGCACGCAGAAGCAAAGCAAAACAAGGAATTAACTCACTACTTCCCGTGGCCAGGCAGGTGTTCAGCCATCTCCAGGAAAGCAGGGCTCCATCATGCATAACGGTTACTTGGGAAGACAAAATGCCATAACTCCGAAAGTCCCAGCTGTGTCCCCTTGCAGCTCCTTGTGCACCCCCAGCCTACTCACTGGTGGGGTGGGGTGAGAAGCAGAAAAGTCCTTGACCCTGTGTAAGCGCTGCTCAGCAGTAACTAATACATCCCTGTGTTATCAGCACTGTTTCCAGCACAAATCCGTAACATAGTCCCATATGAGCTACTGTGAAGAAAATTAACTCTATCCCAGCCAAAAGCAGCACAAGAACAGAAGTGTCAACAGACCCTCTGTAGTTTCATATTCCTTACAAAAAGCAAATTCAGCATCATTCCTATTTATAATTACTCCCAACTAAAGACTATTCATTCAGAAATATTTTACCTATCTTCACTGCATGTCTTTTTCAGTCACCTGTCCCTATCTCCTATATACTACAGAAGTTAGCATGAGATGACTAGTGGATGATCTCCATCCCCTCCAGGCGCGAGAAGCAGAGGTGCACCCGAAAGGACCCTGACGCTCAGAAGAGTGCCAGGTTGTGTAAAGAGTGTGAGGGCATACTCCAAAGAATATCTTCACTGCTTTAGGTCCTTGCTGGGATCACCATGGAGTTTAGTGTTTTCTTACCAAGGGGTGTAGCAGATGGCTGCAGGTTTAGAAGAGCCCAGAGCTCAGGCTGGCCTTTTCTTACACAGCTATCCTTAGAGCAGTAAGTGAAACACGGGCAGTGCTGCCCTCACCACCTTATTTTTAACCGAGCTCCTGCCATGAGATCATTACAGAGACAGGCAGCTTCTCAGAAATAGTGGCCCAACCAAACATACACAGTGGCACGATGGGAAACACTCAGGAAATTTGGGCTTGAAGCCTTAGGCACCCATGGTATCTCAGAAGATCATCTTCCTGGATCACTCTTGCAAATAGATGTAGGTTGTAAATCCCACTTGAAAGGGCAATGTAGGCACCAATGTGCTTCCTTGGAAGCGGCTGCTAGTCATTGCTTAACACCATAGTGATGCCATCAAGCTGCACAGACACACAGTGATACTGTATTGTACTTTGTTACAGTGTGGTGCTCACCTGGGGCATATTTTTGACGATGGACCTCGCCCAACTGGCAAACGGTACTGCACAAACTCTGCTTCGTTATCCTTCAAGCCAGCAGACAAGAACAACGCCGGAGAAGGCAGTGGTAATGCCAGTCCTGCCCAAACAGGCAAAGCTGAGCTGTAGGATGAAGCAAAGCCTGCAGAAAACTGGGCTGATCCCACACAGCTTACAGCTTACAAGGAATGTTTTTTAAATTGCCTGCTCTCTTGTATCTAAGAATGTTTAAATGTATGAAAGCATTTTGCACCATCCTTCTTCTTCCTCACCTTTTTGGAACTGAGGCCTTGCCTGCCAGTGCATTTACTATATAATTGGATTGAAAAATGTGTTGACTCACAGGTTTTCTTTTGCTTTCCTTTCGCTTTCCTTTCTTTGAGATTGCTTTGGGGAATCCTTAAATTGGGAAGCTTTGGCAATATTAGTTATGAGTTTCTTCTTAGTGCTGTGTCACTCTAGGTTTGAACACTATTCTTTTTTGTGTGGGAGATGGAACTTCTGTTTATCTCCAGCCTATAGGAAACTTCTGGCCATAAGAAAATCCTGAATTCCTAGCACTTCTCTGCTTTGTTCTGACTTGCGAGGCATGCAGCCTTTGGTCATATGTATTCAGCCATCTCCCAGCATCAGCCGCACCCTGCAAAAACTTGTAGTTATGGCTGCTCCCAACTGAGAGAGATGGATGAGATGTAAAGCCCATCCTTTGGCTAATTTACTGCCAAAATTTCAAGGGTGTGGTTGAAAGGATGTGAACATTGTCTCAGCATCTTTTTTTTCCCCTTTGTTTGGTATCTAAATCAAGGTTATAACTAGTAAGGCTCACTTCTGTGGGCTACTAATGAGGCTTTGTCTTTTTGCGAGGCCTGTTCAGCAACTGTAACTCAAATCTGAATTAAAGTTGAAATCTGCAGGGGGTAATTATATGGACAAGTGCAGAGATAAACTTGTGAAGTGAAGTAGGTGAGGGATGACACTAGGCTCTTTATCTTGTCGGTTGCTTCAAGGATTCAGAAACACAACAGTTTCTGCTGAAAGGGAGTTTAGGAATGAATGCAGCAGAAAGAGGGAGACCCTCCAGTTTTAAAGATTAGCTGGTCTGGATGCATACTGCTTACAAGGCCACAGCCTTTAATCTGTGCAATTGCGGTGTAGGACATGAATGAGGGGGTTGGTTTAAGAAATTAATTTGAAAAAAAGCCTGTCAGAGCTCCAGAATTTTTCATGTAGCAAAATTTGCTGTCCCATAAGATGTTTTCCACAGCTGCTTTTAGGTTTTGTTGAATAACAGTTTGTCTAGAATTGTGGATAATACTGTTCTTTAAGCTGTACTGTACAGTATTTGCTAACACCGCTTTGCCTTTAAGCATTGAGAGACTTAATTAATATAATATTTACTTTTATTAGCAAACTTTGTGACTGCCATATTTGGATCCAATTTTTTTTCTAGTAGGAGCAAAGCAACCACTGGTATTTATGGAAGCAGGGTGGAGGTTTTTATGTCAGTGATAATAAACATATTGCCTAAAGTACAAACATCCTTCAGTTAAAAATATAGCTACTGTAAAAGCATATGGAATGGTCAGAATTGCCTTTTTTTAGTAACATAAGAAAGACGTGACAAAAGCATACAATACCTTAACATTAAATATATGCAAATAAGGATGGTAAATATTTAGAGCTATAGCACTCAGGCTCTGCTGTAGCGAGCACCTACTCACATGAGCGTTCCCCCAGATGTCATGCAAGGAACTGCTCGTCGGCTGCAGTAAAGGTTGTGCAGACTGACCTTTGGCCTTTCAAGGCCGTTGAGTTTCTCCTGGTCCCATTGGTTTTTAGCAATTTCTTCTAGGACTGCTTTTATCCTTTGCTTTTATTTAAAGAAAAGTAGGTTTTCTCTACCACATTTTCTGACATAAACATAAAAAGGGCAGCATCTATAAAAATGTGGTACATAAATGTGGTTTAATTCCAGATTGCTGTTGGATTTAAGTGTTATCAAATTTCAGTATATTCCTGCCTTATGTTAAAGAAATATATTACTTAGACTTCAGTACACAGTAATGTATGCTGTCCTGCAGGAGATTTATTTTTGCAGGATATGGAGTGCAATGAAATGAGTCAATATGGTGAGGTGTATGTGATCTCTGGGAGTTAGACCATTTAACATAGGAAATGCATTGTTCTCTCTTGTGCGCAAACTATACCACAGTGCAGTGCAAGGTAAGACAGATTTCCTTTTATTGCTCTTAGAAGATGCTAGTAAGGTCTAGTATTGGACTCCCCAAATTTGTTTCAGTCTGGTTATGATCATGACAGAGGAAACTTGGGAGCTGAGCACAACGTATAGAATGATAGGATAATATTTCTGTATGTTTAAATTTTGCACTGTCTAGATGCTTATAAAAACTGAATGCAAACTGTAGAAATAGCAAACTATATTTTATAATATATCTATTGTTACTCAGATATTTAAATAGCATACCTTAAAATATCATGTAAGTCACACATGTTATTTATATATACTATATATATATATAAAATTGCACATGTTTTTTATATATATATACGTACACACACATATATTATCCAAGTATAATTTTAGCCTTCGGTACCTTTTTAATAACTAAAATCTTTCCTTAATACTTTTAAGAAATCAAATATACATTTTTCAAATTAAATTTGTTTTCATATATTTGTTGTACACAAATATAAAATAAATTTCTTTATAAATAATGCTGTTCTTATTCCTTATTTATCTGGGGTTTATATCAGGTTTTTGCACCCCTAGCTGCAGCATGTCTTAGGCAGTGCTTTTACTTTGCTTTCTCTTAACTAGGTTTTAAAAGATAGGTGTAGGGGAGGGGAAGAAGTTGCAGGGTGTTTTCAAACCAGCTTCCATGTTTGTGTTCGTGGGAACCAGAGAGTTACATCAAAATTAATTCACTTGCTAACTGTTCAGAAATATTGCTGAGTGTCCTAGGACAGATGATGTACTGAAGATTTATTTTACAAGTTTAGTATGATCCCCGTTAGTCCAAAAATTAATCCCTGGTATCACACTGCTTCCCACCCGTCCAATGTAGTTCCCTCTCAGAACTGTAACAGTTTGATGTTTCTGAAATGAGGGAGTAACTGGTACCCACTAATAGGCGATGCAGCTGGATGCCTCACGGTGGCTTTGCCCTGCACTCCCAGAAAAACCCGTCCAGTCCGTCAGCATCCAGAGGTGCTGTGCTAAGGCACATCTTTGGACGTGTGCGGTCCTCTTGCTGCTGCTGGCCTGGCAGCAGCTGTAAAGGACAGCTCTGCGTTCCAGTCCAACTCAAGGCAGGCTGTGTTTGGCAGTGCATAGCATGAAGTTGTGCCTAAGACATGTGTACACCCCACCACTTCAAAACCACTGAAATTTCCAGTAAGAGATGCTCTCCATGCTGCTCCTGCTGTTCCCCAGGCTGCCCTGGTTGCAGGGTGGAAGAAGCCGTGGCGGCAGAATCAGCAACACGGGGGCAGTTAACGAAATGCCTTGTGATTCTATTGTCATTGTAGCTATATGGCTTCCATATATTAAAGGCAACTTAACCATAAGTCTATTTCACAAGCTATATCAGCTCTCACACACTAAAAAAATACAGTGTGTGTATGTGAACTGGTTAAAAGTGGGGCTTTGCCACAGTGGCTATAGCATGTATTCCACACACGGACAGGGTAGGCTGACTCCTGGATTTGTGTAGCAAAGCGCTCCAAGAAAGGAGAGGGAGCTTGTCCTGAAGTAATGCATTGCCCTTTTATTTGTACTCACTGGTAAGTGGTGTCTGAAGGCTTTGTTATCTCAGGATAAAAGGCAAGACAGAAGGGAAGCACACAGCTTGCCTCCAGTGGCCCAGCACTAGTGATGGTAATGACCCACAGGATAGGACCTGCCCAATGTTACTAGCGTGAGGCATGAGACCTTACTGCCCTCTCAACAGCTGACAAAAGTGGAGCTTTCTGTGGCACTAGCTAAGCTCCATTGTATTTCCTCTTCTTCCACACCCCAAAAATGGCTCAGTTAAATAAGACAACAGCATAAGTCAGTGTTTCTGTTGAGGTGACACTGAAGAACGCATTGTCACAAACATGATGCCAAGTGTGGATGTGGATGTTGGTATTCTAGTGATTGTACTGAAAGGTCTCAGGTCTCAGACTTAATTCACTCAGCCTTGTTTTGCAGTCCGTTTACCCAGCTGAATTTGGTAAGCCATGAGGTTAGGACTTCTCTAACAGAATATGGGATATATATGAATTTTTCTTATTGTTCAATATGTCTGTGGTTAAAGTCAGTGCGTGGCCAGCAGTCCTCTGCTCCTTCACCCGTGGTCTGGGAGGGGATGTGAAATACACAGTACAGGCTATTTTACTCATCCTAACTCAGAGTTTCAAAAATGTGCCCTCTCTCTTCCCATTCTTGAAGGAATTTAAGCATGAAAACGAAACAGATGTTCACACTTTCAGATTTAAAGTCAGCGTGCTCTATAACCACTTGTTTACAGAACAAATGGCAGAGTATTCAGTGGTGCTAGAAGCAAATTCATCAGCTTCCAAATTCAGTAGAATAAGAAAGAATGTTGCTTAGCTCATTGGCAAAATGAACTAATAGTTCTTGGGTTATTGACTATTAAAATGAGGCCACCTACAGGTCTCACAATAAACCTGCAAAACTGTTTAATCCTGCATATTTGAAGAGCTGCATTCCAGTCTGGCTTGCTCCTGCTTTGTTATAAAGAGAAGTGATGCACCACAGGGCCTGACTGCGCTTTTCAGATCAAAACTATGACAGCAGTTGGCCACTGTATTATTTTTACAGACACTTAAAAAAGAAAGAAGGGGGTGTGGGGGAGATAATAATTCCAAAGGCACCCCAATCAGCGAAATCACTGAAGTAGCCAAACTCCAAGCATCGTAGGCATGTGACATTCTTAAATCCATATACAGGCCACCAGTGTAATATTAAATGCACTAAGCAAACAGGTCTCACTTATGTCCACATGTTTTTGGGATCAGAACCCGCTTGAGCAGCCCAAATTAAGCAGGAATAGTACACTCAGAAACCTTCCCCAGAGATCCCCTAGGACTTGTAGCCAGCCTCCTCAGACCTTTCATTTAGCCAACATAGGCCAGCAGAAAAAGGGAAGTGGTTCCAGAGAAGAGAAAAGGCTTCCAGTTTCCAACTCCTGTTTTATTCACCTCTTGTTAGTCAGCTTGCAAACACTGAAGACATTTCACTCTACAGATGTCTTAGCCAAGGCATTCATTTGGTGCTCTTTATAGTTTCAGTACAGATGATACCTGCAGTCTAACTTTTAGCCAGGAAATTTTACTGCCCTAATGCAACAGGTCTATTTCCACTCCCTCCCTTTTCAGTTGTTGAAAGGATTTTCTCCTCTTCTGTTTTTCAGTAGCTGGCATTCCAGACAATGGTATATTTCCCAGATAGATTTTTTTCTGTCTGAACTGTGGCTTCACCTTGTCTCACAGCTCATACTTCTATCTGTTCCCCAAAATACAAGCAATGACCTACTGGCAATACAAGAACTGTGACAAGTCGTGTGTGCCCACTTGGTGGGAAAAGTAGCAGTTCTTTGGAAAAGCAAATAAAATATGTCTTTATCATCCTATTAAAGTGGACAAGTTGATTTTGCGTGTGGGCTAGTTAATTTTTGTATTTTTCCAGGCCACCCTAAAGCCCTTCTTCTTGCAATCTGGGTATTGTCTCCTCCAGTTTACAACTTTATTATTGTATGTTTCATACAAACACGAACATCTGGAGAACATCCTCAGGTATAACTGCTGGGCAGTGCAGAAAATATCTGGCGTGATCTGAAACAGCTTTTTCTTCCCATGAAAGTACACCCCTGGGACTGGGAAACTTAGAAGGTCTGTAATGGCATAGAGATCCTTTCACCTCCAGAGCACCACTTCACATTTGGCCTGGGTCTGTAACAGCCAGCATCCCTGGTAATTTTTTAGCTATTCACTGTTTTTTTTGTGAAGTGAGTTGGTGCTGGTTATTGGTTCACAGTAATCACCGTGGCAGTATCCGAGAGCCTCAGTGGTGCTGCAACCAGTGAGGAGATGGAATTTGTCACTGCGAGAGCAGTCGGTTTTTGTCCAGAGAGCAGTCAGGAGATGGAAGGGTAGATGGAGGGTGGGGAAGGGGAACGAGGAATTTGCATTTTGCCCCTTGCTGTTTCCCTCCCTTGTTCACCTTAAATTCATGGATTTCCAACCTGGCACTGTAAGATCACATTTAACTCAGGGCAATTAAAATAACACAGGCTTGTGAAACCCCATAAAAGTAGGACCTAATTCTTAACTTCATTCCGGTGTCTGTCTAACAGCACTGACTTCAGTGAAACAAAGCCCCTGTAAATCTGAGGGGATGGAAAGGACTAAGGTCTACTGAGAAAGATTCCTCAACATACTTGAGATAAAATATTTTCAAGACTCGTTAAAATCTTCTGTCAGAATAGGATGCCTTTGGCAAACGCTACTCTTCCTCCAAATATCTAGTACAGAGAATAGGAATCCTAAAAACCATGGATCAAATTCTCAAAAGAAAGGTCGGTACCAGCTAAAGCACAGCACTGCCGACCCCGCAGTCAGGCAGTCCCCCAGCTGCCTCTCTGCATGCACCGTTACTGCTCCATTTTCACACTTCCCTTTATGTGCTGCAGAAGATACGTGCCATCACAGTGTTTTCATACACCTTTGCTGCTTCAGCCCTGTTGTACAGGATTTTGAGAAAGGTGATAATTTTATCTTGTTCCTAGTTTGAAAAGTTTCTAAGAAAAAAAATCCAGTTATTTTTTTCTCCAAAGCTGAGAAAATTCTAAGCAATCTCTAGAATTTGTTGTCTCCATGCTGTCAACTTCAGCTTTGTGGGGTTCCACCAGTCGCAGCAGTCACCAGTGACCATGAATTTGGTATTCTCTGTTGATAAATTACAATTTTATCTTTGTTTGGCTAGGGCTTTTAGTAGTCTGCCAACTTAAAACCATTGCCTAATATATCATTAGAGGGCAAATATGTTCCCGTGTATGCCTGTGGCATGTAAGCATCTCCTACCAAAGCCTGGCCATTCCGGCATCCTGCTGAGGAAGGAAAGCAGTGCCCCAAATAATTTAGACTGCAGATTTTTCTTTTCAAATAAAATATTTTTTGTTTTTCAAGGTCAGACACTTGGGGCTGTTCAGGTCACAAGACGCCAGTGGCTGTTTACTTTGGAAAACAAGGACAGCCATGGTGGGAGGTGCTTTTAGCAACACCCAAATCTAGTGTTTTAAACCAAACAGCAGTCTGGCCAAAGGGCAACTTCACTCAGCCTTACTGACACCATGACATAGAAGGAGAGCGTCCAAGAGCTGACTGACGTACATGCAACAGGAATAATATTTGGTATTCTCTCTGATGAATTCAAATACCTCAAAGCATGTGGGAGATCCTAAGATGAGAGGAATAAATATTTTGCATTGACTGCAGTCAATGTTTGCAGTGGAAAGTGATTTCTTGAAAGGCTGAGACAGTACCCAGTAGTGGGTTGCATCTAAAAGCATTTTGATCATAATGGAGTAGGACTTTTCCTACACTCAGTTGCCAAGTGGGATGGTAGGTTTTCCTCTTCCCTTTGGGTATTTTATTTCGTCTTTCAGTTGGGTCAACTGTTCAGGCTATGGAGATTTCCCCAAGTCAGATTTCCTTCTAGGTCATTAGTGGAAAAACAGAAGAAGTGAATCTCAGAGAAGTTGATATACAGTGGCAAATAAAAAAAAAAAACACCCAAAAACCCATCATGAAAGGTTCCTGCTGTTGGTACAGAGGCACTTGTATGTACAGTTTTGCTTCCCTTCTGAACTGCATCGCAGGGCTGAGGCTGATCAAGCAGCATGCACAACATTGCCTCTCCTTGCTAACTGGCCAAGCCCGCTCTTTCTAAGAGTACAGGACCTATCATATCTGAGGACAGCCACCTGAAAAGGCATGGCCTCCTAGACCTAATTGAGTCTGCTCTGGAGAAGCCATGTGTCTCCAGCCATTTCCATCTCTAGCTGGGTGGCCATGCATGAGTTTATAACACTGTTTAAAAATGTATGTGACTTTCTATATGTGGATTATTTTTTTCATCCTAGCTTTTTCACCACAAACCAAAATTGCCATAGATAACTACTTTCCCTCTGTGAAGACATTTGTTTCCTGTTGACATTTAATTAGTAGATACATTCTGTGGGTCAAGTTAGAGGGCAAAAATAAAAGTAAATTTTAGATGATTCAGCCCATTCTTAACCAGCAAAATGGTGTTTAGAAATGTTAAACTGCAATAAAAATCCACATCCATGTAGACTCACCTAGAGTTTCACAACAGCAGTGAGGATAGGGCACAGAGCTTCCTATTTCAAATGTCTTCAAAACATCCCTTCAAAGAATCTCTATTAGGTGTTAGGAGTATAGAGCCTGTGGCATCCAGTTACACAGTTTTGACCATTTAAGAGAGGTGAATAAAATAGGGTCGGTTTCAGAAGTGTACTGTGAATGGATTACTGTTTTAGCCCTGAAAATACACATTTCTTCCAGCAGTATGAAAGTGAGGGGAGCATTTATGCCACCAGTGTAGGAAACACACATCTCTTTTCTCCAATGACTAAACTAGACTAATGAGAGCTATCAAACTTGCTAATGACTGAGAGAAAGCCTTTCAGTGCGTTGCACTGGTAAAACATTAAGTGTTTTCTGTAGCGGTACTTCCGATTTGCACCAGTGTGAGTGAGAGGCAAACAGGAGGGAGCACCAATGTAACGCAATAGTGGCGAGTGAATATGATAGAATCAAGTCCAGCAACCCCAGCAGCGAACAACATAAATTGCCAAATGCACGCTCCGTTACCTTGAGCCTAACTTAGTGGGTACATTTCCAGATTGACTACATTTTAAACCACTGATGTTCCAGAAGAAGGGATATGAACTCTGCTGCTTTCTGTAAGGAAGGAAAAAAGGGCAAAATGGTGGAGCTGAGCCGCTGGTCCAGAGGACCATCCTCAAGCTGTGCCGTGAGGGCAGACAGGGGAACTGCTTTTATAGGCAGATCCCAAAGGTGAGTAGCTGACTTCTGCTTTCCAAACGCACACACTGTCCTGGGCGATCCGTAATCTCAATGTGTTTGCCATTATGCAAAGAAAAAGCTGAACTCTGTTCCACTCAATCAAACAGCTTGTCCTTATCAAGATCCATGGGCCGGGCAGTCAGCTGTAGGAGGCCTGTAAAAGAGTAAGCCTGGGACTGTTTACAAGATGGTACTTAGAGATGCCTTCAAATCAGCTGAGGCAACCACTGCTTTTCAAAGCCAGACGTTAGCTAAGAAAATTTATATTTTGAGAGTAACAGGATAACTTGGGACAAAATGCTCACCTCCAGCTCACAAAGCGTTTTCATGCCCGAGATTGTATTACAGTTTAGAACATTCACGGCAAAGTCTCCAGGTTTGTTTGAAGACATGCATGAAGAATTATATGGTGAAACGTTTCATTCTGGCTGTGAAAAAAGTTAATTCAAACCAACTAAAACGTCAGCCATAAAGATGTACAACATTTTTCAGGAAGCCTTGTCCACCCTGAACAAATGTTTTCATAAAAAACAGCCTGCCCGTAATAATCACTGTTATTGAAAAGACATCCCAAGGTTGCTGTATGGAAATATGTTAAATACGTTCTGAAATTCAATCTAATATAATTTCAACATTAGAGCTCATTCATAATCCTGTATTAAAAGCCTATGCAATTTTCATGAAATATGTCTGTCTGTGTAATCATGAATGCTGAATATTGTCCTGGCTTTCCAGGAATTTTCAACCTCAATGCAGAGGAAAGAAAACTCTTCCAACTGGACTTTTACACCACTGAGAAGAAATAACAATAACAGATCTACACTTAAAATAAACATTTCTGGAAAAATACTATCTTTTAAAAGAGGCTGTAGTCTGAATTTCAAGCTACTAGTAATATGAAGCAGAGGCTTTGAATGTGCCTGTGGTGACAGCCCCTTGCTTTGTGCAGTACCGGGGACAAACAGCCTCAGTAGGAAGGAATCTGTTTACTCACACCTAGATTCAGAAAGTGATCCCTTCAGATGGAGTTGGCTTAAACCCCAAAGGTGTTTCTGTTCTGAACCCCTCATTTACAGCTGGATGTAGCTGTTACTCTCGTTATCAACTCAAGTCTTGCCAAGTCTTCCTAACTGCACAGGACCACAAGTGCATGCAGCATCATGGGGTGGAAGGGTAAAGAGAAAATTTGCAACATTGCCCTATGTCTGATGTGATTGTATGAGTGCACTACCTGCTCGTCATTAATTTCTTTGTGTTTATAATTTTATAAAAGAACGAAAGCTTATAAACTAGTACTTGCACACACAAAAGGGTGAGGAGTGGGAAAATTCTGCTTCTCTCTCTAATGTTCCTATTCACTGATGGCTCTTTGATATTTTTCCTTTTTATGAGCAACCTTTTTTTATTAGTGGAATATTGCTGGTTCCGTGGCATGACTTAAAAATGATAGGAAAAATTATACAACTGGGATCTCAATTATTCAGCACAGCCATTTTAATCCTTCGTGTTATTTGATCCAGTACAAGGTAATATACGTCTTATTTCCAATTAGAATACAATTCTCACTATATTCATCATCTATCGATGTCTGCTTTTCCATTTGCCAGAGACATGAAAGTCTGTGATTCAAAGGGTGCCATTCAGACTACCCTACTTGTGGACAATTATATGGTGTCAGCAGGGCTCCGTGTAGGTTTGATGCCTGTAGCCCAGGGCAGCTGGGAGCTGCTGTGCACTTTCCTTCCTGCCGAGTTTCTGACAGCGTATTGCAGAAACGGTTCCTCAGTGCCTCTGCAGCCCTATGCCATTTGCGTGAGCAATATTGCACAGCACGTTTTTTTTGAGCCTGCTTGGCTGCATGTGGCAAAAAGATCACTTCTCATGGCCTGAGGGCCTTACCCTGCAACCCTCCCCCCCACCCCAGTGCTGTACGCTCTGGGACCCTGTGCTTTGCTCTCCTTGCTGTCCTGGGGATGAGGTACCTGATGCACCAGAGACAGCCAGGAGAGAAGAAAAGAGGGGAGAGGAGAGGAGAATGGAAATGGGAATGAGAATGGCAGTGAGTGAAACAAGAGTGTGGCTTTGGCCCTACCCTGGCTGTCTGTTGCTAAGTAATGCTGGTCCTGCACCCCTCCTTCTGCCTCCATCCTCCCGTTCCTGCTACTCCCTCATGCTGGTAGTTTTACACCGGTGCTGAGCTTGTTTAGCTTTCTGAAGCCACAGAAGTCTAACCCAGCAAAAAAGAAGCAGGTAATCTGGACTGCTGAGATGAACTGACTTACAGCAGGGTGAGATGAGCACTTGATCTGGTAGCCAGGTGCAGAGGGAAGGAGGAACAGGGACCCGGAGGACTGGAAGAGGAGGGTATGGTGGGGACAACACATCACCACTAATGGGAGTGACGAGCTGCTGTGCTGTAGCATGTAACTTCGCCGCTCTGCTGCCCTTTCCCCATCTATATAAATAGCTAACAACAGCCTTCTAATACTTGCAAGATATCTTGAAAGCCTCCAGTGAATGAAAAGCAAATATTGACTGCAAAGCTGAGTGTCCCTTCCATGAGACGGAGCAAGACATGTGCACTCAAGACTTATCCCAGCTCTACAGTATCAGGTTAACATGATGTGAAAACTCTTCAGTATTCTTATGGCTTCAGTCATTCATATCCAGATGGTGCCACCTCAAGGCGGGGCATGTCACAAAATGACTCCCAAAAGCCATAGCTGGGCAAATACTTGCATTATAAACTCCCTGTGGTGCAGCCCACCCCTTGTGTAGCCCATAGTTACTTATGAACCTGGGTGGGTGTCAGCATCTACCTTGTGAGCATTTGCTCACAGGAAAGACAGTCTGCTATCTACATGAGAAAACTTCAGAAATTTGTCACTCTGAGTTAATAGACATGTATCCAGCCTTAGCTGGCCAAGAAGCATGCAAGTGGCGTTTGCCCCACAAAACTGTGACAGCTGCCCTTGATGCACTTAAGAGATTTCAGGCAGACTGTCTATCTCTCAGATTTTAGGGTCCATTTGAAAGTAGGTTTATCCTTGATCTTTCAGTAGCATAAGTATGCTATAGAAAAAGCCAAGAGGAGACAAAGATTGAAGCTCAGCAGCAGAGTACTCACAGCCACATCCTGGGTTGGGAGAGGAGAGACTCCATACACAGTGTCCTTGTGAACATACTGGTGAGGGCTGGAAGACAGAGGACTTTAGATGGTGGCAGGGCTTCTTTCACGCTCCCCTGGAATTAGAGGTTGGCCCACTCCCGTTTCTTTGGTTTTCTAATGTGCTGAACTCAAAGCATGATTCACGTAGATCTGAGCTGAGAGCAAAACTATGGTATTGAAATGGACTGGTGTTTTCTAGTTCAGTGGCTTAACTTAATGAACCTTCCCAAAAAGCTACTCCAAAGCCCATTAGACCTGGTACAATGGTGGCAAACTTGGGGGGGACCAGGTCTAAACTCTGAAGTCACTCACATGCCCACCTCTCTGTGTACAGCAGGCTTCATTCTCGCACTTTCAAATGAACAGGCTGCTTCCTGCATATGCAGCTGTCAAAGTAAGATTTTAACTGTTTCCACCTCAAACCTGGCTTTGTTGTCTGTGTCCAAAGTGTCCTGGCAGATGACCAGGTTACTGTAAGATGATGTTGAGAAGCTGGATAGGGAACAGCAGTTCACTTTTTCTTATGGCACAAGAACTAGAGGGGACCCAGTGAAATTTCCAGGCAAAAGGTTTAGCGGAAGCACGAGGCAGAACCTTTCTGTACAGCACAGAGTTACTGTGTGGGACTCAGTGCTGCAGGATGTTAGGGGATGTGCAAGCGCACGTGATTCCAAGGGATTAGGCAAAATTGTGCAAATACAGGTATGTACTATTTAAAACCAATGATACAGGTAGAAACATGGGCTCAGGAATATCCTAACCCATTTACTGTGGGAAGCTGGAATTCTATAGTGGAAATAGAATGATAACTTTCTTGCAAATGTTCTCTAAGAGGCCACCACTAGCGTTGATGGGAGAAAGGAGGCTAAGCGAGAGGGCCCTGAGCAGCTGCTCATCAGATGTGAACATGGACAGCTTACCCAGGCATCCCGTGTGTGTATGTATGTATACACGTGTACACGTGCAAGCTCACCTTCGCTTGCCCTGCAGTAACTCTGCCCGTCCTAGACCCTCAATCTCATGTGTGCTTGCGAAAAGCCAGGGTGAGAACATGGTTGCCTTGCCCTTTGCACTGTCTTTCACCCCAGGAGAGGCATATAATTCTGCAAGATGCTGAGCACTGCTGGCTCAGGGCAAGCACTGGTGAGCTCTGTGCAAGCCTCGTTTTGAACTGGTTTTATTGATGAGTATTTTTATTCCAGGTGGCAGATGCTTGCAGTAATCAAAATGCGTGGTGCTTTGCAGAAGTGCGGAAGGGCATGAGCCCACAGCTCTGAATTTTTGTAATGATTTTCCAGGGCCCTCTTTAAAAACTGTCCCATTGCTAATCTCAATAGACAGTGGGCTCTAAGAGTCATGCTAACACTGGAAAAATGTTGATATCTTTAGAGACACCTTCTTGCAGGGGCTTTTACAAGTAGATCAAAAAGCAGACCTATATATTTTCACATAAGTATTTGAAAAGCATTATGGTGAAAATACTCTTTTTTTACTCTAGTGGTAGGGAAAAGGGCCTTAATAGGTGTAACATTACATAGCATTGGCATCCTGCATGTGGTGATTACGGGCCAGAGAAACTCCAGACTTTGGCACCATAAAGCTTTTCTGGGTGCAGCTCCACATTTACACAGAGAACACCTGAGATTTAACTTACGATTGTACAGATGGGGAACAAGAAATTTCCCTGTGATGACATAGCCAGGCTATGTGCAGCCTCTTTAAGTCTGCAGAAAGCATCCACATTGTTTCAAAGGTATATGAACACAGCCCTTAAAACTGCAAATCCTCCAAATGCCTCAGCCCAGCAGAAGGCAAAGGCAGTGAGCTGCCATGTGCTGCTGTTTCTGTGGGACGAGTAATGGCTGCTCCTCAAGACATCCTTTGGAAAGGCTGCCCAGAAACAGGTGTCCCAGGAAGGGGTAGTAACAAGCACCGTATTTGTAAATGTGTTCAGCATTTCTCTTTTTGCAGATAACTGGGAGGCTGCTGTAAGGATAAGAATTTCTTAGTGAGGACCAAAGGAAGGGGATTCCCTGAGTTACGCAGGGAATGGGAATGAGCATCGGTGGGGAGAGGGCAGTGATATCCTACAGCATTTGGTACATTTAACTTGTGGGTCTGGACCTGGTGCTAGGATCTTACACCTCTATCAGATACAGTGCACTGAGAAGCAGAAGGACTTCAAAACTTGTTTCAAATGATTTTCATCTTGAAACATTAGCAAATGCAGGTGCTCATGTTCATTGAGCTGAATCTGTAAGACTGGGGAGGAACACAGGGAGAAAGGAAGGAGATTAAAAGCCATGAGAACAGGTAGACTCATACTGTTTATGTAGGAGGAAACTGAGGCACAAAAGCAGTTACGAACCGTCTGCAGTCAGTCAGACAGTTACGCTGAGAGTGGGGAATCTTTAACTCGCCATCTTTGCTTTAGTGCCCCGCATGCATGACCATGCAGGAGAGACCCTTCACTTCTGGCTCTGGGTGCTGGCCTTACTTGCCCTCTACTTGAGGTTGAGCAAGCGGTGCAGCCTGACCTTAGAGGAAGGGCAAGGAGGGAGGTTGCAGGGGGGATGTTAGTCACTGGTGATAGTGCTGGTGGGCTGACTTTGGGTTTTTAAGGTAAGGACATCTATGAGGGTAGCAGAAGTTACCAGACAGAAACTATTCCAGAGGGGATCTCAAACTGCTGCCATCATGGGCTGTGAGTTAGTAGCAGTAAGAGTTTTACATCTCAGCCAGCCACCCTAAGTAGGCATCCAAGGGGTTGAAAAAGAGCAATATCTTGACTGCTCCATGCGCCAAGCCTTCCACCTCCTGGTTTGTGGCCTTTCCCCGCTAGGCGGGCGTCCCTCTGCCTGTCCGCTGCATTTGCGCTCAGACATTGGCAGGGTGTGTTGGCTGGTCCGGGGTCACCAAGCTGCAAAGAAATACACTCTGTTGGGTCTGGGTCTGGAGCTATGTCCTTGCTTTCATCACATGGATATGTGTCAACGTGTCACTTTAAAGTAGTTCAAGTAAGAGAGATGGGGGAACAGATGAGGAGGAGGGAGGCAGGAAACATGTCATAAATCCACAGCAAGAGGGACTCTGAAGTAAGAGCATTAAAGACTCTGGAAAACACATAAAAATCTGCCGTAGAGAGGGCACTGTCAATGCATCCTGTCAGTGCAGTTTGCTTTTTATTTCCTAGTGTGCGATATGATATAAAAAACGTTCACCTTTACTAGATGATCCATGAAAGCCCATATTTCACATGAGATTTATTTTTCATATGAATAGACTTGGCGTTTCCAGACACTGGTGGATACCAGTCACCGTCCTATGAAACGAGGCCACCAGCACCTGCGGTCTCCCAGGACCTGTCTCTTCCAAGTGCTGTTCCTCACACAAGAGCCATTTCATTTTGTTTCTACTGGGTTTTTTGGTGTTTTTTTTGTTTTGTTTTGTTTTGTTGTTTTTTTTTACATAGAGCTGAAATAAGGAATGTAGAGTTAAATAAAAAATAATGGAGAAAGATCAGACTGAAATAATTCCCTGCTGAGTCCCACTCATGCACTCATGAGATATGTGAGGCTTTGCGCTTTCTCATGTTGCTATTGTAAAAAGAGAGAGACAAATTGAATCCACTCAAATATTACAGAGTCTCAAATACTACAAAGAGTTTCCCACTGCAGGGATCTAAAATTCCCTCAGCATCCAGACTATTAAGCAACCTGGGTCTTGGGCTTTTAGATAGAGATTTGAGAAATGGGAACATCCTGGCTTGCCTAAAAATGACTGGTGAAGGGGAAAATGGCCAATGCAGAAACCACCAACCTTTCTGGCAGCCAACTGTATTCTTGCTCATCCATCTCTGCCGCCTTCATGGGACTTATTTGTTCAACATGGGGAAAAGGCCTCCAGGCTCTACCTGAAAGACCCAGTGGTGCTAGTGAACAGTGAGGAAGAGGGTTTACACTGTGTAACCAACTTTAAACATGATGAAATATAATTTCTCTACAAAAGTGTATGAGCTGGAAGATCCCAGCCTGAGAGGGGGACTTCCTCCCGACAGCTCACATGCCCTCACTGTGCCTCCTTGTCTTACGCCTTGGGCACTCTGTGTAGTGGCAAGGACGCGTACCAGTAATTTTGGTGGCAGTTGTTTGTGAAGTGTTGATTGTATGGCTTTGATCTGCTGCATCTGCAAGGCATTCTTACAGAACTAAGTGCTATGCCATGGAGATGCAAGGAAGGGGAAGCCCATCTCACTTGAGCTTCCCTGTAGGGACCCACCAACCAGACAAGCGCACTGCTCCCTTCCCTCAGCCACCCATCTTACCTTACTCTTCTCCTAGCACAGTTTGAGAGCTACTGCTACTGAGATTGCCTTTTCCTTTCTTCAGATTCCTTCTTAGTCTATGTGTAATGTATTAGTGGTGTGAAATGGAGAGGAAGGAAATAGAGGGGAAGCACAATGAGCAAAGTAAACATCTTCAGGGAGGTAGAGACTGCCCAGGGAAATGCTCACTCACCCTTTTGAACCAGGAATTCAACATCCTTCTGCTTTGCATGACAGTCCCACATGCAGCACTGCCCTTTCAGACTTTGCTAGGAGCCAGGGAGGTTGTAGAGCCCAGTGAGTCAGGCTCCCAGGCCCCTGTCCTTCATTGCACCCGGCTGTGTGGGACCTGCTTTCAGCTCTGAGGCATTTGAAAAGGACAGACACATTTCTCTCCAGATGTGCAGGCTGCTATGTATCGGGACTTTGACTGTCTTTTCCCTAGTGATGGGATGTTAGGAGGAGCTGTTTTCTGCATGCAATGGCTTGAATCCTGCCAGGACTTAGAGTAGATGAGACAGCTTCAGCTTACAGCCTCCTGGGCACCGAGGTGTCCTGCAAAATCCTAAAGCGTTGGAAAAGCAGGCAGGGTATAACAGCCCCTGCTGTTATATGCCAGACCAGCAGCGCCTGTGTGCGCAGAAGGACCAACGGGGTCTCTGGCTGCTGTCACGGTGAAGGGCAAGGTCCCAGCTAAGTTTCGTTTGGGACAGTCAGCAACCCCACAAGCCCCCAGCCTGGCTCAGATGGGGTGAGCACCTGCAGGGGACGCATGGCACAGCCGCACCACAGCCCCCACCGGTGCCATGCCCAGGGAGGGCTGCTTGTGCAGTGAGCCTGTGGTCCTCTGCTTCTGCTGGGAGAGCCGCTGAGGTTGCAGCTTGAAAGGGTGTAGTTGCAGGCTGGAAATGGGCAGGGGTACCTAGTGCGTGCCGTTGAGGCCTTCCTGGCTTCCTCTCTGTCCACCAACTCCAGGCAACAGGAATCTTCAGGACTATTGCAGAAACACAGCCATAGCTGGGAAATGGAGCCAAATGGTAAAAAAACCCCACCCCACAGGGCTCTTCTTTGCTAACCAGAAACACAGCCTGACTGCTTTCTAGGTTGGATGGGACCCCGGCTCTCTGAATGAGAAAGAGCTGTGAGGAGCTTGAGGTAGCTTGGGGCTGAAGTGCCTGGAGGCTAGAGCCAGCACTGCTCCTCCTGGGACTGGACCTGGATCTGCCGTGTGAACCATGGGGCCTGGGGCTGCATGGCTGTTGAGTGGCAATTGATGGTGAAGAAGGAAGCAACATGATACTGATTTGCCTGTTAAGCAGGAAAGTGGGTAGCTTCGGTGACCATCAGCAGAGTAACCAGCTACAGTGCATTTCACCGTTACATGGAAATGTGTTTGTGGCCTTACCCAGGTTCATTCTGCCTTTCCTTCCTCTTGGTGTACTTCCCTTGGCTCCACACAGAGTTGTTCTTGCAGGGAAATGCTGTACCCTGCAAAGGTATAGAATGATCCCAGCTGCTCTGGGCGGGTGCTCAAAGCTGCTAACTTCTTTGCTAATATTAGAACCATCCTGAGGTGCTGCTTTGAACCCTCCTGCCTGCTGCCAACACCCAGCAGGAGTGCTGCAATGTTGAGAAGACCCCATTTTTGCTGCAACCCAGCTGGAGGCTGGATAAGCAGCAGCAACGCTTCTAAAAATTATCTTTGCCTTGAGCTGGAGGCATAGGCCATCGTTTGCCTATTTTCCAGTTCATTTAAGCTCTTAATTTTGCAATGGCTACAGAAGTGCCTCTACTTCAGTGTTTTCTGGACAAGATGCACTCCCTCTATGGGAGACAAAACAGGAGATCCGATGTGCAGCCAGCCTCTTTCCAGCATCTTAAAAGCTGCTTAGCCAAAATTTTGCTCTGATTTTGTTTCTTCAGCTTCAGTGATCCGATTGTCGAAGCAGCAGTAGGTTGCTGCTGCACCTGTACTTCGGAGTGGAGCGCCCGCTGAGTCTAGTGTACAGAAGCCATGAGGGCTGCAATGGGCATGAACAGCACCACCGGTGACTTGACCCAGGCCAGCCCCTGACTGGGGCATCTTGGTCCTGCTAGCTGTGGTCCGGGAGGGCAGATATCAGCCCTGGACTCTGGGGCATGAGCAGGCCGTGGGGCTGTGGGTGGGGAGGCACAAGGCAGAAAACCCAGGGTGGAAAGTACAGCCTCTGCGGAAGCACAGAGCTGAATGCTGAAGGTTTCTGCCTGGCAAAATGGTTGTGAGAGTCACGCACAGTCAAGGAGTGTCAGCTGGTGCAGGGCCCCCAGTGCAAAGCCTCTGGGGACACAGTGGCAGGGGCCTCCAGCTCAGTGGGCAGCCACGGCAAGTCCTCTGTGCTGCCGCTGGCCATGGGAGCTGGTGGGCATGAATCGCATAGGGGAAAAAAAAGGATTTTTTGGAAACAAGTGCCGAAACATGTGCCTCCATCACTGGCCTCACCTCCTAATCAGGCTACCCCTGGGCACCATGCATTTTTTTTGTTAAAATGTGCACTAAATAGCATATGCAGATGTCCTTATGTGTGCATACCCAGTCTGTGGCCCCAGTGGGAAGAAAAGCAGGGGTTAAGCTTTGCAGCTCCAAGCACGATGCATCCTCAAGGATGGGCAGGAGGAGTCGGGGAGGGGGGGCTAACCATGTGGGTCTGGAGCAGCTGTGGCCGAGGGTCCCACCGAGGGTCCTGCAAGGCTGGAGGGGTGTTTGCCGACTCCAGCCCCCAGCCCCTTGGCACGCAGCCCAGTCCCAAGAAATATAAACCAAAGAAGCATAAACAGATGATCACATGAAAAATATATCATGATTAGCCAGATAGATCCCAAATGTTTGTTCTGTAAACTGCAGCAGGCAGCACAAGCATTCACTGCAGCTGTAGTTTCTCATCTTATTTGTGTAAGTGTGCCATTAAGCTTAGACATGGGCAAAATAATCTTTCCTTGATTTGCGCTTAGGAAGCTGCTTTAAAGATATATTATATCAGTGTTTGATTTGACCCTTTTGCGACTGGTATTATACCATAAACTAATTCTCACTTAATAGAAAATCTTTGCACATTTTTTTCTCCTGGGTTACTCCCCTTTGCCTCTGAAGCCAGTAAAGTGGTTTGTTTTGTGAATGAAAGCTGGATGCCTTTAGCAAGATGGCATTAACACTGACCTCTGCTCATGCACTGAATTCTTGCCCAGTGGGAGGCAAGGTTGGAGGAAAGGGTTAGTTCATTGATGGTCAGAACCTGCTGAGCACAGGGCTGTTAACCTGCCTGGAAAGGGAACTGCTCAGAGGGCTTTTCCCTTTCTTGGATTAGCCCAATGAAGCCATCCTTCTCTCCCTTTAGTTTTAACCATCTGCTGGAAAGATGGCTCTGATTCATCTCAGCTTGGTAGAGATTTTTTTTAATATATAAAATGGCAATAAACATGGTGGGTGGGTGGGGTGGCTAAACTGGGGAGGCTACACTTTAATTTTCCTGTTGCTACTGCCCATATCAGAGAAGGCTATCTGAATTTCACAGCATGAAACATTTAGCAAGGACAATGCAAAGAAATCAAAACCAAACTCCTTCGGCCATTTCCCAAGAAATTCAGCATGTTTTATGCTCTTTGGATCCTAAAACACATCCTGGAAGAGCAATAATCTGGAAAAGAAAAATTTTGTGAAGCTTATTGCCAACAGCATCTTCCAACAGCTAGTGCACGAGAGCTGTTCTGAGCAAGATGGTCTATAATTTACGATGCTAGTGGACTCTGAAAAGGTATTGTGTAAAAATAGCAACTTTTCATTTGATAGTTTTATCTGCTGAATATGGTGATAAAACCTGTGGTCTGCTTTTTTAGAGCTGGAGGTGACCCAGAGTGCAAGTCAAAACCCAGAAGGTTCACACAGCACAACTGGAAAATACACTCTAGGTTTTTCTCTCCTTTTTATCTTCTTAGTCCTTCAGAGCCAAGGCAGCATTTGGAAAATCAGCTGCACCTGTGCTCCTTTTTACATCATCAACAGATTCATTAACTAATCATCCTTCTCCTCCTCATTTTTCCCCTGCTACTTTGGCTACCAAGTTGCTTCAGCTGCAGGTGGAGGAGTGACCGTACTGAAAGCAGAGCAAGATGTCCATAGTCCAAGACGAACTGTAGCCATAGCAATTAGAAACACATCTTATTTTAGCTCTCCCACCAGTGTCAATCAAGAAGAAATCCATTGAAGCATCAAGAAGAAATCCATTAAAGTCAGTGGAATTTCACCAGCACAAGGTTGGTTTTATTGAGATTAGGCTCAAACTTTGGTGTCTGTTTTATTTGTAAATGGAGCAGATAGAAGCCACTGTGAGATCATTAGATCGGAACTCAGCAATTTTCATTTCCACTTGTTTTTTTGAGTAAAACCATACTTTGTTATCCTTGCCAGAGTCTACAAGGACTAGCTTGAACTACTCTCACCAGCTAAGACAACACTTCTTCTCTATAAGGTGAGCATGTTGAATAAAGCTCATCGATGTAGTTGTTTCTTTTTCTTTTAATTCACCTCCTGACCTTTTAAAATTACTTTACTCAACAAAGGACAATAGGGCCAATCCAACTCCCATTAAAGTCAGCAGGAGTCTTTTCATTGACTTAGCTGAAGTTGGGCTGGGCCCAATAAGACTAACTTTAAAAGTAAAAAATAGCAACTCATAGAGCTTTATCTTGCCCCCTGTGGCTTGATAACTGACGTCCCATCATGTTCCCTGGGACAGGATAGGGCCCATAAAGCCAAGTAAAACTATTACAGGCCTAATCCCACAACCCAAAGCTTATATTGCAAATAATTCGCATTTAAATGCAAAGTGTTTGGATTTCCGCTTTTAATCACACAGGAATATTTGGGAGGTATTAATGACTTTACGAATGGAGGAACCCTTCCAGCTGGATAGGTCAGATTAATCTTTGGGTTGCTTTGTGCCCCAAAGTTTTCTCCTTTTTAAAATAGGAAGATGACAGGGATAAGGGGCTCAAAGATGACCTCATGCACCTCCTTCACTCTTTGGCTTTTCTGCTCCATCTTCCCACATAAGCACTGTCCTGCTTCTTTGCCACTACCTTGCCAGGTTACCCCAGCTCCCACCTTCTGCACCATTTGCTCTCCCAGAAGAAAGTGCCACTGGTGTCCTCTTTCTGCTTGTGGTAAAGCAAGCAGAGCAGCACCTGGAGGGGTTCAGCTGGGGCAGGGTGGTGGTGTGGCTGCCTGTTGGTGTGTTGGGAGGAGGCAGACTGGATTTTGTTCTGTGTTACACCTTCAGCCTGAGACACTAAACATTTGTTTTCTAAATAATGGTTAAAACATACCCTAACACGAAGAAAGTTCCACCAACTACACGAACTCTCAGTCTGTTTCATGATGTGGATTTTCCAGTGGCTCTGGACGTGACACAAAACTGACGTTTTTCCCTTTATTGGTTTTTCTTGATGCTCTTTTTCCTTTTCTTGCTAATTACCTTACAACAGATCTACCTGGAAGACTCCATCTCTGACACACTGAATTGTTTGACCACCAAGAAAAGAAAGGTCATTTGGCAGCTCTTTGAATTGCTGTTAAAATTACCACCTACTGTAGGTGCTTATGTTTTATTCCAGAGACCCTAGATCACAAATTTTCTTTAGGTTAAAAATAAATCCACTCACTGGTATCTTCAGAGAACACTTTCCAGTGTCAGAAAACTACCCCACTGTCAGAATAATTTGTAGCAGCCACCCAGGGAAAGGTGGGCTCGACGCCGCAGCCACACTGCGAGACAGGATGCAGCACCACTGCAAAGCAGCAGATGCTGTTCTTCCCTCACCCCTGTGTCATGAACCCTTCTCCTTTTTCAGCAGCATCTAAATTTACACAGTCCTTTAAATATAGATATATAGTATAAGGAAAGAGCTCTCAGATATCCTTGGTTTCTCCCTGCACGACGAGGACGAGCTCCCCTGACTCCTGACACCATCAGCTGTTGTATTCTCTGTGCTCGCTCAAATGCGCTGCAGCATCAACATCAGTCACTTCAAAGAGCTCTTTCATGTACCACATATTTTTTTATCCAGAAGGCCTAAGCGAAAGGCAGATCTGGCTGAAACCAGCTTTATTCAGCTCACCACTT
Organism: Phalacrocorax aristotelis; assembly: GCF_949628215.1. Lineage (NCBI taxonomy): Eukaryota > Metazoa > Chordata > Aves > Suliformes > Phalacrocoracidae > Phalacrocorax > Phalacrocorax aristotelis. The sequence continues at coordinate 180,903,958 of NC_134276.1, read as the reverse complement.
GTGTGGCCCCTTGGAAAAGTCTCAGAAGAGTGAACAAACTCTCCATGCACTTACAGCGAGCAGGTGTAAGATAAAAAGCTTTTTCTGTCACCTGTTGTTAGCAGTGCAAGGTAATTAATGGCTCTGTGTTGCTCTCAGGTGTGTAGGTCCTACTGAGTGAAGGATTCCTCCTCTACCTGCACTACAGAAAAGTCCTGTTCCGTGGGTGAGACAGTGCATGGAGATGAGTAGTTTCCATTCCTCTCTCCTGAGGCTCCTGGTCGTGTCTCAGGAGAGCCCACCAACTGTACTAGAGCGGGGCATGCCACAGTGGGACCAGAAGCACAGCCAGCTTCACAGCCACCCACCCCAGCCACGGCAGAAACATGGGCTGTCCCTCACAGCACCCACCTCTGCAAGCAGCTGGGACCATGCCCAACTTCAGCATATGGGGGATACTTTGGGGAGCTGCCTGTGGAGGGTTCGGCTCTCCTGGGAGCAACGTTTCAATGAGGACAGCCCAACCCCATTTCAGGAGATCTGCATGCAGGGAGGGTTGGGGAGATGTGCGTACCTGTCCCACCAGCTCACCCTTCCCCACCATGCGGGTGCTTATTGGGTGGGGGATGTTGCTCTCTGACCCTTCTGACACCCAGTGCAACAGCTGGAGGAGCCAGCCCAGCAGTGCCCCTTTTGGGGAAAACTTTGATTCTGCATGTCCCAGATGAAGCAGGCTCACAGGAACCTGCCTACACCACACAGCAAAATCCTCTATTTGTGCCATCAGTTCCTTACTGTTGCCACATGTTCAATGCTATAGGTCTTTTCTGCCCAGTTCTTACTAACTCCAGGCAACAGACACCTACTTCAGGACCTTAATCGCTGTAAGTGCCTTCTATCATCTAGTTCACTGTCTGAAGGAACCCTTGCTGTCTGCTAAGCAAAGAGGGAGCCAACGAGAAATAGGCATGTGATTTGGGCAGTTAGGTGCCTAAAGTCAGTTGGGATAAACCCAATCATCATCCTCAAAAATCACTAATCAAGCCTTTCCCCAACTTCTTAGTCTCCTGCAAACAGGAGATCTGATTAAAGATAATAGCTCACTTTTTGGGGAACCTTCTGATGAAGTCATGAGAGCTGATCACATTGCTTAGCATTCAAGTGGCACCTAAAGCAACGTTTGTTCTTAATGATTTATGTAGATGCAAATATTCTGGCAAGTTCTCTGCTCTTGGATCTCTGCAGGGAGAGACAAGCCAGATACTGCACTCTACTGTTAACCAGAAGCCAGAAGAGAAGGGAAGGCACATACCAGATTTACTGCATATACCTTCGTTGGCCAAACAAGGCAGGCAGCCAACAGCCTATTCCATGCAGCAACCATGGCTTCATCCTGCTTTTGCAGCCAAATGAGAATGGCAAGGCATATGGCAGGAGGTTATATTTTACACTCTTGATTCTTATTACAAGGTTCAAAGTTTTTTGTTTACAAGCTCAAAGAACAGAGGCCAAGTCTCTTCATGCTTGTAATTACTTGGGTATAACTAGCAAGGAAGTTTGTTTTTCTCATCTAGAAAACGTTTGTCTGTAGCCAGTCACGTATAAAAGGCTTTCGGGATAGTTTTTTTTCCATTTCTCTGTCCTTTGAATATTAAATGGCAAGTAGAAACTGATTCCCTAGAGGATATAATACTTTCTGCTGCCACAGACTGTCGTGCACTTACCAAAAACATTGATTTCCTTTGGACCCAAAGATATTGCCATTTTTCTGATTGATTGAATGTGACCGCATATTTCCAAAATACACAAAGGTGGGACAACCACAAATGTATAATTAATGAATTGTTCTGGCCATATTTACCACAGAAGTTACCTGAGCCTTGGCTGGAAAACATATCCATTCTGGTCTGGGCCAAGTGCATGCCAACATGTAGTATATTTTCATTAAGTTACCTGATATGAATGTTTTTAAGAATCACTTGTGTTCTTCCAGTCTGCCTGCCAGAACTGTTGCCCAAATCCATTCCCTATTTAATCGTGAAGGAATGCTGTTCAAAAAATTTGGGGTCAGAAGTGCTCAATAAATCAATCCAGATACACTCCTAATGAGTGGTGAATTAAACAGCATTTGTTATAAGATCAGAGGTCCTCTTGGGAGATTATTTTTTATTGCAAGCAGAATTGCTCACTTGCAGGTATCAAGAAGCTGGGAGTTAAGGCCTGTTAGGAAGGTCTGCGAAAGAATCTGGATCTTCTTTACTGAAGGCATGTGATTACATCCAGACAACAATGATAAATAGGTGAGACTCATGTCCTCTGATGGAATACCCGGTTTCCTGAATTAAGGAGAAAAAAAGAATTTTGTAGCTTCACCTGGGATTAAGTTATTCTGCATTTATACATCCAGGTTCTTCTCTTGCAGACCACGACACAGGGATTCAGAACAGGGAGCGTGGAGAATATAGCTGAGGTGGAAAGGAGATGTTTGGAGTCCGTGCCGGCCAGCAGGAATGGCAGCTCACTGTGACTGCTCAGAGCGGGGCACTGGATCCAGTGGATGATGCAGTCCTTTGCAGGGCTGGGCTTCTTCCTCTCCTGGGAAGAAGTGGCTTTTTGCCACCTTGAAGGACAATGTGCAAAATTTCAGGTGAAATGTTTGAAATGGAAAGGATTTTGCTTGCTTGTAATGTCTTGTTTATTTCTAGCCCTCTATGTTTCTGAAAATGGCTCTTTTTTCCAGAGCATTAGAAATAAATAATTCCAGCTTTCTGGTCGCTCTTTAACTTCCCATTGGCCACCCCTCTGTGAGCAGGCCAGCAGGCTCACTTGCACATGGAGGTAGCAAGTAAATATAAAATGTCCCCATGCAGCCTAAGTAGCATTGTGTGGCTGGTTTTCACAGGAGCGAGAGTCCCTGAACAGCAGGAGTGGATCAGGTCCCACAGGAATAGCCCCACTCCATGCTAGGGTAAATTAAGAAACCCATGCATACAAGAGGAGCTGACCATACATCATCCTTCTTTATTATCAGGGAAAGTGTAGCCAATTCCCTCTGGTGTCTGGAGAAACACCGTTAGATCCTTTCTGTTTGCACATTATTATGTTTTTCTCACATTGCTCATTACAATTTCATTTCATTCTAGTTTAAACAGGTAGGCTGACATTCCCTTTTCTGTCAGTTCCACATTTGGACAGAAATACCCCACAACACAGTAGTGTAACACACAATCATGAGTGGGGGACACACAGACAGGACAACTTCCAAGTGAAGGATGTGGGTGCAGAAATTTGAAATATCCTCATAAGGAACAAGGGCTTTGAAATGACATTTTCCACAGAATATTTAGCAATCCATGCTCTGGGACAGAATTATTACATTAAAAACAGGTTTTTTAAAAATGTGACTTAAGGCTAGTGTGGGCCAAAACTTGGCATTTTCTTTCTGTGGGAAATCCTGACATTTCCAGACAGTTTTTGTTCTGGATTGGAACAAAGCCTAAAAAAGTTTTACCTTTCCTGTGGAAATGGAATTCTGAAAATATTTTGTTCTGGGAAGCTCAAAACATTGTTTTTCAGTTTTTCAGAAACCAAATGCAGCTCACCGTGGGGGGGGGGGGTTGTCTTCTCAGATGGCTGCCAATTCTGAAGTGCAATGGTGTCAGAGGCGACTCTGCAGCATCCCCTGGGCCGTTCCTGTGATGTGTGGTGCACAGAAACCCCTCAGTCCCATTCTTTGTTGGGCCTCCAGACCTGCCATGTGCCCTGCGGTGCCGCAGAGCCTGGAAGCTGCGGCTCTTGACCCAGAGCTGTGCTGCCCATCAGGTGCTGCCAGGGGGCACAGAGCCTACAAGACTGGCAGGAAAGCTTCAGTCTGGGGATGGCAAAAGTTTCCAGAATCAAAAAATATTTTCATTAAACATATCGGTTTTGACATACCACCATTAATCAATTACCAATTCCTGACTAGTTAGGGCCCATGTTGGTTTGGTGGGCAGTGAACCACATTATGGGTCTTGGACACTCATAGTGGTTCTTGTAGCAGTCACCAGTGGGAGAAGGGAGATATATCAAAGAGACTAACCTGTGCAGGAAATAAGAATGAGCTTCAGAAGCTCTGAGGTGATCCTATGGATATATATGAGCCCAGGGAATGTCACTGATGGAAGTGCAAGTGTGGAGCTCATATGGGACAGGAGAAGGGCTGAAGATCTAAACCATAGTCTGGGTCAGCCACATTATCGTTTAGGTTATTTATGTTGGTTAGGCATCTACAACTTTTCACTGTTCTAGATCTCACCTCCTTTTGAAAATAGGATTCGGACTCATAAGTTATCTGGGCACTTTTAATAGTTTTATCTCAAATTAATAACTTCCAGGAGTAACTTCGATATTTGCACATTCCCTGTTTTACGGTGGATGTTATTTATCCCACATATGTCAGTTCATAAGGACAGACCATTCAGAAAAAGATGAGGCTTATTATATAGCAGTGATGGATGGTTTCTTTATAGAAACCACTTGCATGTGAGAGAACAACTGTTGTGTATTAAGTACGTTCCTTGTATTGTGCATAGAGCTCATACCTGTTGTTGAAGTAAAAGCCCAAAGAGAGAAGGAAAGAGCAAGCAAGCTGATGAAATCACATGAGATAGGCACATAAATACCAAAGTAATCACCATGATTTTTGTTATTGCAGTGAGCACCTATGGATGTCCCGACGGTGTGGTGCTTAAGAAACTTGGCAAATGGGTTGGTGTGCCTGGGATTTTTTGTTCCTGCCTTGTGTGCCTGGGACTTTTTGTTCCTGTACTGAAGAAGAGGGATGAAAACTCTGTCTATTGAGGAGTTAGTTACTCATAAAGCATTAATAGCTGGAGAGGTGCCAAATCATTATTGTATTTTCTGGAAAGAGTATTAGGTATTATTCAACAAGATAAGATTTTCTTTCCATGTGTCCACACCAGCTCAATATTGGAAGATGAAACACATACCTAGGGGATTACAGGCCCAGAAAACACCTTTTCCAGGAAAACGAGCTGAGTGAATCACTACAGACAAAAATGTGTTGAAATGTTAAACAAGTGCTCTCTTGATTTAATGTTCTTGTTAATTACAAAAAAAGCTCTGTGAAAATGGAGACAAGTTAAGACTGATATTGTTTTATAGAACTAGTATTTTTAAGGGAAACGATGAAACTGGGCACATGACCTCAAACTATTCTGAAAAAGGGGTAGAAAACATATTAGGAAAAAATTGGTCCTGTATTATTTTCTGGTGACTGAACAGTCAGAATTGTCACAGCCTCGTGGTTTCTGCTCCAGGCCAGCTAACAAAGACACAGCTTAGTAGCCCTCCGGCTATCAGAGTTGTTTCCAAACTTGGGGTCAGCCAGGGTTTCTCTGGACAGGTCTTGAACCCCAGAGATGGCACAGCTTGACCATACCTTCAAAATGAGACTCATCCCAAAGTGGACATCCCCCAGAGACCCTCCACAGCATGGGACACTTTAGTTCACAAGGCAGGTGAGCTTGGACAATCACACAGGCTCTGTGCAGTGTCCCTCATTTAGTCTTTTAAAATTATTATTAGGGCCCTTCACATGATGATTCTGTTTCTTTAATTCAGTGCACCCACAAGGTGGGGATGAGTGGGAGGTTTCTCTGTTTCCTTCCCTTCTCCCATGGGCTCCCTGTGTGCAAATATGTGTGTGTGTATATATATATGCACATGCACAAACTGGGGGCTGGGAGCCTTAAAAGGGCAAGAGCTCAGTGCTGGTGGCTGTTGACAGACCAGGGGGGAGAACAGCTGAGCCAGGAGAGCTCCAGACAGACCCCTGCCAGTGGTGGAGCCGACTGTACCAGCTGGGATTTCTTTGCCAGTTACAACCAAATTTGGGAATTTGTTTTGTAATAAATCTTTGCATTTAAATGTTGAGAGAAATGGAATCCTTGTGTCCCAGACGCCCCAGGGACCAGCAGAGGTTGTAAGAAAAGCAAGATTTGGGCTTGGTGAGTGTGAGGAAAGGGGGAGAGTTTCTGGGAAAGAATATCTGACCACCCAGGTATGTCTCTAAGAGACATTGTCATGTTTCTGCTCCTTATTTAAACGGGCTGGAGTACTTTGGAGCTTTTTTGGACAGTGACGGGCAGGGTGGAGAAGAAGTGGTGGAAAAGAAGAAGACCAATGGCAGCAAGTATCTGGCAAGATACTATTAGGCTGAATCTAATAAAACTAGCAGCATAGACATGTCAGGCCTTTCTGCCAAGCCATAAGGGTGTGATTACTTTGCTTGGAATATGCTGTAATCTTCCCTGAATCCACACATATTTCAGGTGCAGGAGAGCAACCTTCTCCATAGTTTTCTCTGAGTCTGTGCAGATTCACCAGATTTTCCAAGCTGATGCTTTATTGTGTTTCCCTTCTCTGCTTCAGCTCTTCTTGTAAAGCTCTTTAATTTAAGCCCTGGTAAACTCTTGTAAGTAGAGAGGTTAGTCCTTCTGCCTCCTTGACATGGGGCGTTTAGTTTTCCAGGTGTCTGGACAGCAAGTTTAAGTTGGTGACACATAATTTTGCCATCCGGAAATCAAACCCAGCCCATCAGACTGCCAGTAAATAATTGGCAAAGTACTGCATGAATATTCAAGCCTATGTGGGCATCTTTAGCATGTAGTCCCTTAATCCAGGGAAATAAGCCAACAGTACCACAAGAACCCTACATAAAGGAGCATATTTTTGTCTACATATACTTATAGGGTATGTACCGGCATGTATTGAGAGAGAGAGAGAGAGAAAGGGAAGGGGCAAGAGTAAACTCATCTGTGGAAAGCCAAATAAGGCAAGATAAAAAATGCAAAAGCCCCTTACACAGGCTTCTGCTAGTTGTTCGCACAGCAATTACATCCCACTGAGGCTGCCGGGGGCTCACAGGCAGCTTCAGAACTGGGACCATCCTCTTGACTTCACATTAAAAGTCACCCCCCAAAAAAGGCACAGGCATGTAATGAAATCATTGCTACCAGCAGAAAACACCCTTCCCTTGGCCGAGGTGCAGGGCACTGATGTGGTAAGGCACCTTCCCAAGTAGCCGCAGATGGTGGCCTGCCCTTTCCAGCCCTCCTTCCCTTGCTTCTCCTCCCTTGGGGAACACCTCTGCTGCCACCCGGCTGCAGGCAAACACAGGCAGCACAGACCTCAGCCGCTCGGCTTGCCCCACATGGCTCTGATTTCCAATTCTGCACAAGCAACAGCCACCAGCCCTGGAAGCCAATTAGAAAGTCTGTAAAATGCCGCCAGTTACAAGGCAGTTTTCTGCTGAGTGCATGGCCTAGTACTGATCACTGTGGGCTCTAAGCCCAGGCTTTTCTTCTTTTGCCTCAATTACAGGGCCTTCAAAGCCTCTTGTGTTTTCAGTTGTGATTGTCATCACACTTCAGTGCAGTATGTGCCATGGCACGTGTGCGAGCACAGCTGGATTTCTATACAAAACCAAAGATATTTGCTTTACAGGCCTGTACATACAGTCCCCGCAATCTGCCAACAGCCGAATGCATTGGGCTACCATTTCTAGTGGAAGATCAAAGAGTACATTTAAACACTTCTAACTCAACATCCAAGTAACTACAGACAGTCACAGGCAATGGGGGTGGCAGGGAGACAGCAGGAGGAAAAGGAGGTATTAAAAGAGCATGTTTGTCGGGTGTACATGTGCAAATCCGTCTGGCTGTGCGAGCCTGCCAGGTGGGACACGTGCTTTTTGGGTACTGTACCCGGAAGGGTGTTTCCACTGCCCAGGCTAACCCACTATGTGCCCTGGGGCCGGGCCATAGACCTGGGCACGATGCCCCATGCTGCATGCAGGAGAGCCCATGCCACCTGGCTGCAGAGCAGCAGGCCTCCTGGGCAATGAGAAAGGTTTGGCAGAAGCCAGGAAGACCCATGAGCACATGAGCAAGCAGCCACTTAGGTGAGAGATGCTGGAAGCTTTTGTCTACTCATCTTGCAGTCTTTCTTCTTTATGGCTTTGTGACAGGAGAGGGAAAATCTGTTTCCCATGCAGTAAACAACAGAAGAAGCACTTGAAAATGATGACTGGAGCAGATCAAAAGAGCATTACATGGCACAACCTGGAAACAGCTCTATCTCCTCCCCTGCTCCAGAGAGAATGTCACATGGGGAGGTAATGATGCTGAAAATGATCTCTTTGTTGCATTCTTTTAACGTTATCCTTTCACTTCTATAAAATAAAGTATGTGTAATGACTGTCACCTTGACTGACTTGTTTTATTTTTAAAATACAACAAATGGTGTATAAATATGAGTGCATACTATAGCAAAATCTACAGTATGTGTTTACTGGTATTTACTGGCATAATTTATCTAAATGTAAAAGAATTAATCAAACTCCTCAAATTTTAGTGTATCAGAATGGCATGTTTCAGTGGTCCTGACCCAGTTTTGGGAAAGCCACAAAGATCCCAGCTCCAGCTGCAGGTGTGTCCTGCAGGAGGGGACTATGGTTCCTGAGTTATGGAGATGTTTTGGTGCGGGTGCTGAGCTGGTGCCTTCATGGCACAAAACAACTGCAGGTTGGGAGCCACAACCAAAGCTGGAGCGGGTGATACAGCAAGGGGACACCCGTAGCAGTGGCAGAATAAGAGCTCTCTGAGCCATGGCTGGGGTGATCCTTGGTGGTTGCTATCAGCCCGTGAAGGATATGGCTGCTCCCCAGCAAAGCTGCACAGAGCAGCTCAGCTCTGGTGTTCTTGAAAAGATTTAATATGCTATAATGTTAAGCTGAGCACACAGTGCCTGCCTTAACTTTGATTTTTCTTGGTTTTGCCTGGTTCATGCTATGCCTGTGATGTTCTTTAAAAAGTCTTTTTCTTTTTCGATGAATGTGTACAGTAGCGATTTACCAGATCAGAAAGGATTTACTTTCTTCTTTCTTTAACGTATTTTAAAAACAAAATGTATCACTTTTCTTTTCCAGGGTTAACATAAGAGACCCGATCTTGTAATAACCCTGTTTCCTGGTAATGATGCAGAACAATGGACAGTGGTATGGAATAATTCTTTCCATGCAGGAGTTATAGGCTGATTTCATTGCTGGTAGAAAATACAGGACTGTAGCAATTATCATAGCTTTAACCACTTCTCCACGGTTTGTGGATTTTCCTCTGATCTAGAATACTGTACACATAGCTGGGAAGTTGCAGCTAGCTACAGTACCTGTCAGCTTGAATTCCAGCAAACAAGTTGTACCTGATTTATGGTGTCCTCGTAAATGACTCCTTTTACAGAATATCTGTGCTCATAAAATAGGGTGTAATATCAGTCAAAAGTCCAAATTCACCCTCTTTGTCCAGAGAATAGGACTTATCCAGAGCTAGAAAGAAAGTGAGAAGGTGGTTAGTCACCTAAATATTGGAGCTTTCTCTCTTTAGCACACCACCAAGTTTATGGGATATCTTTTCAGGTACTGTTCATCCTGACTCACTGGTAATTTCGCTTAAACCTTCAGAAATATATCAAATTGACACCGAAGAGCTGGTGGCTGTCTGCAGGTATCAGTGAGCAGCTGTCTGGTTTGAAAGATGTGCAATGATGATACACCCTCCTTTCTCTGTGCTGTAGGTACACCCGGAGTTCCCAGCCAAGCCCGAGGACCTGTGCTGCCTGTACAGGCAGAAGCGATCCTGCCCTACAGCACTGCAATGTGGGAGTGGACTGGTGGAAAAGTGGGAAAATAGCTTATAGCCAGGATGGGGTGAACCAAATTCCTCCGGGTGGTTGGCTGCTTAACTGCACTGAAGCCAGCATCAATTAAAATACAACCTTTATCATCTTTAGCAATCTGGGCTTGAGGATCTGGGCTCCTGCAGAAGTAGCTTTATTCCTCTGCCCGGAGATGTCCGGGCTGCGTAGACAGCCTCCCTTCCCTGCTGTAGATGCACATTTTGGATCAGGAAAGCACAGCAGTTCATAACAATGGCACCGCTTACTTCCCCACAGCACCCATGGGCTCAAAGGGCCATTGGGGAAGGTGACGCTGCCCCAGGCTGGACCCAGGGGTTCTGCTTCTGCTTTTGTTTCCCCACCCACTGGCAATGGGCAACTGCTAAACAGTCATGTCTATTTTCCTGGTTTGGTTTGTTGTGACTGGTAAAGCAACAGTAAAATCAGCTGTGATTAAATCAAATTTTACCTTGGTGGCAGGGAGAGAGAAAGCTGGTCACGCTTCATATAATTAGGACAGGTGTGCAAGATGTGTGTGTGAGCTTGAGAGATGTATGTGTGAGATGTGAGTGTGCAAGGTGTGTGTGAGGGGATGCAAGGTGTGTCAACATAAGCATGTGAGCTGCATTTGTCTGTGAGATGTGTTTGTCTGTGAGATGCATGTGAGCATGAGTACACCTCAGCAGCAGGGGCAGCTCTGGGGCAGGGAGCTGCAGCCAGTGCCCGGGTGCAGGGCTGGGCTCGGGGGCATGGGGAGGCAGAGCTGGTAGGATAAGCACCTTCCCAAGGCAGTGTTGCTGCTCACGCTCTCTCCTCTACCTCCTGCAGCTCCTGAAGACTGGTTTTCATCTTGCACTGTGCAGCTGGACTCCCGGGATTCACCTTTTTAAAGATGCACAATGATGAATCAGCTGTAAATTAAGTACCCTGTTAGGATATGATCATAGGGACTAAATGAATGACTTCTCAGTTGGTCATCTGAAAGTAAATTAGTTAGTTAACTTAGGATATTTTAAAACAAATCCCTATTGGTTAATGACCAGATTTGGTTTGCTCCAGTCATCACCAATTGCTGGAATAGAAAAAAAAAACCTTTAAAGATATGAGTCATGAGAAGAGCTGGGATATATCACTAACACATAGTTGACAATATTTCCTGCATCGGTTCACAAACCGCCAGGATGTCCCTGGTGAACTATACACAGTCCATCACACTCTCAGGGGGAATATGTGTGCTGTCAGTCATTGGCAGCATAGCGGGGAAACCAACAATGAAACAAAAGCCTCGGCACACCCAACAGAGGTTGCGGGATGCTAGAAAACTCCATGAACAGCTGAAATTCTGCTGCCAAGCAGATGATCCAGAAATTGAATAAGGCACTGGGATGCAGAAGGCTGGCTCATTTGTGTGAAATCCCGTGCTAGCCCCTGGAAAGACCTTCTGCATCCTATGGGAAGGGCATGTTCGGTAAGAAGAAACTCTGGACTCATGTCAGCATTTGAGATTTATAAACAGAGATTTGGGAAAGGAAAAATTCGGACACCATTTAAATGCATTGAACTAGAACAGATTGCTGGAGAGGGAGAGAGAAAGAATAAGGGGAAAGGTTGAATTCTTTAATAGAGCTACAAAAACTTTGTAGTCAACAGCTCATCTCCTCTTTTTTTAAAAACGCTATTTGCAAAGTTTGTTTTCCTACAGCGACACAGAGTCAACATAAAATATTCCAAAGATTACCTACTGAATGATAAAAAGTGGAAGCTGTGTGCCATTGGAAATTACATATTTGCACTTTTTTTTTAGGTTCTTTTGGCAGAACAAAAATTGTGATGAGGAAAGTTTGACTCAGTTTATGGCAAAAAACTTACTAGTCCAATAACATGAGTCTATACGTACTCCCAGTGCTTTGTAAGAGTTTTTTTTCTCTTGGTCTCCAGAATTAACCATGGTTGGACCTCTTGTCCCAGCGACCTTCCAGGATGCCCTTGGATCATGTGGCAATGAAAGGCTGTGCCACATCACAGGAACTAACCCCTCTGAGGAGACTAACTAGAAGGCAGATCCTTTTTTGTTGTATTCTTTGTGTTTAGAAAAGCAGGATTGCATCTTCTATGTAAAACAAAGAAATACGGAGGGAAAGTTCCACCTTCTTTCTCTTAGAAGGTACAATAAATGAAACGAGTTAATACAACTTTAAAATATTAATAAACGTTATCCCACATGGTTCCTTCAAGCTCCTTCAGTACTGCACATTAATATCAACACAGACCACAGGTTTTTTTTTCTTACTGGGAATGTATTGTGTATTTTCTCTCCAAGACTCTTGTCCTTCTCCTCAGTAAGGCACCTATATATGTCTTTGCTGAAGGAGAGCTTAAAACACTTGATTATCCACCCAAGCCTTTAAAACCCAGAGAGTGAACATGACCATATATCAGCACCAACAGTGCCCCACTTGAAAGCCCACAATTGTCTGACTCCTTTGCAAACAAAACCTTATACACAGGAATGTTCATGAGAAAGTGAACAGGAAGGTTCACTCAGCTCCACCTTTTAAATGAAGACTGACAGCAGATAGGAAAATGGCTTTTGTTTTCAATTTCATTCCATATGGTTATGGAGTGGCTGCAGGATCAAGCTATTTGTATCCAAAAGAGAACATTCTTTCTGTGGATATGAAACATCCAAGTATTTGCAAAACTAAAATTTTAAGAGAAGTGAATAATTCTGGTTTTACTACCTTTTCAGCTGCCCTGGAAATGTAGACCATCCTGCACTAATGAGTTCCATTTCAGGAGTCTTTTTTGTTTTGAAAAGCAGATGCAGAAGTTCAACATATAGCCTTTCCAGATAAAAGAAGGAAGCATGCTTTTATGTACAAAAGTATAACATTCTGTCAATAATTCACGTATAGATACTTTGGGTGCATAATTACATGCCTGTGTCATCACTGGCATATTTTGATGTTGGATATTCAATACTTAGTTACCACCCAAGCGCATTATCTTTGTCCTGTATCATTATTTTCAAGCTCATCCTAATGGGAACCTTATAAATATGATGGTTAAAAAATGTATTTTATTAAACAAACTGCTGGACTCTAGAGGAAAATGTAGTTGGCTCTAGGATGAGACACTTGGTTCTGCAGAAGTAATGAAAAAAGTCTTATCTAAATTCAACTGGATTAAGATAAAGACATGTCAGTAAATTGAACACAACATCCAAGACACGATCTCTGACAAGAAAACCGATGCAATTTTATGAAGTTTGCTGTTTAATGGAAAGGAAAAATCTATACGCATTTTAGCATGAAGGGGGAAGAGCCCTTTACCTCAGATTCACCCTCTGCCCAGACTGTGCTCCCATCCTCCAGATTGTCCCACCATTTCATCTCCCGCCCCTTCCCTGCCCACCTTTCCCTCTTCCCCCACTGTGTATCCCTGCATGCAGAGGCAAGAAAGGAGGGAGGATCATGTAAGATGATGACCATCAATGTGATGAAAGGAGGGATGTTGGGAGGCATGCTACCATGGCAGGATCCGGGATGAGCAGCCAGACCTGAAGTTTATATCAGATGGTGACTTTCATGGCAGAAATGTTGGGTGTTAGGAGCTGGAAGCTGCTGGACATCACACTGATGGAGCTGATGGTGAGTGGTGCAGAAGAGAAACTAAGGCAGTGCCAGAGGTTGGTGCCAGCTCCAGAAGGACCTTTCTGTTCTCATCCTCAGTCAGTCAGGAGTAACTAAACCATGTGAAAATGTGGAAGAATGGTATCTGTTCATCTATCACACGGCCAGGACCCAGCCCAGCCAGACTTCTGGGTGGCTGCAAGCAGCAGGCCAGCAAGGGGGTAGCCCTGCGGAAGAGGCAGATATCCCTGTCTCTGCAGCTTCTGAGCCCAGACCCACGCCAGCCTTGTTCCCCTGGCTAAGCGTGGACCTCCGAGGAGTTTTGTGCAGCTTTCCCTGGAGAAGGTCCATCGGCCAGTCCCAGTGCTTCGCTGAAGCAGATAACGGTGTCTGGAATGACCGTTGTTATCTCTCGTGCCGTCTGGAGGCCGGGGCTCCCTTCCTGTCTGGCCTCCAAACCACACTCGGCACTGTCTGCTCACAGCCACGGCCGCCACCGGCTGGTCGGGAGCTCATCTCCCACCTCGCAAATCTCTCACTCAAAACTACTGTCACATTTGCTTTCTTCACTTTTTTCTCATCTTTTAAAAAGTGAAGTGACATAAATCCACTCTCGTAATATGCGTCAAGTGAAGACCATCTGCGTTACAACGCACTCCCTTTACATGAGAGATGGAAATACCTTTGACATGAGGTAAAACGATACCCATGGGAGAGGGAGATACGCGTCCCCCTCCCAGCCCCCTGCTCTTCCCACAAAAGCATTGGCAGGCTCTGGTGCCAAGGGCTGGCCCATGTGGACCCTGCATACTTGTGCTCTGAGGACAGCGAGAGGACACGTTTATTGGCGAGCAGGCACATATACGCCGTGTCCAAAAATGGCTTCAGTCGCTGTGGTGCATACAACCCTGAGCGGCGAGTGCGGCAGCCCAGGCCCTGCCTGCCTCTGGCCCTCTCTCCTGGGGAAGGTGGCACAGGGCTTGTCTCCTCTCCCTTTTCTGACACTGTATAACCTTTTGAGCAAGTATGCCTTGGAGGTGTCTTGCAACGGCTGTTATTAGCTCCACCTGAGGAAAGTATTTTCAGCACTCAGCTTCCCACGTACTTGGTTTCCTGGCCTTTCCACATTGCCTGAGGCGAGCTGCAAGGCTGTCCCAGCTCCAGGCGGGATGCAGGCGGCCAGAACTTCTCTTCCCAGGGCTGCAGGAGCACAGAGCCCTTGACCGACTGCAGCCATGTCACCTAAGCCGGGAGCCTCCAGCAAACAGCCTGAGTGCAAAGCCTCAGGGGATTTGTTTTGTATAACTTTAAAGTAGATGCCTGGCCAGCTCCAATTCGCCACGCTCCATATACAAACGCTGCTGAGAAAAAAACACCTTGAGAGGTGCCCAGCAATCCTTAGACCTCTTTTGCTGCCTCTCACCCAGGACCTTGACAAGCTCCAGGCCACAATGAAATCCTGACTGTGACTGAAGGCAGTAGGTTAGCCGTGGGCTTCAGTGGAACCAGGATGCCACCACAGCAGTGGATGTGGCTTCCCATGGTGCACATTGCTCACAGTATACAGGAGATGAACAGCAAAGAATACGTAGATTGGAGTCGTGCACGCTGCTAGAAGACTCACTGCCAAATTCAAGTGTCTGCTCAGAGAGTATTGTCGTCTGCACAGTTTGTTAATGCTCACAGCCACTGTCAGCACCCTTTCCTTTCCATTAGTACTTGCTATGTTACTTTATTCATGTAACACTGCTCCATACAGAAATCTCCCTAATCCGTTTCAGGTGGGCAATGGGTACCAGCATCCTCTCCCGTTGCTCAGTTGTGCTAGTTCCTGAGGATTACAAATGAGGGCCATCTGTAGTCCCTACTATTTGTGGAGATGAAAAGGAGCTTAACTTAATGTACTTTGGCAGAGTAATAGGGAAACATCAATCACGGGGTGACATGTTAGTTCATATGCACCAATAGGCTCATGTTTGTAGCTGGACACATTAAGTGGATCTGTTTCTTTAAAGACGAGTCCATCGCTTACAGACAGGCATTCGGAGCTCTAGCATACAGGACACTTTTAAGAGATACTTGATAAAGAGCTTGAAAATGTGAGTAGTGACATGAAGCTAAACTCTGGCTCATTTTCTTCAGATTCCCTATTAATATGAGCCTCATAAAGTTGAAATTGGGGTCACTTGGACAGTTATTTTAGCTAAAACAGATGGAGTTGTCGTGGCTGATCCTAAAGAAGCAACTTTTACCATAAGTTACCACACACTGTCTCTGGGATAAATATATTTTCCTGTACTACATCATTTGGGATTGTGTGGTAATTGCTGGACCAACGCTGATTTTTTTAATGGCAACCATGGCAATAATTTCCATTAAAAAAACTATTCTGAGATAGCTCATGGCAGTGAAGAAAAAAAAGTATTTTCCTCACAAACGCAAGAATCAAACAGTTTCTTAATTTATTAAAAGAGCATAAAAATTGATCATCCTCTGAATTACTGTTTTTTCCATGTAACAAAATATTCTGCATGAAGAGGGATTGTTAGACCCCCTGAACTTCCCTTGTAAGTAGAGCACAGCTGTGCGAACAATTCACAATGAATAATTTATTGGATGAAGTTCAGCACTTTTTTGACTTGTGAACTCTTCAGGAGTGGTTCAGGACTTCCTTGTTATTGATTGTTATGCAAAATTTTTCACAGATTTCTTCAGTAATCCCATCTTCAAATGATTCATGAAAAATTCATTCCCATTGTTTAAATTCAAACCTCATTTTGCCTTACATCAGCAGCGCAACTCAGGTGAAGTGACTTATGCCCCTTAAATTGACAACACATAAAATAATACATTAATTCCCATTTTCAGCTATTGGATACACAATTTCTAAAGAAGGACAATAGTTGACATATGTAGGAACTATTTAGCTGAGGAGCAAAGCTGCTACTTGTTATTACTACTTTTAGTCATGTTTAGTAGCCTACTGAGCAACCAGGGCTGGGCCCCCTCTCCAGCAGATGCAAAAAGGAGGCGGTGGGAAGTCCATTTCCCAAAGAGCTCATGGCTGCAACCAGGACCACAGGTGAGGAGGTGAGGAGGGAATGATAGCAGGAAACATCATGTTAGGCTATTATGGTTTTGAAAGGTAGTAACGTAAGAGGGGGATAAGTTATACAGAATGAAAAATGAAGAGAAGAAAAGGTGTATCAGAGGCAGAGGCATGGGGTAAGAAGACCAGATGTGGAGTGAAGCTAAGGTAAAGATGTCATGATGAAAAAAAGGAAAGTATGATTCCTCTTCCCACCTAAGCATTAGCCATTACTTGCCAAAATCAAGCCTTTTTAAAAGTTGTGTTCATCTGGGGATCAGGAAAAGGAAAAACAAACAGCTCCCAGTGCTGCCAGGAACAACCCAAGCAGGTGCTGCAGGAAATGCCCCACAGCTTTGCTAACGCATCTCAAGCATGATTCAAAAAGCCCCGTCCTTCATTACTCTTGCAGTTCCTCAAGCAAGGCATGCTATTCGTACTGAATAGTGCCAAGTTCTGCAATGAGGAGAAGATGCAGATTGTCCGAGAGAATTCAAGCTTACTTTGGTTTAAAGAAGAAATGAAAGAAATTTGTGATTGAAACCCAGCCAGCTCTTGATCACCTGGAAGCAGTGCATCCAGGTTGTGAATTAGCTGTGCCCTGATTAAAATATTCCCAGCCATCTTTTTTTTTCCCCTACTTGATGTTCATTCTTCATCACAACTTCATTTTTCAAAGCTGAAAATACTATATATGTTCTTACAGTCCAATTTACATATGTTCTGTATTAGTCTATTGAGAATAACATTGAGAGTTGACTGGACATGGAAAAAATGCAGATGACTTCAGTGGATAGTACCAGTGACTTTTTCCTCAGTGCAAATGGAGGTAAAGGCCAGGTATAAACCGCAACTGATTTCTGTTAGCTGGCTGAAAACTAGTGCATGCACTTATTAGCCTTCCACATGCCCAACTGTCAGCTAAGAAATCACTTTTCTTTGAGGCAAGCTCACAACGCTGTGACTTCTGAGCCCACCATAGGAGGACGACAGGATGCACTTACAGTTCATTCCTCTGTGGTTTTCTTCCAAAAGTCCTTTTGCGGTGGGCACGTAGTACAAGGCAGGCAACCACTAACCTGCATCTGGTAGGCCCCAGGGAGGTGCTCTTGGTGCTCTTTGAAGCTACCAAAGGCAAACAACCACAGGGAGGAACCTCACCAGCTGGGTGAATGACAGTGGTAGCAGTCATCACGTTGCTCTCACCAGCATGCTGAGTCAGGACAAGGGGCACAGCAGGAATCAAAATGACATAACCAGGTCATGACTTGTGGAGCCCTGGTAAAGGCTAAGAGTGGGTGGCATGGGGTGGCCTACCGAGGGCTAGACTAGAAGCCAGCATCAGAAAGCTAGCCAAAAAAAGCAGGCTGTGAAAAGGAATTGGAAAAGGAGGGACAACTTTAACTGAAGGCCTGTTTTCAAGGCAAACCCAAACTGTTTTAAATCAGCTGAATCACAGTATTTAACAGAGAACGAATGTGGATCTTAATAAGACACCAGACATGTAGCAAGGATACATTTTCCAGGTGCAGTAATGCGAGTTCAATCGGAAATCTATCAAAAATGTCAAACCTGATAAAAGGAAGAAGCTGCTGTAGGTCTTGGTAACACAGGCAGATGATAAAATTGTAGCAGTAGAATGTGTCTTTTAATGGCCCATCAAAACACCAGAATTCCTAGCTTTTTAAAAGCAATGTTTTATTGTTTCTGGAGAAGATCTGGAAGCCCTCTCTGAGCTGGGCTGAGATTTAACAATGGAGTTAATGAGGCATGTTTTGGCTGTCACAGGGCTAAAATGTCAGAGATGAAGTGGGTCTGCTCCTTTGTTGGGTTCCCTCCACTGCACTGTGCATCCTTGGAGCACAGTGAAGCCACTGCAGTGAAAAGCTGCTGGATGTAAAAGCAGGTTATCTGACTGCTGCATGAAACCAGGAACATGCACAATATACTTTCCCACAAAAAAGTGTTCCTGCTCTGTCCCATCATTGGTCTTGCAGGCTGTCCTTCATTAACATTGCAGGAATTAATAAGATTAATATGATTTGGCCTCCCAAGTAATGCTATGAGACTGACTTTCCACTGCCCCGTCCCTCCTGCTCATCCTTGTGCGCCCAGCGCTCTGGCCAGGGCTGGGAAGGGATGATGCTGTGACCCATGGGCTGCCAGCTGTGGTTCCCACTCCCCTGCTTTCCCGCTCCTCTGACTGTGAGAGCAAGTGCTCAGTGCTGGGCTGACACCCTTACCCTTTTCCTTATGCCAGGCCCTGTACTGGCCCCAGGAGCTGTGTTGTAAGACAGGAGTGCCTGCTGCCTTTTTCAGTGCATTAATTTGATCAGTTCTGCAATGAAGAAACCCAGAAAATTGAGTAAGATTTACAGAAGCTGGGATATCTGCTGTATTTTGTTCCAGAACAGGTCTAAGCATCACAACTGCATGACCATGCTTATGCTCCTAACACATCTCAAATATTAGTCTTAATCCCTTCTGCTGAGTTTTGAAGTGATATGATTTACCTGACATGTGCCACAAGCTAAGGTCAGTTAGCTGCAGTTCAGCTGATATATCTGAGTCACGTCCCTCCTGATGTATCAAATTATAGAGTTTTAATTATAGGTCTTTCAGCCCAGTGGAACACATTTGGTGCCTGATCCATCAACATTTTTTCTAGACTTTCTGTCATGAGTGAGGTTAGACTTTGAGAACGAGAGAACAGAAACAAGAAAGGAAGGAGAATGGTAAAAAGTAAAAGACAGCATAAGAAGGAAAGGAGACGTTTCAGGAAACATATATTTAAATCAAAGGAAAATTTTGGCACAAGGACAAATGGACATTAATGGGTCATGAAAAATGCAGTCTGGAAATAGGCAGAAGGAAAATCAGAACAGCGGGAGATGAGGTTCTGAGTAGTCTTTTGTAGGAATAACAGGAGCAAATAACCTATCTTTTTTTTTTTTTTTTTTTTAAGAGGGAGTTGTTTTTTAAGAGGGAGAGGGGTTTAAGAGGGAGTTTATGAAAGGGGTACTTAGTGTGATTGCCTCATACTGGAAGCCTAGACTAGTGACCCAGGAGTCCCTTTTCAGGAGTCTGATGCCTTAGGAATGGTACTTAATGGCAAGAAGGAAATAAGAGGAGAAAGTCAGAAGTAGATAGTGGATATTGTTCTATGGAACATAAAGAAAAAACATTTGGGCCTAATGAGGGCTATCTTGTGTTTAAAACACAATGACTACAACTGTTAGGGACTGATTTCTGTTCTCTTTTCAAATGTGTATTTCTTTACCTGTGAAGAGTGTGGCCACCAGACTCTCTCCTCGTTTTGGGCAGTAAATGATGTGTTCCCAGAATAGCCTGTGTTAACAATCCAGTTTAGAAAAGGGGGGGATCCAGCAGTCATCTTTAGTCTGGACAGAAACCTCCTGATACTGGGATTTCTTATTGCTAATCCTAGATCAGTACAGTATCACTTGCAGAGACAGTAATCCAAGGAATACATAGAGCATACAAGCCAAATTTGTTTCAAAATGTAAAGTATCACAGGATGGGCTTATTGCCGTGATTCTGAGCGGTACTTTACAAGAGGCAAAGCTTCCTTTTCTTTGATTTTCTTTTATTTCCCTTTTCCTACTAATGACCATGGTGAAAGCACACACACACGCCCTTTTTTCTTTTTCGCAGACAAAATTGCATGTGTTGGGCATTTCGCTGCTTCACAGGTCCAGGCGCAATGGCCAGGTGCAAGGCCATCCTGCATAGTCATGCCTTTGTCCCCCTCCCCAGAGCAGCTCTTCCACTGCATTGGAGCCATCTCTGTCCCTGGAGGACAGCAGGAATGAAGCTTACCTCAGAAGAAAGGGGCAATTTACAGAAAGATTACAGTGAAACCCACCCACAAAAAAAGGCCAAACGAGATCTGAAAGCGGCAGGGTAAGGTCAGCGCGCTGTGCCAGGCTCCCCAGGCTGCCCTGGGACACTGCAGGTGAGGCTGGGGCAGAAGAGATCCCAGTGCGGGAGGTGCTGCCTCCTGCCTCACTGCAGCCTATCTGCCCCACACGCTGGTCTCAAGTCAGAGGTTACTGGCTATGGCCAGCAAATGTCCAGCAAGAGCAAGAGACAGGCTATGGCACTGTGTGGCAAATAAATGACGCTGACGCATATGCAGTTGCTCTCAAAGGTGTGTAGGGAGAGGCTTGTGCCATCACGAAGCCATGTCATACACCACGTCATACATGTGTGCTGATGCCAGCAAAGGGGCTAATCTCCCATACACCCCCTTCCCCAATTTACTCATGCCTGAAGTGAAAGCCTAGCTCTGGGGCAGCCTGCGAAGCCTCATAAGTACATAAACACACCAAAGACTTTAACACAAAGCACGTCACATCCCAACAGATGTTCCCCAGCAAGGTCCGTGGGGAAGCGCTGTAGGCTGGTATGGGTCCCAGCATTGCTTGCCTGCAGGAGGAATTGAGCATGAGTTTAATCCATGCAAATCTCAGACTCCATCAGAAATGCTTGTTATTATTTGGTTCCGAGCTTTCAAAATATACAATCCAATTACACAAACTTGTCATCTGTAATGTTGTGTCGCTCCATTCTCGCCCTCATTTTCTTAGTACGCGTCCCCTCTTGACAGCAAAAGCTGTGCTTAAAAATCCAAAGAAATAACAGTCTTTAGGTGGGAGGCTGCTGAAATTACCTGAAATTTATTTCTCATCATTTTTCCTTAAGGGAAAAAAGACAACAGCTTCCCCAGATACTGAGAAAAATCAGACTTGTCAGTTTGACTTCACTGAAGGGGAAAGACTCCGAAACTCCCTTAAGGAATCAAATAGGGAACACTTGGAAAAGCAGAGCTTGATTAAAGACAGCTAACATCAATTCAGGGAAAGGAGATCATGCCTAACTAATTTGTTGGAATTCTTTGAGGAAATTACTGCCCTGGTAAGGAAGGGGAAAGGATATTATAGACTCCGTTTTTCAGAAAGCATTTGACAACATTCTCCACTGTTGGTTAAAATGTCTAAGGTCTGAAGTCATGGAATAGAAGGACAATGAGCATATTGGACTGAAAACTGGCAAAAGGGGAGGAAAGAAAGCATAACTATGAATGGGAGCCTTTCATTTTAAAGAGGGGGATGTAAGAAGGATCAGGGAAGAAACCACATTTTGAGTTTGAACACAAGATTTCCCAAGGTTACTGAAGACACTCCTGAACCTTGGGAAATACAATTAATAATGAGGAGCCATGCAGACAGATGGAGAAAGGAATGGTTTGTGTTAGCACGGTATCTTGGAGAGCAGATAGAAAGGGGAAGACTTTCTTGACTGCTCTGCTAAAACATATCTGTCACAGTTTGAGTGATAATATGTGTTAAATTCCACAGACACAGGAAAAGACACAGAATTTCACACTGCAGAAACTAAAGGTGGCCCACCTTTCCCTTCTTCATGTTAATGATTACTCCCATGCACTTAAGCCTTCTTTTTCTAAGAATGTTCTTATCACATGCAATTCCACACAAATGTTATTACTTAGGGTCTTCTTGTAAGGCAATGATTTCACTTCAGGTTAGTATTATCTCATTAAATAGCATAGGAAAAATAGTTCTGCTTTGAGTCTTTGCTTTGGGAAAAAAAGTAAAACCTGCTGCTGCTTCACACTAAGGGCTTGTCTATAATTATGTACACTGAAGCATGTGATGAAACACATTTTAACTAGTAGACATGATAACCCTGTCCCACACGGTGTTAGCAAAATCATAAAAAGCTGCTGTCATTCCTGAATTAGAGTACGTATCTATACTGACCTTGAGGTACTGGACCAGGGAGTAGGCTTCAGCCTGGTGTGTTCATATAACTGCCTCTGAGCCATCGGCACCCACCAGCTGCGGGAATCCGTGCTGGTCAGGCTCAGGCTGCCAATGCACCCCATTTGCCCTTGTAGCCAGCAATGTCTCAGGAAAAGTCCTGCGGCTTTGACACTGCTGCAAGAGACTACCAGAAAGGGATAGCCCTGCTTGGTGCACAGCTAGCCGCACTGCCCTTGGCTCTGTGCACAGTGAACCACAGGCACTAAGGCTTGCAGAGCAGCCTCCTTCACTGGGAGTTTACTCTAAAGTGGGCACATGGTATCTGCTACGGGTATAGTGTTCTCCAGGGGAGAGGGAAGGCAGCAACACAAGGACTCATATGTCTTAAGCCACTGTGCAGTTCACCAGGGGATGCCTGCCAGGTTCCTTAAACTCTTTATTCCCACTTTCCCAGGGTGGCTCACCCCATCTGATGCTCTGCCCAAAGAGAAAGCAAGCTGATACTTGTGTTTAGCTGTCAGGTATGGTTCCTTGAACATGTTTTCCATAGACCATTTGAAAGCCATTCTTTCACATAACACCACCTTTGCTGCTAGAACTTTATGGGCAGAAGCATTTCACTCCTGATTACACCATGCTTGGAAAGGAAGCAATACTTAAATAACTTAAGTGGTGTGATTACAAGACTGCTTCTGATGGGCTTTAATGTACTTGGGAGAAGGTACCTTCTTCTGTCAGCGAAAGCATAAGCTAGGAAGCTTTGTCATGCATGGAGAATTTATCTCAGTAATGGAGCCTTATAAGCCTCCATTTTTCTACACAAGTTTGATTCAGTGTGTGCCCTTTCTCTGTTTCCTCTCCTTCTACCTTGAATTACAAAAGGCACTAGTGAATTTTGCTTTGTTTTGTTTCTTTTTTTACATACCTAACTGACCAGAAGGAAACAGGATAGGCACTGGTGGCATTACACCAGGAAAATGCATAACTTCATCAGCTGTCTTACTGCCTGTCTTCTTGGGTAGGTCTTCTTCCTCATGTCTGCTGCCTTTTGTTGACTGTGTCTGCCTGGGGATATTTATATACCTCTAGGATGGAATTTGCCACCAAAGAAAGTATTCCCCTGCTCTTCCCCTCCCTCCGTGGCTCCATTTCTCACTTGTTTGAAGCACTAAACACCCTTGACTCCCGGTTCTCACTCTAGTGGCTGGTGGTGACTTCTAGTACCTTTGTATTTTTTGCATTTACTCATTTTCAGAAATATTCCTTCCCTTCTTCCCTCTGATTTGAAGCAACATTAACTTCCACAAGCTTCAAGCTGGCCCTTCTGTCCTGCACACCGAAACAGTTTTCTTTGCCACTCAGAGCAGGAATAGCAGAAATTATCAAGTTAGAAACATGACCATCTTGGACACCAAAATACAGCTTTTTTGCAATATGATGGATCTCTCAATGTTAGTTTCCTTGTAAGCCAAAAAAAGTACGTAATGTAGGAAATAAATTGCTACATACAATTCAGTAATATCTGCAAGCAGAAACAGAAGATACACATTTTATTTTAACTCAGCACCTTTTGCTGCTAGGACGAAGGCTGGGCTAGAGAAATTCTGAACATTAAGCCTGTAACCTTTGGATCACCATCTTGTCTCAGCCTTTCCTTTCTATATTAATTTTCTTCTGATGCTTTTTTGGCAGCCTTTGCAGTATTTTCCCCTCAAATGATACTGCAACTCCAGGCATCTTATGGGGAGGGGGGAAAACCTTTTCAAACACAATTCTAATCTACTCTAAGCAGATCTCCCTAAACTATTCCTTATTAATTTCTGCTTTGTCAAAAGGTCTCTCCTCCAAGCCCTTGGGCTGATGATTAATAGACATGATAACAAATTTATAATCCCACTCTCATTATTTTTTCTTTTCAGGCAAGGGAAGGGGAGAAGGTTGTGTATTTTTGAACGTTAAGTCTTGTCCCTTCTCATATCAGGTTAATTGGGCTGTGGTAATGTCTGACTCGATATCCTGCCCAGAGGTGATTTAAAAATGGCAAATGTCATGATTTTTTTTACTTAATGCTGGAATGTCAGCCTTATATAAATTATGGCGGTTGCTCTTGTCTCAGTGACATAGGTATTTCTTTAACATTTATTCTTGGATAAATACCTACACAGCTATCAAGAACAAGGACTGTGTGATTTCACAACAACAAAGAAAATAATCTTCTACCAGCCTTATCGCCCTGGCCCTGTAAAAGCCCATTGGTACCCAGCCAGGTTTAAAGATGTCACCATCATGCTTGCTACTTCCACTTAGCTCTGCAGAGCTCTGCCTGGCATCTTTTCAAAACAAATCTTGGAAAGCACACAGAGAAATGCTTTCTTTCTGGAGCCCTCCAGGTCCTCCTAACTACACAGTGGCTGCCAATTGCAGCTAACAAGGCTCTTGCTCTTTTTTTTCCTTTTTCCCCCTCATTTTAAGTTGTCCTAGCCCAGAAGGGACTGCCTCTGCCCATCCCAGCCCCAGCTGCAGAATGCAGCATGGGAAAGAGGCGGTTTTGGGACAGGGGCTGGCACAGGGTGGCAGCAAACACGGTTCCCACGGCTCAGGGCGCTCAGCGAGAGTTAGTGCGTAAGGTGTTGACAACCTGTAAAACTCAAGGTCCTTGAGCTGAGCAAACTGATAAGCAGCAAATATGGCAAGACAAAATAAAAAAGAAGGCGTAGTGATTAAAGGAGTGAAAAAGCCGCTTTTGTAATGAGTGTGTCATGAAGAAGGAAAAGAGGGAGAGGTTATTTCTTGCCTGTCTTGAGGGCAGATAGCAAAAGGTTGGATTCTTCTTTCAGGGCAGTGGCCTTGGAAGGGGTCCTGTTTGGTGAGGACTGATGGACAGTGGGTAAGAACAGGTACCTTCACGGACGTTTAGGGATGGCTGTTGTTTGAGCTCAGCGACACTTCAGCCCTGTTGACATGCACATAGAGCTGGATCTGGAGCTCACTGGGTCTGGCAGCAGATGGACAGCTAACATTTAAAGACTAACTGTGGTGGGACTTTGAGCCACAGATTTAGTTTCTCCTGTCAAAGGCCATTGCTAAATGATTTGGCAGCTTTTAATTTCATAGCACTGAGAAGCATTTTGTACATTACTCAGTTAAATATCTTTCATGACACTTGATGTTTGTTTCTTTGTTTGTTGCTGTTAGGTTACCTTTTCTCTGGGAAAGAAGGTCCATACTTCTTGTTTCGGGTTTAGATATTTTCTCTATTTTGCATTACGGAAAGTCAACAATGAGAAAAATGTTGCAGTGACTTAAAGGAGATCATTCAGGTAGATTTTTCCTGGGAACAGAAAAGGGAACTGCATTGTGCTGGGTCAAGCAGGACAGCTCTTGGCACGCCAGAGCACCTCATGGTATCTCCATTCTTGTGGATGTGGCCCATTCACTATTTAGCTTGTCTTCAATAAACTTCTGTTAATACTGTCCAAATAATTCAGGAAGCTTTGGATGCAACATAATATTAGATAGATATAGAGCATTCCCTTTTTCATCGGGGAATCTGAGAGCTCTTTGTTATGATTTCAGAGAATTAAAGCTTCACAGTATTTCCGAATTATACCTGGAGGAATTATTTCCCATAAGCTGAGGGAGCAGAAAGATGGATGTCTCTTCCTCATGCTACGGTTGGGATAATGGATCCAGTGACTCGGCGGCTGGGGCTGCCACAAGAGTCTCCTTGTTCTCCTGTCCACCAGCTTTCTGGTGGCGACTGGCCCTCGGTAGCAGCCACCCTCTGATGCACCCTCAGAGATGCAGAGCATACTCGAGAGCACCAGCCAAAGACTGGAAAAGGGATCTGGAGAGAAACAGGGGAAACTAACAAAATGGTAGGAGCTGCTGTGTTTTGTGAGTTGTTTTAAATAAAGAATCCATTTTAATCCTACTGGCCTGTTGCCTGCTTGCTTCATTCAAAATAAAACATACTCTCCAGAAAACGGTTTTACATAGCCCAGCCAAGTTTCTGGTAAAGCGCAGACCCCAGACATCCATAATTCATGAGCAAGGAAGGGTGTGGATATTTTGTGGGAACCGGACCCTTCGTGAACAAGATCATTTTCATTTGCTGATTATGTCGTATAAACAATATGCTTTTAGGATTCAGAGGAACAGAACTCTGCATCCAGCAAAATCAAACTGTTGATTTGTATGCTGGAAGGAAATTAAATTAACCTGAAGCCTTTGAGTTAACAATAAATATTAAAAGGAGTATGTTGTCCTTCAAAGTTTACTTTAAAAAGTTTTAATTTCTGCTACGTGTCTTTTACCTGTTGAACAACCCAAACGCTATTCAGCTTGCAAAATACTTGCACTTGCAAAATACTTGCACTTTTCATTATTTTGGCTTAGATGTGCAATGCTGTGGCAAGGTTTGAGTGTTTTAAGCCATTCAGAATGTTTACAATTGAGAAATGACAGTAAGTAAATTGAAATGCTTGACAGAATGGTATAGTGAAAAGGATGTGGTAGACAGCCATTGTCTTCCCTCATGCTCGTGTTTTTTGATCCCAGATGCTAAAACTTTATCCCTAAGATTCATAAATTATATTTAAAATCACTATCATCCATAGAATATGATGGATATTTTATTGTACATAGCTGGTTCTCAACACTATAACTAATCGCCAAGTATAGTTATCAAGTGTGCTGCACATACACCTTCAAAGCCCTAGGTGTTGGATCCACAAAAGCACTTGAATATGAAATTTTTACCCTAACTCCACTAAGCATTTAAATCTCAAACTGTCATTCCCAAAGCTTATTTCTTAGCTCTCACCTAAACATAATGATGGCAGGGTCTGTGACTACTGAAACTCTGTCTTTCATGTCCCTCCTGCTGTTCTCAGTGGATGCCTCTAACACATGTAACCAAAGGAGGGGATGTCTCCCTGCAACCTTTTTCCCAAGACATGGGAGGATGTATCCTGGCTGCAACGACCTGTCCTTGCAGAGCTCACCCCACAGGTCCAGCCCCAGGCTACATAACCTGGACGCTCAATCACCTTGGCAATACCAGTACCACGCAGGTGACTTGGTGAACTTAGGTGACTGTAACTCCATGAAACAAAAGTGACATAGCTGAGAGGCAGCAATCACCTACGACATTTCAGAGGCAGAATATTTGCACGTGTTTTCTTAACATCCATATCATGACTGATAAGAAAGAAATATAGGAGCAGCTTCATTTTATACTTCAGGCTATCATCTGTGCTTCTCCAAATAGAGCCAGGCTTTTCTACAGAGGCAATTGTATTAGGCATTTGGGAAGACCCTTAGATCGCTCTAGCTGTGTACCATGTACATGGATTTACACTAAGAAATGCTGATGCCTCATCTGAAAATGCCTTATTGAATGTGAATGCAAATCCCACTGGCTGGCTCACGTCCACAGGCAGTACTTGGCTATAAACAAATCATCTACTTCTTGTACAAGAAACTCTGACAGACTGTTGGGATTGCCTATGGAAAGACCGTCAGAGTAGCGCTTAAACCCTAGCGTGTGGTTTCACGGTCATTTTGCACCAGCCTAAGCTGCTAGGCTGCCCAGCCAGCGACGGCAGGTGCTGGCAGAGGGATGGTCCTGGGAGTGGGGACCCAGGGTGCAATTCCCCTGCTGACAGCAGCGTGGCCTTACACTGGTTTAAGAGGACTGTGAGCTTCCTTCCTTAAGACTAAATACTTTACTTTCCAGAAACTCTATGCAGACAGAGAAATCAGACACCCCGCATTATGGAAATGGACAAAATGGAGCAAAGGATTTGTTTCATTCCTGGGCCTTAATAGAGACTAACCATGACCAAAGCCAAAAATGTTTTGGATGCCACTAGGTTTATTGTGAATAACAATGGTGCGTAGCTTTCTGGGATGGAAAGAGACCATGACAGGCTGTAAATTTTGTTGGAGCCCTACATGTTTAGCTTCCCTGGTAGCCATCCATCCTTGGGGACACCGGGAAGATTTCAGCAACACTGGGTCTTATCCTAATAATCCTCAGCTGCAGGAGGTGGCATCTCCTGAGCCACAGAGGAAGCTAGTATCAAAGTGGGATCTCATTCTCCAGTCACTCCCTTGGCCAGCGCAGGGCCTGTGGCGAGGTGCACTCATGGCCACAGAGACCCTGCTTCCTACAGCAAGAGATTTATTCTTTTCCCATGGTGTTGGAGGCTTCCTTTCCTCATTGGTGGTAGGACATACGGGGAGCAGTAAAAGCTACCTGAACAAAGAGAACTAGAATGCTCAGAAAAAGACATTTGCAATGGGACCCTCCCAGGGCCAGCATTTTTAGAGATAGATATACGGAAAAAGAATTAAACAAGGACAAACACAGCCGTGTATGAAAGGCAGACTATTTATACAACAGGCATTAGGAGCTCTGTGGCCAGGACTTAAGGAGATTACAACCACATGAGAAGGCTAACCTACTCCTGTAAGAGCCAACAGCCATTTATTCAAACGGAATAAGAAAATTACCTTCAGTTCTCTCCAGTCTGAAGCCATTGTATTCACCAGCAAACTCCTGAGCGAGGGAGATAAATTGAAACAGAAAAGAGAGCAAGGGAAAAAAAACTTATACCTTACACAGACACGCACATCGAGCAGGGGTAGAAGTGGTGATTTAAATCATGCTTGATGCCTGCAGTGCCTTATTACGCACAGGCTAATGGGGAAACGAGGAGAGAGAGAAATAAGGTGCCCGATTCATTGGCCCAGCTGCAGGGAAAGGACTCCCCCCACCTGAGGGAACAGGAAATTCATTTTTAAGACTGCATTGGGGATCATTCAGCTGGTTTTAACCCCATTCCTTTGGGTATTTAAACTGCTTCTAGACTGGACATTAAACCTTATATGGAAAAGACAAATCTCAAGTTTTCAGGCAGTAGACAAGAAGCGTCTGAATTTTCACGAGATAGGGATATAGGTTGTACCTGGAAATATGTGTATGCTGGCACCAACACTAAATATGCCTGCACAAATGGGGGAATTGTATGGAGTGACCTATTTTGCATTCAGAAGTGTGAAATTTCCAGCTTGCCTCAATGAGAGTATGCTCTGTAAGTGTGTTGCAGAGATTTGGGACCAAGAGCTGTGCACAGCACGGTGTATGGGGTCATAAGTAGAAAGTTGGCTCTCAACCCTTGTGGCTTGGCCTGACCTAGAGCTGGCTTGGCCCTCATGAAACTCAGGATGTTGTGAGCATCCTGGTCCCGTGGTCCCCCCACTGGCACTTGATAATTTGTGCTCTGTGCAGGGGGTGTGTCGAGGTGCTGTGTGGAGGATTGGCCAAAAGTACATACAGGAGGGAGTCAGGATGCCTGGATCTGACCGCTTGCTTCAAAAATTTGCTTCAGCCTCAGCTTCTCCAACTCTCACTTTTATAGCTCAAATCCCCAAAGTCCCCAGTCCATATTTACTCCTTCCTTGGCAAAACCATGATCAAATTAGTGGAAGTTTTGACTGAGAAGAAGCAAATTTATACATTGGGCCTTGGCCACTTGAGGATATATATGTGCTGGAGTGAGGTAGGGGAGGAGATGGGAGGGGGAAAAGGGGACAAAAGGATCATTCATAGTTACTCCCAGCCCTGATCCTACACTCACGGTTGTACAAGGACCAGTGCAGCCAGCAGCCTCCATGTGACTGTGAGCACAGTCCCACAGACCTCCCTGAGGCCAGCAGCCTAGGTGGTTTGGCCAAGAGGATGGACACACACTTGGTGCCAAAGTCTACCCATCCAGCACCAATCCCCTCCATCACCATGCAAAGAGGGTGGCTCTGGAGGCAGCCACCTTCCCAAAGCTGCTTCCTGACCTTCCCCTGCCTTGTGGCACCACATACATGTCCCAGTCTTCAAACAGCCAGGCTGGCACAGGGTGGCCCATGTCACCCCACAGCTGCTGGGGACAGATGGTCCAGCCACATGGGGCAGCCCTGAGTCCCACAGTTTGGATGGTCTTGGCAGTGCTCATCGGCCACCTCTCACACCCAAGCTGGCTCTGGCAGCACCAACCATCCAGCTTAAAAACCCCACAGCAGGTCCTGCGGCACAGTGGGCATGTCCTCTGTTACCTGAAATTAGAAGAAGCAAAGAAAATCTCCTGTCTGACTCTAAGAACAAGCCACATTTCCTCAGGTTGAGCATAGTCAGTGAAGCAAAGAGCAGCCATTTAAAAGCTGAAATGCTGCATGCGTCTGTGTTTTTTCAGCCTGGGAGCCAAGGTTTCTAAGAAGTGTGTAAAAAGTGATGAAGCAAAGCAAGTTTATACGTGTTGCGCAGCCATCTATGCATGTGACATTTCTAAAGGGGTTCACACATCCGCTGGAAAATGTTTGGGGATCCGCAGATCGCAATGAGCTAAATGAACTCTCAGCCTTCATTAGCGTGAGGCTGGGCTGCTCAGGGCTGGGTATAAGAAGTGCTTTGTGCATTGAGGCGTGCTTGGGCCAGTCGACAGATCCCAACATTTGCAGTATCGTGGCAACCAGTGTATCACTTGCATCAACCTGTACGGCACTCTGCTGGGTCCCAATACACAAACCTCACACAAATATTTCAACATGTTTGGAGCCAAACTCTAGTCAATATATGAAGTCATTTCACCACAGCTTTTAGCCAATAGGAAAAAATTCCCTACTAACTTATTTTCAGAGGTTAAAAATAGCATTTGTGTGTGTGTGTGTGAGGTTAGTAAAAACAGAAATGAGAAAGACAGAAGTGAGGGTATATGCTGTTAGCATTTCTGAGCCACCTGGAGCTGGTCCCCAGCCGGGCGGGGGGACTGTCTTTCCTTTTCTTTGCACAAGCACCCTTTGTTTGGTGGGACCAGATCAGGGGTTGGAGAGCAGAGGCCTTGTCCTGCCAAACCCCCAACTGCACCTCTCTTCTATCCAGAGGCATGACACAAAAGCTCCTGTCCCACTTCGCAGGGATGGCCCACAGTGAAGATGTACCCCTAGAACCCTTAAAGAGAAGCCAAAGCAAGAAAAGGACCACCAGAGTGGTGGGGGTGGTGGCACAGTGTCAGCAGGGTGTCCCCGTGCACAGGCATGCAGTAGCTTGTGCTTCCTGTGGCAGGAGAAGCAGATGCTCCTGCCTTGTCCCTGCCCACTGCACCCCGGAGTGGCTGGGACAGGCCCATGACTCCACCAGCAGCAAACGTCTTCATGTGGGAATAGCCCAGAGGCCTCCAGGCAATAAATTTCCTGAAGGAATATTACACTTTTTGGCAGTGCACTTTTTGATATCGCACCTCCCCTGCAGCACTCTGCTTTCACTTACTGTGTGCAGTGTGTGATGTGGATTTTCATATAACATTGGTGTGCTCAGTCTTGGAGTTCTGGAGCGCCAGATGCTGTCCGTGGGTCTTCACATCTGGTGGAGGTATAGCGGCGAGGTCTGCAGGGGCTACTCTCCCACAGATGCGCTCAAGCTCTCACAGGGTGCGAAACCGCTCTTAAGGACCAGATTGTCCTCTTGATCCCATCTGTAATCCCCCAGCCCTCAGTACGGCAACCACTCTGTTCACTCATGGCTAAAATAATACTAGGGTAATATTGCTGTGCTTATGCCTGCCTTTAATGTGATGGCAGTCTGCGTGTGTGATTGCATCCCAAAGCATTTCTCTGATCTCAGGGGTCTGCAAATGTTTAAGTTAACAATGAAAATAAAATATTTTCCTTATCAAAAGCTTGCCTTTCTCATGAACTGTGCTGGTGTGTCAGAGGGAGACATGGAAATCCTTGCTTTCTCTGTTTTCTGTCTGGTCTTCACCCCACTCCTTCTGCCAGACCCCCTTTCCCCTTCTCTCCCCCTCTTCGGCTGCCTGTCCTCGCTTCAGCCTCTCGCCCCTACTCTGGCCTCATTCTTCCTTCTCAGAGAAGGAGGGAGACATGAGGAAAAAGATGTCCTGGCTCCTGCACCAAGCTGTTCCTCAGTCAGTCTCCACGTACCACAACTGTGCCGGTCCTTCCACACACCACCACAGGCTTTCTCCAAACCTGTGGGCAGTAGGACTGCCAAACTTTGGCTACAGGGTAGGGGGTGGAGGGAAGGAGCAGCATCTCCATTCTCTCCTCCCCTATCACAACCCAGGGCAGTGGTGCTGACTCTGTGGCAAACATCTTCACTCCTGGGAAGGTAAGAGAAAGCTAATGCTAAACTGGCTTTTCATCTGTCTTTCAAAGTCCACATTTGGAATGCTAAACCATTATGGTCCACAGAAAAAATGAGAAGAAAGGACCTGTGCCCCTGCCCAGAAGAAGACCTAGTAGATGTGCTTAGATTTCTGGGCTCCGGCTCATGTGAGCAGTACGTAAGTTATCAGTGTGTAACCACGGTGTATTTCAGAAGAGGCAGAGCTATGCTGCTGTACAAACGGTAAGTGCATTCATTCATCCCATCATATAATAGGTAGAACTAACAGATTGCTGTTGGCTTTCATCAACAGCGGGTAAAGGTGGTGTTGAGACGCAGGTCTATAATCTTTGACAAGAACTACACTAGTGAGAGAGCAAATTAGAATCATAGAATCATAGAATCGTTAAGGCTGGAAAAGACCCTTAAGATCATCGAGTCCAACCACTAACCTATCACTGCCAAGTCCACCACTAAACCATATCCTCTGGCACCACATCTACCCTTCTTTTAAATACCTCCAGGGATGGAGACTCTAATTACTTATACTGAGTGTGATTCATGAAAAGGGGCCTCTGCATGGAGGGTGGAATGATTTGGATCTGCCCTAAGGGGTGAGTGAATTTTAATTCTGCAGATTAAATGCAGGGGAAAGTCATGGGGTTCTTTCTAGACTAAAGTCAGGAGCACATGGGGACAATTCACTGCACAGCATAGGGTGATTTTCCATGAGAGCTGATGTGACACAGTTTTGCACTTCGGGTCCTGCAAGAAGAGCTTTCACTGATCTCACTCATCCTGCTGGCCCATTGATCCTAGGTTAAGGAAGCCAGGAAGCAAAGTGAATGTTGTAAGGGCTGTCCTGTGCACTTAATCTTTGATAACCAGGCTTCCTCTTCTTCACGTTGAAAATGAGAAGAATGTTGTCTTTGATCATGTTCTGTCCTAACCTGTGGTGCCCTGGTTTGAGTTCTGCTTCTCGGTCCTGGCCCAGCAAAAATGGGGAAGCTGCTTGTAAGCAATAAAGTGGAGAGGAGGTAAAAATGGCCATGACCTGCCTATAGCTGACTTTATTCAACAAAAAAATCCCCCAAGCTTGCCAAAACTTTCTCATCTACCATAGCAGCAACAATCCTGGCCCTCCAGGGCTCTACACCATTCCACATGTGCACCCACCTTCTCCTCCACTTCCCACAGTAGAACAAGGCCTGCTCTCGTCTGACCTGCTCTCCTCAGGTTGTCAAAACGTAATTATATTTGCACTCCTGAGAAGTTTCTTCCTGTGGTCTGTCAACTCTGGGATCCTTAAGAAAGAAAGATCAACCTAAAATTTTAGATTATATACTAACCAAAACCTTTCCTAGGTCTTTTGTCTCAATAATATTTGAATAGAAAAATTTTACCAACTACATCTCTCTAGCTCCACTCACACAAACACACGATGCACCATAAAGACAAAAATAGACATTAAATCCCCCAACTGTTGCCACAGTATTCCTTGTATCCAAAAGGTACAGCAAACAGGTGAGATTTGTATGCACTTTAAAGATCAAGAGGTGGGTAAACATTTGGAAAGTGTCTATGTGAGGTAAAAGTTGAACTTCAGTTTCCCAAAGTGACTTAGGAGCTGAGTTCCTTTGATTTCCAGTGAAACTGGACTCAGAGATTTGAACATCCTTGAGTCTAAGACTTAGGGTTCAGCTGTTCTTATGCATACCTCATATACATCATACCTCAATGACAGCATGTTAAGCCAGACCCTCTCCACAGTAACCAAAGCAGCGCTCATGTGTTTCATCTCCTGGCTCTGCTGGGCAGGTTGCAACCTCTTTCAGAGCAGCTGTAAGATATAGCTCAGGACAGAAGACTATGGAGAGCTTCTCCTTCTCCTTTCTCAGCTCCTTTGTGATTCTGGGGAACCTCCAGAACGGGGCAAAGCTCCTCTTTCAATTAGAGTATAGTATGTTGGCATGGACCACCTCTGTGAAGACAAATTGAGGGGCTGGGGTTTGTGTCTCTCTAGCTCTTGGCCATGCACTAACATACCAGCTCCCTTCTGCCTTTCTCCCCAGTGGATATTTTATGTGAGCTTTACTATCTCTTTTTAGTTATGCATTGAGGCTCTCGTCACCTGAGGAATTTCTGAGGAAATTTGAGGAAATATTGGTGAATTCCCTTAATGCATTCCTCTCTTTCACATGGAAATTCTTGGAGTCTCAGTCAGGTCAAGTTTTCTGAGGTTTGCTTGCTTCTAATGATCTATTTCTGGCTTTGTCAGAGACCCCAAAGCTTCACCCTTTACAACGGCAAACACGGGTAGCTAATCTTTGGGGAAATACCTATCATACTTCTTTGGTTCCTTGTGCTCTTAGGTTGGTCTAGTCTCTCTGGTGGTCAATACCAAAACCTTAGTCTTGCTGTTGAGTCCATATAGATTGCAAGCATAGTACTACTACTCCTTTGCTGTCCCAATGTCTTTCAAATCTTCCCCAAATACCTCCTTTCTGCTGTAGGCTGCAGGAGTAGAGGAAATCTCTAACTGCTTCTGCTCATCTAAAGCTCTTGGAAGTCCATGAAAAGGCTGCTGTTGATTCTTGATGGGGTTGAAGCTTGGCCTTGAATGCCTGCATACGCATGTCTCCTGCTTACTGCAGGGAAGATCAGCTGACAGTAAAAAAATATGGAGGGTATGGAAACAACTCCTCAGTATCACAGAACAGTGAAGCTTTGGCACAGAGCCTTTTCCTCAGGAAGGCAAAATGCTTCACAGGGTGGCAGCAAAATGCATGTGGATACATTGTTGTGTCCTTTTTGGAAAGCACAGTTATGTCCACAGCCCATTTGCAAGCAGAACTCTTACGGGCAGGCAGGAAAAACAGAGCCAGAGCCTCATTTGGTGGAAACTGGCATTGCTCCACTGATGCCACCAAAGTCTGTTTGTTTACACCACATGAGAAAGACCAGGTAGGTCCTGGAGAAACTGCATACATGCTTTCTAAAGGGCGAGCACCATGTCTTCTTGGGGTTTGGTTCATATCTGGAATTTCCCTAAATTCCACTCACATGAAACAAATAACTCAGAGCTCATTATTTCTTTAATCAGACACTGAAGTCCCTGTTTATTTAAAGCTCTGCAGAGATAATCGGAACTAATCATCACATATAATACAAATAAAGGCATTCCTTTCTTAATAGTAGGAGCAGATCTAAGCCAGTTGTTCTCCAACTGAACTCAGCTGGGCTAAGATGAGTTTTCCATATTTGTAGTGATTGTTATTCTGTCACTAAAAGGATGATGGGAGGAGATATACTCCATTTTACAAGGCAATAATTGGGTTTGCAAGGGAATAAACCATGAGGAAGAAGTCTGAGTCATTCTTCTCAGCAAGGGGAGTGGATTATTCCTGATGAGGATGAGGCATTCTTTCTGTTCTACAAAAAGGGAAACAAAAACATTTATATTATCAATAAAAACTATAGTCACTTCTTCCAATGGTGCCCTACCCTCAGATTCATCTTTCTTGGCTTAACCTATATATATTTCCTTTCTTTAACAAAAATGAGGAATCTCTCCAGCAGCAATCCCAGTTCCATCCCCTCCACATAGCTGATTTAGCCAAATGTTGCATGGAATAAACATGATCTTTCCTTTCTTTTCCATTTGTGCTTGTAGCTGTCTAAAGCCAAGCTGAGCTGTCAGCTTCGGCCCTAAGTGACCAGAGCACCCATGACAGCCAGGTGAGCACTGAGTTGTTCAGGACTCCAGCTGACACTCAAAACTGGCGAAAAGTGTTACAGCTACTGGGGGAGGCAAGGAGAAGGTTAGATCAAATGGAGACACGATTTGTATGAAGAAATATGGGAAAACTCTGACTGACTTTTTGCTTCAGAGGTACACAAAGGATAAACTCTGTTTACTGAAGCAAATATATAGAGAGAAATTCCAATGCCCATAGGGAATGCTGTCCTCTTCACAAATGCTGCCATTGCTCACGATGCTGCAGTATTATCATGGAAGTAGTAGCATTTCAGGTGTAGCACTAGAAAAATGGTATATTTATTTTTTAATAGGTGGAAAGGTTTCCTGGCTCAGATCTAGATCAAAGGCAGGAAGGGCTTTGGTGTATAATCTTAGCCTTTGTGCTGATAACCTAGGGAGCCTCCTAGTGCTCCTAGTGACTCCTCTGTGCTTTGTGTATGCATCATGAGCAGGGCATGCAAATATTGCTACTGTCACTCGATGGAGCTAGAAGTACCTTCACTGACTTAAAAGAGATAAAAGGCTTAAAATATCTCACCTCAGAAGACAAAAGATATAGAGAATATAGAAAACTGAAAAATAAAAAGCTGATGCAAACCTTTATGTGGAAAGGCAAACTCTGTTGAAGAATTTATTTCCGTAGAATCAAATAATCACACCATTACCTGCAACATCTGAAAATGGCTGCAAGTACAGGTGATGTGCTGCCAGTGTGGTTCAGGTAATACATAGGCAACAGGGATGGTGGAGAAATAATTTTCTGTCTCTGCTGGATCTGTGGAAGATTATCTGTATCACACTTCAGTACATATACTATCACAGCTCTCTTTTATGTAGCTGATGCCATGCACTTAGTTTTCACACACTGAGCTACATATTTGTCAAAGAGCCCTGAAGGAAATATACTGTAAATCAGCATCTTAATTAGCTCTAAGTCTGCAATGGAAAGGGGGAATACCTATGCATGTGACATTAGTACCTCTTTTTTTCCAGCTTCATGGAGAGCCTTTTAAGAGCCAATAATTGGAAGGAGGAGACACTGATGGGGCACTTTATTCATCATGCGTGGTAACTATCAAATGGTAGGGAGGCTTTCCTCCATCTTCAGCACATGATTACTCTAGGAAGGTGATTTCTTTAGCTCAGGTGGGCACCATGTGAATCAAATTGTCCTCCTGGTTAGTCACTAGAAGGCAGTTTCCCCTGCTTTTTGGAAACCAGTTGCAGTGAAATGCAAGAAATATTATTTGTAAAGATATGTTATATGACTGAGAGTGTGTCTTTACACTCGTGACATATGCTGAGCATTAACTTAATGTCAGCATAGCCTTGTCCATTGCTGCTTTGTTTTCCCCTTCTAGTACATTCACATACAGAAAAGGGAAGATAAATTGGAGGTAAGATGAAAGGTAGATGAAATGGTTACTATAGATGCATGCTATATCTGAGACAACTCAGCTACAGAAATGACCATATGTCGTGGTTTAGCCCCAGTCAGCAACTAAACACCATGCAGCCGCTCACTCACTCTCCTCACCTC
The DNA here is from genome assembly GCF_949628215.1 of Phalacrocorax aristotelis. Lineage (NCBI taxonomy): Eukaryota > Metazoa > Chordata > Aves > Suliformes > Phalacrocoracidae > Phalacrocorax > Phalacrocorax aristotelis. Next base: position 180,866,234 of record NC_134276.1, on the reverse strand, counting down.
TGTGGGATGGGGGAGAGAATCAGAAGAGCAAAACCAAGAAAACTTGTGGGTTGAGGTAAGAACAGTTTAATAATTAAAAAAAATAGTAATGATAATAATGATGATGATGATAATATAATAAAAAGAAAAAAAACCACAAGTGCTACAACTGCTCACCACCTGCTGATGGATGCTGCCAGTCCCTGAGCCACGCTCCTCCCAGTTAACATACTGGGCATGGCATCATATGATATGGAATATCCCTTTGGCCAGTTTGGATAGATTGTCTTAGCTGTGCCCCCTCCCCTCCCAGCTTCTTGTGCACCCGGCAGAGCATGAGAGGCTGGAAAAGTCCTTGACCAGTACAAGCACTACCCAGCAACAACTAAAACACCAGTGTGTTATCAACATTATTTTCATACTAAGTCCAAAACACAGCACTATACCAGCTACGACGAAGAAACCATGACATCATAATGCCAATAAACATGACTTTACAGCTATAAAAAGCTGTAAAAGGTGCTTTTTTTCAAAAGAACCTGCATGCATCTTCCAAAATTACAAAGCAGCACCCCTAAATTTCAGAGGTGGTAATGTAATGTATTTATTTATTCTTTAAATCTTTAGAATATAAAAGTGGCAAAAGACACCTACCCAAACACTCTAGGCCTAGTATTCAGCTGAACAAATGTTGACTTTTATATGTTAACCATCCACGACTGAGCTTGTCAACTGGATTCCCGTTATGGTAAACAAAGTGAGAGAGACAATTCCACAGTATAATTTATCTCATCTTAAAGCACATAGGTTACATAGGTCGAATAACTCATATCCTACCCATTTCTTTCTACTGACTGGAAAGTGGATCTGAAGCTACGTCTACATCAGACATCATGGGAGCAGTAGGAGCAGCTCTGTAGTGCAAAGCAGCTGGTGCAAAGGACCTGACATGCACATCTGAGACTTTTCTTTTGGACTAGCTCTAGTCTGCTCCAGTGGACTGTGTGCCCATTAGCAGTTGGAGCATATTTGATGCTCCTCTGGCAATAATCTCCTGGCTTAGCTTTCATCCAAAAGGAATCCAGTGTGCACATTCTGAGAGGACTCCACAATGCAAACGAAGTGTGAAAAATGGTGGCAATGAGGAAAATCACTTCAGAAGTACTATCCAGATCTAACCTGAAACACTGATGTAGCTGCACCCCCAAGTACTTACTATCTAGTCCAGCAGTCAGCAAAGCAGACATTTACAGTTAGGTGACACGAGCGTCATCCTACTTGTCTCTAACATGTTATAAAATATCTCAATAGCATCTTCACAGAAAACAGCGATCAACTAGCAAACCAGTCTCTGTATATAAATTTCATCTCCAGGACCAAGAACCTCTTCTGTAGTGTTTCTGAAAAGCAGAACCTGACAATATCCTCTGAGAGGCAGCACCTGTATGATATTTTGTTTTGGAGGGAGAGAGTCCTGAAGCAGCCCTCCTTCACTTCTTATAGATCAATGTGCAATCAATCTGAACACCTTGATCCCAGAAATGCAAAAAGGAATAGTAGCAATGTATGCCTTCGTAAAGACCAGTAAATACATCTCGCACATCTAGTGGATTACCCAAAGTTCAAAATTTCACAGGCAATGTGCACTACTGCACGTACATGGAGTTTACTTATCTGGTGGGCTCAAAGGACCTGAAAGCAAAAAGAAGGGTTTCCCAGCTAGGCATGGACATTCTGGCATATCAGCAAAGCTAACGCTACATACAGAGGAAAAAAGAATACATTTACAGTTCAGTTCCTATATACATTTTTGGATGTATGGTTCCTTTTAAGTCTAGCCCTTGCATCCATTCTCAATATATTTATGTCTCCAATTTAAGAGTGTTGCAGAACTGCCTATTGCACACATGTGGAACAGCACAATGGACAGATGGGTGTGCTTTTTCCCTTTAATGGGACACAAGCAGAAAGTATGCTATATAGGCTGTTCATGCCACTATATATATGCTATGCTATGTATGTATGGAGTATACTGTCACCTCACCACCCAGCAACAGCCTGGCACACAATTACTGCCTAATTCTTACTGCATCTTTATAGGAAGCTTTTCTATAACGACTGTTTCCTACTATGCTTTGCTCATGCTGTTGCAAATCTGGCCCTTAAAATTTGACACAGATGTGCAGCTGCGGTCCTAAAGTGACCATTTTGGTTTTGGCTGCTGCCATTTCTCCCTCTTTCCAACCAGCTGGTAAGTGCAGTTAATACGTGCTATGCTTCTCCCAGCTCTTTCCCTTTGTTATTTCTTAGGAGTCAGCACTTTTGTACAGAGGCAATGTGTCTGCATCCTCTGCATAGAGTACCAGTAAGTCAGCGCCCAAGGAATGACAGATATCTTCTTCATGAAAGAGGTCTGTGCAGATTGCCCTGAGAGATTTTGTGCTTCCAAGGGGCTCTGAGTTGCATGAACTGCCACAGCTGCGCTAGCATAAGGGAATTAGCCATTTAAAGAATACAGTCAGCTTCTCATTTGCTTTCTGGCCAACTAGAAGTGGGTAGATATACCTCTAACTTGAAATATGTTCCACTCATCTCCAAATATTTCACAGGAAGCTGTTCATCGGGGAGCCCTGAGACAGATGCAGATGCATGCTGTGCAGGGGTGCAGTGCAGGTGGTGCTCCTGCCTGCCGAGGTGGCTCCCGGCAGGCACCCTTCTGCCTTTTTAATCTCTCTTCCTTTAAATGCCAGTCCTGAGGGTAGCCTGGCTTTCAGGAGTGCAGGAGGTTTTTCAGGAGCGCAGCCTCCCATAACACAAAGGCTCCCTGTTGCTTCGACAGGAGGAGGACTTGTGAGGAAATGAGATGTGGGGGGACCTCAGCAAATTTTCTTTCCTTCAGGGCCTCCACTTGCATTTTTCTTCCAGTGTCAGGGTTCTCCCCATCTCTCTTGGCCACCCTCCGGAGAAATGCTGAGCACCTGCTATTTCCATTAACTTCAGAGGGAGTTGCAGCTACTCAACACCTCTCAGCAGTGACTCATGTACATCCATGGGTGCTGTGGGCACTTAGCACCTCGCAGCTGGTGTGTAGGGGATCAGGCCCTGGGAGAGGCTCTGGGAAAATCCACGACAAGCTGTAGGACACATACTTCTGTGAAAGAAACTAAAATTGGGCTTTTCCAAAAAAATACATGTGCAACTGAGGCTCCAGGGATGCTGAAGTATTAAGGAGCTTGTAGTACTTTCTTGAAATTCACACCATTCTGTTGACGTAAAAAAGGTCTCCTGCGAACAAATTTTAAGAGAACTGACTCTGCTCTTCAGAAGGAGAAAACACACAATGCCATAAGTAAACATAAAAATCAGTTAGAGAACCTAAAGATTAAGGATTGGGTTCATAAAGCTTTATGTCCCATATATGGAAAGTGCCAAAGTTGCTCTTAACGACTTTGGAAAAGGTATGAGCTTTTTCTGTAGTCCTAGCTCTCTTTCCCCTTGTTAGCAAATGGTTTGATTCTACACTTGAAAAACTCACAAGCCAAAAAAAAGGGGGAAAAAAAAAGGTGAGTGGAATTCAACAAAAAAAATAATAAAAGTCATTCGTGGTTCAAGTGCTCAGCCTAAGCTATATTTATTCAGTTGACATTTTTTCCAAAAAGACCAATGCGTAAATTAATGTGCACATGGGCAGGTCTGAATTATACCCTGGCCATTTATAGTATGCAAGGTTTTATGTGACTTTTTACTCTCTTGTTCAATAAAACAATAAGTAGTTATGCAGCAGCCAGAGGAGCCAGTGATTCATTTACTTCCACGGGATGCCAAGAACCTTCTTAAGGAAATACACTCACCAATATGTAATGAAAACCTTTTGTACTTTCTGTGGTGCTTCAAGGATTAATAGAATTTCCAAAGACAAGAGATGAATGACATACAGTAGCAAGTGCTGCAGAGGCCAGGTTTGGCCCAGAGGTGACCGCATGCAACTCAGCCTTCTCTGAAGCTTCACAGCAAGCATGCTTTCCTCACACTGTGGTAAATACAATCAAATGCCACTTGCTGCCAGATAATTCATCCTGCACAGGCTGTTTGATTATGGTCCTTTGGCTGATTTTGTTAATGTTGTAGGAACTGTAAAGTAAAAGCCTGCAAATCAGCTCTGATATGTTTAATAAAGTGTGCTCTGTGTGCTTGTCTTCCTTTCTGACAGACACAAAGTTTCCCATTGGGTGGTTTTACTGAGTGGAGAAGAGATGTTCTGGGCTGAAATCAGGTGCACTTCTAGGCCACTAAATACTAAGTTTTATTTCATCTGCAAAGGAAACAAGGAATCAGCCTCAGGAAAACAAGCAGACTGGCGAGAATTGCTTGAGAGGAAGTGCTAGAGAGCTGTACCGCTGGATAAATCCATGCTGAATGCACTTGCAGGATAGTGCACCCATCTCAACAGCAGTATATGAGAAACAGAAACGTTACAAAGAAATGCAACATAAGCAGCCATGGAACAGCAAACATACCAAGAAAGACTAAACAGTCTGAGAGTCTTCAACTAGAAAAAGATGTGGCTTAAGGGAGATGTGACAGGCCAAAAAAAAAAAAACCAGGGGGATGGGAAACAATTATTTGCTTCTCCCCACAAACAAAAATCAGGGGGCCTTCAACAAACTGACTGGACAGAACAAGGTTTAAACCAAATAAATCTCTTCACACAATTGTGCCATTTGCTGCTGCAAGGATGTTGTGGTGACTGAACATATACGTAGGTTAAAAACAGGATTAGAACAAATCCACTGAAGTCTATTATGGTTATTTCACAATGACCGTCCAGATGGACATTCAAGGCCAGATTGGAGAGGCCCTGTCAACCTGATCTAGTTATGTTACTGCTCATTGCAGAGGGGTTGGACTAGATGACACTTAAAGGTCCCTCCCAACCCAAACCATTCTGTGATTCTATGATTCTATGAAACCTGCAGATGAAGATGTCCCTCAGCCACTGCCTGGAACTGCAGAGGTTTCATTTCTTATGATGCCATGAAGTACCCTTTGCTGGCCATTGCCAGGTAAGACATTCAGCAGTGTGATACACTGCAGCAGTTCTACTCTTAAGCAACAAAGGCAGGGTAGGGGGGGAAGAATTGTCATGGCTGAATATTCTGACTTTAGATTATAGAAGCAGTGTACTAACTGATACCAGTCAGACACTGAAATCTTCACAGTTCAATAAAGAATTCATTTCAGATCATGGAAAACCCTAACTATTCTTCCGCATATATACCAAAATAGGGTCTAGTAAATAGTGCGGACTTTTAGACATTGCCACAGTATTTTCTCTGATTAAACACAGCTCTTGGCTGCAGCTGAGGGAAGGGTGTACTGAAGAAACTTATGCCAGCATTATAGCAAACAAAATCTGAAATGTGTTTATTTAGGGAGGTTGAAGGGAAGATGAGAATGGATTAGTGTAAAGATGCAGCCTGCTCACCCTGAAGAGCAACAAAACCAAACAGATTGCTGCCCATGGTAATCAGGATTCAAAAGGGTCTCTACCCACTTACTCTCCTGTGTGCATATGTGAGCAACACTCATTTGTACCTGATGTGGCTTGTCTGAGGCCACAAAGGTACCTGGGTACGAGAGCCAGAGCTGAGGGATTCCTGGTCCCTAGTCCTGCATGCAGGACGGGACGGCTTTCCAGTACCCTGCTTGCTTTCTTTCCTTTAGAAGTGCTCATTCCTAGCGGAATGACGAAGACTTAGGAATTTTTTAATATTTTTGGACTCTACATATTTCCAATTGGACTTGGAAAAATAAAGCAGCCTTTGGGTGACAAATCAAAGATTAACTTAGGTAACAAACCAAAATCAGTCACCTCCCATCATACATGCAAACAGTAACTTATCACACATTAAATTCTAGATGTCAGAAAGTAACCGTTGCAATCCAAGCGTGCTGCAACTCCCTTGGAGAGCTGAGTAATAAATCTGTATCTTTTGCAAGAGATGAAGCATTATCATGCCCCAGAGATTGACTGGCTCTGCTCTCATGAAAAGTCTAACAGGGAGCCAGTGACCCTGGACAAAGTCTCGTACTGGTCATTAACAAACAGCCAGTAACATACCTGTAAGACTTGTTTAATGCTTACTGATAAATGCTAATATATATGGCTAGCAAATTCTCTGAAAGGAATCCAGACCTTGAATGGACTGTTTCCTGTAGAGACAGTCTGACTGGGATTTTCATTCATAGACCTTTGAGGTTATGCCAATACGTCTGACAGTGCTATACACACCAGAGCTTCATTCTTCCCACCGTGTATATCAGAAGTAACTTCCAGACACAAAGAATTCTCACCAAGGAAGTGTTGATATGTTGGTATGAAAAAAAGCTTTTTTTTGTCAAAATTAAGTCTGTTTTTTGCTCAGAGTTTTCACCTGTTTCATATTATTTTAAATGGCAAATGCGCTTGTTTAAAAATGGTTCTGCTTTTCATCCTTATGGTAGAACATTTTGAAATTAGAATTTTGTCTGTAAGCCAAAAAAACTGCAGAAAAATCTGCTTAAGAAACTGAGTAATGTTCGGGATTCTTTCTCAAACTTTTGGCAAGGAATCTTGAAGTCAACAAAAATATGAAATTATTTTCTTGTTGTTGCAATTGACTTTTCAAATTCACTCATCAGGTCTGTAAGCTTGCTGAAGACAAAAAAGTTTTAATGGTATTATACAAATAGCACTGCAGTTTGCCCACATATTTTTGGATTTGCACGACTCACCTCTCACTTCACAACATCATAGAAGTCCCCATTGTCCCCGCTGGTGATTTAGCAGTCTCACAGAAGATGGGAGAGGCAAGTGGACTCACAGAATTACAGGCTGCTGGCCTTCAAGGCAAGCAGTGGCCTTTTGCTTGTGATGGAGGATAGACGGAAACTGATAGTTTTACCTTTGAAATGATTCCAAGATCCACTGGACAAATCTTCACATGATTCTAATATCCACTGGACAAATCTTCACATGATCCCAGGGAGCTGGTGGCATTGGTTTTGGAGTGCAGTCCTTAGGGGATTTCAGCATAACTTAGATTCTCTATGTGGTAACTGGTGTCCTGTGGATTTAATGCATGCTTTGTACCCATGTTATTTGACAGCATTTGTGGGGCTGCCCATCAGACTTTGACCCATGGTATGGAGGCCATTGATTCTGAGATCTTCACTGAAATGCCACTTCATTCAGGACAAGGCAAATTTTAATGCAGTGGTCAAGGTCTTTCAGTATGGTCTCACAGTATAACAGATCCATCTTATTCAAATAACTTTCATACTAGCACAAGTCACGGAACTGAAAAATTCAGAATGGAAGGGACCTCAGCAGGTCACCTAGTCCATCCTCCCGCTCAAACCTGGGTCAACACTGAATTCAGACCTGGTTGCTCAGGGCTTTGTCTTGAAAACCTCCAGCTACAGAGATTTTGCAGCTTCTCTGGACAACCTGTCCTTGACTCTACTGACAAATGGATGTAACTTATTTGTCTAGCCAGGAAAGTGGCTCATCAATAATCATGATCCATTCATAAGGGAAACTTTTGACTTGTGAACTCTATAACATACCCTGTTGCCTCTCAGTTTCTGGGAAGCCATTCGCGTTTAAGGGGGATGTGGAACATTTGGATTGCAGCCTGGAGGGGAAATGGCTGAAGAGCATCTTGGAATTTGATCATTTGTTGGACTTTGCAGGTATCTGGAGGGGAGAAGCAGGGGACATGACTGAAGCTGGGACATGAAAGTGGCTGGTATCGCCTTCTATAGCTACCTTCTATAAAGTGCTATGAATATTTTGTTAATGTTCATTTTGGAAAAGGTCAACTGGATTTTAGCAAGTTTACTCATTTCTTTTGACTAGGAGCTTGGGGTTTCCATGGCCTGTTGCTATGCATTTGGGTTGAAGTCAGCTTCTAGTGGGGCCAGCTCTGACATTCTCATACCCTGAGAACAATCATTTGTAATTCTCTCCTCTCCATCACAGTTACTTGAGGCCAGCGCAAAGGTACAGTCATTATTAACACATTATTTACTGAAGGTAAAACACTGGCTATTTTAAACCACATGAACATTTCACCCAGTCCTCAAGAAATCACCTCTTCTTGTGGGGTCCTTGCCAGCTGCAGCCCATCTTAAAGGTCTTTTTTTAGAGAAAGGCAGTGATTCTTCCAGCTCAAGGGATGTTGGTTCAGATGCTTTTCTGTCATTTGGTATTTCTTTGGAGTCACTATCATGCATGAGAAACTGTAAATTGTTTCCTGCTTATGTAAGGTCAAAATCTCCAAGCTACTTTGCTTGTGTTGGACCTCTTGGCAGCTAGCGATATATCTGATCATGGATGGTTGCGTCAGCAGCCAGGGATATTGCCGTTTTAATTGAAGCTGATCTCTAGTGGTTCCTGTCCTTTCAGAGTACTGGAGTACACTCCTGGTGATGGCTGCTTGGACTCATCATTGAGGACTCTGAAATATGGGTCAGCTTTGCTGTCTGTGTTCTTTAAAGCATAGCCAGCTGGGGAGATCATTATAAAATATAAGGTAGAGTATATTGACAATACTCATCTTGGATTTCATGTGGACACTGCAAGTTCAGTCTAAGCTATGGAGGAATGTCTGAATGTTATTGCTTTTTGGCTGCATTAGGGGTATCTTGTCCTCAGCTTTGGAAAGACAGAAGTATTGTTGCTGGATATACTGTCTTCTTGGCTAGAAGGGACTTATCTGGAGACTGTGAATCAGGTTAATAATACTGGCATCATTTTTAATATCTGCTTGCACTTGGAAAGCCTTGAGTTGGCTGTAGAGTTAAAATGTGATTTCCAGCTATGGGCTTTGCATAAGTAATTCCCCCATTTATCTTGCGACAGCCTGGAGAAGCATGACCCCAGAAACTGGCTTACAACTTATGTACAGTGCTCATGGTCTTCCCATCCGGCGACCATATTCAGTCTAATAGTGTCTTTTTTTATATTGGGCACCTTTTAAGATGCAGTGAAGCTTATGTGAGCCTTCATGCTGTGTAAATCTCCAGCCCAAAAGTAGCCTGGTTGTACTAAGGCTTGTGAATCAGTTTGTCCACCATTTAGTAGGTTTTGCAGTTACAAGCCCTTTGGCATATCAGTAACCTTCCAAGAGCCCAATAGCATGTGATTTCCTCTTTCTGAAATCTAGCTCTTTTTTTCTGCCCCTCACATCCAGAAAGGCTAAAAATATGGGGTTTTTTTCTTTCTCAGTGATGAAAATGTTATGACCACTGTTGCTATTTAATAATTTAGTACTATTGTTTTTATTTATTCATCTGCTTTGGCATTTTTTTGAGACTGGAGTGCCCTTTAATTACGGCAAAATTGGTGTGGGAACTGTTACTGAGGGCTCACCTGGGTTTTGGAGGGGATAAGTTTGCAGCACTTTTTAATACTTTTACTTCAATGTTGTATTTGTTTAACATTCACTCCTAGGTATTAAGTCTAGCATTGTCTTACACCTATTTGGGGAAGGGGCTTCATATACCTCGATGATTTCTCAGGGCATACACTATTCTTGCCTGACTGAACACATCTTTAAAGACCTTTTCATACAGTTGCACTCATGAGTTTTACTATAATGGTATTATTGCACCTTCTTTTCTCCCTTCCATGGAAGTTTTTCTCTAGAGTGTTTTTTTTTTTTTAATCATTCACTAACACCTGCGTCATCTCCTGACAAAAGGCATATGCCCATTGTCACCTCTTCTCCAGCCTGAGCAAAGCCTACCTGCTTTTTCCCTGTAGGTCAAGGCCCCTGACCTTTTTATCAATTTTGTTTCTGGATTTTAGGCTGCCCTGGTTTATCACTAGCTCTTCTGAACCAAGGGGCCCAGAACAAAACAGACTACATGAGTTATGCTCTTGGAGTCAGTGGGACTGCTGGTGTGACTAAGTGCTCACCAACATGAGCCAGGGTCTCATGCCTGAGTCCTGAGCTGTGAAAAGGGGAATGCTTTATGTCACTGATTTACTCACGTTCCCTCGGAACATGTCCAAAAATAGCAATTAGCTTTTTTGCACAAAGCATCCTGTCATGCACTCATTATTAATTTATATACCATCACTGCCTGGTCTCTTTGTCACTGCCTTCTAGCCGGGTTCCCTCATTGGGTACGGTATTTCTGCCAGTATTATGTCCCCCTAGCCTTCTGTCAACCAGAGTAATAACTACAAATAAGTGATATTGCCCATATTGGCAATCCTGAAAGAAAACTCAGATTTTGTTTTTCCTCAGGACCTTTCTCCACATGCAGAGGTCAGCTTTATGTGCTCAAACACATTTTATGGGGAAGGCAGTGGAGCAGAGCACAGAGTGGAGGCAGCAGAGGAGTTGCTCCCAGGTACTTAGGAAGTTGCACACCAGCGCCTCTGCTGAGAATTACCCCCTTCACCACCAGTGTTTCACTTGGGCTCTGCCGTGATAACACACAGGCTTACTACCTGCAAAAGTCACCAGTGACATTGGGCCAAACCAGCCTCCCGGGAAGGAGCAGTGGTAGTTTTGTTGGTGACATCAGGGAGAATAGGAGCAGGTCTTCCTTTAAAGGGGAATGGACACAAGTTGCTCTTGGGGAGATTCCGACTGGACACCAGGGGGAAATTTTTCACACTGAGGACAGTCAACCATTGGAATAATCTCCCCAGGGAAGTGGTTGACTTGGCCACGTTGGACACCTTCAAGAGTCGTCTGGACAGGGTGCTGGGCCATCTTGTTTATACTCTGCTCTTCCCAGAAAGGTTGGACTAGATGATCCCTGAGGTCCCTTCCAACCTGTGATTCTGTGATTCTGTGATTCTGTGGTTCTTTCTCTACACAAATGGTTTTCTTCTCCAAGTGCCACATTCTCGCTACACTATTTTGCTTTAAATATAATAAAAGGCTCCCTGTTGCTATGAGTAGCACCACTCTGAATGGAAAGTGCTGTTAGTCTTGTTTATTTTGGCTCCATCAGTTGCACTCTGTTGTATTACTACTCTCCACAACTTGTGTATGTATTATTCCTTGGCTCATTATGTGTAAGCACCAGGGGAGGTGCAAAGGCCAAACATGATCCACAGATGTCCACGATTCCCCCAGTGGCTTTCCTCTGCTCTGCTGACGACCCACAGAGCTGGCTGAGGAAAGCCACCCCAGTCCCTTGGGCTGCCACCGTCCCTCCCCACTGGCTGCGGGGCAGTTCTGCGCTGTGCAGTTGTATGCAGATCAGAAGTGGGCGTCAGACACCTGGCGGGTGGCCAACACCATGCTTGGTTGAGCAATTTTTGGGAGCTCTTGTATGTTGTTTATTGCAATTACCGCTGGGCAAGCCCTGCAGAGTTTGGTTTGTTTGAGCTGCTACAATCAAAGCTGCAGGGTTCAGTTTTCAGAGGTTAGCGCTTGAGCAACCTCTATATATTTACTTGGAGGTTCAAGATCTATTAAAAGGAACCATTCTGCTCCTTTGTCTCGTGTAAGCTGTATCACATTTGGCAGGAATGAAAGTACAATGGTTTCTTTGTATGTAATATATTGCCTAAAAAAAGGTATGTGATTGGAATGAGAGAGGTGCTGGCTGCAGTTACTGCCCAACTGGAGAGGGATGTATTTTCTCTGATGTAGAACAATTGTGCAACCTGAAGAAATGGTACAAATCAATTGACTTATTTCACATGAAAGTAAAGTTTGCACTCACAACTTTTTACTCACATGGCATATAATATCCTGGTAAAAAGAAAGCGCTTTACAAATCCAGTGCACATGCCATTATCTATTGTGGCTTTCTTTTTATCTTTATCTTTATCTCCCCTCCCCTCCTTTATTCTGGGTAGTGAAAATCAAAATCAGCCTTTCTACAAATAGCCTTGTGAAAGGTCCTAATGCTTGGGGCTCACAAGACCATACCTATTTATTTCCAAAAATTTTTTTTTCAATCCACCTGTAAAAACAAGAAACAGTTGATTTTAAAAGTTTAAAATATAATTTCTTGTGAAATGCGCATTCAACAGCATCTCCTAATAATCTTGGCTGGGAAGATCTGAATGAAAGCCATACAGATGAGAAAACCTTTTTCTTTTCCTTAGTTTCATGTTGCATTTCCACACACAATTGTAGGACACAGGATACTGGGACTGGGTTAACAGGTTTTGTTTCTTTCTCAATATTTAGGGATTCTATTTATGAAGGAGAGATACAGTATGGGACAGAACTAGATTAACACACTTTGTCAAAACCAGACAATTTACTCATGTTAAAAAGTACCACTTGAAACACTATTCTTTTCAGTATTAATAAAAAACATGAGTTATAAATATAAAAGAATTCTAGCACATGACTGTGTCATTTCTTGTAAACAATTCTCCTACAGCAGCTGTAAGCTGTAGGTCACCAGTTTTGTCCTGGCAGACTTATAAAATCATGCAGTAGTTGAGCCATGACTGTCCTACTCCAAACTGAAACCACCTCTTCCTTTCATGCTGATCACTAGAATTGTCCTTTTCAGCGTGGGTCCCACCAAAATAATTTTTGTCAACTGCACCAATTCAGAAAAGAGATGGTATGCATTTTGGCTAGACGTAGGATGTATCTATATAAACCAAACTTAAAATCAGCACGGAAAAATATTAAAATTGCACTGATTAAAGGTAGAGTCTCTTCTAAATAATGATGTTGATGCAGGAATTTAATGTAATCTATGAATTAAGTTTTAACTTCTTATCTTTATTTTATCCAGCGTCAGTCTTCCTGGAACTCAGTGTCTCAAGGGCACAAACTCTGTACTGTATCTGTAATATCTCCATTTATATTTTGGTAAGTTTCTAGTCATTTTGCAAGAGTGGAAGCAAAAAAAAAACCAAACCAATTCATTTTGATTAAAATAAGAAACATACCTCATTGAACACTTATTTCTTTTACAGTTTGAGTTATTTTGAGAACCTCAACATTCTAAATAATGACACAAATTTTATGGCCACATCTTGGCTGAATACTGATTACCATTCATTATTTCTGAGTTGATGAGTCTGTAAAGTTTCTTTTCTCAATGTGGGTATTTAGGTTCTCGTTCACTCTTGGCATCTTCCTGGAAGCTTTATTCACCTTTAAAACTCAACCAGTCATTTCACCCCAAATTTCTCATGTTTTTGTTCCTAGAATATTTTGTGTCTGAGCTGGTGCATAGACTGAAGTATAAAGTTATTTTCCAGGCTATAGAACTTCTGTTACTGTAATATATGATATATGCATTTTAAACTCGATATTTAAGACTTTCTAAGTTCCATTAATATCAGTTCCTTTGGACTTCCTGTCTGAGTTGCCATATCAACCCTTGTTGAGCTCTAGTTTTACAACACTGCATTGCCTACTTCATGGTTGGCAAGGTCATAGCTTGCCCATGATAACAGGTATTCATGGGTTGTGGTTCTTCTTACTGACTTCAGATTGCCAAACAGGAACAGCAGAACATGAGCCACAGTAGTAGTCAATATTCAGGTTCAGAGGTGACTCTAATTGCAGATATAATTATCTCTGCCAGTCTACAGGCTATCTTACAGCAAACTCTTCACAATCATTTGTGTCACCAACGTATCTCAGATATAAATATAATTGCCCTTCATTGGATAAGTCAGATTTTTATTTACTACAGCAGCATTCCACTTTCCTAGAAACTTCCTAGAAATGCCCTTTACTACTTAAGCATCTCAACAGAATCTGTGAATTTGATTTTACTCTTTCTCAACCATTTAAAAGTCCTGGGATCATAGTCTGACTTCAGAAAAAAGCAGTTGGGAGAAAAGCTGCGGTCAAACTCTTCATATTTTCATCTTGTTCTGAATAATTACTTTGTAGGACAAGTTCTTGTTGGCAAGATAATATATCGTACTTAGCATTTTTATTGGAATCTTCCTGTTTTCTCCCTTCTTCTGAGAGTTCTGAAAACGAAGTATGTCACCACCATTCGTTGTGGTCTTTTGAAGTGTATCAACAGCTCCGTGATGACATGGGGAAACACGGAGCTGTTCAGATTTGTCTCAAGTCTTTTTCCAATTAGTGAATCCAGACTGTGTGAAAGCTTCCTCTGCACGCTTCATCAGAAGTAGTTTGCAAAACGGTAGCAACAAAGTACATTACCCCCATTAGCATTGGAAAAATAGGTCCACTGAAAATCATGAAACTGGGATAAGCATAAAGGCAGGCTTGTTTTTCCAAAGTCATGTACAGGGAAAGCCCTAAGTCACAGTTGATGAGGTGTTTAATAGTGTCAGGCAATTAACATTTGGTTCTTGTTGCAGAAGACACTGGAGACATGTCAATCCCACAACCAGCTAAATTTGATCCACTTGTTGTTGAAGGTCTAGTCTCCTTTTTAATCAGCCATGGTTCAAGTGATTCCATTTTTGCACTTGTAAAATCTGTACTTTGGGATTTCTCATTTCAGTCAGTCACTGATCGCTTAGTAAGAATGGCATGGGATTAAAGAATTAGACCCACACAATACCGAAACATGTATCTGGCCCCTGGTTTTGTGTAGTCCCTTATTCTGTCTAAAAGGGCCTACAATGCAGCAGATGGGAGAAAGGAAACAGGCTTCACCTGATCTGTTCATTGCCCAGAAAACAATGGCTTTTATGCTTTGCTTATATAACCCCCGCTTTCCTGCCTCAGCCAGGGATCCTGACAAGGACAACAAGACAAATAAGATGCCAGTTGGCGGCCCCTTGACCCACAGGGCTAATTGCACTGCGGTCAGAGACTCCATGATGTCTGGCTTCTCCTTGTTTTTTTTGCAAAGAGCTTGTGGAAAGCCCCCATGACAGGGAGAGGAGCAGAACCATGGAGGAAGCTCTGGAAACCATCCCAGTGCATGGGCAGCTGGGATCTGCACCCATCCCGGGTACTCAGGGAGGCCAGGTTGCTCCTTTGCCACGTGTAGCAACTTGTCCATAACACATGGAGCAGCCTGAGCTCCTCCAAATGGCAGCCCACCCTTGCCCAGCAATGCTGGGCCCATGATAGGGAGAAGCCAGGGTCCTCCAGTCTACCCAACGTCAGCCACATGATGTGCCGAGGAGGAAGCAGAGTTCTACAGACTTGGAGCTGACGAGACCAGGTCAGTCCTCTGCTTGTCCATCTCTGTCCTCCCTCCCTCCCCACCAGAGTCCAGAGTGTCTCTCCACAGGCACCATACTCATACCTACAAAGGGAAGAGGAGTCCTCAAGCAGCAGGCGAGAAAGGCAGCTGGTAGCTTTTGGGAGAAGTGGTGGGAAGCAGCCAGCCAGGCTGGAGCAGCAGGAGCTTAGCCTCAAGCTGGCACAGGGTTTGCTTTCACACTAAGGGAGTTCCTGCTTGAAGAGGCATTTCTTTCCCAGGAAATAAAGGAGTCAGTACTCGTCATATGAAGAGATGCTGAATGCAACCTTGTCTAACAAAAAGTAGGCAATGACCGGACAGCCAGAACCATTGGAAGTTAATCTAACGCTGAAAGGTCAGTGAACTATCAGGGAACTGTTCCTGCTCTAATACTGCATGTAAAAAATATGCACATTGTTATATATAGCTGCAATATAGACATATATATAAATGTGTGTATGTGTGTAGGTTGGTTAATTCCAGTCTCCTTCTCAAAATCAACAAACAAAAAAGCTGAGTGAACCCTTGTTAGGAACTGTAATGATAGAAATGTGAAATCCACAAAATAGACTGAATAAAAGATGGTTCTGTCTTCTGTTTGAATTAGAGACTTTATTCTACACTGAAAAGGATTCCAGTTACAGTCTTTGATGTACACAATAACTGAGCAAGACCTTGTCTACATGCACCTTCATTGCTAGAGACTAGCTTGCTGGTAGACCACAAGAGTTGCAGAAGGCTGCAGTACATGGTCTATGAACCAACAGACAGAAAACCCCAAGAAATTTGTGTTCCCTTTCACCAGTAAGGGAATGAATGAGATGTAGAAAAGAAGCAGTGAAGCATGGTTATTCAAGAGGTAGCTCAGTCAGTCACTGTCTGTAGGTGAAAATCTGTGGAGGATACAAGATGATACGTGGACCTTTTTTTGAAAGTTGAGCTAAGGGATCCACATCTGGTCACTTAACGAGGAATCCCAGAGGCAGTGAGCATAGGTTGGTGTGACAGCTCATCCAGGCCCCCAGACCTTGCACACCTCTTGGAAACCCTCCTGAAGGAAGGTGGATTATGGGTGGGAGTAAGTAGCGATATTATCTGGCTGTTCTGGTGGGCTGGATCTGGCCTGTGGGTTCCCAGTTGGCCACCTCTGGGGCACAGGATCCTTTGAGGTCCATGCAAGCCCTATAATTCTCTGAATTTTGAATAAAGCACCCAACATGACACAAGTTAGGTCTAGCAGAATGCTGCTGGGAGGGACTGCTTTAGACAAGTGCAAGGGTGTGAAGAGGACACAAACCTTGTTACCATCATCTAGCATTGCTCAAAGGAAGTGGAGACAACAAGAGAGTGAAAATATCTGTCTTGGAACATTAATGCTTACACCATAGGTACTCATGGTACCAGTGTCTCAGAAACAGTGCAAAGGTAGGTGATTTTCTAAAGCACACTAGGGAACCCAGGACTTCCGTGATTTCATTTTCACTTCTAAGAATGGCAATAATCATAAATCTTATCCACTAGAGCAATTCCTAGAGTAAAAACTATTTTAACCCAGAATTGTTTCATAACAGTTATTAGATGCTTGGTATTAACAATTACTAGATGCTTTGTTCAGACAATATAAGAGTGAGACCTATTGTATAAGTAAAATAATAACAGATGTCTTATCTGGGCATAACAATAAAGGCTACAAGTAAAAATAGAGGTTTCCACAGAGAGTTAAACCAGGCAATGAGACTAACACAGGCTCTTAGTAAAGGATCTC
Organism: Phalacrocorax aristotelis; assembly: GCF_949628215.1. Classification (NCBI taxonomy): domain Eukaryota; kingdom Metazoa; phylum Chordata; class Aves; order Suliformes; family Phalacrocoracidae; genus Phalacrocorax; species Phalacrocorax aristotelis. The sequence goes on along the minus strand of NC_134276.1, from coordinate 180,849,319 downwards.
TTTGCCTTTTTTTTATTTAATATTATCAAAGAAAAGGCTGTTGTCACATCAGGAGGAAGGGGCTGGACTAAGGTCACTTAGCTTACTCTGTAGGGGATTCTTAAAGTGCTTGCTTATCATATCACCTTGTGCAAGATTAGGCATCATATTGAAACATGGTGCTATAAGTTACCTGACTGTAAACTGCTGTAAGTGGATATCTGTTAAGAGCAAGGGCCATGTTTGTTGCAGGGAAAAGTACTAACAAGAGCTTGTGAGGAGTACATGGCAGGTACCTTTACATTTTTCACTCTGCTGCTTGACTTCCCTTCTGAAAACCTGCTCTTTGGTACCTGTGGCATGTAGACACCTTACGCTCCTGCATGCTTTCCTTCCTCGCCAGCATGGTAATTCCTATCATTCATGTGTAACTAAGTCACGCTCCCCCTGGCTAGGGAAAATTGGTTGGTTATTTCATAGCCACCAAGGATGTGTGAAATTAAAAAAATGTGCTTGAAGAAGTTGGACAACATCCCCTCTGTCCCCAGCTGCAGACTACAGGGAAACCAAAGTGCTTTTGGTGGCCAAAATCTACTAAAAAGCTTTTACTACCCTTCCATGGCCTGAAGTGTACAAGTTATGAGGAAGATATGGGCTTCCATGATTGGTAGCTCACACATGTGCTGTGCATATACACACAAATAATGATAACAATGTATATATGGTACACATAAACCTAGCACACTTCTTTGAGACCAAGCAGTATATGAGATGGTCATGATCAACCCTAAACCTTAGTATATGTTTCAATTTTTAGTTCATTCCAAAGGGAAAAGGAGATCTATATAGAAAAATGCTATAATCTGAAAAGAAGTTCCTGATCCTTATCTTCAGGGCATGGGAAAGCAGTACAGAACCAAAACTGGACTCTACTCTTGGCTTTCAGAGTAATTTAGTCTGCAGCCTTGGGTAAGCTGCACAGTATGTCCCCTCAACTTTTTGTGCCTGTTTCCTCCCACAGCTTTTGACTTGTCTGTAAAACACGAGTTTTTTCCAGCAGAGGGTCTGTGCTCCCATCATATTGTACAATTCCTGGTGATCTTGTTGGCATTTCATGATACAAACAGAGTAATTTGACCCAGAGTAGCTCAACAGGGTGTCTGTTCACAAACACCTGTGTGGTTCACATAGGTAAAAGCTTGATTACTTCTTAGTACAAAAAAGAAATCCTCACCTCCGCTCCAATCACTTTGTACAAAAGGGCTGCACTTAGAGCAAAGAGGATCTGACTCGTTTGGGAAAGAGTCGTTCTGGGTCAGGAAACACACAGACACCCTTTGGAAGCCCCAGTGCCAAGGGCATGTTAGACACAGAGGAGGTGACGGAGGAGTGTAAAGAGAAGGGGCCCACAGCTGCGACCATTTCAGTAACCTCTCAACCCCTTGCCTCTGTTGGGAAAGCTGTTGCTGCTCTTTAGGAACACGCCTAGTGCCATGTAAATTATGCCAGCTTAACTGCTGTCCCCAGAGCTGCACATCAGCGAATGGATACAGACACAGCATGTCAAAAAAGCTTTTGTCAGCTGTGCGTTGTGCTGCTTAGAAGATGGGTCTTACTATCCAAGCACCTGCAATATTCAAAAAATAATCTAGGGAAGCAATAAATTCAAAATATCCCCCAAAAGCCTAGAGTTTAACAAATATATGGTCTAGTTCTCCTCTTTTACCGCTTCCTGTGTGGCTTCAGTGAGGCTCTTGGAGTTACTCCCAAGCACAATCTGCATCAGGTAGACAGCAAATACGAAGGAACATAAAAGACAAAGCCCTTACATAGTTGAAAATGCCCCTGAACTTACTCTCCAAGCACACAAAGCCACCTGCTTTCTCACTTGCATCATTGCACTCATGTTATGGAAAGACTTTGAACTCGTGTAGAGTCTGATCCTGAAATCCTATACAGGAAGCTTAGCTGCTCAATCCTGTCCAATGCTGCCTCTCCACAGAGAAATGTCATCTGGGAGCCTCTTACAAAATGCTGGAGCATGCCCTGGTTCTTCTGACAGAAAAGGGATGGTCTGTCTCAGGCCAGCTTTTAATATCAATCACTCCCATCACATTGAGACAGGTTTGAAGTGCAGCCCTCTTCTGAGGAGTGGCAAAAATAACACTTCTCAGGAAAAATAACACTTCTTTCCCCAGGAGCTCTGCTCTCTATTAGGCACTATTTTATAAATTGTGTTAAATCTCATTGCAATATTGCCTTTCTTTTCAGAAAGTTGTAGGAAGTCGTTTTAGCTCCTTTACCTATTCAGCTGACTGAAGCTATAGGAGCTGCTCTGCAACACAGGCATGAGTCCAGGCTCAAAGACAGCCCACGGCCTGAGACCTGTGGTGCCGGAGGCATCCCCAGCCATTGGGACAGTAAACATGAGGCCTAAAGCCTTTCCATAGCTGAAGCCTGAGTCCTGAGCACCCACACCAGGGCCTGGCTGCTGTGCTGGATCCAGCCATGGCATTTACAAGCAGACCTTCACCTTTTGTATGAGTAAGGTTGCCTACATGGGGCCTAACTCCATCCACAAATCCCTGCAGGGCTCACCTGGGGCAGCAGCTCGGGTGACTGGGAGGTAATGCTGCAGGATCAGACCTGTCACACACAGGCAGCCCCCCGACCATGCTGCAGGGCACGGGAGAGGGGGCTGGAGCTCGTCCCACATGCAGGTCCCTGGGCGATGCTGGCCGTGCAGCACGGCTCTGCAGCCATGGGAGGACAATTCCTTACATCTGTGTAACCCTGTGAAACACATCGGAGCTTACATAGGCGTAAGTGAGGCACGGTTTGGTCTTCATAATTATTGGTGATGATGATGTGTGAGGAGGAAATAGCGCAAGCTTGACCTTCACGTCCCAGGGGGAATTTGCAGAGCTGGCAGATATAAAACCCCTCAGCTTTTCACTTGTGAACTGAGCAAATTTGTTCTGGGAATCATTAATACATAATGCCATTCTGAAGCCAGTTTTTGGAGTAGAATTGCACATTTGACTATCCAAATCCTTGTCATCCCCACACAATTCTGCAACAGGGCTGGGACTGAAAGAAGTCAATTGTACTTCAGAAATTACAGGCAGCCCGTTTAAATAAAGAAAAGTATCTGCTATTTGGTGCTTTCCATTCATAATGTGATTCCGCTCTGTTAAAATTCATTAGGTGACCTAGATCCTGAGAACTCATTCCTGCAAATTGCTGAATGCTTCCTGGGAAGTGCTGCGAGCTTTTGACTCTATGTAATGGGACTTGAAAGAGGTCAGCCCTGGCCAACAACTGTCCCTTACGTCTCTTCAAAACACCATGAGTCTATTCCCTTTCCTAGAGGTGATGTAGTGACAGCCCTAATGATTCTGAAAGAAAAGGAAAAGCAAAAATACCAGACTTGAAGTTAAAACTGAATACATTCATGAACTCTTGCACAAGCCCACGGTTAGCTCGTGCTCCAAGTAAGTGCTGGACAAGAATTGGCAAAGGACTGCAATCCCAGCCAGGTGTAACAACTTAGAGACCGGTATCAAAGCTTTTACTGATGTGCCTAATCTTAGCACATCTTTACTGTCCAAGCTTTTCCCATCCACTTCCATCCTACTTTCTTTCCAGATGAAGACCTAATAGCAGATAGGAGAGGACCACGACTCGCTCAAATACATCTTCAAATTGGAATTTCACACAACGTTTGTGTTTTTTGCACATGAACTCTACAAACACTGAAGGGCTTTGATGTGCTTGGAGTGCAAGCTCTCCATTCTTGTACTAACCCTCCTTCATTAGAGCTCTGCAGACACATCCGCTCGGCTTGCAGAAAGGAAATCATGTGACTTTTTAATTTACCAAGGTTATTGTAGTCACTCTGTACTCAGTCTAAAATTAAATGGAGGGAAAAAGCCTGGGCTGATGCTTTGCTACAGATAAATGGTTAAAATCACAAAATGTTGGGAAATGCAAAAGTAAGGTTCTAACAGCAAACTATAATTTAGCTGCTCATCCTCTCTATTTTGGAGTCTCTGTTTAAAAAAATGTAAATAATTAATACTTTGGGCATTTTAAATAATGAAAACAGGAACTGAAAGCTGTCCCTGTGTAGCTGAGTTAATATTCTCCTTAAAAGTGTAAAGCCAGGGTGGGGTGCATATGACTTTTGCTAATGCTGCCTGCATGCCTCTTCTGCCTTCCTTTCCCTCACAATTGAGAAGCAAAGACTCCCACAGCCCTAGTGCCCCGTTCACCATGTAGGGCACAAAGCTTTATTTTACTCTGTTGTTTTTATGTGGGAGGTTGCCTTGGTTAAATTGGGTTTGCCCTTTAACTACAACCCATTTTCAGAAGATATGTCAGTGTTGGTCTCCAAGACCATGAGCAGTCCTGCTGGACTTGCCTGCCGTTGAATCATAACTCTGCTACAAACTGGGAGATCACACATCTGTCACTTGTTCTACCTGTATGGTTTGATATAGAAAAATGCTCTGTAAAGAAACCAATTGCATTCAGTCCACGATAAGAAGTTCAAGATTAATATTTCAGCTGGTTTTGCTATAGCAGTGTTCATAAAACCACTTACCATGGGAAAAATGGTGCTTCTTTTACTCTATTGTTCCTATAAGTAAAAAAAGCTGAACAGATCATTCCTGAATTTTAAAACTAATTGCAGTGACTGAGAATGGACAGTTTCAGCCCAAAAGGGATTTTTCAGAAGGTTACAAGACTGTGGAACAATGGAGTTAGAATGGAAAATGTTTATGAATCTCCACTGAAGTGGCCACTGCTATAACTCTTTGCGAGGCATTATACTTCGGAAAATCAGAGAGCAATGCAGACCTGAAAATATATTACTGTATTTTAAAATGGGCTTGTAAGACATAAACCCAAACATTTAGTGTTGGTGTCTGGGAAAATAAAATTAAAAAAAAAAGCAACACACAAAATATAATTAAGATAATAAATGAAAGTCCTTTCTTTTCATCATTTCTATAACTACCTTAAATATCTGCTGGAAATGATTATATCAGCACAGGCTGGACTATATTAAAATAATGAAGAGTGAAGTTTTCACTGTGTTCCCATTTAATCATCACCTCACAACTTTACATTTTAATGTCTGACCTTAGGATATCCTCTTCCACTATCACATTAAGAATGTTGAAAGGAAACAGGAAGGGCCACAAGGGCTGTAGTTTCCTCAGAAGAACAGTGGCTATCAGCCTAATGGATTCTGAATTTCTCAGACAAAGAGCAGCAGCGACTCAGCCCACGGTCAGAGTTATCAAATGTTCACACAATACAAGCCTTTCCTCTAATTAACAGAGTTGCCTTCAACGAGGGCACTACCTTTTTTTTTTTTCATTATGTTACTTGAAGAAAAAAAAATTCAGCTGCATGGTGGGACCTAGTCTATAAATAGCCTGATGAAATGCAGAAGACAAAACAAAATCCATTTAGTTGTTTAAAAAAAACCAAAAAACAAAACACTAAAAAAGTAGGAAAGAAGACCTGCCAAAACATCAGGAACTGTGTTTGACCTGTTGTATCTCCTCCATGTTTCAAAGCCTAGATTTGAAATAACTCCCAAAGCCATTAAGCAAGTATATGGCAGGTTTCTGGATATCATTTCTGTAGGGAGAAGCTGAACATTGCTGACTCAAGTACAGGTGAAAAGGCAGGGACTGGCAGTTGTTCTGTAATGAAATTTGTAACATTTCCAGAGGGCCGGGGGAAAGGAATTATAATACATGAAAACAGGAGACCAATTATTTCAGTAAAGTGGCTGATATTAAAACTGCATGTTTGTGTATGGGGTGAACAAGGAGAGGAGGAGGGCTCTCCATCATTATATGCATCTTATAGGGCCAAACGGCTGTAAAAATCTCAGATAATGTTTAAAGCAGTTCCAAATGTGAGAACTGTGTTTGTTTCATGCAAACCTAGATGGATCCTACTACCTAATATTCCTACATTAAATAAGTTTAACATGGTTGTCTCTATGAGAAATAGATGAGGATCCATCCTGGAAAAAAAAATGAAAGGAGCAATTTCACTTTCAAACAGCCTCTGAGTTTGGCTGCTTATGGAAAGTGCAAATGAAGCTGATGGCTGTGAATTTTTGCAGGCAGGAGGAGCTGCAGTGTGAACTATGTACCACAGTACTCAAGTCCTGTCATTTTTAAATTGACTTTTCTTTGGTAATATCAGGATGTTTGTACTACATTCATGGAACTCCCTCTGGTGTATAACTTAACACATGAAATTTCTTGCTTTATTCTTTACCAAAGGGCCTGTGTAACCTGGTGCACAGAGAAGCTGGTTTCATGACAGTGCAGAAGATGTGTCACATGTGTTTCTATTACAAATGGAAAGAATGACTCTGGGGCAGGTCATGGCCATGGGAGGGCTGTATGGGAAACATCTGTATGTCGTGTGTCCATAAGTCCAAAGTGGCAAGGGTCACTTCAGTGTTGACTCTGTGGCCCCACCAATGAAGGTGCCAAAGCATCCCTAGTATCTTTCCTTTAAACAGGACCCTTCTCTTAAAGAGCTAACAATATTTAGCCTCAAAACCAGATACTGAGGAACTGGTTTTGTACTCATCAACTCTTCTTCACAAAGTTCTTCCCTCTCTCCATCTCATATTTGGTTCCCTAGAAAAAAGGGAAAACACCACAAAAATCTCAACCTTGTTCATCCCCAACCATGAACCATCCATCATATGGAAAGAAAGGGCAAGTGTTTTGTGGGTGAGGGTTGGAAAACACATGGCCTTACAATAAAAGCCTTGCTGTGGTAGGGTAAAGATATGGATGGATGGGCAGCTTGCTTTTGATACTAATAGGCAGGTGGATCAACATCCATTCTCTTTCCTTTCCTTTCCTTTCCTTTCCTTTCCTTTCCTTTCCTTTCCTTTCCTTTCCTTTCCTTTCCTTTCCTTTCCTTTCCTTTCCTTTCCTTTCCTTTCCTTTCATTTCCCATCTCTTTCATTTCCCATCTCTTTCATTTCCTATCTCTTTCCTTTCATTTCCTATCTCTTTCCTTTCCTATCTCTTTCCTTATCTCTTTCCTTATCTTCTTTTATTATCTTCTCTTTTATTCACTTTTTTTCCCTTCCCTTCCTTCCTTCCTTCCTTCCTTCCTTCCTTCCTTCCTTCCTTCCTTCCTTCCTTCCTTCCTTCCTTCCCTGCCCCCCTCTTTGTCCTTTTCCGTTTTCTTCCCTTTTCCCTTCCTTTTCCCCTTCCTTTCCCTCTTTTTGTCTGAGATTGTATGGTATGGATTTTCTTAGATGTACATAAGAGAAAAATAATCAAGCAAGGGATTCCTTTATTTGCTAGGTGCCAAGTTCAATGCTCCAGTCTGCACATTTTTCATGCTCGGTCAGGGAAGACTCCTCTAAAAAATTACTGGAAACAATGTACCAGGCAGAAGGTGGTCTTCCTGTGGCACCCACGCCTGTGATACAGCCTTTCGTGAAGCCATGTTCTTTGCATATCATACAGAAGGAGGGGAGGTGCAAGGTTATTTTAAAAGCATCCACTAATTAGAAATGAAAGTCCATTTTCTTCTGCTTGCTCTGGCGTTCGACTATAAATAAACTAACAGCAGAGCAACTACGAGATTGAAATTTCCCTTTGGTTCACATGCTGGTATGGAATATCAGAAAACTGATATTATTTATGCTCTGTATTATGTAGAAGAGTGACCTCCTTTTCCCTCCTTCCATATTACATACATACTGTAGATGCTCATAACGAAGGATGTGCTGCAGGGACTGCAGGGTGTGTGGTTTTTTTTATTTTGCTGATAAGCATTTGGTATAGTAGTGTTTATCTCAGCAGCTTTAGCTGGATAAAAGCTAACTATTTCAGCACTCTATTTCATCAAGGATACCTCTAAGGAGTGATTCATCTCCTCTTCTTTAGAACACTGTTCTGTGATAGACCATCCTTTAGTGGTGCCATCTCTTGCCATTGACCACAGATGGTCTGAACTTGGGTACCTGATTTTTTTTGGTGGCTGAAATGACTCTGTGAAATGAACCTTAATCCTCTGTGACTTTCCCAGTTTCAGAGCCTAAACCATAAAAAAAAACAACCTTCTTCTTATATCAATAGTCTATTATGTGACAACATATACTCTGCACCCAGAAACGTATTGGACTGAACATTGCCAGCTCAAAACTGATCTTCTCAGAGGACCTAAGCTACAGCTTGAGGACCACAGCCTCAGCAGTACCTAACTCCCACAGAGGATGACATCTGATGCTAAGTCCTACCACTCAGGGCAAATTAGAAGTTCTGTTTCCTAAGAAGCAACTGTTCTCAATTTTAAAAAAGCAAAACAAGTAGTTTTTATAGTGCCCCAAACATACTATTTCACTCTCCATTTTCTCAAAAGGCCTATCCAATTTTGCTCGAAGCAGTTCAGTCCAACACTGGAAACACGCATTCCAAAAAGGTGATGTTTTAACATAGTTCTAAGTATCTGAAAATGAGCTTTCAGGATGAAAGCACATGTGTAACTTCATCTGGGGGAACCAGTATGCAGTCTTTCAGAAAAAACGAATGGTATAGTATTTTATGCTAGACTGTTCATGGCTCTGTAGGCATTCCCACTTGCCTGATATAAATGCAGCATAAATACCATACACATTACTTTTGGTTGTTAGAGATAACCATGAAGGGAGAGCTCATTCATAATTTCACTTTATTTTAGTACTTCCTAAGTTTGAAGTAATTCTCAATTCATTAAAAGGAAAACATTCACTTCAGATTTATGATCCCCAAGCCCTTTCTCTCATTCACAGAAGTATTCACATTAAAATTAAAATCACGCGCACTCTGTCATTACATGACTGACGTTCTTTTAACAGGGTGGTAATGTCCTGGCGAGGCCAGCTGCCGAATGTAATGGCAAAATTATCAGAAAAGGCAAGAAAATAGCTCTGTTAAAGAGAAGCGATGTTGCCGAGAAAGGATGAGTACCTATGGTCTCACCGGAGAAGCTTTTAAATCCCACTCTGAACTCCAGCCACCGTGTCCCTTGGTGATGACCTTGGCTCTGTCATTTCATTTCTAAAATCTTGTTGGTTATTTTTGGCCAGTCTCTTGTGGCAGCAGGGGGTCTACCGATAAAATGACATTGGGAATGTTTGCCGTAATTTCGATTTTCTGCATTTTTTGGAACAAGGACCAGCTTTTTAGTTACACTGAGTAAGCCCTGGTCCCTGCCTTGTGCTCCAGCAGGCTGCTTCTACATAAAGGAGTACTATACAGTAATTGCAGCACTAGCAGGACTCCAACAGCTCTTATCGCTGACAGGGCCGGAGCTGTTTGCAAGGGTAGGAAAATGTTGCGAATATTTCCTACTCTACCCAACGTACCTCCATTTCACCACCTATAAAATAATGCTTGGTTCTTTCAGGGGGACATTTGGAGGATTATTAGTTGGTGTCTCTCTGTTCATCACTTTGCAAATGTAAAGCACTATGTAAGTGTTATTATTGAAGGGCTGACATCTGTGAAATACAGCGTGTATTTTGAATTCTAATTTTAAACCAAGGAAAATCAAGTAAGCAAGAGCTGGCCATGTGTTAAAAACACTTGAAGCCCTCTTTCTTGTAACTGTTTATCTACATTTTTAAACCTATGTTTACATTGTAGTAACAGCTGTGTTTAAAGGCGACATGACAGAGCAGACTAATTTGTAAAGCTAAACTTGATTTTGAGGGGAAAAAAGCTAATGTTTGAAAAAACACTTCAAAAGAAGACAAAAATGATTAAAATAGACATAACCATTTGTTTAAACTATGACTTTCTCAAGAAAAACCAGGCTAATGTAAACTAGCCTATGCATAGTCCAAGCAGCTGTTCTGTGTAGCTGTTACACAAACCCCTGGTTTCAGGGAGGGATAAAATTAAGACAAAACAGGTCATTCTCAATGAAGGAGCCAAACTAAGGACTGGATTACAAACCAAATGTGCATACACAGGTGAGATTTGCCCCAATGTGTCAGAAGAAAGCAGGCCAACTTTTTTTTTTACCTAATTGCCTTCAATTGGGTTTTAGCCACGTGTATCGTAAGAGTTTGGTGTATTTATTTTTGTCCACACCTTCAGCAAACCCAGAGCCAGCACTGGCTGAGTTTAAATGAAATCACTCCATTTCCTACTGTAGGCAAAGGCTTTCTTAGGGGTTTTATAGAATTTCTTTCTAGGATGCTGAAATGCTACTGAGGTAAGTGACATTTATATATTTCATGGGGACTACCAGGAGAGATTTTCTGTCTCTGGTCAAGGCAATAGGAAACATTTTAATCACCTGTATCATCATCATGTTATTTCTGAGAAAAAATGTTTTGTAAAGAGGAAGATGTTGTCACATGCCCAAGCACTAGTCATACAGCATTAAATCTATCTTTAAAACGTCATTAGAATCCCCTTTCATAAAATATTTTCAGATACTTGATTCATCTGAGGTTTTGTGAGCTGTGCTATCTTTGTAGAATACCACTGAACTGAGTGAGTCAGGGTGGTGATATCACGGTGGTGATATGACTCAAGTGGATCTTAAGTCAACCTTAGAGTCTTTTGAAAATCAGAAGTAAAAGCTGGAAGCAGAGAACGAAGTGCACAACCAACCAATGCAGGGGTAGAGAGCAGAAAAATGGGTGTTCATGCTAACCTGCTCCACTGAGGAGAACAGGTTTATTTGCTTCTGGACCCAGACTCAGATAGTAACTACAATAACCCAGCCCGGCCAGGCTGGACACAAACATCCAGGTACTCATAGTCTCACCCAGCTTAAGGTCTTGGGTCTTGCTCATGAGTTTTTGTCAGCTCCCATTTAAAAGGAACTGAGGTCTCCCAAGTGAGGTTCCCCTGCAATAGGTCTGGGCCAGCATTTAGTCTGGATAGCATCTGGCAGATCCTGAGAGGACCTCAGACCCTCAGTTCTTCTCTCAGAGCCAGAAGTCAGGGAGGTGTGATCAGAGTGCAGGTCTTTCTCTTCCTCCTGCTGAAGGTGCTTGTGGGAAGGAAAAGCACTTAAAGCCTTTGAATCAGTGGGGTTTTTCTCCTAAAAGACATTGCCAAACAGATGTTGCTTTCTAACTCCACCCATCTCCCAGGATCCAGCTAAAAGCGTGAATCTTTTCTTTGGAGATCAGTCTTTCCAGGAGACACTTAGTAACAAGGAAAAGGACTTTGACACAGGTAGGCTGGCTGCTGAATCTCTTGTCTTTTTGTACAAGATATATCTCGGGAGAAAACAGTAAACTCCCTGAATATATTATCTTGCTCCTGAATTCACTTTTCCAGTGGGAAACTGGGGGATCCTTCCAGGAGCAGGGAGGCAGTGTTTCTTTACTGCCCCATCAGGCTTCATCCTCAACTCTGGAGAGGGTTGATGGCTAGTTCTTGCCACTGCATAACCCTCAGCAGACTCTCTGGTCTGTCCTGACCAGTGACCACAGATGTCTAACATGCGATCTCATTGCCAGCTTGGCCTGCCTCCCTGGCAACTCACCTCTCCTCAGTAGGAGCTAGGTTATTGCCTTGGTAGAGCTGTTTCCAGATGGTCCTGATAATTCAAATCCAAATGGAAGGGGAATGAGAAGGAAGTTCCTGGGGGGGAAGCTGGATGTAAAACTCACTGTGGCCACAGAAAAGCCTGTAAGGCCATACTCAGCTGTACTGCTCAGGGATATTTGTACCCGCATGCTTGAATGCTTTCTTCATATGGCCTGCTTTTACTCATGTTTGTGCCACTGCTGGCTGGAATTTCACTCCCAAGGAGGTGAGAAGGCAGGAGACAGAAGTGTTGCATGTTCAAAATGGAGCTGGCAGTCTGGTAACAAGGCAAGCTCACCGAGAAATGGTGAATTGCCTAGAAGCATTTTTCATCCACGTTAGTGTCCAAATGTGCTAGTTTCCTGAGTTTTAGTTTTAGTAACAAAGAGACGTCAGTGCTGGCTGCTCACATTCCCAGCATGTTAGTGGCTCCTTGCCCTTTTCTATCACAGGGCTTCAGCTACACTAGGGTGGGGTTACCCTTCACTGTGAACAGAATTAGCTGAACAAAAAGCTAGATCCTGAGATGGGTTCAACTCACCTGGTAGCGAAGCTGTTAAGACACTCCAGTAGGCACAAAATGCATGCAAAAGTATGATCTAGCACTGTCCTCTACCCATTTGGGTGCAAAGGCAAGGTTGGCTGGCTGCTCCACTTTCCAGCCTTTGGTGGTACATGATGCTTAAAAGGCACATTATAGTTTTTCATGTACCCTGGAGCTAACTATGGCATTTCACATGTATTGGTAAATGGCAGCTGGAACACATTTGCACTGTCAAAACAGTAGAGGAGCGCAGGGTAAGCGTAAAGCTTATATCGGCAGGCAGGTACTATTTTTTCATGGCACGTTTCCACAACACTTCGCAGAAAGAGTTCCACTCCGAGTATCTAGGAAGTCCCATGGTGTAAATAATGCTAACAGGCTATGGGCACGCGGAAATGAGGAACATTTTCCCCATCCAGAGAGTCTGTTGTAGCTCAGTGTAATCTGCTTCTGAGGGAGGCTGTGGCTATTTTTAAGACAAAATGGTGTTTTTCTTGGTCTTGTGTTCCAGCTAAAGACACTGTAATGGAAAGGTGATAGATTATATACTCAATTAATGGACATCCCACTGCAAAGCTTCCAGCAAGTTCAGTCTTTGTATAGAATACCAAGGGAAATGTTTTCTAAATTCCGGTTGTATTTATTTACTGCTGGATCAAGAAGAGAACTGCATTGTATTATTAACTGATTCTCTAGATTCTTATTTTCCCACAGAAGGAAAATGACACATTTTATTTATATTGTTTATTTTAAATTTAAAATAATTTATAAAGCTGAACATGTGGTTTGAGGGTACACATAACAGTTCCTAATTTCAGTGCAATATTTGAGTGGGCAAATGCTGAAAGAATACTTTTCAAATGTGTATATACATATATAACTGAACAGACAGTTGAGTATAACTCACTAATTTCAGTATACTAGGGACAGTTTCATCTATAGTGCCAAACTCTCCTCTGGGTGCACTAATATATTTATATTTATTTCACTGGCTGAGTTTATATATAGAAACATAGCATGTTTTTCTTTGGGTTAGGTGAACCTATATGAATACCTGACTTGTGTTACCTCATTTTTTACATTATTTTTTAAGACCTAGAAGAGTCTTCTTACATGAGAAGTGATTTCATTTGACTTTAGATCTGACCCCAAATAGGAAATGGAATGCTTGTCGCCTGATACTTAATGTAGTGTGTCTTATTTTCCAGGTGCATACATCTGGTCTTTAACAGCCATTTTATCAGGACTGCATCATTTCATCTTGGTCCTTTCACCACAAATATTTGATTGTAATAAGATCTGGCCATGGGATATGTCATATGTAGTATTGAATATATAGAATAGCTCGGGTTTACTATTTCTATCTTCAAGACATCCCATGTGCTGTTAGGGATGACAATTTTTTCATGGCAAAGCATTGCTGACAAGATATTGTGCAATGAGATTTGCATGACCAAATATCCTGTGAGTAGTCCAGTGGTTAGGATAGGAAACAGGGAGTCAGGGTAGCCTGGCTCTGTTCCCACTTCACATACTGACTCACTGCCTGACCCTGGGGCAAATCACTTAGGCTGGAATTTCCAAGGGGGCTGAGCTGCACAGCTCCCAGGGAAAACCAGGCAAAGCTGGGTGCCTGGCTGCTTTCCATCTCTTGGGAAACCTCACATCTCAACAGTTCTGCATCTCAGTTTGCCCACATTAATGCAGGGACAAGGTTTATAAAGTTATTTGGGTCCTCTGGCAGAAATTGTTTATTAAGGAAGTGATAATCATGGCATAAATATGTAGTCTTTACCAACACATGCTATTTGGCAGGTACAAGCAGATGAGCAAATCATCTCCTTTGCTCCTTGAGAAATGCAGTGTATTTTGTTTCTTTTCTATTAAGAAGATGAGTTTAAAAGACTTAGGGATTGTCAAACTCGTGTTTCCAAATGTAGTTTACCTACAAACCAGCAGCCACAGGGCATCCGTGGCAGTGGCAGCTCTTGGTCCTGTGGCAGCTCATCCATATGGGCTTGAAGAGGCATGGCTTCTTCCCTACTCCATCCCTAAATTCAGTCTGGGATCTAACACTGTCCTTCCCCACCTCATCAAACCATGACTAAAAATGTTCCAAGGCCCTCACATCCTCCACCTTGTACCCTCACTATTCACCCAGTCAGACATCTTAGTCTGCATCCTTCCATCACCTCCCACCTTGCACTCTTCTCTTATTGCCTTGCCCTGCTTTTATGTCCTACCAGGAGATGCAGGTGCTGGCAGGGCTTGTACAGCAGCCACAGGGCAATAAGGTATCGCTGATCCACTGCTGGATGCACGACAACCAGGGTATGAATACCCTCATGCCAGAACTTGGGAAGTTATCTCCACCTACACTGCTGGAAGCTGTGTGCAGACCTTGCTTCAAAGCAGCTTGCACATCACCAGGGAACCATGATGTGCAGAGGTCCCTGGTAAGCCACTGGGTTTGAGTGGTCACACTGCTACAGAACAGACTTTTTTCTCTTAAAAAGCAAACAAAACATCATAATATGGGATATTTTTACACACGGGGCAAATTTTGACCAATCTTTTGGTTTGGAAATAGCAAAAGAAAAAAATGCAACTCTTCAGATCAACATGAAACCCCATGTTTTACAATTTCTACTCAAAGAGAAGCACTGGGTTTGAGATGGCCACATTTTTTTTATATTGTTGATATTTCTAAATTTCTGTTGAAAAATTGGAAAATGCTTTTAAGAATGGCCCTTTTCTAACTGAAAACTGTGGTTGCAATGAAACTTTTATATAAGCAGCCAGATTCAGCTGAAAATGTACGATGGGCTCAGCTGATTTGGCACTGAGCTTGGGTCTTGTTTAATTTGGGAAAATAATTTAAAAATAAGAACAAAACTGACAGGGGCCCAAATCTTCTGTGAAAGCAGTGCTGTTACCGCAGCAGTTACACCAGCACAGGGGTAAATAGACAAGCTGGGAGCTTGCCTATCTGTGGTATCTGGTGCTGCTTTAGACCCCTAAGGTGTCTTCCCTAGTCTCTGGCTGTGATTCTGGAAAGACACTGGTCTGGTTTAAGTCCTCTGCCATAGCTGCAAGCCCTGTGCCGATGTGTGGGTACCATGGTGGGTCTAAGAGGGCACCAGCCATCATGTTTATGCCCACAGCTACTTGTTCCCCTGTGGTGGGTTTGCTATCTTGAAGTCTTGCCTAGCTAGAGCAACATGGAAAGATGTCAAGGTCTTCTCACCAGTGGCTGGGATATTGAGTGTGTTTGTATACACTACATCGTTCAGCCTTTGAAAGAGGCGCAAATAGAATGGAAAGGAAAACATTAAGGTGAACAGAAAAACAAATGGGAACAAGGAAGCTTGGCTCAGCACTGAATGCCCTTCACATGAAGCCAGGCAGGAGTGCAGAAGAGGAGGGGGAACAGTAGTGGTGGAATTTGGCACTGAAATAACTTAGCTCACATACAGTGAATTTCCTTTTATCGCTAGTAGCCTGGGTCATGGAGACTCAGAGGAAACCACCCCATTCCAAATGTTTGATACTGAATATATTTGGCTGGCTGCTACTTCCAGATGTGAGTGAATCCAGTTTGTATATCTGTTTGATAAGATAGTTTGGCCCCAGTCTTTTCTTTCACTTACAAGCCAGGGTACAACCCAATCACCTTTCTGTTGCCCCAACTACTCACCCATGCGCTGCTGAACAGTCTTCTGGTGCACATTGGGGCGGCTTAGAAGCTGCTGTCATTCATGCCAGCGCTTGGTACTTCCAAGGAGCTGCTACTGCACCTGGATCACGGAGATGCCAGAATGCCTTCAGACTGGTCCCTTTTATCATGGCACTTGCACAGAGAT
Organism: Phalacrocorax aristotelis; assembly: GCF_949628215.1. Lineage (NCBI taxonomy): Eukaryota > Metazoa > Chordata > Aves > Suliformes > Phalacrocoracidae > Phalacrocorax > Phalacrocorax aristotelis. The sequence goes on along the minus strand of NC_134276.1, from coordinate 180,833,333 downwards.
GGCAGCAAGCAACATACCTCTGCCTCCCTACACTGCCCAGGCAACTCCTCCACCCATTGTCCTGCCGCCAGCTAGGTCTGTTTTAGTGCAAGCTTAGAGTAACAGAGCAGCACAAATTCGCCTTAGTTCAAAGATGACCTGGCCTCATCTCAAAGGTTATTTTTTTTAATCTCTGCTTTATCTGGTTACACTGCCCAGCAGCTTTACAAGGCTCGTGAACTCATGACCAAAGCGAAATCGAAGCTCACTTGCATCTCCCTTGTTAGCGTGCTGCCTGTACCACATGCCGGCCATCAGCTCACTCCTTTGGCTTTGAAGAAGACCCAGCTCAACTAGTGTGAGGGAGGTGACGGGGCCAATAAATTATTAGTGCCGCAGCTGTGAGGTTGAGAGAAATAGTTGAGAGAACAGTTGTGAGTACAAAGAAATAAGGGGGAGACCGGGTGTACTCTCCAGATAAGATTAATCCAGAATTCTACAAATTCTACAAATCTCTTGGTACAGTGAACTCAACTCCTCCAGCACAGATTTGATGGACAGGGAAGCATTCTTTCTACTGGAAGATATATATATATATATAGTGGCAAGCTTTATATATATATATACACACACACAAATATATATATAAAAATTTGCTGCTACTATATTTGCTAGTTTGTAAAGCACAATGGGCTTCTCCAGAGATCATTTTTGGTGTCTACAAGATTAAAAGAAAAAATTGTTGTCACAAGTTATAACAGTCTTTGTAGAACAGCTTTAAGACAGCATTTTTGTGATGGAGATAAAAACAAGAAAATTAGGAAACTATAACATTCAAAGCCTTGCAAACCTTTCAGTATGTGTGGGGAATTTGTTAAGCCGTTGACAACTTTCACAAATGCTTTTCCCCAAAATTTTATCTTGTATTTTATAGGCTTCTCAGTTCATGTATTTGTTTAAATCATTGTGTTTATTAAAGCAAAGGGGACGTTATGGCTGCTTTTTAATATTTGTGTTGTAGTTACATGACAAAAACCTCAGCTGCCCAGCATAGCGCGTTCTCTCCATACACTTTTTTGCATATTGGTGTGTGTTTGTGTGCATTTATTTTACATTTCTGTTTATACAGGGAAAACATAGGAAATCCATATGTCACCAGCATGCTTTATTTGTGCAGATATAAACATATGTAGGATCAAATGTAACGTCTCCTTTTCCTGGTACGTACGTACTCCCACACTCAGAAACAGACGTTTTCTCTCAAGTAATTTCTGCCTCACTGCAGCCCTTCTTCAACAAAACCCGAACTCAAGCGGGTAGGACCCACAGGTTCAATCCTGCGATGGTGGGTGAATTTGAACCGTGAGGTTTTTTTAAAATCAGGTTCCTCAGTTTCCACTAAAACGTCCTGCTGTTTCCACGGCGTCGGTTTGCCCCCACTGAGGCGCCCATTCGGCTCCCGGAGGTGGCAGAACAAGCCGCTTTCTTTCTGCTTTGGAGCTCCGAAAAGGGGCTTTTACCGCGCGAGGCCGGCGGTTTCACGCACCAACCTCACCCTCTCACCTCGCAGGCGCCCCAGCCCACGCCCCGCGGGGCACCAACACACACACCCCGCCACCCCCTGCCCCGGACCCCCAGCGGCCCGGAGGCTCGGGCCGGCTCCCCTCGGTGCGGCTGGCGGCGGCGGCCGGGCGGGCCGCTAGGGGGGGACCGGCACCAGGACCGGCACCGGGATCGGGCCCGGGATCGGGCCCGGGATCGGGCCCCGGGATAGGCGCGGCGGCAGCGCGGGGCTGCGGGGACGGGCCGGGGGCCGCCGCCAGCCCGTTCCTGCCCTGGCCTGAGGTGCCGTGCTGGGGCATAAACGAGAGCCCGGGAAGGTGAGCGCTGCCCGCAGCCGCCCCCCCGGCCCCGCTCCGGCCCCGCTCCGGCCCCGCTCCGGCCCCGCTCCCGCCGGCGGCGGGGGGCAGCCTCCCACCGCAGCCTCCCCCGCACCCGGGGGTCGCAGCCAGGGCTCGAGCAGAGCAGGGCCCCTCAGCCCCCCCAAACCCTGCGCCCCAACAGCGAGTTTCCGTCACCAATAAGTCAGATTAAAGCCACGTTTTTCCCAGCTAAAACAAAATACTAGCTTCCCCCCAAAAAACAGAGTATTTTTACTGAATCCTATTCCACATTAATATGAAGACTCTAACAGCACTGTAAAAACAAGTCCCCATATATCACCCAGTCAAGTAGTCTGAAACGACTGGGCTGGAAGTTTTCCAGCCTTGCCCAGTCAAGGACCACAGATTTATTTGGAAAGCAATCCTTAGCAGTGGCAAGTCATGTAATCCTGCCTTTCTGCTGGTCTCTTCCCCAGGAGCTCTGGCAGGGAGACACGCACATGCTGGTGACTTTGGACGCCGTTAGGAGGTTAAGTGCATATTTAACATGTGATTATCACACCCGGAGAACCCAGGACACAAGACAGACGATGGGGTTTTACCGCTTCAAGGGGTCACAGCTATGTCACAGTCCTAGAAGGTTTTTACGGCTCTTAAGAAACCACATTCAGTCCATTAATAAGTATTAAGCTTATATCAATAAAATTCTTCCATGTATGCCTTTTTCATGGGAACCTCAGGAGACACTTCAAGCACCCTCCAGGACCAGTACATTCCTAGGAGGGACTACTATGTTTAGGATATTGGATACAAGAGAGGAATCTGATGCCCTGTCCTTCCAATAACATACAGTGTCTCTTTGTCATAATAATAGGACAGCTAATTCATTAAATATGTAGTATAAAACGGTGCAGCAAATAAATGTATGGTATTTATTGTTTTACACATAGAACATTCTAGGCATTCTAGGCCTGTGTCTCAGTTTCCTTATCGATATATAGGGGATAAATCTGCAATACTCATCTTCCTAACAGATTTATTGTGAGACAAAATGTGTGAACTTGTAAAATGCATTTGTATTTTCAGAATGTGATAAAAAAGTATGAAATAATGTATTCTAAAAATATTCTGTAAAACAATATACTTGATATACCTAATTTGAGCTGACAAGTTTTGCATAAGTTGTCAAATTTAATCAGCATGTATCAACTATTCTGAAATGTAAAGTGGCATAACCAGCAACTTATTCCTAACTGGTGTCATCCAGATATTGCAGGTAATAATATGCTTAGATTTCATTGGCTTTACAAGGCACTTAGCAGTGAAAAGAACAAAGAAATTATAAAGTTGCAGGGTGAAGCTATGAAGTGCCTGATGGAGCCGTTCTTAGCAAGTCTTTCGTTTTTGGAAACTATCCTGCATACACATGGTGGCCTTAATGATTGTCTGTGTCCAGGTATTTAGACCTGAAAATGACAATAATGGTGCCTTATGTTCTTTTTTTTTTTCAGCAGGATAAACGGGGGTGTGTTTGAATGTGTGTGTGCAGGTGTACACATGTGCACATGTATGTGAGCAAGAAATGTCGAGATGGTGTCTGAAGCTTCTAGTGAGAAGGACATATTCAATAGATGAGCTTTACATTTCGCTATGATTGTCACATGGTCTCTAACCTTTCTTATCTTAGGCAGAAGGAATTCATTGGCCTAGGCCATGTCTAGTTCCCATGAAAATGAGTCCTTTCATGTACACCTTCCAGCTTCTGCTCACTCATTTTGCTGTGAATTCTTCCCTGCAGGAATGCTGAGAATCACACAAATGTATCAAAAATCTGGGCGTACCCCTCATTTGGAAAAATATAGAATCATAGGATAGTTTAGGTTGGAAGGGACCTTTAAAGGTCATCTAGTCCAACCCCCCTGCAGTGAGCAGGGACATCTTCAATTAGATCAGGTTGCTCAGAGCCCCGGCCAACCTGACCTTGAATGTTTGCAGGGATGGGACATATACCACTTCTCTGGGCAACCTGCGCCAGTGTCTCACCACCCTCATTGTAAAAGATTTCTTCCTTATATCTAGCCTAAATCTATCCTCTTTTAGTTTAAAACCTTTACCTCTTGTCCTATTGCAACAGGCCCTACTCAAAAGTTTGTCCCCATCTTTCTTATAAGCCCCCTTTAAGTATTGAAAGGCTGCAATATAGATGTCCCCAGAGCCTTCTCTTCTCCAGGCTGAACAACCCCAACTCCCTCCACCTTTCTTCGTAGGAGAAGTGTTCCATCCCTCTGATCATTTTTGGGGCCCTGTGTGCAGCCGATAGTCTGATTTCGGCACCCTTTTTTTAAAAGATATTTGTTATGTTACATAGCCCTGTATCAGAAAAATACCTACTGTAACTCAACAACCTTAAATTGCAACGGACTCACTTCATCCCATATGAAGTAAAGGTAACAGAGACCTCCCTGTTTCCCACTGCGTGGCTGCGAATATTGCATCCAGTATTTCCCTACCCTCGCTAGACTGTATGTCTAGATGTACACAGCAGAAAAACCCTTTTTGAATGTATCGTACGCTACTTGGTGTGGCTGCTGCAAAATGAAATTTGCCCCAAATTGCTCAGTGTAATAAATATCTTGACACTCCACTGTGTGTGTTATGGGATTGTCACAAAGCCTCTGATTTCATCACCCCACAATGAATGTGGTTGCAGCAAGTAATCTTAATACACAATAAAATTATTTTACAGACATGAAAAAGCTCTCTTCCCCCTGGTATTGAGGAATTTGTGGGTAGGTCTTTGCAGACTTGCAATATTTAAAGAAGCTTATAGACAAAACAACAAGATATGTTAAACACTTCTAATAACATAGTCAAAAACCACATGGCTCCTCTTAAAGGCAATCATGGAATTTAAACAGCAAAATAAGGTGCTTGATTAAATATAGAGTTGTAGGGGGATACCTTATTACACATAATTGCTTGTATCACACCTGAATACTTTTAACACAGAATCCCATGACTTTAAATAGCTGCGTTTCTCCAAACAACAGCATAGATTAGCAGATTAGTGTGTTTACTCAGCTTTAAAACAAAGCATTCTCTGAAGTCAGTGGAGTGATGACTGTCTCTTTTTATGCGACCCTGTTTTTCATTAAATTCTAGGGTGTGATCCAGAGCAGCAGAATTTTACCTGAAAGAAAACATCAGTATTTGGACCATTTTTTTTCTGAAAGTTTTAACTGTGGTTTTTATGTTTGCCCTTACTTTTTTTCTTTCTTTCTCAGCATCTTTTCTTACATCCTTGGTAAAGCAATCACTACAAAGTTAAATGACCCTAATAAAACTGAACCCAGGTTCAGAACTTTCCGAACAGACTAAATTCAGTTTGTGATTTCACGGTAACTTGTAAGGAGCTGTAGCACGACTGATAGGAACCTCCCCCCACGCATGTACACACACTGGTCTGCCCGTGAACATGGGAGCAGAGCTGCCTCCCCTGCCTACTTCTTTCTGGTGAGCCCACAGCTCTATCCTTCCAATGCCATGCTTGGTAAACTGCATTTTACAGTTATTTACTTTGCCTTAGAGGAAGTGGAATAGCGGCCACAAGCATCCTGGCAAAATCCATGAGAAGGTGTACGTTAGAAGTAAAAGAAATTATCTGCAGGAAAATATCAGGTACTGTCCTCAGGATGACTTCTGCAAAGCAGGAAAAGGATTCTCCAGCTGGGTCTCTGCTGGAGCTTTGCTGCTATAGCTCTACTGGAAAAGCCCCTATAGGGCAGACTGACAGTGCCTCAGTTTCTTGAGGGCTTTGCACAGTTACCCATCCTGGGGGCCAGTCCCTGTAGCCCACTCTAGTCCTAGTACAACGCGGCACCTTATGAAAAGGGCTCCTCAGCCGTTCATCCTCGCAACGCTCCTGAGAGATGGGAAGTTCAGCTGAGTTACTCACACCATGCCACTTGAGAGACGGCAGAGAAGGAGGAAGATCTCCCCAACACCCGCAGCCAGCCCATGGCAGAGCCCAAAGTAGACTTGCTCCCAGTTTCTGCTTCCTCTTCCAGACCTTTCTTTTTTTTGGCACACCCCCAAACTCATCCTGCAGTTCATGAACCTTAACAAACCTTTCAATGAAGCTTGTCTGGGTTTTGGATTGGTAAAGAAATTTGAAACCGAGGCAAGATTTTGTGTTGGTGTGTGCTGTGCTGTGAAAATTTCACATGCCTTTTTTCACCCCACTTGTTCAGCCATAATAGCACGGCAGAGAGGGCCAGAAAACTACAGGTTTTACTGAACATCCAGTTCATAAGAAGAAGGTGGTGAGAGTGGTGGGTATGGAAAATGGGTTTTCAAGAGTTTATGAATGTTACCACTTCCTTTGGGAATCCACATTCCTTGCAAAATCTATTCCTATTCCCACCCGTACAATCCCTTTGTTTTTACTGCAGTGGTCCTGTGTATCTAAGAATTTGGCACTATGAATTTGTTAACAGACTCTTCATGCATAGTTTGAATTGCTCATAAAATCCTGTTTTCCACAACCTGTATGGAGAAATACAGGGTAACTAGACTAACTGAAATGAAAGGAAAGCAATTTTAAGTCTTTCATAAAATTTTAAACAAGGAAGGATAAAGGGATCAAACAATAGTGGGTTTAATACGTCTGTGCTAGTGCACTCTTGAAACCAGTTTGCAAGTCAGCCGTGAAAATGTGCAGCCTGAAACATGTTTTCTGCTTGCACTGAGGCAACCAGTTTGCTAATCTTCATCCCAAATGTAGACGTATACTATAGTAAGCACACAGCCTGTGCAAACTCTTACTCAGCACAGGAGTCCTTATTTGTTCCCCTGGGGCTTTTTACTGCTACCACTACTGCTAACAGCCTATAGACTGTTAGAATAACAGGAGCAGAGTTAGACCTGCACATGACATGTGGCCCTACGCTGTTGTTCTGGGTAGCAAGAGGGTCCAAGAAGCTCTTTTTCTTTGCCTTCGTAGCCTGTTTGTGCTGTGTTTAAAGGAACAAAGCTCACTGTCAAACTGCCCTTTAAAATTTTATTGTGTCTATCCGAGCTGTGTTAAAATGGAAGGTAAGTAATCTGCCTCAGTCCCAGTGTTGCTGTATTTTTCATTTTCTCAGTGCAGCGAAGGTGGTAGACAGACATCCGCTTTCAGATCCGATTGTGCTGACCAAAGAACCCACCATCTCTGGCGGCTTCACACTTCCCACCATCTGTTTAGCACTCCCCAGTTCTGCCAGCAGAAGGACTTGTGGGAGAGTTCAGGCAATGCAGTGCAGACAACGGCTGCTGGGAGGGCTCAATCCGCTTCCAGCACCCATCTGACTTGAAGGAGACTCTTTGTATCCCACTGATTGTCTTTTTTTTTTTTAGCCATAGTGGTTGGACTTAAGAAAACCCCCAAAATAGACATTACCTGACCCTATAGAACTTGCAAGAATGTCGCTTACTTCTTATCCACTGCTACAACAATATTATATACAGGTAGGTAGGTACATGGGTAGGTAGGCAGAAAGATAGGTAGATAGGTAGATAGATAGATAGATAGATAGATAGATAGATAGATAGATAGATAGATAGACAGACAGACAGACAGACAGACAGACAGGTTTTTTTTTTGTCCTGTAAAGGCAGTCTTGAAACAAAAGCTATGGCACACAAGCTACCTACATGAGCAATCACATTTCCTCACACTCTGGACTTTTCTTGTAATCTGTATCTGAACATCGCAGAACAGAAACCTTTCTGTCTAAAAAAGCTGTCCATTTTCCCCACCTCTGTCTTTAAATTTACTAAATTTTCCATCGCTTCTCCAGAATACAGTAAATGCAATAGGGAAAAATATCTTACTATTAAAGGGGTTCAAAGTAATCGCTGGAGATGCACACAGTTTAGGTGTCTTGTGATGATTCTGGCATGAAACTTATTCATCTGACCACTCCTTTTGTCCTGTTTTCATTCTTCATGACACATGTCGTGCATGGTTAGCACATTTTGCTTCAGGCTTCCTGCTCCCTTGCTTTATCTCCTTCCTTGTATGAACACAGTAGTTAGTTATGAGGAGATATTTGACATCCATACCTTGCACCTCCAAGGAGAACACATCCGGAACAGCTTTCAAAGGCATAAAATATGAAACGGTATATTAGAAAGTTTACTTTACTCAAAATTGTTTGGTGGTAATTTTACTCTTTCGAGATCTTTCTCTGATGGACTGTTTTTGATGGGCACCTTCTAGACAGATCTGCAGCATCTAAACTGAACTGAACATTCTGCTGCATAAAATGAAAACCACAATCAAAAGCGCTGGGAGATCCCAGCAGCCCAGCAGATCTTTTTGATCTTTCGATCAGATGTTCCTAAATCTTAGCCAACTTTCTGACTCCAGAGACATATTTTTATTTTCTAAGGATATCTGTAATGCTGATATCAATTTAGCCCCAAGCATTCAGTCAGCACACAAACCCCGCTCTTGCTAGTGAAAAGACACCTGAAACAACATTTTCTGTAAAAGGATAAATAATGCTAAGTCATTACAAGGCTTGTTTAGAAACAGTAGCATTAACCACAATAAATTTTAAGTCCGTTTCTTTTTTTCTTACAAAAAACAAAGGTCACATAAATTGACCCATTGCACACATAAATTATGATTCTCATTTCTGTATTTTTAATTATTCTTTTAATGTGATTTTTATAAATCACAGTATCAGAGCTGACTGCAATGGATAGGGACTTAGGGGGTTGTCTAAACCCTCGCAAGTGTGCTGAAAGTTTCTTTGTCTAACTCACCAGCTAACTTCTTGATTAGATAAAGACCTAAGAAAACTCCTCTGGTGGAGAAGATGGCAATCAAATGTGGAAATCTTCACTGTATAGAGCACCCTGGGGTTTGTTAAATATCTGCAGATCTGCTTGTTGGAAGTGACTGTTTATTCTTGCAAGTGAATTCCAAGATAGCCTGGCTTCCTTGGGGTTTAATCTCAGCCTTTTTTTGTTTCTCTGATTAGTTGGAAACTGTAGCAGGTCATCCCGGCTCTTTGAAGAATGAAGGGTCTCATTCCAGGGCGAGGCCCAACGAATTTGTGAATGAATGAAAAGTTAATTGAGGAAAAGGGTAGAGCATACTTCAGTCATAGTTAATTTAAGCAAAGCTGATAAGGTAGTAAATAGAAACACCGTGTATTCTTTCGAGTAGAATTATTGCTCTTACTGATATCTTAGGTGCTGTTTCTCTGGCCCTTTTAAAGATTGGTGCATTTATTATCTAATCTTCTGCCCAGGGAGAGATTCTGTAGTGTTGAGTAATTACAAATAGATTAAGCTCTGATGGAAAGTGTGTTTACAAAAACAAAAGGAAAGCTTATGGCCTATAAAATTTGTGATTTTTTAACTTTATCTTCCTAAAAGAATAATTTTTTTTTTTTTTACTGACAAACATTGTGGAAAATAACATGAATGTCATATGTCATCATTTTTTAGGAAGGTGAATTAATCCTTCTGGATTTTTATTTTACTGGAAATGTCTTTTGTAACTACTTCAGGATCACGGTAAAATACAAAAATTAAATAATGGCTTAATAAAAGGCATCTATTAAATTTAAAGCTGTTATATTAAAGCTAAAAACAAAAAGCAGAAAACTCATATGCAAGCAAATGAAAGGCACTCTTTATTCATGTGTACAGAAGTGGAAGAGAAAGCTGTATATTTCTAGAGGAAAGCTGCTTAAGGAAAAGGCATAACTGAGCTACGCAATGAAGAAAGGAGTGTAGTGAAAAAAGCAAGGGCCACAGGCAGAAGCTTTTAAAGCTTCTATGGCAACATTTTTCATGAGTCAGAGAAGCCACAGCAAACAGCTGGAGATGGAATCAAACATTTCTTAAATTTTAAATATGCTTTGGACTTAAACAGAACTTGCCACCCACACATCTCAGAGCAACCTGCCATCACTAATGAATTCAGTCTCCTACAGTCTTCGAGATGAGTGTTGCCCTCACTTGGCAGATAAGGAAAATGGAGCAGGAAAAGGTTAAACAATTTGCCATACGTCATGCAAGAAACCTGCAAAAGAGGTATAAATAAAAGATAGTCTCAATAAAGACAGAACAACCTGGGGCTGTTGTAAGGTTGTACTGACAAGCCTGAGGGGTAAATATGCTTCAGCACAGCCATGGGTGCCAGGAGCTGAGGACTGGACGGTGTTTCTTTAGCTACACTCACGTACTCCAGACCAGGCTTCAGGAGGGCTGAGATCCTGCTCTCAGGTGCAGCCACTGCTTTGCAGAGTGACTTCAGGTTTGAAGTGGCTTCTTCCTGCACATCAGCTGCTTGCCTGTCCAAGGCAGGGACCGAGACAGAGATCTATATAAATAAAGCATTTGAAAATAAAGAAAAGCAAGAGGTCTTAACTCCTTAAACAAAGTACTGAAATTTTGTGGATTCATTTGATTTAACGTCAGTTCTAGATTAAGCTCACAGAATTGGATTTAAAAATCATAAAAGCAAGAAGTATGAGAATCCTGTTCACAGGTGTCCAATGCACAATTTTTGCAGGTTTCTAATGGAGCCCTACATGACCCCACATCTTCTCTCCCTTTCCATCTCTAGCAAAGGGAATGACTGCAATTCAAATGAGGTCTTTCAGTATCCCCTGTGAAGAGCAGGTCCTGCTGATGTGAGTGACTAGGCATCGCCCTCCATTGCTTTATATTTGTGCATGTGCAAATGCACAAGCTAATCTGCAACAAAATTTTATTTGGGAGTCCCCTCAAGCTAAAAACATTACAGCTGCCACTGCTTTTATTAAAAGAGGAGCCATTTGAGCCATTACAAATCCAAATCCTAACACACGACAATGTTAAAGGTGACAGGTACAAGTCCACTGCTTATTTGTACACAACAGCTACATGGCAAGTAACGTAATTTAATTAATGTATAATCATATAATAACACTTGCAATGTGATCTAAAAAGATGTCTACACTGGCAGAATTACTTCCAGGGACAAGAAAACATGCCTGAGGTTCCAAGCTTCATTAGACAGCAGTTCAAGACATGCAAAGTTCAGGAGGGGGAGGGAAGAACCTGTGCCTTAGTCTCTGCTTGACTCTACCCTACATCTAAGGCACTGAGTCTCCAACTGCACCTTACCACAAATACAAATGACTAAAACCCTCCCACACACCCTGTTTACTAAGTCAACCAGTTTAATTTTTGTGCTTAACCAAAGCCAGACACAGAAGACATTGTGCCGTCGAGGGGGTTACAAACCAGCTACTTTGCTGCCCTATAGCTCAGCTGAAGCAGGTATTTGTCCTACAAAAATAAAACCAAGAGTTGCACTCTTTCTGCTGATACCAAGACATCATTATCAGCAAAATATACAGCAACTGATTGAATGAGAAGCTAAGTTTTAGTTGCAGGGGCAACTTCTAGCAGCCTTAGGTCATGTTCACTTTCAGTAATCGTGGACAGTCCTCTGGATAACGACAACTAACTAGCATGACTTTAATCATTTTTCACCACAGACACAAAGGTTTGCCTAAGAATGTGTTAATTAAAACAGGAGTGAGCCCACTTCAAAAGCCTTGTCAAAATTGCATACATGGGTCCAGATTAAATAAAAAAAAAGGCACCTGAGTGTTGCATGATCCAGTGCTTCATTTTGAAGCCCTTGACTCCAGAGTGCAACACAACATGGTCTCGACTCCAATGCCTGCCCCTCCTGTGCTCCCTGGTGCCTTCCTGGGGACCCCGTGCAGCCCATCAGCCCAGTGGGGAGCTGCCGAAGGCCAGCACAGCACTCTGTAACCCTGGGGATGCTGCTCTCCCCATGCACTTTCTCCAGAAACACAAGGAGGGCTTCCCTTCACCTGGAGGGCTTGGCTTCTCTCCAGGAAGCTGGTTACTAAGCCGTGGTGTATTGGCACCACCAGTGCCTTGTTATGGTTAGCATAGTGGAGGTTAGACCCAGGCTGGCAGAGTCAGGTTTAGTCCCTTCCTTCTTTACTGTGGTGGGGCTTACGCCCACCTCCTGCCCCCCAACTTCCTGCCTAGTCAAGATCAGGAGCCACCAGGGAAAGACTTTGGCTTCCCCAGTGCAGGGTGGGAAGAGTCCTGGTTACCAGCTGGGGTCAGATCTGTCTATATAGAATCATAGAATCATAGAATCATTAAGGCTGGAAAAGATGTCTAGGATCATCATGTCCAACCGTGCTTTAGCAGGCACGTGGTCAATACGTGCTGGCCAGGCAGAGCCCTCCTGAGGAGCAGCTGCTTTAATTTACCTTTTGGCCATGTGGTTGGGACCCTGTGCACCTCCACAGATATGGGTATGGAGAGACATCACTGAAGCCCAGACCAGGCACCAGTTGGGTAACCTGCAGCAGCAGGCCTGCTGCCTCCCCTTCCCTGTGCCCCCCTTTGGTCCCCAATGACTCAAATCAAGAAACGCAGGAAACCCAGGTCACAGGAGTGGAATACAAAGCAGGTGGAGGAAAGATGCGGCACTCATGTCTGCCACTGCCTCTTGCTCTCCTTTTGAAAAGAGGGAATCTTTGGGAGCTTTGTTACATTCCCCTCTTTCTTTCCTCCTCTCCTTTTAAAGGTTTAATCCTTATTTCCATAGCTCCTCTGCTACTCACTGCATTGGTGTGTTTTTTGTCTATATCTGGAGCAAGTGCTTTTTATTTATTATAGCTTAAGACACTCAAATTTTAATTTGCAAGAACTCATTTCCCTCCAATTTTGTTTCCCTTCTGAACTGCCTCCAGCCACCCCATCCCCCAGCACCGCATTTTCTCCTCTGGCAAATTCCCACTGTGGCAAAGAGTGCTGCTTACCCTGGGCCCAAGCCTGCTCCCCTCTCCTCTCCTCCCGTTCCCTCTCCTCTCCTCACAGGGCTAAGGCGAGCGGGAGCGGGAAGCAAGGTGGCGGGGGCGAGGGGCACGAAAGGAAAGGACGGATCAAGCCCTGTGTGCAGAATTCAAATGGAGACCCAGCAAAGCAGCCAGCTCAATTTAAACTTTGACCTTTTCCCTCTCTCTGCTGTGATACACAACAGGCACTTACCAAACCCAAGCTGGTGAAATAACAGCCTTTTTTGTTTGTTTGTTTTGTTTTGTTTTTACTAATGATGAAGCTGTGCCAGAGGAAAAGTCAATCTGTTTGATCTTTTGTAAAGCCAGCAAATACCTCCATGTTACCAGTTTAGCTATAGGTGTGAAAAATATTTAGAGGGTTCAATTTAAAACTAAATAAAAATAAAACAAAAATCAGTGACCAAGTCTCCTTCCACCCTCAAAAATAATAAACCTTGCCTTCCATTAACTCTTCTTTAAAAGTTTTCTTTCTTTAGGTATAGAAAACTGTAATTCCCCCTGGGGAGTACACTTTTAATTATAGCTACCACTTTGTTTTTTTTCTTTTAATTACAGATTCAGTGCTTTAAAAATTATATTTCAGATTAGTTGAATTTTCTAGTTACTTTAATTGTTTTTATTTTTTAGTTTTTTTAAAAGTCAAAAGGATAAGTCTTTTATGTCTCCCAGTCAGTTAAGGAAAACAAATGCCATTCCTACTTGATGTTCTTTAAGCTTCAGTGATTTTGTTATTTTAACATCTCTTAAACGTAAAGAACTTTTCAAGATGTCAATTCTCCCACCAATAAACTTAATTAAAATGTACATTTAAATGAAAGAAATAATTAATTCACACCATTCCATTTGCTTATTACTTGACAGTCAGGGTATATTAAAAGCTCAGACCTGTGAAAAGAAAACATGCAGAAAGAGGCACAAATAAAACAATCGGCATCAAAATATCATTTTCTGTCACCATTTTCCTATGTTCCTATAATAAAACTGTCAACTACGTGAAGTTATTTTCTGCTTTTTATGAGCGTGGATTATCCTCACTTTCCAGTGAATTAATTTCACTGACACTGTAAATTTTTGTTTGTGCTCGTTTTTCTTTTTAATTTTAGAAGTCATGATAGTTATGGCTATTGCTATATTTAAACATCCCCACACCCCTGAACGGCCGCCTGGACTATCAGTAACTTTTTCCAGTTAATTCTGTATAACAAGTCAGTGTTTCCTTTGTTTGAAAGGTGACTTCTAGAACCACTCACTTCGAAAAATGAATAATACCCATTTTGGGGTTTATTATTATTATTTTTCTTTACCAAAGAAATCTAAGCCATTTGGGAATTTGAATGGAATGTGTTTTGTTTCCAGGCAAATAAATAATGTTTGTGGAAAGTCTAATAATTAGCAAACTGCTCTTTCCTTGTGCAGGGGGCTGTATTGATTGGGGCGCGAACTCCCTCTGGTAAAGCCAAAGGCTGCTGGCCTTTTGCTGGCCGGCTGACTAATTCCTACATATCTACTATCACCAAAAGAAAGGCACAGAGAAACAAAGTTGGTTTTGTCAGCAATTCTGGTGCCCCTTCGCTCTGCCCGGAGGTGCCTCATTGATGCAGGTGGGCATGGTGCTGCCTGCCAGGCTCCTGGCTCCCTCCTAGGCACTCACAGGGCACATGCCGGTTTTTCTCCCCGGCTCCCCGAAGGAAATCAACAGCTTCCAAGAAGCTGGAGCCATGCCCCGTGTCTCTGCCGAAGTCTCACTAGCAGCCTTCGCAGCCTTGCAGATGGGGGAAGCAATCACCATCAGCTGAAAAAAAGTGGGACAAAGAATTGCTTTTGGCCAGAGCATCATGGAGAAGCAGCAGAAACACTTTGGTGTTTGGTAAGTTGCTTGTTTGGGACGGAGAGTGAGGTTTGCACAGCCCACCTTGGAAAGTAATGATGGGTGATGAGAAATCTCAGCTTCTGATCTCCCCCTTCACCCCCAAAGGCAATCAGATAACCCCTCCCCGGATGGTCGGCTTTCCAGCAAAGGGCAGGTCAGATTACTGAAAAGCCTGGGCTCGGTAATGGTCAAAACATCTACCTAAAGCCTCCTTTATGAAGCTGTTCTTAGGAAGCTGTGAGTAGTGGCTAAGCTGAAGAGAATTGTGGTACAAGCTGTCTTTGGCAGTGTGAACACAATTGATCTGTTCTTGATTGTGTGACTGGCTAGGAAATTTTGATTGCAAAGACGCAGTGTGACTGCTGAGTGAAAAAATGAGCAAAGTACAAATGCTATTTTGGGCATAATAGCTAGTCATTCTGGACACTAAGGAAATACCCACATACACACAGTTCACAAGGTGCTACATATATGGAGATGCTATGAGGCACTCATACTGTCTCATAGTTTCCATTAAAAAGTTCTACCTTCAAGGATTTCATCATTCAGCATAAGCATTTAATCTAGGGCAAAACCAGACACCCTCAAAAACTGGGAAGAGAGTTGTAAAAAACCTGCTACCCAAACCCAGTAATTTGATGCAAAGGCAGTATTTTATTAGTAAAAATTCTATCAAAAAATGGTTAATAGTAGACTAACGTGATTGCTTTGTGCATCTGTACTTTCATAGACCATCAATATATTGTACTGTTTTGATATTTCACGTCCCACATGGGATTTTGAAAGCATTTACAAATGTTAATTATTTCAGAGTTGCTGTCAGGTAAAGCATAAATTATTCCCATTTGACACATGAGGAAACCAAAGGCCAAAGAAGTTCAGCTTGATAAAGAAACAAATGGCATGAGGTAAGTCCCAGTGTCCCTAGTTCTCTAACTTCTTTCTTCCAAACATCACCTCTTTCTTCAGGTACAGATATGTTTCTCCTTGCGTTTGCAGCAGAAAAAAAACCAAAATAATTTGATTTTGTTGTGATTTAGAAATGTGCTGCAATAAATATGTGTGATATCACCTTTGAGACTGCGCTACTCAAGGTTTTTGTCTCTGCACTGGATGATTGACCATAACAAAAATAGATGTATTGTCATCCTAGAACATTTGAGCTTTAATCTTGACAGTGGACAGAGTAATGTATTAGAGGTGCCAAAGTTGCACAGGTTACAAAGCGTAAGGTGGTACTCACCCTGGGGGGAGCTTTCCCACATCTAAGTGGAAACACCCTTCCACTTAGCACTGGTTGTTACTACTGAACGTCTTAGGAAACATCACTTCACTAAAAATTAAACAAAACCAACACAACCTTCCCACACTGGGTGATTCCTTTTAAGTCATTAGGACACATTTCTCTCGCCTTTTCATGCTTTTTTTCCCCACAACGTAGAAAGGGATCTTGTGCTCCCTGATCTCTGCATATAAATAGAAGGTAATTGGGCTCTAGGAGCTGGAGCTTCAGAAAAAATGCGCAAGTACTGGAGGTGGGCAAATACCAAACATTACAGTTTCACTTTTGATGGGCTCGCAACCCCAGATGCTGCTATAAACAATTTCATTTCTGTCAAGCTCGTGACCCCACTTGTAACTTCTGTGACCCCACTTCTGGTCATGACTTTTAGTTTGGGAGCTGCTGCTGGAGATACTAAATTGTTTGTTTCAAATACTACGCTCAGAGCTGCTAACTCCCCTCCCAACAAATGAAAACATTCAGGAGTACAACTCCAAGAAAGTTGTGAGTTGGAAAATTATTAAATGTGGTCATTTAGAGCCTTTTCTTTGAGCCTACCTTTCTGTTTTAACACTTTCTCCCCTTCTGCAGGATGCATGCATGACAGTTACAGCCCTACCACCCTCCACAAATTTATAGCGAGCAAAGTAATGGTGACCTCCTCTGGAAAAGCTCTTGCAAAAAAGAACCGCGGCACAGAAATCACATGCAATCTGATACTGCTGAGAACTCACAGCTTCTCCTTAATGTAGGAATTCCCGGTGACTAATGCCAGTCCAGCCCAGCCCACACCTTCCCCTTCCTACAGCTGAACCTGCAGTGTCTCCCTTTGCCAGGAGGCTGTGTCTGGGCCCCTGCTCCCAGAAACTGCTGGGAAGGGAGCGTGGGGCTGGAAGGGTGGCTGCCCTGGCTCCCAGCTCCTCAATTTGGGACAGGTTTAGTTCCCACATCTTTCCAAACAGCCAAATGTGTGTTACACCTGTAGAGACCTTTTGTCCCCAGTTTTCTAGGGCATTACTGGGATTAAAACTGGGCCAGTACCATTTTGTGGAAGCAAAGAAAAAGGGAGCTAGAGAGAGAACTGTTTTTTGCAGAAGGAAGGAGATCTGTCTCTGTAAAAGCAGGGGTTGGAATGTTCCTTGGTTTCTCTCTTTCCCGGAGCAGCCGTGGTGCAGCAGGGCAGCAGGAGCTAGCGAGTAGCCTGGGAAGCTTCCCCATGGGCAGGCTGCCGCAAATTAGGGCCAGAATCACCTTGGCTCGCCAGCTGCCAACACCACAGCTTGTCTGAGTGGCATGTGGCCTTCAGTGCTTCTTTATGATGCGTAAAGAAACCCTGAAATGATATTTTTCTTTTAGCATTAGAAATTCCCGTGTTGCCTGGCTTGGAAATCTCCCTGGCAACCGGGGAGCCAGGGGAAACAATGACATTACAAGAGCCAAGAGAGTGAAAGCCAAGCAACTGAGTGCCATTAGCAGAGTTGCCAGTTCTAATGGTTTTCCTTATAGGCTGGAGGATTTCTGACCCTCTTAAAGTTTTGGAGGGATAAGCTGGGTCTATCGGAGGAGATCCCCTGACTGGTTGTTCCCTTTCTCCCACCTGCCTCCTGAGGAAAGACTCACCCAGAGGTGCTCTGGCTGCATCCCTTTGAAGGACCAGGTGCCTGGGGGTTTGCTTTCTAGCTGCCCTATTGTGCTCGCCATTTCACAGGAGAGGGGATGCAATAATAGGAGGCATACGATAAGAAGAGCTAAAGAAATTGTGGTAACTAAGATAGCTGCTCAACTAATGAACGCTGCTGGACTAAACTGTGTTTGGAGGAAGCAGAGGTGGATAATTAATTTTGGAAGCTGCAGGGATGAAGGCATTTTGCACATGAAAATTAACCCCTATTTATAGAAGACTGGAGTGCGTAATTATGTTTTTGTGTAGGGGCTGGTGTAGTTCCTGGGGACGTAGCATGAATAATTGTCGTCCACTGTAACAGCGCCTGAGTTTCCAGCTCACTCTGTCAGCCCTATGGGTAAAGTCAGGATTTGGAACCGTGGCTGTAGGATACAGAAACTGAGGCAGATCGAGGTTATCCTTCCCTAAGGCTGTGGGACTGTGCACAGCAGCACTGCCCTGGGATTTGGGGTCAGTAGGCGTGGGAGAAAAGCAGCGAGCAGTTTCTCTGTGGTAAAGCAGAGTTTGCTAATTATCTCTTATAACAGTGCTGTGAAGAACTCCGTTTAAGCAAGTAAACACAGTTCTGATGTTACTCCAGTGTCTGAATTTTGAGTTGTAGATACCAGGCCTGATCACCACCTGGCCCTTATATTATGGTGAGTTCTTCTGACTTGCTTCATCTGTCATGTTATAGCTGTTTCTTTGTTTTGCTGATTGAAGAAATATTTATGGAATGGCAACAGATTAAATATGGAAGAAAAGTCTATGATAATGGTAACTCAGAACATGCAGATGGAGTTCTAAGTCAGTTCTGAAAAACCTCCCCTTGCTTTTCCCTAGCTATTTCACAGTTGCTCTGTATGTTAACATGTTCCACTCAGGGGTCAGCAGTAGTTAACCATAATGAGGTAATTACAAGGTACATTGAGTACAGATGTATGTTAAGGGACATACATTAAGGATGTAAACTAATGGTGCTGCGGTGACAACAAGTTCAAGACTTGTAGCAATGTTCTGTACATTGAATGCCTTTCATATAACTTTTTTAAGTAGGTTTTGTCAGCTTTCTTCTTCTTGACTACTGTATGTATTACCATATGTATATTTATTTGTGTATGTGGTATGACCCAGAGGTCAGGGATGTTGATCTAATGATGCAAAACAGGTAATAGGTGTGTTTGTATTTTTTGGTTCAAGCATTCTTCGTAGATTTAAAATGACCCCATTGCTGTTAAAATGAGAAGATATGTTTTTGTTATCTTCTTGTGTATGTGTGATTTTGAAAAAATAGCTGCAGAACAGGCAAAGATGAAGCAATAGGAAAGTTGGTCGAGTGCATTTGCTGCAGAGAAGAGGAATAACATATGAAAGGAATTGAGAATGATGGCGAAATGTATGTTTACATCATAAGCACAGCTCTTGTAGGTGGCTGAGCTACCTTAAGTGAGGTAGCGTGAGTTCTCCTGGCAGGGGGCACACAGCAGCAAGCAGCTCAGCATGGGCTGTAAAACTTGCTTCAGGCTGGCCACGGTGCTACCTTGGGTGGTTAATCTGTGCTGAGCAATGTGCTGCTGTGATATTACTACTAGCAACACCTGAGCTGGTAATTTAATACCAGTCCCAGAGCTACAGTGATGTACACCTTGCACCTCTGCAGCACAAAGGCACTGAGGGCAAATTCTAAATCTTCTCTTGAAGAGAATGAGAAACCTCACTGAGGGAGAATGATGCAGATTTTTTGAGCACTGAGGTGAATTAGTTGCACTTTGGGTCTTGGAATGGTTCAGCATCAATCAGAAATCTCAGTCCATAAGGATGTTGTATAGATAATTTTATTAATATGCACCTATGATGAAAAAGTAAGCGAAAAATCTCGAGGATGTTCTATATTCAGCATGAGGTTTGAATAGCGTATAGTTGTCAATACAGGAAGTCATAGACTTAAGAAGCATAGAAAAACTATTGAAGAGCTTAACAAAAAATATCCTATGCATTTAAAGAAGGTGCAGTAGAAAAAACAGCCTGTTAGTGTTTAATTAGAAGGCCACCACCTAGATGAACGACACACTTTGATTAAGCTGGCACCCTTAGGTGTTTTCCAAACTGCATGCTTGACTTTTCAACTTGATTACTTTAAATCATGGTATTTCTATCTTCAGTAATATATCTATATAATACACGTTGTATGTTATACCTTACTTACAACTAAATCACCATAAGGAGAATGAATCTTCATGTAAACCAACATAACAAATTTTGTGTGTGACTTGGTTACCTGTTGTGCTGCGCACACAGGCGTACGAGTGCACGCATGTACAGCGGAGGTATAATTATGCTTATATAAATGCCCGCATTTAAAGCAGGGCTGTTATTTACATTGCTAATGTAATTATCAGCATGAAACTACTGGTTTTAGTAATAGTTGGAGACGTTATGAAATTAAACCTGTTGAAACAGTCAACAAAAAAACAAAGCCTAAAAGCGAGCAGAGAGTTTCCCACCATGTGAAGAGAGTATTTTTACAACCAGAAGGTACAGAAATATAGTTTCTTTTCAAACTGCGGCTTTTCCCTCAAGCCAGCACCAAGTGCTTGGGAAGTAGCAGCAGGGAGAGCTGAGGAAGCCCCGTTTCCTGCAGGATCGGTACGCGGCGGCCCCGAGTCTCGGTTGCCTGGTAAAACAGCTGGAAGCAGCAACTGAAGGGTTTTGCAGGAGTGGAGCGTCCATAAGCAATCGCTGCCCGCCCGCCCGCCGGCGGCACCACCGGGGCTGGTTATGCATTCCTGCCTTTCCCCGCCGCCCCCCACCCCGCCTCCTCTCAGGGAACCCCTCAGGCGCCGCCGCGTTGCGGGTGCCGGCCCCTCGCCCAGCGCCAGGCGAGGGGGAGCGGGGCTGCGGGGAGCCGGGGCTGCAGCGCCCCGCACGGCCGGGGCAGCCCCTTCCCGCCGCTCCTCCGCACGGCCGGGGCGGGGGGGCGCCGGACCCGGGGCAGCCTCCGGGACCGGGCTCGGTGTCTGTGTGTCTGTGCGTGGGGCTGAGTCAGCCCTTCCTGTGTCAGTCAGCGGCGGCACCGCGGGTGCGGCCCGGGGGGCGCGGCGGCCCGCCCCCGCGGAACAAGGCGCAGGGCGGCCGGGGCCTTAGTCATCCTCGACGGGGGCGCGGGGGCTGGGTCGGAAGCGGGTGGGCTCGTGTGTGACACGGCCGCCGCCCGGCCCCGCCGCCGCCCGCATCATCCCGTCCCCTCAGCCGGGCGGGACCCCCCGGGCCCGGCCCGGCCCAGCGGGAGAGGGCGAGATGGGGCGGGGGGCCCTCCCTGGGTCTGCGGCGGTGGGAGGCGATCGATCTCGCTTAGGAGCTGGTGGGCAGCGATCGCTTCCTGCAGTCATTTGTGACCGTGGCTATTGACGGTCCCCGTCCCCTTCGCTCGCCGCCCCGACGCCGCGCAGTCTGGGGAGGAGGAGCCCGGCCGGGCGCGGAAGGGGGAGGAAATCCCCCTCCGCAGCCGCCTTCTTTGGGGGTCCCCGCGCCCGGCCGCCCTTTCCCTTCCACCCACCCCCCTTTTTTTTTTTTCCTTTTTATGAATGGACTGGATGCCCGGTGACACGTGAGCCGCTTTTTCTTGTTCTCGGAAAAAGCCAGCCGCTTTCAAAGCCATGGGTTCAAACCGAGTTTCAGCACCAGCTCTGCCCGCTCAGTGCGGGCCGGGGAGGGAAGAGGTGCCCCCGTTCCCCCCCCGGTTCCCGCCGGTGCCCGTCGCCCCTCCGCCCCGGAGCAGGTCCCGCTTTCGCCCCGGGGCGGGCGGTGAGCGCTCCCCTGAGGCCGGCCGGGGTGGGCGAGGCGGCGGGTCTCGGTGGAACGGGAGGCTCCTGTCCCGGCGGGTGGCGGGCGGAGGTGGGAAACGGGGGCCGGGAGGCCAGCTGGAGGAGCTTCGGGGACGGGGGCTCCCTCACGGCGCCCCGGGGAGGGGGATCCCCGCGGGCTGAGGTCTCGGACCTCCGGCCCTGGGCTGGAAGGAGCCGGCTCCGCTCGCCTGGGTAAGGCATTTACGATCTCTGTTTTGCCCTTTTAGCTCCCCCGGCGCCCCCGCCCTCCTTCCCCTCCCGGTTTATAGACTGTCCCAGCGGTGGTGACACACACACGCACACAAAGATGTTTACCAGACACAAAGGTAAAGGTTTTGCCCCGCTCCCGAGGGCGGCTCTGGCCGCGGCGGTGTTCCCGGCGCCGCTGCCCGGGGCCGGGCGGGCTCGGCCGCGGAGCCCCGAGCGGAGCCGCAGCCAGGGAAGGCGGCGCTTGCGTTGCATCTGCACCAAACTTTGCCACTTACACGTGTTTTTTTCATTTATCCGCGCTTTAAATGCGCCCCCAAATACTCTGCACCGATTTTTTTTTCTTTTTTTTTTTTTGTTTGTTTTGATTCCCGTTAAAGATCGAGACCATGCTAGTCGCCCCTTAGTCCCTTCGTCTTTAAACAACATGATTCATTTCTGTAACCTTCCCCCCACCCACCCCCCCCGGCTTTTCTAGGCGAAGCGGAGGGCTTGGGGCGGGGGCTGCATGTTTTCTGAATGGTGGCAAGGAGGAGCGTAGGGAAAGTGGTGATCTCTTGCTGCTGTCGAGCTGGCTGCCCCGATCGTGGGAAAGTGGCTGCACGTAAAGCAGCAGATTCTTTGTCCCTGTTGTTCTTCTGTAATCGATCTCACTTCAAGTCGAGGGGTGGAAAACTTCAAAGGCAGATCAGGCTGTTGGAGGTCGGGGCAAGAGCACAATCAGCTCGTAATGCACCCACTTTGCCTCCTCCCCCTCTTACTCCTCCTCCTTCAGGAGCGGGGGGTTGGATGGGGGGGGGGGTGAGGGGAAGAGCCCTCCGATCTCTAAAGTACATCCAATCAATAAATAAAATGCAGAGTTTGTGGAAAGACTGAGAGGGAGGGAAAAGAGTTGGGGGCGTTAATGCACCCAAGTCAAACACACAGGCTCCTGGCTGCTGGCTGCACTTTTTCTGTCTCTCCTGTCTTGCCTAAATAGCTGAATTCTAGTTATACATGGAAGAGTGGTTCGCCGTTTTTTTTTCTTTCCCCTCCCTAGGTCAATTTTAGGGCTGTACACTTTACAGTGTAAGTTACTATAGCAGAAGAAAATAGCTTCTTGGCACCAGCTGAGGGTTGTCCTTCGTAGCGTGTAGTACAAAGCGATCTACTATGGCATGCAGTTTTAGCAGTGGAGGGAGGGGGGAGCACGAATGATGCCAAGACAATACATAACCACGCTGTGGACATCTGCCATTCGGAGCCAGCTGCGGTCGGGACTTCGGTCCTATCTGCCAGCGTTTTCATAACTACATCTAGGAAGGGATATCTGAAGTAATGGAAACGTGCTCTTGCACTGACATACGTTGCATTAGAACACCGTTTTGATAAAGTAGAAAAACGTGTAACTATTTTTGTTAACAGTCGTTCATGACATTTTCTAAGTAAAATATTTTGGATAAGAGATCAGAAAAATGCACTCAGTGAGCTCTAGATCCGCCCCCCGCCCCCCCAACCTGCCTATCACGATATCTTGAACTTTTTCTTACTGTGAGAAAGTTGAATTTAACCTTATGTGATCAACGGTTTTGTTACTTTATACTGCTTCCTGGTATGCCACGATTAAACGTTTAAATATACTTTGATTGTACCATGCTATTTTTTTCTCTCTCAGCTAAATGGGCAAAATTGGAAAATGCTGAATTTGGTGAGTAACTGCTTAGTAGAGTTCAGGTTCCTCCACACACCCCAGTTTGTGCCCATCTAGCAGTGGAAAAATGCATAAAGAAGCTGCTGCCCAGGGCTATCTCTGAGCCTATTTTGGGATTCACTTGCCATAAAAAAACCCTGGTAGCACATAGCGGGCATGCAGCTGGAGCAAGCTATTTTGAATGCTGGGTTGTGCCAGCAGCTATAATTTAGGGTAGTACTGTGGCTGCTGTAACTTGTGACAGGAACTTGATTAGCCTCAGACAGAAGAGAGGTGAGAAGATAACTGCAAGTCATTTTGGCGTCTCTAGTACCTTAGGTGTCAGCTGTGTTATGCTAAGGGCAGGGGTTTAGTCATTCTCAGAGTTTCTGAGATAAGTAATAGCATTTTTATAAAAAGTAATACTATTTTAGCGTTCTCCACATACATAATAACTCTTCAAATACCTTTCCACTTGTACACTCAGCAATGGTCAGCTTCAAATGTTGCAAGCAGTAAAAGAGTTGCATATTATGTGTGGCTACATAGTACAGGTGGAGCTTATGGCAACACCCTCTGCTTGTCCTGGGACATTATAAAGCCCATTTCGATACAGCTGATTGCAGCCTTCCAGTTATTCACCCCTTACATTGTAATTTTCTGTCTGGTTTCTTTCCCAAAGTGAATTTTTCAGGAAAAAAAAAAAGAAAAGAAAAGAAAAGAAAAAATATTCAGCTTTGTTTAAATACAAAGAAAAAGTGAAAATGCGAAATGCACTTGCCTATTGTTTTACATTGTAACCATGTTCTCAACAGGGTTGGTTTTTCAGTGTTGTGGGGTAGAGAGTTAAAAGCAGGAAGGAACCTCAGTCAATTAGGAGCAAGATTTTTAGTGAAATACTTGAACTTGGTGTGATCACTGGGGCTGGATTTTTATCAAATGAATGGGTTATTTTTAAAAAAATTCCTTACATCCAATTAACCCAGCCCATGCTGGCTAAGAGAACTATTGCTGCATTGTACATTTGCACATGGAATAGGAATCATATTATAGGAATAGGGCTACCACACATCTGATTTTTTTCCCCTTGGATGACAGCTCTCCTTCCCCTCACCCGCCCTCTGAGTCCCATCTGGGTAACCTTTTCATAATTGCACTCTGTGTTTTAAAATCTCTGCCAGAGTGGGAACTGGGGCTTTTTGTTTTGTTTTCTCTCGCTCTCTTTTTTCTTCTTTCTGCTTTGTTTTGCTACTGGGAGAACCAGACAAGGGGTGGGCTTGGTCCTGTGTGGTATCTAATGACAGTGGTAACAGAGCACAGGGGGAGAGCCAAGCAATGCAATGGCAGCAACGTGGAGGCACTAAGTGGAACAGCTTGGAGCAGTTCCAAGCTGCAGAAGGTGGTTTGGAGGATCATGCTTAGGACACAGGATGCCCCAGGCTGGGCTGATAAGGAGAATAGCACTAGTGTTTGAAGGGGCTTTGGGCACAGGGGAAGTATGGGGTAGTGTTCCACTAGGCTGGGAAGTGTTTGGGGAAATGTACAAGAGGTTGGGGTTTGAGGATCTCAGGAACATTTAGGATTGTCTCCTTGGGCACTGCTAACAAGGACTTCAGCTTGTGGTAAGGAACATATTCAGGGCTGCTGCACATCATCTCCCACCATAAAAAAGGACAAGCAGTAGTGGTGCGCATGCCATATGGATCTTCTACAAACCCCTCACAGAAACAGATCACAATGCCTAGCACCACTGTGACACTACTAAACTTTTTAGACGTGGTCAGTAAGATTTGGGGGGCTGTAAAAGGGAAATAACCTCCATCTTTAGCTCTCTTTCTCCCTCTCCCTCCTTCCATTCCTCCTTCGTTAGACTCTTGTTTACCAGTTAATCTTGCTGGAAGAGGAGGATTTATCCCTGGGAGGATTCATCCTACGGTAAAGGCTGCAGCACAAGGTATGCTGAAGGTGCTAGGAATTAATCCTTGCACCTCTCCTACCTCCATCCATATGGGCAGTGTTCCTCCTCTAACATTTTACAGACAGTAAAGAGAAACACCTTAGCCAAAATAGGGAAGAGAAATGACATCTCCTCTGCTCCATCATTAAGGTGGAAAAGGTACATGGGTAATATCAAGAAGGCTCGAGAGAAAGGAGAGGAAGAGGCACCATAGGCCTCACTGGCACAGGGTGGTGCATAGCATTGCACAAGTTGAGTATCATGGATATTGTAAGACTCCAATAAGATCATCCAGCTTTTTAGGCTAAGAATTTTAAAGTTTTACCAACATTTTAATATTTGGATACATTCTGAACTGTAATGCTAGTGACACCTGCCCTCTGTCTATTTGTCAAGACACACTTAAATTGGAGGCTGAAGTTCCATTAGATTAGGGTTTTTTTCACTATTTTGTTGTTGCTCTTGAGTTTGCACAGACCTAATTTTTTGTCTCAATGCATCCTTACCACACTACTCTTGGAGAGGAAGTAGTATTCCCAGATGAGAAACCAAGGCGAGGAGAGGCTCCAAGTAAATCTTGATGAATGTGCACATTTTGAGGTGAAACCTCAGAGTCCCCCAGCTGTAAAAGCACTTCCTACTCCCTCTCCTGTCTACACTGAATGCAGACTTACAGTGGGACCTGAGCTTTCCATTACCATGGTGTGATACAGTGTGATCTCTTCTGCCACATGACAGAGGAGAAGCTACAGTGCAGAGCATCTTTTCCTGAGTACCATGCATGCAGCCTTGCACCAAAGCTACCCCATGCATGTGTCTTGTGGATCTTCTCAAGACAGTAGTGTCTTTCTTTCCAGACATGTCCCTGTTAGAGATAATTAGGGTTAAAAGGCACTTCTGACCTCAGACTGTGACAGTGCTTGCAGGCAGAGCTGGTTAGTTCTCAGGGAATAAGCGAAACATATTTAGCATAGATGGCCAAAGAAGCTCAATGGTCACCTTGAAAGTGACCCTAATAGGCTAGTCTTGACATTCAAAAGTCTCTGGCATAGCTGGGAAGTGAACCCAGACCTCCCCAGGGCGCCTTCAGTTTGCTAAACATGAGCTCTGCTTCACACTTACCAATACCACCCATTCTGTTTCCCTCCTTTTTTTTTTTAATTTCTCCCTTTAACACTTCTCTACTCCTTTTACTCTTCATGTTCTATTTTGTCTCACTTTTCAACTGCAACTTAAAATGCTCTGTTTAAAAATGTAGGGGCCAGATCCTTGGAGCCAGCCAAACCACACATGGTGCAGGCCCAGGGTATAAGGAGGGGAAAGTGGCTCTAAGCCATTTTTCATCTCCCTGGATTCTAGGTTGACTTGATGCCAAAGTGGCCCCTGGCATAACTGAGAGCAGGAATGCTCTAAATTACACTAGTTAGAACAGTTCCCAAGGGCCTATCCTATGCCACTTGCTCCTTTCCGCCTTGGCCACCTATGAAGGCCTCCTACACTGCCTTATTTTCTGCAGTGATTTCCTACATCAGGGAATGCCCAGCTGCCCTATTAAGGTACAAAGGTGATGGAGAATCATTCCCTAAGCATTTCCAGTGTAAATAAAGCAATTCTGTTGAAGAAAATTACAGAAGTAACATAACATTAGAATTTGTCATCTTAATGACTTTGCATGAACATCACATTTTTCCTTCCTACCTTCCATACGTGTTTGACAGGGAAAAGGCTTGTTTTTAATTAGGCTGTAAAGTCTTTAAGGTCGGGGCTGTGTAGGTTGAGTAAAGAATGGTCTGGAGAACAATACAGAAAATGTTTTATACCATTAGCAAAATTGTCAACTTTCTTTGATGAGAATATTGCATGTGGTTCTTGTCATGCCATTTCTGAAAGGAGTCTGCCATTATGGAGATGTGATAGAAGGGCTGGAGCATGGGAGGCCTGAAGTGAGACTGAAAGGATTGGAAGTGGTCCACTCAGAAGACAAATAAGAGAGGTTATAATAAAAAATAACTAAATATAATCTTAGATTTGAGTGTGAGCCATCTTTTACAAGAGGTGTTTCTAGTGAAAGATGGCAAACTGAAAACCAGCCCAAGAAAGTATTTACTCATACAAGGAGGTATGGACTGTGGCACTTGAGACTTCACCAACATCTTGCACTGAAGAATATAGCAAAATATTCCAAGCAAGGTAAACATGATAACAAGAACATCCTCTATTACAGTTAATGGTTTAAAAGATGCGTAGTTTGTGTAGGGGATAAAACCTGATGCTTCATAGTTCATTATGGCTCATAGTTTAAGACAACTTTTCAGGGATTAGAATGCAATTTCATGAGGGCAGACTATCCCACAGCTACTTGGAAAGGATTTCTAGCAGCTAACTCTGAGGTATCTGGTTCCGTTGTTCAACATAACTTCCTGGACTAAGCAGGTCTCAGCTATGACTCTGAATTGCTGTGTATATGCAGAGACAGTGGGAGAGGGAAACTTAGCTTTGTATTTGGGGACATCCAAATCCTTCTCGGGGACCACTGAGTACTTTTGTGTTACAGACAACTATAACTTTGATCACAACAAATGTAGTCAGAAGTCAGCAGTGGGACACAGTAGAATGTCAGTTGAAAAAAAAGAAGAGGGTCTAAGAGCTGAATAGTCTATCTTCAAAATGTGTGGAAGAGTTGGGTTTTTGAAGTGTCCAGAGGCCTGACATAACCTTTGAATTTTAATTACCATCCAACAATATCTTACTTTCTGCTTGAAAGTGTTCATACCCATATCTTCAACTTTTATGATGGTAGGATTCCAAAAGGATTGCAGTTTGGTCTAAATTTGGCATTGTTAACAGAAAGCTTTGTTATGTGCTATTGTCCAAAGCAACTAGAATTTGAGCTGGATTAACAAACCAAAGTTTCAATAGGTTTTGGAAAGACTAATGTATATTCCTGAGGTGCCTTAACTATAGCCAGTAAGTCTCTGTCCTGCTGCTTGTGTTGTTACATGTATCTTCCACCTGTATTTTGAGCACTAGGTATCAAACCTGTGGCTCTGGTATATATCCTGCCAATGTTTCACTCTCTGGTGTATGAGGAAGTCATACAACCTCCTCACATGGAAAGCTCATTCAAAGAGTTGAGGAGAAAGGTTACTGAAATTTTGCTCTGTGTTCTCCTGGAACTATTTGTTTTGGAGAGAGGGATTTATGGGTCGAAATGTGAATTTCAAATTCCCTTTGCTTTCTGACCCTGTCTACAGATTTTAAGATTTACAGGGTAGGAAACTCCTCTTGGATGTCAGAGCTGTTTGTAGGAATGACTTGTTGTTCTTCTGCCTTCCTGTACATTACTGCTTTAGTTTAAACAGTGTTTGCTGGAAGTCCTAGTTTCAGATAGAGTAATAGTACATGTGAAGGAACATCTGTGCAGTGAAATTGCCATGGCCCACATCTCCTTTTGAGCAAGGAGAGGAAGATTTGTCTGATGAAGGGATCCTCTCCTGCAGTTCTTTGCTCAGAACAAATGACTCAAATCAACTGAGAAATAAAAGATGTCTTTTCCTGTCAAATACAAAATATATTGTTCCTTGAGTTTCTTGAGCTTCCAGGATTGTTGTGTGTCAGAAAGCGTGGAATGGCAACTGTATGATCAGACTCTTAAACGGGTGTAAGTGTCGTCAGATATTTTTTTAAGAAATAAGAGGCAGATCACATCCATAGGACAAATTTTTCCTTGGTTTCAATCTCCAGGAGTGGTTTTGTGAGCTGAGGCTATGTTGCATTGCATTTTGCTTCACACTGTCAGCTCTAAGAAACTGGAAAAATACCTTCTTGCATGGTGGATCGTTTGCTTAGCTATTAAGCTACAGGCAGCACCAGATAACTAGCGTGCAGGCTTCTCACAGGTCAGTCAGTGTTCAGTTCTAATTCAATTCAGTGAGATTTTATTGGCCTGACAAGCTACCCTAGCACATGCACATGCTAAAAGTTTAGCAAAATCACACCTACTAAAATTGCCCTCTTTTATAGGGCAATTTGTGCAGCACTGGTAGTACTCAGGTGGCATGTTACAGTGTCAACAGAGGCTTTCTGAACTCATTGCTGCCACTGACCAATAAAAGCATTAAGAAAGACTCGAATAGCTTCTATTTTTTCACAAGTACCTTAATTAATCATGTGATGGCACTTTCAAGTACTGAAGTCATTCTGTCATGCTTTAGGGGGAAATCTTAAGAAAGTTAGTAATGCTATATGACACCTGCGCTGAGCTATCTGGGTACAGTATGTCAAATCTGTGGTAAGACTTTGTGTTCCCCTACCCAAGGAAATCACAGCCCCCTAAAGACATTTTAGCCTTACAATATATCTGACAAATAAATACTACCCAAATTTTATAGAGGCAGAAACTAAGTCTGTGTGATTTGAGCAAGGTCTCATCAGCTGTCTGTAACAGGACCCAGAAAGAACCCAGATCTATTTTTAACTATAGGTTCAGAAAAATGATATAAGATGAGGTCTAACCAAATTGGCTTTCTTGAGAAAGACTGATTTAGATGGAAATATGTCCAGGGATCTGAACTAGAAGTCACTGATGTCAGGCTGATATAATGTCTGAGCTGGAAGCCTCTGTGGATGTCTAGTTCAGCTGTGGATATGCAGACAACAAGGACTATGAGGAAGAGCAGAACCTACAACCAGTACATCACCAAGGTTTATTGCATGTCTCAGGGGGAGATGGAACAGTGTTGAACAGTGTTGAATAGTATTGAAAGCATAGTCTTTAACTTAGCAATTCAAATTCATAAAATGGAATAAGATACTTAGCATTCTAAAATGGAAATGTGTCTTATAGATTGGAGTGAAATTAATTCAGAAGGAAACTCCAATATTTTGATGTGTGTTTTCATCCAGAGAAGGGATGAGATGTTAAAACCTTTACTGAACAAAATTTTTCCTGAAAGCTGTTATTCACAGTATCAGAATACTTCACTGCACTTTGTCAATCAACTCCAGACACACTCACATGATTTATAAGTGTAACAGAAATGAGGGACATAACTAGGTTTTTGGTGAGTATAGATGCCAGCGTTTGAAGGTTGCTGGATTTGTTTTTCAATGTCAGTTCGTAATGTTGGTACTTGCATCACTTCTGCATCACTGAGCCTGGGTCTGGGGGCAGATCTTTCATCTGAGAACCACTTATTTACATGTGAGCATTGCATAATTTTGTCTGTTAGGTATGTGAATTAGGCTATGGGTTTCATTAACTGATGAGCTGAGATCCCTTAATGATGCCTGAGAAGCCCTGAAGAGGCTATGACGCTGGCCACAAAGGGATCTTCCCATGCCAGATGAGTGCCAAGGTGGCCATCAGTGACTGTATCAGCTTGTGCTGGGGCTCAATGCTACAAGCCACATGTGTTCCCTGGAGGATCTGAGCTCAAATAAACACACCTGTCTGGTCTTGAAAACTCAAACCTTTACAGTACAGTAGCACAATCTATGATTCTAGCACAGAGGAATAGCTGATATGGTCTAGCTGAGTGCATATTGTGGCATGTGAGAAAGATAGCGCGAAATACTAGGAAGGATAGGGCACATTGGTAATAGTTAATAGCAACTGCTAATTTTGCCTTCCCACGTGTCAGTTTTAACAGCATTTTAATCTGTTCTGTGTCCCAGTGATTGTTTTCCTACTGGTGGCTCCATCATTGTGGTGTGGGCATAGCCACCCAGACAGATGAGTAGGTGTTTACCACAACTGTCAGGGTGAAATAGCCGAGGGAAAAAATGGTAGGCAAAAATCTTTTAGAATGATAATAAAAATGAAATAAGTTGACATTGCTTAGTTCTAAGTATCCATGCTTTTCACAGCTCTAGTAGCTGAGATTTTTGGATTGTGGTCTAGAGGAGGGACTAAATTTATTCTTTTGACTCTTACAACTGTGAGCAGCCTGACCAGACTGACTGATGACAGTGGGAACACTCACAGAAGAAGAGAGAGTCAGGATCAGAACCACGCAGAGGTGTCACCATTTGCAAGGACTTTGCCCAAACTTCACATTGAAGTATTGCAGATAAGAACTTGGATGCACTGACAGCTGTATGTGAAAGTTTGAACACTATCTGCCTGCAGTTCTTGACTCAGGCCAGTGCGGTTTGTCCTTTGCCTTTATATGCATCAAATTCACCCACAACATTTTTTAGATATGAAAGTATTACGTGTGTTTAGTAGCCAATTTGCAAATATTAAACGTCTCAATTGTTATTATACAAATGGTTTTAGAAAAGGCTAATCATCATTACAGACTGGTTTTATAAAACATAAAGCAGCTAGTTTTGAGCTACAAAACAACTCCCACACCACTACTGGCTTCCAACTTTTAAAATGGCCAAACCAACGTTCTTGAAAATATGCTGAGATGAATTTGTACTTACTTGGAAGCCTGATGTAGAATCATATGCAGTGTGACAGGCAGTTAAACCTCTGCGGGATGGGAGAAAATTCTGTGTTTTAATGGAATTGCTCACAAGTATCTTATACCACTGCTCTATTCAGTTTTAGTACAGCTTTGCATTGCTTCCTCTTCCATCATCCTTCTGAATCCTAGTGCAGGGACTGCTTCCAGACATTTACCCTCACACCCACTTAGTCTCAAGTGAAATTACCCTTGTGATTGCTCCACATATTTTCCTTGTTTTATATGTATCTTTCTAATCCTGCACTCACTTTGTCTCCCTTGCACCATCCTCAGAAAATCACCATCCCCCATTTTCTCAATGCAGTTACTAGCCTCGATACCCTTTGCTAGTCTGTGGGAACCACGGTTCCTCCCAGAGAGATGTTGCTTCAGACACACAAGCAGTCTGTTTTCTATCCCCATTCAGATTCTGTCCACATGCATCCACCCTAATCTTTTGCTTATCTAATGAAGGTCCTTTGGGCAAAGTCTGAAATGAGGGTAAGAACTCTGTGACTGGAAAGGTGCCAGCATGCCTTCCATGCTATAGTCATTTATTACAGATTTTAGAAAGAAATTTTCCAGCATATGATCATAGAGAGGGGCAGTGCCTATTTATTAGAAGTCCCATACTCTGGTCTACCAGTTACAGGTGTCGCCGGGTAATACCACTACAGCATGCACCTGTTATTCCCATTTTTCATGCTATGCCTTTTCACTAGTAATTCCAGTCCCCTTCTCAAGCCCTTGTGAAACTGTACTCAAGCGAAAGCCACAAATGGCGCAGTATAACATTGCTCCACAGCCTGTGTACAGCTGAATGCTCACAATGGTTTACTTTTCTTCTTGCCACAACAACGGTCCTTTTAGAAAGTTTCTTGTTCTTGCTTACTGCTAAACAAATGGAGGGCATGCTTTCAGAAGAAATGAGCAGAAAATAAGAGTCAGCATACTCATGTGGCTCCCAGTTGCTCTGATAGCTTAAAGAGAATGGCCATGTGAAACTGGAAGGGCAGAGCTGGAAGCTGGAAGATGAATAAAGGTTGAAGAAGGAATGGTATTAGGAAGAGCTGTTGGTTGTAGTCTTTCCCCTGAATACATGTGTAGACACTGATAAGAGTGTCATTCTTGCTGATACTCTATGGTGGTGGTTTCCCCCAAACTTCACAAACTGATCAACATCAGGTTTTCATATAGTACACAACTAAAAGAGCGATTGCTGAGCATTGAATAACCTGGGACAGCAGAACCTGTTTCCACTTAGTGGGACTGTCATCCTGTCTTTTCCTTCAGAGACCCAAAAAGCGAAATAGAGTTCTGAATTCAGTAACTCGGGTCTTACGGACTCAATTAAAAAAAAAATATTTTTTCCCTGGGTTTAAAGGGTAGTAAGAGCGCTCCATAAGAACAGTTTTTGAAAGCAGAGTCACAGAGAAATTCAGATGGTAGTTGGCAGCTACTGGCCTAATGACAGAGTGCATTTGTAATGATGCTAATTCATTATCCATGTAAATATAGCCTAGCAATTTTAAAGTAAACATAAAGAAATCTGGAAAGAAAAGACTAACGTAATACATTCTGTAAGAAGAAAGGACTAGCCATAGTAATTTTCTTCTTTCTAATCCTTGGCTATGAGCTGCAGGCTGTTGCTGTGCCCCAGCACATCTGTACATATTTAGACACTTTGGTATAATCCATCAGAAAAATCTTGCAAACATGCTTGTTGTCTGAGGTTCTACCCTACCACTGGAATATCTTAACTAGTTAAAGTGAAGCCACTAATTTAGACTGCTTATAAAGAAGTTTATTGTTGGTGGCTTTTGTAGAACCCATTAAGTGTATAGATTTCAGAGGCATGATTTTATTCCCCTTTTCTTTAATTATATGAATCTCTCAGGTGGAAGAGAGCTTCTTAAATTTATACTGGTTTATTGTCTTTAAAAAGTTTGTCTATCTGGTCCAATCAGTCTCTTGCCACTGTGGAAAAGTGCAAATCTTTCCATTTATGTCAATTACTAGAGTATGAAGAAGAATATCAAAGAGGTTAAGAGTCAGTAAATCTACAACACATAGAAATAGGTTACTGTCTGGCTGCTGTAATTTTTACAACATAAGTAGAAACTGAAATGATTATAGAATCATAGAATCACAGAATCATTAAGGTTGGAAAAGACCTCTAGCATCATCAAGTCCAACCGTCAACCCAACGCTACCATGTCTCCTAGACTATGCCCTGAAGTGCCACATCTACACATCTTTTAAATACCTCCAGGGACGGTGACTCCACCACCTCTCTGGGCAGCCTGTTCCAACGCCTGACCACTCTTTCAGTAAAGAAATTTTTCCTAATATCCAACCTAAACCTCCCCTGATGCAGCTTGAAGCCGTTTTCTCTTGTTCTAGCGCTAGTGACCTGGGAGAAGAGACCAACATTGGGTCTATAATGTTAGTAAAATCACTAATTTTAGAAGTCTGCAAGTTGGGGCATCCACCCGAAACAGCTAAAACCCCAATGGAGCAAAGAAGCGGCAAAATTATTGAATAATCTAAATGTGAATGGCTGGTTCCTTCAGCATGACAAGAAACATTTACAGCGCTTCTGTAAATCTTTCCAAGTGCTTCACATTTTGCTAAATATTTATAAGATCTTCATGGGTCTTCATGAAGGTTTTTTAGGAACTGCTCCTGACTCAATTTCTGTCTTAACAACCTGCCCTTCATGGTGCTTATCCTCCTCAAATTCTGTTGAGACCAGGGATTGATTACCCTTAGGTTCTTGCAAGACAGGGCCCTGTGAGACAATTTCTTTTATTAGTTAAAGTGGTGCTTTAGAAGTTGCTGAATTGCCTCCCATTTTACTTTCTATTGATGGCCAGTTACTGCATAGGACCACTCTTAGCTTGGTAGGAGCACATTCAGAGTCTTGACAGAAATTGTCTGGTTGCCACGAACTGTATATTTAGTTCTTAATTATTTGGGGTTTTTGGCAAGTGAAAAGGAAGCAGGGGTTAGTCATATTTTGTCATGTTGCTTTGCTCAAATTATAGGAGAGAGACTGTAACTGGCAAATTGTTTGCAATACTAGTTATTCTTGTAATCTTGTTGTCTGAGCAGGGTTCTTAGTAAATACACCAAATAGCTGCTGCATGGTAGTTCAGAACATTAGAAAGACCCACATCATATCTACCTCTTCTCCTATATTCATGTTTTTATCTTTAGCTCCTTTCCATTCCAAGTGGACTTTAACACAGACTTTTCTAGTATGTATGTAAAAATCAGTTTGATAATTTAATGCGGAGAAAATGAAAAAGGAATGAAGTCTTTGAGCATTGCTTGGGTTTGTTCTTTTCTGTACTGTTAGTACCATCTGTCCAGCTTTGCTGAACTGTATTAAATAGCATTTAAGAGCTGGAATAAAAAAAATGTATCCATCTTTGAATAAGCTGTAATTCCCAAGTATTTGAAACCCTTATTACTCCAGGAAAAAGGAGAGTGCTGTAAAGGAATTTCTGGAGCTATTGGTGGTCTTGAATTATTTTCCATGAGAGAGAGACTTATGAAAGGTACAAGACTAACAAATAATCAAATGGAACTAAGCTGTTTATCCTTAGAACATGGACAACATAGGCGGCAGCTGTGGACATTACTTCACCACTAAGCTGCCAATATGTTCACACCTTGCTCTGCAGGAAACGTGATCGTTCACTCTCCACTGTGCTGCCTGTATCCTTGCTTTGCTTACAGGGACACCAGCGATGATCTAAGTGAGCTTGTCCATCAGAGGGAAATAGAAAATCAGCCATTTACCTTAAGCTTTTAACGAGTGTATCTAAAATATGAATGAAAACAATCTCTTTTGAATATGTAGCAGTAGTATACAGAAGAGAACATTAAATGTCATTCAAAGATTCAAATCTTTGAATTATCTTATACTTCAATGCCTGTAATAAACCAAACAAAAATGCCTGCATCAACAAATAGTTTTTAATATCTTATAGATATGCTGCCAAAACTAAGACAAAATACAATTTCTGCTTTAAAAAGAAAAATAAATCCTATGAATCACATTTACCCTGATGGCATGGTTGCTATAAAAATACATTGATAAATCCCAGGAATAGCCATTCCAGCTAGATCAAAGATCTGTCTGGCTTGGTAGCCTGCCCCCAGCAGCAGCCAAAGCAGATACACAGGGAAGGATATAAGGGGGAAGACATGTCTCCTGGCCTCCAATAACTTGCAGTTCATGGATTTCCTGTGTCAAGGGTTATGTCTTTATGTTTAAAAGTCCTCAATGGATTCCTTTCCCTATTAATTTGTCTAATAAACTTTTACCATCCACAGTATCCTAGGGCGTGTAACTCCACAGTGTGACTACAGCATGTGGAGGGCCACCTCGGTTTGTTTACAATCTGTAGACAAATGGACTGTTCTTATTTTCCCTCTCTTTGTTCCTCCTGTTCATTTCTTACACTGTACTGTACACAAGGCAGAAGTCAATCATGCCAACACTTTCTTGGGCCAGTTTTTTTAAAACTCTGTCATTGCCTTGCAAAAGTCCTCCTCAGTTAGTCACTCTCATGTTATGAAAGTTACTCTGGCTTAATTTCTCTTTCTCTTGAGGCAGGTTTTCCAAAATATGGTTTGTTTAGGGAAATTGTTATCTTGCCCCCATTTTAGAAAATTATCCCTGTTGATAGAAATTGTTGTGCTCACTCCAAGACCTCAACACTGTTTATTCTTTCTGTTCTGTTCACCCTGGTACAGGCAGTGCCCTGAAAACTGTTGAACTTTCCTGAGATAGACTTGTTCTTCCATGTCTCTCATCCACACAGGAATTACTTAGTACCTGCCAGCAAAAGTTTGAAGTTTAGATCCGATGCCAATGCTTTAAATTTCCATATCAGAGTGAAAAATACCGCTAGCCTTACGCAGTTTTAGTAATTGTTTCAAAAACACAAACTTACATGGGTGCTATTGAGACAGAAAAACCCATCAGCAGTATTTAGAGCCTTCCCTGTTGCTCTCTGTTTATTATGTTACCACTTGGTACTTATATTAAACACAGGTCTGGGATCATCTCACATATTTTGGTATGCCTGTACTGGAGCCCTCTACAACTGAGTCACCCCAGGCTCCTTTTTAGAAGAGAAGGAAATACTTTTAGAGCACAATTTGGTAACATTATTCATGCTGTTTACTTTAGAATCAGATTATTTATACCTTCTTTCTTTCTTTCCATTGACTAATAAAGCAGTCTCAACAATTAAATAATTTAGGCTTCCACCTTGTAGGTATCTACAGTTGGTTAGGTAAGTTGTGATATAACAAGAGGAGTTTTTAAATATTCGTTGTTGTGGTTGATGCAGAAACCTACAGCATCAGGAGGAAAATGTTGGTTCCCATGTTCCACACTCACTGGTCTTTAGAAAAATATATGCAGAGAATCTTGAGAGGTTCAACTCATGGAGGAACAGGCTGTCACTGGGAACAAATAGAAAATGTATAAGCTCAAGATCTACTGAAGACAAACCTTAATGAAATCAAGCCCTTCTTCATTGGACACCATGGACTTAATGTACACTGATTTGAATTTATCCTCTGACTCAGGTGCAATCATGAAGTAGAAATAATACTTCTCTCCTTGGCATCCGCAGGGGACTCTGTGGGCTAGTCCATGGGCTACTGTTCTTCTGCTGGGCTTCTTTCTTTTCTTCAAAGCCAGTGGAGCTCTAAACCCATAGCAAGTTTATGGAAAGACTGCACAGAGAGTGCTTGACTGTTATTACACTTAATTTTCTTCTCTCTTGGAGGCCTTACAGTCTCTTATTAAAAAGGTTCCAGGAGTTTGGTATCCATGAGGTTCCAACCTCATTTTCAAAGGAGGTGCCAAAGAATTGGGGCTTCATCATTTTAATTTCCTGTCCCTGTTTTTCTCTTTTGTTTACAATTGTTATTTCTAGCAAAAATGTTTGCATGCATCATGCATTCAGTAGTGCCTGCATAAGTGGGCAAGTAAACACTAATAATAGCACTCGGACAAGTAAACTGCTATGTTCATAGAGTTCTGCAGATGGTCTTGCAGCTGAAGAACATGTCACTTGCTCAGAACCCCATGGAATTCAATCTTTGGCTGCATCCAGACAACAGGGATTGAGTTGTCAAGTCTTACCATATTGGAATTTCTTGCCAGCATTTTACTTTCTCGCAGAGATACCTGATTTTATTGTGTGCTTCAGGTATTGTACTGTGGAACAAGGGAGTTGGGAATCATGGAGACATCTTACAGGATTCAAAAAGTCAGGCTGGAGAGCTAGACAGTGTGCAGAGCAATGTGAGATGGAGGTCTGAGGAACAAAGCCATAATGAATGTGATAAAAAAGCCTGTATTTGTGGAAACGATCATTACATTTATGTTCATAAGGGTACTGCTATCAAGACTCACTAGTACAAAATTTTGTATGTTGTACTAGAAAGTATGTGTGTCCAAGTTTTCTTTGCCCTCCTCTGTGCCTTCTGGTAGAGGACAGCATCTGGACCAGTGTTTTTAAAGGGAAGTCACCCTTTCATGTTTCTGTATCTGTTAGCATATTCCTCAGGCATTTGACTCTTTCAAACCTTCTAATCATGTAGTAAAACATTTTAAAGGAATGTATCTAGCCAGATAGGCGACTGACTCTCAAAAGCAATTGTTCTTTTCCAGCAATGGCTTCTAGTTCAAAAATCTCAGCCATCTGCTTTCCATCTTATGTATACTGATGTTATTTTTTATTTAGTCAGCATTTTATAGGGCCATTATAATAAGGGGAAGTCTGGGTGATTAAAACTGTATCATGGCTTCATGATCATTAGTGGTAAAACACATCTGTTGACACAAATTTATCTCTTTTTTCTTTTTTCACTACTTCAGCTGCTTCAGAGATTCTGATGTTTTTCTTCTGCGACATCAGTTTAGTAGTCTACTGTATTCTCAGGGTTGACGTTAATGTTAAAAAGGGCTGGCTGCAAGTGTGTCAAGTACAAGAAAAATGGACAGGGCCATCTGAAACCACAGACTGCTGCCTTCCCTGTTTCTGCTGCTTGGCCCTTTCTCTGGAATACAGACATTTTCAACTACTCCGTCTTCCAAAATATTTTAGTTACACCACAGGAGCAACTGTAATATGCTGTGCATTAATAAGAAGTTATTATTTCAATATTAATATAGAATAATGCAGCATGCAGGTTTATAAAGTGA
This sequence comes from Phalacrocorax aristotelis, assembly GCF_949628215.1. Lineage (NCBI taxonomy): Eukaryota > Metazoa > Chordata > Aves > Suliformes > Phalacrocoracidae > Phalacrocorax > Phalacrocorax aristotelis. The sequence goes on along the minus strand of NC_134276.1, from coordinate 180,794,385 downwards.
TCTTTTTCATATTAAGCTGGCTAGCAATAGTCACCTTGGACTGCTAGGTTTAGAAAGAGTACTCTCATTCACACCCACTGGTAACCTGTGATCACTACCTTTTTTTCTGTAGTGGCTGCTATGTGAAAAGAGTGTATTCAACCATTCAAAAATGGGAATACCTGATTATATAGGCATGTCTACTACACTGTCTTCTGACCAAGTATTCTGGATAATTTATATTTATATTTGTGAAACATTTGTGGAGTAACTCTTTAAGGCTCTGTGAACCAAACTAGTACAGATTTACAAAGCTCATATTGGTCAAATGATGGGCTTGTTGGCATTTCTGCAGTTTTGCTGGCAGGGCTGCTCCTTAAAAGCAGTGCAAAACAGAAAATAATCTTTCCTGTGTGATTGCACCTACGACAGGCTTTGGAAATTTGATTTTTATGTTTTAAATTCTGTAACTGACACTATAGTCCTGGCAGGGGATTAGCCTGATTAGATTCTTGGGACACATCTCTGGTGTTCTCCAAGGAACAAGATGAGCTGGCTGTCAAACTCAGGCTCACCAACCATGCTCATTGTGACCCCTCATGTCTGCCTGAAAAGGTCACTTCAGCAGAAATAGCCATGCCCTCCAGAGTCTGCAAGCACTGTTATTGTCTAGTTTCTGTTCATATTGTCTCGTTTCTGTGTATGGAGCTGAGTATGCTATAACCCAGATAGGCAGTAGATACCCACTCTGTGGATGCATTGAGCTGCAGGATAATACCTGAGAGGATAATATCTAGCAGTGTGGGCTGATGTTTTGTGGATAACAGAACTCTCAACACTTGGTTTTGAGCCACCTTTTTACCCTACATCATAAGCATAAGGTGGTTATTTTCACCTTACTCAGCAGCTAACAGAGCTACCTGGTTGCACCGTATATCCAGACAAGAGGGGTAACAACTTGCTGGTGCTGTGAAAAGAAACAGCAGAGGGAAGGAATTTTGGCTGTGACCATCCCTTTCACACAGAGCTGGTAAAAGTTAAAAAATCATCCAGAGTCGGGGAAGAAGCCCAAAGCAGAGACGTGCTATAACACGTCTTCTGACAGCTCACAATGTGCCTCGACAAATGATTTGGGGTGACAAATAGAAAATAGACAAATATGAATAGACCTGCTTTAGGAAGTATTTGGGATTAAATTAGAATCAATTAATGGATTTTATGTTGCACAAACAGAATGTCCCTTTTTAACCCTTGCATGTTACTGCTCAGGATGGTCCCTAAGTAGCATGGAAGTCTCCCATTGACTTCAGAGGAAGGGGAATGATAAAAAGGAAGCAGGATGAAACGCTATCACTTACTCAGGGTTTTAAATACAAGGCTTGTTGGTGTCTGTTTTCCACTGTGTATAACCTAGTGACAGTGGTTTGCCAGGTATCTTTCTCTAGGCTCCTGAAAACACATACATTTTCTCTCTTGTCGCTCAGTAGAAGGTGCTTTCTGGGGATGTAGTGGATTTAATTATTTAAGCCTTGTTCATGTTCTGGTACTGTATAGATAGCTGTACCTTAAATCTCTGACAGTAACATAATGTGTATTGCGATTCTCAACGGAAGAAATATGCAGACAATATGGTCACTACTGTAACACCCTTTTATTAAGCTGCAATTGTAATTCATGAAATCATTGCAAAATAATAAAGAAATGGTTGGAAGATAAATACCATAGATATGGTCCCTAGAAACCACTGCTCACTTTAATTGAGAGCAGCTGCAATATTGCAGAAGCCCAGGGAATGTTGCAGTTCATATTCCCTCTCCCTGGCTCTTTCTAGGGGAGCACAATACATTTTGACTAACATAGATCCTGGCAAGTCTGTATGCAGATATTTTTCTTAAATTAAACAAAATTAATTTAAAAGTTGCTTGTGCTCACAATGTTGATCAATAGATGCTCTACAGCTTCAGAGCCAAACAGGCTGCTGTTTTCCCATTTCCTTTGTTCTTGAAAAATTGCTTGTACATTGGGTTGTGCCTTTGAGATTTCCAATTGAATGGGGCATCTGGGAACTTAAGGGAGCACTTGCTTTGCCAAAAATTTGCAAGCACAAATAGAAATGAATTGGAAAATGTATATCTAAGTTATCTGGTTCATCTTCCAGTCCGAAGATTCTGTTTGGACTGGTCTTTCATGTTACTTCTTTATCATTACTTCTGGAAAAAAATGCATGAAGTCATACAGTGCTCCCAGAACTCGTATCTCTATTGAAACAGGCATTAGAGCAAAGAAATAGTAAGAACCTGGTATTTTTCAGTCCCACTTCTATAACTGATGAGAAACGATAACATACTCAGAGTCTGAAAATACTCCTGTGTGCATTTTTGGAGACAGAAAACAGGTATTAAGGAACACAGAGACAAACAGCTTAGTAGTCCAGGTGCGTAACTTGCACTTTTAAGTAATTCTCCCCCCCACGCCCATTTAAACCATTTTATTTTCCTGAAAGCCAAGTCAGATGCACAACCCAATATCGCCGTTTAACTGCATCAAATCTGCCTTTGTGTACCTCTCCTTTTGCTAGCTTTAAAGACTGACTAAAGTGAGTGCAATTCTCTGGGGCAACCACCAAGGGTTAGAAACCTTCAAAATAATGGCCAACCAAACACATTCAGTTCCTGCCAATGTATAGCTCAGTCAGCTGATCTAAGATAGATTTTATAGTGTATATATGTTGGAGAAAACATGCAGACAGCAAGACAGCATCTCAGAGTGGAACACTGCACCTCATGCAGAATAAATCTGCTAAGAATTAGGCTTGCAGGTTAATCCTTGTCCTGTGCATTGCACTAGCCATTTGAAGTGTATACCACACTTACTTGTTTAAAAAATATGTTGCTCCTCCTTATGAGATTTTTATAAACCCTAATATGTAATCTCTCCAGATGGTTATGGGAGGGACATTGGTAGCATTAAAAAATTTTTATTTTCCGAGGAGAAAGTGAGGCACAGCAGCTGTGTCTTTCACCCAAGATCTAGAAATTCTGAGCAAGAGAAAGCAAAAGAATCCAAATCCCCCTTACTCCAAGCCTCTCTTCCTTCCCTGCTAATATTCTGTCTTCCTCTTTAATATTTCAGGTTAACCATACAGTGTGTAGGGAAAGGGTTCATAATGAGATTTTCTTCTGTGGAATTTTTCCAGGGTTCCACCTAGACATGGCATTTTTATTTTTATTTTCACAGAAGGACTCTCCCTTCCCCAGGCCCCACAAAAGTTTCTCTGATGGAGAGATGGGACAACTTGGGAGGTCTGTGTGAAGAACTACATTTTGCTGGATACATTCCTGCTGTTAGCAAATTGCTCCAATGGGAGGACCAGCCAACTAACTCAGTCAACCTACTAAAATGGATTCCCTATTTTATAGAGATAGATCCTCTCAGTTAACTCATCTGTTAGATTGTAAAAAATGAGAGAAGACAGAGCACACACTACATGGGGAGAGTAAACAAAGGCTAATGGGTAAGGTTTTGTTGGTATCAACAAAGGTTGGTACCTCCCTGTTTGCTCTTTGCTCTACATCAGTTTTCATGCTTTCCCTGCCTCTCTTCACTGATTCTGATTTTGATCCTGTAAACATAAACCAGTCAAAAATTTCCACAGGGAGCAAACAAAGAACTCCTTGCAGATTATTGCCAGGATTGTCAAAGGGAAAAGAAGTATATGCAAACCCCACAAAGAATTCTCAGGAGACCCTCATCAATGTTTGGATTTAACCTGAGCTCTGTGAAATATGAATCCACTGCTCTTTACTGCTACCTGTACAAGTCGGAAACTGCCCAAGCAATTGGAAAACTGGTCCTAAGTTACAGGCTTTGACTGGATGTTTCCTTCAGTCAGCTTTGGCAGCCTATGAAAGAATACTGGCTTTTGGAACAGCTAGTTCATCACATGAAAACCATACTACAGAATTGTATTATTTCTGCTGCTGTCTTCGAAGACGGGTCTCTGGTTCTCTCTCTTGTAGTTCATGAATACTCTCAGTTGGCTAATTTTGCTCTTGTTAGTTTTCTGGCAGCAGTACTGTTACGTCAGTGAGTTTCTCACAGTGTTGGATAGCTTTTGAAAGCTGGTCACATTTTTAAAAAGAGCAATGGGTAGTTATAGCTGTGTGGCTTTTTTTTTTCTTCATTGTAGCTAGTCAAAGCAACAGATATGTCAATCAAATCTAAATTCTGGGCTTTAAAGGCAAGAGAGCAGGGCATAGACGGGTAATACGTTAGAATGTCTGTCAGATGAGCGATCGAGCCAAGGCAAATAACAAGATGGGAACTGTTTATTGTGCATCTTTTTATAGGCTGTATGCAATAGTGAACAATGCAGGGAAGGCAAATAGGATGCATTTGCTTACCCTCTCAATGTAATTGAAGATCATTCAACTGCAATGGGAGCAAAATATGACTTCACATGGCAAACAGCTAGCTAAAGGAACTGATTATTGCAGGTTTCAGATCATGAACTTAGCAAGCCTAAAGAAAGCAACTAGATTTTTATAACCACGTATATTCTGTTTAAAACAGTAAACAAAGAATGAAAGCTGTAGAGAGACAAACCCTCAGCTCATGAAGCTGAACTCATTCTAATGGAAGTTATTAGTGGCTGGTCTAGACAGTTAATTGAGCACAGGCAGCATTATATGCCAGTAGAATGGTCTGTAGCTTCCCTCTGGTTTCATGAGCCTTGATCGATTGCTGACATTCTTGGAGATGGGATATCAGACAAAACCAACATTGATCTGATCATTTTATTCCACATCAATATGCATGCTCCTTAGTTACTTCCTGCTATTTTCAAAGTCATGGTATGGTGCTTTTTGCCAGCATTTCTGGCAACATCACTGAACAATGGCAGCCTAGATGCCAGCAGGTTATGTTTACGTCTATAACAAGTTCAGCTATCCAGGGCTGGTGTGGGTGTAGGAGAAATTAGTTGATCCTTCATCTCAAAAGCAAAATAAGAAAAAAGGGAAAAAAATTAATTTCCAGACTCTTTGGCACAACTCTGTGGGAAACCCATATTCTTTCATCTTTAACTCATGGGGCATTTTTATTGTGTTGCTTTTTGTTGTTATACCATATTTATTGTGTATCGCTGTATTAATTGTATAAAATCTGTGAGATGGCAAATTAGCTGTAAAATCATGCCATACCTGACAAAAAGATATGACACAATATTATTTTAATTGGTCTTGATTGTTTTTTCAGTCACTCTCTGAAGACAGTAAGTCCCTGTCTTGTAACTCTACCAGAAATGCCGTCTGCTACATAATTTTTGCATGCCTAGCTGTCTCCTCTTGCAGTGTGGTTTCTCGAGTCAAAGACTCTCTCTGTTGTATAGGAAAACACATCCATCTCCTTGTTTACCATGCACGGATGCTTGTTACAAGATGCAACCATTCTGCTGTTCTAGAGATGGGTGGCTATATTATGTTTTATTGACAAAAGGGTTGATGAAGAACTAGCATTATAATAGAGTATTATTTTTTAAAAATGCAACAATATGAGCTCTGGATCAAAAGATGAATACCAACTTGCAGTATACCAGCTAAGCTTTGTTAGCTTATATTTGGATCAAAATATAGGATTTATATAAAGGCATGACATTGGTTTGTAACTCAGAAGGACAATTCCCATTACAGACCTCTGTAATTTCAGACCTTGCATGGAAAAAACCCAAACCAAATAAAACTAAACATCTGCCTACTTGTATCTCATGTTCCTTGGGTGGACAAAAGAAGGGAACAGGACTCCCAGGCTATCTTCAACTTGCAGACAAGGGCAGCTAAACCAGCACACCTTTGTAAATGCAAGCTAAACGACCTAGACTTTCTCTCAGGCATGCAGGAACCACTCTGCCCATGAAGACCTAAAGAATTTAGACTCTTGGTTTGGTGTTCAAAATGGTTCACAGGTGCAGAACGCCAGATCCAGTGAGGACTTAGGTGTCTAAGAGTGAATTCTTACAACACCAGTCTTCTGATGTCTGCTCCTCGGAGCTCTGTGCTAGATGCCTAGGCTCCCTCTGTAGTAGGAGAAGAGCTGGGCTCCAAAACAGCTGGCAAGTAGAGTTGCTTTAAAATCCTGAACTGGCCAGCTGAGAAATTTGAAGAACTTAGGTAAATCTGTAAACCTCCTCCACAGTGGATCTCATTCAAGTCTACAGGAACTGTTTCCGTTCATTCTGCATCTACACTTGAAAGGGGTTACTTCTTTAAAGCCATCTGCTATAATATTAATGCATGACAGTGAAATGTCTTTTCTATTCATACCTCTATATCTAATTGTCCCAGTTTAAACCCAAATGGGCTAGAAAGAAATAGAGTGTAAGCACCCTACAGTACTCTCACTTTATTTCCCATCAGGGTCCATGCCTAATGTCCTCTTGGAAACAAATTTTGAGCAACCATGTCCTCTGAGACCAGGCACAAGTATCTTCACAAGGGACTTCTACAAGACTGTTCTGTTTGGTATTTCATGCAAATACATAGACACACTTATTTCAGAGTTCAGATTTCTTAGACTTTTACTCTCTTTTGGTTTCACGTTACTCTTCAGATACTACATAATGACAGGCATCATTATAAGCAGAAGGATAGTACTGCTCTTCTGTTGGGTGTAAATCTGGAGCAAATCCATTGATGTCAGAAGTTTTAACCTAGATTTGGTTTTGTGTACACAAGAACAGAATTTGGACTATACATCTTATTTTTCTTTTGATATAGTTGAGTGTATCCAGAAACAAGAAAGCCATATCAAGCCCCAAATCATAAAACTCAAGTTTTTAAAGATATCAACTTTCTTTTACGACCTGGGTGGCCTTCACCATGTCTGGGAAAACATGAACTCAGTGGCCCTGGTAATGCATCACCTGTTTTTTTTGCAGACTGCTGTAATCAATTTGTCTTTATCCACCACATTACCAAAAGACACTATTAAAATTCATATCTGTGTGTTCTCCCCAGAGGGTAAACCATCAGAGATCTCCAGGGTTTTGGAGGTTTTTGTGGAGATGCAGAAGGCTTTAATCAGGTTTAAAATAAGATCAAATTTCTTCCCTACAGTAATTTCAGATACTTCCACCAGATTCCTGTAGGGCTATTTTGCACTCTGAAAACTTGATCAATCCTCAGCCTCACAAATTACAGTTTTTGTTTACAAAGCAGATGACTGTTGCCCTTGACCAGTGTTCCCAGGCTTAAATAATGATGTTTCAGTTTTTTGCTTAAAGACTTATGATGATGTCTCCTGTAGACCCTGGAATGGATAATTTGGGAAGCCTAAGAATACGTTTGGGCCTGAAGGATCTTAGTTGCACTTAGGATAATCTTTAAGATACTCGGTATCCTTTAAGAGCTGAATCCTCAGGCAAAGCTGTTGAAACAAATAGAGTTCTGCCCAAGGAATGAATGAATAAGAACCAAGTAAAAACTTTAAATTTTGGCCCCAAGATATTCACATCTTCTAAACTGTCAGGAGAGACATAGTACTGTTTTATCTAAGGGATTTGTTTAGCTGTTTTACTAAAACCCTTGTCATTATAAGGGAAGGAAGGAGACTCAGTTCTTCTTCCAGATGCCTCTCCCTGTTAAGCATGACCCCAGGGAAGGTGAACATCCAAAAGAATATGTCTTTGTGCTACCATTCCCCTGCTTTTATTTCATAGAATCATAGAATGGTTTGGGTTGGAAGGGACCTTTAAAGGTCATCTAGTCCAACCCCCCCTGCAGTGAGCATTTGAGGCATCTTCTTGCCGAAGAGCATCTCATGAAAGCAAGCAGAATTCCAGAAATAAATAAAAATACAAAACTGATTGGAAAGGGGGAATACATGTTAGTAATAATCCCACAATGAGAACTGTCATGAAGAACCTACTGGGCTTTCAGAGCAGACCTGCCAGTAACTCTGCACCTGTGTCTGTCTACCCATTTACGATGTTCTACTTGTCCATCATGTCCCAGAGTGGTGTTCTGTGGAAATCCATAAGAACACTAGATTACTTTTTGCAAGAGACAAATCTTAGATTTCAAACACTCTAAAATTCCTTAGAGGAAATGAGTACCTAAATGGGGTTTGGCTTCTCCAATATTCCTTTTTAATAACTCTCTATATCTCCTTTTTTTATTACTTTTTGCAACATCATATTTCTTGTATCCAATAAATGTCCCTTCAGTGTGTATTGTTCTATTTTTTCCAGCATGAACAAAAAATTGTGCCTCCTATAACTGGAGTCCCTACCCATAAACACTGACCACTTGAGTCCCTTTTCGCTTCATTCATACCGTTTCCCACAATCTCCTGCTCTAGCTTCTACTGGATTCTACATCTATCCACTTACAACATAAAGTCTTGAGTAACAGCTAAATCTGGAGCAACCATATGCATTGTTCTATGAGTAGCTAATGAAGCCTGAATACACTCCCTGCGGGTGTTGGGTATCCTCTGGTTCCCCTCCTCTTTTTTGCTGAGAACAATCCCACATTTGACTTTCCCTACCAGACAAAAAGAGGAGTTTTGCAGCCAGCCTGGAACAGTACATGTTCTGAATGGCCAGACAATCATTTGTACTGATTGGATAAAGAGCTACTGTCAAATTTAACATATCACACCTGAATTCTGCCCAAATTTCCCTCTACTGGAGCAGTCATTTAGATCCCTCTCATTTACTTGTAGGAGCCTAATTATTTTTGAGACCTTGGCTGTTCTTTCAAGTATGGTTGAAATTGAAATTGATGGATTGTTTCTCTAGAAGAACAGGCTTAACATGATTGCTGGTGGTGTGCCATCCATTTTGCAGAATGTACTAGGGGTTTCTTTTAAAAGTATACAAACCTAAGAAGCTTGTCCTCCCCACAGAACAAAATTAATTATCAAATCATTACATCAAAAGCAAATTGCCTTCCTCAAGTATTCCACTGCTCTGCAGTCTTCCCCACACTGTCTCTGTATTGAGACTCCCAAGTCCCTGCAAAATTAATAGAGCCTTGCAGCTTGCTCTGTTTATGTAATAGGTGTACTGATGCAATACAAGTATCTTTCCATCAGCACCTATCTTCAGAACTAAGGTGGTTTCAGCTGATCTTCTCTGCTGACTGCAGCAGTGACAGAATCCTGCAAAAACAGACTGGTGGTCACTTTTGGATCAAAACTGAGACCTATTTCAAGTCTCCATTCCTATTTTCATCAGTTTCCCTCTTGATGCTACTTTTTCAAATCTATTCAGCCCTAATCAAGAAAACAGAATACAAAGTGTCAATATATTCAGCCTGCAGAGGAGAATCTGAAAAGATCTGGAGTACTCTGCATTCTGTCCAGCAAAGCACATAATCTCCTGCTTAATTTTAGGCATCTGAATAACCCCACTGAAGAGAGCAGACTTACCTACATAGCTGGGTCCTGGCCAAAGTACTTAGCCTATGAAGTTATTGAATTCTCAGTGAAGATAAGCTGTCTTGGTTTCAGTGAGATAGATTTTTGGAAATAGGAGAGTATTATATTCCATGAAGCTCTGCTATTCCATTCTTTAGCTATGCCAAATAATGTATGAATGTTCCATCTGAATTTTTTTACTTCACACAAAGTTCATGCATTTAGGAGAGTGTTCAATCTGTTAAATAGTAATAGTTCCAGATAAATATATTCTGTTTTAAAGGACATGAACACCTGAATAAACCAATGTTCAAATGTCTGACATCTAGATATTGGGGATTTACTTAAAATTTACATTCCAAGAATCTTATTCAACTCAATGGAAGCATCTGTACTGATGTTACTGGGCAAAAGTTCCTTTATACATCATGAGAAACCAAAATAAGGTTACTATGTTTTCAGTTGTTATACGGATGTAGCACCTAGTCCAACTACTCTGTTATAAAATAATAATTCTATGTGAAACTGTGACTTGCATGTTTGTATTTAAAACATTTGTTACTAGACTTACAGAAGTTTAAACATTCAGCTTTAAGGACAAAAAAGAAAGACAGTGACTCTATTTCTTAAACTCAGAGTTCAAATTTTAATTGAGACAGGTATCTTTATAGACTATACATTTAGACACTAGAGACATGTGGTGTATGTTGCATATATTTTACTGGTTCTTGTTTGGAGTGGCTTGCTTCTGGATGTTCTGTATAGAAAGTGGACCAAAGTCAAGCAGTTAACTGTACCCTGTAAACACCCTCTTCCCACAACAAAGTGTTTATCTTTTTCCGTAAATATGGAATATCATCCTTTAATGGGTAGGACAAACAATAATCTGCCTGGGTCTATGTTAAATTTCTGGTATCCATTTTAATGTGTCAGGTAATATAGAATTTTATTCCACATGTTAGCTGAGAATCTCTAAGGCATTAGCTGTTATATATACTCAACCACATGGAAATAGACCCTAGAACTGCCATTGGACTGCTATGCATCAGAATGCTTCATGGAAAAGCTATTCTGGATAATATTAAAAGGGTTCTAATGTATTAATATATGGTTTTTTCCCTTCCATCAGGGCTGTTAGTTAGACCTGTGGTACTGAGGTAGCCAGACTACGAAAGTGCAAGAAAAAAAGTGCATGAAAAATATTGCCAATAAATCCAAGTGTTCTCATAAGTGGGATAAATGGAAAAATTTTCTGTATTATGCTTGATATGCCTTTCTCCCTGACCACAGCTGTAGTCCCTTTCCTCTTCTGTCCTCTACTCCTTTCTCCCCTCCCTCAGTACCCTCTGTCATTCAGATGGGTGTGTGGTTAACCCAGCTCCCTCTAGCATTCTGACAATCAAATGGACAAGAGACAATATATGCTGTGTCTGATGCCAAGCTATATGCGTGGTTATTGCCTGACCAGCCTGAGCATACATCAAAGGGGTGGTGACAGACACAATAGGAAGAGGACTGCTGAGCTCCCACTGCAGCTTTTCTGCCAGTGGAGGCATCTTTAGTTTTTCCTGTTAAGCTCAGATAGCATTTGAAATTTTTTCTTTTGCTGGAGTGATTTAGGTGTCTGAAGTGACCCTAAAATTCTGAACTAAGTTAAAAACCTGAGGAGAGAGGATTCCTTGGTGGAGATGATTGCTGTTTTGGAAATTGTTTTAAGTGCATCCCTTGTTCTAACACTTGATGGCTTGAGTTCAGTTTTTGCCAGGTCTTTTATGTACAGATTTGGCTTATAGTTTGGTATTGAGGAATTTTGGAGGTTCTGCTGTTTATATTTGATGAGAAGAAATATAGAGCCAGACAGGCTTTGTGAATTGCTAGCATTTCAGCTCTTTCCCTCTTGCTAGGTCTTGCAGATTGACTGATCCAGCAAAGACTAAGCTTTGGAAGACTCCTCAGGTAACGACTAGGTGCTAAAGGTGCCACTGGACTTTATAGTTCCCTGGATTTGGTCTGAAGGGATGGGCTTGACTCATTTTGGAGAATCATATTTGCTACATTAGCTTTTAAGAAACCAGTCAGGACTGCCAGCTGATACATACTAAAAAATGCTACTGAAAAGACTGTTAGGGCTGATATTAAAGGTTAACTTCCTTTGCCAGTGATCCGAGTAGCACAATCCACAATATCACAAACAACGATGAGTGTTCATTATGCAGATATATATCTCAGATGTGTAAGATACATTAAATTTGTCCTACCTTAACATGCAACTAACTGGATCTGATAACTAGGAAATGGTGATAGAGATTGACTTTGGATAACAAGCTTACAAAGAAAAGCTGACTAGTAGGTGGCATTTTTCTTCATCATTCTTGCATCAAGGAAACTGTATTTGTTTCTCCTCACTGGCCAAGTGAATTGCTTAGGGTCTGCTGGAAAAAACCCATATGCGTGCAAAGGGACTTCATTCCACGCAAATCCGGGACAAAATTATTTTCTGCAAAAGCTTTTCTGTGAAAGATTTCTTCAAAGCCAGCCCTGGACCTAGTCCAGGAGGTCAGCCTGTTCAGGAAAGCAAACCCAAAGAAGAGAGAGTTAAGCACATAACTGGTGCACCATCTCTTGCCCTTTCCGCCCATACATTTGAGTCAGTACTGAATCACTTCTGCTGTGAAGAAAAAAAAAAATCATAAGGAAAGAAAATAACTGCTTTTGCTTTGAGAAGCTCTGGAGATTTAAGTGCCATTTGCTGTTAAAAGCAGACGAGGGAGTGGTGCTCTAAGGACAGACTACAAAGTTTGGTCTAATAAATGTGAACGGATTATACAGGGTTTGATTGTTCTTTCACACCAGTGAAACTCCACGGACTGAAATCAGGCACACTAATTACACAATATACTTCTGTAAACCATTTGTAACTCTGGAGTGGCTGAATTGTAATTTAACCTAAGGCACAATGTGAATGCGCACCTCTGGTCCCTGAGGCATATGTTAACAGTAACACAGCTTGTCATCGTGTGTTTTTAAATTTTTAAATCTAAATAAAATATAACATTGCATGTAATACATACTTTAAATGGCAGATGTGTAATAAACATCTCTATTTATGACAGACTCAGGCAGCAAAACATAATGAGGTGTGGTTCTGGTACAAATTTTGCTTCAGGTTCACTTTGTACTTTTAACCACCCCGGTTAATTACACAGCTAAGATCATGCCCTGGAGAGTTTTAATTTTCTTGTGATTATATAATGGACTCTTACTAATATCATTATTCAAAAAAATAAATAAAAGGCTAGGAATATTTTCAGACAGAACTTAAAGTACGAAGATTTATTTTTAAACCTCTTTTTACTAATTCTGAGTCACAACTAAAAACATTTAAAGATGTTTCTTTGCCTTAGGTAACCGTGCAGCTTTTCCTCCGTGTTTGTACTACTCTCTCTCATATATATGATTTTTGAATGACTGCCATTACCCTAGTTTCTGTAGGCCAGAAATGTCTTCATCTTCATAATGACCCTGGAAGATAGGGAATATTCACATCTGCCTTTTCCTGATAGGGCACAGTGTTTTCATTCTTGCTCAGCTCGGTGGGAGGTAGGCATCCGAACACCTCCAAGGAGCTGGGTGTACGTGGTTTGCCCAAGGTCAGACAGGAACGAACACTTGGCTATGGGAAAGGAGGAATCTCCATTTCCTGAGCTCACAACTGCTGCTATAAGCCCTGGACCCTCCTTTGTACTCCATATATGCACATAGGGAAAATGGACAAAAAGCAATCTAATTATCAAAGAAACAGAACACTTTGGGAGCACGATGACTGTGCACCGTAGGAAACAGGTGCTCATCCTATGGAGTGCAGGCTTTCGTGGCAGACGGGGCAATTTATCAGGCCTGCAGTCTGTTCCCAGCAGCCTTCTTCCCTGGGTACAGCTCTGGAGCGTATAAGGAACGGGCTGTGTGTCAGATGAATTGTTCTGGCAGCAGCCGCAGCTCCCACCCGGCCCCAGCCTTTCCTGATGGCTGCTTGGCTGCTCTCCCATCACATGAGGGTTACATGTCTGGGATGTGACAGGCAAATGACCCCTGGGCAAAATGGCGGCTGGGAGCAGCTGCCATTGCCGGAAGAGTTCGTCCAGCTTGCAGCCAGCTCTCCCTCCTCCCTGTTCCCAAGCTGTCCAGGGGAAGGGAAGGTAGCGAGGCGCAGGCTGGATGATTTTGCTGCTATGGTAGCAGCTTGCTCCCGGCAGCCCTGTTTGCAGGGGCAGCTCAGAAGCAGGGAGCGACTTACCTGTGCAGGCGTGCAGTGAAGCCAGCGCTGCCAGGGAGCCTGGGCACAGCGCTCCTGCACGGTTCTGCTTGCGGAACTGGGGAGAGGCCGCCCCTCCTGCTGCTGCTGCAGTCAGTGATGCAGCATGCCCAGCTGGAAACCATAGGCATCTCTTGATCCGTGTGAAGTTTTGGTTAGAAAGAGTACACATAGCAACTCGTATACTCGGTGCCACTAGAAGGAGACGGGTGTAAGACATAGCAGACGCAGATCTTCAGCTGCTATAAACTGTCATTACTTCACTAGCCAGTCTGTATCTTTCTGCTCCATACTGGTTTCTTTTCCTTCCCCCAGGGTTCATTTTGTTGACAAATTTGTTTTGTCCTAGTCATTCTACAGTGGTTTTAAGGCTTCAGCAGCCAACAAAAGATCTTAAGGATCTTAGTTCTAATGCACATTCCCAAAATATCCACTAATTTGCACAAGAACGCTGATTTTAACACCTTTTGGAATATATACTAAGAATTTACTGTAATGTAAATAATTTACTACATACTTTGTGAAAGTAAGTATAGTGGAAAATTATATTTAGCCACTAATTTCTAAACTGAAACAGCAATATACTTCTCTGGTGTAATATATTTTCCAGTCATGTGCTGAAGAGAAGCATTTTTTTCAGCTGAGCTCACTTAAAGTTCAAAAGATAAATATATCACAATGACAAATTGCAAAATGCTATTCATACATTTAGGTAAAAATCGTTCCCTCATTTGTTTGTATTTCACATAAACTGCATTACTGTTATTCCAAAGAAAATATAGTACAAAATAATTCTGATTAAAAATACAAGTATTGTTAATGGACCAAAGCAGAAATTTATCTTAGCTTGTGGGGAAAAAAATTATAGAAGCTAAGTATACCCTCTTTGGGTGAAATTCATTCCAGCACAAAATGATATCCACTCAGCCCTCTGAACCGCCTAATCCCTGACTCAGGGCCCTACAGGGTGGGACATGAGTGGAATTGTTAGTACAGGGGTTTTTGCATCTGTTCGGTTCTGGGTGGTTGAGAACTTCTCCACATGGGAAAGAGGTCTGAATTTACATCACTGTCAGACTTTCTTAGGACTTGTCCACAATGAGAAGTTGAAAGAAATTTGCCATGCACTCATGGCTCCAAACCCGCAACTGTGAGGACACTCAGCCTGCTGTGAGTGTGAACTGGTTTATTTGATGTGCTGTGAGCTGTCACACTTGCTGTGCATGAAATGTGCCTGTGTAGGGAATGAACATGCAAGAGATCGATGCTGTCCTCTTGCCACTTAAATGCATCCTCTATGTGTGAAGTTACAAGCGAGAATCAAAGGCGTCCACTGGCAGAGCTACTCATTTCATTTTGTCCTGGGAGGAGAGAGGTATTTCTCAGTTAAATCCTCATGAGCTCTATCCATACATTATGACACTGTGAATAAAGACTTTTTGCTTATTTTGGTTAAAGCTTATGATATGTCAAATGGAGCATCAAATCCTGCTTCTCCCCTAGATCACTAACTTACCCTACATGTGTACATTCTCTCTATGGTCTTTAGCAGGTAATGAGCTTTTTGTGTAATGAGTAAGGACTTTCAGCTGCTGCCTTAGTTTCGTCTTCGTGTAGTTGACCGTTGACTAACACGTATGATTCAGGTCGAAGGATCTACATTTAGAACATAAGTAAAAATGAGAAAATGTGACAACAATAAATCTGATCTTCAAAATTATATAGCAATGAAAGGTGAATAAGTAATTTTATTGGTAGAATATATATAATAGAGTAACATGTTGGGATCAGAAGTATTATTTACTACACATACAATGTAGTGCACTGGAGGTCTGTAATTTCACTGCTCACTATTTTTATCACTTTTATGTTATCAGTTCAGAAATCACTTATGGAATTAATATACCCTAATTTCTCTTTCCAAACAATTATATGCACCCTGCCTTGCTTCCAACACATATGCATGTTCTCTCTCTCACACACACACACACAAAGGATTCTATAACAACAGGACCATTATAGAGAATGATCTAAAACATGTGGACTGCAGCCAATATTTAGATATGGTATAGTAAATTCTGGAAGGTATAAAAAGGAAATAACTGAACTCATTGCAGAGAAAAATGAGCCAGTCTTAAGTACTTTTAATCACCGAGTTTCATATAAAAACATATGCAAGATACTGAGCCTAATATTGAAGGGGAAAGGGGATAAGGGAGATAATAAATCCAGTTCCACTGGGATTCGGGATGGTAGCTTTTTTAGCATTTTTATAAGAACCTTTCAAGAGACTAATGAAAACCATTTAAGCAAATATATGTATATGTTTACCAAGAAGCAGGCTCCCTGTGTGACAATTGTGACCTGAGAACTTTGTCACGCAGCCCCACACCTCAATTTGAGCTAAAGGGGTAGTCAATACATTGCTCCTCCTTTCTTCCATGGATTGCTGTTGCACCTGCTTTGCAGGCAGCTCAGTTACTCTGCCCACTCTCTCACTTTGTCCAAAGGGACCGTCAGGAGAGAGAAACAGCCACCGCAGCAGTATCAGAGATGAACAAGAGTGAGCCAGTTCCTTTCCTCTTTCTCAAAATACCCGGCTGTATCTAAGTTTCTGCCAAATCAGTTTTTGCTCAATATCCCAGCACCCTGAGCCGAGATCTACAGCTCACCTCCACAGCTGGGAGGCTGTGCACAGCATCTTCTCTGTGTCTGCCCCTTTGCCATTTCCCTGGGCAGGTACGCTGAGCCTCTGTTGATACGCATAGGCATATGTAGTTGCCCATCACTCTGCATATAGCTATGTTATGTATTTGCATAGAATGCCATGCATGAATTGAAATCTGGCTGTCATTAATCAAGGACTTTAGTAAGCTTGAGTTTTTCACTGAGCTTTTTGCTGAGCTTGGGCTTCAACATTTTCACACTTGCAAACTGCACTTAAAAGAAACCTGACTGCCAGCATCTGTCTGCTAAATAGTCGTTCAGAAGTATAATAAATGCAAAACAACGCTTCCTTGTTTTAGTGCTGGACATGGATGTGGAAGAAGGATAGAGAGAGTTTTTTTAGAAGTGTTAGTCTTAGCAGGGGGTGAAACACCCGTTTCACCAGCCTGGTTCGTAACTGCTTCCTAAAGCACATGGAAACAAGATGGACTGATTCTTCCAACCCTGCTCATTTGAAATAGAACTTTACTCCATCAGAAATCTGCCCGAGTCTTCAGGGTGCGGCTCTGCATAAATAAGGCTTTACTTGTTAGCATTAATAAAAGCAAAACTGCTGGTGAACAAGAATCTCTAGCCATAAACTAAAGAATTAGATCTGCATTAAGGAGTTAAAAGCAAAAACAAATTACAAAGTTTCCATGAGTGACAGGGAAAATTTTGTTTTGAATTAATGAATGTATGAATGAATGATGAAAGGACACTATGACACAACTGGCTCTTCCTCCACACATCTTCAGGTCCACAGCTAGTGAGAACTAATGAGCAGAGGCAGTCCTATGGAGGTGACAGGAACACCAGCTTGCAGAGATGAAGTCTACTGAGTATTTAATACAGAAATACAAAAAGTACCTTTGGGACTGAAAGGACCGTAAGAAAAAACTCATTATGAAGGGTGACAGCCTAGGTGCATAGCTGTTGAGGTGCAGCAGAAGTGTGTTTTGGCCCATGAGGTGGCTATGTTGCATTTTGAGGCTCTTTTTAGGTTGGAGAATTGTTACCAAAATATTCCCACATGGGCTGATTCCATTGCAGCTGCATCAGTGTTAGCAACAATAGGAGCCTTAGTATAAACAGCTTTCGGCTCCAGCAGCCGTTTTCAGCACTGTATCAGTTAACCCTGCTCTGAGGAGGGTTAATTGACACAGTGCTGCAAATGGCTGACGAGATGAAAACTCATATATTATGACTCCCAACATCCCTAACAATTGTGCAGCTGCATTCATATTAGCAATGGTGGGAATTTGGAGGAGGGAAGAAAATTCCCTGGTGCAGACAAGGCCTGAGAGTGAGCCTTAATGTTCTTTTCTGGGTCTTGTTTGTCAGTCGCAGTCATGCTTCCCTAAAGCATTCTCCCAGCCATCTGCAGATTGCTGATTACGAAGCAGCAGCCGCTGTTGGTTCCACCAGTTGGACAAAAAGAAATGAGTGGAAGAGTGTCGATTCACCCTAGCCCATCTGATAGGTACACTCAAGGGTCCTGTGCCTGCTCCTCTCCTTCTCTCTCTTGTGTTCCCAGAGACCAGAGGGAGTCCATTCAAAAGGAACCAGGGAAAACAAAAGTTAAGTTCTCCCGCAAATATAGACAATATTTGCAAAATGTACTTCTCCTGGGAGGACTGGTTTTCTAGAAACAGAGTATCAGGATTTCCAGCTCCTCGAGTATCCATTGTAGCCTTTGACTACATAAATATCTTCGGCTGCTCTGGTTGGCCACAAAAGTGAAATACCCAACCAATATACAACCCTAATAGACAGGGTAGCCTCTAGCACTGGCAGACTAAGACTCTTCCTCTCAGGAGCTCTCTGAGGCAGTGCAGAGTTGTGAGCTTCATCAATAACTGAGGAAATGGGCAGAATTCCCACCCCCGACCAGAGACCTCTTTCAAAGTCAAACCATTGCTGCTCCCCTTGCACTCCATGAGAACTAGGGTGGGGAAAACAGGACCTCCCTTGAGCAGAACGGAGGGGTGCCCGGCCTCTTTGCACTCTCACATACCTGGTGAGCAGGCACTGTAAGGTCTGTGACACACTTATCACACAGATGGCGTTGCAGACCTTCAGGGAAACTTAGCAGCTTGGGGAAGAAGAAAAAGAGTTCTCTCCTTGTGTAATGCACTGCCAGCTGAGACCATCTGAGCTCCCAGACTTCCACAGGTGGGAGTTACAGTTATGTATGGGTTATGTTAGGTTGCTATTGATAGGTGACATCTCCCCATGACAGGGCACAGCATGAGCCTGTTGATTTACACGGTGCAGTTCTTCTGCATCCACAGGCTTTTGAGAAAGGAGGTAGATGAAGAAGTGAGCAAGGGAAGGGGGTTCCTTGTTGCTATTTATGATCTCCAAGGCCTATTTAACCTGTAATTTTACGTCTTTTGAAAAGATACTTTGCTGCAAGCTGGAGTTCTGTATTCTGATGCAAAATAATATTGCTGCTGTTAGACTGCACGATTTAAAAAGATCCCCTCTGGAAACCAAGGCCAGTTAGCCCTCTACAAGCCATCACACTGACTACAGAATAACAAATGGCCTCTTTAGAAGTGTTCTGGGTTAGGTAGCAAAATCTCCATCTTACTTTTCATTCTTTTCTTCTTAATCTTGTAGGAAGTTCCTCTAATTTCTTGGGAAATTTCCTGAGTTTGTAGGCTCATGGAGAGTGGAAACCAGGCCTTAGGTTTATAAATTTCCTCCCCTGTTACGAATGCTTCCAGGAAAGAAATAAAAGCACCGATAATTAATACTTCTGTTGATAGTCCAAAGCTTAAATCTCAGACCAAAGCTGGTAGAAGGTAGGTCATCTCTACTCCAGTCATTTTACAGTATTCTCTTCAATGAATTATACAGTTATATTCACTGATGTTTGCACTGGATGGAGCAATAATCCATACTGTCAGAGGATGGATTGGAACTGTGGAAGGAACAGTTGCCACATCTCTTTTGGGAAGGAATCTGGAACAAAACCAAGAGCTGTTTCTGGCTTCTCAGCTTCCGCCAGCTGCTTGAGGAAGTTGGGCTTTCTGGGTTCTGGATGTTGTGTTGCTTACCTGTGTTAAAGTGCCCTGGATATAAATGACGTAAGAACAAGTTTTTGGATTAGCCTGGACAGCTGCCATCAGGAATATCATACTGGTTTATAATCTAAGATATTTTGGTTAAGGAGGGAACCAAGACAGTTTGAAATAAATGAAGGACCCATAGTTGTTCAGATCTCTTACGTTAATTCTTGTTATGATAGCGAATCTGCAGGCAGACATCCCTGGAAAGACCCAAACTTTGCTGCGCTGGGCACAGCGCAAGCGCCAAGGCCTTTCTTGTCTGGAACAGCTTTCAAACACTGAGTTTGGGAACATTGCTCCCATGGGAAGATTATTTGCTTATGGCTGTATGTAAAAAAAACTTTGGACTATGGTATCGCTACTAGAACTACTGAAGGGAAGACTAATGGAACTATTAATAGCCCATATAGGATGAATCTGTGGAGACAGCAGTTTTGGAGCTACAGGGTTTTACCATGTACCAATTTCTTCCAGAGAAACGGATATGTGAATATGCTTCAAAGAGATTAACGGGTGTTATAAAAGTTGTTTGCTGCTATACCTTAAACTATATACTTTACAATCTCCGCTTGGAATCCTGATCTCATAGAGCAGCTTAATCTTTTGATGTAGAGAAGGGGTGTATGGCCCTGCAGATTCCTTCATGGTGTGATGGGAACTGAATATTTTACAAAGCATAGTTGGGACTATGAGACTTTTCTGATAGCTACAAGTTCTAACAGGTGGACTGTGTCCATCTTCCATAGCTGGTTGCTTTTGGGGATGGGAGGGAAGCAGGCTTTGGGAGGCTCGTGATTGGATTAAGAACACTTTGGGAATATTTTCAGCCTTAAGAAGTGTTCTAGGATTACTCTTTCTTTAGCCCATCTGTCTGCAGTGTACTTTTCCTATTCCACAGAAAATAACTCAGCTGTCTCCTCAGCACAGTCTTTGCTCGTGGATGATTGCATATGTTTGACTGGAGTAACTTCTTGCCTGATTATGTTTATTTGTCTATAGACAGCTAAGAATTTATATATGATTCTATGAATTTATAAGGTATCAAGGTATAAACTGTATGCATTTAGACAGCCAGTGCAAGAAATGTTGCAGCTGTATCTCTGCCTTCTTCAGCATTATATATGACAAAGAAACTTTTCGTTTCCTCCTAAGGGCTCTCTTGTGTTTGTCCACCCCTGAGGAGGGGAGTAGGGATGTGAGGAGACGGTTATAGGGGTGGCTCTCTCTCAGCCAGAGCCCAAGACCTCGAGGGATGCGTGGGGCTGGGGGAAACGCCAAAGCCGCGCACATGGAGCCCAGGTGTGAGCGTTTTCTGTGGGGGACGCACAGACATCGGCGTCCCCCCTGCCCTTTGTGGCCACCTCCTTGTGCCACAGCGAAGGGGCGCCTAGCCACGGGTTGCACGGGAGAGGACCAAACACCAAAAGGAGGGAGAAGGCTGTGTGGGACGCGCCGCTGAAGGACTTTGCGAAGATTTTAAGACCGCAGCCCAGCCCTGCTCGTGGGAACAATGCCGGGGCAGGGCTCTTCGGAAGAGGTCGTTCCCCGCGCCCGTCACCCCGGCGGCAGGAAAGCGCCGGCCCGAAGCTGTTGGGTTACACCACCCGCCTCTTACCCCGGCGGCTGCCGTCCCTGCAGGCGCCGAGCCCGCCGCAGCCCGTCCCGCCGGCGCGGCCCCGCGGTCGCAACGGCAGCGCCTCCCCGGCGGCCGCACCGGCGGCGAAGGGGCCGCCTTTCCCGGCGGCTGCCCGCGGCCGGAGCGCGGGTGGCGCCCGGGCGGGCCCGGCCCAGGGGCGGCCCCGGCCCGGCCAAGCCCGGCCCAGCCCGGCTCGGCCCGGCCCGGCCCGGCCGCCTTTGTTCCGCTCGGCGGCGGGGCGCCCACGTGCAGCGGCGGCGGGGCGGCCCCGCACGGCGGCCGCGGGGTGTGCGTGGGGGTGCCGAGCCCTCCCCTCTCCCCCCACTCCCCGCGGCGCTGGGTGGGGAGCGCGAGCCGGGGCGCCGGGACCCCGGCCTGGCCCTTTAAACCTGCCGCGGCGGCGGGGCCGGTGCGGTGCGGTGCGGCGGGACACGTGAGGCGGCGGCGGCGCGCTCTGCCGCCGCTGCCCCGGCCGCCGCGCTGCTCATGTTTTATCTGGCCGGCCGCCAGCCCCCGGTCGCTGGGTTTTTCGGTTTTTCGCTCTGCCTCCTCCTCCTTTTTTTTTTTCTTTTTTTTGCACAGCCCCCTCCTGGTTTTTCCACCCACGGGTAAAGGTGGTTTTTCTTTTCCTTTTTTTTTTTTTTTTTAAAAAACCCCGCATCCTAGTTGAGTCCGTGGGCAGGACTCGCATAATAATATTTCCAGTCCCAGCAGCTCGCATCACAGACACGAACCCAGGACCGCCCCCCCCCTTTTTTTTTCTTTCCAATCTCCCAAATCGTTTTATTATTATTATTTTTTAAATGATCGCTCTTTTTGCCCGCTGCTCCCGCTGCTGCCGAAATCCCCCGTCTTCCCAGGGTGCATGCTTCTGGCAAGATTGTGCAGTGTTCTCAGTCCATTTTCAGTGTGTCTTATCTTAATTTGTCCTGATCCGATCTAAGCGCGATAGCCACCACTTGCTTTCAATTTGTAGGATTTTTTTTCCCCTTCTTGCTTTGCTCCGACTGCCCTCGGAGTATTTCCCTCTCTCCTTGCATTTCCAGGGTTGCAATTTACTCTGCCTTTTCTTCTTCTTCTTCTTTTTTTTTTTTTTTACCTCCCCTCTTTTGAATTGCTTCATGTTACTAACCATTCCTAAATTGTAAGAGAGATTCATTCCCCCTCCTCTTCCACCACCACCAGCACCACTACCACCATCACCTCCTCCTCCTCCTCCTCCCCTTCTCTTCTCCTTTTTGGCAGCACCAGGACGTCCGGTGTGGTGGTGGCAGCGAGCAGCAAAAGCAGCAAGAGCTCGTTTTGATTCCCCCCCCTTCCAAGGTGCTTTGGAGAGACTGGTTTAAGGCTGAGCGGCAGAAGTCACGATGAGTGCACAAGGTGAGGGACCCGGTCAGCCTTCCACTGCTGCCCAGGAGCAACCTGCAACCGCAGAGCCTCAGAAGAGAGGACGAGGCAGACCCAGGAAGCAACCACAAGTCAGTATCGTATAGATACGTAGAGCCGCAGATCTATAGTATTATAGGCATGTACATGTACGTATTATGCTGCAAGTGAAGGAGTCCTGGAGCCGGGGCGGGGGGCTTTGTTGTGCGCTGCTTCCCGGCGAGGTGGTGCAGAGGCGTAGCGAGGGGCTTCGCCGGGCGCCCCGGCGGGGGGACCCCGGAGCCCCGCGAGCGGCGGGGTGCTGCCTGCCTGTGGCTGAGCCGCAGAGCCTCCTCGGGACTTTCACTATTGTGCAGGGAGCGAGCTGGGGCTTTTCAATGTAAATGGGGAACATGGAGCAGCGCGGCTCCGACCAACCAGCGCTCGCTGGGTCATTTCGAGCTGATTTTGAAATTGCGAAAGCGAGGAGCAGGGAACGGGGCTCTCCTGTCTCCCTCCTCTCTCAGCCCTTGCAATGTCTCAATCTGTGTGTGTGCGCGCCTGTGTGTGTGTGCGTGTGTGCGTGTGTCGGGTCCCACCGGGGGCTGCTGCCGCCTCCGATCTTGACCAGCCCAGCCCCTGACTGCCCCTAGATCCTGGGGTTGGGGGAGAGGAGGGTGTCTCGAAAGTCGCATAGGTTTTTTCGCTTTTCTTTTTTCCTTTTTTTTTTTTCTCCCCCCCACCCCCGGCGTCCCCCCCTTCCCCACCTCCTCCCTCACCCCCGTCATCGCATGCAGAGAGGTGCCCCCGTTGCCGATGGAGGTGGGGGAGGTAGCCGGAGGGGGCTTGCCCTGCATTTGCAACCTTTTGCCTTTGCTCCGGCGCTTTCCCAGGCAGGTCTTGGCGAGGGGGACTGTTCCCGGGTCTCGGCGCGGGGAGCTGAGCCGGGCTCCCTCCCCGCACCCACAGCCTCCTCCCGGGCCCCGAAAGGGACGCGCCGGGCTCTTTATTTTTTGACTTGCACGACCTGAATCCGCGCTAAGGTTGCTACATGCGTGCATTATTTCCACATACCACCCCCCCTCCCCTTCCTCCCCCGAAGTGCCATTGTCGCATCGCCTGGAAAGCCCGAGCCGCGCTCAGCCCCCGCCGCCGGCGAGGCGGCCGCCGAGCCCCCCACGCTTTGCAGCCCCTCCGCGGGCGCCGCCGCGGGGGGATTTTGCCCGCCGATGCAACCGGTCCAGCCCACGGCTTGGCGGGGGCAGCGCGGGGTTGTTCGCAGCGCTTTCCATGCTTCCCTCGGAAGTCACGACTGGGAAGTAGGGCTGCTTATGGAGCTCGTTTTAAAGAGAGCTTCCGCGGGCTTTAAACGTGTTTACTCCATTCATTTAGCATCAGCCCACTACCACGAGAGCCTGCGAGGGGCTCCGAAAACACGGGGGGAGCTGAACAGCAGAGCCCCGAGCCGGGGGAAACCCGGCCGCTTTGCTCCCCCGCCCGATCCTCCCCCCCCCCCATCCCCCCAACGATGTGCTCCTGCAAATTGCACTGAAGGAACTTTTTGGAGAGCCATAAAAGCGGCGCCCCTGGTTTTCCCGCTCTTGCCCTCGGTGACACTTACTTCGCCGCGGCGGCTCAGGGCTCTGCCCCCCGTGCCGCTCTCCCCCCGCGCCTCCGGGCTGCCCTCGCCCAGCCCCAGCAGCCGGCATCAGCCCTGCAACCGCCGGGGCTGCCTTTTTTTTTTTGCCTCCCCCCCCGCCCCCCCCCCCCCCCCCATAGGGTTAGAATGTATGGAAGAGAAAGAAAAGTGCGTCTTCTTAACCGTGTTCAGCCCAGATGTGCAGTGCCTGCGAGGCTCGCCAGTGAGAGCTGGAGCAGTGAGGGAGTCCCCTCTCCAGCCTCCTCTTAATCTACCCGGGAATTAAAAAAGCTGAAGGGGTTTTAAACTGGTTTAAGTTAACAAACTGCATTTAATTAGTTTTACCACATCCTATAATCTGAACGAAATATGTAATATCTAAGACTAGAAGAGTTTTATAGTATTTATGATTCACTGAATAAATATTTGGAATCCGAACTCTTAGTAATTCATACCCATTTTTAAGGACTGGTTATTTGCTCTCAGGCAGAGGAGCTAGTTAAGAAAATTGCTAAAATAATAAGTTTTTCTGTCGAGTCATTTTAGAGTTGGGTTTTTGTTTCGGATATTTTCTTTCATTGAGTTTTTTTGGCTTGCTAGTGCTCTGTTTGAAGAAACTTTTACGTTTGCATTTTAATACAAATCAATTATGTTTAGAATAGGTGTGAATACAATGCCGACTGCAGAACAGAAGAATATCCCCCCAAAATATTTGTGCCCTTGAGAGAGAAAATAGCCTAAGCTTACTTTCCAGTTTTCTAGTAGTTAACTTTTTCCTTAAAACGTTTGTGCTACAAACTGCATGTGATAATTGTATCTTGCTATAATGAAATGCAATTGAAATTAAATGGGTAACTTATTTTTTGAATAATTATTCTTCCATGAGGGAAATCATAGCCATCTTCTTTTAAAACTGTGGGTTCTGCTATAACTTACGTGCTAGAATATGCAAACTTTTGAAAGTTTTTTATGCAATTACAAGGGAAGTTAAACTCTTTTATTGTGCAAAATATAATTTTTTTCTTTACCTCGGGTTGTTTAAGTTTTCATGTTGCATTTTAAATATTGTGTTATTTATACTGTTAATTCATGTTTTGGGTAACTTCCCAGTTATAGTTTATGCTTCAGATCTTCTGGGTTAGTTGTAGCCTCTTGCCACAATAGCATGTTTTCCTGTATTTAGGAACCAACTGGTGAACCATCTCCTAAAAGACCACGAGGAAGACCCAAAGGAAGCAAAAACAAGAGTCCCTCCAAAGCAGCTCAGAAGGTGAGATTATTAAAGAGAGAGAGTTCCTAATGCTGTTTTTTCATCAACGGGTAACAAAAAATCCAGTCATTTAGGCTGTGAACTGAGTGGTTGGAACCCTTTTAATAATGGAAGCTACATAAAGCATGTATTTTGCATTTTTAAGATTAGAATTAACACACTGCATGAAGACCTTAAGTACAGAACCTGTAAGGGCAGTGTGCTCTTTGAATAGCGTACAGATTAGTGAAATAACATAATATGTATGATGTATTTACTGAGATCTCCTGTATCTAGTAAGGAAATCAATATTAAGGACATTATTTTATCAGTTAAGATTTTTGAAGCAGGAAGACTAATTTCTTGCCCACTTACAATCACTGCAGACCAAATCTGTATATTAAAGCTAAGTGTTTTGTCAAACATAGGTTAATTAGAAGTAAATTCAATTCTGTGTTGATGGAAGTAAGTGCATGTATTGAAATTTACAGGTTTAAAATGTGACGGTAAAGTAAACTGTGAGTTACAGTAAAAGCCTACTGTGCCTTGTTTAGTAATCAAAGAGACTTTTACTTGAAGAGCTGTTAGTCTTCTGAACGACTACTTCTGCTTGGTGATGGGAGCAAACTTTTATTCTGGTGCTTCTGAATACATTTAGCTATAGGGGAAGCTCACTGAAGTAACTGCATTTAGTGCATGGAGTTTACATCACAAATACAACATGAAAATGTGAGTTAATTTTATCTGGATTGGGGAAAGCTCAACATTAGAAAACTGTTCTATCAAGGCAAATAATACCTTTCTGTATGAATTACTTTAGTGAAGGCAAATAGTTGTGTATAGGCTTGAAAATAAATACGGGAGTTTTGTTTATGTTGATGGTTACACAGCAGTTAGCACTAATTTACAGGTACTAAATTGGAAACAAAAGCTTACAAAATCTGGTGGTGAACAGTAGTGCTTAAGCGTACCAGTATCTTTTAAGTAGGTCTGTGACAAAATGTATGTGGAAGATATTTGTGGCCTCATCTAATTATGGTTCATTTTTTGATACGCCTATGGTACTGACCATGTGAAGTTTGATAGTGTTCAGTGTTATAGATTACTGCAGCAAATACCAATAAATATTAAATTATTATGGGGTGACTATGGTTTCATGTCTATTTAGTTATAAGCATTTTCAACATTTATTTGAGGGACATTTTCCAACTCTCTTTAAATTTAAAATTGTTTTTTACTTTCTGAGCTGGAAAAAAGCAGTATATTCTGTCAATATGTTCATGTATTAGTAAAAAAAATGCTTAACAGGTTAAGTATTTAAAATATATCAAAGCCACTCTGTGACCTAGTGAGCTTAAAATGTTGATTTTTTTCTTTATATAGTAAAAATGTTCCTCAGATTCACTTTAAAATAGTTTAAATTTCACTCTTCAAAAGGGAGAGAGCAGTTTTTTATTAGTCTAGCAAGTCCAAATGTGAGCTTTAGTATTTTAAATATTACTCTTAGGAGTGTTGGCTTTCCTAGGAGAAATATTTGTAATAAGATTAAATTTTAAGTAATTCATAGAAATGTGTTTTAAAAAGATATTTCTAAAAGAAATATTAACATTATTTCATTTATATGAGTGATTTGAAAATCAGTATAAATGGAAAATAACTTTAAAACATTCATATATATATGTAGGTATATCGAATCAAGAGCTTTCCAGATGATTCTGGTACATATAGTTGGTTTTTTTAATCTAATTTATGAACTGAGCAATTTCATTGTAACGTTTTGATTTTCAGAACGCATCAAGTTACTGCCCTAATTAAAGCAAACCCTGTCGGGTGTTGATAATGTGAAAAATTGACCAAAGACCAGAGGTCTTTTTTATCATTTAAAAAAATCTTTGAGGGTATGTAATTACAAGTCCTGTTTCTTTCTAGGTTTGTAGATAAAATGTATAAATGTTGGATAAATCCTATAAAACATAAAACACCTATAAAGCCTTCCTAGAGGAAAGTCACTGAGATCACATTTCAAATAAATGTTTTAGCGCTTTTTCCAAATTGATAATTAGCCCTCTCTGAAATGGTTCACCTTCTCACCAGGCATCTCAAAGTATCTTTTTATGTAATATTAATTTTGATAGTTTTTCTAACAGTAATATGAATGGAAAGGTTTTGGCACTGTAAGAAAGCTTCATTTGGTGGCGAGGGTATCACCTCTTAAAAGAGTGAGCTATATGTTTGATTTTGTGGTAAACATATTTACACATGCATATGCATACATATATTTATGTAAGGCTTTCTATAGTCTGTCTCAACTCTCAGAAAAAGAGCCGGCTAACTTAGCTGAAGCCCCTCTACATGTGAGCCTGGGTACTATACACGCAACTGGAAATTGCTGGAATTTCTAAAGAATAGTGTGTGGCCTGTGTTTTTCAAAGGGAGCTCATTGAAATGTATTAGAGTGTTCACAACATGTAAGATAAACGTCGGCCAGGAGAACCCACCGAGCAGCCATGAGAAGGCACTCATGATTAATTGATTGGGTGTTCTCTTGCAAACCATTACACATCACAATTAAAAATGTATTGCACAAACTGGCAGCAAGTTAAAAATACTCCACAACTGGGACTTTGTTTTGTTATACCTCATAAAGGAAATACCCTCAAATCAGTTGAGGGACAATTTACCCTGGAATCATGGTTGTGTTGTGTATTTAAAATTTCTTGGTTCATGGGATTTCCCACCGCCCCCCCCCCAGCTTTCAGAGTTTGTGTTTGGTCTTAGTAAACTGGCCTTGGGGCATCTGAAAACAAACTGTGCTTGTTAGGAAATTAGCAATGTGAAACTTGACAATGCATACAGAATGTTGCAAGACCAATTGGACAGCTAATAATGTGGCAATTACTTTAATTTCAGGTAATATGCATTTTTTTAAAAGCTTTGTATATCACACATGCCTAACATGTTATAAACTGGACACAAAAGGTAAACTTAATTTTATAGAAAACCAAACCATTTTTCAATTGTTTAATTTTCACAGACAGAAGGAACACAATATATTAGCAGATGAGAAGAGGTAGACACAAAAAGACTCTTAATCACCTTATATTTGAGTCCCCACAATTAGGCTGCTATTGAAATCTGCATCTTTAAACAAGTTATTCGGTTATTCATTTAAAATATTCATTAAAAAATTAGCAAAAAAGTGAAGATTTTTTTTTTATTATTATTTCCTAAAGAGCGACTAGTTTTCCGGGAAGACCCTAGTAGGGATGTTCCTTTTTAGTTTCCTGGGTGTTCTGTGGGTGAGTTTTATTTGTTAGGCTGAGCTGTGTTCCCAGCCCATCGCATTTCCCTTAAGCATTCAAGGGCTTCTCTTTGTTTAGCTCCTGTAGTTGGGCTTGACAAAAATAATGTATAGGCATAAATACTCTCGTGTTTGGAAGGAGGAAACACAATTGTGAGGTTAAAAAAAGAAGGAGTAGTAGCTACTATGTGTTTGTCTCGAAAGAAAATGTCAAGGGATATCCCAGCAATATCCAGAAGTAAACACTCTTTAGTAAAATTCACCTTCAGTTAAAATATTTTGAGTTTTGCTGTAGTTATTGATGTAGTGAAATCCACTGAAAATACCTCCAGACCTTGAAAGATCATCCTCTGAAAACCAGGACTTGTGGTACTGTGTGTGACTACACTTACTACTCTCTCTATGTTACATGGCCAGAGTTTGGTATGTAGAAAGGCATGTCCCTGGGTTAAGCAGTCCAAAGGTAAAAAAAAAAAAAAAAAAAAAAAGGTGCATGTGACCAGGACTCTGCCCTAAATTGGTTCACGAAAATCTATTTGGCTTCTCCATGCTTCATTCATTCTCACCAACGCCAGTCATTACAGGCTTAAAGGGAAAACAAGATCAGATTTATCAAGTGATTGTAGTATTATACCTAAAAAATAAGAGACCTCAAAATCAGGCGTTTTGAGCAAGATTGGAGAAGCAGGAAAAGACTGACTCCTGTTTAGAATTAAAATGGCTAAAACAGGACATAGGAAGTGTGGAAAGATTTTCTCTCTAACTATCCAATGCCTAAGTTTCTTTTAAGAGGTTTTTTTAAACAAAATAACTTTTTTTAAGGAGAGGGACACATTCCTGGGCAAGGTCTTTTGACGTGGTTTGACAACAGTGATCTTCCCCCCCAAGAAGTCTCAGATATTTCACCTGTCTTACAGCTCTGACACATTTAAGCTGAGGTTTCCAGCAGATAATTTTGCAAAGTGGATAGAGTTCTGCAAA
The DNA here is from genome assembly GCF_949628215.1 of Phalacrocorax aristotelis. NCBI lineage: Eukaryota > Metazoa > Chordata > Aves > Suliformes > Phalacrocoracidae > Phalacrocorax > Phalacrocorax aristotelis. The sequence continues at coordinate 180,764,723 of NC_134276.1, read as the reverse complement.
TTCAGATTCTGCTGCATTTGATATCTTCCTTGACAATAGGTAGATGCCCAAAGAGCACTTTATAGCTGTTCAATTATTTATACTTGTCTTGTCTTGTTAATTGCTTTCAGTAGTACAGCCTCAGTTTCTGTCTGGGCACAGCACATTTATGCAGTGAGGAGGCAGGGATGATGGGCAGTCAGGTCCTACCTCTGCTGTCAGCAGCTGTGTGGAAGCAGGGTTTGATGGCCCTGTGGTACAGGGCTTAGGTAAATTGCAAATCTGCCTGAGGACTGTTAGCTCTCTTCCAGACAGCAATGACTGGAACGGCAATCTTTCTCACCTGGAACAAAAAACCCATTTCCCATATAGATCATGCACTTAAAGGCGAGTAAATCTAGTTCTCTTCCTAAAATATGAAATAGCAAAAATGATATATTCATATTATTGTTTACAAGAAATGTCATTATTCTTAATGAAAATAAACTTGTGTTTGATAACATACCTGACCTTCCTTTAAATTTGGTGATTTCCTGTCTTACCTGTATAGAGCAGGGTCATGCCTCATAGCACAGCACCAAGTGTTAAGAAAACCCTGACCAACACATCTCAGTTTCAAAAAGTGCTTTAGAGGATGAAGGCAGCAGCTTTCTTCCTGACTGAGCAGGTACCAGCTGCTGGGCGTAGTGTGGCCGGGAACACACGCATCTTGCTGCCCAGATGAGAATCCATGTTACCTCTGGGTGGCTTGGGGCTCTCTCTGGATTTGTTCCTAGCTTCAGAGGCAACACTTAAAGCAGAGAGCCAACAGACTGGCATGTTTCTGATTATGCAAATACCTGTTTCAGAGGAAAGGCAATGCTTTGGCACTCGTGTTTCTTTTCTTATTAATTACTTGAAAATTATATGGGGAAACATTGGATTATTTGTCTGATATGCAATAAAACCTTTCTTCAAGAGCTTAAAATAAAGTGCCACTGCCAGTACTCCTTTTGGTTGTTCCAGAATTGTTTGGTCTTTCCCTTTCCTTGGAATGGAGATAAAATTGTCCACTTTGGAGGTTCTTGTAGTTCATTTTCTGCAGTTTAGTCTGTGGAAACCTTCCTATTTACTTACAGAATCGCTCTGTACCAAAACATCGTTGCTGGCATGCCCCAGTGTTTGCTCAGCTCACCTCTGGGAAAGATTTGGTTTTGATAAGAACTATGGAAATGTTTTTCTTCTAACATGAGGTGGAAATCATATACAGCAGGAATATAGCACCTTTCAGTCTGAAAGGTCCCCAAGCACTTGACAAACTGATATCCAAACTAGCCAGCAGGAACACTAGCCACTTCTGACACGGACCTTCCTCGGGGGTAAAACGCAGCATTGTTCATGGCAAGCGGCCACGCTGCGTGACAGTTTATGGCAGGAAGCAAGGATTAGTTATTCAAAGAAGTCTCTCATGTTCTCCTTCCCATCAAACTAGATTATACGCTGTAGTTAAACTTACAATTTGTGTCAGGTTTGTAGGAACTTTAATTGTGAGACCAAAGTAGTTTTTGTTTCCAAAAGTTTTTTTTGTTTTCATAGTTTTGGAAAAGGGTCTTTCCTTCAGATGCGGTAAAATACAGAAGAGAATAAATGGCACTTGTGCTTTGATAACATGTCAGGTGTTGATTTGTTAAGAAGAATTTTAACCAGTATTTTCTTTTAAGATTTATGCTCAGTGATTTGGTGAAAGAAACATAAATGCAGGGGGTTACAGCTCCTCAAAACTAAACCTCATCTTCTTTTGCATCCTTCAGGTTAGAAGGTATAAAGAAATGAATGCTTTAAAAGGGAACAAAACTCTGAAATAGACAGCTACAGATTATAGTAAATGCACTTTAACAAGTATTCTCATAAGAGGGTTTCACCTTACATGTAACACTGGTATAAACGATTAAAGAGCAAGTTTACTCTTTTAACAAGTCTGAGTGATAATTTTGCCCTTTAGGAGTGTGAATTTTATTTTTCACAGCTTTCTTCTTGGTGAGGTATTTATTTCAAAGTAATTGCATTTAACTCACAGGGCAGTTTTTTTTGTAGAGATTCCTCCACTACTTCCTCAGCTCAAGTTCTCTTTTAGAGGGATCCACTTTACACAGCATTAGGTTACAGTATACGTTACAGAGATTGACCAGCAAGTGATTTATTTAATGACACAGTTGAATTCTAAGGGCAAATCAAATACGCATACAGTTAACTGGAAGAAAAGCAATTCATGGAAATGTGGAAGCACGTTTACTGAATGTGTGCTAAAAGTCTTCATTCTCAGGGACTTTGTATGCAGCAAAAGTCCAGCTCTCACTAAAGCTGGTGGCAGAATCCTCATCACCCTCAGTGGGACAGGATTATTTACGTGACGAGGTGTATGGATGGGCAGAGCCTGTCTAGAGAAAATAACCTTCAATTTTAATCTTAAAGCCTGTAAGTATTTTAGTGTAGTGCATAAGTAGTAGTATTCACGGTGTCACGCAGTGAATTAATGGAAGCGTCTGTTAAGAGAACGTGTATTTCCTTTAAGTTGAGCTCCAGGACCAACTGCTGGGCTTACATAAATATAGCTGTCACTTATAGGGCACCTCCCATGCTGTTTCCTTAAACCTGGAAAGGGAAGGTGTGTTTTGGACCAGTAGAAGGTTTGCTTACAGTGTAAGGATGCGTTTTTACCTGGAAAACTTCACATGAAGTAGAGAAGTTATCTCCCAATATGAACAAACACACATTCATGGTAATAGTCTGTCCAAATCCATTTCATGCATGAGCATCGTGAGACTAAAAGAAGAAATTGTGGCTGCTGTAAACTGCTTTGTTCAGCGATGAAACAGTCTGTATTTTTCATTTAGTGTCTACAGGTAATTTCTGACAGCCTGTGAAAGACCAGATTTGATGTTGTTGGGGGTTCTCGGGTTCCCAAGCTGCTCTGTGCCCCCATCCACAGCCTGCATGCCCCATTGCTCGCTGGGGTTGGACCCCCCCAGGCTGTACTGTGGGCACTGAGCAGCTGGGTGTTTGTGCAGGCATGTTCCTCTGCACCCTTGGACACACTCTGGATCAAGGCTGGGGGCACCCTTTTGTGCAGACAAGGCATCCCCTGGCCACAACAGCTAGGAAATGTCAGAAAACCCAACATAAACACATTCCACCAGAAAACCCGTAGAGTGGGAGGGGGGCTTGGTGCCACCCAAGAGATATAATTATGAATAATGTTACAGGAAAGGAGTTCCTAGTTACTGAGGCTGTTAAATAATACTGATGTATAAAATATGTTGTGTTTCTTTTCCCTTTACAGAAAGCAGAAGCCACTGGTGAAAAGCGACCCAGAGGCCGGCCCAGAAAATGGGTAGGTAATTCACTTCCAATCATTTGATTTATTTGCTGTGTTATAAAGCATGTTATAAAGTCCATTCTTTTAGAGAACAATTATTGCTGCTTCATTTGTGAAAAAGAGCATCCATCTTCTGTGTCTGTTTGTTCTGGTGGATTGACTAAAGGGTTAAGATAGCAGAGAAGTTAACCACAGCTTCCTACCTTTAGACTCTGGTAGTTTGCTCAAGACACTTTACTATTAAATGTTTGCTGGGAGTGAATATTTATGTGTCTCTTATCAGCATGAAAAGAGGCACAACTCTTCCTTCAAAAGAGAGTAACAATGAGATAACTTGTTCAGTAATTGAGTAACAAAGGTTAAGGGGGCACTATCAGACATCAGAAGAGGCGATAACATTCAGATGTAGTGTGCACAAGATAAAGTGTAAAAACCAAAATGTCTTTGTCCTACATTGCCTGGAAACACGGCATATTTTCCTTAAATCTAGGGGGAGAGCAAAAATGAACAGCACGATACTTGCACTTAGCACTTAGTTTTTCCATTCTGGGCCATCTTCATGCCTCATAATTGTAGTGACTGGTAATATATTTCATTAACATTTCCTCTTTCTCATGCATTTAGTCTGTAGACATGTCTGTCAGACATACGTGTTTTGATTCTTTGGCTATGGAAAGCTTTCAGTCTCAGATACCTGAAATTCTGTGTTCTCACTGATGTTTACAGCCAATGAGAGTCTGCCTTGTGCACCTCTCCTCTGCATGTCTTCAGTCATGCATAGGCTTTCAACAGTAAAGTGATGGGGGTGTCACTTGAGAAACATGATCAGCTCTCGGAAGATATGAAGGTGTGGCTGTGTAGTCCATCAAAAGTCAACATTTCTGATTTCCCTTTCCAATTCCCTTTCTTCTTCAAATCCATCCCTCCCCAACTCAATTTTGCTCCTTTATTTTACTCTGCCTTCTCTTTCCTCTCTGTAGTGATCATTTTTATCCCTCATTTTGTTCAGTTCCTTTGCAGAGATGTTAACACAGCTGTAAAAGTATACGCTTGCAAAAGCTCAAACAGCACCAGAAGGTACTTAAAACTACAGCTCACCTTCTCCGGAGTATCAGCAGCTAAGCATAGGAGAGGTGGCTTTAACAGTCATTAAGAACTAATTCTGTAGCGTTGTCCAGTGATAAAGCACCCCAGGATATTTATTTGGAGAAAACAGACCATTACATACTAGATGGATTGTTTATGCCTAAGGTTTTTAAGTCAGGCAGATTTCAGGTGTGTGAAGAGGCTCATTGGCATTAGGGAAAAAGGTGGCAGATTCAAACGTAGCCATGCTGGTGATCTTCTCAAAGGCAGCTTGCAGAAGGCCAATGCAAGTGCAGTAAAACATGGATTGGTTACTGTCTGCTTCCTCCCGTCCAGCTTGGACCTTGCAGGTGTGGATGCTGAGTGCTGCTTGCTTGATCCTCACCTTAGGTGCAATCCCAGGGGAAGCAGCAGAAATAGCTGGTTTATCAGAGTAATTTATAACAGGCAGGACATCCCCAGTGAATTAGGAATGTGTGACAGTTGAACAGGGATGGTTGAAGGTTGATGTGAAAAGGGAAAATGTAGCAGTATGTACTGTTAAAAAGATTTTCTCTCCAAGCACTCAGTCAGAAACTAAGGTGAGTTTTCAGTGAAGAGGGCTAAATGTAACACTTGTGGCATCTTTTAGGCTAGAATGTTTTCCTTTTATTTTTGTATCTTTATGGGGGAGAAAGAACATGCAGTATCAGTGGGGCATTAAGTTTAGTATGGGTTGTTTTGTCAGGTGAAGAATCTGATTTGCAGAAATGGGAATTGGTTATCTAGTAGGCGTATGCATTACTTTCTTGTGTGTCTGATACTTAGAACAGTTTAATTTTTCTTAAACTAAAGCATATTTTCAAACTTGGTATTACTTTGCTCTTGTGACTGTTTAAAGCACAGTCTTATTTGATTACTCTGATGATATGATTGCTTCTTGTGATTTTCAGAGATAATGCTCCTGTCTGCAGCTTGCATTGAGATAATTCTGCAGACTGAGAATCAAATATGCCTTTTTCCCCTCTCTTTCTTCTCTCTTTTCAGTTTACAGTAGGTTCATGGGTTCCTCCTCTGTGCGTGCTGACATGGAGAGTGATGTTCTATTTTTCTCCAGAAAGAAATGTCGTTAAATTATTATAAGCCATGATGGTGCCAACTATAAGCAAGCTTATAGTTTAAATTAAAGGAGGGCTCTGCCTAAAAGCAGATGGCACAGTATCATCCCTTCTGCTTTGACCTCCAACATGTACTCAGAAAATGTCCCTTTTTATCACTCAAACTTCATTTAAGTCCTTAGTGATTATTTTCTTCTTTAATCCAATTTATTTATATATCAAGCCTTAATGATGATGGTTCTGTATCAGTGAAATTAAGGAGTATGTAGGGTTTTTTTTTTCCTTGGAGAGGGCAGGATTCTATATGGCAGGTATTTTCCTAAGTTTGTAACCCTTTTTTGTGCATCTAGAGGTTCTGTGTCATATGTTGTTCATCAAATTGTAAAGTATTATTTCTGCTGTTTCCTTCAATATGCACATGCAGAGTCATACGAGCTAACAGACCACTGTAGAATTCCGGTAGCTGGTCTTTCTGCCGGTTCAAATTAAGTATTTAATGTTTGTGACTCACAATGTATTTATTTATATATTATTTTTTAGAAGAGAAGCAAATCTTTTTGACTGTTATAAAACTGGCAAGGGGAAGGGAGAGCCCAAGTGGAGAGGGCAAGAAGCCCAGTTTTTCACAAGTGTATGAGACATCTGATGATCTTTTCAATGCAATAATGTGTACTTCACAAAGTTGTCATGGAAAAGACGACCCTTGTCAGTAGAATAGACAGTGAAGATTGACAAACTCTTCTGTAGATAAAATATTCAGCTACATAGAAAAGCTTTCTAAGTGTGGAGAGCTAATTGAATAAAAACCCTGACGATAACAAAGTCAAGCAGGTGGGAAATGAACATATTTGGAATCAGAAACGCAGTGCCTGCTGTTGTAAAACTCGTCTTCACTGTCGGTTGCTGCACGTGAGTGAAGTGCACTGAAGGCTATGAGTCCTATTAACTGAGAGGGGGGGAAACCTCTTCATGAGCTTGGTACTCCTAAGTTTTGAAGGTTTTAATGCAGGAACATGTTCTAAGCTCTTTGGATGCATCTACATTAGTGTGTTCGGTCAAATCAGGAGCATGCTTTGGAAATGCAACTCCTTATTGTCCCCACATACTTGTATGCATTGTGGAGCAGTCACAGAGCTCATGGGCTACATTCCTTTCAAATGAAATAAAACCAGAAGATGTGGTGTAGAATGGCAGTCTTGTAGGCATTCAACCCATAGGACTAGGCTGAAGTGAAATAAAAATCTCTTGAAAGGTGCATGGTGTGGACCTTAGGTCCTCAGCACCAGCCTTTTTTCTCCTGGTGGTCCACACTGTTTATGTATTTTGTAGACATTGCCTTTGATGCTTGAAAAAGGCGGATGAAGCACCCTGTTTTTTATTAGTAGAATTATTTTATGTAGCATAGTCGTAAAGTCAAATTCATAGCCATGGAGATTCACATTCCCAGAAGTCAGTGAAAAGTTTGTCATTGGCTTCATCAGTGCCAGGTTTTTGCCACTGAGACCTGATACTGCCGCTTCTGGAATCAGCAACAGTTTTGCTGATGGTTTCACATAACCCTTTGTAAAGACCTCACCGTCAAAGCTTCTTTTCTTTTCTTTTCTTTTCTTTTCTTTTCTTTTCTTTTCTTTTCTTTTCTTTTCTTTTCTTTTCTTTTCTTTTCTTTTCTTTTCTTTTCTTTTCTTTTCTTTTCTTTTCTTTTCTTTTCTTTTCTTTTCTTTTCTTTTCTTTTCTTTTCTTTTCTTTTCTTTTCTTTTCTTTTCTTTTCTTTTCTTTTCTTTTCTTTTCTTTTCTTTTCTTTTCTTTTCTTTTCTTTTTTTCTTTGTGTATGTCTAGAATTTGCCTGAAAGGAGAGGACTGAAGGGTTATGAGTAGGGCAGGAGACTGAATAATCAATTATTCTGCTGTTTGTTCCAAACAACTGCATTGAAAACCCCATGAAATTTCAGACTTCTAGTATTTTCAGGCATCATGGAGAAACCTGAAACCCAGTTCTGAAGCTGATGCTTAAAAGGGTATTTTTTAATTTTATTTCCATTTTTTTCATTATGTCTTTAGATAGAATTTTTTGGCATTGTCTGATTTCACCTCCACATTGTTCAGCCTGAACCACAGATGCACTGCATGGCATGGCAGGATTGCTCAAAAAACCCAAGGAACAGTCCAGAGCTTTTTACAGCTTTGAGCAGGACTTTGGTGGGGAGGAGAGACAGCTGATGCCATGCCATGAAACTGTTTTAAAGGATGGAAAGATGCAGTTCTGGAAGCCGCATGATTATAAAAGCAGAAGAGGATCAGTGGCTTTCCAAGTGCAGGGCACATGTGAAGCATCCGCTTGCATATCTCATCACTGACGCCCAAGTAGCAGCTGTGACTTGTTCAGAAGACGTCACTCTCTTTCAAGAATTTTGTTTTCTGCTAGATAGTCTAGATAGTACATTTCAGGTTGGTAGAAGATAAAAGATAATCAGAAATGAACTTAATTTCCTTGAGCAGGAGCTTTATCTGATCCAGTCATGACTAGCTAGACATTATAGTACTTTTGAAGCTCAGCTTTTCCCCTCTTGAATGAGGGCAGAATTTCACTTTATACTGAAAGTCAGTTTAAGTGGTGCCAAACCACATTTAAAAAAATCATTGCAAAAATGTTTTTTTCTAGTAAGTTTTTCTTCAGATTATTTCCCACTGCAGTTTTGACATAGCTGAGATATCAAACCCTAAACATGGAATTTGTGAGATGTTTCTATGCCAGCAGTTCCAGAAGGCCTGTGTCAGGGCAAGGCCTCCTAAAGCTCATTGACTTGTAAGATTTTGAAAATGAGGCTCTGCATTTTGAAGAAATATATATCAAGAAAACCCCGTTGCCTCAGAAGATGCATCAATCTTTTGAGGCTCTTTCTTGCCCATAATGAGTCTTTGCAAACCATTATCTAAGTAGAGGTTTCTGTCTGGTAGTGCCATGCTCTGTGATGTGAAGCCATTTAAATAATTTTGGTTATTTCTCATTCAGTGCAGTCATTTTTATCACATAGGAAGTCATAGTCCAGGAGGTGCTTAAAGTCACGCAGGCTTCTTCACTAGGTGATTGAGAAAGGAAGATGTTCTGCGATCGTAGTCCGTCCTGCCCTCAAAAAGGCTTTGTTATAGGTATGGTGGATTCTCAGCTGGAGATAGCAATCCTTTGACACTGGGAAAGACAACCTAGGTGATAAAACAAGACACATATCTGACCTTTAGATAGCAAGAGCTGTGTGTGAAAGATCCTCCCGTTTGGTGCTGTGGTTGCTTACCAGCACATCCCTAAGCTGGGCTAGAGATACCATTGTTACGAGAACATATATTTGTTTGAATGAATTACTTCATGGTCCATTTGAAGCAAACTATGATTGAGGTGAAACTTAAATCACATGTATTGAATGATGAATGAAAAAGGAAGTTGCTATTTATGTAATTGCAGAAGATAGCACAGATAAAAATTCAGTTTTTCATACTTGGAAGAATAATGTCATTTCAGGTACTTCACATCTGGAATATCTGTGGTGTTACTGCTTTGTGTGAAGGACATAATGAAAATTTGCACATGTTGCTGTTATTTTAATCTTCCAAACTACCTTACCTTCTTTGTGAAGGTCATAGTTATTATTTTGTAACATAGTAATATAAACCACCTTCCTTCATGAACATGTTTTATATCTGTGTGGGCAAGAGTGTCACCTGGGAGGGTTCATCGTTTCAGTTGTCTAAAGAGCTTGAAGGAGCTTTTATAATAATGCAAAACATACTATTGACCTCTCTTCTTCAAAATTCCTAAACTTAACAAGTGGATGAAGGACATGAATTGAAAGCCTTAAAAAGCTTTCTGCCTATACATTTACTTTCCAGTTCAGATGTTCTGTACAAAAAATAATCTCTTAAAACCTAAACATTGTGACAAAAGCAGTGATTGTTGATCTTTCTTCCTATGTCTAACAGATATTTAATGCACTTTTTTGCCAATTGTTATCCTTTTTTTCCATTCAACATTCTGGGAAAGGGAAAAACATCTTGCATGGTTTTTCCAAATGCATAAAAATTCACTAAAAATATGTTCTGTTTCATCTGTGTTCAGAGAGGTATGTGTCTTCATTTTTCTAGAAGCTTGTCTAAGCAAATAGTGTCCTTCCTTGGAATCTCAGAGTCCTGTTCCTTGTTGGTATAAGTAGATGTGGCACCATTTATTTCAAGTGCAGGTCTTCCTATAGGCTCAACAGAAATTTAGCCATGATATTTCTTTTGTAAAATATATTTATATTACCAAAAGAATATTTCACTCATTCTCTAATTCACTTCCACTTCTGTTAAGGGGTATTAAAAGATATCCATTTCAGCTCAAAAATATTTTGACTTCAGCTGTCATTTCAGAGTCCTTAAAGGAAAATGTTTTATTCTGTTTGAGGTCCAAAGAGGAAATTGTAATGGGCAAAAAATGCAGAAAGTAAAAATATAGCATCTGTAGTGAAAGGTAAACTGAAATTCTGAGCTGTTTCCTTTTTATGATCTCAGATAATGGGCGTTCAAGAACTTTAAAAATTAGTTTTCCGTTTGGCTGTGTATTTTGATTTTATAAGCCTTATTGCCCATTTTACATATGAGGAAACCGAGCACTGAGGCTGGTCCCGGCAGCATCAGGAGGCATTTTTGCACCTGCGGTGTTTGAATTCTTGGTTTTGTTGCTAGCGCAGTTATTAGCAGTTGTGGATCCAGCTACCTGACAGAGAAAATGTATCAGGTAGTGAAAAGTACAGGCACTCGTTCTTGCTCCTACAATTCCATTTTCACCATTGAAAATGTTATGAATGCAGAAAGAGAAGCTGGGCCTCACCTCCATTGAAAATGTACTCCGCAAGGTTAATTGCCTTGCCCAAGGAAATCTGTAGAAGAGCCAGGAATAGAACTCGGATTTCCTGGCAGCCTGCCCTGTGCCTTCAGCTCAAGGCCATCCTCCTCCAGTAAAGCTTGCTTGCTAACAGGTTGGATGAGGGAGGGACACATGCTTTTCAATTCCTTATCTTAAACCAATATATGGTTTTTACCTGTTTCTTCAAACTCAGATGTGAGTATCTCAGTATCTCTAGTATATATCTAGCTGGTGGGCAATGAGGAGTAAGATCTTAAAAAAATCTTTGTATTCTTTGTATACAGGATAGAGTGGAGAGGTTTCTGGCCAGAAGGGTTTTGACCCAAACCAAATATAAGCCTGAAAGATATTTGATGGGTATCTATGGTATTTTCTCATCTTTGTACCTTAATTACATATCGAAGTCCAATACTGATCAGTAAATGACAAACGTAGTCACAAGGCCAAGGTGCCTGGTCCCTCGAATATTTTGAATCACAGAATGACAGGTTGGAAGGGACCTCAGGGATCCTCTTGTCCAAAATGCAGTTACTCCTCTTCTCAGGACTAGACGATCTGAGCCATAGCTGCAGGACAGGGCCATTCAGGCCATCTCACCCAGAGATGGTACTTCCATTCCCTGTCCTCTTGAAAAGTAGTAGTGCAGAGGGAATGAAAACCCATGTGTTAAAGTCTGATCCAGGACAGAAGATTCGGAGTCAAGACTTCCAGGTTTTCTTATAATGTCTGACTAGCTGTGCAGCTTATTTGATGCAATTTAGTTTAATTCTGCTTTATACTGCAAGCCCCAGTAATGCAGTAGCCTTACAAGAAAATGTAATGTATTTTCATGGCCAGTGATAGAAAAGGGCCATCTTATAAATGGCAGTCAGTCCCAGTGTGGGTGAATTTACTCCTCGCAATTAAGAGTTACAATAATAATTAAAGAGGAGTAATACTTTTGGCTTCGTTCTGCATTCTTTAAAGACCCAAACAGGTGATATGGATGCCGAAGGAATGCAGAGTTGATCCTCTCCTGGAAGGGTCGGGGGGAGGCTAGTACTGTGATAATTAATATTTGGAGAGTGCTTTCAGGTGTTTGAATGAAAGTCATTACATGCTTTAAGTGCAAGTATTGTTATTTCCTCTTCCTTAATCCTGGGACTAAGCCTCACTTCAAATCACAGTTCAGTATTACATTTTAGGTATGAGGCTAGATTCTCAACAAGAAAGTGGGCTTCTTTCAGTAAATAGCTGTAAAATATCCTCACCAGGAGGTGGCTTCTAATTCTGTAGCACACAACTCCGAGCAAGGAAAAAATATTTTTTGTATCAACAGTTATGTACTTTATAAGTGATTTAGTTAGCATGGCGCATTCTTGCTCTGCTGTCTTGAATTTATTTTGTGCTAGGTGCCAATTTAAAATACCAAGGGAGCATAGTTTACTATGGCATTTACAAATGCACCTGTTTTTCTATCCCAAGACCTATCTGAGATATTCATCAGACTGCAAATGAAAAAACAAAATAAAAATAGAGGGACAAGAATGTGAAATTTGAAAATTGTGACTTCACAGGCTGTGCAGTTTAAATAGTCAGATTGGGATACACAGTTTAGTGGTTTAAAGATGCAGTAGTGACACTACTGCTAAAAACCAGATCATTTCAGGTCCCAGAGAATCCAGATATTTTTAGTCTTCGGGGGAACCATGAAGTGGGAAACACTGAGGCCTGGGAAGATGAGAGACTGAATGAGAAAGCCGTATGTTGAAGAACATGTAATCATGGTGTGGAGGCTGATAATGCTCATAGCGCACTGTTTTGCAATCTTTTGTTACTCCCTGTCCAGAATGATTCTGGTTGCATAGAAAATGCTTATCAGCCTTGCTGTTACTGGAGGCTGTTGATGGGGTATGATTTCCTTCTTTGCAGTACAGGGAGGCTTCTTCTCTGTTGTTTTGATGTTGTAGTGATTTCTTTCAGGGATGGAAATCTTTCTGCTGTGCAAGGGCAGCTGCTGGCCACCCTGAGCTGGCAGGCAGAAGACGATGGGTTTGTTTCCTGAACATAGGCATCTCTGGGTTTCATCCCTTTTCTTCTGTGGCCTGACATTGTGGGAAATCCATTCCATCCAAGCTACACACTGCCTCACTAAGTTTTTAGGAGCCTGGCCTGGAAGGGGACAGATGATATAATCTACCTGACAAAACCCATTCTTATTTAGTCTTTATACAGTCAGTGCTGTGAAATAGGTGCCTTAGAAGGGCTGCAGAGAGGGATCCATTCACCCAGCTTATGACCTTCCTGCTCTCCACAAGGTGACCCACTGAGCTTACATTGAATTAATGCATCTACCCCTCCACTTTGTGTATGGGGAACCAAAAGTATGGTGCTTCCCCTCGTGCCACTCAGGACGAATTTGCTTAGCCATCTCAGAAGGACGGACACTTCATGGAGGACAACTGTGAGTCCATCTTTAGTTGAATAGCCTAATAACTGAAGCACTCAGAGACCCCCGGTACTGCTCAGCCAGGGCTGAACCTGTGTGCCAAGAGAAATGATGTGCCATAAGCTGGTCTGGGTGACAACTCTTTAGACCCAGGGCTGCTTTTCAGCGATGCATTTAAAAGTCATGGGGCCACATGGGAGAAGAAGAAAACAAAGGGAAGCCTGGACTGGTGTTTTAGGCATCCATGTAAAGATCTGAGGTGACATCCCTAGGGCTGGTTTTTGTCTGATCTAAAATGCAGACATTGGAGATCATAGCCTGGAACCTATTTCTGTCTCAATTTGGGAATGGGCCTTAACTAATACTCAAAAGATACCCTTTTCTTCCTTGTTTTTCTTCTGGAGCCTTTTCTCTGCATGGCATTTCAGCTTCAAGAGAAGAGCTGGAGAATGCTTCTCATCCAGGAAAGCTTAGGAGATGGTGATTAGGATGCTTGTATAGGAGGTGTGGGTTTAAATCTTCATCATGTTTACTAATGGGCAGACCCCCTGTGAGCACTCTCACTTTAAGACGTTAATGTACAAGTTGGGCATGACCACTGTGAATGGACTTGTACTCTGTCCTGACCTTACATAGCTCTGAAGGTTTCTCTAGAGGGTGGAGCTGGATTTTGGGTGGCTGTCAGCTGAAACTTGAAATGCAGTGAAGAGTTAATTAGAAGGTAAGGCTTGCTACCGTAGACTAATGATTCTGAGCTAATAAAACTTCAGTCTGCAGAAGGCTTTAAGGTTATGCAACTGAGTTGCAGAGAACGGATGGATTGAATCCCACCCTAGAGAAATCTCCACACAAGTAAGACACATTTGTGTGTTTTATGGAGTGGCTGTAATCTGTTTGCACGTGATTTTAATTCTTTTGCTTACCAGTTCAAATAGTATTGCCTGCTTTTATTGCAGTATTGTAGAGTTTCATAGTTTTTTTGGCTGTTCAGTGTCTAAATCTGTGTGTCTTTATTCTGCTATTTTCAGTCTGTCAATCCTGAGAACTGTTGAACTACAGAACTGCAGGGTCAGACTTTGGCATGGTTTATGATGATTTAAACAATAGTACTGATAAATTACACTTGAAGTAATGTATTACTTTTGTATCGGTATCAGAATCAATGAGAACAGAGTCTGGGCCGCAGAGGTTGGTTTGCTTTGATTAACAGTAGTGGCAGTCTCTGTTTTGGAGCCTTTAAGATTATCAGTGAATTGTCAAGGTTTAGGATTTATACATCCTATATGTTCGGAGTAACTGCTGGGATGTTAAAAAACAGTCAGACTGGTAGTTCCTGTATACAGCAGAAATTATGACTTTACCCAATGTATTATCCTAATCCATTTTGACTGTTATATCAATTATCTTACTAGACAGCAATTGGGGCCTTTTACAAGACATAATACAAACACATATGTGAGCTTCACTATTATGATCTTATCAAAGTTGCATTGTGTTAACATGTTCTTGGGGTTTCCTTAGTATTCACACAGAACCCATTCATGCTCTGGCTGCTCCTCCTGCATTGTTTCCTGTTAATGATGCTAAACGCCTTGAGAAATCTGTCTGGGGGCTTTGCTTCCACAGACAACTGTCTGTTTGGGTCCTGAAAAAACAACTCGCACAACACATTGACAAAGTACATGCAGTACTGGGATCACAGTATTAAAAATGTAGAGGAGACAAGGCTATCTCTGCCATGGCATGCACTCTTGCATTCATTGACATTCATTACCATTCATCAAGTATTTGGAGGAGGCAGAGGCGTATGCAATTTTTAAGATGCTTCTTTGCAAACTTCCTATTCAAGTTGGGGGTGACCATTCAAGCATGCAACAATTATTTTATCAAGTTTTATATGTAAGTCTGATTGAGATAGGTAAACAGACAAATGGACTGTCAGTGACATGTGGTGCCTCTGGTCAAATAGATTGAATATGCAGCCAGGAGATGCATGATAAAATCTTAGGCTGTTGAAGTCAGTGGTCAAACTTCTAATAAAATCAGTCGCCTGGATTTCAACCGTTCCTTATCTCTGCTAACATAATGTATAACTGGATCTGCTGGTTGACTGTAAGCTGTATAAGTTGTGCAAATAGCCATGTTTGCACAAAACTTAGGTCATTTGAGGAAGATGATGCATACGTGTTCAAATTAGGCACCAGGTGAACAGAAACGTTATGTGACTCTCACATAGCAAGAATGGCACTTGAATCGTTTTGTGAATATGATAAATTTGTTATTTATGTCAATAAGTTTTGAGCAGTCACTCCGTGAGTAACAGGTGGGCTAGACTTGTACAGAGATACTGAGAGAAGATTTTTATTGATGCTTTTTAATTATAAAGCAACTTGTAGGTCGTATAAACAGTATTGCTTCTTAAAAATATACGTTTTCCCTTGTTTAATAATTTCAGTGGATTATTTGAAAACTGGAATATGGACACCTCTGTACTTTAACTGTCAGCAAATTTTTCAAAGATATACAAAGACATGGTTTTAAAAATGCCTGAATGATCTTGCTTTTTCATTAAGGATGTGCTCAGCTTTGGCCATAGGTAGATACATGCAGAGGGTACAGTATTCACTGAAACAAACTATTTTTAAGGCAAGTCTGAGTAAAATAGTGGCTCCATTGAAGTGAATTCAATAGCAAGACCCCAACTGACTTGGTTGGAATTAGGATTTTCTCTCCAAATGCTTGTAAATGATGATATATAAATTGGAAACCCTTTCTTAGTTATGCTAACAAAAAGCCACTGATTATGGTTTTGAGTAAGGGAAAGAATTTGCCCTTTAATCTGCAGCAAATCTTGAGGGAGAAGGTTTTGTGCATCATACTTTTTGTTTAAACTAGATCAAAATTCCTTAGGTAAAGGCAATGGCCATTGCACGGAGAGCAACAAAGAGAAATTATGTTATAGTTGAAGTTCACACATGCACACAAAAACGTTTCAAAATTATATACTTAATAATAATTTTGCTCCAAGCAGAAGCTACTTCATCTCTTTCATTGCTCATTTCAGGAAGTAGAAGGTGTCAGAGCCTCTGCAGGCAAACCAGATGCCATTGGTTTCCAAGAAAGAGATTATTAATCCTATCCTTCCAAATCACCACTAAGAAAGCTATTTAAGGGAGAAGTTTGAGCCATCATGATCCTTTTGCATAATTATAAATCATTGTAGTTTGCTTTGCATGATTAAAATTTCAAATAGTTCATTAAATAATGTCCCAGAGCAAGCTTTGTACATTGCAAAGCTCTGTACACTCTTCTTTACACTCCCAAAAGCCATTATTTTGAGTGTCTAATAACTGGGAGGCAGAACGCTACTGATTTATTTAGCTTCCTCATTTTTTGTTGGCTTCTTAGTTTTCATAAAAGTTTTTAGCGGCCTTATAATAAAAAGCCAGGGGAGGAATTCTGTCCTTCCTTTGCACTTTTGCAGAGCGAGCATTCCAGACACTTTGTGCAAGTATAGAGGCGGGGTCAACTGTAGCTGCATCCATTCTCAGTTTATTTGTCTTCTCCAGGTCAACATTTGAATACTTAGCTTGCACACTCTCCTCATTCAGGGCCACATAAATGTCATGGATAGAAGCTTTGAAAAAGTTCTCATTTTGAGTAATTTGAGCATGATAAGGCAGCTGAAGACTTGAAAAGGGCATTTATTTAATTAAAAAATGTCTTACTGGATTTATTTGGAAGCTATCGAATGAAATAAACATCTGGTCCAAGAGTAAATATGAGAAATTTCAGGTAACCTTTGAGCAGGTCTTACAACAAGGAGTAGAAGATGGGCAAAAAGAATGAACATAGAGCCTGAGTCTCTGTAACACTTGGAGCGATGGGGAATTGTCACTCCTGCGTTCTTGGGTTGAATCTGACCTCACTGGCAGCCAGCTCTATTGTGTCCCATGCGCTGATATTAGAGTTTTCAGTGTAGGGTGAGAGAGTGCCTAAGCTGTCCATCTCTTACTTTACATGGCTGTGTTGGGTCAGTCGTAGCCCCTCTGCCTCTTGCAGTCCAGTAAATGGGGAGGAAAAATAATTTTTTCTCTTTCAGAAACAAAAGTGATGTGGAAAGCTCTTTTTTTTTTTTACAGCAGTTCTGCTCTGTATCTCAAGGCTCCGGGTACTTGTCTTATGTACCTGGGCTGGCTATAGAATGATACAGTTCAGGAGGGTGCATCCTGTCTTTCCTTCTTCCAGTTTTCCCCAACACATTCCTTTTTGGGATCCTATTGATCAGCCAGATACCTGGGGATTTTCTAGTAACTAGTTCATTGTAGTTATCTTGCTCTATTGTGGAGGGAAGAGCCAGACCCCAGAGCCAAAAGCCATGTCAGCTTGAGGATGAGGGCAGAATCGTGGGATGTTTGAAGGCAGTTCCAAATCACTTCATTCCCTTCATATCCTGTCTTAAGCTGTGCGTTTGATTTTGCACTTCCAGAGAGTGCAGCAAAGAATTGGACCCACAGCATATGATTTAAACTGCTGTTGACATAAAGCTTGGCCCACGCAGCACTAGCACCAAGGCTGAGTTTGGGTGGCAACACATCAGCACCGTGAATGACTTATGAACGAAACAGAAATTTTTAAGGGGCTGCAGTGAAAAGTAGAGAATATTATTTATGCAGATGGAAATGTCTGTGCCCAGTGAGGTGCAGTGTTGTCTTTGCTAATCTCAGGTATATTTGTATTTCAGTGTGGATTTTCTCCTTCGCACAGAGGTTCTCCTTCTAGTCGGTCTGTCAATGAAGTCATAACCCCACGATTGACATCATAGTCTGTAATCATGGAAACTATTGCAGTCCCAGAAATTCAGTTTTATAGCAGTCTCTGAACGATGGGAAAATGAGCTGTAAGAGAGGAAGTTGCTGTTTAAACTCAAATATCTTTGGTAATTATCAGAAATAGAGAAAGTATTAAGACATGGTTCTGTAGGGCCAAATTGATTCTTGGTGTAGTACTGCTGAAGGCACTTGAGTTACCCCAGGGAGGAACTTACCCCCTGTGTCTGGAATGACTTGATGGCAAACATGTGAAGAGGAAGTGAATTTATGCTCCAGTTTAATATATTGGAAAGTTTTCCCTCGTCTGAAAGTCTTTCTTTATCTCTGAATTTCCTGGCTTTTGTGGATTTATATTAGATCCTTAATGTTATTTCAATGTATTTTTTCTGGTGTTTGATGTCTTTTGAGTTGTTTTTATTGGGGATATAACATATATATATATTTAATGAAAGTAAAAGCAATCTTCCATTGAGGAGGTCACAAAGCTTTCATGAACACTGTGTAGCTACCAAGTGCAAGGCGTCTCCTTATTCCAGATCTGTGGTTGTTGCTTGTGTAGCTAAAGCATGCATTTCAATCAGAAGATGCAAACGTCTCTTAAAGAACATTTTAGCTCTTATTTTCCTAAGTTAAATATTATTGTCATTTATAATTCTTTACAAAAGAATTGCGTCTCCAACTCTACATGTAGAGCGCTTGTAACCTCTTAAAATTAATGATTCCCTGGTGTAAATAGAACATCGATACATTATGATTGCTGAAACCTTGAAAAAGAATTATTTTTAAGACACTTAAAAAGATGGGATAAGCAATTACATGCTGTACCTATGTGCAAGTTCCTCACCGTTATTCTTTATCAGGATTCCCTATTCTAAGCCGGCTGGAAGGCACAAATTATGTACAAAGTCAGGCCATGGAGATGGAGGCTTTTGAGGACGCAAGTGAATGGAGAGTATAATTTGCGCACTAGCCAAATTCCTAGCGGAAACAGAACTCAGTTCTCCCGCACTTGCACAGGTCTACTGAGTCCATGGCATTTCCCCAGTTGTGTAATGGCGTAAGGGGACAAGGGGCAATGACCACAAGTTTCAGCAAGGGAAATTCTCATGGAGCAAAGAAAAAAATCCACAGTGGAAGGGGGTGAGCATGGGACATGCTCTGCAGAGAGGTTGAGGAATCTCCTTCCTTGAAGATTTCCAAATGTCAACCAGAGAAAGCTAAGACCAACCTGATCTAACTTTTGATTTAGAAGTTACCCAGCCTTGATCAGGAGGTTGGACTAAAGCTCTAGGCACCTTCCAATCCAAAATTGCAATATTTTTATGCTATGCCTGTCAATGTACTTGAGCCTGTTGTATCTTAAATCTTTTAATGACTGAGAATGTCACCAGGGTAGATAAGTTGATAATAGGGCCCAGTTTTTGCACAAATTCTTAGCTGATCTGTTTGGGATGCGTCAGGCTTAAGGCTTTTCCATTAGGTTTTTGTGGAAGTATTTAGGAAGATACTAGACTTGGTCAACATAAAGCCCTTCTGGTGCATAAAAGGAGAGTAGCTGCACGCTGGGTTCCTCCCCATCAAGCACAAGCCTGTCAGCTTTGTTCTGTTTTACCTGGGAGGGAAAGGAGAAAAATGATTTGAGAATGGCCAGAGCATGCTAGGGCAGCTCTTTTTGCCAAGCAGCTGGGTAGAGTAATTTGTTGTGGAGCTGACTGGCTTTCCTCATGTTCTTTCTGATTTACAGTAGTGAAATGACAGGTATTTAAGTCTTGACTACTTACAGGTTTTCTTTTGTGGTGGATCAAGCCTGGAATGAATAGTAGAGTTGCCCCAGCTTTACTTTAACTGTCTATCATGCTCAGCAGTAATTGAAGAGGGGGGTACAGAGAGCCCTGGTTCTGGAAAATCTTGGTGAGAGCCAGATGGCATCCCAGCACTGCATGCACTCTTTGCTTCTAAGAGGAAGAGATTTTCCCCCATTATTAAGTGGATTTTTCACCCTTGTGTTGAGAATGTGCTGCTCTTTATCTTAAATAATGAAACAAAGGTGAAAGACAATTTAATCTGTGTTTCTGTTGTGTCAGCTAGAAGAGCAGAGCCGGGGGACCAAATCTATCCAAGTGCACTATGGTTGTTCTACGAGCAGTAAGGCAGGGCGTATGCCAGAGAGCTGTGTGCTGCTGGCAGCACTACCAAAGGGCCGAGAGGGGAAAGACCTGGGGGCAGCACATGGATGGATTGGGAAAGTGGGAGAAATAGACAGCAAGGATCTGTGCCTGTAACAGGACCAGCCATAAAGGTACTAGATAATTTATACTACTCTTGTTCCTCTATTGCACTTGCTGTTGAGGTATCTGATGTACATACAATGACAGGCTACACTTCTTTGTCTGTTATGCAAGGGAGGGGAAGCTAGTCATTGCTTCAGGAGAGAGTGAACTGGCATGGTTAGACACCAAGTTGCAGTGATTCAGGAGCCATCTGGGATGCAATCAAGACACGGTTGGCTCCGGGATCTCTGTTGGCCACAGGACTCTAGGCCTGTAGAGTACGAGTGCTCCCACACGCATGGACTGCACGTCCAATACTGGCCATGTGGAGCCACAGGCTCTCTCCTCTGCTCTGACCTTGCCTGCTACAACTGATGGACAGATTTGCCACCCAGCTGCTTCTGATGGCTGCTGCAGTCAGAGAGAAGAGAGGCTGCAGTGGTCAGTGAGCTGCTGGGAAGGGTCCTCGCTCACAGACCCCTTAGGCAAAAGCTTCAGCAGCAGGCCAGTGCTTGTGCTGCCACCCTGACACTGCAGCTGGCCAGATTTGTCCATGTCCTGTGACTCGCTGCACCCATGTCACCTGCCAAAATGAGAGAGTGTCCAAGTCTGAGCATTAGGTGTATCTCATGGTGAAGATGTACGAGCAGTGGTGGCTCTGTGCATCTTCACCATGGCATTGTTTTCCAGGGAAAAAGAAGTATCCACATATTAGCCACAGAATAGTTGCTTTTTTTCTCTGTTGAGAGGGAAAGAGAAGCACAAGATTCACAGTAGTTTGAATGTGTTCTAGAAGTACCTATCAAGATGGAATAAATATGTTCACGGCCAGTAGACTTTTCTGAACATTGCCTCTGGACCAGAAGTTGTGAAGGAAATTCTTCTATCCCTGGTCTGTGATGGCACTGTGTGAACATATGTCATAGGTCAGGTTTGTGGGAAAGTTTTTTGTTGTTTTTTTTTTTTAATTTCTGTGAATAGTTGCAGGAAAACAGCTTCTTTTTTTTAAGAGTTCATCTGCTCAACTTGTTTATTCCCTATTTGCAGTTTTATTGATTTTTTTTTTTGTGACATCATAAGGATTTCCACAGCAACCTATTACGAGGTTACAAACAAAGGATTATGACTTCAGGTACAGAATGAACAGACAAACTCTCAAGAAACAGGCTTTCAGGCAAATGACCTTATTAATAAAGAATGAGAGGGGAGGGGAAAAATCCCCAAACACCTGATGTGCAGTATGAATGGATGTGATTCAAGCTGAACAGTTGTTAGGATTTCCTGTGAGGTTATAGCATTATTTGAAGGCAATAAAAATACATGAATCAGCAACAAATTATTTTTTCACATCTCTTTTATAAAAGCTGCAGTTGCTATTTAAAGCTACTGTGTTTGTCAGAAAGAAGTTACCGCTTGACTTGTGTGTTGTTTCAAAACAACACAAACCCCCAAGGTATAACTATTATTGAAAAAGACACTGTTGATTCCTCAAGGAATTTGTTGTGAGGGCATCCATGTGTAGCTGACAGCCGTGATGAGTTTCGTGCAAAAGCTTCCTCAAATTGTCAGCAGCAGATATTTCTGATTAATGTTTTTGCATTCACTGTTGGAGTGACACGGTGAAGGATTCTGCCAGTAATAATCTTACCTTTGATGCCAGAAGTTCCTAAATCTTTTTGATGGTGTTTCCTACTTCCAACTTCACTTTTGGGTTTATGGCTCTTCTTTCACTTCTGCTGCTTATTGGGGCTCATAAACCCCACTTGAAGGAGTCATGACAGGCCTCAAGGTTCAGGAATGTCTGCCTTATATCCTCACCAAGTGGATAGATTTTTAATTCCTCCCTAATACATTGGAGTAATTAATTTATACAAGACAGGAGATGCAGGACTGAGTCCATGGAAAACATAATTTGGGAGTGCAGCACACTCTGTGGAAAGGGACCTGGCAGTCCTGGTGGACAGGAAGCTCAACATGAGCGAACAGTGTGCTGCTGCGGCCAAGAAGGCCAACAGGATGCTGGGTTGCATCAAAAAGGGCATCACCAGCAGAGATAAAGAAGTCATTATCCCACTCTACTAAGCACTTGTCAGGCCATACCTGGAGTACTGTGTACAGTTCTCGTCCCTGCTATACAAAAAGGATGTGGACAGGCTGGAAGGGGGTCCAGAGAAGGGCCAACAAGATGATTAAAGGACTGGCAGCCTGCCATACGAGGATAGGCTGGGAGAACTGGGTTTGTTCAGCCTTGAGAAAAGGAGGCTCAGAGGGGATCTCATCACCATGTACCAGTACTTAAGGGATAGCCACAAAGAAGATGGGGACTCCCTTTTTACATGGAGTCACATGGAGAGGACAAGGGGGAATGGACACAAGTTGCTCTTGGGGAGATTCTGATTGGACATGAGAGGGAAATTTTTCACAATGAGGACAGTCAACCATTGGAATAATCTCCCCAGGGAAGTGGTTGACTCGGCCACATTGGACATTTTCAAGAGTCAGCTGGACAGGGTGCTGGGCCATCTTGTCTAGACTGCGCTCTTCCTAGAAAGGTTGGACTAGATGATCCCTGAGGTCCCTTCCAACCTGTGATTCCGTGATTCTGTGATAAGTAGATTCTGTGGCCATCCTTTTGTGTTTGTATCCCTGTAGTCCTTGTTTTTATTTCTTGAGCAAGTTGCTGGGAATGCTTACAAATCACAGCAGCTCTGGGAGCTTGTTTCTTATGCTTCTTTCTGGCTGCTAACAGAGATGGAATTCTGTCCATGCCTTCCATGCCTGTGCTCTGGCCTTGGTTTGAGGCTCTGTGCAGAGTTCACGGCCCCAGTTCTCTACAGATGGGTAACTGCCACCCTGTAACCACTTCATCTCCCTGTGGCAGTCATCTTCTCCCCCTATCCCATCCCTGGGCATCTTTACCAAAAAGCACCTGGAAAGGGATGACATGTTTATGGAAACTTAATTAAATGGGCAGCATATCCTGTGTGGAGCTTTCATCTCTCCATGCTTTTTCTTCAGCTTCTTCCTGTATCAGACCTCCAGACAGGATTCATAGTTATGAACATGTCAATTAATAAAGTTGATGAGTTACGAGAGGTCTCACCTTGTATAATTGTGTTTGTGTTCTTCAGGCATCTTTGTCTTACTCTCATTTCCCGCTTCTGATAACGACAGGAGGGGTTTCTGTGTGGGCCAGTCTGGGCCATCGTTCTAACCCTAAAAGCGTTCCGAATTTCCTTTCCCCTTTAGTTTCCCACGGGCGCTATTTCTTAGTTTCTCAGAAATATTTCCCCTAGGGTTTGTCTTATTTTTTTCTAGCATTTCAAAGTTTGGACAGGGACTCTCCGCTTCCTGGAGTTTTAATAATTACATCCTCTGTGCCCAGCCATGGCCTGTTAATGGAGTCATATGCACCGGGTTTCATACAGCAATTTTCTTTTTGTGGGTCCCGTGACAACAGAAAGACTTTTCACAACTGGTGTGGGACTAAGAACAACAAATGCATAGGGCTTTTCCCGGGCAGTGGGACTGGCTGGGAGGGGTTGCTGACTTCTGGTGGTTTATCCATCCTGAGGAAATGGCTGGTGTGAGTTTGCTCTTCGTTTTGATGATCTGAGAGGAAAAGAGGTAGAGCAGTCCATCTGGGGAGTGGGACATCTTGTGCAGGCTGTTTTAATCAGATTTCTTGTGTAACCTTTACAATTGTCTGTCAAGATGGTACCTTTTCCCTTTTGAACATCAGGCATTTTTAGTAACTCTGGCCCCAGTACAGTTTCTTCAGGTGCTTGAGAATTAAGGTTGTATAAAGGCAAATGTACTGGGCAGAAGTTGTTTTTAGGGTTGTTGCAGTGATACTGACACCTTTGTGGTGTCAGTGGGTGTGGACTATTTTCCGGCTCTGGGGGCAATATCCAGCTAACTAGGATAGATGTGTAATTGAGGTGAATAACCGCTTTTCCTCATTGACTAATCGAGTCAAGGTGAGAGGTGATGAGCCATCCCTTGAGCTGCCTATATGGTCTGAATATAAAGCCATGCCATTAAAAAATGGGAGGACTAGTTTTAAGGTTCTCATTTGATTCTTCTTCCCCCTGTTGCCTATCACCGTTTTCCTTTTTTTCACCCTGGGCCAGGCCTTCCAGCCTGCTACAGGTTGCTGTAGGCACCTCTTTCTGGTTCTCTTTCACCTAAGTGAATCTAATGTATAGGAATGGTGCTTTTAGAAATATTTACCCTAGTAGGCACTGCTTTCCCTGGGCCTTGTAGGAAAAAGAGCAAATACTTCAGCTTTGTGAGGAAACGTGCAGATATCAACAGGTAGTGTCTGCTGAGGTTTTCGCATGCCAGAAAGGACAAAGAGGATAAAAAGAAAACCCGTTGCTTTTATCAGGTACTTAGAAAGTCTATGGTTGTCAACGAATAAATGCAAACATACAGGTCTTCACATTCCCAGTCAGTGCACACACCTGAAGCACTCCAAAATCCTGCTTGCGGTTGTTGCAGTCATTCACCTTTATACACACAGAGCCATGTTTTAGCCGTTATGTGGGTGGTTATTTTAGTCTCAGTTTCACAGTAACCATACCTGGAATGATTACACCAGCAACAGTGCGAAACATCAAAATGCACACGGCAGCGATGAGTGGCGTAGGCTGGAATCCTCCATGCCCAGACCTCTGCCGCAGCCGTGCTGCAAGTCAGAGCTTCCTGCAGCTGGGATTGCTTAACTCACAGGCTCTAAGTAAGTAGCTTCTGTTTCATTTTGAGCACCGTAACATCTTTGCTAAAAAAGAAACTGACTTTCCTGCAGCTTGTGGAGCAAGGGTTGGAGACAAACATATTCACTAATAGGTTTAAATGTTAAAAAATTGAGATTAGTCTCATGTTTTGGGTTTGATTTTTTTTCAGCTTCTCCTTAGCTGCTTCTCTTTCTTAAGCAAGTATTTTATTCCATTAGCTTTGGTGAAGAGTACTTCCAGAGGCTAGTGGGAATGTATTTTAGCGTTTGTTAGTTAAATAGTCTTCAGATGTTATATATGTAAAACCTCCGTGGCCAATGAGTACATTTTAGTGTATTTTTGCAAGTTACAAAAATACTTACAGGCCTGTGGTCATTTTGTAACACCTGAATAATGCCTTCATCTGCTTGAAGGAGACATCAGGACACTGTGAGTGGCTGTGGTGAGGAGTCGGGTAAGGATCAGTCAGACCTGTTTAATCAGAATGAGACGCTGAATGAGAAATAAGAAAGAGAGAGCCTTTGTGTGAATTGGATGCCATCTGGGAAAGAACACATCGACTGGTATGTGGCTAGTGAGGTCCTTAGAAGTGCCTGTATTTGAGCCGTTCTTCTATACACATACACACAGAGATACACATACATCTTTTTAAACCAAAAAAATTCCAAAGGAAGAATCTTTTATTGTAAATATTAGAAATAGAAAATATTAAATTGTACAGAAAATTCAATTGTATAGATCTAAAAACAATAAGTTGCATAGAAAATAAAATAATATTGCAGTTAAAACTTTTCAATCCTAATGTTTGTATGCCTGAGTGATTAAAAATTCAGGTTATACTTGGGAAAAAACCCACAAACAACCTGAAACCCCGCCATTTGCTGTTCCCCAAAGCTTGGAAAATATGCAAATGCTAACTTAAAGTCAATCAACTTTATCTCCTCCTGGTGTTCCTTTCCTCAGAACCAGAATTTTAGTGACATCCTTTCCTGTAGAGACACGGCAGTAGTCACCCCTAATACTAAAACCATAATTTTAATAAGTTACTTTTCATGACAGCTCCAGCAGATATCAGCGAGGACAAAATTTTAACCTCCCCAGAGAAATCTTCTCTTCTTTTTTTAGTTGTGATTTTTACTTCATCTTCAAATAGCTTGACTTTGACTCCTGAATGTGTACCGTGGTATCATTTGAAAAGTGCTGGCCAACCTTTCTGTCTCAGTTTCAACTGATGGAGTTACCGTGGCAGCTCCTGTTTATGCCCAGCTGTGTGGGGAATGTACTCAGGTCTGGAAACTGAGTTGTCTGTGGGTCAAGTTCCACTCTCAGGGGGTGAGGGGGTCAGAGCTGGTTTGTACCCGCTAGTAGCAAAGTTACTTAATTTCATATTTCTCTGAAGGAAAGGAGTCCATGTTGCTCCTGAAGTCATACACAACCCGACAACATTTATCAACTACTTCTATGTCCTTAGTCACAAAAATGTTGTATCTCTAAATAGAAAATGATGTGGTACAAATCCTTAAATTATTGAATAATATATATGGAATAAATAATATGGAGTGCTATGTACAGAATATATAAAACGTATGGAATGTGCTAAGAGCAATGTTTAATGATTTGGCAAACAATCTCACTCTCTGTGCATGCAGCAGGGGCTGCGTTTAATGTGGCGTGTCCTACATGTGGCATTCAGCTCCCTGTGACTTTTCCATTAAGTTCACTGACGTGCGCTGGTTTTCTTGAAGTGCTTAGGAAAAGGAAGTTTTGCAGTAACTAATCTCTTTCAGGAAAATAATGATAATGTAGCACTTTACAAAATAAATATGAAAGGTAAATGTTTGGTGGGGTTAGTGAGAAGAGTTATGGTTAGGTAGATAATCACAACTGAACAATCCTGTCTTGTTTGCTTACTCATAGTGCTAATTGCTGCCTCAGTTTTTATTTTAAAAATTACAAGTTGATATGCTGCTTTAAAAGGCATCAATTTAACTTACTGAGCAAATGAGCAATGATAGTCTTTCAAGAATACTTGTTAAAGAGTCATTTTCTAGTACCACAAACCGAGGAAGTAATTTTAAATGAGTAACTAACTAGTAGATTTAATAAGTCAGCTAATGTACTCTTTAAAGGAATGGAAATAATTTAATATCAAACTAAAATATTTGATAAAAAACCTATTGTACCTTCATCCCTCTGGCTCGACTCAAGTATTTGAAATCTGAGGAAGAGTGTTCTGTGACTTTAGTGCAGGTTAATCAGATTTTTACAAATACATTAAACAGTTAGACTGGTTGATCCTTTACGGTATGGTTCTTACAGGAGATTATGCCGGTAGATGGTAATTTTGACCTTTATTAACACTGCCTTCTGTCGTGGTCAGTGGAGATCTGTGAACAGTAATGCTGATGTAAAATTGTCAGTTTGCTATTACTTTTAAAATGGCTTTTTAGTACTAGAATGCCCTTAGCAGAGCTAAGCAATAAAAGCTGTTTGTTCAGCTAAAGTCCAAAGCATTTATTTTAATGTTTGTCTTTTAGGTTGAGTTGCAAAATGTTTTTGTGTTTAAATCGAAGATGACAAGCTCTTTTACATGAAAACCATTTTCCTTCACTTGGACTGCCAAGTGTTTCTCTCATCTATTTCTAAGTGGCTTTTGTAGGTCAGACAGGAGAAGTATTAGTGAGTTATCTTAGCCTGTTGCAATTAAAATCACTTCCTTCACATAGCAGTAACTGTATTTTATGGCTTTAATACTTTTTCTTTTTATATATTAAAAATCAGCATAGCAACAGTAATAGATGCACTAGTAGTAATGAGTCATAAAATGAATGCAGAAAAACACCAATGGACATGTAGCTGGTTTTCAGTAGTTTTTTTCAGTGTTTTTTGCTACTTTCTTCCCCAAGAAGGTATTTTGTACATGTTAAATGAGCAGGGCTGAAAATTCACTTTCATAGAAAAGTCATTAATGATAGGTTATAGTAGAAATTGATGTGACTGTAGAGCTTCTTTAGCACTTTTTCTAAAAGAACTAATAAATAATAGAAAAATATACACTTTTGAAAGTATCCTGTATAATGCAGTGGCAAAGATATAATGATGTATTAAGTATACTAGGGTTGTGGTTTTTTTCTTTTGCTGCAGTTGATATTTTTTAACAGTAATGACATTAATGATTCAAAGATTTTTGTAATTCACATTTTTTTCCATCAGGGGCTTGAGTGTCAATATGCAGGACAGCATCTGAAATGCTTACAGCTTTATTCTATAAAAGCTGTCAGCATAGGTTCAGCACTTTCAGCACATTTAATATAAAGAATACCAAGAACCCAATAAAAACTAAAAGATAAAGTGGATGTAATAGGAAAAACTGAACAAAGGAAAATTTAAATTGAATATCAGGAATATTTCCAAAAAAGCAAAATGTATTAGGCCGTGGAGCAGACTCCCCAGGGTTGTACTGGAAACCTCATTGCTTTGAGACACTTGAAGGAGAACTACCAAACTGAAATGAAATTGGAGTTAAGCTCAGCTGTGCCTGCTGAGACACTGCTAGCAGAGCTGTGGTCAGCAGAGATCACAGCAAGTTTAGCTGCTTAATTTCCCCACTGCCGTTTGCTGCTCTGGTGGAATCCAACCCACTCATCTCAGATGCTCACCTAGAAGCACACCAGGTTGCTGTGTTGATGCCCCGCTACAGTCGCTCCCATGCTTTCTTAGTCTAGGAAGGTTTCTATGGCAGTATTTCTCAAGGTCTGCCCGACTCCCTCCCACTGTTACAGTTGTGACTTTAAACAGATGTGAAACTAGATGGCCTCTGCAGCCACTGATTTCCCTTACTCTTTCTCAGGTTCATGTTGTCCCAGAGAGCCAGTCCTGACAGCAGTATGATATTCTCATTCACTCTTAGGGATGTATGCTCTGTGAAAGAAAATGGACGTATAAGGTGTCTTAAGATGCCCTAGCTTATAGAGACCTAGGCAAAATAGTCCATGTTCACATATATTTCCCGGCTTCAGTTTCTTCGCAGATTGATGGGGAAAGAGCAAAGTCATATGAGAAGTCTGTGATGTCCTTTTTGATGCTTTTGTTCTCTCATGATCCATGAATTTGCTTTCTTCTTGGCAGTGAATTTCCATCTTCCTCAGCTAATTCAGCAGTGAGACATGTTTCCCTTCTAGGAAAGTGTGCTTCTCTTTCCTGGTAAAGCCTCCTGTTCACAAGTACTGTTCCTGTCTGCCTTACCTTCTTGTTTTTAAAAGCTTTCCCCAACACCTAGTTTTGCTGTTCTGCTTTTTCTTTAGACCTTGGGTTTCTTCCCAGATACTGGAAGAAATCTGGCTGAGAAAAGGTAAGAGTCAGAAAGAGCATCTGACTGATTGTGGACAAGCCAGAAAAATCCAGTGGGACTGAGCATGCACAAAATAAAAGGGGCAAACAAGAACATGCTTTCAGGCTGAAAGAGCTGGTAAAAAAAGGGTTCATAGTCTTTAGACAGTCAAAAACCTGAGGATAACATACGTACAGAAGTAATTAGTGTCGTACTTGGGATTGCAGGGACACAATGACTCTTTCCTCTGTGTCTTTCATTAGGAGACCTAGCCCTCGGTTGGGAAGATGGGGTGATAAAACAGGATTGAGTGGCAGAGATTTAGTGTGAGAAAGTGGAAAAAAGAAAATGCAGGGATAGTGTATAAGAGGCCTCACAGAAAGAAAAAAAGAAAAAAGTGCGGGTGGATGAAAAGGAAAGGAAAGAGGAAACAGACACTAAGGAAAAATGGAAAGAAAGATAGGCTGTAATCTACGGTACAACATAAAAGAATGGACGAGTGGAGCAAAGCCAGAGGGGGTAAGAAAAAGCAAAAGATTACATTGTATTATAAAAAAAGGTATTAGAAAGTCAATGGGCAATCAGTGAACTAGATGCGGTGAAGAGTCTTTTGCAGTCCAGACTTCGGTGGTTCTGTGACATTAAAGCAGCAGAATGAGAGAGGGAGCTCAAAGGAAGGACAGAGAAAATAAGAATTCAAATGGAATAACAGACAAAACTCCAGAGGAAACCCCACAGTTTATGAGTATAAACTCACAGAATTCTGAGTTTATACTTGCATATTTAAATGGAGAGTCAGTGAAGCTATCCGCTGATTAAGATGTTATTCATTCAGGAAGCTGTACTGAGCAGCCCTGAAGACAATGCTAACAGGCTGATCTGGAGCTCAATGTGGTCAGCAGAACTGTCCCACTCTATGTTGGCTTGTTTCCAGAGCCTCCAGACCGCTCAGCCGAAAGGCAAATGCAAAACTTTTGCCATTACAATTTGGCAAGTGCTTCTGAAGCAAAGGAAATAGTCATGAGCGTGTTTTGCCCACTGACCTGCCCTCTGACTAAAATGTTGGTGTAGGAGGAGAACTCTTATATAAGAGCAGTGAGACAGAATATTTCTGCTATTAGTGTCCATGGTTAAGGGGAAAAGGAAATAACACAGAACTGGTTCAAGCATCGTCACCCAGCAAACTCTGCACACTAGTATCACTCAAGGAGCATTTTGATAGCATTCCTATCTTAGGTACTCAACACTGCAACGTACTTCTGTCCCTTAATAATATCAGCTAGAAAGCCAGCTACCACTAAGAGTCCAGATACTATTTTCCAGTTTCTCTTTGTTTCGTTCCCTTTCAGTAGAGATGGGTTGATTATTTATAACAGGTTTAACCCTAATGGGTACCAGATAACCAACAATTGCAAGCAAGTTTAGGTCTCTGTAACTAATCAGGAGTTGCTAAAACGCTGACATTCCTTGACCATATCTGGTGTGCTGTGAGTTTCCAGCTTCATTTGATCAGTAAGTTACTCTTCATAGTCTTTCTGGAAAGAGAACTGTATCTGTATTTTCACATCCAGGCTCTCCACCCACTTGTGCCATATGTTCCATTTAAAGTTCCAGGACAGGAAGTATAGTAGAGATACCTTTCACTTTTACATCTAATGACAATTAAGTGCTTTACATTGAGTCAGATTTTCAGTTTCCCAGTTCCAGCATTCCACAGATGGGACTTTCAGTCAAGGAAGTGGGAGTTAGAGAAAGCTTTGCCTCTTACTCAAGGGTGCTGATTTTGTAATTTTCCTCCATTACTATCCAAGGCAAAAAGAGGCAAAATGCCTTTTATCTGTTGTGGATTTTTATTCCTGTGGAAAGATTTTATAGACACAGTCTAATGTTTTTGGAGGATCTAGGGGTCTTTGTTACTGTGACCTTCTCTTATGCAAGGGTGCTGAGCTCTAGGGGCAGAAGCCAGGTTGTGAGTGGAGTTGGAGAAGGGTTTGTAAAATATTTCTTAGCTGCAATAGCTCCACCAAGTTATTGCATTTTATACTGAGGATTCCAGCATGCTGCACTCACTATTTAAAAGCATTTTTTGTAAGTTGGAATAAATAATCGGAAAACTGAAGAGCAGCAACACTGAGGTCTGCCAGGGTTGTAGTAGGTGCTGCCAGCAGGGTCCCTAGTCAGCTCCCGTAACAAAACCTCATATTTTTAAGGAGTCTTGATGTCAGTGTAAGGCATTATGCTGTGTACAGCCCAAATATCCTGTAGAAGGATGACTGTATCTGACTATATAGGTCTATATATGACTATATATCTGACATACATGTCTATCTTGCATGCTATTTGCCTTTTATTCTTTTAATCTACAGAAGGTAAAGGCCAGAGGACTATAGACCAGAGCCTATGATGTTACTGAAATTGCCAGAAGTTGAAAGGGAGTATGTCAGAGTAGCGTTTGTGCCAGACTCATTGTCTTCATACCTCGTGTAATTAGAAGAAGGGGAGGCTTCACTTTTATAACACAGGTACACATGCAAGAGACACCATGCAGTGAGGTAGAAATAGGCAAACAGATCTTAGGTGTATTTGCCTGACTTTTTTTTAGGTTTGATAATCAGTCTATAATAATTAAGAAAAGGTTTGAAAAGGCCAAGCATAAAGTAGTACTTGTCACCACCTAACATTTACAACTTCACTATACGTAGCCAATATCTAACAATTATCAGCCTAACCTTTGCCACTTTGGGCATGACACCTCTAGTTGTATTTTAGTGCTGCTAGGGGTGCTTTCTCCACAATTAAAACCACATTTCTAGTCTGTTTTTGAAAAATAGCATTCCTTTTTTTTGCCTGCAAATTTGCTTCAGGAAATAATTGTGGTTGTCATTTATGGTACTTCGAACACTAACTACCTGATCGCATCTACAAATTAGGCAATTAGATATCTAAGAACTAGAAAATGAACCTGTGAAATAATCCTCACAGGTATTTCTGGAAGTAAAATTCCAACCAAAGAATTAATGAGGCCAAGCCCTTTCAATAACAGCAAAAAGCCCAGCGCCTCTAAATCAGTTTTCTCACAAAATGGTTATTGCCGTAACTTTTGTTAGGTGAATGATGATACAAACATGTGATTAATCTGGAAAAGCAATGACCTAAAGCAATGATTAACAGTATTGACAAAAGCAATACATGTGTAGAATATAAATATCTTAATGAAACTAAAGGTGTTAATTAAAGGTGCTGGATAAATAGCCTCTGAAATAGTCTTCTGCATGCAAATAAGAATTTGGTCATAGCCGGAAGAATTGCAGGTTGGCCCACACTGCTCCGCCAGATTGCCTAAATCTGCTGAAGGGTAGATTAAAATACAGGCTCCAGAGCCTTTTCTCTGAAATCCTCAAAAATGTATACTTGAACTGAAGAATAATATTCATGAGGAGCTGAAGCTGATGCCCCAGACTCATTTGCTATAAGTTAATCAACCAGCATTTAAAGCCCAGCAATACTCAGGCACTGGTCATTGGGTCTGTACTTGAATGCACAATTCCAGAGCAAAGAGTGTTTTATTGGTCCTTGGGAAAGCAACCTCAAATTATCCTATATAAAAATAGCATATAGAAAATCCAGAGAGTCATAGTCATACTGGGCAAAGATGTCCTACTGAATCATCCTCATTCTCCTACTTCACTGTAGTTTCTGCACAGTCATATCTGAGTTTGTAAGGAGGAACAGCATAATACTGAGGTTAAAAGGGAATTGAAAGAGTCAACAGAGTGTAGTGACTTTCACTCAGGAGGAAGACTGCTTACAGACATCTTAAGTGTTCAAAGTATGTATATACCAGCTATCAAAAATACTTCAGAAGGATTATGAAAAGGCTACCATTTTTAAGGAGATGAGTGGAGAGGACAATTTTAAATAAATAGTCTTCAAAAAGTAGAAATCGTGTCCAAATGAAGGAGAAAAGAAAATATGTTTATGTTGAATGTGCAGTATGTTAAATGGGAAGCATTGATGCATGCCTAAAAATTAGGGTGCTGAGGAACAGCCTGCTATTGGCTTGGAAGTACTAATAAAAACTCTTTAAAACATGCTGGAAACAGGAGGTCATTGAAGAGTCTGTAGAGGCAATGAATCTTGAACAAGTAAAAGGAGAGGCTGAGTAAGGCAAGGCCACAGGAGTAGAGAGATATGAATTCTAGGCACCTTAGAAGGATTTAAGATTTCCGTGCTAGGACCTTTCTTTACAGAGCATGATTTTGGGGAGCTGCCAAATGTTGAAATGCAGGTGAACGAGTTTTCAAACAGATCAATAAATTAGTAGTGACAAATTGCCAGCACCAAATACTGTTCTCCAAAGAAGTAAAATCAAACTGAAATATAAAATCTCCAGACTTGCTACAGCAAAACCCTAACTGTAGGGCATAGGGTAGGTGGCTCACCACCAGAGAAGGTGGTGGCAGCCATTCTGACACCAAGAGAGCTCCTGGAAGATTAGGCTAGTAAGTCTGATCACCACACCAGGCAGTAAGCTTTTTCAGAAAGGAATTGTGTATCACAAACCTGTTGGAATTTTCTGAAAGAAAACTAGTAGGTGTGTGGCTAGGGATGGTTCAGTTAATGTGATGTGTGTGGTCATGTTATTCATTGAGTGCTTTTAAAGGAATTAAGCGGTCAGGGAATGAGAGAGATCTGCTGGGCTACTTTGACAATGGAGGGGAGATATCAGTATACTTCCAACATGAATTCTGCTGGGACTTATGCTGATCAAAATTAATGTTTCTGAAGTAAAGTTATGATTTAGTGATGATAAAAATTATTTAGATAACTAATACTAAAATGGTTTATGAGTAGTTGAAGAAGGAACTCATGGTACTGAATGGCTTGGGAATGCAATGGCAGGTGAGACTTTGTGTTGCTCTGTTCAGGCTAATGAGAAGAAGCTTATACAGAAGATATTTTAAACTCAGTGGACTTAATGCCATCTCCCACTTCAGAAATGCCGGAAGCGCCATTCCATACTTGCCACGTGTACTTTTCCTCAGCATCCATTATTAGCCACTGTCTGGTCTGGCACTACTCTTGAAATAGATTTTTTTTTCTGACTCACTAGAAGTCCTCTTATGGTCTTAATTTCTAGTTCAGTATGCCTCTATATTATAGTAACTATTTCAATAATAAAAAATTTCTGCTGAAATAACAGTTTCAACATATTCTACAATAAGGAATATGTATTTTGAGGGATATAAAGTATCTGGGACCCCTGGACTGGAAGAGTCTCTCCAACTTTAATTAACAACTTTTTACATGACACAAATCAATATAATAATTTCTCTTGTATGTAGAGAAACTGCAGTTGTTTCTGTGTGCTTCCTGCCAGCTGATTGCCTGTTTGAGATGTGCCAGTATATGGTAGGATGCTACAGGAGAACTTTTCTGAACACTGAATAGAAATATTAGCATTTTTAATGAATATGATGGGTGTAGGACGATTTGTTCTGTACAGCATTTTAGTTCCATAGCAGCATACCTACATCTCCATTTCCATTATTGTATATACATATACCAATATAGATGTGTCTCTGTGAGAGAATGACCCTTAGCATGTTGCAAGTAAGTTCTGTAGATTCAAAACTTATCATATTTATATCCAAACATTTCCAAATGGTCAGGGTTAGTAATACATAATGAAGTGTATTTATTCATCAGACAGGAAGGATTGTGAACATGCTGAATTTCAGGTAGAAGTTACATTTGGATTCACTGAAATTTATCCCAATATCATGCGGTAATAAATACAGGCAGAGCAAGAAAATAATGCCCTTACTGCACTGCTCTTCTCCCTCCTCAAAAAAAAACATCAAAAAAAAAAAAAAGAAAAAAAAAAAGAAGAATTAAAAGCACCCTTTCAAAATGACAAGTCAGATAGTCCTGTGGTAGAAGTCTGCTGAGTCAGTTGACCTTTTCCACAGATGATTTTGCATAAGCACAATGCAAAAAATTTAAATTGCATGATTCAGACCTAAATGCCCTCAGTGGGTGCCAGGAGGTGAACAGCACCACTCTGCTGGGCTGCCAAGCAAGGAAGCAGGTTCCCAAGCGGATGGGGCAGATGGGTACTTCTGTCGCAGCTCTCCTCTGGTGCTTGCAGCAGCTTTCCGTTGCGCAGGGACAGTAGGGAAGTGTTGGGTTAGAACATGTTCTGCAGTACTGCACAGTTACTGTCTTCACCTTATTAGAAGGAGTTTTTTCACTTTTCTCTGGTTTATGTCAGTGGAATATTACAGGAGTGAGAGATATTTTTTCAAATATATTGAACTAGTACAGACTCTTTAGCCCCTATAACATTTGAAAGTGTAGTCTTTACTCATTGCATCAATGTCTGAGCACTTCCATAAATTAATGTGGCCCAAGCTGGAATAGATACAAGGAAGTAATATCCCCTTTTACAGTCAACAAAAATTAGGGTCGTTTTCTTGCTCAGAAATGTATGGAAGGTCTTTAGCATAACCAGGAACAGCATTGAGATCTACCAGTTCTGATCCCCACAGGGTTGTTCCTCCTCCGTGAACTACTGTACCATAACACGAAGCCTTTAAATAGTGATTTGTGAAATTGTGCATGTTAAAGTAGATTTATATAATATTTTACAGAGGTTTCAGTCAAAGATGGGGGGGGCCAGTTACACGTTTTTAAAAATATGTTTATGTTCAGGTTAATTCAAGCCATGAAAGCACTGCCAAATAATGCAGTGCCTGCCTCTCTCATGTTAATGTAGCTCAACGGTGGTTTAATTTCCGCATTTTTTTTAACTCTGTGGAAAACAGCAGGTATTAAAGTAGACATAAAAAACTACTGAGTGTGCAGATCTATCCGGGGCTCTATGCAGAGACAATGTGATGACAGTGTTTCTGTTTTCACCACGAAATTCCACTCCAATTCCAATTTATGTCCAGTTACTGAAGCTATCAGAAGAGAAACTAGATCCTTTGAGCTCCTGTCTCCTTGGCTGAAGGGGACAGTTTAACAGCAGGAAGACCGTGTTACCATTT
Source organism: Phalacrocorax aristotelis (assembly GCF_949628215.1). NCBI lineage: Eukaryota > Metazoa > Chordata > Aves > Suliformes > Phalacrocoracidae > Phalacrocorax > Phalacrocorax aristotelis. The sequence continues at coordinate 180,728,658 of NC_134276.1, read as the reverse complement.
GACAGATCCTGGGTTTCCCAAAACAACTGGAATGTGGTCAGGAGCAATTTAGAGCAGCCTAGGGCAAAGGCGGGTTTCTGCAAAACTGATTTAGCTGGGCCTGCATATGCAGTGCATGATTCCTTAACGGGAATTTAAGAAGCTTAGTTTAAAAAGCAAACAAATGGTAAACAAAAATAAATCATTGAGAATACCAGAATACGCACTTTACATGCATAGCACCAGTCTTGGAAACACTGGTGAAACAGCCACAGGCTGTGTTTTTTTTTCTGGTTAATTTCTGCAGATCTATAAAGAGGACATGGTAAAACCTACATGACTGTCCCCAGTTTTACCCTATCTCCTCTGCCTTCTGCAGAACGAACCTTCGGGGAAGCCAGAGCTCCTGAGGAAAGATTGCAGCTGAGCTGATGTTTTGCAGGGGAGCACAGAGACTTGGTGTGTGGTGATTCCAGTGCGGGTGTTTCCAAAACGTGCTCATGTTCTGTACAGGCACAGGAAAGGCTTGCAGTCAACAAGCCAGAGGAGGAAAGGGACCAAAGGGATGAGCTGACACCATGTTTCAAGCCATTGCTGTTAGGGTCCCCTGTCTTTGCGGTAAAGTTATGTGACTGACACTGGAAAGTTGAGATAGCAACAGTCTTCTTCCTAGAGCTGTGTTCTGAAAGGGCATGCAGGATTTTTAGAATGCCTGAGTTCATGCCGTCATCAGAAAAGCAACACTACTCTACACTGAGTTGTAAAGGACAAAGTCAGGGTGACTTCACATGTGTTGCTTGACCCTCAGAGCAATAAGGATTGCTGCTTACCCGAACAGTCAGGCCAGTCATCAGCAGTTTTATGAGAATAAAAAGGTTACGTATAAATTAGTGGACTTGAGAGTGTGAGCTTCTAACTCCAGATGTGCACCCCAGCCATGTTCCAAATCCATGTCCAGGCAAGTCCCAGGAGCAAACCAGCCTCTCTAACTCTTCCCTCCCCCAAAACACACACACTTTTCTCTGTGCAAAGGAAACCAGAACCCACGGGCCAGAAGGGAGCCATGGCGTGCTCAAGCCACATCTCTGATCTGGACAATTGGCACACCACAGCGTTCAGCCGCCACTCAGTCTAGACGCAGCCAAAGGAAATCTCAGGTCTCCTCCAGACTCCACTGAGCATTCCTCAGCCATCCTGGAGGCTCTCTTCTGCTAGCCAAAAAATGAGAGTGTGGAGGGTGTGAGGAATGAAAAGGAGAGTCGGACTGGAAAAGGCACACAGGAGAGTAAAATGGATAATTAAAGGTGTAGAATGAATTTCTGGTCACAAATCAAACAGAACAGAGCTCTTTGGCCAGGAGGGAAGGTGGCTGCGGGTAGGATGTGTTCAGAGGCGTCTCAAAAGTCAGTTGTGGCACACAGAAGGGGACATATTCACAGATAACAGAACTGGGAATCATTTAATGAAACAAGTAGCTGATAGGTCTGAAGGAAACAAAAGAAAATGCTTTTTCACACAAGTCATATTGGAACCCCTTATTACAGGATGGTGTAGAAACTGAAAGTTTTTATGTGAATTCAAACATTAATTGGACAGATTCAGAGAAAGTGATTTTTATCTGGGGCTATTCAGTACCAAAGCTTAGGTTCAGGAAGTCCCAGAGCCATAAATCACTGAAAACTGAGGCAGTGTTATGAGAAGTGTCACTATGTGCTTGTCTTACTCATACGCTCTTCCCTAAGTGTTCCTCACTGGCAACCATTTCAGAAAGGATACTGGCCTTGATAGTGTAACTGGAATGCCCGTTCTCACCTTGTTAAGAGAGTGGAGAAAATATAGCATCTGAGATCTGAATAGCAATGCAGAGATTTTGCTAATAACGTGATACTAGTAACCAACTAAACAAGGCGTTACTGTAATGAACAAGAGAGAATCAAGCATACCATATTACCAGTCATTCATTTTCACTACAAGAGACCTTTGCAGTCCTACTTCAACAGTTTGGAAACTCTGTGAGGTCTCCGAGCTCCAGGTACCAAGTACTGTCAGTTGTCAGTGGAGTCCTTCTGAGAGCACACTGCATTCAAATTGGCAAAAGCAGGATTAGGTCATTTATCCCTCTTCCCCCCAGATGAAAGTGCTTATTTAGGTCACATGGAAAATGAGTTTCTCCTTTAACAGACATCACAAAATTAGTACATGATAAACTGCATACAGGATTTTGTTAAATATTACTTTTGAGCTGTAATTTTGTTAGGCGGTCATTTGACTCTTTTGACACTATTTCAAAGGTGTAAATTGAGAGTCACACTGCATCATTTGTTTATATTAAAAATGTGCATTCATTTGCTATGCAAATATGTATTTCTTTGAGTAAGATGCTGCAGCAGAATATACCTGTGTTAGGCACAGAAGATAGTGATCTTGATGGGAGGCTATTTACTACAATTCAGCCCCAGCCTGTGACATCTGCTTTAATGTCCTTTGGGGCCTTTCTTGAGCTGGGAGGTTTGTGCCAAACTGCATGTTCACTTGTTAGTTTTATGAGGTGAGAATAAGAGGATGCTAAAGAGCATTTCTGCTTGTAATATGTGCTAAGACCTTGTGCTGTTGAGGTGAAATGGATTAACATACTGTCTCTGTTAGCTAAAATTCCCTTGGTATTCTTAAAGCTTGGTATAAAAAAATGATTTAATAGAAAAGTTGAGCTAATTTCAAATTTTTAGGCTTTTTTATCTTTATGTTGTGTAGATGAATAATTTAGTATGGTCTGATTTACAATTAAAAGGCAAACGTGAATTAAGAGTATGATAAAAATATATATTTTACTTGAAAGTGCTTTATATTTTTGTAATTTCTACTTAGCTAGGCCAGCAGACTGTAGAGCAGATGGAGATAGTCAACACTTTATAAGTAATGTAAAATGTAAATGTATAATGATAATATAAAAATAGTCTCTGTTCCTTGGTGTTCGTCTTCTTTGCCCCTTAGTTGTCATTTCTCTTAAAACATCAAAAACTCTCTCATATAAAAACTATATATGTGATTTAGAAAAGTGCCTTGGTGGCCGTCAGAAGTTATTCTAAAAGAGGACGTGTACACCAGGCTTCATGAGATTGGCTGAGAATCATAAGAGACTTAAAAGAGAAGCTGCTTTTATATTTGCTTTCAGGATTTTGAGCATTTCCTTTAAAAATAGTTTAATGGTGATGTATTTTAATATTTTTATATGCGCATTTGGCTCCAGCATCTGAGAGTTTAAGAAACTCACCAAGTATCACAGGACACATCACTGAACTTATTGCGCCAGCCTTTCAAGGTAGTAGCTCCCAACTGTTCTTCCACCAGCCTTCATTGCCATCCTCTCTCCTCTTCAGCATCCCATCCACTCCCAGTCTGGACTGATGCTTCCATAACCTATCTTGCTGGCCCAACTGTCCTCTCTTCCTCCCGTTCCCTTCCTCTCCCCCAGTTCCACCAAAGCAGCACAGAGCTCAGCCTGATCATGATGTCTCAGGGAATGAGCTTGGGCTCTGTGCCACATCTCACCTCTGTTGTTGCCACACCTCACCCATCAGGAATGCTGCATTTCTGGAATGATGGTTTTGACTGGCATAACCCAGGGGTATTCATATCCATGAGTATTTGCAGGCTTAGATTCATGCTCACAAGTACTCCGGTCAGTACAAGTGGCAAGGTAAATATCAGAAGGTGGCAAACATGGCCAACACAGACCCGGCAAATGAAGCAAAGCCTGGTTGCCACAGGCTAATAGCAGGAGATACAGTGGTGCTTTCTTTTCTGAGGATACATAGGCAAGACAGGGATGCATGGATTTAGTGTACCTGTTGTAACTGGCATCCCAATGGTATGCATACTGGTGGGGCAGGATGTAGATGAGGTAGATGATGGAGCAGGAGCAGTGCTGGAGTGTCTGCCAAGTAGCTTGTCTCCTGAGCTGAGGTGATGTAAAGTAGGAAGAATCCATCTGTGGTGAAGATGTTCTCTGCACCAACGAAGCACCTATCAGGGCTATGTTGGAGAGCTGCAGGCAAATCATAGAATCATAGCATTGTTAAGGTTGGAAAAGACCCTTAAGATCATTGAGTCCAACCGCTAACCTATCACTGCCAAGTCCACCACTAAACCATATCCTCAAGCACCACATCTACCCTTCTTTTAAATACCTCCAGGGATGGAGACTCCACCACCTCCCTGGGCAGCCTGTTCCAATGCCTGACAACCCTTTCGGTGAAGAACTTTTTCCTAATATCCAACCTAAACTTCCCCTCGTGCAGCTTGAGGCCATTTCCTCTTGTCCTATCGCTTGTTACTAGGGAGAAGAGACCCACCCCCGCCTCACTACAACCTCCTTTCAGGTAGTTGTAGAGAGCTATAAGGTCTCCCCTCAGCCTCCTCTTCTCCAGACTAAACAACCCGAATTCCCTCAGCCACTCCTCATAAGACTTGTTCTCTAGACCCTTTACCAGCTTCATTGCCCTTCTCTGGACACGCTCCAGCACCTCGATGTCCTTCTTGTAGTGAGGGGCCCAAAACTGAACACAGTACTCGAGGTGCGGCCTCACCAGTGCCGAGTACAGGGGCACAGTCACTTCCCTACTCCTGCTGGCCACACTGTTCCTGATACAAGCCAGGATGTCATTAGCCTTCTTGGCCGTCTGAGCACACTGCTGGCTCATGTTCAGCCAGCTGCCAACCAACACCCCCAGATCCTTTTCCTCCAGGCAGCTCTCCAGCCACTCCTCCCTAACCCTGTAGCGTTGCGTGGGGTTGTTGTGACCCAAGTGCAGGACCCGGCACTTGGCCTTGTTGAATCTCATACTGTTGGCTTCAGCCTAACGATCCAGCCTGTCCAGGTCCCTCTGTAGGGCCTTCCTGCCCTCCAGCAGATGGACACTTCCTCCCAGCTTGGTGTCATCTGCAAACTTACTGAGGGTGCACTCAGTCCCCTCATCCAGATCATCAATGAAGATATTGAACAGGACCATCCCCAACACTGAGCCCTGGGGAACACCACTCGTGACTGGCCTCCATCTGGATTTGACTCCATTCACCACCACTCTCTGGCTTTGGCTGTCCAGCCAGTTTTTAACCCAGCGCAGAGTGCACTTTTCCAAGCCATGAGCAGCCAGCTTCTCCAGGAGAATGCTGTTGGAGACAGTGTCAAAGGCCTTACTAAAGTCCAAGTAAACAACGTCTGCAGCCTTCCCCTCATCCACTAAGCAGGTCGCCTTATCATAGAAGGAGGCCAGGTTAGTGAGGCAGGACCTCCCTTTCATAAACCCATGCTGGCTGAGCCCGATCCCCTGGTTGTCCTGCATGTGCTGCATAATGGTATTCAAGATGATCTGCTCCATGACCTTCCCTGGCACCGAGGTCGGGCTGACAGGCCTGTAGTTCCCCGGATCCTCCTTCCGACCCTTCTTGTAGGGGGGGTTTCACATTCGCTAGTTTCCAGTCATCTGGGACCTCCCCGGTTGACCAGGACTGCTGATAAATGATGGACAGTGGCTAGGCGAGCTTCTCTGCCAGCTCCCTCAGTATCCTCGGGTGGATCCCATCTGGCCCCATGGACTTGTGAACATCCAGGTGAAGGAGCAGGTCGGTGACTGCCACCTCTTCAACAACTGGAACTTCATTCTGCATACTGTCTCCATCTCCCAGCACAGAGGCCTGACAACCCTGAGGATGACCAGTCTGACTGTTAAAGACTGAGGCAAAGAAAGCATTAAGTACCTCAGCCTTCCCCTCATCTTTCCTGGCAAGGTTGCCTTCCGCATCCAACAAAGGAGGGAGATTCTCCCTGGCCCTCCTTTTGTCACTGATGTATTTATAAAACCATTTTTTGTTATCTTTAATGGTGGCGGCCAGTGTAAGTTCCAGATGGGCCTTCGCCTTCCTAATCTTTTCCCTGCATAACCTCACAACATCCTTGTAGTCCTCCTGAGTCACCTGCCCCTTCTTCCAAAGGTGGTAAGCTCTCCTTTTTTTCTTGAGTTCCAGCCAAAGCTCCCTATTCAGCCAAGCCAGTCTTCTCCCCTGCCTGCTCAGCTCAGGGCCCATGGGGACGGCCTGCTCCTGCGCCTTTGAGACTTCCTTCTTTAATAACATCCAGCCTTCTTGGACTCCTTTGCCCTCAGGACTGCCTCCCAAGGGACTCTGTTAACCAGACTCCTTTACAATCCAAAGTCTGCTCTTCTGAAGTCTAGGGTAGTGGCTTTGCTGACCCTCTTCCTTACTTCTCCAAGAATCGAAAACTCTATCATGGCATGGTCGCTGAGCCCAAGACAGCCTCCAACCACCACATCACCCACCAGGCCTTCTCTGTTCGTAAACAGCAGGTCCAGCGGGGCACCTCCCCTGGTTGGCTCGCTTACCAGCTGCGTCAGGAAGTTATCTCCCACACACTCCAGGAACCTCCAAGACTGCTTTCTGTCTGCTGTGTTGCATTTCCAGCAGATATCTGGTAAGTTGAAGTCTCCCACGAGAACTAGGGCTAGAGATTGTGAGACTTCAGCCAACTGCTTGCTTCATCTGTCTCCTCATCCTGGTTGGGTGGTCTATAACAGACTCCCACCAGGATGTTTCCCCTATTGGCTTTCCTCCAAAGAGCTGGATGCCCCCAGTATAGCACCAACAAAGTTTTTTATACTAATATAGGTTAGTGCTAAGGGACAGCGTTGGGGAAACATGACAAATCCACGCTGGCAAGCTGTAACCCATTATTTCCTACAGCCCCCTGCCTCGGGTGAGAACAGCAGCGCAGGGCTGACGCCCATGGGAGGTCTCAGCTCCAGCAAACAGATTCTTCCTCTCCAGCCATTCTGTGCTCACTCCCCACAGAGCTGGCCCGACAAAGTCCGTGCAGGTCTCTGGCCAAGAAAAGGGTCCACAGTGTGAACCATTTTAAACACCTGTTATTTTTGAAATGGCTGGTTCGGTGTGGTAACATTAGAAGTAATGAGAAAGTTTGATGGTGAGTGATGGGTGGTTGTTCCAGAAAGTTTGCTCCCTAAGGCCAGAGCTGTGCTACCCATACCAGTAATAGCATACAGGCTTTTCCAGAGGGCTACGCAGTTACTGCCTGCACATCTGAGAACCTCCTGCATGTGCCCTGTGTCTGCACAGGGCTGGGTGCTGCTGCTGCTGCACTGGCAGGGATGCCCGGGCAAAACCAAACCGAGGAGCCCCTAATTTAGGGCAAGGCTAGGCATGCTTCATTTCAGTCGCTGGCTGGTGAAGTGCCCACGTGTGGGCTGAGCATCTTAGACACCTGCTTGCATTCTGTCTGGGCTGTGAATTTTCACCATCGTGCATGTAATTTAGCATGAAACAATTCTTCTGATTTCTTCAGTGTCAAGCATCATGTGAATTCTGTCTAGAAGGCATATTGTTCAAGCAAAGAGTGAGAGACAGCTGAATCCTTGCACACACAGCATATGTACCTGCTAAGCTGCCTTTTTATGACTGAATACGTTGGTCATTATTCTTTTATTTTCCCTATCAGACTAGCTGACTAGGAGATCAGTGTTTCTTTGTAGAAATGGAAGATATATACTAAAAAGCATCCAGATGTGGTAACCTCATTTTTTAAGAAAACATTAGTATGATTTTAAAACAGCCAAACCAATTATTTTTGAAATATGGTAAAAATCATTTGCTCCCTGGCTGACAGCTGTGTGCGCCAAGTTCTGCTCAGTGAGCCAGCTTTACAGCCAGTTGTAAACTCTCGAATATAGGGGTTTATAATGGAAACTGCAACTCTGCCTTCACCAAGGCTATGCAGACACACTGCTGTAATATCGATTTAATTAGACACTGCACAGTTATTCCTGGTAACAAAACTAAAGGGCATGCAGCATTTTAGCATCACACATACTGCTTTTATTCAGGATACTTGGCAGGTGAAAATTTGAAGGGAAGAACTAGAAATAAAGGCTCTAAGCTGTTTGAATTCCCTCCTTGCAGCACTGGTTTGTGAAGTGATTTATTTGAGCTGCAGCCTATAGACCATACATCACCTTCCTGGTTGGCTTTGTTGGCACCTTGTCACATTCTTGCGGGCTTGAGGAATTCATTGTTCTTGTTTGAACTGATAAGAACAAAAAAGGATTTTCTGCCGGAGACCTTGGGAAAGGCAGAGGGGGAGGAATGTTGACATGAAACAGCAGGGCTGCACTTTCCCAAGCCTTTCAGCCCGGCACAGCAGCCCACATTCTTCCCTAGCTGGGGAGCCAGGGCTTGAGGTGTGCCTAGTGCCACTTTACTTGCTGCTGCCCGTAAGCATGGCTCAGGGTGGTGGCAGAGCAAGGAGAGAGCAGGGCGATAGATGCTTTCAGGGCCCAGGGTAGGACTGCTTCGAAGGGAATCTCACATAGTGGCAGGAGATCACGATCACCAAGAGGAATGTGAAACATGGAGTGTCACTTGATTTGAGCCAGCTGTCCAAAATTCACCTCGCTGTGTGTGTGCCTTTTGGGAAAGGTGCTGCACTGATCCTTCTTCCTCTGTGGTATCCTTGAATGCTCAACTCAGGAAGGTGACTGAAAGCTCTTGGTTCCAGCTGTCACGTGAACTACTCTTCAAAGGTGGAACATGTAATGGATATTGAGAGCATCACTTTGCCTCTTACAAGCTTGGTAGCAAGCCCGGTTACAGACATAATATCTCATCACTGTCCTGGGGCCACTATCCTGGATGAAAACTCTAGCTGTTTTTTTTTTTTTTCTTCCACATTTCTTCAACATTATGAAAAAGGTGCATTTTGTTGCTCCTTCTGAAAGCACAAAGGTCACCGCAAGGGCTTGAGGCTTACAAAGATGCGCCGGTATGAACCATATTGGTACTCATGAGCAGTTAGCTACAAAAAATACCAATTAAAACCAGAACTTTTGCTCTGAGAATATGAAAGATAACCATCTGCTCCAAAGTTTTGCACCTGCTATGTGCACAGAGGAGTGTTTCACTCTTTTTATGCCTTCCAGGTACCTCTGGAAAGGAGGTCACTGCCTCCTCAACCTCTCTTATTAGGATGATATCAGAAAACCCTAACAGGGGCCGTCCTTAAAATAATACAGTCTCTCTTCATAATAATATTAATTAAAGAAAGGTAGCGCTTTACCTTTCTTCATGGTGCCAGATTTAAATTTTAAAATGCTGGTGACAAATAGATAGATGTGTATTACTTTTAAATATGAACAGGCACAGGGACATTGGCTGGTCAAGGTATGGCAAAGGATCTGATAAAAAAGTCCCTAATTTCTGCTTTCATGATAATTTTTCTTAGCATTTAGGCTACTGGTCTGCTGCTACAGGCTACATGGTGTCTGCAGGACCATCTAGCGTGATCCATAGACACAACATGTCACTGGCAGTACAGCCCAGACTGACAAAGAAAGCAAGGTTTTCTCTCTCCTTAGTGCTGTCGCCCAGTCATGGGGAAGGCTGGGGACCATTGCAGAAGACAAAGCTCTCTCTCAGACCCTTTTCATTCATGCTGTATCCTGCAGGGTCATGTGCCCACAAGATGCAGAAAGAGTTTGTGGTTATTTGAGTAAAAAAGGAATTGCGCCCACATGCATATTTGAGACCAAAAAGCATAGAATTACTGCAGGCAGGATATGGTGAAATGAGAGGAGAAACCAGCAGAATCCCATATTTACCACTGTGAAATACTGTCCTGATGTAATTCTTACATGTTTTTGATGATTCCTCAACAGTTTTACAGGTAAGTTTTATAGTATATGCTGACCTGGAAATATCTTGGGGCTACCAAGGTAGAAACAAGAAGGAAGAAGGTAGGGAGAATCAAGACAAGCTCCTTGTTTGGAGCCAGTGGCCAGCATCTCTCCGGGTTACTGCAGTGGAGGATACAAGCTTGCCTGAACTCCCTAGGCCTGCCACCACCCAGATAGGCTCCAGCAAAAGGGGAGCCAGCCTGGTTCCTACCAGCACCAGCAAGGCTCTCACCACCACCCTTTCTTCTACACCCCAGCCATCTCCTGCAGCAGGGGGCGTAGCAGTAGTCACAAGCTTTCCTTATCTTGCGCATGGGTGGAAAGAGAGACTGGCTACCCAGGTTATACAGCTATATGTAACCCAGAGCCAGCTCTGACTGAATCAGCATTGCTTAAAGAGCAGTTCCTGCCTGGCTTTCATTAAGACAAGAAAGACTCCTTTGCTGCTCTAGGCAAGGTGAAGTAGCCACAGTGAGAGGTGGAGGGTGTGTGTATGCATACATACTTTTGATTCACGAAGCTGCCCACTGACATAACAGCTTTATTTTGGTAGTAGCTGGTGTGAAATGGTCTTATAGCTCAAATATTAAGGCTGGCCTAACAGTGTTTTTCAGAGAGTACCCTTTGTGTGGTATAATGGATACTCTGTGGTTTTTTCCACTGTAAGAGCAGACTTGTGTCTACAAAGCCAGAAGAGACAAGTCGTGATTTAAATCAGCTGCTGTCACCTGAGGAGGTGGCTCTCACCAGACCACATCGCCTGCCAACCCCGGGTGCTGTGGTGAGCACCAGCTCTAAAGCTCTGCAGGGAGTATGAGCATTCCCACCAGTGTGGCTGTCACGGGAGGATGAGGGAGAGATGAGGCAGCAGCCAGGGAGAACAGGCTGATGTTGACAGGACAGAGGGGAAAGGATGAAGTGGCGATGGACATTGAGGTGGCAGTGGCAGAGAGCTGAGGTGATGTGGCAGGCAAAAAATCAGTGGCAAGGTGTCCTGGCTACAAGTAGGTTGGGAAACATCAGTGTATGATGCAAAACTTGCCTGCCTAGCTTCATGTCGTCAGTCCAGACAGTGTACTTTATGTGCCTCAGTCTTCATCATGTGTAAAATAGGAATGAATGGTAATCCTGGTCTTTCACTTTGTGAAGTGTTTTGAGTTCTTTAGATGAAAAACTCTTGACTAGCATGTGGGACAGAGGAAAACCTTTCCAATTGGGAAGGCTTGCTTCTGGATGTCCAGATCAGTTCTTTTGGGGTTGAGACAGGTAAGGCCATCATCTACCTGCTGCTTAGACCATGGCAATGAAATCTATAATTTAATATTCAGTACCTTTTATTGCCTAAGCGGGGTTCATATTTTACCTTTGTGACTACTAGTAGTGGCTACTGAAAATATATACAAGGATAAAATAAATACAAGGTATAAAGGCTGGCCGTGTGTGGATGTGTACGTGTAAGTCTATATTTATAATAAGTAAAGCAACTTATATATAGGGCAAAGCCTGAGACAAGTTTGTCATTTTTTTTTAAGTCAATGTTGGCTGATCTAATAAAAGAGTCTCTTTCTGCGTGCAAATCTTGCCTTGCTCACAACCTGAGCTGGTCAAATTTATAGTGACTATGCTATTTCAAACACAGTTTCTGAGATCGATGCTATTCTCTTTGCAGCATGGTGTCATCTTCCTGATATTACTTGAACAGGTATAAGCATCTTCAGCAACGTCTGCCAGAGAGTATTAGACACTAATTTGGAGGCAGGTGGAGTTTATGGTACAAATGCCCCGTGCACTTCTTGGCTTATAGTGCAAAGTGCTCCAAGGATCACATATCTGATCTGAGAGCTCCTGCTCACATGAGTGTTCCTCCTGAAGCTGGCTCAGGCACTGCCTTTGTGGGAGTTTTTAATGGTTTTTTTTTTTTTTTTCAGATGACCCCACATTGTCATCTGTTTCTCCAAGTCCAGCTCCTCTGACATTCACATTGGCAAGCTTGCCAGCTTTGAGCTTCGCCTTTTCTCGAGCTTGGAAGCTGCCCTGCTTTCCAGGGCTGAGCTCACTGACAGTGTATCACTGCTCTCTGCTGGAGAAGCACTGAGCTGGGCCAGGCCTCTCTGGGTCTCCAGCTGTTTGTCAGGAATGCAGGTGTGATGGCCCAACTGATAACCTCTGAGCCTTCAAGAGCAAACTTAATGCACAGCTTATTCCTGTTCCCCATACAGCACAATTTGGGGTCTTTGTTGTGCAGGCTGGAGACAAGAGTTTTCAGAAAGAAGATGAGAGAGGTAAATACAGTGATGCTGGCTGAATATAAACATCTGTGGTCACATGGACTCACTCCCTGGTAGTGCAGGATAACAGACACTAGAGTAATTTTTACAGGTTTCTCCTCTAGCCTGGAGTTTGATTTCCCAATTGCATTTGCAGTCGTATAATGTTCCATCTGTAAAATGTTGCTTCTGGTCAGATGCAATGACCAGTTTTGAGTGTATTGTTTTTCTACTGAAGGGGTGTAGCAAGCATGAGGTCCTAAGAGTTCACGTTGAAAGAGACTCATTCCGGTCATCTTGATTAGATTTTGGTAGTTGCAGAAGTTAATCTGGCTGTTGCATTGAGTCATTTTTCAAAGACAGAGGCAAATGGTCAGATCTTCCCCACAAAATGAAAATTATTTAAAATAGTCTTTCCCCCTTGAGACTCCCCCCATACATATCATGTACATACGCACATGATACATCTTCTAATTTCATATACTTTTGTAGCTCTGGCATCTTTTTTTTTCTCAAAAACGACTCAGACATAGATCATAAAAAGGCAGCTTTGCAACAGCTTTAAAGTGCTATTATACTCTGCAGCATTCCAAGTGAATTATTGCTGTGCTGTCAAAGAAAACAAAAACATTTGGGAAGGACTGTTTATTTTACAGCGGTTGACCAAAAGTATGCAAGTGGTTATAAAAAATGTAGACAGCTAAAGATGGGAGGTGCCATCACTCATTCTGTAACCCATTCACAAACCTTTGACACTGATTTTAGATTACTAGAGATAGAGCTAGTCACTTCCCACAGGAAAACACACATGCTTCCACATCACTTAAGTTATAAACAAAACACACCGTTCTCCCCTCCCTCACTCCACCTTGATCCTTCTTCCCCACTCACCCACATAGCCAAGCAAAACGCATGGGATTTCTATGTGTGTAGTCAGGCCTATTCAACCAACTCTTACTTTGAACTGTTTTCCACTATGACAAGGTGTAACTTGTAGAGCTGTGTATTTATTTGACTTGTCTTTCAGAGAAACCTTTTTATTAAGGTGGTGCCATTTGTGGCGTTATAGGGTATCACGTCCTATAATTAGACTCCCTTTGTATTGAGCTCCCACAAAAACTGTTGCATGCAAGTTGAAGGTAAGTTGGAGTCTGTATGCTGATGTGTTTGTCAACATCTTGGAAATGTGGCATGCAGTTCTGGTCTGCTCATCCTAGAAATAAAGTAATAGGACCGAAGGTGGCTCAAAGGGTGATCAAGGAGGCTGCCCTATGAGTGACTACCTGTGATGAATGACTGAGTAAACCGGGACTCTTCAGCCTGGGAAAGAGATGATTTAGAAGAGTCTACAAAGTTATGACAGGCATAGAGAGAGCTGGGAGGGATTGGCTGTTGACTAGCTTTTCTAAGACAGGAATGAGTGGAATCAACTAAAATCAGTAGGAGCATATTTCAGAACAAGCAGAGATGGTTCTTCACACTGTAGGTTGTAGATCAGAGGAACTCCTTGCCACAGGATGCTGGATGCTAACATTTTATGAGGGTTCAAGGGAAGACTGGAGAAATTCATGGAAGAGAGATCCTCTGAGGGTTACTAAACAGACAGAGACCACATCTGGCTGAGGAGTCCACCCAACTTAAAATAAAGGCTTGGAGAGTATCAGGGGATTATCCTTTCTTTGTGTGTCCTTTTTCTAGGCATATGCTTACAGAAAAAGACTACAGGGATAGATCAACATCTGTTCTGTCCTACTAGGAGAGTTCTTGTATACATAGCGAAGGCTAATAGTGGAGATATCTTGTAAGTGCACTCAGCTTCTCGTGCTGTCCCTCTTAACAGTAACGCAGGCAGGAATGAATTCTTGAAGATGCTGAACACCTTATGATGAGCATTCTTACTTTTCTGTATGTTGTTCTTATATGAGTGCCACACAGGATCAGCCTCCAATGACACGATACTAAAGGCTCAATCTTCAGTGCCATGTTGACTTCATTGGGAACCTGCCTGAGTAGGGGACCAGTCCAGGACAGTCTTAAATCCTTTGGTCAGGATCCTCATGAGCTAGGTTGGTGACCTTGGCATCCTCAAATACACCTCACCGTTGCCATCTTTTAATAACATCAGAGGCTATATACATGTCTTCAGTGAATCTAAACATCAAGTTGCCTGTGTTTGTCTATCAAAATAGATATTGTGGAAGCTCATGCTGTACTCGAGCACATTTACTGTGGCTTGTGTGTAAATAAGTGTGTTTATCAGGCTGATGCTGAGCCCACCAAACTCAGTGGAAAGATGGCTTTACTGAGGATTAGATCAAGCCCTTCATGCTGTCCTGAGGTGCTTAGTGGTCTCCCAACATGCCAACACCAAATTTAGTACTTCAGGAGAGTGCATGTCTTCCTAGAAGATCTGTATCTGTTGCCACTGCCCAGTGTGAAACAATTCACCAATCACCATCCCTTTCTGCTCAATCTTTCCTGCAATAAAACATCTGCCTGAGGCTTTTGCAAAGAAATAGTAATTGTGATTTTTATCAAATGAGACCATTAAGAAATGGAAAATGGCAGAAAAAGAAAGAAATGGCAGAAAAGTCACCACTGATTTAGAATGATCTTACATTATATTTCCTTGCTGTGTGGAGCCCCTGAATTAACCATCTTGCTTTGGTTGGTCACGGTGTTAATGTTGGTTGCGTGGGGGAGGAATCCTTAAAAGCAAAACAGTAATAGTCATAATAACATAATCATAATAACAATAAAAATCATAATCATAAGAATAATAATTTATGAAAAAAATCCCCCTGCAAGTCCTCATACTTACTGCAGAGTGGTAGAAAGATCAACCCTGGCCTGCATCAGTGTTTAGCCAGTATCCTATAGGAAAATAAAAAAGTGAAGGAGAAAGGAAGGAAGGGAGGGAAGGGAGGGAGGAAGGGAGGAAGGGAGGAAGGAAGGAAGGAAGGAAGGAAGGAAGGAAGGAAGGAAGGAAGGAAGGAAGGAAGGAAGGAAGGAAGGAAGGAAGGAAGGAAGGAAGGAAGGAAGGAAGGAAGGAAGGAAGGAAGGAAGGAAGGAAGGAAGGAAGGAAGGAAGGAAGGAAGGAAGGAAGGAAGGAAGGAAGGAAGGAAGGAAGGAAGGAAGGAAGGAAGGAAGGAAGGAAGGAAGGAAGGAAGGAAGGAAGGAAGGAAGGAAGGAAGGAAGGAAGGAAGGAAGGAAGGAAGGAAGGAAGGAAGTTAAAATAATGTCTTCCCACTGCCATACATACAAAGTACATGCCAAAAAGTACGCAGGCTCTGTGCAGTTGTTAATGAAGATCTGTTGATGAAAGGAGCATGTGAATCCCAGTGAACCTGCCTTTCATAAATGTGCTGGGATTACTGCGTCACTGCTGTTGACACATTTCCCTTCCCTGTAGGTGCACACCCTTTCCCATGCATTCCTGCAGTGCATGTGAATTGGGCTGAGGCATCCTCCAGCTACACCCCTTATGTGGAATTTCATTACAAAGCCAAGGTGGGGAGTATATGTGAGCTCCTTAACAGCTGTCCGGTCCTTTTGCCCTCTATTTACTACCCTAGTATGTCAACAGTGCCAGAGACTGGAGACTGTACAGTATTACCTTGCATGGCTACATAATTAAAGTCTGTCTTCTCTGACCAGAGGGAAATAAGCATGCAAAAGCCTGCTGCTGTTTGCCAAAAGCAACCTTAGTCAATGGGAGAGCGAGAGATGTTTTTGTGCTTGGTCTTTTTGCTGCTTGTATTAGAATCATGCGCTGCTATTTCTATCTGTTTTGCCAATTGGCATCCATCCACCTTTGCTGTTCATGCTCAAGCAGCCAGGAACACTACGGCAGGAGAGGAAGCCCCTTCTCATATGTTGCGGGCTGAGCTGCCAATGGCTTGTGTTTGTAGTCGATCCAGCAAACAAAACAAAACAACCCCATCAAATCAGCTGTGTTTGCTAATGAATAGGTCAGCTGAATAGTACTGGAGCAGTGTCCCGGAGCTTCCCTTCCTCTTCAGTTGCAATAAAGGCATTAGATTTACTGAACATCAAAAGCAAAAATGGGCATATGTTTCTCTAAACTTGAATAGCTATATTGTTAGGCAAAAAAACACCAGAAGAAAAACCCCGAGTCACTTACTACTCGAATGTAGGTGGAGGTAAATGAACTTGGTCTGAACTGATCAAGTTGATTAGATGATTTAATTGAGCTCCGGTATAGCGGAAAAGTAGAAATCTCTTCTGACCAGGAAATGGAAAAAGCTGCTTATAAACAGCCTGTAATAAGAAAATCTGAATCATTAACATGCATGTGCAGATGGGGTATACACTTACGTGTCTCATGCCTAAGTTATAGCCACAACAGAAATACTTTTATAGGGACTAAATAATAGTTGGGAGAAACAGAAGGGGTAGGGAAGCAAGAAAATCAGCCAAGTGATTGAAAACATCCTCCGCAGAAGTAGCCTGCAAATGACATTTGGGATGCTGAATGTGAATGGTCAATATGAATACAATTCTTATTGAAAAGCTGTTTGTCAAGCTAGTCATCATTTCAGGACTGATTGATTTGAAAGGATACACTTCCTAACAGGAACAGGCTTATCCCAGCCCTCCCCTATGGGAACAGTACCTACTGATGCTGGGGCTGAATTCTGCTCTTGGCGTCTCGCTGAAAAATGATCTTTCGGTTTTAATTCCACCCACTTGTTCTGAACCACCTATTTATGTGATCACTATGGGAGTCAAGGTATACCCAAGGTACTGTGTCCTATGCTAACCTTAGTGGAACCACTTGCTAGCTTTAGTTCGAAGACTCAGATCAGTCTGTTATGTTTTTCTAAAGCAACTTGCTATAAAAAATGATGGAAGGGAATATTTCTAACATGAATGGTAGAATCTTGTTGTAGTCAGACGGTTTTATTTCCAGAATTCATTGGTGTCTACAAATACTGCTTTCTTCCATTAAGACAGAGGTAACAGTGATTTATTCAGCTTTCTGAAAATTCTAGACTAAGAGAATGTAATGTATTTGGGGAAAGTATATAATCATTCATTTAAAATGGAGTGAGCCCCATTTTAAATAGCCTGTTTTTCTTCTGGTAATTAACTGGTATTTTTGTTCTCTGTCCTTTGGACCTCTGATTGGGGAAGTACTTCTTACAAAAGTGAAAATTTTAATATCTTCTATGTATACCACCTATTTGATGTGTAGATCTCTTGGGCACTGTATAAAGGAGAATGCCATTGTCCCATTTAGGAAACTAGGCATCTGAAAGTGACGTATTCCAACTCTTTGTTCCCTGCCTGGTAGACTTTGCTGCTTCTATTACCCTGAAATATATTTCAGGAGTTTAAATTATGTTATAAGGTACATAATATATTTTTCTATTCATTACAAATAAAAATAATGTATTTTGAAAAGTTTTATCCTTCAGCTGGGAGAAGAGAGTATCGTGAAGGTGTTTCAGAAACCGACAGTATGTTTTCTCAAAGACTGACCTTTCTCTTATGTGGAAACTTGCCAGCGGTTTCTGCCTCAGCTCTGTACTAAGGAATACTTTGAAAATGGAAAATCTAGTCAATGAGCTGATCAGATTACAGAAAAGGAGCAAGGGTTGACCCTGGGCGTTTCATGTGTTCTTGTTCAGCGTCTCTTCCCCACGAAGCCAGTCAGAACTGTGATAGCCACGGTGTGTTATTTCACAGAGAAAGCTCACAAAAGGAGTGGGACCTAGGATCCGTTTTGCTTGTTGGCTCTCCTGTGGTAGCCAGCCATGTGTGTGTTGTTAGCCCGCTGCAAATGGAAGGTAAAAGGCATCACATAAACTGCTCTCAGAGAGCAAGCATGTGGTCAGTAACCTGACTGTGTGCCTGTGATTCCTATTTTGAACTGACCCAGAGGCAGTCGGTTGGTAGTAAAAATCTACCTGAGAGACATTGGCAGAGAAAGTTTATGACATAACCGATATGGGAGCAGGGTTAGTAAAAAGGGGGTTAATTCAATGTAAATTGAGCGAAATCAGTCCAAGGTTTCATCCTAGCATTAGCAGGGTTCTCAGCGTAGCTGCAATGTCTCGGGAAGGTGGGCATTCACTTCTGGGATATCCCTGAGCGTGGGGTCTCTGGGCGTGGGAACACTGTGTACATAGAACAAAGCAGCAGAGCTCTGAGATTCCAGAGTTTAATATCCTTTGGGATGCTTTTCCTTCCTTGCTTCTATGGACAATGAATAAACCTGAGAGAATAATATAAGTCTAGATTTACTGTACACGTCTTAAGTCTCATATTCTTTATGGCACAAGGTAAGCTGTAAAAGGTCAAGGTTTCAGCTCTGTGTAAATCAGTATAGAGCCATCAAAGAAATTGGAACAGTGCTTGCAGGTAAGAACCACAGCATAATTTGGAAAAAAAATAAAGCTAGTTCTGTATTATTCAACTTTTCACTTTTCACTACCCTAAAGCAAGTAAAAACATCCAAGATTAATAAAGCTTTTCCAGTGGCCAAATGTTTATAATCATTTTTCAATCATTTAGAAGCAGACCAGTAATCTGTAGGGCCAGATAGAGATGCTTTTATTTGTGCCTTAAAGAATGAACCTTTTACAATCCTGAATCTCCAATCTTGCTCCTGTGTCTAGTGTTCTGGGCTGTCATGCCCAATCTCCTTATGAAAAGGAAATACTTTCTTTAGCATGGGCAGCAATTTTTGCACAGGTAAATAATATCAGCATATTATTTGAAAAGCATCTGAAAGGTAGGATTCTTTTGTCTGAAAGCTCTGCATTAAAGAGTTCATGGATTTTCCATTATTTTGCCAGGCGTACTCACTGTATTCTTCGTGCTATAGGTACTCAATGGCACCTAGTGGGTGGATTTAGCTGATGATGACTTGCAAGTGCTATGCACTATCTTTTATCTTTGCTTAAAACCCTATTTCAGGATTTTGTATTGTCATCTCTTACTGCAGTTCCTGGGTGACTTCTGCGTAAAATCAATGCCGGTAGCAAAGACTCTAGAGAAGGGCACAGAACCTCTCATTCCTCTCTGCATCTGAGGTAAAAACCTTTGTCACAGGCATGGGAGCTTGGCTGGCAGGAGGGCTGCTGGCTGGGCAGCTCAGGTGAGGCTGTGAATGTCGCTCTTGCACCCTTCTGAGAGTGCTTGCTGGTCCTGTCAGATCCCTCCAGTACTCAGCGACAGGGTCGGCAGCTCTCAGAAACAAAGGAAGAACTTCCATCTGTGGCTCTGCATGTTTTTGTATGTGTCCACTGCATGTTGAAACATCCAGAAGCCCATGTGCTTTAATTGAAGCATACCCCCACTTCACAAGTATTTATTCTTGCCTCAACTGCAAGTACAAACGCAGAACAGTATTACGCCTGATATCCTCTTTTCTCACCTTTTGCAAAGTGAAACGATGTGACCTGCGTGCTTATGTTCCTCAAGCTCCTCTGCAGTTAATACCTTTTTTCCCACTCTCCTGCCCACTGTAGACTGGGGCCCTGATGCTACAGCCTCAGAAAATAGGTCATGGTAGCTAGGCAGCCTCACAGCTCTGTTGCGCAGGGGTATCTGTTGCTGAAGAAACGTGCCTGTTGAAAGCGGGATTGTACTGATCAGCCGCTATGGGAAGGACGTATTAAGAGCGTGTCTACGTGTGGGTGGGAGGGAGGATACGGTGTTTGATGACCTTGCAGCACTGTGCGGGCTGCAGTGTCCAGCTGGCTCCACACGTCTCCCTTCCCCTCCCTCTTCCTCCACTTTAGCTTCCTACTTACTCCTTTTCTCCTTGACCTACTCCACCACCTATTTAGTTAGCCTGTGATTACAGGGCTCTAATGCTGCGCCTGCTTGTTTCCTCGGAGGAGAAGGAGGGAGGGAGGGAGCCCTGTCTCTCCCACTGACACTCGCCCCCGTGGTCTTGGCTGGGGGACAGCCGCTGCTGGCAGCTGTCTGGGAGGAACTCGCAGTGGTAGCAGAAGAAAAGAATTTGGCAGGGAGGTGAGCCACATGATTGTGATTCATCCTGCACTCTTGAAATGTGGCAGGAGGGCTAGGAAAGGCTTCGGGTGCCAGCACTGAGAGCAGAGACACTCACGTTCAAACATCACATTCTTTTTATAGTAAGCATGCCTCATAGGAAAAATATTGAACTTGGCCTTTCAGGATGAAGAAAATAGGCCCAACTGTGATTTTACTGCTTGAGTCACTCACTTAATCAGTTACTGGTTGCATGTAGGAAGCCTTCTATTAGGCTGACTTGGAAAAATTGCTTTTAATTAATTAATAGTGACACTGAGCTGTTTTTCAGTTTGCTCAAAACTGCTTTCATTTGTAGTTCCCTTTATGTAAAAACACTCTTAAGATACCATAATTCAGAAGAGTAATTGCCTTAATCCAGTCACTTGATGTAATTGCCTTCTAGATAGGACTCTTTTTTTTTTTTTTTTTTTTTTTTTTAATCAGGGGTTAGAAGTTTGCTGGAAAGGTGAACAAAGTTGTACTGGAATCATGATGGCTTTATAGGCCTGATTCCTCCACTGGGCGGCAGTTTCAAGATCATGTAAGAAATCAATTCCAGTCCAGCTTAAAAATTCTGGCTTTCCTTTTGTAGACTGCCTTTCTGTGAAAATCCAAAGTAATGAGACCATCTCCTTAGCCTTATTTTGACCCAGCTCCCTTGTCCGGCAGGAGGTATTTACAAATGCAGTTACGGACGTGCAGCTCAGTCAAGGAACACCAGTCTGCACAGCCCCGCGTACTCACAAGGCCCACGTTGGCTCAAAGGCTTATTGCCTCCCATGTGCCATAAATCTGCATCTGCATCCAAAAATGTATAGGCCACAGTGTATGGAAGTTCCTCTTCCTCGCTGAGTGTGTTTATGACAGATTTATATTGATGGCAGCAGTGCACCACAGCCACAGACTTCTATTATATTCAGGCTCTCCTAACTCAGTCCCTATTTCCTGTGGAAGGTGAGACAAGGTCCTATATGAATGAGGGGTGAAATTACAGCTGAACTTTCTAATTGCTGTTAGTACAGGAGAACCTTTAAGAAACGGAGCAAGACCTTTTGTGTTTGGGGCTACCTCTGCCCTGTCTTTGCCAGTTTGCATTATGTTCACTTTTTCCTCCCCTAAGAAAAGCCAGTAAATGTGTGCCTATATCTCTCATTATGTTTACAGATAGTATTTGAAAAGAAGGTCAGAAGTGCTTTAATTCTTGAAAAAAACCAGCCAGTTTCAGCTACCCAGAACTTTCAAAGTGTATACCAAAACACAAATGCTGGTAACTGTTATTTCAGGCCTCAGGCTTAGACATGTTACATTAACACTGTCCAGATTTCATTTTGGAAACAGTGCCTAGTCCTGCACAGACACATTCATATCCTGATGAACTCTGGGGCAGTTCGGAGGGGCAATCACCACATCCTCCGTCTGACCTTGATGATGACTGCTTCCTCCTGCCTCCCGTGATGGGGCTGAGCTGCTGAGATGGGGTGCGAACACTGGCCACAGCTCTGAAAGCGGAGCAAATGTCAAGTTTAGCTCTGCCAGAGTATTCTAGGACCAGATACTCCTTCATCCCACCCTCCTTTCCCTCTGCCCTCTCCCTGTTTTGCTTTGACAGCAGAGGAGGAAAAATGTAATGTTTACAGTAAGGTCTTCAGAGGTTCCTGGCGTGTGTTAGGAGTGGTGCCAGCATCTTTGGGGCTTTGAATAATCCCATCATGAAGCTGGTCTGATAAACCACAGTCCTTCTTCTGGTCTCATACTGATTTGGCACCACTGTTTTAATTGGAATAATTCCTTCTCGAGTCTAAGTCTAAATTGGGAACCAGAAGGAGGCAATGCTAAGTGGTAACCAGAAAGAGGCAGTGACACATCAACCCTTTCTCTGTCCTCTGTAAATGTTCTTTTTGTTGGACTTTATTAGCTTGCTGTTGTGGGATCTGATCACTTTGCGCAGTGACTGGACGAGAAGCAGGTCTCCCACGGACGTGAGCAGTACTTAACTCCTTGGAAGAGACTATCGAAGAAACTAAACCAGCCACAGAAATCATGGGGTGCCAAAATGCCTCCAAGCTGCCTTTCCACTTTCTTTTGATCTGTGCCGGCCTCTGAATCTAGGCCAGTCAGTTATTTCTTGCTTCAATCCTTGTTTCACTACAGGATTTGATGGCTTAGGACTTAATGGTTGTTTGCAGTGGTAAATAACTCTGCCTTTGATTGAAAGGAAAGTTCAAAATCTTCTGAACCGAATCGCCTCTTTAAACAGCCAGTCTTTATTTTTCACTCTAGAGCAGAAATCACCAGGGTGTTACTGTCTGTGTTTGCCATGATTCACCCACCGGCCACCTCATGCAGGGTGGTTTCATGCCATTCCTGCCTTGCGCCTCTGTGTCACCCCTTGTGCGGGAGGTTGTGCTGGTGGCTGAGCTGGCTAAGGTGTCTGCTGCTGGATTAACACAGTTTTTTTTGGTCTGACATATTATTGCAAACATCTGTCTGTGCCTTTAGGTTCCTAAAATATCTTTAAATGCCTGGGTGTACACGTCTTCCCAAAGTCACAGAGGAGGAAGTCTGTGGTAGAGCAGGAACTTCTCCCCGGGGGGAGGGACCCTGACGGTGCAGAACAGCGAGTAAATCAGTACGTCGTTCATGGACGTTTTTGAAGGGAGCTCAAAACACCGGCTAGTAAAAGGAGCATGTGTGAGATGATGTAACCCTGGCTTGGGAGGAAGAGCCCAGGGCTTCACGTTGCTCCGTGGCAGCGTGACAAGTCAGGCTTCCAGTGACAGTCATTTACCCTACTAGCCTGGGTTTTAATGGACTATGGCTGGAGTTGTTATGGTCTGTTTGGTGGAAAACAAACAAACAAACAGATCTGTAGTTTTAGGAGCCTATTTTAAAATGTCAGCCATCTGCCAGGCAGAGGTTCAATAAATCAGGGTTGCAGGAGAAGGTTAGTGTGCACACGTGTGCGCGTGTGTTCTGCAGGCTTTGCATACTTCTCCAATGACCGGTTTTCTAAGTTGATACTTATTTTGCAGAAGATGCTCCTAGGATTTACACAGCTGATGGCAATTAAAGGACTACGCTGGGGAGACATGTGCCCTCTTTGGAGGGAATTTACTATCTCTCAGCATATTTCTTTTTTTAATATAGCTAACTGCTTTGATTGTCTCACCTTGGGAGGTGCTGAATGTCTGCACTTCCCAATGTATTCAAGTGGCACTGTACGCGTTGTATACCTTCACTGGAGGAATGATGCATCTTGAGACCTGTTGTTTTGCTCAGTGTCCATGTTAAGTGTGGGCCTGGGTGTGTGTGAGTGTCACAGCCCTTCCAGCCTGTCTGCCTTAATGCTTTTGTTTTTTTCCCTTGAAGCCCAGTTCTCAGGGCATCTCACCTGTGAGAGCAGTTTAATATCTTACCCTCAAAGGAAGCCCACTGAAGAAAACCAGCCAACGTGAATGAGGGTGAGAGACTCCAGCTCTCCCTTTCCTACTGGAGAAGGAGATACTGTCCTGAGTTTTGCAGTCAATTACACCGCCAGTGCTCCCACTGACACTTAGGGAAGCTAGAGCATCCCCTAACCAGCTCGCTTGGGAATGTTCAGGAGAAAGCAGAACCTAGCTGTTAGTAGGAACCTTTGGTTGCTTTTGTTCCTTAAAAAACAGAGGAAAAGAGCTTTTTTAGCATTACTGCTTTTTTACACACCGCTGCAAAACACAGTGGTGGCTCTGCACAGCCCAGCTTTGTTTGCAAACACAGCTCTTTATCCCTTTGCTGCCACTGCGCTGCTGTATGAAGGTAAATCCACTTGGACCAGTAAAAGATTGTTTAAAACAAATAGTAAAATGAACAGTATTTGCCGAGCAGTAAAGGAAACACCTTTGCAAACAATTCACTCCCATTTTGAAAAACGTTAGAGTATCAGTCTCCAAAGTTGCAAATAATATTTTTATTGGGTTTCAGATGCACACACACAAACAGATGCAGCATACACCTGCAGATTCTTACAGAGCCTGCTTCCAGCTGAATGATTATTACTTTGCTCCTTCATCATCACAGCAAATTCTTTAATATGGGACATGAAATAAAAGTAATTAACAATGTTTGTGAGGAAGCATATTGTGTTTAAGTGCACATTGTGAAGAAAAAAGGCATTAAGATTGTTCAGAGCATAGGAAGTGAGGAGGGGAGGAGGAAATCATGTTTGTTGAATGTGTTTATGTAAGGATTACATGCAGTTTATGCAATTCAAGATTTCAGAAGCAGATAAGATCTTCTAAATCAGCCATAAAATCTGTATCTGATTTTTCACACCAAAGAAATAATAAAAAATGGTTTTGTTTTCTCTGGAGGAAAACAGAGGGAAGGAGGCATAGGGCCAAATTCTGATCTCACTTCTGCTGGTGTTCAGTGAAATTGTTGGAAATATGCTGGATTTACACTGATGTAAGCGAGATTAGAGCCTTGCCTGTGGCAGACAGAAGATCGCCTCTGTACATTTAGTGTGGCTTGGGGCTATTTTAGTACAAAAACTATATTGCTGTAATGTAGTTGACAAGGACATGGTAAGCAAATACGGACAAATATTACATAACAATTTGCAGCTTTAATATAATTCGGCTGAGTTCTTTGGATCTCTGTATAATTTTCCTAGTTTAAATGTATTTCTTATGAAGGAGTTCTTAACTTAGAAGAAGTAAAAGAGCATCCACTGTGTGAGTCTGAAATGAATCAACTCCCACGTCATGTCCCTTTCAGTTGCTAAGTGACAGCTTGTCTTGTCCGATCTTGTGAATTTAATTTCTGGCTGGATGTGTTTATACTCTCAAGATTAATCTATCCAGGCGAATCCTTCGTTCTTCAGCGCAGTCTTAGCTGCCTCCACATATCTCATAGGTGATGCATATTTTTTTGGCACAGATATTAACAAGGTGGGGTGAATCAGAGACAGGGCGTCAACATCCCTTCTCCACTGGCTGTAAGTTCATTCTCTTGTTTGGGTGCATTTCTTCTACTTTATGTGCTAAATCTGAGGCCAAATTCTATACTGCTGTAAGCCGACGCAGATCCTTTTATTTCAGTGGATCTGTAGCAATTTGCACTGGCTGAGAATTTGGCCCCTAAAAGCTTGTGTCAACAAAAGTTTTAACTGGGGAAAAAGCAGCAGAAAAAACTAAGTGGGTAAAGCTGTTGCTGTCGGGAGACATTCCTATTATGTAATCCTAAAATAGTAGTGTTTTGAGTATAGCCCGTTCGGTCATCCTAAACAGAATTAGTACAGTTGGGAAAGGGGGGGAGACGTGTGAATGTTTCAAGGAGGTCTTTGAACGTTTTCTTCAAATATTCATTGCATCTAAGATCCCATTTTTTGTGTGCCTTTATTTGCTCCAGAATACCGCCAGACTGCCAACAAAGGAGGGCCTGTCCTCCCAGGAATTTTCTGCATTCCTCTCTGGAGTAGGCATTTTTCTCAGCTACAAAGGCCCTTTGGCAAATTCCCTCTAATCATTGGATTTACCCTGGGCTCTGATAGGTGCCATTCATGAACTTGGTCTGCTGTTTGATGGGGCTGAAGCATTAATGGGATCTTTTCATGATAAACAAAACAGAGTAACATTACTGGAGGAATCACAAAGCTGCTCTTGTAGGGCAGTGCGGTTCTTTCTCCCTCCTCCTCTCTCTGTTCCCCTCCATTCTCCATTTTCCTTTCTTTTTTTCCTCATTCTTCCTTTGCATTTTTGGATATCCATTCTTTTTTGTCTGTGGAACCATTTTTA
The DNA here is from genome assembly GCF_949628215.1 of Phalacrocorax aristotelis. Lineage (NCBI taxonomy): Eukaryota > Metazoa > Chordata > Aves > Suliformes > Phalacrocoracidae > Phalacrocorax > Phalacrocorax aristotelis. The sequence goes on along the minus strand of NC_134276.1, from coordinate 180,702,852 downwards.
GTGGCAGATCTTGCCATCTCTTCTCACCTCAGGAGGCAGCAGGCTAGCTCACCATCTGTGCTCGCCCCCCGAGATTCAGTAAACCTGAATAAACTGCCCAGCTTTAGCAGCTCGGTGGTTTATCCAAGACTTCTTATACACCATCAGAGCGGAGATGTCCACCAATCTTGATTCCTGTCTTCTCCTGCCATGGGTTTCATTCCCATCAATAACTGGCATTCAAGGGAGGAGGGAAAGAAAAAGAAGTTAAGGAAGGACTCACGTTGGTATCAAAATAAGAGCCAAAGTTGCCACTGCTTTTAAACTCCATTGGTAATGGTGACTTTGTAGTGTTTTAGACAACACATTTGCAGGTTTTCTCCCTAGCAACTTTTTAGGAAGTGCTATACCACCCTAGTAATGGGTATACTGTGAAAAGTAATATTCTGAGATCAGAGAGGTAATACAAAAGTACTTGTATTTAAAACAAATAATCTCAGCAACCAAAGATAAGACAGAGGTGCATCTTTTCTTTGAAGTTGTTTCTGCTCATCTTTCTGGGATGATGGGACCCATTAAAATGTAAATACTATGATGTTCTTTCTAACAGCTTTGGAGCCCAAGGTTGGTTAACATGCAACCATGTTTTCTCAGTCTGAGGGATGATTCAGATGAGCTGCCAGATTCTGTGTAGAGCATGCTGAGCCCCAGCCTCCAAAGTGTCCTGCCTGAGCTAAAGCCCTAGAGATCCTGGAGCCATCTAGACTACAGCAGGATCGTGGGGAGCAGGCTGTTCTCTGCAGAAACCACCAGCCACAAGACCTGTCCCTCCTTTCATTTAAACCAATGGCTTGGGTGAACAGTATAGCTCCTTTTGAACAACAAAAATTGCAAGATTTTTCTTTAAAAAAATTTTAATTTTAAAATTATGAGTTTAAAAACCATAAAATTTCCAACCAGCAGTTTCAAACCAATTCATTTTCACATTCACTATCTGAAATGTCAATTAATATATTTTTAAAGCTGATAATGAATCAGTTAAGTAAACATAAACCAGATAGTTTTGTTTCAGGATTTCCTAAAGCCAGATGATCTTTTTCGACAAAAAAAAAAAAAAAAAAAAAAAAAAAGAGCTGGAATTTTCCTCTTCAGAATTGAGAAAGGGAGGAATCAGACAGAAGGGAAATGAGCACATTGTCTTCCATGTGTCACACATAACTTCTCACACTTCCATCCTGCTGAAAGTGTTGGGGGGAAAGCTGGATGTACTGTGAGTATGTTAGAGAGCTAGTCTTAGATTCATAAACAGCAGACCAACAGGCTACACATGAAGGCAGTCCATAATTCCTTTTTTTTGGTACCCTGGAGAACCCTCCTAGCTCTTCAGATAAGAGCCTTAACCTTAAGCACCTGTTGGAACTGTTTAGCTTGGAGGAAACCGAAGAGATCTGCCATAATTAGGCCTAGTTAGAATCACAGAATCATAGAATTGTTTAGGTTGGAAAAGACCTTTAAGATCATTGAATCCAACCATAAACCTAACACTGTCAAGTCTGCCACTAAAGCTTGCCCTAAATCCCACGTTGCTGAAAAAAGACATTGGACCTCTGCCTCTGCTGGATGAACTAACAGATGGGGATCTGCTGAGGCTCTTCTCCATAGCCATATCCTTTGGGTGATCTGATTCCACCAGGCGAGAAAAAAATTGAAGGAGAATACGTGCACTGTGGGGGGATAAGAGTTACAGCTCTTTGGGGGAAAACTCCCCAGATCTTCCTTCCTTCCTTTTTCCATCCACCTGTCTATCTGTCTACCCGTCTCGGTCTCAGTGCAAAGCTATTGAAAAGACAAGGCTTTTCTGATGTACTGGGGAGACGGAAAAAGCTTCCTGAGCTGACAGTCACAGGAATGGAAAGCCCCCATAGATCCAGATGGCAGCCTTGAAGAGAAAACTAATGTGAACAAGGTTGCGTCTCTGACAAATTAAGGGAAAACCGGGCTGAGAATGACTGTGGTACTGTGTAAGCTAACCAGGCTGCCTGGCCTGGATGTAACGGGCACCCTGACGGGACACCTGCCTTGGTCATACCATGGCCAGGATTTGTTGGGCGTATTTCACCTGCTTCTGAGTGCTGTGCTTCCAAGGCGACCACACTTTATAGTGTGCACTTGTGGAAATTTGGCAGCTACTGAGGGTCGGGAGGGTACAGAAAGAAGTCAAGTCACTGGCTTGACAAAAATTAGGTCTACTTAACTGTAAGGAGACACAAGATATGAATGACCTCAAGGCCCCAGAGCCCCTCAGGTCTTCCGTATCAGCTTCCAAACCTGGAGTGCGTGATGTTTTATTAACAGCTGCTATAACTATAAACACTTACTTGGCACCAATCACTGTGGTGTCCAAGAACCTTTGTGCATTTTAGTGAATTAATTAAACATATTACAGCATTTAATGCCCACGGTGGGAGATTCAGCCCTGGGCCACGTGGACTCAGAGTTGCATGATTTGAGTGGGACGCATGATTAAAGGTTTTGTAGTCATAACTCCAATTAGTGCACTGACAACTTTATTTTGTATTTGTTCTCTTTTTAAATTCACCTTCCAAAACACTCATTGCCAAAAATACTGCAGGAGTAATGAAATAATGTGAAAGCAACTTTGTATTTGAAATTACGTGTTTCTTACCTCTGGAGAATATCTTGAATGTTATAGAAATTAGAGGAACCTTTAAATAACGGAGTCTTTTTCTCAAAGACTGTTGGTAAAAATGAGCTTTCCTGTCCTCAAAGATGTAATGCTATAAAATGCCAGTCATGGTTTAATTGTGATTCAGTATGTTAATTACACGTGACAGACTAAAGGTCTTTGAAGTCTAATTCTTGGTTGTGTCTAATAATCTTGGGTTTTATAGTGCTGAACTTTAAAACATAAGCCTGCAGCTAAACCGATGCAGGCAAATACAGTCGTGAGGTCACATTTAACAGTGATTGAAGGTGAAGTCCTTCTAGTGTTCACTTGAACACTAGAGTCATGAAGGGGTCACCCCAGAGGTTAGTCTCCAGCCACAAGCTCATGTTTTCTGCAGATCTGTTTCCCATGTATTTGACTGAAAAAGGATAACCATTTGAAAACTGTGGTGACTCAAGTAAAATGCTGTCCTTCCCATCAAACATAGGAAATACTGGCATGAGGAGGGGGAAGACTGTGCTCTGTGTGCCAATTGGCCTCTTCCAGCTCACGGAGAAAAGACTTTGGACCTCTGCCTCTGCTGGATGGAGTCAGCCAGCAGATGAAGGTCTGCTGAGGGTCTTCTCCATAGCCATATTCTTTGGGTGATCTGATTCCACCAGGTGAAAAAAACCTCAAAGGACAATATGTGCACTGTGTGGGAGATAAGATTTACGTTGGAGAAAACCTTCTGGCATTATAGAAAGAGCACAATGACAATTGTCTCCTTAGTTCCCCGTGATGCTAATGGGTTGACGTCTTCTTCAAGGGAAGAACAGATGACAGCATACATAAGTGCTTGTTTTGGACTTTATTTCAAGTTAAGAAAAAGACAACGCATCACTCACTTTCTCCAAAAAAGGATGTCCCTTACTGCTCATTGATTCCCTTCTGCCCACAGCTCCTGCACAGAAGGGCTGTGAGCAGCCGTTTCCCACCATTGCTGTGAGTTCGCAGCACCAGCTCTCCTTTTCCCCTCTGTTGCACAGGTATAGTTCATGAGCAAATTGAGTGCAAGGAGCTGCATCCTCTCTCAGTTACGTGCAGGGCTGCGAGTATAACTGCAGGAAAATCTGAGGTGTGTTGGCATGGGGTTGAGCTTGGGTAAGAGTTTACTGCAGCTGGTTTGGAATTTTTTGAGGATTATTTTTTTCATTTAGAAACACTAAATTGTTTAATCAGGTGAGACCCCACCTGGAGTACTGTGTCCGGCTCTGGAGTCCTCAGTACAAGAAAGACATGGAACTGTTGGAGCAGGTCCAGAAGAGGGCCACAAAAATTATCTGAGGGATGGAACACCTTTCCTACAAGGACAGGCTGAGAGAGTTGGGGTTGTTCATCCTGGAGAAGAGAAGGCTGCAGGGAGACCTTATTGTGGCCTTTGAAAACTTAAAGGGGGCTTATAAGAAAGATGGGGACAGACTTTTTAGTAGGGCCTGTTGTGTCAGGACACGGGGTAATGGTTTTAAAGTAAATAGGATAGATTTAGGCTAGATATAAGGAAGAAATTTTTTACGATGAGGGTGGTGAGACACTGGAACAGATTGCCCAGAGCGGTGGTAGGTGGCCCATCCCTGGAAACATTCAAGGTCAGGTTGGCTGGGGCTCTGAGCAACCTGATCTAGTTGAAGATGTCCCTGCCTATTGCAGAGGGGTTGGACTAGATGACCTTTAAAGGTCCCTTCCAACCCAAAATATTATATGATTCTATGAATTCCTAAGAGGAAAGGTCCATTTCAACAAATTTCCCATTTCAGTTAAAACAAAAAAGAAGTTCTAAGCTGTTCTGGAATTTTCTAAATGAGAAAGTTGCTTTTCTGTTTGAAATATGAATCAGTCTATGATTAAAACAAACATGAAAGATCAGAACTGAGTACCAGTATCTGAAATGAGAAATTTCAGCTGATTCATTGTGGTGGTGTTTTTGTTTCATGAACCTTTTAGATTATTTTATTTTTAAAGGCCTTTTACTTTTCTTCCTCTGTCCTTGAAATGCCAGCTGCTGGGTCATACAGCTTCCAATTCTCTGACCCTTAGCATGGCATTTGTCAGACTGCAAGGCAAAGTCATTCCCCATCAGTTGCATGACAGCGGTGCGTCCTCTCTCTTCGTTCATATGGAGGAACCAGAGTTGTAGCTGGAAAGAAAAACATACTCTTTAATTGATAGCACCATGGTCTCTTTTAACGTCAGGACACAGCTTTTCAGCCCCAGCTGCTTGGCATGCAAGCCAGTGTGGGGACCAGAGGAGAGCCATGGTACCACTATCACCATGGTGGTTGTTGTAGATCATACACCTTGTGCAAAAACTTTGCAACTTGTCAAGTCTGTTTTAGTCTTGAGAAGGAAACACAGTCTGAAAATTCCTCACAGTGTGAGGAAAATGTTTCTTGATCAGTGCTAAATGGTGCACGAGATCTTCCAGAAAGATAATAGTATAGCCTATTATATGGACTTATAATAACCTCATAAAAGTGATATGAGGTTGATTCTTCACTCGTGCACTAGGACTTGGCTCACTCACCCTTTGCGTTTTCAGTTCCCACATGCACATGGGGTATACATTTTGAAGAATGAAGGCAATTGATCATGGGAACAGTTTGCTTAGGAGATGTGGTGAATTCTTCAAGAATTGCAGTCTTTAAATCACAATTGGATGTTATTCTAAAAGATACACAATACTTCAACCTGAAATTGTGCTGTTGATGCAAGAATTGCTGGGCAAAACTCTGCAACTTGTGCTGTGCAGGAGGTCAGACTAGGTGACAGAAATGGCACCTTCTGGTCTTACTGGTGTCTGTTGGGTTGTTTGGGGATTATTTATTACTATAACCCGTCCACTGTGCCTCAGTTCAGTGTTTTATTCAGTTTGCTGTTACCACAAAGACTATTCACATTGCTGTAGCAGTAACAATGATATGAAAGCAAAACTTTATCCCTTCCAGAGCTGTGTGCTCGCAAGAAGGGAATGATTCCCTGGGTGAGGGATTTCCCTGGGAAAGAGGACAAGTCATCCTGGCTGCCCATTGCCAGTGGAGGAACCCATGTAGTTAAGCTATAGGAAGATGTCTTCTTAGAGATCCAGCTGTGCCGGTGGAAGAGGTCACTGCCCTCAGCTGCTCATCACAGCCTCCCAGCCAGAGGTTACTGACCTTGCCCAGCTGCTGCTGAGCGCTGTCTGTGAGCGCTTCCTAATCTGCTCCAGGCAAAATCAGATGGATTAGTTCAATCAGTTTAAATGGTTGATCTGAATGAGCCTGGCCAATTTTGTCTGAAGGGGATGGGATGGGCTGTGCCACCACGCACACCAGCAGCAGAGCCGGGAGAGCAGCAGCTAGCAGTGTTGTCGTCCTCCCATGAGAAAAGGATGCCTGTCCTTAGGTTCAGAGCTGGCTCTCCCTTCCCTTCTCCGTTGCCCAGTTCCCACCTTGGAGACTGTCTCACTGGGAACAGATGATTAGGCTCCCTATATTGCATATCTAATTATCCTGTGGCACAAGGCTTTTTGCTGCCATATTTGCACGCACCCAAGCCCCACCTGAATTCCACTGTAATTATCTTGACTGCACCTCCGCCATATCGAGTCTGGGTTACAGGCACATCCTTTCGAAAAGGTTTTGTTTTATTTACTCGTCTAGGAAACAGAAGCTCACATCCTGTGAGTTGTACTGGCCTTGTTTTCCTGCTCATTTCTGGCATTACTCTGCCACTTCTGTGAAAATCTGTTTAACTTGTCAGCTCCCGGAGAGCAGTAATTGCATTATCAGCTCTATCAAGTTATCAGCGAATGTATAAAGCAGTGTCTTTTCATGAACCCCTATGCCTTGCAGCCTCAATGCTTGCAAAGCAGCACACATGAAAGAGATTGCTGTGCCTGGCATCAGTACAGACTTGTGCTGAGACTGGCCTCATTTAGTGCAAGTTTTATTACCTGTGGAATTTAAAAAGGATGTTCAGTGTAGCGTGTCCGACGGGCAGGAAGCAAACTAGGGCTTGATTTTTAACTCTGGTTAATATCCAAATATTTTTTTGTACAGGAACTGCTAATTTTTGTTTCTTTTCAACAGCTACTGAGCCAAAGTCAGCTGTAGTCATAACCTCAGTAAGGAGGCTGAGGGCTTGCATATCCAGCAGTGATGCTGTAGATTTAAAGAAGTGTAATCTGGTCAAATGAAGAGGAAATTGTTGATTTGAAGAAGGTGCATTGGTTTATAAAACCTGCTACTCTGTGGAAGGAATTTCAGGATGGTGGTCTTTGAGAACTGACAGAAGCCAGTCCATGCTAGTTTTATTTTATTCCAAGCATAATGTTAGTTGGCATGTGATGAGATCAGAGTTTCTATTAGATGTTAATTGAATTTATTACAGCAGCCCTTGCTGGTATCGCTTCAGTGGAGGTCCTGTCAATGTTTCCATTATAAACTTTGTTTATTAGTAATAACACAGCCATAAAAATTTTCTCCAGATTGAAATGTAGTGCACAAGTTCTCAGCCGAGATCCAAGAACATTTCTCTTTTTCTTAAAAATTGAAGGAAATTGATTTGGCCATGGTTTAGTTAGAATAAGTCAAAAATAGGATTTTGGCTGCTTTTGGACATATTTTACATTTCTTTCACTAAAACAGAAACAAACATTCTATAGGCAATAATTTTCTTTACCATTTTTATATATAACAAAATGAAGGAACCGGAGAGTAAAAAGATTTTTGAGTACAATTTAACTGGCTATCCACATGTGAAAATATGGCATAATTCCCCACCTCCTCAACAAGGGGATTTTATTTTAAGGTCGGCAGTGAGGGAATAGGGGTTGTTACGCTCTGCAAGTATCATGTAGGCATCTCCTTTTTTAAAAAGATACTTTTACAATACAGGACTAGATCATGGGTCTGCTAATCTAATGTCTTGTGTATAGTAGTAAGCATGAGAAAAGGGTACAAACAGTCTCCGAATAGACAGCCATTAATGAAGGAAGCCTGTGAGGGAAGATCCAGTCTGGTTTATGGGCCTTTAATGGTTGTCAGTTGCCCTGAAACATGAGGATGTAGGTGTCAAAAGGTGCTAACCTACTTTTTAATTTTTCTCCATTCTCCTTTAGTTTCTACAGCTACTTTTGATAATTTGATGTAAATAAACAACTCACTAGCAGGATGCTGGCCCCATGGACACCTTGTGCATCCCCCACAGGGCATTATTTAGCTGTGGGCAGTTTGGGGGCTGCAGAAGTAACATGGTCTAAACTGTGGGAGTGCCATGATATACTGATGCCCAGACTATGTCTGCAGGCTGGTGTGCTGGAGAAAGGTGATTCACTCTCTCCCTGCTCCCATCTCCCACCAGCCTCTATCTGATCACCTAGAGGGATCAGCAGGCGCTGGGTGATATACCTTGCTCACCAACATCAACCTTGCTGCTCTCAGTATATGGAGGCCAGCCCCAAGACAAGTGGCCCAAGGCTTGACAAAGTGCTAAAGGAAAGATAAGTCCATCTTCTCACGGTTGGACTTCCCTTGTTTCTTGGTGGCAGACTGCTTTGAGGGGACTCCTTTGCAAGCAGGAGAGAGAAGGATTTTTAGGGGGAGCTTTGTAGGCATTGTTAGTGTGTAACATCCACTAGATTAACCTGGAAATTCTAGGATTGTTTTATGTTATAAAACTGCTGTCAGTGTTTCTCAGCCTGCTTTTCACAGCCCAGTACTACATATGGTCTTTCTTTTAAAAACTATTTGTCTGGTGAATTTAATTGTTGTGAAAGGTGTTAGTCTGACAGTCCTGGAATCAAAGTCATCTGCTCATTCCTTGTCTGGATTGTATCGTTATCATATTATCAATACTATCATAAGTGCCTGATGAAGGTACTAGCCCCATAATTCTGGGAAGTGGTCGCATGCTGAAGTCCTGATCTGGAGGGACGAAAGGGTTTAAAGCTGGGTTGCTTGCCCTGGTCTGTGACTGCTAACGAGACCTCTGATGAGCAGCAATTGCGGCATCCTTGCCTATGGAGCAAACAGCTGCTGCAGCAGGACTGGGACACCACCATCATGTTCTGCACTTAGAAACTTGCTGCAAGTTTGGGTGGCACATACTGTATCTTTATTCAGGTTTTAAACTGCTATGCTAGAAGCTGTGTAGCTGCTCACTGCACCAATGGAGCCACTAAGAGCATGGTGTCAGTGGCTGACACTGTAATCATGCCCACAAGGCAAAGCCCAGGCTGTGTTGTGCCACTGGAGCTCGTGGCTGAGCTGCCCCGTGGGCTGGTCCTGCAGAGATTACTGACAGCCAGGGTGGTGCTGCCACTGCAGCCCCAGACAAGCCCATAGGGAAGGGGTTAATGGCCTTAACGGCCCTGTGATCTACACTGACATGATATGGCATAAATGGCACTTTCCAGAGGTTGTTTTGTTTGGGTTTTTTTAATGAAAGTCCCTGTGTGAAGCATAGGCTGCCAGCTTAACATTTCACTTCCCATACTGCTGTTGTGTCAGGTTTGACAGAGGTTCATGCAGATGAGATCGAAGAATTAGAGTGCAAACGTATGTTCCTCAGAGACCTTGGGAACATGAAGTGACCAAAGGAGATCTTAGAAGATTAGATGGCATGGTTTTATGGTGGATAAAACCATTGGAGCACATGGCTGCTCCAATGTGCTGGAATTTGGTGCATGGTCACAAGAACATCCTCTGTAGACACTTGCTGACATGAGATAAACTCAATGTGGTAATTAAGCTGTTTCTATAAGGCAACAGGAAGGGAAAAAAAGAGTGAGAGTTGTTATTCATGTATATTTTTTAGTGTTTGGGAAATTGTCTGGTACTGTAGCAACAGGGGCATTGTACAAACTTCAGGTGGAAGCCTAACCCAGAGAGAGATCCCGGTACTCTGCTGTGCTGAGTGACTGGGTTGCCCCAAGGGCTCTTGGGTTCCTCTTGGAGCTCTTCATAGCAGAGTGCATCTCCTCCCATGACACGAGCCAGATCTCACCAGCACTGTATCCGTGGAGCAAAACCTGGCTGATGGACAGCTGTCAGGTGTTGATTTTGACCAGTGCATCCTCAAATGGTTTACGTTTGGCCCTCAAACACATCAATAGTCTTTCCTTGTATACCTGGAGCAGACAAATCCAATGGTTTAATATGTGCTAAGCTTCTCTTCACTTAGGTGACGAGAGGATAAAGTCAGGGTGCTCGGGGGTCTGAGTCAGTGAAGTCCCGATCTGTGGACCTGCAGGCCATACTGAAAGCAGAAATGTGTAGGGATTGAGAAGGATACAGATCTTGGAGTGGAAGCACACAGTGCACTGATATACCAGAGTATAAATCTTTGTTAGCTACTGGCAAGGCTATTGCTGTTGAAATATTTTCATCAGAAAACTGTTTTTCAGGTGAAAATGAAATTTTGAACTGAAAGTACTTCCTCACTTCAGAAGATCTTGAAAAATCCAAAATGCAATGTTTTATAGTCCACACCGAACTAGCATATCAGTAACAAGTTTTCCTACGAAAAGCTGAGGTTATCTGTGCAGAAGTGTGTGTGGAGCAGGGGAGGTGGCAGAGGTGCGTGTGCGTTTTCCAGCCTGCTTTCCCGTCACCTAAACCAAATCCAAATAGTTTGCAGAGTTCAGAGGTGTACCAAGATATGCAGCATTAACCCATTCACAGGTCTGAGGAGGAGGGAAAGGAGGAGGCACTTATGGAGATATCATGCTCATGTGAACCTTGTGGGCCAACTGTTGAACTGATGTAAATTGGTCTGGCTCCATTGACCTGGAGCTATGCTAAGTATGCATTAGGGGGTCTGATGCATTCAAGCAGATCTTGCTTTGTTTGCCTTCATTCAGAAATTTTGCCAGTACCCAACGCATGACATGAGCACATATTTTAGAATTCAAAAATATAAATCAGGCTGATTTTGTATGTGCTGGGTTTTTTTCCCTTTATGTTATTTATTTATGGCAGTGGAAACTACAAATTAGCATGGATCCCAAGGAAGTGTTTGATCTGAAATAAGAAGAATCCTTTAAAGGAGAAGCATTTAAGGGGCTGATTGTTATTTATTTTATTAAGCATATAAGAGTTGTTTGGATTTGTGTCCTGCCTATAACTCCTGTGTTTAGAGCAATGCTGATGGGAAAATGGTATCCAGCCATTTATGAAAGGTGATACTGTGTCAACAGATAGTGGGTTAGGACATGTGACAGTAATCTTCCATGGCATTCAGAGCATTCAGACCATATGCTTTAAAACATCAGTAAAATAAATGTCAGAACCACTTCCTCCCTGTGCCCCCTCCTGAGGACCACAGCAGGGGGATGCTAAGGAGGGGAGCCAGGAGGCTGCTTTGCAGCCCTTAGTGCCAGGGTACTCTCTCTAAAGGAAGCGGGCTTGGGGAGAGAGCCACAGCACCTTCTCCCAGATGAATGAACAAAGTAAGTTCAAACGTGTGAGGAAGTGAATGGATGGGGGCAGCAGCTGTGTGACATTAGCAGGACTCAGTGGGCTGGTGTGAGGTTTGCTCATGAACATTTACGGGTGATTTTTGGAAGGTCTTGTTGCAGCAAACCCGTGGAAATAAATTGTGGAAGCATGGCCATGGACTATTGTGTCTAATCCTGCTTTTCTGCACTGCCCTGGTTTTCATCTATAGGTTGTAAGAGCTTTTTAGAAACACAGCACATCTTAGCATATATACTTTGCAGAGGGGATGAAGGCTAATGAATGTAGAGAAAGATTTTTGTCTTTGGAGGCTTGCATTGGAGAACGATTCTTTTTCAACTTAGTCAAAGCTCATTGTCAAGATATCCCATCTCTACCTGCTGCTTCCGCTCAGTGAAGGCAGGGATTGCGGGTACAATCTCAAGTCACAGAACTCAAGAGAGTAATTTGGGAGCCCTTCTGAGTGCACATACAACACGGGGGATCGTGGGAAACCCCCTTTTTACCTCTTTGGCTCAGCCCAGAAAACTGAAAGTTCAGACAGGAGGAAGCACCTCAAACCACAAATAAACTGTTCTGTTCATTTGAAGGTAATGGGCCAAAACTTGGTATTTTTACTCAGGCAGAACTCTCACTGAAGTCATTAGGCAGTGTGTCTGAAGAAGGGTGGCAGGTCTTGCTCTGGAGTTATTTATTAGGACCAGCATTTCTGAACCTCCTGCTGGTAATGCTCATCTGCCTAAAAAACAGACTTCTTGGGAAGGGAGCGACAGGGGAGTCCCGTGTGAAGGCTATAAAATGGTTTACATTCTGTATTAATATTGATTTAACAATCATAAAAGGAACATAAATGTTTAAAAATTAAACATTTTTGTTTAAATATTAAACATTGGCATTTATCCTCCTCCTGATTTTTAAATCAGCCTTGAAGGCGGCTGGGGCTGGTTTAGTGTAATTTCTTGCCATCCCTCCTACGTAACTGTTTAGTAGCACAAAAGCTTCTCAGCAGGAGAGGGTACCAAACAGCTAATTGTAATTGCAAGGGTTATTTCCAAATGTGCGTCACTGTTTATTCCTGTTGAGAGGTGTTCCTCACCTTTTGAACTTTCTGACTGCCAGCCTAGGTCATCCAAAGTGTCAGGCAGATTGATATTTCTGAGTTCAGCACAGTGTAGAGGGGAATAACCCATTCAGGCCTCCTTGAAAGATCAGTGACGGCTTCCTTAATTGAATAAGGGGTGACTCAGTGTTTTATGAGCACCTCTCAACACAGTCATTAGTTTTATCAGTCTGAAGTTTTAAAAGACAGCCCTTGTGCAAACAGCCTCTGAGTCAGTGCCAGCTCGAAGCTCCCTTCTGCCAGCAAGACTTCACCATCAACACTCACTGACTGCTACATCCAAATGCCTGGGCAGGACTCCCCCATGGGGGGAAATTCTCAGCTGGTTTGCAGTAGTCCTCATGTCTGGGAAAGGGCATGGTGACTTTATATACCTCTTTGCATTTCCTCTTCTTGGGCAAGAGGTCCAAACTGAGCTCACGCAACTTTGGGCAGATTTGGATCTGCTTGTGCCAGTGTCTTATCTGCAGCTCAGACCTGCTGGCATAGCAACAACTTTCAGCCTTGCCCCTGCACTGGGACAGCAGAGCCTGCCGTCACTCCTGGCTCTGCATAATGTGGAGTTCCCTGGCAGCATGCTGGCTTGGCTCTGGCAGTGGCCGTGGCAGTGCAGCTCCCGGGCGTGAGCGGAGCTGGAGAGTGACTCAGAGAAGCTGTCGGTGAGTGTGCTCCTCTGCTGCCGCCTCATTCGTACCCTTTTGTGCAGCCAGCCAAAAAGAAAGTTTCCTTTAATCCCGCCAGTAAGGCTCACTGCTCTCCCACAGCAGTCGCTAGTGCTGCTGCTTGAAATAGAGATATGTCTTGAAACACCCTCATCATTAAAAAAATCTCTTCAAGGCATTCCTCCCAGAACTGAAATCTCTGGGATGTGTTCGGTCAGCCAAGAAGAAACTGTGCAAGAAAGTTCCCACAGTCACGCTTCCTCCTGAGCCACAGAGCTGGATTTGGACAGACCTCCACAAATAAAGCCATTTTAAAGCCCATTTCTGCCTTCAGTGATGTTGCTTCATGCTGGCCATTAGGTATGTTTCTGGGCCGCAGGGTGGACTTGCTATGAGAAGAGATAGGCAGTTGTGAATATCCCTCACCCCTCCAACATTTCATGCAGCATACGCTTCCTGACACGTGCATAAGGGGATGTGATGTGCAGCCTCGCCGCTCGCTGCCCCGGCCATGTCCACTCAAAGTAGGTACTTTGCTCTGCACTGTGGGGCATGGCTCTCCCCTGCCAGCGTAAGCTTGGGAGGAGAAAACAAAACAGCCAAAGATAAGCTTGAGTTTGAAGACCTGGAAAGAAGCCTACTAAAGTGTAATGTACTCCATGTTGTGTAGAAAATGCATCAGAAAGAGGCAGGATTGCAGCTTCCCTCTAACAGGTCTACTCCTTCCTGTCTAGCCCCTCATGGCTGTGCTGAGAATGCTAAGGGAATAAAATTGCTGGAGTTTGTATTGGTGGCCATCTCAAAATGCCCCTCTGGGGACAAATGCTGAAGGGCTGAAGCTTGTTTTTTGGGTATTCGCTACAGCTGTTGTGAAGGTTGCAAGGCTTGTGAGCACTTAACTGGGGATGGCTTTCCTTCCCCTGCCGATGGTCCCAAAATGCCACGTTCTCACACCCAATGAATAAGAAGCGAGAAGGAAACTGTCCAACTCCCTACAGAAGCCACACTCAAGCCTCCTGTATTCCTGCAAGAGAGCAAATCCTCTAGCTGTATCTGCCACCTCATTCTTCAGTGCTGTTTGCAGAGGCTGGAGGAATGCACTCAGCAACCCAGCTCTGAAGGAGGGCTGGCCGAGCAGGGGGAGACCGGCGAAGAGGCTGAATTGCTCCCATACTCCTGCGGAAGCGACAGGGTGAGCTGCGTGTGAAGCACACCGATCTTTAAGCAGCAAGTTGTCTTCTCGCTCTTGATTGTTAATGACCATGACATGCTAGTGGGAGGCCAGCCAGGACACCCATTCTCTCTCTAGCTTTCAGGGATCCCAACACTTTGAGATAATGAAATAAATGTAGGTTGTCAGTCCAAAATAATAACACTTTACAAAGTGGAAATGAAAATTTCCTGTGATATCCCTGAATAGCAGGTGGTATTTCCTGATGTATTGTTTCTGACCTTCAGGGAAATTGATATTACAAATTGGCTGAGGAAAATGAGTACGGTATCAGGCTCCAGCAATTAAAGTAAAACAATGAGAGGATAGTAAACTCAGTAATGCATCAAGCAACAGAGGGCTTGGATTTTGTATATTTGTTTTTTGTATATTAGGGCACTGGGTGCAGTTAAGATGCAGCAACACTATCTCTACAGAAAAGGCAATAGCAGAAAAGAAATATGAGAAAACATTCAATGTTAACTTCAGCTGCTTTTAAGGGCTCAGCCAAATACTCTGGAATAATTAATAGTCTTAGTATTATTAAATAAGTAAAGATTAGCTGGGTGACAGGTTAACTAATACTTGTGTATGTCCAGCAAGGCAAACATTTATTCAAGCTTCTAATAGTGAGAACAGGAGCAAACATGCCCATGTTTCTGTGAACTAGATTTTGCTTTGAAAGAAGAACAACCTGTGTTTGATTACTGAGCAAAAATCACAATATTGGTTCTTATTTTATAAAAAGGAGATGAGCTATTAGGTTTGTTGGTCTGCACTTCATGTAGTTCATTTGTATCTTGTTTGAGTGAAAGCCATCTAATGTGATGATACATACATAGCGCTGCCTCCTCAAGTGTATTTGAAACCAGTTCCTACCTAAAGCAAAGACTGATAACTGATTTTAAATTTCTTCCAAACAGGCACTGCTGCATATTTCTACATTATGTATAACTTTGTAGCTGAAAGTCCTATATAATACCTTGCCTCAACCTTCAGAACCTCCAAGAATCATTTTCTTCCAGTGCCGCAGTCCTGCACTTTTCTGCGTGCAGTTACTCTTACTCAAGCTGTCAACCTGGTGGATTTGAGCTGGGTTCACTTCTGTGAGATTGTTCAACCAAACCTGAGATTTCTAGTTATGTGCATCTGGTCTTAGTGGGTTTTCTGTCAACTTCTTTAATTTTCCTTCATCATAATTTATTATTTAATTTCTCTGCAGCACATGCACACATGTTCCTGCTATACAAGGAAATGCTTGTGAAAAAAACCACCATGTTGGCAGTATTTCTACGAGACAGACTGGCTCTCCCTTATTAGACTAGTGGCATCGGTATCCAACCCTTGATTCACAGATGCTAAAGCCAGATGGGACTGTGTGATAATCTGATGTGACCTCCTGTGCAAGACGGGCCGTCGGAGTCCATCACAAGTGAAGGTCCGCTACAGATTATTTAGGATTATGGCCAGAGGGGTATTCCTTGCTATGGATGGCACTTGAATGCAGGTGACAAACTCTCATAATCTTTTGAGTCATATTTTAAAAATGGGGACCGTGACAGAGATCAAGACCAGTTCCAGGAAACCTGCATTCGGTAGTATCTCTGACACTGATGTGTTCTGTGAGGAAGCATTTAATCTCTCTGGGCCTCTTTTCCACAGCCCATCTTTTGTCTGTCTTCCATGTTTGGAGCACCTGTTCTTCACGTGAGGGGGTCAGCTCTGCAACATCTAATGCAGTAAATTTCCCTGATTCTCCCAATGTTGTATGAAAAACTTGTTGCCCAGAGTCTTTCTGCCTCTTGCTGGGTTCATTGCTTGTTTCCCCAGAGTTGTGCAATGCCGTGGGAAGACAGCAACGGAACAAGTAGCTGGGTGAACATTTGCTGGGCAGCCTGGAAATGTCAGCTTTGGTGTTTTTTGCTGTCTCCAGTAGCACAGGATTTGATACCTCCTGGTCCCACTGCTGGCTGTGGTGCGCAGTCCAGCACGATACGGTTCATGAGCTACTGGAGGGCTACAGTCATTTCAGTGCCTGGAAGCACTTGCCAGTAGGTACAGCTCTCAGTTGACAGAGTCTAAGAATTACCCTAGAAGCATCAGGGGCTTGTTGAGAATTGCATGGTGTTCTGTGCCAGGCAGAATCTGTTCAGGGTGGGTAGGATGCTGAACTTGATTTTGAAAATTAAGACTGATCAAAAATTAACAGTCTTAAGGTGTAAGCCACCTTAGTGCATAAGCACTAAGTTCCTCTCTCCAAATCTATAAAACCAGATATGGACATAATTTCTAGTTTGAGATATTTAATGCAAAACTGAGTTATAATGTCCTGACTGAGCTTTGATAAATGTTAGTGACTACCCAGGCTCTGATAAGTATTACTGACTACAACAGGCTGCTAGCCTGTCCTCCTTGCTAAGTACTATTCCTTCACCTTAGTAAAATATGTGTAAAGTGATGCTGTATATCCTCACATCTGAGGTAGGCTAAAATCTGTATGTATTCTGTTATTGCTGCTTACCTGGTGGTGGCTTTTTAAATGCCTTTTAAATCAGTGATGGGTTCATGTACTTAAATAATGCAGAATGCAGTAGCTCACTAATACCACAATGGAAAGTTAATTGTTTGGTTAGGAGCCATTCGTAGATTAAATACTCAGTGTGAGTCACATTTTAGACAACAGAATTCGAGTCATGAGATGCTCATGGGAAGAGTGTTGCTGTTTTGAAAACGGTGGGGTTGTGATCTGAGTTTCTGATAAATATATCCAACACAAGGGGTATGTATAAGTCCCCCAGGCTCTCAGATTATATAGGCTAACTGGGAAACAAAATTAATACCTCCAAGGACACCTAGCTGCTGTGCTGGGATGCACTTTTCTTTCGGATTCACTTAGGACGAATGCTTCTGCATGGTACTCAAGAAAACTGTCATTGGAGGTGTTGTTTTTCAGATGAGAGGTAAAATCAAGGCCCTGACCACTTGTGGTCATTAACGTTCCCATGGCACTTTTCAAAAGAGTCGGGGTTTTGACCCCAGTGTCCTGGCCAAATTCCAATTTGGATAATTACATCCTTCCTTCCCTGCCACGTACACTGGATATGCTATTCTTCACCTCATGCTCCAACTGTATGTAACATTGTCTCGTGCTGTTAAAACAGCTGCCAGACCTCATCCCAGAAATGGCTGCATTTTGGTGCACAGTGAAACAGATCCTTTTAATAGGTTCCCATGTCACTTTCAGCATATAAATCACTTCGGGATCTGCAGAGATGAAAAGGATATTCAGAGCTGAGATTATGTGTTTAAATATTGCCATTGTTTTTAGTGATCTGATATATATATACTTAAGCTTTTCATGAGGAAGACCATGTTGAACTGAGGAGTAGTACTGATATGACCCATCACACAGCATCACAGGTCTCCCACAGGGCATCTGGTAATGAATTAGATTTCCATTTCTGAAGGAACACTGAGGGTTAAGAAAAGTGTAATTGGGAAAAAAAAATCGACCACAAGTGATACCGATGAGCAGATAGACAAACATGTTCATCATGGTGGTGCCCAGGCACTCCCCAAGCTTTTTCTGCTTGGAGTTTGCCCTTGTCTGCTGTGTACCCATAGGTCAAGTTCAGACTGGGATTAGTTCCGTAGTGTTCAGGAACTAGATGTCCTTGTCTGTATTTGTGTTGCTATGGGATGCTAATCAGCAAATGTATTATGCATTTTGCTCCTAAAGTCTCCGTGGTTCATTGGCATCCCAAGCTCTTCCAGGAACATAACTCCTGCACGTTAAAGACTCCCTCAGGACATTGGCAGCCCTGTAGTTGGAGTGTAGTATGGCTGAGACAGCCAGGTGAAAGCGCACTCCCAGGTATTACTGCTCAGTGCTGTAAGTGAAGGTTCAAAATTTTAAACAGGCCTGCTAACTGTTTTCTAGGGCAGGGCTGGTTAAACTAAAGCTCATGGGCTGGCTCCTCCCTGCCAAAATTATCAACAGTGCAAAATTGCCCTGCGTCCTCTTTTCTGAAGGCCCTTACCCTGGGCAGAGGGCAACAGCCTCCTTTCTATTCTGCTGTCTCTTCAAGGATGTATAGATCCTGCTCTTCACCCATCTGATCTCATGTCTCTGGGTTGGTCCAAGCACAGACATCATCTTGTCATGGGATGAGCATCGGTGTGAAAGAAGTGTCTTTATGTATCAAGTCATGGTTGGAGTTGAGCATAGAGACCTTGAGTACCTCCACAAGGGACTGTTCAACCGACGCCAGCCCAAAAGGTTGGGCACCATCACACTTAGGAGTAAGGAGAGGGAGGAGACCGCCACAGTGCTGAGCAGGGAGCTATATGAAGCTTACGTGATATTGCGGGGGTTGCCTCTGAGGTACAGAACATTTATTAATAATATCCTGATGTGAAGGTCTCACCAAAGTCCTGGCTTTCTTGTCAGTCAGGAACTGTTCTGGAACTGCGATGATGCATCTGGAAGACTCATGAAATCATCCATTTCAGGCTTGCAAACCAGTTTACAGTTAGGAAAACATTGTCTTTTTGACTGAGAAAAAGAAGAAAAGAAAGAAAAAGAAAAAAAACACTATTTGCTAAGCAAAGTGGAGCTAGACTGTATCGCTTTCATGAGCTCTGCATTTGCTTAACTGTAAAAAAAAAATCTGTATTCAGTAATAAAGGACAATTACACAATGCCGAATGAGCAAAATAACCACAAATTGCCAAAGGCATGTGCCAGCAAGGGCAGACAGGAATTAAAGTGAAAAAACATGGCTGAAAAGGTCAGCATTTATTAATGTGAATGCATCTAAATTAGCCCCGAAGGCAGTCTTTCCTGGGAGGTGATGAAAGGCGAAGAGGCATGGGCAACTCCTTATCCTATCACTGCCCCCCACCCTTTTGAAGTGCTTGTATAACAAACAGTGAATGTCCTGGCTGTCCTGCTGCCAGCGCTGTCTAACCACAAGGCTGCAGCAGACCTGCTTCTGCACAGATTCACGTGCTGAGAGATGGTTTGTGTTCTTCTTCAGGAATAGCTCCTGCAGATCTTGCTGTCATCAGTCTTGAACAGCAGGTTGTTTCTCTGCTTGCAGGTATATCCACTCCCCAAGGCAGTACAGTCCCAGGGCCTTCCTATTTTTCACTTCCTTTTTATGATCTGAGAAGATGAAGCACTCCCATAAAGCCTATAAAATGCATCTGATCCTAAAATCTAAAAAACCCTCTGGTACCGAAAAATAGTCTAATTGCACTCTTTAAAAACACCACAAAACCCCCAGAATATGTCAGTAACGCACACACTTTCAAGAGCATAAAATAAGCCAAAAATATGACAACAATACAGCCATCCTGTGTGTTGGTGGACAAAAAGAAATGTGAATAAGGTATTTCTATGTGTTTCCTCTCAGTTCCTTGCACATAACCCGCAGCGCAGAGACCTCATTCCCATTTGTGTGCAAGCAGGTGGTGTGCATTTGATGCCCCCTCTTCCCCACCATCTCTCCTTGCCACTTTCATTCCTCCATCCCATCCCATCCCATCCCATCCCATCCCATCCCATCGGACCTTTCCCACTGTGCAACCCAACCAACACTTCCCAGCACTGTTCCCTACCAGCCGAAGATTTCCAGAAACTCCTAGGGGTACACACACTGTTCCAAGCTATATTGCTGTTTCCTTGCCCCTCCTCCAAATGCTGTCCTTCCTTTGCTGGTGGCCTCCTTGCTGGCCATGGGATTTGCCTGGGAGAGCAATGGGCTCACAGCAACCTCTGGTGGCCGTGGGTCTCGCCTGAAGGCACACCCTCGCGCTCCTTGGCTCCCTTCTCAAGATAAAGTCTTGCTTGAGGCTGGGCTGGGCAGTCACAGGCACGGAACATGGGGACATTTTGGTGCCTGGGAGCAGCCTGCTGACCATCAGCAGAAGGACCTTGTTCCACACCATCAGCAGCTCCCGTACTTGTTAATATCTAGAGTATCAGGGTATCCTTGGCCACATTGTTGCTGATGCTAAAATGATCTTGCAGCTGCCGTTAAGCGATCTGGTGCTGATACAATACCTGATCTCACGGAGGCGGATTATGTTCAGCTGCAAATCAAGCTTCTGTCTACCCGGTGTACCTAATTCCCAGAAAGGGTATGTATCTTTGTGCCAACTACAGCAGCATTTGGAGGCCAGTTATCCTGCTCCTTCATCCAGCAAGCTGCTTTCACCTCTGCTGCCAGGACCACCTAGCCACAGATACTACCAACTGGTATATTTTTGGCACGTCCCAAAATATAGGTTCCAAGCACAATAAAATGTGACTAGTTGGGAGATGGAAGCATTTAGCTCTTTGGGTAGACTCAGCAACTGGTTTGAACCAAGGGCAGAATTTAGCCAAGGACAGGATTTAGCTTTGTTTTTTGCAGTATGAAAAAAACAGGTTTTGTCACTTATGCAACAGAAACAACAAAATATGGAAGGGTTATCAGGAACTGAGGGTAAATATCAAGCAGTCCTATTCTCTGAAATGACCTGCGTTTGGTAAAATGTTCACAAGCCCTCCCTAGCAACCGTAACATTTAAAAGCAGGCTGCTTTCCAAGTGGCAGATGGAGCTCTGTGAGCAAGGAAACCACTTTAAGCTGTACGAGGGAGAGGGGCTGTAGTAGGGTGCTCCAGGCGCTGCATTCTTGATGTGGTATCGGGTTTCAGTACTATTATGAAAAAAGCTGCAGGGGATTTGCGTGCATACCTAACACACATACCTTTGATGTTCACATTGTTAGATCCAAGCAACAAATAGGATCTTCAGGTCAGATGTAGCTTCCAAAAGGCTCTTAAATAACTGTAGCTAGACAGTCAGGTAATTGTCCTGTAAATATTGCAGTCAAATTCTTCTCTCTTACACTGGGCTAAATTCAGAGCCTGTCCAGGACATAAATGGAACAACTCCAAAACTACACCAGGATTGTCAAGAGCAGAGTCTCTTTCTCCCTCCCTCTCTTCCCCCTTCTTTTTCTCTTGACTGAAGGAAACTGTGTACACAGACACTGTTCATATTTCTGCTGCCGTTGAGAGGCTGATGATAGGATATTGTGGACTTTGACTTAGCAATCTTTTATGAAATGAGTTCTAGCTAGATAAAAGAGAAAATTGTTTTGCTGCCATCTTTTAAAATACGTTACTGTGTCACACAGATTTCACAGTGATGCATATGATGAAGTTGCTATTAATGAGTGAATGGTAAAAGCACACCAGAAATGCAATGCAATGGGTTGGGTTTTTTTTCTGCTTTGCAAGGAGGGCCTACAAATCATGCCTTTGGACATAATGCATGTAATTTCCATTTATAAAATAACAGTATGAACTGAGTTTGGTATTTAACATACCATGCACCAGAATGATCCCAAAATATATCAAGCCAGGAAGTGGATTAATTACAACAACTTGCCACCAAGCCCCTGGTATATTTCAAGTACGTGGAAAATGTATTTCTATTCTGGACACTGACTTCTTTATGAAACTGTGCCAGAACATCAGCAGGCTCTGGTCGGACTCTGACACTCTTAGCAGTATCAGTTTCCTGGAGGCAGTAATACTTATCAAATCTATTCAATAGACAGACAGCTATCAGACATCTGTATATCCCAGACGTACAAAAACATCCCCAGCCAACCATGTGGCTACCAATGCTCAGACAAAGAAGTTCAAGTGAAGTGCCTCAGGCCAGATCCTCAGCTGCAGAAAATCAGCCAGGCACAGTCGATTGGCCTTCCTTGCACTGTGTGCCTTTTCTTTTGACGTTTTCAGGAAAACCCTGCCCAGCCATCACAGGGCAATGGGAGGTCATGGAGGCAATGGGCTGGATGAGAAGGGGAAGCTCCTGCAGGATTTTAGGGCCGGGCCTGGGAATGACCACATAAGCTCTGTACCAGATGCTTTACATCTCTGAAGGGGTAGAAATGGCTGCACAAATGAGGCTGCCTAGACCCCTTGTATCCTTACCCCAATTTCTGCAAATGGGGGGACAGATAGCTCTTGTTAACAGGATCTAGAGTTGTGTCTGTGCTCAGTGAGTTCCACAGTGTCCGGGCACAGCCTCAAGCACTGCACTGCAGTCATCTGCGCTGTGTAGTTGGGAGCCTTCTCTTTTTCACCGTCTTGTTCTCTGCCACCTAACGTGGTGCCCAGGTGTGGTTAAGGAAATAGTATGGTCCACAGGCTCTTCCCTCTAGGCAGTGTGGAAGAGATGGCCCTGTATGGAAGGAAGAAAGATGGTAGGGAAGCAAGCCAGGCCACAGCCTGGTCCACAACCTGGACTGGATTGTTTTCTCCTATAGGTGAAGTCTGCAGGTTTTCTAGGCAGGTCATGTTCTCCTGCACCTGCCTTTGCATAATGCTTGCTCTGATGCTCTCTTTCTCTGGCTGAACTGTGCCTTGCTAAAACATGAAGCACAAATCTTTGGAGGCAGCAGCACTTTTAGCATGCAGCTAAACTGAGGAAGCATGCCACAGGTTGCCCCTGGGGAATACCCAAAGGAGGACACTGAGAACACTTGGCTGGAATCGCTGCCTTCAAAGTAGCTTGAATGGCTACCTTCCCAGGGTAGTGAAGGTGCCCAAGGGCTGAGGGAAATGCATATTGTATTTTCACCAGTATCCTGCTTCAGGAGCTCTTTTGAAGAAGTGCAGCTCTGGCTGTAGCATGGCCATTGCAACACCACTGTGGTGGAGACATGGGGCAGAGGGCAGAGTTGCCACCCATCACTACTCGGAAACAGTTTCAGTCCCAGGGCTGCCCAATGGAGCACTGTACCCCTTGTTTTCCAGCACTGCCACTTCAGTCTTCTTCCATCCCTGCCTCTAGGCTTGGGCCTGTTGTTGGCAGAAGTTTTCATAGGCCTGGAAATGAGCTTGATCTTATTTAAGCCTACATTGTAGAAAATGGGCTGTGAATGTTTTCCAGTCTCTAAATGACACAAGGACGCTGTTACTGTATGAGTTAAGGCCTTTATGACCTTAAAATGAGGAGCCTAATGAACATACGAGGCCAGACAGAGAAATGTTACCTGACAATAGTTATATTTTGAGCAAAACCACTGAAGTAGCAGGTTTTGCAGACGGTTGTCTGGTTTGGGACTTTAGAGCTCTATTTACTCTGTTATTTCACTGGAGGCTAGTGCAAAAGTCAGGGGAATTTGGGAGGTCCTGGCAGTCAAGTCCAGAGATGAGCCCACCGACGACAGTCCCGCAGCACTGATCAGCTCCATGCAGCCACCATCAGTGGTACCACCAGCAATGCCCCTGAAGCAGGAACTGCCCCTGGTTTTTCAGTCCGTACGGCAGGAGGTGCCTGAGCAAGAAGAGAGGCAAACCAAAAAGTTGGAACCGGATGGTAATGTGATACAGTGCTTTTCACCTCTAGGTCATCAATTAAAATCTAGCCTGTTTAGTAGCGACCAGAAATCATTTCCACATGGGCCAAGAGAAATGCATGGTGAACACAGGGGTTGCTGTATTGAAACAGACAAGATAGTCTGGAGATAAACAGTTGCACAATAGTTATTTGTGTGGAGAAGTCTGTAAGGTATAAAGCTAAGTAGTTTCTGATCAGTTTATATCCCTGAATCATGAGGGTGGTTTCTTTGCATATAACTTACCATTTATTTCTGACTACTGCAATGTAGGTTTTTTCTTATGCTGTAACTAAGAATAACTGGAACCTCCCATTTGGCTTTCTCAATAGTCTGTCTGTGTAGAGAGTTATAAATAGAGAGATACATATGACGTTTGCCAGACAAAGGAGCCAGCCTATGTTTCCTTAGGTGCATATCAAGAAAACCTCATTGCTGAACTGTGTACTGGAATTATTCTGAAAGGCAGAAATTGCTTCTTAATATTTTAGCAGAAAAATACGCAGGGTGCTGAACTAAACCTGAGCAAAATGCATCAGGAAAGCTTATCAAATACATGATGGATGATAATGAAGTAACAGAGGAATCCAGCAGAGCAGTGGTGACTCTGAAGAAGAGCAGTTATCAACAACAGATCCTCCTGCTGCCAAACTATATTGATTTTAGCTGAGTACGCCAATTTAAACTTTGCTTGTAGTATTGACCCAGAGACACAAGGCCCATTAAATGGGTATTTCATAAGCTGCAGTACTATTTTATGGAAATGTAATCAATACTGGCTGAAACATTACAAAAATTAACATCATCTATCAAGAGCACTGAACTGACAGCTACTGTGCTTTGAATTTTGATTATATCCTTGATAAACTCATCGGGGTATTGTTGTGCTTGAACTACCAGTTTAGCTAGCAGTTGAAGAAAAATTATGGGTTTTCCCTTCCTGTTCTAACCATTAAATTTGTACTTGCCAAGATCTGTAACGGTGGGAGATCAACCTCTGTGAGGAAGGCTGGCTCAAAGCAACTGAAAAATAATGAGTTATGTGAGCACAAAAGAAAAAAGAATTTTATTTTTATTACATTTCTTTCATGGTTTTTATCCTCTCAAACATAAAACCAATGCAAATGTAGCAACTTACAGACATTTTATAGTGAAGGTAGCTTTCTGTAAATAAAACGTGTGAAATCCTAACCCTGCTGAAGTCAGTTGTTTGACTTCCATGGGGTATATACATACCTAACTGGATGTATGTGCCAGTGACTGAATTTTCAGGCTACAAAAAGAGTCATTTGAAGCAGTGTGTTTTGAATTCACCAATTAAAATACAAAATTTTGTTGCCAGTCAAATAAATATTAAAAGTCACTTTGTGTACTTGGAAAACTCTGATGCTCTCTGCTTTCCTCCACAAGTGGAATAGAAGTACTATTTACTTTGTCATCAGCTAAAGTTATTGGTGCAGTTCCTGAGATGTTGCAGGGTTTTCCAGCAGCAGTCAGGGGAGGTCAGTTTAATAAGCTAATAAATATTTTTTGAATGACCTGACTTTGTATTTGGTATTAAAAACTCAGAGGAGTGCCAAGTAGGATAGAAAATAAAGAATAAAAGTTCCACAGATTTTGCCAAAATTCTCCACAGATTACTATTAGCCTCATTTATGAGACTGCACAGAGGACTGTGAAATCTCCTTTGAACTCTAAGGGCCAGATGGTTTTGCTGTTAGATCCTAATGACCCACAGCAGTGTGCGTACACAGACGCCATGGTTGCCAGTTGACTGCAAACATGCAATGGAGGCAGGAGAATTCATGACCTGTGCTTCCAAAACACAAGCCAGTCCTGCTTGGGCAGAGAGGGCATCCCCCCCTTGCTATTGATGGTGTAAAAAAAAAAAAAAAGCATTTCTGCTACCCCCTCAAAAGGAAGATAATTTCTAAATCAAGCCATGAGCATACCTGGATCAGAGAGGTGAATGGCAGGCGCACCGTCCTATGCAGTATGGGGTGGATCCCTGTTGATGGCCATCAAGCTGAAAGTAGCTTTAGCCCAGAGGCGAGGGCTCTCTTGAAGGCTGTGTGGGCTCCTGGTCCCAGTGTTATATCACTCTGTGCTGGAAGAGGGAGGAAAAGGCTGGACTCAAACCAATTAAAGCTGTAGGGCAGAACAGTAGTTACTCTGCTGTCATATGGAACTGCTTGGAAGACATGATTTATTTTGGATTATATTGGTTTCAACTGGTATAATATGAACTTCCTGATTTTTTGAGGATATGTAGACAAAAAGACTAAATATGGTTTTACTCATCTTTTAATTTAGAACTACAAGTGTTCGGGTGACCTATGAAATTATTTTAATGATCTCCCCACAACACCGATCTGTCAGTGCTATAAATGTCATCCTAACTGGGTATTAGTTTCCATCATGGTCATTTAGTCTCACCAGCAGAGCTACCTCCATGCGAATGTCTTGCCTGTGTCAAGCTGTGGGAATAAAATAGGGTCACTGTTGCCAAGAAGCATCAGTCAAACATCTTCATAATACTCGGTTTGAAGAGGAAGACATGAACAGAAAATCTAGGAGCACTGTAAGTGTGCAGCTTGCCCTTGGAGCTTCAGGCAGAGCAGTCAGGGGATGATTTGCATTCAGACCAGTGCTTTTAGCCCTGACCATTAAAAATGTGTTCCAGCATTGCTCATACTAGTTGACATAAACTTACCCTTATCCTTCCTTATTTTTATAATGATATGAAAAGTCACAGGGTAAGAAGGAGTACACCAGCGAATTAGGAGTGTGACAAATTGAATTTGATACAACTTTTGACTGCTGGTACAAGATTAATATGGACTCATCACATGAGGCTACTCTTTTGTTCTCTTATAGGAGGCAAAGAAATAGTTTAACCGGTGTCTGTATAGGCTATAAGGATGCATCTAAGATAGTGACAAAAAGTAAAGTAACAGAATTCGAAAATTTAAAAAAAGGGGGGGGTGGAAGTGACAGAGGAGGAGTGGAAGAAGTGTGTTGTAGAAGATAAAGAGTTGGGCTTTGAACACCCAAAACTTACAGAGAAGATTAAATCACCAAAAGCTTTGTGTACTTTCCTCTCCAGGTCATTTAGTTTTTTTCTGTTCAAAGTTAGGAATCTTACCATGAAGTTCTATATTATTATCTATTGCCTCAGCTCACATACTTAATGGTTTAAACATAGTAAAACAAATTCTGCTGTACTTTGGATTTGTTCTTGTGTGATAGACATCTGAATGACACAGTCATAGGGTTTTTCCAACGCTGTCACTTGTTCTTTCTGTCTCATACAGATTTAAGAAAGCTACTTAAGGCTGACTTGTACTTGCATATAATGGAAAAAAGCCTGAATTTTGCTTCCAAGCATATGGAATTTCAGATGATACACAGTCAGTATACAATAACTGGTTTTTAAACTTAAGATAAAAATAAAAAGTGAAAGTCTTGTGTTGCACGAGGCTCCCCTTACATATGACCACTGACGTAAGTGAGAAAGCCTCTGGCAAAGCAGAAGGCCTGCCATCTTACTCTGCAAGCTCCTGGGGGAATACATAATAGTTCAGAGCTCTCATGTCTTGCGTACAACTTTATTTTGCTCCAAAGCACCTCTTTAAAGTCTCTTGTCCTTGGCTTTTTTATGGTTCCAGTCTTTTCTATAACCAAGACAGATCCTCTTTCTTTCCAGCTAGTTGAACATGCAGTTGCAACACTCTTTTGAATCAGAGGTGCCTCCTTTGAAGCCCTGAAAAGGTCTTTTAACTCAGTGAACACAAAGCTTAGCGAGTTGAGCGTTTGTATCCATAGTGTGTCAAGAAGTTTCCAAAGGCATCACATCCACAACAGTTAAAGTAATGAAAGGAGGTGCTTAGGAAATCTCTCATTATGCCTGTACACCTCAATTCTTGTTTGGGGTGACCTAAGTGAGCAGACACTGCAGTCCTCTCAGGGCTGGACCTTGCTGGATTTATCCAGCCTGCATTCGTCCAGGTAGCTCTCCCACGCAGCCAGGCTGATGCAGGAAAAGCAATGCCCCTGAAAACCAGCACTTGCAGTGATTCAGCCGCCACAAGCTGGAGCCCTCAGCATGGCACGAGTGGGCACGGCTCCTGGCGTGCCTGTGGTGTGTGCCATTAATATCGGCTGAGGGGCTGAGCCCTGTGTTTGAGCTTCTATAGCTGTGCTTCTTCCATTTAAGGGAGAAAACATAACACACGCTGAACTCCAGATCCCAAATCCACTGGAAACCTAGCCGGCTGTAAGCAAGCACTGCCAGGGAGCTCTCAACATGAAGCACTACGATAGCAAAGGTCTTGAATGACTAAGATTCTTGAAAGCCTTGGTCAGTATCAGAGACAGTTTCCAACTGGGCAAAGTACAATATTTTCCCTCTGCTTTTTATGAATGGTTGGATAGGATTGTGCTGGAGTCAGAATCCCCTGCAAAAGCCATTCATAAAAATAACAACAAAACAAAACAAACACACACAAAAAACTTTCTAGGTCCAGTCCAGAGCCACTGGGGGCCAGAGGCTGGGAAAACATACTGGCAGCTTGAGCTCCAGCTATCACTGAAAGTATTCAAGGGGCTTTTTGGTGGTCTGAAAAGTATGAAGTGCTGTGTAGAAGGGCAGCTGGTAGAATTACTGTGACACATACTAGGCAGAAAGCCAGAGCTGGCCTTGTTTCAGACATTGTCTTTTCTCTCATTGAAGTGTCAGGACCTAATTCATGGAAAATTTGGTGTGTTGGCAGCTCTTTCAGAAGATTTCATTGAGCTACAGTGTGTGAGAGTCACATGAATGCAGAGTGCACAGCCAAAAATATATGGGGATTTCTGAGCAGGAGAAAACAGACAGCCTCTAAGAATGTCTGTGGATTTCATGTGGTTTGGGAGTAAACATGTGTACAGGTGTAATCAGCAGGCTAAAAAAGAAAATAAAGCAGAGAAGCACTAGTGACAGATTACTGAAGAGCTCAATGAGTTCTGTAATTATGAGGGATCCCTTGGAAACAAATCATTCCTTTGTCTGAGGGCAGCAAATGTCCATTAATGAGTTCAGGGCTTGCAGTCCACCTGGAGGAGGCATCAGTAAAATCTGTGCCTTTGTAACAGCTTCTCCATTGCAAGGGAATTTAATGGAAAAGGGTCCACCCTGAAGTTTAAAGACGGACCCTGTCATCACATGGGGGTTTTTCTCATATTTATTTGAGAGCAGAACTTGGAGCCTGAGGCACAGATACCAAAATATAACAGCAGTAGGATTCCACTGAATTAGAAAAAGACTGAAAATAAACAAAGCATCTCTTGTTAAAATGGGACGCTTGTGGTGGGCAGTCTGAATTGAATCAGTTACATTTAATTTACATTTTCATTGATCCTTCTGACTGAAATATTGCTCTGAAAGGCCAGTTACACTAAACTGTTTATTCAGAAATATTCCAGTTATTTCCTACTACACTGTCATGAAAATTAGGTTTTTGGCTATGCAAAGGGACAGCATGTTGGCTTCTGCCCAAGCGAGGCACTAAAATCACGGCTGGGATTAGGAACAGCCAGGAAGGAAGGGCAGGAAGAAAATCATTGGGTGCAATTCATATACTTGGAAAAGAGAAAGCTGGGGGGAGGCAGCAGCTTTGCCCCACTGAAGTAAGAAATGCCCTTTTGTGTTCTTGGTGTCACGATTTCATCCTTTATCTGTGGTCTTACTGTTCCATGCTGCTCCTAGCATCCACACAGGTCATCCCATCACCTACGTGGTGGTGGTGTGTTTTTAGTGTGCCTGTGTTAGTTCTTTAGTCAGTAGTCCTCCTCCTCCCCAGGATGGGGATGAAGGGCACTGGCACCTTGGTGGATCTCCTCACTCTTGTCTGGACTATGTTTCCCATTCTTGGGTAGGAGCAGCCAGGAGGAAGACTTGCTGAGCAGCCCATGGCTGCGCCATCAGGTCCCATGTAGGCAGGCGTACACAGTCTCCAGTTGTCCCTGCCCCATGCCCATCAAGCCTGGTGATGGGCACCCCCGAAATAATGTCAACAGGTTCACAAGGGTCAGCACAGCATGGCCTTCACTCAGCTAGAGGCCCCAAATCAGACCTTCCCAGGGCTGGAACTGCTGCCCATCCCAGCCTTCTAGCTTCGGCAGGGATGGCTTTGGTCAAGCAGGAAGCCTCACCTCTCTGCCTGAGCTGTGTTCCTGCTCATGGCCAGGAAGGAGGGCTTCCCCACAGCAGGACACTCCACTCACAGGTGAAAGAGTGTGGAGAGAGAGTGAACAGCATCAGTGGAGACAACAAAATCTGGTTATAATATCAGGCCACTCTCACTGTCTGATAAGTAGTACAGCAAAGTAAATCTAGGAGTACCATAGAAAGATGTAACATACGAAATTAGATTTCACCTTGCTTTTAGTTTTACAAATATAACATACTCCTCTGCATCCACAGTAGTCTGGACTACTTCAGAGCAAGGTAAAAGACAGGTATAGGAGAGGCTGGGTGTGAAAGCTGGGTATGTTCATCTGTCCATTTCTGAATGTGGGCTTTGCCTGTGTTTTGTTTCTATTGCTGAAAACATTTTTTACAGCATCTGTAAAACCACAGTTAAGTGACCTCAGTGAATTTTGTTTCTCACTGTGCTTTTGTTTTACTTTTCAGCCTCAACAAGTGGTTCAAAAGAAGCCTGCTCAGGTAAGAAAAGCTAATTTAGATTTTTTAGACTACTTTAAACAAAATAATTCTTCAATATTTAAACTGGTCTCCTTTACTGTAAAGAATGAAGGGAAATACATCAGTCTCATGAGCTGGGGGACTGCCGTTGGCTTGCTAGGCACAACCACCAGAACAATTCATGGAGTGTTCCTTGGAAATGAGAGGAGGAAGCAGTGGACAATGCTTGCTCAGAAATGTCCTCTTTCTGCAGCGGCCACCTTGCGATGAGAATGCAGGTGCATGCACGCACACATCTGGTACAAGTCTGGCATGTGATAGGTATCTCCATGTGTCCTGAACGTGGGGTAGCTGGGGACTGCTTACAGCAAGGATGGGGCACAGGTATGAAACTCTTCACAGTGGTCTAACGGAGTTTCTCAATCCACAAAATAAAATAGGCTGAACTTGGCAACTAGACTGGATCCACCATAAAGACTAACACCCCATTTGAACTTCTTCTGTTGGAAGGTATTATTCTTCTTGGACAAAGTGCAAGCTAGGGTGTCATGAAACTGGTCAAACATTGCATTTATGAGCGCCTCCATGTTCTTTCCCCAGCCCACCCCATGTTAAAAAACCCCAACATCCTAACTCTTCCACTTTGTTACATAGGCACCAGCTTGTTGGCATGAGAGCAGGTCTATCCCTACCCAGCAGGGTCCATGGGCTGTGCTGCCGAACCTTGGTGCATATGAATGATTGCTGAGTCAAGAGCATAAAGTGTTCATTGCTTTTCTGGAAAGAGGTCTGCTTTCAGAAGAGAATAATACTTTTGTTTTTCCACCTCATGGTTTTAATACATTATTGCACAGTGTACATTATTGTAATGCCTACTGTCATCTGAATTAGTAGCTGTTACATAAGAAAGAGAAAGCATCCTAGTTGTGAGCTGGAGGGGTGAAAAGATGTAACTCTCCAAAGCATGTGCAGTAATTGGGTTTCTACAAAAGAAATCAATACAGTTGCAGCAAGGATGAATCCATGGCACTGGCAATAATATTAACATCTCTGAATGGCTGAGATAACATACAGGATGAATGCAGTAGCGTTTTCAAGTGAGGTCAGTTCTGCAAGGAGAGGTAATGTCTTTTATTAGGCCAGCTTATGCAAGAAACACAACGTCAGTCCCCAAGGACTTACCATCTATAACCTTCTGACTACACCACACAAATCAAAACACACCAAGTTGTTCTAATAAAAGATATTTCCTCTCCCTGGTCTTGCTTACATCCTTGAACTGTTATGGCCACAATCAGGCTATTCCCACTACAACACGGTAGTAAATCTGGTGGTGGGCACAAAGCCAGCCATCTCCTCCATGGCACCTGAGAGACAGGGAGGCCTAAACCCTGCTGTGCAAAGGAGGCCAAATCTGGGAGGCAAAGACTCCCAGGGGCTGTTTGTGTTGCAGTTTCCCCTGGTACATAGCACAGCTCATCCCCACTGGGGTCATCAGGATAAAGGGGTCTAGAGCTGGTGGCTCTGCTTCCAGCCTAGCCTGGCAGAAGCCATTGCTGCTGATGGCGTGAGTGGTGCCACTAGGTCTCGGATCTCCCCAGGCACTTACTCCTGGGAGTGTGTTGTTTGAACACTAATGGACTGTGACCACTAGCACAAGAGAGGAAGAAATCACTGTGACTGAGGCTGGGCTGGGGACAAAAAGCGGACCTTGCAGATTTAATTGATGGTGAAACGATGTAGATGTTTGAACCAAAGCACCAAAGTTCTCTGTATGGACCTTCCCACCCCTTCTTTCCCAAATCAGTGACTCTGGTGGGAATGCTGTAGGGTGCTTCAGCCAGCTGTATGCAGCCACTGCTGCATGGCGCCTCAGCAGCATCTCCATGGTCAGAGACAGAGAGAGAGAGAAAAGAAGGCCCTTTGACACTCCCATTAGTAATGGAAATGTTTGTATAGAAAATGAGGAGGCACAGAAGAATGCATGGAAGCAGAGAGAGGGCTTTTTAGAAATCCCCAGTCATCACAACACAACTAGTGAAATTACTCTTCAAATTATTTGTGTGTCATGTCTTCACTCAGAGAAAATTTCTTTTTTTTAAAAAAAAAAATCTTTGGCCTGAGGGATGTTCAGTGAAATCATTGACTTCTCTTTATCCCTTCCTGGTTTTAATAGGCCCTGCTCCCACGCTTATGCTAGCACAACATTGCGGTTTTGTTGGGTGTGGGTGCATGGCAGAGAACAAAAATTATTGCTGTGAGCAAGTGCCATTGACAGTGTCTTCCAAGGCTGAAAGAAGGAGGAAGTGAAATAGTGTAATTCCTGGGACAGTCAGAAACTTCATGCTGCTGGGTTTCACTGAAGTCTGTTTGCCTTCCTCCTTTTTACACTACTGAATTTCCCTTTAAAGGAGGGAGGTTCAGGCTCAGAATTAACAAGAAGAACATGAGGTCATGCAGGCTTCCTAATCTGAGCTGTCTAAGGAAATAGTGATAAATTATATAAACATGGGGACTACATGGAAGTTCATGGAGGATAATGTAAATCTTACACTACATTCTGAGGAATCTCTTCCTTTTCCATCTGTTTCCTTCAAAATATCCTCCCAGATGGCTTTACCATGTGGCAGTCTGGATTAAGTTAGAAATGTATCCTTTCTTCATCAGTGGGGACTGTAAGAGGTTACAGTTGGGAACTGCTGTCTGATGGCGAGTGTGTTACCCCAGCCTGCCTTGGTAAAAGGGGCAGAAACTCTTGGTCAGGTTTTGCTCCTGAGATCCATGCCTTGGATTTTGGTGTATTCTCAAAAATTTCTATGAAGGTTAGTTTACATCACCATTGCTCTTGTTACCGTTGCTAGTACCTGTGCCTCTTGGGTTTATGTAATTTTTAAAAATATAGAAAGAGTGAGATAAAAATCCTCATTTTATGAATAACAGCTCTGTTCCCATCATTGTTTCCCAAATTTTAAGCATCGTACAGGCCTCTGCCATGCTCTAAACCTCTTTATGGCTATCTGCTGTCCAGTTTAGGGCCATACAGATGCCTATATAAACTTCTGAAATATCTTCAAACATCCCCAGAGCTCTGAAGATTTACCATCACACAGCTGGTAAATGCAACAGTAAAATCCACTGGAAATCTACACCCCCATATCATTAATACAAACCTTTAAATACTGTGGTCTGTACACATCTTTGTGATGATCACTGATGCATACTCTCACACTTCCTTGGGGAAATGCGGAAAAGATAGCCAGCCTAAATGCGTGACATCAGTAAGTTTAGCACCTTCACATAAACATGTGCCTGAACATCAAAAACAAGACACTCCTTTGAAATCCGCTCTCCCTCCAAAGAATGGACAGCCAGATCTTAGAAGCATGATGTAGTAACAGTCTTACTGAGGGATGCAAATAAGCAGTCCAAATAGAAGTAGGAATCTCTCCATTTTCTCATTTTTAGGCTATTTGTAGCAGCTGTAACCTCAGCCATATGGGGGAGAGACACTCTTAAGTAATACAAAGGAAATAGGTATTTTTAGGAAAGCATCATGAAAGCTATCAAAGTTTTCTGGAAACATGACATGTTTTATTTTTATCATTTCTGGAGAGAAGAAATACTGTGAGTGTAGAACAGCCCTTTGAAAATCTTCTTATAATCTCTTTGGGAGGTCTATTAAAATGTCAAATCCTTGCAAATCCTTTGCATCTGAGTCTGAAAGACAGCATATCATTCAAAAAGACAGCTTATCAGTCAGGAAGACAGTGTATCGGTCAGAAAAGTACACATAGAGCGTACTTTTCTACCAAATGCTAAATGCATTAGATGCTATTAAAAATAACATCCCCAAAAATCAAATTCCAACAAGAATAAAAGCTAAGAAGGAAAGTGTTATTTTGCATAGGACAGAAAACGCAGATTTGCTGTATTTTTTTCCTGTTACTGATTTCCTAGTCTTGGTATCAATAAAGTTATGCATGTTAATTAGTCACAATATATATATACCTCACAACCTCAAGTTATATGTGTTCCCCAGCTGCATCCATCACATATGCCTACTCAGTGTAGGACACAGTAAATGCTACAAGCGTCAGACAGGCTCTGCAGCTCAGGAGCTTACAGCTGTGATTCACATACTCATACGCAACCCAAAAGCAGCAGACACTGTGAGTAGAGCTGAGCCCAGGACCTGTGGTCATTGTGCGGCAGGTCCGACATGCTGGGACACCCTGGCTGGTGGGCCCACAGTGCACATCCTGCATCACCTCTCTGTGCCATGCAAAAAATCTGTATTTTCACAAGCATCAGGTGTTCTGCATACGTGCTAGCCACCACATGTGGATTTACTTTTTTCCCTTCTGGGAAATCCCAGAGAGAAATGTGGTAGAAATACTTGAGAGATCCACTTTAGCAGGTTGAAAAAGCAGCTTCCAGTGTCACAGACAGGATGGCAGGTCCTTTGAACCCATACACATCTGAGAAAGCGTGTGCCACTGTCCAAGCCCACCCTGTCTCCTGCCGAGCTGGGAATATTGCAGCCTTACTCAACCGAGCCTTGGCTGTAGAAACATTGAAAAACCTCTGCCCTGGAGGTTGACCTGGTGCCCTGGGATTTCATTGCTCTTCCCACTGCATCCAGCAAGCTGGGTTGTATGTCATGTACTTTTTCTGTATTTACTGATATGGAGAGTCAGAAAGTTGTCAGATCCCAGGGGGACAAAACTTTATTTTCCAAGGGTACGTGGAATTTTATACTTCAGAGTAGGGCACATGTTATACACACCAGTCCAGAACATCCTCTGAAAGGCTGTTACCATTCTTTTATTATTGTTATTTTTAAAGCAAATACTGAATGTTTTCCCAAAGACAGTGATAGTAAGCATCTTATACGTGCTGGAGGCCCTCGGTACCATGTGCACATGCACCAAGCAAGGGCATATCACAGCTCCATCAACCCACTCACTGCACCTCCCCTTGTGGAGCGTGGTCCCAGTGGAGCTGCCCAAAGCTTTCCCAGTGGGGCTGGGCCCCAGACCTGCTGCAGGGCTCTCTGGCTCAGTCCCCTGCCTCCCACCACCACCAGACAGGGGGACGATGCTTGTTGGAACTGGTCAGAGGTTTTGCATAAATAGCTTCATGATGAAATAACCTGTTTTTATTGATCCTTTTCCCCATAGGTGTCCTTGGAATTTTTGTTTTTCCAAAGCTTCACAATATTATGATCACTTGGGGACTGGGTTTTTAAAATCAAAATAGGGTTTGATTTTGGTTTTTGAACACTTGCTTTGCAAAATCCTTCCAGATTTTGCTTTTGAGTGTTCTGGAAACATTTTTTTCTGATTGGAAAACATCATTTTAACAAACAGATAAAAATGTCATGGGAAGTCTTATGAAAAATGGCTCTGATTTGAAAATTATGTTTCATTGTTACCAGTTCTGCTATTTATATTTCAAGCAACCTGAAAGAATTACTTGGTGTAAAATGAAAAAAACAGAATAATACCAAACTTGTGGACTACAGCCAGAATTATTAAGAAATTAGGTAGATGCCTGAACTGCAGGAATGGACCTACCATTGCTCTGGGAGAGGTTGGAATTTGATTTTAAAAAAATCAGGAAAGTCTCTTGTTTTCTTCATGGATGCAGTAGACGGAGTCTCGTGGAGGGTGCTGGGCTTTATGTCCTTACCTTCCTTCTCCTTCCAAGGCAACATGGTGACAACTGCATGATGTGGTTTCCAAAGGAAGACATATTCACTCTTCTTTTGCAATTGGTTTATTGTGACAGGGAGACTGAACAGTTTGTCTGATGACTAAAAAAAAAAAACCCAAAAGAACAGTTTTTTAAAATAAAAACAACAACAACAACAACAAAAAACTGGGGAAAAATATAGAAGTTGCAATTACCAGTTCTATGAACAGATGAAGCACTAACTTGTACTAAAGGATGAAGGCTAGAAGAGGAAGTCAGTTATTTCTGACAGCAAATATTTTCTTAATTATAACTATATTATATTTTATACATATTATATTTATCCATTATCACAATTTATTAATATAATATATAAATATACTATTTTATATTTTTATATGACATAACTGAATAGACTCTGAATAACATAATTCAGTGAGGCTACACCTAAATACCAAAATGAGTGTAAGATTGGCATGAGCATTGCAGAGGAGCTGGGGTAGCCTGCTTCTAATACGACCATGGTGGCTGCAGGAGTTGCTCTGGAAGTAGGTCACCTGAGCGGCAGCCCCATTTCTCATCGCAGCAGTGCTCCAGGATGCCAAGAGAGAATTGTTCTCCATGCCACTTGCTGAACCTGGGACACAGTGCAGCTAATGGTTCAAAGGTTGAAGAGCCACTGAGCGAACAACCAAGAGGAAGACCGTTTGGTTGAGTCCCAGCTTCACAACAGCACTGGCCTCAGTGCTGCTGGGCAATGCCTGGGTTCAGAAAAGAAACAGGATTTTGAATGGTCACATCTGTTAAAGATTTCCTGCTGACTAATTTATGCATCCCCTTGTTTAGCATACCAGTGGCCTGCAAGGCAGGCTGAGGTACCTGTCCCCATGCCCCCATACCCTGCCTAAGGAGCAGACACGCCCCGGTCAGCACTGTGCTGGGTAAGCCTCTTGCTTCCTTTGAAGCCGTTAGTGCTGAGCACTGCAGTGTACAAGTCCCATTTTAGGCAAGCCTCTCAGTGCCTTGAGTCCCCCTCTGCTAAAACGGAGGTGCTGGTGCTCCCTTCTTGCATAAGGGAGTTATGAGAGTGCACACATTCATGATTTGATGTGACTAAAAAGGAATCAGACTTAGCAAGATATTTTTGCTTCATGGCTTGTCAGGGACTGTCTGTGGGACTGAGAGTCTTGCCTGCTGCAACGTGACGCTTGGAGACGTGTCCTTTTCAGCCAGTTTCTGAGTCAGTCGAAGAGCAGGAGTGCCTTGGCGTAGCACAACACAGGAGGAGCCTTCAGCTCTGAACAAGAGCAAAAAAAGGTTATTTTAAGTGTTCAGGTATGCAACATTTAATTCCCGTGAGACAAGCCCTAGAGCAGGAGGCAGCTTTCTGAATGCAGCTCTGGTCACACATTTGCCCATTCAATACAGACAGGCTCCCAGGCCACTGCTCTTTCCCTGTGTGCTGGGCAAGACCTGTCCCTAAAAGCACATAGAAACATTCAGGGACTACAGCTTTTGAAACACTCCATGCATAGCACTTGGAGCAGGTGCAGCAGTTCGTGGCAGAAGGCTGGAGGCCAAAGGGGTAAGCTAAAAGATTTCCCTAAGTCAGCAATGCTCCTTGCTCTCTCCCCAACTCCTCTCTTTCCCCTCCCTCCTTGGGGAGGAAGCCTGCGATGGGCAGGAGATGGCTGTGGACAAGGTGGCTTTGTGTTTGACCCCATGGTTGCGGCCACGGAAGCTGTTTAGGCATGTATCCCATCCAGTTCAGAACTTGGCTCCAATTTGACATGAACTGATATCTCACTAATGATAGCCAGAAGAAAAGGGTTTGTGATGTGTGCTTGGGAAACACCATTAAGGAAAATGGCTGGGCAGGGAACAGTGTTTGAAGTAATGTCAGTCAAGAGTAAATTAAACAGTGCTACTTTTGCATACGTATTCTATGCATTTTGGCCAAGATTTCCAAGAGTAACAAGAGTCTGTTCTGTTCATACTTCAGTATCTTACTTTACAGACATACAGGATTCTAGGCAATACTTGGCTCCCTGAAAATTTGGATTGTTTTAAGATGTTTCCAGAAAGATATCCAGAATGTTGAAGCTACCAGAATGATCAGCCTCTGGACTTATAGCAACAAAAATGCTTAGAGAAAGAAAAATGTTAATTAACAAAGATGAGGTGTGTCAGAAGGCTGTGCAGGAAGAAAGTGCTCTTCGCTGAGAGCTTGATTCCTCAGCTTCTCATAAAGGCTCAGCATCTTTCACAGTCAGCATCATTGTTGCTCCTCCACACCTGCCTGATGTCACGGAACGATGCCCTATTTCCTGACATATATATTATTAATAGATACTCCAGGGCTGTAACCCAGCTCATCTGCTGCACTGATTACCATGAACCTTCTATGTAGCCACTCCTAGAAATTGCTGCATCTTTGCCGTGACAGTTCAGGACCATAAATTCTGTTGCAATCTGTACATTAAAAATGAGGTATGCTATGATGGATGTGCAATAAGGTAAACACAATGAAAATCAAAGGTAAGACCAATGAAAATACATTTTTTTTTAATCTGTTAAATGATTTGCTAGGATGATCAGTTACAGTATTACTGTACCAGCACTATTAAAAAAGATTTGGCTAGGGAAAAGAGCAGTATGCTCAGCCCTTATTAACTGATATATTTCTTTAAACATGTTCTGGAAGGAAGCAGTAAGAAGCCAACATTATATTTTATTCTGGGATTTCCATGACATCTGGGAAATTTTATAAGGTCCTCTTGTTGCCCAAAATAACAGTCTTGGAATAGAAGAATAAGAAGCAGCGTTTCACAGCTAATCTGTCAGTCACTATGGGGCATTTGTGGAATTTGGTGAATTTAGTTCCGTGAAATCAGTGCTGCCATACTACCCTGGGGTGACATCTGGCCTCACTGGGCAGCCCATCAGCTTGTGACACCTTTGCCAAATATTAAGGCTGGGATGGATAGGCTGGACCTACAAATGTGCCTCGTCCCTTGCAGCTCAGAGAGGACAACTTAGGCAAATGACTCATAAAAGTCAGCATGAAATAAAATCATAACAGACACTCTAAAACCATTTTCCCCAGTGGAGCTTCCATCCTGTATCGCTTCCGTTGGTGCTCTCACTGTGCTGTCACTTAGTGCTGTGATGGTGTGAAGCCACCCAGCTGGCAAGCACTGGCTGTGACAGACAGGCCGCTGTCTGGGCGGCTGTTCAGAGTTCATGGTCATCAGTAGCTCATTGGACATTGTGAGCATGGTGTTGCTGTGTTTATAGACAGAGTAAAAGGTTTGGGAGTATCATAACCTCTTAGTAGACTATGCAGTGAGAATTATGTTCCTAGGTACTTAACATTGAGTGCTACAGGAGTAGATAGCAGATTCCAGACATCGGCACAATGCTAAGCAGTGCATGAAGAATCTAAATCTTCGGACAGTCCAGTTTGGCAGCATTTTGAGTTCATCTTCATAGGACCTAAATAAATAAATGTACTTTTCACTGAGGAGGGAAAAAAGCCGTTCAAAATGACTGCCTGACCGTTGGGCATTGTAGCACTCGCATCACCAGAGCAAACTACCTCATGGATCCTGTTTCATTGGGATCTCAGTGCCACAAATGTTAAATTATTTATGAAGTCTATTCCAGCAGATGGTGAGCATCACCACGAAGAAATTCTGCTGCTGATCCTGTTGTAAGGCATTTCTGGAAATGCCAGAATGTTTTCAGAAAATGTTGACTGAAATTCTCTTTAGAAATGACTGTTGCTTATATTAAAAAGGTATATAATATTACCAGTGTACCTTTGCTTTGCTCTGCTCTGCCAATGTAGTTGCGTTGTTCAGGGCCGATCTCTGATCTTAGGTTTGGAGAGTTATTTGCCACAAAACAACCATGGGAAAAGAGAAGGAGAGAAATAAAAAAATGAATCGCCCACATTCTGCCCGAATTCAGATCTCAGATTTCCCACATCCTGGTATTTAATTTCTCACAGAGTTACCAATGGTTGATCTCACGTCAGGATTAGTGGGAAGAAAAATGAGCACTCCATTGAAACCAGACTTGAGTCTGGAAGGAAGGGACATGTGAGCTCTAGGACCTGGGAGATATCAGATTCAGGGCAGTGAATGGCTTCTACCCCCTCCCCTTCCCTGATTCTCATGCTTATTTTGAGGCAAAATCTGGAAACTGAAATCAGAACAGCAAAGAGGCAGATAGAGTATGTTAGGCAGCTCGCCCATCGCTTTAATAGTCTCCTGAGAACTGTGTTATATAGCAAGGCATTAACTGTAATTTATATTATTATTTTTTTATGTTTAGGAAGAGGAGAATAGATTAACATTGAGGTATAAATTGCAGTAAATCTGTCTCGGTCCTAAAACAAAACATGTTTTGAACACACGTTTCCACCAGGATACCTTTTCTGATTTGATTATAGTATATAGATGTGTTCAACTGGAAAAGAAACTCCCATAAAAGTTTCTGTAATCAAAAGAAAATAATCACTATCTATTAAGTTGGACAGCCCTACTCCCTTTGAATCAGACTATCTTGCATAGAGAAAGAAAAAGCTTTGCCTTGTGGTAACATGGATCATGGCACAGATGGAACTTGAAAAGTTGGGTTGCTGCTCCATGCTGAAAAGGACCATACTTTATTGCCGTTTCCACCAGATTGTGTGGAGATATTAAAGAATTGAAAAATCTTTAAATGCATCACTCTAAATCCTTTAGGAGTTGAACATATTAAGATGACAAGAAGAGTACGTCATTAAACCATAACTACCCTTTCTGGATTACCTGGTATTTGTAGATTTATTGGCAAGATGGCTTAAATTAGGGATATATTTTTAGCCTGCAGCATTACATAATAAAATAGCAGCAGAATTCTTTGCAGTCAAAAAAGGGAGGGGACGGGGGGGGGAGTTTATTAAAACCAACACAAACTTCTCTGATTTTGTGCTTTTGCCTGCACGAAGAAGTGCTCCATGGTTACACAATCAGTAAAGTTTGCAAGAAAAGCATTTCTATTACCCCGTTTTGCTCAGGAGTCGTCACCCTGCCTTTTACTGCAGACCTGCTGTTTAGTCTGAAACTGAAAATTAAACCCAGAACTTCAGCTCTCAAAGTTAAATACTCTGCTGTACTGCCAGCACACAGCCTCACCAGTGTCTGTGTGGTAAGATCTGTGATTAAACTCTTCAGATGTTTTAAAAAGCATTTTACAACTCTGTTGAGCTTTAGTGTTTTTGTTTTCATTTGTTTTTTTTTAAGACAAAAAATAATTTAGCTGTATTATACCATGAAGTCTCACATGAACTCTGCTGAACCAGATCAGAGAACCCAGCTCACTATCTTTCAGAAATATGTTTCTCATTTCGGGGGGGCTTTTCTGAGCACAACCTGGGGAAGGTAGAGCCCTGTATGTTACTCTTTCCTCCAGAAACAAAAAAAAAAAAAAAAAAAAAAAAAGAAAGAAGAGAAAAGCCAAGGGAGACTGAGGAAGAGCGAGGGCAGCAGCAGAGCCCCCCCATGCCCCTGCCCGCCCCGGGGCCCATGCTGGCGGGCAGCAGCATGGCGCAGGCTGTGTGCATGGCCATGAGCTGCTGGGCCTCGGGGCTGGCGCTCGTAAAAATGTCACTGGTGCACTTCCACTGTGAAAGGCTCTTTTATCTTCCCTTCCCACAGCCCCCTTCCAGTGGGTACGCGGGGCCGGGCCCGGCGGCTGCCGCTCGGCCTTACCACATGGCTGGGCCCTAATGAGGTGTGTGCGGCTCTTGGCTGCAGGTTTTCAATCTCTTTCTTATTACTTCAAAGCTGCTGCTCCGAGGTTCAGACAAGTTTGATCACTTGGCAAAATCTCTCAGCTGGGATTCAAAAGGGAAGACGCTTTATTTTATTATTTATCATTACAGATAGATAGCTGTTCCCAAACCGCAGTTGCCAGTGGTTCCGTGGACCAAGCTGTAATGCTTTTTTAAGTGATAAAGGAGGTGAATAACTTCTGGCAGTTGTTTCCTGTCTGTTACAAGCAGTCATTTTTAGTGGGGGTAGGAGGGAGAAAGGAGAATAGCAGAAATCTTACAGGCCTTACTTTATTCGCCTTTTCATGTCCGAAAATCGGAGTGGGCGGGACAAAAGGTAAACGATGTGGGTTTAACCTCCATTTCAAAGCCTGTCCCAGCACTCCTTTTCCTTATCCATTCTGGGAGACCCTCACTGCAGTCCTTCCTCTGTCGCTCAGCTTAAAATATGCACAGAAATCGGTGCTGTTTCAAGCACCACAGGGGTCTGCGAGGAAGGCAGACTCCCTCAGGTTTACCTGTGTGGCCTCCAGTATCCTTTTGGGCTTTGGTATCTCCACTGCCGCAAGAAAGTAGAGCTAATGCAGTGACCCACAGCATTTCAGTGAACTGTACAGCATACGATTTTTAAAGATTTGTGTCC
This sequence comes from Phalacrocorax aristotelis, assembly GCF_949628215.1. Taxonomy (NCBI): domain Eukaryota; kingdom Metazoa; phylum Chordata; class Aves; order Suliformes; family Phalacrocoracidae; genus Phalacrocorax; species Phalacrocorax aristotelis. Next base: position 180,660,469 of record NC_134276.1, on the reverse strand, counting down.
ACCTTTTTTTGCTTTTTCATCTAATTATGGACATACATATTAATGATTAGAGACGACTGTTAGAGGTTCTGCTTGCCTTATGCTCCATCCTGGTTTTTGGCTCTGGAGCATGGTATACTGCGTGAATGCAGAGCAGTTTACCACCCCTCCAGTTTACAACCTCCACAAGAGGTTCATAAGAGCAGCTTCTCAAAGCTGGGGTTAGTCCAGCTCAGTTGTATATGTTTCTAACAGCACTGCTGCCTTCTTTTCCTTAATATTTTATTTCCTTCCCACCAGAACTGTTTACATCTTGTAGGGTTGAAGCTCTCCAAGACAAAATGCGTCTCTGTTGGTGTTAGCACAGCACCCGCGATTGCTTCAAGCACCATTTTCACTTTAGGTCTGTGCTTTGCAGATTTTAAATGGTGCTTCCTGCAAAATTCTTCTGACCAGTACTGAGATTTTCCTGGAGATTTTCACTCTCCTTTTAATCACATGGGGAACAGATTTTTTCAAAGTGTTTTGACCTGCTTAGGTCAAAAAGGCACTTGCTATACTCAGATGCCAAAAGGCATTTAAGAAATCTGCCCTGACGTAATTTGGACAGCTGAGTCTCAATTTCAAAAGGCTTCAGCAGTGCAGGCTTCAGCTGCCTTACAGAAACCTCACTGCTGAGTTTACTTCAGGGCTGCTCTAAAATCTGTGGCAAAGTTGGGCACCTGGAGCTGAGGTTTGTTTAAGACCATCTGTAGGAGATCTTGAGAGGCAGAGCCCAAAGCAGGTACTTTTTAGGGTATCTAAATGTCGGCCATCCTAATTCCTGTCTCTGGAAGTTCTCAGTGTGAGCCCTCCTGGATTTAAAAATCCTGTGTCAGATAAGCCCTTTCTCTCAAAGTAACCAGAGTGACCGATAATCACCCCGTTATATCAAACAGTTCTCCTCCTGGGAGATAAGCTAGGAGATAGAGAAATGTTTCTGAATCCCCCTTAATCTAACAGGAAGAAGAGACTTGAATCTATGTTTAAAGAAGGCTGTTCTAACTTAAAGAGGAATGTCCTGTCCTGTCCTGAGGGGATCCTCCTGAGCACTGTCCTGGTCCCCTCTAGTTTTCTGAACCTGTTACTCAAGGACCAAAACTTTGCCAAGTCTTGTGAGGCCCTTTGTGAAGCAGAGGAGGGGGATTTGTAGGAGTGGTTCATGGGTGTGCAAGGATGGTAGCTCTCTCTGACCTCTACTGCTGTTCTTGGCCTGGGCCATGCTCACCAGCAGCTGAGCCCCAGCACAGCCCCAGCAACTTCACTCTGGCTGCCCCAGCTAGTTCACTTCCTCCAACAGCTGGGGATGTGGATTACCCAGTAATCCCCATGAGCAGCCTTTTTGCTAGTCAAGCAGTCTTGTTCCAGCAGTGAAAGGAGAGGACACCCTTAATTTGCTACTCACTGCACAGCTCAAAAGCCACAGGCTAGTCACCTGCAGGACAGCATCAATGTTTTGCTTTATTCTCTTTGCTCCCTTTTCATCCCTTACAGAACAGTTGATTATTTATATAAAAGTGGGGTGACTTCAACAGAAGAAAGATGCATCCTCTGTACACAACAGTTTGGTGCGTAGGCTTCTTCCTAGGAGGTAGAAAACCCAGCCTGAAGTATCTGCTTCAAATCAGAGAGCATGGGGATTTCAAATCAAGTCTACATGCAAGTTTCCAAACCAGTGCTGTTGCATACATGCACACTCAAAGATAAGTCTTATTCTTGCTGTCTGTTGTGGATTGCCTTCCTGAGTGTGGAAACTTTGAGGATATCTCCCAAGTCAAAATGATTTTAAGACACTTGATAGCCCTTAGACTGCTCCCAAGAGCATTAGGCAGCTCTGCACATGCCTACCAGCATTCACTTGGGCATTGGGAAAGTTAAGTGGTAGCTCAATAAGGCTGCTTGCTGGTATCCAAATATTGGGCTCACACTACAGCCAAGTCTGTAATCTTTTGAAGGCCAAGATCCTTAGGTGACAAGGTGGACAATGAGAGGCTAAGTCCAAGGGAATTTAGACATTTAAAGCAAGAATGTTGGTTCCCAGTCGTTAAATCTCAACCCAAAACTGCCCCATCAGCTGCCACCTCTCTGTTTGTCTCTCTGTTTATCTGTAATGCCATTTAAGTACCAAAAGTTTTACTTCCTTGGGGGGCCTGCCTGCACACTACCCCAGGCTGCCCCATGCCTTAGTCAATGGCTGCAGAAACAGTGCTGGGAGAGGGCAGAGGGTCTTGGAGCTGCTCTGTAGGCAGAGGTTTTAACAGTGCTTTTAACCACCAGGCTAAAGAAGTTGTGCTCCTTGCACTCTAGGAGTGAGTGTACAGAAATTGCTTGCTTGTGGGCTGACTGATTTACATGTATTCAGCTATGGAGTTTCTGTATTAAAATAACTTCCTTAGGTGCTCTTCTTAAAAACATGCTTTAATCCATCAGTAAGAAGAGTTGTGTGGCCTTTCTGTATATGATGATCTCTTCTGCTCTAATAAATCCTTTTATTGTGATGCGTGAAGTAAATACCTGCAAAAATTTGAGCTCTGAATCCAGCTTCTGGAATTAAACTTTGCCTCATTGCTGAATGACAGCTGTCACCGAGCTTGCCAGTGTGCTTTGCAGGGGGTGAAGCAGCTCGAAGCAGCAGATCCCACCTTAAGCTTCAAGCAGAGCAAACCTGTTCTGAGCATCTGTTCGTGCTGTAAGAATTTCTAAAGCGTTTTGGCAGTGGAGCAGTTGGGATGGCACTGTGTCTCAGCTGGGCACAGCCCGGACCCCTGCATCTGCAATAGGAACCACTGGCTTCAGGGATTCCTCTGCAAATATTAGCTTGCATGCCAGGGGATTTCAGACAAGTTAACAGCAGACAATGGTCCACAGTTTGCAAGTTGCTCTTGTCAGCAGTTCTTTTTGACATATCTATTCAAGCATACCCTCTCGGGCTTAGAAAGCAGCCAGCAAAATCTGTGCCAATAGCTAATACTTTGTTACAAAATAAAAGCTCTGACAAATTCAGAGACTCCATCTGTAGCATTACTGTGATCCTGCAGTTCATCTCACAAAATTGGTTCTAGTTTTTTAAATCAGCAGTTCAGAAATTCATGAGCAGAAGGTGAAAAAACTGAATTGCCAGCTGAATTGCCAGTGAGTTTCTTGAGGCAAAGACAATTAACCTTGAAGTAGCCATGAAGGAGCTTTGCCCCTGGGTATTAGGACAAACATTTTTACAAAAATGCCAGAGAGTTGCCCTTCTGCAGGTGAGGGGAATGCTTCTCTGAAACACCAACAATTGTCTTATCTTTGGGTTTTGTTGTGACCATTTTGGGAGGTCCCCCCCAAAAAAAGGAATGCAGCAGGCACACAAAGTTGGAACTAAACTTGTCTGTTCTTGAGGACACCAGGATGCTACTGGCTGCTTGTACTGCCAGAAAAATAGCCTGCACCAACCAAATGTGGATCACCAAATGGAGGTCTTGGGGGAGCAGGTAGAGCTACATTTCACCCGTGCAGAATGTTGTGGGGAAGAAGTCTCTTGGATATACAGGGTGACTCTGACCTGGAAAGGTGCTGTAATTTAAATAGTCATTCATTGCACAGCTGCATTCTGGGTGGTGTCACCACTGAGCTTTAGGTGCATGTGCTAGTGGTTATCACTTCACACATTCCTGCAGTATACACCAGTGTGTTTCTCCACAGTGGAGAACCTTCAAAAGCAGAGATGCTGCATCGTAGCTCTGGAGAGTGTTAGTGGGTCCACGCATCTCGACACTGCTGTTCTGTGCCCTTTTAGGTGTCCCAGGGGATCGCAGACATCCACACAGAGCAGGCGGGCATGACACAGGAGACCGGCACCCTTCTGGCCTGGCTGCTGGATACCAGATGAGATACCCAGGGCATCTAAAACAGCTCCGGGCTCCTATCTTCAGGCAACCGGATCCCACCAAGGATGTCATGTTTTGAAATCGTGTGTTGGGGAAGCCCAAATAGGCATACTGGCTGCAGATAGCAATTCTAACTGAAGCTTGCTGTCCTGCCTCCTGGTCTTTTTTGTTACCTTCGCCACTGTTAAACCGGGGCTAACAACAATGGTGCCAGCCCCCCGCAGAATAGCCCTTCTCAGGGCAGATACTTGCTGTGAGCCATGGGAAGCATCTGTCCTTTCTCTCCTGCTGGGACCCAACACTAGTGAGAGGTGAGGCGGCTGCACTGGTGGGTTCCAGTCCAGTGTACACATCTGCCAGCCACTTGCCAGTGATACCTCTCAAGAAAAGACCCGCTAAACATTTGTGTATATAGGATATTTGGAGAAAGCCTTCTTGCTGCTCTTTTTTGGGAGAGAAAACAGCTCCACATCGCTCCCAGCTTGGTGGACCAGTTATTGTTATTCATGGTGGAAATGGCTCAGGGTGCTGGCTTGCAGTTTGCCTGCAAGCTGTGCACGGGACAACCCAGGACAGGACATGCCATGTAAAACTGTCTCTGTGGCACGTCCCCATGTCAGTCAGCACCTGAGGATACACGTGTGTGGGGCATGCGGGTGCGCGGGGAACCACGTGGGATATTGTCTTAGCAGCAGGGGGTAAAGCCTGAGCTATGCATGTGAGCATTTACCCTTCAGGTTCATGTCCTGTTCACCCTGAGGTCTGCGTGGCTGTGGCTTCCCTGTTAGCAGGATCCAACTGGGTTAGTTTGAAGCTTTCTCGGGTTTCTCTTTGCAGTCTCTTTGCCTGGCCAGTTGCAAGCTTGCTGCAGCAGCAAACAAATAACCAGGGGAGTAGCTGTTCAAGGCAAAACTGGGTCGATGAACGTTTACGCTCAATTAACACATGTCACCATTCTGTCTCCACAACTACAGTGAGTGCACCTAAAAAGTGAGAACAACCTGAATTAAGGCTGCCATGTAACTCGAAACCTTTGCTTCTTGGCTGAGCGCTTCCTGTGGTGGTGTTGCTGAATTTATGCTCTCCATGGCTATCATGCTGTGACTGAGTGACTTGGATTTCTAATGTCTGCTCTAATGACCATGCTTTCCTTCTTGATTTTTGCCCTTCTCTTCAACTTGATCGGAAGCACACCTGGATTTACAAAATATTTCACTCCAGCCCCAGTTCCTCCTTCGACTTTAGACTCAGGGACTGACCCTATGATACACGGCTATGCCATCGACCTTGGTGGGTCTATGTGGACTTGTAAGTGCCTGGAGGGTGCTAACTGATGGTAAAGCATCTTTTCCCTGAGGTGCCTAGTGCCCTGACACGCCACACAGCACACTTCAATACATTTGCGTCTGAACCAACTTAGTGCAGAGCTGGTTTGCAACTTCTAGGGGGCGCACAGTCTTCAAAATGCCTGCCCCCTCCATCTTCTGGGGGGAGACGTGTATGCATGCGGGTGCTATAGAGGCAAAGGGTAGGCTGAGGATCACAGCTGCACAACATTCTGCTATTTGCAACCAGTTTTTCACCAGTGCAAAAAATCCCTTTTTGTTCCTGTCTTATACATTAGCATTTTCTCTTTCAGAACCTCTACTTGCTTCTTCCTTTGGGTCCCTCCATGCATATATGTCTGATTTGTATTACCCCTCTGCTTGAATTGTAAGCACCTCAGAGCAGCAATCATGTCTCCATCTGTGTCTTGACAAGGGACTTACATGATAGGTTGGCTTAAAACCACCCATCTGTAACTGAGCTATCTTAGGCTTTTGCAAGGAATGAACTTAATGAAGGAAAAGTTTCTTTTTGCTGCACAACAATATGATCCCTTTACCAGCTTTTCTTCATGCAAAAAAGTCTTTCCCAAGACTGATGTGAATTTGAAGTCTGTCCGTCCCACAGATTTTTAAATAATTATTTTATTATTTAAATATGGGAGGGGGGCCTGCAGCTTGGATTTTTGGGTTCTTATCCTTCCAGGTACTACAGGTACACACATTTGAATGTACATAGTCAGATGAGAGAAACTCATCCTTCATTACATGATCACACATATATAGATGAAGGAAGAGCTTCTCATTCTTTTTCTTGGTCACTGTAGCAGGGGCTACCACACAAAAAAAATATTGTGGGATTCACAGAAAAAATCACTAGAGTGGGCAACTCTTTAACTACCCTGTGACTACCCTGGCTGGGCTCTGACATGTGTTTGCCACATACTTTGCCTCTCCCCCATCCTTATTCCGTGATCAGAAGTCCATCTTCATGGAAAATGAGTCCATCACGTTCTAGTTGTCTCCTGAACAAGCCAAGTGTAAAAGAAAGTGAGCTGCCGCTCTGCGCCTGCACATGCGCGACTGTCTTCTGGGAAACGATGATGAGAGGCTCAGGGCTGACCACGGTGCTGTGAGGAATTAAGCACATGATCATCATCAATTACCAAAACATGTCTACCTGAATTATGTTAAGAGCACAGAACCTACAGTCATAATTTTAAACTGAAATACTTGGCTTGGAGGCAAGGCTGGTGTTTGCCTTGATCATCCCAAGTTCTGAATTACCAGGGCTCAAACCAACATATTTTACACTGTCTCTCCATGTGCAGCCCAAATAAGCCCTTCATTATATGCCTGTAGGTACCATTTTTCTTCTTGACTGTAATGTAACAGTCACAGTCCTGTTCTGCGGGGAAGGTAAGCCGGGAAAATGCATTACACATTAATGTGATTCGATGGAGTATGAGCACAGGTCCTCTAGTGCCGCCAGGGACAGGGTAAAATTTGCTTAATCATTTTGTGAGTCAGGGATCGTTTTCATAGCAGCACTGTGAATATAACTGCTACAAGTGGACATGAGTTGTTGTGAGGAAGAAACTGTTCATCTGCATGATAGATTGGTGTCCACTGGAATTTAAATATTAATTGAAAAGTCAAGGTCAGAGGGCAGCTGACATTTGACTTTGCTCTCTTTCCTCCATCCATGGCTTTGATCATGCTACATCTTTCTTTGTGCCTGGTGCTCGAAAGAGTACCCCAGGGTCATGGCCTGTTTCCTAGTCAAGAGGTAAAACCCTACTGGCTTAAATATCTGAGGCCCGAGCTTTAGTGGGGGCTGGGGGTATGAAGGGAGAGGGGGGAGCATTTGCTTCATGCTTTTCACATTTCCCACATAACCCAAAGCAGACTAAACAAAACCAGTGTGAAATCTCATGGCTTGATGCTGCTATGGTTATATTTTTTAAGCTGTCATCCATTCATTTATACTTATGTTTATTCCCTGGATTTACAGCTTTTTTTTTCCCAACCTTTTCTTGCAGGGAGGGGGGAAGTTTGAAACCTTTTGAAAAAGGGTTGCAGTGAGCAGTGGCCTATGATTAAAGCCCAGTGTTTTTCCTTGATGCCGCTCCTCCGCAGCAGTGTCACACATGGTAGCATTTAGGAGCCCTTCACAGCTGAGGTGTTTCAAACACTAATGAATGGAAGTTTGGTCATATAACGCAGGCAAGCTTTAAAGCATGCTTTGCTGAATGGTGTACTGTAGTGGCCTGGGAAAGGAAGAGAGTTATAAATTGTGTCAGTTAGCCACCCAGACAAAATGAAGCCATGTGGAAAATCAAATCTATTAAAGTATGAAGACTGTTATAAGCTGTTTTAAGCTGGTCATTCTTGAAGGGTCTCAGTTGGCTGAGGGGGTAAATTCCTGTTTTTCCTAGATCTTTTTCACGTGCTGTCTCAGGCAATGATGTGCAGCATTTGATAAAAAACAACCTTTCACTGACAGCCCCTTTTATCAGAAATGTTTATTGCCTCCAGTTTACTGCCCATGTCCTGAAAGGTACTGCATGTTTGTTAAATAAGCAGTGTAAGAACATTGCATTCGGGACTGAAGTCGAACATGAAGGCAGCAGTGGGTTGGAGAAGGACAACTGATGAGGAGGAGAAGGCTTCCCAGAGCACCCGCTTAACGTTGGATGCCTGCTCAAAAGGCTTTCCATTTCCTAGCGGCCTGTCTCTGCTGGTGATAAGAGGGCCATGACAGAGCACGACACAAATTACTTTATCATGGCACTACCTGGGGTAGGAGGAAGTCCTGGCAAACCAAAATGGGGTGTCTGGAGAACAGGAGACCTTCCTCTCCTCCCCAAGGTGGCTTCTTGAGATGTCACAGCAGCTATAAAGGGCATTTGGTTAGCTCAGGAGGTAATTGTCGGCTTCCTGAGAGAAGAGTGAGGTGACAGCCGATGACACACGGTCGCCACAGTATTGATTTTTTCTGTTTGTGTATTCTAGGAAGAGACTGAAGAAACGTCCTCACAAGAGTCTGCAGAGGAAGACTAGGAGGCCGCACCATGCAATTTCTACCTCATCAGCAGTTGGGTCTTTTGAAGGGAGAAGACACTGCCTTGACCACTTATTTTCTATTGCCATGGTCTTTCCACTTTTGCCTGGGGGGAAAAAAAAAATCACATAACCTTAAAAAGGATTTGACTAATCATCTTCTTTGTAATCCCTTCACAGTCCCAGGTTTAGTGAAAAACTGCTGTAACACAAAGGGGACACAGATTAACGATGCAACCTTTAATTACTGTTTTCTTTTTTCTTAACCTACTAATAGTTTGTTTGAGCTGCTAAGTAAGGGTGAATGGGTCAAGAAGAGCTCCGAATCAGGTTTATGTCACTCACTGCACTGCATATGAGCAAAAACTTGTATAGTCATTAAAATGGGCATTGAAATAGGAAAGGCTGGGTGTGTAACACTAAAGCCTTGCAACACTTCCAGCAACCCACTCCCTACTTAGTGAACTCCCTGTTTTAGAACACCAAAGATAAGGGATAGATACTACTCTTTTTTTTGTAACCTTCTTGTAGACTTGTACTTGATTTTTTTTTTATTAAGACTTACTGTTATTTCAGGAAAAAAATTGAAAGCTGATCCTTCACTTCATTCAGCTGGTAATCGGAAGAAAGAAATCAACACGAAAAAGGTACTTCCATTTTGCAAAAGGGAAGAAAGACAAAGATACGTTGTATAGTTATAGATACAAACATATCAGCAGAAGTAGTAGTAAACAAAATGAACAGCCCTCACCTTCTGGACAGTAGGAAGCCAGACGGAGTCGGCTTTCTGTAGAGCCAGGCGTTTTCTATGGAAACAAAAATGACTGACACCAAACACTCTTATGCCATTATTGACTAAGTCTTTATCAAGAAAAGTGTTTTAAAACAAGAAAGGTACCTCAATATTAATCATTAATTCATCTGAACAAAAAACCATGTTTTGCATAGTTTCAACTAATTCCAGTCATCCTGTACCAGTATTTCAAAAGAATTGAAGCTCTCCTCATTACTCATCAGTCATGATGTAAGAACCAACACCACGTACCTCAGCTAAGCTCGTGCATTACTTTAAGCAATGTATTTTGACATAGGATGGTTCACTGAGCACCTCTGTGCCAGTGGCATTTCTCCATCTTTTCATTCAAAGCAGCACTTTTAGCACCAGATGCAATATTACCCCACTATTCAATACTACCTCTGATTTTTACAATTAACTCAACAGACTGATAAATACATGCTGCTATACACATTAAATGCAGGAAATTTTTACTGGGTAGATAATCATGAGTATCTGCATTTTCCCCTTATTTCTACTTCAACACTTAATTGCAGTTAAGGAAGCAATATCTTTATTGTGTTTCAGCATGACTATGTATTTTTTCTTTCTCTTGGTTTGTTTTTGGTTTTTTTTAATGTACTTACCCTATTCTCTGCTAGACTTCTGTGTAATGTACTGTTAACTTGAATATATTTTTGTACTGAATTGCTGATAGGTTTGTGAGGATAATTTTTCTTCAGTGACACTACATGACATAGAAAAAAATTTAGCTGTAATGTTTAAATATTACTGTCCAAGTTTGTACCTCAAATGAATTGTTTAAAAAAATGGACTAATTGATTGACAAAGACCTACCTCCAGACTTTAAATGGAATGAACTTGTTACTTTCAGCATTAGTTTTGAGACGTTTGAAACAGTTAGGACTGCAACTAATCCCTAATTCAAAACTATTTTTGTAAAATAACTTGTGGAAAATGAACACATTTTAAATTACTTTCGTATTAAAAAAAAAAACGAACAAAAAAAACCCTTCAAAGAAACTTGAAGCTTTGTAGGTGGGAAGCAACAAGCTCAGCTTTTGCATAATGCAATCACAAATATGTGTTTAAAAAAATAATTAGTAGATTGTAAGAAAATACTTAACAAGTATTTTCATGTATTTTACACAAATGTGATTTTGTAATATGTTTCAGCCAGATTTATTTTAAATGCTTCTTATGTAGAGGTTTTTTATTCTCCTCTCTCTCACATTTGTTGTTTTTTCTCTCTCCCCTCTTATTTCGTTTGCTCTATTTCTGTTTTATTTCCCTTCTTCCTCTCTTTCCTAGGCAGTACTTTGTACCATTGTATTAATAACTGGGCCAGGGGTAGTTTCTCAGGAAGGCGTCTGTTGGTATGGCTTTAGTACCGAGCCAAATGCAGTTAAAGATAACTACTTACTGGCTTCTTCCAAGAGGCAGTGTCAAGAAATGCGGACCTCTTTGAAAGCCCGCAGAGGGTTCAGTGACGGAAATCGCTGAGAAAGAGCTGATCAGAGTGTTACAACTAGACATGTTAATATTAAGTGAAAGAGAAATAATCCTAGCTATACAGTAGCTCTAACAGGCCAAATCCAGTGTCACTTGAAGGCAGTAGAAGCAATTCTACTGACTTCAAAGGGTGTCGAATCAAGCCTTAGCAAGTCCCGTTTGGGGTTTGGGGTTTTTTTTGCTTTTTTTAAAACCACAGTATTCAGTGGATGACACAGAAATAATCACTGGGTGTGTGTCACACTTCAACCTCCGAGAGACTTACCACTCTGATGAACTGAATCTTGTATTTTCTATATATTGTAGTACAATCAAAACACATTACTACCTCTTAGGGCCTACTATACCTCATTTTTTCAGACTGAAAAATTGCATGTGGCCATTGAGTCAGTGAGAACATCATAAAATTTTTTATATATATAGTTTATTTTTATGGGAGATAAATTTTATACGACTGTTCTTCGCTGTCATTGGTCACTGCTAACTAAGACTGGACATTTAACTCTTCTACCATTTCTGCAAGAGAGGTGTGTTTGCAGGAAAAAAAAACGCTTCAAGATGTTTAACTACAGTTTACTTTTTCTTTTGAGTGTCTTCTAACTTTTTGCTTTGTTCTTCGTGTAGAGTTGCTGTCTATGATTGTACTTCGAATCGCTTGCTTGTTGAAAATGTTCCTTTAATGGATTATCACAGTCTGTTCAGCACAATAAACATAATAGCCTCTGTGATCCCCATGTTGTTTGATTCCTAGACTTTTGTCACAGTTCCATAAAATGGGTAATAAAGTTTGGTCACAGTGACCAAATTTGTAAAAGCTTTGCATGCAAGTAGTCTTTTTCTTTTTTTTTTTTTTTTTTTGTCCCAGGACCATAAGCGTGTGCCTGAGAAGAGGTTCATTTCCTCTTAGGGGCCCCAGGGGTGGGTGCCTACAGCAGAGGGACACATCTTATGAGGCGCCCCTAAAGGTGAGGCACCTGTTCCCATCATGGGACTGGGCGTGCCAAGCTAAGGCACCTTAGCCTGCCGGACAGGAAATACTATAACACAGGCAAGGCTGAAATGGATTTTGTTGCCTGGCTTCTAACCCACCTCTTGGGGGTCCACTGAGATGATGAGCCTTCGCCTCTTTTCAGCCGAGATTGCAGTTCACATCCAAGTTCATACAGGTTATATTATGCAGCCATTAGGTTAAAAAGAGCAGGTACTCAGAGCAGCAGAGCCAGGGATGTGGCTGGGTACGGTCTGGGGCAAAACTTGAGGAGCACAGGAAACTGCAAAAAATACCCACCCCTCCAAAGTTCTCATAGGCAGGTTTGAAAGGATTCTTCTGGTTTCCCCTCTTCATTTGCTCTTACATGGTCTCCTGGCCTGTTATGACGAGATTGAAAGATTGTGATGCACATCCGTTCATTCATCTTTGCAACCATGCCTCTCTCACCTAAGACGATTGTTCAGATACTAATTCCTCAGATGTTTAGGTTTATACATTCTTTGCGTTCACTCATTTGCAAACTCTTCATCTGATCTCTTTTGGCTTAGTAACCTCAGCTTTCCCAAGGGTATGTTCCCTTTGGACTCGGTTACTTGTAAAACAACCAAAATACAGTCACAGAAAAAAAACATTAACACCATTCAGTCCTGAGTCAGAGATGTGAGTAATCGCATTCAGCACATTATGTATGCTCTTCTCTCCTTGCTCACCCTCCCCAGCAGTATTAAAGAATCATTCCACTTTTCAGTCTTCCTGGTGGTCTTCTTCCCTGTGGTTGCCATCACTCAGCTCTTCCTGTTATTTTATCTGATATGATGCTCCAGCTGTAACCCACCCACCTTATGGCTCAGCCAAGTGGCTGAACTTCTGCTACTCTGTGCTTAGCTCCCCTCCACTGCTTACTAGTCATTCCTCCAGCTTGCTCCCTTTTCGGGGCATCTTCCAATAAACTTCTGCGCGCTTCATGCCACAGTGGGACTAGTTGTGTGTATAAAACTGATCAGCTTCTGCAGGAGGCCTGCGTTTATCTAGCAGCTGAGTGCTTTATCCAAGGTGCCTGTGGCAAGGGTCATATTAGGTTTCTGCTTCTGCTTTCCACTCCCGTCACATCACATCCACACAAAGACAGGGAATTACCGAAAGCTGGTGATGCCAGTGCCTTGCACAGCAATTTAATTGTCTGTAGCTTTTTTTTTTTAAAACCAGAACATCTGGTCTGCTCATCGTTAGAGACAGGATCCAGAGCAATGACAACAATGTGTTTCTCTGATCACAAGAGAGGAGTCAGATTTGTCACACCTCAGACTTCACCTGAAGCCTGATGAAGCCATGTTTCTCACCCCAGGACCTTTGCATATATGGATGTAGAATTTCTCTCTCTCAAGTCATCCCTTTTTGATCCCCCACCATCTTCCTGATCATATAATTTTTAAACATGCAAATGTACTTTGGCACATAGCCTTTAGTGCAAATAAAGGTCCAATTGCTGTATGCCTTTTTGATTCAGAAACAATACAAGCTGAAGCTTTATTACATCTACTTGCTCAGTCAAATGAACGTCTGCCACTGTGTGTTACATATATTGTCTGAAAAATACAGACATTAGTGCTGTCTGGACTTTTCATAGCCAGGACAATTAATGTGGGTTAATGCTCTGTTCCTGCCTGGCTCCTGGACCCATAGGCTGCATACCACACCAGGGACACTAATGACAGGGAAAGCCCGACCCCACCTCACTCAGAACGAAGCTGCCCCATGCACCACTCCACCTTGCTCTGGGACATCTCCAGCCTGCAGCTCTCACTCTAGCGGAGTTGCTGCTCCAACCATCCTCACGTCCTTTAGTCAGTCTGATGAGCTCTGCTGTTGCCATTACCCTCCAGGCTGATTCACCTCCATGTGACAGCAACGTTTAATGTGTCTTTTTTCTTCCTGCCTTTGACTTCCCCCTGCCACCCAAACAACCTTTTGGCCTATTGGGAATTTTTTTTCATTTCTTTCCTTCCCACTTGTGATTTAATGCTTCCCCCCTGCTTTATTGCTCCAGACGTGCAGTACACTTGTTCCAGTATTCAAGAAAAGAAGGCTTCTTCCTGTAATTAACACCCTCTGAAGATACATGAATGTAATTAGATTAGCCTGAAGATAACAGTCCAATGTGGAAGCAGTTTAAGTGGGAAGCAATCTGCCTGTTTACATTCTAAAATAAGGCTGCAGATGGCTGTGCCCCAAACCTGCAGCACGGGATTATCATCAGCTTTTATCTGCTAGCAAAAGGGGAAATTGAAACGTTAGGAGATAAGACACAAGTCTTCAACAGTGCTTCCCTAATAAGATGGGGATAATTAAGCACAGCTAAAAACATTAGCATTGTCATATAAAGGAGGAGCTTTACATTGTTAATAATGGCTCCGGTAAAACTGGAGCAGGAATCCAAACATATGCTACATTAAGACATGCTATTAAAATAATCAGTGAAAGAAAATAACAAATGAAAGTTGGGTGGATCTGAAAAACCAATGGCAGGCAGAAACATTAATTAGCCAGAGAGGAAACTTTGCAAAGGCAGAAGTCCCATCAAAAAACAAGATTACGTTACAGTATATATGAATGTCAGCTACAAAATATAATGTGAGACCACCAAAGATTATGTTTTTAATCGTAGGGAGTTTTAATTCAGAAGGTCTAATAAGTATATATAGTCCCTTAAGGCATTTTATTCTTAGTTCAGGGAGTAGGCAGAAAAATAAGGATATTTTTATTGCATTGGAACACATTTGCCATAAAACCATAGTTTTAGCAATATCACATAATAAAAACTAAAATTTAAATCAACATTTGAAAACAAATCAGCTCAGCAGATGCATAGAAGGAGTTATTTTGGCCTGATATAACTGCAGAGTATTGGCTTTAAATCTACATCATAGTCTAAGATAGGGGTTTTATGAGGCCTGACTTGCTCTAAAGGTGTTTACAATGAACTACCACTCCTAGACTGCAACTGTGCTTGGGTCCAACACAAATTAATCTCTATCTAAGCCGCTGTTACAAGACTATTTTTGCTGAAGGTTCATAATGTGCTCAGTTTGGGAAGGTTCAGGTTTGGCATTTATATCCCAACAGATACACAGTAACTTCAGTGAGATCCAAAACCCGGGGAGTGTCACCCGCTGGCATCTCCCTCTGCAATCCAGACTTTTGGTCTCCTCAGAGCAGGAAAAAGCTGGAGAAAAGTAGGACCACATATGGCTGTTCTTGGTTACTGGCAATGCCTTTGAGATCCACCTCACTTGAGATCCACCAGTTATAGTCCCCATAGGTCTCAGAGGTACCACCATGACTGCTCAGTAAATCACCTTACTTCTTTGCGGGGTGAAAGGGGTTTTGCACTAAACAACACCATGTGTGGCAAAGCTCAAGACACAGAACTTTTGTGTGAGGAGGCCATAACAAAAAACCCCACTCCCACCTTTGCAAACAGTTTACAATCACGAGATGCATCTCTCTGTGATTTTGGGTGTGTGCAACTGTACAGCAGGACCATAACTGTGACTGTATCTTTTTAACACTTTAAAAATATATATATATTTTAGATTTTTTCAAAGGTTTCTGGTGATTCTCCATCACGTGTGCCGCTGGCACACCCAGCGAAGTGTTATATTGTATTTAAAACAACAACACAGCAATGGCTCGGCACAGGGTAGGAGACGAGAATGAATGTCAGAAGCCTTGTATTACCAGACCAATAAGGACATTTATTTCCTGAATAAGTTTCAGTGCATCATTATTTACAATTTTATAGGGGCAAAAGTGACGGTTTCTGATCAAAATCCTCAGAATTAAATTGCTTCATCAGCACTTAATTATCCATGCTGGGAAAGGAAGCTAGCTTCCTCTGTCAGAATTTGACAGAAAACACCTCGATTTGGTTGTATGTGTGTGCTACATAAAAACAGTCCCCATCTTTCTTAACCAATACACACAATTAAATGGTATAGCTCCTGATTTTTATAGGAAATAGGCTTAAGAAAGGAAAATAGGACGTTTTCATTTCCTATGGAACACAGGAAGCGTTCATAATCTTCTGTTTATCCCCTTCCCCGTAAGAACTTCAAGGCTGTTTCCATTCTTTTCAGTAATTAGCCTTGACCTGGAAAAGACGACCTCTACTATTGCCTTTTTCTCATGAAGTCTTGACTTAGATCAGCTTGTAGTGCATAGATTTACCTTTGTACTTTTCTGAACTCTACATTATGGGAAACCTCAAAGTCTTAAATAGACTTCTAAGACATGGAGCCCTGAAAGTAACTGGTCATGGATAAGTAATGACTTTCCTGGTAACACCAAAACCTGCAAAATCATGAGGCTAAATAGGCACAGATGGGGGTGCACACAAATGACAGAGGCAGCAAAGAAGACAGTGCTGAGGAGTTGGGTGAAATCTTCCTGGAGTTGCTTATGGCAATAAGTGTTAGCAATAATTAATCTTTTTCATGGAAGTGAAGACCAGCTAAAGTTGCAACCTCTACTTCATACACAGAAACTAGTAAAATACATTTTATTACTATTATAGCAAATTATATGTGAAAAAAAGCAAGAGAAAAACAGAAGTGGAGAAAGGAACAACAGAGCAATGCAAATAGCACTGGGAGCATGGCTGGAGAAAAGCTTAGTAAAAGTGCTTTTGGCCCAAGTACAGACTAGAAAGAATAAATCTGTGAGCAAAGAAGCTGCATATGGCTCCTCGGTCCATTCCTGCTCTGCTCAGGAGGCCAGATTCAGCATGTTCCTCTCAAAGAGGCCGTCTTAGACCAAGCAATACCCGACTAGATTTGTCTTTCTAAATGAAACTACATCCAAGGCCCTGAATTTTGTTTGCTTGGCTTGGAAATGGAAAAGTGTTCAAAAACAGTCACACGCACACATGCAGAGCAGAGCAGAGGGCATCCCAGTGTGTATCAGCAGGTTGGGACTTACACCCCACTGTTTGAGCTGGAAGGCTGCTGATATCGTGCTATTTTCATACCTTGCTTTTCTTCTGCTCCAATATTTTGTGGAAACTCAGAGGCTAACACATGGTTCCTAATAAACTTAACATTCTGCTGTTTGCTTCAGCATAGCTGTGAGTTACTCTAGAAAATTAAAAACGAGGAAACAGGTCAATAAACCATTCGGAAGTAACTGCTCCCTGCCTGCTCCACACTATCACATCTAATGCACTAACTCCATTATGTTCCACAACAGAGGCACTTTGAAATACCCTTACTGGTAAGATCAGGACTTTTTCTGAAGCACCTTTGAAAGCTCACCAAGCATGGTACGGTGTAGACGCCTCATTCTAGATTATGCCGATCATCCTGCCCTGGGACCTGACGGACTTAGCACTTCGCAGGAACTGGCCTTGAAGTTGCCCTCACTTTAGCTCCTTCGCTAAGGCTGCTGTACTATATATTGAGCATTAAATTGGTTTACGTGAGGTTTCCCTTTCACCCATTGTTGTGGGTCTCAGTAAAACTATCCAGTGGTGACTAGGCAGAGAAAAGCCAACCTTCATCTGAGAAGCTTCCAAAACACTTCTTATTTTTATAAGTTCAGTGCGCATGCACCAGCCCCACAGTTCTGCAGTGGGTGACTGAGGTGTACAGATGTGATTTTACACTGCCAGGAAGGTCAGACACAGACATGTAAGGCTACAGGCACCTTGGGTGTGTGATTCTCTCTGTTTCCCAAGCACAAAAGTCAAAAGGCTTCTCTTCTCTGAGAGGACCGAGCCCCTCAGTTACAGAGTCCTGCAATAATGTCATCAGTGCAAACCTTTGCCATAAGCTTTCTTCCTCCACCACATGCACAAGGGCAGTTAAAGGCACTTTGACAGTATCAGTAAAATGAACGGGTGCTCTGCTAGTCTATGGACGGTAGGGGACTGCACTAGAGCAGCCATGCCATGGTTTCAATAGAGGCAAACGCCCACAAGCTAGGGAGGGCTGACCCCAGGAAGCTGTGGAATAGTAGTAAATAAAAAAGTAAACTGAAGTGTTTCGTGTTGATGAAAAGTTAGTGGGTTTTCTTCCAGATAAAGGTCAAAAGAGTAGCCAAATTAAACAGGTTTTCTGCATTTAGATCTGTGTCACCAAGATTTAGTCATTTAAAAGTTACATGTCTCATCTAAGGTTTTCATCAGCCAGAGGGCAATTCATTCCTTCCTAAAATATGGGTCTAAGCTGGGTGGAATGAATCACTGATCCCTCCCCACTGACTGTTCAGGAAGCTGAGACAGTGATGTTAACCTAGCTCCAAAAAAATGGGAGTATATGCTGTTTCCAGTTACATTGCTGAACTGAGAGCTCCTACTCATGAGCAATTGCTCTAACCCTTGCACTTCTCTTCCAGCTGTGTCTCCAGAGGGAGACGAGCTAGTTGTTTTCATCACATGCACAGGGGAGGTGCATAAAATCCAGAATAGGGTTCAGGCTCCGCATCCCAGTTTTACAGGAACTGCAGACTGGGAAAGGGACAGTCAGTATCGACAGACATCTCCTCTCTGAGCCAGCACAACCTGTTGCCTGGAGCAGGCAAGCATTCCCATACCTGTCCCTTGAATGCTACTTGTCAAAGGCTAGCGTAATTTCAAACTTAAAGCTTAGAGGCGTTTATTCACATGAACCAGCCCCTCCTTTGATGCCTCCAGTACATTGGTGGCATTAAGCTCATGTACATGCTTTGAAGTCCTGCTATACAATGTTGTTGCATACCTGCAAGGAGATGTTCATTTGTTATATTGTCAGTTCAAGCCTCAAAAAAACACAAATATGCATCTAAATTATGGAAATAAAAGGCAAAAATAGTGTCATGTTATCACTACACTTTCTTACCATTGAGTATTTTGCTTATGATTTGCCCAGCCCTCAGTATGGCGCTCAAAAAGTGGGGGGAACAGTGTCAATGGTCACAACAAATAACGGAGCTAACATGAAGTTTGCAGTCTCTCCCAAAGGATGGGTGTGCTAGGTCGACTGCACCAGCTGATGAGTCAGTGGGAAGCATTTTGTGTAGTATAAAATAATTGTCTTCTGGTCTTTCTTCATCTGATTTTTCAGAGGATAGTTTTTTATTATTTTCATCATTATCATTGATATTTTTTCAAATAGTTTCCACTTGAAATCACCTGGAGCAATTCATGGAATAAAAAAGGCTAATTAGAGATATAGACTAAAATATTGAAGTGTCCTCAGTCACAAGTGATCCTGCCAAAATATACTTCTACACAGGACATACTTCCTTATCTTCCCTAAAAAAAATCTCACTTCAGTGAGTGCAGCACCGACACGACTTAACTTCAGGCTCTTTCTGTCCAGTCACGTTCCTTGTGGGCTGAAGATAAGAGACAGGAAAAATGCTAAAAGTTTTAAATATCTGATGGAAAACAACCATCTCAGCTGAGGCCTGCTGCTCAGTGAGTGCACTTATGTCACAGGGAGCAAGGACAAATTATTTCAAATAAGAGCCAGAGTCTTTGAGACTTGGGAAGTTCATCAGCACTGCTTTTCCTGATGCAGAGCAGATGACGGCATCACGGCATGGGAGACTGCAAGCCCAAACCTGATCAGATTCCCTCAGCTATAGATAATATCATAATTAAACATATCAAAACATGCCAGACACTTCCTGCAATTTGGATTGGTTCATTTTTACCGACACTGCCGTCAGGCTTGGACCTGCTGCACCAACTCTGTCCGTGCTGGGTTGAGTTTGAATGAAAACTACACAGTTGAGCCTTTGAACAGAGCCTAAACCTCCATCTAGGCAGCCCAGTAAAAAGGCTATAAAAGGAGGCTTTTGAATTACCATTGTCCAGAACGTGATGTCATAACAATAAAACAACATCAGGAAATAATAAAAATATGATGTACCTTTTTCACTGTAAATCCTTTGTGTCAGCTTCCCAGATGGTGTGAATCTGTGTAGCTCTGGGAAATCAATGAAACCACTCTGCCTTACGCCACTGAAGAAGTCGGCCTATCAAAATCAGGCCAAAACACTTTCAGAGCCTCCTCGGCTGAAAAGAGGAGAGGGGAGATGCACAGGAGCAGCAGAGGTAATATCTAACAGCACTTCCCTGGAGCTGAGGGCAGGTGCTCCAAGGCCTGTCTGAACACCTAGATTAGAGCCCAACAAGATCCAGTTAGAAAGCAAAAGCTGTATTCTCATTATACAACAGTAAATGAGGGATGACCCTGCAGAAACCCCAGTTACACTCATTGGAGTGCAATATGTATGAGAAAAGTTTCAAGCCTTCTGAGATTTTTTTTTTGCATGCATGCATGGGTTATACGAAACACGTTCATGCTGCCTTAGATATCTCATGGGTTGTGGTATATTCAAAACCCCCTGAAACATATGTTCTGCCTTCAAACATTTTCAGAGTCAGAGCCTGAACTCGGCAGTATACTCCACACTGGGTGTTACTATGTGGAGACAGTGCTTACTTCCCCATGTGGAATTAATTACAATAGACACTATCAATTCTGTATGAATCAAAAGCCTCCTCTTCTCTGCAGCCTTGGGATGGTCTGGATCGAGAGGCTGGATGTCCCCAAAAGCAATAAACCACAGACAACAGGGGGTTCCTTTGTACCCCCCTTTGAAAACCTCCCTCATCCACATGCTGCATCCCAAAACCTTGACCATGGCAAACACGGGGATGGCGCCGACCCCCTGGCTACAGCCCATCCCCATGCCACTCCCAGCTCCATGTGCGCTACCTCCTCCTCCACATCCTGAAGGTGATGGTGACCCTAGAGCCGGCGTGCTGTCGGGGAGGTGACCAAGGTGAGCACCCCACCAGAAGGTGCATCGGGAATGAGGTTCTGGCTGCAGCAGCGGCCATGGCATCAGCGGGGCTGTGCTCTCACCTTCAGCACTTTGCTGAATCATAACTTTACAGCCCTGCAAGATCACAAGAACAAGCGCATATGGGAAAGAAAAGAAAGAAAAGAAAAATATGAACAGGAACACTAAAAGTAATATCTAACAACCAGCTATCACTTTCCAAATATTTTTCTTCTATTAATTTTAAGGGGGAAATCATTTGGTGGTAAATGGGGAATAAACTAAAACCATCTGCACCATGCTAGGCAGCTGTCAGAAAGCCAAGCGAGCTCTTTGGGTATATAGGCCTGATGTTTAAATCCACTGAAGCTATTCCAGCAGTGTCAAGCACACTGATGAGAGCCCCTTCTGAGCACTGCACTCAAGAGGCTGGCTCTATTGTTATGGGAAGAGTATTACTAAGGTTAGAAAGGTGCAGTAGAAAACCACTAAAATGATACAGGTTTGCAAGAAATGAATTGTGTCAGGAGATTAGTCATATGGCACCCATCTATTTTAGAATAAAAGGAAACTGGGAGGGCAGAGAAGAGATCTCATGGATTGATGGGATAAGATGCCTAACACAGTATGTAATTTAAAACCCAGAGGTCCGGACTTGAGCAGAAAGGGAGGGGAGCAGCCTATAAACAATTTGAGAAGAATGTCTTAATCCAAGAAGTAGTTAGCAGATAGCCTGATGGCTGACTTTGGCAGTTTGATCTAAGCAGTGAACACCAGCAGTCCTGGAGGAGGGAAAGGCTTTTTGAAAAAGGAGTAAACTTAAGAGTATGTCCCATCAACTAGATTTTTGAGATAAGGTTAATGAGAAATAGGTTGATTTGTACTTCCTGAGTTTAAAAGTGCAGATCTCCATGGATCGTAATGTCCTGCCTGGCTGCTAATGTTCGTGTGTTAAATAAACAGAACTTCTCTTATGAACATTAGGATAGCGCAACAGTATTTTTCCAGGGCAGATATAAAATGTATCTCATTCATTTTATAGGATCGCAGTTATCGGGGGGGGGGGGGGCAACATTTATGCTGCAAGGTACTGAAAACACTTCATCTGAAGATTTTTTAACTCTATGGGTACAACCAGCAATTCAGCTGGTATAAATATAGATATTACTATTATCCATCAGTTTAGAATTTTTATCTTATTGAGCGATTTTTGCAGAGGGTAAAAAAGGATGTATTTCTTTTAATTCCTTTTAGTTCTCCAGCCACTTCCTTTCTCCTTGCTCACATAGCGTAGCAAAGGGCACATAAAAGTCTTCAGCAGCCTTCCCTGTATTCTTCAGTATTGGTCACAGCCTGGTCCCTGCACCCTTTCTTCAAGAGGAAATAGCCTGAGGGTGAAGTGGGAGCCCTCCCATTGAGTTTCACAGGGCCCAAGTGTCACCCCAAATTCTCAGGCCAATGTTTGGACTAAATGCAGAGATTTGCACTGAACTCTAGGCATTTTGAATAATCGTGTTTTGCCAATTATTGTTGCCTCTTTCCTTCAGCTCTTTTCACTGCGCAGCCTGAAGGCGTAGAACGGAAACTTCACTCACATGCTGGCCACCATGTTTTCTGCTGTCACATCTGTTTTTGTACAGCCATACCTTGTCCAGAGCCACGAACTCACCTACCAAGCTGGGCTTCGCTGAGACACTCAGTTGTATGCCTGCAAACAGGTTACCCTGTGCGCACCCAGCGAATGGTGCGAGATGGAGGAGATATGCTATGGGAGAGAAAATGGCAGGAGGTGAGTAACGGAAGCTGTGGAAGAAAGGAAATGTGTGAGAGGAAGAAAAAAGCAAGTTAAACTTGAACGTTTAGGAATAAGAAGGGAGAAATAAAAACCAAAAGAAGGCGTGTGAAGGAACTTGAAGTTAGAGCTGCACAGCCACTTTAGCTGGGCACAAATCTGTGCTGCTGCTAGGGGCAGCCTCTCCTCTCCCCTCTCCCCCAGTAATTTCCACCATCTTCCTGTTCAGTCTGAGCTGGCTGGAAATCACTAAAACAACAGAAGTAGAGATACCATCCCATCACGCAGTTCAGGAGCAGTCATAGAAAGGCTTGTGCAGTCAGGCAGGAGCCAAGGGGACCAGCTGCAGAAGGTGGGAGCCAGGAGGGCAGCGCTGGGTGTCTGCAGGATTTGAGTGCGCAGGAGTAGTTGGAGCTGTAAGGATAACCCCTGCATGGATGAACATGACATCCCCATCCCTGCAAGCACCCACCTTGCCATAGCTCACTACACTGTCTAGAGAAGCTAGTCTTAGTTGGCACCTACCTTAACGAGAAAATAAAACCTTGTATATGAATGCACTGACTCCTGGGTGAAGGCGCTGGGCTGGATTTTCCCAGAGAGGACCTTGGGCTCTACAATCACTCCATTCCCCTTCACATACTCATGTAGCCCCCCCCCGGGCAACACCTATGAGCGCACACAAATGTGCACATACCTGAAGTCACCATTGGCACCCTGCAAAATTTAATACCCGCATCTCCAGACCACCCTGGCCCTGGTGTCATGCAAACCTGCTGAGTGTCATAAAGAGAGATACATTCTCCAGTGCCTGTGAATTAGACTACAGCTCTCAGCAGGAGGCATGAATGTTTCTATTAATTTCCAGAAGAAGATTTCTGAACTCCAGGGAACTCCAAAAACACAGCTCTTTTCTATTTCATCTTGTAGAGCTGCTGCATGGGAAAGAGAAGACTTTATTTTAAAGGTTATTTCCCTTCTTTCTTCAGAGCCGTTTTGACAGTGCTTTTCCCAGAATAGGTTCTTGTCCCTGGGCCAAGAGCAACCTTTTAGCACCTATTTCCCCTAACTTACATTAGGTATTGCAACCGAATGAGATTCTCACATCTAGTTTCTCTAGTCAATGTGAGCAGCCAAAGCTGTGAGTGGGGAAGGCTGAAAACCACCTTGCATAGCACTCAGTGAGGTCCTCCTTGGACACGCTGCACCTCAGCTTTCAGAGACTTTGATTCAAAGGCTAACCTTGCCCGAGTTCTCCTTTGGCCTTGCAAGGTGGCCAGTCTTTCTTTCTCCTGCATCTGCAAACAGTATCTCTCATGAATCTTAAACGTTAAAACACAAACGCCAACAGTGCTTCAGATCTGTGTTGTAACACGCCGGGTTTTCATTACTACATTCATCCTTTTTGCTTCTAGCAGAAGAAAGTGAAATTATAAAAAAAGTTTAAAGCAGCACAATAGAGAGAGAATAATACAGATACAGTGGAATTTTCTTCATGGATTTTATTAGTAAACTACAGTAATAGCAGCTTAAGTGCTAATTGTTGAGAAATAATTTTTCTGCTCTTAATTTTGTACCCCTGAGCAGAGCACATATTGGTGCTTAGAAAAACCATTAGTTCCACATACATCTGTAATCTGCGGAGACCTGCAATAAAACTGTAGTAATCTTGGATTATGGCAAATTACTAACTCTCACCCTCCTGTTCCGTGGTCGGTTCCTACCCCGGAGTTATGGCAGGCGGGAACTTGTTTGTAGCCACAGGATTCGTGCTTGTCTGAACTGGGGAAGCATTCAGAAAGACTTGCATGGGCTTGCCGCAGCATTCTTGAAAGCTTTTTAAGAATTGAAGTACTTGGAATCTCATTCATATTTTAAAGGGCCAAGCTTTATAAAGTGTGATACAATGTGTAACCAAAATCAGAATAGACTCCTCTGTATTGGAAAGTGTTTTTCTATAACTTTGGGGAAGCAAACCTTTTTGTTCTGGTACTCAGCAAGTAGACTTCTCTTCCTAAGTGCTCCTAAAATGGTTTTGCTACAGATCCACCATATTTCTTGAATAAAGCTATAAGCCAAAAGAACCTTTCTGTGAAGGTTTATGAGCATTTTTCTGGGAAGCACAAGTCAAACAAAAGATCAAAGCCATACACTGAAAAGGAAAAAGAAGTTAGGGGGGGAAAAAAGAACAGCATGTGTTAGGTGGGAAACCTATTTGGAGCAATTTAGAAAAATGCTTTAATAGCTTCTTAATAAAAAATGAATTACTCCATCCCAATGGACAGAGTGTATAAATATTAACATTTCAGCTTTATAGTAAATGCTGGTCCCGTAGTACTTTAGCAGTCACATCACAGAGCAGTTTGAAAGGAGGTGCAGGGCTTCATACTAGCAGTGAAACCCATCTGCTAAGTGCTGTTAGAATAAAGCAAATGCCTCCAAGTTTTGCCTGTAACTTCACTGGAGCCAGGATTTCCTCCTTCCCTGCAGAGAATAAGGGTACTTACTACACCAGCTTTTCTGAGCACTGGCCCAGCTCCAAATATAAGGTGAATGGGGGAGCTTTTTTGCATGGTGGGGAGCTTTGCAGGGTTGGGAGGTGCTATAAGAAAGGGTTCTGGGACGCAGTTTTCCCCTGGGCTTCTCCCTGCTTCTGTGCTCAGTAACCCAGAGAGGACTGCCCACTGCCCATCCCCGAAATGCAGCCCTGCCACCATTGCCGTGTAAGGATGGAGTGGATGCGTTTGTTGCAACCGTCCAGGTAATGGGAGCTGAAACATTGTTAGCAGGGTCATCTGATACTACTTGTGCATGGGGGGACAAAGTGGTGGGGAAGCCAGGCTGCCAGGTGGACACTCAAGGGCTTGTGATGGCAGCACTGTCATGGTGGGGCAGTGGTAGAAGCACAGAGCAGGGCTGGGTCAACGTTTTCTGGTTTGTATTTCCCATAAAGCATTAGTTGGGGAAACACATACGGTATCCCACATGTGATTGGTTAGGGTGAAGCTGCTGGATGCCTTCCCTGGATGATTTAGGAGCCCACGCTGCAGGCAAAGGCACGATCTCCAGTCACTGCCAGCCTCTCCTGCCACTCGCACACACTGTCCAAAGCCCACACCCTCCTGGGTGAGGATCGCAAGTCCTCCACCAGGGACGAGTGACAATCTCAGCTAGACTTCTTCATTCAGAGCAGGAGAAAAATCTTCCCTTTTCCCCTCACCAGCTGCAAAGTGGCCACCTCGACCCTGGGTCTGCCCTGGTGTGTCCCTGCACATCCACAGTGGTGGATCACGTCAAGGGGCTTGGACCCAGCATGGACATCAGCAGCATTGCGGTGTGGGGGATCTGCCACTTCAGCACAGCTCAGGTGATGGGTATGGTTCTAAATAGACATGTCTAAACATGACTCTGATAGTTATGGCATTGACCCAGATGGGGTAGGTCTAGATTCAGGTCCCTAGATGATTTCTGGTTTTCCTCCCATGACTCACTAATTACCTGGCATCTCCTCTGGATACTTCGCAAAGCCTAATCTCAATGTGCCTAAGAATTCACACACCTTCCTGACATCTTCTGCTGGGTGGAACCAGGGCAGGATACCAAAATGGCAGTGGTCTGACTCTCTCACGCCATTGGAAAGCTGCCACTAAAGCTGTTCATAAAGTGATTGCTCTTCACGTACAACAACTGTTCAATTGCTGAGTATATCCGGACTGAACACATATTGAAACAGCTAAACACACACCCAATATGGCCAAGAAATGCTTCATCATAAATACATCAGTTGTGGAATAGTCTCATAACAGTGTGGGATCTTAAAGGTTTGGGGAGAGGAAGGTTATACATGGGATAGTTATTACGTTGTAAAGGAATTTCATTTCAACTTAATGGGAAAAATAAATCATGTTTCTGGTAAATGTGAAAATAAGATTTTAAAACAAAAAAGGAGATGAGCATAGTATGGGATGGGAAGAGGATGAGAACACTGAGCCACACCAGAGTTGGTTTTAAAACATTTCCAGCTGAAGCAGTTGCATACTGTTGTCTTAACTTGGCAATATGTGCAGAAAATGGCTCCCACCAAGTACTAAAGGCTGGCTACGGTCTGGCACTAAGCATGCTTGAAAGGATGTTAACGTCTGGATAATCACAGTTAATAACAGTTTATCCCAACAAGGCGCAGGGATACACACAAATGTGCCCTGTATGTCCCCGTCTGCATAAACCCCTAAACTTCTGTGTCAGCCCTTTGGACTAGACAGCCCAAGGGCAGATGCTCACTGCCACAAGCCGTCGGCCTGAAGATTGTCACGTTGCTGCTTAGGCCCAGTCCATGGGGTCTTTGTGGTGCTTGCTGCCAAGCTTGTGGGACTGCCCTGTGCAGCCAACGCCTTTATTGGGGACCACTATTTTTTAATATATTGTAATATTTGTAAAGCACTTTGCAACAATAAATCTTTTCATTATTTATGACATTTCCCCTGCCTTCTCTCTCAGCGTGATAATATACTTTTAAAATAAACATTATCAGTTTATTCCTTCATTAAAACACTATATATGCTCTTCTACATCCTCAAGGCATTCACTGGAGTCATAATTGCAACCAGTGTGTGACGTAAGAATTCAAGCCCATAAAGCCCGTTCATTGACACTTCACAGCATATGCCGTTTATTTGGGTTTCCATTAAAGGTATTATGTTGCCATACTTTGCAACCATAAAAGAGTAAATAATTTCAAAGGACTGCTTGATAGAAGACTTCTGTTTTAAATGGAGCTTGGATATATGTGGGAAATTGCTGGCAAAAATGTACCTAATTGACCCATTGCTGTGTTTGTCTTTTTAATTCTTGTTTCAGCTCTGCAGGTAGATCGCTCTCCTGCAGGGTGTTTTGGCGGGTGGAAAAAGGACTACATGGGGTTCCCTGTATCTTTTCAGTGTTTAGCACAGTGGGTTGAGCATTCCCCATGGTTTATTGTGTTTCTGCTCTGCGTCCACTGGAAAACCTTTGGGTGTAGGCAGCCTTCTGCTGATGGCTGCATTGCATTGCAGAGGTTCATCTCTGGAGAGCGGTCTGTAAATTTGCCCTCGTCTTGAAACCCAAAAGATCTCTAGGCCTTGCACATTCCTGACCATCTCACAAGACCAAAATATTCATTAAGAAGCCTTGCCTTTTTAACCCTTCTCATTCCTTCATCACAGTTTTTGCCCTAGTTTCGCTACCTGAGACAGCTGGTCTACTTCTTGATTCTAAATGCTGCTGCATTTGTACTGAATGGGCTGAACGAGACAAGAATGAGGTGAAGAAATGAAAAATTAATATGTCAACATTTTTCCAGAACACATTTTCATAAATAGCGCTGTGAAAAGATTTCCACCATTTTACCACCCGAAACAACTAAGCCCTAAGCCCCCCAAATCCGACTTTGTTTCTTAAAGAGTTGTATAAAAATCTTGATGAAAGGTGCAAGTTCTGCTGTAGCTGTTCACTTTTAAAGATTGTTCTGTTAACACTATTTCTTCATTCAGGCAGTTTTAGTTGGCTTTATTCTTCATTATATTGTTATCAGAGATAAATAGAAAACAGATAGACTCACATTTAAGCACCAAATGATGCCCCTGGTCAGAAGTAGAGCACATGATTACTATGACTGTGCTGCATTTGCTATTCTTTGCTAAAGTATTTCTGAATATTATAAACCAGCAGTTTTATCTCGGCTTTCTGTCTCCTACCAAACAAAGTCCCAATACTACAGGCACACAACTGAATAACTGAATACACATGGATAATTCCACTTAATTCAATGGAATATGCATGTCTGGAGACTGACTTGTGTATAAAAATGCTTGCAAATGGTGGTTTACACTCTACAGTTTGCTTGGCTAACAGACATCTTTCAAGAAGATTTAATACCTAGCATTGCTAATACTGTGACATAAAGTCACATAATTTTTTTTCCTTTCCCTATTTTGGAGTGAAAGTATACATAGTAGAAACGTATTGGTAATATGGTGCATCGCTGTCATTATTTTGCCATATTGCAGAACTGTACATTGCAAGCCAACATTTTCCTCATATGCCATTGTTACAAAGTCTAACAGATGGGGTTTGTGGCACTAAATCATAAGAGAAAACAAACAGCATTGAATTAGAAACCCAATGCTTACTGCTGGCACTGAAACCAGCATTTCAGCAGACAATTAGCACATCTGATGTTTGCAGCTCCAGATACATTCTCATTAGAAACTGGTTCCAAACCAGCATGCTGCTCCAACAAAGGCAAGTTAGATACAGAGAGGACCCAATTCTGGTCCTGCTGTAACCGCTGGCAAACTCCCACAGTTTTCAATAATCAACTAGATTGGGTCTAAAATGCAGACGTTAGATATACCATGAAAGAATGACTGTCTGGAATTTATTATGCAGCAGATATGCCACCAAACTGGAAATTTCACATAGGAAAAAAAAATCGCATTGTGCTTTTAGCTTGGATAGGTTGGAAATGATGTAATAGAAGCATTATGATTTATAACAAATTTATGAGCTATGCAGGCAAGCCGTTCTCCGGGGATATATGTGGTAAATGGAGAATACCAGTGGCAAATAGAATTTACATCAAAGCAGTCCTGCAAACCTCAAACACTTATTACTCTATTCATGACCTTTGTTAGTACACAGGAGTAGAATACAGCTTAACAGAATGTTAACATTTACCTAAAATGAAACATTTCTGTTTAAACGGTTACTGAAAATGAGATGAAAACTTTACGTAAGCTACACAACATATATTTTTGACATTATGCACCATTATTTGAAAGCAAGTTGCCTTTAAAGGCTGATGTAAGTTTATTGAATCAATACACTTCAACACAAGGGACTGCTTTTCTGATAAAATATCCATGGCGCACCTCAGAGGGCACGACGTGAAGCTACGTGTAATGTGATTGCAGGCTCAGGCAGGTTTTCAGCCCTTTTTTTGTGGACACTAGCCCACATAGCAGAGAGCAGCATGTAATTCACAGCTAACAGCAAACTCCTTCTGCAGAGATGTGGATTTCTGTACTGCTGGCCCCGAAACAAATTTACTTCATGCCCCTAAAAGGGGAAGAGCAGCAGTCTCAGGGTAGTTCTTCCAGGGAATTTTTCCTGCTATTTTATAGTTTTTATCTTACCAGGCTTGGCCTATGAATAAATACTGTGTAGTAGCAAATACAGGCAATATCAGGTGAAACTCTCTGCATCACACCGGCACACTAGGTAGTCAGGATTTCATAGGGACATGTGGTAAGAGAGGTGTGGCGAGGGAGAAGGAGGGCTAAAGGGGTAAAAAGTCCTCGGCAGGGCCATGCAGCAGGTCGCTCTCTCCTTTGGCGTGCACTGCCTCTCTCTGACATGACCAGTGAAAATATTTATCACCTCACCTCCACTTGCTCTTTCCAGCAGGACTAATTTATTAAAGTTTTCTGCGCCTTGCACCAACCGATAGTGTCCAGGAGACCATGGCGGCTGCCAGGCTGGAGTGGTCTCGGCTGTGCTCCACCAACAGATGTCCTCACCTGGTGTTGAGCAATCAAGGACTCTTTTTTTTGTGCAAGCCCTGCTTGCATGGGCTGGGCTTCACCTAGAAAATTCCCTAGAAATTCTGCTTTCCTTCCCCCTCCCTGATTAAGTTTTCTAGATTACGAGGTATTTCTTTTGTCAGTGGTGACTTTTATGTCCAAGTATCTGTGGATCCAGGATATGCTCTTTTCCTAGGTGAGACCAAATCAGAAAATTAGATGCCTGTGAGAACACTAAAACGCTGCAAACTCTCTAGATGCTGAATTATGTCAAAAGGAACATCGATGGTAATAGATGAATCCTGTTGCCAGAAGGATAAGGAAGGTGATCTTTTCCCCCAGCACTGGTGAGGCCACCGCCGGAACACTGTGTTGAGATTTGGGATCCCAGTAGAAAAGAGCCATGGACATATTGGAGAGAGTTCAACAAAAGGCCACAAAGATGATGAAGGGACAGGAGCATCTCTCCTATGGGGAGAGAGATGCTGAGAGAGCTAGGATTTTTCAGCCTGGAGAAGAGAAGGCTCAGGGGGGATCTTATCAGTGTATATAGGTAACAGAAGACAGAGCCAGGCTGTTTTCAGTGGTGCCAGTGACAGGACCAGAGGCAATGGGCACAAACCAAAACACAGGAGGTTCCTCGTGAGCATGAGGAAACACTTTTTCACTTGTGAGAGTGACTGAGCACTGGCACAGGTTGTCCAGAGAGGTTATGGAGTCTAAAACCTTGGAGATATTCACAAGCCATCTGGACACAGTCCTGGGCAACCTTTTCGAGGTGGCCCTGCTTGGGCAGGGGGGGTTGGACAAGATGACCTCCAGGAGTCCCTTCCAACCTCAATCATCCTGTGATTCTGTGACAACCCTGACACTGTACCTCATCTGGTGATCCCACCAGCATCGTGAGAGCCCTAGACTCTTCTAAAGCCCTTGGGGACTCACTGAGCTTTTGAAACACTGAGTCCTTAACATATCTACATATCTTAATGTCTGTTTATCTTTGTATTTATGCATTATATCTCTTTAAGAATAAGAAAAGCACTTTTGGGTCTCATATTGAGAAGAGTGGAGTTGTGTCAGGTGATCCCAGACATCTTAACTTTTTATAGAGGTGAATATATTTAAAAATATAGTTAGGTGTCATATATCCATCCACAGCAGTAGAAGTCAATGGTTTCTCAGCAGCTGGGACATAGCGAAGGATGTCTGCCTGGTTTACTGCAGCTGTTTTGCATGGAATAAAACAGTGGCCTGCTATGCTTTACACATAGAAGTGGCAATATATGGTCAGTAAATGAAATTTTTCTGAGCAAAAACTAAAAATCAGAATATCTATATTTATTTTCCTGAAACTTAAGGTGTCCCCTTGAAAAGCATAAAAATGGAACATTGAAAACTACATCCTCTCCTACATCTCTAAGCTGCATTTTCCCAAAACTTGAAATACTTTCTGCAAGAGACTTACACACACTTTTTTTGGGGAGAACCTCCTCGATCAGCTTTCATAGAAGACCCACAATGATTCATTTTGACCACACAAGTCAAATGAAACCAATTGTAGGAAGTTTTACCCAACCCTGTAGACCTGCTTCAGACTGCAAATTCCTCCTTCCTGATGGAGCTGGGTAGCAGCAGGAGTCATACAATCAGCCGGCGTCTCCAGGAGCTGGGTGCACCATCCTAGGACACAGGAATTGAAAGAAACTACATCAGAACCTTGAATGTGGACCCCTCAGTCCAAAGAGGAACTGTCTGAGTGGGTTATTCCACTAAGATCGCTCCTGCCATACTTTTAATATTCAGTCACCCAACAGGAGACTGGACAGTTTTTTAAGTCCTAATGAAAACAATGGTATATTTATCTCAGACTTAATCAACAAAGGAAAAGAAGGACGCTACAAGGGTAAGCTATTCAAACATAAGTGTAATGTTGGATGTCAAACAATAGCATATTGTAAGTAATACCAAAAAAGGTTTACTCCTATAGCAACATTTAGGGAAAACATATGATAACAATAAAAATGATTTCCACAACCTTTTCACCACTTGTTCCATGTGGGAATGATAAGTGATACTCCTGCTCTACATTTTTAAAGAAATATTCCTCACAAATTATACATTACAAGCTTTGTGCACTGAGCCTCTATTGTGCGTGTGTTCTCCGTTATTACTTTTCTGGAACATGATTTCTATTATGAACATCAGTGTGTAAACTCCACTCAGGCTCATTTAAAGCCATTTCAAGGGGATGCTTCTAGCCCCGAGATCTACGAGAATTAAGGGAACGGTTTGGTTTTGAGTCATCTTCCCCTAGTCACCATTTGAGCACAAATATTCCAATTTGTTCTTTTTTAAATCAACACCGGATGAGACCATTAAATAATATACATTTGTTAAACAGATCGTGGTCATGATCTGCATCAAGGCACTGCCAAGAACATATATATGTGTATTATTGCTCAGTTCTGTGCTCTGGCTTACGTTTTTAAGCCTGCGTCAATTCACAGCAATAGTTTTGCAGCCAGAAGAAAGTGGATGAGCAATAGATTGTGTTTTATTAAAGGATTCCTCCAGTGGCAAGACACATGCCTCTATCAGTAGGCCCAACAAGCAGAAATATTACAGTGCCTTGCACTTCCATGCTTTTCATCAGAAGACCACAAAATCTTTTGCAAACTCGGATTACATCAGTTGTTGCTACAGCCCTTAAAAGAGGTAAAAGTGTACAATGGCTCTGGTACAGATGGCTAAAGTGATGCAAAGAGAGCTTGAAGGCATGATTATATGAGCTGTAATCACACCTTTGATGGCAGCATGGATGCAAAGACTTACTCCAGATCTCACAGTCAAACCATGGCAAAGCTTGACACGAAATCAACAGCAACTCCTTTGTTCTAGTCTGGCCTCCTTGGGATGGGTTTCATTATGCTGCTTTCCTCATATCCCGTTCTCTTAAATACTGGACTAGATCAGGCAATGAGATTTTTATGAAATGTAAAGTCATCTTCTCAACTCCCTAAATCATTTTTAAAAGGGAGATGGTTCAGTGATCGTATCTTGTGTTACTAGCCTGCCCTCACGTTTCAATTAACAAGGCTGTTGTTTCTTTCTGCTTGTCCCTGTATTTCATGTTGCCAAAAATAGCTTTTAAATATGAGATTTTTGCCTACACAAAAAGCAGCAATTTCAGCAGAGCAGAAAAGCACAAAGACAGAGAAAAGTAATATTTTACTCCTCCACTTTTCTTTCCTCTTCATCACTTTCAGACTTATACCCAGGTTTATCAGAAGCTGGGGAGTGTAAAGGAGCCTAGGCTTCGTTGCCGTAATATTGCTCTTAATATGTTTCCTTTTTTATTTAAGATTTTGAGCTTCATATCAAAGCCATGCATTTGCAGGTGGCCAGACCTAAGTGCCCCTTAGCCTTTCGCAGCCTGAGGTAGTCTGGCAAAAGGATCTCCTTCGCACTAGACCATTTTTACTGGCTTATTTTTACATTCAGATTTGATAAAGTGTCAGTTTTTCTCCTACTGTAAATCAAGATACCCTGGTCTTTGGAATTAACTCCAAATTGTTGGTCTGGACATGAACTTTACAGTGAGTCCCTCTTCTGTCCTGGCTGACATTTTCCCATTAATTTCTTTTTCTCTTTCATCCATTCATTGTCTGATGAGCCTATAAATACACTTCATCTGCTTTTACTTTGCTTTTTAAGCATAAACCAATACTGAACACGTTGACTTGATTATGTCCAGAGGCAAAAGTCTTGTATGTTTCTTAAGTCACAGCAATAGCTTGAAACTTGACTTTCTGCTCTTTCAGCCCATTAGGATAATCAGTGGGTCACCTCCTCCTACACCCAGAGTAAATAGTGTCATGCAGAAGAAATGCCATCTTTGAAAAGGGATAAACCCCATCACTGCCCACAGCCAAACAGAGCAGAGGGCAGAGGAGCGCAGGAAAGCAATAAATAGTGACCAGGTGCTCCCCACTCCCTGCCCTGGCATGCTTTGCAGGCTGCAGGAGTTCCCTTCCCTGACCCCCCAGGAGACCTCTGTCCTCCCCAGTTTCTACTGCTATATAACAACTGATTCTTTCTGGGAAGTGCTGTCAATTTTACCCACAGCCTATCCGTGCACAGGCATCCCCACCTAAATTAATGCCTCCTTCCTCTGACCTTAGTTTCCAGGCGTCCTTCTTAACTAGAGCTACTTGGCCTAACTCAAGCAGAGGGTTGAAAATTCCTGCAAGGATCCCAATAAATTTTTTTCACATCTAACTCTTCTCTGGTGGCAGGGGTTAGGTATTTCAATGATTTTTAAAAGGTGCAGTTTGTCGGCTCTTTGACTGTTTGCCTGGTGAGACCACCACAGGCCTAGCTTGATCAGCAGTCGTCACCATATCCCTGCCTGCAGCTGTAGCGGCTGGAGTTGGTTTTGCCAGCAAGCTCCAGGATGGATAACACCCCACACAGGCAACCCACGGCCAAGGCAATCACAGGGGTGGCAAAGCAGAATGACATGGGACTGAGGTCCTCATCACTTGCAGGAGGCAATTCCTGCTTGTGGGGTCCTCCCAAAGCTGCTCCAAACAAAAACCCACACTAGCCGGGACCCGCAACTCAAAATTGCTCAAAATGAGATCTGCTGAGTTAAGAAAAAGCTGGGTACAGCCGTCTGTTGGCGTTGCCTTCTGCAGGAGGGCAGCAATGAACCGCAGGGGCCAAGCTGGAGGGATAACTCCTTATCCAGCACAGCCACAGCCACACCAGAATGGCACACACAGAGATAAGATGAATGCGGCAGGCACCAGGAACATAATATGTTCCTTGCAGTTCATTATCACAAGCTCTTCTTTTTCTTGCCTCACTCCTGAAATGTTTTTAAAAGGAAAATATTGGGAAGTAGCTGTCCTAAAACAAGAAATGTAGAAGCTGTAGTACATTATTCGTAAGGATTGTAGATAAGAATCAGATTGTAAAAAGTAGTTCACTTCTGACATTGATTAAAATTACATTTTGCATTACATTTACATACATTAAAATTACATTTTGCATTATCTTTGCTTTCCCAGATGGTTTAGCAGATTTAAATCCTTCAGAGAAGTTAAGTCTCTTGCTAGCAAACATATTGCAACAAGCTTGATCAAATGATAGCTCTGATTCTTAATGCAAGTACCACAGCAAAAATAACATTCTTCATATATCAGCAATTACAGGCAGAGAAATTGATCCAAATCCCAGAGAAATCACAGAAAGTTTACCGTTGGTTACAGGGGGCTTTGGATTAGGTCCTCATTTTGTATCAAGTCCCAGCCCTGTGCAATGAATGCTTCAGAAAAGACGATTATAGCCCATGTCCAAATGAAGTTTCCCATGAAAAGCAGCAATTCAGCCTCCATGATAACAGCAATGCTGCGTGCTGCTGGAATAACAGGATGCAAAACATCCTCTTGAAAGTGTGAGAGTGCTCCTTCTCTGTTGTGAGCTTGGCTGTGTGTGTTTAAGCTGCTGCTGAGAGCTTTCCTGTAACTTTCATGAAAGGGGACATTGGGTCCAAGTTCAAGGAAATAATCTAAATCATACCCCTTTTCAGACTAGAAAACTGTAGTTGGTTTTACTTTGTTTAAATTTAATTACGTGATCTGTTGTATTCTGGTCATGAATGGCATTAAAATAATCTATCAGTAATAAGCAAACAAATCAAAAGCGTGCAAGAAAATGAAAAACGGGGCCAAACTGCTAGAATTCCAAGATGAAATGATAAATAAATCCCTTGTCCTTCCTACCAAGTTTTTGCAGATTTAAACAGAAAAGGCATATGGAGCTGAGGCTCTGACAGGGAGCTTGGCCCCTCTTCCCACTGGCCTCCACGGTACTGGAATCTTTCTCTTCCAGCTGCTTGTCAGTATCTGTAGCACAGTGGCTTCCTTAAAAGAAACTTTCCAAGGGAAGAAGTACTAGACGTGTGTTATTTATCTACATTTTATTGTGTGTGAAGATAACTTTGAAAGCTCCATAGCTTCTGAGGTTCCCCCCCATTTGTGTGATCAATGCAGGTTGTATTTAACTCAATCCCAGCAAAGCAAAGGGGGCACTGATGCCTTTCCCAGAAAACAACAGGCCGGATTCTTTACGGTACTGGATTTCCATTCCCAGATTTGCCCCCGGCGCCCTCTTCCCGCAGCATGAAGCACATGTTCTTGCCATCATGGCTGAGCGCAGCTGCACCCCCCTCCCCATCCTTGCTTCAGTAGTTCCTGGTGAGAAGTCACAAAAGGGACCTTGGCTATTCCCAGGGCATTGCCTTGATGTACCAATTGTTTGCTACCTTCTTCCTCCTTCCTCATCCCCTCTACATCTGCCCTCTTTTTCCTGCCCAATTCCCCAAAGTGCTTTTGCTTTTCCATTTAGCTGCTCCCATCCTAAATAGGCCTCCCACCACCACAATAAGGGGAGAAGCCGGCATAGCTTTTGCTGCCATCCCTACCCATGCAGATGCTGCCTGCAGGTCCCGTCATGCCTTGCAAGCCCAGGTGAGGTGTAAGGAGTGCAGTGCTATGATGCACCGGCACAGGGTTTTCTGCAATGCAGGCTCTGAGACCTTGCCCGACAGGTGTGGACATGGCTGCCAAGCCAACCCACCAGCAGTTGTGTGCAAGGTTGGTTGCTGATAAGAAGTAGCACGGCAAT
Organism: Phalacrocorax aristotelis; assembly: GCF_949628215.1. NCBI lineage: Eukaryota > Metazoa > Chordata > Aves > Suliformes > Phalacrocoracidae > Phalacrocorax > Phalacrocorax aristotelis. The sequence continues at coordinate 180,624,025 of NC_134276.1, read as the reverse complement.
GTCATGGTGGTGGGTTCCTGGTTTCCCAAAACACATGATCTCAACGGGACTGTCCATATGAAAGAAGCTCAGCTTTAACCTCAGCATATGGCCACAGGGTCCAGGATGCCACAGAGCATCTCTCTAGGAGAGATCTCAGCTCATGCGCTTTGAGAGCAAGCATGTCTCTCCACCCAAGTCTATGCTTACCACCGTGTCCTCAGGGAGACAATTTGGCTTTAATACATCTGTAGAACACTTGCATGCCAATAGCATGGCATAAACAACACCGCTGTTCTCCAGACATACAATCCCAGCTTATGAAATAGCATTAGAATCCCGTGCAGAGAAAAGGAGTGAGTGCATTCTCCCACCACCCAGACTCCGGTTGGTCTTGGAGGGTGGGTGGATGCCAAGTCTGTGGGAAGATTAAAAACACGAAGTACCCAGTATCGATATGTTCTTGCAATATACATAGTGCAGTGGTATGTCACCCGGCCCGGCTGCTCCACGTTATTTATAACTGCCTACGTGGCTGATTCATGTCTCCTGAAAACTTACTGCCACAGCCTTGTTTTGAAAGGAATGCAGTGTCCCACTCCCCCAGCAGCTCCTGCCGGACCTCTCCTTGTCTCCTTTATTAATTCATTCCCTGCCAAGAATAGCACAGTGATGTAATAATGAAATGTGCTTTGAAATCAACATGATATAAAGGACTTCTGCAAGGCTTCAGGCCGGCAAAGCACTTAAACACACGCGTGACTTTAAGCATGTGAGCAGTAGTCCCATTGGTTTCAACAACGCTACACATGTGCTTAAGTGCTTTGCTGGATCGGGGCCCACATTTGACAGACAACTCAGGTTATGCCTTAAACAAAGAACCTCTTTGACACAGGATTTTTCGCAGAAAAACACCGAGTTTCACATAATCCTTACAACCGAGCATGGAGCCAGCGCTGAGCCCACAGGAGCTGATAGCAAGACTCCCATTGGTTTCAGTGAGGTAGGGCTTTTTCTCCGAGATCTGGAGCTGGGTGCACGTTGCAGCTGCTCTGCCCTTCTGACTAGGGAAAAAAATATGACACCATTAGTTTTTGTCAAAGAATCGCAAATGAGAATACTGACTTTTATTGGTTACAGGCCATGTATGTAGTAGCTGTGCAGATCTTAGCTGTTATTCTTGCAGGAAAGTCTAAAGAAGTGATTCTCTTGTCTACAAAAATAGACCTGTCAAGGTTGAACAGTTATGTTCAATGTCATCGTAAGCAAAACTGACGTTTTATTTACTCATTTGTACCACCGGAGTGTCAGCTCAGCAATGATTAAAGCTGTCAGTAGAATCAACAAATAGTGTAAAAACACCGAGCTGCCAGGCCAAGTTTCTGTTTCATTGCACATGTTAGTTTGAGTGAAGCTTTGCTTGAATGTTTTGATGGTTTTGTGGCTTATTTTCACTAATTAATTTGCTTGGCTATTATCCTCTGGAGGCAAACAACATAATTGACAAATAAAATGGCTCTCATTCATTCATTCATTCCTCTAGAGGAAATCCTGCGTGACTGGATGTGAACTTCCAGCTGATCCGTAATTTTGACCAGAACCATTTTTTTATGCTGTTCAGGTTTCTGTCAAGGAGTTGAAAGTCACCCATCTAAAGAAGGGATTAATCTAGGTTGAAACTCAGGAAGATAACATGCTTGAAAGTAATGACCTGTGGGGTTTACCTGTAGAGGAAGACGTATGTTGCAGAGGCTATTGGAATAGAAGCTGGCAGATTTGCCTCGGTCTGTTTATTAAAAAAGAAGAGGAAGGGAAAAGAGGGGAAACAAGGGGAAAAAACCTACCCGAGCTTTTCAGACTTCTCGATTCTCAAAGCTTTGCTCAGATTGGCCTGCAAATTTTATTGCTTTGTTCACACACAAAATTCAGCACTGGAAACCCTCAAAAGCCAGGTTCAGAAAAATAATTTGCCGATGAGAGAGAAGACTTTTCCTTGATTACATGGACATAGGATGTGATATCACTAAGTCCAAGATGCGTGAGAAGACAGATACGGGGCAGTGCCTCAAAATGGGCCACCAGCGTGGGGTTCTTAGACAAAGAAATAATATTGCGCTCTGTGTAGTATAACAAAATAGCTAGGACTTGCTGTGTGACAGCTATTGACTTTCCTGATGGAGGACCCCGTTGATAGAACTAAAACTCCATGAGGCTTTTTACAGAAGAAATATACTTGCTGCAATACATTTCTTGATAAACTATTCAGGCAAGCATCAAAGCAATCAATAAAGCAATGCCATTTGCATTCAGGCAGGCCTGATCCTGCAGGCGAGCATCCATGTCTACAGACACAGCTCCATTGTGCTGCTCCTGGAAGGAAAACTGTTTGCAGGACTGTGGTGTAGCACCACCGGCATTTGTACTTCACTTCATGTGCCAACTTGTCGGCAGGACCTGTCCTTTTATCACAACGCTTACATTAGGCCCAGTCAAAAATAGATCATGTATGTATGTCACTGAATGTCTGATGTTCACAAGCTGGTTTCCACCATGGTAACAGATAAGATTTCTACGGCTTCCAGTAGTCATACCGTAAGTACCTTATGGCATTCGGAGTCAAATATTTATCTAATTCTTCTCAAAAAGTTGAGAAGCCAGGGAGAATTTCATTGCTTTTAAAGTTATCTTAATGCTTTTTATTATATAAAGTGCACTTGCAGTCATTACTTGCCATGCTTACGAAATCTCCTGGGACAAATAAAAGCTATCTGCGTATCCTAAAGCAGAAACCTCTCCTTCTACTCACAGAAATTTACATTAAATTACTGCAGAAGATTATGTTTAAAAATTATTCCATGTTTTCCAATTATGGAACACTGTTTTAATTTTAAAATTAAATCCTGCCTCATTTATGTTCTTGGACCACAAAAGTTACAATAACATTTACAACATGTAAGTGATGTTTTTGTGTTTACAGATAAGTATGTAAAGACACCAAGGCAGGGTCACCAAAGCTGTTTTCAAAGTAAATTTAGGTAAAGACTGAGTACAAATTTTGTTCAAGTTTCTCTTTTCCATGCACAGTTTCCACTTTTTTTCTGAAGACAAAAAAAATAGTTTTCTTCATTTTGTACAGATAATAAAGATTATTTTTGCTGACCAGCTAAAATCTGATAACAGTCTGATAGTGGTACACGTTTTTGCCAGCTATCTACATGCTAATAAAATGTCAGGAATGAGCAGCCACTGGGTTCCTCCCAGAAAATGACAGGATCCTATTTGTGCTACAGAGCCATTTTTCAGCACATCCTTTTAATATTTGTTGTTGTTGCTCCTTAAAAAACAAAACAAAACAAAACAAAACCAAAACCTGGAGAAATTATTTAGTCTAGCAACTGTTCTAACAGGGCACATTGGCTTTACCTTAGGTGACCACCTACTCGGTAGGTATGTAATGAAGCTGAAATATCGGGGGGACAACATCTGGCAAAGGCTTGTGAATTACAATTTTCTTTTGCAAGTGGAAAACCATATCCTGCACCAGGTCTCAGTGGGGTTTAATGCTGTCAGAGCATACAAGGTTTGTTTTGATCTGTTATGGAGTAACACACATAGCTTTCAGTTCACACTAATAACATCCCCGTGCCTGGGGTATACACCAATCCAGAGGCTACTAATTAAAGGTTAGAATTAACCAAACACAGTTCCTCTACAAAACATATGAAACTTATTAAAACTTAAAAGTGACGGCTGGTTCTCAATATAAGCAAAGTGAAGAATGCAAGAGTATTGTGGAGGGTTATTTAAGCACATTTTATTTCAGCATATTAAAAATTTCCTCTGTCTGCCAGTTCAGCACATAACATTTTAATGTTTCATGTGAAAACACAGCAAACTTTTAAAGAATCAATTATCGGTCCTGCATATCATAAAATAAATCCCGTTTTCAGTATTACCATAAAGCTTTTTATGTCATTTTGACCTGAAGGAGGTTTTTCAAAAGTTCACAATATTAAAAGCAAAGCAGCACAACAGTGCTGTGAGCCACCTTTTATTTATTTCTGTTACCAGCCAAATGTTTCGGGACAAACCTCACAAATAGGAGTACTCATAAAAATGGGGTGTGTAGCAGCTATTTCAAGCTTATGGTACTATTCCAATGAGTAAGCATAGCCAGGCACTCCTGTAGTAACTGGTCTTGACCTACAAGCACAAAACCCCTTTGAAATAGGGGGAGCGACATAACCTGCTAACTTTTACCCTCTTTGCTTCCGTAAGCCAGTGCGGAGGGTATACTATGAGTGTTATGCAATTTATGTGCCCATTAGATCCTCCTATTTACATTTTAAAAATATACCCTCGTTAAACCCTCCAATGTTATCTATGATCTTTGAAGTAAATGCTTTTGGTGCAGATAGGCTATCTCTGTTGGCAGAGCCTCCTTTCCTCAGCAGCGAGTGTGTTCAACATGTTGCAGCCTGTACCCTCAGCCTGATAATGTCTTCACATGGAGCTTAATGAACTCATTAACCTTAATGCTGGCGTAACAAGATAGCTTGTAAATGTACTTATTTTTAATTAGGTCTATTCAGCTGTGTGAATTGAATTTATAAGACTAATTAATTAATGTAATTGAAGACCTCGTAAGGATAGGGCTTCTCAAACTGGAAAAACACACTTTTGTCAAATCCTTCTGTTCCCAGGATTAATTAAGGGAGACCTGGAAATAGCAGCTTCAAAGCTGGTAGAAAAACTTAAAATCTGTTGAGGAATAATAGTTACTGCAAGGACTTTTTTCTTAACAGTGATTTTTTTCTACTACTTCACCTCAGTACAAAGAAAATAAAAGGTAAGACTATAAAATCTGCACTTGTAAGCTGTTTAAAATTGGGTTAGGGTCCTATAGTTTCTAATTAAAAGATAAGAGCTGTAATCACTGAACATAGATGTATATTATTAAACTGTGCACGTGTTGGTGTACAGCCAACACAAACCTTCCTCCCACAGGATCCTTTTTTTTTTTGGATCAAGCTGAAACATTACAAAGACAACAGCACCGCTCGTTCGTGCAGCTCCGAGCACAACGGGGCTCTGGCCGTGGCCCCTGGGCGCTATGGGAAAACTGCTAATCCCCAGTAACAAATGCTCTTAAACACAGTGGTGAGTGTTACACCCCTGTTACCAGAGCTGGCCCCTGAAGCCCACGGAGCCCTGAGACAGGGAGATCTTAACCACTCCATGAGGATAAACAGGGCTTTCTTCTAGCAATTTAGCACAATTAGGTGGTACCAAATACATACAGTAACATAGGCTGTGAGATTACTTGTCTCTTTTTTTACATAAAGATAGTTATCCTTGTTATCCTTTGTAATAACCATTTTAAAAAAAAGTCTTTTTTTTTGTTTGAAAACACAAACCAGTATGAATAGTTGGTGTGTGTTAAGAGGAAAGGAAAGGTGAGAGGTCCATAGCCCTGTCCTTTCGCTCTCCCTCCCACTACCAGTTCAGCACAGAGACACCTCATCACCTGAACTGACATCATCTCATCCTTCAGATCAAGCCTCTGTCTCACTCTGGATAATAAAATCTGTCAGACAAAGGTACATAAGGGCCATTGCCCAGAGGTAAACAGGGGCTGCATTGCCAGCTGATTCCCTGAGGACTGCTGATAGCTACCTGCCAGCTGGACCACAGACAAATTTTTGTGCAACTGAGGAGCAAATTTAACCATTTAAAAGAAAGTAGTAACATGAAAAGCTGTTTTGAACTGTGCCCTTTAGGAATAAGAAAGGTGCTGAGGCTTTCTGCTTCTGGCTTTCACAAGGACACAGATAGTATACCTATCATATACCTATAATGAATTGATATTTATATGCTATTATAGTTGTTAGTTATCGCACGTTAGTATCACCTATAAGTAGCGGGCTGGAAATGAGTGCAGAGCTTCAATGGAAGAATGAACATACAGTTTCCTGAGTCCATCCCACCTCTGAGACCCATGACTGCTTCAACCAGAAGACAGACACTACTTTAGGTTAGAAATTATCAGGAGCTACCTACAGCTACTGCAGCCTTGGGTACCACAGTGGGGAAGGCCTGGCTCCTGGGTGAGCTGCTGCAGACTGCTCACATCTGGCATGCTCTAGCCCTATCACAAAGTATTTTGCACAGGGATTCCCTGGGCACCATGTCATAACAGTAGTTTTTGGTGGCTTTTTCTGATCAAAGTGCCCAAAATAAAAAGAATGCTGTACTGCAGCCCATCAGGCTTGTTTTTATAGCATGACATGAGGATGTATCCCATCATGTCCTATGGGGCTTGGTAGGAGTGTGCATGGAGATGTTTGAGGGTTCAAGGTTTCCTTTGATAATCTCCATGTGGAGGAAGCTTTTATGGTTAAATAAACTCACCAAGGTTGGGACAGTTGAGAGTCTGACACACTGACAGAATATTCGCTAGTGTTCAGTTCTGTATTAAGTTCTGCCATTTTACCACTTAGGTTTTGTTATTCCTTTTCATATTTAAAACTGCCTTAGTGGGGCTTATTATAGAATGTAAGGTTTGTTTTCTTTTCTGTCCTCAGCAAGGAAAAGCGATGTTTATAGCTGTAGTATTGGTTATTATATTGTCACATTTTTCAATTCAAGAAATTGATCTCCCAGAGGGTAAACATTGTAATAGGTAATAAAACCTGAGAGCCCAGTCAAGGCCTTTCCAGTAAAGGATTAGTCATCTTTACCTTCAGTGAGTTTCAGGAGGTTCTCTCCATTCAAGCTGTCAGTTATATACTGGGAAATGAGCAGTGGTGTGTGGTAATGAATATACCCTTTCTGCACAAAAGAAGAATATTATGCTAAAGCAGCTGGCCTCTTTGCCTGAAAGAAATACAATTAGAGATTGTTATGCAACAGCATTCTTAGCCACCATAACACAAAGCAAACTACAAGGGAAGGTAACAGTGCCTTGCTCCCTTTCAGTCAACAGTCTCTTTCTGCCAAGTATTTCTAAATGTCACAGGAATGTTGTTCATGTGTTTCACAGATTATGAGCTACTTTTCCCAGTGCTTTGGACACCAGACACAGCAGCATCCAAATGCAACACAATGGCAATTCAAGCAAGGCTGCAGTTCCTATTACATTATAGGTGTAACATTAGAGTGGGAAAAGAATAGATCTGTGACTCCTGCACAAGTCCAAGAACTGCCATAATGGTTTCTACCATACCAAAGAAAAGCTAGAGGAAATCAAGTGGGAAGATAAAGAGCAACACAATTAGCAGGGCTGAGCCTCAAATCCCTTTGATACATGTAGCTTATCTTCAGGATGAGCTCTGGATGTCCAGCTGAGTACACAGTCTGTGAGTTGTCTATAATTTTTATTCTTTTGCAGATAAGGATGCCAAAACCTTGGACAAATTGCATCTATAGAAATGGTGCTTCCAGCTGAAGCTGGTTCTACACCATGAGCCTTGTGATATGTCCTCCAAAAAAGCAATGATGGAAGGAGGCACGCTACAGATGCAGCTTTCCTGTAGCGTCTGCAGTACTCTGCACCTCCAACTACTCTGGCCACAATCCTGAAAAAGCACAAGCGTGAAGGCTTACCTTATTATCATAGATAGTTCCAAAGATGTTCTCTGACCACTCCTGTAATGCAGAAAATAATCTTATCCAGGATTAGAGACAAAACTTTAAATAGTCAAACTGTACCACAGAAGCACACCTAACTAGTTACAGGAGAGAACATTCTTTAGACAATAATGCTTAAGACCATTAACATTATTTTCCCTTCCGTATCCTTAACCTGATTGTGAACCTTCCGACCCTAAATGTAAATTTCTTGCCTTTCTGTTTTCTGTGAACAGCACTTCTAACCAGACCTTCAATGTCAAATACGTAAAACAGTTTTTGTCAGAAAGCGCTTACCCAAATGTCTCTGGATTTAGTGTAAGCTTGCCTGCTTAACCTATCGGAGGTCAAGATGTTTTGTAATAACTAGATTTCACCACAAAGAGGTCAGGTGGTATGGTGAGGACCTCAGGATAAAATATGGAGGAAGCTTGTGTAATGCCCAAAAAAGAAAGAGTAGAAAGAAGAGCCTAGGCAATTCTAGGATGAATTCTAAATTTGGCAGGACAGTGACTCACGGGAGTCTCTGAAACAGCATTATAATGGCAGCCACCAGGAAGCACTGGAAAATATCCAAATATTTAAAGAAAGTGAAATGGAAATTACGAAATGGAAAGCTCTCATTTTTCAGAGGAAATAGTGACCTTTTCAGCCCATCTGAACTGCAGAAGCAGCTGATATTGCGTAGACATACCTGCTGACACAAAGGGTTCAGGTACCACCCCTTGCTTACCCTGACCTGTGCCACACACTCCCACCCCCAGGTCACTGGCAGTTGCAAACCAGAGCAATACCACTAAAGCCTTCAAGGGCTGCATGGATTTACTCCAACTGTGTCACTGCCCCTAGCTCTTCTTTTGTGCTTTTTTTAAAATTTTTGTTTGTGTCTTCTTTTTTCTGCATTTAACAAATGTTGGGAAGGTCTTTTCCAGCTGATTGTATTCTTCTTGTGAGGTACAACACCGACCATACACAGCAGAGCTGATGGCACACTCCACCTGTCGTTACAAACCATGGACAAAGACGTGAAATTAATCTCCATTCACAGCCAGCACCTACCCCTCTGGGGTGGCCCAGTGTTAATACCTGACCATGATCCCGGCGGACCTTACCACTTTGCCATGGAGATAAGGACCTACTCCCAGCTCCCAAGGAGACTGTAGCTGGGAAAGGTCTTCCTGAAGTGTCCAAGGTGGTGCTGAGCACACTGTGCAGGTATGTCTCCTCCTTGAGGCTGTCTGGACTCAAGGAGAAAAACAGGTATCCCTGTGCCTCCTTTCCCAATGAACCTTTTTTGCTTGGAGCCCTCAGGCCAGTGCCAGGCTCAGCTGAGTGGATGCGGTACTGAGGGAGTGGTGGAAGAAAGAGGGTGCAACCCAGGCCCCACATCCTGTGTTGTTTTTATCTTTATTTACAGATTGAAATAAACTTATAAAGAAGCCTGAAAGCAGGGACTAGACCAACATGTTCACCTGCTCCACGTCAAGACCCTTCACTATAAGATTAGAGAAATATGCTCTCTTTAGCAGGATCTTTTTCCAGATTGACGAGGTTTGCATATCTCTCCGAGTGGGGTGTTTTGCTCTAGAATAGTGTTAACTTGGTGGCCAAAGTACTCACCTGGCTACAGAAGCTGAAGTTTTGAGTCCCTTGAACCAAAGACCACCTGGAGCACATGTGTCCCTCCTTCCTGGGCAAGCCACCAAGCCGCTTTGCCAACAGGGACAGAGAGCACCAGTGTTTCCAGAGAAACCCACAATTATTGTAGTGTTTATGCCTAAAAATTGCTTTTATCTGCTGAATGTCACTTCTGCAGATGTGGCGTTTTCCACGTCCATGGTCAGCGGGTTCCTCGCTGCAGTGCTGGCCTGGTCACCCACAGCCATCCTCTGCCTCCTGCCTCTTGTGACTACTGTGGGTGTCCACCTCAGCATTGCCAAGGCTTCACCTATACCACTGCACTGACTTTCCAGCAGGATGCTAAACTGGCAGCATCTCTGGCTATGTGCCGGGGTTCCCATACTGGGAACTTGCCAGAAATCTTTGGGGTCTTGGGTGTTCAGTGAAGCGAGGGAGGAAGGAGAGGAGCTTCTCAGGTGGCTGTCACAGATGTAATCTGCACTTCAGGTCCCAGGCTCATCCCTTCTAGCTTCAAGTGCTCAACTGAGGTGCCTAAATGAGGAGCCTGGTCACTTCAGGGTTCCTTGACAGCCCCTTGAGAGAAAGCGGGAGAAGGGGAGCAGGGGGTTGTGGGTGCCACTCTCCTCCTGCTGACTGCTGAGGGTGCCACAGGACTCTGCCTTCAATTTTGGGAGCCAACACAGCCCCATTTATGGAGAAGGAGCATGACTTTTGGCACTGGGAACCCCTCTGAGCCTGGCATTACTGCTCCCAGCCTCCCCCAGCACTTCAGGCCTGCAGGCCACAGAAATAACTTTTCTTCTTTGAAAAGAGACCTTTCTTGGCATAACAGATATGTCAATGTAAGTAAAGCTGATCAAATCGAATTCCAATGAGTAAGGGTCTGCCCTCTTTTGGGGAAAACAGGGTGGTGTTCCTCTCGCCAATGGAAAGGTGCACAAACAGGCTTTTCTGCAACACTCTGCTTCTCTGCAAAACCCAGGCTGAAGAGGACCCAAACTCCCATAACCCAAAACATACAGATAATTATTCAGGGTTTCCACCAAGGCCCTACAGGGTGGCGGCCCACCACAATTTCATTTTTTACCCCTACACATTTCCTTCCCGGGAAGCCTCCACCCACCATTAACTTCATCTAAGATAATGCCAAAAGAAACAAAGTTGTCTTTTTTTTATATAAAACATTCAAGCTTCTACCACAGAAACCACCTGATGGCTCAATTTTCACTCTTCCTTAAAAATCCTGTGGACAACTCATGGTAAATACAAAAGCAAAAAAATATTGATTGTTATATACAGCAGATGCAGAACCTGCAGCTTTGCCTTAAACTGGCTGGTTTCTGTCACTAGTATTTTCTAAAGAAAACATCTCAGCACAGAGTAAAGTTTAAAACAAGGGAGTTGTTGAGGGTGATAGAAAGGCTGAGTGGTGGATGAGCCAACTCCACATTTCCTACCAACTACTGAAAGTAAGTGGATCTTTCTCAGCTCTGGCTTTGTGCGGGGAACGGGTGTAGGTGTCAAATCGAGGGGGAAGTAGTGTAATAGCAGGGAGCGTATTAGTAATATGTACTTAGAAATCATAACAAGGCTGAATCACAAGTTACTCAGCACTTTCCCCATTTATAATCTTGAATGCTTGTTATGACTAATGCAACAGGCACTGACCTGGCTCAGCATATAGCTCTTTAAACAAACACAGACACTGCAGGGCCAAATCACCGCGTGCCAGGGCTTGCACCACCTAATTTGAGATGCCTGTTACGGATACAGGAGTCTAGACCTTTTCCCTGGGTGCTGAGCTCCAGCATGCGGGGGAAGTTAGTGGTCTTTGGAAATGCTCCAGAAAAACCCACACTGAGGAGAAAGAGGGTTTAAGAGGTGCATGCCACAGCTCCCTCTCCTATGAGCTTGGAGGCTAACCTCTCTCCTTCAAAAGCAGAGCAAGCCTGCTTTTTTACGCCCTTGATAGACAGCTGGCAGGGGCAGCTATGGTTCTTTATAGTGTAATGCAGTGGCAGGAGTGCTCATCCAGCATGTGGGAGATCCAGATCCAATTTCCCTGTCTGCCTGCGGTGACCCAGGCTCCTGCCCCCGCTGTAGATGGAGAAGCCATTAGGTAACATGTATAAAAAGATGCTGGAGCAGTTGCCCAGAATCCTCCATCCTGAGGAGCACAAAGATTTACCAGCTCCTTCTTCCTGGCAAAGTTATTTCTACTTCTGTTAGGGTTGCCCCAGCAAGGGCAGAGTACATGGAAAACTGATTAGCCCCACCTGGCATACATGGGGTAACCACAGGACAGCGAGCACAGGGCAGCACGTTGCTCTCCCCATCCTGCTGCTGTCGGGCATTAAAAGAGCTGTTGCTGGGTTCGTGAGCAACCTGACAGGAGAAATGCCTCCTCCACAGGTCCCAGTAGGCCTTCGGTCCAAGGCAGGCGCCCATGTGCCCAAGCCTCTCAGAGGCCCAGCTCCTCCTGCCCAGGGTTTGGAAATGGAAAACTGAAGCGCTTCCAGAGTTTCACCCCTGCGGCACCGGGCAGCGGAGGAGCAGCAGATATGAAGCTCTGAGCTTTGGAACAGCTTCCCAAATTCTTTGTGATTCCTGTTGGAAGTGCTTGGGCTCCTCATGAGCCTGAGTGTTAAAGATTTACTGCTGCTTACCTTTCTATTCAGAAAGATTAACCTGTTATGTACGGCTGAGGCTCCAACCTGCTTCGGTTTTGAACTGCAAAGCTGTTCGCACTATTACATATGCATAATTCTTTGAAACTCAAGAAAAGAAAATACACTACAATTAAAAATGTAAAATGTATATTTGATTGCTTTCAGTTGATGCACCTTCTGGAGAAAAGGGTTAGTGCTGTACGTTAAAATACTCTTCTCACAGAAAAATAAAGAGGAATTCTTGTCTTTTGCCACACACACATTTAACGTTTCAGCAGACAAAAATCTGAATCTTTTCCTACCTCATTAATTTCTGAGGCATCATACACAGTCTGTATTAGCAGAGCCACTGGCTCCAAAAATATGCCTATAAGTAACCATTTTTTCGTATGCAACTTCAAAGAGGAAGGAAAGATGCTAAAATTAATTTAGTTGACTAGGAGTTTGCATTGTCTCCATCCCTGTAACACCTGAGCATCTCATCGTCAGAAATGTTTTTATTCTCACAACATCCTCGTGTGGTCGGGAAGTGCTATTATCCTCCTTTCTTAACCCAGTTTCCTTAGGAAACCAGGTTTATGCAACCACGGTGTCCAGCTGCTGTCAGCCTCCTCACAAACAACTTTTGGCCAATTTCAACCAAATTTAAGCGCATAACCTGTGCCCAGCAGGTCAGGGTCCCAGGCCCTGCTGAGTCAGGTGAGGACCACAGCCCCCTCAGCCTGGGGTACAGGGTGTCCATGCCTTCCCGCAGCATATGCTTAGAGCTGTAGGGACAGCTTGGGCAGCAGCTGCCTATAAATCGTGTTTGCTTTTGTGGAAAGTACCTGGGACATGTGTGGAAAGGGTCTCTCAGCCGATTCCCCTGCCCAAAACTGGCTACCTGCTCTCACCATGAAGGCAGCTGGGATAACAGGGTAAGTCCTCCCCATCTACACTGTGGGTCAGTGCATGCCTGCGTCAGTGTCCATAATAGCAAAGTCTAACCTTCCTCCCCACTTTTACTGAAGTAAAGCACCTAAGCATGTCATTGCGTCTATATAATCTGGTGCAAAAGGGGTCTGGTGTCAGACTTGGACCTGCCACAGGCTGTACCTACCTGTATCTCAAAGAGCATGCACTGTGGCAGGGAAGATATTTGTAGCAGAATCAGGAACTGCACCCACTCTTTAGCATTTCCGATCAGTGCCTTAACTGCAAGCCCATCCTGTTTATACCTTTATACACTGGATAGTAAATAAAAAGTCAACAATAGAATGATTTTCTGTAGGGATGTCTTTCTGTGCTTTTCTAGCGGTGAATGATACTTATATATGATTGCGTACTTGCTGTGTCCAAAAGGAACAGACTACCTGCATGAAGCTATTAAAAAAATAATGTCAGACCTTCAAAATGTGTTTTTCTTAACAGCTTTCATAATTTGCACACTCACAAAGGCAGCCTCTCCGCTACCTCTCACTGATCCTCACAAGTAAAATGGCAGAGAGCATACATGTATATGTGGTGGATGTTACTTTTGTCTATTATGTTAGAACCCTTCCCATGAAAATGAACAGTTGCCACTGTACACATATACGGAACAAACGGGTGAAAGTATTTTGATGTTTGTCTTTGCAAACAGAGTAAACAAAGTGCAGCAACCTCTAAAAAAATTATTATTGAAAATTGGGAAAATCATAATTCAGTAATATAACCTCCCCAGATTTCTTAACAAGGCTGAAGTTTTCCATTATCTACTCTGAAAATGATGTGTAACATCCTAAGTGGATTAAAAAGGCTCTTTATTTGCCTGACTGATGAAAGTTAAATATTTTTAAAAAGTGGTGTATTCTGGCATCAGTCAGACAACACTACACCTCTGAACTGTACTTAAAAATAAATCCTTTTTTCTTTATTCCATCATGATATTGTGACTAATGTGAACCACAGAAGTATTCTTCATGTTGCAGGCTGGATATGAATGATAAAACCAAAGGGTCTGTATTTCAACCTCTGTTCATGGGCCTGTCCTTTTTTTAATCCTACCTAAAATGCAACCAAAATAAGACAGACACAACGAGAGATCTGCATAGCACTGAAAAACTTGCTTTGCTGCAGTGAACAGGTCTTGCTTAAAGCATGTTAGCTGCTCTGCTGCCCTGGTCAACGTAAGATACACCCTAGCATATGGGTATATATATAAAAAAAAAGATAATTTTGAATCCTCATGAAGCACCATCCTCATGGTGTGTCTATACATTTTCTGCTAAAGATCATCTGAAGATCAGGTCCCCTCTTTTGTTATCTGAATCCCAACTTACCCTGATAGAGGAGAATTGGACCCTTTGAAGAAGGAAATTAAAGGGCAATAAACTGGGGGGAAACTTAAGTGTCAGTCTAATTTGTAGGTATGTTGTAAGATGCATAAGTGCTAAAATCACTAAACACTTGGTTAAAATAAGTGAGTGCTTAAACAGTTTGTGTTTATGGGAAAAAGAATTTCTTACATTTTCCTGTATCACATACTGTAATTTTCATGTGGATTAAAGCAATTCACTCATATTTACGCAAAAACTAATTCTCTTTTTGTTGCGGGTCTCAGAGAAAACGTCAATTTTTAAATTTGGTTTTGTATTTTCTTAAGAGCTAAAATGTATTTAAATAGTCAAGAAAGGAAGTGGAGTCTGAACTTGTTGGAACATATTTCTACTTAATGCAAACAAATAATACTTTAAAATATTCCATTTGTCTTCCAGTTGTAACTGACCCATTCTATTTCACGTGATGATTCAATTGTAACTCAACAAAACCAGCAAACTAAGATTTTATTTTGAAATGGAATGGTCTGTACAGCACGGTACTTTCCATGGCTTGCTTATAGCTTTTTCCTTCCCTTTCTTTAGCACAAAAAGAAAAAGCCCAAAAGAGTTGGTTATATCTTTAAGATCAGGAAATGCATGTAGTAAGAACATAATAAGTAATAAAATCGGTGTTGATAGAAAAATAAATATAGCACTTTTGCCTGGGTTAAATGTCAGATGTAAGGAAGTGCTGAGCATCCTTACTTCCTATAGAATCACTCATCCTTCCTCTACCGTGGCTGTTTCCAAAAAAGCGGTTATTAAGTCTGGGAAAGGATGTGGCAGCAAAAGATGGTAAAACACTTGAACACATGTGCTTTGTAGACCTTTCTACTATGAGAAACATTTATTTCACAATGAGAGCAAATGCAACGTCCAATGAAGAAAAGTAACCCACTGGTGTCCATAATTGTAGCTGGGCTTAGGTAATGCACTGTGCAGTGTTTGATTTAAAATGTTAAAATATTAAAAGAAGTTTTCTATAGCACAGTGTTCCTATCAAAGTGAAATGACTCATAAGAATGCTAAATTCAAACCAGATGGACATAAACACTCACTGAAAAAAATCAGATATTTAGAGGTCAGCGTGGGTCTTCATTTTTATGAAGACCTTGTCTGAGTTACTGAAAAAATGAACTTCAATGATAAAAAAGAAAACAAGAGAAAATATTAGTGATTTTATTTTAATTATACAAGCCACTGTCAATTAAGAGAACTAACATTTACAAAACTTTACATTGCCATTTTAATTTGAAAAAGATGGCTGTGGCAGTCCTCAGACTTCAGACAAACAGCAGCACAGTGTCTCCCGCGCAGGGAGGGAGTGAGGGATGCAGGAGTTCAGAAATGCCATGCTAACATTCTGCAGCAAACTCTGTGCTTCCCACTGAGGAGTAACCCCAATTACGGATTTATACAGGACAGAAATCTTCCACCCCGGCTCAGCGGCATGATGCCAGCCTTCACTTCCCTTTGAACCAGACCACTGGGGGTGGGGGGGAACTCTCATTCCTGCTGTCATACCAAAAATGTTCATACCACCCAACATTGCTGCTGCTCGGTTGTTAAACTTCTGTGTTGTTTTGTTTTCCTTTCATCGTTTCATCCATTGCTCTCTACCATTTACAGATTGTCTGGAGCATGTACTTATTTTAAACTTTTATACCCTACCAGAAGAAAAATATGTGGGCTCAAAATTAATATTGTTTTTGACTTATGGTGAAATTCCAGTAATGTTTAACTTGGATCACTAGACCTGCGCATTTTACAGAGAGCAGAAAGGAATACTTCTCGAGCCGAAATGTGTAATGGGAGTTCCCTACTGTTTTGTTGCTGGGATCTTGGACAACAAGAAAAATGATGAGCATATAACTTATTCCTTTTAAAACATACAGACTAACTAAGTGGAGAAAATAACAGTTTTACCCATGCCATAAGCTATAAAGGCATATGTTTGTATCCCTGTTCCCTGATTAATTTGTTAACCGCTACCATTCAACCTCCTAATAAAAAATGATTGTTCAATGTATATTACTGTCAACGATTTTACATTCCAAACCATAATCTCTTGGGGCACAAGTCAGCAAAAGATATGTGTGGCTTCCATCGTGCGGAAGCCCACACAATGCTGTGGAAACTGATTTTTCTGGGCTTCTGGGGCCTCCCGCGAAAGGGCCGTAATTTTATTTTGCATAAAAGAATGCCTGTACTTTTGGCCTATGTGTTACTGCCATTAGCAGCATTCTAAGACGAAGGGCAAGGGATGAAACTTGGCCCTAGCAGCGTCACTCAGAGCTTTGCTGGCAGGTTAGAGAAGCGAGCATTGCCTGTAACATGCAGGGTGATGCTTTGCAGGGCAAACCCCAGAGCTGTCATTACAGTAGCCCGAAGGCTGCACAACTCAAATATTATGCATCTTTGGTGGCTTTTTGTGATTGATCTTTTGTCTTCCTGTAGCTAAAAACATTGCTTGGAGATCAGACCCCTTTATCAGGCATTGCTGTACACATCTAATTAGGGAATTCACCTTTGAAATGTTTTGGGTCCCAGCAGATCTCTCTAGATCATACACATGACTGTCTCAAGTAGGATACTTGCAGCATTCGTTCTTAAAAAATGTTTTAAAATGTTTCACTTTCTAAGATATTGCATACTGTTTGCATTCTCTCACTGCAAAATTAAGGGAGACAGTCCTCGTCCACCAACCTATACTGCTACTGTTACCCATTTATTTCCTAAGGCTTCCTTCATCCTCATGATGCTTAGAGTTGAACACTATTAGCCGTTTCCTATTAATATTATTACTATAGTTTAGAAAAACTATTGGCAAATGCTTTGCCATCCTCTAGTCCAAAATATTCTCTTCATGGCCCTCATGTCCAAACCACGAAAACCCTGCCCTGCCAAAGGGTATAAACTGTCAAACAGACATCAAAAAAGTCCCCCAGCTTTGAGCAACTACAGTGCCAAATGAAACCAGAGGGCTTTTGGCACTTCGAAAAAATCAGGTAGTGTGCATTCATTTCACGCTACCCCATTGCTGGCACCTGGTCTAGCACAAGGAGTCCACATACACACATAAACACATGCATATGCATATGCATACAGACATACGCACCCTTCTGGAATGAACACTGCTCCTTCAGCGTCCTCATGGATAGGCCTAAATATTTCAGAGAAGGATGGGAGGAGAACGTGATGGTCAGGGCCCTAACATTTCTGCTTCCTTGAAACAGCCCAGAGCTTTTTTTAAAAACCACCGGATAACCCAGGGCAATGAAAGTCTAAAGCCACATGTGATGGTTCACAAAATTTGGACTTGCCTCTTTCTGAAGGGCCAGGAGGTAAGAGTTCAAGTGCAAGGAAGTAGCCAGGTGGGCAGGGAAGGGACTGAGATGAAAGGGCAGGTACGGGAAGAAAAGGCAACAGCAGTGAGGGTTGGGGGAGAAATGCTGAGAACTTCTGGCCAAAGGGAGAACCACACTGAAGATGAACCTCAAGGTAGGTCTGCTCACCAGGTGTGTCACAGGTAGCTCGCACGGCACAGTGAGAAGTTTTCAGTGCATACAGTGACCAACAGCTATGGGAAACTCTGCTACATCATGAAATCCCAAACCAGCCATGGGAAAAGCTGGAAGAGTGCTCCCTGGTCAGCAGAGACTATTTGCTCCATTTCTGACAGGGGACCTCCCTGGAGGGCATTCAGACAAGCACTGTGAGCTAAGGAACATTTTGTATGATTTGGCATACCTGGGCATTGCCAAGGGTATAACACAACTGTTGCCCTGAATGAGAACTGGAGCATGCAAGGCATCTTCTCTGAGGCACCCTGAAAGTCCCTGGAGTCAATCAAAGCAAAGCTGACCATAATGCCTTTCATAAACCTTGAGGGTGAGGGAAGAGCATGATAGGGAAGAGCTGGTGAAGCTGGCCCACCACAGCACGCCCTAGCAGGACTGACAGGAGAAGCCAAGCACAGGCTCTGACAGGCCAGAAAACCAAGGCACAAATTCCCAGGAGGTAGACTTTGGTGTCCTCAAAACTGTGGGCAGGCTATGGGAGAAATTAGAAAGACTCCAAACGCAGCAGTCAGATACAGCAAAGGAGTACTGAGATCACTGCACAGTGGGGGGCTGCCGGGGGGCTGCTAGGGGGTGGAGAGTGAAAGACTCATCCTTCTCCCTGAAATGACACAACAAAACAAACACTGACAAAAGAAAGATATAATAACCTGGCAGAAAAAGGAAGGTTGCAGGAGGGAGGACACATCAGGAAATCAGTCTGTTTGCAGAAGACTAGCAGGTCAGCTGTGCTGGCAGCATCTTCATAAATATTTTTCTTAATGCTGAAGCAGTTTAATTTTATAAGCATGAGTTCCTCTTATGTGGTTACTGAGTATGAATCAAAGACGTTGTGGCTCAGCACTGCCCTATTTTTTACTGTGTTTTCTTGAACATCCTGGGGTTGCACAGCCCCAGCAAGCGCAGAAGGGCTGGAGCCTGGGACCACTCCCCTCCTCTCTCCCCCTGGTGAAGGGGACCAAGGGTTTGTAGCTCTGGGTCACAGAAATCCCCCAGAAAGGGGGATTTGAGGAGGAGAGTGAGGCCAGGCACTTCTCCTCACCGTTGTCCTCATGCTCCCAAACCTCAGGAGCATCACAGCAAAAGGGAAGGTAGGCAGAGCCAAAAGCCCAGCAAGGGCAGAGCATCCCCAAGCACAGCGGGGACAAAGCCAGAGTGAAGAGCGTCGGCTCTGGGACAAGCAGACAAGAAAGAACATCTGCTCTGTCTGAAATTGAAGGAAAAATAATGAAAGCGGGCCATTCATTTTTACTTATGTATCTGGCTGGTTTCACTTTCTAGTTTTCCTGCCACAATTTTTGAGCTACAACTAATGGGAATTTTCCAATCCAAACAAAACAAGCAAACAAAACAAAACAGCCCTGCGGGATTACTGTGACGGGTGAGGGGGAGAGGCAGGCTTATGAGAAGGAAAGAGTGAGACTGCAAGTGCAATGCTCTTATCTGCTCTTTTGTTAGATGATCTTTAAATTGCTGTGACCCTTTTTTTCTGCTTCTTTCTTTTCTGTGGTGGCAAATGAGACAAAGAAACTGCTTTAAGCAGGGGTTGTGCTTAAGCCTATTTCTCAGTTCTAGTTGATAACATGCACAAAATAACTCTGGTTCCCCAACTGCTCTGACTGGTATGCCAGAGCCTTCACCTGCCTCATAACATGGCCAGGGAGACACCAGGGGCCCCATGATGGAAGTACTCCCTCTTGTCCCAGCACAGCTATCATCCAAACTGTAGAGCTGTACGTTCTGTTCAGGCATGCCAGGATGGAAAAGCTGGGCCAGGCAGAGCTGGATCCTCAGGTAGATGCTCTCCCACCCAATGTGAAGCAGTGAACAAACACCTCCTCTGGGTCCAGCCACACCGATGGAGAAGACAGTCATCTCCCACCACATCCCACCACTTGTCATTGCCCCCCCACCAGATGCCAAGCCCTGCCCTAGGCCTGTGGTGGGGCCACCCACATGGGCACTCTCTCATCTCTGCCAGTCAAAATGAGAGAGTTAATGTAAACAGTGCAAGGAACAGGTTGTTGCTAGCTCGGAGCAAGGGTTGTGAGGGGACGGGGCGGTTACCTCTGCTGCTCACCAAGCAGGGGCTCTGCCCGCAGGGAAACCGCACTGGCAGGCCCTGAAGCAACATGCCAGCCCCAGCAGTGAAACACCCGTGGTGCTGCCATGGTGCCATGGCCTTCCCCACCACCAAGGTGCAGAAGAAAGCTCCTCTCCGGAGAGCTCCAGGCAATGCAGCCTCCCTCAGGGTAAAACCCTGGCCCTGCTGAAGTCAGTGGTAGGACTCCACAGGATGTCAATCAGCCCAAGGTTTCACCCTGCCAGTTGATTACTAACATATTTTATAAAAACAGACTTAAATAAGGTTCAATAAATGTCTTTGGGTTGATGCCGTGAAAAGCTGAAGTCAGGACTCAGTAATCTGAATGACTATTAAGCAGGTATTTCGGGGTGATTGGGTGATTCCAGATTGCTTTTTCTCTGTTTTAAAAGCAATTTTTTTTTTCTGAAAAACTGCCTGCCCAAGTTTCGCACTTTTTTTTTTTGCATCATCTGTTGTTATTTATAGACCCTACAGATGGAAAAGACCTATTTGGTCACCCAGCACTCCCTGCCAGTGGAGGACTGTTCTCCAGCAAACATTTATTATGGTCTTGTTTAGACTAGTTTCACATACTCCAAACAATGATGTTTCTGCCACTTCCCCAGGAAGAGCAGTCAGCAAGTTCATACCACTGACCTGCAGGACAGCTTCTCCTCATTTTCTTCAGCCTGTATCTTCCCTCTTCACATGTTTCTTTCCATTTCACACTCTGCTATTTATCATGAGTTTTTTCCCTTGGTTTTGCCTATCGGTATAGCACCCATGGTGTACAGAACTTTTAGACTGTGTATGCTGCCAGCGTGGTCCCTAAACCCCCCGCTATGTAGCCCCCTCAGGCTACATGAGTGAGAATCCCTTTCCCCCCCAGCTTTCCCCATTCCAGTGCTCTCTTCTCTAAGCAATTCTCCAGTTTGTATGATACTTTCTGTTAATCACCAGCCAGGAGTATAAAAGCGATATTGCAGGTGTGATCGTACAAGGGAAAAATTACTTCCTCCCTTCATCTGTATGCTGCCTCTTGAAACACAAACCCAAATTGCAAAGGGAGCTTTGCTGTCAGAAGGCACAAGAGATTCACATCTCATTTACTGACAGCTACCTCCACAACGTGTCTCTTGATGGTCCTGTTTTCTGTACTTCCACAGCCGATCTAATCTGCATCGGATTATTTCTGCCCCATATTGTTACTTGGGTTTTTCTAACTCACTGCATCTTATAACATTTACATTTTCAAAAAGAAAAGCAAGTTGCCTTGTAATTGTTTTCTCTAGACTCTGTAACTAACAGTGAACTGGGAAGCAAATGAGTCTTATATAGATAAAACACGAGGTATAACAATAATAAATACAAAGGCTGGCCTAACAGAGTAATTTCCTCTTTGTAGGAATATTTGGGGTTTGGCAACAATAAACAAATCAGACGGATTCTATTAATAAAGTCATTCCAAGTGTCAAAATATGAAGTTAGCTTTCTTCCTTTATGTTACAGAAAGCAGTGCCTGCTGTTCCAAGAGAAAATGAAGTACAAATAATAGTGTCAAGAGTGTTAAGCATTTCTCCATCAAATTAAAGCTTCTCCATCAAATTAAAAGTACAGAGTCAGTGCTAAATAACATGTCGGTTCATGTGAGACACATTGCACATGTTCACACAAGAAAAACACAAAGAAATAATTTTCTTTGTCCTTTTCACAATAAATTGTGCAGAGCTCCCCAATTCGCTAGTACTATTTATAAAGGAAAGTAACACAAAGCCAAAACTGGCAAATTGAAAATACAGAGAAATCAAGACAAAAGCTAGCCCAATAACCACAAATGGAAGGGATCATCTTGTCAATTGAGAAGAAACATGAGAAATATGAATACCAGTTTTTTCCCTAACCCCTGAATGCTGATGGCTCCATCGTGCTTTAATTTTCTACCCCTACACATGCCCTGCTCTGCAAACTTCCCGCATACTTTCACTTAATTTCAAAGTGGAGTCCCTCTCTGAAATGGCACTGTAAACATTTCATTGTGGGGTCCCATGTTTGACGTCTGTCAGTGATTTTCAAATCAAAACTGCTCAGTTAACAAGTAAAAACCAGATTTCTTTTTGTTTATTTCTCAGTGTTGTAGTCTGCAGTATGAAAAGCAAACTTGGTGCTTTCCCATTCACGCATCTCCCACAATAAAGACTGGCGTTTGGGGGAGAACCCATTGATGGAGGAAGAGCTGGATTAGGAGCTGGCTGGTTTGCCCTCCTGCTGTGGAGTCGCCACGGTTGAGAAGGGTAAAGCACTGCCAAGGCAGTAGGGCCTCCATACCACCAACTTCCGACAGTTCCTTACAGTCCCTTTGCATGAAGTTATCGTCTCTGGAGCTCTGCTGGTGAAGTGGTGGTTTCAGCACTTGCTAATCCACTTTCATGCAAAATCTTCCAGGTTAGCTTAGATGGTTTAAAATGAATTAGCCCTGCTGCTGTTGCCTACAGTAGATTAGGAGATGCTTATGTAATTTCTTAGCCAGAAAGAGCTAGCAGGGAGCAGTCAGAAGAGGGAAGATTTTTAGGCAGGCATGGAGACAGCCAGAAAGCATCACCCTGCAGCCTTAGGCCATGGCATGCCAGAATGCAACACCCAGGTAGATGGCCCATCTCCACTTGCATCTTTATCTGCATAACATCATTTTCCCCCTACCAGGCCGGTTCCAGAACCTCAGTGAATATTCTAGACTGGAACAGATTTAGAGAAGAGTCAGGAAACCAAACCCTGGAGAAAGAAGGACATGTGGATCATGGCCACCTGGTTACCAGAGCTATGATGCTGCAGAAGACCTATCGCTCAAATTCGTGATGTTTTCCATCATAACAATGCCACTCTCCAGGCTGCCCGGCTCACAGCTAATTGGCATCCTGACTTCTCTCCAAGGCAAACATTTACTCTGAGTGGAGAGAGGAAAGTGAGAAAAGAAATCACAGTGTAGAGAAAATTGGAGGTATTGGTACAGAAAGAAGGAGATCAGAAAGCCCATCTACGAGGGCATCATACTGGATTTTTGCTAAGGTTGTTTGCAAGGCAAAAAGACTCATGTTAGTCCCAGCTCAGTCACTCAAGCAGTTGCTCCCATGAGCTCAAGTTAAACACATACTTGCATGTCTCACCGAATGAAAAAGTCCCAACCCTGCAAGTACTAATCACTATACAAAATGAAGTGTGTTCCCAAACATTAGAGGGTCAGGGCCTAGGGTGCACTTGGACTTGTGCTGGAGTACTTTGCTGAGTTATATAATAATAGGGCTACAATTCACAGCATTTGATAAAGAGACATTGTGTAATGTGATGCAGAAATTAAAGACGAGAAAGGAACTGAAAAGCTTACCTCTCTAATAAGGAGTTATGCTACTAGTATTAAGGTAGATGCTTCCACCTAGTGACTTACAGCAGTAGCTTATAGTTTTTTACTTTAGAAGGTTGGACAGTAGCTGCAGCAGAAAATAAAATTGTAGAAAAATATCATTCATCATCTGTGGCCAAGAAGAGACACAGAAACGTACCTTACAAAGGGGGTCTATGCATTCAGACTCGAGCAATACTCAGAGTATCCTTTCCAGAGACAACGCTGGCCCAGTGTATGCACTCTGATTCACCTCTGGATAAACGGCCACCCCACTATTTCTGGCTGTGCTACTGATAATCCTGCCCCCTCCAAGCCAACATATGGCAGAGCAGGAAGGATAACTCCCGGTGAGAGGAGGTGTTTCTGATATCCTAACAGTAGGGAGGTCACCAGAATGGCTACTCAATCAAAGGTATTGCCAAACTTTTCCTTCAGTTTTGAAACGCAAGAGCTGTAGGTTTTTTGTGCTCTTTAGTAGCACAAATGCACATGTGCTAGGTCTGGCCTGCCAGTGCATTAGCAGCAGCAGCAACTTCAGAGCCCAGTACTGTTATCCTTCTCCTCTATGCTGGAAACTCTCAAGCTTCTGAGACTTTATACACACCTGCATATGCAAAAGTTACTGACTGGAGCACTCACAGCAAAACTCAGCAAAAGACATAAACTCAAGTAAAGAGAAGTGCTCAATGTTAGGCTTCAGGATTGCAGACTTCAGTGGACATCCTTAGGCTTTGATCTCTAATGACTCTTTACAATAAATGGGGAGCAATGAGTGGCTCTGCCAAAGAGTCAGAGTCTGCTGAATATCCACTTCGAGATGTAGCCTGAGTCTTGTCCCTCTCTGGAAGAGCCACATCCAGGACTAACAGAAGATGTCTGCTCACCTGGAATCCACAGCCTGGGAAGCTCTCTGGAGGGTTGGCTGCTGCTTAACCCTTCCCCCCAGAAAACTTAACAGTCTTGTCTTTTCAGATATGGCCAGAGGAGCAGCCCTATTAATGCAGTAGTTTCAAGGCTAATGCAAGGCACCAATTCTGCTTCCAAGGAGTCAAGCCCTTCCGTCTTGTCATGCTGTGGCTTCAGCTACCAGGTTGCAGGGTCTACTGGTTGGGAAGGGAGTGTGGGAGAGAAAGAGGAAACTTTGGGAAAGGGACACTAGGCATCCCTGTGCTAAAGGTCTAATCTAAGTAACTCACCCGAGGCTTTCACTGTTGTTAGCAGACAGATGTGGACAGAAGACAACACATTAGTAGATGCAGAAGTAGCCAACAGAAATCAGATTAAATATCCCCTTGAGCTGTCCCTTTTTTCCTCCACTGATTGAAAAGGGAGCTAAGGATAACCAGCTCTGATTAAAGTGTCTAACAAAGAATCTAAAGCCAGAGCACATAAATGCTGCTCTAATTTCCCAGCTGTGCTTAAGGATGGGCTATTAGTCTGCAATAGTTTTGGACATGGCCACACACA
The DNA here is from genome assembly GCF_949628215.1 of Phalacrocorax aristotelis. Lineage (NCBI taxonomy): Eukaryota > Metazoa > Chordata > Aves > Suliformes > Phalacrocoracidae > Phalacrocorax > Phalacrocorax aristotelis. Next base: position 180,599,237 of record NC_134276.1, on the reverse strand, counting down.
CAATTATAAGCACCAAGTGAACACGAGAACCCAACAGAGGAAGATTTTGGGGCAGCCAGTGGTTCTTTTTGCTTCACAGTTTTGAAGTTAGGGCTCCCATTTCTGCACATTCCCTCCTCTGTGTTCCTGGTTTCCACTGAACCTCATTTTTCTTTGGCTCTGGCTTTACTCCCTGTGGTCATTAAGGACTGACCTGTAAGGCAGTGAGAAATCTATCCAGAGCAGATAAGTACCAGCCTTATCTTGAAGCCCATTGTTTCTCCTTTGAAGTTAAGCAAGTATCTATGTGTTTAGCTGACCTAAACCGGCAAATGCATGGCATTGACAGTAGAACTCAATGACCTCGGTTCCCCAGGCAAGAAATCAAGAAATGGCAGCAAAATAAAAACAATAAATTTTTTTTTTTTAAATTAAAGCTCAAAGTTAGCAGTGTGCCCAAAAGTATGACAATTTTAAAGAAGAAAACAGATTTACTCATTCTGGGAGATGGCATGTATTCTATACATAGCTTCACTTCTCATGAACTTCTGTAACAAAGCTAATTCGCTTGTTAAAAGACTTCATGCACTCCCATCATTTTAATGTATTCTTATTCTCTCATTGTAGAGCTGTAGTCACTGCAATGTTAATGGTTTTGCTGGTGTGTTGTCTCTCATTTATGCTTTACTTAACCAACATATATGTAAATGACCTCTACCAGTTAATGAAGTCTGGTAGCTAAGACACTGCTCTAGATCTAGCTGAGGTTGGAAAGGAGGGGAAGCACATCATCTGGCAACCTCTAGATATTTCATGTAAATGAATTGTTTATTGGACTCCAATAATAGTGTCAAGGCATCCCAAAATGTAAAAAACCCAAACACATCACCATCAAGCACAGAGAACTTGACAAAATTGTATATCATTAAGATCCTTGCTGATAATTTCAATTACAGCAGGGGCACATAAGAAACAACATTCTTCTATCAACTGTGTAGGTAAACAAGGGCTTTGGTCATCACCTCCCCATCGCTTTTAAAGGTCATCACCTTTAATGATCACAACCCTCTGAACTACTTGCCAGTTGCAAAGCCAAGTGAGGACTGCATCCTTCATCCCACGAGAAGCACTTCAAGTCATTGAGTCAACTCCCAAGGAAAATGTGAAACATTTCTTCAAAGCTCTTGTTGTCCTCGATTTATACCATACTCTAATTTATCTACAGTCACTGAAATATCTGTATTTTATTAAAGTAAAATATTCAGATTTATAACAGTTGAATGTTTAATTTAACACTACCGTGTGGGTATGCACACATACATGCATTCACACATGCATAGGCATACACATGTTAAGTTCTAATTTTTTATGTTATAATCTATAAAAACGTCATATAATTTATTGAAGTGCAGAAGACCTATTTTCCCTTCCCTTCTTCTGACAGTTTCTCTCTCGCCCACATGGTTTATATGAATGATATTTATAACGGAGCTGTTTTGATCTGATAGAGCCTCGGTGAATTTACTGCTGTTTCTGCCCCACTGTAACTGAACCTGACAAGAACCAGAAGAGTCCGCAGTTTTATTTTGGGCTTTATAGGTTTTTCCTCACTCCCTTTTCTCATGCCTGGATGGGGTCGGCAGCTAAAGAAGACCCGTACCTTCTGCAACACAGCTAGCTGCAGGACTTGCAGGATGAGATGAATTGCTTCTTTGATCAAAACCAGGGTCAATTTGCCCTGGCTAATAATTGGTTTGTCAAGAAACAAAAAGCTGAACAACAGAATTTTTTCTTTACGAAAGAAATGCAATCTTTTCCTGCATGTAATTAATCGTCGTAGTGTTCACAAATAACATATGCTGCGTACAACCATTAGCCTTACTATTTTAAAGGTAGCACTGTATTTTTCAAGAATTTATAGGATTTTGAAAATGGATGAGCATTTCCTCTCTGTTGAGACAAACATATGTTTCTCTTCCTCTTAAGATTTTCTCCCTAACACTGCATATAAAAATGAAACGTCTTGCCTAAGTGCTCTGGATGGCTCAGAAGAAAGATAAATCGGATTTAGATTTCATCCCACTAAGAAGGAAAGCTGTTCAGGCACTCACTTGATAATTAAAGTTCTTATTTTAGGGTAAGCACTTGATAGCTACAATCAAATATAAAATTGCTTTTAACGATTGGGTTTGCTTTTGACTTTCTCATAAGTGGTTTTACATGGTAGTATATTTTTGCTGATTGCAAACATGATTCTATTGCAAAAACAATTGCTATAGAACAAAACAAATTAACTGAAGGCTTATGTCACGTGAGCAGCGCGTTCCTTTTGGCAAGTTTTAAGGTACTCAGCTTCCCTGAAGCGTGTGAATGAAACTTCAAGAAACTGCACTCCCAGTGATTCATACTAGAATCCAATACAAGCTCTTTTTTTCAGAACGTATCCACATTTATTAGCAATCACCAGATGGACCCCAGTTCAAGCCCAGGGAAGAAAACTAACGGCTTTCCCATCAAGTCATATTTGGATATGATCCAGTCACTGCTAACATATCCGAATTCATTAGGAGCCACTGAATCCAAACCCTGTTGAATGCAAAAAGATACTTGGGAAAGATAATTTTGGAAATTATTTCATTTCCTTCCACAGCAAATTCACATTACATCTAAAAGCGAATGAAAGCTGTGGGTCCTCTGTTTCTCATGAAACAATCTCTAAAGTTATCAGGGCAGACCAGAAGCTGCATTCGTTGGTTTATGTTTTTGTGTTAGTGAGGCTTCTGTCAGAAATAAGATCCTAAAATGCAGAATTTGTGAATGAAAGAAAACATTAAAATAATAATAATTATTAATTTTTTAAAAATGGTTCGAATGCATTTAGAAGGGTAACTTGTATTTGGAAAAGTTTTGCAAAAACTTTTTTGCACATTTTATTTTCATTTGTTGTTCTTTAATTAAAGCTGGAACTTTGGAACTTCAGCTTCTCTATTATTTTTTTAAGCTTTAATCTTTGTTTCCAGGTAAACTAACAGCAAAATTCCCATTCACCGAAATTGGCAAGTTTAGGTACAACATAAATGCAGTTTATTTGCATAGATTTATGCAAATTAAATTTATATCTAACTTACATCTTTTTCAAGTATTAAACTGTTTATCCAAGTTAAGGAATGTTTATGTTCTTACAAGATAAAAAATATTTTTCAGTTTTAAATATTATTCCATAAATTCATTCAACTGTATCACTGTGCATTCGTTTTTAAAATTACTGTTTAGATAAAGAAACCTGGTTTTTGTTGTTTTATTACAGACTGAATCTTGTACTTTAAAAATGTTTTTTCTCTCTAATTTTATTGTCTTGCTTATATCTTACCCCTGGCACACATAAGACTGTTTTATTTTTCTCAGCTTCAATGGTAGTTGCAGGAATGGATGCCTTTGTTGTAACAGTGTTTGTTGATATAAGAACAAATTTTTTTCTTTGTATTTCTAAAAATGAAAACACTTTTTTTTTTTTGTGAATGCCCAGAAAACAGTTTTTGTAGTTTCAAGACTAATTCTAACCTAACACAAACAGTTATCCTTTTTGGTGTTTCTGAGCTTACTTGTAGAATTTTAAAACATCCAATTCATTTTTAACCATGTGAAACTGCTGGTTTAAATTATTGCACATCATTACATTTGGACAATGAAAACAACACAGGCATTTTTACTTGTCTCTGGTCAGCTTCACTTCTGGGTTTCCCTGACACAGTGCAATCACCACGTGGAGATTTTAAAATCCAAATAAAACCAACAAATATAAAACAAGTCACTTTCCAGCGAGTTTCTGAAATTTTCTTTAAAACATTTTGGGTGATTGATAAAAGGCTTTTCAAGAACCTTCCTTTTCAAAACAAAACACTGCGTATCAGTAGTAGTCATGGATCCCTTTGTGTCCTTTTCTGGGAGAAGGACACGTTTAAGGAAAAAAAAAAAGTTTGATTAGAGAAGCATTCACATCAAGTAGCACTTTTGGTGTATTTTTAGAGGATAACTGAATATCAGTAAAAATATGACGGGATTTTACACAGTTAAGTGTCACTCTTTATTGGGACAAATTATCTGACAATAATTCCAGCAGTTTTTCTGACAACTAGGAAGCCGGTGAGCCTACAAGAGCTAGAAATACCCACAGCAAACCCGGCACAGGCTATTGCAGAATATTGCGTTATTCTGCAACGGACGCGGCACTGAGCGTTTTCCTGCCATTAATCCCTGCCCCGACGGGAAACTGATGATCTTTCTTAAACGAGAAAAATATTGTACAGGGTGTTAGAGATGTGGTTTCTCGCAGTGGTACCTCGACCTGGGGACCCCTTCAAAGGCTGGTCTGGCTCCCTCCCGCTGCCCGCGGGGCCGGGCAGGGTCAGGCAGCACCGGGCGGGGGGTGCCGCCGTCCCCGCCGCCTCCCCGCCGCCGCTGGTGCCATCTACCGGGCAGCGGCTTCCAAAGCAACCCCCGGGCTGCTGGAAGGCTCCCTGCCCACGTCGGAACCCCTCCTTGGAGGGAGGCTGCTTCTTCACAGCGTCTTTCTCAAAATATCCAGAACCGGTCCGGTTAGTGATGCCAGTAATGCATTTAGGAGGAGACGGACTGAAGCCACTAACTCATTTCATCTGTGTCGCTGCTGGATTCCAGTAGCTTATTTAGGAGGTGATGCCACCCGGCCCTGCAACAGATAACCCCGTCTCTCTTACTGGTGAATTTGGATGATGCTGTTATGGACAGTGAAATGCTGAGATGGTGACTGGGCAAATACATTGCCCGGCATCCTTTTTGCTTCCTCCTCCTCCTCCTACCACTGTGACAGGGCAGCCACCAGACACAGAAGCACAGATCCAGTTCTTATTGCTGGGAGTGTCTGTCAGGAGCTTGGTGAGGAGTTAGGGAAAAAAATAAAGCTGCTTTTCCACTTTGACTTCCTCAAACTAGCCCCTCTGGCAGTAGCAGGGGATGAAACACTGGAGACGAGCTCTGATAGCACGTGCTAACGGCGTGCATCGGCTGTCAGCAGCACACTGGTTAGCTAAGGAAACAGAACTGCAAATTTATTTTTGGGTTTTTTTGGTTTTGTTCTTTTTAAAGTTTTATAACAATCATTCTAAAATACTGGATGCTTAGCGGGCTTAGCAGATTAACATTCATTTTAAACAGCAATCAAAATAACAAAAGTAAGAGATCCATATGCAATTTTCTCCCTCCAGAGAGAAAAAGAGAAGGCCTAGTGCTTGACATGCATTCTGTTACCTCTTTAAAAGGGACAGAGAAAAACAGAGGTGTCTGTGTATATAAGCACCATAACCTATATTGGAGCAACGGTTCCTAAAGTTCTTGCATCAGCAGACCAACCCATAATCTTTCCCATAGATGATCTTATACCCTGGTCTTACACTCAAAGAATTAAAAAAAATTTTTCTCTTCAACACAGTAACAGCCAAGGCTACGATGAGCAGTCCAGGCAACTGCCAGCATATGGACGACGCTTTGGCTGCCGTTGCTCTGGAACAAGAGCGGCTAACCTTGTGTCATTCTCACAAGAACTCAGACAGCCTCAAGAACATTTAGGAGAGAAGAAATGACGAGCGTGTCTGAGGGCACCAGGCTGGGGCTCGGCGGGGTCAGTCTGCAGCTGTACCATCAGCTTCTCACATAACTTGGTGCGCTCTCCAGCTTCTGTCTGTCCTCCTTCCAGGGGGGCGCAAGAGGTTCAGATAAAGCAACGTATTGGGGCTTTCTAAATTACTTCTCTGAAGCACTTTAGTTTTAAATATATTTTTGCACATATACTTTATATTAAGTGAACTCACTTGAATTTGGCATTTGGGGTGGGGATGTTCAGTGGCAGCAGCAATCATGACCTGAATCTGCGACTACAACCAAGAAGCTGTTGATGCACAGCCCTCCCTTGAACCCTTCACAGGAATCTTTTGTATTCACCTGCGAGACAACCCGAGGCTCTGATCTGCTCTGCACTGAGTTCTGCCACATTTGGCAGAAGCAAGATGGACAGAAATCAACTCTAAGGCTTATAGAGCCAGACCGGGATACGCAATCAATAGATCTAAAAAGTTCTTGTTTCGTACATACGTTACAGTCTGCCAAAGCCAAGTTTACAGAATGTCTGTTGTCAACCTAAAGACGCAAGGTAGCAAGCTGTGGCATGGGATAGGTGTTGCACCTATACATTATGAGTTTGCCAGCTTTCTAAAAAGGCACATTATATGCGTTTAACAGAACAGCTACAGGTATGGAGGGATCTGTTGGACTGAGCTGGATGAGCAGCAGTGAGACAACAGACACAAACCTGGTTTTCTGAAATACTGACCACAAACCCAATTTCTGGTTAAAGGCAGCAGTTTAAAAATGCGATAAAATCTACATCCAGACTTTAGAAGCCTTGCAAGAAAATTAACTGCAGTTAGAGAGAAAAGATGCTAAATAGCAGTTTACCAAATCAGACTATGTCTCAATAACCTCCATAGTCTCCTGAACAGTTGACTAGATTGAAATTGGAGGAAAATAAGTCACTCTCTGCCCTGAGCACACAAGCCCTTCTTAAAGCAGTCCTCATGCTACCTTGCATGTGACCCTTGACACACAACCCTCTGCCGCCATACCATGTACTGTTTCTAACATTTCAGACCTTTTATATCCATATCTGTGTGTCAGAAAAATTAGAGACCTGCAAGAGTGATGTTAAACTGATTGGGAAGAGGGAGAGGGGCAGTGCAAAAATCATCCTCTCCCCATTCTGGCTCCTCTTTTCCTTTGAATACCATTGCTATTGATAAGGGAAAGTTGAAGTCAGAACCCTGGAGTAGTGCAGGAAGAATAAAAGGACAGAGGGCACAGGGGGCTTGTCACAATTGTGCAGTGTTTATTAAATGGAAGAAAGTCGTCCGTTCTCTCTCACTTTCAGCGCAGGAACAAAAAAAAAAAGAAAAAAAAAACCAGAAAGAAAACCCAGTCTCTTTCTTCTGAAGCAGTAAATAATGAATTGGGCAGTGCAGCTGGGGAAGGGAGGGGAAAAAGTTGAAAAGAAGAGCCTCTTCCTGCAGCAGCGAGCTATCAGATGGTTCAATCCCCCCCCCAAAACCTCACCCTTAGATAAGTTAAAATTGATGGCAAAACCCTGGCCTGAGGAGAGCAATTCGGAGCTATTGTTTCAGACTCTAACCATCCCCACAACTTCGGTAACTCAATTAAGACCATGCCACCCGGAAGAACAGATTGCTTTGCACCTCTTGGATTTCTGCAATGGTAAGGCTGTAGTCCTGTAATCTTTAATACCAGACAAATTCACGCTACAAACCTGATGCAGATCAGGCATCCAGCTTCCATAAAATTCACGAGAACCCCAGCAACACTTTGGGCTGCAAGAGGAAAAGGTAGCATGCTAGAAACAGGCATACAGTATAGAGCCTTGGTATAGATAAAGGAGGGCTACTTTTGTTAAAACGTTGTGACCAGGTGTCAGAGGAGCATCGTGCATCATGTGGCCGTGACATTCTTCCTCCAGTATTAGACATCCCCAAAACAGATTTAGTCTACTCTAACCACAGTGGCAGCTGCAGATAAAGCCAAAGATGAAGCAAACTGAAAGAATCTGTAAAAGCTCACAGCTGACCACATGCACCAGCGGAGCCTACGTTATCCGAGTGTTACAGCAAAAGTTAATGGGGACTGTAAGAAACATTGACCTCAATAATTGTAAAACTATACCCTCCATTGAATAAAGCTTTCAAAACCACTATTCACTGCATCTGCTTGACCTCATTCTCCAGAACCTCTCCTCATCTTTGAAATGCTGCACTGCACAGTGGCCACGTTAGGAGAGGAGAAAAGGTGGCACGTGAGCACAGCTCTGCACATGCGGCCGCGGCAAAAGGACTCTCTCATGCAGCCGTGCCTGCACCAGCTATTTGTTCCCAGTCTTGCGTTGCCTCCTACTGACAACACTTTTTGTAGAGCAAGGCTGGAAACTGATCCAGACTGCCTACACCACTTCCCCTGCCTTTCCTTGGTCCATGAAGTACAGCTACCACAGCACTTTGCAGGTAGGTGGCAGTTACAGTGGTAGGAAGTTTCGTAATAGCACAGTTACACGCTCAAGAAAAAACCCAACCACCTCTGCCAAAACCATTTTAGTTATACAATTTTAGACTTCCATCAGTTTGTTTAATCAACTTCAAACTTTTCTCCCCCAATCACAACTTCAAAAAAATGTTGAGATAAAGATCAACACATTATAGTTAGAATGCCATTCAGAGGTAGGTAGCTTAGTTCTTAAGAAGCCCCTCTGTGGGCTTTTAAAAACATGTATTTCAGCCAAAACCTACCGTGTGTCAATTCACCTGCTATTGTAAAGAAACAAGAACTATTTTTTTTATCAACTGATCAAAAAGGACGTGGCTCACTCAGCAATTTAAATTGAACATTCAGTGATAACCAAAAAGTTGGTATTAATGTTCAAGAACAGCTGCTCAAAGCAGATCTAAAGCAAATTCCAAATACAAAATTACAATATCCATATAAAGGATATGCTGAAATCCTAGAAGGTAAAATTTCCCTGCTGTATCTGTGACTCAACCTCTGGGGTTATACCCGTGCTGCACATTTAGCCAAGTTCCTGCTGTCTGTGTGCAAGCGAGCCTTCAGCCTGGATTACAGATCCCACCCAACCAGGGTCTCAAAACCCCTCCTGGACCAGAGAGAGGTCTGCCTCAGCTGAGTAAGCTGCGGCGGCGCACACAGAAGTACATCGGTACCAAATAAGAGCTACCTTCCAGTAAAGACCGGGGTTTATTCCTTTGTTATCCTGTTTTAGCTCAAAAACCAAACAGGATGTCTTAAAATACCTGTAGTTTAAGTGAACCTGTTTGACTTTATCCTGGACACCATGAAGGAAATACCTCACACAGCCAGTATTGTTTCAGCTGGTAGGATGCAACCGCTAAACAAAAGTCTGCTCTCATTCGAGATTCAAATCCCTAATCTGGTCACAAAAGCAGCAGACTAATAAATTTGTGCAACAAAGCTCAGGGCTAGGTCATAAAAGCAGAAATAAGAAAGACTACTCAGTTGTGCAGATCATTTTCTCTTACAGAGGAAGGAGCAGAGGCAGAACTAGAACAACTCCAGAGAGGGGAGCAGGTAAGGCAGCCACGTACAGTGCTGGCAGCATTAACAGGAGACACAGAGTATGGCTGCACACCTGAAGAATGAAAACAAACTGACCCTGAAGCTGTACACTTAAATGGGAGTACTTTATTGGTTTGATTATCTCCCCTCAGGAAAAGCAGTCTGCTTTCCCAGCAGCAGCTGCTTGAAAATAATCTGATTTACAAACAAGCGTGTCAAAACCAGCACTGTGCTTACTCCACAGGAAAAATCCAAACTGTTAGCACTTAAACCCAAGAAGCTCCCCTCCACAACTCCCCAAAGCACACATTAAGCAAAATACAGCCCGTATCATTAAAATAGTAAAGGAATACAAACTGACTGTTCACTCAATTTTTGGATAAACAGAATTATGAACCTTAAAAATTACTTTCCTCCATATTAATAAATTTTAAACCAGTACTAATCTAAATGCTAACATATACGATACTGAAATCTAGACCCATTTATCGAAGAAAGCAAAAAAAATTACTTGAGAGCAGCATCTCCTTTTAGCAGGGGTATTATCAACTTAATGGAAATGGTTTTAAAGTACAAAGTTATTAATGGTATATAATTTGGTAAACTTTGATCTATACATCTTACCAAGTCTCATTAACCATCCATGTATGTGAAAACAGAAGATGCCTTGGCATTTCCTCCAACACTTTTGTAGTTCTTTACCTGAGCAACAGAATACTTTTCCCTTAACAGTAATAATAAAAAACCCACTGTATTTTTCCAGAATAACTAGATTTTCTCTCAGGTTGAATTCTTCTTAGTGGATTTTAGCTCAGCATATGCTAGTGTCATTACTTCTAAAAGAATAAATCCCATTTCCTATGCCCAAGTTATCGCAATAGACATGTTTCACAATTTGTGGGCAATTACAGAACGTGGATCCCATCCTGGATGAGATGAGGTTGGACAAAGGTTATGCTCTGTATCGATGAACGGTACTTCAACAGGCAACATACCACAGGACTGGTACTGTAATTATTTCCATCCTTGAAATGAGACACATTTTAAAAACACAAGCTTTCAGGGCAACTAAGTTCTTGCATCTGTCATCGCATGTTATTGCCAAGTAATATGCAACCAACTGTAGCTAATCACATATAAATGGCATCTGTTACGCAGTCATGCAATATTTTATCCTATGCCCACATTGTAAAGCATGATAGATAAGTATTGTTTTAAGAGGAATAAAAGGCTACTGAAAATACATATGGAAAAGTAAATTCTCATTTACTTTACTGAAACATGGAAAATGTCTTAAATAAAACTATTTTATTTCCAACCTGTGCATTTGCGTTCTCTCATATTAATAATAAAAGAATCAGTTCTACTTTCAGTTCTTTAGTTCCTACAATATTTCAGTTGCAGACAGCAGTGAAATACTTCTTTGTTCCAACAGATTTCTCTTTGCGAATTAACGTCAGGGTGACACGTTGTCGTTTTACTTACAGAACTTTCATGAAGCCTTGGTGTTGATTTCAGCATATAATCTCTTCCAAGTTACATGTTAAAAGCCCTTTTTCATTAATTACCAGATGGTAAAAGTGACGCAAATCGGTGCAACAAAGTAATTTTACAGAAGAATTTGAAGGATACGGTGAGTTTACAGAATCCTTTGGTTCAATTTACTAAAAGACAAGTTACATTGAGAAAGACCACATTACAAAAACCATTTACAGTTTCATTATTTTTAGGATTTCCTTTAGCACTTTCAGTGTTCACAACATAAAAGATGAAGACCGTTCCCTGCTCAAGAAAACAAATAACCACAGACACTTAGTCTATTCAGAGGCACTCAGCTTGCATTTTTTACTTTTTTTTTAGGTTGGCAGACGCCAAGTTGATATTGCTTTCATCATTTGCTGCTGTAACAGTCTCTTCAAAAATTCATGCAAGGCAATAAATTATACCTGGTGGCCAAGCACAAAAATATAATGTACTTATCTGGGATATTTATTTTGCAAGTAAAATATTCATGATGTTACAAAACTAGGATTTTACCAGGCTAGGCCTTTGGCCAATTTTGATTTTTTTTTCCCTTTAACACGCTGTGCCTTCAGCTTCTTTCTCTGCCTGGAATGCATCCATATTGGGTACTGTCCATGCTGGTCTAGAAGAGTTTTTTTGTTTCGTTTATTATCTATGTCCATTTTGCAGTCATCTGAAAAAGAAAGGTATTTATAGTGAGCAAAATATATTAATCAGCTTCATAAAAGCTATTTTGTTAATAGTTTCCAAAAAATGCTAAAAATATCCCTAGACACACAGTATTTGTACTTAGAGAGCTGAAGGCTTTATACGCCAAAAACGCTTTCCAAACCAACACAACTGCAACCCAGGAACTTCAACAGCTGACAGTAAATATGCAGAACTTTCCCTGAAGGCCCATGTCTGGGCAAAGCACCTTATTCTTTAGTCTGCCATCTGTTCCAATACTGTGTGTGAAAACATTGTGTGTGGTCTCCATCAAAAGCTGCGACCATACAGGAACCCATACGCCTACTGAAACATATGCACAATTAAATACTTTTTATGATGCAATGTTTAAGATCTGTTCTAAAAAATTAAATTAATTTGAGTGGAAGATGAAGACAGGTAAAGAGAAGACAAAAGAAGGGCTGAAATACAAGGACAGTACAAAGCATAAGCCAGCAATGCTACATCTGCCTCAAAGAGCATGAGATCAAGTCTAGCATATTTAGAGAAAGAAATATAGAATTAATCTCTAGGATCAGGAAGACTGCCCGTAACACAGTCACTCCCAAGAATGGCGTCCCCAGCTACCTAACAGCACATGAATGTCACATCTCAGTGAGACAACAAGGCTACAAGAGGAGCACCTTCTTAAATACAGATTTGAATTGTGCTCTACTACTTAATTTCAACCTTGTTTCCAAGCCATCCATGTGCAACTCTAAAAGCTTTATCACGAGTTGTTACAGAGAGGAAACAAGACTTTTTATGTTGTGCCTGTCTGATGTTGGGAGACAAAGGTCATGAGGAAAAGGCCAACATGCTGCTTCAATAGTTGGAAGTGTGCTGATAGTCGGCTCTGCACCAGGGAGCTCCTCAGGGAGCCCTAAACCTGGGATACGAATACTTGCCATCAGCACAGCATCAGCACAGGGGCCTACTGCCTGCTGGCACAACCAAAGGCTGATCAAGCACGGGATGGGCAGCAAAGAAAGTCCCAGCTGCAGAAACTTCCCAAGACATCAGAGAAACACAACGTGAGGCCTTCTGAACAGCATTGTTTTCCAAATGTCACAGGAGAGATGGCCTCCAATAACCCAACACAAAAGACCCCAAACACCTCAAGAAAATCGACTCTACATAAGCTTCCTCTCTAATTTCTGTCCTATTATATGATTGAGATTAATCTGTAACAAAAATTTTGACTGCAAAAAAGCATATCCACCATAAACGTCAGCTGCAACATTAATTAAATGAAGAAATACTCCTGGACAAAAAATACCAGTTGTTCACATAGCACAACATTTTCATAATACTTTGCCATCTCAAGGATGCTGTAGGAATCAGTAACAGGAAGAAACCTACCGAAGAGAACTGGTCCAAAGACACAAAGAAAACCTATTGAAAGGGTTAGGGTCAAAGACGACCAAGGAAAAAACCAAAACAAACAAATCTATAAAAGTAGGTTATCGAAGCAGACTCAACGCATATGATTATCTTGAAAAACACATGCATGCCCACAAAGTTTTTAAAAAACTGCAACAAACCCATTTTTGGCCAAAGGCTAGCCAGACCTTCTATTATTTTTTTCCTAACAACAGAAATTGAAAAAGCAAAAAATTATTTCGCAGCATGCTGTGAAAAATACCTTAAAGTAACAAAGGAAAATGCCCCTAATATACATGTATATATTTTCTTAGTCTGGAAAATTATTCACCTATGTATGGAAAGTGCATATTCTGGATGAAGCTTTCATCTGCTTCAGTCCTTGTAACATCTGGTAATGTGAACCCCTTGTGTCCACAACAGTTAGTGCTGAGAAGTCCTCTCAAAGAAGACACCACTACTTTCACAAAACCTGTAGTTGTTTTTGTGATATATATATTTTCTTAGGTATTTCTGAGGCTGCTATCTCTCTACAAAGGCCAAGTGAAATCTGTCACTTGTAGAAATGTTGCCAGCAGACCTGGAAGGGGGTGCAGGAATGACAGATAGCCAGGCATTTGCTTCAGAAACTAGGTTTAAAACAACCATGTTTCCTCCAGCTTAATTATCAGTATCAGAAGGCTGACAGGGTTCCAAAACATTTTGGAAATTCAATTCTAACAATCCGATAAGGAACAACTTTTTCATCTGGTTTACAGGACAAATCAGAACCAGACAAACAGATAAAGTTACAGATTATACTCCAAGCTACCCTTAATTGGGCAAGTATTTTTATAGAGCATTCTATTTCCATATTCAATATAGTTTACAGGCTCTGCTATTCAACCCCACAACACTTCCTTGTCTTTCCTAATTTCTGAAACACTGACAAAGCCAGCTGCGTGACTGACAGTGATTACTAGCATTATTCCATAACCCACTGTAGTGCCTCAAGAGACTTCTGCATGCCACATAAAAAGCTCACATCAGCAATACTGTAACGGCTTAAGCTGCATAAATTTGAGAAGCAAAATGAACTATGAGTTAGTTTGAACCACAGCTTTGGAAAGAGAAGGTGTCTTTCTGACTCCTGTCCAGTATGCAGCTATTTAAAACCTTTGTCTCCACTTCCTGGGTTACTTCCTTTACAGATTACATCCTATCCAAGGAATAAGGAGGAAGGTGGCATTATCTTTAGGCACCTAATACCATCCACTTCTGCATCATGTGCAATGCAGTGTTAATTAGCCTACTCAAACAAGGCCCCTACTACACCTACCTTGAACCAGTACATTTAAAAAAAGGAAAAAAAAATCACTCTATTCTTGACAAAGTCTCTACAAAATTACTTGAGATTTCGGTCCAACTTTCCTACGCTTACTGTCCTCCTAGAAATAATAACGGTAAGTCAGATCACGGTGGAAGTCGCAGGCACAACAATATACCGCAAGGCCTCCCTGCGCTCGGGTGGCTGCGACAGAATAACTGGGATAGCGAAAAACTCGCTGGCAACGTGGCCGGGGCGGGGACCCGGGTGCCCCGGCATTGGGAAGGCGGCCTCGGGCAGCCCCGGGCAGCGCGGCGGCTCCGCGGCCTCCGACGGGGCCCTCCCGGTAACGCCGCCCGGCGGGAGCCCGACTCACCCCCCGGCCGGAGGGCTCTCTCGGGGGACAGCACGGTCGCCACCTCCTTGACCTCCTCCATGACGACATCGGCGTTGGTTCCCAGGATTTTCTTCAGCCTCTCCAGCTCCTTCGGCGCGTTCTTCTTCCTCTTCTCCGCCCGCATCTTCCGCCGCCACTTGCTCCTCAGGCTCTTCGCCATGTTCTGCGGGGAGGGAAGAGAAGACAAGCGGGACGCAGTGAGGGCGACGCGCGCGCGGGGCACTGGTGCCATTACGGCCGGGCCGCGCGCGGACAGCGGAGGGGGTAGGGTGCGGGGCGCCCTTCACCCCCACTTACCCCGGCCGTGCACGAGGTCCACCACCCTCCCTCACGCTAGGCCGCTCTCCCTGCCCGCGCATGCGCCGGCCGGCGCAGAATGACGCGCCAGACCCCGCCCCACTGCAGGTTCTACCGTAATTTTCCGAGCGAACGCGCCGTCGCCGCCCGGGCCGCCACTGGCGGGAGAAATTATCGAATCATTATAGAATCGTAGAATGGTTTGGGTTGAAAGGAACCTTAAGAGGTCATCTAGTCCAATACCCCTGCGGTGAGCAGAGACATCTTCAACTAGATCGGGTTGTTCAGAGCCTAGTCCAACCTGACCTTGAATGTCTCTAGGGATGGGGCATCTACCACCGCTCTGGGCAACCTGTGTCACTGTTTCACCACCCTTGTTGTAAAAAAATTTTTCCGTATATCCAGTCTAAATCTACCTTGCTTAGGCCTTTTAACACATACAGTGCAATTTTCTTTAAAATGCCTCTTAGACAACTCCTCTCTCTAGTGAGAAACAGAAAATTTCAGAGCACTGCAGTAGAGTCAGCTCCTGCAAATCTGTAAATAGTCTGAGCCTAGAGAAGCCCGAAGGAGAGGCGTAACTGTAGTCTTCAAATACTTCATAAAAGGCTGTTGCAGTTCTCCAGCCATGGAGAAAGGATCACTTAAGAGGTAGTGTGGCTTAAACTGCAGTTAAGGAAGATTCAGGGTGAAAAGGTGAGAGCTTTTTTGAAGCGTAATCAGGGTAAAGCTGTGGACTAGTTAGCCTGGGGTTTAGGCAGAGGCTGGGAGATCGGAGGTTGCAGGAAACAGGCATGTGCACCTTTGCACTTTTGCACATGCACCTCCTGTGTGCAAGATGTTGGTCTGATGTGAGCGACTGAGAAGCAATAACAGGCTTATTCAGAAAGGCAGGAGACAAAGCAGCAAATCATGATTCAGTGACGCTGCTCATGAGCACAAACTGCCAGGGTTGCCTTTAGTTTAAACCTTTACCCCTTGTCATGTCACAACAGGCGTTGCTGAAGAGATTGCCCGTCCTTCCTGTTGTCCCCCTTTAATTACTGAAAGGCCGCAATAAGGTCTCCCCACAGCCTTCTCTTCTCCAGGCTGAACAACTCCAACTCTCTCAGCCTGTCCTCACAGGAGAGGTGTTTCAGCCCTCAGATCATTTTTGTAGCCTCCTCTGGACCCACTCCAACATTTCCATCTCCTTCCTGTGCCGAGGGCTCCAGAGCTGGATGCAGCACTGCAGGGGGGTGTCTCACCAGAGCGGAGTAGAGGGGCAGAATCACCTCCCTGGACCTGCTGGCCACGCTGCTTTTGATGCAGCCCAGGGTACGGTCAGCCTTCTGGGCTGTGAGCACACATTGCTGGCTCATATCCAGCTTTTTCTCCACCAGTACCCCCAAGTTCTTCTCTGCAGGGCTGCTCTCAATCCCTTCATCCCCCAGTCAGTATTGGTACCGGGGGTTGCCCCAACCCAGGTGCAGGACCTTGCACTTGGCCTTGTTGAACCACATGAGGTTCTCACAGGCCCACCTCTCCAGCTTGTCCAGGAAGGCATGGCCCAAACTTGCCCCGCAGGCCAGTGGCGAGCAGTGGGTGCAAAATAATGCCCAGCCACCTCTGCCCGCAAAGGGTGGTGGGGAGGGATGGAAGAATAAACACATACTTCATCAAAAGGAAAAAAGTGAAGTTTTACTTTTAAGTACTGCCGCACATTTCTTAATGAAACCCTAAGACAGAAGACAGAAATCATCACGCTTTCCCAAAACAATTCACAGTTGTACTTCGATAGCCTCCAGCAAGCTCCAGCGTGGAAAGCATACCCTGTCCCTGCTTGTGATAGGGCACAGGAGGTTTCCCAAGCACTGCATTGCCTTTTTGCTAACCTCTTGCTGACAGGACAGGCGAGCCATAACAATCCTTCCACCTCAACACTGAACACAAAGGAAGAAAGCCTTTCAAAATTGTTTTTACCCTACCTGCCATTGCAGGATTTCAACAGCTTGGAAAGCAGCCACTGCTGCAGGGCCTCTCCCCTGTCAGCAGGCGCTCGCCTGTCCAGCAAGGGCTTACGGTACTCGTTCCCAGCACCCCAAAGTTCTCCAGTCTCAGCTGCAAGAACAGACTAAAGCTTTTACAACTTTTATTGGCAATTAACCTTAATATACACAAGTTGATAAAATGCCAGAATCCATCTAAAAATTATTTTTCAGAACACTGAAAGACAGGCAATAAATAATACTTAAATGAAGAATGCTCCCTTACACTGTTTTAACACTCTCCCAGCTCACATAATAATCTGACAGCTTTTAACAAAAACAGAGTATCTCTGTTAGAGACAGCATTCCATTTTACCAAACAAAACCGAGAAAATTATTTTAGCTTAGTAAAACATTGCACAACGATAAACTCAGACTACCCTTACAAGGTACACACATTTACGAACCCAAAGGAATCATTTCCAGCAGCTACAGAACAGCAGAGAAGGGCTTTCTCTGGAGCAATCAGAAATTGGCAATCATTTTAATCATTAATTACGCCAAGTGCAAATTAAGTGACTAAAACAAGTGACTGAAATAATGTCAGCATGTCAACTACATAAAATATATATTCTAGAGAAGAACTTTAGCTACATGAAAAGCCTTTTTCCTAAGGAGGGATTAATATCCATGGAATGAAAAAGTAATAAAGATTCAGTCTCTAGAAGACAGAACTACACTGTCTGTTGATCACCCAAATGCTATTTAGGTACTTAACTTCATGTACGCTATAGTCAAACCGCACTGCATTTGACTATTTTTTATTAAATGCTTCCAGTAAACGCAGCAGGTGTACGAACAGATTGATGATGTCCAAGTAGAGATTGATTGCAGCCAGTATGTACTCTTCAGGGGATAATTTGTGCATCAACAAATAGGTGTCATAAATAATAAATCCACAGAACAGAAGAGCTCCAGCAGCAGCAAACACCAACTCTATTGTTTCACTGTAGAAAAAAAGCTGGAGGCAAATGAAACATGAAAGGAAAAATTTGTAAATTTAATTTTCTTTTTAATATTAAAAACCCCACATAATGATATGCCACACTTAAGGATACACACTGTCTTTTTACTGTTACGTACACACAAACCAAATATTACAATGACATTCCAATGTTGTTCTTTAGTCCCCAGTCACACAACCTCTTTAACTGAGTAAAAGCGCCTCCACTTAAGGAAGCTCTGGTCTCCACAATATTAACAACAGCAGAAAATTTAGAAGAACAAAATATAATTAAAAACCAGACCTCCTTCCCATTCTCTCAATCAAGTAGTGGATCTCAACTGACAAATATTGTCAGTCAACGCAAATACCACTTTTACATTAGCAAGAACAGGACCCAACACAAGTTTGAATGGGAAATGAATGGTTAAAAGATCACCAGCATCATCTAAATCAGTAATAGATCTGGTTAGGAATTTTCTTCCATTAAGTTATATCGGACCATCCAAAAACTGTTTGTTATACTAGAAGTTAGTTAGATTTATATTAAATAATACTTTTTAACCTTGAGCACAAGGTATCTTACCCTCAAGAAACCCGAGAAGATTAAAATCCACAAACAAGTGAAGAGCCTGAAAAAAGATAAACTGTGAGCAGTAATATCTTTTCTTCTAAATTTTACTTAAAATCTCTTCCCTTCCTATAAAACCTCCTCACAATATACTTGGTAACTAAGTGTCCCTATTTCTTATATGCCAGCTGTTCATTGGTATCAGCAGTAAAACTCAGTTTTATAAAGCTGTCAAAGGTTATGTCCTAAATTTACTTTTAAAAAAAATATTTCAAGCAGCTCCCTTTTGTCTCAGTGAAAAATCCAGGTAAACTAGTTTTCTAGTGTAATACTATGGTTTTAAAAACCATAATCACAGGAAAGAATTTCTTATCAAGAAAGCAGAACTGCATAAAATTAATAATTTGAGATAAAAAACACCCTCACCATCCCCTTGAATTAGTTTCTATTGACCTGTATTTATTATTGTATCTGCAAAGCCTGCATTAAACACAGGAAAAACTAGCTTAAAAAAAAGAAATCATCAATATGACAACATACCCTGCTCCAAATTTGCTGAAGTCTCTCTTTGACTGCAAGGTATATGCAGTCAGTCCAAGAAATACAGCAGTAGTAAGAATAAAGGCTTGCAAGACGATAGACACATCATAGAAACTCACTATAAACAGAAAAAGTAAACTGTCATTTAAAGAACACCACGTTATGGATTTGCTAAGTTATCTTTTGAGGAAACAGAAGTTTAAACTTTCAGACAGGGAGAAAAAAAATCTTAACTGTGAACAAAAAAAAGTAAATTACGGGTGAACTTGTCTGCGCTTCAAAATCATGACCATAGGACTCACAGACCCTTGCACTAGCTAAGTTTGACATTTATAGTATGGCTGTAGCTTTTTAAATGGAGAGATCTTCCCTACTCACAATAAAAAAAACTAAAAAAAACAGAAAATAAGTATTTTAAGCCTAGATATGTGAGGTCTTAAAGAAGAAGCTGTCTGAATTTTTCACAATACTAAAATAAGAAAAAGAAAAATCACAACACAGTCAGTCCTCTGTAAAAGCTCATAAAAGTTTTGATTAGGGTGTAGGAGGGGAAAGATAAGAGAAACAAGTGGAACCTTTTCCTTCTCTCCTTAAGGTTTCCTTTCCCCAACAGTTCCTTTTTTGCAGGAGATCATAAGCCACACTGAAGAGGTTTCATCTTACGCTGGAAGCTATAGTGCAAGGTGATTCCGTTACTTCTCTGCACACTGCCCCATCTCAACCCTGACAAACAAGTACAGAGCTCTCCAAACTCAAAGTAATTTCCTTGGAGGAAACAAAGGGGGAAGGTAAGGTTACTTCACTTGCAGATCAGCTCTGCTGAGAGCTGTCTAATAGAAAAGAGCGTTGATAGCTGTGCCGAAAGAACAGATGGCACAACTCATTTCTCACTTCAGATTTATACGGTTTCAGTTCTGGATCAGAATCCAGTTTTCTCCCTTGATTCCCTGTTTTTTTTTGCTAAACTGATATCACTGCCATTAAAATTTTCACACAGAAGATTTATTATTACTTTAGTCACGTCTGGGAATCTCAGATGGCAATTAGTACAACATATTGGATTCCTTTTCCAATTTCTTTAAGGAATTGGACAATAGAATGGCTACCATTTACCTGTAATAGCAACTGTCAGTGCTTCCAGTAGGGTCTACAAAAAGTAAAAAAAAAAAAAAAAACAATTACGACAACAAAAAAAGCCACAAAACACTTACACAGAGACTTCACATGCAACAAGCCCCATTCTGCTACATAACCCCAGCGCACTACATCAACTCTCTTGTTAAATCTTTGTATATGAAGACATGTTTCATTTTCAACAAGAGAATGGCACTTGTACTGTCTTACTGTGCTGGAAGTTGTTGTGTTACATAAAAATAATACAATATAAACGGAAAATGAATAAGACACAGCCCCTATAGAAAAATGCCATTTAGGTTTTCTACTCAAAGTAAGCAGCATTCTTATTACCCCTCTTACAAACTATTCAAGGGGCTATAAAATTTCTCAGAGCTGCTATTAGAAATTAACTATTTTCAACTTTTTGCATACTTTTCAATATTTGAAATACTTTCACCCAACACTTTTAATATCTCATCAGAGAGCTAAGCATCTGCATTAATTTCCTTTTCCCACTTGTCCTTGTTTTGAAACAGCTAACTAAAAATGAAACGTATTATTGTCTGGGGTGAAGGCTGGTATGGGCCCTCAGCTTTTCTAAAAGGTAATTTCAAATTAAGTTTCATTACAGTAGATGAGAAAACTATCTACAGCATGAGCTAAGAGGTCAGAAATAACAGAACATTTAACACATATTTTAAAACAAATTATCACTCTCAGATTTGAATCCTTCTATTCCTACACAGTGTAATACTTCATCTGTCATACCACAAACTCCTACACCACATTGGCCAAACTGTTACATCACCCCTCGTTACAGTTGCACTTGTTGAAAGTTTTTAAACATTTTACTCTCCTGCAAGAGTTCCAAAGTCAGGAAGCATATAGCTGCGTTATAATTTAAACAGTCTATTTACTTATACAGCAAAGCTGTCTTCCCTTTGTGTCACAAATACAATTTAGGCAACTCCTAATCCACCAAATTCCAATGGTGCTAGCGTGGCTTCTTTTCAGAAGACTGATTCACTACATAATCCAAAATATCCAAGAGCAACAGTCAGCCCATATCTACAAATTTGCAATGTCAGGCAAGAGACTGCAATTTGAGGACAGGTCTGACTGACCTGCCCGTGTTGGAAACATGCTCAGAATTTAGCATCAAAAAGAAAACAATTAATGAAAAAAACACATATGGCTGGTTGCATCTGCTCCTCTGTTAGAGGTTGTCCATTAAACAAATAAGGTAACAGAAATGCCTCCTACTTTCCTACTGAGCAATTTCATAGGAAAATCACTGACATCAATAGAACAATGAGAGCAGCTAGACAGACTCATAAAATCTTGTTCAACCTCATTCCAAGTTCTAACACTCTTCCTAAAAAGATGCTGGAAGAAACCTGGAATAGACACTATCTAGGAACCACCTGTGGATAGAACCTCCAAAAAATAACTCAGAACTTCAGAAGTGTAAGGCCACCACTAGTTTGCTTCAAGGAGTTCATCAGAATGAGAGATATTCTAGGGACTATTAAAATCGAATGTGCACAAATACTTACAAATCCAAAAAGCAGATATAAATTAACAGGGTGGTGGTGTCTGTAGAGGGTCAGTGCCACGATTATAGCCAAAGATCCAAACCCAGATATCAAAAGCAAGGCAGGCCTGTAAATTTTAATACAAAAAAGTCGTCAATATTAAAATAAAATAACTGGAACACTAAAAAAGAGTTTACATGAAGCCAAGTTTTTAAGTGATCACCTAGATGAAGATACTGCTCTGTATATCCAAAGTAAATGCAAAGCAAGTTTTATTGCAAAACTGCTCTAAAACATACCACCACAGATAATCAGTTAAAAATAGTACAGTCACAAGACAATTTTTTCCATACTGAAGCTGAAGATTGCCCAGGAATCCATCACCGGGAGATGAACCCATATGAAGAGGAAAATCTATCTGTACAAAACTAACAATATGTAATATTTTGCCTATTAAGAACTCCACATTCAGGGAGCTGTTTTTTATAAGCACCTGAATTCGACAAACATGGGCACTAACTGCACCAAAGAAAATCAGTGCTGACCAGTAAGTATCGCTATAATGAAATCACTTGAACAGCCCTCCAAACAAAAACTGGACCAAAATCAAACACAAAATCACAACAGTTCTAACTGAGCAGGACGATTTTAAATTGTCAGATTTAAGTGCAAAATTGTAGTTTACCACCTCTGTTGTATACACTATAGCTCATACAGAAACCTTCAGATAGTGTTTGATGCTCCTTTTTGATTTGGGCTTTGAAGTGAAAGTAAAAGCAAAGTTTGCAAGTGTACTTGGGGGAAACGAGAAACAACTCAGTGCTCTCCTCCCTTCCTCAGTTGTTCTTTTTCCCCCGCCCGTTCACCTCAGTTTGTTTTTTGAGACTTGTTTTTTTTCTCATTAAAATCTGAGAGGCAAAAAGAAGCAAGTCCACAGGAATTTCAGCAGACTAGTTTTCAGGAAAAAAAAAAAAAAATGATGGGGGAGGGAGGGAGAGGAATGAGACATGATTCAGCTTTTTGGAACAGGTACCTATAAACAACAGCATTTCACAGAGATTCTAAAAGCACATACTCAGACCATAAACCAAGAAAAGTCAATAACTGAGATGTTCTGCAACTGATGTACACATTTTCAGAGTGTAAATATTAAAATAAGCACTATTAATAAAGTATTGATTAAAATAAACTTCAATGATAGTAATAAAAATAGACTTTAATAATAAACCAAGGAGAAAAATGTCAGGAGGGTTATTTCCTAATCAGGTTACAAAATTTCTATTGCAGAATCAAAACACAGGGTGCAAAAATTTTTAGGAATACTGAAGTGTTCCAGATTAACAAACTACATAAACTATATTAACACATGATAAACAGCCCCATTTCATTTTAGTATTTACCTTTCATGAACAAATGCCTGCACTCCGGTAGAGTACAGAAAAATGGCAGATGTGACTGTGGTCAAAAGAACTTGGATAGAAAGAATGCTGTAGACTTTCCGTAGAAAAGCTGAAGTAAGGAAAATAAAAATTAAACCACTTTTGAGTCACACTTACAAAGTTCAACAGTACATCACATAAAAGTTTTCTATTCGATAAGGAACTATCAGAAAGTCTTTATTCAGTGAAAAAGCACAAAGTGGAAAGAAGCCATTTCTCCTTAAAAATCTGACACAGTATTCCAGCAAAATGACATTTACTCCTGGACATATTTAAGCAACTGCAATTATGACAGAAGACTTACAAAAAACATTTGCAAGGAATTTACTTCAGACTATTTTAAAAACTACATACACCTAACCTCACTAAGAAATTATTAACTGCACGCTTTCTCCATCACATTACTGGTAGCTAATGGACCCAAATGAAGAAAGGTAAACTTGGAAGTTTGTGGGAGACAGAAACAGACATAAACCTTTAAAGAGGAAAAAACTTTTACAGTAATATCTATTTGATTGACCTTCTGCCATGTTAGATATCATTTATCAGCATTTGCAACTTACAGTGTACTGAACTGATATCTACAGATAGAAACTGCTACAAAAAAGTTTTTAAAATTCAGAATTAAGCTAACAGGCTTCATAATTCTAGAATTATGAAGACCGGAGAGTGGTTCAGGCCATACAGATACATCATACAGATACACTCTGTTCTGAATAGATGACCAAGTCCATTAGGCAAAATGCTCTGAAAGGAAGAATAAGCTTACAGTGAAAATCAATTCAATCTTTAATAGCACAGCCTAAACAAGTTTAAGAGCATGTACTACAAGAAGCTCACAGCAGGTGAAGTTCCCGTGAGGGGTTGAGACCTACTTTGTTGTAATAAACTGAACAAACCTAGAAATAGCCTGCTAGCTAGCATAGCCTTCTCCCTATATTATTAAATGCATCATCAATTTTGCTAATGGCAATAAGTCTTTCATATTTCCTATGGCGTCCTTTATTTTCCAAACAAGACAAAACTGTATTTTTATATGAAGAGGTCTCCTGCTTATCAGAAATATCTAATAAAAAGTCCACAGCACACACCTGTGTGTACTCCAGGATGTATCCAATAATGCTGTAACTATTTCAGCAAGGACTACTGATCAGACTATTTCTACAAGAGTATTCGATGCATTTGAGACCTGCACATTAGCAACAAAGAAATATTTCATGGCCACTAATACGACCTTATAGCACGCAAACGCTTCAGCCAAGAGACAGTATTTTAACACCTGACAGAAGAAATTAAAACTCCTCAGTCTCCTGGTTCAACCACTGTTAATTATGGGCACCGATTTTAGCTTTTATACATCTTACGTCCCTTGTTTGGGCTTCAAAACGTATCATTCTGGGGAAAATAAAGTCTGAATCTATATGAGTTTAATCCCTGAATAAAAAGATTTGCCCCCATACACTGAAATAACCAAATCCAGGCCTTCCCCGGCCACTGATCTCTCACCCTCAACGCTTAACGCCCCGGCTCGCCGCTCACAGCCTTTACCCAACAGGTTAAGATATTGCGCAGACCCTGAATGCAGCCAAACGCCACAGGCGATGGGGCTAACGGAGAGGAGCCCGCCGGGAGCGCTGGGGCACGGCACCCCCCGACCGCCCAGCACGGGGCCGGGGGGGCGGCCTCACTCATCCCCGCCCCAGCCCCTACCCATGCGGATGTGGACGCTGGCCGACGCCACGTTGGTGCCGTAGTTGAAATCATCTTCGATAGAGCTCCTCGGGTACAGCTGCTCCGCCGCCATCGCCGCCGCCGCCTCCCCCCTCAGCAAGGGCAGCAACCGCCCCGCTTCCGGGAGAGGCAGTCGCACCCCGCGCCGCCGAGCAGGGCCCGACGTCGAGCGGCCGAGCTCGTCGATGGAAGCTTCCCGCCTTCCCGGGGGGCGCTGTGGGGGCGGCCGCGCCCCGTCGGGGCGCCAGGACGGAGCGGGGGGTCACCGAGGGAAGGGACACCCGCGACCTGCGGCTGTCACACGCGGGGTTTGCACGAGTAGGGTGGGATGGGGCTTCCTATGAAGCCGGTATACTGACATGCACACACCCAGGCCCGCCCTGCGCGTGATTCGGGTGGCCTGAGGAAGCGTCGTGTTTGTCTTTACCTTAAACGCCATTTTCTCTGTCTGTTTTAGGTCTGAAAGGTCCGGGAGGACGTTCCAGTGACTGAAAAAAAATCAGCCTTTTTGCTGGTTGTTACCTTTGATTCATCTCTAGCTGCTACGCAGAAAGAGTTCTGCAGCAAGCGGGACTGTCCGCGGCTGCGAACACATCGCTGCGTTCAGCGGTAGCTGATAAAAGAGGCTTTGGGCCTTCGTGCTCCTTATCAGCGAGCAGACGAGTTTCATTGCTATAAACCTTTAATGCAGAGTAGAATTTTATTCAGGCTTTTCCCTGGTTTTGTGTTCTCTCCTTCAAAGTAAGCTCCATTTAATTCAGTAGAATGCAAAGTTGCTCAACAGTTCTCGGGTGTCACATAGCACTTTGTACAGTCAGACTTTGTACTTGTGGAATTGCCCTGCAAAAGTCACTTGAGATGGTAGCTCACATTTAGAAATACGCAAAAGCTAAGATTTTTGGGATGTGGGATGGGGAGCACAATATGTTTTCCTTTAACTTGTGAATATTATCTAAAGCATGCCAAGAAACTGAAGTGATAGACACTTTAGAAATGTATGTAATAGATCAGACTAAAATAAAGTGCTTTTAAAAGTTGGAAATAGTGGCCTCTACTGTATTCAGATTCTCAAGGGAGAAGTAAATAAATTGTATGATTCTGTGATGAAATAATGTTGAACAAAGTTCTTCTACCGAGTTGACTTAAGATATTACATTTTGGTGGCAAATACAAAAATTATGAATATTACTTTATATTCTGGGAAGCATTTATGGTTTCCCTAATGTCATTTTGCATTTTCAGTTGCTGCAGAGCAGGATCTTTCAGCTTTAATCCTGAATTTGGAGACTTATGCATTATTTGCATTGCTGAATAGTTTTGATCTAGTTACGCTGCCTGCTTTCTTGCCCGTGCCTCTGCAGAAGAACTGCACCGGTATTGTTCCAGAAGAAGCATTTGGAGTTCTGGAAAAGCATCTGGTGTTGCCTTCTCCTAATACATACAGTGCAATTTTCTTTAAAATGCCTCTTAGACAACTCCTCTCTCTAGTGAGAAACAGAAAATTTCAGAGCACTGCAGTAGAGTCAGCTCCTGCAAATCTGTAAATAGTCTGAGCCTAGAGAAGCCCGAAGGAGAGGCATAACTGTAGTCTTCAAATACTTCATAAAAGGCTGTTGCAGTTCTCCAGCCATGGAGAAAGGATCACTTAAGAGGTAGTGTGGCTTAAACTGCAGTTAAGGAAGATTCAGGGTGAAAAGGTGAGAGCTTTTTTGAAGCGTAATCAGGGTAAAGCTGTGGACTAGTTAGCCTGGGGTTTAGGCAGAGGCTGGGAGATCGGAGGTTGCAGGAAACAGGCATGTGCACCTTTGCACTTTTGCACATGCACCTCCTGTGTGCAAGATGTTGGTCTGATGTGAGCGACTGAGAAGCAATAACAGGCTTATTCAGAAAGGCAGGAGACAAAGCAGCAAATCATGATTCAGTGACGCTGCTCATGAGCACAAACTGCCAGGGTTGCCGCAGATGGGAATGGAAGAATTACTTACATCTACAATACTGATAAAGCCTGCAATTTTCATGCCAAAAGAGACCATCGTTCTTGTCTTAGGATCTTTTCCTGTTACTTGCAGGCGCACACAGAATGCACTGTGCAGTGAGCAGTGCTTTGGAGTGACTGTACTGAACCGAGGTTTAATAACACCAAGCCTGGCTGAGTGCTTTCAATGTCTTTGCAATTTTCCATTCCTCACTTGGGAAAGTATACCTTATAAAATGCTAAATATGCCTTATAAAAAGCAAAGTATGTTTTACATTGCCTTTCTTTTCTGTATTTGATGTTTCCATAAACATACCTCCATCACACTATTTTTATTTGAAACCGCTGCAGTCCCACAGTGACTTGCTTAGGACTGGCGAGACACTTCCACTCTGCGTGCGTGCGTGCAGGAGTGAAAGAGCTTTCTGTTCTCCAGGTTCTGGTTTGGACTCCGGTATGGGGAAAGGAAGCTCGATCTCACCAGAGCCCTGGTTAAGGACCACGGACTCCTCTGTGCCTTTTGTCTGCGTTACACATAATAGGTGGCTTTGCTGGAAAAAGTCCATCTGGCGCTCGTAGGTACTTGGGAAAGGTACTTGGAGCGTTGTCAGCATTCTGCTTATTTCCAGAGGTTTGTTTTTAAATAATTGTGCCAGAGCCCCTTTGTTTGCTGCAGTTTTGAGCAGTGTTCCCAAAGTGACCCCTCTCAGCATCGCTTTGATATGCATCTGTGTATCTTCACATCATCACGGCTGTTGTTCGGGCAGGACTAAGCCGCCTCCTCTTCCCAGATTACAAAGCCTGTGACCTCTGCATGGCTCCATACAAATGCATGAGACATGACTGCTGTAATATTGCTGGAGTGCAGGGTGTGTGGTTCCAGGAGTCCGTAGTCACACATGGGGCCCCGTGGCTGCCTGCCAGCCTTTCAACAAGGAGGTAACATCCAGGCAATTTGAGTTCAGAATAGCACAGCACACACAGTTCAGATATGGAGCAATATGGGAAAACAGAGGAGACAAGTTTGATTATATAGGTGCATCTGTATGGCCTTTAACCATTAATTTATCCCCAGGTGAACTTTGTTCTCTTAATTTCAAAATAGCTGGCTACTTAAGTTAGAGGGATCATTTTATTGTGTGACCCTGAGGTCTCTTTAATTTGAAGAAATGTGAGTAAATGTGAGATATTAAATTATCCTCACACTCAAAATATGAAGTTCTCCATGAGAAGTGAAGAAAGTCTCATAATTGCAAAGTTCTTCCAAATTATATTTCAAAAAGTACAGTACGTAACTGCAAAACTTGTCACGATGTTCTTACAGGGCAGGAAAATAACAAGGAAGTTCAGGGACAGATGTACCATCTGTTGCTCTAAAATCCATGATGGGGAACTTTCAAATCCACTGATCAGGGAAAGAGAGTTTATCTTCTTTAGTACTACCTTTTCATGAGAAAGGCTCTACCCTTTAGCAAACAGGTCACCAAGCCCACCTTTCATTATTCCAGGATGAAAAGCTTCTCTCAATGTTCCTTCAGTTTCCTAGAGCCCTCATCTTTGCCTAATGATAGATATAGTCTTTTTCCTATTAAATCCCATCTGCATTATATATTTTTTCATTATACCTCACCGTACTGTAACTCAATTAGCTCCTCTTTTTCTTCTCTCATGCACTGTTGATAAGAACCCCAGGTTAGTTTCGGGTCTTGGACTCGCTGGAGGTCTCAGATGCAATAAGAAATGTGTTGCGGCAAGGAACTGGTCTGGTGGCACTAGTCCATCAATGTGGGGGGTAGGAGCTTACCTGCCAGGAAGCACAATGTGGAAGTTAACTGCCTGGACCTTTATTTTAAGGATTGCGAACAGCTCTTGAACAGCGATGTTGGCTTGACTGATGCAATTTGGTGAGACATTTTGAATGGGGTCAGCACGGGTATGTTTCCTTTTCAAAACAGGACTTCAGGATCAATGTATCTCTGCAGTTAATAGGGTAGTGCTGGTAGTTAATAAATTAATCCTAGCATGAAAAGTCTTCTGCCGAAGTGTTTGTCCATTTATGCATGTCTCATATCTTTCAAGGGTGCAATCTTATTTTGACAAGCTGAGGTATTTTATATGTCAAGGTCAGGATCAAGCTGAAAGCTGTCTTTGCTTATAATCTCACTTTTCTTATTTTAGTAACTGCTGATGTTTAAAAAAGAGCATTACCATTTTATTCCATGTGTAAGACTGAATCCTGGGGAAATATAGAGTGCTACACTGACAGCCCAGTTATAGGTAATTTTTCCTTTTTTATGGAAGAAGGTTTTTTTTTCCTTTTTTTTGCATGGAGGTAATGTTACAAAGTAAACCAATTTAATAGCTGCTCTGCCTCGTGAAATAGAAGGGGAAGCACTCTAGAATTTGTTTCTCTGAATGAAACGTCAAAACATACCCCAGTTTGAGTTTGCTATTATTTTGTTCAATTTCAATTTAGCAGTAAGAGCTGCTTGAATTTTGGGAGTGCCATATGGAGTCTGTTTATAAAACACCTAACTACTCTTTCTGTACAAATTCCAATGTTCTTTAATTGTCTTCACTGGACAGCCTACATCACCTGTAATGGCTAGTCATTCTGGCATCTAAAACCTGGTGTACTCATGTAAATCAGTTTATCTAAACCTTTGAACTTTGTCGTGAACACTTTTAATTCTGAACCCCTTTTTTCCTGGCATCTTGAAAAGTTGAGGTCAGATTTGCTTATTTCTGTTTGAGTGTCTAGTGCAATCACATCCTGATAAGAACTTCCACGTGTAACAACAATAATAGTCTGTATACTGTTAAAGGAAGAAAAAATCCTGCATTTAAAATAGCAATGGCTTTGGAGCTGTTGGTCGGGTCTACTCTGCAGAGACTGAAGCACAGGATTCAGCACCAGATGAAGAGAACTGCATTTAGGTGTCTATAAATAGGTATCTACATGTGTACTAAGTGCCTAAGCAACCATTACTGTCAATGGAAATAGGGGTGGCATGCAGATGCCTAAACACAAGTTGCTGATGCTATTTTATGGCCCACAGGATATCAATCTCAATTCCTTTTGCTCTTCCAGAAAGGCACTGTGCTTCTGTAAATCCTCTCTTGTATCTGCAAAGCCATGCAGATGCCTTGGGTACCCCAGAGCATCCTAAAAGGCACTGGATGCCAATGCTTAGGCAATGGCACCCTGCATATATGGAAAATATATCATGGTTGGGATGGGGACATGGCAAGGGCAGAAAAGGGGGGAGGAGGAGCTGGCAAGAAACATGAAGGTGTTGGTCGTTCTGGTGAAAGAGCAGGCCTGTTGCTGTAGGTTCACCCACAAAACCCAGATAAAATCCCTGTCTCTGCTAGGACAGCGTAGATGTACCTACACAGAGTATGACCCCTTCTGTTCCAGGCACATATTGGTGCTAGGAGAGCTGAGAGGAGAGGAGAGCACAGCTCACCCTCAGCCATTGCCTGCATTGGGGTTTTGTCTGGAGTGGCTTCATAAGGCACAAGGCATGCCTGAAGTTACCTCATCTCCTCACGCTGCCATCACATGCAGGTTGACCCCAATGTGCAGAGGCTACTTGCAACTCCTGCAATGCCCTGAACAGGGTCTGGGGAAAGAAACTTGAGATGTTCACTGTCTTTCACTATCTTAAGACAAAAATTCCAAGGGCACCAAGGGGGCTTTGGGCCATGAGGTGCTGTTACCCATCGAGCAGCCCTTAGTTTTCCCACACTATTTTTCCACAGCTGTGTGGCTTTCATGACACTTGCTGGAGCTTCACAGCATTGAAAAATATGGAGGGAAGGACAAAAGTGGTGTGAGAGATTTGTTCTGGTGCTGATGGAACAAGACTGTTGGCAGCCTCATGCAGGCTCTTCGGGAAGTGTGTCAGTGGCAAATCCTTTGCCACTTAATTATTTAGTTGTGTGAAGCAGACCAGCATTAAGTCTCAGGATATGTGTGCCAGATATATAGTTACTGCTCATTTTGCATGAGGCAGAAACAAAGCTCATGGCTCCAGACATAGCAAAGTACTTCCACGTCACTTCAAGGCACCTTTCTGGAACAGCAGTCAGAAAAAAACAGTACAGATCCCTAAATACCACAATTGGTCCAGCAGAGGAGAAAAAAGCTGAAGACAGGTCTCTCACCTGAGTGTTTCCTAGTGTTAATTAATAGTTAAATACCATTTTTAAGAATATGAGAGAGTCTCGTGTAATCTTGACATTCTCAGATACTAGCAGGAGGAACAGTGGTTTATTAATCAGCCAGAGGTTTGCATAATCACTGTTGAGTTTTTACCTAGATGTTGCTTTTAAAACTTGCTTCCCACCTATGCTGTGGTGCCAACAGTTCAGATATTTTTTTGCCAGTCTCAGAAATACATGTTGTGGCTGGTATTTCATGTAGGGCTTCTTAGGATTTTTGCCCAGAGATGGAAATGCACACGCAATCTCAAAATGCTTTAAAGATTGCCATACCCACATCTATGTCCTGTGTGGAGTGGATGGCAGAAGTTAGGCATTAAACTTTCTCCAAAGTCTTGTTGCTTTTCTCATGTCGCTGAGAGGTTGCACTGCTGTGGTTACACTTGGGAAGCACTTAGGAGGCAGCTGAAGATGTCTGTCCTGTCAGCTATTATTTTGGGGGAAGAAATCCCAAGCAGAGCTCCTCCTGCAGCTAAAATACACATCTGGAACATTTTCAAATGGATATGGTTTTACTGAAAAGCTATGGGGAACAAAAGTTTCTGACCTCATGATGTTTTTATCTTTCTAATACAAAAAATGGAGTAAATTTTGCAGTGCTGGAAAATGTTACTTAACCATTCTTTGCATCCTATGTTCCAGGAAGTAGAGGCCATCACTCATCTAATTTGTTTGTGTTAATGGCATTTTAGGGCAATATTAGGGAATGTCCTTTTGTCTACTAGGCACTCTAGAAATACAATACCTGCATAAACCACCCCAAATATTCTGTAGCTTTTTTTGGAGAGATGTGTAGAAGCAATGCTTTGGACACGTATGTGTTCGGTTTGGGAGACCAGTTTTAGCAGTGGTTATGATGATCTGTCTGCTTGTAGACAAGACCTTTCCAGAGGCAAACTGGCAACATATGCATTTTTTTAACTAATGTTTTTAATTGGCTGTGCTGTGCTGAATTTTGCAGAGGACTTAATACACTAAGGTAAGCTACAGAATTCTAATGATGTGCTGATAAAAATATATAGAATTCAGTTCTTTCTTTCTCTTTTAGGAAACAATTAGTGTAGCATGCATCCCTGAATCTCATCATTAAGGTAAAAAAAACCCAACACGTAAATATGCTTTTACTGACAGTTTCTAGCAGCACCGATGTGGGAAAAGATGCTTTTCATCAGCTCCACATTGAAATTCTTTCTGTAAATAGGTTGTTGCTGGGAATATAGTTTGAGACGCTCGCATGCTTTCCTGAAATTTATGCTTCCCATGATGGCAATAAATTACAAAACTCATGCTAAATGCCTTCTAGTTCTCAGAATACAAATGTAGATTTTTCCTTCAGAGGCTTACTGTCATTCTGCATCTGTGAAGTTTGTTACTTCTACACAGAATAGAAAACAAATATAAAACTGCTACATTTTTGCAATTTTGTAGATGTTTTAAGTCATCAACAATCTAGCAATATGTAGATACCATTTATGGTATCATTGGTGGTATTTCTAAATACAGACTAACGTTAGCGTTTTATTTTGGCTGTGAAACTGTAGCTTCATCTCTTAGGTTACATCAGCCTAAGCACTAGACGTGTGCCACCATGTCCCATCCCACTGATACCACTATCCTGAAGTAACAAAGGATAAAGATTCTGCTTTCATTAGTTCATCTCTGGGACTGTGTGTTTTTCTGTGACAGAAAAGTCTTTTGTGTGAAAAGCTCTTGATTAACAAAACCCCAATAAAGTTTCTGACAAGAGAGAAAGTGGGTTTATGTATAAAAATATGTATTGCTTTCAAACATAAAATGTTTAAAATTAATATTTTTTAAAATACATAAATTTTAAATAGAAAAAAAAGAAAAGATGTTGCTTTCCTGATAAGTCCATTGCCAACTCAGGAACTTTACTCGTGACATAGATGAAAAGTAGGCTAATTTCAGTCTTAGTGAAATATCATGGATCCACACCCAAAGGACAGAAAATCATCCACTATACTTCTGACAACATAAAAAAAAAAAGGAACACCAACAATGCTATTTTGTTTACATTCCTTTATTACTTTGCATTTGGTTCTTTCTAAAAATGCATTGTCACTTTTTTATTATGATTATGATTATGATTAACTTTTGTTGTAAACCTTGTTTTGGTCTTTGGAGAGACTGAAGAAGTGGAGTGATTGAAGAGCTCCAAAATGTGAGGAATACAGAAGAGGCTTAAAGTTTCCCATACGTCTCCAACTCTGTTCCTGCCTCAGCACAAGTGTAGGTGGTGAGTCCCTGGTTTTGGATCATGGCATTGCTGCTCTGAACTGCAGTATCTGGAGAGTGGGAAAATCCCCTGCAAGAGGGTCTCACTTTTCTGTCTGCCTTGTAGTCCCAGAGACCAGCTTCAGCATCCTTGTACCACTCTCTTTTCAATTATTAGTTTTAATTCTGTGGACACAGCAGTGGAAAGAGTGTAATAGTGGTGACAAAAAGGGAAAAAGAACCATGAAGCTGTTATAATTCTATAAATAGATGAGAAATAGTGCTTGCTTTCTAGGAAAAACCTTGCACCCCCATATTAACTTAAAACCATGAGAGAGACAACATAAAACTTTGGTGAAAACTTGCTGGTTGGAGAGGAAATATTCTTTGAAGTCCACAAAGCAGGTACTAAGAATCAAAAATATGCTATTAATTTTTTGCTACTGTATGAAAACAAGATTGCTGCCTTACTAAGCTCTTTCCCAATATTTCCTTGTCTTCTCAGCTGAAACAGTCTTAGCTTTCTCACGCAATGCATGTTGCACATGGATAGGTGAGGTCTTCCAAAGAATGGATTGGTGCTGAAGCTATTGATGAGATACTCCATTATTTCTGGCAGTGGTTTTGATCTACACTAGCGTTAAGACTATTACCTGTGCAATTTCAAAGGTTTCACATGGAAATGTTGGACCGGATCTAAGAGTGGGTTATGGCAAAGTAGTCCAAAGCACGTGAAAAAACAAAATATGAATAACAGAAATTACTTCAAAATAAGGCTGAATTTTGGTTTAATATTGACCGTTGCTTGTTTTAGTAATGGGTACTTCTCCTTGATGTCCAAAACACCCATTTTTTGCATAATTCCATTCAGGAAATGTTGGGGGTTATTGTTTGCTAGTTTTCTTTATTTGCCTATGCTTAAGAGAACAGAAGCCCAGAGACTGACCTTGCTTGTAATTCGAAGTATATTCAGGAGCAACTTGAACATCTTGTAAACAGTGCATGTTTCAGCTCTACCATTTCAAATATCCTGGTCATGTTGAGGTTTGATTTCAGTATGCTTTAAATAATTATAGTTTTCCTGAAGGTCTGGCTGAAAAGAATCTTCATGAGCAGTGCAACATTAAATAATACAAGTTTTCTGAAACCTGGGGTATCTTTAGCGATAAATACAAATCAGTAAGGGGACTTTGAACTTACTCTGTACTGATGGGCGTTGAGATAAGTAAGCTGGAATCAGTAGAAATGTGCCCTCATATTCCACCATGTGTATGTGCAGTCTTTGGGTGAGGTTGGTGGTCATCCCTTTGAGCTAGCAGGCCAGACAGCTGGTGCTGTGTGTAATCTGAGTCTTGTACGTGTTCATTTTATCTATGTTTATTTTGGTGTGGGTTTTTGAAGGCTGCTGGGTGGTTTTATTAGGAGGAAAATTTTAACTAAATGACTTGAAATTTCACTCCCCGGGATAAATGTGTAGAACAGAACAAAAGAAGAAGCAAAAATTAACTTGCCTTTTGCTGTCAAGAATGTCACAAACTCCTCATTGGCTAGTGGTATTGAGACATCAGAGGTGATAGAAGGTATCTGCACATGGTTATATTTAATTTATGAACATATGGAAGTATTGTAGTAATTTTCTTGGGTTTTCTTATGTGGTGTTGTCTGTTGCAATTTTGTGGTGGTGACAGAATCCAAGCTCCCTGCCATCAAAGCTGAAGAGGCACAGGCTTTTTGCGTGCTTGTTTTTGGGAGGACTTGCTATCAGTCTGATTCCTGTTAAAGATTGTTTAATTAAAATATAATTGCAGAGGAAATGGTACTAATTAGCATATATGTGCTCCCACGAAGTTTAGCTTATTCCCATTCATTATGGACAAGAGTGTGAGCTGAGTCTCTTACAGCCGCTCTGGAAACACTCCCAGCGCAGGAGTGCTCCTGGGACCTTGTGCCTGTCTGCAAGCAAAGGAAAAGGAAGAGTCTTTGGTATCTCCCCTGGCATATGTTTGTTCTTACCTTTTATTCTGGCAAACACACCACTTCTTCCACATTCCCCTGTGGCCCAAATATTGGATGTAAGCGAGGTAAATGACTTTGCATTTTCCCTTTATGATAGAGCAGTTGCATCCCACATTAACAAGTCTTAAGAACATCTGTGTACTGTAATTCACATATTGATTATATATGTTTCCTGGCTAATATATAGGCAAACCATATGAAGAAACAGTGGAAACTCTTTCATTCAGAAATTGAAGCTTTGCAGTTGTGAGTTGATTTTATGTTTTAGCTTTTCCTTTTCACAATAACTTCTTGCCAAGCTGCATGTAAACCTCCTTTGTCTAGAAAATGCAACCTTTTCAGGAGTAAAATATTCCAGGGGTTAGCTGAAACCGGTCTTAACAGTGCTATTCTTCTGGCTCCATGCCTATGGAAGTGGTTAATGGTTGGAATTTATGTCACAGAACACATAATAATTTGTTAGAAGAAACTGGATTCAGTCACAGCACAGACGTTTTTCTCTTCCTGTCATTATATTTTGTGAGGACTTGCTTATTTCCTGCAATCTCAGCCCATGTGAAGAAGAGAATGATAAAATTTCTGCATAATTTTTCTGAGAATACATTTATACTCCGGATGACCTTTGGAGTAAATTTGAACTATTAGATTTTCCCACATATTTATAGCTGTGGCCGTGCATCTTTGCCAGCAATCTTACAGGCTTTATCCACCAACCATTTATTTATGGTAAAAAACCCCAATTTGCACTTGGAACACTATGGAAAAAGTTCAAAGCCGTTACATTTGAAGTTAAGCTTACATTTATAGTCTTATTTTTTCTGTATTGTCATCGGCCAATGTTAGATTCAAAGTCATAACCTAAGATGACTGTTTACTTCATTTAATTCCTTTCTGTGCTGATACCTATTGCCTGTGAAAGTGATTTACCTGAGACCACACAGGCATATATAAAATACTGGTCCTTTTCTTTCTACTGAGCAGTCACAGATTCAAAAACTACCTTATGCCTAGGTTTCTCCATGTAAGCTTACTTGAACTAGATGGATATTTCTCAAAGAATGGGTTGTTCTGCTTTATATTAAGAAAAAATAACATGGAAGTCTTAATTTACACATTAATACTGGCAATTCCATTTTGTGTCAGACTTTATAAAAATATTTGCTTATACTATATGAGGTATCCTGTTGTTGACTACATTAAAACATATTCCCAAAGAAAAAATGTTTGCTGGAGAGTTCTTTTGGTTTGAGAATTTGATCTGGATTTGTGTTTGGGATTTTCTGCTTCCATGTGTGACTACACAGTGCTCTGTACCTCTTGCCACACTATGGGGCACCAGGGCTGTTACGTTACTTCCACCTGGGACAATATCCATGTAATCTGGGTCTCAGTAGATATCACCAAGTGGTACTGCTGAAGAAACCTGGAACTTGGAGAAAGGAGGAACCGCTCACATGTGATTGAGCAGATGCCTCCATGGAGAAATACCTGGGTGTACAGAGTCCAGGGACAGACCGTGCTGGACAATACAGCTGTGTTACTGGCGTGCGGCATGGAGGAAGTGCCGCTCTCCACAGATTTACATAAACTCATGGTTTCATTGAGCAATGACCCTGAACGTGTGTTAAGGCCCCAATTCACCAATGCCATTAAGAACTGTTTCTTTTTAAACATACCTTTAAGTCTGGTCTCAAAACATACATTTAAGTGCTTTGCTGAACTGAGGATTAAGTGTAGCACCTGTGTTATCTTATACACTGGGTTTATGCACCACAGGCATTGAAGAAGGTCAAACAGGAGATCATTTATCCTAATTACCATGATGTAAGAGGAGCAGCAGGGGGTAGAGAGGCAACAAATTCTTTAATCCTGCCATGTACAGAACAAAAGCATTTTCAGCACCCTTTCAAGACATGTGATGGCGCATAACTTCCTATGTCTCTGTCAATCCTTTTATAACCGCACTGAAAATGGATTTGCCCTGTCAACATTAATTGAGAAACCCTTGTTGCCAATAATTGAAACCTGCAATAGCAATAGATTTTTCATAAGATTAAGTGGGCTTTGAAAGCCTCCAGTACAACTCAATGTAAAACACTCTCCATTACCGCTGGTGTTCATGCCAACCCAATCTCTTCAATGTCTGTTTTAAGCATTTCTTTTTTGTAAAGCTAAGAAAATGAAGGTGTAGAGAGTCTTGGTATTGCAAAGACATTTGTACTTCTTCAGCAGTATTATCATAATTTGTACTGAAAAGGAGTAATATGAACTTCAGCCCCTCTGAAAATGTTGCAGATAATTTCTTAATTTTGATGACAAAACTCAATTGTGTGGCATTTAATGAAGAAAAACAAATTAGACCATTCAGGTGGAGGGAATGTATAGGAGATACTATATCAAAGCCCTTCAGTGATTATCCAGTCTGTATTCAAAAGCAGAAGGATAGCAATTACTGTATGGTGGGTTTTTTCAGTTTGCCATGTACTGTAGTGCTTTTTGAAGTGGAACTTTTGTATAACACAGAGCACATATTTAGTTACAGAGCCTCTGTTTTTATTGTGATGGTCTCTCACTATCCTGGAAAACTTGTCTGAATATGTTAGTGGGAATAGCTGAAGCTTTTCAGTATTTACGTACTATCTAGCCCTGCCCTGTTATATGTGTCATAATAGCAAGGCATGTCATAGAAATGACATTTTCATACATGCTGTATAATATGCATACACAGACAGAGCAGTAGGAACTAGCATGGCATGACATGTTTAGAAAGCAACCGCACTGTAGCGTATAAGTTTTTAATTCAGTCAAAACCTTTTGGTTTTCAAATCTTTGAGCAATAAATAATTTGCTTAGTGTTGCCCACTTGCCTAGTTTTGTGAAGAGCTGTTAGCAGAATGAAAGGCATTAAAATGACCTGGTTCTGCATCAGGGGACCCCATTTCAGTTCAGGCCAGGGCTGTCAGTCATTGCTCCAGCCATGGTGTAGGTGACCCCAGCCCCAGCCCTGTCCTAGCCCTGCCTGATTGTGGAACCTGATGACCCAGACCCTGGCTTGCAGACTGACTTTCTGGCTTGGCCTCAGACCTGTCGTGTCACCACAAATGTGTCTGGCAGCAGGGCTGGCGGATGCCTCTGCCTGCCTCCCCACCCTTCCCCACTCCCTTGCTGGGGTCAGTGGGATGGGTCCTGGCCTGCCCATCCCCATGGGGGTCCCCCATGGGTTCTGGCCCCCGGGCCCCTTGCAGTGACTGTGGGGGCTCAGTCCTTCCCTAAGTATCATACAGGTGAAACATTATTCATCCCCAAATTTTTGTTAAGCTCAGTTAACCTGTGAGTGGGACTCATGGCGCACCTGCAGAAGACTTGTTGTAGAACAAGAGGCTGAATTTTGCTATTTCAACCATGGTTGAAACTTCATGGCTATTCTCAGTTACGTGAATGAAAAAATGGAGCTAGAATTTATGGTAATCACTTCTGTCTTCTCCACATAAGGTCAATTCAGATGGATGGATTTTACAGGAACTAATATACAAGGATTGGCTTTTAGCTTGAGGCCAAGTATTTGGAATTTAAGGTCAAAAAGGAATTTGGTTTTGGAAGTTATGAACAGCTGAAGAGAGAATTTAGAATGCAAGCAACTATTAGCCACGCACTACTACCAATAAATACTGAACCGTGGGGTTAGGCACTGACCCAGTGTATGCTTATTTTAAGCATCTGCTCAACTTGAAAAAATGTAAGGAATCTCACTGAAAATGATAAAATTTTTCAGCTTGTTCTTCCAGGATGAACATAAATGGGATATGGAGCTATAATCCACAATAAAATATTAATCTAATAAACAGAAGGAATTTGATGCATTAGGAGAATGTAAGTGTTGAATTTCCCTTGCCTGATTTTTCACCCTCCCTTCTTTCTCCCTCCCCCTCTTTTCTCATATGTAAGCTATATATATATTTATATATTTTTAAAAATATATGTGTATATATATAAAATTCCAGTACAAACATACTTCTGGGTGACCATAATCAAGCAAAATTACTGGATTTTGCTGTGTCATGTCTGAGATCCCATGTGGTACTTCAGATTTGCACTGAAAGTATGGATGCCAGTAAGTTCTGGAGATACGTGCCAGAGGAGTTATTAAAATGGGGCAAACCCTCTGTAAAATTATGTCTACAGGTATGGAATAGCAAGTATCAACTTCTGTAAACCAACAAACCAACCTTTTCTCTAAATTATCTGATTGGGAGAGGGGAATATCTTAATCTTTTAGCATTATTTGGTTTAATGTTAAATATTTTGCAATGATTTTACTCTTATAAGGAATCTAAGTAATAAAGAATAAAATAATTTGCTAAAAGAGATAACTATTAAAAGATATTTAATAGCTATATTTGGTTACTCATGGTTTATTAATATTTTATGATCTCAAAAACTAGCCTAACTTTATTTTGAACTACTTTAGGATATAATGGATGTTTTGACAATCTTCAAAGCAGAGATAAACGGTCCAAAACTCTCTGTTGGTAAGAGTCACAGTTGAAAAAGGTATGCCACGTTTCTAATATATTTTTTTTAAGTGTAACAAGTTTATACTTTTTCCAGCCAGAAAGATGTGATGGTGAATGTGATGGAGAAAGGTAGCTTTGATTCATGCCTTGGAAATGCTTGGTCTAGTGTGTCAGTGTACATCAAGTGCAGAGCTGAGGTCCACAGTGAGAGAAGTTTGTATGCAATGATAACTTCTGTGATTAAAATGGTATTTTACAATAGCAGGAGAAAGTCAAAAACACGATCAAAAGCTGGGCATAAATGACAGCATGGTCTCTATCAATTACAGTCAGATACCAACCACAGAAGATGGGAAGATGATCAAATATATAGAATTAAATATAATTTCTAATATTTACTGGTCTTTTCAAAACCCCATGCATTTTCCCCAGCTGCCTCTCTGTCACATGCTTTATCAGGACTATGTGGATTTGGGCACCAGTATTGCTAATGCACTGCTTGGCACAGATATCTGTATATGGAGTGGGAAGAGCTCCCTGCTGTGCTGTAGATACTCTGGAGCAGTGTGTGTGTTCCCTGGCCTATGTGAGAGTTGTTCAGTAATCTGGTTTTAAAGATTGCCAGCACGGTAATGGTGAAATGCCTTCAGTTTAGCTGGTTACTTTGCAATCCTTAATTTAAGTTAGGTGGAGGTAGAAACAGCTGAAAATATTTTTGCATATAAAGTTGAAACAGATCACAGAGCTACAAAGGTCTGTGAAAACACAACTGGCTTAAGGATCATCGGATCACAGGGCAATTCAGAACCTCAGTTCTCAGAAGATCTCTAGTCCTACCTCCCATTCAAAGCAGGCTCAGCTGTAAGATCAGACCAGATTGCTCAGCGCTTTGTCTAGACTGGTTTTGAAAATCTCCAAGGATGGCAACAGTACAACCTCTCTGGGCAACATATAGCCTTGCCTGACTGTCCTCATGGTGAAAAAGGTTTTCCATATAGCCAGTCTGAACATCTTTCAACTTATGCCCCTTGTCTTTTGTCCTTTCACTGTACACTGCAGGAAAAGCCTGCCCCTTTCTTCTTGATAACCTGTTCATAGGTATTGGAAAGCTGCTATAAGGTCCCCCTGAAGCTGTCTCTTTGCCAGGCTGAAGAAGCCTTGGTCCATCAGCATCTTCACACAGGGTAAGTGCTCCTGACCTGACCATTGTCACGGCCCTCTGCTAAACTTACTGCACTTATTGATATCTTCTTCTTGTATTGGGGGACCCAAATCTGGGCACGGTATTCTGGATGCAGTCTAAAAACCATTTTATTTTAATTGCATCCCTTCTTTGATCTGTCTCAGCTGGAGGCTGCAAAAGCAATGGTGCCAGCACAAGGCAAGGAGGAGGTGAGGCTGGCGAGGGCGGCAAGGAGGGCTGCTGCCTTGCTGGCACCAGTGTGCGCTGAGAACAGCTTATACAGCTCTTGTGCAGCGTTGGAAAAGGTGTCAGCTTGGAGCTGCCCATGAGGACAGTCTCCTCTTCTTGCACTGGTGCAAGGTCTTCTGGCACTAATTAGCCTCGGGTTCCCTTTTCCATCTACTCCCCAGTTTTTGTACAATCCCTTCCACACAACAGTTGTATTTCCAGAAGAAGACCTCAGGTGGCAGCAGCATCATAGCTTTTGTAGCCCGTCTTGGTCTTCATGTAATTCTTCCTTCTGCCGCCGGTCATTAGAACTTGTTAACGAGGGGCCCTTGTGCTTAACAACATTATTAGTGAATCATCAGCCTGTCGAAGAGTGAAAGTGTTCTCTTCTGGCTGATTTGCTGATGTACAGACTCATTTGGAAGCCCTGTATCCATGTTTTATATATTCATGCAAACGATGCGTATTTTTATATATTCATGTAAGATGAATTTGGGTTCATAATGTGTTTGATCTGAGTTAAACCTCTTAAACCACTCTCTGAAAGATTTTCTGTCTCCTTTAAGCTAGGTAGTCGACCATTCTCTGATTTCTTGTATGTGACCATATGGGACCGAAAAGGCGAGAGGAGGATATTCAAAGGATTGCGAAAAGGGCAGTAGGGAATACAGAAGGGAGGCATTTGGGAATAGAACAAGCAACAAAAAGTTAAAAGGAAACATGGTGAGAGATGTAGGAAATCAGACAGAGAATGCACAAGGGACAAAAACACTTGAGCATGGTTGGAATAAGAGTTGTTTCACACAGCTCTGTTTTTGGGGCTCTTGTACTGTTTCAAGACACAGTGTCTCAGAGATCAGCTTTGGGATTTCTTGCTATTCTTACTCGCAATGACTCTGTCTCTCCATAGAATTCGTTTTTTTAGGCACTGGACACTAGAAAATTCTCTCTGTATTTCAAGTTTCACTGCCAGTCAGCCAAGATCTCTGAAGTCTTTCACATTGTTTCCTCTTTCAGGCTCCTGCCATTAAAGTATACCTGTAGGAAACAATAAGCACCTAAACTTTCTATTCTCTCCACCCAAAACAGACAAGTAAGCAAAGAACATTCCTCTTGAACATAGTGTTTTTGAATTCACATTCCTGTGACTGCACAGGAAAAGAAAACAGTTTAAGGATCAGCAGAAACCTTGTTGCTGAAAGGGGACTGGCAACAGGCCATTTCTCCAGCCTAGCCCTGAAAAGACCATGCTTCCTGATACCCAGAAGAGCTTGCAACGTTCTTTTACTTGACTGCAGAATTGAACAAGACTGTCATAGTCTTGTGGGACTGAAGAACCAGCACCAAAATACGTCAGCTCCTTCTGCGCTGGAAAATTAAAAAAAATGGTAAATTTATTCAGTTTTAATAGTCTGTGATGCATTTTTGGTACGTCTGCTACATTTGATAGTGATTACAGCAGCATCTTTGATGCTGCAGTGTCCATCTGTTCATGTCGCCTCAGCCTGGTTTAGAGAGAGGTGAAGCTGTTATTTGGAGAAGCACATGGGTGTAAGGTGACCGAGGGTCTGAGAAAGGGGCAGTCCCACTCCCTGCTGCTAGTTTAACTATGTCTCAGTGCAGCATTAGAAGGTGGAGTAGAGGAAGACTACAGCCCTTCCTGTATCCTCTCCGCCCAGGACCAGGATGAGAAACAGGGGAGTATGCATCCACATGTACCATCTCTTGCTCTATGGGATTCATGACGGGAATGAACGGTTGGTAGACCGCATGCATTGGCATTGCTGTTTTAGAGACTGCTGCCAAATGTGGGCAATGTCACTGCTCAGCACAGTTTGCAGTGTGTGCCCAGGAAGTGGAGAAATTAGGATGGAGCGATGCTGTGTAGTGTTAGGATGCCGGTGGCATCTCAAAGCTGGTGATTTTTTTCAGACTGATGGGTGATCTCAGTAGGCTGGTCTCCCAGGTCAGCAGCAGGCAGGTAGGTGAGCAAGACCAGATGTCTCACATGGCATGGTGAGATGCAAGGGATGCCTATGGAGCAAGCCAGCCTAAACATTGCGTTTTGTGCTTTTGCTTCTTGGCAGAAGTACAGGCACATTCTCCCACTCTGTCTAAACTGATGTCATACCTGAGCAGATCCTCCTTGAGTCCTTGTTGCTCAGATCATCCAGGCTCTGACCTGTGAGAGGTCCCACAAGCATCAGCAGGGCCACTCAGTCTGTGGCACAGCTGAGCACAGCCACAAAATTGGATGCATCTCCTGGACCAGCACTGCTGAACCTCAGTGCAGAGTGGAGCAAGGGTCTAACTCTTGCTGTCTGATAAGCCCATCCTCCTCCAGCACTCCGGCACTCACTCCACAGCCTTCTTGCCTGAACCACCAGGCAAGTGGTGTATAATAAACATTTTCTTTTGGGAAGAAGGTAGGCAATTTTGCATTGCAGGTCAAATAAATAAGGCTGCAGTTGTTTCAATACTGGGAAGAGGGGATGAATAGTAGAACTTCACAGTAACATTTCCTTCCATAATAACAGTTTTCTAAAAACTTCAGAGTTATTTCTAAGCAATATACATATAACTAGCCCTTTTAAAATGTATTATTCAGTGGAGATTATTTTACGTCATTTTATAAATGCACAACCTAATTAAAATACAATTCTGGTCTATTAAATACCTCATCTGCCCTTATTTCTTTATGTTTTGTTATTATGAGGCACGGTATTTTAAATTGTGAGTTGACTTCAGCACAGGGTTTATATTAATGTATAATTGTGGGTTTGACTTATATTTGTGGGGAGAATTGTGAAA
Organism: Phalacrocorax aristotelis; assembly: GCF_949628215.1. Lineage (NCBI taxonomy): Eukaryota > Metazoa > Chordata > Aves > Suliformes > Phalacrocoracidae > Phalacrocorax > Phalacrocorax aristotelis. The sequence goes on along the minus strand of NC_134276.1, from coordinate 180,555,372 downwards.
TTTCCCTGGGCAGCCTAACAGATATTTTGCGTAAACTGATTGTCTGCCATTTTAAGCTTGCATAACTTCTTCCACTTTTGGACGAAATAATTGCAAAGCTTCTAGAACGGCATTCATTACATGTGAATTGGTACTTTTATTTCATTTGGGTCTCTTGCAAGGTGGTCTGTGCTCCTACACACTGTAGTTTGTGTATTTTGAGGGAAAGTTTCTATAAAGCATTGGTTAAGTCACTGTAAAATATGAGCCAGTCTACACAGCCTTGGGAATTTGGGGAGTAGGGGAAGGACTTAATTCCCAATAAGAAAGCTAAACTGATTAGAAAATAGGATAAATATTTGGATGAATCTGGAGTGTACGAAGTGATTAAAATTGCGTTTTGGTGAACTTATTTTCTGTTAGAGTGGAGGACTACAGAGTCACAAATGGATGTAAAAAGAGAAGGCCTAGGCAAAGGTTGTTTCCTTGCGATGCGTGACAGGGAAGATGGGTGAGGAAGACCAATGTCTCCGGCCTTCTCTGCAGTGGAAGTTTTAGAGCTGTTTTAGCAATGTGGAAATAGCATTGGTGCTTAAAATTGAGCAAACACTGCTGTAGACAGGCCTCGGGTGCTTCTACAAGGTGTCACAGAAATCTGTCCAGATCAGGTCCCCACGTCCCTGTAATCAAAATCCGGCTGCTCTGCTCCAGGACTCCACCGGCGGGTGCAGCGGTGGGAACTTCAAATGGAGAAAACCAGAGCAAATTCAGGCTGTCTGCCGCGGAGAGCACAGGCCTTTGAGGTACTGGAGGAACCGCCAGGAGTTTTGTGTATGACCAGCGTATGTTTAATACAACAGCCATGGTAAAAAAGCAGGCCAGTATGGCCAAAGGAACCATGTAGACAGTTTCAGAGACGTAAATACTCTGTCTGACTACAGCAAGACTTCTCAAATGCTTGATATTTCAAACATGTTTTAAGTGTGTGCCAGTGTCACAAAACTGTGACAGCTTGACATCTCATGCATGACTGATTTGTGACAGAGGTGGCAGAATGGCCAAGTGCTTTAATAGGCTCTGGTTTTCCATCCCCTCTTCCCTGGAGGAAGGACATCTTTCTTCAGAGAGACATGGATTTATAGTCACAATTTTATTAATTATTCAGATGCAGTGATAATCACAGCACATGGACTTTTTGTTTTTCTGTGTCAACAGTTATACTTAATTTTTATACACATACAGAGAAATTGCAAAGTCACAGAAATGCAGCACAGAGAAATAAACGAGTCAGTCAAAAGTCAAGACAGGCTGCCGTCTGGAGCCTACGATAAGAAGATGCAACCAGTGCAGAACTCTAGTGATTTCAGTGAGATAGCACATACACGTTTTGCAAAGCAGGATTTTAAACAGGGTGGGAGAGGCTACAGTGAAAGGAAAGACATAAGGAAAAAACAAAATAGTACAACATTAGTACATCACAGAGATCACTGTAAGCTAGCACAAATCGTAAGAGAGAGGAAAACTACTATATGACAGCTACAAAAAACTTTTTTTAAAAAATATGAACTTTCCAGACAGTGAAAGTGGCAATGTAAAATCATAGTTCAAAGCACAACACATCACATCATATAAGTGCAGTTAAAGCTGCCCAGTACCTTTGGGTTATGGTTTTTAATAGAAATGGACAAGAAACTGCAGAGGAATATCCTATGCCAAAAATGTGTCATTTAATATACAGTTTTGAGATACAAATTCTGTAAACTAAGATGTGAATCTGGATTTATAATAGAGTAGCATCAAGCTGAAAGAATCCTGTCTTGATGGAGCTTTCACTAACTTTGAAAGCAAAGCAAACGCAAGGGCAATACTAACTGTCCATCATGACCCTGTTGTACTCGGCACCCTGTGAATGAAGGCTCTCAAAGCCCAGTGCCTCAGGCAGTTTGCAACATAAATAATATAAACCAGATGTTAGAAATCAATCCATGACCCACTGAAATTAACACAAGGTTTGCACTGATTTCAGTGAGACTGGATATCAGTCAGACTCTCTATGCAGTGTAAGAAAGAGATTAATAGATCTGAAGGCCAGAGGAGACAACTGTTATCCAGTCTTCTCTTCTCCATAATGCAAGATTTAGGATTTCCCTAAGTCCTTTACTTAAAATCCACTGCTATTGACCTAACACATAACTTTTAGAAAACTGTCCATTTTTATTACCTATACTTTTAACAGTTAAGAACTAACTAATTTCCTTAGGAATAGTCCTGTTTAACAAAGGTTCCCAGTTTTCGTCTTGAGATCCACAAGTGGTTAGTCCATTTAATGCATGGTGGTGTTATCTCTTTTAGCTGCTTAGTCAAAATGTTATGCTAGGTCACGTGTCATACAGATATCTACATCTATTACATTCATACAACTCCCTTGCCAACAAAATTTATAATCAGTGAAAGAGGCAACTTAGAAAGCATTGGGTACTTTTTTATCTTAAGTCCACTTTGATTGCATCCATGATAGTATCCTGCAAATCAAGAGCCAAAACTGGATTGAGCATTACAGTGACAGAAAGGCAAGCAATGAGTGGGTCAGCATTAGTTCTTTAGATGTCAAAGGCCACCTAATAATTACAGTATCTCCTGACAACCACTGATGATGTATAGCAAATCTACCAAAAGTCTTTTTCAGTCCCAGATGCCAACAATCTTTTCTGCCAAATTAAAATGGGTGCAGGAAGAAATTACCAGACAATATTTTAACCCTGCCTATGCAAGGGTTGTGATTCAGAAAGCTCTTGGGAAAATCAGTCACTTTAGCTCTCAGAGTGCCAGCAGCAACAATGTGAAGCCCTGGAGGGTTTGCCTAGGACAAATGTTACAGATGATGATATTCCAGAGCAAAGAAGAGGTGAAAAAACCCACAAAGGCTGAGATTAGAAATTGTGTGCTGTCAAAGTGAGTCAATAAAAATGAAAGTATGTCTTGATAAAGCATAAAAGATTATAACATTTCAAAATTCAGAAGAAGCTTCAAATTAATTGTGTTACATTTGATTCTGCATGAGACCATAGATCCAAATTCAGAGGATGAGCTGGCAATTCTGGGTATGTCTAAACCACACAATTGAACAGTGCAATGCTTTGTGAACTGTCTTTCAAACTGAGAAATCCAGCATGGATTCAATCAATGGCAGCTCCAATCTTTTTATCTAGCAGGGGGACTCAGTAGAAAATTCATAATAGACTTAAGTTTGTGTGTGCCTGAATGCCTGTCTTACAATGCAATGGAGGTTTAAGAGGACAGTATCATACAAAGGAAGAATACTATAGATTATTTATCATCAAGATAACATGAGAAGATTTAATTGCTCTATGTTGTGAAACAGGAAAAGCAGCCATTACTGTAAAGGACCTTGTAGCTTTCTGGTATTTTTTTCCTTTTTTTGCTCAGCCAAAGTTGCTGTGTGCATAGATCTGTAAGTTTGGGAACGGTCAACAAAATCCCCTCTGAGAGCTACTGTGTAAGTGCACGAACACACAATAACTTTGCAATACCTTTGCTGAACTTGTTTTTCAATACAAAAATAGTCTGCTCCATTCAACTTTATCATAAAATGGAGTTTTGAAGTTAGACAGTAAAGTCTCACTGCTTACATCAGTAAAGAAATCACAGGACAGCTGGGGTGTCAGGACCATCTAACCTTCTTCCATGTATGGCCTCAGCCTGAGTTGAGCACACCTGTTTCTGCAGTTTTTGAGGATGACTAAGAAAATTGCCACTGAGGGCTACTATGTAGGCACAAAACCCTGCCCTGTCCCAATGTGTGCTCCCTGATCTGGTGTGCTGTGGGGCTGCATTGGTGTTAGCATGTGTACTGCCCCTACTTTGCACAAGGGCAGGTAAGACTGAGAAGGATTTTACCCCAAACCCCTTAATTTCCAAATCAAGAGCTGCTCCTGGATTTGTTCAGGTACAGGAACTGTATCAAGACAAAGGAGATGAATTGCCAAAATCATGCAGGATCCTACTAGGAGGCCAAGGAGGGTGTTCTGCATGATGTTTAGTCCAAGTATATTCTTCTTTTATCCTTTTCTGAGACCAGACTTCATCAAGGTTTTTTAACTGCTAAAATGTTAAAAGGGAACTGTTTCATTAGAACAGGAGGAAATATTTTTTTCTAAAACCCAAAAAAAGAGCATCAAATTTGATCTAACAGCATTGTGAGTGAAATAAACAGCTTTCAGGTAGGCAGGAATGTAGAAATGCAAATCAGTTCACAGAATAAGGGATAAGAAGGTGGTTTACAAGAAGGTGGTTTACAAGAAGGGGGTCATCCCAGGAAGGGGAGAAGGCACTTAGCAACAAATAAATGTGTATACAGCTCAGGATGCCTGTGGTTTAAGAAGAAGAATTAAGGTAGAGCTTAGATGCAGTATTAGGCAAAAATATGGAAAAGATGCTAAAAGCGGTGCCAACTCTATCTCCAACCTATTCAAAGTAAAGACCTTCCATCAGATGCTGGAAGCAAAAACAGGCAGCCCTAAGGTGCGAAAGAAGATTCATTCCCACTGAGGAATGGGAAGGAAGTAAAGGAAGGGAAGGGGGGAAGGGAGGAAGGGAGGAAGGGAGGGAGGGAGGGAGGGAGGGAGGGAGGAAGGCAGGCCTAAATAATCCCTTAAGAAATGCAGTAGCATTATGGCAAGAGACTGAGAAATCATTCATTTGCAGTCCTAGTGCCCAAATAGCAGCCAGAAATGGTGCACCATACCTTCCACTGGAGTAGGGAGTCTGAACAATAACTGAATCAGGTGAGTTTGGGAGAGGCTGTGATTCACACACTCTCCATGTATAGCTGAGGCCTTGGCTCACTTATGCCCTTGAGCCTAATATTGAGGCAAAATACTCCAACCTTCCCAGCTTGCCATCCACCACCACACTCTGGATATACACCTACACCAGCACTTAAAGGAGGCCCCTGCTGTCTGTGTCTTCCACGTGTCAGTCAGGGGCATCTCAGCAGTTCAAAACTTCTAAAATGGCGGTTATTTTCCCTTTGTGTTGCCTGTGGTGCACATTTGAATTTCAAAACCACCTTTTATCCAGCTATATATAAATTACCTTTCCCTTGCCACCACCATGGTCAAAATTAAGTCTATTTGCATGTTAATATTTTTCACCTCATGGACATTTTACATTTTTTTTGCCAAAGTATTGTATCATAGATTAATATCCTGTCATTACCTTGAAACGCCTGTAGCAGCCTCAGTAACAGACTGTGTTAAAGAACTGTAGACAGGTAGTATTCAGCTTGCCCCAAGAACACCAGACCTATCATGGGAAATGAGCATGCAGAAAGCCCTACACAAGGGGTCTGGATTTCTACCAAGACTGTTATGTGATGTGTTGTTGACATGTTGGCTAATGACTAAGACTAGTCATGTTCTGGTCACAGTTTGTGAGTGTAGCAACCAGCTGTTTCATGGTACTGGCTCTCATTTTTGCTCTGTGTTACTAAATTATGTTGGAAGCAAGTTAAACATGCACTTAACTGTTACTTTTCTTTGTAAGTTGTGTGGCATGGGAGCGGAGTGAGGGCCCACTTACAAGATGAGACATTGCAGCAATCTGCTTAGTAAAATACCATGGAAATAAAGCATCACTCATGGATTTGACAACAGGCAAGGTTAAGAACTCATGCACCCCTTCCCAGAGTTATCTGCAGCAGCATCATTTCACTGTACCATGCCACATGTCACTAACACCTTGGCTCTCCAGGCAAGGGCGGTGTGGGTGACCAGAGAGGGTGGCACTACTGAGCTACTGCAACCTGCCACCATCCAGGAGGGCCCCTTTGAGGCAGTCCTCTGCTTTTCTGCGGCACAGGGCTGTGGCTTTTCTATGCAGGGTCCTGCTGGCCAGCAGATTCAGTTAACTGGCTATGCTGGGATCCTGGGTCTGGAAGCAAGCAAAGGCCTTTCAGGCAAAAAGCCTTTGGTGTTGCATGTGAGATGGTTATAGTGCTCATTGCAGGTGCTTCCCAGTGCAGATCCAGGGACACAAGAACATTCATATGTAAAAGGCAAAGGATTTGGAGGAAAATGGTGACATGGCAGGATGTCTGAAACTGATGGGGTCTTGGGCTCTAGTTTTGAGTGCAACTTGTATGATAGAGAGGACAGAGAATGGCAAACAAGGGTGTGTGTGGTAAAATGGGAGGGAAACGTGAAGGATGAAACATGTGGGAGACCTCTCTTCAGTCCAGAGCTTTGGCTTCCTTCAGTGATTTTTAGCAAAGGTTTCTTGTGGCATTGAAACAAAAGTTGACCTGGAGTGTCTGCCGAGGCAATGGCCGAGGGTGGGGATCACATATGAGCCACTAGCAATACTGCAATAAGACTAAGGAGTTAACATCTCCAAGACCACAAATCAGACCTCTGTGAATGTACATTCATTATAAGAGTAATCCTAGGCTTCTGAGCTGGGATGTCAACACTGAACAGAGTATTACTGTGTGCAGCAGTGAGGGCCATAAAAATTGGGCAGGTACCAGGATCTATGGTGCTAAGAGGTGCAGACCTTGCCCATATAACAAAATCTTCCCTCCAACAAAACCCCTCCATGACCATGGCAGCTGGCATCCATCCATCCCAACAGCCCCAAGGAAGGAGCTGGAGCCAGTTTCTTTCTTGTGACATCTTACACAGAGCAAGACAAACATGCTTTTGTATTATTAAATGACTGGAAGGCAGACATAGTATTTGCCACATTCCAGGGACCTGATGGCTATTTAGCTTTGCCCAGCTGAGATAGATTTCTATGGCTTTGCTCCTTGCCCAGAATGGTGATTATGCTGGGAGGGATGGAGGGGAATAATTTCTAGTAACACTGTTCCTGTGTATATATAAATATTCCCTGGCTGGGGCTGGCTCATCACACAAGATGGCAATCCATACTTCCCTTCCCCCTGCCTTCCCCTCCCTCCTCACATCTCTACCAGCACAGCAGATTCCAATAATAAACCCATCACTGTGAAAGCCAGGTGTCATCCAAATTCATTTGCTGCAGGGTTTGATCTATCCTGTGCTTCAAGATACAGGTTTCAGAGTATTTTATGAGATGCACTTCACGGCTTTGTATCATATAAGACATTCTGCAGCATTTTATGAGCTGCATTTTATAAAATTTTATCAAATATTATGTAGAATATTTTAGCAATAAGCCCTTTTTTAGAGGATCAGTTCCAGTACAAGCTTGCATAAATATGAAAGCTCACAGAGAAAATAGGAACAGCCTCAAAACACTGTTAACGCTTAACCTTCCAGAAGATCTTTGCTGGGCTAGTTATTCTGTGATGGAGCTTGTGCATTCACAGGGAAAGCAAAATGGGGTTTAAGTCACAGTGACTGCTTTACTATGGCTATTTAGCTTTACAAATGATGCCTTAGTTCATCCAGTATCCTGTGCATTGCAGTGTAACCCAGGCGGGATTATGGACTGAATAGCATCACCTTATTCCTCATTGGGCTCCCCTTGGCTTTCTCGAACAAGAATCATCTCTGTTTCTAGGTCTTATCAACTGCTGACATGTCCTCCATTTGGCAGACTGACTGTACAGGTGCATCTGCAGCTCTGACTCTTCTCATTGCAATTATTTATCTTCCCCAGTGCTAGGCAGAGCACATCAGGTGCTGACAGGCCCCGCACACCTGCAATCCACAACCACCTCTCCACCTTTCAGACACCCCCAATGTATCACAAGAGCTCATTACATCAGAGATCTGGGCATCAAACTGTTAATGTCTCCCAAAGGTGGGAAGATATTGAGAAGTGGCACCTGAAAACTGTGGGAATCTTTTTTGTCATGGAAATGGAACAAAACCACCTGTCATTATTTGTTAATTTTCTCAGCTTGTATCTAAACCCATGCACAGGTAAGATCCATCTCAGCTTCTCAAGGTCTAGGGAGGGAAGAGGAGGATGTCTGAAGATCTTGTTGCAGTCACATGAAAACAAGACCAGGTGCTGAGGAGCAGCAGCACTTCTCCAGTCTTTTTATGATGCTGGTCCTTTCCAAAGCCCCAGTTTCGGATCTCTGGGGCTGCGCTCCCCTGGGCTCAGCCAGCTAAGAAAAGCCTTGCTTGAGAAGCTCTGTGGTGTGGGAGTCCCTGCACACCTGCAGATGGACATCTCGGACACAGCACTTCTCCACCTGCCATGAGAGGTCACTTTCTGTACAGATCTCTGGAAGAGACAGACCAGTTCCATTTAGCAAAGTCGCTATGAAATATTAAATTTCATGTTTAATTTATAAAGTCTTTTCCCATTTGTTTAATGGAAGCTGAAAAGCTGCCATCACTGTCAAGCCCAGGAGCACTGCTGTCTTGCCAGATCTTTTTGGGTTTACAGAAAATGGCAATATTCATACTTGCATTACAGCAGCAGAAAATAAAATTGAACATGGTATTTACATTTGCAGCATGAAAATTCAGATCACTGAACGCAACATAAAAGTTATTTAAGGTCCTAATAATCTATACATGCATGCTGCTTGTGTTGTGTTGTGCCAGTTGTTTTGAAGGATGAACTCGCTTTAGAGCTCCTGCAAAGAAAAGGGAAAAAAAGCCGAAAAATAAAATCAGTATACTCCAAAAAAAATCCAAACAAAAAGAAAGCTGAACAAGAAGAAATATAAGATGTAATTTTCCTCCATTAACCAAGGAAAAAAACAAACCCAGGAACTTCAGGGCTAGTTTTTTATAATTTATTCCTAAGTAAGTTGCTTTCGGTCTTATTTTTAAAATTCCTGCTTTAGTAACTTTTTTCTCGGGTACCAGTTATTATTTCATTATGTCAATGAAAACAAGAAGAACCTCAGGTAATAAATTATTCTACTGGAAGACAATAATAAACCAGACCTTCTTCTCTAATACTGCTGTAGCAAAGGATTATGAAATACATAAGGAACACCTTAAAATAAAAGTTGCACTGTATTAACTGTATGGTTTAGTTGGTTATCGTGTTTCAAGCAAAGATCTGCTATGCTTACAGAGAATTGAGCAATTGTGAGCTTTCTTCATCTCCAAACCCCTATATATTTCGGGAGGAATTGTCTCTGAGCTAGCAGAAGTCTGAGGAAAGCATTTTGAAGAAAACTGTCTCTCATTTATTAATATAATAAAGCGAGTCTGATGGCTTCAATAAAAGAACAAACCTGGCAGCTGCCAAGCTCTTACAACCACTATTTTAAATAAAAAAGGAAGGAAAAACCCTATATATAAACTCAGCGACAAGCAGGAATCTCTAAAGTCAAGGATGAGAATGGAGTAAAAGAGGGACACACAGATACTGCGAAGGCAGGCAAGCAGGAACCCGTCACTGTTACAGACGAGGATGAGTAAGTGGTGACGTGGTTTTCACAGTACACTAATGAAGAACTAATGCAGGTTAGGTAACACAGTCATTCCAGCACATTTAGGCTTCTGTTGTTTATACTGTTCTCTATTTTATGTGAATGTTTAATCCCAACTAGGCTTTTTGATTCTACACCAGTGGTCACCAATACACATACAGTATACTTCAGGAGCAAACCTGGGTAGGTCTGCTGATTAACTAAGGTTCTTAGGAGAAACATGAGGGATGGACACCAAAAATGTCAAACCCTGCAAAATTAACAAGGTAACAAATTCTGTTCTGGAACTGGGAAATATTTCAAAGCTATGGGAAGTAAAAAATGAAGCTTTCATTCAGCAATTCTAAGATGAAAAATACATCTTAATCTTTCAGAAAGATTACATAAATAATTGCTTTAGACAGCTTTGAAGAGTCCTCTTGGCGCACTTCTACAGTTTCTGGCTTTGCAGACTTTGGTTTCGACACAGGAGAAACTCAGTCACAGATGTCAGGCTCTGCGAGTGCCAGACTCCTCTCCCACTCCAGAGACTGGACTGCTGAGAGCTCAAGCTGGAACTAGGCTCCGGCACCCTGTATTTTTGGGCACTGAAACCAACCCCGGAGCCCTGCCCTTGTTTCGAGGCAGATGCTGCCAATGGGAACCACAGTGGGCCATGTGTGATGCCTGAGGAGGCGGCCAGCAAGGAGCACCCAGCAGGGTGCTTCAAGAGCCGCACATAGTCTGAAACCCTGCCTGTCTTTGGAGGTGGGCACACACATCAGCTCGGAGCCTACAGCTCGGGAGGGAGGCTTGAGGAGCAGATCTAGCATGAAGGAGCCATCAGAGAAGATGCCCACTGAGATGCCGGGACCTCCTTGCCCTGGACCAGCCTGCAACATATAAGGCTTTGATCTTGCTCCTTTTTGTTTACTTTCCACCTATGAATCTTTAATCTTACTAGGGGATTAGGTATCTAGGAGGGCTGCTGAAGCGGACCCCACCGGGAAGTTAGGAGGAAAAACACACCAGCTCTGGATCCTCACTGGGCTCTGGGATGCTCAGTCAGGTCCATGTGCAGAAACATAGGAAGCTTTGAAGTAAATAAGCTAGGTACCCAGGGTATTTCAATAATTCAAGAATGAGGGAATTACAGAGAGGTTTTGAGTTGTAATTTTGGTTTTATGTGCCTAATCTCTGCTTAAATTCAGGTGCCTTCGAAGATTTAAAATCTGACACTAATTTGAAACCCATGGCTACAAGCTCTTTCCTTACTGTCAGCTGAAAGCAAGGGCTATGGGAAGCTGTCTGGGGAAAGGTAAATCTTTTCTATCACACTGAGCTACTGTGGATGCCAAATAGAATGAGGTAGCTTTAAAGTATTTTCCCAAGTCGGCTCAGAAAAAAGTGATTATATAGGATTTATGAACCAGCTTCTCATAAATTTAATAATGACTCACCATTTCCTCCACTTGCTAGATTGCTTAGAACTGATTTGGGTGCTCTGATAGAGCAGCATTAGTAAGAAGCGTCATGATTTAACTTGAGGTGGTATTTCATTCTCTGAAGATAGTTCACATCTATGATATCAGAATGAAGGAAAATAATGCTTGCATAACAGAAGACGTAAATATGGTATATTCAAGAAATATTTTTAAACTCCTGTTCTCAGAGCTGTTTCAAATTAATCTGGATTTCTCCCTAAACCCCGTGTGTTGTGGTTTAGCCCCAGTCAGCAACTAAGCACCACGCAGCTGCTTGCTCACTTCCCCCATCCCACTGGGATGGGGGAGAGAATTGGAAAAACAAAAGTAAGAAAACTTGTGGGTTGAGATAAGACCAGTTTAATAATAAAATAGTAAAAGTAATAATTAGAATATTAATTTTAAGAATTATTATGATTATTATTATGATGATAATAAAAATTATAAAAAATGAAAATAATGAGAGACAGAGGTGAAACCCAGGGGAAAAAACAAGTGATGCAACCGCTCACCACCTGCCAACTGATGCTGCCAGTCCTCAAGCTGAAATTGCTGCTTCCCCTGGCCAACTCCCCGCACTTAATATACTGAGCATGACATTATATGATATGGAATATCCCTCTGACCAGTTTGGACCAGCTGTCTTGGCTTGTGCCCTCTTCTCCTGGCTTCTTGTGCTCCTGCCAGGGCATGGGAAGCTGGAAAAGTCCTTGACTAGTGTAAGCACTGCTCAGCAACAACTAAAATATCTCCTCATTATCAGCACTGTTTTTAGCATAAATCCAAAACATAGCTCCATACTAGCTACTATGAAGAAAATTAACTCTGTCCCAGCCAAAACCATGACACTGTGAGAAGTCAGGAGGAGTGTCAAAATGCCCTGAGCATAGGTGACTGATTGGAAAGTCTCTTTAAGGTGAAAGAACTTAGGAAGGCATCACCTCCAAACTGTTCTGTCTGCTCACCTCATCATGTTTAGCACGTAACGCACTTCATCTGTGTCATTGGGAAAACAGGCTGTTTAGCTTTAACTGCTGCTGAAAGCTGCTAAACTGAACTGACTGACTGCACAGGAGCAGATGAGTGCTCAGACAGCTGGGTGTCTGGCTTCAACTGGGTGGAGGCTGGGAGAGCAGGAGAAACAAATAGGCTGTGATAACACCTAGTCCATCTGACCAAAGTCTAAATTCTCAGCTCCAACATTTACTGCCATGGCAACTGGACAAACGTGGGGTTCATGAAGAGGTAGAATAGCAATATAAGCAATATATCAACATACCAAGGTTTTATTGAAAATAATTTAAAAAGGAATCATCATTACTAGGAAAGAAGAAAAAACTACTTCTGTTCCTGACCAAGTATTATGTTGGAGGGTAAACACCCTGAATCCCACTGGGCTGGCCTTCAACCACTGAAAAAAGCCTTTTTTATAAACACCTTCTTTCAAACTTAGTATCAATGGAATATGTTGGCACAGTTCAAAATACACACGTGAAATTTGAGTTCTACTGTGAAACATATTGTGGAAGAATGACCTGGTACATTTGCATGTGTGTTGTCTTTCATTAATTCAACATTAGATTCAATACATGAAATTACTGTCTATACCTTCATTTGTAATAAAAACACAGCCTGAATATTAGTGTCTGTTGATATGGTGTTAAAGAATCCACGGGCTCTTCTGTAAGTACCCTCACATGTGATCAAAACAAGTCAGAACATAGCAAACTGCGTTCTTCATTGGAAACAAAAATACAAGTATGTTATCACACAACTATGCCTCATGGGAACAGCTCTCTTAAATTGAAAGTAAATATGTGAGAAGAGTTTTAAATTTTAAAATCTATCACATTAATATAAAAAAAATTTTGTTATTCTCTGAATAGCTGTTGTATGAGCAGACTCATACAGAGAGGAGCAGGAAGACTAAAAATTTTCCTTTATTTGTTAGAGAACCTTGGCCACATGTCATGTCAAGAAATATTTTTCTCTGTTTTACATCTTAAAACAAGCTTTTCTGGGACCATCTTATTATTGAACGAATAATTTTGGCTGCAAAGTCTCACTGTATAGAATATGTGCATCATCACTGTTTGGGGCATTATGAACGTTGTGTGAGTAGTGCTAATACAATAAAAGAGAAACCACGATGCATTACTAGCTTCATAAGGTGTGGGATTTACCAGTGGATTCAGTCGGTGTTTTGCCTTTCTCCTTGGAAAGCTGTAGGTGAAAGGAAACTTACTCATAACTACTAATCAAAACTCTAGCCAGGAGCTGGTTTCTAAATGAGCTTAGGTGAGATGGTGTTGCCTGTTAAGAGTTGAGATTTCAAGTGTTGCTTTTTTTTCCTTGAAAAACTGCTATGGATGGTCTGCCTTCCTTTGCTTTGTTTTAGATTCATTTTCTACTTTTTCCTTCCACATCCTCAGAAAGAAAGGACCTCTTTTTCTTTTCAATGCTCACATTTTCTCGTATTCCTCCATAATTTGGCATCTTCTAAAATTCATCAGCTCACAGCTCAAGGTCGCCCCCAGATTTGCCTGTGTTGGCCCTCATGCCTCCAGCTCTGTGTGCTCTGTCAGGGCTACCCCAGAGCACTGCGTGGCTGGAGATGCTGGGAGGAGACCCCTACACACCGTGGCCACCACTACAGACTCTTCCATCACTTATGAGCGAAATCTTGGCTAAGTTGCAAATGACAGAGCTCCACGTTAGACTTGCCCTTCTACTTTATCTCAGTCTATTTGCCATATGTCATGTCAAATTTTATGCTTCAGAAAAAATAAAAAGTTCATTGCAAAAACTACAGCAACAAAAAACTAGGGAACAGCCCTACAAAAAACAGAGTACACAACTCGTTGTGTATCAACAAAAGGGGAGAAAACATGTCAGTAAAGAAAACAGGTTATGTTTTCAGGGTCACAAAGGAATTGCTACATGCAATCAAGAGTGAAAAACCTTTCAAGTTTTGAAAAAACATCTTATAATTTCATTTCTCAGATATGACAAAGTCCTGGCCTGCAGCCATCACTAAAGGTTTAAAACTTTTCTGAAGGAAAAGGACATTAGCTGCAGCACTGTTGTTGTGGTTTAATGCCAGCCAGCAACTAAGGCCCACCCAGCAGCTCGCTCACTCCCCTGCCATGGGATGAGGGAGAAAATTGGAAAAGTGAGAAAACTCGGGGTTGAGATAAAGACAGTTTAATAAGCAAAGCAAACCAAGGCATTAATTCCCTGCTTCCCATGGGCAGGCAGGTGTTCAGCCATCTCCAGGAAAGCAGGGCTCCATCACACGTAACGGTTACTTGGGAAGACAAACGCCATCACTCCAAATGTCCCCCCTTCCTTCTTCTTCCCCCAGCTTTATATGCTGAGCATGACGTCATATGGTGTGGAATATCCCTTGGGTCGGTTGGGGTCAGCTGTCCCAGCTGTGTCCCCTCCCAGCTTCTTGTGTACCCCCAGCCTGCTCACTGGTGGGGTGGGGTGAGAAGCAGAAACGGCCTTGACCCTGTGTAAGCACTGCTCAGCAGTAACTAAAACATCCCTGTGTTATCAACACTGTTTTCCGCACAAATCCATAGCACAGCTCCATACAAGCTACTGTGAAGAGAATTAACTCTATCCCAGCCAAAACCAGCACAACTGTATCATCCCAAAGCACAGCGCATGTCTACCATTCCATAACGTCTCCGGCATTTTGGTCTGGAAAACCTAATTTTCACTCTGTGTGAGGACCCCAAAGAGAGCTTTTTTCTTTATTTTGCTCTCTCTCCTATGCTAAAAAAACCCCCAATGGTTTCAGCAATTTGGCTGTCATTGTGCTTTCATTTTCCATGAGTATCTTCTGATCCATACTAGATGTGTGACCCAGCACAGTGTTATGTGAGCATTTTAACTTTTTATTAAGTTCAGAGCTGCCATATCCCTCTTGTCAGAACTACTTCCATTCTCCAGGTGGTTTATTCAGGGTGGAAGCTGGCCACAGAGAAAAGTGCATAGTGTTATTGGATCCCAGTGGATCCTCCTGAGCCCTGTGCCCATTGCTGCTTGACAGCATCAATCAACAACACCTCACCACTTCTCTCAGTTTTTCTGTTATTCACAAATCCCTTGTATCAGAGTGCCTTACACTAAAACAAAACGCAGGGTTTACAGTCTGCGATTATCTACCCAGACCTGGAAGGTATTGGGATGAATGGGAGGGCTGTAAAGTTCTTTCCTGTAACACTGGGCTCTGTTAGTTTCTCTCATCTGCCTCCACCCCAACCGTTTTCCTCTGTAAATTCTCCTTGAATCCCTTCCTTTTCCAACAGAAGACCTATTGGGAAAGGCTGTTTGAGGAAAAAGAGAAGAATGAAAATCGGTGAGAAATTAATCTTTGCATTCATTAATTTTCTTGTTACAAAAGAATATGAACAGTTGCATTTAAGCTGGTTTTATCTGTAATCTTAGCAATTCCATCTACTCATTATGCTTGTAAGATCACATGAAGAATATTGCATTAAATTCATTACCAGGCAAGTATAGAAAAATTGGAGGAAGAGTAACAAAAAAGGGTTAGTGCACAACAGTGATTTATTTATGAAGAAAGATTAATAGCTAAACTCAGGAGCCCAGCTGAAAGGAAATAATTGGAAAGGCTCTCAAAGGACCCTCTGGAAACAGGCTCAAACCTCAGACTCTGGAAATCTGTACTTATTTTTATTTAGTCCTTGTTCAAGAAAAGCTCCAGTTAAAAATTAAACGGGGGAAAGTGGCTACAAATATTTTCCAGATCTGAGTATCAAGCACGGCATCATATAGCTAATGTGAGCAGTGGCCTTTGGCAGCAAACAGCTGGAAAGTAGAACTGTATGCAGGTAAATGACTTCTCTTGGGAAGCTTTAGTGGCTACCCCTGAACCAGACAAGAAAGCAGCGAGGATCTGTTCTTCAGTCCTCAAGCTGAACTGCAAGAAGGGGGAGAAATGCTCACAGGGCCTGGGCATCTTCTGGGTTGGTGCTTGTTGGCCTAGGCCAAAATGTGCCAGGGTGCCCACAGCTGCACACAGCGTGGACAGTGGCACCCCTCTGCTTCAGCCCCTTCTCCGGCCCAGTTTAGTTTGCAAATATAGATGCAAACTGGGTCCAGAATCATGTCACATGTTATCATACTGCTGTCAGTGGGGTGACATTCTGCTTAGAAAAATTAAAAAAACAAAAAACAACATTAAGCACAGAACACACTAAAGTCTTCAGGCAGGCACATACTAAAGTCTTCAGTCAAATCCTGAGGGAACCTCCCCTTTCCCATTTATTCCTCCCTGTTATCAAACAAATAATCTTGAAAAGCAAAGATGAGCAAGTACAGAACAGTATTTAAAACATATTTACTGAGATCCTTTTGTTTTACGGTCTCAAAAGACAGAGAATTTCCCTTTCTTTTTGATTTTGAGTTTATTTGCAGCAGGCTGGCAAACTTGGTGAGGAGGACTTTAAACTGAGGAACCTGGCGGGAGGAGGACAAAATAGCAATGCTAATGCCACCACACACAATGGGGGGAATAAGACAGGACAACCTGAGCAGTGATAAAGGTGCCATGGTGGCCTCATGCGATGGCAACCAGCAGACCAACCACCTCAAGGGTTTGCTTGGCTGTAGTGAGTCCTCGTACAACCCTCCGGGGAAACCTGTGTGCTCAAGCACCTTTCTGAAATGCCTGTATACCAATGCACGCAGCATGGAGAATAAACAGGAGGAACTAGAGATCTGTGTGCAGGGCCATGATCTCATTGCAATCACAGAGACAAGGTGGGATAGCTCACATGACTGGAGTGTGGTAATGGATGGCTACAGGCTTTTCAGGAAAGACAGACCAGCAAGGCGAGGTGGGGGAGTTGCTCTTTATGTGAGGGAGCAACTGGAATGCATCGAGCTCTGCCTTGGAGTGGAAGGAGAACAGGTTGAGAGCTTGTGGGTAAAAATTAAGGGACAGCCAAATATGGGTGATACTGTTGTGGGCATTTGCTACAGGCCACCTGATCAAGAAGAGGAAGTTGATGAAGCCTTCTACAGACAGCTGGAAGTAGCCTTGCAATCACAGGCCCTGGTCCTCATGGGGGACTTCAACCACCCTGATATTTGCTGGAAAAGCAACACGGTGAGCCATGCACGATCCAGAAGGTCCCTACAGAGCATCAAGGACAACTTTTTGATGCAAGTGGTGGAGGAGCCAATGAGGCGAGATGTGCTGCTCAACCTTATCCTAACAAACAAGGAAGGGCTGGTTGAGGATGTCAGTGTTGGGTGTAGCCTTGGCTGCAGTGACCATGAGACGGTTGAGTTTAGGATACTGTGAGGTAGAAGCAGGGCTATGAGTTGGGTTACAACCTTGGACTTCAAGAGGGCCAACTTTGGCCTCTTCAAAGACCTGCTAGGAGGAATCCCATGGGCTAGGGCTCTGGAAGGCAGGGGGGTACAAGAGAGCTGGACAGTATTCCAGGACCACTTCCTCCAAGCTCAAGATCGGTGCATCCCCAGGAGGAAGAAGTCAGGCCAGGAGACCTGCATGGATGACCAAAGAGCTTCTGGAGAAACTCAAATGGAAGAAGGAGGTTCACAGTATGTGGAAAAAGGGACTGGCCACTTGGGAGGAATATAGGAATGTTGTCAGGGTGTGCAGAGATATGATGAGGAAGGCCAAGGCCCTCTTGGAATTAAATCTGGCAATGCATGTCAAAGATAACATGAAGGGCTTCTTCAAATACATCAGCAGTAAAAGGAAGACTGGGGATACAGCCGGCCCACTGCTGAACGAGGAAGGGGCCCTGGTAATGCAGGATGCAGAGAAGGCGGAGTTACTGAATGCCTTTTTTGCCTCGGTCTTTACTGCTAAGGCTGGCCCTCGGGCAACTCAGCCCCCAGAGGAGAGAGGGCAAACTGGGACAAAGGAAGACTTACCATTGGTTGAGAAAGACTGGGTCAGAGATCACCTACGCAAACTGGATCCTCGCAAATCCATGGGCCCTGATGGGATGCACCTGCGAGTGCTGAGGGAGCTGGCAGATGTTCTTGCTGAGCCACTCTCTGTCATCTTTGAAAGGTCATGCAGGACAGGAGAGGTGCCCGAGGACTGGAGGACAGCAAATGTCACTCCTATCTTCAAAAAGGGCAAGAAGGAGGACCTGGGGAACTATAGGCCAGTCAGCCTCACCTCCATCCCCAGAAAGGTGATGGAGCAGTTCATCCTGGAGGTCATCTCCAGGCATGTAGAGGACAAGAAGGTTATCAGAAGTAGTCAACATGGATTCACCAAGGGGACATCATGCTTGACCAACCTGATAGCCTTCTACGATGGTGTGACTGGCTGGGACGATGAAGGGAAAGCAGTAGATGTTGTCTATCTCAACCTCAGTAAGGCGTTCAACACTGTCTCCCATAGCCTCCTCACAGGCAAGCTAAGGAAGTGTGGGTTGGATGAGTGGACAGTGAGGTGGATTGGTAACTGGCTCAACAACAGAACTCAGAGGGTTGTGATCAGTGGAGCAGAGTCTGGATGGAGGCCTGTAACCAGCGGTGTTCCCCAGGGGTCTGTCTGGGTCCAGTCTTGTTCAACATATTCATGAATGACCTGGATGATGGGATAGAGTGTAACCTCAGCAAGTTTGCAGATGATACCAAGCTGGGAGGAGTGGCTGATACACCAGAAGGCTGTGCTGCCATCCAATGAGACCTGGACAGGCTGGAGAGCTGGGCCCAGGGGAACCTGATGAAATTCAACAAGAGCAAGTGCAAGGTCCTGCACCTGGGGAGGAACAACCCCATGCACTGGTACAGGCTGGGGGCTGACCTGCTGGAAAGCAACTCTGCTGAGAGGGACCTGGGAGTGCTGGTAGGCAACGAGGTGACCATGAGCCAGCAATGTGCCCTTGTGGCCAAGAAGGCCAACAGTATCCTGGGATGCATTAAAAGGAGTGTGGCCAGCAGATCAAGAGAGGTTATGCTCCCCCTCTGCTCTGCTCTAGTGAGGCCACATTTAGAATAGTGTCTAGTGTTGGGCCCCCAAGTTTAAGAAGGATGTGGAATTCCTTGAGCAAGTCCAGCGGAGAGCTACGAAGATGATCAGGGGTCTGGAGCATCTCCCATATGAGAAAAGGCTGAGACACCTGGGTTTATTCAGCCTGGAGAAGAGGAGACTGAGGGGGATTTCATAAATACCTATAAACATCTAAAGGGTGGGTGTCAGGATGATGGGACTAGGCTCTTTTAATTAGTGCCCAATGACAGGACAAGGGGCAATGGGCACAAGTTAGAACACAGGAAGTTCCACCTCAATATGAGAAAAAACTTCTTTCCTGTGAGGGTGACAGAGCAGTGGAATGGGCTGCCCAGGGAGGTTGTGGAGTCTCTTTCCCTGGAGACATTCAAAACCCGCCTGGATGCATTCCTGTGCCCCCTGCTCTGGGTGTCCCTGCTCAAGCAGGGCGGTTGGACAAGATGATGTCCTGAGGTTCCTTCCAACCCCTACCGTTCTGTGATTGTGTGATTCTGTGATCTTTGCTGTTTGGTTCACCCGAAATGTAGAGATTACACTATTACAGAACAACATAGTTATAAACATAAACGAACAGTTTGGATTGCAAAAATGCAGACTTCTGCAATTCACAAATTATTTCTCCTCCAAACCATTAATTGTGACAGGATGCTGGGGGGAAAAAAAGGCAAACCAAAATATTATACTATGGTCATTATAGTTACCCAAACTTCCATTACAAATAGCACTGGGAGTTTTCAGGAATTTCATAGGAAGGCTGGTCTTTGATTTTCTGGTGCGGGTTTTTTCTGTTTTCTTTAGCCTTTTCTTTAATGGAACACATTGGGATAATGTAGTCTTTTCTTTCTTCTTCTTCTTATATAAGCCACCAAGAAATAGGCTGTTTTAGAAAAAGCACTGCAAAGTATTATCTACTACAAAACACTGTTAAGGGAGGTTTTATCTGTTCCCAGAGAATTATATAACAGTTCTGGATTTCCCTCCTGAGGGATACAAACCTGTAAGCATGATATGGAGCCTGGTGAATGAATGTAATATATTCACGTAGAACTCTCTGTACACATACATTTAATTATAAAAAAGTTTTACCTTTTTTTAAGTCCATAGCAGCCATTCTGTCCAGTAAGTTTTTTGTGTTGGGGCTGCTTTTTGCTCCCTCAGACACAGAAAAGAAACTTGTAACATCATTTTTTTTAGTGCCTTGCAACACTGTGGTGAAGTTAAAGCGACCCTGGCCCTACAGATGAGGTCACCATTCTGTAAGGGGAAAGATATGCCAGATCTGCAAACATTTTGAGTCTTGGGAAGAAAGAAGAATGAAAGCTCTCTTCCTGCTACCAGTTTTTTTGGGCAGATAGTCTTGTAACACCAAAGAAAGTATTTTTTAATTTGCTTTTGAAAATGAATCTATCGTGCCTTTGAATAGGAAATAAATGGCCATAAAGAACACTGCCTATAAGAAAGGCAGGTAAGGGCTTGTCAGAGCATATTTAATATCTGTTTTCTTGACAACCTTGAGACTAGAAACTTCCTGACTCTTAAAAGTAAGACTAAAGTTGCTATAATAACAAGTTTCCGAGATCTTACACAAAAGAAGAAAATTCTTACCTAATCTCAGCACACTCACCACAAAAATAACACTCTGATTAACAACCCCTAGGAATGCCAGACCTATGTAATATTCATAGGCCCTTGAATCAAGTTCATCTCTCTTGTGTCTGATCAAGAGATAATGCTATTGTCTGGCAACCACGCTGTACTTAGCATTTTGTTGCAGCACAAGCTGATGTTGCTGTGTCATATGGCAAAGACCTTTTAGACAGCTTGAGGAAATTTAGGATGGCTGCATTAATGCCAAAGAAGAAGATAGGTGGCCTTATGCTACACACTGCATTAGGTTCTTAAAAGTGTTACTAGCCTGGGTGTGTGAAGAGCATAAACGTACACAAGAAGGGTTTGGTTATATCCAATCATAGTTGAGCATTTGCTATTTGGCATGGCAATTCTGGTTTCTACGTTAAATACCAGGTACTCTGAGGGAACAGTGAAACAGCTTCTGTCTTATGTTTCTTACAGACAAAAGAATGAGAGGGTGCTGAGGCACCACACAAAGCTATGAAACAAGAGCCAATAGCCAAGGCACAAAAAAAGGTATCACTGAACTTTTTTAAAAGGGATTTAATTGTGAAGGGCTACATAGAGGACCATATAGGCTATATAGAGGACAATAAGCTTTATGACATTACCAAACATGTTTGTTTGTTCTCTACTTTTTTAGAAACAGGTCTTTTTAAGTAGGATTTTTTGACATCTCTTTCAAACTATTTGCTCTGCACACTGCATCAAGGCTTCATCAGTCTTTGTGGATAATGAAAAGGTTGTGTTTGTTTTTAGATTCTTCTGAAGCTTTAATAGGGAGCAGTCCCATGTCAGAACTTTGAATTAAAAGCAAAAACTTGTCTTGCTTCCTAAAGCTCTGATAATGCCAAGCATGTTTTCCAAGCAGAGTTCAACATTACTGTTAATGCTATAGTTTCTATCGGCAGAGTTCCAAGTCAAATCTCTACATCTGGCTGACCAGGGGAATCTATCCTACAACTCGCAAGTTTTCAGAAAGCCCCCCTTCTAGACATTTATTAATTATGCTGTACCTTTTTTTTTTTTAATGTTTACATACATCCCAAGCTCTGCTAGTTCGATATTTAATAAAGCCTTTGAGACATATATATGTCATTCATGGCATGTTTGACATCTTCTGTAATCCATTGTCTGCGGAAAAAAACCAATGTCTGTGGAATTATCACTTTCTGCCTTATCTATAGAAATGTCATCCAGCTGTGAAGAGGTTTCACATGAGAAACTCTGGTAAGTAGCAGTTTTAATTTATCTGCAGTCAATTTACAGCTGCTTTTCACTAGCCACCACCCTCCAATAGCTTCTGTATGTTGGCACCAGCTTATGGGATCCCTAGTTTTCCAAAACCACCATCCTCTAACATTAGGCCATACTGGTGGTAGCTGACAACTCCTGGGCCTCATGTCGTCTTCCAGGAAGCTCATTACTAGCAGTAAGGAGAGCTCACTGTCATTCAGGTCCAGCACTTGAATTTAGCATCTCGAAAGGCAGCTAGGCTGGGTTGCTGTTGTCCATAATTTCCTTTCCTTAAAAGTATTGTTGTGGAGATGATTCCTCTATGGCGCCCTGAAAGATCACAGTGAAAAAATGAAACCCTTCTATCTCAAGAAGAATGAAAGTTTAAACCTCTTTCGCTACTCCTGCCTCCTGCTGCGCTCGATACATCACCTAATTTCATGCACTGAGGGCTTCCAGTTGATGATCCTGGATGGCAAACTCAGACTTTTGGAGCTCAGCAGACAGGAACCTCTTGAATCGCAGCAGAGTATCAGGGAGCAATGCATATCCAAATGAATCTGAGGCTGGGGGATCCCGCCCTGATCCTAGGCAGATTCAAAGATGAGCTGCTAGCCATCTCTTCAGAGGTGATGTCTGGCACGGGGCAACACTAAGAAATGTAGCAAGTCTCACTTAATTCTGGAGGCTGGCATTAATATAACCCTCCTCTGTATAAATGGTACCTGCCAGAATGTTCTGAAAATTGTTTTCAGAGTAGGATTTCAAAAACCCATTTAAAAGGTTTATGTGTGCGTACTTTTTATTAAGTGAAAACCTGCTACTGTGTGTCAAGACACAAAGCAGTGAGAGACAGTGCGAATGATCTCTCCTTGTTCAGTGTGACTACTAGCTTTTTAGGGCTTTGGATTTTTTTTGCACTGAATGCAGCAATATTGAGTTCAAATTTATAAATGGATTTTTCCCCATAGACAGAGGAGTAATAAATTCTTTACTGTCGTGTCAGGTTATACTCTAAGAGTCACAAATTATCATGCCAGTGATATTATGGTGCATTAGAAGGTAAAATCATAGGGTTGTTAAAGTGTGTTTTCTTTTTCTTGTACATTCTTGGTTTTTGAGGTGGAATTTAAAGTGAGACATGATGGAGAAAAAGGTAGTCCCCAAAGCTGTTTTAAGATTTCAAAGTATTTTTCAAACTATGATTTAAAACCTTCATGACAGAGTAATTTTTGACTGAATCTCCTGGCCTTGTGCTCATCTGTTTTTTAATGCTTAACAATCTTTTCTTGCACATACGTGTTGCAAATGTCTAAATCTAAGCAACTGCTCATTTATTTTTATATTTTTCACTCTTGCAATATGACTTTCATGGATGGAATCCTTCTTACATCAGAGTTAATAATTTTACTATTGACTTCATAAAATCAAAGACTTACTTTAGCTTCTATTCTCTAACTGCACGGCCAGCAGTATTGAGTAAGGGGAGGAAAGAGAAGCAAGCAGGTGAGAACCTCAAACTTGGCTAGACTGTGGAGATGAGCAAATCATTTGGAGTCAAATTTTCGAAAGGATCCTCTCAGTGCTGGACCACCTAGCTCTAGAAACCCGTCTTACTCCACCTCAGCAGCAAATAGTCACATTTTTGAAAATCAAGGCTTACCTATTTAAAGCTGGGCACACAGAAAGCCACTCATAATCAGGATGCATCTAACCCTCAGTATCTGTTCCTCAGTCTCTACAAAATAGAGTATTTCCTTAATTGAATGACAAAGAAGAATGGAAATGTAAGACACCATACAGGAATTCAGCTTGTATAGTACGGACTGTAGAAAGACAAGGAAATTCCAGGCTCATGCTTGCTGTATATGGTATTAAATTTGTATTTTCAGAATAGACTGGGGCCCTCAGACATCCAGTTTCACTTACACAAATACACAGTTAAATGTGAAATGATGTTTCATAATAAAAAAGTATCTTAAAGCACTGATTCAAATGTATTGCTGCATAACACCGTTAAGCACTTCAGTAAGCTAATGCTTTAAATTTTTTGAATTAACATGAATGTCTCTGTCCCCTTCTTGTCTCACTTTTATAAGCCATGTGTTTTCAGCCTGCCACGTAAAGGAGTTATTTCATTATCTGTGAATTAAGCTGGAGAAAGAATACCATTATTTAAGTTAACTCACACAAGAACTGAAAACATCTATTTCAAAGCTCTATATTTGCACGAGACTTGGATGGTTTTATGGTTTCAAAAACCATAAAAATTTTATTTACATACCTTTGCCTTTTTATAGATATTACTTGACACAGTAATGTAGGTATTCCCAGAAATGGGGAAGTGTCAGAGAACCACGCCAGGACAAGGGGATAGTCCATGCTCCTGTGTGTGATTGAGCTGAAGGCCCCTCAGTTTTGTAAGGAGGAAGCTGGCAAAAAGAGAGCCAATCTTTGCAGGGTAGTCCTGAAACAATGTGGTAAAGGATCAGGTCTCTTTTAGCTTAGACCAAAAAGAAATGTTGTATAATGATCTATTTTATTATATATATATTTTTTCTAAACATACTTACAAAGAACATTTGCTGCTGTTTTGAAGGGTGTGCCTATGCTGCTGACAGCTTCTCAGAAGCCTGGCAAAACAGCTGCTGCTGTGCCTAGACTGGTTCATTATATTTAGAGTAATAGTGGGCATTTCTAGGTTGCACTTTGGTCTGGAGTGCAAAAACACCCAGTTATTTAATTTCAAATGGAAGAATCCACCAGCCTTTTCACCAGCACCTACTGCTTTTGCCTCTCCTTTAACCTGCGTGCCAGGTCTCTGAAGTGGCAGCAAGACATCCATAGTGGGCTCCAGTTTAGGTAGTGTGACATCAATCCAAAGCAAACCAAAGGAGAAACTGGAAGAAAATACAGTTAAAAAATTAAATGGGGCAAATGAAAACACTAGGGTCAGCAAAATGAATTTTTTTTTTTTAAATAAACCTTATCAAACAAACTCGATTTAATTCTTTGATGAAAATATATACTAGCTGATAGGGGTGAACATGCAGAAATACAAGTATGTGACATTTTGTTAAAAAAATAGAGCTACATAATAACATGGTAAATATTAACCTGTTGACTACTAACCAATGAAAACCAGTTTAAAACAGATCCTAGAAATACTTGCTTTCATCACTGAAGAGCAGGATTTCTGGTGGGCTTCAGGTTGTTTAGTCTAGAGAAGAGGAGGCTGAGGGAAGACCTTATCGCTCTCTGCAACTACTTGAAAGGAGGCTGTAGTGATGTGGGTGTTGGTCTCTTCTCCCATATTGCTAGCGATAGAACAAGAGGAAACGGCTTCAGGCTGCGTCAGGGGAGGTTTAGATTGGATATTAGGAAAAAATTTCTTTACTGCAAGAGTGGTCAGGCATTGGAACAGGCTGCCCAGAGAGGTGGTGGAGTCACCATCCCTGGAGGTATTTAAAAGATGTGTAGACGTGGCACTTCAGGGCATGGTTTAGGAGGCATGGTGGTGTTGGGTTGATGGTTGGACTTGATGATCCTAGAGGTCTTTTCCAACCTTAATGATTCTGTGATGCTATGATATGGCTTGGTATTTTTATTGATGAGCTGCAAGAAAACTTGATGAAGTTCAGAAAAGGCAAAGATCTGCAGTGTTGAGCAAAAGCAAAGGCTAAGCAGCTACATGCATTGCCCGGGGTTATGATACAGGGAAGTATGGGTGGTTTTAAATGAGGATCTGGAAAACAATTTGTACATAATATTATATGACTGGGGGGGGTGTGTGTGGGTGTGTGTGTGGGTGTGTGTGTGGGTTAGCTGGGTGAAATATAATAGGATATATTGGAAATCTGATTTTATGATTTGATGGTTTTGTGATTGGGGTCATGTAAAGATGCAAAATTATCACCTGATTTATTAAAAAACGCACTGTTTCTGCAGTAGGGTACCAATGTACCAACGATGGTGGGGGTCTGGGCTCAGTCCTGCCACGACCCGCGCGTGTCTCTCCCGCCCGAGCGGTCACAGCGCGAACACCAGCTCCCCCCACGCCGGGCCCGGCCGCCGTCCTTGTGCGTGGCCTCAGGGCAACCCGCGGGTCCCAAGCCCGCACGGCCGCCTCAGGCCGCCCCCCCACGCCGCCGGGAGGGGAACGGGGGCGGCGCGGCCACCGCCGACACCCGGCCGGGGCCCACAGCGCGACACCACGCAGAACTCGTCTCCCCCCCACCCCGCGCAGCGTCCCCACGGACTCGCCGTTCCCACTCGACGTCTCCTTCCGCAGTGGGCGGAGGGATCCCACGGGGCGGGCGGCGCGGAACTGTAGCGGAATGGCGGTGTGTGGGCAGCGGCGGCAGGCGGTGGTGGAGCTGTGGGGGGTGTTGCTGCCTCCGCGGCCGGCGGCGGGCTCGGAGGAGGAGACCGAGGAGGAGGCCGAGGAGGAACAGCACTTGGCGGAGGCCGCGCTTCTGGAGGCTTCCGGGCCGGAGCTGGAGGCCGCGCTGCCTCCGCGCCGAGCCGGTGAGGGGCGGCGGGAGCGGAGCGGGACCGGGACCGGGACGGGGCGGGCGGCCTCCAGCGTCCTCTGCCCGCGGCCTCCCTCGGAGGCGCGTTTGGGCTCGGCCCGGGGCGCTGCTTGTTTGAAACGAGCGAGCTGGGGCCGGCGGGGCGGCCCCGGCCCCGGCCCTGGCCCCGTTCGGCCGCTGTGCGTGACAGCCTTCCCGCCGGCGTCGGGAGGCGCCTGCCTACTCGTGTCGTGTGTTCAAGTAAACGAAACCGAAACTCGCGCCTTCCCCGGTTACCGAGTTCATGACAAGTAAAGGGAAAATGACCCGAAGTGTGTGATAAATCTCGTGCAGGTAGTGTAAGCGCAGTACAATTCCCGCTTTCCTATGGCCACAGCAAGAAAACATGAAGTTTTTCCATTCAAGTTAACTTTACACAAAAGATGCATTTTGTTTTTTCCTTTTATGACATATAAGACTGTTACTTGACCTTAATGATTCCTTGCCTTCTATTTAGTGCTTAGAAGAGCAGCTGACTTTGGATCAACTTGTGCCTGGTGGGAATATTTTCTCCAAAACCTGTTTTAAATACGGATAAATTTTGCTAAATAACAAGGGGAAAATAAACGGATGAGTTGTTGTAGACCTAAATGCTGCTGGTACTCTGGTTTAGTGAGACGATCCTGTTAAAGCAGGTGTTCGCTTAGTTCTGGTCATAGCGTTTAGTCCCCAGTCCTGGATTGAGGAACAATGTGTTAATTTTTGTGAGGGAAAGAGGAGGCAAAACTAGTCATACAAAATGTTAAGAGTTTATTATATTAATTGCAGTTAATGAAGTTGTTATATTAGTAACTTTATATTACAGTTTTGGTGGTTTCAGTTACAGGAGGTATTCGGTATATGCATATATCCGAAGAGCATGCTGGCACCATGATGAAACACTTCGTGGCAAAACCTTGAAATTGAATTGCAAACTTGACTCGATGTAGACGGTGTAATATTAAACCATATGCCAGTGTGTTTAGTTGGCTTAATAACTATTCATATGCAAGTTTAATTTTGTAGTTCTGATACTTAGAGAAGCAGTTTTAGTGCTTGTTTCTGGGGATGGTTTTGCTTTTGTTTTTAAATGCTACTGGAAAGACTGACATCAGGAAGTTTATGAAAACCCCTGTTCTACTACTGCAACTTATACAAAAGACAAAAGTAAGCTTTGAACGAGCAAAACTCGTAATCAAACCAGACTTTTAATCTTTATGACTGATTTAATGAATATCTATTAACAGTGGTTTTCTTTTTCTTTTTAATGATTCAGTTGTTATACAAGAAGAGAACTCCAAAAAGGAGTATGAAGTAGTTGGACGTTTTCCATTAATTGACCCTTGGTGGAGAGTTAATGTTAAAGCTAAAAAATTGGGGTCGAAGTACTTTGTGCAAGGATATCCGTCATATTTTCTGCGGACTGATATAGAAGAAAACAACCGACAAGTCTTTTCACTCTTTCTTAAGGAATGTGCTGTTCCTGAGGATTTTAAAGAAAAGTTTTTTACTTGGCTTCCTATGGAGTCTAGGCTGAGTTTTAGAAATCTTGAAGAAAAATTGAAACAGTTCCAAGTTTCACACTTAAGGACAGGGAAGAAACAAAGGGACACCAAGGATTATGACATCTTCTACTATGTTTCGAAATCATGTAGGTATATCCTGTGCGATTTTGGTTGTTTTATAAGCTAATGAGTTTTATCTCGGATACTGTGTTTAAGTTAATGTGTCTTCATACGAAGTGTATATTCAAATGAATTTCAACATGCAAAGATTCTTTTTTTTAAAAAATTTGCGGACAGTGGGACAGCTGACCAGTTAAAGATAGGCGTACAGTTGGAAACAGATAAGGAATTTCCTGAACCTGTAGGTTGACTAAGCAGAATTGTCTGTGCTAGGGATGCAAAGACAGTGGTGCTGGCTTCCTATAGTTTATTCAAATACAACAACGCTTATTTAAAAATGGGTTCAGCACTGCGTACACATCATGGTGTAGCTTTTTAGGACAAATACGTGTTTGGAAATAGTATAGCTGCTTCTTTGTAGTGCAGGGGAACAGCGAATGAGCTCAGTGTAGTCCAAATCAGCTGCACTGAAGAGGCTGTCTAAGTGTATTTGAATCCTGCCCATCAGCAGAACCTAGATACAGCTGGGGAGCAGAGTGCGGAAACCATGGAGTTGTCCCCACATCGAGATGGTTCAGGACTGCTGAGGATCCTGTTGCAGACTCTGTTGGTGTGCCTACGTGAATGTTAGAGACTAGGTCAAAAGTTTGCATTTGAAGCAGACATCCCTCTTGTCCCCATGGTGGTGCAGTCTCTGAGAGTATTGACTGTATTCCTGCTGGCTGAAACCCAAAAGGTGTGTTCCAGTTGCATACCTAAGATGCTCTAACCCCTAATGGGCATGCAGTCTGCGGGGCCAGAATGTAACTGGTCTGAAGCCAAACACTGAAATACGGGAAGACAAGACGTATGGGATGTGTCTTCAGCCCTAGCTCTTATTTTGCTCTGATGATCGGCTTCCATTATGCCACATTCCGGATGTGGACATAGGCAGTCGGGGGTTGATGCTGTATAAAGCCTCTTAGGCGTCAGTGCCGTGGGATTCAGTACTCTGAAATGGATGAGGTCTTTTAAATTCACAATAAATGTGCATAAATCTGTACAGACAGGTGGGTCTGTCTACAAAGTCTTCCAGTACCTGGTTGACTGGACAGTGGCAGGTCAAAAGGTGGAGGTGGCTGTTTTGGAGGTCAGATCCTGTCTGACAGGAGAGTTCATAGCTTCTGCTACACTTTACCCCAAGTCACAAGTGTAAGGAGAGGAGAATTTTCACA
This sequence comes from Phalacrocorax aristotelis, assembly GCF_949628215.1. NCBI lineage: Eukaryota > Metazoa > Chordata > Aves > Suliformes > Phalacrocoracidae > Phalacrocorax > Phalacrocorax aristotelis. The sequence continues at coordinate 180,526,226 of NC_134276.1, read as the reverse complement.
GTTCTCTGGCCTTCAGGCTTGTTTTTTATGGTTTTGTAATGCTAGAAATGTTCTTAAACCCTATTTACGGACTTCAGATCTTTTCACGACCACAAAGAGAAAGGAATCTATAGTGACAGAAACTTGGATCTAGTTTGCTGTTTGAGTTTTAATGGGCTATATGGATCGCTTCTTATTGAAGCTTGTCTAATATGTTTATGAATCTTCAGTGTTGAAGATTGTGCAGTGTGCCTTGGTATCCTGTTCTTGTAGTTGGCAGATTTTTCCTAATATCTAACTTAAATGACTTTGATACAAATTAAGCTTTCTTCTTTCTCTATCATTGGGCAATAGAAACGACAACCCACCCACCCTTACGTGGTGGTGTCACTGTTACGGCTGTCACTTCTTCCTGGTTGTCATTGTTATGGGCTCAAGCATTTTGTTATATAAGCCTTCATGATGCTTTTGTCTAGAAGTAGTGTGTGTTGATTCTTGTAAATTGTTTGCTTCAGAGGGAAAAGATTTTGGCTTTGCCTTTCTGTGGGTAAGACAGCGATCAGAAAAAGTATTTAACTGAAGAAAAATGGGTGTTTTGGAATTTTGAACTTTCCTTAACACGCCATTAAAAATTACTTTCTTTTTGTTTCCTGTGAAGAGATAAAACTTCTAAAAGTCTCACTTCCTTTGAAAATTTGTTTCTAAAGCAAGATTTAGGGCAAATCAGTTTCATTATCCCCCTTTTGCAGATGCCAAGACTGATACAAACAGGGAAGGTGAATACGTGTTTTCCAAATGAGTATATTTAGCTGGAATTTTATCTGTCATCTGTTTACTTTTTTTTTTCCCCCCAAGGCAGTTGAGGGGAAACAGACTTTCAAAGAATTTGGATTAAAAGAATAAGAAACTGAAAGAACTCTAGGGATGGTTTGGATGTAGGGGAAGCAGGAGGATAAGAGCTAGAGTCAGTTTAAATTGCCTTTACAAATATCTTTGTATATTGCTTAAAACTTTCTTGGTTTATGGTGCATACAGTTGCAGGAAAGGCAGTATTGGTAGCTCTGACTTTTCCGATGATACTGGAATTCTTGCCCATTCTTCTGCCACGCCATTTTTGCTGTCTGTTGAATATGGTGCATTGGCAAACAAACACGGAAGAAAACAATGGTATGGATGGTGAGGAAGTACACTTTCAAGACAAAATGCTAACAAAATTGGATGAGATATTAAAGAATGAGCCATGGAAACTTGGATTCAGCAGGGTAAGTAACGTTAAGCAGGGTAAAAAATGTGTTGTTTGTTACATTTGAGCTTCATTAGAGTACAGTGCTGTTTCAGTTACATTCAGTTTATTAACTGGGCACGCGCAGGAGGTAAGCTTAGTTCGTTTGGAAATGGATGATTTACAGGACTCAGGCTTAGCAAAGATTATTTTTTTTTCGTAGTTGGTCTACAATAAATGGGTCTCAGAAGATTTTAAAGGTGGTGGTGTTACAACCATTTGCTTAGTCTTTGCTACAAGGAACTGAAAAATTAAATAATTGAGGTAGTTGGGCCAAAAGTAAGAAAACTGCTTTAAAACCCTCAATTGTACTGTTCAGTTTTATACTGGCAAATGAGGTTTTCTGTTCTTAATACATAGAACAGTGTCTATGCTTTCGTAGTAAGGTAGGTAAGTTACTCTGTAATAAGTCATCTGGTCTAGTCGTTATCCTTTTTTATAATGGGATTTGTGGTTGCTGCTTACCTTCATGTTTTCCTTTTCTATGCTTGCTGTGCAGCTTTGCTGCTGCACCTCGTCTGAGCACTCCTGTACCTCAGATGGGAGCTATAGTTTAGTAGTTCAGAAATGGGATTAGTTAATCCTCTACTTCAGCCCCCCCAGTGCTTTTACTGACGTGTTCTGGCTTGTCCTTAAGACTTCATTTTCAGAGATTCAGCAGTCTAGCCAATACATTTCAGTGTTTCACATCTTTTCCTTTGAAAAGCTTTTCCTGATGTCCAGTTTGTCTGTTCCTTGGTGCAATATAGACGTGTTGCTCTCTTGTTTCTTGTACCAAGGACCTGCATTCTCACGGCTTTTTTTTTTTTTTTTATTGCTTGAAGACTCTCTATAGCATTTTCTCTTAAGGCTTAGCAAGTCCAGTTCATTTTTCTTCCCTTCAGAAGATCATCTTTTTTGCACATCTCAGCCTTACTGTTTTGCAGTAGTCTCTGTAAAGGTTGTCTATTTCTTGAAGTAGCATGTTTGGAATTGGGTACAGTATTCTGGCTAATGCCTTTCTTATGCTCTGTTTCTACTGGTTTTGCACCTTTACTTGAAACTGTGCTAATTAGGTGTGCACAAATTCTCCCTAATATCCAATTTCTGCACCAGGTTTTTGATTTTTAAAGTTTCTGTTTTGCGCAGAAGGGTAACTGAGGGGAATTGCTATTCCATCTTACTTTTAAATATCTTTTTTTCATATAGTTTGAAAGGCATTATAATGTCATACATTGTGAAAAATACATACATTTTTGGAGACTTCCACCCTCTGAACTGCAATTTGTATTTACTAGGAGGAACATTACTCCGCAAGAGGCTAACATCTTCTGAAATAAATGTGTTCACTTTTATTCTTTTTGGGGAGAAGATTATCTATAGGGAGCTGAACCTTTCTTCCTGCGAGGCAACGTGGGCCGCCTTCTGTCAGTGTGAACATCTCCACAGGAAGATTCCTGACTTGCAGAAGAATGCATTAATTCTGTATGATCAACTCAAGAAACAGTGTAGAGAAATGGGACACACTTATGAAGATCAAGATGAATTAGCTCGTTTTGTATCTAAAGATATGTCCATTGAGCATGTTTGGCAATCTCTTGAATTTTTGAAAGATCAGAAAGTAGTGATTAGGGAGAAAAAACTAGTGTTTCTGCCTCATCTTCACAAATCTGAAAAAGACATTGCAAGGTATATAGGTGGCCTTCTGTCAAACGGCTCATGGCAACTGGACGTTGATGTGAGAGAGATACTTAATGTTTCTGAGACATCAAGAGAAATGGTAGATAACAAAATGAATGTTAGCCAGGCTCATGAAATGGAACACCTGAAGGAAAACAATCCGGACAATGATAACTGTGAAAATCACTCTCCTGAAAAGGAAGCGGGGGCTACGTCTGGTACCCAAAGTAAAGCAGAGGTAGACTTAGATCAGGTGGTTGCTATGGAAAAGATTTGTTCTAATCCTGTCACAATCATAAGTGGAAAAGGAGGCTGTGGAAAGAGTACAGTAGTTAGCTGCCTTTTTCGTCACTTAAAGCAGATGGAAAAAGAAGTGGAAGCTGCTTCTAAGGACTTTGAAGAAGACCTAGATGCATCTGAGGAATGGAACACTTCTGATTATCACTGGGAGTCAGAGGATGGGTGCACAAAAAAAATTTTGAATGTACTGTTTACTGCACCTACAGGGAGGGCAGCAAGCCTTTTGAGTGAGAAAACTAAGCTTCCTGCATATACACTGCATCAGGTAAGGATTTTTTTTCTTGAAATTGTGTTCTGAAAGACCTTTTGGCACTGTCCCTCCCTGTTTTGAAAAAAAAACTTATTAGTGAACTTCCTTTATGAAATGCATAGCTATTAATGATAATGCTTAGGAAGAACCTGTCAGCATTCAAAAGAGAGCGTTAGCTTTTGGGGAAAACATAATGATTTAAAATCATTATTTACTACTTGCTGTAACTTTGGTGTTTTTTTCTACTCATACACATCTCAAATTTGTGCCTTTCTAGGGTGTCTGGTCTTTTTAGCTTCCTGGGTTTTGGGGTTTGTTTTTGGGTTTTTTTGGTTTTGTTTAGTTAAGACAGAAATACTTTCTAGATGGCAGAGCTGTTTTCTAGTGTCCTGTTGCCTAGCAATCATACTGATACCTGCACATACATTAGTAGCCTAGGGTTGGCTAATGAGATAAAGTTCCATCACACAGTGTTTTCTTAATTACTGTTAAATGTTGTGCAAATTTTTTTTAGAAAAAAGCAGAAAGCAAGCTCTTTGTTAACAAACTTTGGTCAAGTCTCTCTTGTTATAGGTAGTGGAAGGTGCCAAGAAGACGGAGGCATGGAATGACCTGTATAAACCAAAATTATAATAACATAAAAAGTACTATGGGCTTTTTTTATCTCTGGGGAGTGGATAGTTGCCTATTCCTCTTCCCCATGTCATGTTGGGGATTTATTAATGTCAGCAAGTTGTAGCTGGAGGTGTGCTGTTACTGAGCAACCTCATGGCTGACCTTTTATAGTCTTTAGGGTCCATGCAGGAGGGAAAGGATGCATTTTTGTGCTTTTATTTAACTAAGTGTTGATAATCTCAGCTAGAAATGTATTCACCAAGGACCAAGGAGGAAAATAAGACTGAACGGTAGAGTTGTCTGAGTCTTTACAGGTTTAAGTTCAGAATTTTAGATAATAGCTCTAAATACAACATTAGAAGATACCACACTCTGGCTACCTTTATAAGACAGTTGTTTACAGTTGATTAGCGTCAGAGCTTGATTTATCTCCATTTGCTTCTAGATCATCTATAGTTTTAAATCGTGGAAGCAGGGTGAACAAGTAAAACCATGGAAGTTTTCTACTGTGACGATTCTGATTGTGGATGAAGGAAGTTTGGTGTCTGTACACGTTCTTAGTTTAGTTTTAAAACTTTTGTGTGAGCATGCTCAGCTTGCCAAACTTATTATTCTAGGTAAGTGAAAAAGCAAATTTAGCAATATTTAATAATATTTATAAATATATATATAAATGTATATGTATTTATATCTATATTTAACAATATTTAATAATATACAGTATACAGTGCAAGTATCAGAGCTGCCACTGGTCTCACTGAGTCTCTTAAAACCCCCAGAATGTTACGTTGTTCTGTACTTGGGTATTTCTCCATATTCATAAGGTCAGATGAGGTAGACCGTTTTCCATCTCAACTGTTGGTATGAAAGTATCAGTATCTCCATTCTCTGTTTAGCACTGTTTTGTCTGATTCTGAAAGTATTATGACTTCTATGTGGTAGCTTAATTACATCTTGCAGCTGGAAGACTTTTACGATTTCCTTAAATTTAAAGAAGCTAGTGTTAGCACACGAATCACATGTTAGAAGGGAGGTGTAAAGTCATTCTTAATGCTAGGATTGTCTTGTTTTAATTCAGGAAGGAAAAGAAGTGTAAAATCAAAATGTTGTGCTTTTGCAGAGGTATGCTTTTTGGCATGCCATTTATGGCATTTGCTTTTATATATATATTTTTCAAAATGTGTTTGAATAAGATGTGATCACTGTTGGTGTTCATCATGCAGAGTGATTTGCACCTGCTAGTGAAGCATTACTGAGATGAAAAATTTTAACTACAGTACAGCCTCATTCCCCAAACAAAGTTTCGTAGATTCTTGAAAGTTTTATTTCACATGAATTGTATTGAGGAAGTATGTTACTATGTAGAGGGTTGAGTATTTATTAATTCCAGTGGGTTTATTTTAGACAGTTTTTAACAGATGATCTGTTATTGCTTCTCACAAAAACTAACCTGCATTCTGTTTAGGTGATACTAGACAACTACCAAGCATAGACCCAGGAAACATGTTAGCTGATATCTTTGAGGGTCTAAAATCAAGAGGCTTTTCTGTGGAACTGCAAACTAATCACAGAGCTGAATCTCAACTAATTGTAGATAATGCATCAAGGTAGGATTTCCTTATGTATGTAAGAAGCATTCTTGTGGCAGGCCTGGTCCTTTACCTGCAAAATAGTAGTGTGTCCAGATTTGTCTCTCTAGTACTGCTTCTGTTACAGTTTCTTATTCAAAATCAGTAACGCTGGTTTTAAAACCAAACAAACAAACCCCCAAAACAACAACAAACACCCACAAATTTTTCCAGGAGTATATGTATTGGACAAAAAAATGTGTGTGCTGGAATACTCATGAGTTTTATTGGACGTATTTCACTATCAAATACTCTCTGTTGTTTTCAAATGAGTTGTGTGTGCACAAATCACTTTATGCCTTCTGAAATGACTTAAAATTGTTTTCTCTAAAAAGGAAGTTTTAAAGACATTGCTGGTAACTGTGACAACAGCTAAAACAGGCTGAATTGCATTGGAAGTGTAGGTGTCAAGGGCCATTAAATCGGAGTTTCTTTTTATTTTTTGCTGTATTTATACCTAGAACCTCTAAATGTTTCTAGAATTTGCATTACTTTTGGTCTGGAAATAATCCTGTTTACTGTCAGTGCATGATTTCTTTTTTTCTTTTTTTTAAACCTCAAACAACAAAATCGAGGTCTGAAAGCCCAACACCTTCTGATGCTGATTGGAATTTGAGAATATTCCGAACATTTGCAAGATGTTGAGAACTACTAAGTGTTTTAAAAACACTCTCACTTTTTTTTTGGTAATGCATCTGTGTTACTCCAGTGTGCTCCCATGAGAAGAACTGTATGGGTAATACTGAGTACCTGCTGCAGTGCTGCAGGGTTTAGAGAATAAATTACCAATTCTTTTAATGTGAAGTTAAGTTATGCTCAGAAGAAAGCGCTTTTGGTGTATGTAGTGTAGGTGACCAGAAATTTATAAATGGTGAACTTCAGGCTGATGCAGATGGTGATCCACTAGAAACCTTTAACTGGAAATAATTTGTCTTTTCTGTTTTCCTTCCACTGCTCTGGTCAAGAATCTCTCACCGGAAGCTTCCTCAATTTGATGAGGTGCTGAAAGTTTCTGGTTGGAATGAAGAAATGACAATGCCAAGTCCAGAGAAGAAATTCATTCTTATTGCTTTGCCAGCTGGTGGGGATTGTGACAGTAAGTGTGTACAGTCGGTTTGTGATCTTGACTTTCCCTTTGGTAAAGCATAGACTGTTTGGCTGGAACTAACATTTTGGGAAGGTTTAAGTCTGGTTTTGTTTGTGGTATGAATTTAAATGCTAGATTCAGGGCTTACCTTTTGCCTTCTGTAAGTGCACACTGCAAGACCCCTAAGGGCAAAGGATACACTGTAGAGCTTCAGCTCACCAGTTACATTTTGAAATATGGGTGGTACAGCTTCCGCCAGTGTAATCAGATGTGATCGTCTTTTTATGTTGTAATTGGAACTGTCAGACCTTAAAAGATTTAGGTTTTTCAGAGGTGAATCATTTGAGTAAACAGAAATTGTAACAGAATGGTGTGTTGCACATGAATGTGCTCCCAACTCTAGAATCAAGTTAGGAAAATGGAACCAGAGAGGACACCGGTATTTCTTTAAAAATGTTTTGGGGCCAGGGTTAGGGTCATGGTTTTAGGTTTTTTGACCTTTACTGGATAAGTGGATTGAGTGGCCTCTACTTTATATGCATCAAAAACATCAAGGGGAATGTGGAAATAAAATAGTGCTAATATTATCACTGTAACTTACTATAGTAACTTACTCACCAGACAGAATACTAAAACCCAATTTCTTCTGTGAAATCTAAATGTATAGGTCTGTGGCTTAAAATGTTCTATCTTTACTTCTTTAATGTGCTGTATCAAAACCTTATTTTGCATGAAATCTGCTCTATGCAGCTGTTTAACACAGAGAAATAAGAATTCCTCTCCTGTCATATCACTCTTGTCTGTCAGATTTTAGTAGTGGGAAAACTACAAGACACTTCTTGGGGGAGTATATATGTGGGTGTTTTGTGCTGTGAGATTTTTTTTTTTGGGGTGGTGTTTTTGTGTTTTGGGGTTGTTGTTTTAAACAAGTTGAAATGTCATTGAAGCAATAAATAAGCAAAGGCAATTTAATATCAAATTTTGTTTTTCTTTCTTAAATTGTTTCTGCATATTTTCATGCCTTACGTTTTATGTCTTCTAAAACAGATTTGCAAGCAGCCATAAAGGCTTTACTTAAAAAAGGACCAGGATTGCAGGATGCCAAGCAATCACAGTTCATTGCTTTCAGAAGGTAACGGAGCATGCAGGCAGACATTGAAAAAATTCTTGCTAGCAGCCACAATCTAAAAATAGTTGAATGCATTGTGTTGGAGAGACTGGTGGCAAAAATTACTGGAGAGAACACCAGGCCAGGTGTCTTTTTCTGTACCTTCTTGTTGCCCCCAGTCTCTCCACAGAGAGTTGCTTCATTTTTCTATAAGCTTGATGCTATTTTGCACCATGATTTCTGCCTTTGTGTTCATGTTCGTCTGTACTGTTCATGTTAAAGAAGCAAAGGATGGACATCAGTGGTCAGTTTTTCTGGTAGATTCTCTGAGAGCCTGTGCTCTGGTGTTTGCTAACAGTGCAGGGCTCTTCAGAAGCGAAAGGTGAGGGCTTGGCTGCAGGAGGAACTCAAAAAATACAAAGAAATGTCCATATTCAAACACATCCCATCGTGGCAGATGTGAATTCCAGGGCGTGTGGTGGAACGTACGACCTACTGCATATATGTGCTTCTGTCACAGGCGGACGTTGACCAAATGACAGAAGATACTTGAGTTTTGACCACGTGACGAGGGCCAGATTTAGTCGTATAATCTGATGGGTATTAGTGCTCCTGCTGGGCAGTGGTGAATGCCTACAGTTTGGATATTTGGAAGCACAGTACTTGTCATTTAAGAAGGGGAGGGGTGCAGGGCTCTAACACACTCTGAAGAAAGACTGGAAAGGTTAGTAATCACTGATGCGAACCATCACAGGCGGGTGGATAGTACGGGTGGCCTCACAGAGACACCAAAGGGATAAACGTAACGTCCAGTAGTACCAACAGTCCATAAACTTACAGTTCTGCACAAAAGGGTACTTAAGAAAAAACTCTTCCACTTTTATTTGTGAAGAACCTTTTCTCAGCCATTAAAAACCACACACTATTTACAGGTTACTAGTGTGCAAATAAGTGATTTATAAATTTTTGCTAGTTCACCTGTGTGTTGTGAATGCTGAGTAGCTCTGAAATCAATTTTATTTCTCCAATCTGCATTCAGGTACAAGAGTGTTATTAATGATTTCCGTATAAGATTCTTCTAGAATATATTTGTAGACACTTAATCTGCATTTAAAAGTTAAAATTCCAGGTCTCTAAAAAGCAAATACATCTTCTGACTATTCTTAATATGTCCACAGACAGAAAATAATATGTCCAGGTTTTAGTTTTTCTTTAGTTTTCTTCTTTATCTTCAAACCAAATCAGCTAATCTAGGTATGCATTGCAAACATCTTTGCCTCACTTTCTATGGTATTTAGACAAACTGTTTCTTTATGGCTTTATCTTCTGAACTCTGAATCAGCGATTGTTTAATTGTTGGTGGAAGATCCTCGTAGCTAAAATGGGCTTTTCCCATTATTTATAAGTTGATGCTAATGTGACATTGCATGTAACTGTATGTCTTGTACATCATGATTTTGTTCATGTTCTTGTTTTGTATGCTTTAGGCAAGACTGCGAGCTAATAAATGAACTTTGTTGCCAGCACTATTCGGATCACATGACCAGGTAAGCCAATCTCACTTTGACTTTGAAAGTGGTTCAGCAGGCCAGCAACCTAGAGATTGTAAAATTTCTGATGTTACACCTAGATCTGATTATTTATGTTAGAAATAATTTATATAATAAACTTTCTTTGGGTTCTTTGATCTCAACCTGGACTGTGAGCAGAGAGAACATAAACTGCCTTTCATTGAAATTGTCATTATGTGAATTAGAAGATTCTGAGTTACTGTTGAATATTTAAAAATTACATAAAAGCAACTTGAAAAAAAAAACCCTCAAGGTTAATTATTTCTTGCCACTGTATGATTTCTAAACAGATTCCAAAATTTTTTGGAAGCAGGATTTTGGTGCTACCCTGTATTACTGTTTTTTACCAAAAGGTTTTACAAAAGTTCAGGAAACATCTTTTAAATGTGAGTTGTCTTAACTGTTTTGAACATTATTAAGGCTTTTAAGCTAGCCCAAGAATAGGGAGGGGAAGGAGAAGAAATGCTGAGAGATGGTAAATGCGTACTTTGTAAATACGTGTCTCCCTCTTTCTTTCACTGACCTAGAGACCGTAAGAACCGACTTTCATTTCAAATTGGTGACAAGATTTCCTGCACGCGGAATGTGTATCTCAAGGATCTCTTGCCAGACCATGGTTTGAGAAAGGATCCTGATCACCATGAATGCAAAGGTGGCGAAGGCGCCCTCGCTACAGAGGCTGCTGAGGAGGGCAAACGACTATGCAATGGAGATATATTTTTCATAACAGGAGTAAGTCCTTGCTGCAAGAACTTGCACAAAAAAGCCCCAGTGGTAACTGGTTCGGTCCTTGTTGAACCCCCAGAACAAAACAATCCACACTTAACAATTTTAGTCCATAATACATACTTAGTTCTTCTGCTAAACCACCATGTGAAAGGCAGGAAAGAGGCTGACTCACAATAGAGAATTAAAAAATAAAATATCTGGGCGTTTTTGTAAAATGTGTTTCAGTTGGTCTGCTCGTGTCCAGTGTAAATGCGTTCTGTAAATGCTCAAATGTATTGTAATTGAAATAGCTAATGTTTTGGATCTAGGTAGAAACACAGTCTTAAGTAAAGAATAACGTTACAGCTCGAGGTCTCCCCTGGCAGAAAACTAAGCTGTCTGAAAAATGCAGCAACAAAAAACTGTATTTTTCTGCTGGGTTCGGTGAGTTGAGCTGACTCAGCAGAGGGTCCCGTGAAAGGATCAACGTTTGTGCATGGGAAAGGGGGACCCCACAGGGTTGGCAGCAGAGAGTAGGCTCTTCTCCGCTGGTGGGAACAAATTGTTAAACAAACAGCCTTGCTGGTGTATTTCACTGTGCCCTAGGATAAACAGAAGGAGTTAGGGTAGGCCCTGTACAGTGAACTATTTTCCTTGAAGGTGGTCGGCAAAAGGTAGCAATCTTTTGGGTTTAGTGTCTTCTAGAACTATTTCACTCAGTTGATGTTGCAGCTATTGTAATTTCAGGGAAAGCTAGAATACAGACAGACAGAGATGTAGAAACATTGATCGAACTGCTGATGCAAGCTTACTGCTGAGTGCTCTTGTGCTATTTCTTTAGGATGTAGAAGTTGATAAACAGCGCTTACTGACCATCAGCAGCACATACGGCTCCACATTCACTGTGAGGTATAAGGCACTGAAGAAGCTGTGTCATATAAAACATGCATGGGCCAGAACAATTCACACATTTCAGGTAAATATAAGGAAGCTGTGATCTTATAAAACTTCATGGCTTTATCTTGCTCATGCACTGTATTTTCATGTGAAGAGTCAGAAGCTCTCTTGAAGCTAAAATTCCTTGAATGCAGGATACAAAATATTCTTGAGAGTGTCCCTAGTTGTCTTCAACTGCCTTGTTCCTGTGAGTATTTTTTAACTACTTACTGGAGATCTTTCTTTGATCAGGCATTCTTAAACATGTTTGTTTCAGGGTTCTGAAGAAAAAACTGTTGTCTATGTGGTTGGCAATCCTGGCCGTCAGCACTGGCAGCACGTGTACACAGCTGTGACCAGAGGACGCTGCCGTGTCTATGTTATAGCTGAAGAGATGAACCTCAGGCGAGCCATCACGAACAAGAACATACCCAGAAAAACTCGCTTACAGAGATTTTTGAAAGAGGCAATTGCAGAAACAAGCAACTGTCCCAAAGAAAGTTCCTCTCCCCTGATGAAGAGCTGGCAAAGCCAAGAGCGTGAGACTCGGTCTGTTGCTGTAGGTCAGGGTCCTCCTGACCCGCCTGAGCCTCTGACTGACTCGATTAAAGAGGGCGGGTCAGCAATTTGCAATAAAGAAGAGCAGATGGCCCAGTTGCTGCGAAGTCCATGTAAAAGACGGCAAACTCTTGCAGAGGATTCTGCGGACGCTATGAAACCCTGCTCTGTAAGTAGCTCTTTCCTGAGAAAGTTTGTTTTAAACTTGTGCGCGCTTTTTTTTTTTCCACTGTGAGTCACCCAGCTACCGCTGTGATTGTTCTATTGTTATTTACTTAATTATTTTCAAGATGACCCATAATTGGTGACACAAAGTTTGGCAGATGTTTTCCCAGAGTAATATATGACTAATAAGGAAAAATAAGTTACGATGTTAATAGCAGTAAATCGTAGAATCACAGAATGCTTTGGGTTGGAAGGGACCTTTAAAGGTCATCTAGTCCAACCCCCCTGCAGTGAGCAGGGACATCTTCAACTAGATCAGGTTGCTCAGAGCCCCGTCCAGCCTGGCCTTGATTGTTTCAGGGATGGGGCATCTACCACGGCTCTGGGCAACCTGTTCCAGTGTTTTACCACCCTCATTGTAAAAGATTTTGTCCTTACATCCAGTCTAAATTTACCCTCCTTTAGTTTAAAACCATCACCCCTTGTCCTGTCACAACAGGCCTTGCTGAAGAGGTTGCCCCCGTCCTTCCTGATGTCCCCCTTTAAGCACTGAAAGGCTGCAATAAGGTCTCCCCGCAGCCTTCTCTTCTCCGGGCTGAACAACCCCAACTCTCTCAGCCTGTCCTCACAGGAGAGGTGCTCCAGTCCGTGGATGTACACATCATCTTGTTACTCATTGGGGTGAGCTGTTGGCTAGCTTAGCCTGTATTAGCTTATTAGTTGCATACAGGAGCCAGTTTTTAGGTGCTGACCTGCTGTGGAAGATTTGCATAAAATCGAATTGTAGCTTTTCATACAGCCAAACATGTTAACAGATGCCTTTTTAAGTCCAGCTGATTTCTGAGCTCTGTCACAGTAAAAGAGCTTTTTGTTTTTTAACGCTGTTACTGTATGCTAGGTCTGGTTCAAACACTGACGTTTTTGTTTTGTTTTGACAGACACCAGTACAAGATTCACCACTTGGGTGTGCCAGGCTTCAGAATCTAACCTTGGGACAGCCAACGCCGAGGAAGCTTTTCAAAAGCTAACAACTGTCCTGTTATAACCCTTTCTTGAACCTGTTTCGTTCAAGATTTTTTGGAACAGAGAAGCCAGGCAGGCAGATAATTTTCACAGGCTTTCCTGTATTTGCATGCTCTATGAAGAACAGCTTGTCTTAAAGCGAGCCTCTCTCATGTTCTCAGTGATCTGTTTTTAGTAGGCGATTCCTTGGTGTGTCAGTCATCAAAAATCATATCCTTCTTTTATTTTGGTGAAGAATGCCTTGCAGGTCTTACTAGAGCCAGATGTTTCCTTAAAACCACATGAGGATTTCTAGGGTTAAAAATGGCAGCCATCCGTACCAAGATTTATCCGTCTCTCAATGCTGCAGAATTGATGGGAGGCTGTTAACGACACGCCCAAACTGCCGTTTGCTCTTGAGTCAAAAAACAATTTATAAAGGGGACTTTAGATTTTTCTAAGGTGGCGGAATTATGGGCCTGAAGCTTTAATGGACTATGGATTTTAATCTGTTATAAATAGAACAAAAAAGTTGCCGTCAGTGACACAGAAAATTTTTCCCGCTTTGTACTTGAGAGAGATGTAGCGCTTGCCATTGCTTCTTTAGCTGATAGTTATATGCTGATAATGATCTTGGTGAGAAAAGCAAAACTCCAAGTCAGAGTTCAGATAACATTCCACTTCCAACCTTTTTCTGTGTACTCTGTGACTCGCTGCATTGTGATTTTTGAGATTTTTGAGCTGAATGTTTAATCAAACGTCAGACAAGTTGTACTAAAATTTGGACAGCTTGCTTATATTTAACAATCACTTTTTTTTAATACAGCAGGAAAAAGTGTACCGCAAATATACACATGGTATTTTTTTGCTAAAACTGTGGGTAAAAAAAGATGTGGGAAAAATAGCGTGTCTTTAAATCACTGTTTATTTCAATTTATACAGTTTTTCCATACAAATATTTGTAACAGTTTCAATTTCAAAAAACATAACATAGACGATAAATATCATGCTATTAAAGTATTAAATTTGTACAAAAATACTTTACAGTTTAATACTTATTACAAATAAAAATACGTATTTAAGTGACTCATGAACATTTTTGTTTTTTTACATGATTCAGCATTGAATGTCATTCTGACCTTTTCTGGCAGTGCTGAAATAGAAATCCGAGCTACTTGTGTGTGCAGGGCAGGTGAGCTTGTTCACGTCTTGGAAACAGCAACGGGGATACAGTTAAACAGTTCAAATTGACCAGAAACCACTCCGTAAGGTGATCGCTTAGATATGGAGACTCTACAAATGTACAAATCCAGTATCTTTATATTCACCAATAACAAGAATTACCAATAACAACTTGAATACCAGAATAAACCAAAGCAGCTGCTGGTGAGCATATAAAGCAACTGGCAGTATTTTATTGCTTGGGGGGAGAGGGGAGAAGAGACAATTTGTGTGATGTGTTTGTAAAATATATTTACAATTTTAAATTCTAAAAACGTGTGGCAGGGGGTAGTGTTTGTTTATCATAAAGAAGGTTGAAAACAAAGCATATTAAGTGGGAGTTTTGCCCCTTCAAGAAACTCTTTGAGTTAAAAAGCTCACGTGTGACAGTACAAGTTCACCGGTTTATGGATCGTTAAAGAGCTTTTGTATCAATCTTCCACTGACATAGTTTTTTTTAAAAAAGCCATTTTCTTTTAAAACCTCTCTAATTTGTCTGAATTCACTTCAGTTTTGCTCGTCAGTAATCCTTCTCCAGAGGTTTTATCCCACTAAAAAAGTCTCAGCTTAAAAATCCCCACAGGCTGCAAGACACACCATTGAATATTTCATTGCATAGGGAAAAACAAAATTTCCCAAAGTGGGGGAGTAATGTTCACCGCATGCTGCAGCTTCCTACAAGCATTTTGTTAAAACAGCTAAACCGTGCTTTGTCTGAAGGGCGCACCTTCTTGCCAGCAGAGTAAAGGGCCCCCAAAATCGCCAATCTAGCCGCTCAACAGGACGTGCCGGTGCAGCGTACCGCTCTTTGTCCGTCGGATAACACCTTTCTGATAAAATGTTTTTAAAAACCATGTAACCTGGCCGCCACTGTTAGTGCTGTGCTTTTCCCTCAGTCAGCAGCTGCTGATGAAGAGAGAGGAACATTTAAATCATGTTTAAAACATCTCTCCAATTTCTTATTTGGGGGGGGGGGGGAAGGCCTTTTAAAGATTTTTTTTCATACTGTTGCTAATGCTGGATCGTTTAGAATGGAATGACTTAACTTAGTGAAGAATTAAACCTTTTCAAAAGTAACTGAATTAATACAAGCCTTGAGACAGACAGACTGACCTCCTGTGCTTATTAGTGCTATACAGCATCTGAGCCTCAATCTCAGAGAAATCTTAAAGGGATTTAGCACCATAATTGTCTTCTGTTACTGAATGTCCCACTCAAATGATTTTCTGCTATAACGTATTTGTAGGATCCCGTGTCTCCATATTAACATTAGTGCGTCCGCTCTGTTGAAGGAAGGCATTATTCTGATCGCTCCACTCCCCACTCCCTGACGTCTGTTGCTCTGAGCTTCCTTTCTGAGGTGCCAGCGGGTTTCTGCTAATAACCAGTTCCAGCTTGTTGCCAGATTCTGCGATGAGGGGCACGACTAGGCAGCAGTCAAAGTCTCTGGTGCGGACGTGGTTTACCTGAACAATTAGAAGATTGATTTTTGTTACCGTTTTAGGAAAAAGAAATGAGATCACAAGAGAAACAGGTTTCTCTTGAGATAACAGAACCTGATTTAAATATTCCAGTTAGAGAATTGCCCAATACAAGACTATTTAACCACAGCACCTGGTCTGAAAGCACCAGTTAAGTTTTCTACTTGACCTTTAACAGAGCGTAGCTGAGGTGGGCACGTTTGCGCCGGCGATAGCTGTTGGCAGCTGTCACAATGCCCGCTCCATAAATGACATTTAACAGCGCATACTTATTCTGTCTTTCATGGTGTTCATTAATTTAAGTGCAATAGATCACATCTAAAATTTCAATTCAGTTCAGGTTTTCTCTGGTTTTAATATATGAAGTGTTTTATTGGGCTGGTTGACACACACAAAAAAAAATAATCAGTTTTTCCAACTTGGCACTGGGGGAAGCATGGCACGCAGTGAGAGTTACATTGTTACAACTATGTCAATCAACAGCTTGGATTAAGCACAGAAACAATTCTCAAGTCTCTATCAAGAACAGCAAAAATTACAAATCTGTCTGGAAATGCCTTAGGAAATTGCAGCTTTCCAGTAAGCGTTTCTATGTCTTGTTTGGTGTTCTGAAATACCTAACATTCCGAAAGAATTTGTTTCTTTAAATATGATTTTACCGAAAAATCCAGCCTTGGTACCCCTGCATAGAAGCCCAAGTCGCCATGACCTTGATTACTGAAGGGCTCGGTGATCTACGTGGCCTGTGGTGCAGAGCAGTTACACCATTTGTCCTCCTTCCCGTCCCCCGACACTCATCCTTCCCCAGCAGAAGCAGAACAGTACTGCTCATAATTTAAAATTTAATAAGCAGTGCAGAGGCTAAGTTGTTTGACATAAGCGATGTAAATGCCTAATGCAATGCTGCAGTCAGATCTGTGTACGCAGATACCCCAGCACCCTGCAGCGTGGTCACACAGCTTTTTACAGCGGTATCTGTGCGTCATGTCCCTCCGTGCTAAACCTGTGTGGTGCCACAAACGTTACCTGTAAAAGTCTGTCGTATGGTTTTAAACCTCCCAGATCGCCAGGGCCAGCTGGTCGAATATTTTTAACATACACTCCTTTCTCCAATAAACCATCGGAGACACTGAAACCAAAGTCTTCTCCATCAGAGTCCTTGTACAAAGTTACCTGTGGAGGTGATTTAATACGATGAGTAAGAAAAAAAAAAAAGTTAATCTGCATTTCTACAAGCACTAAGCAGGCTTTCTTCCTAGTGGGCTTTGGGTTTTGGTTTGGTTGTCTCTTTTTTCACATTAGAGAGCTCACTTACCAACTCTTTGGTACTTACAGTATCACATAAGAGCTGTCTCCATTTTGACATTCTATTAGTATTCTCAGGAGCCTCCTTATTCTTCAGTAACAAGCAGCCCTTCTCACTTCTGCTTGTCAGCTGGAAATTTGTGAGGTTTTTATCCCACCTTTTGTGGGGTAATTTTTTTTGAGTCCTAGTTTTTTGTTTATTTCTACCCTGTTCTCTAGTTGCCAGGACCTGAGTACAAGCATCCAACTAGGTTTAGTTTTGCTTCAGGGATGAATACCTGGCTTCAACCAAACAATCGGTGTCGTGTCTTCCAAAACTTCCATAGGGCCTGAACGCCACCGGCACCATAAGCCCTAACCAGCCTGGTTTCGGGCAGGTAATGGTCCACCCTGTAAGGCTTAATCTCAGAAGTGCTCAGTATGAGAGTTACAATGCAATCTTTCAAGAGAATACGAATAAGGCTCGTCAGAAAGAGCTTGCAGGCAGTGTTGTTACAGTCGCATAGCCAAGAGACGCTCATTCAAAAGCAGGAAATGGAAATCAGTAAAACTGTTAGAAGGTTTCTCAGGTGTTCAGAGAACAACCCTTTCCAGGTGGTTTTTGTGAACTCAGTTATTTGCTACAAAAGAATTTAGACTTTTCTGTAGGTATGTGGTATGCTTAGCTTTTTTTATTTCTGTGAAGTTTTTTTCTTTTCCTTGCTTCTCCCTCACATCAGGAGTGCAGACCTATGCAAGTAAATTGTGAGCCGGCGGTGTGACATCTGACTGACATGCTGCTGCTGGCACAAAATGTGTGTGCAGATACAGTCTACACAGCCAAAATCAGGCTTTTACTGCTATAGCTTCTTTCATTCTGGGTTCAGAATACTGATTTGAACCGTACCTTGGCTGATAAAATGACACCATTTAAGAGTGCTCTATAATTTTACCACGGCTGGGTATCGCTAATGCTCCATGAGCTGCACCCTTGTGTGTGCCAGCCACTGAATTCCTTTCTGGTGCTTCTGAGTCACAGAATCATTCAAACTGGAGGGGACTTTGGGAAGTCTCTAGCCCAATCTCCCGCTCAAGGCAGGGCCAAGACCAAATTCAGATTGGGCTGCTGAGGACTCCCATCAGAATTTCATAGAAGAATGCCGAGGCACAGCCATGCTGGGGCACGGTCCCGGCTGGTGCTGCCTTCAGAAAGCTTCTCAGATCCTGCCTTAACCACCATTTTGAAAAGGTAAGCAAGAACAGACAAGGTTGTCTCAAAATGGGACTGAAGGATTTGGTCAGATGAACAAAGAGCACAGAGAGTTGGGTATGGTTTTTTTTTCCTGATCTCCGTAGTTTCCTTGAATTGGCTTTAGAGGTGTATCAGCAGTGCTTTAACCAGAATGAAAACAGGCTTACTGGTAAGTTTGGGAGCTATCCTGGGCAACAGTTGAGAGAAGTCAGATACAACACGAACAGCTGCAGCACTAGCACCGTTTTACCTGTAGACGTGGATGGTGCATCGCGGGGCTGCTGTGAAAACATCCCTCTACCTCAGGCTGTGGTAAGCACAAACACCCACATGCAGCATCGGTCCCTTATTTTACACCAGTTCCTCCTCTTCCCTTGTTTTACTCCTGCTGTACAGCAGTGCAAAGCAGAAAGCCACACCTAAAGTCCCACTGACTAAGCGTAAGGCCAGTGACTTCTCCCTTCCAGTGACTTCTCTGTGTGTGAGCTGTCATTTTAAACCTCCCAGTGGCTGCTGTGTTTAAGGTATTTGCCTTTTTTTCTCCCATCTTCCCCCAAAGTAACTGCTTGCTGAACCTGTCACACCTCCTCCCTTTCAGTGTGAATTTCAGGAGTCAATGGGCATTTGAGCTACTGAAAAACCTATCAGAAAATTCAAAATAATTCATCACAGAATGATTTTGATTTGTATCAACAGCTGCTGTACCAGCAGGACTCTGGGACACTTCTAATAATTTGTTATCAACAGAGGCTTTTGTTTGTGGGATGACAGTATGTCTAACATGGCTTTGATCTGAAGTCTGTCTGGAGCTGCTATGAAAGTGCTGTGAAAGACTACCATGCTAAAAGACTCAAAAAATAAATAAAGGGGGGAGAAATATTTTATTGACAGCTTTGTGTACATTTCCTGGCAAGAATGAGAAATAATTAGCACTGGACCAAGACACATACCCTCCTCAAACGAGATGTCCACACTGTCACAAAGGATAGGAGTGCTTCATGTCAACTGCTCCTTAAAGAAGCCTTGCAAAGCTAACGTAAAAATGTGATACAGTGCCTAAGAGGAGAAGACTTACTTAAAATACTATGCACTGTTATAGCACAGATGGCACACTTTTTAAAAGGAATTTCCCCTTTCCACTTTTTCTTCTCCCCTTCCTTTTCCTTCAGGCACTGGAGTTAAGCGGAGCTGGATCCAGCCTCAGATGAACTACAAAAACATACGAAACAGGACTCTCTGAAGTCATCTAAACTGTATTCCTGCCCTAAGGCAGGATCAACTGCATCTAACCCATTTCTGAGAGACATTTATCTGTCCTGCTTTTTAAATCTCCAGTGCTGGAGACTCCACAGCCTTGAAAGTAATCCCTTCCAGTGCTTCAGATGTTCTCTTTAGGTCTGAACTAAATTGCCCTTGCTGAGTAAAGCCTGCTGCTATCCACAGAGAACAGTATCACTTTATTCTCTCCTCTGAGTGATGTGAATAAGGACTGTTTTTCTCTGGACTCTGTTCAGTAGGCTAACATCCTTCTTTAATTTTCAGACCCCAAACTGGACACTTTATTATAGTCAAGACCTTATCAAAGCCAAGCTAGAGTGGAGAATAATTTTGTACAATTCCCATTTGCATGGGACACGTCTAGGACAGCATTGCTTTTTTCCTATTGTTAGTGAGTGGTCTACTAGCAAACTAACCAAATACATACAAATTCTGTTCTACAGATTGAAGGAAGGGCCGTTTTACATTAGCTCACCTTCTCTTGTGTCTTGTCTATAATAATGCCTGGGGAATCCACACGCTACTTCATGCCCAGCTTGTGAGTCAAAAAACGGAGCACTGCAAATGATAAGGGACATGAAAGTGCAGTTTTGCTGCGGAGGTGAGAAGCTGCGTTTGCAGGACAGTGGGGCGTACTGCAGGATAGTGGGGCACGGAGGGGAGCAGAACTTGAGAATGATCATCCAAAGTCTTTCATTGCTCCCCAACTTGTTCAGGTTAAACTTTCCTGATTTACACGGACTGAGCACTCTGGAAGGGCATTACTCACTACTCTGCAACCAGAACTTTTATGTATAAAAATATTTTCTCATTTCTCTGGTTCTTCAGACCTACAGATCATAAAAGACTTTAAAAACCTGTTTTCATTATGGCTGTCTTCTCTTGACTTCTGGTTTATTTAACAGGAGCTTGGAAATTAGAGAGACTCATACTTACTCACTTAAGGGATGAGGCTGTGATTTAACTTTGCTGCTTGTTTGACAGCTGTCACATTTTTTAGGCACAAGTCACCTGCAGAGAACTTTCTTTTGTATTATAGGTTGTAATTTTGGGGCTACTTCTTATATCATTAGAAGGGAATCTCAGAATAAAAACCCTGCTATCTGAATTATCCAGATTTTTATTAATAACGGGTGTGGGCAAAGCCTTACCACACAGATTTCTCATCCTCGCTTGCAGTAGCGCAGCCCTGCCTGAAGGGCACGAGATTGCAGGCAATTCATGCAACACCTAAATCAATGCTGGTTTATCTGTGCTTCTGATCACAACTGTTTGGAAGGTTTGATCTCAATAATAAAATCTCCATTATGGGCAATTTCTTAGACTTTTAAATTTGCATCAGGAGCCTAAGGGAAAAAGAAAGCTGAAATGGAAATTTAATTCATATTTCATAAGCAATTAAATAGTTACACATTTTAAACAGAGGCTTACAAATTTTGAGTCTGTTTCTATGCTTCTCCTCCCTCTCAAATCTATGGGAAAATGCTTAATTTAAATTCATACACCTTGCACAGATCAGCCATTGAGGTATTTTAACCACCTAATTTTAAGTTAATGACTACATGCAATAATAATATTGAAAAATTATCTGATGTCTAGTGCATATTTTTGCTCTCACAGGAGTGTGTGCTCTACGAAACTTCTAAAAATTGGTCTGCTATGGTTTTTAGAAAAATATTAATCTATATGCTTCCCTAGGTAGACAAAAATCAGTTAAAGGCATTAATTAAATTTGGGTACTGATATAGTAATATGCTATCTAGTTAAATTAAATGTTACTTATTAAACCATCTAGAACAAATGTTTGAAGGGATTTGTACGACACTCATCTCAATCGTAGCTTCCTCAGGACAAAGACAGTTCAAGTACACATTTGATGAATGTCATGCAGTGAAGTGAGAAAGAGCAGCAAAGAATTCAGGTTAATTTGCTGCAAAGTTTGCAGCATTCAGCAAAATAATCCTCAGGGCTGCGTTACCTTTCTGACAGGTGTGTGTCTGAGAAGGACGAGCTAGTAGTGTCATCTGCTCACCACGCTGTTCCATTAGACTTAGTGGTTTGTGTTCGTAGCCTGAGCAGTATTTATCCAGTCTTTTTCTCTCTTACCCTATACAGTCGGACTGGCTACTGACGCATTTCATTCTTACATGTGGCTTTTTCTTTGGTAGAATCATATATTCTTGCTCTCCCACAATCAGATGATGAAAAACCAGTGGAACCTCAACCTTAGCTGGCCCATTTTCTGCAATCAAATTTAAGGTATGATCTCTGATCTACAGGCACAGACCCTGACTCAGCAGACATGCACACTCATCGCACTGAGGCAGTAAATAAGCACCCGACCTGACCTGCTGAAGAAACTGGGAAAGCTCGGCACCATGCAGTCAAGTACATGCTTGAACATCTTGCTGAGGTAAGTCTCAGGCAAGCTATGTCTTAGCTTGTATTTCAAAGACTGTTTACACCATCACAGTTTTCCATAATAGTTCTTATTTCACTGGTTGTCCTGTCAGTTCAGTCAGGCCCAGCTGATTAAGACATTTGCCTGCAGAGGGCAGAGCACATTTACCAGTAAGACCTGTTAAGAAAAATACTTAAATCAAGGCGTTTCTCTGACAGTCAAGCGAAGCCATTCCTGTGGCATTGCAGTTCTTCTGGAAAACTATCACTGGACAAGCTGTCCATGAGAAATAGCAACTGAACAGGTTATTAGTGCTAAACTAGAGGTCTAATACAAAAACGAAGGAGGAAAGAGAAAGTAACAGGCACCCTGCTACACAAGAAGCAGTAAGAAAACTAACAAATAAGAACTTGCTAAGGTAGGCATGAATACAAAAGCAGTCTGTGATGCCCAGGTTAACCTGCATGTGTGATCATAGGGGTACAAGCCGGCTTTGGTGAATCAGACCATAAGATCCAATTGCTGGTGCTTTTTTTATTTTTTCCTTAAACAAGTGTAAGGATTTGGAAAATCCTCGGTGCAAGTTCAACTTTCAGATTTTTAGGAAGGCAATTACTCTTTTCTGGATGACAGAATAGACAGTATAAGCATCACTTCAGCAGACAGTGGAAAAGTGGGTATATTGTCTGAACAAAAACTGGAAATTATGAAAACAGAAGGTCACAGCACTCTCAAAAAATGGAAAACTGAAGAGAAAGCTCAAGGACAGGGTATTTTTTACTGCCCAGGACTCTAAGAGCTAGCAGCTATCATAGAATACCGACTCAATAGAAATCTGACTCCTCCTTTCCACGAAAGGATTTATTTTATCAGTCATGAAAGGCTGGTTTTACAATCCATAGGAGAAAACTGTGCCTTTGCTGAATGTGAGCACACCATGAAATGCCTACTGGCATAGTTTTGGTTTATATCTCACGTTTACTCACCACTAAGGAAAACTGAGCACAGCAACTAACTCCCCATTAATCACTTCACATTGAGCTGGAAATATGAATAGCTCAAAACCATCACAACACATCCTACTGATTGTTTACATTGGAAATGGATTAATTTTCCATATATAAGATCCACCCCCTACTACGTTCTACAAACATTCTTTTACCCCATGCTCAGTGAGTCCTCACCTCACCAAACAAAACTGAATGAACTACAAAGTAAACTCTATCAAACTCTCAGGGGCTAGAAACCAAACCAACTCTCTTGAGAACGACAAGATGTGATGTCACTGTAATGAGATTTCTCCATGATTCTGCCTCCTCTCTGGGAAGATCTCAGACCTTTAAGAGGACAACGGGTGCAGGAGATGGGAGGCTCGGTCCCATCAAGCAGAACAGCATTATAACGTCCCCCAGGGTTTTGGAAACTGGTTGCTGTTATTGCCCCACTGGACTTGAGACTTAAGCTGGTAGGGTGTTTGCTCTACATATCTAAAGATCCTTTACCCAGTACTCCCTTGGAGTGCAGAGCCACCTTCATATCACCAGGTGTTTTCAACAGTCTTGAGCAGTGAGAAGTTGCATAGACTGAAGATTATTTATCCTTTTTAGAGCACAGGAATTATAAAGAGAAGAGAAGCAATAGCTAATTTGAAATCACATTCTATATTATGTACATCCAGTCTCATGTATTTGATTGGAAATGAGTGTTAATTTGAGAAAGGACCAACGGGAGCCCCAAACCCTCCTGAGTAATTTCCTAAAGAAATGTATTTTCTAGAAATTAAACTTTGCTTTCTTAATGAACACATTTGGCAGAGTTGAGTTATTGGTACTGTCAATTCAAATTACCAGTGGATCCTCCTTGTAAAAGAGTGGTCCCTTTTGAGGATTTATTGTAAAACGGAATAGCAGACAAGGATGCATCTTATTTGTTTCCCCCACAAGGATATATCATAAATGTGTTTGTAAGAACTAATATGCATGGCCCCCAAATTACATCTGTGGAGTCGTTATAAAAAGTGCTTACTGTATTGCCATATAATTACATTCCCTACGCTGAATATATTATTTCAAAGCTGTCAGAAGAAAATTACAGACCTTGTGTAACTCCACAGGAGTTGGTGACATGATTTCTTTCATTTCTTGCTTAATTTTTCTCAGAACCATGGACTTTCTCCCCACATCTGATGGCAATGTGTTGCTACGAGTAGCTTGACTGTAATGTGGCCTTACAGTACTCCTTTCCTGGAAGCTGGCTTGTCTTCCCAGCTGGCTACGAGGCTGTGGGTTGTCATGATTCAAACTCATTGTACTTCCTGACATGATTGTGGCCTAGAGCATTAACAAACAGGTTAATTTTTAACACAGAATGTGAGTTAAGTAAGTGGTTAATTCATAGCAGTAGGAAAAACTTCTCTATTCTTTGTTAGAACACAGGCACTCAGGGCACAGCAAAAGGCAAGAGGATAGATGTTCAATCTGCTTGCAAGTCACTATAAAATAAAGGACCACAAGAAAACACAACAACAATAACAAAACCCTATGGGCAAAAGTTTTCAGATGGCATTTCAAACTAAAATACTGAGCACTAGAATGGCTATGCTTGTAAGCTAGTCCCCTGGCAGACTGAAGAGAATGTAGTATAATTGCTTCTTTAAAAAATATTTTACATGTAAATAAAATGGTATTTAAGTTGCAGCATAATTGCATTTTTTGGGATCAGAGCTATAGAAAGGCATTTACAATTCAGACTGTGTGTGCAAGGTAAAAAAAAGTGATTCAGCAGAATATATATGCAGCTCTAAAGTCAGCACTGGAGGAGCGTGCCTGGATACCATCTTAGGCCAGGGAAAGCTCGGTGCAGGTAAGCTCACTGCCTGGAAAGAAACTTTGCATAACATGCATATTGCAAGAGCAACTGCCTTAGCTTAGCACTAATACTTCAGGGATACAAGCCCCTGTCTCACTGCTGGTTTCCATCTCAGTAAAAGCTAGCCTTTTATGTCAGATGCAAGAATACATGGAGGGCAAAATCTTGAAAGACGACGACGGCAGTCATCTCATCCACTGGGTGGAACGGACTGACATGAAAAGCAGCCGTGCACTGCAAGGAGCCTCCTCCCCTGTGATAGACTTTCTGCTCTGAGGAACAGGAGGCAAATGCACTTTGGTGCAGCCACCGTACAGAGGCACCACTGCTGGGACAGGGTATGCCGAATTTCCTATTTATTCTCCCTGGAGCCGATGGACAAGTGAAAAGGGAAATCAAAAGGCCATAACCTGAACCCTCACTGGGACAGGATGCAGGCAGCCTGCTTGAAAACGAGAAGTAAAAACGAAGGGGGAAAAAATAAGGGGAAAACCAACACATAAATGTTTGCTTCTGACTCTAGTAAGCATGTCTTTCACCGTTCTTTCTCCCAGCTCCATCACTACTTTCACTACAAGATAATATATTGCAGCCTTAATAGTCTCTCTTGCACTTAATAATGACTGATATTACTCCCTGATGGAGCAAAAGCATCCAGAGGACTTGGCAAACAACAGGTTTCTTTGTTCTTTGGCTGAAGACCTTGAAATGAAAAATGATAGAGTCCTTGGACTACGCCATGGCGCTTTATAAAATAGACGCATCGCCATTCTCAGCATTCCTTCATACTGCGTGCGCCTTGCTTTCTTTTCAGAGCTGTGGGTTGTGCAACAAGGCAATGCTATAAATGATACAGCATCTACAGTTCTGAACTTCCCTTTTGTGAAAGGCTGAGGAAAATTCAGTGTGTTGAAGTAACTGAATTCTGGTCAGTGTGAACGATCTGTTTCCATTTTGGAATTATCTATTTCCATATCCTTTTATTGTGCTCTGAATATTGAAAATTGCAAGAGAAGCCTGCGGTACTGAACCATGTCTAACTACGAAATTGAACCAGTATAACATTTTCTCCTACATTTCTCTGGTTTGCAATAACAAGTACATGAGAATCACATTTTGCTACCCATACATGCAATACAAAAGCCATAAATCTGAGGAAGTAAATTAATCTGAACTGAAAAACTTTCACCCAGTTACGCCATTCACATTCCTCCTGGCTGCTAAAGGACTTTATATAACATAAAAATGAAAATGAGATTCTGCCAGTTTTGCAGCTCCAGGAATTTAAAAGAACATAAAAGAAAATATTTTAGGACCTTTTATTCCGCAGCTTTAAGTGGCCGTATAATCTTAATTGTTCTGATTAGACAACTTAGAGAAAAGGTGATTAGAAAAATAAAGACTTGAAGTTACTCTGCCTCTGTTCCCTTCCCCCTCTACCCCCTTCACAATCTAATACAGTTAGATTTGCAATTAACTTCAGGATGAAATGTGAAAATTTGTTACGTAGTGACAAGATTGCTGTATAATGAACATTTCTTACATTGGCAGATTTTTTTGCAGACTGGTAAGCCTATAGGTAAACATTTTGAAAAGCTGATTTTCTTTTATGTTCATCTTAATCAAATTAAGTTTCAATTTAAAAGACAACCTACAACATGCTAAGAAAAGCTGCATAAAGCGTCTGTCAGAGAATGGGATGCATTGCTGCAGGAAGGTTAGGCCCACTTAAGAAGTTCTGCGCCATTTGCTGCCTGTGTGACAGCATCAATGGTTATGCACAGCAGAAGCTGCAAGTCAAAAGCTCTGGGGTGAACATGTTTATAGAATTTTGGTTGCATTGTACAAAAGAAAACAGCTCTGGTTAGGGGTGGGGGAGGCAGCTGCACAAGCAAAAATATAAAGGTAAAGGGTAGGTACCAAGAGAGTCATGTTTCTCAAACACAGACGCCTGTCAGCCTTGTCCTGTGGAGAGGGGTTAAAGCTTTTAAATGAATTGGTGTGATTAGTGCAAATTAAAAGACAAAAAAAAAGGAGAAAATAAAATGAATGTAAACCAAACCAAAACCATTATATTTCTCTAAAATTGGAAAGAAAGGTTAAGATCGTTCTACCTCTAGTTCCCTCAGAATTCCTGACTGGCCACAGGTCTCTAAATCCTCCAGAGCCTGAGACCAGAAATTTTCCTCCTGGTCAGCCTCGGTGTTATCATGGGTACCTGCAAAGCTAGATTTACAATGAGAGGTTAAAAAAAATGTGGACTTTTTTCTCCTCGGAAAATATATTTTACACACGTGCCTTGCCACAGATTGCAACTTGAATGACAGAACGTTACGGTAGGTAGGCAGGAGAGTGGGGAAGAGTCGCCAATCAGGAGAGGCTGGATGAACATGCAGAGCACATGACACACAAGTCTTCTCAACCTGGCAGTTGCTAGCAGCTGGCAGGATCTGAGCAGCGAGTTATTCAGTAAGGAGATAAATGGATTCCAAGAACAATTCAATTCACATTTTTACTGGATTGAAACTGGGACATCCCTATGAAAATTAATGAATCAACCAGTAGCTGTGTGCAGAGCCGCTCTGTGCAATGAATATTTGCAATAAAACCTTTCAACCTCACAGACTTCTCCCAGGGAATACAAAAAGAGCCCTCATTTTGCAAACAGCATTGTGCAAAAGAGGGATGGTGGTGTTTTTTACCTGATTTCTTCAACCTAAGCTGCATTAATCACTATCAGTTTAAGCCCATCTGACTGCTATCATATGAACTGCTCCATTCATTTCATACGCAAAGAGAAACTTTCAGGGATGCAACTGTCTTGCATGGAGAATCAGGTCTCTGGTGTTTCATAAAATTACTAGCAGTCTTGAGCAGATATTGGTGATAGCGATGCTTAGGGAAGTTGCCCAGCAAGAGGTCTGATAAAAACACCAACTCTGGACTGCAGCAACGCAGCCCAAAGCAACACCATTACAGTGTACGTGTGTGTGTGTAGGAAGCAGGAGTTTTTTTCCTGTCTTAGCACGGGGAATCAGCTCAATGAAGGTTCACACAAGCATCGGAGCTGCTGCATGGGAGGGGGCTGGTTATGTGAAAGGCACAGGGGAGGAGTGAGGAAGGAAAGAATGACAATTCGCCCTTTTGGTGGCAGCAGGCTGTTACTTTGGAGCAGCTGCCCATGAACTGCAGCTAGTGGTGCTTAAACAGCACATAAAGAGAGAAAACACTATTATGGAAGCATCTGAGGCCTTGCTTGACAATGTATTACTGAGAATAGCGTGAATGTAACACTGTTAACAGAATAGCTTTTAAACAGGAGAATTGGCCAGCACAAGGGACGACAGCTTGAATGCTTCACACACATGATACTCTGCCTCAGAGATGCTTTCTTACAGTCATGATCAGTCAAGCAGACAATGGTCAGCCATTTCAATCTCTTATTTTAATGATTCTCCACCTAGCATCAGTGTGTCTTCTAAGATATTGCAATAGATACAGCAATGGTGAGAATACCTACTCAGATCACAGATGCAAATCCTCCCAGGCAAGATAAGAAAGTATTTAAAACATCAATTTAGAAGGATCCTTGACTTCTGAAATTAGCTCTTTCAAAAACCTAAGTAAGTTGTTTCAATAGCCAATGCTGAACATAGACTAATTTATCCATTACAATACCTTTCATTATATTACATACTAATATTATAATATAAAGTGGAACTTGTGTTAATGAACAGGATTATTTGAGGCAATTGTCTGTGACAGCAAAGACTGGATTTCCTAGAACTGGAGGTCCGTTTCTTCTCCGACTTCCGTGAAATCTGAAATCATGATGCCTATATGTCTGGACCTCTTTTTAGCTGAAGCAATTCCTTTTTCTGCCCTCAACTCCTGTTTTGCCTTTTCTCTGAGTCTTGTCTCCTGGTGTGTGAAATGCTGTACTTTTGCATCTCCATTACAGCCACGTGAATAAACTGATTTGTAGCTGAGCTACTGCACCAGAAAAAAAGAGATACCATAACAATTTCTCATCTAGATGGCTTTTTTTCCTGAAACCTGAAAGATTGATTTTACGTCATGTGAAATATTGTTTGACCTGTAATGAATATATTTGGTTTTCTGATGCTTATTCAAAGAGCCATCAGAAATTAAGATGAATAAAAATGCTGAAGGAGAGGTAGTGGGACAGATATGAAGACACAGGTGCCTATGATTTGGTTCTTATTGCCATATGAGAGAGAAAATCTCCCCCCCCCCAGTTCAGGAGGTGATTGGATGTTCTAGGATCTGGCAGACTCATTCCTGTAAGTACTGTTTTAATGTGCAAAAAAATTTCCCTGGAGCAGGAACTATAATAGACTTGTCCTACCTGCCAGTGGTAGGTAGACACCTCTCTGGTTTCATTCACTTGCCAAATGAAATTTCATTGTCACTCAATGGCATGTTAATGATGCATTTTCTGCTTTTACTCTATTTTTCTCCTTTCTCTCATTTCAACTGTTTTTCCTTTCTTCCCTCTTCCCTCCCTGCCCTGCCTCAGCCCAGCTGGATCTCACTTCTGTGCACTCTTTGTTTCCTACCTGGAAGTATTCCATTCTTCCAGCTGTCCCCCACCTTTCCTTTGCCCACCAGAGGGACCTTTCCACATCTTGCCCTCTTTCTTCATGCTTCTGATGCTCTGTCCCCCTGATTTTTCTATAGAAGTTTGCTTTAAATGGTTTTCTTGATTCTCTCCCAGTGTCTCAGTCTCCTTCTGTTGCCACATATTCTTGGAAGCTGTGCTACACAAAAAAAAAGTAAGAAAAAATTACTTTTTAGTGTTAGAGAAGAAGATGCTTAGCTAGAGGCAGAGAAGAGGTGGTTTTCTATGGATCTCTGTAACAGGCTGGAAGAACAGACATGCCCTTCTCCAATACTCCAGCACTTGGTATAGGAACACCATCAGGCGTGGCATAATCCATTTTACAGATACAGGGTTAAAATAATCATTGTTTTTATTTGTGCCATATATCTCAGGTGTAAGTCACACTGACAAGTAGAACAAGACTCTTTATTGTGCATACTTTCTGTTGAATAGTGCTTTAAAGTAGTAGTAGAATATATGCTTCTCATTTAGAAGATTCTGTATTTTACAGCCCAGCTTCCCAGTTCACCCTTATCAACTTTTCAGCCTATTACTAACGTAACTGCAAAACAGGAGGTGTTCTGGAATCTGTGTCTGCATCTCACCCGAAAAAACAAAAGATGGCCCTTGACTGTGGATAAAGGCGCTGCTATTGAAGACATTAACTTACCAAGAATGGGAAGTATGCATAAAACTATGGTCATTTCCTTTATTAAATATTGCCCACTACCAGCCTATGAAAACTTCTAGTATGTTTCTGGCCAGTAGGGACCAAAGGATCTGGATATGGACTGAGAGTTCACACTTGCCCAGACCTTAGCTATCATCTTGCCAGACTTGTCTCCAGACAAAATGCCACTGGGCAATCTGCTGTATCAGAGTATTTGTCATTCAGATTCTGAAAAGCACCATTGGCATCTAAGCCTTGCCTTGATTTGTATTTCATAAGTAATAGACTGGACCTTATGGATTTACTTGTCCAGTATGTTTATACAGGAACCAGAAAGGTTTTCTTTAGTACTAAACTTGAATTTCTCACAGACTGGGATTTCAGGCTCATTGTGCAGCTACACCAAAAAACTGTATTTCTAATGAAGGACTTGCATGCCTGCAAGTCCTGGGGATGGGTACAAAGAGCACAGAATCTTTCTGTGATGTCTGTCTTCCCTTGTCTGAGGAAGAACTGTTCTTTGGCAGGAATTATCCAGGTCTCTGCAGTGGCTCCACTGCCGGATCATCCTTGGAATAGAGAATAAGAGACTTTTGGGTCCTTCACTATCTCTAAGCATTGTCAACTAAGCATTTTTCCCTCAGGAAGTTCTTTTGTCTGCAGAGAAATTATTTGAAAATTCCCAGAGGAATGCCCTAATTATTTTGTTTGTATACTGTTAAGAGATCAATGCTGTGGTTTTTTGTCTGAAGTAACTCAAAATAAACATATGTCTTGGTTTTGGCATCATAATCTTACATAAATGTCACTGATGTACCCTAGTAAGTTTTATGACGTATAAATACTGTATCTCATATTTAAAGGAAGAGCTGTTACGGCTGCATTAAAAAAACTTAAGTTCATTCCAGATAGTGTTCATTTTTGAGATGCTGCTGTAGCTGTAAATCAGAAAACAGAAACTCATATGGGAACTTACCTGCTTGCTGTAGGCCGGTCCCATTCATCATCACTCAGCCCTGTATCATGAAATGGGTGGTTTCGTGGTTTGCTGGGAGGGGACAAACTAGTCTGTTTTGGACTTCTCCATTCATAGGCATTGAAGTTGTATCCTGAAGCCTGATAGCTGTGTCCTAAAAAGATGAATTATATATTTACAGCACTGTATATGTTGCAATGACAGAAAAGCATATCTCTGAAGCTGGGTTCTCTAGAACTTGGGTGTGGACTCAGGATCACCACCTTTTTTTTTTTTTTCCAGTAGTAATTATTTATAACCTAAATTATGCCTGGAATTAGGTGTGCTCTAGAGCTTCTCCTGTGAAAGCCCATTGAAAGCAAAATCTTAAGTATATCTAACAGTGTTGTCCTACTGTTTGTCTCAGCTGCTTCTGATGTTTAGTTCTAGACGTCTTCACAATTTATCGATTTCTGATTTGGCATCATACACTGAATACTAGTGAATAAATCACCTGTGTTGTGGATGTGTTAAATATGTGCTAACTTGACCATGTGCAACATACTCCAAATTAAACCTAAGCTATTAAGAAAACTGCACTTCAGACCTATTGAAAAAAGAGTTTGCAAGGATACATAAAAAAACCCAAAACATCAACTTGACTTTTCAGATGACTAGCAAGAAAGGTTTTTCTTCTTACTGGTAACTTTCTCAAATTTGGAAGCAATGCAGCCAAAAATCAGTGACATATTAGTGTCAATTATGCACAATACTACCAATCTGTAGAATGGCTACCTAGATGCAAACGTTGGCATGGTGCACAGGCTCTCTGGTGACCATTAACCTGAGTAATACCAGAACAGGAAGGAGGGCAGCTGTCTCAGCACCATTGAGGCCAGGACTCACTAATACAAGTGCAGGACTGTGCTGTCACAGGCCTGTGCTGCCCTGCATAAAGGCCCACATGGGAATCTCTGGACCATGCCCATTTGTGGAAGGGGAACTTGCACTTAGAAGAGCTACTGCTTTTTGCTAGGACTCCAAACACTGAGAAAAGGCCCTTCTCAATTTGGGCACACATGCCCGAGACCAATATACACCTTTGGAAAGCTCATCTTGCAGAAGCTGATTCCTCTCTCCGCCATTTCCAAATATCTCAAGGCTGTGTAAGTGGCATCAGATGGCCTTTACAGCTGAAGAGTTTATTTCTGGGTGCTTTTCTCATACAGGCTATGTTGGTATTAGTTCAATGGCATTTATTTAACTGAATTAAGTGTAATTTGAATTCCAAGTAGGAACCAGACTGTCTGGCTTTCAAATGATGTATCAAGAAGAACACATGGATCGACTTGCCACAAGCTGATGCTGATCTGGTAAGCAAAATCCATTATGGTAGATCTGCTATATATATATTTCATCTTGACACATTCCTTTTCTAGCTCTATACTTGGTGTTTTGTGTTGTGCATACTGGATTAGTAAGTTCTATTTTGTTGATGACTAACAAATATCACTGCTGTCACCTCTCTAAAGAGGGCAATTTGCTTCCATAAATCAGTCTAGACCTGTTGTGCTGGTTTTGGCTGGGAAGGGGTTAATTCTCCTCACTGTGGGGGTCGGCTACCTTTCCAGCTTCCCGCGCTCTGCCGCGTGGCGGGGGGGGCTGGGAGGGGCAGGGCCATGGTGGGGGCGGCTGACCCCGACTGGCCAATGGCAGGTTCATTCCATACCATGTGACACCATGGCCAATATATTGAGGGGGGGCAGTGGCAGCGCGGAGGCGGCGCGGCGTTGGGTCGGCGGGCGGTGAGCGGCTGCGGTGCATGCGGTTTGTTCCGGCGGTTCGTTCCCCCTCTCCCCTCCCTTCCCCCTCCCCCGGGGCTTTGCGCCTCTCGTTGTTCTCCTTTACATTGCATTTCTACTGTTGTTTCTTTTAATTTTCATTATTAAACTGTTCTTATCCCAACCCACAAGCGTTACCCTTCTGATTCTCTCCCCCATCTACCGGTGGGGAGTGAGCGAGCGGCTGTGTGGGGCTGAGCTGCTGCTAAACCACAACACCTGTCTCCCTCAAATCCCATGTAACTACAGAGTTGTGTGTGTTTTCCAGCTAGTTGGAGACATTAACATACTCCCAGATTCTGGAAAAGGTTTTGGTTGCATAAATGTGACTACTGTGGGGGGCGGGCTCTGGATTAGTAAGGCAGACACACTAGACAAAGGTACAAAATGGGGTATTAATTCAAGGAGAGAAAAGGCTGCTCACCAGTATTAAATTAGTAACTAATAGGATAAAACATTATCTAGTACTCCAGAAATACTCCCCAAACTCCTCAATTTGCTTAGTCTGTGCTTATGCCAAGAAAGGTTTGGAGGGAAGCCAAACTCAACATGACAGGTCAAGACAGAATGAACACTAATAGAAATGTGGATCACATTACTACCACAGCAAGGGATAAGGTGCAAATCTGATCACACTCAGGCTGTTTAGCAGAAGTGCCATATATCCAGCTGATTTCTTCATGGGAGTTAGAAAAAAACCCTGCTTTGAGACACTGGTTTAGCTTTGGCATGGCATTTGAATGATCAGGACTTAGGAAAGCAGCCTGGGCCTCAATCCTTTCCACAGTTGAACAACTTGCTCCCAGTATCATCAATTCATCCAGGAAATGAGAACTATTATTTTGGCACTTCTTCAGCAATACTTCTCCTTAGAACTTAAAAATATCAGAAGAAACATGATTGATTTTGAAAAATTGACCAAAACAGTTAAAGACAGAAAAGGGGACAAACTCATCCCAGCTCTAGTGAAATACAAATTATACAGGTGGTGGTGGTGCATTAGCCCAGTACTCTGAGTACTAAATAAAATGTTATATGTAACAGTAAATTAAAAGGAAAATGTAGAAAACAGGAGTTATAATTGAATGTATGGAGACTGTCTTGTTTAAAGTGAGTTGATGCCAAATATATGCAGTAAGGCTAAGAAATACTTAGAAATTAAAGAACAGAAAAAAATGTGACATCAGCTACTTCTTGATCTCAGGTAGCTCAGTAGATTTTAAAGGAAATGTTCTGCTTTCCAAAAGAAACTGCCAATGTTATCACTGAGCAGGCACATTAGAAAATAGCAATGAAAGTAATCAGCACAGAATGTCAGTCTATATGGGAAATCTGCTGGGCAGAGCTTGGATTCAGCTCTCTGTGTGAGGGTACAAAACAGCTGTCCATGAGCTACTACCCATGCTCCTGGAAGGCAACAGGAAGAAACACAGAAATAAAATTGAAAGAATGTGTGCAGCCAGAGTGAAGGAGGAAAAATAATTTGAGGTAAGAATCTACGTGTCCAAATACCTGCCAGGTAGTGTGAATACCTGCTTTACTATGAAAATAAAAACATTTTAAAGAGAGTTAAATAAAACACTGAGGCTGTGTGGAAGTTATTTTTCTTGTTACCTAGAACACTACAAGATGTCTGTATCCCTTACTGCCTAAATTAATGTGTCTTACAAACAAAAATTAATATATTTGAAAATTCTATATAAAACAATAATCAAACAGAAGTAGAAAATTTAGTGTTAAGGAAAATCATGTCTTTAAACAGAATGATTGTTTTTGAGGGCTGAAAGTTAGAAATGCTGCAGGAATGAGGAAGAAGCAGAAGATTTACAAATCATAAGCAATGCCTAATGCTCCCCCTTCAGCAGTTTATAATAAATCTC
The DNA here is from genome assembly GCF_949628215.1 of Phalacrocorax aristotelis. Classification (NCBI taxonomy): domain Eukaryota; kingdom Metazoa; phylum Chordata; class Aves; order Suliformes; family Phalacrocoracidae; genus Phalacrocorax; species Phalacrocorax aristotelis. The sequence goes on along the minus strand of NC_134276.1, from coordinate 180,491,623 downwards.
TTGTCAGTTAAAAATTACTGCATATGAGCATCAAATTCATGAACAGCTTCAGTGTGTTCTGTGCCTTGCATTGATCTGTATTTGACAGATAAACTCATTTAGTTGTGGATGAGCTATGGACCGGTCTATTCAGATGTCAGTAAAGCTAACAAAAGCCTGTTAATGTATTGATAAATGCTTCACAACACATCACATTGTCATGAAAGAATGAATCTGAGGCCAGCCAAGCGTAAGAAATCATGCTGCCTGGCGAGGTGTGTGGTCATAATGAGACACCGGCACATTACAAAGTACAAGATTTAAAGTTGGTACAGATAAAGTTCTCTTTAAAGGCAAAGGAAGGTCAACCATAAAGGTGGTAATTTCTACTTTAAATGTCAATTGCATTCTTGATAGTACCTTGATTTCCAAAGGCGGTATCAATACCAGAGCCATCCCACGACTCTACTGCACTGTCAACACTTGGGACTGTAGTGGAATAGATGTCTGAGAGTTTGCCAGATTTCTGTGCAGCAGAGGCTTCATCTTCAGCATCACTCAGTTCGCTTATGTGACCCACAGGGACAGAGAATTTCTTGGGACTGGTGGCTGAATAAGATTACAGAAGGAAAAGGGGTGGTGATCATTGCTTTAGTGCACTTCTAAGAATGTGCTTTTCACTACTGACACAATGTATTTCCAAGGATGGCCTAAACGGTTGATAATCTGTAACAACACACCCATTAAAGACCACTGATGCTAGCCTTGGCCGTACTCACCATCTGTCTGCTTCTTGATTTTCAAGGTGACAGTTTCTCCTGCCATCTGTAACAAATGAATGGCTTCACTCAAAGGTTTTCCTTTCAGACTGCTACTATTTATTGCTAGGATTCTGTCTCCTATGTGAATTGCCCCAGTCCTACAATAAGAGAGAAGTAAAACATTGAGGAGCATAAAAGGCAACAAAGGCAATTTCTTTGCATATTTGGAGCATGAAAGTCTCACCTCCCTTTCTTTCTCTCATTTTGCTTTTATAGCTGTGTTACAGGGTAATTCTTTTGTTAGAAACGCTTAAAGCAAGTCACCTTTGTTGCAGTGACAATAGCAGAGCTGAGGCACGGAGATGTGGATTTCTGTGTTACTGTGGTAGTTGAATTAATTACCTATGGATGAAATTCATTGCAGCCCACCTGTTTAAGAGCAATCTCAGACAGCTCAGTAAGTTCTGAAATGAGTCAGGTTTCTAGAAGGCTCACAACATAACAGATAATGGCAGTGTGAGCAAGTAACTGGCTACTTCACCAGTGTGGCTTTCAGGCTGGATCACAGCAAGAGAAGAAAATAAATTCTCCTTGTGTAAATGCACTGCTTGTTCTACCTGCACACAATATCATGGTTTGTGTGCTCTAAGTTCTCTCTGAAACCGCCACCAAAGGTACCAGTTGCAACGACTCTGCCTATCCTAGAACCAACAGATGGTAGAAAACCATAGCATTTTCATATTCTCTATACATCACTTACCATGAAGAGCACCTCTACTCCTCAGATAATGCTCGTTATGGTGTAAGTGCACATACAGATGCAGCATATGTATATGATAAGCGGCATATTTTCAAATAAACTTAGACATGTGAAGTACTTTCCTTACCTATTCTAATCTAAAAGGCTATTACTTTTAAAAGGCTGCTGGAATATTCCTGTGACTGTGCAGTTTGATTGGCTAGTCCTTCCTAGGCGATTTATAATAAGGACCACAATCATCTGCTCTGTCTTGTACAGTATGTGAAAGAACAACCTGTTAGGATATGCCTCATGCTTCTGAACTTGGCAACTATTTAAAAAATGACAGCAAAAATTATAAACTCAGGTTTGGAGAATTATAAAAAAATAAATGGCTAAACCATGCAAATTAGCATGTTTGGATAAACAAAATAAATCTTCATCTTGACAAAAAGAATGCTTAAAAATAATTTGCTTTCCAATTTACCTTTCAGCTAATCCTCCTTTTGTAAGGCTGGAAATGATGATGGGATCAAAGGGCTCTTCAGTACCAGAAATCGTAATTCCAAGAGGCCCACCATAGCGCTTGAGCTCAACAGTATAAATAATTGCTCCAGAGCTCTCCTGTTCATCTGCAATAAATGCCAAGGGGATGCAATTGGTTTCTTATGAAAGAAGGAATGAAAAAAATAGCACATTCAGTCTAGTAACTGGTAATCAAACAACATTTTCAAAGGATTACATTTCAGATATACTTCTTAATCACATTCTACTGGATTATTTTGAAAAAAAGAGAATTCTCTCTTGTGCAATTTCTTTTATTGCAAAACCTGATTATATTGAAGTCAATAGAAAAACGCCCCTCATTCTAAGATTAAATTTTACTCTGTTTAAAATCTTTATATCTTCTTTCCTGCTAAAATGTGACTTCAGGCTATTTTACGACAGAATCACAGAATGGTTGAGGTTGGAAGGGACCTCTGGAGGTCACCTAGTCTGACCCCCTGTCCAAGCAGGGCTACCTAGGGCAGGTTGCTCAGGACTGTCTCCAGACGGCTTACTGAATATCTCCAAGGATGGAGACTCCACAACCTTTCTGGGCAACCTGTGCTAGTGTTCAGTCACCCTCACAGTAAAAAAGTGTCTCCTGATCTTCAGGGGGAAGCTCCTGTCTTTCTGTTTGTGTCCACTGCCTGTAGTCCTGTCACTGGGCACCACTGAAAAAAGCCTGGCTCCATTGTCCTTATGGTCTCCCTTCAGCTATTTATATGCATTGATGAGATCCCCCCGAGCCTTCTCTTCTCCAGGCTGAACAGTCCCAGCTCTCTCAGCCTTTCCTCACACGAGAGATGTTCCAGTCCCTTAAGCATCTTTGTGGCCCTTTGCTGGACTGATCCACTATGTCCATGACTCTCTCGCACTGGGGAGCCAGGACTGGACCCAGCACTCCAGAAGTCTCTCACCAGCACTGAGCAGAGGGGACCTCCCTCAATGTGCTGGCAACGCTCTGCCTGATGCAGCCCAGGAGGCTGTTGGCCACCTTTGCCACAAGGGCACATTACTAAAGAAAAGGCAAGTTACTACTGTTGTGTAATACTGGTACTCATCTGTTTCTTGAACTGAATGGAAGGTATTTAGAATCACAGATAATTCAAAAGTTTTAAACCCAAATTTCCTTAAAAGATTTGTGGGAAAAGTCAAAAGTCATGATAAGATGACCAGCTGCCTTACTAAGAGAACCTGAAATACATCCCATGTTTTTGATGGACAATCTTTTAGCTTTCGTCATAGAATCAAAAATAGCTTCTGAATTCTGAATTATCAAGTTGAATAATAACTCCATTAGATTTGATTTCATTATATTATATGAAGTCATTTGCTTTTTCCCCAAATTTTATCTCATCAAACAATCATCAGAAATGGAGAATTCATCACTGGGTAAGATTAAATACAATGTATTTTTCTTAAACATTACCCAACAGGTGGTACAGCAACAAGAAAGACTCCTGTATTTATACAGTGCATTCACTTTATGTATTGTAAAAAAAATATCACAGCAGGAGAGCGATCAACTGCAGCATCTTTGAGTTGTGAAGGGATATTTTAAAATTTAAAATGTCAGATTTCTCCTCAGATCAAAATAACAAAGGCTCCCTTGCCCATCTTACGATATTGGTATTCAGCCAGGACATCTGGCCTGGCGGGCAACTTTTCCTAGATCTGTGGGTAATGACATTTTGAATGGCTCAGCAAGCGTAGAATATGTCTAGGACACACGCTCCGTAAATGTTACTAGAACTAACCTGAGACAAGTTAGAAAATTCAAATGTTCCCATTTCTGTTCCTGTGGAACGAAAAACTTTAAAAGGAAAGAAGATACATATGTCGCTAGCAAAGGTTCAGAGAGTTGCTTTCTTCTAATGCTGAACATGGTACTTAATCAGAGCTGGAGAAACACTAATATCTTTGGAACTACTTTGTTTCAGAAAATTTAGGGCTTTAGCTTCCCCTCACCCCAAATCCCTCCTATTTCCCCCTTTCTACCCACATAAACAAAATGGTACACGTATAGAATCAGAGGAGAGAAGAATTAGTGGTGTTTATTCAGCAAAGAATACTGGGATTTTCATGCCCAGTGTTGGCCTTGTAGTCCTACTCGGGGCATTATCATCAGTGTTTTGGGTCAGTTCACATCAGCCACGCTTTATCTGACATGCTCTTTCCAGAGCACCCAACTCCCAAGACCCCACTTGAAGGCTCTGGCCGGCATACAGTGGGCTAGCATGTAAGCTGCCACCACACAGCAGAAGAGTGGCAGCTCTTGCTTGCTTGCTACAGCATTTGTAGAACAACAACAAATCCTCTGGGATCTAATACTGATAATGTTTACACAGGTGCGGCATTGAAATAATACAAGACTTCAGTTGAAGGGTGAAAAGTAATCCACCAAGCTAACTGAAAATGTAATAGCCAGTATTCGCTAAGGGTGGACACAATACTGAAGTTTCTCTGCTATCGACAGTATGTGAATAAGACGTTATTAATCACACAGCAGCCCTGCCACATGAGAGTTGGAAGCAGACCGGTCTTCTGATTAGTCCTAGTTAAGAAAATTAATTGCAGAATGCAACAAATGTCAAATTGCTACACTGTTCTCTTCAGTGCTCTTTCCAGGCAGCAGAAATGCAAGCTATCCAAGAACATGGCATGCATGTGGTCTGAATTCATAATGAAGGCCAGTTTTGTCATGAAAGCAAGGAACTCTGATATTCAAAAAAGGATGGTAGCCATTAGGTTCATCAGGAGATAAAATTGTCCTCAGTTTGGGAAGCTGGCGAGAAAAAAAGAAAAGAGGAAAACAGCTGAAAACATACTTGATCTGGGGAGGAAATATAACCAAACTACCATGTTTTGGGGTCTCATGTTTTTGAGATTTTCCTTCTTTCTTTACTTGTGATGCAACTGTGGACAGGTTCTTGGAAACCACATTTCATGAAAGTAGACCCTTTGCGCTGCAGTGCCTCTGCTCCGTCCACCAGTCTCTTGCTCTTCTGAGTAACATCTGATCAAGACAGACAAAAGGGCAAAGAAGTCCAGGGGAGCACGTGACATGTACTACCCTGCTGCTGGCCTCACCTGCATGGTTGGCTCTGAGGAACAGAGCTCTGAGCCACATACAACGGTCTGGAGAAGGGATGAGTTGGAGAGAGAGCAGAGCAAGCAAAAACAGAAGGCAGAAGGAAGAGCTAGAAGTACTTAAAAATGAATATAAAGAGTTTGGAAGACAGTGAGGAAACGAGAACCTAGGAAGAAGAAACCCTGCTCCCCGCCTTCCCGTCCTCAAAAAAGCATGCCATGAGAAATTAAAAGAAGTTTAAATCTTAATTTCATTCTGGGATTTAGAAATTGTTTTGGAGTGCTCCATGCCTACTCATCTATTAGACCCAGGCTTTTCTTATCTTGGGGAATTTGTTAATGATTTTTTTTTCTGTTGAGTTTGAGAAGCACATTTCTTCCCTTTGTGAGAAAACAGACTTTCACAAATAAACTAATGGCAAATAAACAAAAATTTATTTTAATTGAGGTACACTTTGCTACACCTTTGATACTGTTTTGCCACTATTTTTAAAAATATTTTTTCTGTAGCATTTCAGGAGACACTCATTCATTTTAGATTTTGAAGTACCTGAAATCTGCTATAAATACTTTCAATGACACATTGACACTTAGTCAACTGTTACAAGAACCACTGCATAGAGAATTTTGTTCTGAACATCTCTGAGTAGCTGTCCATTTACATTTTAATCTGTTCAGTTACACCAGTCATGTCTGGATAGGACACTGTAGTTGTGTGAGAATCTTGATATAGATATATCATGTAGCTGTAAAATAAGCAATGTGAATATGTAGAAGAAAACCATGGAATAAGAAACCCACTCAGACTAAAATCTGTACCAGCTAACATGGTGTGCAATACCTACAAGAGCAAAGATGTTATTTTACATGGGTGGAGACTGAAATCCACATTTCAGTGACAGCAACATAAAATGTGTATCACTTCAATGGAAATGGAACCTGTCCTAGAAAAAGATTAAGTCCACAAGGTGAGGGAGAGCCGGGGGATGACGAAACACACACAGGACAGGTCCAAAAGTGTTTAAAAGCACAGGAGAAGTTATTACTACTTCTACATGGCACTAACTCATGCACCTCTTCAATGGTCTGTTGGCAATTTCCTTAGGGTTATTTATGAGAGGGAGTCTTCCAAATGAGGGGAAGAAGGTAAAGGAGGGATCCTAGCTGGCATGAACACTTGAAAGTCAGACCCTCTCTTGTGCAGGAGAAAACTCAAACTTCCTCCTACAGGCATTTTTCCTGTCAATCTTACGCCAGATGTAGTTGCAGTTTACCCTCCATAACATACCTGGCTTGCTCAAATTTTGCAAAGCAACTGTCAGTCAGGTGTCCCTTTGGATGTACATTCCATGGCCAGTTTGGCCAGCCTCTGTCCAAGATGGGCCAACTATGTGTAGCAAATCCCACCTTGCCACCTGTGGGGACCTAACCACAATATCCTGCCGAGCAGTGGCCATTCACTTTGCTGGATCAAAATTCACTTCTGAAAGCCAGTTTGCATGAGGTACTAAATGCATTCACCTTTGCTTTGTACTGATCATACTGAGAAGGTACTTTCCATTTGCTTTCAAAAGCAGTTAAAGGAGAAGAGCATTCTAGTGCAATTCTAAACACCGTTTCAACAGTTCCACTTGATTTTAAATAATAAAGTGCTGCAGGCTGTGCCTTGTTGCTGTGAGATTGTATAGAGCTGCAGGCTGTGCCTTGTTGCTGTGAGATTGTATAGAGCTTAAGACAAGTGAATCTACATTTCATGCTTTTGTGTAATGCTGTAATATAAATCCAAGCAATAATGGTAGTCGTAATAGTCTAACTTCCTTTGCCAGGAGAATGCATAACAAAACTCGCTTTATTATCTCCAGGTAGAAATTCTGCTCTTACAGAATCCATAATGGGGAAAATGCAGGAATATTAATAGATATAGGTGAGCAAAATGATGGCAGCTCCATTACTTCCACTGGACTGATCAGACATGGCTCCTCCATCAGCCATCCAGCACAGCGTGTAAAGTACTACCTCCCTTTAAGCATGTGAACAGTTATACTCAAGTCAAGTTCATGTTTATGGGATAAAGCATGCACTTCACTCTGCTGGAGAACTGAGGCCTATGGATCCGTGCTTTGCTAACCACGATTCCAATCTTAACAGCAGAGAAAATCTCGATATGCTGATAAGAGAAAGATCAAGGCATTTCCAGAAAACTGAAGACCTCATTTTTGCAGTGCAGCTCCTGGAGGCAATACAGCCACTGAGAAAATTCAAAACTTTATATACTGTTAAAATTCTTTTTAGTATAACACTTTCTGATTAGCATTAACATAAACCAGCCATGTTTAGAAAAAACATTTCACTAAAATTTAAATGCAAAAAATATAACCCTATATTCTAATAATCCTGAAAATACACAAGAATCTGCAATAGGCTCATTGCTAATACCGGAATTATCTTCATCTTTGCGGATCTTTAACTTTACAAGGTCCTCGCAGTGCTGAAGGATCTGAACAGCATCTTCCATTGAGCAATTGTCAAGTCGAATGTTATCTATTGCAAGCAACTTATCACCCAGTTCGAGTGTCCCAGTTCTGTGAACAAGTAAACAAGCTTACATGAAAGTCTAGTAACATTAAAGCAAGGTATCTTAGAAAGTATGAACACTATTACAGAAACGAGATGGATTCTTTAAAACTATTATTTCCTAATATGCTGGACATTCCATTTGTAACTGCTGTTTACAAAAGAAAAGCATAAGTCTCTTACAAGTTCCCTCTGTTTAACTTGAGTCTGGCTGGCTACACAACGGAAACAGTTTTTTACTGGAAGCTTGAATGTCTTACCTGTGAGCAACACTTCCTTTCTTGATATCGGAAATAACCAGAGGGTCCCCTGGTTTTCTGCTGGATGGAGCTGTAATAAAGAATACATACAAGTATCTGTTTTTTTCTTCTAGAGATGCAGATGGGCTAATTCTGTTCACAGATCACTATTTCATACACATTGTTTACGTGTATTATATTTCTCTCCTTTCCCTAAATTATATATACGTGAATACAAACAAACAGCAGCAGCATATTAGTATGACTGTGTACTCTACTTCTCAAAAACTAGAAAATGCCAGAATTAAGGTGACTGGTGCAAAGGGAGTTTAACCTGGTATGAATGCTGGGTTAGGCCAGGACTGAACCTGTGAAGATATTACCGCACAGCTTCCGTGATCTATCATAAAATGCTGTGTAGCTACAACACATAAGGAAGACTTTCTGTTAGTAGAACCTTTCAGCACAACTACTGATGCTGACCTTTTGCCAGAATATTTCTGTCAGTCATAAATCATGTTTTATTATATTCCTGACCAAAAAGCTGCTCTGGCAAAATACCTAGAGTGTGCTAACTGACGTTATATCCACTCCTGTCTCATTCAGTGCTTAAGGCAGAGGTATGAAGATAATGCTTCCTGGGTGAGAAGAGGAATCTACTTCACAATAAATGAGATGCTGTGGATAGTGGCCATGCGTACCATTGGGCTGATATACAGTTATCACATCTGCACAGAGGTAGCTTACATTACACGGATGCTTGCTTCACTGTGACTCGCTGCTTCCTCTGAAGTAAACATGTGACCCTTTTAATGAGAACCCTGTTCCTCTGTACTGCTGCTGGGCCTTAACCATTATGGACTCTTCTCCACTTTGTACTGAGGATACCTACTAGAAGCCCTGCAATTCCAGCAATGGCCAAATAAGTAAAACCCCCAGCCATCCCCTCCTTGCACACCTAACTTCTCTTCTAGGAGGTATCTGATATAACTTTCAATTTTCCATCTGCCCATCATAGTTAAAAGGACACAATGTCAGTCATCACAATTCTTTACTGATTTGTGCAAAAAGTATTCGACAAGTTTCCCTTGGCCAGGGGAAATTTGCTTAGGAATTTTGCTTGACTTTTGGTTGCATAGGAAGCAGTTAACTACCCCAGAGGAAGAAGATGATGATTAGTGACTGCTTCCAGAGCACTGTTTTTTGGAGCTGCTTCACTGAATGTATTGTTTTGGAGGGTTCACCCATTTGCTGACAGAAGACTGCAATGAAGATCTGATATGGTAAGCAGTGGGCTCAGAACTCGAGGGTGATGGAAGATACAATTTTAGACAACAGTGTGGCACCTGCTCTCTGCCATCAGGAAGTATACCACCTACAGCTGCTCCAGCCAGGAGGCAGTCCACGTGGTGAATGCAGACTGACTTTTGGGACTGTTGTTCACATAGAGTATGTTAATATTAAAACATTGCCACGTGGTATAAAGCACTCAGTTCTCCTGAAAGCGCTCATGATTTTTGCACATGTAGGGCAAATTGCCCCAAGCCATTTCTGCTCTGTGTACTGAGGCCTCTGCATTCGTTCACAGAAGGTACTTTGCCATTAGGCTCCAATGCTTAACCGACAGTCACCCCAAAAGCTACCCATATTGGAGGATCACCTACAAAATCCTGATGTCAGTTACTTTAGCAGCTCATAGTTCTTCTCGTTGATGGAAAATGACAGATCTTCACCTACAGCAACCACAAGGTGTATCAATAATGACATTTCCAACACAATATTCTAACAGATCCTGTTAACCCTGGCTGCCATGGCTGAGAAAGCCTTTGAATGTCCAAAGGAACTGTTTAAGAACAGCTAAATAGCCATATTTCAAATGCAGTGCCTTGAAAGTCCAGAAGACAGACGTACAAGGACTTTCAAGAATTTTTACAAACTTGTCTAAACCAGCACGCTTTCAGGAAATGTCAATTTTGCAATTTAGAGAACAGCAATTAACTTTTTGCAAGATGTGCAATATTCATAGCTTGTTTCTCATACTTTCATGTCACGGGCCAACTATATCTTATATGAGAGTTCCATGATTTACTTGAATTCTTTGGATTTGTTTCACCGATTAGTATCTTGTTAAAATTTTCAAGTATCACTTTGGTGATTTTTTTTTTTTTAATTCTACATTTTTACCCTCTGGGTTGCCATATAAATCTCTAAGGTTATATGCCACCCACTGTACAACGTCTGGAATTTGAGATTTGAGTATTGAGATAGTTTTTATGAAACTGCTTTATAAAAATCAGGAGCACTAAAGAAAATAGTCCATTACTGTTCCAAAAAGAAGAGATAAGGAACCAAAATGGGGGAGAGAGCACAGGTCAAAGTATGAAGCCACAGAGTACATGTGGATGCAAAGAGTACGATATTGCACACAGTTACTACAGTTTCAAACTGAGTAAGTGCGAGCCAGCAGTATTTTGTCACTTATCCTGGGCTATTAATTGTGTCTGGTGGATGAAAGCCTTTCTGAAGGCTGCAAACACAGCTCAGTGTGAAATGAATCCCCCCATGCTGACAAACCCTTAATAAGCAGCTACACCACACTTAGTTTTATTTTTGTTCAATGCTCATGACATACTTACTACAAACTATTCAAGTTGTGTTGCAGAGATAAAATCATTAATTTCCTCCTGAACTTTTGTACTGCACATCACCACCGCCTAAGATTGCCTCCCAAACACTAGGCGAACAGGTGCTGTCCCCAGCAAGAAGATTGAGTACTATTATCCTGCTTTTACAGATGAGGAAAGGAAACAGGAACATTTAGGTCAAAGTATGACAATTTTCAGTGAGCAATTTGAGATATCCATGCCTTTATTTCTCACAATAGTTTGTAGCATATAACAGCTTCTATGCCCAAAGCACAACCACTGGCATTTTCAGCAACAGATGCCTAGCATTTCTGCAAGCGTGACCCAGGATCTAAACAGTTTCCACAGAAAATCAAGCAGTCACCTGTGGAAAATCTCTCTCTCGCTCTCCTTCCCCCCTGCCCCATGAAATGACTCATCTCAGCACAACTCTATTGCAGAAAAAAGGAAAAAAAATCCTAATTTCTCCAGGGTAGTATTAAACCATCTTGACCGTAAGATCACCTCCTTTTTCTTCCTGCAATCTTCTGCCTCATTCATTATTCAGCCTCCATCCCCTTTGATACACACCACTATTTCATCTCTCCCCAGACAGCAGAGAAACGAGAGTCCCAGTGAGAAAGTTGTATTTGATCACTTAATTGAAAAAGATATCCTCATGAATTAACCCAAGTTCAAAGTGACACTGTACAGCTTTAAGTCCCCATTTTTATGTTTCATTTCAGAATTATTTTTGGTTTTAAGAAGGAATTAAAACCAAAAAACCTTACCACTCACCCATGACCAGCCTTCTTGTTCAAGTCCCAGCTTTCCCTACCCCTTATCACACCTCAGCCTCTCCTCTCATCTGCTGTCTCTGTTATGGCTCTCCACTCATTTTCTCTCCCTGTCCCATTCTGCTTGTCCACCAAAGATCTCATCTTTTCTCCTCCCTGGTCCAGCTGTTAGTCCACCTACTGTTGAGCTTTTGTAGAGACCTTACACAGTCTGTATGATGAAATACAAATGGACTGAAGAGTGCATAAAGTTATACAGATACTAAACAAACCCAATATTAAACAGATTTTGGGGTGGACATCTCCCCTACTACCCAGCCACAACTTACTAGTCTCAGTCTGGCTTCAAGTTTTGGAGTTTGATCAAACTCTGAACAAATTGAATGAGCAGAGGAAAATGCTTGTGGGATAGAAAAATATTTGTATACAAAGTCAGTCCACTTATCCACAATGCTGGTTAACAGCTACTAGACTTTTTAAAAATAGTGTGATTATTAAATAGATGAAAAACCTTTTTTAAAATTAGATGACGTAGCTCTTTTGTTCCTTAAGTATTGGTTCATGTGGAGCAGCTGCGAAACCTGCAAATTCTTCAGGCCCTGTCTTGAAAATAATTACTTGTAACATTGCAAAATGAAGTTGAATTTGCTAGGTCAAATCCCAAAATATACAGAAACATGCTTTAGAAGGTAAATTCTCATAGTCAGTGCTAAATATCTGTAGATCTTTACAAAGCTTGTTTTTGATGAAATACAAGAGCAATAAATCAGACTAGAGTATAGCTGCTAGAAAAACTGATGATAATTTGGGTGAGATTCTGAAATTTTTACCAGTTTTGCAGCATCTTGTTCCTTGTGTAGTCCCATTAACTTCAGAGAGATTACTTATAAAGCAAGGTGCTGCAGTTCATTACCAGTAAGGGTATCAGAATCTTACTTAAGAAAGAAGGGGGGGGGGGGGGGGGGAAATAAAGCTGTTAACTACAATTACGAGACTGAACTAGTAAGTAATTTTCTCAGACATCATTCAACATATTTAGAAAATATTAGTCTATGATAAAGTAGCCAGTGGCACAAAAATTTATCTTAAAAAAAGAATCTATATTCTATTACATGGTATAAAATCAATGTAACTGGCAAATAAATTGAAACTGATTTGAACGCTACCAGATCTACCTGAAAGCCATCCTTCTTCTAGGGAATGGTTCTGTTATAAAAGCATAATCACACACACACGGACACTGCTGTGTCATGCTTTATTTGGATGGCGTGATTTTGTGAACTGAGACATTCTAATTGCTCCAACCAGATAACTGGGTAAGAAAATGATGGTACCTTAAGCATGATATATATAGTCACTTATATTTGCAAACTGAAATAGGGTCTCTATTGAGTGTAAGTGGCTATTAATGGGAAGATTAGACAGATATTGAGTGATAAGGGATGGATAATTGGATGATAGAAGTCCACTATGTGTGTGAAGGCAGCAATGGGTAAGGCCAGTATACTGCGAGGTAATCGACATGTACTATCCAAAACTCAGTGCCCTGGGTTAACATTAACAATGATGCTCATGAGACTTTCTTCTGTCTTACTTTCTAGGGGTTTCTGCTACCTAAAGGACTTTGAATTCTTTTTATTTTGCTTTTTGTCTTGCATTAATAAATCTGAAACTAAGAGAAGCTTAGTCTCTTCCCCTATTACATGGCATGTTTTACAAAGACCATGAATTAGTTTAACCGTCCTTAGTGTTGTGTGGCACCTCAGATATGCCTTCAAGTACCTCGCTGTAATTCCACGCAGGCACACTTGGCATTTATTACCAAGGAAAACAACACAAAGGAAGAGAAATAAATTCCTCTTCCAGGGTGTCGCCTCCTAACAGCTGACTTAGAAGAACTCTTGGACTTAAAAATAGGAATATATTCAGCTGCCAACCTGAGGTCAGGCTTACATTTCCCTTCTGACAAAAACTGTCAGTCTTGTCTATCAGGTCAGGTCATTTCCTGACTTTCTGATCCAAATCCCAAACTAAACAAGGGATATGGAAAGTAAGACAGGTGTTTCTCTGTAATGTTTTCATAGAGACAGCTTTTACTCACCATTAACTCCACTACCTTGAGAAGAGAGAGGATGAAACAGGCCTCTTGAACTTAAACAGACCAAGTCCAAAAGTGAATACACCTCATCTCCTCTATGACCCCTTAGTGGGGTTCTCTTAGTATTTTTTTTTTAAAAGAAATCATAAAGCTTTCTGACATTATCAGTAATAACTGGCATGCTAATGTGCTAAAGTGCCCTGACAAAAATTTTACAAAATGAATATAAAATGCTTATATTCTTCAAATCACACTACCTCATATAGGAGTTAATTAGGTAGGACAGAGCACAGCATTGAAAAGCAAGCATGAAACACAGCCATTCAAGACTTTTACCATGGAAATTTACAAACTTGCAGTTATTAGTAAAAATCCTTTACAATAAAATAAATAATTCCTCGTAGACACATTTCATATGCATTAAACACTATTAATAAGTGGGATTATTATATATAAAAGATCATTAATTTAAATATTAAAGATCCTGCAGTACCCTCAGAGGAGCAGAGCTAAGACCAACCAGGTGTCACTCTGATTATATAAAGCACTAATTTTATAAAGCAATAACTTCTGGAATTAAGTTCCACATCAGGAAGGTATGTAAAGTTTGGAATAGGAGTGCTAAATACTAAATACCAAGAACATTAGCTTTCCAAGAACATTAACTTTTCATTCAAAGTTTACTCCTACAGACAGAAAAAAAGTACAAGATGTCTGAATTCCAAAAAGCAGCACAAATAAAATTACTAGGAAGACCGTATTCTTACAATAATCCTACAAACCATTACCAATCCTAGGAATAATTTAAATAGAACAGCCTCTCTCCAGGTTTTCTCATTACTCAATATTTTCATTTGCACAAATACGTGTAGACCTATGATTTAGCTTCAAGCATCACATCACATCTTACAGAGTTTAACGATTACTCATTCAAGTGAGCAACGCAAGCAAACAGGCCTGCAGTGTCTCTCGTTTGTTCCACGGATGTAATTCTTAGCACTGAGTTCCCTGCTGTACTTTTGATTGACTTTATTCCATTGTGCTGGTAAAAGCTTTGAGAATATAAGTCAAAGCACAATCTTCCCCCGAGACACATGAATAATTCCAAAGAAAGACTAATAGTCTAAGAAAGGCCACAACCGTAAATGAATGTTAATTCTGGTGAGACCAGATTCTGCACTGTCATTAAGTACATTGAACTGAGGCCCATTAACTTTGGTATGGATTGTTCTTCCTTCGAGGGCTGAACTCGGTATGCTGGAGTTGACCTGGTCAAAATCCAGTCATAACCCAGCATTTACTGAGTGCTCCCAAAATAAGTATAGAAACACATTGATTTCAAACAACAGTAAAAAATACTTTTTGAGAAACAGACTAATGCACCCCCTTCTTATTATCTTCTCAAGCAACCTCTGAAGTCCCTAGTGGAAGGGGATTTTGCTATGTGACCTGCACATTTAGGACTTCGCACTAGTTTTACAGATTGAGGATGTATCTTCAGACTCTGGGTTGTGAAGCAAACAATAACTTCATGTATGTGGATCCTCATGCCCGTATGAACCCTTGAGTCCAGTCGGGTTTTGTTCAAGAGCCTGTGAGAGACCATGATAGACTTCGCTGTAAACTTCCCAGCTATGGAAATACTTTTGCATAGGCCTAATTCTATCGTCTTTTTTTTTTTTTAAAATAATTTTAATGGGAGTTAAATATGTGCTATGCATGAAGGAATCAGTCAAGCTTTAGACCTGGCAAACTTCTGGCTTCTTTAACGACTAGAGGGAAGTATAAATCTGTTACAGAATGGTATTTCATCAGAGACTGAGCACAGATAATCATCCCTTTCTAGAAAAAGGAAAGAAAAGTTTATACCAAAACAAGCATGAGCCTAGAGCTACAGGACCTATTATCTGCAGATTATCCAATAAATGTGGTCTTAAAAATAAGCATTTTAACTTACAACTTATGGTGATGCCGAGTTCCACATTATGCTTCTTTGGTAGTTTTACATGAAATGTTCCACTGCTTGGTATAACTGATTCTACAAGAAAATATTTTAATTGTTAGATAATTTATAAGGCACAGCTATCCCAAATGCATGGAACTATACATGTAAGTTGATGAAATCACATCAGCATTACAAGCCATGGATGAAACACGGGTGCTGAAGTGAAGGAAGTAGGACATACGAAATATGATTTATACCTCTATTGGCAATTTCATGGTAACTCAATTTTTTTAAAGGTTTAATGGAATTTATGGAGATTGCATGGGCCAGCAGCCAGCTGAGACTGCAGGTTTTTAGCTTGTACGCAAGATCTGTGAGCACAAGTGAAACTTTTAGTGCTGGCAGATAACTTTTAATTAAAAGGACAGGAGATCAAGGCTTAAGGATTTCAGGCCTTTGTTTTTGTAGGTTTAACACATTTTTAACTGTCCACTAAGGTAACTGCCATGGATTTTACATCTACTGGGAAGAAAAGAAATCAAAACATCACTAAAGAAGCACCTGGAGCTGACTGAGGCAAAAAAACCCCACTTGAACAGACAGCACTGTATTTGAATCCTGACTTTTGGCATTGCTGCTAGCAAAAGTTTGAGCCTTGGCCTGCAAAGGAGCATTTGAAATTACTGCTATGGAAACATATAAACATACACGTGGCAGAGGAGTCTAACCATGAGTATGAGTCTGCTGTCATGGAGCAAATGGGAGGAGCGTGAACAAGTCCAGGGACTGAAACACATGTGACCTCAGGTGTATTTAAATCACTTTTTTGTTATTTGGTTTTCTTGGTTTTTTAATATTTAATTTCCTATATAAATGAATTTACATATTGTCTTTGGCTTTTTTCAAACATTATACTAGATGTGTGCATACCAAAAGATCATACAGAACCACTCTAGGAACCCTTTAGCCTGCTTTTGACATCATGATTTATAATACCATTAACAATAATCACAGTATGCAAAATACAGCACATCTCACATTGTCAGGACTTCAAAAGAGCTACTGTCAGATGAACACAGAGGTCTTAAAGTTTTTACTGTTTACATAGTGGGGTAGTGCACATACATAATGTTTACTTGTTTGATTTACACAATTTGTGATTTTATAGGTGTGTTCTGTATACTTAAACGCATTACAGAAGAAAGGAAAGCCATTAGGAGTAATAAACACTCACTGGCAACATTAACAATTATTTTTCTGGCTTTTATTCAATTCTTACTATTTTATTTAGATTGCTGGTTGAGAGGTGAAACTCTTTGGAGTTTTCTGCTTATCCACCCTTTTATAATACTTTTCTGTCTAGCAAAATATTTCATTAGCTGGCCTGTAGAGGATTTGTCTCGGCTCAGCACAATATTTCTATGTCAGGGAAGAAAAATGTCCTGAAATAACTCAGAGGAGGGATTGTCACTAGATCTCACTACAGGACTTGTCATTTCTATTTGTGTTCTGAAGCATGCTGCAGGGCTACGTGAAATGAGAAAGCTGTAAAAGAAGACATGTTTCAAATAGGTCACTTGAAAACTGAATGGTGTATGTGAGAAGAAAGTCCCCACCTTGGATGCCTAACAGTTGCAATGTACTTGGGTTTTACTCCTTCACTTTTCTTGCAAGACAGAATAACAGTACATTCATACCTGCAACATCAAATTCTATTTCCAAAGTGACCTTGTTGGTGATAGAGGAGTCTCTGAGCAGTTGATTGGCCTCATCAAATGTGCTGTCTTCCGTCGGGATACCATTTATTGCCACTACTCTGTCTCCTATTTGCAGCACCCCGCACCTTGGTACACAATGATACAAAGCAATCATCAAATGTGCATGTTACCAGAACCAGCAATATCAAACACATTTAACCTAACCTTGAAGGAGAAGCATGGTGTAGCAGCTCAACAGTCTACCCAGGCACAGCGGGTGACAGAAGCTGCTGCTGCCCCTTTACACCAAGACACTATCAAGCACTCCCAGCGTCGGTTGTGCTCTCTAGGTGCTGGGACCCAGGAAGAGGGGCACAGGCTTCATGCCTCCACCCCACCCACGGACATCACCTCTGCCTCTGACCCTGGGCTACAGGTGTTGTGGCTCTGCGATGGCAGCTAGTACTTGCCTGTGCAACTACTGTTGTTCTCATGCCGTGATTAAAGATATACCTAAGCATAAAAATGCAATTGAAATGCTGCAACGAAATCATTAGTAAGTCAAAACTCTGGTATTCCCTCAGATCTGGTTCTGTACCAAAACTGAACAGAGCTGGATATGGCCTCCCCCTGGCACACTGAATTATTACAATTTTGACTTTGGCGATGTTTCTGATTTTTTTTTCTTTTTTTCTTTTGCATGAATATACCTTCCAGTCTCCTGCTGGAAGACTCTGGATGATAAAAAACTCTGGTGCTTGTCATTCTTCTTAGAGCTGATCAAGCGTATGAAATATCACCGTCAGAACAGACAGTTTATTACTTGCCACACTTCCACTGAGCAAGGCCCTGCAATTTATCATAAATTGAAAGCAACAAGCCCCAAGTACCCCGGGGAACACTTCACCAAAACGTACTTAGCAGTCAACTGAAAGAACCTCACCTTTCCGCCGGACTGTCAGACTCAATATAGGAAATGAGAGGTGGAGAAGACAAGGTCTCAGTAGCAAACACGCTACCCTGGAGCTGTATCCCAAACCCTACTATGGGGTCAGCTGTCAGCACCACTTCCGTGGTTTCTGTGTGGACGACCTGCCCAGCCAAACCAACAGTGCTAGAGGCTAAAGACACTATAAAACAGAGCAGACCAGGAGGAAAGACATTCATACACAGCAGAAATTTCATTGCTCTTTGAGAAAATTGATCTGTACAATAAACCTAGTCAATGAAACATCTCTTTTAAAGTCAATTTAAGCTAAAGTTTATAAATTATGTATAAACAGTTATGACATATAAGTGAACAGAAACCATCTGGTTGTATGTTAGAGTGCAAAAAGATAGCTCTTGTACTAAGTAAATAAATGTGTTTGACATCCCCACCCCAAAAAACCTCAGAACATCCTTGAATTCCGTTTACATTAGGTTTGAGGTGTGGATGAGCAGAATTTTCACAGGAGCTAAGGGAATTGGAGGCACAAGCCCAGCTGTTATTCAGGCCGATCCCCACGAGCTCTTTTGAACACCTCAGTGCATTGTTGTTAGCAAGAAAGTACATGGCCCAGGCTTGCTTGCAAGAAATAAGGATGTCTTCCTCCTGTACATGTTTACTACATGTCAGCAATTTGTCGGGCTAACTGGGTAGCGTAAGTTGAACAAACTGTTTTAGCAACTGGTGTATGTCAAGAGATTTTGAGGAAAAAAGTTCTTTGGGGTCTCTCAAAGGAACTGGGGGACCCTTCTGTGAGAAACACAGGCAGCTACTTCTGTACTCCTGATTTACTCCCTCTCTCTAGTCTCACTCTTGCTCTGAATAGGCTGCATTACAGAACAAATCAAGATAAAACCAACATTGAGATTCAATGCAATTACCTGTGAAAGGAGGAGACTGCACCTTTGGTTCTTTGATCTCTGCCTAAATGTCTGTTGTATTATTGTTCAAATTCACTCAGTGAAAAAACACTGCCTTTCATTCTGTCATACACAGAAAGCTAGAGTTTTTCAATTCCCATTCAGTCCAGTAATGATAATCCTCCAATGCTGAGGATTCTGTATGTTTTTGTGTTATAAATCTACGCCGTTACCTCTCCAATTCTAACTTTCTTCAAGACCCATTTCTGCCTGCAGTAGCTACTAAGAATTAGACACACGTTCATGGTTTATCTGAGGGATTGTTTAACTGGATTTTTTTTCTCAGGTATGGGAAAAAATATTTCTTGTTTTTACATTATAGATAATATTAGCACAGCAGTACAAAGATGTCAGAGGTGGTATAAGTACTTCCTGCACTTTGGGGCTACAAGCATTAGACTTTTGCTCTGAAATAGTATAAAATCTGATTAATGTGGCACAGTTGGCAATGACAGTTCTGTTACAAAAGTTCCACTTGCCAAAAACCTAAAGAGCTTCTGTTTTCTCCCCTTCAACTCTGAAACAGTCTTTTCTAAATTACTGGGAATTCTCACTCATATCTTGTTTTAATTTTTCTTTGTAAGAATTGTGTATTATTTCAGTTACTCAATAGCTTCCTCCTCACTGTTTCTTTTATCTGCACTCACTAAGATACGCTCATACCCAAATGCAAATACTAATAATCTGTTCTTAGAAATAGCCACCAGCTTTAGCATTTACTGCATGTGAGAAACAGGTTTCTCCAGCTCTCAGCACTGCAAAGGCTAAAATATGACTAAACCAGATAAATTCAGAGTTAATATAATACCAGATCCCCTAATGCACCTTCTAGAAATGTCTAAATTTAGGGCATCCAAGCTCAGAAAAGTTCCATTTTCCCTTTCTTTAAGGTCATACAACAATTACTTGTTAGCTCTGTCTTTGTTTCCCATCAGTTATATGTCCGTTCCCCCCATGCAGCAGGCATCTAGCTGACTCTGACTTTCTTTCACTTTTTCTAATGCCCTACCAGGAACCCAAAGGTCTCACAACATTTATTTTAACTTTTAGGATGGCTAAGGTTTTAATTCACATTGGGAAATTAATTTACTATTTGTGGGACTTAAAACTCACCCTGATAAATATTTTGATGATGTGGCCAATTAAAAGTGACAGTTAGGAACTCCTCCCACTCCCAAAGAACACAAAACAGAAACAGGAACAAAAAAAGCAGAGATGAAAACACCCTTTCCAAATCATGTAACAATAGCTATCTGCTAAGCCTCTGTAAAATGCCATAGGTACCCAAACCCATGACTTAGAGCATACTGGGGTTTGTAACTCAACAATAATTGCAGAAAGAAACAGTGCCCTTTTTTTTGGCCACTTGCTAGATTCAAAGTTTTACAGGCCAGGAATCAGCCTTATAGATTTCAAAAGAGAGTATGGATGTATATGTAGTTCCAGTGAACCCTGGTTGCTACTACTAGGGGTCCATTTTCTCGTGCTTGTATGGTTTTCATCCAACTCTTAGCAACAGTCCTGGGGCCTGGTTTACTATATGCTCTGCAGTTAGGTAAATAATAATCTTGAATTTGAAGATTATGTACTTGTTACTTTTATTCCTGCAGCTGTACAAGAAGCAGAGCAAGATGTATTTAAAGGGACATATATGGATTATTATGCCTGCAGTCTCCTGCTCTGACCCTTGAGAAATTACAAAACGTTCACTATTCCTCCTGGTAGCAGCTAACTTGGATGTGCTGAAAAAACAGCACCCATGCACATCTAAGTCCCCCTCTAATTTCTACCAGATATGCAGCCCTAGTAACTGTCATGTAAGTTGCTATAAAATTGTGTCTCACTTTCAAGTACTAATATGGACCTATTACAAAATACTTCAAGATTTAAACTTTAACTAAGTAATAATCTTAAGTGTTTCCACAATGAATACCATACTTTCAAACCAAAGAAAAGCAGAGAAAGAATAAAAATTGAAAACAAGTGGCATAAATAAAGCACATGACAGCAGGGCATGCCTTCAAGTTTTACAGCCACATGTTTGGAAAGATCTGTGTAACTAATGCAGTGATTGTAAAATCATGGCCATAAAAGTCTTGTAAACCCCTGCACCATCGCACTTCATCATAATGAATTTTGGCACGATCACATTAAGTTATGCAGGTTTTCCTAAATAATTGGCAATGTAAACTTTATAGCACTCTTCACCAATACATCCTTTTCTTCCCAAATGACATCCTGAAAGATTTATTAGAAGTTACATTAATAAAACCCTCAAATGATCCAACTGGATTAAAGAAAAAAAATCCCACTAAAATTAAGAGCGTGCACTATTCCTTTTCTATGAAAAGGGCAGCAGTCGATGCTACCTGGTTCTCATGATTCTCCCACAAAGGGAGAGGGGCAAGGTTTTCCAAGTCCTGTCGATGGATGGTGGAAGGGTACAGGACCAGTCATTCTCTATCATGGTTGCTTGTAGCACGTTCAGTCCAGTGTTGGCCATTACTGCAGGCACAAGTATGGGCTTAAGACTAGCAACAGGAGTTAGGAACTCTGCATGGGCTGAAAAGCAAGCTCATAGAAATGGCAAGCAAGCTTGGCTGGCCAGCCAATTCCTCCAAAGCCAGCTCTGATTCAGGGCTGCTGATGTAGTCACTGCTCGCAGAGAGGCACGGACTCACTCAGTGATGGGGCCAGTTCCACTTATTTTGTAATGCTCAATATCCAGACCTCACAATGCAAATGCATAATAAACTACCTCAAAACAAAGCCTCATCCACATTCCTCCTAGATAGACATTTGTTTAATCATAGCAGCCTCTCATCCCCAGGGCCTTCTGACCTGAGGAATCTTTCAGGTGGGCTGCAGCGCTTACATGACTGTCCCACTTAAATCTAATGTCACTGGCCTTGTTTTGAGCCTTTGCATGATAGCAAGGCTTCCTTGAAGGACAAATATCTGAAAAATATAATAACACAAGTAACAGCTGTCACCAAGATCCGTAATAGGATTAGCTTTCAGGATTAACAGTCCCTTGTTGGATGTAACAGCTATAATATAGCACAACTGAAGAACTATTTTTCGCATCCAGCATTATTTTGCTATTCAAATCAATTAGTATTAGTGTAACATTACTACTGTTTCTCATGTGCATGTGAGGACACGTAAGAGCTGGACCCCTACTGATACTGTAGTATGGATTGACACACTATCTCCTCCTGACACAAAAGAATGCGTTAGAAGCTAACATGTCAACAGATGAGTTGTGAAAAATGGCTGATCAGAGTAAAAATAAAAAATGCACTTACAGGCAAACGTTATGTAAAAATATTTGCTTTACAAAAGAAACAAGAACAAGCAAGCAACAAAAAACTGCAAGAAAGCCAGACCTTAGTTCCCCTCTCAAATGTTTCCTCACAACTCCATAGTGACTAACCTTAGCTGGAGGCTGCTGGTTTGCTCTGATTTTGCTGTGACCATGGGAAATTTTTAACACAGCGCAGCAGCAGCGCTGTGACGCACAGCAGCTCAGTTTTTCCAGAGTGGACCTGTGAGCATTATTAGCCGGAGAAGATAATTTACAGAGCAGTTCTCACTTCCCTGCTTTGGCAGAACTGAGCTGCTGAAGATCACACAAAGATGGACAAGCCAAAAGGAGAGGTGGCACTTACGTGAAGTCTGGGAAACAGCGCGCTGATACAGCCATACTCTCTCCAGCCCAGTGAATACTTAGCAATGCACAAAGTGGAACAGCCTCAAATATATCCACCCTAGCATGGGAAATTACTGAACCTTGGGAAATCCATGCTTTGAATCCCAGAGTGGTCAGAAACAAGGCAGTTTAGTCTTCATTGCTATCTGTCACTCTTCCTCACAAAAATGACTAGAGGTTATGGTGTAGATATGAACACTAAAGCTACCTAGGAGGTACCATGGCAAGCTCTTCTGTAATATGGTAGTTGGTTGAGCTTACCAGCAATCTGTTTTTGACTACTCTGCTATGAATTCTATTCCCTGATGGAAACGGGAAGAGTTGAAAAAGGAATCTGAAAATCACTTCAGTAATGGTGTAACAAACTCTTCCAGAATAGACTGAAGAAAACATTGTTTTATATCTTTCTGATGAGGTAGTTAAGCTGCATGGCCTCTACTCATCTTGTTTTAGCACTAGACAAATATTTTTACGCTGATGTTTCCCTACATCTAACTGAAACTCCCAATTGTTCTCTCTTCTGCCTAGTATACATGCATTAATTAAGGTACTTTATAACTTTTGCCTATATCTTCCCCCTCCTCCGCCCATTCATTGTACATTTTGAGCAAATGCTGTTACCACCTACAGGAGCTTTTGAAGTCCTTCTTTTTCATCCTCCGCCTCATCATTGTCCCACGTGGGCTGGTGGAGTAGAGGCTGCGAGGTAAGGTCCCCATGTTCAGGGAACTCAGACTGTATGCACTCATGGAGGTAGGAGAGAAGGATGAAGACACCAAAGCTGCTGTAAGAAATCAAACACTTGGCATACAGCACTCAGTCTTCATGGAAGAGTGTGACACATGCCTGTAACTCATCAATGAATAGAACAGTGTGTACGATGCACAGGAGTGGTTTGTGCATTTCCAATAACAAAGACATTAAACCGCATAGGTGACCCTAGGTAAAGGTAAAGTCAGCATTTCATGAAAATACCTGCTGGAAGCTAACAAAGATAGCGTAGATACAAAAAGTACATTCATAGTATACAACTTATTTTAGGCGAAGCATGTTAAATTAAATTTTTTGAACACACATATCCATGAACCAATGCAGATCAATACGTCTAGATACACCGATTTTAGAAATGCCTCTGTAGTAGGTAATTTCTGACAAAATATTTGTAAGCAATGCTTTGCATTCAGAGATCATGCTTTATATACACTACTCAAATCTAATGTTCTACTCATATAGCAGAAGAGCTGATTCATTCAGAATTTTCAAGCCTTTTTCCACCTACACAGGTTGCCTTGTTACAGAAAGGAAAAGGCGTAAAATGTCAGAAATAACCTTGGCATGGCTATGAAAAAGTGTAGCATCCATAAAACTGAAAAGGTTTTAGTGCCTGAAATGGGAAAAGTATGAGTGAAAGAAGAGGGGAGGGAGGAGGAGGAGGAGGAAGACGAGGAGGAGAGAATATGTCAGCAGGAAAAAGTGTGGAACATTACGAAGGCTTTTTTGAGGAGGCGTTTTCTGGAATTTCAAGGCTGGCATCCTGCAATGGTCAGGGTGGTAGGTGTTATAATGGTGGTAGGTGAGGAGGCTGCTGTGGCTGTTGGCACACGAATCCCAGGTAAGTTGCCTGTTGCTTCTTTGAACCTTCACTGCCCGCATGAAGGGATGATGGAAATTCAGAAAACAAAAGGACCAGAGAAGAGGGAAAAGTAACTGAATTGCACAAACAAAAAAAAAGTAAAAAATGAAAATAAATTGAAAATAAAATAAAATAAAATAATAAATAACCTGATCTTGTCTTCTTACTAGGGGGTGCTAACTTGAGGAACAGAAATACTATTTCTTCTCAGAAGAAATGCTTCTGATTTTTTTTTTTGTTGTTGTTGTTTCCTTGTATTTATTTTTAAAAAGATTAGTACTGAATCAATTTCTAATCTCCCTCTGGCTTTAGGAGCTAAGATTGTAAACTTCCTTAGAAAATACTAAGTTATTTTATATGACTACTAACTGGAGGTTAATAAGTCTCTTCTTGCATTCATCTGCATTAAGGAATGAAACCAGATACTATACATAGCACTCCCTAGGAATGGAGATGTTTACTTGCCAGTCATTTCAATTTTCTGTACTGATATTTTAATGTTGCCACCATCTATTGTTAGCATTATACTACTTTGTGCAATAAATGACTTCCCGAGGCCAGCAGCACAAAAACTCTATCCTGAAGCATGGTTAATAAAGAAAAACAAAAACATAGAGTTCTTGTTGATTAGTTGGATGTTCAATTTAACGTTTTTTTAAACTTGATCCTCAAACTTTTAAAATTATAATTTTCTGTATGAAATTAGAGACCACAAATAATTGCCAATTCTAAGCATGGGGAGTCTGGGATATGCCAGAAGTGAAGGCCAGTATTTACCAAGAGAAGGGGAAGCATTTCACCTGATGTGTCAAATACTGAAGGAAAATGATGGAAGTCACCTTTCATTAAATACAGTCTGGTCATCATTAAATTCAGCGTAGCTGTTCCGCTGCTGAACCATAGAGGAATACTTAAAACTGGGAACTATTCACTGGTTTTTTTTTCGCTTAAAAACACTAAGGGATTCACCTGTACTGTGAAACTTGTTACTGCCTTTGGCCCATGACTTCATTACCCATGTCTCTCTGCTACCTGCTACATCTATAATGGCTGCAGACATATGACCCCATGCTGGATTTTAACAGTAGCCAAAAATCTTGACTGTTTAGGTTGGACCCACACCGTATGTTCACATCTCACTCTGTGAGACAAAATAACGGGGAAAAGGGTAGCCACCGCAGCAAGCACTGTGCGGTGCCAGTAGAAAAGCTATAATTTTGTTACACTTCATATTACAGGAGTAATGATCTGCTAATGGGCCGAATATATTAACCCTCCTCTGACTCAAAAGCAATGCCTGTCACCACAGTGAGGAGTACGCACCAGGGAAGGGAGAGGAAAAGGACAGTACAGGAGCCCACCATGTCGCCATGGTCTTGTGGGGCAGCTGGGACTCTGGGGGCCGCGGCACTGCCAGGCCTGGCCCCGCACCCCAGGTTGGGTTGCCCCAGGCCTGTATTCCTCCCTGTGGGCCTCTCTGCTGTGCCCTGAAACATGTTTGAATCAAAATAACTGTTATTTTAATTCCCCACCGCTGCAGATAACAAATGTGAGGGTGGGGTACGACACCAGCACCAAGAGAAGAGCTCGGCGCCACTGGCCAGCCTGCACCTCAGGGCACCTCACCCACCAGCACCTGTGCCAGCAACCTCAGATGCTTTGGAAAATCTCGTGTCAGCCTGAAAAGTCCCAGAAACAGCAGCAGTAGCCTGATATGGCTATATGTATCTTACAGACTTGTATCTTCTCAGATGAAACCATCTCTTTGATTATGTGCACAGACAGCAAGATTTCCGAACTTTAACTATGGTGTAAAAATTAAAATCTGATAAGAACAATGCGACCAGGTGGATTTTCATTATTTCCAAGTTGCTGTGAGTCTTGTTTAATTAAAATGACTGTTTCCAGCAGGAAATTATCTGGTAGTCTTTAATTTTTTTTAGTGTTTTATTTTCAGGCTGAGAGTAGAGATAAAAATGTCCTACAAAGTGGGAAGGTACACAAATTCAGTTTGCCCAGTTTGTAGAAGGATAATCCCAATTTGACAAAAGTTCTGTAAAAGAAAATCCTATCGTGTGTAACTGTAGTAATTTAGCAGTAATTTGAGCTATTCCAACCCAGGGTTGTGTACAGTGAACATAAAACTAATGGGGCAGCAAGAGAAATGAATGTTAGCAGCACAGTATAAAGGAAAAAAAAACATGAAAAAAATCTGATCTTTTATAGTTCTCTCCATTTTATTTTAGGGCTAAAATTTCAATTTATTTTATATACTGATTTTCCTGCCCATTTTAAATTCCTAACATGTTCCCATAAGACCAATAACTGAGCTCGACAGATACAGCCCTAATGACTCAGCTTATCCGTAACACATAAAGGGAGCTCTTCAAGCTCTGCAGCATCTAGACCATACCACACCTGATGAAAGGCTGTTTCCAGGAAGGTTCTTGCTTCCACAAAGCATGTTACATCTGGAATTGGTGGTGATATTGGAGTAGCACCACTTGGTGAGGGCTGGGAAGGGCTGTAAACATCCTAGTTATTCTGCCTTACTTAAGAAAGCAACTTTATTACCTTTGGAGGTTTCTCCCCAAAAGATGCACTTATGTATCTTTTGCAGATCCCCTTGATAGGATATGATATAATAATGGCCAGTTCTTAACTGTGGCATGGCAAAAGCATTGTTTTTCCTAGGCATCTACACTGGGTCAAGGTTACTAGCACATTAACAACATCTATTTGTTTTAAATGTCAGTTAAGAAGCCAACTGCTTCAAGTAATACAATCATCTGCACAAATCTTCGGCCCTGATACTCATCTTCTCAAAAGAAATACTCTTCAAAGGTTCTTTAACCAGCCAGAAATTGATTGTGTGACATCTTTGCTTCAAAAAAAATGAAAGATCTATTCGCAACGTACTGTCATAAATGAAAATAATGGAAATACATTGCAAAATTTGGTCTCCAACTCATTTTGCTTCTGCAGTATCACCCCCTGCTCCCTCGTCCCTCGAACCAGCTTAAGTAGAAAGGGGAAAAGAAGTGCAGCTGGATAATGGAAGATCATGGTATCACAAGGGTTACTTTTTGTTCACCCTGGTCTAGGAGAAACTAGGGTCTCCTCAGACACTAGTTCAATATTCACCACTGACAAACTGACTAGAGCATCGCTTATCCAGGGACAGCCTGGATCTTAGATAGATGTCCAAGAACATTTACCGTCACTGACACTTCTGGGCTTCAGAAATCTTGCCTTGGTCTAAAGGAGGCAGAAGCATAGTACCACATGCTCAGAAAACGGTTCATGCTGCAACACAGGTACCTGTTCTCTGCATATTGGATAACCCTTGTTCTTTTATGTCCACCAACATGCAGTGTTTTAGACTGAATTTATCAATACTTGAATTAGCCACTTTCTTGGGAAGAAGACAAGACAGGAAGGCCCCATCTTCAAATACTAAGACATTTTTAATATATTTAATCTAAAAATGGAACGCAGTTATCTTCAAGCATGTTGGTATGAAATAAATATCATGGTGAAAAAGGGCTAGGATCTAGGGAACTGTTTCCAAACAAACCTTTTTCATAAACACTGACAATGAACCCATGAAGCAATCTCAGAAGAACTTTAAAAGATTATGGCAATAAATAGCAATGCCATTAACAAGAAAAAATACAGGGTATTTGGGGGGAGAACAGTGTTTATTAATGAAGTAGTCATAACAGACTATCAAGTCAATATGCTGAAGGAAGTTGGCCGTGGTCCTTCCTCCTCCTTCTAAATTTAAGAAGCAATTTAGAAGTTCATTTACTGAAGTATCTAGTTGCCCCCCCAACGACTGCAACAGCAGAGTCAACAGGTGTCTTGGCATACATCTACAAGTGTCCAGAGCCATTTCTCAGTAAAACATTTCCCTCTCTAACCATAGGAATATCAGAGGGTACATTAAGGCCGAGAAAACACAGAGCTCTCTGAAACTGCAGAAGCACAACCTGGGGAGCTGAAACAACATTTACAGATATAACTACCACGATAGCTTTCTTAACCATTCAGCAAGGGCAGGCAAAGTAAAAGACAGAAAAAGAAAGGGTATTTGGTGTTACAGAACCTCTTACCATGCTCTGGGCCTTTCAGTGCTAGTCGTGTCTGGTGGTGAGGAAGGATCTCAAGTTTGACATTGTCCGCTGCATTAGCCAAAAATTGTGTTGCTTCTGCCAGCGTACAGTACTCCATGCTGGTGCCATCAATGGACAGAATATGGTCTCCTACATGTAATGCACCACATCTAAATAAAAGGGGAAAAACTTGGTATGATCAGGTATGCTTTTTGCTTGGAAAGTGAGTTTTACTGCCTTCAAACTGGTCATGACAACTATAAGCGCGTTCTTTTTTTTCGAGAGAGATTTGTGTTTTGTAGGCATTGTCACTGGTCAGACTTTTTATCTATTAGTATAAACCTTAAAAACAATTCAGTTAATACAGTATATGCCAAGACATCACTCACAGAACTGGAATGGGGTAGCTGACTATAAAAATATGTGTGAATGGCAGCAGAATAAAATGAGAAGAGCTTAAGGAGACTCAAGTAACTTGGTCACATATCCCTCACACAAGCACCCAGTTCATCATTTCTTGAGTTATAGTTCAAACATTTATTAGTACAAAAGCTGTAAATGATGATGAAATTATGCAGTAGTCAAACAAATAATGAAACCAGGGCTAGCATGGTGACTTGAGGAGTGGGGTGGGGAGGGGGCTATCTGCTAAATCTCGCTGCACTTAAGAGACTGGCTACTGGATGAGTTGAGAAATGCAAACACAGCAGTCAGCATCCCGACGTACCAGTCAAGTGGACAGCTCCTTTAATTGGTTACCCCCTGCGAAATGGGAAAAAACAGAGGGAGAAAATTAAAGCATCCTGCACCATTGAACTGGAGAACACCCCTGGATCAATGGCCGTCACTCTCAAGTTTCTACTGTAGGGAAAAGCCCACAGAGGAGCTGTAGACTCACTGCTACAAGTGGGTGCTACCAAAAGCACCGTTGTCAAAGAGGAGTTATAAGGTAGGGTGACTGGGGACATGCAGGAGGAATTTGCTGCTGAAACATAATATTTACAGATTTTTTTAAGGTAGAGATATGCATATAGAAATATACTGTATATGTATAAACACATACACACACACACACACGCACCCCAGAAAAGGTCCCGTAGCTCTGTTAACAGAGGTTTAGACCATCGGGGAAAAATATCTTTTTTTTTTTTAAAGGTTTAAATGAAGTGGGAAAATTAATGCAAAATAACTCCAAAATACAGAAGCCAGTCTTCCTAATACCGCAGTCGTATTCTAAAATATAAATTAAAAAATCCAGACATAAGGAGTTGCATTTTCCTGTGCCATAAGAATGAGTGATATATTCTGAAAGAACACTTCAAGGTTGCAAAGCCTTGAAATTCACCTCCCTTGACAGCTGTTCCATATTGTATGCTTACTTTAAGAATTCCTGTGGGTTATTTATTTTTTTTTTTAAATACTAATCTCTGCTGCACCATTACATTTAATAGTCAGAGCAGACCTCTAAACTTCTGTGTTGCATAGTGCAAGCAGACAGTCACATATTACATGGGGCTGGCTCATGTCAGAGAATACGTGAACAAGCTAAAGTAAATGGTGCCCTGGAAGTCTTAAACTCAGCAGTATGGAACAAAAATCTGACAAAGTGCTAATTTTAAGACCTAGCAACCTTGAGAGCATCTGGTTCAGTCAAATTCATCAAAAATGGAAGGGTTTCTTTAAAACCAAACGAAACAAAAGAAGATATAAAATGGATGTATGGACCTGCAGTGTCAGCCCTCTGTCACACTCACCTGTCTGCAATACTCGCAGATTTGATTTTGTCTATGACAATGACCTGTTTGCTGCAGCACATCGAGGTAGTTAGTGCAACGCCAAGAGCAGCACCGGGCGTTTTGGCAACTTCAACTAGCAGTGGCCCAGACGCTGTTGCTACTGAATCTGTTAAAATTAGACAACAAAAGATCAGTATTATACCAGTGTGGTACTTACGACATTTTCATATTTTCCCACATAGAATCTCCATGGCTAGTCTATTTCTCTAACCAGACAACATGCCACATAAACAAATCCTGAAATAGCATCAGTTTAGGTGTCAAGAATCAGCTCTTAATGTTGAAACCAATAAACGCAAGAGGAGGTTTGTGAATCTGGATGTTGGGAAGCTTCTGAGTGTGTGAGAATCAGAGACTGACCAGGTTAGGGAACAAGGATGTGTTAGCGAATCACACTCTTGCACAACTAAGCTAAAAATCACCTGGAATTTAAAACAGGCATGCTGAAGATGATAAAGAAAGATGGATGATAAATTGATTTTCAGAAGAGAAGGGGAAGGCCTGTGGACAACAGCTACAATAATTAAATGAAGAAGGTGAAGCAAGGGTCTACTAGAAATCCCTCACAAAAAGAGAGAACAATTTAGGAGAAAATGGAGAAAGTGCAGGAGACATGACAGCTAGAAATAGGAGTTAAAGCAAAATGCATGTGAGGAGGTTCAGAAGATTCATGTAATATCCTGTCACTGAATAAAGTACTGACTTGCAACAGGGCCCAGATAGTAAATGACCAACACTGAAACAAGAAAGCAGAAAAATAGGAGGCAGTGACAGTCATGACTGACTACTGTGGTGAGGAACTATGCCCATGAGAGACAAGTGCTAGACAGAACAAAGAAAAAAGACAGCAGGCTGCTCCCTAAATGCCAAAACAAAGCAGTCAGTGATAAGGGTGAAGTACATTCTGGAGACTGCCTGAGAATTCCTACTAACTGATAGCCATTGATCAACAACTGATCTCAGTGGAGTAAGATACAGTAAGTGAAGGTGTCCTTTAAGGACATAAAAAGACTGAGACAAAGAAAGTGATACCAGAGGCCTTTGGAGGTGCTGTAAGGAAAAAATGAATAGGCAAAGACATGATGGAGTAAATGTCCTGTTCGCAAAACAGGAGAGATTCATGTTCACAGAGTACTGGAGCCTGCTGTAAGAATACTATGCTTCTCAAAAGGCTATGCCTCTCAAAAGGCCCTAAGGTTGAAGCTGTAAAACAAGTGCAGCTGGGATTCTAAGTATGGAGGAAAAGGCAGATGGCAGGATAATCCATTCAGTCTTAAATCTAGAATATTAGTCCAAAAATGTAATTATGACACAGAAGAGAAGGACTGTGAAAGAGAGTATTATCGTACAAAACTAACAAGCTATATACCATGATATAAGAAATGGAATAAGAGCTTGATTAAATAACATTAATCTCAGGTGCTCTTTGTAGTTAGAGCACAACATAGGTAAAATGAATATGAAAGTGTATAATGTATGAAGTGAAAAAAGGTGCTTAGATGGAATAACATACCACACCAGTAAAGTGTCTATTAATTATTATAGACCTCCTTTTTCCCCCTGCAACTTGAAAAAATTTTTATATTGGTGCTGTCTTTTCTTCCAGTTAGAAACATGTGGGTTTGAAGGGGAGATCTGTTATTTTTGAAAGTGCCCATGAATTCCAAGTGATTCATTTTTGTGCCCAACTGGGACTGACTTTTTAAAGGCTGAACTTTCGCAGGCACTACCAAAATAAGCTGCTCCATAGATCTGAAATGAACTTTAAATTGTGATCCAAAAGAAGAGAGTCCACCCAGAAGCATTCCTGCCTGGAGCTTCAGGCACTAAATAGCTCTGAAGTTGGATAAACTGCCCTCAGTAACTACCTGTCTTTCTCTAGGAACTGAAAAAGGAGGTTATGGCAATCAAATTTTTGTCCTAGATGCCTTGGATAAGGGTCTAAGCAAGGTAGGATGCATGCAGTGACTTGCACACAGACAAATAAGCACGTGCAGCAGAGTAGAATTTAAGAATTCTCAATTCCCATTCCTGTGCTGAGAAACGATTACTTTCTTGAATATTCCAGTAGTTTCTGGAGCTACAAACAAGCTCACATTTACAAACATATGGGAAAGAGACTCAAACGTTTGTCATCAGTGCTGTGACAAAGGTTTGAACTCACATCAATCCAGAAAATGGCAAAGCTCAACTTGTTATTGGCCTATTGCAAGTTCTTTCTGTAAGGAGAGGAGAGGAAACTAAATGCAAATACCTGTTGAGAAGGAGTAAATCTTTCAAGATTGTGTTCTGGAGTTACTTGAGAAATGCACGATCAGCTTACGCCCTAGCATTATTTCCCAGGTGCCTGTTGAAATGCACAGGGAAGGCAAACCAAGGCAGACAGGATGAATAAATAAGATAACTACATTAGAGGAACCAGAAGAGAAGAAATGGAGTGTGTCTAACTGTGGAAAATAAACACAAGGAACAGAAATCAGAAGCAATAATCAAGCATTCCCTGACAGAGAAGGATTAGTTTATCATGTTGAAGTAAAGCATGGATATGAAAAATGAATCATACAGGTATAAATTATTCATGTGTGAAGATGTTTCAGTCATTAAGATATTTACACCGTGACTGAAGCACTTACACGCTATGTTGATTTATTGGCTATGTAATTACATAAGATACACTGATGAATGTTTGCGTGAAAAACGCTCTAGATTTTTGATTTTGTTAATCATTTTTCTCACTTTTGAGCACTGCATCTCAATCACTACAAGAGGCTTGATTAAAACCTCCTAGAGGAAGCAGCATTGCTTTCTGCATGCTAATACCTTTCTTCAGCTACATAGCAGCACACCTTTTTTATTTGACAGCTTAAATCACTGGCAACAAGGGGTTTTATTCTGAATATACTTTTATGATGTGTAAATATACTATAGGATATATATAAAAAGTTTTGGATAAAATAAGCTGTGTCACCACCCTCCCTCACCTCAAAAGATAATCACAAATGACTTTGAAAGTTGAAAAAAATTTTTTTAGCCTGATAAAGTGATGATATTATATGTGTCTGTTTATGTCCTTGTAAATGTATGTATCTGCTAATCCTTACATATCCTCCTGGCTTGTTGAATCTAGTTCAACAACTGGTGTGTGGCAGAGGACAGAAAACCTCTTCAGGATTCCCACAGTAGGGAAGTCAAAAATTTAGCTGCTTTTATTAGGCAGCAGATCATCTACATGTGAAACAGTATCTACGAATACCCTAAAAATGGAAAAGCTTCAGTCATAGCTTGTAATCAATAATGATGCTAAGTTCACGGGAAACAAAATGTTATTAGCTTACAATGCCTTTTTTTTCCCTTCCCAAACCCTTCTTGTACTTACAGCTGGGAAGTGCTGCTATACTGTGAGCTTGTTCCTGCAGGAACACTGAGCTCTGTTGCTATTACTGGTGCTCTGCAGCTTCTTACTTCTCTAACTGGAAGGTTTTGGGTGCTTTCTTATTTTTTTCAGAAGTCATAGCAACACAAGGTATAAATAATTTTTCTGAGCAGCTTAAAAGAGCCAGACAAGGAGGATGGATATCAAAAACAGATTTTGACCTTAAAGAGCCAGCTGAACAAATTGAAAAACACAGCTCCACAAGACTACTACTGATCTTGTCTGGATGCTGCTGTATCTTCCAGCAATGATCTGAGCAACAAACAAGTGGATAGCTTAATATGTCACACTACTTTTTCTCTCTCCAAGCTTCTTCCCTATTAGGTGTCCACAGGCTAACAATTTTTTCACCTTAAAATTTTATGTAGCTGGTACATATAGCCTTCTCTGTTGATGCGATTCTCTGACTAAAAGCAGTAAAAAAACCAAAAGCAAGTCTGTGCTGGTTCAGATCAGTAAATAAATGCATAGTTCCTCAAGCCTTGCAGTTCTCCAAATGCAGTTTTAATGCTTCTGTAGCAATGCATTCACAGATCTAAATGTGTCTCACTCCTGTCAAAGCAACAGCCAGTATTTCACAGAAATATTTTTTCTTCGTCAAAACCCCATGCTTTTCTACTCCTCACATCTTTCTTTGTTCCCTTCATACAAACTCCTTGCAGCTCACAGGTAGCGAGTAGAGCAATTTTTCCCTCTCAGGTAAGAGCTTTCTTTTGTCCGTTCAGTTCTTGTCAGTACACCCAATTCTTTATCTTGTCTCTCTTCTTCTGTAACTCTCATTTTTACCAGTACCTGTGTGCCCCATGCTCAGACTAGTCAAGAAAGCATAAAGTTAATTGGAGCAACGGGACACCCAGATTACATTTTCAGAGCAGTTAGCCTCATTCAGCTCAGGCTGTATGACACCTGGATATCTTTCTCTAATGCTCCTAAAAGAAAAAACACCTTCTACCCCTAAACCACAATTTCCAATACCAATATCCAAAGATTGGACCCGAGGCTGGGTGGATCACAGAGGCATATTTTAGTGAAGTTAAGAAAGACTGCTGAGAACGGGAAAAAAATCCAAAATCTCTGACACTCCCTCCTTTAAGAGCAAAAATCTAGAATATTTACAGCAAATCGGTTTGAAGAAATCAGTCTGAATCCCCACCATGACTCCCAAATGCCCTACACTTTATTCTTCCTTTCCTCTACTCTCACTGTGCTCTTTAATTCACAAAAATCAACTATCCTTTTCCAGCACCCGCTCAGCAATCATACATGCCACCACTCTGATGCATATGGGACAGTCATTGATTGTTCCCTGTTGAGCAAACTCTCATAGAAGGACCCTCACAAGTCCTCAAACGCAGAAATTTACGGCCATTTCCTCGAACTTGCTTTCTTTAACAAAAGTACAATAGAATGTAAGCCA
Organism: Phalacrocorax aristotelis; assembly: GCF_949628215.1. Lineage (NCBI taxonomy): Eukaryota > Metazoa > Chordata > Aves > Suliformes > Phalacrocoracidae > Phalacrocorax > Phalacrocorax aristotelis. Next base: position 180,456,520 of record NC_134276.1, on the reverse strand, counting down.
GTGCAAATTACAGAAAGGGTCCAATACAAAACACTCTACTGCAGTTGGTTCTTACTCTAGAAAGGATGAGACAACCAACACGCCACTGCCAGTGCTCGATGCACAAGTGGAAGGTAGTTAGAAACTGCAGCAGTGAATCTGATGTGTAAGGCACAGAACGGGATGACAGCAGTCCCAGCTTTTGTTGCCAGACCTGGGCCTTTATTTGCCATACTTCAGTTGCAACAGGGTATTTTACAGAATAACCAATGGTATGGAATACCAGGCAGGCATAGTTGTGTCCATCCATTCAGAATCAGTGTATTAGGGATTACAACCCCTACGTAGCACAAGTTGAAACATTAAAACCATTTTTTTTTTCCCCAGAAATGGCTCAAGATTTCAGGTGTCAGACATACCATAAGTTTACCACCAGGAGATTTGACTATTTGCCATTCCTTTGGAAAGCTAGATTGCTGAAATGCAAAAATCAGAGTCAATAAATTTCTTACAGGGCACTTAAAATTCATGGCCAGTTGTACAAATTTGAGCCCAGGTAACCAACCCAAAGAACAGGCAGAACTTCTAACAGACTGGAAGAATTTTGTTTCTAAGATCTGTGGCTTTAACAGCGACACTCTCTACACAGACCATTTTGCAAGGCCCTTTACAGCACTTCTCAGCTGACAGTGGAGCAACATAAAAGCACTCAGGGATTCTGAGTGCATTTACATCCACTTTTCTTCATTAACCAACAGACTATTCATTACTGTCAAACAGTATCTTAAACTGCACTTAATGAATCCTGTCATCCTCCATGTGGTTTTCTTATTGTATTCTTGAGGACAATATATTTTTCTAAATGAACACCAACCCAGAAAGAACATTCTTTGTGTCCATTAAAATGCTCCCTCTGTAAGGCTGATACACTTAAAGTTGTCCCCGTTCCTCACAGTCTAGTGGCAAGATCGTATTTGTACCTGCAATAGTGAGACTCACGATCCTCTGTTGTATCATGGCCCCACTATTTCTCTTCTCATGTTTCCCTGAGACTGCCCTAGCGATAGGTGGTCAACCTCCTCCAATTGTCTGCCTTTTCTATGGTCTCCAGCAAAACAAGAGCCAAAACCAGAAACGGCTAGTTACTTTACTGTGCAAGAGAGATTTGCTGGGAGTGGGGAAGCTTTTCTCCACCTTTCTGCTTCCTCTGTGTATCTCTCCACTAACACCCTTCCTCTTCTTTCCCCAGGTTTGTCGTTCACCAGGTCACGGATGCAGAGAGATGAAAAAGTCCACTTTTAGCACTGTTTTCCAGCCACATCCTAAAATATTCTGTAGGCTATCTTGCCGACATTTCAGATTTCCTTTGTAGGTGCATTTTCATTCTCTCATATTTAACACTGACTAGATAACTAGCTACGTCTCCCTGCACACACAGAGCTGACTGGTGGTTATTTAAATACTAAATTTTTGGGGGCGGGAGGCTGCTTATTTGTGTAATAACCTTTCCTTGTACTCCAAAGATAATTTCATCTCAACAAATTCCTAATCCCCATTTTGCAAAAAAAAGGAATATTAATTACATATCTTTTTAAAAAGATCTAATTAAGAAATTGAGATTGGGATCATGGGTTAATGGTTTCAAGAGGGAAAGTAGCAGCAAGGAGGAGAGGCAGGAATAAGGCTTCTACAGTGTCTAAGGGCACAGGAATAACATTCAAGATGCTCGACATCTGGGTAGTGCCATTATCACTCATTCAGAGCAATATTATTTGATTCATCATACTTTTGCAACTGTAAAGGTCATAAGTAAACCACACACAGGGTATTGATGTGCAGTACCGTCCTCGGTATTCTGTTCTAATAATATTGGATTATGTTTGCACCCTGGCTTTGTTCATGCTTCATTCAGCAGAGTAACCCTTGTTCTTCTCAGATCTTATGGGAAAACTAGAATCAATGCCAGCTAGCAAGGTCTGATAATGATGGCTGAAAAGCAGAAAGTCATTGACAGTGTTTCTAATTCTCCCCTGAGTGCTGCAATACAGAAAATATTAATAAGCTTAATGACATGTGAGACTTTGCCTTAAAATATATTTTGGAATGGAGTAAGCTGGCATTATACATTGCAAGCAATATTCGGGGGGAGAGGGTGGTAGTTTCTTCAATAATAAAACAACTATTTTAAAATTAAGTATTTTTCTTGTTCAAATGGTCAATGACAGTCTCCAAGGCACAACTTATTACCTACTATAAAATGTGTCCGCTCCTAATGTTCCCTTGATTACGGAGCATTTGTGTGTTTCAGGCAGGCTGTAGAGTGAGCAACAGTTGTTCTAATTTTACTCAGCTCAGAGAGAATTAGAGGTGCAAGAACATTACTAAAAAAAAAGAAATAATAGTAGTAGTGTCTTCTTCCTTATTGCCAGTAACAGCATGGCACTGGAGCTGCTGGGCTACTAATTGAGAAAGCTCACAGCATCCTCAGAAAAACATGAAATTGCTGCTAAGGAAAAAAGCTACCAATGGCATTTCACACTCTCTCACCTTTAGAATAATCAGATTTCAAAAATGAAATATAGGAATAATTTAAAAAGGATGCCAGCAGAATGAGGGATAGTGAAATCAAAGGCACACTTCAGCCTCCGAATGGAAAACAGAGACATTATTCTCTAAACTAATGTACTGCCTATCTCCTCCCCTATACACAAGCAATTTTACATTCTTGTCAACTGACTGGTGCAGTCTTTCCACTTTCCTCTTCTTGCCTAATTTCTGCAGTTCATTTATAGGCCCCTAATTCAGCCAAGCTCTTAAAATCAAAAGCTGAGGAGCTGTCTTTACCCAATTTCATACTTTGCAACCTTAGCCCCATCATCCTCCGCAGCTCAGAAATGCCTCCTAACCAGCTGAAGAACCACCCCCGCCTTCGAAGTGCCTACACCAGTGTGGGTAGGGATGTATTCAGAATCCACTTGTGGACTTTCTTTCTCAGACTTTCTCTCATGTTCAGACCACAAAAGACTGCCTAACCCCCTTTTGCTAAAAAGAATTTCCCCAATTCTTGGGACATTCCTTCCTCCTTCTAACTCTGTTTTATGCTCATGTTTCATTTTCACTAAGTCTCTCCTCTGCTCAAAAGCTGTATTAAATGCCAAGCTCTTCATTCATCTGTATCTTTCTTTTTGCATGCTATGTTAGTTTAAAACCTGATTTCTCTGTTGCTGAAATTACAACAGAGAGGGGAGATGGTGGATGGAGCCTTTACAGAAGATCCTGGATCTGCCTCTTTGAAGCTAGTCTGGATGCATTTTAAATAAGCCCAGGCTCTGCAATTTCTTTCCTTGTGACCTGAAAAATGAGTACTACACTGAAAATTCAGACGACACTTAAAGAACTACTAAAAACTCAAGTCTCCAACCCTGATAGCAGCCCATTGATTTCAGAACTTGAGAGCCTGTAAATACACCTTTATGGTTAGTTTGGTAACCTGGGCCTTAAATACCACCTTTCTATTGGCTCTTGAAAACCACCGTAAAACACTTGATAGCATTAGACTGATTGTGAAATGTTTGCAGAAGTCAGCAGCGATGGAATTCTGTCTCCATTACATTCCAGGAACTCATAAATCATTACTTTTTAAAGCCATCTCCCAAAATAAGACAGACCCCGGAAATGGTGCAAATAATATGTTAAGTCCTCTTGAGAGACTGTATTGGAGACCCTGCAATACAAAACACTGTTTTCTCTATTGCACAAAACATTGATAGAATCACAGAACCATTGAATCATAGAATGGTTTGTGTTGGAAGGGACCTTAGAAGATCATCCAGTGTGACTCCCCTGCCGTGGTCAGGGACATCTTTCATTAGATAGGGTCGGTCAAAGTCCAATCCAACCTGATGTTTAATACTTTCAATGATGTGGCATCCATAACTTCTCTGGGCAACCTGATAGATATGTATGCATGTACAAAAGAGCTTTTCATATTTATTTTTGCTTGCAAGTAGGAAAGGAAATAAAATACACAAGAACTTTGTCTCTTCAAAACATTCCAGCTCTCGCGTGATTCTGTACCAGACTAATCATAACAAATAGAATAAATAAGGACAATACACAATCTGCACCTCTGCCTGCAAACTAAGGCACAGCTGGTGTGTCCAATTTTACATCTGCCAGTCTCAAAAGTATGCCTGTAAGTACACACTAATATAGGTAATATAAAGTGCTGCAGTACCCATAAATCATGTCTGTTTGCCATAATTGACCCTAAGTTTCCATCTAACAGGAACAATAATAGTTAGAGTGGGATCTGATTCTCTTCGAAAGCCTACAGAGCACAAATCCCCTCGCTGCCAAGCACTTGACAGATGGGAACAAACACTGCAAACACCCAAACTTTGTGTCGAGCTGACAGCTCCCATCTGCTCAAGGCTCCACTGGGATAATGGCGCCTCAGATAATCCCAAAAGCTTCAGAGCAAAGGTGTGCCCTGGACAGTTTGGACATCTTGGCAAGAGCTGACATGCACATGAAACAGTTAAGGCAAATAAGGACACGTCGATACTGAGGCAGTGAGATATCTGTACCGTCCCTGCCTCCCCACCACACCAGTGGGAGCTGAAGCCCTGGATGCAGCAGAGCCACACAGGCGAGGTGCCAGGCCCGTGACAGCCACTTCTGCTTCTCACCAGGGTGGCTGACCCAAGTGCAGCCCCACTCCCACATGCCCGGGTTGCTTGGCGTACTTGAGGCGCGTGACTAGACCTCACTCAAGGGTCCTCTCTGCTGAGCCATACTGTCTCATACATTAATGATTACTTCTTATTTGCATGTGTTAGTGACCTCTGCACACAAGCTAAGTGCAGTCTCTGCCTTGGAAAGCTGATTTTGGGTGGGCTGCTAGCACTAAAATCAACAGACTTGGTTTGGTTGAACAGACAGGAGGTTTCAGGCTAGTCTAAAACACTCCTCTGCAAAGCCTATTAGGTGGGTATAAACCAGAAGACAAGAAAAATTAAAGTAAACTCTACATTGTTCATAACAGTTAAGATGAATTTCTGATGCTACAAGTTCATAGTACCAGCACCACTTTTTCCCCAGAAAACTCTGGTCTCTTTTCAATGTGTGCTCTAGCAGAGCCATCATAAATAACTGGTGCGTTGGCACAGCCTCAGAATAAAACGCTACCATGCAGAAGGTTGAGGCTGAGATCTGACCTTCACATTTATGCACCAAGGAGCAAAGTGAGTTTTGCGGCTCTCAGGGGTTGCACAGGATATTCTGCCATTCAATGCCAGCCACTCATGAAATGAAACTGTGGTAGAATGAGTCAGAAAACAAGTTTATTAACTGCCCTCTCTTTCTGCTTTGGTATTTCCTGAGCAGCAGTTCAGCAAAAACATTTCCAAGAAACAGAGAAAGTAATTTAGGTAAATTGCCCTCAAAACCAACACAGAAGTCACAGTTCTGAACATAAGCTCTTTGATCCCGTGTTGCAAAAATAATCCAGGATTTCTTACCTGTTGCCTATATTTCCAGCTTTTCCCTTTCCCGTGCTTGTTCCAGAAATACAGAAACAGGACTACTGGGAGTATTCACACATTTAAAGTAAAAGAAGGTCTCAATATCCCCTGTTCTCTACAGCACACGTTTCCAGCAAAAACAATTCCCCACATTTCTCCTCCCCAAATCCCAACCAGACAATAACCATTAGAAGGCCAAGCACCCCATGACTGACAGTCCCAGCAATGAGAAGTGCACTCTATCATCTGCTTCCTCAGTAGGCAGCCTGCCAGCTTGCTGCCAGGGCCACACTTGGCAAGGTTCCTATGCGGCTCCTCTTCTGCCGTGGCACAAGCCAGTTACCTCCTGCCAGAGCCGCTCCTGCTGCCAGGCTCGGAGGGACTCCACGTCCTCTCATGGCCTTGTCTGATGACTTTTTTCTTTTTGAGGATGTTCCAGTGCTCATAAGGTACACAGATTGGTAATTCAGTAATTACTGAATTTGTGTAAAGGATAAACTGTGAAAAGCCTTTTCCAGGAGTGTTTCTTTTTCTTTCTCTCTCTCTCTTTTTTTTTTTTTTTTTATAACCAATAAAAATACACCCAAATTTACCTAAGCTGTAAAGCCCTTGAAAAATTAGAGGTCACGGTGCTCAGAAGCTATTCTACTCAACATTGCTGAGCTGACCACAACAGAAAGACTCTGCTTGTGCAAACTGTAAAAACCCAAATGAACTAGGAGTTGATTAAAGTCAGCAGAACATCAATATAAATCATTATAAAAATACATGCACATAAAAAAAAAAGCTCAGAAGTGTCTATTTACAAACAGAATAGCATTAATGGAAAATATTACGGTCACCATGGGCACAAAGCACTTCAAGCTTAATGAACTCCAGAATGAATTTTGCCTGGATGAACATATTTTTACTTCCCTTCTTTAATTAAATAATCACATATTCTTCTTTCTTCAAGAGCCTCATGCGGAAGGTAGACAGTGACTATTTAATGAGTAGCAACATTTTTCCCATTTTTTTTTTCCACGTTCATGCCTTAATTACTAAACAGTGTTCTCATCCTTTTCTGAGCATACGTGGTGGGGGAGAGCTATGGTATGGTGCAGCCTCTGAATATTCATTACAACACACGTTTATTAATGGCTTTGTTATAACCACCTTTTAGAGCAAAAGCATGGTGTTTTCCCCACTGTATAGATAAACAAATGAGGATCAAAGAAATTAAGGTCAAAAGCATCCATTATACCAGAGGGGCTGATCTGAGACACCTACGCTGGGATTCACTGCACCACAATGCAGGCATCTGTAGAGCAGACCTGAGGTAGCTACACCTGAGCTAGAGGCTTAAACTCCCTCTACAACCATCAGAGAAAAAAAAGTGTTTCACCTGCCCTACTTCAGGCATCTACATCAAGATGAGACAAGCATTCTTTAGAACATTCCTCTCACTTGACTGTTTTCCAGATCACTTAGTACTACGCAACAGGTGACTGATGAAGGAAAAATCTATGCAATCGTTCCAATTAACATCTGTATCATAACACACATGCTCCAAGGCATCTGAGTAAGGCTGCAGGGGCATCTTTAATTCTTGCATTTCCCATCCCTGAAGAGCTGAACTGAAAGGAACTTTACAAAGATAAGAAAAAATATTCCCCAATATACACAAAATCTTTTGGAAAAATTAGTCACAAAATGCTGCTTTTCCTGAGCACACTGAGCTGTATCCTTTCAAACTCTTCCAAATGAAGCTAAGTCTGGGTGGATTTTCACTGGGATAAGCAGAAGAGACTTTCCTGAAAAGGGCTTCCTCTCCCTCAACCAGTACCTACTGAATTGCATGTCCGTGTCCCAGCAGGGCTTCAAAAAGAGACATCTTCACAAAGAAAAGATTCTCCAACTTTCTCATCACATTCCCAGAAATGGCAGAACGATTTTGCGTGAAAATGCTTAAAAAACAAAAAAAAAACCAACCCCAAAAATGCAGACTTAGGCAGTTACTGGACAGAAGGTGGAAAGAGGCCACAAGAAAAACCTTAGTGTAAACTGCTGAAGTTTTCACTGTTCTTAAAATCATGGGTTTAACTGTAATGCAGCTTAGAGAAGTCTCAAAAAAGCCATTCCTCCTGCAAGCGGGATCGGAAAGGACACAACCTTTCCTCTCTGCTTTTCCTTTGCAGCTGTTTTCTAGTTTAAACATAGCTGCTGATACTTCTCCCACATTCCCCATCCAACTGAAGAATGGCAGAATGCACGGAGATAGAGCAGCAGCACCAATGCCTCGCCATGATTTATAACATCAAACACTAACATTTGCAATCTGGTCTGTTATGAGAAAGCCAAGAAGTAAATAAAATGAAATGCATGGTGGCTGTTCATCTAAGAGCTTCACTACTATGGCTCAAGGGTGGACACTTTTGCTCTTTGATCTAGATACAGACTGGGACAACCTATAAAGCTTATCACAAAACTGGTAATTTCATGCATGTACACCATAGTAATGCTGAAGTACCAGAAGAGAAATAGGGCCTGGCATGTTTCCGGTTGGACTTGATGATCTTAAGGGTCTTTTCCAACCTAAATGATTCTATGATTCTATGTTCTCTTTTCATTAGCGGACAGGAGACTAGTCTGTCCAGGAGAGGGCTGAGTGATACCTGGGTGCTATTAAACAGTGTAAACAGCACTATTTTTAAATAATGTGCATTAGAGTTAGGTCCTTGCAATACAGGTATTTTCTACACTTCAAACTTGAGCTGGCTGTAGAATCCCTAAAACAGACACTCTTATGCTGACAATGAAATAAAACATTGATTTAGTGGTGCAAACAGTGCTTAAACTAGAAGAATTTTATGCTGGCAGAAGACATTTTTGTTGGTATAAACTGGGTGCCCCTTTGGTGAGAACTGAGGAGTGGGGCAAAGCAGCACAGCCCTGCTGTTTATTTCCTTATGGGCAAAGCTCTTCAAATGCAGGACAAGAGCAAGATTTCTCTGCTTTGGGTCCTATCTTAATTCCCAGATGAAATCAATGAGTGCCTTCTTACTGAGTCAAACAGGCTTGGATCAGGCCTTGGCTAACTTCATGAAAGGCACCTGATGGCTGACCTAAGGACCAACAGTTCTTGTTCTCATCCTAAACATTTCAGATGACAGCAAACCGCAGCACTGCTGTGGCTAGAGATGATACACAGCTTTGTGTGCATTCAAAAGCTACTAAATTCTGTGGAGAGAATCACCTAGCAAAGCATATTCAACAATCAAGATAAAACTATACAGTTGACTAAAAATGCAATTTCAGGGCATTTAATACCTGAATTCAGTTGTTGTTGGCCTCCCTGAGCCAAATAAAAATGGCAGGAGGAATTGAAAGGAGAGTTTGTTCTAGATTTTCTTTGCAGGTATGGGGGATGTTGTGCCTAAATCATATTAATGACAGAGGGGAAACCACAGGCTCAGTGTGTCTGCAGTCTAGGGATATTTTTTTTTTAATTTAAGCTGCTTGAAGCCTTTAGATTTCGATTAAGAACTCAGGCAAGATGACCTGAATCAGCAATAGCTTTTGGATATAAAATAAAGGATAAAGAAACCCCAACTAGCAGTTTTCAAAGAAAGTGTTGAGGGACTTCCTAAGTAACACGAAACAACTCCCAAAGCTCTGCCTCAAGATGTACATATTACCATCTTTTCATGTATATAACCTTTGGACTATCTGCCAGAAAAAAAGTGAAACTAACCCCACAATTCAGAGGCAATATGGGTCAAAGATGCTTGTGTGTAATACAATAGGAAACCTCACCCTAGAAAGCCCTTTCTTCCTCATTAGCATCTGATGCCCTAGAACCCATTTAATCCATTGGTAAAGCCCTACTCTGCTTCCAGTTTCATACAGGTAACCTGAGGGTCTGGGTCACCGCCACTTGACTTGCTTCCAAGAAAGACGGCTTTCATACCAGCGTGGGTTCTGCATGTAAAAATGCAATTTTATCAGCCAGCAAAGAAATGTCTTCGCTGGCACATAAGAGGAAGGAAGAAACCTCAGCTCACCACAGCTTTACCTGTAAGCTTGGGAAGCTATAACATCCTTCATGACTCATCTCTTCAGGAGGGCTCAGTACTCCTTTCTTGGCTGCAGTGAGCCACGACTTTTCTGCTAGTGTCAGAATTCCAATTAAAGATGAAACCGGTGAATGGTCTAGGTAAGTACTTTTCATAAAATCACTCCTACCCCCTTCACCTCCCCCAAGAAGAAAACAGGTAAGGTCTAAATGAAACCTGCAGTCAGGTGCTTGCCTTTGGTTTATTTTGAATGTATGTTCAATCATCACAGAAACATCATTTTGCTAGGGTCCTCCACCATCTACATTGAAATAGCAACATGACCAATCAATAACAGCTGTCAGAATATTCTGGCCAGCTTCCTTACAAATGAAAACCGTGAGACTCACAGAAGGTCAAGCACCACTGATTGAGTCACCAATGAATTGATTAAAAAAAATCCAATAATTTTTTGGCTGCAGGTAGGCTAACACAGCAATTTTTGTCAATACTGTTTCCCCAAACCACTCTAATAAATATTGAGTTCATCGGCTATGAAATGACCTCTTCAGATGAACAAAGCATGGTAACCATGCATTTAGGAGAAAGATAAAAAGACGGGTTATTATGGGTTTTTTAAATTACTCTAGGGGAATGTGGTTTGAATAGCAAATGCACAGAAAACATAACATTTCACTCATCGTACAGCTGAGTAACACCAGCGGAAGTATAATTCTGTGTAACAAAATCATGTTGCAAGATGTGGCACTGGTGCAATTATCTTTGAGTAACTACGTTGATTTCAAGATAAACTCATTCAGCTTAATTGTTGATTTTTTCCCGTACCTACACCTCCAGCTCATAGGAACTGTGATTAGTATTGCCTTCTCTGATCAGTACACATCTCCCATGTGCTGAATACTAGACGGTGCAGTCTCACAGCATCTGCTTCAGATCTCATTCATACCAGTTTTGCACCAGAACGCCATTAATAGAGACAGTTCAGATTTAGGAAGAACACCTACAAAAATTCACACTTTAAAATCCATCCTTTTTCAGCAGAAATGTTCTGTAAAATAAAGAATGAACTTTAGCATAAAGATAAATCTGCCCTACTGCATCCCAGTTTAACTTTTATGCCAGTTTATGCCCGGTTCAGGTGGTCCAGGAAATGATCTGAGGGGTTCTCGGGTTTTTTCCCCTTGGCCTAACCAGTCAGGCAGAGTCTGGGTGAGTCAAACCCACGAAAAAAGTCAAGTGGATGGAGCAGTTCGACTCTGGATTTTTTTAAACACCTCCCTCAGGGAAAGTCATGGGAGACATTTAATGTTTTCCTCTACCTGGTACATGGGTAGAAATGGAGGCTTTGCTGCTGCTGTTATTTCCTCAGAGATGGGCCCTTACAGAGCCCTCTGGGGTTACAGCCCAAGTTTTCTCTAATATAAAGAAAAATCTAATCTTTCTCTTATTTCTTAGTCTCTAGGATGACTGCAATGCCACTAAGCCAAATCCAAGACTGATTTGGTTAATTTGATTTTTTCTGGTTACAGAGTTTCTCTCGCGTTGAATTGCATGTCTCATGCAGAAGATCCTTTAATCTCCAAGAAGCTTAATTATCATCCTCTGTAAAACTTTCACACCTGCACTCTGAATTTAAGTACTTCAGCCATTACATATCAGGGTACTTCGTTATCCTTCTTGGTCTGCTGTTGACCAGCATGCTAAGTAACAGAAAAGCCAACTTACTGAAAAACCTCTTGGCTGACTTCCAGCTGACCAGAGGTATGAGCATGTAGTAGAGATGGCAAATCTCTTTCACACTGTATTTCATGGCATGGTAGCCCTCATGCAAAATGGCAAGATTTGATTAATCACTTTTTCCCATCTTTTACTAAATATATATGAGGGTTACTTGCTCCTTCCCTCCACTTGTTGGAGCCTCGATGGCAGACAGGAGAGGTTATTACAGCCGTCTCCTCCTTCCAGCATTTGTTTTTAAGTACTTACTAAAAGAAGCACAATAGCACATTTTAAATAGGCAGAGGCTGCTTCCATTCGAGAATACAAACTAGCATCTGAAAAATTCAGACCACGTGCTTTGTAAGGAGATTGGAGGATAGATTAAGAAGGCTCTATTTCAATGAATGCCCATGATGAAATACATTAGATATTTCAGACTGATATTTTTTAAATTCTAACTGTACACAAGTACACGTTTCACCTTCCTGACAAAGTCTTTGAAGACAAATTTGTCCATTACTCTTGGTACCCAGTAAGTAAAACATAAAATATTTTCATATAAGAAGTGGGACTTGCAAGATAATAAGCCCCCCCTTCCTAGTTATTTATGAAAATGAAATTGTATTTTCAGTTTTCTGTTACAGGGACATCTCGTTTCACCTTTACAGTTTTTTGACAAGGCAATGTTTATTAAGCTGCTTTTAATGAGGCCATGGTTTCAAAAGCACTAGAGAGAAATGTTAATTGGACCTGTTAGAGTAATTTGTAACTTATACGGTTCAGCTAAACTCCATTTATTTCTCTTTAGGGATGATCGAGAAGTTTATAAAGAAAGAAATATCTGTAAGATTTATGAAATCCTTGTAAAACATGACAACTCCCTTCTGTAATCATCTACTAGCAACATGGCTATCAAAATGTAACAACAAATTATAACCAGGCAGAGAAAAGAAAGTAAAAAAATTCTATAGGGCAAATATACTTCAGAATTATAGACTTTTCTCATTAAAACATCTTGAATTTAATTGCTTACAATTTACAACTTGGCGACAGTTCAAACATTTGGTGTGATTTTTTTCTTATGATGGTTACCTCTCTCAGGCTGTACTTTTTTTCTTCCCTTGGTTATTTCAGCTGAAACAGGTCAGCTGTGTCTGAGAGCATCATTAGGGAAAATCATACTGTTTTGTCCCCAACGCAGAAAACTCTGTAGGCTTTTTATTGCAAATTTATGTTCTCTGCATGTCTTCATTACCTGACAGACCTGGCACAGAGAATCACGAGAAGAGCCAGGAGAAGGGGAGAGCAGAACTTCTTGGGCAAGAAGTGGAGGAACTTGAGGAAGGAACTGAGGCGAGAAGGTGATTGATCTGAGAAGAAGCTACAGTACATGAAGCTTGGGAATGGTTTGCCAAGAGACGGGGACAGGGCAAAGGGCTAAAGAAGGACAGGCATGAAAACTGCAAAAGGCCTTTAAGAAGAGAAATCAGCAGCATGAGAGAAATGTGTTGGAAAATTACCTAAGCCTTACTTGGCAAAAGACAGAAGTAAGAACTGGGCTGTAAGGAGAGGGGATAGCACACTGGAGATTTAGGACCTTCTAGAAAAGATGACTCAAATAGGTCAGTAAGGAAAAGGAAGTTCAAGCAGCTGCTGGGAAAAAGACAGTCATGCAGCTAGGAACCAGGATAAGAACAACTAACAGAGGAAAAAAGCATCACGCTTGCATGAAACGGACAGGAAGGAACATGGGATCATGAACCTTCACAGTACTCCGCTGTCGGCAAATATCTTTGAAACCCACTGGTCACATGTGTGTCTCAAGTCTTTTCTGGTCCCCAGGAAGCACATATGGACTGTGCTGGACAGCTGGTGTGATAACCTGACTAACAGGGAGCAGACTGGTGCACTTAATGATTCTCAATCTTTTGAGGAATTATTTGGGTACAGATGTAATGTCAGATATAAGGTTTTTCCCAGAAAGAAACCTAGGTAATGGTACATAAAAATGTGTCAACACTGTTAAGGGTGTACGCTCACATGAATATTGGGAAACGACAAATTGACTGTTGCTTATGCAACACAGCGATATCATTCATTAGACAGAGAAATACTATTTTCTTACAAGGCCATATTCCACACCTCTTTCACTACTCAGCAGTCCTTTTGATGAAACAAGTGTCCTATCCATAAGACAAAGCACTGCAAGTTTTGAAAGAGCTTGCAAGTGAATATGTTGGGTGGCAGGTGTGTGAGGTGTAAAGAGGGAAGTGCAAGAAAGGGAAGAAGGTCATGTAACATGGAGGAGACAGACACCCGAGTGCTGCTTTGAAGTACCAGATTCTCTTTCTGCCACAGTTTCTGTAAAGGCTGATAGGGACATTTAAACTGTATTGGTCACTAATTGCAAGCATTTTCTTGTTTCACTAGCAGTAGTCAGCAGCAGTATCTCTTGACACACAAAGCACTGACGAATCAAGAACTGGGTTTTGAATTTGCCAGGCCAAAATGCTAATTTTATTTTTTTTTTAAAACCATAATGCCTATTTACCTTAGGTTTCCATGCAACCTATTTATCTCAAGAGGTGTTAAAAAGGTATTATCTTCCTTTTAAACCAGGCAAATAGAGTGGATTAAAGCAGGTAAGCAAGCATGAACTGATGCCTGACTGATAGATATCAGTCCCCTTATAGGCTCATGATGAGACTCAGTGAAGTCAGCATGTCATATTTAGTAGCAGCATGAGAGGTGAAGGGTTAAAAGGAATAACTCCCACTTGCTATTGTAAAAAAGCAGTCCTGAAAACCAGAAATCTCGATAGCAGAAAAAGTCACAAGCCTCAGACTTCCCTGAAGGAAAACGCCTCTTTTGGTGCCAAGGATAAGTCCCAGCCCAAAACGTGTATTTTTCGCTAGATGAAATCCCAACAAGCTAGCACTACAAAGAGAGAATTTATTTATTGTATGCATCCACAACTGGTTGTCAGTTCATACTAATGTCCCCGATGCCAGCATCTGGGCACTGACAGCAGAAAGCACAAATAGTGTGTTTGATAAACAAGGAACTTGTACAGTAAGATGAGAGATTAATGTGCCGTAGCACGTAGATTTAAATATTTGCATAGTATGTGCAGCGTGAACATGAATCGTGCATTGGCCTCCAGGAGAGACAAAAAAATCCCATGTGTTTTACCTAGTGACCCATCTGCAGGTGCATATTTCTGGACCTGATAGAGAGAGAGATATGTCTATGTCATCTTCTGCCTTAAGAAAGAGCCAAAAGATTTGGAATGACCTTGGGACACTGAGGTTTTCTCCCTGAGATCTGCATATTGCCTGAAGCACTGAAACTGTGGCAGGATTAGGGCCTCGGGAAAAAAACACCAGGAAATTAATAACTTTGCATTCAGATAAGGATCTGGGCAGTGCCTTCCGTAAGCCTGTGGTCACATACTGAAGACAGAAAAAACCCATAAAATGAATAGCTGCATAAAAAGGTTATTATCTCTCCTGTGACTGTATCGCATGCATACCTAGCTGGATGGAGGCTGAGCAGAAAATCTCAGTCCTGACATTTGCTAATGGCATGCTCAACTTTTTGACTTCAAACATCGTCTTCTAGCATAATTTGTGTATGCGTTTGTGTAGCAGTATTTAATACTTCAACTAATACAGCTATCATGACCTTTGCTTTGCACATGAATTTTCATTCAGTCTGTCTCTGAAGGAACATAAGAGAGGAAGCATTCTTTAAAGGTTTTAGTAACTAATTCATATTTGTAATTTCAAGGGATCTAGGTCTTTCGCTCTGTGACAGCCAGGAGACCTGCAGTCACAGGCAAATGCTAGAGTACGCTGCCTATCTGTTCTGTCAAAGACTTATAAGAGACAAAGAAAATGTTAATCTTAAATCTATAAAGAAACAGAAAGGAAAAGGCAGTGTGGAATCCTACAGGCTTCCTGACTTTCCTTCAACTTTCAAGGTCTTGCAACATTTATAAGGTTTATGAGGATCTTGAGTCTGTCCTTGGAGTATCTGGAGCTCCTGTTCTTTGGTCTTGTAAAACCCTGTAGATCTTAAAGGTCTCCACAGCTCTGGATACACTTGAGCAATATTGCTTTATGAAATTTAGGGGCAGCCCTTAAGTTCTTTTTTCTCTTATATTTCTTGTCTTGCACAAACTACTGAAAGTCGGTGTTGGATCACAGATTACCTCACCTGATGTTTAACTATGCAAGCTTTCTCTCCCTAGTCCTCTTCTTGTCAGGCAGAATTTCTGGAAAGTGAGGCACTTAAATGTACTCTCATAAAATTGTACTGCCTTTTGTTTTTTATTTTTTGTTTTTGAGTGGTGAACTTAAAGAGGCAGAAGTCTTGGACAGTATCTGTAAACTGCTGTCAGATTTACTAGGAAATGATTGCATGAATAATTCCCATTCTATAAAGTTGTATCAGTGGTAAATGTAGAGTTCAGAAAATTGACAGTGTTCCTCTAGCTAAAGCTGACCAGTGACTCTGGTAGCTTGGGACTAAAAACCAGTCTGACCATCTCTGCTTTGCAGAGAACAATTCCAGGGTGCCACATTCCAGCAAATTTATACTGGCTTAAATAAGTGCCAGAATTGTTAAAGAAGCCAGAGAAACATACGGAATTCAAATGAGTAATATGTTCCTTCATTCCTCCAAACCACAGGCCTCCGTGACTTGAGCTAAGAAAGAGACAGTGAAGAGATGAGAGAGAAAGATTTTGTGTCTCTAAGGTGCAAATATCTAACAAAAGCTTACTTCTGTGCCAAAGTCCGGGCAATAACTAATGGTTTTGTTGAACTACAGCATCCTTGAATCAAAGATTACCCCAGTAAGAACATCCAAGATTTAAAAAGTAGATGGCTCGAAAGCTCTGCAGCAGCCATTTATGAACCTAGATCTACACAGAAGTGATATGGGCCAGAATTTAACCTCAAGGTAGCCATTACCTTTCCTGAATGCTCCCGTTCAGAGTAAATATGGAAGATCACCCAAGCAGATGCAACCCCAATTAGAGAGACAACAGATAGCCCAGTAGCATCATGGAAGATTTTGGAAAACCTAAAGGGAAACTCCATTTCCTCTGCTTCCAAATGAGTGAAGGGATAAAATTTTAGTTCTCATTTAAAACAGGCAGTGTGAATCTCTGTTTGCAGCTTGTTATTAGCATTGCATTCTAACTCTAATTCTCACTCTAAGTCAGGATGCCTAAAATACAGCTTTCAAATGGTTAGCAGCTCGTTAGGACACTTCACCCAGCCCATAACCTCTGGGTGGGTGAGAACTTCAGTCTTCCCAACTTCAGTTTATATCTTGGAATTAATATCTTCTGTTTGCTTGCCACAGGGAAAGACTCAGGCTGCAAAATTATCTTGGGGGTGGCAGCATGTCACTGCCAACCACCACTCTACCTCACTCCTTCCCTTTCACATCATGAGGGACACAGGTTTAGTCATATGGCACAGAGAGCGCTCCAATATTCAGACCTCTCCTACAACCGGATGAAACAGGTGACATAAAGGTTGGACACCTCAGGTGTAACGATTACAAAGAAAAGTGATAAAGCCCCAAAAATTCATGTTACTTCCACACAGTTGAGTGTAGGGCAAGTCACCATATTTGTCTTGTCTGCAAACACTGAAATGCAGCATTGTTAAAGCCTCACAAAAGTAAAAAAATGCAAGTAGTCTCCTCTAAAAATCAACAAGGGGTATAAGCAACCATATTGGTTTCGGAAACCAGCAAAACATTTGGAAGACTGATACCTCCACAACTTCAAGTGTAGCTTTTATCAGGTTATAAAATATTTTCTCAGAAATTATGTTTTCCTATTTTCTTCAGGGATTATCTTGGTATTTCCAAACTCCTACTGTTTCAAAGTCTCTTTGAAACTATGCAGCAATACACTTCCCACACCAACCTGGAAACATTTTCAGTGAGGGGAAAAAAAAAAAGACCCAATAAGGTAACAACATGTCTTCCAAGAAGCTGAATTGACAAGTTTATTTCCTAGGACCCAGCTGAGCAGGATACTTCAGCATGAATTTAAGCAAGCACAAGTGTAACCCCAGAAAGTGCAATGGGACTAGCCGTATCTCCCACTTTATACACACACTTAATTACCCTGCACTGAACTCCTTGATGTTTTTTTTACTCCAGTTTGTCTACGTTCCAGAAACAATAAAATGTACAAGCTTCCCAGGTGACCTTTTGAAGACTTCAGGCGAAGGAACCAAACTTCGAGAAATATAGCACCTTTGAAACAGCTTACGCTTACAGGAGTACAAAAAGTCAGTTACACGCTACAGGACTGTAGCTGAAAAATAGTTCAGGATTATTTTCTTCATCTAGTGTAACCTTTTCAAATTAAGTTCCAATTTCATGCTATCAGAATCTATTTTATGGCTCTTTCCAGTTCTGGCTGCGTGGAACGCTACTTTATAGCATATAACCATCTGCTAACAGAAGAGAAGCTATTAAAGCAAGTAATAGTACAATTATATCTCTGCGAGTAAGATAGTCTACTGAAAGTTTATACTGGGAGGACCCTACAGAATGCACCAGCCTTTTATATAACTTTTGGACTGTTGCCCCCTCTCAGCAGAGGCTAAACTACTAAACTAGTTTCAAGCATCAGTTACTGACAAGCCACCTTACCCAATGCTCTTCCTCTTTTAGCCTATTTTCATATTCACATCAACCCTGAGGCTGCATTACAAAAGCTTGTGTTGTGGGGAACATAAGAGTTAGGGAACATGAGAGTTAAATTTCTGTAATTCTTAAATTTCTGATCATGGCTCATATCCTCCCTCTCACTTTACTCCCAATTTTGACTTCACTGCTCTTGAGCAGAAGTAAGTGAAGATTCGAATCAGCACTGTTTTCCTGGGCCAGGAATCAATGGATTAGGGTAAGTGATTTTCAGTCTTTGTGCAATGGTCACAACATAATGCAAAAGCAAAGAAAGCCTCCCAAGAAAATTTTTCACACCACTGGCGGAAAACTCTGCAGGGCATGTGAATCAGAAAAAATCAAAATCTACTAGGGGCTAGATAAAATCTAACAAAATCATTAAACATTAGAAAGACAGCCTACTGGATCCCTCCTTATTTCTTCCTGCAGACACTGCAGGACCACCATCCTGTGACATTTCCCAGCATTTGATTCCCTTTTCCTTCCTTCTTTTTTGACTCCAGAAGTCTCAGGTTCTTCCACCTCCTTAAGTTTTCCCAGGATAACGCATTCATTGCCAGGAAGGCAGGAACAATAAATCCAGATTTGTAACTGAGAACAAAAGGGAGACAGCAGAGTTTATTCAGAGAATGACGCGAAGAGACCAACCGGTAGGTACTGCCTGTACAGTTAAAAGCCTGCAATTTCCAACTAAGATCTGTATCCTCTGCACTGAGCTCTATCTAGATAACACTGAAAAGAAGGTTCCTGCCTTAAACAACCTGCAATTAGAGCACAACAGAGCTTCTCATCATGTGGTCTTGTCCTCACACAAACCTGCAAAGATGTCTAAAAGGTCCTCAGTGAAGTTGCAGCTGATTCCCTCCCTGGGCTATACAGGAGGATGGGGATGGGGGTTTTCTCTGAAATTAACGCCTCACTGGGAACTTTGTCTAAAGCCAGGGGTTCCTTCCTCAATTAGACCTTGCTCTTAGAGAAAGTGGAGCATAAAGAATCTGCCTTTAACTGTGATTATAGGTAAGGTTTGGTCATCCATCATCTTCCAAAGAAAAAGAAGAAATAAATGAAAACACCTAAATACTAGCGCTTCTCAGGTTACAAGATTACCCGCTTTTCCATTTTCTACACAGGAGGTTCCTGCCCAGATGCTGAGCTGTCTCCACCTTTCCGGACATGAACCTTGCAAGGATGTCCAGCAGGCCTGCTGGAGGCCATGCAAACCTGCCGCTCCATTCTGGATAGTTAAGTAAACAATATATATTATAATAAAAAACAAAATCTGTGTCTTGGAGAAAAACAAAGAGGGATGTTCCAGAATAAACAAATATCTGACATTATTCTTCTAAGTATTAATCTTTTCCAAGGCTTTGAAGTTTGACAGCGCTATTTCACAAATTCCTATGAGGCTGCTTTACTGCTAGGCTAGAAATCTGACTGTGGAACTAGGGAGGAAAAGAAGACAAAGATCCCCAAGCAGAGAAGAAATATTTCAGTCTGAATGGTGAGTATTTCTATTTCTTGCTGCCATGAATTTTCTGTATCTTGCAAAAATGGAGGGGAGATGACACCTTCCAGAACAAACGGAAATAACTCAGCCCCAAATCTGTTATGAAAAATCATCTGCTCTCCTTGACTTTCCAAAAAACCTCCCATACCTTCAGTGAGTTCAGTCAAAGTTTGTATAAAGCATAAGCTGTTTTGCCACCTCTACATTTCTTAACAAATTTTCTCTTTCCCGTTCTTTTCTATGTGGCAGTTTTGTGACATTTTAATAATGTCTTGGCCACCTAGCAGCACAGGCAAAAGGCAAAAGAATTCCTGTAAGAGCAAGTAAACCCCTCTTTCATGTGACACAGAAATGCTTACACTTCATTAACCTTTATTATAAACTAGTCACTGGAAAGTTACTTTGCTAGAATTCGCACTACGGTTTCACTCTACAAACCATGAAATGTCAGAATGCTAAATTACAGTAAAATACTGCTCACCTCCTTATGAACCCAAGATTAATGATACGGTGCAGAAGGGAATAGCAGTGCTACTAGGACCGTAACAGGTCACAATCACTTCTAAAATAGCTCATCAAGAACAGGCAGCAAAACATCACAGATGGTTCCCAGACCCAAAGTCCCACTTCCCAACCTACCCATCACTGAGACATCGTATTCAACCAGCAGAGTCGCCTCCTGTCCGCATTGTTTGAGAATACTCATGGCTTCAGCATGTGTCGTGCCCAGCAGTCGGATCCCATCAACACTCAGCAGCCTGTCCCCGGGTTTGATTGTGCCTTCTCTGAAGGGGAATTAAAGGAATGATTTTATTAATATAAGAGAAATTGATTTGGAGATAACACCATTGTTATGCAATGTGATTCTCTCATACACTCTCTGACATCCATCCCTTTTGCCTTCACACTTAACATTTACTTTGATGGTGACAACATTCAGAGGGCACGGAGGAAAGGAAATTGCTTTAATTGGAAAGTCAGTGACTGGAAAACAGCTTAACACATAGATAAATAATCAAGTCATCTTAAATTGCAACTAAGTATGGCTTCTAGTTCAACATATGCTTTCTTTCTGCCTTGTCCACACAACTCCTCTTTCATACATAAACACCTCCTCCCCTGATGTTCTCTTAAAAATAAGTACAAGGTGCAAACACTGGTGAAGAAACAGACTGCAAAATATGAACGTCCATTTACTGAATTTTTTTGTTTTCCAAAAACATCCCTTACTTGGATAATTCCATTTTATTTTTCTTCCTACCTAAAAATAGTTTGGCTATAAATGTACACTGTCTCCCAGGCGTATCTCATAATGTATTCAGAATTATAATATAAAATGAAGTACTAATGTTCCCAGCTCACGAATCGAGGACAAAAACAAGGAAGAAAGGGGGATGAGGGTGGGAAGAAAGGGAGGGACAAAGGACAAAAGCTCTCTTGAAACATTTACTTCTCAATTAATGCTTCCAAAGTAAAAAATGTCAACAAAAGCTACAGAAAATGAGCCTGTTTTAAAGAAACCTCCCTTTAAGTTTCTTTAATGGTTTAAGGACACAAATGCCATTTTTGAAAATATAATTCATACATATAAAGTGAATATTCTTTCTTTATACAGATACAAGATGGTACTACCTACAAGTATGTTCATTGGGTGAAAATATAAATCTGTATTCAGAAGTTGTCCAGGTGAAGGTATGTGTGATCTCACATGCAGATATGTACAAACATCTTAAAATAATAACACAACAACATCCAAACACATGACAGTATTTTTTCTGAAGTGCAAGAGAAAAAGATTGTGGTGTTAGGAATATAAAAAGCATAATTAAGAGCTACACCAGTTGACTGAAGGCTGCAAAAAAATGTGCTCAGACCTATTGCAGGCATTTGTTCTTATTATTTTAGGTTGATTTTTGGAAGTGTTTAATGGAAAAGTCTTGCAACATACAACATACTAAACTAAAGCTCACATACGCCGTGACGCGTTGAGCCTCTGTGGTTGCCTATTACTGTTAGTATTATTACAATCAAATGCATAAGGAACAGGTTTGAATATATCTACTTTGCTCCAAATACTAACTTCTGTCCCAAATAATTCACCTTTCTCCATTTCTCTTTCACACGCACTCCAGAGAAAGATGAATTGTACCTGTCAGCAGGCCCTCCAGGTCTAACACATGTTATTACAACAGGACGAGATTTATTTCTGTCATCATGTGCTCCACCTAGAAAGGGAGAGTGAGAGAAAAAACACCTTAATTTTATGCTTTTAATGAAAGAGACGGGCTAAAAAGATCAAAAAAATGGCCAACCCATTAACGTGAACCTCCGCACTGAATTTTATCTTAAATAAAAATTGACCGGCTGTATGGTATAGACATTTCTACAGAATGATTCTTAAGAAATGTATATTCTTTTCTTAGAACCTTTACTCTGCAAATCTGATCTCAGTGGGAAAACCTACTGTTCTGCAATGTTTGCTGCACAGAGCAGCAAAAAAAATATCCATAATTCATGTATACTCAGAATAATGAGTGGCCACTAAGGAGTTTATATATTAAATAAAAAAAATACATTTTCCCCTGAAGAAACTAATAATTTATCATTGGAGTATATTATTTAACAGCTGCATGCTTTCTTCTGTTCTCTAAGTCAGTGATCACACTTTTGTTGTATAATTCAGACTATCAGGATGCATCATCAGATTTCATGCCTCATTTATACAAATACTATATGTAAATCTTTTTTAAGAACTACAATCTTCCTGCTGATTTCAGTAGTAGCAGAATCTGCTCTTACGTGAAACAAAGTTTGTCGTGTTCTTGGCATAGCTGATTAATCACTGTTTTTCCAGAAACAAAAATTAGAGCGGTTCATGAAAGTAGGACATTAATGTATAGAAAAAGCAATCACGGAGATTTTTACAAACTGTAAGCCATAAATCTTGAAATGATTTCTTAGTTCCATAAAAACTTCTTGCTTTTTTTTTTTCCTCATTTAGAAAATATGGACAGTTCAAATTTAATGACAACTCACCTCTTATTACAAATCCAAAAGTGTTCCCCTCTTTATGTAAGGTAACTTCCACAGTTCTAAAGATGAGACCTGATCCTTGTACAGCTAAAAGCAATAAAATAGAAGAAAAACAAATTCCAAAACTTAATTTGCACTGTTTCCTTTTTAAGCTAGCTATTATGTTTCTGGTCATAGAATTGGAAAGACTCCGCTACAGAACAGTCAGATTAAAGACCTGTAATTAAGTACAACTCATCCTCTTTTTGAGAGAATTTTGGGCCAGATATTTTGCAGGTTGCCAATGGTTTGGAAAAAGAGCCACAGATGCATATAACAGGTGAGAAATTTGAGCCTTAGTGTTTAAATTCTGGCATAATTTTGCTTTCCTTACAGTTACAGAAGAGAGCTAGAAAAGACAGAAATACACAGTGAGACACAAATAATGACAAATTAAATTCTTAAAGCTACATATGGATTTGGCTGTTCAGCCATGAAAACATTTATTTATATTGCTTGAAGTCAAGATAGTAAAGATTTTTAGGGTGTAGCTCTCATTTTAGATTGCTAGATTAAGTTGAAAGAAGTATTTTGTATCAATAAGGATTTGTTATTTTTTTCCTTTTTCAAAACGTTACATGCTCTCTAATCATTGGTAAGTGAGTAAAAAAAAAAAATCTTTGCCTTCTAGTTGAGTCAGTATTTTCTCTGTAAGCACTAGAGAAGTGGTGCACAGCTGGGTTAGGAGGTGAGAAGCCTAATACACAAACCAACACATTTAGGTGTGATAATCCACTTTACAGCATTTGAAACCACCGCTGTTGAGAGACGTACAGCCAATATGCTCTTAGCTATTAGAGGAAAAACTTTGGCAGGGTGCAAGAACTCCCTTTTCCAAAGGGAAAAAGACACTGGGCAAAATCATACGCACGCACACTTCCCAGCTTCCAGTAAGATACTGCAAAGAGCACAACACACGCAAAGACTGAAAAAAAAACCCAAACAACCAACCTTCTATAAAATAAATGTTCTGTGAGCGGCAGAACTCTCAAAAACTTACGTCCTTTAATGCTCCTGCCTGCAACAATCAGTTTCTCCAGTTCCCGTTAGGATACCCTGAGGGGGACAATGGACACCACAGCCTACACAGCTGGGGAGGTGTGTGCTGCCACCCACAAGTGACCCCAAGGAGAAATGGTGCCTCCCTGGCACTGCATGCCTCTCCTTCTGAGGACTCCCCTGGTCTGGGACACTCTCTTCTGCCCAAGTATCTATTTCCATTAAATATGCTGTAATATACTTTTGTTGGAGTCTTTCAATCCCCTGTTAAAAAGTTACTGCAGGGAACCAGAACAACTACCCAGTGAAATCACATATGCCTCATTTCCTTAGGAAAATAGGCAAAAGATGGCCCTCCAAACCATTACTTCATATTGCAGTAATTCCTGCTACAACAGGACCGTGCTTCTGAAGTCAATGTGGTTGGTTCCTTTTCAGCTAGAAACATTTTACTGCCCAAAAAGGACTAAATTACAGGGAGGAGAAGACAACTCTTGCCTTCATTCCTACCAACTGAAACTGTCGCAGCATGTAGCTCAAGCTGAACCTATGCTTCCTGATCTGCTTGGTATGGCTTGTAACCTCCCCACTGGGGACGAGCGAAGGCTGTAGTTCTGCAGCACAGAACAGGACGCAGCATCCTTCCACCCAGGCAACAACCATTCAGGTGGCTGTTCTTCTACCCCAGCCACAGCCTTGGAGGGAAGAAGTCCTTAACCTTTAGCAACAACAAAAGGCAGATGTGAGGCAGGCAGGTTTGAAACGAGGTTGTTCATGCTGAAAATAGCAGCTGGATGATCCTGCTGTGAACTCTGCCAGACAGGGAAGAAAACACTAGGGAGAATGGGATTACTAGTGCTAAACCAGATTTAATCCATCATTATTAAAGTACTGACATTTCCCCACTCTGAAACCATGACAGTCCTCTCTCTGAGGGGCCAACCATGAGACCAACAGTAGAATTTCATTATGTATGGGCAGGGAAGGAGGTGCCAGGACTTCACCACGTGACTTACTGGAAAACTTCTGCGTATAATGAAGGCACTCTGTCTAGCTTGTTCACTGGAAGTTAATGGGAACAACTAGGCTGCTAATTATCTCCAACTTTATTAGCTATGCTTGTATGAAGGGGTCAGAAATTCCAAGGACTTAAAGTTAGAATTGATACTGTAATTTAGCATGTCAAAATCCTGTTTCAGTGGACAAGTGTGGCACACGTGCCAAAAGCGGGTGAAACGGAAGGAAGCCCACTTGAGTAGGTGCAAAACAACACTCATAAAAAATGGCTTCTCCAGCAAAATAATTCTGAACTCAGCTGACTCATTAACTTAAATACTATGTTTCTGAACATGAAGTTCCCTTACACAAACACTAATCAACAGAGAACATTCAAAACATATTAAGGTGGTTGTCAGGAGGTCATAAAAGCAACCAAATATGTAATTAGACTAACTCTCCAGCTGCTAGAAAGCAATGGGGAGTTCATCCTCTCTTGAGCACCAAAGAGACTGGTAGGATTTTCTGGCTTCTACTGTGATTAAAGTGTTTATTTAAGGAGACAAGAACTTCCTAGCTGGCTCCGTAGATTTTTCTGGCCAAACACCAGCAAACCGCACCATCTCCCCTCCAGCAAGCAGCAAGAAGGAGCACACACTCTTTCAAAAGGTGTGGCTGGTACAGCCCCCTTGGTGCCAGACTTGCCACTCATTCCTCACTTTAGGTCCCAGGTTTCCAGCTCACCATTTCTCTGGTTTTCATTTCATACATGATAGCCTCAATTTCCACTGATTTTCTCCTACAGACACACAGTCACAGGCCTAAGCACAAAAAGAAAGAGCAAAGGAGAGGTGGGCGAGGAAAACATTCAGCAGCACTCTGTGACTTCGGTGTCAGCATAAACTTGTATTTTTAGACAATCCTGCTCAGCGAGAAGCCCATGTTTCAGTCACACAATTCTTGCAGGTTTATGTATCCCCACAGCCTACCCCACTGAGTCTTCTGCTCTAGAAATCAGATGTTGCCTAAAAGTGATGTCAGAAAAGACTGGAAAAGCCCCAGTGTATGTTGTTTATCTGGGAGAGCGGGAGGGTGCTGCCACTGGAGAGAAGGAAAGAAAAGGCAGCGGCAGAACTCACAGATATTCATTGGCCTCATCTCTGAAGATGTTACTATAACAAGGAGGATTCTGTTGCCCTGGAATCTATTTAATTTGATTCCCAGTATTCAAAACTGTAAACAAACAAACAAAAAGTTGACAATTGTGCTCTGCCATTGGCTGGATTTGTGCTCCTAACTAAAACGCTTGAACATCTCTGAGAGCATCCCCCTGTACTGCCAGTTTTTTCAGACTGCTTGCATGCTGTGCGATAAGCCAGAGGAAAAAGAAAACAGCCACCACAGCCACTAACACAAATGAAGCTCAGCAACCACGCCCATCATCTCACTGCTGACAACACATCTGCTCTTTGCATAGGTTTCAGTTTGCTTTGCTATTACTTACAGACTGGAGGCAGCTCATACTCCACTTCTAAAACAACCCTCTCGCCAACGTTCTTGAGCAGGCTGATGATCTCATCATGGCGAAATTTGGTCAGGTTGATTCCATTGACAGATTTGATGTAGTCGCCTACATCCAGCTGGTCACTCCTAGGAAAAAGTACATATTCCTTTTGTTAAAGACAGACCTGCTGTCCTGAACTAACTAAATCCTTTAAATCACTGTATAGTGATGATATGAAATATTCCTTCCATTCATCTAGATTCAAACAAGTTGATCTTTCAAACAGAAAGTGGCATTTTAAGATCTTAATCTAGTCTAGTTTGTTAAATGTTAGAACAACAACATTCTTGCATTATTAACTTCTGATGTACAAAACCAGCTGTACAATAAAGGGAGTTGGATGATCTGACTGGTTGGGGCACAGGAGCTGGGAAAACATCATCTTCATGTCCCCATCTTTCTCTCTCTCTTTGGGAAGCGTCCAAAACTATTTTTTGTCTACAAGAGTTGCCTTTCCAGCTAACATCACAGCTACAGGAGATAGGCCACAGCCTAAAAGCGTATGTTCTGCTCAGTTACTTGGAATGATTTAGCTTAACATCTGTCTTTTGACCTGTTTCACTTATGAATAACAGCTTTTTGTTTTCCATTCTAGTAGTAAGCAAGGTAGCTATGACTTTAGACTTATTTTTAATCCTAAAACCAGTTGATGAACAGGTTTGTTTAGATTAAATTATGGTAGTACTATGGTTAGGTTTTCAGTTTGGCTTTTTCCCCCCGAGTATTTTATGCTGCTTCTCTCAAGTTTCTGTTCAAGGACACAAAACAGGAGAAATAAGATCCATATAATTTAGAAGAAACTTAATTAGTCTTATTATGACTTTCAAATATCTCATTGGTATTTCTAGTTTTTGTAAAGTAGCCTTGAGGGAAGAGGGGGACCAGCTGTTGCTGTTTCTCTCTGGGTTTCTCCGGTCCGATGGGCTGCCATTATAGATGCATCTAGTCACATAGTTGTTAGTGACCTTTCTGATGCGGTACATATTTCTGAAGCAATCATATCTTATAATGCATTTTGTGGCTTGAGATGTGGTTACCTAGCAGCGATTCCTCCTTGACGAAGGTTAGATACTCTTGGTTTCCCATCCTTGTCGATTCCACCCGATACTGTAAGCCCTAGGGTGGTGCCTTCTTTTTTCATTAATTCAACTATTGTTGAGCCCTTGAATTCCTCTGTTGAAAGAAAATTATTGGCATTATTAAAATTTAAGTGATAACACAGATGTTGCCTTTCTAAAATGTCATCCATTTTCCAAGAAAATCATTGTGTATGTTAATAAGAAATAACATGTACATCTGGAGATTCTTTATGTTACAATTCACAAGTTCTGTCTGCAAGGTCTGCATATAGATAAATCTAAGACATATGCTCTGTAAAAGGTTATTAAAAACTACACCAGTGTGCTAGTATACTATACAGAGCCAATAAATACAAAGGCTGGCAATGCTTACAACTAAAGGAAGTTGTTTCACATTTTTAAAAAGCTATCTTTTCTCATTTTCTGCTTTCTCCCTCTGAACTCCATGTATTATAAAGTATTTCAACTGATTAACTAAACAGAGAGGTAAAAGACACAATGATGTAACGGTACTAGAAAACTTTAGATCCAGACCCACCTTTGGGACCACTAGTAGATGTCAATGTCAATCAAAACAACTGAACATAACAAGAATCCAGATGGAGATTAAATGTATCAGATCTTAACAGTTTTATTCCTTATTTTTACACAAGTAGATCTCCACTGTAACTCTCTGAAATCTCTGCAGAACAGGTATAAAGGAAGTAAAGAGCTTTCAAAGTCATAGTTACATATAAAACTTCTGTCACATGCTGTCTGGGACACCCTCTCCTGCAGTTTGCCCGGTTAGCAGTCTCAGAAAATGCCCAGCTAATCTCACAAACCTCAACAAATGCAGGTCACCTGCAGTGGAAAGCCTCGAGCTCTTGAAAAGAGATGTCCTTACTGCACATGGCTCAAGTTACAATGTAGAACAGATGGCCTATGCAGTGTTTCAAGCTAGCTAATGATTATACAGTTCCCTGCAACTACCGGCATGGAAATTAATGAGTAGGCTTGCTCCTTCTCACCATCTACCCTGACAAGTTTCTGTATACCTCTGCTGACAGAAAATGGACCTCTAAACACTCTTCTCTGGTAGGCAGGAGGGAAAGATGCACCAACACTGTAAGGGAGTGCTAGTATGAAATGCTCATCGCTAACTGACAGATAAGGTCATCTACGAGTATGCAACAGTTTCATTAGGTTTGCACCTCTGAAAGATTTTGTAGCTTTTTTGTTGTACATCAACATAGCAGGAAGAAATTAAACTACCTAAGCTGGTTTGGCTTATAAGAGACTGTTATCCCTGGAAGTTCTCTGAACCAGTCCCATTTGATACCACAGTCTCTCCATTTTTCATCTTTGCTTTCTTAAATTGCATATGATAACTATTTTTATAATGCTATATATTTCATGGTTATTCATCTGCATTGTTTTGACATTATTATTACAGACTAATCCTACTGGAGTATTATTGAAATGCCCAATATCAGAACAACCCTGGGACTTCATTTCCTGTACCTGCTATACCGCAACTAATGCAAGGTCAGTCTCTATTCTCTAGTTAACACAATGCTGTGTTACTCTTTGTGGGTTAAAAAATCAAACTATTTCATGTATCACCTCACTCATACTTACGCCAACCAGCACCTAATTAGTCAGAAGTCTCTGGGGCCTGTTCTTTCCTACGTGCACTCCCGCATTGCTAATAACATTAGCATAGCCAGCGTCAGAAGGGAAGGCAAAGAAGTTATTCCCAGATTTCTTATAATTTATGAGTAAAACAGGAATTGAATTTACAAGTCTTTTGCTTAGTGATAAACTGAATAAAGAACATGAGCTTAAGAAACGTAACAGTTTATGAAGTATCAAGTATCAGAACGCTGCTTCTGCAGCACAGCTCTGTGATATAAGCCAAATGAATTATTCTAAAATTGAACCAAATGATGGTTCTAAGTCTATAAAAAGCCTGAATCAATACCATTTTACACTTCAGTTGGAGAAATGCACTTAAGAACTTCCTCCCCTCCCACCATTAACAACTCCAGCAGCACTCAGCAAAATGCAACTCACACTGGGTCCTGCCTTCCCTCGTCCTGGGGAGCATTTCGGGTCCCTGGGTGGTGGGATCAGCACCTGCCACTGCCCCAGGACTGCCATTGCTTCCTACTGCTGCAGGGGTGATCCTGAGCACACATCTGTCCGTGCTGCAATAGCTGCCCTACAGCTTTGCCACCTACGTCTGATACAAGGCTCAGGAATCCCGTTGAATCCTGGAGATGGGCTTGGCAAGGCAAGGCGAGTGTAAACATGCATACTTGTACACACACACAGACATAACATGGAAAAGAGGCATTTGGACAATGCCCTTAATATGATTTAACTTGGTCAGTCCTGAATTGGTCAGGCAGTTGCACTAGATGATTGTTGTAGGTCCCTTCCAACTGAAATATTCTATTCTAGCCTAGTCTAAAGAAACCTTCTTCACCAAAGGGCTTTGCTTCAATCTACAGTCCTGTAAGGTGCAGCATACATAGCAGCTGAGCTCTAAAGAAAACATTATGCTGCTGTTTTCTTAATTCCTGGTCTGGATGCTTCTCTTAGGTTCACTGCTGCAATACCATAACAGTGTGCACCTGGCGTGCAGCAGGGTCAGTTGGCGTAACGAGACTACGATCTGCCCTGCAACCTAGAAGACTACAGGAATACTCAACACAGAGCAGGAAAACTTCAAAGATAAGAAGGTGTTCAAATACAGGACTGGGTATATTGTACTGTAAGAAGATGAATAAATGAAACAACCTGCAGCTAAGTAAAAGCCAACAAACACCATGTCAAACTAATTTTCTTCAAGGAAAATAGCATCATGATGAAGTTCCTAAAATTTTACACATGTTCAGACTTTCTGAAATTTCCTGCCTTTTGATGTTTGTAAATAACATGTTTTAATGAATAAAAAGCATGGAAAATAAATTGACTCATGAGATTTTTGTCCCTGGAATATATTCACTTCTTCAAAAAGAAAATTAAATACTAGACTACAGAAGAGATTTTTTCACAGAACAACATTTGAAAGATGAGAGAACTCTTAATCAAAAGTTTTATCATCTATTTTCCATATGCCTACAATTTTATCTCTTAATTTACTTATTGAAGTAAAATTGACAAACATTTCCCTTCATTCCAGGTATTGAATGGCTTTTCTGTCCCTTCTGTGTTAAAAATCCAAGAAAACTCTGGAAATTAACACAATCAGGTCAAGTGCCTGTATCCTCCACCTACTGAATGAGTTTGTTCACTGCAGCCAGGACAGGGCATAAATGGAACTTAACTTAAAGGTAAAAAAAAAACTTGCTGTTATTGTCTTTTATGAAGAAAATACATACACAATAAGTAATTGGTGAGTCTGTTGAAAATACAGTCAATGCTGTCCTTGTGTGGATTTTCCCTGTATGTCAGCAGAAATTCTGCAGAGGAAACATTTTGCTTTACATTCCAGGAGGCATCTCACAGATTAATACAAAATCACATAAAGATAAAGTCAATTCCTAAGAAACAGATAACAGTTTGTTTTACTGGGGACATCACATCTACTCAATGTTTCAAGTCATGCGGGTAGGTGTATTTCTCCGAGTGTGACAAAAGGGATGTCAAGAGATGATGAATGCTCAATTCTTTGTTGCCCTTTTCCTGACTGGCTGTCGCTAACTCCTAAAACACCTAAATTTTTATTAAAAACAAGCAAACAAAACCACATCGGTAAAGAGAACCTGAAAATATGAAGCTGACCTTAACCTACTCTGTGCCATCTCCTCCAGCTGGTGCAGGGACAATCCCCAAACCAGTCCTAGTTCAAAACGCAGCAACCCACAGCAGAAGACACACTGGTATGAGGTGCATCAGAGCACATCCACAAGGCACAACAAACTGCAGTTACCAACAAGACTGTAAATTTAAAACAATGCCAATGCAGGTTGCCTTGGGTCGGCAGCTGGGCTAATGTGATTCTGGTAACTTGGATAAATGTTGTAGAGGTGGAATGTTGTACCATTTCCAGTGAAAGCAAAGGAGATGGGTAGAATAGACTCAGCTTATACCAACAGCTATTTTGGTTGTGTACAGGGCATTAGACAACCCTATTTTTCTGCTTTTTTTCAGCTATAAGAGCATCTACAAGATGACTTTGCCACTGCAGAAATATTATCTAAAAACCAAATACCTTCCACCAGTGCTTATAAACTGGAAAAAGTCTGTTACCTGGCTTAGACATAACATAGAAAAATCGAATAATGGTATTTTATGATAAACCACAGACCACGATACATAGGATGTGATCACATAACTCACTGGAAACACCAGGCCTGCAGGCCACGGCAGCAGAGCTCACCTCTAGGTTGGTTGGTTTTCTGCCTAAAAAGAGCTTAGTTCTTGTGCTATTTGGTTTTGGGTACATTTGTCATATTCTAAGGCACAGAAAAGATACCTTGGCAGCCAACTCTCTCTATATCAAACCTGAGGCATACAACAGGGGTGGTCTTCAGTTTAGCGTCAAATGTAAGAATTACATTTGAAACTCTGTTTACACACTGAAAGATTAGAAATGAATCTAAATATTCAAACCTGAAATCAAATAACCACCCACTCAAAGAGAGTAACAGACAAAAATGCCTCTTCGTTCTCAATGACAAGAACCTCATCAGCTTTTTAGGAAAAGAGTATTGGAAGAAACACCTGATATATGACACAGTTATCGACACACGCCACAGTAATTACTTTCAGGAGTGAAATGTTTAGTGGTACTGCATGAGTAAGACCCTTTCTACAACAACAGCATCTGTTCTGTGTGAGTGTAATAGAGAAAAAACCCACAATCAGCTGTTGGAGAACTGCATTTCATTGTTTTTACACTGACGAGAGTTAAACCATTATTACCCTTGTAAGGCATAACGTCTCCATCCTGCAGCCTGTAGTGCAGTTATGACATACTGTCCCAGTGCTTCCTGGGCAGCAGCAGAGCCATGCTAGCACATGTTCAAGAGCCAATATCCTGCTTGTGTCTGAATCCACCCTTCTTCAACAGCAGTGGTAAAAAACATTTGTCAGAAAAATGCAAAAATGGCATGGCATGCCATGGCGTGGTGTAAAACCAGTTTTCACAGGAAGCAGCTTCATACAGCCGTGATAAGGATGTTCTCTGTACAGCCAACTTAAAATGGGTGGCTGTTTCGAAGTTAGAGAGGGAAAAGTGGTCCATGGAAGAAGTTGTAAAAGAAGCAGAGCAGAGCAGAAACGAACTCTGTAGTTTGCTTTCCACCCCACATCATGGACTGAAAGTATGAGCCAAACACAGAACAAGCCCCTCCATCTCTACATTTTCTTGAGACAGCTGGTGACAAGGCTTATGGAGGAATAAAATTAATGTGAAAAGTAAGTAGATATGTGAAAACAATTTTTGTTTCATTACACCTCGTTTTGGACTGTGCAGGAGAGCCCAACAGTGGGGAAGGGCAAAATCACAGCCACTGCAAAAATGTTTAAAACTGCCATGCCATTTGGTGGGGTTCTTAGTTTTAAGGCATCTTTCTGTCTGTTTTTTGCTTATATGCTTCCTGTTTTCTGAATTTGTGTAGATACTCATAAAGGTGGAACATAATGCAGTGCAGAACATCTGCTTAGAAGGAAACTGGAAACATACAAATTACAGTTTTATAATATCCTATTATAGGTAAAGAATCAAATTACAAGTCTGAATTCTTCTAAGTATATTGAAGAACAATCAACATCTTTTAATTAAAATGGATTTAGAAAGTAAGATATGGTTCAAGTTCGCATGCCAAATATAACAGAATTATTATTAATAATCCTTGAGCAAATCTTGGCAGAGAAATTCAATTAGAGGAGGAATTATTAATAAAATTATAAAACATTAAAACATCTGGCTTCAGTAAATATGAACACTTTAATAAGAAGATGCAGATTTAGTGAAATCATAACAACAAAACTTTTTTCTTCTTTGCATTATTACCAACAAAAAAAGACATTTTATCCCTGAGGTACCACAGTGCAAGGTGGCTGGAATAGTTGCAGAGTGAACTACAAACTCACTCAGTGATGTAGGCTAGAATACAAAGCATATTTATTCCTTGAGCTAGCTGTGAAGTTCTAGCATTTTCACTGATGGCTTTCTTTGGGAGAGTATCTGCACTATCCACTGACCACCACCTGCATGCTTGAAGATCTCCAATGATCAACTTCCTTATCTTGGGATAAGGACCCATTCCACCATGAGGCACTTGCTAGGTTTCAGTAAGTTCAAGCATTTTTCTGCTTCCACATTATCCGTGGTAGCAGTTAAATTCCTGAACATGTGCAGGGCCCAAAGCAGCTCGTTAAACTGTCAGGATGGAGCTTTCTGAAGGAAGGACATTGGAGGGTAGGGCAAAACAAGCACAGTGACAAGCAACTCGATGGTGTCAACCTTCATGACCACTTCAACAGAAATACAGGGCTTTCCTGAGCTCAGATCTCTCTGCTTCCACACAACGTCAGTTTTTTGCTTGGATGGGGAACAGGCAGAAGGTATTTTTGAGCTGGACCTTACATCCATAGTTATGTCAAATTTCTATCTCCCACATAAAACAAGTGGCTCCTTTTGAAAATTTTGCTTCGTGCTGTAAGCAACCAAGCCTTAAACTCAAGAATGGCCTGTACATCAGCAGTGCTTCCCCAAACACCTCTGCATGTCTCTGGTAGGCACTATCGATAAAGAAAGGACAGAGCTCCATAACAACATTAGTCTTCTCTTGATTTCCGTCTGAACTGGACGAAGGCTTCAGTAACCCTCCTCCCTTGCTAGTGAAGTCTTGCTGCGCAGAACAGCAGAGCTTTGACGCTGATGTGGTATTTTGATTTATAAAACTTCTTCCTGCAGTTCTGATGGATTCACTTC
Organism: Phalacrocorax aristotelis; assembly: GCF_949628215.1. Lineage (NCBI taxonomy): Eukaryota > Metazoa > Chordata > Aves > Suliformes > Phalacrocoracidae > Phalacrocorax > Phalacrocorax aristotelis. The sequence continues at coordinate 180,422,374 of NC_134276.1, read as the reverse complement.
CAACTTCCTCTCCATTTCCTTACTGAGAAATTAGCATGAGGACAACTCTTCCTAATTAGCACTTATTTGTACTGAGGTGACAGTATTCACAGAAGTGCAGCCTGACTGTTCCAGTTTCTCTGCTTTCTACACTTATGAGAATGGATCAGGCAGGAATGATTACAGGACTGATTGCATTTGTGCATTTCAAGGCATGAAGAAACCACTGAGAACAATTCTTTCCATGATCTCCTGAGTGACACAAGCAGAGAAACATGATATAGCGATATCTGCAGCTACAGATCAGCTTTTAGAAAGATATCCAATGTGGCTTTGCAAGCATCATGTGATGGAAAATCTGTTACATGCACAGGTAATTTCTATCTGAATTAGAGGAGACAAGCCTTCAATCCCAAGATCTCATTACACTACCACCATATTACATTCAGGTTCTCCCTGTAGATACAGAACTGTAACCTCTAATCAAATCACCTCCTAATCTTCTTTCCATTTTAGATTAAGAACTGCCTGAATTGCTTAGGTTTTTGCAATTTAAGACACGTTTTGCAGCTCCTCCAGTGTTTCAACATCCTGTGGCTACCAGATAAGTTTTAGCAACACTGCCATTAGATCTCATTTCTCCATTTGACCTGTCATTTATTTTTATTAAACATACTTTGAGTTGCCTATCATAGTCTACAGTTGCTACATAATTTAACCTTTTAGTTAATACAAAACATCAGTCTTGCTTTTTACGACATGGATATCAGTAGTATCATGCCAAACCGAAGCAGTAAGGATCAGAAAAGAATATAGTGATGGTGTCAGTTCTTTTTCAATAAACTGTTGTACAGCCATTCAAATAATGGATGGTGAATTTTCAAATAGATATTATGATGACTGAAATTTGGAGGTATGGGCCAGTAGAACTTTTCCTAGGAGCAGATATTTTAAGTTTTCAGGGGTCATATATCTCTTTGTTTGCAGAATATACGAAGTTGAATGATATGCAACCCCTATCTTTCTACTTGGTAGTACTGAGGGAGATTCGGCAAATGGGTTTATCAAAGTCTCTGTGTGCCAGATTAGACAATCCTTGGAAAAATGAGAAATGAATTTTTTAAAAAAGAGAATGAATGAGAAAAATGGGAAATGAGAGTGAATACTTCCTACAGATTTTACTTTTTGTCCTTTGTGCTCAGTGATCACTGATACCTTTATGGTTTGCTTACTCCCTACCTTTGTGGAAAGCTACAACCCAGAAAAGTCCACTCCTGGAAAACAGTAGTTCAAAAAGGGGCTGAAAGAATGCATAGCTATGAATGTTTTAAAATGTCATCTGATAATGAGTCATTCTTTTTCTATAGTTCAGTCTGATATAAGACTAAAGTTACAAGGATGGCTTAGGGAGATATTTAATATGCAACAACACCTGACCAAATAGGATGCACTGAATTTTTTTTGTTAGGTGTTTATAGTAGAACAAAAAAATGCCTGTGACAAAAGGACCATTAACTTACTCAACATTCAGGGTGAAGAAAAAACCTAGTTAAAGACAAAGGAAAAGCAGGGTTAAAGAACTACAAAATAAGCTACTGGTTTATATTAAAATTTGCCAAATCATAGGAATATCGATGACTTTAGCTGTCAGTAAGCATTTAAAATCCACAAGGATTTACTATTTCTGTAAAAGAAGTTTGCCAACAGGAAAAAAAAATAAAAGAAAAAAAGAAAACGAATAATTCAGGCATTTCTCAGCTGCTAACCTGCACTCTAACTCTCTAATCAATCTCTGTAGTTATTCCCTAAGGTTTAATGTATGCATAATGAACCAATGGCAAAGAGGAATGAAGACAGATGCATTCATTTGCATGAACTAACTTAGATAGTCAAGCTTGCTGAACAAATCACTGCAGCGAAACAGTAAAATGCACAGCTGCAAGAATGTACCTATGTGATTTTTTTGTCATTGAAATTGCCAGCATATGCACAGAATTAGCACAGAAACTGAAATGGCATCGTATGAGCACCTAGTAATATTGCACAGATTAGTCTGTGAGACAATACGAACATTTTACATCTTCAGGTCACTTCAAGAAGCTGCATGGAGTTCTTAGTGCAAATCTGAATGTGACATCAATGTAAGATGCTTATAGTATCCTGGAGCAGTCTCATTATTACATGCCGCAGGAAAAATAGATTTTCCTCTGTCAAACTCCAAAATGTGATGCATGTTTCACAAGGAAGTTTTTTTGGCTTTTCTTTCCACATTTCCTCTTATCCTCCAGAAACTTGAGGTGAAAAGGAACAAAGATGATTACGCCTACCTGCCTCTCTGAAAATATTAAGACATGCTAGCTATATATTCTGATTCACGTCTACTTCAAACACACATCTTGTTTTGTGTCTATTACAATGTCTTTCTCTCCTTTTGGTGACTGGGGGTTAAGACAGACAGGTAAGTGTGTCTATGATTTGAAGAAATAGCTAAAATCTTCAAATAGACCGAAACAGAAAGATTCAGCTAAACAGTTCTACCTGGAGGCTTCAGTGACATCTTTCATTTCAAGCAAAATGCAATGTACAGAATCTCAACAGGGACGCTAATAGGGGAAACTGCTAACACGACTCAAAGCACGCCTGTTGAAAATACTTATTTTCAAGTAAGGTTGGCTGTGAAAAAGAGCTGTCACTTAATCAAGGCTGTTCTTAAGCAGAAGGAAACTGCCTGCTTGTGAGCCCTCCTTCAGGTTGCTGACTCCATGCAAACAACTCATGAGATGCGACTGCCCCTGTTTCTCCTCTCCTCTGCTGTTAAAGGATATGCTGCCAGGTTTTTTTTAAGGAAATATTTAAATTCTAAATAATTTTAAGTTTACAAAATCACCTAAGGAACCTACCAGGCCTCTCTGAATGCAGAGGCCTCAGCATAGAGATATTCTATTATCATTTACTGTGCAGTTTGCTAACCAGAACTAGAGGAAAAACTACGGGAAAATTCTATTTACATTTGATATGGTTCCATTTGGTGTAAAACTACTGAAAGTTACACAAACGAGTGTATTCTCAAACTTTTTTCTTCTCCAGATATACCAACATGGTGTTTTTGAAACGAAATCAACCTCTGCACTCTGTGACCTGTGTCTTTTTGCTCCACCGCTGCTTACACTGGGCTGCTCCCAGCTGTATGCCCTGCCACGTGCCCAGAAGCCTGGAAAGACAGAGGCCCCCACGCAGAGTAGTTCATGTACAGTTCAGTTATCGTTCGTCATTGGATTTATGAACTACCCCAGGTTTAATAAATTGATGCTTTTCAGATGAGTTTTGCATTGCTGGGAAATTTCCATCTAGATCAGGCACTGAGCATCTGCAATTGCCATTCATTTCACCTGAAAAGACTGGTGCTTGAATCTGCTTTTTCTTTGTATTACTATACTGTTAAATTGCTTTGAAAAATTGTGATAGGCTTACTCACATGACTAAAGCAATCACAACGGCATAAATCATCCATTGCTTGCGTGTCCCAAGTACGACATCAAACGCATCAACCTGAACCAGCTGGATTCCTTAACTCCTATTTTCAGCTGCTTTAATGCAAAAAAGCACCATGACTTAGACTAGAAATATAAAAAACTAATTCCCCCTCTTTGTTTTTCTATGTCAGATGAACACTTTGACAGCAACAACAAACCATTTCATTTGCTTCCTTTTAACCCATTAGTTCCTGGTGAATAAACTGACCAGAAATCTAATTACAGATTCAAATTTTGCAGCTATAACTTCTGAAATCTTTAACGATGCCATGCCAGTCCTTAACTTGTATCAGATACTCAGATTTAACAGCTTGGTTTTTCCTAACTTACAGCCTATCCTATAGTTCAGGCATACATATAAAGGATACCATATGCCAAACATGCAGACATGTTTAGTGTTTCTGCCATTTTTATAACATCACTTACATTAGCACTGTTAACGGGAGCGTATCATACCAGTTGGAACGTACCTTATGGAGCTAAGATTTACACCAAAGAACATCTGGCATGATAGGATCTGTTTCTATTCCTAAGAATGCAACAAACAGTTCATTAAAATGGCCAGAAAGATTAGCATCATTTATAGGCACAATTTGGGAGAGTAGAAGAGGCTGCTGATGGTATCTAATACTGCCCAGAGCAATTTATCTAAACTGGAGAATTTAGAAGACTTGCTAACAGTAAAAGTTTCTAGACAGGATCTATGTTAATTCCCAGAATTCAGCTTATTCTGAAGGTCACCACCTCCAAGATTTTTTTGACTGAAAATAGATGAAAAAGGTGATTCCGGCCTGAACAAACCTATCTAATAAACACATTTGCCCTATTTTTTTCTTGGCATTTGTAAAACATGTTCAACTATTGTATGGGCTTTTCTTCTAAGCTTGCTTTGCATAAAAGTCTTGCAGGTCCCGTCCCAAAAACCCTTTTCCACTAAGGGCAGACTTACATTAACAAAATGTTCCCAACGTGACTCTATAAGCATGGATATAATGTCAAACCCTCCCAGCAGAAATGAAGTCATAATGGGGGGAAAAAAGAAGCTAAAAAAATTTAGACCAATTTGTCAAGTAAAAGAAGAGAGACAGCACTTCTTTGCTGATGTCACTTTGCCTACCCTGAAGCTTTACTCATTTAGAAACACTGCAAAACTCATACTTCTAACCAACCTGGCTTCACCAGCAATATTTTCCAGGAAATACCTAGTTTATACGTCTTACAGATGCCTGTAACAAGAGTCCTTGCTCTGGATTTTCTTTCCCTTCTTGGTTAAGCAAAGTCTGGAGCAGGTGATCTTCAGGCCATAACAGGTCTGCACATTCATCAGGTTTTTCCCCAGTGAAGACCCAGGACTTATGATGAAGATAGAGATACCAGCCTAATGCCAAGTGCTACAACTTGATAAGAATATTTGGTACGGTTTTGAGCTTATGATGTTTAATTTTAAATCATACATGCTTTAGAAAATACAAGATGATGCCCTGATATCTTCTGATCCCCAGATCAGACCGGTCAATGATATTTTTACAGGGTATTGAATATATAAAATGTGCATTGGGCCAGCATACAAAATGTTCTAAACTCTACTCCAACTTTATATACAGAGAAAACTGGGACTAAAAAAATGTATCCATAACTTATCAAAATACTCTGAGACTCTCAACACCCTCAACTCAGACCATGAAAAATACATCTTACAGTCATGCTCAGCTATTAGCTATCTTAGTTGGCTAGCACTTAAGCTAGAGTGACTGACTTAAACAGCTTGTCTATTATTTTCTGTTGTGTGGGATTAAGTAAGTTGAGCTCCACGATTTTTACTATCTTCCCATCCACTATATGCTCTCTATGGCACCATTACCTTGTGTTAGTGGGTAAGGAATAAAGCTCTTGGATTTTAATGGTCTCATTAGAGTTAGGTACCACCCTTATCATAAAACTGCAGAAATTCTTTACTAGGCATCTGGTTTTGTAGCTAGAAGTTTGTAATGACTTTCAAATACACTTGCTAAATTTTCAGTTCTAGAACTAATGACATATCTTTTAGCCAGAACTCATCCTGAAAACTTTGGAAAAGCGTGTGCATTTACTCCCATGTGAATATGTTTCATGCAAGTTATTTAGAAATTATTATTAATTTTGATTGTATGGCAGCACTAGTTATTCCTGACAGATTTGGTCCATTTTGCCACAGTCTTGGTCTAATGGCAAGATTTCCCTACACAACCTCTATCAATTTTTACTACTAACTTTTGTTTACACAAGCAATATTTTTGGGATCAATATTCACAGTGTTACCAGGTATGATCACTCATAATTTGTCAGTGATATCTAAAATCCAGCTGCAGCATATGCCCCTAATTTTTCTATGACATTGAGGTTTTACTACCACTGAGGTCAATGCTCATTTTCTGTATCGTTTATCTGACAAGTATTTGGGGTCACAATGTCATCTAATACAGGAAGAAGGTCTTGGCAGGATCTTGCCTCAGAGAGTTAACTATTAAGCTGGGCTCATTTTGCTTCACTGATAAAATCAATTTGCATTGAAGACTGGCACTTATTCCTGCTTGGATTGATGGAAGAACACTGTGGATATCAATGTTTTCTGTGAATAAGATCACTGAAATCTCTTGATTTTGGCATCGTTGCTATTTTCCCTATTAAAATTTTCTTTGTTTTGCTTTCTGTACTCTTTTCAGTTTGTTAATAAGTAAGACTTTACTGAAAAGCCTTCCTTATGTGCTTATTCACACAACATTAGTGGCCTCCCAAGACCACGCTGATACGAAGTGAGAATGATATCTCCAATTTGGACAAGGACAATAAACAAAAAAAGATAAGCATCTGCATTCTACTAGCCCGCATATCACACACAAAGTTAATAAAGTCTCCCAGTCTATTAATGTAAGAGGTATGAATAGATGTATGCACCTATATATATATATATCTAAATACAAATCCAGTGGCCAGTAAATTAATTATTATATCAATTTGGACAGAAAAGGGTTTGGGAATCCTGACAGGTGATCAAAACTCTCACTGGCCAGCATAATTAATGCAAACCATGAACATCTAACATGACAGTTTTACACAGCAATATTTAGTACACCTTTGCATTTAGTGAAGTAGTGACCTTCACTTGGACGCTTTATCTCATTCTTGTGACACGATTCAACAAGATTACTACTTACCAAAGAGAGGGCAGTAAAGTCAGAAAAGAGCTTTCAGAATAGTTAAAGAAGCACGCCTAGGAGCAAAAGACCCCAGAAGCACAATTTGTTTACTTAAAAAAAGGGAGGATTAAATGGTGATTTCATAATGAAGTACCTATAAAAGATGAAGTGAATTTTGATGAAAAACAACTCTTCATCACAAATGAGGTAAAGCTGAAACCACCCATACTCAAGCTAGAAATAAAAGCAGTGAGGCTAATTAACCACAAAAGGCTGTGATGGATTTTGTACCACTGGCAACCTTAAATAGATTGACTGTCCCTCTGAAATACAATTCAAATATATGTTGAAATATAAGTAATATCAGGGAAGTTGCATGTTTAGTTCAGATGGTCACCAAGGTCTCTTCTGGCCCACAAACTCCATGTAAATTCACAATAAATACAGTAAAACCTTAAAGGATGAGATCTTTGTTCTTACCACAAATAAAAACTAGCTTGTAATAACGCTATAATTAACTTATATTTAACTTTTGTGTAGGAGCCATAAGACCACAACAGACATGTCTATCTCTTATCCTACACTATGAGGCACAAATTTATATCTCTGCCTGCCCCACATACCACGAAGACACACGAGGAAGACACACAACCACCCAAGACTCTTTCCCTCTTTTGATTCTAAGAAGCAAGAAAATGCTATTAAACAAATGAGCAAAGAAACAACCCTTTCTCCATCCACATGAAACACTTTAAAGCACTTTGTATTGGCAAAATGGACATACAACTTTGTAACAAAAAAAAAAGTTAGATTTTGATGCAAAAGTCAAGGTTTACAGCAAGAGCTAGTAGCTTTGACCCACTGATAGAGTTGAAAAGAAGAGGCAAGCTATTATCTAGATATGGGATAGCATATTTTGGTGTGACAGGGCTGTTGTCTTTGTAGATTATAATCACTGCAGAAACTGAATGGGATATTAAAAAACAAAAAAACATTAACTCCTTTAAAGAGGTAGTGGAAAATACATTGGAATGCCATTAAAAAATCAAGTTAATTATCTATAACTGTAAGATAAAAAGAATCTATCAACTGCAAAAAGACCCAAGTAGGCAAATGATAAAAATTATCCTCAACTCCTCAGATTAGCAAATTACTCAGACTTTAAAGAAACATGCTTGGATTTCTTTTGCTAGCCATATGCTTCTGCCTGCAGTATTGCAGGACATAGGGCTTTTGAAAGACAGCAATGACCTGCTGGGACAGATTAACACTCCACCTAGTCCCGCTCCATCTTGGAAAGCAAGAAAATTAGGTCCTGTTTATGGAGAGAATGAGAACCTGCCTACTCTGTCCCGTCCACTCCTGCCACAGTTCCCTAACACCTAGTACTGACATATTAGAGGGTACAATGCTCCTCAGTTTTTGTAACATTTACATATGAATCTCTTGCCAATTAAGCTATTCCATCCCTTCTGAATCCACTGACTCAGTCTACATCCACGGCTTTACTGCTTACTCTTCCTCTCTGGTGATACTGGATCCAGGAGGATTGTCTCAATTGAATGATGCAGAAATCAGTTTCTTGTTGAATCCATATTTTTGCTCCAGTACTGGACTGATAATAGCATGGATAAGAATGTCTAAATAGATTTCCACCCAAGAGAAAATGATACTACCTCAAAAATTTTTAATACATTTCCTCCCTTCTGAACTGACTGAGAAACCTGAGCATCCTCATGGATGATCATCTCATGTAATTTCTGTTTTTCTGAAGACATCCCCCTTCCCCTTCCATTAAAACCCAGTCCTGCTATCCTATGGAAATGCAGTAGTTTTCAAGAGGTCAATATCAAGCTTTAGCTTCTCAGTGACCTAAAACAACAAAGAACCTCTGGGAGTGGCAGTGGGCTGTTCTACTCCACAAGAGACAGTCAAAGTCCAGTTTCACAAGAGAAGTGTTCCACAACTACTTGTGGACAGCAGAGATTATTGGGATTGATGAGTCTTGTGTTCAGCCAGGAACGGACTGTGATCAGGTACACAACCACAGGGTTACAGATCTCCATCTTGCCCTGACCTTTAATGATCATATGGCTTTTCTCCCTCCTTCTATACTCACCCAGCTTGTCCAGCTTCTCTTTCATAGACTAAGTCTCCATACCTCCCAAGCCTACGCTTGACCATCTTTGGTTTTTCCTAGTTTCTCTTTCCTCACATAGTTTCTACAGCCTGTTCTCTCTTCTAACTGAAACGTTTAAAGGAGAATAAATTTTTCAACAGACACCACTGACACCTTGATTAAAATAAATGAAACCAACCATCACAAGGATGTTCGCCCTTTGTGGGGTTCAGAGAGCACACCAAAGTTGTGCAGGAAAACACCCAGGAGATGGGATGCTCAACCCAAGAAGCACTGATGCTTCCCAGCCTATTTTCAGGTCCCAGGCGCCATTGAGAAACCCTGTGGTGTCACAGTGGCAGCAAGGCAGGCACTAGGGACTTGTGCTTCAAACTAACAAATGGCCAATGGAGTACATGCACATGTACATGCTGCAAGTGCGTTTTCCAACTCTGCCCCAAAATGTGTGTGTGCAAGGGCTAAATAGCCAAAACAGTTTTTAAAATGATGTTATAGATACTATATGGGGTTTCATCCTCATCATACTACATATAGCTAAACTCATTTTGCTGGGAAAAACTGCAGCTGGAAGGATTTAATATATTTTATTTTGAAGGGCTGAAGTCTGGTAAAATTATATGCAACAAAATCCAAATATCTATAAATCCCGCTCTACTCAGCGCTTGTCAGGCCACACCTGGAGTACTGTGTACAGTTCTGGTCCCCGCTACACAAAAAGGATGTGGACAGGCTGGAAGGAGTCCAGAGAAGGGCCACCAAGATGATCAAAGGATTGGGAAGCCTGCTATGCGAGGATAGGCTGGGAGAACTGGGTTTGTTCAGCCTTGAGAAAAGGAGGCTCAGAGGGCATCTCATCCCCATGTACCAGTACTTGAGGGGTTGTTACAAAGATGGAGACTCCCTTTTTACAAGGAGTCACATGGAGAGGACAAGGGGGAATGGACTCAAGTTGCTCTTGGGGAGATTCCGACTGGACACCAGGGGGAAATTTTTCACAGTGAGGACAGTCAACCATTGGAATAATCTCCCCAGGGAAGTGGTTGACTTGGCCACGTTGGACACCTTCAAGAGTTGTCTGGACAGGGTGCTGGGCCACCTTGTCTAGACTGCGCTCTTCCTAGAAAGGTTGGACTAGATGATCCCTGTGGTCCCTTCCAACCTGGGATACTGTGACTCTGTGATTCAGTGATAAATGAAGGTATTTGGTACCATCAGCACCAAATACTGTTATTGGCTGGGCCCATAATCAACTTTTAGAAGTGAAGACAGTTTAAAGATATTTAACTTTTGAGACCTCAGATCAGTTCGATTTGAAAAAGTGCCGTGTTCCTCATGTACAGTATTGCCTTTAATAACTTTTCGTCCTCATTTATGATGAAAGGAATGAAATTAGGTTATTCTCTATTCTAATCCTTTTCAGTACTGAAAAGCACTAGCATGGTGGAGTAATTGTTGATCTGTAAAGAAAATGTGTAAATAAATTATCAGCAATCTCATTTAGGTAAGAACTCAGTAGGCTTTTTTCATTTTCTATGAGCGCTAAACTTCTTTTGGGTTTATCTGTGTATGAATCATCTTTACACAAATGCTATATATGAAATCATTCCCAAAAAATTATTTTGGTAGAAGGGAGGGAGTATGAGGAAGAAATCTTACTTCTTTCAATATGTGAAAGCAAATCCAGGAATTTTCAGTGTTGATAGAGAAGCAAAAAATATGTAGCTCTGCAGATGCTTCACAGACCATTTGATAAACCTCCAGCAGGTTAAACAAACACACAGGAAAGACTGTGTATGATACAGCAACTGCAGCCTCTCATCAAACATGAAAATCAGCAAATGACTTTGCAGATATAATAAACACCTCAAGTGCAGAAAAGCTTACTAGCCTGTGATCTGCATTTCACAGGTCAAAACTCTTGCTTCTGCTAGGAAATCACCCAAGATAGTTACCATAATAACTGTGACTGCAGAGGTTATTGCTAATGGATTTCTAAATGCTAAAAATCTCTTCAGTAGCAAATCTGAGCATTCTGTGGTGATTTTAAAAAGCACACAGAACAAGTAAGTGTCTATGAGACAAATGCAAGTTGAGGGAAAAAAGTGCTTTTGCAGACGCATACTTCAACTTCCTAACACGGCCTTCACCAAGGTCTATATTATTTTCAGGTTTTACTTCTGCAATAAATTATTTTTTCTACAATGAGAACTACGAAAAAGGTAGGGGACGATTTTGTGACAGGTTTCCTCAGGCAAATCGTGCTCTTAATCTGCACAACCAGTTAGCCAGTGAAGACTATTTAGTATTTTGATAGGGAATGAAGGATTAGGGCAAGACAGCACAGTGTCCATGAAATCGGAGCGCTTATGAAATCTGAGGGAAGCCAAAGTCTAAAGCAAGGCAGGTTTCTTTCGATGAGGCTGGCAAAGGTGACTGAGGTCTGCAGAAGTTAAGCAACGCTGCTTGAGAAGGTGGCTGCCCTGTAGCAAATGATGCGAAGTGGGTTGCTGAAGTTAGCAGCACTCCATCAAAAAATTAACAGGATCGTTTAGATCTTCTGTGGTTTTACTTGACACAGGCATCTGAAGGAACTGGACCAAGTTAACTGCAAGCATGAGAACAGCTATTTTTGAACACCTGCTGTCTTACCAATGCCATATTAAACACAGAGGAAAAACAAGACTGGCTCTGGAGGTGTGTTTGCACATACGTAAACATCTATTCACAGGGGATGGATCATCTGTCTGTCACATTTGTCAGTCGCTGTGAATCTGGCTCAGATGCTAAGAGCTGAGCTACAAGAATAACAACCTGGGAGCCATCCTCTCTCCTAAGCAGTGTCATTTAATGAACCTTGTATCCTTGCATCACACCAGAATTCCTTAATTTTTTAAAAAATTTTTTTCAATTCTTCCTATCTCTCTGTATTACTTTATATATTTCTCCCTTATTTCCAATATTATCTTGTTATTCTAGTATTATACCGTCCTGTGTACCTTTTCCTCATTTAAGTTGTAGCACAGCACGCAAATGTTAAATTCAGCTAATACAATTTGATATCGGCAACTCAAGCACATCATAACTGGATCACATGTTCTGTCTCTAACTGTAATCTATACTGGATCCTGGAATTATATATATATTTTAAGTCTCAAGTATTTTCTTATTTCTTCACATCCTTTGCTTGTTTTCCTATAGCAATATATTTTTGTTTTCAGGATGAAACAGACATTTCTATATGTTATAAAACCCCCCAAATCACTGTGAAGAAAGTAGAGTGGTCTTTAAATTCCTCAGCTTCCAGCTGACCTACATTTGAGTTTGTTAGCTGTGGGCAGTAGACAAACCCCTCAGGAAAGCCTCATTTGGTGTAGCTTGAGACAGAATACGAACATTTGCTGCACAGCAGGCTGTGGGTCAGGGAGGGGAAAAAATGGCGTACTTTTGTATTTCTGTAAACAGCTAAATAGCACCTGTATGCGTTCAGAGCCAAGGATCAGAAGAAAACTGTCTTACGGCTTTCTACTGACATATATGTTGTGTATTTAAACATTTCAGACCCTGAAAGTTCCCAGGACATTAATTATTGTTTTTATTACAATAATTTAGTATTTTGTGACTTCTCCTAGGAATATTTTGTGTCCTAAGCAATTACTGAGGACACTACATCATACAGTAATTATTTTTTTAGTATCAGCACTGTAAATATTATCCTTGCAAGCCATTTTAAGGTTCTTTGATTTGCATGCGCTCCCTTCTAGCTCAGTAGTTCAAAATTCAGCCTACCCTAAAATTATGTTTGTTTTAACATTTCATTTTTGCATTACAATTCTGTTACCAAACTCCCCTAAATGAGGCTGCAAAACTGCTAATACCAGCAATACCAGAGCTTGAGCCACTGCAGAGGCTCTGTGTTTTCCCTCCAGTTTGATGGCTAGCCCCGCTTTTGAGATCAAACACTGTACTGAAACAGGAAATCTGTATTATAGCATGCTTCAAAGAATCAGGCAGTGTGCAAAGAAAGCGCAGTATTCACACATGTACAAAGGAACTGAAAAATCTGGTCACTTTCATTTCAGACTTCAAAGTCTTCAGAATTTCCCTTCAGAGTAAAGGAACTTCTTTTAACAGCTGACCTGTAGTACATCCCTGCAACTGCATACAAAACTTGCAAATGACAAATAATTAAAAAAAAAAAAAAAATTGGTTAGAGAGAAAAACATCCTTCCCATGGTGGAGAAAATATCACGGGAATGGTTTCTAACATCTAGGTTTGGTCTTTCCTTCTCTTCTCCATAAGGGTTGGCATGCACTCTCACCATAAATGCATACAATTTGCCTGTTCAGTAGATCAGGTATCACCATAGAATAGAAGGTGGCTGGAATGAGATTTGGGAAGGTGTAATGGCTCCTGCGGGTTCCAGGGGCTGGCACAGCTGGAGCACAAGGGTTAGGTGGGAGGTGAAACAACAGTGGATCAAAGACAACATGACGAGGGGACAAGACTTCAAGGACCTTTTGCTAGGGCCACTGAGCAGGGCAGAAGGCAGGCAGCTGTGTTTTCTTCTGTCCCAGAGAAATGGAAATTTCCCCTGTTTGAAGAAATATTCCAACCGTGTCTGCTCATTATTTGGCACCGGTTCTTTGAACAAGAATTTTCTTAGGAGAGAGACAGCTACATGACTGCAATCCTCCTAGCTAAACTAAATCTCTGAATTTACAGATGATTCAAATATCTGTCCCAGACTACAGTTTGAGTTATAGTTTTGAGCCCTTGACCACTTCAGACAATAAAACTTCACATTTCTAGAAGTCTCCCACAGTGCAGATGCCTGAGCCACTAGATGCAAGAAGTAAAAAGTATGGACTTTTAAAAATTTAATGTCAAATAGATTGGGTACAAATTATCTTTTCCCTACAAAAATAGACTTTTGATCCAACTAGAACTATTTGCAGAATTTAACTGAAACTTACTATTGGATTTCAGCCAACAAAAATAAAACATTAAGAAGCTGAAACATTTCAGCTTTTTAAAAACTGTGGGGGTTTTGACTGTTTATTTTAAAATGTTTTGGGTTTTTTTGTTTGTTTTGTGTGTTTTTTTTTTTTGTTTTTTTTTTTTTTTTAAAAATAATAGCAACTTTTAAGTCTCAATAAAAAGCACAGAATTGGACTAATACCAAGATGAAACTTTTGTTCCAGATTTTATGAAATATTTTAATGAGCCTCAAGTTTATGGTGTCTTTTTTTTCTTTCATGGAGGAATTATTTTTATGCTTGTGTCAGGTCATTTCTTTGCCTTCCATCCTCCTAGTTTTCAGTGAGTGAATTGAAAACAGATTAATAAATAAATGAAGTGAACAATTTGCGCAGCATTAGTGTAGACAGACTTTTCCATGTTGTTAGAACAGATAAGAGGGCATTGGATTTTAGTCTGGAAAGTGTGGGAGCAGCTATTCAGCCTGTCTGTGTTCAGGACAGCGCTGAGAACGTGCTTATCTTTAAGCATACGTTAAAGTCTCCTTGATTTCAAAGTGCCTTTTTAGCAGTGGCGTCAGCTTTTGACACTGTATCAGTACTGCTGGAATATTTGATGCCCTTTTTGAAGCTCCCACAGAAATAAGCAGCTACAGGAACGACACCCTTTGACTCAAGTGCTATTGACCTAATGCTTCCCCTTGGCTAGGGACCGCTTCTGACCCTCGGCAAGCCGGTAAGAAACCTCAGCCCAAGAACTCCGGCCATCTAAACCTAGGGATTCAAGAGGTTAGCTAACAAGTGAGTATCAAATATTTTATTTTTAAATGACAAGACTTTTATAACTGGATCTGTGATTCTGACGGAAGGGTCTTACCCATGAATTTTAAAACACGCTTCTTTCATTTATATACCTATGTACTAGTCCGACAGTGTTAGTTTCCTGAATGAGGCACAGTACACACTCCTTGGCTTCTGTAACCTACTACATGAGCAGAGTAGCAATAAGGTTTCATTATATAAAGGTCAACAGTCTAGATGTAAAGGTTCACAGGAGAAAATCTGTTTCTTACTTCACAGGCTGCTTTTCATGTTGGTGTTACCTCAAGCCTCATTTTTACATTAAGAAATTCTGACTGTAAAGCTAAATAATGTTTCAAACAGTCACGTATGTATAACTAAACACCTATGCATCTGCAAAATTAAGTTCAAGTTTCAAACTGCAATTATATTAATACTTATAATTTGAATTAACTATAATTTCAGCAATTCTGTAAATCCCTTTGAAGGGATCTGTTGCTTGTTGATTTTGCGCCATGTGAAGACATGATAAATATGACATGTAGTCTCATCACATGAATAATGCATTCCGCATCTTAAGCAAGCAAGTTCTGCTCCAGAGAGATGCCTAATCCATTCCCTGCTTCTGGGGATGAAAGGAATTAAACTCAGTGCACTGATTTCACAGTATGTGCTCATTTGACTTTAATTATAAAATGATTATTTCAACATTTTTTCCTGTAAAATAAACCAAGCTTGAGCTCCATGTGACCTCTATAGAATTATATGCCTTCTCTGTGCATTCAATCTTTGCTCATCAATACTGCATTTTCAATACAATTTCACATGGAAGGATAAAAACAACCTCTTGGAGTTTACAGTCAGTATAGTAGTTTCAGGTCTCACAGCAACAAAAGCTGCTCTTTTTGATATCTGGCCAAAGGAAGGACCACTGGAGTACTTTAAAGTGAATTCAAATGTCACAAGAAGGAACCTTCACCAGGCCCAGGGAGATGACACAATCCCACACTATGCTGGAAGTTTTACATCACACACGCTGGATATATATTTTCACTAGTATTTTCCCCACAGACTGTTCAAACCAGTGCAAGGCTCAGTATAAGGTATTTTACCTTGCTAAAACCTAAAGGTTTTGGCTCATTCAAGGGCCAGAGCATTCCTTGGGAATAGGGCATCTGCTGTCTGTGTCTCAGGAATGAGACAGTGTCAAGTGGATTAGACAGCTACACTGTCAAAGGCACTGCCACACTTCAAGCTTGAAAAAACAACACTTCAGGAATGTAATGTCTTATCAGGCATACCATTTGGGAGGAATAGAAATGAATGCTTTCCTTATAGTGTATGCTTCCCATGTAAGGATTACTAACAATAACTCCAGCTGACATGTCTCCATCCAGGTCTAGAAGAATTTACCAGGTTCATTGTATCATACCTTCCAATGTAAAAGCTATTTGGAGCTGACCTACATATTGTCAGAAGCCAGATCCTGCTCCCAAGCAAAAGCTGCTGTACTACTTCTGGTCTCAAACTAGTTAATGCTACCAGTTAAGACTACTAGTACTTCTCTTACTGCCAGGCCAAGCTGGCTAGCTGAGCTGCGTCTGCATCTGTGTCAGACCTTATCCATAATGTGGATAAACTGCCCACAGACGAGCAAGGATAGATGCTATTAACAAGGTACTAGCTTACATATGAAACATGGGGTCAAATTTTTTCAGTGTCCAAGTGATACAAAAACTTATAGGTTATTTTCAGAAACCTCAGTCAAGTCCTAAATGTTCGATTTACTTCTCAAAACAGTGCTTAATTTTACAAAGGTATTTATGTATCTAAATCTACAACATCTACCGTGTTAGAAATGTGAATTTGTCAGGGCATGAATAAGTTTTAATAACTATTTTTTAAATCTCCAACCAGCTCAATTTCATTTATCCTTTGGGGCTCCTAAGGTCAAGAGATGCAAGAACATATTAAGATAAATGTCTTCACTATATTAAAAGCTGAAGAACATACATAAGCTTAGATCAGTTTTTTCAGAACACCTGAAATGAAACAGAGTACATCTCACCAAACACTTGGCAGTACTATTTCTCTGAACAAACTGTGACTCATGCACAGCACACAGGAAAGATTTCTCTGCAGTGCTTTCAGAAATTCCAGAATATACAATAACTTTAAAAAACCATTCAAATAGATGGTCATTGGTCATGACGACTATTCAACACTTGGAATTCCTAATCTTATCACACGCTTTAAAGAAAAATTGCACTGCTTCAGCTTTCATCAAACCTTCTCTTCAAAGAACACAACTGAAAATGACCAGGAGTTCTCAAAATGTCACGTGAAACCATGAACTTCAGCCTGTATTCGGACCTTAGCGTAGGTGTTTCATAAAAACAATAACCACACCACAAATGACAACTACTCCGTTCACAGTGAAAAAACTAAAAAGATTTAAAGAAAAAGGTAGATACTTCGAATGTTAAATATTAGTGACCTATGAACTAAAGCATTACCTGAAGAGGTACTCATATAGAAGTCTTAGTTCACTCTGAAGGGCAATGAGTCTTGATTGAAAAAAATCTGGTTGGTGCTTGTATAGTTAAAGAGTTTCTCATAACAATAACTGATACTGGACACTGCAGTCGTGTCATTTCACAACTGTTATGATCTTCATGATTATACCATAAAAATAACAATCTTTAAATCACTAGGATGTTTTCAACAGACAAAAATGTTCATTATGAGCAACAGTAAATCATCCATATCTTTCTCACACATACGAACATGCACACAAAGCATCCACAAAACATGTACTTTGGTCCTTCAGGATCACTACAGCTACTGGGATGAGATCTGAGCCTGGCAGTGGTAAAGGTCTGAGCTCCATCCCCCGTATCCATAGCTTCCCTGTGGGCTGTGTGACTTTGTTCAATAAGGTGGCGATGGAGTGCAGACAATATTAACATTAGTCATTAGAAGGTGGGTGACGTGACCTTACAGTTTCTGCTTTCTACTGCAATACGTCTTTCCTTTGAGCCAGAGGTTACTGTGCTTGAGGTGACACTAGCAACATCAGTTATTCTACCTGTGCACAACCTGTGTCAGTATTCATTTGTTTTCATTAAAAGATCTCTCAAATTTTACTTGAGATGAAAATCCCTTTAGATTGCTGCATAATACATACAAAACTTGCTTTTCATGAGCACATTTTGCAGACTTGTTTGAAGTAATTAGAAGAGACACAGGTTTGAAGATCACATATTTTAACCATTGATCTAGTGGTCCAGCTTTGTACAACAGGATGACAGAAAAGAGAAGGATGGCATACGTGTGGCAGAAAATCACATGAAGATGAGAACTCTGACAGAGTCTTGCCCTGCTAGATTTCTGAGCCTGTCTGATCAGCAGTGGAAAATACGAGCCAATCTCCCTATACGATCAAAACCAGATACCAAAGAACAGATTTCACGGCGCCTGAAAATATGCGAGCCTCTAATGAAAAGGTTGTTGTGATCAATGTCTGAAATCTGCTGCAAAAGACAGAGACACAGGGATGTTCTTCACAGCAAAAGCCCTGTAACCTAACTGTGGGAAGTCCTTACAGCTCCCACGGAACCTTCCTTATGAAGTTCCTCGATAGTAACTGTAATTCATTTGCTTTTTATAACCAGTTGAATTTTGAATAGTATTACCTTGCTGTTCACAAATAAGTTAGGTGTTATAAAAAGCAAAGCAAGTCTTACCTGGAATACTCTGTCTCCTCACAGACAGTGCTCCATCAGGTGGCTTTGCCTGGTTTGCAGACTTTGTGTAAGGACTCTCATCTAAACAGAAACAAGCAACACTTCCAGTTACTGTTAAGTATAATGTCAAAAACAACGTAATTTTAACCCAAATACTGCGTAAACTAGCAATGCAGAGCACAAGAGCTGCTATGAGCTAGATGAGGATGGGTATTTCTGAATGCTGACTCAATGCTCAATGCCATGTTTAGACTCGATGACAAAGGCTCTGAATAGCAGAGCTGAAAAGGTTGGGATAAAACCCAAAATTGGAGGTAACGCTTAGTTGATGACAAGCTTGGTGTACAAAGACCTTTTCAGTTTTAACATAATCATAGAAATTTCCTTTTTCTCATGTTAAGAAGCTTCATGTGTCAAAGACTTAAGTGAGAGAGGTACCATCCCTGTTCAGGAGTGAAAGGCTTCCAGAAGCTTTTGAATATTCCAGCTGTAAAGATGCACTCCTTTTCCTCTGGGATCTGTCAGTGGGTGGTTCCTTTTCTGTGGTAACGATTGATTGGGGAAAACATCAGAAAGGTGTTGCCAAATAGGCCAGGCACATTTATGCCTGAAGAATGGCACTGTAACACTCTGTGTCTAAACAGGAGGCTATGTGGAACACCTACTGATCAACCTCAGCACATAAGAGACCACTAATGGTGGGACGAGCAGATGAGTTATCAATTAAAGGCAGCATCAGGCAGAAAGTGAGTCACTTCTACATCCCTCTTAAGAGCAGAATGATTGTAGGGAAAAAATAATTTACATCATAGCTTTAAAAAGGACAAACTATAAGTTCAGGAAGCAAATGTCAATAAAAGAGAAGGAATAATATTATGCATGCTATTATTTCAATTGAAAGAAAGGAATGAGAAGAAATCAGGCTTCTCTCTTGCTTATCCTTTAATCGAGTGCTCAAAAACTTTAAAGTGTTATCAAATGCTTATATTTGCATATTTTCCTTCAGTTTGCAAAGGACCAATGCATTTACAGCATGTGCATGAATACATGCTTAAATACAGATCAAGGAGTAAAAGAATCAAAGACTACATTATGTGCTATAGCATCCTCAGATCAAGTAGAACCATATCAACATTTTCTGGAGATCAATTTTTCTTTTCAGCTGACAATCTTGATATTATAAGCCTTCTTTGCTGATTACACTATTTACATCTTGCAAAGTCTCAAACTTCTTTATAAACTTTTGTCAAAGACAGCAGCCCATTTTTATACAAGTGAGATAAGGGTTTAGTCAGCATAATTTAATTTCAAACCAGATCTCAGAAGCAACTGGAAGAGCTGGTTGGCTTTTAAAACCAGGACCTCTGCAATAAACTCTGATATTGTTAGGTAGAGGGAGTAACAAAAAACCTAAATAAACTTAAAAAAAAAAAAGAAGAAAGAAAAAGGCAAAACATTGTTTTATAGCCATGCACCTTGATGAAAATTCAGAAAGCAATGAAGAACCTATATTGGTAAAATACCTCAACAGCAAATATAATTGTTTTTTCTACAGTAAATTGAACTCCCATTGCTTTAGGACTACATTGTTACAAAGAGAAAGATAACAGGCTTGACTATACTGTATGCTAGTACCAACTCCAAGAAAATAAAAGCTATCAGCTACAGGAAATACAGAAGTATGAAAAAATATTAACATAGATCCAGCTACACAATTTAAGAAAAAGGTAGACATGTAAAGCTTTATTCTTCCATCTGAAGAAAGCGGAAAAGCTAATATTAATGCATATGCAGAATATACATCCCCTCATTAAAGAAAAAGATTAAAATAAGAGTGAACCAGAGCTTCTGAAGGAAGTAGGATTATCTTTTTTCTTTCATAGAAGAAGCACCACTGAGCTTGAACTGAAGACACGGCTCTCCCGAACTCATATCAATACCAAAAAAATAGACCTCATCAATAACATGTGGCTTTCATGTCCCATCCATTATTACTTATTTGCAAGTGCTGAACGTGACAGCAGATAGTGCAAGACACACATTTTTTCTATTAAAAAGTGAGCAGGAAACATAATACAATTTCTCAGGAAACGATGGATGGTGATAACTTTTGGGCCCTATTTGAATGTATGCCCTACCTATGAAAAAATCTATCAATTTACAGCACAAAACAGTCCTCTCCTAGTCAGACTTATTACATATGAATTATTTTCATCAGACTGGAGAAAGGGCAAAAAGGAAAGAAGAATTTTCACAACCAGACCTTTTTCATTGAATCTTTGTCACTGAGCAAATGAGTAAATCAGCTACAATCTAATGCTGGAATAGGATTTTCCCAATATTGCACTGCACCTGCGGCTATCCTGAGTTCAGAATAAAGGACAAGCTGCAAATCTTTCTGGTTAACAGCACCAATGAGGAGAGGGAAGTACATGTTCAAACTACTTACTACGGAGCCTGAGCAAAAAGTTTAGGATTTTCTACACAACAACTAGCAGATGTGAAACGTAACTGAGACTGCATATGTGAGTAAGCTAGTATTTTCATGTAAGCATATTAACATTGAAAACTTATCAGATATTTATATGGGTTAGGTACTGTAGGCATGTAATTGTGTTACATTTCTTAATCTGCCTACAGAATTTCACGGGGGGGAAAAAAAAAGGCCCAAAAAGTTGCTTCATAAACTTTCAACCCCCATTAATACAAAATATGCCCAATTATTATTGGGAAAGAACAATGAACCATTGTATCATTGGTGGTTTGGGAAGCTGCTCTCAGGACAGGAAGGGATTCTTTTTCAAATGTCTACTTAGCAGTAAAAACACACTGCCAACGTAACTAGAAATCCGTGTAAAGGATTCCCAGCAGCAAAGGAAAACAAATATAACCAACTGGTGGAAAATGCTAACAGCCTTATAGAGATGTGTATTTGAGACAGGGAAGTAATATAAAGAGCAGACAGATGCAGAAATAGATACCATCCTAAAGACCAAAGTAACATGAGAGACAAGGAAACCCTGATAACCCTGAAATGTCAGACGTCATTCATGCTGTCGAAAGCAGGGAAAAATTTATTTGTATGTATTAGCAAAGTTTTACGTGTGGCCACAAGAATTTATTATCAAATTATAATTTACTGATGATGCCATCTGCTCTATAGTTAGCAGAGAGGGTCTTAAAACATACAAAGAAGTCTCATGATAGCAGTGCCTAGAGGGATTTGCCTAAGTGTTTTGTATTACCAGCTTCCCCCTCTACAGCACAGGTAGACTTCTTAGAGACGAAACCCAACGCAGCAAGCCAACACCCTGAAAAAGCAAAGGAGCAAAAGGGTATGAAGCATTCCCCAACAATGAGAGACAATAACTCAAAATTAGGTAAAGCTGTGATGTATTTAAGCCCCACATACAAAGCAGAGGGAAAATAGGCTAAATTCACAAGTGTAAATCTCACCTACCTACACCTCTAACACTAATATACCATCAGCAGGGAGCGAGTCACAGTCCATAAAGAATTCACAGGCCAAACTGCGTTGCCCCTGAGCATAGAAACGCCTTCACCTGGAACACACAGACAGGCAGCTGCAAACCCTGCTGCTCGGTGCACCAGCTCCTGCCCGCTTCTGGAGGAATCGCACTGCAGGTGGTCACATCCACTACAGTGGGACTAGCTTAGCTATGCGGGTACGCTCTTGGAGCTGTATCAGTTACATCACTGGCTTTTTAGTGTCCCCTCCCATCCCCCCTCCTAATTTCCTCTGGCTAAGAGATTAGACAACCCAGGGTAAACAATTTCTAGCAAGTCAGTAGGTCATATAAAAGTCATTGCTATACCAGCAGCTCTCTTCACTCAGTGACTATAGCAAATAAACCCTCTTATGCTGTTAATAGGTGAGGGTCACTTCCCCCCAAAATTCATACTTAGCATGTTTCTTGCAGTTGTAAGTGTACAATAACGAACAAGATACCGACTGTTAATTCGTCTCCTTCCTGGCAGAACAGAGTGATAATTTCAGAGGTGATGCCTTGCAGATTACGGAGATCCTTAATCAGCAAAGCAAAATGATATTCCTGTTTTCTCCTTTTATATGTCCTCAAGGAACAGCCCCAAATACTGGTAGCTCCCGTATCATCCTTTTAAAGCTCTGTACAAAATTCTTCTAATTAAAGACTGCAAAGATAACGATCAAGTGGACAGGCAAGTAGTCCTACTGCTTACAGCTATTACTGTAGGCTTATTGCCTTTAGCTATTGACTGTGAGGCAGATAAACAGCTTTTTGCACTTTCCTGCCTATTTTTAACTTGCTGGCATCTCTACCCTGTAACTGAATGATTCATTCTTTGAGTTAGTGACCCATTTATATCATTCTGTGTTGCTCCTACTATAGGGGGGGCCTCTGTCCAAGACTAAGGGCTCTATGTACTGTAACAAACCAACAGTAATGTAACCCTACAAAGATTATACACTGGACAATGTGTATAGATCTATATCATGTGCTTGGTACTGTGGTAGCAAAATTACCATATGAAATCTTTAGATATTTGCTGTATTCCGTTTAATGTCACTTGAAGGATACCAACTGGCGACATATAAGAGGGAATAAAAGGAAAGCCTAGAGATATTTCCTCAGAAGTCAAGGCCAGGAGTTCAACGTATTGGGCAGTTTATGGCTGCTGAACCATTTGCGTGTGTCTCAAGGTGTCTGTGAAAGTTACTGACACAAGGATGTAGTTTACAGATGTGGTAAAGTCTAAGCGGACTCCCTAATTCAAGTCTTCACAACCAGTTAGGGGATGTTCCCTTCGCTGCTGCCGCACATCCAGGCAATAACTACTACACCCAGTGAACGAATCCAAACCCTGAGCAGCACCAGGTGGCCCCAGAAGGCAACTACACACAACTGTGTCCTGTCAGATACAAAGGGGAAGCCTCTTCCTGCCCCACTGAGCTACTGAAGAACTCAGCCGCTGCCCCTGAGCGGCCCTCCTACATGGAGAGGAAATGCAATGATCCTTCACTACTGTATCTTGTCTCTCCCACACAACAGCTCATTCTCAGCTCTACATCACCACTCATACCTGCTTCTCTTCTGCAAAGCCTGCATTCCTCTGGGAGCAGGGGAAATAACATCGAACCAAATTTGTAAGTAAGGAATTTCAAATGCAGGGGTATTTTTTGATATTGAGGAGCTTGGAAGCTACATTAAATTTTTTTCAGTAGTAGATGTGGAAGCATTACAAGAGAGAACAGTTTCCATCTTCCAGTTTTTCATCCTCATTCTTCAACAGCATAAGTATGTCTTGTGACAGGATAAGCCATTCTTTGGCCAAGGGAGAACTGAATTTACACCTTTTTAGAGTTTGACCAGGTAGCTCCTAAGTAGACTTCAGAACCCAAGCAAGTGTAATCTGAGGCATTCATCAAACATTCCCCACCGTGAAGCACCTCCAACTAACGCGAGTCCCAGGACTCCACAAGGAAGCACATTAAATCTTCAGCTGGCTACACCTCCAGCTGTCTTAGTGTATGGGAGGAGTAAGATCGACGGCACGTGTTGTTGCTTACACCATTTGGGATGGCACGCACCTCAGACTAGTAGAGAATCACATACCTATACAGAGGCAGAGGATGACAATGCAACAAGCTGCCAAGAGGATGATTACAGGTGAGAGAAGAACATCCCCAAGATTAGTTTCCCAAAAATTAAAAGCTCCAGGGTCACAGTTCAGGCATTCCTAGGTCTGTAATATCCCCTTCACAGAAATGTGCCACTCCTTAACTTTATAATGAAGACTATTTTTCACTAAAAGCAACAGCTTTTTATGAATCCTGCCAGTACAGTAAAAAATACCATAGGTTCTCATACTTCCTATATCTGAAACATCCTGAATTTCTTCTTTAAATGGCATAAAGCTCAGCATTATCTAAAAGCAGCATTTTTGGCAGAGTGTCATACCGGTGACAGTTGGTAAATTCTGAGCTACAGCATTCTCTGTTATCCCCACAGCTTGCAGCTGGAGGCTTGCACAGATAAAAATAAATATGTATCCACTGATGTCTGTGGTCTACAGAAGCTCTGAAGTTGGGGAAGGCTTACACAGATTGTCAGTACAAATTTTAGGACCATTCCTGGAACAACTTATTCTCTTCTACACTCAGACCTTTCTGTTCCAGAACATTGATTCTGTAAGAAAGCTGAAATATTTACTGGAGCAGGGACTTGAACCCCCATCTCACATTCATAGATGAGTACCCAAACTCCCAGCTACAGCTAAATTCAGCCTTGCCTGCTCATTCTGATCAATGTTTTAGGTATGTCATACAAAGTAAAAAAGAGTAAAGCTATCTCCTCTACAATCAATTCCACGCCCTGCATCACATCAGGGAGAAAAGGGAATTTGAACTCAGAATCCCCTGTCTACCCCTGTGAGTAGCCCAACTGCTACAAAGTCATCAGAACCACTCTAAAAAATGCCCCTTACCTTAAGAGTAAGCTCATCTCCTCATTTCCAGTTCTTTGTTTCTGGTAAAAATGCATAAAAATTTTCTTTAAACTGTTACAAATTCTGGAAAATGGAATTTTCGGGTTGATTTACAGCAATGGGAAGGGAAAAAATATCAAGGAGGGAGCTGACGCTTCGTTATCACACCGCCCTACGGCTTCCAGCTGACACGACTTCTGTTAAAGACAGTGGACAGATCTTTTCACTGAACTTGAAGACCAAATAATCCTGAAAAAGAACTGACTAATCTCTCAATATTTATGCAATACCCTGATCAATGTAACCAGCAGCAGTCACAATCAGTAGATAGATACCAACATAACTTAACTGAGACTATGACAGCTGTAAATGAATCATATCAAGAACACTACTACCCAGTCCTTTCCCCACCCCAGTAACTGAAGCTTTTAAAAGGTAACTGGAAGTTCTAAAACTCTGATAAGTTTTACAACTGAATTCTTGAATTCACTTGAATCGATAAACCACATTGAAATTTGCTAGGAAGCAGTGAATAGTGGGAATTTCACTTTGACTATTGATGGTAGGTTTGGCACAAATGTTTTTAGCCTCATGTAACTATTATCCTTAGTAAATGTTATTGACAACAATAATGAAAAAAACCCCTCAGAGTATATTTTTCCTGGAACAGGACTCTTTTTTATAAAGATTTGCTTTTAAATAATGCAAAAGTCTAGAGAAAAATTAACATCCTGGAACATTCATGGTTATCACAATGTCACCACAGCTGTGTCAGAGCGTAATGGACTATAAACAGTTGAAAAAAGAGACAAAATTGGCCAAGTTTTTTTAGCAGATGTATAATGTACGGATTTTGAATGTATATGCTTCCTGAAACAACAAAATGTTAACAATTTGCTTTGCCCGTATGCTAACCCTTTCAGACTTGTTATGGGAGCTCCAACCATGAAAAGCATTAATTTCTCCTACTGGTGCAGAGGAATAACAATTTTTTGAGTTCCTTTTAGAACTATGGCTTCAATCACTTCCAATGAGACTTCATTTTTGAAATGGCAGTGCAGCTCTTCAAAGTAGTGCTTAGAAATATCTAAAATTTTCTAAGAGCTGCATGTAAAGCAGTCATTAATGAACTAGGCTCCAAGTAGGACAAATATGAATGTATTTAATCTTAATCCTTTCTTACCAAACTCTGTGCTCAGTGCTCTCGAGCAGTCTTTATTAAGAAAACATAGGGTTTCAACTGCTTCTGTAAGTAACATTTGTTGGTGTGTGTGAAATGAAAGAATTATGAGAAGGAAAAGTTAGAATAGCTCCTCTGGTGATTTTCTTTCCCACATTTAGCAGATGTGTCCTCAGGTTTTCTTAGAACCTTAATTTTAATGGTTAGAGCACTCATTGAATAACTGTGTTGTCTCTCTAAAGTGAAAATTTATTCGATTTTATTATACTTTATGTAAATTTAATTATTTTTTTCTTTATTATATGGTTACTTATTACAGTAGTAGCTCAGTTTTAATCTAGAAGCAAAAGGAGTAGGGTTCTATAATTATGCATAACTGTGAATCCATTTCCTATCGATATTTACAATACCTGAGCAAGCTTGACCACTTGAAAAATGATCTGAATATCCTCAAAGTTTGCTTATCCTGAGTTCAGTTCCTAAGCCCGTGTTTAGGCACCTGAATAGAAATGCTTGGTTTCCTAACCAGCTAAGTTTGCGGATCACCTTCCAAAGCTATTTTGCTCAGAAAAATTCATAACATTCCAAGACCACCTAAAATATGCAGGATCTGCAGAAAGCTGAAGACATGTCTTGAGAGATATTAGCATATGGTGAAATTAACTTCAGTGGATTATCTAATAAAGAAGTAATCCTGTTTAAATAATACCCCAACCACAAACTACTTCAAATCTGATGTCTTTTTGTTTATACAGCATCAAGCATTTGTTAAGAGACTAAACTCAAATGTCACAAACTAGAATCATTACTGAATTGCTACATAATCTTAGGATTCAAAGTGAGTTTCCCTCAGTTGTCCTGAGCCTCTGTTTATTGTTTCTAGAAATAATACAGGTAGCACATAAGTGAAATAGGTAAAGCTTAACCAGAGCAGAGAGAAACTGAAGAAGCTGGGAAAGTGAAAAAGCTTGAAGAAACTGAAGATGTAAACTGTGCTTTCTTAGCTCAACCTCAGCAGAGATTTTCCCTGAAGTCTGACTGCTTGAAACTGAAAAAGAAGAAGTGATGTTTAAAAACGGCTGTTAGGTTATTTTAAAGGAAATAAGATCCTGTATTTCCTCTTCCTGTCAGTATATATATGGATAATGGTCTTCTAGGAGTACCTGTGGGGAAGGCACCTTCCACCTTCTACCTGTGCAGACTATAATGCAAAGCACATCAGGAACATCCACCCAGGCCACTATCACTGCAGTTGACAGAGACTGGGGAAGAGAGGATGTCAACCAGGAACTTCTCTACTGCATGCCAGGGAAAGCAGAAGCTGGTGGTGTGTGTGCTGTGGGAAGGCAAAGAGAGAGCTAATAGCTGAGACAGCAAGACTGTCACCCAAGTTGCATAAAAAGTAAGTAAAATATAACTGTTTAGAAAACAGGAGTTTAGTTTGCTTCAGGAAAAATAAGAATAAGCAAAGTCACAACACTACGTCCGAAGACAAGAAATTGGGAATGGTAATTTTTTCATGAGGTTATTTATTCTGTCTCCATTCCAGTGCTGTACTAATGCTATTTGCAGTAAATTGCATCATGTATTTTTCAGCCTACTTGTGTCTCTAAGTGTCTCTAGTGATGACATCTCCATTGCTTTCCTTTGGAGACTGCTCCACAGGATACATCAGATCTCACAGCTGGAAAAGAGTTCCCTCCATCAGTCTACAATTTTCCTTCCTTGCTTTAACTGTCATTCCATTACTCCTAATAACATTCTTCCCCTCTGCAGATGATCTTACGAAAAAATCTCTCTCACGTACTGTTCATTCCAGAAATCACACAGATTACTGTGCTTACTGCTTTAGGCTTGGATCCTACCAGTTCTTCTTACTGGGCACGACTTACCACAAATATAGGCTGATCTTGGTGGGGTACATGCTGCTTTTGTACTGGGATATCCATTTGGTGCAGAGTGAAATTATTTTTTTAAACAAACAAAAAAATTGCACAACTCTGGTGTGGACAATATTAAAAGTAAAGCATACTCTTGCATCTTAGTAATATGTTGGATAAATTTACAGCACTATAGTTATCCTTTTTAATCCCACTAACAAGCTTTGTTTGATTCATAAAACAATTCCTACACTGCCACTAGAAGCTGCATAAACATTATACCAATACCAGTGTATTTATATTGGCACACCGGTGGGATTGCCCCACTTATTTATAGTCTAAATGACACACATTATTAGTCCAAATTGGCACGGCTCAGGCTTAGTGAAAAACTGATCTTTCAGAATGCACTTCTTTTTATAGCCAGGCTATAAACTTGTCACCTTCCTTGCACCCTTGTGAAACACTGTCTTACCTTCAGCCCCTGCCCTGGAAGAGTTTATATCCACAAAAACTGTGCAATAACTTTGACTAAGTTCAGTTCTCAGGAAAACATCACTGTTTCTGGAAGCTGTGACAAGTTTGAACACAGTGCAGAGTAAGTGTCTTTTGAAATGAAGTGCTGCATACTTTTAGGAGTGGGAACAAAGCATGGTAACAAAAGGGATGTCAAGTTGACAAAATAATATCTGCGTATTTGTTTTACTTAAAGCTTTCATAAAGCCTAGGCCACTTTCTGTGCTCCAGACAGCATCTAACCATGCACCTGGTTCTTTATGGCATGCCTTTTAACCTGTCAAATACTCTATTTGCCAGTTTCTCCCAAATCCTATTTAATCTCAAAGCTTATTTAGGGCAATCAGTTCATTGTCTACAGTATTCCTCAAATTTGGAAAAATAGTCATTATTAGAACTTTTTGCCCACATCTTTGCCTACCTGCAGCTTAGTCATGTCTGAGTCAGCTTTTTGTAATCCTATGGAAAATACAACAATAAACAGATACAGATGGATCAGTGTGACACTAGTGGAAAAATTATACTCCCATAACCTTCAAGAAGATAGGTAAGTAATTTTTAATCTTTCCATTCACCAATCCCCCAAGCTCTTTAACCAGGACTCTTTCTCCTTTAGGAATTCACAGCTACATATTCACAATGTCTTTGGCTCTGAAGCTCCTAGAAACAACAAGAGCACCAACCTATCGCCTACCACAACTGCAGAGAGAAAAAACACGGATTTCTGTTTTCATAGTGTGAAAACTCTACTTAAACTTTTTGTCCAAACACAACAGTGATGGTGAGGTAAACATTACATCTTTCTCTGTATTATCAGTGTATTGCCAGCACTTTCAGATCCATCATAATACTCTGTGTGTGTGCGTGCATGCACATGTGCTTAATTTTAATGATGCGTTTATTCAATTTGTAAAATAATTTCAAAACAGACAGCAGAAAGCAACTAAAAATAACATGAAATCTCTCACACTGAAAATAGCTCGAACAAACCTGACATATTATCAGATAAAGGACTCTGCAGAAACACGGTGTTGAAGGCAAAAGCTCAAATAAACCGTCTGGGCTCACTGTGTTCTGAAGGTCAAACAAGCCTCGGTTTTGGCAGACCAACAGCATGATGAATGCCAGAGTCCAGATCACTCTATCATGGCCAGTCTGTAACCTGTCCAGGTTTTTATAATGAAGGACTGGGGGAATCCAAGGTGTTTTTAGGAGCCAGAATAGAATATCGGCAATTAATGAGACACAGTGCATAAGACTTCAGACCCAAGCAAGTGCTAAATATATTAACATCTGCGCACTATGCAACCAGTAAAATATATCTGTAGCAAGCTCAACAAGTTAAACCAAATAGGCCACACCATTATTTCACAAAGATGCTACATTCTTCATTATCTGAAGTCTCTAAAAGGACAGCCTGGTGCAGAATACAGTACACATTAATGTAAACTGCCATTGGGAAGGAAGGGAGAAACATTCAAGACAAGCAATGACAGAGAATATTAAAACTGCAATTCTGAAGCAAGAATAGAACAAAATGCTTTCAACTACTTGCTGTAGCTCTGAAATCCAGAAGAAAACAATATGTTGTTAACCATGTCAGGAAGCATCTGTACAGCCAGCATCACTACCCCGATCAACCAGAAGATTGATACAACTGCAGGCATAGCTGGAATTTTATTGACCAAATCAACAAGAAAACACAGAGGACAGGACCTATATCAATAACTGGTGAAAGATGTCTGACAGATGACAGCAGAAGTTTGATCTTTAAGGTACTTGAAGAAATAACTGGTACTTAAAAAAATGCCAATGATTCCTAGCTATGATTTCCGTATTGCACAAAACAAGCACCCTGCTGCAGAGTCAAAGAGTTGAACACACTCATTAAGACCACAAGAACAGCAAAGCAAGCCACTGAGACTGGTAAGACTTGCTAGTTAAGGCAGTGGCTTTTAACCTGTTGTCTGTCAAGCCCTGAAAGATCAGAGACTACTGTGCCACATCTCTTGAAAGGTCCCTAAGGGAAAAAAAAAACAACAAACAAACGCCGCATTTACTCTGTACTGCAGTCTAATTATGGAACATATATATGAAGGTGTACAACAGCACTAAGTATCTAAACAAAAGAAGAATGAAGCCATTAAGCCTAACAGGCACAGTCAGCTGCCCCAAGAACCTGAAAAAAGCAAGTTTCTGCACTCCACAGCCAACACATTCTGTCTTCCAGGTCTTGTAAAGGCTCAGAGATAGGCATTCATTTTGGCTGGCTAGCAATGTAAACGCTCGTGAAAACATCTCCTAACAGGAGTTAGGACAACAACCACAGAACACATATCGTTAACTCTTCTGATGGACAGCGCCTGTTCCATGTGCTTTCAGCTTCCCTTTGAGACGAGAGCACGGGGTGGAGGTGCAGTTCCCTGGAGGAAGGGAGCCTTGCTTCTTCTGTGGGAGTTCATGAGCACGTAGCAGGGTGGAAGCATCAGCAGGGCAGGGTGCAGCAGATAGAAGAGTGCAGAATGCAAAGGCTAATAACAAGAATCGGTGAACACGCTGCATGAGCACTGAATACAAGGAGGACCTCCTAGGGACCTGAGAAGCCCTTGCAGAGGTTGCGATTAGTAAATGAATAAGTAAATAGAACCTGTTTAGTCCAAGTCTTGCTTTGGGGGGGGGGAGTAGGGGGTGGAAGAGAGACTGCTTACTATAAACTAAAGGTCTAGACAGATTTATTTTAAAAATAATCTGGGTTTCCATCAATCACTTGAAAAAATAAACATATTAAAACTCACCAAAAGAGGTCTTCCAGCAGAAAGAACTGCCTTTCACTACACATAATATAGGACTTGCTTAAATTATTCTTTGTGAGGCTTATAAAACATCTTGCTAACACTTCCCTCTTGTCTCCTACACTCCACAAAAAATTCCATTACTATTCCTGTCTTCTTGCCTTAAGAGGAATAAATAATAATAAGCGCATTGTCTACAAGGTTTATGGGTGTTCAAAAGTTGCCAGTCACCTGTCATTTCCATGCAAAGTATAGACCCAAGCAGACTTGTTCTTGAGGGGGTTGTAGGGCAGCTGAGCTGATGCTATTTACCCTAAGCTTTCTGAATCCATACTGTCTCAGAGCTTATCATAAAAATGTTGCTTTTTCTATCGAAAGAGGCTTCCACTGAACAGCTCTGTGAAAGAAGCTCCCACACCGTGTACTCCTTTATAAGATCAGACTAGAGAGAGGAATGCTAGATAACAGAGCTGCACTTTTGCATGTTGCACAGCAGCGTTCATTCTACCTGCTTCCTAGTGTCCACATCACTCCCCTTTGTAAGGGCATTGCATTTTAACAGCATACATGGAATAGAAGGAATAAAAAAGGAGATGAGGTCTGACAGAAAACATAACAAAATAAGTATATGTAATGCACAGGATGCTGTGTGCCAGAAAGGAAGAGGGAGAGAAGAGGAAAACAAAACTAAAACAGGCTGTAGAGGGAAAAGAAAGGAAAGAACAGTATGGAGGCATGAATGGGAAGAGACTAATCCCACTACGCTCCTTCTCAGTCCCCTCCCAAGCTCCTCTAACAAGCTGTATTTCCTTTGCTAATTACACAGTAGAACTGAAGCAGCCTGATTTGAAATCACGCAGAGGTTTAAAGTCCTCAGCTTTGAGTTTCTACTCCTAATTTCAAAAGGCCAAATTAGAAAACACTGGAGAAGCTGATTTGACAAGAGACACCAGGACATCAGTATCACAGCAGGAATTAATACTTTGCCGCTTTCCCTTCCCGAGCTGTCTCCTCTCCTTCTGGGCTAACGCTCCTCTCTCTGAGAAGCAAATGAATATGGGAGCTAGCGAGAGCTGTATATATTTTTTATCACCATCAGCAGATCAAAGAAACTGAGTGGGAACTGAAAACAAGCTATGAAGTTCAGGAAACAAATACTTTTTCAACCATGCAGGAATTTTTGGCTCAGACACTTTCTTTAATATTCTGCTTAGCAGAGAAGCACAGATAACAATGACGGTGTTACTGACAGCGTTATATGGGTGGAATAAAACTTTTATATAAAAGTGTCAATGACAACCTAAAGACAAAACAAAGTGAACATAGTCTCAGCACAGAAATTATTTCTTTAGCCACCACTCTTCTGTACAATTTTTCCTTTCTAGCATGATTTTTCCAGGGCCTGGATCAGCCTCAGATTGCTCCCATTACTTCCAGTATAAAATAAAAGTCTATTGAGACTTGCATGTAAAAAGTTAATTATGGTTGAATAAAATGACTAGAGAGATCAAACAATGTCTATTCCCCAAGTTCATGCCAAGATCCATATACATGTAATGTTTCATACAAACAATATGTTACTTCATTATGTTCTTTTTAATAAAAATAAGGAAGAATAAAATCTTCCCATTATCCTTTACTAATGGATTTATTCAAAGTAAATCAGAAGTTAAAACAAGTAAGTTAAACACAAAAGGATTATTCAATTCATTGGCATTGCCAGGATAGTATCTTCACTTCAGTCAGACTGCCTACTATACCAGTAGTAAAAGCAATATTTTTCTTTAAGCCCCTGCTCTGAAAAGTATGTCAATTTAAAGGATCATTTGTGCTTATTAAAGGCCCATGAAAAGACAGTGGGATTTTAAAGGTAGCAGGATGCATTAGATTCAAATATGGGTTGGATGCTCTCCTGATTGGGGTTGCTTGCCTGAAGTGGGATCACATGCCCTGGTTTTGCAAGTGTTCAGGCACATGCACGGCTTTTTGCTCTCCAAGTGCATTGTAGAAATTAAGACATGTGCTCACCATGAATACATTTTTCTGTGGGGCTATTTCGTATCATGTTTTATAATGTAGCAAAAAAGCATGCAAAAATCCATCACAAATCATAACCCTGTTATCTCTAAACATATTTCTAAAACCTGGAACTTAATATTGAGTTGCTAAGTGCAGCTATGACAAAACAGGCCACTATTGTAGCAGGTTCCCACTGAATACACTGGCAAGTTGCAGTGAGCATGGCTGTGTGCAAGTCTGACATAAAATTTCTATGTATGAATCAAAAAATGGATACTGAAAGTCAAATATTCATCATTTTAGTCTACCTTAAAAAGCATACTGTAACTTTTATTCTCATAAAGCTCCTAAAAATAAATACTCCCAACATAGAGATTTATGATACAAAACAATACCAATTTCAGAATAACATCACTGTGGTAAAGAAAGGCCATGAAAGATCATCCAGCATTTTGGTATAAACACACAATATATATTGAAATTCCCAGATGTGTGGGCTACCATCACTTTCTTCAAATATTTTATCTGATGTGTGCTTATACACATTTTAAAATAGACCAAGGTCTATTGAAGTGCATTGAAGTCCTGAAAGAGAAGAGGCTATGATCCATTCATGCATATAGACAGTGAGCTACAGAGAAGTACCACCATTGTAGTGGCTTTCCATTTAGAAAAACCCCAACTTTATTTCCTTAATTTCCCTTTTCTGCCCTAATTTACTCTTACATTTTAAAACTTCCTAACCATTTATCCATTCTTTGCAACTAATCTCACACAAATTTTAGCCTTTTCTGGCTGAAAGGAGGTTGTAGCGAGGCAGGTGTTGGTCTCTTCTCCCAAGTCACTAGTGATAGAATGAGAGGAAATGGCTTCAAGCTGCATCAGGGGAGGTTTAGATTGGATATTAGGAAAAAATTCTTCACCGAAAGGGTTGCCAAGCATTGGAACAGGCTGCCCAGAGAGGTGGTGGAGTCACTGTCCCTGGAGGTATTTAAAAGATGTGTAGACGTGGCACTTCAGGGCATGGTTTAGGAGGCATGGTGGTGTTGGGTTGATGGTTGGACTTGATGATCCTAGAGGTCTTTTCCAACCTTAATGATTCTGTGATTCTAGTGTGCTATGGAAAACAATGAATTTGTGAGCAGATAGAGAGTAGTGCACGTTTGTAAAGGTATGTGTGCTGATTTGACTGACTGAGTCTTTTTATGAAATCTCAGCTAAACGAACAGAGAAGAGCCATCACGGATTATAATTATAATTACAGCTCCACTGGATGATCTTAGCCAATCATAATTTCTTCACATTGCTATTTTAGCTTGCCAAAATAACCCCAACCCTGATAGTTTTCTAGCTCCTCATATGACTTATAATATCCCTAGTCCATTGTAACTCCTTTTTCCCCTGCCAATTCAAGTCAGTAAACTGAAAATCTTCAGGACACCCCACAGACTATAATACTTTACACCTAACAGTGACACTGGCAAAGATCAAGGATAGAGAAAGAAATTTTAATTTAGCTGATGGGTTCAGCAGGCAGATATTTGGCAGGTGTGACACATTACCCATATCTCTGCTCCTATTTCTACCACCTCCAGCCTTTTACCGATTAATTTAGGCCAATCGTCCAAACCCATGAAGCACCATGGAGTAAGGCACAGCAGTCGATCCATCCAGAAGATAGGATGATTAGCACTTAGAATGTAACTCTGTGAACCTCTATGATTATTTTAATGACACTTTATGTGCTAATTTTAAATATAACAGCTGTTTCTCTCAAGTTCCAGCTACAGGATTTTGCTAAAGATCACCTTTAACATTACAATCTAAATTCAGTGAGATCATACATTAACAGAAAACATTCATATTAGCTACTCAGCAAACAGGAAGATTTGTGGGTTTGGCTTTTTAAAAACATTCTACGTGAACTAGCTAAAATCAGGAAATAAGATGTGGTATCAATGCTGCCATAAAAGCCAAACAAACATGAAACCAAAGCATTTAAATAATAAAAAAGTCTATAGAGCTATGCTCACAGTTCAAATCCATATTTTTCTCTAGGAAAGGACTACACAGTTAATTCCAGTTATGAGACACTACATTTAAAAATGAGGCAACAAAGTCCCTGGATAAACTACATCTTCACTTTAGTTGGCTTTAGAAATGCCCCCAAAATAGTGTATCATCTGACCTGTCACTAGGGTTTTACAAAACAACCATTATTCTCTTCTTTCTTCAACAACATTGTGCAAGGAAAATAGTTTGATTTCTGTAAAATACATTTTTACATTTGAGTTTATCAATAACTTACCAAATCAAAGCTACACAGGAGATATTAAATTTTATGTGGAGATGTTCATGAAGTGCAGCTACGATAATTTCCAGCTCCTGCAGGAACAAGTTCAGTTAATCTACATTCAATTCACCACAGCTTGATGGCCGGCACTGGCCCAGCTCTGCTTGTCATGGAGCATTTCCCCGCTGTCAGACATGGCTGCTGGGAACACTCAGCGAGAAGGAGAAATGACCCTGCAGGCAATTATATGTGTCCTCCCAGAAGAGCTTCAAACAGAAGAGAGATTTTGAACTACATTGAAAGAGAAGACGACCCATGCAGAACAAAGTACAGCTACGTAGTGACCCATGTTTCATCTAGACTGCTGCATTTGATGGTATTTGGAGATCTTTTTTTTTTTTTTTTTAAATGTATGCAGCCACATAAGCCCATGCAAGACATCAAGCTTCTGGCTTACTGGGACTAGAATTGTGACTACCACCCAGAAGCACTTTTTTGTTCCCCACAACTGACATCAGCCTCCCCAGTCCTACAGCTGGAACATTTTCTATTACAGCTATCTGAAACATTCACTAAAACAGGCAGAAATTTTCAAGGCTGCAGGGGAAAGTTTACAACCTGAAAGTAGATGATTTCTATTGCTAAGAATGTTTTTAGGAAGAAAAAAAAAAAAGGTATTTTAAAACTTTCCTGCCAAAGCTACCAGAGATAACTGTACCTCTGACTTCCCCCTGGTCTCTTCAGATATAATCCTCATTAGCCTGCCTTCACCTTTGGCTTCTAGCGACCACCCCTCCCCAGGCACATACAGAGAGCATAAAGGAGGGAGGGAGACTGCACCTGTTTCCTGGATTGGCTTTTGAATGCAGGTCCCCAGCTAACCATGCTGACCACTATTCACACTAGACCAACAAAGTCATAAAATCAAATTTTAGTAACTTGCCATGAAGTAACTTTCAACAAGATCATACTTGTAGGTCTGTATTATTAGATCTTTCTTTAATTGGACCAAGTATGTCTATAGTACTTCTCTCCTTTTCATCTACCACAGCCTTCCCCTAGCAAGCAACACACAGGAGTCTAGCCTGAAGACAGACCAAGCGAACTGGCACGTATGCCAGTGAGCAAACTGGCTACGAATTTAGAAATATGGGAGATAGCAGTGCTCACCTTTGACAGCAAAACTACACACCATGAACCCTCTCAGCTATGCAGTGAAGGAGCCCTGCTAGGATAGGCTGTGAACTTCATGGTGAGCACTATGCTTCCTGCTGCACATCGGCTCTGCACTTGGGGGAGGACCTGAGCCAAGATCCCCTTGATGTGGGACCAAGAGTTTGGGAGGTAGGAAAAGAGGCGAAAAGTAATTGCGTTATCTTCAGATAAGAAGCACTCGCTCCTCAGATCATCCAAAGCCAGGCTCTGTTCTTGTCCTGTGGTAAAATGCAGAAGGGAAGATGCTAGAATATGACTTTTGGCATTGGAGTCAACCTGCTAATTTCTCTACTGGCTTTTTTTCAAAGCTATTAAGTTTAAAGCTTCCACTTGCTTTGGCTATGGAGTCTAACTAAATGTTTCCATGTTAATTGAAAAAGAGGTCTGAGGTTTATTCAGAGTAATAATAACAAAGAAAAGCAAATGAAACAAAACCAGAAAGCCTACAGCTACTCACATTGTTACAGTCTCTTCCCCCTTTTTCGGCTTCTTCTTCTCTGTTCTCCTGCCCAGCAGTCTCCATAACTTAAACCCCAAACCCCTACGCCGAGCACTGTAGCTGCAGATTCAGTCTTTGCACGTGCTATAAGGTTTCGAATAGCACACTGTACAGACACAGGTCACCTCCTTGGTCCCCAACCCACAGGGCTTGGGGACATCTGACTTCGTCCCCTACCAGGGAGGCGGCCACTCTCTAGATTTACTCCTCAACCTGACAAGAGGATTGCCAACACGCATGTTCCCAAAGGCTGTACTGATCCTTCAGCATCAGGGAGCATCAGATCTTCACAATTAAACAAGGAAGGCCTATTACAGAATATAGCAGACAAGGAGTAGTATAAAGGGAGTATTGCTTTTTTAACAGAAAAAATTAAGTCATTCAGATTGCCTTCTCTGAAGCAAAAACAAATTAAATCACCACATTATTTTGAGCTGCAGGCTCCAGTCTATGCTAAAGTCAGTTTTTGAGTGTACAGAGATCGCCAGAGCCAACGTTAATTCAGATCCAAGAGGAAATGGCACGAGATACAGTTCATTCTGCACTAAGCTAGACAGCTCTGTACCCTGTAGCGACGCCGTGCCTCCCACCGCACTTAGGCCCTTGCACGCCCAGCGTGAGCAGAGCCCCTGAGCTGTCCTGCCAGTGTATGACACAGTCAACAGCATTCACAGGCTGCAATTTTTAGTTTTATGGTTCCCCTTTCCTCTGTTTCTGTTATACCAGTGTGTAACCCTCTTCCAAATGAGAGTTGTATCTCTTTTAGAGCCCTGTGCTAAGCCACCTTTCCCTTCCTCTCCACCCTGATCAGCCATACCACCCCTGCCTACAGCAGGCCAACGGACACAACGGTTCAACAGCACACCTCCTTCAGTCACAAAATGCAGATTTTCTTGAAATTTTACATAGAAATGCATTATTTGCTGGTATTTGCTTGATAGGAAAGCCGGCAAACTTAGGACTTTTTTTGGTGGGCACCCTCTTTAAGGCAGTAGACAAACTACTCAGGGGCAACTGTGCAGCTGCAGAATTTATAGTGATCAGGGAATTTAAAAACCCAACTCTCTGCAGCTGGAAACTACCATCCACTCACAAGCAGTACAGACCTCCATAGGAGCGCCTACTGCTTTCATACAAAAGATTGTGCTACAGAAGCAAACGCATTTTGTGTAACCAAATCCTGTGAAATAACAGCTAAACTCCAGCTTGCCCATTCTGGGTACAGCAAGTCCCAAAACACAGCGGTCAGCCATTTTGAGCACCATTTGACCTCTGATTTTTCTTGATATTCACAAATTTGGAGTTCAGGCACATTTGTGCCTTTGACTAGGATGAAATCTTTGAGGTCTACAGAGCAATGGGCAAAGACAGGGTGCCGTGCCCTGCTGCTTCCTCCCAGCACTGCTCCAATGGGAAGCCACAGGCACACCTGGCCAGGTCTGGGCTGCAGCGCCTCCGGCGTGATGAGATACGTCACCTCTCAGAGATGCCCAGCGGTTCCATCCCCTACTTAGACAAATGTCTGGCATCTGGATAAAAGCCAGCTCGTGTGGGCTCAACTTGGATAAACTGGAAATGTCAGCCAGCACAGGGAAGCACTGCGACAACTATCCAAATGTGACATCTGTTCCCTAGCGTACATCCTCCCAAATCGCCACTGATCTTGAAACATTATTAGGCTTCCCTCTGGTCCAAGATTAACCCAGTGAACAGATGTTAGCAACCCTCAAAGGCAGAAGGATTTGGTTGTGCAGGGCTATTGCTTGTCTTCTTAAGGAAAAAGGCTGATAACCCAGATGCCCTCCAACTCAGCAGAAGGGGAGCCAACTTTGCAAGAAATAGGTCAATCAGGATGATAATAGCACGATAAAACTAATAACAAAAAGGAGAATGGCTAGAGAGAACAAATGAATATTTGTCTAGCACAAAAATCAAAGATTTTCGAAACAAATTTAATTTAAATTCCTGAAGATAGGGAGAGAATATATTGTGTCTGCATCAGAAACTTGGGTGTGGACAGGAGACGCCAGAATAATTCACTTATTGAGAAAAATTCAAGCTGCGAATAATAAAAAATAGCGGGGTGGGAAGAAAAGCATGATTAGGTAACTAAAATGAGTAATTAAAACTCTTGTTGGATAGGATGTGTGAGCGAGAGCAGGTAAAGGGTGACACGCCACCTAGAAATGATATTACTAGTTTACGTGCCACTGATATGGGAGAAAGTAGATGGTGATGCACAGAAACCACAAACTATCAGCTGTAAGAGAACTGCTGTAAGAATTAGAAGATTCAAGAAGCTGTCTGCAATTAGCACCATTAAAAAACAGTAAAATCTCTCTGCAATATTTTAGGATAAAGAATCATGACTGTTATACAACTCACCAAGTATAATGCAAAAAAGAGAAGTTGTAAATACAATATTTCTGTTCTATGGTTGGGAAAAGGCTGGATGACATAACATAACATGATAACAACAGCAGTGTATTTCTAATCCAACAATAACTTAGGACGATGTTAAACAATGTTAGCAAGATAGGCAGTCCAGGATCAGCAGGTCTGGGTGACTTTGATTCAACATCTAAGCCAAAAAGCTCTCTGGATCATCAATATGGATTTTCAATAACATTTTTGTAAGAATGTCAGTTTTCCATTACTAAACATTTTTTAAAATCAAGATCAATATTTATCTACAGGCTGCTTAAATTTAAATAGGATTAATTCCTTAATTTAGAGAAATCGGAAGCCTGTGTTACACAAGTCATACTACAGGATCACAGCAGACTTCTTTTTTTTTCTAGTAATTGACTGGTATACTGAAGGTAACCACAGCAAACAGCGATAAACAGCAAGATTAACTGGAGTCAGGTGGCCAGTTCCAGGAACACACATTGTGTATGACCCGTGAAAAGAAATTAAAAGGAACACAGAGGTAACCATCACTGCTGAACTGCAGCGCTCTGAAAGCCACGGATGCACAACGGTGCCATGCAGGAATTGCCCAAGGCCCCAGAACAGAGGCTGAAGAGCTGAGAAAGTTACCTGAAGGTGAGGCAGGAGCAGTGATGCAGAGGGCAGCAGGCCAGCTGCGCCGTGGTGTGCCAGAGAGCGGCAGGGAGGCTCAGCCAGCCCCTGCTGAGGGACAGGCAGACAGGGAAGGGAGATGGTCAGATGGAGGAGATGCCCCTGGCCATGCAGCGAGGGTGCAGTGCTTTGGCCGGGTCACCTCTGTTGGTGAGCTGCGGTGCTGGCCGGCCATAAGCCATTTGAGAGCGCTGTGAAGCACCACCGCGGCTCTGGGTCATCGGGGCTGCAGCTGCCCTCGACAAGGCTGGAGAGGGTGTCCCTGGCACAGCCCCAGCCCTGAGCCCAGCCCAAAGGAGCTTAGCCCTGGGCCAGCGAGGCACCAAAGGGACACCACCAGCAGCATTTGTACTTTCAGGCTGGGCAGATGAGAGGGGCCAGTCTCCTACATGGTACCAGACAAGTGGATGAGCTGTGTAAATGATGACATTTTGCCAGAAAGGTGTTGGGGAGTTATCGTGGATTTACCAAACGCCTGTGTGAAAGGGATACAAATCTCAGTTTGGGAAAGTGTGGACTGCATGGTCAGCCAGGAACACCCATACAAACAAAGACTCTAACCAGCAGTAGGTGCACATATTGTACCACAGATGGAGACTTCACAAAGCACCCCCAAAAACTCTATAAAATTCCAAACTAATTATGGGGGAAAACCCATCCTAAAGCAGTTCACGTTTAAGGACAGGACTTTTACAACCCTAAAAGTAATTCCTGCACTGTCCTGGAAGGCAGACATGTGATAAAGAAACCAATGCTGTATTTGGCTTCCTATGCTACATGTATCTCTGTATAAGCAGAAACAGGGCTATGCTGGCCTGCTGTGGGACACAACTGAGTGCGTCTGTAATTCTCATGTACTACACAAATTAATTGCCAGTGTCTTCCTTATGAACCTGCAAATAAGGGAGGGAGAACAACAACCACAGTCAGAGACCAAGACCAAAGCAGAGAGAGATGCTGGAAAAAGCAGGTCTCACCTCTAAAAACACACGGGGAGGAGGCTGTAAGAAGCCACTGCTGGGAACAGGCAGCCTGCCTGGAAAACTGGGACAACGCATGGGTGTAGTCACTGGCAAATGTGGGCAAATGCTTTCTTGTCCCCTGGGAAACACAGAGCTCACTGCTCTCTCCAGCTTCCTGAGGTGGGGAAGCGGAGAGGGAGGTGCCAATCTCTTCTCCCTGATATCCAGTGATTAGGATGTGTGGGAATGGTTCAAAGCTGCACCAGAGGAAGTTTAGATTGGACATTCGGAAGCATTTCTTTACCAAGGCGGCGGTCAAACACTGGAACAGGCTTCCTAGTGAGGTGGTTGATGCCCTAAGCCTGGCAATGTTTAAGAGGTACTTGGACAATGCCCTTAACAACATGCTTTAACTTCTGGTCAGCCCTGAAGTGGTCAGGCAGTTGGACTAGATGATTGTTGTAGGTGCCTTCCAACTGAAATGATCTATTCTATTCTCTTTTCCTCAGCCTGCTCTCAACACAGAGGGAGGTAACATCTCTTGCAGCCTTCGGGAAAGGGCAGGGCAAGGCAGAAGCTGCATCTTCTCCAGTGCTTGGAAATGACTAACAGTTTATATGAACAGGGTTGCACAACTCGGTGTGTGTGCAGGAGCATGTTTATCTGCCACTACAAAATTGAACAACTGCTGGTACGACCGCTTGGAAGCGCAGCTCTTGGGGAGGCCACAACACAACAATTCTGTGTTTCCCCCCCGCTCCAAGTTCTCAGCCATTTCAACTGCTAGGAGAATTAAGTTGTCTGAAGTTGCCCAAGTCCAGGCATGCACAACAAAGGTACATGGAAAAGGCATGTACAAAAAACCCTGTTCATCAAAGCTTGACACACACTATTTCTATTTCAGGAAATTTATTTCTGTAAGTGGTAGGAGTTTCCTGGTGCTGGTAGGAACATCATGAAATATTTACTACACCTTCACTCCTTTAACTGCAAAAAATAAACAATCCACATCACCTCCCAAGGATGCACTACCTTCTTGTTGTACCTTGAAGTCGATAATGAAAACCTGGAGTTTGAAACATGGGTTTTGCATCCTGGGATGTGAGGTGGCAGTGGAAAAGTACAAACAGGCAAGAACACAAATCACGTTGTCCTCAAGGTCACTCACAGCAATTTCCAAACACATACAGCTGCCACACAGTCATTTGGCAGGTACCTAACTGATATCCGATGGCACTGGTTTTTGGTGTCAGGTTTTTTTGGGGTGGTTTTTGTTTGTTTGTTTTTTTTTAATTAAAGATTCTCCTGCATTCTCAATTGCAGAATACTTGACCTGACAGGTACATGCAGGCATGAAAGACTATGTGAGACAACAGGAAAACAGAACAGACAGGAACATACATCTGAGGTGTACCCAGTAATAGCTTCATTTGCCTGTTCCCTGGGGAGATCTGAACTGTTTTGTGTGCAGAGGCTGTTAAACAGAAAATTATTTATCGGAAAGTTAATATAGCGCGGTTAGAAGCATTTCACATGAGCTGTCTAGGTACACAACAGGCTCTGCTAACCAGAAGAGAAATAGTGTCCACCTAATCAAACAGCTGGAAGAAAACCTAACTTCAGTGGTAACAGTGAAGAGGTTAAGCAAGGTGAGCCGTCTCTGCCTTACCCACAGACGCTCTTGAGGACCCTCACTCGCAGGCAGGAATTGATTCAACAAGGGCAGAGAAGGAAGCACCCACTTGAGCATCTCCCCATCTACAACGCGCTCCACAACACAGTGAAGTTACACTCACAGGCCATTGCCCAGACCTGTACAAACCAGCAGTCCCTTTTCTTTTGAAGGCTCTCTGACCAGAAGGGATAAAATTGAAATGATATTCAATGTGATCATTTTAACTTTCAGAATTACTACTCGGCCAAATGAATACAGACTAATCTGCAGCAGATCAGAGCAATTACTTCGGCTCTCATTCACGATGGATATGGCTGATGCTCACTTTCCACAACACTGTACAGACCAAGAGACTTCCCTGAACGCCACACGATTGCAGCCACCCTGGCTGCAGCAGGAAAAGCGATTGAATACACCACCCCATAAGCCTGCGCCCAACCTTCTGGAAGTGCAGACTTCGATGGGGACCACCAATTCTCCGTTTGCGACTCTCTCTGGCAAAATGGAGGAAGCAATGAATCTTCTCTCAGATCCGACTTTTATAGGTCATGTTTGTAAAGCTGCCAACAGAAAACAGCTGTTTGGTAAAGTGTAATATTCCCATAACACATTCTGATGGGATTGTCTGTTTTATGTGG
The DNA here is from genome assembly GCF_949628215.1 of Phalacrocorax aristotelis. NCBI lineage: Eukaryota > Metazoa > Chordata > Aves > Suliformes > Phalacrocoracidae > Phalacrocorax > Phalacrocorax aristotelis. Next base: position 180,378,783 of record NC_134276.1, on the reverse strand, counting down.
AGATACCGTATAAATTCTGAAACATAAATTACATGCATTTTGCTGGCAACTTTCAAGTGATTTCTCATACAAACTCTAGGTAAGAGCAGGGCTGATGACAGATTTGAGCACTCAAAGCAAGCAAAAAAAAAAGTTTAAAAAGGAGAGGAAGAGTTTGATTTAAATAACAACAGATACTGCTGCAAAATAATGCAAATAATAAAATTCATTTTGGGTCAACCTGAAACATTACCTTCAGTCCAAAATGAAATGCTTCCTTTTATTTTCAAGTTACTCAATCCTTAAAACATTCTTTCTTTATGGAAAAAAAACATTTTTTAAGTAAAAAGCTCCCAAATATGTTGAAAAAAAATTAAAGATCTAATTTTGAAAATGCTGAAACAAGACACTGCAGCATCTGGGGAAATCATCTTTCTTCTTCAGTCAAAACTACTTGCAATAATAATCCTTGAAAATGCAAATATTTCTGATCCCTATCTAACTCTGCTTCTCAGCAAATTTATGACTTGTCAAAAAAGAATTTTCCCAGCTTTATTCGGGAAGTTGGAGGTAATTATCACTTTTTCAGCTGATATAAGAATGAATGTGCTGCTAATCAAGCCAGTGGGAATTAGAAGAGGTACAAAGCAGTTTGGACAACTCTCACAATTATTCCAGTGAATTGTAAATTATATTAGAGCATCACTTTCACTAGTAGAGATATAATCCCTCTCCAAACCTAAATGAAACAAAGAAATAATGCATAACAGGAACTATCAGAAAAAAGAAACAAAATACCTTTTTTCCCACCAACAAACGTAAAGGCCATATCCTGCAACCCCATTACAAATCTGACAGTGCTATGTCCTAACTGATATTAACATGGGTGACATGAGGGGGTGAGTGGTGTTTGTCATCTTATGCCTGTTTTCAGGCGATCTGACCTCATCCATTTAAATGCCATAGTTGGTTAGGTGGGTATTTTCCATCATCTGTAGTTATACCCAGATGGCTAACTGAAATGACTGCTACTAATATGTGTATCAGAGGCATTGTGTCCCATAAATGCCAAGTATCAGTGCTACTCAATAAAATGAGCTGCAAACATTCAGTGCCTTTGCGAAAGTGTAAGTATAGGTTGATTAATATTTTTAGGATAGAGGGGTTATTTTATACCCATCAAGGAGGACATTTGCTACCTCTGAAAGGTGCAAAAGTACCACCATTCCTTAGAAAACATAATTTCACTTTTGTTGATTCATCATTGCCACAAATAAAAACTGATAGCTACATTTTTTCAACTAAAAGAAAATAAACTGTATTTAATCAATACATAGTAAAACCCATACATAATTTCCTCTTCTTTTCATTGGGTTTGAGCTTATTACAGTATTTTGACATTACTCCTATTCACCACTACAGTCACAGTCAGAAATGTCCACACAGTAGATGGTTCTGCATTAATAATGGAAAGCCAAATGACACTTTCATGTATTGGATTCTGTGACTCCTATGCTGACCCACCTGCAGTGGGGAAGGCATCCTGCTGCTGTTCCAAGAATACTCAGAAGATTGTTCTAATCATCTTTGACTGTTCCACCTGTTTGTGGATACTAAGAGGTCAAGGAGACAATTTCACACCCAGGAATGCATGCATTGAAAAGTTCTGATGGTTGGGCTACATCACTTAATGCTATTCTTTTTCCCTGATGCAGAACATCTGAGTTTGTCCTCTCTTGATATTATTGTGCATTAAAAATGTATCACAGTGAAGAAGATAACTGCCTAACCATAACTTGCGTCCAACACTTGAAGAAGTTATAGAGCAATGAGGTTAAAAAAAGCTTCTACAAAGCTAAGTTCCCGTTTCACTGAAATATCTCAAAATCTACCAGAACCATAAAACAACATAGATAATATTTCCAGAGAAACTAGCTGAGGAATTTCATAATTCAGCACAGTACTTAAACATACCAAGTCAGTGAGATTTAAGCAAGGCTATAAAGTTAAGTTTTGTGTACTTAAATGTTATCCTGAGTTGGAGGAGGAGGTCTAAATTCAGTATATAAATATTGACTGTAATATATTACAGCAAAATTCTTTCAAAAAGATTACATAAAAACACCTCTATGCTTCATTATGCAAATATATACTCAGAAATGCCTTGCAGGGATTCTTAAATTGGCAGGGATACAATTTCCATTAATACCTTATCCCAGACAGCTGAATGTTGGCAACTGAATTGCCACAGATTTAAGAACAGCAGCATCAACAAACTTCAAACTTTTGAGAGATGCAGTTTACACCTGCCATGTTCTATAAAGACAAATGTCAATGAAAACCACATTTGGTTTTATTGTGCCACAGAATATGAAATATCAGCAATAAGATTCAAAACAGCCTCAGGGGTAGATTCAATGTCGATGTTGAGTACGTACACCGAGACTTCATAAAGGCCTTTAGGTCTCCAGATTCCCATTATGTGTTCCTAAAAATCCTTGCTCAGTTGCCACCTACATCTCAAGGCGTGACACACTCCACAGAGAGAGAAAACTACAACTTCCATGTCAAGAGACGCCTGATAACACACGAAAGGACAGTTTCAGCATCCTGTTTTTGGCAGGATGAAGCAGCTGGAAGCATTTCATCAGAACTGAGAAACTGGGCATCTCTCTGCCTAAATAAGTCTACCGTATCTTTGGGTTTACTCAGAGAGTTTGGTGGGTTGTTGATTTCTGTTTTGGTTTTGGGTTTTATTTTTTCCCCTGCCTGGAAATTTAATTAAAGCAGATCATAAAGGATTTTAAGAAAAACATTTGTCATTGACTAGACAATCTGCACGCTAGAGGAAATGCGACCCACTGTTAAGGCAGTGTCTCAGGAAACAGGACACAAATTTCATTTTATTTGCAATCTCTTTCATGTGGAACAGAGAAATACTCCCAGAAGGAAAAGCCAAGAAGCCCCTTCCCCAGGAAGGCAAGTTTCTGTACGCTGCAAGGATATGATTTCTCTTCTGCTTTTTCTCATCTTTGGCCAATACTTTGTCAGTACAAATGCCACCACTGTGCACCACAAGAAGAAAAAGAGTATGTACTCTCACAGCCAAGCATGCAATGATGTGGCTCAGGGACTTCTTTTGTGATATGGAGGTAGAAGGTACAGGCTTGAATCCTCTATGATTAAAGAATGGAACCTAAGTCCCCATGTACCGGTGAAATGGACTATTGTACAGGAGCACGCAGAGAGAGGCTTTTAAAAAAGAGTGACTTCTTCCATTCCCTGTCCCGCTTAAATTTTTAAAGAAAGGTTATAGGCATGTGCCTTCAGAAGAGGAGTACACGGACTGTAGAGCTGAGGTGGAAAAAAACATATTCCTGCAGACCCAAGACAACCCCCTGACTCGCCTCACCCTCAGCCTCACCTGCTGGCCAATTCAAGGTAGATGCAAGTGGTGTGACAGCAACATGTAAGCTCTTGATTCCCTACCCGGCTGAGATCTCACCTTGTGATGGTCAATTCTCCTCATACGCTGTGTAGGGAGCATGGGCATCCAACTTGAAGTCTGTGTTCTAGTTCAGGGTCAAACATACTAGAGATGCACCTACTTTCCCAGCATCAAAGTGCAGCTCTAACCCTAAATGACAGAAGTAACATCGTCAAAAGTATTGTGGGCACTTATGGCTCTAAACAGTGAAAAAAACTGTTAGATTACACCTGCTAGCCTTCACATGCTACTTGTTAAAAGAAGTAGTATTCATGGTTTAAGAACTTTTCTCTAGCATTCATCATATTTGATTGAGTAGTTCCTTCAGAAATAGAATTTTTAAAAGACTGTTCAGAAGTTTTAGATGTACAGCTGCTAATTAAACAGTAGCAGCTGCATCTCTAAATCTTACGCATGCTATGTATTTCTAGTATTACATGTATTAGTCCAAATTATCTTATAAGGAGGGGAAAGATGCCTCAAGTTACTCCTTCAGGTACACACTTGGCGATAGGCTGTCTTTTCAGAACTGGTAAATACCTAAAGACTGTTAAAATGAATTTATCAAATAAACATACTATAGAACATGGAAAGTTTCATCAGTGCCATTGTCTTTAGCACTAGAATTTCCAGTGTTGCACTAAAAAAGCCTTAAAGCCAGAGTACCAGCTCAAAGGTCTATAGCTCTTCCTCAGAAGCTTCCTCTCTAGAAGCCAATCTTCAGAGAAGTCTGAATCCCCAGAAAAATTATGAAGATTCTTATACAGGACTTGAAAAGGTGATAGGTAATGAAACCACAACACTTAAAAAAGAGGACATGCCAATGCTTGTTTTTGCACTCACAGAACTGTCAATCTCTAATAAAAGCAAAAAGAAATCTCATGTGCAACATGTCCTAGGCTCCTGGAGTTTTGAAGAAGAGGGAAGTGCAAAACTTGAGCTCTTCTGAGTAGAAGGTTTTGAAAACCTGACTTCATAAAACTTTCAGTAAATCTCCTATTTGTTTCAAAAGGAGTTTGCCTGAAAAAGGTGGGAAAGCAAAAAACACAGGGTATTTCCAAGTTGAAGGATGACTTACAAAAGCCCCTAATTAGAACTCACTGAACGAAATACTTTTGCCAAACCTTCCTATGATCTATATGCATTAGAGTTTGTTTCTACTGCAGGAACCCGAAGAGGTAGTAGTGCCTGAGCTATTGCAGTTGGACTGGATGCACATACTTGGATATGGGAAAGGGATTTGTGAGGGTTGAAACATAAGACACTTGCCATATGTCAAATGTTGGTCTAGTCCTCAGCACATGCTTCTGTAACAGCAGCTCAAGAGTATCATGGGTGTTGTAAGTTTTTCAAGGTCCTTCCATTGTAGTTTGATTCTCTGGGGACCAATTTTGCCTTTGACAAGTTTCATAACTCTCAGGATGGGCAGAAACACAAAGCAGTATGTATGTGCATGCCATATGTGTGTTTGTGTATGTATATATCGAGCCAAATGTCTGGCCTACAAATCACGTTCACTGTCTTAATACCCACATAAATATAGTACACAGGTTTTTAACAAATACGAAAGATGGTCATAGTCGTGTGTAAGCATAATGCTGTAAAGCCACTGAAAAGACAAAAGCAGAATGCATAATGAAGTGTTGCTTTTTCCTGCCAGTAATTACATTTGCATGAGAACGACTCCAACCACTATAATTTATCATTTCTGGTGATGGAAATCTATGGTTGTATGGTTACATATTCTAACCAATTGAGAACCCTACTGCAGCATTAGAAACGTTTGTTTTAGCTTATTACAATATCCTTGAGAAGTCTTCAAGAAATAGGAAAACATATGGATACATCTCTTGCCATAATCCATAATTTACCAAGCACATAAGACTGACAGGCAATAACGATGCAACTGCCTGCCAGCCTAATCCCCGTAATGACCTGCATTTCACAGTTGTTAACACAGTTATCAGAGTCACACTACCACCATAATTCTAAAGAAATGAAGCGGGAATGACAGCAAAATGCCCTTTTTTTTGGGAAAACTTAACAGAACAAAAAACCCCCAAACCCCCAACAAAAAAACCTTAAATTTAACCTTCAATAATAACATTCTTAATACTCATTTTAATGTGATTTTTTTCCCAATTAATTTTGCTATTCCTATTAAGATGCAAGCTGCAGCAGTATTTTCACTGGGGTGCGCTTTTCAAATACTTGCAGATACTTGGAGAATCAAACCCTACAAGACTAATTAATGTGCACAAAATTCAAGTAAAATTATTTATATCAAAGTAACTTTTGAGAGAATTAACACATGCAAACATACTGGATGGCTCATGCTAATACACAGAAGATAATTAAAACACAGAATCATAGAAGCATTAAGGTTGGAAAAGATCTCTAGGATCAAAGTCCAACCAAAGTCCAACCACCACGTCTCCTATGTCTACTGCATAGACTTAAGCATTACGAACCAGCTATAAAACAGAATGTGGTCTTGTTTGAAATCGTTCACCTCAATCTTCCACACTTTTCCTCATCCTGATGAATTTAACTTCTTTAGAAGGCTGGGAGTTATTTAACCCCCAATTAGAATTTCACCTGAATGCCTTATATACAGCATAGTAAAAACTCCTCTGTTAAAAACTGTTGGCAAGTAAAATGTCAAAAATTTATATTTTATGGTTTAATAACTTCCTTCAAAATGAACACAGTACTTAATCTGTGCCCAAGTTGTGCATGTGCACTTGTGCATGTACAGAAACACTGAATATTTGTAATTTTTTAATTAAGTCCTTGCAAACTTGGGAGTCACAAAAGTAGGAAAGCTCTTCCAATGTCAACTCCTATGTCAAGATCCAGGCTGGTAGAAAGACTGACCCACTTAGTACTTCACCTACATTGTTCATTCTGATGCTAAAGCTGAGGGGGGCATAAAATAAGTTTTTCAAGGTTCTTTCATGGCTCTTGGGACTCATTTTGCCTTTAGCAAGCTTTATAGCTCTCAGGATGCTCAGAAATGCACAACAGTTCCTTTCATAGAAGCTTCTACCAAACTACACCTGCACCCAGCTTAATATTTCTTCTTTACCCTTGGTATCTACACCAAGCAATGATGGGAGGCCATGAAAAACTCACAGACATGGGGCTTTCTGGGCAGTCTGACTTGCCAGTCATCTTTCAACCAAAATTCTTCTATGCTTCTCTCTCCACCTCACTACCTGTTTTTAAGGTAACAAAAGAAAGGTTGCTGTAACCTCCAGGTAAAATACACAAGCATCCATTAACATGGCATGCTTCCCATCTTTCAGAGTTTATAAAAATATGGTTGATGTTTCCCATTATGTATGATTCCTTGCAGAATCCTATTTTTCAACACTGAGAAACAAAACTATTTCAGTGAATAACTGGTGATTAACCATGATCAACTGTCACACCTAATTTAACTTTAACTCTGTGAAAGGGTTTTCTGTACAATCCAAGGTGAAAATACACATTTTCATGTGCAGATGAAGAAAGTGCAACAGCATACCCAGCATCCATCAGGTTTTTTTCCACACCAAAAAAGTAATTTTGCAGGTTTTTAAACTATTAAACAATTACTTCTTCTTATGAAGTTATTTACAAAATTACACAAAATACAGCTATATTAGGCATTATTTTTCAATGGCTATCATTTATTTCTATTTCTTTGAAGTGAGTCCTAACAGTTTACAGTCCTACATTTAGCATTTCAATTTGAAAGGACGCATCTTTAGGAAGAATTCATCATATATATTTCCCCTCTGTATATTATGGATCAGACCATATAAAAAAGCTGAGCTTATTTCAAAAACTATTAAAAAAAGAAGAGCTTTGTACTTTTGAAGAAGGAGCTGGCTGCACATTCTGAGAATATTTAAAAAAAAAGACAGACAACTGGACAAACTGTGAGGCCATCGTAGTACTACAAAAGTGACAGGTACAAAAAGGAGAGAGAAGTGCCCTGTCACACTGCTCTATTAAGCTGATACAGTTGTGCATGTATCCTTTTAGAAATGGTAAAACTACAAATGTGGTGCAATTTAGTGCAGTGTATATTTCCCATCATCCTAATTTCCAGTTATGTCCCTCTTCCTATCTGTCCTGAAAAAGATTATTGCAGCAACCTTTAGTTGTAGTCACTATTCTTTCAACTCTGGGCTTAAGTACACCACAGTGTTAGGATATGGTAGGAACCATGCACTGAGCTGAGAGTTAGGAGGCAGTAAATTAATGAAATACAGGGTTTAAAAGTTACACACGGACAACCACATATACCCCCCAGGGAAAGTAAAGCTACTACCAATCACCTGAATGCTTAATAGAACTGTCCACTTACATCACAATTTGACCAAAATCACTGGAAATCCACACCGGCACTTAATGACGCATTTGGGAAAACACCATTGCATTAATACTTTGAAATATGGCTTTGGGTCTACCCTCTGCTTAGGAAAAGATGTAACTTGAAATGCCATTCTCCTGAATGATATATGCCAACATGGAACTTCAAAATTTATACATCTAACATGAATTATTCAGCATATGTGTGAAAATGACATTATTTTATACTGTGTGATGTGTGGATATTGGATGGGCCTTCCCAGCTGCAGCAAGACTTTAATTTCTGAAAAATTTAATTTATCTTCCGCAAGTAAGATATCTAGTGAGAAGCAACTAAGATACCTAGTGAAAAGAGGCAACTTGAAGAAGGTCAAAACCAAATTCAATGGCAAAGATGCATTTGCATAGAGATACAATTCCTAGTAGTTAAACCAAAAAAATAATGAGTCTGGAGATAGCGATGTCTTCTCAGTTAACATCTGTCACTCAAAATCCCTTCTTCCTTACAGCTGCTGCTGGGAAGCTCCTTTGCCTACTCACACTTAAAGAAACGTCAAGACCCAGAGTCAAAGACAGGGGTTATTTACCCTTCCATGGCTCCCAAAATGTTAAGCAAGCAGTGTTGTTGGGCAATATGAGGCTCTGCTCATCCCCATCAGATTCATCCTCACCACTTTTGCTTCCTGTGATGGTGTAAATCCAGAAATCCCCATGGGCAGTAGGTGGGAATTAAAGTGCAGAAGCCTCACACCCAAGTCCAAGGCCTTTGACATGGTCCCCCAGTCTCCTCCTGGTGAAATTAATGTGTTATGGCCTAGACAAGTGGTCTGTGCTGTGGGTGGGGAACTGGCTGACAGGCCACACCCAAAGGGTGGTGGTAAACAGCTCCTTTTCCAAGTGGCAACCTGTCACAAGTGGGGTCCCCCAGGGATCAATATTGGGCCCAATGTTATTCAACATCTTCATAAGTGATTTGGATAACGGCATCAAGTAGCCTGATGAAGTTTGCTGATGACACCAAGTTGAGTGGGGAAGTACACACTCCAGAAGGGAGAGCTGCTCTGCAGGGAGATCTGGATAGGCTGGAAGGTGGGCCAGCAAGAACCTTATGAAATTCAACAAGGAGAAGTGTACGGTCTTGCACCTGGGAAAACATAACCCTGGAGTGCAGCACAGACTGGGACCCACCTGGCTGGAGAGCAGCTCTGTGGAAAGGGACCTGGGGGTCCTGGTGGACAGAAAGCTCAACGTGAGCGAACAGTGTGCTGCTGCGCCAAGAAAGCCAACAGGATGCTGGGTTGCATCAAAAAGGGCATCACCAGCAGAGATAAAGAAGTCATCGTCCCACTCTACTCAGCGCTTGTCAGGCCACACCTGGAGTACTGTGTACAGTTCTGGTCCCCGCTACACAAAAAGGATGTGGACAGGCTGGAAGGAGTCCAGAGAAGGGCCACCAAGATGATCAAAGGATTGGGAAGCCTGCTATGCGAGGATAGGCTGGGAGAACTGGGTTTGTTCAGCCTTGAGAAAAGGAGGCTCAGAGGGCATCTCATCCCCATGTACCAGTACTTGAGGGGTTGTTACAAAGATGGAGACTCCCTTTTTACAAGGAGTCACATGGAGAGGACAAGGGGGAATGGACTCAAGTTGCTCTTGGGGAGATTCCGACTGGACACCAGGGGGAAATTTTTCACAGTGAGGACAGTCAACCATTGGAATAATCTCCCAGGGAAGTGGTTGACTTGGCCACGTTGGACACCTTCAAGAGTTGTCTGGACAGGGTGCTGGGCCACCTTGTCTAGACTGCGCTCTTCCTAGAAAGGTTGGACTAGATGATCCCTGTGGTCCCTTCCAACCTGGGATACTGTGAAGCCCTGAGGTGAAATCATGGCACTCCATCTCAAAAGCGAACTACCACAAAGCACAATAACATTTCTACCCTAACTTTTAAAAGGCTCTGAGAAACAAAACCAGAAGAACAAGCATCAAATGGTCTTCACCATGTCCTGCCCTAGGCTGGGGTTGTATCTACATCTTTGTCTAATATCCCTAGAGAGAGAATGAGAAGAGACTGGAAACTCACTCAGAGGCCATGGGAACTCCCGAGGATGAAGTGGGGACTTGGCTGGACAACAGCTGTTAATTGTGTTTTCCTTGTATTTTGTCCAATACACAGGGCTTCACAGTTTGCATATGCAAATAGGAGCAACTGCTGCTCCTTAAACAGGGTTGTTTTGAGAAGGGAGAAAATTACTGCAGGGAAGAATCGAAAACACAGTGTACACAGAAGCTGTTACCTTTTAACTTCTTTTAAAGAAGTTAAACCATAACCACATTTGCCTTAAGGGACGAATATCCACCAGTTTTACACTATAAAAATAGCATCTCCTAATTTGAGTTATCTTCTGCACAGCAAACTAGGAGACAAAATGCTGGCCTCTGTAGATGCTGGCATCCACACAAAAATCAAATAAAACTATTTTAAATTAATTATTGCCGTTACACTACTTCAGGTTTTGCAAAATTAGTTACAGGATACATTTTACACTGAAGAGGTTCCCTCAAGTAACAAAGCAGGTACTTCCTAAAAAACTTCTACAAAACTAGACAGACATGATCTCAGACACAGAAAGGAGACAGGGAAACAGAACTGCCAAGTGCTAAAAGCTTACAAAACCCCAGCAGCCGTCTGTCAAATGACTGACCTGGAGTAGAGTACAGCAGCGAGACACGTTCGACAGGCTTGATGCCACATAACCGTGAGGAATCAAAACTATTTCCAGACAAATCAGAATATTCTTGTCCATCCTTGGAATGAAATATTGCCACCATCCTCTTAATTGTTCCTTGCTCAAAACGAAGTGTTATAACTCTCTGCTGTTGTAAGAATGAACGCTCACAAAGTCAAACCCTCACAATCCTCTCACTATTCTCCACTCATAACATTTTTCGTTTTCCTCAAATAAGAATGTTCTTGATTTTAACTGGTAAACAAACAAAATAACTATTACAGGATGTAACACTGATTAAAACAACTTTTTTTTCAAAGGATGTCTAAAATCAAGTTTGAAGAGAAAATACTCCATAGAACATCACAAATACGGCTGTGAATCTGTCTGAAAACATGAAACTACTAATTACTTAAAATCAGAGTTTCAGTAAAAAATGTGACTTCAGCAAAAAACCTCATTATAACAGGAGGATGAACTCTGTACAACTTCAATGTATAAAGCGATAACTACCAATTCTCTCTGGTAGCACAAACTACCGCCTTGTAAAAACATTAACAATCCAAAATATAGCTACCTAGAAGTGCCAGAAGATGTTCTGAATAAAAATATATGAAGCGATATAAATGCTAAGGTTTGAAGACTGACAGTTTAAGAGTTCAGTCAGAAAGGCACTTGATTTGTACAGAGTAAAAAATACATTTATATAACTATATCTATATAAATATATAGATATAAAAATGTTTTCCCAGCTAGGCAGAAGTGTGAATGGTATGCATTTTGTTTCATAGTGTCTTCCACTCCTGAGAAGACTTGTACTACAGCGGTATTAAGCTGATTACTTGAGAGTTAGTTGAAGCAAGCCATCATTTGCCAGAATATAAACCCAGAAATTAAATTACAGCCAACATTTCTCAAGCACTTAACGTTTTAACTAAGTTTCTAAAACAGCCATGTAGTACAACTAGTTGACAGGTACCCACAACAGTAAAATAGTGTTTTAGAGCATTACGAGCCATTGTTATAAAGAAACTTTCTGACTCTTGATCAAAGTAACTATGCATTAACAACTTGTCATAACATCCACTAAAAATTTATTAAGCCTTAATAATTTACAGCTGGATATAGCTGTGACCTTTAATAATGTGACATGCTAGAGAACAGAGAGGCAATAAAAGACCGAAGACTTTTAGTCCTTGGGACAAGGACTTTAGGACAAGGTCTTTAAGTGACCAAGGACCACTTACAGACTACTGAACACTATACAAAAGCCAGTGCATTTCTCCACCTAAGGCTGTGTAATGAATCATCATATCTACATTATACTGCTCATCCAGAGAAAGAGTCAGCCAATTACCACCCCTTAAACCTCCAAGCTACAGTTTTTTACCTATCCCGAGTGCAACGGATTTGACAGGAGTTGCAGAAATGTTCTCCCAACGTTAACTGGCAGGTAGCTGCTCAATCCCCAGTCTATCTCTGTTGCAGATAACAATATGGCTCTCTAGTCAACCCATTAATGAAATTCAGCTCCATTTTAGGTGAGAATCACTGACTCAAAATCCCTTCCAAATCTCACCTGGCCCCTCTGTCTGCTGGTAAGGCCTTTGCTCTTTCTCTTGTTTCAGTCAGTACAGAGCCAGAACAAGACTTCCATCAGAGGATCTTGCAGGAACTTCTTCAGACACATTTCATCCACAATTTTTCTGCATTTCTGGACCAGTAACTTTCAGTCAACTTCCCCAGACATATGTCTCAGTAAAACAGTTTTGCTTAAACTCCTGGCATTTGGCTTCTAGTATCAAACTAGCTCCCCTGACATAGCTTTCCTTCTGGTAATGCAGGAGCTCATTTATATTTATTTGTTGTGGTTTTATATGATGCTTGAGCAGCTCCTAAAGAAGACCTATACAAAGCTATTACACCAACATCCTTAGCTGTTTTTTGGAATGCTGCAAAGGCTGTTTCTTTACCGTATTTTTCAGCTACTTCTGGTGCCTGCAGCTTAAGGAAAATTTCTTCTTACTCACCCTGCACCAAAATTCTCTCTTCCAGTTGGTTCTTTATACTCAAAATTGTCTCATGGCTCATCCTGTCACTCCATTCCAAGTTTCCCACCATGATTATCAGTGAATATTTACACTGGCATATATACTTGTCAGCTGGTCAAGTCATCACAGAAAAGTTTGAGCTTCCATTTAGATAACAGCATTCATCCCACCAGGCTTTGCTTTCATGGGCCTTTCTCATAAGCCATCCCACCCCAAGTTTCCACACCCAGGTACAGGCTCCTGCGCTTCAAAGAGAGGCAGCTGGTTTAGACCAGCTGTGGTTCCTCAGCTTTTGCCCTCTTCAGACCTATTTCTGAGCCTCAGCAGCCCCTGTAGAGGTAGGAGAGCAGGGCCAGACGAGCTTGTCTCTCCTCTTTAACCTCTCCATTATGACACCAGCTTTGGCAAAGAATGCTACAGACAAAGAAGTGTTGAGAGGCATGTTAGAGGCAGATGAATTTAAAAACCAATGCAGGAAAACAACTAGTGACCGTATAAGTATTGAATTACGTTGGGCCTTTTTGTGCTTTTCATATGGACTACTGTTTTTGCTCAAAAAGCAATAATGTTTAGATAAATGGGATTTCTATTATAGTAAGATGCTGTTCCATGGGCAACAGATAAATTTATCAGGGTTCTGATTTCACCTACAGGTCGCTTGCTAATATAATCCCATGGGAAAAATTAAAATTCTGAAACGAACCTAGGATTCCCAACCATGAAAACAAATAGCACCTGCAGTCAGTTGCTACATCTATCTAAGCCATCAAAGCAAGTCTTTGTATCGGAGATGACCAGCCTGTATGGACATACTCCTGTATAAATAAAGCCATCACGAGGAGGACAGTCACCCCAGCATGAGCACCACCTATGTCAGGAGACTGAGGAAAGTAAGAACACTCCAGTGGCTTCCCAGGAGTCCTGCTCCACCAGAGCAGAGGGGGCTTAGGCAGCACAAACAGCTAGTTCCCAAGGCGAGCCAATGACCCCTACTTTATTACACCACGCTTCGTTTCCTCCCAAAACCAGGGATTCAGGTTAGCCATCCAGTAGTAGCATGGCCATCCTGCTGATCAAATACAGAGTAGCTCCACATACACATATACATGCATAACCAGCATTTGAAAAGCTTCACAATCAGAGCCTTGACAGCTTTTCCTTACTAAAAGGATTCAGCACACAATATCTTTCTTCTTATTAACTGATATCTAGGTCTGGAATGCAGTACGGATTGAGATTTCCAGCATTTGCACCTACAATTTTGATTCTCCAAACTTTGCTTGAAAAACTACACAGAATGATTTCAAAATCAAGCTCTGAACCCGTAAGATCAGAAACGGAAAAACAAATTTGGATGTGGTCATCAGCACAGACACTGCAGAAGGAGCAGCTGAAGAAAAGGAGGCCAAGAACAAAACCCTTAATATAGTTCACGATTCAAAGAGATGGTATTAGATGAGCAAATGCTCCAGTAATGTGCCGAATCCATTAGCAACTGCAAATCAGACAGACTGTCCCCATGGATTCGTGTCACAAAACCTACATTTACAGGAAGACAGTTTCCCTTTCCAGGAAAGGCTTACGAAGAATAAAAACCCTTGTAATGAAAACCAGTAAAGAGAATAAATTTCCATAAATTCTTTGTATTTCAGCTGCATGGATAATAACGTGGGTAAGAGCTTCACGCTCTCCTCACAAGAACATTCCTGAATATCCCAATGACACCCTGATCGCAAAGAAGGATGAAGCAGCTTTAATCTGACCATGTTGTCTTTCACTCACAAAATCCATGTTTGTTTTTCTTTCTATTTAAGACAAGGTTGATATTGAAATAATAGGCCTGATTTTATCTTAAAACCTAATTTAAAAAAAAAACCTTGACAATGCATACAGAGACATTTTCAGAAACAGATGAGATTTTGAGACCCTTTCTTATACACGACTGAATTTTCCAGATGCATAATTTAGATATCCACTTCATAAAGTACGCAGTGGATATATTTTCCAGAATATTCTCTTGAAGAAAGAGCACTAGCTATCATTTTCCAAGTCTTTAAGACGTTTACGAAGTGAACACAACTTTCTTCATATTTTGCTACATGCTGTAAAGTTACCTTGTAAACTACTACTCCGTTTTCCCTATTTTATATTTATCATCCAAATCAGAACAACAGTGGTTATTTCTTTACTCTCATAACTTCAGATCTCAAAGGAAAATCAGGAATTTGAGACTGACTATTTGACTGTCCTGCTACACTCTTCCTCCTGTTACAGTATTTTTTTAAACTATAGATTAATCCATATATTAAAATTAATCTATGTAGAGAGATCAAATTTTGATGTTTTTGCATGCAGATATGCGACAATACAAATGTGACTGGTTACAGAGAACACGACTGTTCTAGATTTTAGATTTATCTCACTCTTCTAAGGAAAAAAAAATTTAGAATTATTCCTTCCTACATTGTGCAAATCTTATTTTAATTATTTGGGATTTGAACTATTGCATTAGCTATAGTCTCTGGTTTCAGTAGTATGATAGCCTTTGTATGTGGGTGTCCACATACATGTATATATAGACACATATATTTACACAAACGCCTGTATATCCTCCATTTTTTATGGGTTTCAGATGCTTTAATATGTCCCACAATGGTAAAAATAAAATGCTGAATTTGTTTGCTTTTCTTAATTTCATTCACAGATCCCTTGAAGGTAGTACATGGACTGTGACTAGTCCACAGGCCATACACCAAACAACATTATTTCCACCTAAACCTTGGCTAAACTATTTTAACTCAAAATACTTAAACTCAGTTAAACCATTCAGATCTCTAAATCTAGATTTACTTTCCTAAGTTACTGTGGCTTGGCAAATCTGACCTTTTTCACCTCATTCAGCTTATTCAAAGAATTTTCTTGATGTCAATACCCATTTAAGTTTTGGTGGAATTATATACAGACCTTCCATCGGAGTTTGTAAACTGTTTGTGATGACTTTGCAAGAGTCACTTGGTGTGATGTCCTCAGATTTGTAGTCAACACTTACCTACATTTGCTAATCCTGAAGTTTGTTTCAGAACAATAATTGTTTAGTCTATCCTTTTGCTGTTCACTATAACTTGTTACCTTCAGATATTCTGCTGAAGACCACATGCTCCAGATATCATGGCATCTCATGTCTCAAAGACAAGTTGTGTAGATACAACACATTAGATAGATACAACACATTAGATAGAAAGATATTTTGTTCTTGGATAAGCAACGCAATGATTTTAGTTCAAATTACTGTTTTTCTTCTTTCTTCACAACCAATCACAATGAACATCAAGTGTTAACAAAGTAAAAGCAGTAAAATTAATTCATATTCTGATTCTCAAACTCAGGCATATATTAAAACCTTGATCAACAAAATAACTGAAAATATAACTATTGATCAGCTTGACAAAATAAGTAGAAAACCATACTGATGAAGAAAATCTGAAAATTCTTTCAGCTAATCATAAAACACTCAAATGCCTGAAAACACAATGTTTCAAACAGGTTACCAATCTCTTTTGGTATGTGTACACAAAAATGTCACCGTGGGACAGACTAGGAAAATTAAGAGGAACCATCATAAATACAAGCCAGCTTTGCTCTTTCCCAATATCATCCCTCTGCTACTTCCTTTTTATGGTAACACAGTAGCATTTGCTGTGAAAAGATCAGAGGAAATGTCACTTACTTCATAACTCGATGACTAATTATTATTAAATAGATGTGGGGGAGCTCATTATTGTAATTTTTTGGCTCCTGAGTAATTACAGAGCAATACCCAAAGCAGAGAAACTTCTCATGCAGTGAACGAACATGCAAGTGGACACAGGAGTGCTACGTTCTGTGGGACAATCCATTAGAAATGGTAACTTTGGCCATTATTCTTCTTAGGCAACTATCCATCAGCTTTCATCAGTATCAAGACCATATGTGTTTAAAATTGCAACAAGTAAAAATTCACATATAAAGAGACCAGATTCTTTGTTTCATAATGGGTATTTAGCTATCGGGCTCCAAGCTTTTGCCAAACATAAAATCACCAAAAGCAAAAAAACCCAAGTGCTAATATAGTTTTCCTTTTCACATGCCTGACTCTTTTTTTGGTTCTTTCTTAACATAACCAACTGTAAAGATCTCTGTTTTAAAAGTAAGTGTAACAGAAAGAAGACACAGTCAAAGTAACTTCACTTGAGTCTTTTTTTTCTTTTTTTTTTTTTTTTTCCTACCCAGGTCATCATGTGAACCCCTGACAAACTGAACTAGTGCCTCAGCACATTGACCTGGAGTTCTCAAACCACGATGCATGTACAGCCACAACATGCAAACCACTTTGAAATGGTATGTAGCCCATGTGGCAAATGCCCATTCAAGGAGGTCCAACCTCCCCTGCTGTCCAATGGCAAAAATCAGGAAAAAGTTTGGAAGTTGGCTCCCTAACGCGTTGGGGAATCATGAAAAAGAAATTGCCTGGATTTGTTACTGCCTCTGTGACCTCCTCTACCCAGCTACTCATTTGCAAAAGTAGAGGCACTTCTTTTGACAGCCAGGAAAAAAAAAAAACACCAAACCATACAGCAGTGTGGAACAACAGATACAACAGTGTGAACAATGAAATATGCATTGGAAGTCAAACTGACTTGGCTAGAAGTGTTAACTACCATTTGACTTATGGCTAAATTGAGAAGCACATCTGAAATCTTGAAGACAGCTGCAAAGCTCAGTACTGACTATAGCACATCCCAGCCCACCCACTCCAAGCTCTCAGTCTGGGTAAACTGTGAGAATGTGAAACCTATAAAGAATATATAAAGAATAAGGGCAGAGTTTATACTGTGACCAGAAAAATTACCCACAGCTCTGTAGATATTAAGTGAAAAATGGATGTAGATTTTCTGTTCTGCTGGACAAAGGAGATCTCCACACTGTGCTAATGCCACAGATGCAACAAAAAAGAAGTCAGTCTTACTCCCTGGGGCTAAAATTACTACCTCAGTACAGCTGTCAGCCAACACAGCACAGATGCTGTTCAATATTACATAGTGTATGCATGTAAGAGGTGGCTCTCATTTGCGTTTGCAAGAACTCCTGCTGTTGGTGGTTTGGTGGCCTTGCCTGAACCATCCTGACATGGTCCTTAAAAGGAGAACAGGAGAGGGAACCGCGTTCTTCAAAGGGAGCTCAAGTGCTTCTAAGGCACAACCTACCTTGCACTTGCTCCTGACGGTGTTTGGAAGGGCTCCCTGCTGCCTTGGGAGCTCCTTAACGTTGCCTAAAAGCAGCCATCAGGCACATTTATCACTGTGTTACACAGCTCCAGAGTGAAAATGATGAGATGCAACTAGACAGTCTTCTGGACTGCTCAACTTACCAAGGAGCTCGCTTAACACTGCACCTCTCTGCATTTTTTTTAAAGTTGTAAAACAAAACCTAACATGGAATCCCTTTTTCCTCTGCTCCTTCTCATTCTTTAAGAAAACAGATCTTAATTACAAAGTTTATGTTTGTTTCTTGTTGAAGCATGCAACTTCTTTTTACTTTCAAGGATTTTTTTTTTTGTCCAGTAAAAAAGAACTGCTCACACTACATATTTGCTCAGGTTTTCATGCTTTCTCTCAATTACTATCTGCTTTTAGCTCAATAGAACAAGAACCGTTATAATTTATACTTAGGTTCAGCAAAATAAGAGTCCTGACCCACAGGTGCTACAACAATACCAAAATATCTTAGGTCTACAGAAATTTATGTACAAGTACATCAGCATATCTCTAAAGAAAAAAAAAATCAACAAAAAACCACAAAAAAACCCATTCACCCTGACACTGGAAAACTTAAAATAGTCAAAAGGTGCACTCATTTGGACTGCTGGGGAGAAGGCAATGATATATCAACATAAGCCTCATAATGTGGTAGGAAATTTCATCTTTGTTATTCACGACTGGCTTGTGATATTGCTGAGAACAATATGCCCACAGTATCTTCGCAAAGCTGCACTGGTCTCTGACAGGTCACAAACACATGCTGGATGCCCGAAAAAAGAGATCTAAATGCCAGCAACAATTTTTTCCGCCAGACAGGGCTGTCAAATTGTAGTTCATTAAAAGCATAAATGTCTCCTGAAGAGTATTGTGGATTTAAATTGTATTTTATTGGTGACATTTACCAATACGCTATGGTAATACAGTCACTTCGTAGCTGGTATTTTCTTTGCTAAACATCTTTCTCTATTCACCACTGAGAAGCTAAGGCAGAGTAAGCCTGTTAGATGATAGCATTATTCCCAATAACACTTTTCTACTCCAGAAAATTATGACTAGTGTTTGCCTCTTCATAATCAGTCCAATCTGGAGTAACTTTCCTGCTCCAATACACTTTCAGGGAAGCCACCTTTCCTACTAAAGACATAATTCCCAACAGCATTAATAAAAACTGCAGATGAGCAGTTCAAGGAATAAGATATAGAGGTTGCACTGGAGACTTAGATAATACTTCTCCTTTCTCTGTAATAACAACTTTCTGGGCTGAAGCTTTCCTTTAACCTTTGCCCAGGGCTGAATATGTTAAAGGTGGAGTCTTAAAGAATCCTAAATATTAGAGGAGTGGTGCTCTAAAGCCAACCCCTGAAAGGAGACAAAAAGGACAGCATCTTTAAGACTTCATATACTCACAAGTACAAGGGAATGACACAGTGCCTGGGGTAACTCAATTTGATGATGCAGAAGATGCCATCCATTTATATTCCTAATAATTTCAGAAGCTGTTAATATAAAACTTTTAATTACTTCCAAAGTTCACAAGATTTTCCCTCGAGGAAAACAAATGTTATGAAGAAGTTTCTTTTTGCTCACAACTTGCATGAATTCAGCCCTTCAGGATAGTGTTCACCCAGGGCAGTCCTCCCTGTGTGTCACCCAGGGCAGCCCTCTCTCTGGGCCACACTCCCATGGGGAATGCAGGTAGGGAAGCAGAAATGAGGTTACTTTTTGTCAATTTACTTCCAGCTGTTTGGAGAGGTGCTGTAACCTACCCTGACAGAGACACTCGCCCGCCTAGGCGCTGTACCCACAGTGGGACCTTCCAGCAGCAGAAACACGTCAGTACCGCTGCAGTGGCGGAGAATGAAATGCAGGTGTTACTCGTGGGAGTCATGCTGGGAGACAGATTAAGCTGCAAAAATGCAGAAATCTGCCTGAAAATGCAGGTATGCTCTTATCCCTGTTCCACAGAGTATCTCAGACTTAGCAGATTCCCAAACTAAGTATTTATAAAGCACATGAGAGAGTCGGTCCATCCTTCCCTATTGCACCTGGGCGCATGAGGAACCACAGCCCATTTCCACCTGAAGCCTCACCTTGCAATGCATTCCTAAAACATCTAGGTAAGTACGATCAAATAATTGTAGACTTAACTTTATATAGGATAAAACATTCTCATAAAGTGACCAGTTTTTAATCCCTACTGGTTAACCCTTGGCATCTCAGGTCCCTGTTTCTCTTCACATTGCATGCACCTTCCCAGCAGCAGAGGCTGTACCCTCAGCGGCAGTCACGTCTGCTTCACCTCCATCTTCTCTCACACCTCCCCCACTGCTCCTCTTTCACCCATTCTCTCCTCTGTCCTGTTTGCTCTGCAGAGCTCCTGGCAGTGCTGCATCTCATGCTCCCGCCACCTGTTCCCCCAGTCGCAGCTCAGACCTCCTTCGACCACCACTGGCGCACCCACAGCGTGCTTGGGTCCATGGGTCCCACCAGCTAACTGCAAAGCAGAGGCCTGCAATGCGTATCATCTCCTTTCTCCTACTCCATGCCATCCTTTTCCTTTCCATGTTTCCGTGGTCTTCACCTCCATTCATGTTATTCTGTGGATACCCTTCACTCAAAGTAACAAGAACTCCCGTGGGCGCCAGATTTGCGTGGGCAGTGAGCTAATTTGGTTGCAAAGGAAAACCCAGAGCTGTCATGACAATGGAAGGATGGGTGTATGGTTTTGCACACTGCCAAAAACAGCAACTTCTATTCCCCCATACATAACATGCGCTTCCACCCAGTGCTCTGCTCCAGCCTGCCTCACACCTCCTGTGCCGCTCTGGGATGCTCACCCAGACTGGGTTCCTGACAGAAACGAGATGCTGGAGTATTTTGAGTCTCTGCCCTCTGATGTCTGCTAGACCTATATAAAAAAAACAACAATGACATAGAAAAGAAACTCATAAAACATCTGCAATGTTGTTCTCTCCTGCAGCAAGGTTGATACTCGGAAGGAAGTTTGTGCAATACCCCATCCATGAGCCAGCCTGGGGCTCTGTTATTTACAGCTCAAATGTCTCACCTGCATTCATATTAAAGCTGGCACCACTTATCAAGAAACTACTTTTCTAAGTAATTTCAATTCAACGGTAATATTTAGAAAGCCTATAAACTGCCACACAATAATATTTTTTTCATTTTCCTCAGAATACTTTAGAGAGAAGTACTGCTATCCCCAGCACGCAGCTAGGGACAAGGCAGAAGTTCAAGATGCTTGCTGAACTCCTGGGCAAGATGTTCAGCAAGGATGAGCTGAGAATTTGTGTACCCCACCCAGCTCCCACAAATCCAAAAGTGCTGAGAAAAACCCTCAGATGATCTCTACATCTTATATCTGCAACAGATATCAGAGCTACCATACCAGGTATCAACTACTAATATCTAATAGATATCAGATAGCTAACGGCCACTTACCATCTCTTTTTACATATGTTTGTGGCTTTCTTTTCACATCTTACAGGCATCTGCACACAACTATATAGCTTATATAAAAAAAGAGACAGTTCCCCTGCAAAACTCTGGCCACATGCACCTTCCCAGACCACCAGGGCTGAAGCAATGCTCCTACTTTTCGTAGTACGTGTTTGAATTGGGAAGTATTTTTGTCTTTCTATTCTGTCAAAGTTTCACGGAGATTGGTTAGTATGCTGCTGTACTTTAGATCATCCTGAATAATTAATAAAGAGTTTGCCAGTTCTTGAATATATTAGCAGTGAAGAAATATTGCTTGAACTTGTGAACTGTGATCAGCTTGCTGCAGAAGACAAAAATCTTCTCCCTTCATTACTTCTTATAACAATATGTTCAAAGAAGCTTTTTGAACAAAAAGACAATATTGCGAACGACTAATACTCATTAAATATAATAAATCTGCCTCTTTTGTTCTATACTCTCATGGCACTAGAAAGCCTAAACACCAATTACAGAAGAACATCTTCTTAACAAAAAATTGGTCTCTCTCCCTCTCCTTCTGTGATCATAGTGCAGGCACTTACCATTCCAAAGCAATCTTAAAACGATCTTGGCTAAAGGCGCTCTTAAGTGCAAATAAAAAAAATAAGACAGGATGGGTGAAATATCTAGAAGGGAAAAAGTCATGTAGTTTTCTCTGCTCTCTCATAGTTTCTACCAATTTCAGTAATGAATCCTAACCAATGATGCAGAAATAGGAGTAAGCATGCTGGGCTTGTATCCCAGGCTGTCACGGACCAGCTGGATGACACAGAGCAGGTCACGGTCACTCTGGCTTCATTTTCTTATCTGACAAACAGCCTCTCAATAAAATATGGTGGGTTTTTTTCATAAAAAAAAAAAAAATCCCCAAAACAAATCTAAGCCCCAAGAAACGGGAATTTAATTTGTTTTTTCTTTATTACAAACACTGAGAGAGATGTCAAAAGCAAAACTTCCCTTACTGGCAGACTTGTCCACAGCTCTCCCCTGTGCCCTCTCCTGTCTTCTCACAAAGTACGTGCTAACGGCCATTGTTGAGGAAGGGCTGCAACGCTGGAGATGGCCCTGAAGTTCCCACATGCTAGCAGAAAAGAAAGTGTCCACATTTTGCTTGCTCTCATTATTCTTTCACCACAGTTTGTTTACTAAATCAGAAGCTGTCACTTTTAGAAATAGAACGGAAAAAATTAGAGATGTGGTCAACTTGGATAAACACGTGTTGAGTACGAAAAACCTCAAAGCACATTTCCAAAACCACGACCAAATGCACAAAGCCAGCAAATCCACGCTGACCGCCGATTTATAGAACTTGTCAGCACACTTAGGTTTTCTGAATACTCAGAACTGATTTTAGAAAGACAGGGAACTAACCTGTGTTCAAAAGTCCTTACAGATATTGTTACTTGTCCTTTTACTTCAATCAAAGCAAGCTGTTGACTCAGTTCTATTACTGTGAACCTGTACTTTTATGAGCAATTTACTGAGAAAAAGAGACCACATAGTCAGAATTACTATTAAAATAATGTGCGGGCTGGTAACTTGCTGTCACAACCAGGGCTGATTCTCTGGAACACTGGCAAGTTTGTAATAACATTCTATACAGCCTCATTGTCAAGTCCTTAACAGCATTTTAATTTCGTGCTTAAAAAAAAAACCACTGAAATCTGGGTTTGTTCTTGTAGTTGCTTGTGCACAAAGCAAAGTATAACCTACATCCAGCTACATTCAGAATTCATCCTTTGATGTTTTAGGCCCTTAACCAATTTTTAGATAACTGATCATCTTGTAAATTGGAGCGCACCATCCTGTCTTTTAGGCTTGCTTTATCTCACTGTATTGGAAACATATTGGGAGCATAAAAATCTATGTCTGCAGAAAGGATCTGTATGCGCAGTAGGTGATAAATTACCCTGAAGATACACTATAAAGCTTTGATGGGTGAAAGGCAGACCACTCGGCTCCTTACAGTATGTGCTGTGTAACAGCGGTTGACATCTTTATCAGAGTGCTCTTATTCTGGTTCCATTATAATATCCGGAATAACTTCACTGATCTGGGTACATTAAAAAAATGCATTCCTGCCTCTAACAGAGAGACACATTTCTGTAAGCAACTTTATGCAGTAGGCACAGCTTCCTAGAAGACCTGTTCTTGGGGCTAATAAAGGAAAATCTGAACATGTCCATACATAAATTAACCACAGCCAAGGCTTTGTAATGCACCGCTTGAAAGGCAATTTTTAAACTATGAAGTGATTAATTTAGCTGTAAACCTGACCAGCTTACACATTTCAGCAACTTTTCACTATTGTACTACACTGTTATATTTAACGTAATTATCGTAAATTGTGCAATTTTGGTTTAGCATGTATATTCAATATATGTAAGTGATTACCACAGACTCTTTGGTATGCACAGCATACTGATCAGTGCCCAGGATCTTAAATAAATTTAGGGGAAGAAAACCTAATATTTCTCCACAATACAAAAAAAAAATTCTACAATACAAGCAGCTGTATAAAGAGCAGATTTGTAGTTGCACTTACAATTTCAAACATGGCATTTCCTTATATTTAACTGGTCCAAATATAAGTTACCATTCTCTCCAAGCCCAGGACTTCTTATAGACACATCTATAAAATTGGCTACCACTTCAGATTCTTAATTTAGCTTTTGTCTTACCTTGCTCTTTTGGGATGGGAGA
The DNA here is from genome assembly GCF_949628215.1 of Phalacrocorax aristotelis. NCBI lineage: Eukaryota > Metazoa > Chordata > Aves > Suliformes > Phalacrocoracidae > Phalacrocorax > Phalacrocorax aristotelis. The sequence goes on along the minus strand of NC_134276.1, from coordinate 180,354,677 downwards.
TAAAAAAATTAAAAGAATATATAAAAATTTAAAAAAACCTTCTCAGTGCAAATTTTAGTAGCTAATATGAGAGAGAACATACCTTTTTTCTTTTCGGAACTACCTAACTACTTTTACTTTAACATTGCTTAAAATATATATATACACATTCACATATATTTCCAAATACATGTAGATAATCACAACGAAAGAGAGACTGAGACAGCAATATTTCAGCTCAAAGGTAAAAGCATGAGAGACTTACACATGAAAAAAAAAAAGGTAACTGCAGCACAAATTCCCATCCACCGTAAACATTTTAACTGCTATTAAAAAAGATCTGTAACTGAAAAATTGTGTAGAAACAACACACTGGTGAAAAAAAAACAAAACAGGAATGCTTTTTTCGTTCTTAATTAGATAGATTAGATCCAAATTCAAATCATGTCTCAGCATGTATGAGACAACAGTCTCACACAGCATCCTTCTTGCAAATTGCATCATCAGTTAAAATAATACTTTTCTTCCATGGTTGCTTGTTAATGGACACAAATATAGAGCTTCGCCTGAGCTTGGTAACATGCAACTCGTTACTGAAAATGTACTGACCTCCGAAATAAAGACTCACAAAACTGAAGTATAATACCTATTAAAGAAATGCATCTTATAGCATTTTATATTTCCTGCATGAGTAATTACTGCGTGCGTACTTGTTTGCCACATATTTTGCCCTAAGAGGGGGTAGCTGTTACAGTGGAAATACAGAAAAAGACTTGATGCATGGCAGCCTCAGCAGATGCTGTGGCCCTTGTGCCCAGAGAGGCAATATGGCACAGAAGGAGTGCACGGGGCAGGGGCAGTGGTGAAGGAGGACCGGGGGGCAGGGAGGGTGGACTAGATGATCTTTGAAGGTCCATTCCAACCCAAACCACTCTGTAATGCTACGATTGTGCCTGTTTTGCGACTGGCATAAATTTGAGGGTAGAGGACTGAGAGAGAGACTGATGTTCCCATCTGGAGATGATGCTGGAGTTGAGGACAAGAGAGATATCGCTTGTCACACTGCAGGCTCTGACTCCCAGCTACAGGAAGGAAAAGAAGCAGTGGGTCACTGACCAGATTTTGGAGAGTGTGCCCACAACTATTTGGTATTTTTGCCTTGAAATTCACTCAGAATACTTGAAAATTCTCCTGTCAGAGATCTTTAAATGACAAACTAAGTGCACGTAGCAATCCAAAGAGACAAAACTCTGCTTTTTGCTTTGAAAGGTTAAGATGAAGCATAGGAAGAGGGGAGTGTAATTGCTGTAAAACACAATATTGCCTGAACATTTCCCTGTTGGGAAGAATTGCTTTTGGAGAGTCTCCAGCTGCCCATATGAGGCATTTCCGTTTACATCCTTATCTGAAAGAACAAGAAATGAAGTTACAAGCTTACTTTGTCAAGACAGGCATAGAAAATGACATAGACAAATAAAGGGAAGGAGAGATTTTCACTTTTTGATGTACAATTAACTGTACATGCATAATTTATTAAAAACACAATACAATAATCAAGTGTGCAGCATGCCTATTTCTTTTCACCATGGAACGGCCTAGAAGATAGTAAAGAAATTATTTTGGGTAACTGCACAAAGGTACACAATTAGTGCAGAAGACCCTAGCAGAGAGAGGCTGAGGGGAATTACTAAAGCAAGGAAAATTGCTTTTGGAGCAAAGGAATTCAACAAAAGTGCCAAACCCCCGAACTAGCAAGCTGAAAGAGAAGGGGATCTCCCAGCTGATGCAGCAGCAGGAGGTTGCCAGCTGATGGCAAGAGTCCTCGCCACACTAAGAACATGAAGGTCCAACCCCTGTCCTTAGCTAGCCTGATCGTGTTGAGCAGTCCGTAACTGCTGTCTGAGATGCAAAAGTCAAGGCCATAGAATGCAGAAGAGTTAGCTAAAAGAACAAAGGTTTTACCCAAAATGGTAAAAGTTCAGAAGCCTGTCCATTAGGACAGCAACTCCGGTCCAGCATGCGTAAGGCTTACAGGAGAACATATGAACATACCTCTAGACTGCCTTTTTTTTGTTGTTGTTTTTAATCAACTGTTAATAGTAAGACAAGCGTAAGGCACAGTTCTTTAATGCAAAGAAATCAATAGTATCACGCCAGTTCCTATTGAGAGGGAGTGGGAGGAGCGAGGAGTCTCAAAGGAAGTTAAGATTATTTTGAAGGACAAAAAACAACTAGCCTGAGTTCTGTTGAATGATGGAAGCATAAAAGAAATGCGATGGCTATGATGTATAAGAATATTGGTTATTCCTGGGTACACTGTATTTAAGTGGACAACAGCTCTCATCAGTGAGAGACTAAATAAGTGCCCAGATCTGTCTTATAAAGACATCAGCAGACAAAAGAGCTCCTCTACTCAAACCAGGAAAAGAAAACGCTGACTCCCAACCTGATAAATGTGTAATAGAGCTACCAAAATAGAAACATTTTACACATACAAGAAAAACAGGCATTACCCAGCACCGGTTTGAAAGAGAAGCAAATCTACAGAAGGGGATGATGAATAAATATTTGAGTTCATATGTTTTGAACAACGTGGCCCCATACAGCAATCTAAAGAACAGGAAAATGCATTATTTAAGTTTGATTGTGATATTCTTTTCCCATCACTGACCTCATTGTATTAACATTGTATTAGCATCTTACTCTTTCATGCTTCCACAAAATAAAACACTAATTGATTTTGAGCGATACTGACTAACAATCAAGATTTCTGATTTTTCGAGCTAGGCTGATACAAATAGTTTCATTCACGTACGGATGTGTTTCCAGCTGCACAGTAATGGCCATTAAATGTTTCACAGTGCCCAAGCTAAACAACAGGAGCTTCTTATTTGCAGACACACAATGCTAGTATAATGTTGGAAGTTTGCACCAAAAAGCTGATCCAAAATCCCAAACCAAACCTTTCTATATAGAGAAGGAAAGACTATCAAACGTAATTTAAAAAAAAAAAAAAAAAATCTGTTAAGTTATTTTTAGAAACTAAGACATGTTCATTTCTGAAGAGGGAAGGTGTCTTATCTAGACAGGTTTTCACACCGCTGCTTTAATAATCACACAGGACTCAGAGTAAGATGCAAGTAGTATTTTAAAGTTCTAAGCAATAAAACCAGAGACTACAAAGATTTACAGTAACATAAAACGCACACTGCTCTAACAGGCAAATTAACTTCACAAGTGTGACATGCCAGTGCAGCCCTGAAAAACACATGCTGCTAGCTGTACTTCACCACACACAACAGTCTTTGGCATCTAAAGCATAGATAGAAATAGCTTACAAAAGACATTAAACGACAGAAACCAGCATGGATATAGGTCCTGAATATCACTGTTGGTTGTTCCCTGTAAGGCAAAGCATGCCCTGACCCAGGAGGGACTCCTGTGAGCGGTTAGCAGAAATACGGAACAATTACACCCCCACAATAACTTTAGCACTTCACTTAGAAAAAAAATTCCTCCTTTTAGCAATATAAAAAAAGAAAAAGAAAACAGGAACTTATCTTCCTAGCAGGACCACAGCATGGGACATGTAAGGATTTTAACTGAAAGAGCCCCTACACCTTTCCGTATTCAGAGTTCTTTGTTGCCTGACAGTAAATTGGAGGGACGGTCATATTTAAAAGTAAAAACATTAGGCTATGTCTCTGGAAGGCTGCAACAGAGACCCTGAATGAATAAGAAGGAAAGCACGTTACCTTTAGCAAGTCTCCTCAGGATTTGACAGCGGCATTTAAAAGAGACAGCTATCATTCTCGCTGCCTGCCTCCCCTGGCAAAGCACGCTCAGGGCTCTGCTCGGGTGAATGCAGCAGGAGCCTCTGAATTCCTCCTCCCGCACATACCAGGCGAAAGGTAGCCCCGGCGGGGAGTGACAAAGCTTAATTCCTCTTGGCTGATGCAGAGATCAGCTCCGTGTCATCCAGCAAAGCTGTGTCATTCACTACTACCACCACCACCTCCTGCATGGGGAGATGAAGGGCTTAAAAAGCGGTATTTCTTTAAAAGCTAGAAAGCACCAACTGCACAGCATGGACACGGATATTAGAGGGAGCCTTTCCCCAGTCTCTTGCATCCCCTGACTGTGCAGGGAGCGATGGTTGCTGTGCCAGGCAAAGGGCCCCGTGTTTCAGCAGACGTGGTGATTTTTCTCTTCTCTTTCCTTACTTCTTTCCTTTCCCTTACAGCTCCCTCTGGATATACAGGGCAAAAATACTAGGAATCCTACTCCTGGGGGATAAGGAACCTATTTGAAATGGAAAATACTCTAATCAAAGCATATTAAAGATTTAATCTTGGAGATCTATAGGGAAGAAGAAAAGAAAAAGCCTGATTTTATCACCAGGAAAGCTTTTTGACAATTGTAGACAAGTATATTACAGCTGCTGAAGCACAGACCACAGGGGGAGGGCGAGAGTCCGAGGGAAGTGATAGATTGTTGTGCGTGGGCAGGACTGTGAGCATTTGATCACACCAAAATAAATAAAATGATGCTGCATAGAAAACACCGTGAATCAGGTTTTCTCCCTCACCAGACAGCAGCTTTTAGCACAGCTGAGAATTTATTTTGCCAAACATTGCACCATTTGTAAGATCTCTTCAGCCCACCAGGAGTTTTAGGTCCTCTTAGGCCTATTCAGACAGCAAATTAATCTGCCTTTACAATTCATTCAGAAAACGATGAAGTGGAGCACACCGCTTAAGCGAGAGCTCCATCCCACCTATATGGAGCCAAAAATTTAGGAAAAGGCAAAACTCCACAACCATTCTAAAAACGAAGCAAGCAAGCAAAGCATATAAAGTCTGTCAAGTCAGATTTATGCAGAGAAACCAGCACTGCGTAAGATACTCTCCTTTAAAACAATAGGTAATTATTTCTTTGTCAAGACTTCTGCTTCACTTGGGTGATATATTTAAAACTGTCTCCACTTACTCTGTCCCATTCATTTGCTTTGATTTAAAAATTGCTCAGTTTATCTTCTGACATCTTTTACCCATGGCTCTATTTAATGTTATGGTCCAGTGTTAGGGTGCACACCTTCTACCATCAGCTATGGGAAGCCAGGAGGTATGGACAGCTTTCACACTTGGAGGCGTGTCTGTCTCCCTGCCCGCCCTGCCCTACATCAGGTTCCCAGATTCCAATGCACTATTACGTAATTGTTTTTCTTATTTTCTTATTTTATTATTATTGTTTTACTGGTTATAGCAACAGCTGTATTTCCAAAGTCAAGGTGAAACATATCATCAGCTCAATTGCAACTGCCCAGACAGGCCTGGTGAAAATTGATTTTATTTTGTTGTCATTAAAACCCGATAGGGGTAATCAAGTAATACGTTCACCAACCTTGTTATCACCCCTTGTAACGGCTGTTGTTGCAAACAGCTGTAAAAACCAACAAGCAGAAAAGTAGATGCCCCCGAAGCCATGGGCTGATCGCTGCAGCCCTGTAACTGCAGACCTCCAGCCAGGGACGGACAGGACATGCAAGAAGGGGTGAAACCAGGGAAAGAACATGGAGGTTTAAGCCAGAGTAATTCAGCGGCCTGGAAGGAAAATATAAAATTTTGGACTATGACGGAGAGGGAAGGGGAGAGTTGTGGTGTATTCTCATCCCCCCCATAGAGAAAAAAACCAAGTGAAGAGTAAGTGGCTCTCTGTCAATGCTGCCAATATGCTTTTTGACGAGAAAACTTGCCACCATACCTCCTGCTCAGGTAACAGGACTTCACACCAATAGTACCAATCAATACCACTCTGTATCCCATTTTGTCTCTTTGTGCTGTTCCAGACACCATCACGAGGCTACAGCCTCAGCGCACAGCCCCTGCTCGCAGTTCTTTCTGCCCTGGACTTGCTGCTCCCTCTCTGCAGACCAGCACCCAGAATCCATACTGATGTCTTTTCATCTGCCCTTGATGCCGTAAATCTTGCGCACAAACAGACCCATTTAAAGACCTGCCCTTACACCTCGAGGGTATCCAGAAGGTACTGTAAGATGATCATTTAGCTGCCCTAATATTTGTTTTTTGATTCTTCCCAGTCAATACAGGCAAGGGAGACTGTGCAGAGTGTGGGGTCAGCACTGCCTAAATCAGACACGTCTCCACTCCCACCTCTTTGGTGACAAACCTTGCCATCACCTGCCAGCACCAGAGCCAGGTGAGTCCGCAGCGCTCCTCCTGCCCTTCAAAACAAGGTGGTCTTGGTGAGCAGCTCTTGACTCGAGAGTCCACTTTTGTATTCTCTCCTTCAGAGCGTAATTTTGACATCTTTGAGGACTTCTGCTGTGCAGAGAACAGCAAGAGGTTGCATCTGCACCATGAGAAAGAACTGCCTCTACTTGCCTTTGGGATCTGACTCCCTGGTTCAGCCCCCTTGGCAGAGAAGGCAAAGCAGAGCTCACACACGGAGCGAGGAGGTCATGACAAAGAGTTCAGACACAGGAGTTAAAAAAGAAGAAAAAAAATCAAGCCTTTGTGTAAAGACATGCTGAGCCCCAATGTGGTTATGTAAAAATGTATATAAAGATCTAAAACTGTAATACAGAAACTGTGATACATATGCAAAAAGAGCTGCAGACCTGGTCAGATAGGGCTTTACTAACAGAGAAAGGATGTTGTCCTTGATCCAAAAAGCTTATTGTATTCTTTATTACTTCTTCTAGATTACTGATGCATATGCTAAATAGCCTCTGAAGCACAGCAATAGCCACTTCCAACCAAGTCAATAGGATTATTTTTTGCTTATGTTTCTTCACAGTTTTTCTGTCCTTGCCAAGGGAGGTCATGTGCGGATTTGAATTCCTCACAAAGATTTCATATGACAAAGATTTCATACTTCAAGTACAGCACTGAATGCAATGATATATTGTATTTACTGCAGGGCTTTTCCCCTGGTTTTTGGTAGTTCAAACAAAGCAATCCAGTTCTTGGAACAATTTCTAAAATATTCACTCATGATGCTCATGGTTTTTGCACCTTCTTGCAGGAGAGCAATCACCACGATTGCCAGAACTGTTCTTGCCCAAAGTCCTGCTTCTGAAGTGAATTTAAGTACACCTCAGGTATTCTTAAATGTTCAGAATAGATCTTTTTTTTTTTTACCAAATTAAGTATTTTGTGATTATTCTGTTTCTCAACTTGCCAAAAGTCAGCCATAATTTTCTGAGGTGTCAGTCATTCAGCTCTGCAGATGGACTCAACTGGTTGTTCAGGAGAAAAAATGGGGGAGGAGGTAAAAAAATGGGGGGAGGGGGGGAGGAAGGATATGTAATGTAATATTAGGTGATCAAAAACCTTCAGTCATACTGAAAAGTTATTTATACACTATATAACACAGGTTAAAGTCTTTGCTAATTACATTTCTTTCTTAGTAATTAACAGAGCTACAAATTTTATTATTATTTTCTCTGGACTCATCTGTAAAAATCCCTCTTTTCATTTTAATCCTTTCGGACAGCAGCATGAATTTTTATCATTTTTATTGCTGCACTCAGTCTTTTCTTCAAGAGTCGGAAAGGTTATTTATAAACTCTACGATATATATAACACACAAATATTTTCTCAACTGAATTTGTGTTCATAAATACTCAGTAGAAGGTCACTAGATGATAGAAGCTTGTATTTCCATATTGTAAGACAGGCAGTATGATATACGTGTCCTATTTAACACCATCTTCTAGTTAATCTTACTGGATCACATTAGCCAAAATAAATGAATCAAAAAAGTTAAGATCTATTACACTTCTCTGCAAGATATAAAAAAAATGTAATGAAATTTCTCTAAATGAAATAGAAGATCATAATGTGTTTATAGTGTGACATTTAGACACCATCAGGAAATTTCTGTGAAAACACAGCATTCAGTGAAGAACACAAATTCTGCAAGATATCAAATTGTGTTTGGAGAAAAAAATTAATTTTGCCAAAAATGCATTTATTAATCCACAAAACATAACTCCAATACTCAGACCCTTCCATTTTATAGGAATATATATCCAGAAGATACTTCTTGGTTCAATTCCACCCACATGCTGCATAAAATACTTCCTTTCACGCACTGACTGAGCAGCATCTTAAAACCAGTTACCACGTTTTCCCCTCTTTTACTTTACAGAGGATTTATCCATGTGAGCTGCCATCATTGCTCTTGGATGTCGCATGCTTCTGTTTTTCTTTGCAGGTCAAGTTCCTGTGTCACCACTACGAAGGGGACACACCACAGACTACTCACTTGGTCAAAGCGGTGTACACCGAAGACCCAGCCCTTTTAGAAAGCCAACCCGTAGGGTCCAATGAAGACAGTGATACGCTCAAACTACAGCCTCAACAAAACACTTAGGCAACCAGACAGACATACAGATATCAAATGTTTAATTTGTCAGGAAAACATAAATGATATCTAGCGGATCCATCTCGATAAGAAAACTGAAATGAAATATTATGAACTCTGAATGCAATAAGATTTTGTATAACTGAATACTTTGTTCCATCATTTTAAAAGATACCGCTGGCACCTGCCACGTTATTCAAATAAAAAGTCATATTTTTAAGCAAATAGAGAAATAATTTAGCTCTGAAAATAATAAATCACTGTATGGATACTTCTGTTTTGAAAACTGAAACATTTCTGCTATTGTGTTTGATATGTCCTTACATCAATCAAGAACTAGCAACAAAACCAAGAATCTCAATCTAAACAAAACAAAATTTGAGCATTTTTCACCCAAAGACACAAGCTGTATCCCCATGCAGCAGCAGACTCAGGCAAACCAGCATTTTGCTATGGATAGTGTTTCATTACAAAGGTTCCCCCTCACTACAGGGAGAGGGAATAAAAAGGAAAGCACAGTAAAACCATCCTGTTGTTCCCCAGAGCTCAGATTATCAACGCAGACAACTCCTCAGCTTTGCATGGTTTGGAAGGTCTTGTAAATTTACATTTTTATTAAATCAACTACAGCAGCTATTTCCTAGCTGTAATAACCACCTTTGCAACACTGTCGGACAATTTCACGCAGACATTGCAGCAGAAGGCTTTATAGGTCATGAGAAGTCCCTGAGAGGTGCAGTGGCTTCTGAGGACCACTGCTGCAGAACATTCCCCATAGAAGACGCAGCATGTTGGAAAGCAAGAATACCGGAGTGCTGAAAGTGGTAACAGGTGATGACAATAAATCTGTTACATATCTGAGGGGATACCAAAACACCATTCCTGTGGCATGGTACAAACATGGTAGCTTTGTTGCCTAGGAACAGGTTAGTAAGAAATAATCCAAGGGCTTTCTGAACAGGGGGGGGGAAAAAAGTAAATCTAAATTTATTGGCTCCAAGCAATGTTAGCCTTTTTGAATCGGCTGGTATTAAACAGTTGGTGGTAAAATCAGTCAATATTGCCACATACCGGGATGGCTTTTTGTTAAAGTGTTTTATAATGCAGCAAAGAATCACATTTTAATTGATTTTTTTAAAAAAAGTCTGATTTAGCAATATATTTTATAAAATCTATAATGTAGTGTTAAAGGAAACAGAATACATACACCTTTTCTATATGAAAATAACTCTCCAGTACACACTACCCTCTAGCATAATGAAAGGAAGAGCATTCTCTACATTATTCTCACAGCAATCCCACACCAGAGCTTTGCAAAAATGCTTTATGCCAGCCCGTACCAATTACTGGCAAAAATTAAAACTGTCCTTTGCAGTGAAACTGCGTTGATATACAGAGGTTGAAAGATGTTTCTTACTGGAGAAACTGTCCTCAAAAGACCTCTGAGATATGTAGCACAACTCTGACTTTTCATTCCTAATCTTGTTTCAGTTGCTGGCTGTTCAGCCTTTCCCAGGCTTTCCTGGCTGCAAATCTTTGTTTAAAAATAATTAGGGATTTAAGAGAATTACAAAATATGAAGATACAGCCTGTACAGCAAAAATTAGAAACGTTTAGTAGCACAAGTACAATGCAGTCTCTCAAAGGTAATTTCAAGCATAGCCACAACTAGTTGAGGTTTAATTCAGAAAGATGTCTCTTCACAAAACCAATAGTTTGGGAAACGTTTCAGATATCACTCCACTTCCAGTACGTACATGTGTCTGTACCCTTTCTTTGGCTCGGTTTACGATGACAGAAGAGAGTGCTTTCTTTCAGGAGCATTATTAATAATTTGTCCTTATATCTTCTGAACCAGCAGTTAGTAAAGAACCCATTATTTTTCAAAAGATAATGAAATAAACCACAGCCAAGGTAATATGACTGCCCTCCCAGCAGAAGCAGCAGTGAAAGGACTAGGTACCACAAACAGCACTGCACCTTCCAGAGTTCTTGTAGATCTCATGAAGAGAAACAACATTAACGACCCTGTTCAATGAGCACAACCAGCCCAGCGTGGGCTCCTGCCAGCAACATGCATATAATTACAGGCTTTGGGATTTAATGTAATCTCAAAACTAAAGGATGACTCTGTCTTACAAGTAGCTTCCACATGCTGCAGCACATGGTTAAGGACTCCTGTAATTACAATTTCTGTAAGACTTTGTACTTTGTAAAGGCCTTTTCAATTAGTCAACATGATGACCTTCCTATTGCTGCATCAGTCTTTAACCAAACACAGCTAAGCATTTCCTCAAAATTACCATACTGGAAGGGGAGACAATCTCTTACGCTTGGCAGAAACCAGCTGTTCTTACTCTCACTTAAAACCAGAAAAAGATTATGATTCCACTGAAACCAGTTGAAAAAAAAGTGGAATAACTATCCCTCTCTCTAGCTATACTGCTTTGTTTCCATATTTTTATCAACCTATTTAGCAGCCATGAAATTGGAATATCACACTAGAAAATATAATGTGTATTTGGAGGGATGAGTCCAGATTATAACATAAGGTCACCTAATCCACTACAGGAGATTTTTAGGAATTAACTCAGTATGCTTTTATGGGCAAGCCTTTATATTCAAGATACCATCAGAAAGGATGGCAATGGAAGATTATAGCTCTAGAGATGCAGCACAGAGCAGGAATGGCACAAGCAGAGTTTCAATAAGCAGTATCTCCAAGCCTTGCAAGACGAAGGGCAACGCCAATTCACTGACACAGTTGTATTCCTATCTGCGTGCAAGCTACAGAAATATGTGGTAGCAGCTGCTTTTCTAAAACAGAGTGGGTTTCCATACTGAAATTAGGTCGCATAGCGTATGCTTGCCTGCGGTATGAGCAACAGCCAGCCAACTGGCACTGACCACTGCACCTTCCCAAGCCACATGGACTGTTTCACCCCAGAAGCAGAACTGGTGTGCCTGAAAACCAGTGATAAATGGAAAATCCAGAAAAACTCATCAGATATACAGGACAAGAAGAAAAAATTATTCCAGTTTGGACAATGGGTGCCAACTCTCCTGATTACATGTTTGTTGGATAAAGCTGTTAACTTGCTAGCAGGTTCACGTTCTACTCTAATTCCCAAACTTGTGCAGTCCTGTCCCTATGCAAGCCATGCTATGTAGTGACACCAGACACACCAGGGGGTACCACCCTGGAAGCCCACAGCAGGGCTTCGGATGAAGTTTGACAATTCCCTAACAGGAGTGGTGAGATCCTAGTGCTGATGTAGGCTTGTGGGATGAATCTTGCAGTTTCCAGTTTGCTGATCACTGCAAGAAGAAATCATCACTACCTTTTGATCTGTTTGTCTGCAAGATACTTGCACACTAGGTCTGTGTGTGCAGACCTTGCAAAGGCTTGGAGGTCACACTACAGCACACAGCGTCCCAGCCTTGCCCTACACACCTTTCAGGAGTTTTTCATTTGGTAACACAAATTTTGACTCATTTGGAAACGTTGCCATCTTCTGAGGACTGAAAACCAGCCACTATTAATGAAGAAATGAAAAACACAGAGGTCTGTTACTGTAGTCTGGTTTAACAGACAGGGAACAGAAAAGATGTAGCAGAGTTGGGGTGAGGAAGGAAATCTTCCTGCCAAATAAGAGGGTCCTTCTATGCCTCCCTGGATCCCTCTGCAGCATGAACATGCTCTGCTCCCCTACTGTCACGTGGAAGCACTACTACACCTCACCAGTGCCGTTATGGCTGCGGCTGATGACATTTTACAACACTGGTGCCACGTATTCTGTGGCCTCCTGAGACCAGCAATGTGGATACCCCATAGACCGCCATGGACTCAGTTTCTCTCGCATGACAACCTATGACTCAGTGACCAAGTTATTTCCTCTCGTTTTGTGTTCTGCAGTAAGTTTGTGAGAAAAACATGACTTTAACTGGCCTCAAATTTGAGGCCACATCCACACCAGGTCTCCTCTGGCATATTCTGGAATTATACACCTCTTGGAGAAGGCACATCGCTGAAGTTTCTGCACAAATACACTGGCCCTTATAGCCTCAGGAAGAGCGTCGTATCGTTGTACATCAGTGTGTAACAGCATATGGCCAGTATCATTGACACTTCTGTACAGCCTTCAAATCCCAAGCCTTTGTTTTAGGTAATGATTTTTAAAATGGAATTAATGAATAATTAAGGCATTTTGGATGACCATTTGAACTGTAACTGTTTAAAAGGTATTTAAACCTCTGAGCAACAACCACAAATTAAAAATAAGAACTGAGACATATTGAAACTTGTGTGCTTTTCCACTGCAAACACCTACATCCCACCAGGGACTGCTGCACCACACAGTACAGTACACTTTGAATTCACTAGCCTAGCTCAAGGCTTGGAAATGAAGTGAGTTAATCTGAATTAATTCTGTGTTACTATGACCAGACCCCATTTGGCAGCTAAACAAGAGCTAGCTTGGGTATCCCCCAGTGCCGCACACTGTAAAAAAATCCTCTGCGTGTTATAAGTACTTCTGTCATGATAAGTGAAAATTCACACAACTAAGCATCCAAATGAAAGATGTAAGAATAAATAACACAGACCACACCTGCAGTACCGGCAGCGTATTCCAGGACATGACAACTCTAAAAATGACTGAGCAGATCATTCAAGGTAAGCAAACGAACAGCAACTGCAACAACAGATTTAATGCCATCATTGCTTGTGTAAATGGGGGAAGACTGAGTACAAGTACCAAAAAGATCACTACTTGCCTTGTGTAGGGAGACCTATACTAAACCCGATATTCAACTCCAATATGTATGCTGGGCTTTGCCTGGTTTGGATTTGTTTGTTTTAAAAAGGTTGGAAAATTGGACAGGGCGTTGAGAAGAGTACCAAGAGTGACTTGAGTAATAAAAATGCCTTGTGCAGTGAAAGACTCGGCAAACATAATATCATATTGGAAGAGTTTGGACTGTGACTTGATTACACAGTGCGTAAGAGCTGTCATATGAAGGATGTGTTAAGCGCTCAAGAGCTTCTCCATGTCTTGATGGGCAAGGGAGGCAATGAAAAGCTGCACAGGAAAAACAAATGGTTGGAACTCAAAGCCAGTAAAAATCAAACTAATCACCACCTTCTGATGGGAAGATCTGCTGATGAATAAAACTATCAAAATGGTTCGCTGAAAAGCCACTGCCTGCCTGCCTTTCTGGAACATGCATTTTTCCAAAACATCAGTTATGGGACTTGCTGTAATAATAAGAGGCTGGATGCTGCACACTGCTTACGTGGCGGGTAACCAAACATCCTACATGTCTCTTCTTGCTTTAGAAAGTATACAAAGCAGAAGATGAGACTGTGATGGCCTCGTGCTGTCTGTATCTATTTTAAACTTTGAATAAAAGTTTATTCTGCTTTGAATAAAAGAAATGGACACCATTAAAAAATGGACTGGAAGAGTCTTCAGGCTATTTTCATCCTTAAAATACTAATCAGGTTTGCAGAACGATGAAATCTATATAACTAAGATGTTATTAAAAGAGAGGACTAACTACAGAACAAGTTTTATCAAATCTATTATTAACACGTAAAAATTTTTTATAATCAGAACTCGTAACGTAGTAGAAAAACTTCCCCATTATGCTCCAAAACTGCTCCACATTCTCAAAGTGCCAACGCTGCAAGAGCAGGGAAACCCTTTTGTGCACCATCCTCACCCCACACATCCCTTCCCTTTTGCTGTAAAAGAAAGGACAGGATCCAAAGCAACAGATAGCAAAAATGCATGTGCAAAGTAGCATAAAGCATATTATTTCCATCAGGAAAAGAGACACCTCTAACACGTGTGACTCAAATGAAATTATCATCATGTTTGCTTTCAGGAAACAGCAAAACAAAATGAAGGAAAGGTTCTAAGCAAGGGGTTGAAGTATTTGTAATATAAGTCTCAAAAGCGAAAGGTTGATAACCTCAAGCTTGTTTTAGTGTCATTTTTCCACAGATCATTAGTGCTTTAGTGGTGTCCCGCTGCTATTCATCACACTTTTAACAGCTCCTTCTAAAATACTCTCCAAAAAAGTTTGAAGCTTGGCCAGACAACATTAACATTTAAAAGTCTGTATACATATTTATCAGGTTTGGGGTTTTTTTTTTCCCCTTCCTCTTTTTTTTTGTTTGTTTTAATCAGAGAACTCCTAAAGTCTCCTAAGGTAAACAGGACATCATATACAATAACGATCAATAACAAACTGGGACCATGGAAGTACAGAGGCAAAACAATGTATTCAAGGAAAGCCTAACAGAAAACTAAAGTATGCCAGGCAGTAAAACAAATGTTCATCACAAAAAATTGAAAGGATAACTGGGAAAAAACTCCAAAGCACTAGATATCTTCCTATAAAGGACAAATTCTTCATGTATTATTATAAACTTATCACCTGTAAACTATCAATTAGTAGTAACAAATCATTGTTTTAATTATTTTTCTAATACTCCAACATGCTTACACAAAAACCATCTCACACATTTCTTTTACACTGTCAGGTATGAATTAATAGCTTATCAACAGACATCAAACTTCAAGTTCCGTATTACATTTCCACTAACCAACTAGCAATTTTGCCTGAAACCCACATATATTTTTTAAAAGCACAAACAACCCCACCTTGAATTCCTGGTGAGTTCAAAGCTCTCAGGCTGGCTTTAGGGGCTTGAGAAGAGTTACAGCCCAGGCCGGTCTGAAGCCCCCGCCAGCCGCCGGGGCTCAGAGGGCAGACAGATGGGCTGCACCAGCCGCAGCTCACCTCCGCCACCCCAGCGCTGCTCTGCAAGCTGCCACTTCGCTCCAACTTGTCACACAGCCAAAAAATCTTTTTGAATAGGTTTCACATGATTCAATTAATCTCAGTGAAAAAAACCATAACAACTCATCCAAATCTTTCTCCTTATTCTTCAACACTTTTCTGCAACTATTGTAACCTTTCAAAATTTCCCTTAAAACTTGTCTCCTCTCTGCATAATTATCTGGGCTCTTCTAATAATTATCCATTGGATACAAATATGCTACATACATAATTTTTTATCTTTTCTCATAACCCAGGCCTGAAATCCATCTGCTGCTCTTTAGCGAACCCTGTCTGTTTGCTCCTATGTTTCAATATGGGAAGCGGCTGTAATTTAATTTAATAGTCCTGGTGCAGTCCAACAGACATTTAAGTAGGGGCAGTTACTTTCCTGTGCCTGTGACATGCCCTTTCTTAGTACAGCATTATTAACTCCTTTTTGCAAGTATTACTGCTATTAGTGTATAGCAAACCTAACTGCCATTTGTCCACATGTGCTGGTCCCCTCTGCAACACTGCTTTCTATTCACAGTATATCATCATAGCTTGGATTATTTCCCCATAGATGCATTAACTTGCCAAGTCATATGATATTCTTCTGCATATTACACATTTCTAGTTGTTTTAAAGACTAGATGAACACATCTCCACTCTTTACTATGTACGTCTCCTGATCTAATTTCATCTGCTAATTCTAACAACAGCTAACAAGGTTGTTAAGTCACGACTGTCTTTGTTATCCTTGAGTCAACTCCTGGGGGTGTTTCTCAACGACTCATTTTGAGGTATTTTCCCTTGCTAGATTATAAGTGTTTAAAATTCACCAAATGCTTCAAAAGACCCACAAATACCCTGAAGTACTGCATCAAGTACTAGTAATCCTTCCATTAACTTTGTATTATATTCCAAACTGTGACAGAGTTTATTATTTACAAATCTATACTGCTCATTAACTACAGTCATGTTATCTTCAAAACCTGAAATCTCTCTCCCTCTTTAATGTTTATTCAATATTTATTTCATTACTGAAATTTTACAGAAACCAGTTCTAAATTAAAAAGACGACCACAGCCAAAGGTACTTCTCTTTTTTTTTTTTCCCTAAGTGCACATATTAATGTATTCCATGGCACGTCACTAGCTTCTGTTCAAACGTAAGGTCAAACTCTACCTGGACGAGCACAAACAGGCTGCATCTGTAGACACCAGAGATCAGTGTGCTCACAGCCAGAGACAGCAAGTTGGCAATGCTGTACACTTGAATTTCTTTGTATTTGTTCATGTGTCACAGGCTTTATGAAAACCTGCTCACACAGCAACTGCTGTAAAGCACTTACCTCCCTCGCCCCCCCCAAGCATACATGTAGGTTTGCATCACACCAGCTGCTGCACTTCAGCAATGAAAATAAACTTAGTACCACAAAGAGGCTGTGTACAGATTTGTCTCTATGAACTTACTTGGAAAGAGCTATGTAAACTTAATTGATCAAAAGGGAGTCACAAAGGGATGAAATATTTTGCACAGGCATATGCTAATGGTACTGCACCAACCTCCAAGACCGGCTGCCTTACCGGAAAGGTCCATAAAACTGTTGAGGTGATGGAAATGCTCCCAAGCTGCCGCTTGGAATGAGGAAACGGAATGGTAACTCTGCCATTTATTTATTTATTTTCTAAATAAGGCAAGGAGAAAGGGGCCTGGGCGTTTTAACAGGAAATTAGAAAGCTAGCTGATATAAATTCACCACCTATCAAAGCTTTAACAGCCCAAGTTCCCCTCCCCCGGCTCCCCATTCCCGATCTCTCGGCTGCATCCGAATGCTCACAGTGCTGCTAATGGATAAAAATGGAAACAAATGTATGCAACAAATCACAGCAGGCTCCTGTGCCAGCTTCCCCCTTCTGATTCATCAGACCCGGATCTTCATACTGCTACTACGAATTAAAATCAATGTTGTGCCTCTTCATTATTGTCATTATTTCTCTTTCACTTCAGAAGTTTCCTTTCCTTCAGACTGCTGCCTGACCAGCTTGTCAGGACATATTTAAATCAATATTTTGTGAGCACGTGTGTGTGTGCCGTGCATCTGGATGCCACCTCATTACCATCTGAATTCCTATCATTTCTGCTGGGGCACAAAAATGTAGGGGTAAAAATCATGTCAAATGACAGAAGATTACAGCCATCTATCTCCATCATTTAAAAATCTGAAGTAACTGCAGATTTTGCCATCAGCTCATTTCATACCTGATAAGAAAACCTAAATAAAGATTGAATGCAGCACTTTCCATGAGGCATGAAAACGCAATGCAGCTCAAGCAGAAGGCATTAAAGATTCATCCTCTACTTGGACAGAACTGAGGCTTCAAGCTGCTTATGTCAACATTGCCTACCGCACCTGAGGCTCACCTTCCAGATCATCAAGGAAAACCCCTAATGTTGCAGGCTGTTAATAGGGGATTCAGACATTTTGAGTCGGGTGAGTGGTAAAGTTACTCTTTGGGAGAAAGAAGCCCTACCTAGAGCAAATGCGACCAAAGACAGCCCATGTTACAGAGCAACAGCTATTGCTGGACGAGCTCCAGGTCAGAGAAGCTCTGCTGGTACCCAGTCCGGGAACAGGGATGCTGGCTTCTGCAGTACTGCCAAATGCCCACTGGAGGAAATGGCTGAGGCTGCAGGAAGTTAAGATGCACAATCCTAGTACAGTACAAAGAAACAGAGTGTTAAAAAAAAAACAACAAACAACAAACCACACACAAAAAAACCCCCACAAACCAAACAAAAAACCAAACCCAAACAAAACCTGCTTGCTTTCATTTGGATACGAAAAGCTGCCAAAAAAAGGAAGCATCTTCCTTAAGTTGGTCCCACTGCACTCCCTCCCATAACAACATGGTCGTGTCTTTATTTTTTTTATTAGAAGCACAGTATTCTCCTGAAAGAGGCGTTTCCTTTACGCCAATTCATGTCTTACTGACATGAAGATACAGCTACTTATGTCATTTGGACATTAGGCTTCAGTGAGGATGCCAAATTTTCTCCAAAATAAGTAAAAAACACCCAACCCCTCTAAAAATAATAATCCACATTTACACACCTACGCGCCCACAGAGGCAGTATATTTTCCACTACTGAAAAGGCACTACTGAAATAAGCATGTAAGCCTGTTGATCTATGAAAAGGTGATGACCAAGGACTCTCCACTTGAGGGGTCTCTGAGTGGTGCAAGTGTAACAGCCTTTTGCTGGGTGCGCGGTGCTGCACTTCCCACTGGCCTCTGCCTGGGCACTTTCAATTGACAGATTTGGGACGTGCCTGCCCCTGAGGCGTAGACAAATCTTTTCCCTGCCTTTTACACAAAGGTCAGGCAGATATTAGAAGGACTACTTGGAACGCTGGAAATACTGAAGCTACTATTTCAAGATCCTATCACCAAAAGGTAGAGAGAAAAACTCAGCAATTTTCACAAATTTTGAAGTACTTAGTTTGTATTCATTTTTTTTTGTTATTTCCTAGTCAGTTTTCACTTGCTTTGATAAACACATGTATAAACCTCAACTGCAAAATACAAAAACCCTTTAAATAAAGCATCTGAGTTCCCTATCAATGCTGTACCTTTTTAAATTTTTTTAAATAAAGCTGGGATACAAACCCTATATTGACAGTATCCCTTTAAGATCTGAGCAGAGGTAAACTCAAGTTCCTCTTGCCACTTGCTCTCATAGGAACTATTGGCCCTACTATTTGACATAACATCTGGAAGCCTGTATGAATAAACATATTCACTGATATTTTCCCTTAAAGGGTTGAGTTTATGACCAAAGCTGTAATGCAATAGGCTCCAGAGCTGAGATTATCAGAAGCACAAGAGACATCTCATCCAAAATTTGTAGTTCTGGATCTGGTCCTCGGCTGGATCCAGAGACCAAAGGCCCTTGGCTCTCACCATTAGCTCTTTAAGCCAAAAAGGAGCTAGAGGAAGGGTAGGTCCACACTGATACGACTGCATGGAGCCTGGAGTTCAACCCCACGGACAGCTGCAAACCAAAAGAAGACTACACACTTCGAGCAGAAACAAAGACAGAAGATAAAACAGCAGAGAGGACTATAAAGGTTCGTTTTCTCATCAGAGTCATTAATATTCAGTTTATTCCACATGAAACATTTGTTTCAAGGGACTGAATAGCTCAGAAGATTGACTTTGATTTTGGGAGGCTTTCATTCGTAAGCTGTCAGTTCGGATCTAGCTGAGAGAAGTACTGATGGATGGTTTCTAATACCTAAGAGTTGCTTAGTGGCGTGTGACAAATGACAACGCAGTTGCAGAGTGAGTTATATAGTGAGTCAGCAGTCCTTTCCCAGAAGGGTCAATACTAATTAAGAGGCAACTCGACACCCTTTGTGTAAGGCTGCTTGGAAACTTATGCCCAGATACCAGAAACAAATCACAACTGAACTAAATACCTTAAGCTTCAGCATATAAATAACAGCCCTACAGTCATATCATAGTGCATCCTTCAATACCCCGTTATGTTTTTACCGGAAGAGTACATCTAGTATAGTTATATGATGCCTGACTAACAGAAAGCCACTTTTTGTTCACTCAAAAAAATACAGTCAGCGTTGAAATGGTCTCCTTTTATTTAAAATAGTGGGTTTGGTGGATGGGCTCCTTTTTAAGTCCATCATCCCAATCCAATAAAACGCAGTCATACGCTAAGCAGGTCAAAGGACAAGGTCCCATAGGAAAGCATGGAGCTACGCCTGGTACGTAGCTCACCTCCTGCTGGCTCCCCAGACAAGACGGTTCAGGCTGGGAGCAAGCCCTGTCTTTGCCTCTGGAAGAAAACCCTGCCATTAGCAATGGATTTGAATGATGGTTCCTATCACATCCCTTCCTCTCGATTTAACGTTACGCTGAGACCAAGCAGCTCATTTCAGTCACATTCAACAAACAGACGGAGACTGCCGGAAAAGACAAAGGGTTTTTTCTTTGCCTTTTCTTTCTGAGTTGCACTGGTCACATGGTGAGTGACGAGTAGGAATGACAGATGCCCACAACTCACCCTAAGCCTCTCGCAGAGAATTTTCTCTTTTTCTTAATCCATGCCAGCTCTGCCCCAGCCACAGTGTATTTGCCTGAAGTGCTTCAAACACTGCAAAATCCTGCCTTGGAGCCACCGCTTTCTGATCCTTATTTATTACCGAATGCAAAAGTCCTGTGAAAGGACTCATGTAAAACTTGCACTGTGCATTTACCAGAACAAAGAAAATTGCATTTCAGGGATGGGACATATCTAATTGCAAGGAAATGAGTTACAGCAAAATGGCAGTAGGAACTAGTGTAATTACAGACAGCCTCAATTAGAAGTTACAATAACAGTGGAAGGAAAGATACAATATGATGCACCTTAATAGTCTGCTTAAAATCTCAGCACAGAGCAGAGTTAGACACAGGAAGTCATCTTCTGAAAAAGCTAATGAATCATTTAGTTAACAAGGAAAGGTCACGCCTTTGATCAATGGGATCTAAGAATGAGAATTAAGCAGAAGACCCAGATCATACCCACTTCAAAAAGGCTATTGTGTTTTAGAAAATGGTTCTATTTTGGGGTTGATTTTTATTTGAGATACTATGGAAAGGTGTTTGGGGTTTGTTTGTTTGCTTTCATTTTTATAACCAGTGTTCTTTTTGTTCCATTCTTTGCATAATATTTAAAACCTCTCCCTGGCATGGGTGACAAATTCTACAATTCCATCTTCCCCTTCTTTTTCAAGCTGCTTAGGAACCACGTGGTGTTTCATTCAGGAGTTGGAAGAACATGCGAGTTAAGTCAATAATGGACCAGCTTAAATAAATTTTTAAAAAAAATTTTTTTAAACCAAAACGAACAGTCACAAAACAGTAAGAAACCCAGTATGACCCAATAAGAAACTCCAAAACACAGCTATGGAGAATTAGCTCTTGTGAATTTTACTATACCAAAAAATGTCTCCCACTACTTTTTAAACTTGGCCACGAATAAAGTTTTTTCTAAAACTCAAAGCATACTTTTTTTTGGTCTTTTATACCATGTCTCTATTGGAGAGCTGTAACAGTTCACATCTCAGGAGAAGAAGCAATTCAGTGGATTGTTAAATTTGTCACCATATAAATCCTCTTCACAGCATTTTTTCCAAGTTGATTTTCAAGGTTAAGAGCTGTTTCCCATACTCCTCTGCTACGTTAGATTATTAAACAAGTGTGATAAAAGAAGGCTTCTGTTTTGTAAGAGATTAAAAGTAAGTTTCCATTCATACCTTCAGCTGTCAATATGCTGCAGTATATATACTCAACATAAGAGCATCAGTGAGCTTGCTGCAACAAAAATCCCTGACAATGCAGAAGCTTCCTTCACTCCACGCAGGTGCAAGAAACAAGCTTTCAGGGAAGGCAGCTGTATTTTATTTCATGCATCACAAACAACTTTGGGGCAACATCTACTCATTTTATGTTTAATCAGGTTCTTACAGTCCTCTTCTCTCAGCATCATTTGGACATTGCTCAAATGAAGCTTTCCTCCTCCACCACCAAGTCTCTCTCTCCTCCTCACTTTCAGTTTTTGAAGGAGCACTGGGGGTAAATGCACCCGAAGGCTTCTGTGCCACGTGTTTGTTGGGAAGGCAAGACTGAAAACCCAAGATTGCTCCATGCTTGAAAAAGGAAATGTTCAATCCTGGAAAGTTTTTCCACTTGTGAAGAGCAAGAGATGCTCAGTCTAGGCTTTAGGAACAAGCAAGACATGACACAACCTCCCTCATCCCAGAATCTAGTCTTCTGCTTTGGCCAATGCACCTCCTAATGCACTCAACAACCCCCATCTTAAACCTGCCCTTCCCTTAGACAGCTCGCAGTCCAGGAGGCACAAAGATGGCATCGATGGGTGCAGCAGCTCTTCCTCTGTCAGGGGATGCCCTCCTGTAACCAGCCCTTTGTAGCTGCTTCCAGGAATGTATCTGCTCCCACACACATGCCCTAAGCTCTCTTTCAAGTCCTAAATAGCATGAAAAACCCGCCAGAGACCCAGCTTTCCTCCTTGCCTTTCCCTCCTACCAGAGCTTCAGAGCCAGGGGAACAGAGCTGCCTCCAGCCCTCTGCCACCGAAGCAATAGTAGCTGCAGGAGAACAAGGATCCTGCCACTGCGACTGGCTGCCTCACTGCCACCCCCTCCATCTTCCCACCAAAGTCCCTAGGGTGGATTAGCAAGAGCTGGCCACCCTGTGCCATGCTCTACCCCTGCAGCCCTCCGGTCTCCCAGCCAAAACTCCGGATCCTCCTTCATGCCTCAGCACGTGCTTCTCCGCTGCTCCACGGACCATCAAACGCAGCGGTGACGGCAAGAACAAGCCTTTGCCCATAAATGTCATAACCTGTTGTTCTGCCTTACCTAGTGCAGCACTGAGAGGTCCTTTTAAGTGGCAGGACTACAAGCATTTAGGACTTGTAAAACAATAATTAATAATGGCTGCCTGATAAGTCCACAAAGACTACCAGTGAAAAGAAAATTGGTACAAAAGTATAAAAGGCAATTTTAATGACTAGGAGTTTGGCATCGAGGCTTGCTGGGACAATGTTCTTTTAAAGACCAGGGCTGGTCTTCTTCTTTTTAATAGGAGTATTTTGCATGGTTTAAAAAAGGTTTTCTGTGAACAGATTTGAGTAACAGAAAGACCTTATTTTGCTAAATCCTTAGGTACTCCCAAAATTACAGCAAAACAGGGAAAACAGTCATCTTGCCTGACCTATCTGCAACACCGTAATCATTATTCAAATCCTCTCACGCTTTTATTTAAAAGTGAAACATGATAATGCTGATGTATTTATTAATTTTTTTTATCCATAACTAAATCCCGATCAGAATTTTCTCAGCAGAAAATACATTTTTGCAGCATACATTAAAGATGAGTATGCATGCACACATAGCAGGGTACCTACATCTCTGGAGTCATACACAAGCACAGGCACTCCCTGTGCATGGATGAGAAGTCCCAGAGCAGTGTCCATCAACTCCCTCTACTGGCAAGAGCTGCCTCTTTCCTCTTACAAAAAAAAAAAAAAAAAAAATTTTTACTTTGAAAAGCCTAATGGCTTATGGTTGGGGAAGACATAAAAGCAGTAAATTACTCCAGAAGGCAATCCAGAACATGAACACCACAGCACATAGTACTTGTGACCGCCTGCTTTACTGTGTACGTTTGCCACCAAGATAACTTATAATCTAAGCAGCTTCCTAGCAAATTCCAGATAAGCCTAGAAAAAGAATCCAGCATTCATTTTAATTGTCGTTTGCACAGGAATGTTCATCGAAATGAAACTGCGCTCTATTTGCTCTTTGTTGCATACAAACTTTCACGTTTTCTTATTAAAGCCAGCCTTAAAATAAAATATGTAAGATTCATGAAACAGTACATTGCATTTCATTTAAAATATTTATGGAATTCTCTAAAAAAGAAAATCACTACTTGTGCTTTACTCTGAAACTTAAAAGGCAAGAGGCTGGATATGCATGAGTGAGCCTGAAGGGCTGCAAAGCCACCCTAGCCCCACCATCTGCCTGCCTTTGCTCTCCCTTGGATATAACGGACCAGCTGAAACCAGCCAAGAGAGGTCACCAGTCTGCTACATTTTTGGCTAGATGTATTAGAGACAGGCCCATTACTTACTCTGTCTTCATTATTTAACAGACTAAAGTCTTATGACCTGCCTCTCATTTCAAACCTGTGAATTGTTGATCTACTGGATTTTTTTGTGGCTGACATCACAACATTTTACGGAAATGTTTTTATTACTCTAAAGTAACACTCACACTATTTCCATAAACTTGAGCATCCAACAAAGCCCCTGTTATAGATAAATTTAGAAAAGTTTGGACAGGGAAGTTGAACGAGCATACTAATGCATAAAAGCCTCTTTTAACGTTTCCCATCCCCTCGTGTCCCCTGCGCTCAGCCGCTAGCGCCACAAGGCACAGCATGCAGGAGGGAGGAGACCTGCTTGCTGAGGTGCCCTGCCAGGGTCTCCAGAGACACAACCGCATCCTGTTGTGCCAACAGCACTACAGGGAAAGCAGTACAAAACAGCAGCCAGAAACCAGAAACGACAGGGACCCTGCACGAGACATCGCTACAAGCTACTGCCGTTTGAGGAGGAGCCCCACAGCCCCCTTATCACTCCCACACAGTACCCACTTGCTTCAAGACAAATGCATGAAAGAAAGAGGACCCCGTAAGTTTCTTGAGCAAAAATAATTAAACTTCCACAGTCAAAAGAGTGAAGCCTTTCTATACTTAAAGCAAGGTGAGTGTCAGCCAAATAAGCTGTTTGTGCACGCGTGGGAATGTAAGAGCGATGCTTTCTCGTGGAAAGTTGCTTCCACAAGCATGACCGTTAAAACAGATTTCCAAAGACTCTTTGTCATGGGGGTCAAGACTTGGAACAATTCACCAGCTGAAGGCATTATGAAGTATGTCAAACTGTGGCCAAGAAGGCCAACAGCATCCTGGGATGCATTAAAAGGAGTGTGGCCAGCAGGTGGAGGGAGGTTATCCTCCCACTCTACTCAGCCCTAGTGAGGCCACATTTGGAGTGCTGTGTCCAGTTTTGGGTCCCCTGGTTTAAAAAGGACAGGGAACTGCTTGAACAAGTCCAGCGGAGAGCTATCAAAATGATCAGGGGACTGGAGCGTCTCCCTTATGAGGAAAGGCTGAGAGACTTGGGTTTGTTCAGCCTGGAGAAG
Organism: Phalacrocorax aristotelis; assembly: GCF_949628215.1. Lineage (NCBI taxonomy): Eukaryota > Metazoa > Chordata > Aves > Suliformes > Phalacrocoracidae > Phalacrocorax > Phalacrocorax aristotelis. Next base: position 180,329,678 of record NC_134276.1, on the reverse strand, counting down.
AGAAGACTATGGGGGAATCTCACCAATACCTATAAATATCTAAAGGGTGGGTGTCAGGATGATGGGACTAGGCTCTTTCCATTAGTGCCCAGTGACAGGACAAGGGCAATGGGTGCAAGTTAGAACACAGGAAGTTCTACCTCAGTATGAGAAAAAACATCTTTACTGTGAGGGTGCCAGAGCAGTGGAACAGGCTGCCCAGGGAGGTTGTGGAGTCTCCTTCCCTGGAGACATTCAAAACCCACCTGGACGCGTTCCTGTGCCCCCTGCTCTGGGTGTCCCTGCTCAAGCAGGGGAGTTGGACAAGATGATCTCCAGAGATCCCTTCCAACCCCTACTGTTCTGTGATCTGTGCAACAGAACAACATCTTGTTTCGTCCCAACAGGTTGTGTGTGTTCGCTTGACCGTACACGGATGGCCAACAACCATGTCTGGAAACTGCCAACACCTTCAGCAACCTTGGATCACGACCAGACTACCACATCTAGAAGTATACACCTCACTATTACAGACAAACCTCTGCAAGACAGACACTGACCTGGGACCACAACTACGACTACAAAGCTACGCGTGCACTGCTATGCTGCTGCAACAACCCTGCACTCCAAAAGGCTTTTCTTCAAAGTTAAGAAAAAAATTAGAGCGCTCCTTTTCCCTTCTTCATGACCACTCTGGACTTGCAAGATACCCTAAGTAGAATGTCTAGGTCTCCACAAACTTCTTTTGGGTTTTGAGAATGTAGTGGGATATTTCATTTTTGGAGGGAGGATGGAAAATTACCTTTTAAGTAAAAACAGACTCTGTGTAATCATAGGAGTCCAGGAGCTGGACCCGTTTAACAGAGTTCTACAAGCCTCTACATATTAGAAGATAAATTTTGAGGTAGCAACAGAGCTACCTAGGAACATAGGCCATTAAGATGATAAAGAAGCAGAAATTTTACAGTTATTTTCAGTAAACTGTTTTACAACTCTCAGTGTTTCCCAAAATATCCTTCTGAAAAAAAAATATTTTGTATGCTGAAGTAATTATAGAACCATAGAATCATCAAGGTTGGAAGAGACCTCTAGGATCATCAAGTCCAACCGTCAACCCAACACCACCGTGCCTCCTAAACCATGCCCTGAAGTGCCACGTCTACACGTTTTTTAAACACCTCCAGGGATGGTAGTTTCACATTGTATAAACAATGTCCCTCACACCTAAACACACAAACATTCATTTGTACACTTGGTGGTCTGCACACAGTAAAAATGGTATCCAGAGCCTGACACTACAACCACCATTCTAATAATCATAAAAATATGAAATAACTTGGGTTTTTTTGCTTGATTACTACTTTAGTTCCAGAAAAATACACTTAATTTTTTATTGAAACTCTCTGAACATCTCATGCTTCTTCAAAAAGGCCTTTATCCTAAAAATCAGAAAATAACTGGATTTTATACAACTCTTGTTATCCCAGAAGGCTTTATGTACAGAAGAAAAAGCAGAAGTGCTGACATGCTGATTATTTAGGCAAACATGGCACACACTGCATGATCGATAATGGCTTCTACAGGCACAAATCTGATTATCAAGAGTAAGGGAATATTTGCTACAATGCTGAGATTATTTTCAAATTACTTTCAGAAAGTACAAAGGGCTTTTGAATTTCTACACAGAGAGATGCTACAGGTGGGTAAGGGGTGCTCTCATTTCTCATAACCAAAAGATGGTTCTCCTCACAGAAAGCACAGCTGTAATATTTCCTTACAGCCTCAGCACTACAGTAACAATCCAAATAATCTTAAAAGCAGGGATTTTAAAACCAGTTGCAAAGAAACTTTTATAATGGGAGGGGATTCCTAAGATACACAAAGGTAACTGCATGCAAGTTTTGCACCGATACAGTTTAAAAGCTGAAGACAGCAGCAAAATACATTTCTTAACTTCTGTAGGCAGAGGGCAGCATGCTCCAGCCATCAGCACTGTCTCAGTGCTGCCTGCAGTTTTAATTAACATCCCACTCTCACAAAGAGAGCAACATCTTAGTTTAATGGTGACTCCGAAACCTGAGGATACTTAGTCATTTAAAAAGGAAGCTGACTACATACATCTTTATGATTTTTAAAATGTGCTTTTTATTACAGATGGCATCTCCGTGTAGCATAAAAGAAATTAGGTTGCGGTCCTAGGAAATGTTAATTTTCTCAAGTCAATAAAAACTGTGCACCAAAATGTCACTGCAGCTTTGCAGAACGAACACGTAGGAACAATGAAAACCGAAGTGTGGGGAAAACAGAACATGCATTATAAATGACTACTTGTCTTGTCAAGCTCAGCCATCTTTTAAACCTAAGAAATATATTGCCAAAATGATTCAGATTTGTGGAACTGAACAAATTTGAAGAATTTAATCTTAAGCAGATCATTTTTTTAATTGACTCTTTAAGGCTGTCTGCAAGAGTTTGACATTTACATATAATGATAATGCATATTAGGTGGTAATTACCATGGACTTTTCTTTAATTATAACTGATAACAAAAATAAATCCTATGTTCCTAATTGAAGAATGTAATTAAGTCTGAGTAGTTTAGGGGGAAAGACATGAGATGCAAACATTGATTTTAAAATCAGGAGAATGGCACGCTATACCAAACTCTTTCTACTCGTGCCAGAGTGTAAGAAATCCATCCTCTCTAATGAAAATGAAATTATTAGCCCTGCTTTGCCCTTTTTACTAACCATACAAAATTATTTCTCACATAGGCTTATCCATAGTCATGTTTGCTCATGTAGAAGAAAACCACTTTTTTCTTTTGACACATCAGCACTGTGAAACCTCTGTAGACTCTGTGGCCATCCCCAAGCAAAAGGGGGATTTCCAGTCAATAGGAAAGGCAACACTGGGACTGCAAACAGGGGAGGGAGACTGAAGGTGGAAACGAGATCATCTGAGACGCATGAAACATCCCTAATTTAAGTTTAGCTCAAGGAAGTAAGTAAGTAAAACTTTAACTTAAAAAAAACTTAAGTAAGTAAAAACTACTATAGGTTATACTATTAGATGTCAGTTATTTAAAAATACACAGGGCGAAAGCTGTCACCTTTCACAGGTATGCAAGGACTAGCCCTGAAAGCAACACCAATAGACTACAACCGAGAGTCAAAGTCCAAGAGTAAATTTAAGAGACATTGACACGAAATGTTGGATTGACAACACACCCCACAAACACCTCAACGCAATTCCTGGGATGTAACCAACTCGGCCACAAGGACTTGAAAGAAGTTCAGTTATCTTTTCAATTAGCCAGTTAGCCAGCAAGAAGCTCTTGCACTGAAAAAAAGAAAAAAAAAGAAAAAAAAAAAGAAAAAGAAGTTGTACAAGGGCAGTAGGGAGCGAACTTTCAACATTTCAGGCCATGCCGTTCCCCGTGGGACTGACTAATGCTGACAGTCCATCAGCTTGACCTTCCCTGCATAAGTACTCCATAGAAATTGGAGTTTCAAAGTTCAAGCTTTACATTTCGTATTGGCTGGTACTGGAACAGCCCCAGCAGGAAAAGTTCACCATGTCCGCCAAGACTCTGCTCAGCTGAGCTCACGGCTGTCGCCTCTCCCAGGGGACATGGAGAAAGCCAAAGGTGATCACACCAAAGGCACTCACCTTCAAAGCATACTAATACGTCCTCTGGAGAGGCAGAGAGCAGCAGACTGGCTGCCTGGTAGAAGGCAGAAGAAGGGAATTTCTCAGGGAAGAATTTGCACTCGAGTCTCACTTTTGAGATTAAAAGACATCAGTCCTAGAGCAGCAAGACCTTCAGCAGAGCCTCTGCCTCCTTTGCTCCTCTGCATCAACAAATCATCAGAAATTCTGTAACAAAGTATCCACTCAGTACAGTAGACGGCTCTCATCTATGACATCTTTGGTTCAGCTATGCATGTGCTATGATGCTGAGGGACAGATCTTTCTCAGTTAAATACTTGGGATAAAGACTTAGATTCAAGCAAACAGTTCATATAAAAATGGAACTGCAATATTTTACAAGATAATCTGGAGAAATCTGATCTATGAGTGAAAAAGAAATATCTGTGCAATACCACAATTTTAATTTTTTTAAGACACCTGCATTGCCCTTAGCTATAATAAACTACATGGGTAAACAGTCAGCATCTCAAGGGCAGCTTAATCAGCAGAACGTATTTGTCAAATGATATTTAATACAAGCTTGTATCCAGAAATGGACTACAAAATGACACTGCAGGGAACCTGTGTTTATTGTTTCTCCATTTCTGTCTCAAATATGATAATTTTCCTTTGTTTCCTAGGGGCAGGCATCAGGCTTTTCCCCTTCCCTCCTGTCCCATGCAGTTTGTAGCAAGACTGCAGAGCGTGTGAAGTGACACTCAACCCCTCTACAGTTGGAGGGCTTGCACAGTTCTCCCTGGCTAGGATGGAGTGAAAAACACCGTTACACGTAGCTGTAGAAAGCATCAGTCCGTGTTATACTGGTTTATTAATGTTTGCAGAAAGTGCACTTCAAAAGAAGGCCGTATCTCTGGGTGAAAACAAGGGAACTATACAGCCTAGCAGGCAGACCTGCTGCTTAAGGAATCTCATTTGTTGCTTTCACTTTCTGCATGGCAAAAAGCCACCTGCATGAAAAGGCCAAGAAAGTACCTCCTTGAAACACATCCTTTGATCGAGTCTCTCCCTCCTCGCTAACTCTGCCTAGCTCCTGAAATGAGCTGCCATCAGTACCAGGAAAGCAACACCAAAAAAGTTTCCCCCACAGACCACAAGTGCTCCCGTGGGACCTCGCTCACATCGTTAAGTCATGCAACAACACAGACTACAACTGCAGCCTGCAACCAGCCCAGAGATTTAAAAAAAAAAAAGCTGTGTGCTATTAAAGGGGCTGCTTAGAGCAAACTACAAAAAAAGTCTCCCTCATGGTTTTTCCTCACCTCTCATGCATGCTGCACACAGTAAGAGAGAGCTCTCTGCTTCCACGCATCCCAGCATCAGAAGATTTCTTACTGCTGTATGATTCCATGTGCATCAGCAGCACGAAGAGCTTTTTAAACTAAACCCCAATGCTCTGGCAGGTGAAAGGGATAATAGTTTTTTGGAAAGCACAATTGCAGTGACTTCAGTCACACCTGGTTCAGAAATTGTTCTTTAGTCCAGCAAACAGATATTTAAAATACTCACCCTTATGCTCTGTTGCTGAACACAGGTGTTACTATAGTTTGCAACTGGTTCACAGTCATCTAAGGACTATAAAACGTACCACAGGTATTTTATATATAGCAAGGCATTGTGTGGAACAGAATGAGAAATTCTGCAAAGGGGTAAGTACTGACAGAGTACATATTACATGGAAATCTGAGGGAAAACCTGCTCAGATATTATGTGGTAACATAAATTCTCATTCTGTCTTTTTAAATCATTAGTCACTCCAGTTCTTCTTGCTAGATGCATTTATAGCTTTTTTTCCCCTATATGTTCTTCACTTTATTAATAAACTACTGCAATGAATTATAATGCCATACAGAAGTTTCAACCTCTGATAAGCCATCATTCTAGTTTCAGAAGGATCGATCTTCCGAGACACAAGACCCAACAGAATTGAAAACCCCAGGAAGCTGCATAATCTATAGCCAACTAATATCACCAAAGACTCCACAATTATCAGATGACAGTTTTACACACATCTTGTAGCAAAATTGAGGCGCACAAAGCTGCTGTGCTTGCCATGCTGCTCTGCAAGGCAGGGACTTGCACACAGGATCAAAAGCACACGTCAGCTGAATAGTTTCCACCGGGCACCATCAGACCCTGCAGCAATAGAGATGATCTGACGGGCTGACCAGCAGTAAAGCTGGCGGTTTGCTGACCTCACCTTCGCAGCAATGGCCCATTGCTCTGGCTGATGATGTCCAAGTCTTCCAGAGCAAACCAAAGACTGAAGAGAAGCAATGCTGTTGTCCAAGAAAGTGCATTGGGGCAATCCAAGCACATCCCTGCTGTACCACTACTCACTGACCAACTTATTCTAAAGAACATGAACAAGATGGCAACTTTGGGGAATCTGAGTTGGAATTTTTCCTATGAGAAGGGGGGAAAAATACCATAAGAGGGTTTGGAAAGAAGTAGGTGGTCTGAAGGGAGTATGACTGGCAAGGCAAAGGCTGGGAGTCGCTCCTCTACACGAAGTGGAAAAGGCAGCACAGCATCAACTTGTGGGAGAGCCTGGAAGGCAAACTCTCTCTGACATTGTAATTAGGGGTTGTTTAAATAACAAGGTTATGTGCAGTGCTATTAATTCCAGTGGGGGAAAAGTAGTAGGAGTAGCAGGGTTGAATTAAGAATTTAAATTCCCTTACTAAGAAAACAGTCAAACCCCAAAGCTCTTCAAAGTTTTTCCATTAATTGTACAGCTCTGAAGTATTTTTTGTTTTGCTCAGCTTCGGAGTCTGTAATTTCAAATGGTGCTAATTCTGCTTCTCCTTGGATCGAGTCCAGTGGGTCTGGAAATACTGTATTATTTGACTGGAGTAGTGGAATGTTTGGGGAACTAATGAGTCCAGAAAAAGAGAGAATTCCTAAATTCAAGTTAAACAAAAAAAGAAAAGTAATTCCTTCAGCCCTGTCTCACATTATGTTTTCTAAAACAATCCTCCTTCCTGCTCCTGTATGCAGTTTGCCAACCTCTTTCCTAGTGTGGTACCCAAATACCAGAGACAGCATCCACAATAGCTTCACCTGGGGCATACAGTCTTTATAAAACTCAGCAAGACTTGCACTCTTTGCAATGGCATCACACCACCAAGCTGCTTAATTTGTCATCCACTAAAAACGAACACTGATTCTGCTCTGCAGCACAGCTGCTTGGCTTATTATTTCCTGTTTTACATTTGTACATTTTATTTTTCCTTCCCAGCTGTGGCTTCCACTGAATACTTTCTTACTCATTTCAGACCCTTATCCTAATTTATCCAGAACATTTAAGTCTGATCCTGTCCTGTCTTCAAAACGTTCATAACCCCTTTCAGTTGAGTATCATCCACAATTTTCATAAGTATTTCCAATTCATTATGCAAATTGTAAAAGAAATATTGAAGAGAACAAGGCACATGACAGAGCTCTTCAGAAAACTGACTCTCACCACTTGGACTATCAAATCACTGAAAGCCAAACCTTTGCTGCAGCCTTTCAACCACTGCAGAAGTCACTTTATAAAGATACGATTGAGACTACTTCCCTGGTCTACATAGTACAATGTCAAGTGAAATAGTGTCACAAGCCTTACAGAAGTCAGAATGGATCACATCTAATATTTCTTTCATAGCCTTTCTGCCAGTCACTCCATCAACACTGGAAATCAGACTTGCTCAATGTAATTTGTTCTTGACAAATCCATTTGAGTATTCCCTCACTACTCACTAAGTACTTGCAAATTTAATAATTTATTGCATGGGGGTTTTTTTTAACACCTGGTCTATAATTATCAATAACTTCTCCTCATTCCCAGTTAGAGACTACATCTGTCTCTGCCCATCCCTAGTTCTCTCAGACCCTCTCTCCCACCCCCATGAGCCCTTAAAAAAATACAGCACTAATGATTCAAAGACTGCTTCAGTTAATTCCATAAGTACCCTTAAGTAAATTCCAAAAGATGCTCCTGGTTTGAAACCATCTACACCTTTAGCCTCTTCTTCTTCATTCTTGCCCCCATTTGGTTTTCCCCCTAGAAACCCCTGAGCACTGACCATATAAGCTCCTCCCTCCCATTTCCCTCCTTCCCACCCCAGCATCCCTTTTCCTCGACTAAAAAGCTTTGTAATAATGGTAGATTGTGTCTACCATAAACTCTGGTTTTGTTTTAAAAACCCCAACCATTACAGCTGAGCATGGCTGCTGATGCACTCTACCTTGCTAAATCGTGAAGACATTTTGTGGCAATGCCGCGAAGACACCCATAGTGGGCAGGAAGGCTGAGAGATGCTCCTTTTCCCTGGAGCTGGCTGAACCCAGCCATTGCTGCGGAGGGGCAATTCCCTTCTGGGGAAGGAGAGTGGTGGCAACACCGCTGCCTTCCCGCACGGAGCGGACGGCCAGCCATAAGCTCCAAATCAGCACATCATCCACTTCCCTGACCAGGCACTTCTACAGATATCTGTGTGCTTCTGGAAGGTCTGTGTGCTTCTGGAAGGGCCCTGAGGGCTGCATCCAGGCCCTGGCTGCATGAACCCAGCACTGAGATGGCAACATAAACAGCATTCAATGTTTTAAAAGCAGCATTAAAGGTTGAGCGCAGTGTTATCTTCAGTATCAAGACCACATGAAAACTTACTTGCATAACCTTTCTGCAGATGCTAATAAGAATCAGAAAAAACATGGTGAGTCGAGCTAGAGCTGTGTGAAATTACTGTAAAGGACCGAAGGACTGACCCAGCAGCCTTTAACACACAGCCCCTGCGATGCCCAAGTCATATCACTGTGGTGAAGAAAATCTCATCCTGCAAGTCCCTCCTAGTGGCAGGAAAGCAAATATCAGTCTAACATTACTGGCCAGTGATTTTCATAAAAACCAGTTAAAACAGGAAATTTTGTATTGTTTCTGGTCTTTCATTCAAGAGTACATGACATAGGAACACTCAGACTGCTGAATGAGGGACAAGAGATGCAGCTTCCTCTCAAGTGAGAGAGAATGTGCTTTAAATAAAAAAAGATGTATATTCAATTATACATGCCCTGATTCAGCTGAGCTCTAGTACCCAACATATACAAAGCTCTTTTTCATTTGAGAGAAGCAACAATTTTAACTCTTCGGCAGCGGCAGAAAGCTGTTTCATCAAGGTGCGTTTCTGAGAACCCTTCCCAGCAGATGGGTTACAAGAGCTACTGCCTATTGCCTGAACTTGGATTTATGAGGCAGGAGCAAGAGCTAAACACAGAAAAGCTTTGCTTACATAAAATATTCCTATAAGGAGACCACCTGCTATTTATGCCTGGCAAAGAGCAAAATGCCACGCTGCAGGTGCAGAAAGGCGACAGTGATTTGTGACAAACCTTCAACAGCCACTGGAAAGCCACAGCGCAGCAATGTGCCTTCTATCAGCTCCTTTGGATGGAAGACAAAGCAAACGATGAGGTGATGACCTATACGCCAGCTCAAGAGCTATTAGCCTGGGAACTGCAGCACTTTCACTGTTATAGTGAAGTGCACTGGAGGATGCTCATACGAAATAGAAGCCTGAAGTGCTGGTTAAGTCCTCTAAAGCTGGGAGGAAGGGTGGAGAAAAAGAGGAAGAGGAGGGAAGAACAGAACTGGTATGAATGGGAAATCAAGCATGATAAGCGAAGATCCTAAGACATAGTGCAATAAAACCTCTCATTTATTTTTGAGGCACATTCTCATTACCACACTCTAAGTATTTTCATTTTTATCTATTTCCAGGAGATTATAGCCCAGCTCTAAAAATGTGTTTGTGGTGCAAACTGGCACGCAAGCCTCAGCCTGAAAGAAGCTTTTCATTTCTGTCAAATTTCTGTCAAATCAAAATTTGTCTGAACAAAATAGCAATAATAAAAAAGATAAAATTTAGAACTCCCAACCTGTATTCTCTCCGTTCGAGGGCTTATATTTAAGTGTAGTGTGCTACTCATCAGCATCTAATTTAATCTAATTTAATTTTTTCCCTTTTGTAATGAAACCTTTCTTGTGGTTTATTACTCTCTTCCTGTCTCTCCCCTGCATGCTTACTTTCTTTTCATGCCACATCTTTTCCTGTGTGAATTCAGCAAACATTTCTCATTTTATTTCTTCCGATTCTCCCCATCATGTTCACTTACCTCTGAAATGCATTCTCATTTTCTCATCTCTTTTTCTCCCCCAAAACCATCCCATCTTGCACTACACAGACCTGTTCCCTAAATCAATCCTATGCTCCCTCATTCATCTTGATGACCAAACTAAAACCAGCAAGCAGAGGTCAAAATACCCCTCGTAGTGTCAAAAGCAAGAAGGAAGTATGTTCTACTACAGCCACTGAAAAGGAATTGTTCCCCTCGATCTCTCGAGACATGGAGACGATGGAGATTGCAACAGCCCTGCCGCTGAGCCCAGCATGCCTTAGGTACAAGGGCTTTCCTCAATTTTTTGAGAAGGTAAGTGGGGAAAGAAGTTAACAATTATATCTGATTGGAGATTTCACTAAACAATTACTATACTGGACCTGCAAGTTGGCATTTCTTTTCATTGGGAATGTTTTACTTTTAGTTCTGATTTGGAAATCTTGTAAGTATTAGGACCTGGGACTTGTAAGTGGAAACACAACTCTTTCAGCATCCCCATAAAAATGACACAAGAGGTCGATCTGAGGTCATTTAGGGAGCACATCTGAAAGTCTATGCCTACCTTAAAATACTTAACATAACCAGTTGAATATTTAATGCTTAAGTACTAAGGATTGATTATAGAAACAAATCTTCTAGTAAAAAAATAAAAAGGCCACAAGAAAACACTGTTCTTAGGAGTAATGTCCGAGAACAGCTCAGCTATCTGTCACACTGCTGACAGTCAGAGCACACAGTCTATTTACTTTCTTACAAGTTTGGTGGATACACTGTGAGCCATCCCGGTACCACGTAGATTGAAACTATTGCCACACGAATCATAAGCAAAATCTTATCCTACTGTAAGACCTTGGAAAAAACAGTATTTCTCCTCCAGTCATACATTTGCTGAAATATGTAGACTGTGGATGTATTTCTGCTTCTGAGATAGCCTATATTTCTTGTCCCAGGCTGGTGCATGGCAGCTTTCAGACGACTCTGGAGGTGGTACAGTGCCACCTGAAATGGAGGTTTCTCACTCACAGCACAGACAAAAAACGTGCTTATTCTTAATTTACAATGATTTTACTAATGCATTGCTCTCTGTGCAAAAGATACAGAGCTTCTGAGGTGCAATTCAAATGCCACTGGCTGCTCCAGCCTTTGTGGCCTCTTAGCTCTGTCACATCATGCCCATTCTGACTCCACGATGGGTGCCCCATCTTCATCTCACATTTATGCATCTTTTACTTCGTTTCTGCATCTTCTCTCTCTCTTGAGACATACTGCTCCTATACCAACCAGCCTAGATTTATTTCATCCTCCTCTCTCCAACTGCTGAAGCTTGTTTTAATTTTCTCTTATTTCTGTATGTTAATGGCAAATGAGTAAGATTCTCCAGCTGATACAGAGCGGAGCTCCATTCCTGCATCCACTACAGCTGTGTGACCCTTAGCAAATCACTTAGGGAAAGCTCCAAGACATAATGATACATCATGTTCAGAAAAAAAAATAAACAACACCCAAAACACACAGCCCACTCCCAACAGCTGCATTTCTGGTGGGCTCTTTGCCCACAGTCCCATGACGTCCTCACAGAATAGTGAGGGCAGGTTCTGGTGGCGGATGCCCAGCCTGACTCATACAATCCTGAGTGCCCCAGGCACTGCCAAATCACTTCTCAGAAAAGAGCTGGGATTCATACAACAGTCAGTTCTGGGAAAGCGCACTGAAAAGCTGAGTACACCTGATGAAACTATACTCCTACCACCATTTTAAATCATTGATGACTGCTAACCAGAATAGCCAAGAAGCCAAATTATGTTTCAAAACCTATTATGCTGAGAAAACTGTGAGCGTGGCAGCGAACAGACACATGGAGAGAGGCAGAAAGGATGAGGAAACGATCAGACAACTCTGGTCTGAGCCTGTCCACAGCCCAAACACACCGGGAAGCTCACTAACAACCACACCGTCACATCACGGTTACTGCCTTACAGCAGCGAAACACAGCTAGGTTTTGTATCACGTTTCTACTGTTTTTCTAACAAGAGGTAGATACATAATTTAAGCATTTGGTGAGTTAAATAATAAATGCAATTGCAAAACTATTCTAGAGCTCTGGATAGGACACATTGCTATCTGCAAACTTTTCCAGCTTTCTGCATCCCTGTAAGAGCGCACCCATTATTGTCTTCTCACATTTTCTCAAGAAATTGTGTATTGTATCAGACAGCAAATCTTTTTAAAAAGGCATTGAAGTTTTTCACATTTCTGTAACTGAGCATAACTAAGTTAGCAAATACCAATTTCTTTAACAGATCTGGTTTGTATAGTTTTTCCTCTCTGTGGCTTCGCAACGTTAAGATAAAAAAAAAATCAAAGCAGCTCACTTTTGCAAAAGGAGACGAAAACTCAGTTACAGCTTTATTTACAAAGTTCAAGCACTCTGAAGAACTGAAGCAGAATTTAGCCATTTGCAATTATACTAAAAAAAAAACCCCAACAAACTAGATGGCTTGAGGAAGGAACCACAGTAAAATACCACAGTAAAATACATCACAGAGATATAGATGATCTCCAGCAGTGTCTCCTATGAAAACACTAATTTTTAAAGCGTTGAAAACCAGCATAATATGCCTAGTTAGTACTCCCAATCTGATAGTGAAATAAAAATCAGTGAAGTACTAATATTTTTTGAGCTGATAAGATATTAAAAAAATTTTAAATTTAATAATTTCATCAAGGGGACTGGGATATCGGCAAAACAAGATGAGTTTTGAATAAAACAAATACATTACAAGGAATTGCGAGAGGAGAAGGGAAAAGAGCCATGTTATGTGAAGAGTAAACAAGATGATTTTTTTGACAACTCTGTGAAGAAGGATCAAAAATTCCCAACTGCGAATATGTATTATCATAAACCTAAGTAAAGTCACAATGAGTAGGAGTTCAGTAAGTGTAACTGGGAACACTTTGGAACTATTCATAGAAATTGTAAGTCTCAAAATAATGAAAACTGCAAACTTGAATTAAAAAGTTTCTTTAAAAAATCAGACATACAAATTGAAAAATATGAGCAAAGTGTATAAGAGTCCAGATGAGGGGGTGTGGGAGGAAAAGGATGGGGGGGACACCAGAAATCAAGTTTTGGTGATTTATTACACCAGACAATGAAAATGTACACTTGTATTAGTATTACAGAATAGTTTTGCATATAGAAATTGTATACAAACACATACTCTACATTTATACCATTTGTACTACAGCAATAGCTGTTCAAACCAAACAAACCCTCTAAAATGGAGGGAAGGGGAAAAAAGATTAATACTTGGGGTGACCTCCAATTTAACTTGGGCTGAATCAACATGGGGAAAAGATTCACCAGCTACAGAGATAAAGCAGTCATCACAAAATGTATGCCAACTTCTGGGCTTGTAATGAAGATTACTTGCTATTAATAAAAACAATGCAACAGAACCTTTTAATTAGCAAGCATAAGCAATGCTAAAGGAAGGATATGGAAAAGCTTCTGTTGGCTTTTCCAACAGTGTAGGACCAGGGAAAGCCATGAATCAGAGTGAAACTGTAGAAAGCACAGTGAAGACTGGAGAAACATACAGGATAAAACATGCTAGCATTCATACTTATTTTCCTAAGTTATTTTCTAAAATGTGGACATTTTCCTGTATTATTGCTTGTCAAGGCAGACTTGGATGCAAGCTATTATCTGGACACAACAATGTACCATGACAGCTTTTCCAAAAAGCATCAGTTATGAACCAGAACAGCTTAGCCAACGGCAATGGGGTGACCCAAAATCAGGGAATTAATTCAAATATAAAAGTATATGTAGGTGAATAGTTATTTAATACAACAGCAAAGGTAATTACAAATATATTTTAGCATAGTGAATTATTAAGTACAACAAAAAGCAAACTATAAGGCCAAGCACAGGCCTGTTGCAAGGAGTACGATGCTTTTCATAATTATAGAAACAAATTCATTTATTTCAAGTTTGAATTTGGTGTCTACATAACTCTGATTCATGTTACTTTCCTTTTTTTTCTTGGAGAAACAAATAACATGAACACTATATTAAGAGTTATGAGACATTCAGACTTAAAATCAAATGAACTATGATATTTATATCATAGTCGGTATGGAGAACAACAAAGAATAAGGACAGCAAAGTATTATTCATATTTGAAATGCCAAGCTAGAAAAGGAACAGTAACAAAACAAAAGCAAAAAAACCTGCCAATGTATTCCATATTATCTGATCTTCATTGTATTTTTGAAGTTTCAGTGAGACCATCAGTTCAAAACTATATAATCAAAAAATCCCCATTTATTATCGATTTTGTAAACTAAATTTCTGTTGTGCCTCTCTGAAAGCTTTTTTAAAATATCTTTAATTGTTATCAATGGTTATTCTTCAGTAAAATGAGCCTTAAATACTTTATCATTTGTCTCAACATATTGTCAAGCCTAAAATGATTTTCAGTTGCTTAAACGACTTTCTACCGTGCTGAAAAACAACAAATAAAAAGTAAAATGCTGTATCACTGTGGGCTTTTTACAATTGTTTCAGGAAAATAACCTTTGTATTAAAGCCACATTTAACTTTGTTTTATGCACAGCAGACCTCTATGATGGCTCTTCTAAGCCAGAAGATCAGTTAGTCCAAGTAGTTAGAGGCTTTCCATGCTCAGTATTTCTTTCTCCATCAACACCATCTTTCCTTTTAACTACCGCTCCCAATATAATCTTTAGAAACATCCAACCACCAGTGAATTTTGTTCTAAAAATTAATTGTGCTGGAGGATATTGGTGCATTACAAAACCCTACCAAAAGTCTGAAGATAGCATTAAATGCAACATCCACACTACATCTTCACATCTTTCTTTCTATACCGGGGAGGGGGGGGAAAATCACTAATTTTACAGGACCATATGGGAAGCTGTATCAGATTTATTTTTTTTTTTTGACTGCTGCCAGACCAACGTACTGAGATGTCTTTCTAACTGGAAGTAATGGGAGGTCTTGAACAGTGGAAAGTTCTGTACAGTACAAACCACAGGTAAGAAATACAGTGAGGAAATGCTTGACTGCACAGAGCTAGCCTACATTCACTGGAGTTTAAGTGTGGATCAGTGATGGATCAAAGCCAGCTGCTGAGAGGTGGTCAGACTGGCCACTCTGACCTTCTAGAGAGATCTCAACACAGATTAAGAGGCAGGTTCACACTCTACATAAACCCTTCCCCACCTATCCCAGAAGAGCCAGCCCTCTATCCCAAGAATATAAACAAAATGACAAGTGAACAGGAGCATGCTCTTCACACAGTGAGCTGCAGACCTGGGAACCTCATTACCAAAGGAAGTTGTACTTGCTTAAAGTTTTTCAAGAGGAGAATGGACAAGACCATGAAACAAAGATATGCTGATGTTTATTAAGTACAAAGACACTGCTTCAAAGGTCCTAAAAAGAAAAAAATTGAGGATGGGAAAGAGTATTGTCTATGCTTGCACGCTCTCTTCTTGCTAATCCATAGGCATCTGCTTGCAGGTGGAGACAGGACAGTAGGACACTATGGCTATTCTTAAGGACACAATCCCGTCTTCCAAACATCTTAATTTTTTGACAGGTCATGTGCCTCCCCTGCTTTGTATATTGTCTTCTCAGGCAATGGTAGCCGTAGTGTCTTAGTGCCTCCTAATGCAGGAGACATTTCTCTCACCCTGACTGCTGAAGAGTGATGGTGATCCTCAACTCAAACATAGATCCAAACCATGCTAATCATATCCCCAAGTCCCTATACAGCAATCAAAGTGCACTGCAAACCTCCACTGAAGTGCCCCTGCCCCTCACCCTGGTCTGTATCTCCACACTTCAGCACAGAGTCCCAGCAGGGAAACTGCCATAATACGCATCTTCAAAGCTCTTCAGCTTTCTGCATGGGGCAAACCCAACCAAGGCCAGACTGAGCTCTCTGCCCATGGCCTGGATCTCCCCTCTCAAATGAGCTTCCTTGTCATCCCCAGTCTTGCCCACCTCCTCCTTTTCCACTCAACCTGTATCCTCAAATAAGGAACCTACCCAGAAAAGTGGGCACCACTGGACATTTCATGAACCTGCTGGATCACCCTGTGCCACTGCTCACACTAACTAATGGCTGTGCTTGACTTGGCCATCTTGTATTACCATGTCTTAATACTGCCTTGTGAACCGAATTCAGTCCACTGACTGACTTTGGCTATCTATGGGTTGCACAGCTGAAGGTGTGCATATAAAGAGATCACTGACCACATAACAGTTTATCTTATCAACAGTAACCCCTTTATTCTCACCCAACAGACAGCTGGCCGAAGTGTGCCCTTCAGCAGAAGCAATCCATCTGAGGTGCAGCAGAGCCAATGGCTTAGTCAGCAAGGGCAGAGGGGGAGAGGCAGGCCATTCATTCTAAACAACGGGAGAAATAGGGCACAGGGGAATACTGTGCCAAGGAGAGTTTTTACTTCATTATCAGTTCATAATTAAAATATTGTTATTATTCAAAAGTATTTATTCTAAAGACACAAAATGAGGGTAGAGATTTGGGTGAAGAAATACTGTCCAGGTTGTAAGGTTTGGGTGACTAAAATTGGGGTGTTAAATCTACCTGCCAAAGCCCAAGCGGCCTGAGTTTCAAAGACAAAGAGAATCTTCAGTTAACACTGATTTTCATTACATTTGGGGTAGGCTGGGGTGCTGGGCACCGGATTTTACTGCAATGAGAACTACTGCTTAGGAGAAAATATTTTATAAAAAAAAAAAAAAAAAAAGGGACATATGTCCTATTACCATTATGAAGAGTTACTTCATAAATTTTATCAGACTTCTGTCTCCCATCGAATCTCTTATTTGTGGAGATCTCAGGCTGCTTGAGTGGCTCTACCAGAATTTGCTCAACAGTTTTCCTATATAAATGAAAGATTTTATAAAGATTGATAGTTGGTACAATTATAACTAATGATAGATAAGTTCACGGGCAGCCTTCAACAGCAGTTCTGTAACAAGATATGCAATGTATCTTCATGAAAGCATGCAGTGATGGTTGGAAATTCACCCTTCACCACAAAACCAGTCATCCATGAATTGTACAAGAAGTACAGCTGAAAACTTCAGACTGCCTGCTCCATCAGAACAGCCGTTCTTTATCATCCTCCTTTTGTTTTTTACCCCTCTGCCACAGACCATATTAAAAGATCTCTTTAGGGCAGGAATTGTCTTTTAATTACATACACAGGGCTTATCACAGCAGGGCCCTTGCCTTGTTAGGACCTACATTCTCCTCTAACACATACTAGAAACAGTAAAGACAACAGTGTCCATCTGTATTTCTGACCAGGCTTTCTCACACGAATACGCCATATTAACATATAGTCTAAGGTGACAGGTGAGCACATCCAGGACTACTACGCTGTGCAGCCATCCCCCCACGGGTACACATCAACCAAGCAACATGCGCCCAACTACTCTTCTCCAAGCAATGGACCAACTACACAGGATCTTTCCCTGAAGGACTTATATATGTTCTTTTCGGCCACTGAAAGTTTGTCTTGCAAGGCCTCTCGCCTTCTTCTTCCTAAGAGGAGACTTTTTGACTTGTGTTTTGCCTGGTTTATTTATATTTGCTACCCACAATGACTGTCTTATATATTACTTTACTTGTATTCACAGGACAGTGTACTGATAGGTTCTACTTTTCAGGAGGAAAAACTCTCAGTATAATCTCTCACTTCTGACAACGTTTTCAGCGCCTGAACACTTGTACATATTGTGAATAATGGCAAATAATTATGGTCTGCTGTGATCTTTGGAAACAGCAGCATTTTTCCTACCAAAAGACTGAAAAAAGACAGATGAATGATTCAGTTCGCTATTCAAGCACATTGTATTAAAAAAAAAAAAACCAACCACCATGCGGAATGCTCTTTAAGGCAATTGCTTAAAATAGCTTTCTAGATACACAATACCAAAAACCGTATTTTCATCTAGAAGACATCAAACTATTTTCTACCTTTTAGGTCATAATATGCAATTCTCTGTACAGCACAGGGTCCTGCTGCTCTTGTTTGCTGTCAAGGGGTTTTTGCAAGTGAAGGTTCTGATGGATCCATACTATAGAATAGCAATGGTATATTCTCTCACATGCTACAAAATTATCGAATGAACCACTTATGCCCGCAAGAAATCCAATTATTGTTCCAGTAAAGCAAAATGCTAATGGTAAAAGGTAAGTAAAGGTAGTAATGACTGTAATAAATGTTGTCAAGCAAAGACACCGATAACAGAGGTTATGCAATAATATAAAGGAGATACCACTATTGGTGTGAAAACCCAGAAGTCAGTAGGGTTTTGCTTTAATGGATTTAGCCTGGTGTCTCTACTCCTAAGCAGTCACAGCATAAAGAGGTGTTTATCACAATTTTAAAACAGTCATGTAAATTCAGAGCTGCAGACACATTAAAGAGTGCTGCATAGTTTAACACATGGATGAACAAGTAATTAGACTTATTTGTTCGCGGATTAAATGCCTGCAAAACAAAAGGCTTTTGTTCAGTCTAAGAAAATAAAAAAAAAAAACCAAAACCAAACTGTTTTCTCACATTTGCACTCTATGCTGCAAAAAATAAAGAACAATGAGATTATGCTTTAATTTTCAGTACAACCATGCCTGGAGAATTCAGGGAACCTTACTAGAGAACAACAAAAATGAGCGTGTCAAAACAAGAAAAAGCCCACTGGACTGTATTTGCATGAGTCACTTAAACTCTGTGAAAACTTACACATCATTTAAATGTAAAGAAGGTTTGCCCTTAGTTTCTTCAGTGAAAAGGAGAATATATGGTATATCACATTCTAACTATAACATCTTCTCCTTGCCAGGTCATGTGAAAATACTAACAGCTAGATCAAGAGATACCACTCTGTGGCATCCTTTCTTTAACGAGAAAATATTATTATCTGAGACCATGTGTGAGCTAGATGTCCCCCACTTTGCCCCTACCCATAGACTTGTAGCTATCAACACCAAAGGAAAACCTTCAGCACTCAGTGACACTTCAGAGTCACAACCTCCAAGCCCTCATTTTTAAAATTCCAGTAAGCAATGAGTAATGTTTCCAGCAACATTCCAAAGAAAGGGCAAAATTCGTATTTTCTCACAAAATAAGTATCCATGATTCAAACTAAGTCAGTCAAATGTAAAGATGGAGACTTTGTATGGTAGGGAATAAATTCCAAGTACTACAATGGCAGCAAAAAGAGAAAATGAATGATACTAAAGCAGACTAAAAATAGAGACAAAAATCTAAACTAATTTTAATCCTTCAGCTTTTCATATTAATACATTTATTTTATATGGCTACTGTGCATATACTGCAATATCTTCCTCAAATGCAGTATTTAATCAAAACAGGAGGATAAAGAACATGAGTAGAGAAGTAGAAATACTCAGGTGAAATACAAAGTGAAACCTCCATCCTCCACTTACGTTTCACCTCATGTGTTTTGTTATATTAATATTACAGGCAGATGCGTATGTTGGAATATCATTTATTCATAGAAATTCCCCAAATAGCTTCTGACTAGTGACAAGAGGAAAGATCTCAACACACAAAGTATATAACATGTAGGAAAAAACAGGAAACCAAGACAACAACAGAAGAAAACAGGACGCGTACACCACTGTGCTAGCCAGGATCTGTCACAGCGCAGTGGACCCGGAGTTTCATCAAGAGCCTGACAAGAACAATTAGCATCCTGTAATACGGCAAAGAATATCACAAGACTCCCAAAAAACACCATTTGGATGATTTCAGATGAGTGAGTCATTTTATCAGCTCATATTTTGAAAGTAATGAGGCTATTTTAGTCTGGCTAAAAGTGAATAAATCTTTAACTGCCCCCAACAATCTTTTGCATTTCTAGAATAAACTGCAAAAAGGATTGAAATGTTCCTATCAAGAGCATAAAGTTCTGTTGCTGCACCCTTTCTGGAGGGATTTAATAAATTATATTTCAATTGCACTACTTGAAAAAGGAGCAGATTTGCCTGCCTGCCCACCAGTAAGGAAAGTACATCACAGCTTGGCAAGGAGGAAGCAGGAGAGATGAGAGGAGCCGCCTCACCCCACGCTAAACGTTACTTGGTTCCCGCTGGATCCCTACGCTATATTTTTCCTTTGTGTTATGAGGACAACTTCAGAAAGCACGACGACATAATAAAGCTAGGGAAAGACAACCCCATTATTACCACTGCAGAAAATAAAACATAGATTAATGTCACTAACGCACATGTCAAAAGAGATAATAATGACGCGTACAAACGAATCTTCTCATCAGGAGCAAGGAATGTAAGCACCACCTAAAACTGAATAATAATTACATACAAATCAAAAATGACATTGCCAGCTGCTAGGCACACATTATTCTCTCAGATTACCAAAGGGTTTGTTTTCCATTTTTTCCCCTAACACTTGCTAAGTCTTCCTTTTCTGTTCAAGTGACATAAATTATAAAGTAGCGGAGCAGGCGCTTACATTCCCTAGGAAGACAAATGCTGGTGCCATCGGTTAGCTTGCCGCTTACAGCTGTAACTACCCATTGTGCCAAGATGAAGGTGCAGATGTGCAGTGGAGGCTGGTAAAACAGCTTTTCTGATTCAAAACACAGAAATCGCTTATAAGTTGCGATGAATGCCCAGTTTCTGTTTTCTGAAGCATTTACTAACAACGTGCCACACATTTTTCAAGTCTCTCCCTTACTCTTAAGGCATGCATTTATGCATGCTCTAACCACTGACGTTGCACTAAGATTCAAACACAAGTCATGCCCTCCCAACCTCAGCCAAGAAGAGTTCGGCATATAAAATCCTGGTTTAGCTGTATTCTTCTGATTGCATTACTTGCCATTTTTATAATCACTGTTTCACTATCTTCCAAAGACAGAATATAAGATCAAATACCACAACTACACACTTTTTTAACTGATGATTTCTTTTACTCTGATCCTTTTTACTTGAGTTCATACCCTGAAGATATAACTGGAGACAAGCACCAGCTTCTAAGCAAGCTATTTACTAAAGGCATATAATTAAAAATCTAGTATCATGAAGACAAGACCTAACACAATACATAAAAATAAAGCATCAAGAAATGTTAACTTTTACTGACGTTATACTATATCCAGGAGTTTATCATCTGCATCCAATCTGTCAGCTGGAGGAGACAAGATTTTATTACTGAATGGACACAATAACAGTTTGCATTAAGCAGTCAAGACGCTAGAAGACAACAGGCCACTTTACGACCTGGACTAGGGAATTGCTTTCTCCTTTACATCTTTGCTTAGAAACTGCTACAATCATTTTTGTAGTCTGTAAGTATGGAGGTACATCAATCCTTCTTTACATTTTACTGCACATGACCTATCCATTATTTCCTCTGTCCCATAAAGATTACAGCCTTCCTATCTTTATTATGACACAATCATAATTTTAAAGTGCATATAGGCTATTTAACAGAAAGGGATGTTAAACAAGAATAAATAATCACCACAAGTAAAAAAATAAAAATAATTAGGGTAGCAAGTAAGTATGTGAAATTTATTAGACAAGCAGACTGAAAATAACATTTTTGGCTGGATGTCAGTATGCCTTTTCTGCTACCAACACACACAAGCACAAGATACGTTCATTTACTTCACTCACAAGACTGCTGAATTTTATACTCTTCCAGACAGTACTTAGGATATAATAATTTCTTTTTTGACAAACACTGCTAAAACCACGACAGCATTCTTAACAAAAATTGGCACAACAGCAAAATGAAAAAGAATCAACTCATTTTCTGCTGAACAGTTATTTTCAGTTGGTCTGTAAAACCAAGATCAATTTGCTACTTACAATGATTAATAACTTCCTTGTCCTTGACAAGGCACTCTATAAATTGTTAGAGGCACAACAGTACACAGCAATACAGTTAAGGTGTCTACTTACTGTGTATTTGTTAACATTTTATTGCTGCAATCGCTCCTTTTATACTTGTGAGACATTTTTCTGATTTTTAAGTGTAATTTCTCATATTTGTTCCCGTTGCCCTTTGTCCTGTCACTGAGCACCACTGAGAAGAGCCATCTTCTTTACCCACTCTCATCAGGCATTTACACACATTGATAAGATCCCCCTGAGCCTTCTCTTCTCCAGGCTGAACAGCCCCAGCTCTCTCACCCTCCATATGTCAGGAGCTCCAAGTCCATTATCACCTTGGTGGCCTTTTCCTGGACCCGCTCCAGCAGGTCCATGTCTCTCCTGCACTGGGGAGCCCAGGACTGGACCCAGCACCCCAGGTGTCTCTCACCAAGGCTGAGCAGAGGGGAAGGATCACCTCCCTGGACCTGCTGGCAACACGCTCTGCCTGATGCAGCCCAGGAGGCTGGTGGCTGCCTTTGCCACAAGGGCACATTGCTGCCTCATGGTCAGCTTGGTGCCCACCAGACCCCCATCTCCTTTCCAGCTGGTCAGCTGCCAGCATATACTGGTACGTGGTGTTACTCCTCCCCACATGCAGGACTTTGAATTTCTCTTTGCTGAACTTCAGGACATTCCTGTTTGCCCACGTCTGCAGCCTGTTGAGGTCCCTCTGAATGGAGCACAACCGTCTGGTGTATCTGCCACTCAACCCAGTTTTGTGTCACCAGCAAATGTGCTGAGGGTGCACTCTGTACCTTCATCCAGGTCATTAAAGATATTAAACAGTATTGGTCCCAGTATCAATCCCTGGAATACACTACTAGTGACTGGTCTTCAGCTGAACTTGGTGCTGCCGATTACAATCCTCTAACCCTGGCAGTTCACCCAGTTTTCAGTCCAGCTCACAGTCCATCTATCTAGTCCTTAGTTCAATAGTTTCTCTGTGGGGATGATATGGAGGACTGTGTCAGAAGTCAAGATAAGGACCATCCATTGCTCTCTACTCATCCATTCAGCTGTCATGTCATTGTAGAAAGCTATCAAGGTTGGTCAGGCACGGGTTCCCCCTCCTTAAATCCATGCAGATTGCTCCCAATCATCTTTTTATCAATCAGATGTTTGGAAACGCTTTCCAGGATTATTCGCTGCCTCACCTTCCCATCAAGCGAGGTGAGGCTAACCAGCCTGTAGTTCCCTGGATCCTCCTTCTTGTGGATGAGCTCCTTGCTCATCCATGCAGACCTTCTATCACCTTTGCTTGGTCTCCTGCACATCAGGATGGACCATGCTTGAGCTTGGAGGAGGTGATCCTTGAAAATCTACCACTCCTCATCTCTCCAGGGTGACGTTTCAAGGAACTCTTCCAAGCAGGTCCCTGAACATGCTAAAACCTGTCCTCCTGAATTCCAGGGTTGTGATCCTGCTATTTGTCTTGTTTCTTCCTCACAGGATCCTGAATTCTATCATATCATGGAAGCTGCAGCCAAGACTGCCCCAACCTTCACAACCCTGGCCAGTTTTTCATTGTTTCTAAGTATGAGGTCCAAGAAAGAACCTCCTCTCATCAGCTTATCGATCACCTGTGCTAGGAAGCTATTAGTGCACTCCAGAAACCTCCTGGCTTACTTGTGCACTGCTGTGTTGCTCTTCCAGTAGATATCGAAGTGGTTGAAGTTCTCCCTGAGGGCCAGCTCCTGCATACGTGAGGCTTCTTCCAGCTGCTTGAAGAAGGTATCATGCACTGCTTCTTCCCGATGGGGCAGTCTGTAGCAGACACCCATAACAATGTCACCCGCATTAGTCTGTGCTCTACTCCTGACCCATAAGCTTTCAGCTGGCTGATCATATCTCTGAAGGCAGAGCTCCATGGATCCCTGCTGCCCTCACACATGAAGAGCAACAGCCTTTCCTCAACTTCCCAGCCTACGGTCATTTGTAACTGCATAAGCAATTTCACCAGTGATAAATTAATCCCAAATGTGTTTCATCTGGAGTACTTACTAAATTAGCAATTTTTTTAAGTACCCTTGTGATGCTGGTAGATGTTTCAGTATCCATAATCAAATCATACCTAATGCCTCTAACAGGATGCAATAGTGCTTCAGCACCAAATGAGAACTGGATAAGATTAGCCAAAGACAAGTATAGCTCAACCTCCTCCTCAGGGGGAAAAAACAAAACACACCAACAAAAAACCCAAAAAACAAACCCACACCACAAAAAACCCCCAACACAGTAAGTGCTAACTGGACTTAACATTTTCAGGAATTGGCAAGTAGTTCTAGCACCAGAGCCAACAGATGTTCCAATTATTTCCCCTTTCTCCTTCTGTGAAAGTCAAAAGAGCAGATTTTAATTTGTGTCACAGATAAGACACTGTGTACACTAAGGCTGATGTTCCCCATTTTCACTTGTCTTTGAGCAACAACAAGAGACATCCTATATACAAAATCATACTTCTATTTCTCTGTCGGCCTCAGTTTTCAATATTTAATATCCTTTTTCTTTTAAGTAACAGGTTTAGATCTTATGGGCTACACACTACAAAGAGACATTGTCTAGGGATGACTGGTCTAGAGGGAATGAGGGAAAAAATAAATCTGTTTTGCTCTACATTTCAAACAGACCATTTTTGTTTTAGTGGGTGCTTCCCTTTCCGATATTGGCTTTCCCAGCTTAACTTCTGAGCCGTGTTCTTGGTGCAGTGTTTGTGAAGTTAGCGAGCCACCACTGAGATACCTGGCAGAGCCCTTACAAGGGCCTCTCTCAACTTGCTGCTTTTGGCTCAAATGTCCCAAGAGAACAAGGCAAGAAATACTTAAACTGACATTTCCCTTGTTTGTACCAAATGCCTTCATCAGACAGGTTTGGACCCTTTCTTGTAAAAAGGTATTAAAAATACTCTGACCCTCTCAACTGTTAGCAAACAGAAAATAGCACAAATTGTTCATGCTCTTAGGACAGGCTAGGATGTATAACGTAATTGGCCACATCCTGTCATTTGCCAATCAGCTGTAGTCTGTATTTCTTAAGTAAAACCCTCTACTGCATCCAATGACTATATGGAGCATATACACAGGACATCACCAGAGTAAAAGTCCACATGATGCTCCATCTTCGCAAGCAAGGTTCAGAACAAGAGCAAATGAGGATTTTTACTAAAAAGAAGGATCCTGCTACAATGGGATAAAAGCTTAGATGTTTTCATACTTCAGCTCTCTCCGCCACAATAATAATTTGGTGGTGTCTTTGACAGACAACCCTAAGTGTCATATCACACAAACTATCTCCTGAACTTTAAATATAACCTTTCCTTTCTGTGTTGCTTGGATTTAGTTAAGACAGTTCCCACTGGGGATACCTTGAGGAATTTTTCTTCACTGGATTAATTTAAAAGCTAAAACTCCACTGGGTTGTAACAGCTTTGTCTTGAAATTTAATGTGCATGGACAGCAAACCTGCAGGAGTTTCTCTTGACAATAGCAGGCTTATTACTTGCACTGCATTTCTGAGCCTCAAATGGGAAGATGATAGGGGAAGCATGGGTTCACATATCGCATCTTGCAACACACAGTATTTATTAGACTCCCATCTGGGGATCATCTATTCCAAAATCCTCTGATTTCACACACATACGAGTCCACCATTTGGTTAACTAAATGTTTCAGGGCATGAAAACAGCTCAAGTCCCATATATATCTAGAGGATGAAGGTCATTTCAACAGAATAGATGAGTGCTCTTTAAGAAGCTTGCCTATGCTGACAAACCGGGCAAACTTCAACCTGGCAAAGGATCCAGCCGTGTTTCCAGGCCCACAAACTATACTAGGAGGTGCATGCATGGTAAGTTTCTTTCAAAAAATATATCTGGGAAAACCTTTGACATTTGCGTCTAGTTCACAATACCATTTGTTCTGATTCTCAGTGTCTGCTCAAAATGCCAACATTTCTTTTGATTTGGAGTCCACAGTTATTTGAGTTTTTTTTTTTCTCACAGCATCTTGTCAAAGCACTGGCTTGCAATACTTTCTGAAAATAAAAGTTAAAAATATTTCATCTGATAGTTTCCTCACCTTTTCCCCTTACAAACAGCCTTACCTTCTTCAATATTAGCAGAGCTGAGTGCACAGCTTATGGACAGTTCCTCTATCTGAAAACAACTGTGGCAATCTCCTTTATGGGTGCTGCTGTTAAAACCGACTTCTAGAGGAAATGACCACTACTCATTAGAGATAGGCTTACTTTTTATTCAACAACGACTACTGAGATGTACTTTCTGCAATATCCAGCTATGCACTGTCTTGAAAGCAGGTGGTCACTGTCATTTAGCTGTTCCTCATAGGTTGGCAAGTTAGGGAGGATCTTTGTTACTGATGGGGAAAATGTCGAAAAGTAGGTCAAGTACAACAAAAGGTCACTGGAGGGGAACAAGGACGTTCAAGAGGGAATTCAGTTCTTCCAAGCATGCACAAATGGGGGCTTTGGCAGCTGTGGCATCGAAGACTACAGCAGGGGAAAAGAAAAGAAAACCCCACAAGTAACACACACACCCCCCCGGTAACTGCAGAGGGATTTATCTGTGTTGGTCTCCACTATCTGAATTGACATTTTACAAGCAATCACACAAGTTCAGGGCTACTATTTCTTATTTAATAAAAGCATGTGCATTTTAACAAGCATCGGTTGTCCAAAACAGACTGCTCTCTACAACCCATAAAACAACTCACTGATTGGCAGGAGCCCACTGCTATGCTCGCACTGGGATACGTGACTGAGGTAAGATCTTGAGAGCAAAGATAGAGTAACAGTTTATCACTTTTATGGGGAATACTTGGAAAACAATTTCAACTGTCTAGAGAACTGAAAATTAGTTTCATATTTACATCCCTACATTGTATGTGTACACCTGTGTGCATACATCAGTCTCAGGCCCACACCACTTACTTGGGTAAGTGACAGAAAAGACAGTTTTGGGCAGCAGCTATGCTTCCAGCAACACATAGCACAAAGGACCTATCATCTCTGGAAACATCCCTCCACTTCTAAAACTGCTGCTCAACAGGGCTGGAATGAAATCAGGTCAACATTTAGGAAGATCTGTAAGGGGATGAGGAGAAAAAGGATGCCCTGACAGTTTCATATGCTCAGTAGAAAAGGACAGGGGGGTTGGGAATTTGCTTTGGTTTGTAGGTTTACTGCACAGTTTGACCTGGCAAATGCAAAACACATCCCAATGGAGCTGGAGTTGCTCCCATGTGCTGTGGAGAGAAAGCTCCTTCTGGACCATGGGTTAATACTATGCTTTCCTGTAGCTTAATCACCTCCCCTCTCAGTTCCTCTACCTGAAGTTTGGGAAGCGCAAAGGTGACTGAAAGTAAAAATGCTCTGAGGAAATTAAATTAATGCCAGAGGATTTCCTGTCACAGGAGTCTTTCAAGGCACTCTGACATGTTCTCAGAGCAAACCAACCGTCACACCTGGCAGTCAAGGCTCAAGCGATGCCGTGGCGTTACTTCACGCTTCAGTGGAACGCATCACTGTGCGTCTCGGCCTGGCCATGCAGCCAGCGCCGCCTCAGCTCTGCCTACTCCCTCTCCTCACAGAGAGAAAAGGGGCATGCTGCCTTTTCATGTATTTATGCTTTTTATTTATTTTATATATGTGTGTTTAGATGATAGCTAGATATATAAAATACATATAATTATATATGTAAGAAGGAAAAGTAACAAGAAAGGGTCAGACTTCAGGAGAAACCCAGGGTACAGCTTTGACTGTACAGAATGAGAGCAGAGACCCTAGCTCGCCCTACTCTGCTCTATCTGCTATATTGGATGGCACTACTTTTTTTGTCGATTTTTAACAGTATTTTTAACTCTCTCCTAATTTTACAGCAAAAGTTGACAAAACCAAGGACAACTAATTAAGTGGTTATAAAAGAAAACTATATAAATTAAATATTAAATATATAACTATAAAAAAAACATGTACAAACACAGATGCTATCCCCAGATTTCAGCAGGGCAAAATGAAAAGATTTTGAGCATCTTTGCGTTATGGGGAATTCTAGCACAGTAAGGCTTTAAAAAAAAAAGTCACTGTAATTTCCGTTTTAGGTTTGTTAAACAGTCACATCATAATATTTAATTGCATCTTTTTTTAATATACTCTCTTGCTGCATCCAGAGTTGAGACATTTCTCAGTAAAAGAAGAAAAATATTTCCCACTGTCACAAAACACTTTCAAAGCCTCAAGTGACAGCACAGTTTCAGTGATAAAACAATAGGGTTTTGTAGCACACAACTGCCTCTACTGTGCTCTATTAATTCTTGCCCACTGACATCACAATCACCCTTGCATTGTTTTTATTTTAGTAAACTTCTCCAGAGTCTGCTTTTAATTAGAGATACATATACACATACCAAACTCCTGATTCTTACTCTTTTATTGGATAATTTTATTTAAATTAGTGTTCAAGAAGCACAGAAATTCCCATTCCCTCTAGCAAGATTTCCTCATTTCCACCAAAAGCTTTGATTTCTGCAAATGTGCTTACAGTGTCCATCACTATGAATCAATGTACCTAAGTGCTGAACTTTAAGACCATAGAGAATACAAGGAAAGGAACTGTTACATCGTTGCATCTGAATGCAAAGTTCAAATTCAAATTTTTATTTTTTAGCATAAAAGACTTGTTTCTTCTTATTTTTGGGGCAATAAAATAGTTCCTTACAATGGGCATACTGTTAAAGTCCTGCCATACATTCAAGTAGTACAGTGATGTTGAATCTATGGCTCACCAGGCGTATACATCCAACCAGGTGCTCCATCCCAGCTGCCCCCTTCGCCAGGGCCCTCTTGGGCAAAGCCCAGCTGGCTTGCCAACAGCAGCCCAGTTGTGATCCATGCCCATCTACCATCAGGTGCTGAGCACACATCAGATGGAGCAGCAGCTACCAGCTCCCTCAGAAGGGGGAAAAGTGGGAGCTCAGTGTTACATCCATAACAAAAAACACCTCTGCATTTGAACTACGTCTAATAAAAAGATAAAGTAATCTGTAATTTTATTAGACTTAATTAGTAATTTTGTGAAGCCCTGGAAAATCACTGTTAGGAACAAAACTCATGGGGAGATAGGAGACATACAATCGTACAATAAAAGAAATTCCTTCATTACTTTAGTATATTGACTAACTGCATTAACCGTGATCTTTGCAGAACTCTTAACTACTTCAAAGGTCTCTTACTCAGGCCACATTTCCACTAAGTCTAATCAACATTCATGTTGCAAAGATTTTTTTTTTTTTTTGTACACTACTCATATAAGGCTATGGGGGCAACCACTCACAGGCAGATGTTGTTTCTAAAAACATGTACAGCTTCTGAGAGTTCAAAACTCAGAAAACAGTCACTTCCACCATAGATCCTACTGCCTTATAAAATGCCTCCTTAAGGCCGTTGGTTTTTTGATGCTGGATCTTTGATAATTTTGGTTATTTCAGACTTCAGCTTTTCCTTTTTTCCCCAGACTTTTCAAGCTGTGCGGTGCAAATGCTATCTCTGACGTGAGAAACTATGGGAAGTAACAAATGGAGACAACATGGCAGTTTACCTTGGGTGACCTGAGTCTCAAGGAAACAATGCTCTCTACTGATTAAACGCATTAGTAGCTCTTTTTATCCTGTAACGACACGGATCCTCTCGACATAGTATCCCTTCTGCCCAGAGCATCTTTCCTTGAGCACTGGGTTGAGCCACAAGCTTGCAGGAAGCCCACTACCAAACATCATGTTCTGAAGCCCTTTCTGACCTGCCTACCCCATGATTACAAGCCAGCTTCATTACGCAAATACTCACTACTAGTATGACTGCTTTATCTTAACACATCAAGTATTTGCCTCTCTCAAAAGCGGGGTATTATGAATAAGCTAGAATGAACATTCAGTGATTTAATGTTGCTCTAGGGAGCACTGCAAGCCACTCTAGACAGCACGCTGTTCTGCATGTAAGTGGATTTTTAGGAACTGAGTGATTTCTTTCTTCCCAGAAGGCCGGAAGACCCTTCTTAAAATATTTCAAGTGTACACCCACACACGAAGTAATTCACTGCAGTACACAGGACACAACCACAGAGAGACTTCTGTTAGTACAAATTATTTGCTTCTTTTCCATGACCACAGTCATGAAAGGGCATGCTATAAATTACAATTTCAGATTATTTGTATCGCATGTAGCTATCGGAAATTTTTTGCATTACCATGTCTGATGCCTCAAACAATCCACACACACTTGCGCACAGGTGTATAAATAAGATATTGTACCATTTTAATGATCTTCCTCTGCACAAGCATAGCTTGAACAACCTCACGACTAGTTAAACATGCAACTAATACACAGAAACCACCAAGGCAAATTCTGTCGACAACCTCACTATGCTAAACGCAGCTCTCTGCAACCCAGGCATCTTCCTTGCAACATATGTGGCACAGGGAAGCCACAGGAGGAGTGGCAGCGGGTGCTGAATATCTGGCCCTCTATGTTTGGGTTCAACTATGCAAAAAAGAAAAGCGATGTCCAAGCAAGATGTGAGTATGACTTAATCCAATTAAGGTGCTCCTTATGACCACTGCTTGTAACAAAGCCCAAGCTGAAGAATTTGCAGCAAGAATGTTGAAGAGGTACCTTACCTTCCAGTGCATCAGCATTACTATTACATTACAGAGCCTGGAAACTCATTAAGAGCCTGGAAACTCACGTTGAGAAAGTAGTATGATAGCAACACACGGATATATTCACTGACATTTAATATAGTCACTTTGATTAATTATTAAAATCTCTGGAATGAACTTGGTGTTTTAAATGGCTTTTCAAAGGGTCCTTTATTCCAGTGTTAGCAAATTAACTTCACTTTCAACAGCTAGCATTAGTTCCTTGGAAACAATTACATTTTTAAGACATCTAAACACAATTTAATCCACCAACCCCCAAACTGGTTGCCCAAAACTGATACAGTCACTCCCTGTTCAAAAGATTTACATATTTTCGGTATTCCCTACATAGCCTGACATTAAATTTTCAAAAATCAGTGATTTCTTTGCAATCACTGAACCTACACTTAATTTCATCCAGTATGTGCAGCCATTTTCAAAGCTGAAATTAGGAAGCATGAAGATTGCTCAAGAGGACAATTCAGATTTTACATATTTTATATATACATATATAAATAAATATCTACCTCTTTCACAGAGAAAATTTCTACTCAGGCACAAATAAGTGCAGATGAACATAAATTATTCAGGCTAGTCAACCAGTCAGTACAGGAAAAGGTAGAAAATCAAAACACCAAATATATCTAAAGTAAAAATATAATAATTGCAAGGGTTTTTTTCTTTCCCTTAATTAAGTAGGTGTCTCTAAAAAAAAAGAGTAATTCCTTACAAACAGCCAAAATCTATCCTGTACTAATTAGACAAGAAAAAAACCCTCATAGCTACAAGCACTTTACAACTGTAAAAGTAAATATATTTTGTGACAAGAATAATTAACTATTTCTGGTTTTCTTCCTCACCATTTTCAGCAAAACTTCATTTTTCCTATAAACATTTTCAAATGCATTCTTCCCTAATTCTCAAGAAAGTACCGGTTAGGTGAGTAAGTGCAGGATCTGATTTGGCCCAAGAAGGCTAAAAACGGGAGCTGCTGCACTGCTGTTGCCCACCCTCTAAGGAAGCTTTTGGGAAAGGAGATGAGGGAGAGCTGGGGCTGGGAAGAAGCACAGAAAGCTGCCTCGGTGCGGGACAGGCGCCTGCCCGCAGCCATCCCGGTGGCTGGGACGCAACCTTCAGTCTTCGCTTTGGGAACAAAGCCAGGAAGCCCCACCAGCACCTACCACCACCTGAACACGGCAGCTCAGCCTAACACCAACGCACATGGGTCCTGAGCTTCAAGCAGTAAGAAAAGCTAGAAAAAATCCAGGTCTAATTCTTGGGCCAACATAGTACTCCAATAGACCAAGATATGATGTGGCTGAGGTATCAGAAGGAAGCTCTGGCCTTCTGCTGAACACCGTTCATGTCTGCTGTAGAAATCCTCTAAACCTGTTCTTTAATTTTATACCATTCATCAGTCTTACCTGAGGGCGTATGTGGGCCAGTTAGTTTAATTTGCATAGAAACAAAACTCATTCCCCAGTATTTTTTGACATCTTGGTCTTAAATTAAATAAAGCAAGGAAGTGAAAACAAGTCACCTTCATTCTCTACAATAGTGGTAGCTCAACTGGTGGCTTAGTAGAAACAAGGTTTCCAACACAAAAATGCTGATACATTATTTTTAGGCAGCTTTAGGTCTTAGAATACTTGAAAAGCAAGTTGTAGACACGCTGACATTTTAAAATAATTTCATAATTCTGCATCTCTGAATGGCTCCTAGAGTTAAAGGTTATCCAAAAGTCACAAACCTTTTCCCCAGAGTAGACTCTCAATCTTGAGATTGACACACGCTGTTCTGTACAGAAAACAATACGCAGAGGGGGGGAAAAAGCCCATCTATTTGCGTCCATTTGCACACTTCATAAAATCCTATGTAGACAAAACTTTTCTTAGCCTTCAAATTCATCACCATGTCGAGATAAACCAAAGCACACATAGAAACCACAAGATATTTTGTCTTCACTAGGACCGTATCTGATGTACCGAAGGAGAAGGTGGCCTGAGGCCAAACTTGGTGCTAAGGTACCTCTAGGAAAACAGTACTAAAGCCTGCTAACAAGCAGAGATGGGCATGGAATAAGCATCCTTGAAAAGCCTCCTCCAAAAGCCAGCGGAAACTCCCGGACACCAGAAGATGTTTCAAGGAGTCTCCCCTTTCTTCTGTAGAAGTGCAACCTCTCACCAGAGCAGGAGAAAGCAGAATTAAGCTCTGAATCCTCCTGGGATGGCTAAGAACAGAAGTGACAGGGACCCTCTGCCCTGCTCAGCATGGGCCGCACTGTCCTATCTCTGGCATCTGCTCATCCAGTGCCTCTGCTCCCAATTCCCACTGTAAACAGCAAAAATATTTAACAGTCAAAAAAATTTTAAAAAGTAATACAAAAAAAAAACAGTTAAAGAAAAAAATCCCAATTTTCTCCTGCACTTCAATCACTCTTCAAGAAAGGACAAGATACAGTTTGCTTTATTATTTATCAGCAACTGTAAATATCATTGAAAGAAAGTGCTGGTGTCCCCACATGCCAAGTGCTGTCCATCAGATCGTGAGCAGCACAAAGTATCCACCCGAGGGGACAGACAGGCAGCACGCTGGTGCGCAGGCCTGGGAGGAAGGTGTCCCCAACACAAGCAACACAGAAGAATGCCTTCAGATTAATCAAATATTTATTTTCTTATTCCCTGAGGCAAAAAACACAGAGCTGGAAAAATAATTTAGAGATAGACACCCAAAGATGTTTGAAGTGGTCATAACCCCCGAGGATACAGGAAATTTGCCTGTTGCAGAGGTTGCTCATTTTTTATCCCCTCAACAATTCAAACAGGCTCACTGCGTGGAAATGCAGCTTATCTACACTTCAGGAGCAGCATAAGGGGATTTGGTACATGATGTTCTTGAAGTAAGTTTCTGCTTAAAAGTAATGATTCACAAACCATATTTATACACGCATACACATATTTGAGTCGAAAATTCAACATCAAGTGTTTTGCTCTCACAGGAGAAGCTCAGATGAAGGCGTTTCCATGCCTCTGCCCCCAACACCACCAGGGCCTTTGCATAGCAAGGGCAGTTGCTCAGTTCTGCAAATTACTTAAGTCTTAACTGCAGACACAGAGACCAAAGCTTCGTATCTTTGTTCTGAGTTGCAACCTTAAGGTCCAGTCTTAAATGAATTATTCCACAGTGCCTGCACCTCAGAAGTCCGCTTTGTTGCACGTTCTTCAGGTTTTGCTTTTCACACATCTGAAGAAACAACACTGACCTCCTCTGGCAGGGAGATCAATATAAACACACAGCTCATCTTTGCTGCTTCCAATCTTTTACACCCTGTCAAAAAACATCAAGCTGTCACTTACCCACATGTGCATTTTCTAGGTACAGACACAGACGTGCTTAGCTCCTGTCCAAAAGTCAGTCTACAACTTCAGCATACCCAGTGGCCCCCATACCAAAGGAAGCACACATTTGTTTGCTTGGGTTCTGAAATAGTAATTGCGTTTCACGCAGTAAAGAGCAGCAGTCATACCTTCTCTAAAGCTCTACCTGAAACTATTCTTCTCCAAGTGAATAAAAAAAAATAATATAAAAACCCACAACGATTTGCTGTTCTTGACAGGGAATTTAACACATTTAATATTAACTACAATACATCTATCTGTTTCAGTGTTTGCCTCAGTGGAACAGCATTCTGGGGTCAGTGTTAAATAAGCCTCACTTTCTTTTTTCTCTTTTTTTATCCCCTTCCCTCTCCTACCTCCCAGCAGCATTACAATTTAAAACATTATTATTAATACAGGTTAAAATTGTAAATTCTAAGTGAAGGTTCATGTAGAAAAGATATCGGCAAGAATAACTGCTTTTTTCAAAGAAAATAAATCAGCAGTAAATGGTATTAATCAATGATTATTGAATTCTGTTCCCCAGGCTAGTGATTCCTGTCAACAGTGGTCCTTCAGACCCAGGTTTTTCACTTCAGTGTTAATGAACAAGGTGGAAATCATGCACTGAAATGAAATAATGCAGAACTAATCAACTGGCTTTGTTTTTGAAGTCTGAACAATTTCACTTGTTAACCAAAATGAAATAAAAGAGCACATGATTACAAATTATCTTGGAGGAAACAACCTGAGGACATTGATGTCAGTCAAAATATCCTTTTATCTCCACCAGAAAGTGGAACAGAGTACAGAAACACAACACAAACAACAAACATTTGGAAGAAACTCTTGAATTAGTATTTTATTCTACCCATACACCCCATTTTCTTTAGGGTTCACTGCTATAGACCCTTACATCTAACCTCCACCAGTGGGACTACTCACGCTAATGGGGTTATTCACGTGCCCGGCATTTGCAGGACCAAATCTTTGGCTGGCCTACAGCATGGTACAGCTGAGACAATATAAAGCCTCACAAAAAACCACTGTCAACTCTACAAATCTGCTTGATAAAGTAAACACCAACCAGGAAAAGCACAATCAGTGTAGACAGTTTTTTGAGGGCTTTGTTTTCCATGCAGCAGCAGCTAAAAATAAACAAACAAATAAATCTCCCCATGCATTTTAAGATGCACAGAAAAAACACATTAAAACCCCAGACCACGATCTCTGAATAAAACAGCTGAATTTGCAGATAAGAAGACTATTTGAGCTTCTCTTCATCTGCTTCTTCCCTCGACAGCTTCCTATTCACATTTTTTTTTGACCTAGCCTTAAGTTGAGGCATCCCCAGCAGCCTTAGGTCAAGCCAAAAGGCAGGCCATATACTTCTCAAGCTCTAGACTATGCTGTCACATCAACAGCGAACAATCCTCCTGGTTTGCTGAGCAGCACATAAAATTCTGTTTAAATAAGTAAGTAGAAAGAGCAGCTGGCAGTCACAATACTAGTATCTTGTGCTTTTTAAAAGAAAAACACATATTGTAGATCATGAGCAAGAGCTTTCTGCTTTGTATTAATAAGACACAACCTATGTATCTGTCTGTCCTGGTTTCAGCTGGGAGTTATTTTCTTCCTAGTAGCCAGGTTTACTGGACTGTGTGGATTTGATGGCCTGGCACATCAGACCGATAGGAGTACAGTGGACACCAGCATACAGCAAACCCTAATGCCATCAATCTATACAGGGGCAGAAGCCATGTCTTGCTGGAGTGACAGAGGAATCCCAAGAGCGAACTGTATTGGAAGCTGAAGTGAGCCTAACTGGGACGGAGTGGCAAAAGCACCCCATTGTGACTGGCCCAGAAGCTCCATGCATCCTTGGCATGGCATACCTCAGGAGAGGGTATTTCAAGGACACAAAAGGGTACAGGTGGGCTTTTGGTATAGCTGCCTTGGAGACAGAGGAAATTAAACAGCTGTCTACTTTGCCTGATCTCTTGTAGGACTCTTTGGTTGCGGGGTTGCTGAGGGTCAAAGAACAACAGGTGCCAATCGCCACCACAACAGCGCATTGGTGGCAATGTCACACCAACCGAGGCTCCCTGATTCCCATCCATGAGCTGATTCATCAACTGGAGAGCCAAGGAGTCATCAGCAAGACTCACCCTTTAACAGTCCCATATGGCCAGTGCGGAAGTCTAATGGAAAGTGGAGACTAACAGTAGACTATCGTGGCCTGAATGAAGTCACTCCACCGTTGAGTGCTGCCGTGCCAGACATGCTAGAGCTTCAATACAAACTGGTGTCAAAGGCAGCCAAGCGGTATGCCACAGCTGATATCGCTAATGCATTTTTCTCAATCCCTCTGGCAGCAGAGTGCAGGCCACAGTTTGCTTTCACTTGGAGGGGTGTTCAGTACACCTGGAATTGACTGCCCCAGGGGTGGAAACACAGCCCTGCCATTTGCCATGGACTGATCCAGACTGCACTGGAACAGGGTGAGGCTCCCAAACACCTACAATACATTGATAACATCATCATCTGGGGCAACACAGCAGAATTTTTTTGAGAAACGAGAGAAAATAGTCCAAATGCTTTTGAAAGTGAGTTTTGCCATAAAACAAAGCAAGGTCAAGGGACCAGCACAGGAGATACAGTTTTTAGGAATAAAATGGCAAGACGGACATCATCAGATCCCAATGGAAGTGATCAACAAAATAACAGCTGTGTCTCCACCAACTAGCAAAAAGGAAACACAAGCTTTCTTAGGTCTTGTGGGTTTTCGGAGAATGCATATTCCAAATTATAGTCCAATTGTAAGCCCTCTCTATCAAGTGACCCAGAAGAAGAATGATTTCAAATGGGGCCCCGAGCAGTGACAGGCCTTTGAACAAATTAAACAGGAAATAGTTCATGTAGTAGCCCTCGGGCCAGTCCGGGCAGGACAAGATGTTAAGAATGTGCTCTACACCACAGCTGGCAAGAATGGCCCTACCTGGAGCCTCTGGCAGAAAGCACCAGGGGAGACCTGAGGTCGACCCCTAGGGTTTTGGAGTATACAGAGGGTATGAGGCCTGCAATACTCCAACTGAAAAAGATATATTGGCAGCAAATGAAGGGGTTCGAGCTCCTTCAGAATTGGTTGGTACTGAAGCACAGCTCCTCCTGGCACTGGGCTGGATGTTCAAAGGGAGGGTCCCCTCTACACATCAGGCAACTGATGCTACGTGGAGTAAATGAGTTGCGCTGATCACCCAATGGGCTCGAGTAGGAAACCCCAGTCGCCCAGGAACCTTGGAAGTGATCATGGACTGGCCAGAAGGCAAAGATTTTGGAATATCACCAGAGGAGGAGATGACACGTGCTGAAGAAGTCCCACTCTATAACAAACTGCCAGAAAATGAGAAGCAATACACCCTGTTCACTGATGGGTCCTGTCGTCTTGTGGGAAAGCATCAGAGATGGAAGGTTGCTGTATGGAGTCCTATATGGCAAGTCTCAGAAACTGCTGAAGGAGAAGCTGAATCGAGCCAGTCTGCAGAGGCGAAGGCCATCGAGCTGGCCTCAGACATCGCTGAATGGGAAAAGTGGCCAGTGCTCTATCTTTATACTGACTCATGGATGGTGGCAAACACCCTGTGGGGCTGGCTACAGCAGTGGAAGCAAAACAATTGGCACCGCAGAGACAAACCCATCTGGGCTGCCACACTGTGGCAAGATATTGCTGCCCGGGTAGAGAACCTGGTTGTGAAAGTAAGTCGCATAGGTGCTCATGTACCCAACAGTGGGGCCACTGAAGAACATCAAAACAACCAGCAGGCAGATCAGGTTGCCAAGATTGACGTGGCTCAGGTGGGCCTGGACTGGCAGCATAAGGGTGAATTATTTATAGCTCGGTGGGCCCATGACTCCTCAGGCCATCAAGGAAGAGATGCAACACACAGATGGGCTTGTGATCGTGTGGTGGGCTTGACCATGGACACCACTGCACAGGTTATCCATGAATGTGAAACATGTGCTGCAATCAAGCAAGCGAAGCGGGTAAAGCCTCTGTGGTACAGGGAACAATGGCTGAAATATAAATATGGGGAGGCCTGGCAGATTGATTACATCACATTCCCTCAAACCTGCCAAGGCAAGCATAACAATAGTGGAAGCAACCACCAGATGGCTGGAAGCATATCCCATGCCCCATGGCACCACTCAGAACACTATCCTGGGCCTTAAAAAGCTAGTCTTAGGGCAACATGGCACCCCAGAAAGAACCAAGTCAGACATCAGGACACACTTCCGAAACAACCTCATAAATACCTGGGCCAAAGAACATGGCATTGAGTGGGTGTATCACATCCCCTATCATGCACCAGCCTCCAGGAAAATTGAACAGTACAATAAAGTGTTGAAGACTGCACTGAGAGCAATGGGGGGTGGGATGTTCAGACATTGGGATACACATTTAGCAAAAACCACCTTGGCCCCTAGGGGCCACCCAGGTCCCTAGTCAACACTAGGGGATCTACCAATTGAGCTGACCCTGTCCAGTCAAAACCCTTACATACTGTAGAAGGGGATAAAGTCCCTGTTGCACACATAAAAAATATTCTAGGGAGAACAGTCTGGGTTATTCCTACCTCGAGCAAAGGCAAATCCATTCATGGGATTGCTTTAGCTCAAGGACCTGGGCGTACTTGGTAGGTGATGCAGGAGGATGGGGAAGTTCAATGTATACTTCAAGGGGATTTGATTTTGGGTGAAAATAGCCAATGAACTGAATGGTCTGATCTTAATTGCTATATAATCACTTTTATGGTGGCTATATGCCATATCAACAGTATTACAGTAAGAATCACCTAGATTAATGAAAAATAACTTTGATGAAACTGAGCAAAGTGCAGCAACGATAGAATCAGACAAGCGCAGCGATAATGGAACCAGAACTGTCTTCAGCATGCAAC
Source organism: Phalacrocorax aristotelis (assembly GCF_949628215.1). Classification (NCBI taxonomy): domain Eukaryota; kingdom Metazoa; phylum Chordata; class Aves; order Suliformes; family Phalacrocoracidae; genus Phalacrocorax; species Phalacrocorax aristotelis. The sequence continues at coordinate 180,290,790 of NC_134276.1, read as the reverse complement.
TATCCAACACCACACACCACCTCTCCTGCCCTGAGGGACTGTTATGACAGATGGAGCTCAAAGTCATGGACTAAATGAACTCAACAGAGATCCTATGGCCCACAGACTAAGGGAATTACATCTGTGTGTATATATACCAAAAGACAGGAAAAGCAGTGATGATTAATTGGAATGTATCAGAAAGTATAGTACCTAGGCATGACGTACATGGTATAGAATAAGGCCTGGTTCCGGCTGGGGTAGAGTTAATTTGCTTCCTAGTAGCTGGTATAGTGCTGTGTTTTGGATTTAGGACAAGAATAATGTCAATAATTCACTGATGTTTTAGTTGTTGCTAGGCAGTGCTTACACTAGTCAAGGACTTTTCATCTTCTGGTGCTCTGCCAGGTGCACAAGAAGCTGGGATAGGGCACAGCCAGGACAGCTGACCCTAACTGGCCTAAGGGATATTCCATACCATACAATGTCATGCTCAGTACATAAACTGGTGGGAGGTGGCCAGGGAGGGGGCAGGACGATGACGACCACTGCTCAGGAACAGGCTGAGCATTGGTTGGTGGGTGGCGAGCAACTGCACTGTGCATCTCTTATTTTGTATATTCTTTTATCATTATTATTATTATTTTCCCTTCCTTTTCTGTCCTATTGAACTGTCTTTATCTCAACCCACAAATTTTACTTTTTTTTCCCAATTGGCTCCCCTGTCTCACTGGGGTGGGGAGGTGAGTGAACAGCTGTGTGGTGTTTAGCTGCCTGACAGGTTAAAACACACTGCCATCTTTTCTAGTCCAAAGGTGACTAGAAAGCCCTTGCTTGCATGAGGGTTTAACTGACTGCAGATGGGATGTGTTACCTTCCTCCCTTTTGCAATATGATTAGATTTTATGATGAAACTGCAAGAAAAATATTTCTTAGATTGCAAAGTCAGGGGGTACTGTGTACCGTAATTGTATTTTTCCAGTACTTTAAAGGACTTCAGGATAGGTGAAGAGGAAGGGGTTCCAGGCTTTTAATTCAGATAATTAATGAAATTTCCATTTTGGGAAAACAAACCAATAAAACAGGGTCATTCAATTGCCCAAGGCCCATCTGAAGAATTAAAGAACTGTATACAACAGTAAAGGGAGAGAGAGAGAGAGGAAAAAAAAGTATAAACCCCATGCCACAGAGCACAGCGGACTGAATATAATACCAAAATGCATGTTCTCTCATTTAGATATCATCACCTAACCTCTCCCTCCACACCATGGTTCTTGTTACTATATTAGATTGGATGTCCAAAATGGACAAATTTTCAATTCCACAAGCTGAAATTAGGAGCCTACAGACAGGTAAACCATCCAGAGATCTTCTGGGAAGCACTCATCATTTCCAATCACTACGTTAATCAAAAGAAAAAAAAAATCAGGACAATTCTCCTATTAAACTATTACAGTTTTTAAAATACTGCTGGTTTCTCAAATTCTTTAAGTTTGATTTAATTAAGTTGCATTTAAAAAATATAAACTGCTATCAAGAAAATATGAACAGTAATTATAGGAACAATTTTAACTGTTTCAAGAAGCAGTTAAAATGAGAAGTGATCACGAGTGTTCACTAATTACCTTCTGTAGGTTACCCAAAATCAAGTTACATTTTTCACCTTATTTATACATGTCCCCATATCAGTTAGTGGTATTTACATATATATAAGGCCATAAAGCTGCTGCTACTTACCATCCATTACTTAATCATGTAAGACATACTTACCAAGTCATCAAGATTTAAAAGACATTTTATCACAAAATAAGAGATCCCTGACCAAAACTACATCTTCCTTACCTGCAAATCCACTGACAATTTACTGGTGCATAAGATACTAACATATTGAAGCTGTGTAAGAATTTGTTCCAAGCAATTACTTTCACAGAATTTAAAAAAAAAGTCTTAATGAAATATTGTGTGAAAGATAAAGGGTTTGAGCATTTTTCCATATATTCAAGCTATTTTCATACAATGGAGCAGTGTTTCACCTTGGCCACTCTCTCTACTTACACTGATGTAACCTCCTGACTAATTATGCCACCAGCACTACATTTTTGCAAGAGACTTAAACCAACAGCTAATAAACTGTCATTATCTATGAGGAAGAAAACAACCTACTGTGAATGGACATGTGGCTATAAAAAGCCCAATTATCTGTACAGCACAAAGGACCACCAACTCCAGGCTGTAACTAGGATGGCCTTCAACAGTTCTGCACAGTCTCTGGAAACAATTTGCATGACACAATCTGCCCTACAAAATCCACAGCCGTTCACATTCATTAGAAGAGCCCAAGTTCAGAGAAGTAGTGAAAATAAAACCCCAAACAAAAACAAAAGAAAAGAAACTAGAAAGGAGCACTGTTTTCTGCCCATCCAAGAACAAACCACAGACACGGAATTGCAGCACACAAATCAAGTACTGGTTATGAAATGGTTCAGTGATTTCTCCATCCCTTGTGATACTCTGAGGAGTAGTGGTATTTTAAAGGGATGGCCATACTCTTTCCAGTAGACAAACCTTTCCCTCCCTGTTCTCCTCCACTCCTTGTAGGGCAGAGCTGGGTATTCCCAGCCTGAACGAGGCAGCAAAGATCCACCTGATGATTGGGAGAGCAGAGGAATGTTATCAAACCCATTAAATGTCTATATAGATTTCTGTAATTCTGTTTAGAGTATACCAAGAAAAATGGAAGCAAAACATTAATGCCCTAAGCTTGAGAAGGCTTCTTTCTTTTTTCCAGGCAGGGTATGGCACAAGTGAACAGCAACAGATTTAGAAGTGCTGGGGACACCTGCATAACTCCTCTGGAAATCTTCTTGGAGCCCCAGACGAAATACAGGTCAAGGTAGAAAGGGAGCATTTCAGAGACTACCAAAGCATCACTAAATTCATAGGGATTGCAGAGGCACCAGTGGATCCACTTGTCTTGCTGCACTCCACTTCATTTAATTATTGATGGGCAGTTACAACCCCCAGCCTGAACAGCTTGGGTCTCTCCATTTCAGAAGTCGCTCCCATTTCCTTTTAGCAATGAAAGGGAACACAGGATTTTCATGACAAGCCACGTGAAATTCTACCACCACCAAAGGAAAATCCACGTTCCTGCTTTCCGAATTGTGAATGCCACCAGACATATTTAGATTTACTGACAACTGACCTGAGCACCGCTGCTGCTGCTGGCAGCGCTCTGCCAGAGATCCAGGCTCTCTCCCAGCTTTCCTCCACAGGCATCTTCTCATTTCCCCTAAAACAGGCTGTGAGATGCAACATCCCTATCATGCAGCATGGCAAATATCCCTTCTCATTTCTGAGCATTCAGTGCTAATACAGCTGGCACTGTAGCCCACAGCTCCTGCTGTGACTCATCTCTGAGAGGGCCCTGTTTACTACACAACTTCAACTGGGCTCCTACAAATGGGGTGCAGGTAGCAGGTCATCAGGGCTTTAAATTATTTCCTTCTCCAACCTGCAGAAAGCAAGAACAAAAAGCTAATATCACTCTATATTTACAATATGTATTTGTGTACCATTAATTTGTTTGTAATACATTGGGAATCTTTTTTGGTTTTCTTTTTTTCTAATAGAGATGCTACCAGCTGACAGAATAGCAACAAGGTGTATTGTTGAGCAAGGATTTCCCCCTTTGGGAGAGGGACAGTGTTATCAAAATAACACAGATCTGAGTAGCCACAGAGCTTGTTAAACATACCCAAAGGAGACATTTGCAAACAAATTTGAAAACACAATTTACTGAGTTAATACTTCACATGGTATCTATACTTTTGGTTTCACTTTATTTTTCTTAGTTTGCTTCAAACAGCTGTCTAATCTCTCTTTTCTCCTTTCTGCCTTCCACAATCCTCCTTTCTTCTCCAACCAGAGTTCCCTTCCATAAAAATCACACAATAATTGAGGTCAGACGCACTGTCTTGAAGTCCTCTGGCCCAAGTCCCCTGCTCAGAGCACGGCCTGGTTTGAAGTCAGATCTAACTTCAATAGGTAGAACAGGGTGCTTGCAGCCTTGTCCAGTTAAGTTTTGAGAATCTCCAAAAGAACTTCTATCGCATAAGTATCTTCCCTTCCATCTTCTTTGTCCCCCTCAACTCCACATCCAAGCATGTACGCACATCTCTGATGGCTTATCTCCAGTGTCAGCTTTATGCAGTAGTAGTGGCATCCATGTCCTTACACAGGAGCTTCAGATTTTATATCATGTTTAGCAAGTACAGAACAGGCTGGGCAAATCTGAGGGGTTGGTTCCTTGCTTTCCCTCTGTGGGACTGAAGGAGAAGAGCAGCAAGGTCCTCCACACCCTGCAGATTCCTACAGGGTGGTGGGATCTCACAGCTCCACTAGCACCCCGCCACTCCAGTTCAGTTCAGCTCTTCCCTTGGCCACCTATCCAGGGATAGTTTTCCTCCAATGTCTCATCATCTGTTCAAAGTGCCCAGGGACAGCAGAAAACATAAACCCGAATCCTCCCTCCTCTGTCCCACAGCCACCTGTGGTGCTCCCAGTGTCAGCACGGAGACTGTACTAAAAAACGCACCAAAGTGCTACGTGTGTGATCAGATCCTACAGCCACTCACCAAAATTTACTTCTGCCATCTTAACACCAAGGAGATTTTCAATCTTTTATAGCAAGTATTATGCCCATAACCTGCTGTTATGAAATTTTCACTGCATGCTAAAACCCAAGGAACTGCTGCTCCATATTTTCTACTACATGCACGCACGCACACGCACGTTATTAAAAAAGCAAACTACAAGCTGAGAGTGCCAGATTTAAAAATTAAATTATTGCTAATTAAATTAGCAAGCCTTAGTTTGGCCCCCTTTTGCATATGCATTACAACACAATCTTTAATTACCTGATCTCCTACTTGTCCATGAGACCTTGTCTCATTTAACGCCCATAATAAATTATTTTAACTACCCAAAAAATTATTCAAGACCTTGTTTTCCCCTCATTGCTCAAAGTGCAGTTCCATGCCTTAGCTGCCACACACTGTTCAAGCCCTTGTTGCCGGACAGACATTAATTTCTTCCTGAGCTGTACTATGGTGCTCATCATTGTAGCATTTGAGAGCTTAGCAAACACTGATTTACTTTCATAGCGTACAAGTGAAGGAGTGATACCATTAACCTCATTTCACAGGTGGAGAACTAGAGCACAGAGAGATTATCGTCAAAGGTATGCAACAATTTAAAGGTTGCGGCCTGAGATGCCTTAGGGCTGGATTTTCAGAGTAGTTAGGCGTATATATTTTTTTATATATACAAACCATACTTCCCTTGACATGTTACAGCAGTTTGTGGCAGACACCGGCAAATTCAAGCTTTCACGTCAGGGAAATGAGTCCTGCCAGGAAGGGTGGTGGAAAGGCAGGCACAATGCTGCACGAGGACCCCGCGCAGCCTCCTCCACACACTGATCCATCACAAGCGCCACAGCAAAAATGAGCAGGTAGTCCTTCATAAGGACTCATTAAAGAGAGGCCAAATTAAGGTTATGTAGTCACCCTTAGTTCTACTGCCTTTTATATTTGGAGTATGCGTCTTCAGAACCACAATAGTCTTGCTCACTGATTTCTGTATAATTTCCTGTGTTTCAGAGGTAAACGGGAAAATACTCTGGGGAAAACAATACAACAATAATAAATTTTTTAAAATATCAGTAGTGCTCAGGTGCCCGGGTCATCAGCAGTCTGATCATCATGGACTCCTGTGTCTAGTCACAGCACTACTCCTGCTCTTTTCTGCTGAAAAACATTAAACGATGTTGCCTAGTAATTTCTGCACATATGATGAGGACTACCAAATTGGCCTTCTTCAAATACTATCTATGGTAAACAGGTGTTTATATTCATGCTGATGATTAATTATAGCTGCTGGCATGCCCTACTGAAAAAAAACCACAGCAATCATTCAATAAATGTTTATAATCTCATCAGCAAGGGGCTTATATTGTTTCCTTCTTCCTTCCACTAATTGCTTTAAGTTTTCCATTGGAACTGAAGGCCAATATTAAAACTGATACCTCAGTAGTTGCTTCTACCTCTTTTTCTAATCTTAGTCCATAAAACCTGATATTTCATTCACTTCTCAATATCCATGGGGAAAAAATAACCACATCGCTACAGGTTCATGATGTAAATTGATGGAGTCAGGATTAAAAACAGGAACTTACGCACCATTTCAGGAAGCAGGGAGTCCAGGTCTCTCTAAATTTCATTGTTGGAACCTTATATTGTTTGAACCAATACATTGTTTCATATATTCTAAATATAGTAAAATATAAAGGCTGCCCAATTCTCAAAACACTGGAGTACAACCTCATACCAACAGCCACTGTAAGAGGAGGAAGACCTGTCATGAATACATTTCTTAAGCAGGGACAATCAAGATCTCTAAGAAATCAGTAAAGAATAGGACTAGAAGGTAAATGAAAGACAAGTAGCACAGAAACTGTACACTTGCTAGCAGGAAGAAGTGTTTATGCTTCATGTAAAGAATTAGATAACTCAGGTCTCATTGTTTCAGTGACTTAAAATAAATAAGCTGGTTTCCCTCAAGTAACTCTAAAGCAATGTTTTACCATCCATGCTCTGTGCTGCCCCAGCAGTCTAAGGGACACTTCCAGAAGAGCCACAAGGGGTCATTTAAAAAAAGTAATCCTATTGCTAATAAACTTAAATCAGCTGTTGCACCACTGCTTTAGGGAAAAAAATGGAAAATTGCTGTGGCGTATTTGATACATAACGAAAATGTTTCGCCAAAACTGGCACACACCTCCCTGGCTAGAAGCAATGCATTGCTCCAGTCCTGCAGGGACCCCCACTGACAGACCCTGTGGCTGGGTATCATGCTAGTGCACATATAATACCACCAATTTAATTATCTTTTAATTTATATAAACAACATAATGTGGCTAAAAACACTATTCAAACAGCTTAAGCATCTACAAACACAAGCCTCATCCCAAGGCTTACATGCTTTTAACTAATATAAAACAGGAAAGGAGTAAAATAAGATTTTGATATATGCATATTTCTTACGGGCTTGGAAGACCTAAATAATTTCATGGGATACTCAAAAGCTGCTAACATTCTCCTTTTAATAACCCATTCTACTGGTTTCCTATCTATAAAATGAGAATAATATGTAATTCTTGTTCACCACTTCTTGTGTTCTTCTAGAAAGGATATGTACACTAACGACCATGATGTACAAGAAGATAGATAAACCAGATCACCTCCAAAACATGCACGTAGTTCATCAGAAGCCAAGCAACCTTTTGCGAGAGAATGGTTGTCATGAAATCCAAAACTGCACTCCATGCAATTACCAACCGTTTAAAAAAATCCAGAATCTCAGACACAGGAATATGAAAAAGCAACAGGAACAGCATGAGGGTGCAACACCTTGATCTAAGGAGTGCCTGAAACACAACAGTCATTTGCTACCACATTCACAAATCTCTGAATGGGAAAGTTGATACTGTCGGTCCCAGCAATAAAGCTCAAATACAGTTGTCCTATTTATCACCGTGCCTGGCTTGCAGACTGACAACTGACAGTGGCCCTGTGATGATAGAGCCTCTCTGGACATGGGCATCACATCATGTTCCTGCTGAACTCATGGCACTGGGGTTATCCAGACCTCAGGAAAAAGTGACTTATGGGAAACAGACAGAAATACTGAAGAACTACAATACATTACTGAAAATCTCCAGGGTCCAACAATTATGAAACAGTCATTAAGGAGAAGGAAATAAGGCATTTTAATAAATTTTAATTATTTAAAAAAATATGTTATTTTTATTGTGTTTTCAAGGGCTGCCATATTCTCTGCTCAGGTTACCATGCCTTTTTTGTTGTAGCCTGCAACAAAGGTATTACCTTTAGTTTCAATGAAAGCTGAGATTTTACTGTACTGACACAACAAGACCTGGGATGGGAGGAGAAACTTACACACACACACATCCCCCGTTACACTGCAGACTAGCGACATGCACTCCTTGTAAAATGAAAAGCGATTGTCCTGCACTCCTCACCCTTAAGATTAGTTAACATCTCTGCAACTTGAGCTACAGATATTCAATGCCCTTGTCACCAGATTAATCCTAAAACCACTAACTCTTTTACAACCCCAGTCAAATCTATGAGACTGCCACAAACAAGAACTATTTGTACCAAATTATGAAACGGAGAAAATCTTGGCAAGAACAATGCTGCTACTGATCAGTAGCATTAATAAGCCATAGGTGTATCACTTCCCTCAGTGTTTTGTCTTAGTGCTATTTCAGTAGCAAGTCTCTTTTATCAATATTTAATACAGCTTTAAAGCCACCCAGGTTTTGAAATGCAAAGACATTTGTTAGTAAGATTTTGGCAGCTGAGAGAGTTTCTGCACCATAACATTGAGTCGTGTTGGACAGCAATGCTCAGAATTCTTCTGCTGATATCAGCCCAAATAGCGTAATAGTATGTCATATATCCAATATTCATTTTAACTAATTATTCCCAGATTTCAGTCAACAACGTGGACGTCTTCAACTTGGAGTTCTATAAACCTTTCAGTTTTTCCTTTTTGCCTTATTTGCTATGCTAGGAGTCAAATACTTTACTTTTACCTCCTGATCATGACACAGGGATGGAGATGGGACAATTAACGGAAAGAAGAGAAAGATCAGCACATGCATTTTGGAAGCAAATTCGTAGAGGTTGATTGCCCTAGAACTGAGGAACCAGATGATTCTCACACAAGAATTGTGGAAGAAGTAATAAAGGGCATCACAGAGAAAAAAGATAAAGGACTTCACCACAGATACACTATGGCAAACTACTTTGTCTAAAGTATCAATGCTCTTGGCAAACAACATATACTAGGCCTTGACAAAGGATAGAAGAAAATTATTTGTGGGACTCTGAGTGACTAAATTAACATTTTAAGGTCAGGGCTAAAACAACGAGACCTTTTGGGTTAGGGGGAGTTTACTAGTAGAATTCTTTAAATATTGGGTTTTGGGATCGTTCTTTAATATTTTCATTGCATCAACACAGAAAATAAAACCTTTTTGCCAATGGACTATGCGGCTGACATCATGTTGGGAGGAACAACGTAAGAACCAACAACAATGAAAACAGAGCCTCTTTAGGGAAGATATGGATGACAGAAACCAGAAATAACCTAAATGAGACAAAATTTAAGTCAGTGTTCACAGCAATGCGCTCTGGACCTGCATGGGCAGGTTGTGACAATCACATTTTGTGTCACCTGTGAGGTTCCAAAATCAGTTGGAACAAATAAACCCTTCCAAGCACTTTGCAAAATAAAAGACTTAGTGCTGAAATCAGACAGGGGTGGGGGAAGGAGGGGTTTTGTGTTTGTTTTGGCCAGAGGTGACCAAATCAGGCTGGGTCCCAAAAACACCTTCCTGCTCAAGATTAGGCTGAAACTCAAAGGTCTTGGCAAACACCCTAACTCCAGCAAAAGGACATATGTCATTTTTGGGAGTGTTCCAGGCAGCTTTGCTACACAGCATTCCTGACATTTGCTATCAGTCTTGGTAATAATAAATATAACAAGGGCCTTTTTCATTCAAAGCCTCATTAAAAGAAAGAGGTTCAATGGCAGTGCTGTAACACTGCGCAAGGTAAATATAACGCTCGCTTTTTAAAGCATTTTATGCAATAAGCACGAATTTGCCTGGAATAGGTTGGGCAGCAATTCCATCACCCATCATGTTCACGCTGCAAAGTCTCACTGAAATGAGTATGACACCTGCACTACTAATGTCAATACATGTTTGTGTACCAAAATTATTTAGTTATTCTAGCATTACATAGCACAGCAAGAGACTCTCCAGAAAGATAAGCGAGTTGATGCTGCGTGTCGGAAAATTATATCCATTTAATTGTACCCAAATGGATGAAATGTCCATGCAAAAAGAGGTCTGACTCAAGAGCTGGGGTCTGTTTTTTACCCAGGGAGCTTTAGGCACTTCTGCACCTTCTTTCATCCAGCTGTGTCCCAGTATCACAGCTGATGTCATCTTCCATGACAAAGCTTCAGAGGAGTAAAGACGTTATACCTAACAGCACGAGCTACAGTATCCAGGCACAGCTGGGCTGAGGACAAACTAAAGTCACCTTTTTCCTGTGCTTCCCAGAGGCCTATTTTATTTTTAACTTTGTTTTCCTTCTGTTTGATCCTTTGGTTGTTCTAATGTAGTTTCTGCATTTTCCCATTAATTCTGCCTCCGTACAACACTCTAAGCAATACTACAAAGAGGAAGAAGAGAGAATAACAAGCTCATAAAGTGACTGGCTCAGACAATCTTCAAATGCACTGGCTAATTAGATATAAAACTCATAAATGACGACAGAAGAGGGATGGATAACAATGCAGGGAGAGGAAACTACATCTAAAAAAGCTCCAGCTCCATTGAGTTGAATGAACAAGACTTTGATTTCTTCAGCTCTTATACTCTGAAAATCATACCAATAATACAATCTTATTCTCAAGCACGCATCCTTCTGAGCGTATGAATGCAGAAAGAATGGCTGTTAAAGGCTCTCCAATTACTCTAAATCTGCACTGTAAACAGCGTAACACTACACCATAATTAAATTAAATAGGAAACATTTCATTGTCCCCATTACATGAAATTAAATTTCAAGAAAGCATTTTTAGTACCATCAACAGCATCTTTTCACATTTTGTACATCACTTTAAGTACTTACCACACCTATCCAATCAAAACAGTGACATGTATAGCACACGGAAAGACCAGACAAAAGAAGCACTTAAGGAGCAATTGTGTTTGATGTGGTGTCTCTATAAAGACTCCACAGCTCAAACCTCCTGACATGTTCAGTTTAAGTAACTACAAGAAGTCGCAAACTCTTTGTGCATGCAGCTCCATAGGACTGTGCAACGCATTGACCATTCAGTCCGAGTATTATGTAAACACCACTTCAAAATCTGACATATATTCATCCATTCCGAAATACTTATGACCTCCACAGGCTGAAGTGTGTACTATCCTTTTATTTTCTAAGTAGAATAAAAGGAAAAACCTATTAGATATTTGGCTCAATCTTGATGCCTTACATTAAGTCAAGAGTTAATAATTTATTAATCAGCATTCAAGAAATCCTTATTACGTGTGACAGTTTTTAGAGGGGTTTTGCTTTCTTATTTAAAAAACCTTCAGCAACAGCAATCGGTTAGGGAAATATTTTGACATACTGCTTTGACACGTTCCTTTGATTTACATATTAAAGCAAGAAAAAGTTACTTGCTTTCACTAACATAGCATTTTCACATTTTTTCAGTGCTAAGGAGATTTAAAATTTTCAGTTCTTGTGTAGAAGATTTTATGGTAATATGCTACCTGTTACAACTGTATTGCCCCCAAAATAGGTCTTTTCTTAGAATAACTTAGTCTTAACAACATAGATGAACTATAAGATTATCAGCACAGTAAATATTCTTTAAAATAGAAAGAGATCAGGATTGTACTAAGGAGAAACCCAGTCAACAGCCAAACACTCTACATTAGTTTACTTTTGGAGATAGGCAAGCACGGTGTACCAGGAGAAAGCCAGGAGGAAAAATCCCTTGCTTCTCAGTTTTGCACAGGACAGCAGTATTCTGGTGCTGTAAAGTGCAATCACATTCATCACTTCGTCTTAGAACAAGTGTAAGGTTCTTATAATCTATTTCAGTAAAATGGAAATGAAGCCAAACGATGCAAAAAAGGTACCACACAGTACAGAACAGCAAAGAAAGTGCATCAAACTTCAGCTGCTCAACAAAAAGCACAGCTTCACTGCAAAGCTCCCAAACCACTGGTCAGAACAGCAGAAACCTTTTAAAAAGGTAATTTCTGTACACGACCAGTTCTACTGCCAACACCTTGCCCTGACAGGGCTGCACAACAGCCTGGGCAGGGGCTGAGCGTGGCTTCCCTCCCACCATCCGGCAGGCACCTCTGGGCACGTTCCCTCCTCCAGGAGATGCCCAAGGCAGCACCCGCAGCTCCAAAGCCCGACAGGTACAGGGGACAGACCCTAACAAGCTGCAGGGAACAGCGCAGAGTTTGCACAGACACTTCTGAGCAGGCAGTTTATTTTGGTTTTGGGCAAGCTACTGTTGCCACGTGAGCGCAAGCAAACAAAACCCACCACTTAATTCTTCATGAGGGGTCCTGGACCTGCAGCGAGGAAGCAGCCCACCCGAGTTACTCGGTACTGAAAAGACCGGGTCATAGCAGAGGCTCAGAGGACTGACTCCCCCTCAGCAACAAACATTAATCATCAACTCCAACTTACAAATGAGTGATCACTGCCTTTACAACGCTTTAAAAATATCCACCGTGCGGCTTTCCAAAGACATTACGCGAGGACTGCCCCTACCCTACCGCTTCTCAACACAAAGTGTTTTAACAAAAGGTTTCCAGCAGTCAGACTCAATTAACCGCACCTGATACCTTACCCGGGTTTGCAGACAGACCCCCGGCTCACTCTGAGAGCGGCTGTGCCACTTCAGCTGCTTTGTATTGTTCATCAGCAGTCACAGCCAGATAAAGCACTAACAGGAACCGACGTTTTAATACTTGCATGAGGCTCAGATTCTAGCAGGCAAGGAATATTGTTCGCATTTTTGAGGTTTAAGGGTTTTTTAATCTGAAAAGCATAGCATTTATCACAGTCAAAGGAAAATGAGGTTATGCAAAATACTTACTTCGAAAATGCTCTGAGGCATAATAGTAGACATCCTCATAGCCCTCGTGGTAATCCTCCTCTGGCCGGTACTTTTTGCCTTTTCTTCTCCTCGATCTTCTTATCTGCTTGACAAAGCCCAAGAAGCGCTCCATCTCCTTCCTCAGCAGCACTAGCCGGCAGCTCCCTTTGCCCTCTGCTTTACAAAGAGCTGTCCCAGCATGAACCAACCGCAAGCACCAGAGCAAAGCTGCAGCCTCCGACCAGCCGCTCTGGTACCATTAAAAAACCCCTCCCTTATCTCAGCTATGACTAGGAAGCATATTGTTTTCCCTCTTTTAAAAAAAAAAAAAAAAAAAAGGGGGGGGGTGGGATGGGTGGACTTTATCAAAGCTACCGACTGGAATATTTCAACATGAAAAAAGACAAAGTAGGAAAATACTGAAGCAAAAGGAGAAAGTCAGAATTTCAAGTGGTTATTAAATAGCAGAGGGCAAAGTTGAAGGGACCTGCGTGCCAGCAAGGGGAAGCCCAGCACTAAGAGCTCCCTGTCCGGTGTCTCCATCATTTGAAGAGGGGTTGGGAGGCGGGGATAGGTGTTTGTCAATGGACTGAACCATATCTCAAGGCAAAACAGGTTTTCATTTGCCAGTTAAACACTGCCCTCATATTTACCCAGGCACAGGCTCAGGCTCCCATTTGATTTCATTTGTTGTAAGAAGAGGAAACGCGTCGATCCATTTCTGGCATCACATATGCTGGATGAATAAATAGCAAAGTGGTTTAATCCATACACACAGCCCACTCACCGGCAACTGTGTGCTGAATGTGTTAATTGGAGCAGCAGGGAGAAAGCTCGGCAGCTGTTAAAAAATGACACATATACCCACTGGGCATTAGTGTATTCTAATCACTGCTAGATCTAAACATTAAAAGGCACTCCACAGACAGATCCCCTATAGAGCTGGTCAGGCTAGATGGCCACAGGCAAACAAAAGAAGCGACATCATGAGCATGCCACAACAATACTCATTTAAAATCCTAACAGAGTTTTAAAAACTTTAAAATAAAGGTATGGCGGACTATACTTTGCACAGGATGACAGGAGCAAAAAGCCTGAAAAAGCGCTGGCTTTTTTCTCCTGCTGCGTGCCTGAATCCCACAAACATTCCCTAAGATAAGGCTGGAATTTCATCCGTGTTTCTGATGAAGTTTCCCTCCCGCACAAGAACAAAAGCAGCGTCTGCTCGAAACCTATCACACTGACATCTGCCACGGGGATTTTTTTGTAACTGTGCTCCCACGAGCCTAGAGAGGTCCCTAGTCCAGCAGGACCTCTCCTGTCTGCTGGCACAAGTCAGGGATCCGTCAGCCACCTCAGTCAAACCACGTGCTGAACACGGTCACCTGCACCCATGCTCGCAGGAGATACCATTTTGCACCTTTAAGCTTGAGGAAGTCAGAAAGTCTTCCTGTAAAACCAATTTTACAAGATCATCACCTGGAAAATGAAGAGCAGGCAGCGGGAGGATTCATTTCTGGTGGTAGAGACACTTCAGTGAGTCATTATTTTGCACAGAGCCAACCGGGGCAGTTTTTTTAAAAGTCTAAACGAAGTAAAGCAAAAGCCAGAATTGCAATTTATTATTGTTTCAGGAGAAGCATGCAGATTGGTCAGAATTGAGTTGGGATTTTCTAGTTTCAAAACACGTACATGGTACTAGTAGAGGTCAGCTAGACCTGCTATCTGAGGGTCCTAAAACAAACACATGCTGAAAGCAGGCACTGGAACTCTTCTGGGCTTCTTCCAGGTTCTCAGGTATTTTAAAACAATATTGTCACAAAAACACACCCATTTCATCCATAAAAGCTCAAAAATCCCTGGATGCACCTACCAAGCTCCCCACAGGAACAGAGACTCATCCTCCTTGACCTGAGCAGCCCCTGCTTTTCTCCTGTGAAAATGCAGCCTCTGTCGCTAGCTGATGAACACCCCAAGGGCACTACCAGAATTATTTTTAGTGTTAACTTCTATAACGAGGTTGTGTTTTATTACAAGCCTGTTTTTATCACACAGCTTTCAACTTTCAAAGGGTAAAGACCTTAGAGGAATGTTATAGGCATATTACCAAATATAAAGAAGCCAATAAAACTTTTTATATGGATCTTTAAAAAGGGATCACTGTATGTTCTGCAGGTTTCAGTTCACGTGTTTTTTCTGTGCTCTGCCACTAAGCAGCAAAAATATTACGTTAGTATCATGAAACATGAAAACCAACCAAAGGCTTAGCTTACAGCACAGGCAGCACGCTCTCTTTTCAGAGAAGGAAATATTGTTTTGACGCTATTATTTGCTCCTGTAGAGTGTTCTCCCCGACAGATGTGCAAAAAGTTATTTGCAGGTGTCAGAAACATTCACCTTGAAGACAGAAATCTTGCAGCCATCACCATTCCCTGAAGTTAAATTCTAAAGTTCAATTCAAAAATGATACAGCTACTTTTTTAAAAGGAGAAAATGTAAAACTTTCTTGCTTTTAAAGTGTCCTCTAAATGAGAGCTGAAAACTGAAATTGAGCAGGCACTTGGCTTTCATCAAGTAAATACGCCCTTCTCCAGCACCACTGTTGCTAAACACGCTGGTGTTGCCAGCGAAGTGGCTTCCTAGTCCCCAGTGCACCCCAGGGACACTTCAGTCCTTTCCATTACAAGACCAACACAGTAAATAAGCAGACAAAGGAGCAACGAAATGATCTCAGCTAGCACAGTAAGCACCAGATGTAGTACACCGACTGCCTGACCATTTTCTAGGGAGAACCTATCTCAATTTGGGTGAATTTTGAGCTTTGTAAAGCATGTCATTACCTTGCGCAATGGACCTTCCCTTTCCCATGCTCATGAAGTGCATTGCCCAGGTGCATCACAATCACATATGGCTAATTTAGTAAAGCAGAAAAAAAAATTACTAAATGGTATTATTGATCAGTGCTCAAGGTAATGACTCCCACATATCCTGTATGTAAAGCATGAAGGGGTTGAGGGGGAGCACTAGCAATCCCTGGATAAGCACAGCAGGTTCAAGCTCTCCTGCTCTTCACTGTATCCCACCAACTACTACTGTCTACAAAGACAGGCTCCATCTCCCACACTGAAGATGCAGAAGCAGGTGTTGCCCACAGTTTCTAACACACAAGCTGACAGTCTTGCCAGCACATAAATTATACACGTTTCCTTTTGCATGAATGCAAACAGCAGAGACAAACAATTTCAGCATTTTTATATGTGATTTTTTAAACCTAGAACAAGATAAGGTTTTGATAGGATTTTCCATACCCTGAAATATTCTGGTATTCAGGGCAATTTAAAGACAAGGAAATACCTTAAATGAGGACAATGTTGTTCTATATAACGGGTCAGAATATCAAGTGTTTTATTATACTACAAAGGTTTCTGAACAAAACTAATGTTTCATATGCATTACATACTACCTCTACTGCTTTGCTGAGAACACTGGAGACATTCATTAGCTACTCCTCATGCCATACCTGTAAATATTTTATCATAGTCCTACTTTCAAATATATAAGCAGAGAATTCTGTTTCACAAACACAGTTTACTGTAGTTAAAACAAACAAACAGCAAACTACTGGTTTCCCCATTGCTCAGGATTTACCATTCTGCAGCTTCTTGTGGTGCATAGCTCATTCCTTCATGGAAATGAACATGGCTACTTTCAACTTTCTGCTTGAAAAGGAATAAAAAAAGCCGAACTATAGATGCATACCACAGTTCCAGAAAGGCATATTGATTTAATGGGAGGAGCAGAGAAAGAAACAAATATTGGCTTTCAAATTTTTAAAATGTGATGTGAATAAAATGTGAACATCAGTGATGACATCCCTTAATGACAAAGAGAATAGGATAATTATGCCCAGAGGGCATAAAATTAGGTGTCGGATGATATTCCAAAGTGCCCTCTGAACTAGAATTTGGGAGATCAATATTCTGGTGTTATCATACCACAACAAAAGTTACAATGTAAATACGTCTCAAGCTGTTTGGCTCATCCTTTCTCTGTGAACACACCTACTGCAATCAAAGCAAGTGCTTTCCAAGGTGGCTTCCTTAGAAGCAGCAAGGATTGTCATACTGTCTCCAGTACGATTTGCATAATAAAAATTTTGCCAACTGACACCAATTCGGTAGTATTTACATTCTTCATTCCGATAACTGATTTGTTTAAGTTAAGAAGAAGCTCCAACAAGCTGGATCTGTCTTAAGTCAGTGACTTTCTGAAAAAGACTTCATGGCAGTAATAAAACAAATATAACATTAAGACACTGTCCTTTTCAAATAGGTAAGCTGAGGCATAAGTGCCCTTGCAGCCATGGGCAATTCTCTAGAAGATATTTAAGCATTTTAGCTTAAACTTGCCTTTCTATCCATAGCAAAGATTAGGTCTCTCGTCTTGAAAAACTATCTGAATTCAACTTTTTACTTGCACAAAATTAACTATCTGGTTATCTAGCTAAACTTTCACAGAGGACATAGCTATTTGCTAGAGCACATTTTTCAGTATTTGGGGAAAGCAGTAAGAAAAGCATTTTGGTATCCACAGATAAGCTGCTGAGGTAGTAAATATTTAACGAGGATTTCTATTTGAGTGGGCTTGCAAACATGATGCTTTGAAACCAGAGCCTGTGTAGGAAGCACGCCTCTCTAACGTTTTTATCATAAATACAGAATGGAATATTAACAGTTCTTAGCACATATTTTGCATCCCATTCATCACCATGCTTCAGTGTTTCAAAGAAAAAGATTTTAAATGGAAGAACCCTCCTGTTTCTCCCTCTGCTTCTCTGGGCGGCCCCTAAAAGCCTTTTGCTGAGGGAAGGAACACTCCCGCTGGGAGGCAACCATGTAAGAGAGCACACAAGAGCACCTGCAGAGACCTACCTGCTTTAGGTTACTGCCTTGGGAAAAAAACCCACAAAATTATAAATGCACAATACAAAAATTAAGGTGAATAGAAACAGTTCTTGAAGGTTGGCTGAATTAGGAAAATAGTTCTTTCCCCTCCTCCCTCAAGCCCCTAACCATAAAGATACTGCAAACCTCAAATGGGAAGAACAGACCGTTTCTTCTCTGACTCTCTTTCAAATGAGGGATGTCTTTGATAATCTGCTGTTGTTTTTTCTGGAGACCAGCAATAACAAACAAAGGAACTAGTCCCCTTATTCATCTTACAGTATCATCTTGCCTGACCTTCTCGTTTTTCAAGAGCAGATGTTTGTTTATATGCCATAATCGCTCATGTTAAGGCTGCAATTTTCCACTCACAGTTTGCCCTAAAAGCCTTGGTCTAAAATGTGAGCTTATCTATCTGAAAATTATCAGAAATTTGCTACCTAGTAAGCACTGTAAGAACATATGGTCCACATATGCAGAAGCAGTGTCATGTACAAAGTCAATATTGCATGTGAGGAGAAACTGCAGCCGACCACCCCCTGAGGGACCACAGTCCCACCTGAAACCCCTCTGCCTGAAGCAAGCTTCTGAACGCAAGTTCTGTGCTCTTCCTAAAGATGCCTGGCGAGACCACTGAAAGCATGGGACATACTAAATATTACACTGCACCTCCCTTTCATTTGAAAGTAGAAAAAAATGCAGAATAACGAGTGCACTATCTCTGGAATATTGCTGCATGAGAACTGGATGGTGATAAAATACTGCTTATCCACTACTCTCATATATAAGATCTGATGCTTTTTATATACTGTTAAAGTATGAGTTTGCTCTGATTTTAATGCATTACACTCAGTTTCACAAGTCATTCAATCATTCTTCTTATTCATTGCTCACACACAATCATAGACCATTGTTTCCTTTGCTCCTGAATTAAAGAATACAAGACTTAAGAGCTGGAGTTCAGCTTTTCTGTCATCTAGTTGTAAATTAACTGGAAAATCTTCCCCCCCCCCCTTTTTTTTTTTATTTTGCAAGTGAACACACATTTTCAAGCCAGACTTGCAACTGCCATCAAATAATTGGAGTTCTTTATTGTATCTTATCATATATATATACAATTTTGTATTAACATTCCCAATAGTTTTGCTTTTTGCAACATTTTCTCACATATAAGCGTGCACATAAAACCGTGAATGCCAAAGCAGTGAATGAGGATAAAGTAGAACACAAAAGAGAGAGGAAGAGGCTACATTCATTTAGAGGGAACTGGGGGGCTGCTTGTGGGTTTAATACAAGAACGCCACCTCTTGTATATCGAGAATGCTGAGAAATCTTTGTAGCACTGTTTTAAAAGGGTCACTTGTCAAGTTGAATTTCATGCAGAATGTATGCTTCAGGGAAAAGAAGCTCTGTTTTTTTTCAATTCAGCTGAAACAGTTTGCATACATTCTATTTGTCTTCCTCTCTTTCTAACCTATTTGGCTTTAAATAAATGACTAATTACAATATACGAATATGTAGAAACAAATGTTAACTCGACCACTACTAAGGAAAAACAACTTAGGTAAAATTAAGTATAGAAAAGTTTAAGTTTGCTTTATATTTTGTGACACCAATAATTATTCTACAAGAAAAGCTACCAGACTACTACTCTAACCATAATTGAAACCCCTCAAGGGCTGAAGCAGTAGACTGATATTTTAAAATACTGAAACTAGAACATAATTCTTTGAGAAGTCTGAATTAAAGGTGTTTTCATCTTTCTAAAGAAACGTACCAAATGGCTAGAGGGAACACTACCAAGATTTTGCATACTGTGTCTGTTTTATGCACAAAGTGTATCTCAAATCAACTATGAAATACATACGGAGAAGTGTTTTGGAGTATGGATATGGCTTTTACTCCTCACTGAGTAAAAACCATGATATCTCCCTAATTTTCCACTCTTCAAAAACTGCACATTTCAATTCTAACCATAATTAAAATGTACGTAGACCACTGGAAAGAAACATTAATTAATTAAATTACAGCTCACTAGAATGAAAATACCTAGCAAATACATTAAATTATGTTCTTGCATAAAATCATCAAAATTTTTTCTTAGGCTGCATACCTGTAGGCTACAGGAGGTACAGGGTGCTATTGAACAAGGTTGAGGTAGGTGGGACTTCACAGTTACTTGGTAGAGGAAGACCTGAATGTGATGTGTGAGATTTAAGGCAGACTACAGGAGCATCCATTGCTGGACATCTCTTTCCATGTAAAAGCTTACGCCAGAGACTTTTTATTATGTGACATGAAATGGACTTAATTTCTTTTACCTCATAGGATTAGCAAAAATGGTTGTGGAAAAGCATCCTGCCCATCCTCCCATAGATGCATCCTATCCTTCTCACCAAGACTCTTCCCCACTGCCTGCGGCCACAGCCTCATTAGCAGTGAGCTCTACACACACACACATTCCCATAGATTATCCCACCCTACTTCCATAGGCGTACAGAGGTTTCAACAAGAAACAGCATTACATGGAACACTAGAAAGAAGCAACCTCCACGTGCCATTTACTGTAAAACCTCCTCTCTGCCCATATTCTGTCTGATATCACTTCTCTGTGTTGCAGACATCATATGAAAGATTTAGACTTACAAACTCCTTGGTGCAGAGGAATGTCTATATTCTCCAGTAGCGCCATGATGGATGTTCTACCTCGTACCAATACCCAAAAATAGCAATCATTTTGTAGCAGTGAAAGCCTTGTTATGTTTCATTCTTAAAAACAACCACCAGTCATCCATTGTGCATTCCTCTGATCAAAGAATTACTACAAGAAGAAACTTTTGTAATTTGTTTAATAAATTGAAGGAGCAGTTAGAATTAATAAAGATGGGCGACAGGAAAGAAATCTGACAGGGAAGACTGCAACTAGGAAACTGGAGCAATGAAAAAGCCCCTCCGGGAAAAAGCACAGGCATTCAGAAAGTGATTTGTATCCTGAGCTCCGTATGTTTTATCAGGGTCAAGATACGGTGGATAAACAGAAAGATTTTATTGCAGGTTAAGAAGAAAATTCTGCTCAACAGTCAAGAAAATACAACCACAGACAAATTCTCCATTATCTTCATGTGAATATGCTGTTAAAGACTATGTAAACATATATGCAAATTAAACCATCCATCTGGAGTCCTCTGCCTTAGAGGCACAGGCCAACATGATGGCAATGAAGAATCCAGTTGTTCAGATGGATTAACCCTTCTCCTTCTCTCTAAATACCCTCCACACCCAGTTGGTCCCTTTTTCTTTTTAAATCCTGAATTTTAAGTAATTCCTGTTGTCCTTGCACAATCTGAAACCGCAAATCATACCGAGCAAAAACAACATAGACTTGAAAGGCAAAGGGACAACTTCACGTGGAACCTCACATTAATGAGGCCTGAGTATTACATGCCCACAGAACTGAAGGATCACAGTTTCCATCCACTCAGTACAATAGCAAGGCCCATTGAACATTAGTGTGGTACTTCATCTCCCTCATGCCAACCAGCAGTCTGGGAAACGAGAGCTGCTGACACCTCTTTACGGATGAGGTTTGAGCTTCTGTCCCCATCCCAAGGGCACAGAGCAGGTTCTGCAGTTCAGATTGTAATTTGTTTCCTAGTGCAAGTCCACCTTCTTCCTACCAGGAAACAAAAAAACCCAATAAAATCTGCTTTACACTGCTGTGAAGCATTTAACAAAGAAAATATAGACAAAGCAAATAGAGAGACTTCAAATCTGTCTGCTCCATCCTCCTCCATGAGACTGGTGTTCCTGGATTTGAAGGTTAAGAGGCAAACCACAGGGATAAAAATGCATTACATTCTGGGCTTGTAATCTCATCCACTTCTGCCACGAGTTTTGACATTTTCTGCTGGAAATTCACTCTAACAATAACAGCTTTGCTATATAAAATCATGGGACTAAATATAAAGTGATCATTTGTTCAGTGTTGCACCCTTCACAGGGTCACTACTACTATTCATCAATGACCTGGACAAAAGAATAGGGTGTAACCTCAGCAAATTCGCTGATGATACCAAGCTGGGAGGAGTGGCTGATACACCAGAAGGCTGTGCTGCCATCCAACGAGACCTGGACAGGCTGGAGAGCTGGGCCGAGGGGAACCTGATGAAATTCAGCAAGAGCAAGTGCAAGGTCCTGCACCTGGAGAGGAACAACCCCATGCACCAGTACAGGTTGGGGGCTGACCTGCTGGAAAGCGGCTCTGTTGAGAAGGACCTGGGAGTGCTGGTGGGCAACGAGGTGACCATGAGCCAGCAATGTGCCCTTGTGGCCAAGAAGGCCAACAATATCCTGGGGTGCATTAAAAGGAGTGTGGCCAGCAGGTGGAGAGAGAGAGGTTATCCTCCCACTCCGCTCTGCCCTAGTGAGGCCACATTTGGAGTACTGTGTCCAGTTTTGGCCCCTGCAGTTTAAGAAGGAGAGGGAACTGCTTGAGCAAGTCCAGCAGAGAGCTACCAAGATGATGAGGGGACTGGAGCATCTCCCTTATGAAGAAAGGCTGAGAGACTTGGGTTTGTTCAGCCTGGAGAAGAGAAGACTATGGGGGGATTTCATCAATACCTATAAATATCTAAAGGGTGGGTGCCAGGACGATGGGACTAGGCTCTTTTCGGTAGTGCCCAATGACAGGACAAGGGGCAATGGGCACAAGGTGGAACACAGGAAGTTCCACTTGAATATGAGCAAAAACGTCTTTACTGTGAGGGTGACGGAGCAGTGGAACAGGCTGCCCAGGGAGGCTGTAGAGTCTCCTTCCCTGGAGACATTCAAAACCTGCCTGGACACGTTCCTGTGCCCCCTGCTCTGGGTGTCCCTGCTCAAGCAGGGGGGTTGGACAAGATTATCTCCTGAGGTCCCTTCCAACCCCTACCATTCTGTGATTCTGTGACACTAATGATACAGTGTAGAACAAATACTTCTATTTTTGTTTGTAAAAGACCATGGGATTACTGACCTCAGCATACATTCCAGAAGCAATAGGATTATTGAGGTTTCTTCTCTTTGAAAGCTCATAGTTCCCAAACAAAAGATTACTTGGAACTTACATCCTCTGGCACTTAGCAGAGACAAAATAGCCTCATTTTTCATACCAGCCTTTGATGATGCTTTGTATTTCAGGATTTACTTCATTCTCCTCTTGTGGCCCTTCTCATCATTGGTAAATACAAATGCTTATCAAGGTGTTCTCAGGAAGTCATCCCTAACACATCCACTTTAACTCACATTTTCATCCTCACTCTCTTTTCCCTGTTCTCTTCGACCAGATCCGTATCTTCAGGCTTTGTTTCTTTCTTGGTCTACAGGTTGTGTTGCAGCTAATCTGCTAATGCAACTATTTCAATTTTTGCTCCCTCTGATCAATTTGGACACCTGAGTAAAAATGTGCTTATCAAGAAACACATAGCATTTCTCTTGCTTAATTATGAGAGCCACAAAAGATGAAAACACGGCTCAAAGAGCAAGTTCCCTATTTCCTAACTTGTGCATGAAGTAGCAGAGCTCATAATTAATCACCTCAAGATTCAAGAGACCAAGATACATGAAGACTTCAGTTTTTCCCAACATTAACCAAATGATAAAGAAAAAATTAAGGAAGTTTTACACCAGACCAGATAAATTATTATCAGTGTATAGAACTGACACAGCTAACTTCACTGTCCTAAGGAGTTTTGTAACTTATTGCAGATATCCCAGCTGAAAAGCATTTTCACTGTTCTAGATGGTCAGTATAGACCTATAGGCAACAGTTCTAAAATTCAGACTGGACGTGTATTTTACAAACTGACTTGTTAGCTATTGATATTTTGATTACTTAACCATTAAAAATTTTCCTCAAAAGCACTAAAGCAACTCTGTAGACACACTTAGGCATCCTCCCTGGTCTTATACCATATTGTGCAGGGAGTATAACATGGTATTGACTGGCATTTAAGATTCTTTAATAAACTGTTTTGGAATTTGCAATTCTTCTTTCATCCTTAAAAACAACTTAGGTCTGAGTTTAACCCCTTAAAAAAGGTGTTTCATGTATTTGCAATTTACCATCCTACTCTCTACTCTTGGAATTGGCTTGCCTGTAAATTATTCCATGCGCCACCTATTCAGGTGGAGATCACAGCCTTTTTGTACTTCTGTAGTATAGGATCTCAATCTACAAATCTTCTAAGAGCTTAACCTCAAGCACTGTCCCACTGAGCTGAACGCGACGCCCGGTGGTAGCAAGCACTATGATAAATGAGCAGTTGCTGCATCATACACTCCCATCTGCATTGCCACATCCTAACTTCAGACACAGTTGTGCCACAAGTTCTGTTTTACTTCAGAAAAATTTAAGTGGAATAAAAATAATCTCGCACTGGTTTTAAGAAGGAAAAAAAAAGTGAACTTTTCTGTCGGACCTAAAGATCCCATTCTGGAAGCTGAGGGTGATAGCTTGACATTTCGTTTTCCAAGAAGTCTAAACAACCACAATAAATTTACAAATGTAGACATGCCACACTGTTAAATTTCATTTCACGCTCAGTAAGCAAATATTACCAAACTGTAAGTACTGTCATCCTCTGTCTTTTTAGTTAGAAATCTTGTAGCCAATAAAGGTTTGACCTTGAAATATTTCACAGATGGATGAAGTTGCTTAATTTGCTAGTCACTTTGTTACAGATTTTGCAGAACTGCAAAGTTAGGTCACATTTACTCTAATTTCACTTTACAATAACTTTATGAACTGCATCATCAGTAAGAGTCACTAAAAGTGCATTAATGAACCATGTGTCTGAACTATCATGAAAAAATCAGTTTTGAAATTAAAAATACTGAGAAAATACAGAAGCTAAAGATATTTTTCTTTATATCCAGTATTCCTAGAATTATTTTTAGTGCGAAAACATAAGAAGTAAATCCATACACTATTTTTGTGGAGATTCTGATACATTGACAAAACTAATAGAAGTTTTCTTTTTATGAAGCCAGTGGAAATATATGGCCTTGTGTGAAGGGATGACTAACTGTTACACTATGCAGATATAACATTCTGTACATCAGGTTTTTTAACATGGGCTGAGTCTACACAGATGTGTATTTTAAAGGGAAAAATAAAGGAAAAATTCCAGCTGTTTACTCAAGGGATAGCTGTTGTTTTCTGATACTCTTACTGCATTTGAGGTACTATACCAGAGTCGCTACACAAAACAAATAACCAAATACAAATTATAGCTGCTAACTTTGTAATGATTTAGTTAGCTAAAAAATCCTGTTCAGTTGCAAGACATCGTAACTCATTACCACTTCAAATCTCAGTGAATACATTAAATCACACTTTTTTCAAGAATAAAAATTAATTTCAGTCTAATCGCCAAATAAGAAGACTAAATGAATAAGAATTGCAAAACTCTGAAAAGCCTTCAGGAGCTCTAATGAGTTGTAAACTACTGTAAACAAACATGGAAGTTGAAAAAGAAGCATTTTGCATTTTCCAAGAAAAAAGAAAACAAAAAGCAAACAACAGTTAATTTGAAGTACTGCTTGGTTGCATCTAAGGACGTTCTTTTTTGTCCCAAATGATTCTCCTTTGAAAGACCCACCCTCTCCGACCAACACATATCCCAGTAACTGATTCCCAACACGGCATAGAGCTACTCTGAAATTAGAAAGACTCTTCAGACAATAAAATTAAGCTCCATCCTGCCCATGTCTGGGAACAGTCTCTCTTGCACTTTCTTTCCCTCCTGCCTCTACTGTCACGTAGAGAAGCCCGTTCAAACAGAGTAAGACTGCTGCCCAGCGCATTGACTCATATTGCCTTTTATTCCCACAGTCATGACTTCCATCTAAGTTGTCCACGGGTCAATGTTAGGCACAAAATGCAAAATATTTCAGCCAAACTCTCCCTTGGTCAATAATAAAAAATAATTGTTTAATAATGAGCTCCTGAACACTATCATCTACTGAGGCCAATGGGAAAAACTGTCATCAAATTTCAAGGTTTTTGTCGTATCCTGAATTCAAGCTTTAGGGGTTCCTTTACAACAACCTAAAGGAAATCGCATGCAAGGGCAGGTGGGGGAAGACCCTTTATTTTGCTGCTTATGTTCTTGATGGCATCAACTGTTACACATGAGCACAGGGTCCAAAAGCTGAGGCCTGGCAGATAATGCTAAAAATAAAGCCTACACAAGCTGGGGGAGAAAAAATATTTGCACATCTGACCTTAAGAAGTGACGGCTCTTTAATACAGTGTATCTGTGTTACAGAACTGACAACTGTCAAGGTGCCTTTTTTTTTTTTTTTTTTTTTTGTAACAAGAACGTAGGAATGGAAGAATTTCTGTTGCTAATTTTGGAAGAAGACGATCTGATTTGGGAAGACTAGTCTATACTCCTTAATGGTATGTATGCTAGTCAGGCTAAAATCAAGTCCTGTACTAATGCATGCATTAATGATTTATGAGCATTTCTGTCTTCTATTTTACCTAGTGTATTTAATAACCTCTTGAGGGGAAAGATAAAAAAAATATGAGCCACATTTAAGTTCATGAAATGAGGATTTAAATTAAATTTAATAAGATGGCTCCTGTCGGCCAATGCAGCCAATCTCCGCAGAATGCCTTCTGTTGCCACTTCCAAGATGTGAAAGGGAAAACGTGACACTGAACATTAACTTGGCAGCATTGTTTCCAAAACCTACATTGTTGAAGGCATTGTGTGCCTACTAATATTAGATAAGCTGCCTTAACACCAGCTCTTGGACTAAAGTAAACGAGAATTTCAACTTGTAGTTCAAGTACAAGTTTAAAGTATACAAACTTTAAGGAAAAAAGCTTAAAAATGTAATTTAAAGACATTCTTCAAGTCAAAAGGCAAAATCTGAATAAAGCTAGGCCGTTCCCTACTATGTCTTTGCACTTACCCTCCCCACTATTTTTCCCACTTCTACAATATTTTGAAGTCCTATACTGGCAATATTGTTCAGTTCATCAAGTAACCGTCTTCAGTTCAGAGTCCTACAATATTTGTGCAATGAGAAGCTAACGTATAGAGTGGGCTACCATTCCAAATAATCCATATTTCTAAATGGGGGCCGAGGAGGA
Organism: Phalacrocorax aristotelis; assembly: GCF_949628215.1. Classification (NCBI taxonomy): domain Eukaryota; kingdom Metazoa; phylum Chordata; class Aves; order Suliformes; family Phalacrocoracidae; genus Phalacrocorax; species Phalacrocorax aristotelis. Next base: position 180,263,922 of record NC_134276.1, on the reverse strand, counting down.
TGGGACGACACACACACAAGAAAACCAAAATACACGCCCATTCACAAAATACACGGTGAAAAAACATTTCATATTTCTGTATGAAATCAGCTCAGGACTGTGATATTAGAGTTGGATGATGCTTCTTGCACTGGGCAGAGCAACGCTGACTTTGAGCCAAGCATCACAGTGGTTCATGGAGTCACAATGGGTACCAGCACCTTGAAACCATTAAATGACGCAAATGGCTTAGCCACTGCCTCATCCTACCAGCTTTTTTCCATTTCTCACTTATCCACCCTCTTTTGCCCCTAGATGGGCAGTCTGAGCTCAAAGGGCCAAATATCACAGTATCACCAACATCAGGAGTTATACACGGACTGACAATTATTCACCACGGGAAAACATTTTCAAGGGTTTTTTTTTACCCTCTCAGCAAGTTAGTAGGTAGTGAATGTTCCAACTGATGAAGTCACAGTATTTGAAACAATATTAAATAGGCAGCACAGGGTTGCAGGGGTTGTCTAGAAACAGGGTTATGTAAATGCCTGTGTATTTTTGCTTAAAAATTTACACAGAAAAATGTTTAAATTATGTTAATGGCCTGACTGCAAGTGAAGATCTGCAATAGTCAAGCCACATGCAGGCCTTCTTCCAAACTCATGTGTATTTATTTTTAACGGGCACATCAGCATCTGTTAAGCACAAAGAGAATTAATTTATTTTGCCCAGTCACAATTAAGCTTAACATGACTCAGACACTTACATTAGTTTAAAACTGAACCTAAAACTAAGAACCAGCCATTTGTGATCACTAAAAGAGTCCATGGCACCTTCACATAAGACAAGTGACTGTTGCTGATCTCTTGAACAAAATCTCAGCAACTGCTGGTAATTTTACTACATTTGCACGAGGCAGATTTTCTTCACTATTGCAACTAGAGAAGCTATGATAATTTAACAGTCTCAAAGCCATTAGTAGTCAGCTTTGAGAGTTCATGGAGATGCGACACAACTAGAAAAGGTCAACTTCAGTCTTAAAAAAAAAAGCGGAGACAGGGAGGGAGGAAGAGGAAGGTCTTTATACAGTTGGCATTAAACTTTCATTCAAGGAAATACTGGAATTGAAAAACTAAACAGAACATTTTGAAGGCACCTGGAAAATAAAACAGCCAACCTGGATTTCTGTTTATTAAAACATGTCAAATCAGCAGCAAGACAGCAAACCATGCAGACAAGGAGAACACAATAGATGTCATATGTGCTAACTAAATATTTTCACAAGAGTGAAATATAAGCCACTCTCCTAAAGAAAGTTCGCCTATCTCAGGGTTAACACAAAACTGATTGGAAAGCTATATTGAGTCCAAACAGAACAGAAAATATTTTGGAACTTTTGGGATCCACTGCTATTCAGTATTTTGCTTTCTATACATTATACATATTCAAACCTTTTTGTGCGATTTCAAGACTTATCTATGTAGGCCATGAATAAATCCCAACACATCACCAATCTTAGACCAACTGCAAGCACTCTGGAGAAGCAGATGAAAAAATAAAACAAACAGACTGAAGTAATCATCTGAAAGAAACAGGATGCCTTTCACCAGAGAGAAATGCAATATATTCCAATAAACAGGAATATTCAACTATATAAACCGAGAATGAAGAGCAAGTGATTAGGGTAGGTATTACCCTGAAATGCATCTGGGGACTACAGTCATTCAGAAGATGAACCCAGCTCCATAACATCCACTATTTGCAAACTAGGCAAACATACAAATATATTTAATAGGATTATAGCAGACACAAAGATATTTCTCTTCTCTCTTCTACACTGGTAAGGTCTCCACTGGATGTTTTTGTCCACAGTTAAAATGTTACAGTTCAGAAATAAGTGTGCCTGGATGAAAGATCTGTGAAATTTAATCTGAAAAAGAAACAAAAAAGAAAGCAGAGAAGACTGAGATGGAAACAGAATAAACAGAGTACAAAAATGTCAAAGACCATGAAAAAGAAAGAAAACCTGTTTTCCATCATCTACTGAGGTGTCTGGAAGGTTCAGGTGGAATGTAAGGTAAGACATTCTGCAGATAAGGGCAGTGAAGTCTGGGATGATCTGCCAGAAACCCCAAGAAAACCAACAAAAATAAATGCCAAGTCCTGCAGCTGAGATGGAGTAATCCCACTCAACAGCCCAGGTACCAACTGGAAAGGAAAGCAGCTCTGCAGAAAAGGACCAGCGGTCCTGGTGGACAACATGTTGAACACTAGCCTGCAGTCCATCCTTGTAGAAATGAAGACCAGCTCCACACTGGGCAGAATCAGTAGAAGCACAGGCAGCAGACAGCGAAGTGATTGCTCTCCACAATTCAGCACTTGTGAGACTGCCTTTGCAGCATTTCGTCCCATCTGGAACTCCCCAGGAAAGAAACAGAAATATTGAAGCCAGTCCTGTGGAGGGCCACCATAATGATCAAGGGATGGAGCAGCCAACGCATGGAGAGAGGCTGAGGAGCTTGAGTTTGTTTAGTTTCTAATCTTTAGAAAAAAAGATTAAGGGAGAATCTAAGTGCTGTTTTCCAGATTATGGAGAAAGGAGAGCCAGGCTCGTCTCAGAGGTTCACCATGAAAATATAAAAGGGAACAGACACAAGATGCAGAACGGGAAACTCCAATTATTCTAATTAGATGGAAGGGGGAAAATGCTTATAATAAGGGTGGTAAAACACTGGAGCATGCTGCTCAGAGAAAACTTAGAATACTTAGAGTTATTCAAAATTCAGCTAAATAGGGCCCTGAGCAACCTGACCCAACTTCAAAAGTGGCCCTGTCTTGAACCGTGGGCTGGAGCAGATGACCTCCATAAGTTCCTTGCTACCTAAATTATTCTATAATTCTTTGTGATACAGTGTCTGTGAGGAATGACAAAGATAGTGCCTTGGGCTAGGAGACCAACTATGCAACCTCCAGAGGTTCATTCCAGCTTTTTTTCCTGCAATGCTGAAAAGTACAAATAAATCTTCAGACAGAGTATGTGTTTTCTCCTCTTTGCATGAACAGTACCTCATTTATTTTAGCTAACAGGTTATAAACATAAATAAATACACAATATTCCATACTTAAAAATTTAATATTGATAAACTCAGGAATTACTTTTAAATACCAGACTGCATGAAAAACAAGGAGGCGGGGGAAATGACAATGGGGAAAGTTACCATAGTCAGCATATAAAGAAACATTTTCAAATACTTCCTTATCCCCTCTGCAATTCCCAGAGAGGCTCACGGGCACTTTGCTGACAGCCAAAGCTGGAACCTCCACTGAATACTGGGCTGACAGTGTGCAGTGACAGAGAAATACACCATGCACAATCACTGCAAGCAACTTTAAAATCTCTTTTTAACTTTCAAGGCCTTCACAGCACAAAAGACAAAGGGAGATAGGCTATAGCACACAGGGAATTTACCTGTGGATCTTCCAAAAAGATTCAAGGAGGGAACAAAAGCCCTCCAGCTGATCACCTATAAGCTTTCTAAAACTAATTTCATACTGGAAGTATGATCATACAGACCTATTTACTGTATTTACAGAGTCTCATGGCCACTGGTGATGTATGCAGGCCACAGAGGAGAACTAAACCTTAAGCCGATACCTTCTAATAGAAGAACTGAAGATATAAAGTCAGAAAGCTCTGTAACATGCTCTCTCGTATCTGGATATTGCTTCAAATGTTCAGAAGCAAAATAAAAATGCATCTTTAAACCTAAGACCATCACTGATTTCCTTTAAGGTGCGGATACAATGCTTTGTCCTCACTATAAATAAGCTGTTGATAAATGTCTCGTGAAAAAAAATGAAAGAGCTTGGAACTGCTTACATTTAATCCATTAGTGGCACGAGAGACCACAGTAATACCAATTACTGATTTTATCAGCTTAGAAAAATAAATATTGCTTGCATTATCAAGGTCCATATTTTTGTCGTATTTTGTGTAAGAAAAAAACATAACTGCCAGGTGAAATATTGGCCAGTGGTACCTTTTTATTTCGAGACTTTTTTTCATAACTCTTTTAAAAGGCAGGACTCCCCTTCCTCCAACTAAACCTGTAAAAGCCTTTCAAAATTACAGTTCAATTTAGATCAAATACTCCAGCACAGTTTGCAAACTCTGTGAAGAAAGCTCTTTAGATGCACCTCACAGGCAGGCAAAAAATCTCTTTTTCATATATGCAGAAAACAATAGCTTGCTCATTTTCTGAGAAGCCTGAAATCTCAAGCTGCATATAAACACCTATTTTATATACATATCTTCTTTTACAGTAATTCTCATTATTTTTGGTGTGGTGATTCAGCTATATAAAATATGCATATCTACATATTATTCACAGAGAATAAAGGCAGAAACTGGTATGATCTTTAAACTCAGAAGTATGTATGTACAACTCAAATGAAATTAACGATTATACTACAATTTAAAATTAAGCAAATATATACACACCTAGATACTGCAGAAGCTATATACATATGTCTAAAGACATGCACACAAAGACATTTGACTGAAATATGAAATCTAGATTTTAACAGCTTAAGATTTAGTAAGATTTTGATAGTTCCATACTTATCTGAGATTAACTTTTCTTACTTCTACCATGGTAAAAATTTGCTTTTGTAAAACATGTTGTTACCTAGGAAACAGGAGCAAATGCATGTGGCTATAGGAATAAAAATCCAGCAGCCTTGGATGAAAGTACAAATACTAAAAATTAGTCATTTTTCTCTCATTTCCCTACATCCAAGTCAAAGATTTCATCATTGCTATAAACAGTGTATTCATAACCTCAGTAATAATTTAATGGTAAAATAAAGAAGTGTTAACCCTCCTAAATAATAGGGGAAAAAAGTATTTCATTGTTTTACACTTATTATAACTTTTTCAGCAATCATTGCAGGAAGTTTTACTCTTCAAAACCAACCGGCACCCTGTTACAAAAATTTTGAAGTAAGGATACAAGAGAACAGCATAACCCTCAGAAGCTCACAGAAAACGAAATAAATTATTCCCAACATGACAAATCGAGACAGTGCCAAGATGTTTGCCAAAGGCTCTCTCTAGCCCGAATGCATCCCTACAAGACTACAAGAAAAGCGATTTATTCTTCAATTTACAAGGGAAACCTACTATTTGCAGGTGTAAAGTTCCAGAGGTGTTCTTTGTACTATAGATCTCCCATGAAAACAAGAAATTGTCACAACATTTTTGTGCGCTATCTGAACATGACATTTAGTTACTGACAGAAAAAGGCATGTAGCAGACAGCAGTATTTGTCAATAATGATACTTCTCACATAAATGCTGTTTGGTTGGCGTATTCTTTTAGATTTTATACATTATTAAACTATTGTGCATTTGACACAAAGAAAACCTCATTTTTTATACTGTTCATTCTAATGAAATAATTTTACTTTCGAGAGTATGGAAAACGGGTAATACCAATGACTAGCTTAATTTTTAAAGTATATTCCTTAGCAAACAAGAAACTCAAAATAAATGCTGCTGGAAAAATTGGTGTAACCTGATCCGATAAAATACAGTATTTAAGAGACATGCAAGAGAGGATTCTGATGCACTGACTTAGGAAAGGGATTAAGCTAATACTTCTCTTCCGAACACCACGTTTAACACACTTCAATTATATATCTTTGTTAATTTATGAGTTCTTGTGTCGGGACTAAACTTTTTACTTGACAAGGAGAAGTATGAAAACAGTAGTGGGATTAAATTAACAGCTGTAAAACTTAGGTGGATTACTTTCACCTAGAAAATTCCAAGAAACTGCCTGGACTACTAACTAGATATTCTAAGTGTAAAACCAGAAGTGTCATCAGACAGAGGTACTTTGTAGAGAGCTCTGCATTGCAGAGGTAGGAAACAGATCAGAAGGCTTGCTGTTGTTCTCATTTCTCAGACATTAGAATCTTGATCCATCAGGTTTTATATTCTGCAGTGTTATTCTAATGACTTCAAACACTTGCAACTTCAAAATCATTGAATAGTATTTTCTAAACAACCTAGAAAATAACAAATTCTTTTGCATGGAAAATAATAAAAGCCTCCAAGTAACATCAAAATAAATGCCTACCCATTTGCTGTAGTCAAAAGGCAGAAAAACTCAAAAGCTACTCAAGAGCCTAGAAAAATAAAGCTTTAAAAGTTAACCCTACTAGTTACAAACATATTAAAATATCAACAGTAAGCATGTGTTGGAAGACATGTTTTTGTCACATGAATTGTCATAGTCTCCAGTTGTCTTTCTAGTCTCCATTCCAATAACTTTGTTTCACATTTCATACATGAAATCTGTCTGTGCTTCCTTGTGCTGCTCACCCCACCAGCCTTCTGCTTGACTACAGATGACATCTCTTGCAGTCTTGCCTTTTTTCTCTTTTTCAAGTCTCCAGATTTTCTCAGCCATCCTTACCTTTTCCTTACATTCCAACAAACCCTCTTCCCTTCTAAACTCAGTTTTACTCTTGTAGTTGCCCATACTGTTTTCAATGACCATATAGCCCACTGCTTTTCTTTCCCATGGAGAGGTTAAACATGCTGGCAGAAACACAGCAGGAACTGAGAAGAGCTGCTGAACATTTCACATTGCCTCTGTGCAAGAAAGAAGCTAAGGGCTCTTCCAGTCAAAGGGCATTTTGCCAAATGGCCACTTCCTTCAGCACCTGCCCTTCCTCCCTGCTCACTTCACGCCCAGCTCCGCCATCTCTGTCTTTCTATTATGCCACTGCTTTCCTATACTCTCCATTGCCTCTGATTTCTGCTTTCTATTATGCCCCATATATGGATTTTCCCCTAACCCCAATACTCAGATTTTTTTTTTATGTATATATATATGTGTATGTATATATATACATAATGTATAATATATACACACCCAGACACTCACACATGCATCTGTGCTTGTGTATTGACATACATCTTTTTATAAAGATAAAGCCTCTGCCTTTCCTTATTACTTTTAACTTTTCTTCTGCATGTGTTTTCTTAAGAAGACTCATGGTTGATCATACTCAAGAAGCACAAATGAAGCTTACTTTTCTTATGAGCTAGTAAAATTTACACAGCCAGACTCTAATTCCTGGGTAAATATTCCAGCTATTGCAACAACTGTACTCATTAGAAGAGAACATTGCTTCTGAAATAGTAATTACAGCTGCTCTGAGCCCAAGAAAACTGCATCTCCAGCTCAAAGTCTTCTGATTCCTTTAATGCCGAGGCTAGCAAACTTTAAAAGCAGGGTGACAGGCAGCTGTGCTTTTGTTTTTTCAAGTTAAAGGTTAAGTATGCTGATAAAAGCCCAGCAGGAACTAGGAGATGCTGCTGAGCATCCCATTTCACCTTGCTGCAAGACAGCAGCTCCTGACTCCTGCTGAACCAGGCTCCATGACTCCAGAAATGGTTCTGCCAGCACCAAGGTCGAGGCAAGCAGCCCCAGCTCTCCCCTCCCTCTCCCCACACCACCTCGCCAGCTCCTGTCCCACCACCTATGCACTGCTCCCTTTGCTGAGCTGGGAGAGCCATCTAGGACATCGCACCATGAACCAGGTCAGGAATCAGATCCTGGTTAAAAATAACCTTTCCTAGGAGAGTCTAGCACCTACGCTATAGGCAGCTGTCCCCTCCTCTTGTGTGCCTTACAGAAATTCCGAAATGGCGTCACAGCTGTAGCTTTAATGTGGCCATCTGCCACTTGAAAAGACATTCTCCATCATTAGACTGCACTTATTTTGGAAGGAACATTGAAACCTACAATGTTAAATCAATTTTCTCTTATTTTTCTCTGTTGCCACTGCAGCTGATGTACATAATTCAACATACTCTTCGCAAAAACGGCCCAAAATTCTCCATTTCCACATGATCTTGAGTAGACTTTTTTCTGCCTAAAGCTCTGTAAAGGCTGCCTGACGCAGATCACTCAAGTTGTTTTCACAGTCATCTCTGAAGCAGATTCATTTTCTTTTCTTCCCCAGCTCTTGCTCTGTAAGAACAACAGGCGAGTGATGACAGCATGGCCATGAGCATTGCTCACCCCCATGAGCAAACAGGGCAGGCTGCTGCCCCTGCGCTGAGCTACACCATGGGTGGCAAGGCAGTGCCTATTTGTGCCAGCCAGAAGCCCAGGTAAGGACTGGGATCTTACCACAAGAAAAGAGAAGCTGTTGCTAAACCTGTCTGAGCTTCCTCAGTGGTGGATAGAGTATTCAGTAATAATTTCAGGCATCTATCACTTTTGGACACATCTCAGAGAGATACAGGAGGGCTTAACTTTCCACTCGATGCATCGCTGAGACAGGTACTTGTAATGTTTTTTAATTATTTGGCTTTGACAAGGATCTGAATGACGAACACCTAAAACGAATCTGAAAGCTGGGATCTCTATCACTGATCTTTTCTCTCCATTTCCTATCTGTTCACATTTTTGTCCAGCTTTTCACGTCTAATACACCTCAGTAGAACATCTCTATCCACTGCTCTCTCAGGAAAAGGGTGATGACACTCTGCTGAGCTGTTATTGCACCTGTTAATTGGCTACAGGACTTTTCAGAGGACTGCGGAAGATGGAGACACTGGGGTGGTGAGAAGATGGCAACTAACACGTCTGCGATGACACTGTCTATGGAAAACAATGTTGTGCAACTGGCACTGGAAAAAAATGTTCTGCACTTCCATTTTGCTCAGATTTTTTTTGTGCTTTTAGCTTTGCTGCTGAACACCCTCCTAAACCAGACCTCTTTAACAGTACAATGAACAAGGCAGAAGTGAACGCAGAAAGAGGTCAGTGAAGGACCTTACCTCTTTCAACTTAAAACTTTCAGTCAACAACCATATTCTAAGAGAAAAGGTGTGTGACAGAACAGTCTAAATAAATATCAACCAAGTAAATATATAATGAGATACTACATTTTTACAATGAGGAATTTGACTATTTCACAGATCTCTAAAGAAAAGATTCCAGTTTTTTAAAAAAATCATAAAATTGCCATGTGAGAGGTCCAAGTTTTGACCAAGTCCCAGTCTTGTTTAATATCTTTATCAATGATCTGGATGAGGGGATTGAGTGCACCCTCGGTAAGTTTGCAGACGATGCCAAGTTGGGCCGGAATGTCGATCTGCTTGAGGGTAGGAAGGCTCCGCAGAGGGACCCAGACAGGCTGGATCAATGGGCCAAGGCCAATTGTATGAGGTTTAACAAGGCCACGTGCTGGGTCCTGCACTTCAGTCACAACAACCCCATGCAATGCTACAGGCTTGGGGAAGAGTGGCTGGAGAGCTGCCTGGCAGAGAAAGACCTGGGGGTGCTGGTTGACAGCCAACTGAGCATAAGCCAGCAGAGTGCCCAGGTGGCCAAGAAGGCCAACAGCTTCCTGGCTTGTATCAAGAATAGCGTGGCCAGCAGGAGCAGGAAAGTGACTGTGCCCCTGTACCCGGCCCTGGTGAGGCCACACCTTGAATATTGTGTTCAGTTTTGGGCCCCTCAGTACAAAAGGGACATTGAGTTGCTGGAGTGTGTCCAAAGCCAGGCAACGAAGCTTGTGAAGGGTCTGGGGAGCAAGTCTTATGAGGAGAGGTTGTTTAGCCTGGAGAAGAGGAGGCTGAGGGGAGACCTTACTGCTCTCTACAACTACCTGAAAGGAGGTTGTAGTGAGGTGGGTGTTGGTCTCTTCTCCCAAGTTACTATCAATAGAATGAGAGGAAATGCCCTCAAGTTGCACCAAAGGAGGTTCAGGTTGGATATTAGGAAAAATTTCTTCACTGAAAGAGAGGTCAGGCATTGGAATAGGCTGTCCAGAGAGGTCACCATCCCTGTGGGCATTCAAAAAACATGTAGACGTGGCAATTCAGGGCATGGTTTAGGAGGTATGGTAGTGCTGGGTTGATGGTTGGACTTGATGATCCTAGAGGTCTTTTCCAACCCTAATGATTCTATGATTCTAAAATTCTTGGCTAAGTACTCCTGAAGTCAGAGAGCTCCCTGCCAGGGAGCCTACGTCCTGCAAGTGTTAGTTCACGGACAACATAACAACAATGAGGAGAAACACTAACCCAAGACTTGGTTTGGACTGGATAACAAAATGATCCTCACCCACAAAAATGTTAAAGCAAGGTCTGAATAAAGCTAAAAATACCATTTGAGCAGAGCAACAATATCAGAGAAACTATAACATTAATTCATGAAGCAACTTCAGTGTCTGCCTGACAGACACTTGCTCACTTGCCAAGTCTGTCAGACAGAATTAACTTGTCAGCGAAAAAAAGTTTATTGTATAGGAAAAAATATTTGTTTGAAAGTTATACTGCAATTTTTCATCTTTCCACAGACTATTTCAAGCTTTCAGGCATGATTTGCTGGTTTTTATCTTGTTAACTGTAATTCTATGTATTGGGTTTGCATGGCCAGGTTTTGGTAGCAGGGGGACTACAAGGGTAGCTTCTCACAGAAGCTACTAGAAGCTTCCCCCATGTCCAATAGAGCCAATGCCAGCCAGTTACATGCTGAGCCCATCATCAGTGGTGGTAGCACCTCTCTAATGGCATATTTAAGAAGAGAGAACAAAAAAAACTGTGCAACACCAGCAGCAGTGGAGAGAGGAGTGGGAATATGTGAGAGAAACAACCCTGCAGACACCACGGTCAGTGAAGAAGGAGGGGGAGGAGGTGCTCCAGGTGCCAGAGCAGAGATTCTCCAGCAGCCCATGGTGAAGACCATGGTGAGGCAGGCTGTCCCCCTGCAGCCCAGGGAGGACCATGGTGAGGCAGGCTGTCCACCTGCAGCCCATGGAGGACCCCATGCTGGAGTAGGTGGATGGCCAAAGGAGGCTGTGATCCCACTGGAAACAGAACTTCCCATGGGAAGGACTTGTGACCCCACAGGGGACCCACGCTGGAGCAGCCTGTTCCTGAAGGAATGCACCCCGTGGAAGGGACCCACGCTGGAGCAGATCACAAAGAACTGCAGCCCATGGGAAGGACCTACACTGGAGAAGTTAGTGGAGGACTGTCTCCCATGGGAGAGGCCCCAGGCTGGGGCAGGGGAAGAGTGTGAGGAGTCCTCCCCTTGAGGAGGAAGGAACGGCAGAGAAAACGTGGGATGATCTGATCATAGGCCCCACTCCCTGTCCCCCTGTACCGCTCGGGGGGAGGAGGGAGAGAAAAATTAGGAGTAAAGTTGAGGCTGGGAAGAAGGGGGGGATGGGGGAAGGTTTTTTAAGGTTTGGTTTTATTTCTTATTGCCCTATTCTGACTTGATTGTTAATAAATTAAGTGAATTTCCCCAAGTCAAGACTGTTTTGCCTGTGACGATAACTGCTGAGTGATCTCCCTGTCCTTATCCTGAGCCACGAGCCTTTCGCTCATGAGATCCATGGATCTGTAAGCAGCATGGACTATGATTAAAATTACAGCCCCACTTTAATCACATTAATTGCATTCTGCGTCATGCTCTAACTTTGCCATATGATAAATATTTTCCTCCTATCCCTTTCACTCCATTCACCCCCCCAAGACCGGTACCATGTTCAGCAGTGGGCCCACAGTTTCCCCAGTCCAACACAAATATTGCTAGCCGATTGCCAAGTCCCATTCTGTCAGCACTGGGAAAACACTTGCCCAGCAGCCTGAGGAGCTGCAAGATGCCACCACCACTCTCATGGCCCCACCGGGGTGGAAAGCAGGCGGCTGAGGCAGGGGGTTGTGCAAGGCGTTTTATTCACATCTATACTTACCCAGAAATCTTCCAGTTAATACTTCTGGGAGAGACATATAAATGCCAAATTGGTAGGTGAACTGAGGTGAAGATTATTCTAGAGAAGGATACTCTGTGGCAGGGATACCACCTGATGTCCTAAATTCCAACGAAAACTTTGCAAATAAATAACACTAAGGCAGCTATGAAGTAACAGCAAATACAGAAGTGGCTCCTCATGAAAGCCAGGGAGAGCAGCAATGGAACTGAACCTCTGGGACCTACCACCTTCATATAATTAAAGCCAAAATCATTATGCAGCTTTGTTGGCAGGATCCTCAGCAGATCAGCAGCAGCCTTTTCCCCAAAGATGGCAAGAAGCCTGCTGAAGTGTCCCAAGACAATGCTTTCCCCTGTGCTATCCAGCTAATGGGGAGCTAAGTGTTAAAGGATATCTGCTTAATAAACACGCGGACCTCCAGGATGAGGATCCAAGGCAAAGGATGTGATGAAGAGGCCACATGACATTAGTTACCCATTTGTCAAAAACCTGATTGTAGGTGTGTGTTCAGTCTCTGCAGGACTCCTCAAACAGGGAACCCCTCAGAGATGAAACATGTGCCCCTGCTCCCTGAATCATCGCTTTTGTTTATTTAATGAGGAGACACAAAGACTACTAATAAGAAAAGGCATATTGGTTTCGGAAGTTGGCAAATTAGTGCTGCAGGTGGTGATGTTATGAAAGGAACCCAATTACATCACTTTCATTGCCCACCGCATGGCATAAAGGTCAAACACACACAAACATACATTTCTCTTTACAGGTTCAGCCCTCTTGTTTTTTCACTTCTCTTCCCTCACACAGAATGAAGTGAGGAATCAAAGGGCCTTTTCTCTATCCCTGTGGCAATAATACCACAGCTGACTTCTTGCCCACCACCTTAAATATCTATTTAAAGGTTAGCTACAGCCATAAAACAAGTACCCAGAGCAAAGCAAAAAAGATGATGATTTAAGAAACAGTTTTTATGCTTTATGAGCCATTATTTCAGCAAACGGCAACTATCCAGTACTGAGACAAGGATTAGCACAGAAATAAGATAAGAACTTACGGAAGCAAACCACAAAAAGCTTACTCCAATCAAGAAACTCCTCCATTAGCCTGGTATCACACTAATCAGTAATAAAGTCTCCCTCTACAAATCTAACTCTCAATGGCAATATCTGTAGTTAGTTTGTTCTTTTAGCAAGCAAGAATTGATAAACATCAGTAATAAGTGATTAAGATCTGTTATCACAATGAAGAGAAAGTAGGTTTGATTTTGTAAAGGAGATGGGTGATAACCCACTTGTAGCAGCCTGGAAATTGGGCGGCTATGCTGCATACGGTACACATGGGGCCTTTGGAAGCAGTGCTCAGGCCAGTCTTTGAGAGTACAAACTGCATCTCATACAGCAAAAGTAAATTCAATGCACCTTGCACCCCTCCTGTAGTTGACCCATACCAGTGGTTCTCGCATCTGCATCTGAGATGCTAGTTCAATGGCTTCAGGAGGCGCCTCAGAAAAAAGGACATGTTCTATTTGAACACCACTGAATTCTGTGAACACAAGGAAATGCAATGGTTGCATAAAGGTTTATAAATCTAATTTATTTCTGAAAAGCCTGAGCAGGGACTCAAAGTCTTTAGCTTGCCTGCAAAGGTACTCAACACTTTTAGCCTACCTGTTGAGTCTAATGGAGGCAAATAGAGACAAAAGAGTCTGCTTGCAGATCTGATTTTGCAAAGAGACCCCCTCATTAGCACAGCTAGGACAACAGACTGACATGCTCCAGGACCCCAGCTCATGTTTGGTCAAGCATCTGCTCTACCCTGACTCCAAATCCTCTTCTCCAGCCCAGCACCTGGGACAGACAGCAATCCTGTACTTGAACTCAGCAGCACATGTCCCTGTGTTACAAAGCTGTGAGCATGGGGAGCAAGAAGGTCATAGGCCCATAGATCACAGCTCAGAGCATATGGTGGATGCATATAATTGCAGACATATTAAGTCCTACGGTAAGGATGGAATCAAATGGTGTAACTCCAAAAATACGTGTTGTACAGGAAATCAAAGTGAATTATCTTAATGATTTTGCCTAGAGACATAAACATCTGCTGTGAACTAGCATCAGCTGAAGCAAAATTGAGGTGTTTATTCTCAAAAGCTGCTTATTTCACATCCACTTACAATGAAAGACTCATTATTTCCATCCCAGGAAGAGCTATATAATTTGAAATATATATGTAAAGTATACCTTTGATAAGAGCACCCACAAACCTTTAAGAAAAACCTGGGCCCAGAAGGCTAAACTAACTTTATGGTGTGGTCCTTAGGTCAATAATGCATCAAAACGAAATACTAAACAGCATGGCTTTCAGGGACTTATATTTGGATCCTACCATTCTTGCCCACAGCTATTCATAGGCTCCAGCAACATTTGCTTTATATTGTATTCTCTTTTGGAAATACTTTTTCACACCCTTGTTTTACTTTGCTTGCACCACCAACTGCAGAACTGACACAAGTACGAAGTCTGATTAATAAAATTATCTTATGGTGTGATGATTTTTCAAAATAGTACTTTAATCTGTCTTGGTTTCAAGATGAAAAGCGTTCAGAGGATGTGACTTATTGTTCGTAATTTAACTTCTGTTCATCAGCTAGATTTTTTTTCTTCTAATATTACAAAATTGTTTCTAAATTTAGAATCAATATCTATTACTGAAATAATGAGCAAAAATTCACCTGAAAGCTACAACTTACTAATGAAGTATAAAAGAACATCAAAGGCTTACTTATTAAAGACCATGCTCTAGGGCTGGCAAGTTTTGCCCCCATTCTAAATAATGAACAGATTATAAAAATATATATTTTTAAGTCTTATTAAACTCTGAGTTTTATCATGTGTTGTCTCCCCTTTCCTGCAAAATTACTACTTTCTGAATTTTTTCACTCAAGGAGAAAAAAAAATGAAAACATGTTTTCCTGAAGAAATGAATCACCCAGAAATCCTTTTGAAAGAGAAATAGATTTTGATAACCAATGATAATTGTCCCCTAGATGAACAATTTCTTCAGCTACAAGAATGCCCAAATGAAAACTCTACATTTGCAAAGCACAGATGGTTGGGACTAGGCATGACACTTTGAAAAACATAAAAGCAATTAATTTTCTAATTACACTTCCAAAATAATCCTTTTTATAACTTTGGGGCTGATTAGAAATAAACTCTCTTTTCTCTCCAGTTGCGTTTTCCAGACAGAGACTTACCCAGACTACAAAATCACCTCCCCGCTTCCCACATTCACCCTACCACAGCGATCATAGACAGCAGAGCAAAAGGATTTCTGGCTGTTCCCAGGATCTCAGAAGGTAAGTGGATATACCAAGAAGAGGCAATAGCAAGAGCACATTACTAGGAGAAGTAGCAGGATTCAGGAAACTTAAGTCACAGAACGGGATGCTATTCCAGTTTAGGCTTAGTCTCACAACCATGGTGATTATTTTCACCTCAGATAGGACCACTTTAGATACAGTCTGTACTTACTTCTTTTCAACCTCATAGTAAGCAGGGGTAAGGGAGGAAAAAAAGGATCATTCTAGCTATGAATTGTTCCAAGTCTTTGTTCTGAGGAACGTCAGTCTCCAGAGGCATTTCTGATTAATGGATTCTTATGACTGACACTTTCTTTGTCACGAAAGAGAAGCAGCAAAACATGCAGGTTATGAATTCAGATGTAGAACATTCCTGCTCTCCTAGTTTAGGGTGCCTATTACTTATCAAGTTATTATCTCATAGCAAAACAAATGCTTTAAAGCCTTCCTCATTTTTTGGGTACTGTTGATTTAAGGTTAGGAGATGATCTGTTGAGTACATAGGAAATAATCATTTCAATTAATATAGACCCATTAGGTCTAAATGCAAGGTACTCTTCGACGTACTGAGAAGTCTTTTGCCCTCTTTAATAAACCACGAATCACTCAAGAAGCTCCAACAACCAACAATGCGACGGCTCTGCCTCAGAGGATCCAAGCACTGAAGCCCAGAAGCTGGGTAAAGTCCCTGTTGCAAGGATGGAAATGGAGACCGTCAGTTCAGCAAGACCCCACCTTATTCACTCAGTGTTGGAGATGCAGTCAGACAGCAGTCTGCACATAACCTAGTACTCAGTGTGCCCATGCCCTGACTGGGATCATGGATGAGCACCACACCAGCCCAAAGAGGTGATATGAACTCACAAGGCTTAACTGGAAACTTAACTAACTGAACTGCAGCGGAGCTCAGCAGTTGCCCCATTAAACATTCAGGCAAGGATGAGCCTTGGTCAGTTGTGCTGGTTTTGGCTGGGATAGAGTTAATTTTTTTCACAGTAGCTCGTATGGAGCTGTGCTATGGATTTGTGGTGAAAACAGCATTGATAACACAGGCATGTTTTAGTTACTGCTGAGCTGTGCTCACACAGTCAAGTTCTTTTCTGCCTCTCACCCCACCCCACCAGCGAGCGGGCTGGGGGTGCACAAGGAGCTGGGAGGGGACACAGCTGGGACAATTGACCCCAACTGACCAAAGGGGTATTCCACACCATATGACGTCATGCTCAGCATATAAAGCTGGGGGAAGAAGAAGGATGAAAGGGGGACGTCTGGAGTGATGGCACTTTTCTTCCCAAGTAACCATTACGTACGATGGAGCCCTGCTTTCCTGAAGATGGCTGAACACCTGCCTGCCCATGGGAAGCAGTGAATTAATTCCTTGTTTTGCTTTGCTTGCGTTCACAGCTTTTGCTTTACTTACTAATCTGTCTTTGTCTCAAATCCATGAGATTTTTCACTTTACCCTTCTGATTCTCTCCCCCATCCCACCGGTGGGGGGGGGGGGGGGGGGGGGGGGGGGCGCGGAGTGAGCAAGAGGCTGGGGGGTACTTAGCTGCCAGCTGGGGTTAAATCACGAGAGTCAGGCAGACACAAGAGTTCATCCAGGATCTCTTCTACATGAAGTAAATCCTCTGCAGGCTGGTGAACAGGGAAAACAAGTCTGTAAGCATCTGCCTTGGGCAGAAGTTTGTGCCATGCTTGGCAAATTCTACCACCTAAATTACTTACTTAAGAGGTTAATTCCTTTATAACAGTAACAGGTGGACAGCAGGGGTTTTTTGTTTGGGTTTTTGTTTTGTTGTGGGAGCCTCTTCTCTGTTTTTTTGTGGGTTTGGGGGTTTTTTTTGTTTAGTTTTTTTGTTTTGTTTAGTTTTTCTTTTTCTATGGGCCATATAGGGTGAAACACAGAAGTGCTTTTAGTCAAGAAAAGCAGCACTACATGCACTCACACTCAGCACTGCCATCATAGTGACCCCTTTTAAGATACTTTCATACATTACCTCTTGGAAAAATGGTTTACCCCAGGGACATATACACATCCTTGAGAAGCTGTAGATTTTTGAGCATCTGCAGGGACAGCTGGCATGATGGTTACAGCAGCTGTCGTACTTGAATTATGAAATTGTACATTGCCCAAGGAAAGGATCAATGTCATACAAATCTCACAAACCTGAATTCAAGTCACAAAGAAAATGAAGGTGGGAGAGATAACTGTACTGATGTTGTGAGCCAGGCTTGTTTGAATCACTCCATAATTTCAAATAATACATTACATACTATGTGCTAGAATATATACTGCATCTCTAAGGCTTCCATCTGAAAAGTCATTTTATTTTGAAATGTCTACTAAATTTTTATTAAAATCTTTGGGGAAAAAACAACATTGAGGAAGCAAGAAGGCTATGGAGTTTTTAAATCAAACTTCTCTAAAACATATATTTTTTACTCAGACCAAGCAGGAGATATTGTCACTCCTTCAGCATGGCTCACCTGCTTGAGAAAATTATGCCTTGTTTCACAGCCGGTTAGTTGTGTGACTGACCTGATTTATTATGTATCACTACTACTTAAAAAGAAGAACAGCCCTGAACTAAGAAACAGAAGTTGTATCAGTATAAAAGACCTGTCTCTATTAAATGGTTAACAGAAATAATTACATTTACTATTTTTTTAACTTGCTATTCAATATTTACTGCTTTGTGTGAAAAATGAACTCTACTCTTAATGAAATTCAGGTAATTAATAAAGTAACAGCTGAGGTTTTCTGCTCACACACTGCACGCAGGAGCAGAGCGCTTTTAAGAAAACCTTCTCCCCAAGACTAGACTTTGCTTTTCAGAGATTCCCACAAACCCAGGGAACCCTTGGGACCCACAAGAGGTCACAGCCAGCTGCTCAAAGCCCTTTAACACCCCACAGCTGGGTCTGGCTGCTTTTACAGCACAGTTACATCAGACTTTTGAGGAGTTACAAAAATCACACCATTTAGTTCCTCAGGAAAACATGTTGGAAGGTTTAGAAGAAAACAAACCAACAGTGACTGTTGACAGGTACTTCCCCCCGCCCATTTATTCTCTTTTTCTTTTCCCCAGGTAATTTCCATAGACCAAAGATCTCATGCAGTGCTACCTTCTCCATTTCAGGACGTTATTCACTCCCCCCAGCTCAGGAAGTACAGAACTTGCTGAGGGTAGGATTTCTGGATACTATTTCATCAGCGGAAATGCCCATCTTTAAAAAAAATGCTGAAAAATCTATTATTCATTTACATAAACATGTACTAAAGATCATTTATTTAAATAATCTAGGACATTCAAAGACAAAAATCAGTACTACTTTACATCCCATGAATCAATTTCAATACTGTTAGAGGTAGAAACATCATCCTATAATTTACCCTATACAATCTGGACGCTAATAATAAAGACAACATGACTAGAAACTAATCACAGGACAAAGATTTGTTTTTCCTCAGTCAGAACTCCCCTAGATTCAAATGGGGAAAAAAATCAATTAAGTATCTTGTATCTGGATCATTTAATGATTTTCCCTCAAGTTTTCTCCCCTGTCCATCTTTTTAAGACATGAAAAGGAATTGAAGTAAATGTTTCATCAAAATTATTTACTTATTGCAAAATCCTTAGTGTTACAATCAATACACATACTGCAAGGTCCAAATCAATACAAAACATCTGATTTCAGTTTTTAATGGTTTGCTTAATCATTAATAAAACGTACTGTTTAGATGAAAATGTTTTATTTTTAAAATCACTTAATTCATTATTTTAAACCAGAAGTAATTGTAAGTGAAGACAAGTTCACTATTAAAATACCGCAGATCATCAGTGCTAGCAGTAGATTCCCTTCTCTAGAGAATTATGTCCACTTTGTAAAAGGGAATCACCTTCAGTTATTGCAACAGATCTAGTGTGGACAAGAATGCTGAGCTAGCAGAATGTCATTTAACTATTGCCATGACAAATTGGCAAACAGCAGAAATCAGAGGAATATATTCAGAAAAGCCCCCAATAATCAATGCAACAACAGCAAACCAATAAAGCATTTTAGTGTCCTTTCTCAGGATCATGCAGTTGATTAATTTACTAATAGATTTACACATAAGAAGTTACCCACGTATATTGCTGTCAATTTTTAATGGAGGGTTCTCAGGAGCGCTTCGTGATTAACATCACACACCACTTTAGTTAAACAAGAAAGGCCATTAAACTCACTGTAAATACAGCCTGGTTTAATCTCTTTAGCAGCACACTAATGTGCATAGAAGAAAACATTCTTAAGCAATATTTGCCATGCTTGAGGACCTTATCTCCATGATTATTGACACCAAACAGTTAATTCCTTGCATTCACCACATTCTTGGTCATACTCCCACTTCAAATTTCTGCTTCTGATAACAGCAAGGCAGCAAAACAAATAGATCTTTAAGCATATTTTTTAACTCCTATATACTTAAATGTACAAGAATCAAACACCTTCCACTGACTTAAAAGTTCTGCTTATAATGCTAAATAAGAATACAAAAAAACATGAAAATTTAAGAACTGCTACTTTAAAGATAATTTAAGAACTACAGCCACCTAGGAGACTATGAAGTACGCTAAGGATTACAATCCAGAGCAGATGATTCCTAAATCAGAGATACAGCTATGAGGTATGTTCCTGACCAACCAAAAGGACACGAACAGGTAAATTTACCAGCACTCAAACTGGCTGACTATTTCTTGGGGTCCATCAGCTCTGAAAAATCCAATGACTCCTTCTCTCTTATTTCAGTTTTACTCCCCAAGACCCAGATCTGTTCATGACTTGACCCCAAGATCCCTCAGGAAGCAGAAGAACCAGGCTGCGGCTGAACCATACTACCACTAAGCTTCACAAGAAGGGTGTTGTTGGCTGTAGCTCAAAGTTTGCAGAGATGCTGTCTACTTTCAGAAGACACACTGAGAAAGCATCAAATTGGAATCATCCTAACATCTCCAAAACCTTTAATTTCTGCTTTTTCTATGGGACACATTTAACATTGACCCAACTTTCCCAATTTTGGGCAATGAATGACAAAGAAAACTTGCACCCACTAAGCCTTTCAGATCCTTCACGAGTCATCTAGCGCTACAGATCACAAAATGCCATCAACTCAACTCACTACAAGAGGTAGTCAAGGCTACAATTACTTGAAGGGGCAAATTCCAGTGAGATGACAGAATCACAGTGATGCCAAGTAATTTCTCACTACCCCCAGTGAAAAGCTATCCAGGTTTATCAAGCCTCTTACATATATACATGTAAGTGGGGAAAATGAAAAAGGCTCTTCGAAAGTTGCCATTCCTTACCTATCATCATTACAGGTATCACTCCTCTCTGAACGGAGCAATGAGGTCAGTCTGTGTTCTTACAGGCTGAGGTTGTGGGAAGAAGAGGACGGAAGGGGAGATGACAGCATTTTCACAGAACACTCTCTTTCCTCATAGCTGAATTTGTTTCTCATTTGTTGATAAAATTCACAGTTTTGGCACATATCCCAGAGCCTCAGTTACCCCTACATCTCCAAGTAGCCCTCTGGTAAAACTTTTGATGGCATTCATCTAGTAACCCAAAAATGATCTCGTTTTTAGTTCTGGAGCAGTTTCTGACTTTCTGACTATCAAATGGAAGTACTTCCATGCACAGCACATGCTGCTTCTGGAAACCACTGCCAACACACACAGCGGCGTCTTCTTTGACAGTATTATCAGCAGAAACAACTTCAAAGCCTTTACAGGCTTCTTACTCCTTTCTGGATGAGACCCGAGATATTGAAGTTTTCACATGATTTGAGTCATATATAACAAGAAGACATTTCTCTTTCACACGCTGTTATGACAGTTCTTAGACCCAAAGGAATTAGATTGGCGTGGGATTCTCAACAGATAATGGTATTATTATTTCCCCCTTACTGGTCCAGCACAGCCCATTCCATTACCTGAAAAATTGCCACACCTCAGCTTATTCCTTTCACTGTATGATTTTCATTCACTGAATATATTTTTTACTTAAAACACATGGGAAGTGTTCTCAGTTTTTAGTAAGTCAGTCACAAATACTGCAAATATTATGATCTAGCGCTATCAGGTTTCTCACCCCAAGACAAGGAATTAGTTTACAACCTGGTTACCTTAAGTTTGACAAATTGTTGTGGGGTATTTCGACAACTAAGACTAATACATAGATCAATATACCATCAGGTTACCTGGGGAAGTTACACAGAGATCTTTGTGGTTGTTTTTGCCAGTTGAAGGGAGAGAAAAAAATAAAATTCAGATCTGCACATTAAGGGTAGTTCTAGCACAATTTTTAACTGTTTACAGTAAGTTGTCCACACTCTGTCCTGGCAGTTCTACCCCAACTGAAGAAGCTCCCGGGGAAATTCTCTTGTTTAAAAATTTCCAGGCACTTAGGTCTGCAGTGGTGCAGGGGAAGAAAGCTCTGTGTGTTGCACGACTTGAATTTCACTGTTTTTCACTTACACCTAAGCTTCTAGGCATTTAGCAGTAGAGCCTCACTGAATGCTGAAAAGATCACTGTAAACAGCACTGAACACTGCTACTAAAGAACCACCAACGCTTTACTTGACGTGCATGTTACACAAGTTTACACAGTTCTGCTTTAAAACACTTTGGCCTTCTAATCTTCTATCACTGTTCACAAGAAAATATGAATTCCATACATAGGTACAAACTATAAATGAACACACTTTTTCTACCCAATCCTCTCATTCTATGGTTACAGCATAGTGCCATCTGCTGTACATTTGCTTATGTACAATTGTTCCAACTACCAAAATGACGAAGAAAACTTCAGGATGGTTATTTAAAAACTTTGAGCATAAGCAGTCCTACAATATGCAATTTTGTCACTAGCGTTTTATACAAAAATAAGATTGAGCACTGCATATTCTATTCTGCAAGTATACAAAAGGCTACACAGATGTATGCTAACATATGGGTGGCTGCTGAATAAAGAAATCAAATGAGACCATAGGGAACCACTGATTTTTTTTCTCTCAGAAAAAAAGCCGATTTTTACGGTCACAGCTGGGGTTTACATGAATCTTCTTCAATTAAATATTAATATGCATTTTTAACTGCATTCCCTCATTAACAACAAATGATGCCACAGACTGCAAGAAAGCTGCCAATTTTCAGAGTTCACTTTGCTCCAGCTTACAATATCTGTCATAAATACCTGATCAGTTTTTTAAAACATATTTTAGGGTAAAACAGAAAGAAAAAAATAGAGTGTGTCCTTGGAGACAGCCAACGAAATGTTCACAGTAAATCTTTGGGATAATATATCTCTGCATAATTACTTCATCAGTCTGCATTGAAATGAATAATAGAGTGAGATGCACTTGTCTTATCTGTAGATATTCCTACTCCATCCTTTCCTTATCAAATGAATCACTCTCAAGGTCTCCCCTCCTTTTCTGATGAGAACTTTATCTTTCCTTGGAGACCCTAAACAGACCTGCCTTTCAAGTGGGTAGAAAGTTCACTTTGGCCTACAGAACAGATGTATTACTTCTGCCTTTGCCACTAGAGAGACTACAGGATTGGCTATCAAGAGCAGCTAATACAGGAAAAAAACACCCTCTAGGTAGCACTTATTCATATAAGCACACATTAAAAGTATCTGAAGTCTCACAGTACTTCTAATCCTCTCTCCCCATGACCTACTCCTGTGCAATAGCCAAGGAAACACAGCTAGGTTTTTAACACAGTGCCTCATTACAGCCTAGGGGAGCTCCCTGCAGCCACGTGGAGGGATGCACCTGCAGCAAGAACAGGCACCTGGAGGCATGCAGCAGCCTCCAGGCATGAAGATCTGCTGCTGTGCTGCTACACCACTGTGATTCTTTTGGAAATATTGGTCCTCAGTTCTCCTCCTCCAACACGTTCGTATTCATACAACTGAGTACCACAACAGTGTTCATAGAATAGAATAGAATCATTAAGGTTGGAAAAGACCAACCTTCATGTTGGTTTGTATTTTAAATTACACATATGAACCTGGTCTCAGGAGCATTTGGCCTCCTAAAAACATAACATCTTTCATTAAATGGGTAGAGAACTCAACCTACTGCTTTATGCATTGTCGGTTTCTTTATTACACAAACTGAGACATGCAGCATGTATGGACACTTCACTGAGGTTATCCCAGGAGGCTGTGTCTCAGTATTTCAAATACTACTCATCACATGCAAATTTCTTATCAGAGCAGGTGACCTTCAAGTTTTCATTTTTACGGTCACAAAAATGCTGGAGAACATTGTGCTCAGGAACTGGAAGGTAAACTTCCAATAGCAAAGAAAATTTACACTGTTTGTTTTTCAAATGCTTGGGTTTGACAGCACTGCAGATGGTTAATAACACTGCAGCTGAACTCTCTTGACTATCGAAATAATAGCAAGCGCATCTAGTCTCCGTTTTGGAAGGAGGAGGAAGCCGGAGTTCTCCAGTCCACACAGCAACAGTAGCAGGCATGGAAAAAAAGATTTTGAGGTGATGAAAGATGCTGCTGTCATATTAAATGTATCTGATTTGCCCGCTGTGATATTTCATCGATTACAAAATGAACATGCAGAGAAATAAATATAGAAGGGTACAAATATTTCTCCAGAGTCACACCAGCCCTGCCAACCGTGAAATGTATGCTGCTAAATTACTGATGTTGCTTGCAAATTAATGTTCTCTACAGAGAGAATTTTAGAACAGCAAAACATTTTGAATAGCTAATTTGCAAATTAAACAAGGAAAATAGATAAACCTAAATTATTCTGATGAAAAACTATCACAGTTAAGTCTTAAAAGTCTTGATGTAAATTGTCTCAGCAAGAAGCAAAGGTTCCACGCCTCTTTCCAGCCAGCATCCACAGAAGTTACACAGACAAATGCCAGCCACAACAGGAAATTCAATCCCAGCTTCGAAAAGACAGAAACTCTTTACTCCAGAAAATTCAGACTATTTCCTTTGTTCTAAAAAACCCATAAAGGAAAATGATGAAGATACACTTACAAAGTTGTACCCTGATACCCCCTTTGAAAATTAGACTGATTTTTCCAAAATAAATTTATAAACTGATACATTGCAGTTCATTTGCAAAGACAACTTTTCACGTAAATCTGTTAAGAAAGTATTACTGTTTCCATCCAGAAGACAAATTTCTGTTAATTAAAGCCCTGTTTTGATTAAAATAATAACTGTGATGTCTTATTTCTATCCTTCTTATTTGTGTAATACAGCTACAGATATATATGACCTACAGGTGACTCTCCAGGCTCTGATTTCCCCCACCTTTCTCCAAAGCTACTGGCTGCGGCAGAGTGCCCAGAGCATGAGAGACAGATCCCCTCTACGCTACATTTTGCTCTGCTGACTTACTGAGCTACCCCTGCTTTCAGCCAAAGTCAGCTTATAAGAGTTTCAAAGGTGGAGGTAATAAATACTGATTCCTTAACAGCATGGTTCATGTATGTTCTCCAGTAGCCATCTTTTATTTCTGTGTTCCCTCTCATTTCTGTAGGAAAACCAAACCAAGCATAGATGGTCATAAAAGACTATTTGAAAACTAGTAGGGCTTAAGCATGAGCAAGTCATCCTGACTCCCAAGGTCTTGAAAAAACGCAGCTTATTTCAATCAATAACTTGACATGCCAAAACCTCTCTACTCTCAAACTGTGAAAATCATACGTATGTAGTACGACAGCTGCAAAACCTGTAATATAGATTCACCTAAATGTAACACATTCATTCAGCAATCTGAATTGTCCTCCTTCATGGCTTGTACGTAATAATTAACCATCGGTGTCAACAAGTAACGTTACTTCTTGAATTCAAGCAATAGAGGAATCTGCTGATGAATGCTGCCAGAAGTATATTTAGAAAGTTCATTTCTCAGATCCTTTGCACAGTAGGTTAATCCCACACCTCCATCATCCATCCAGTGAGCAGACTAATAATAAATGCAAAACTCTTCAGATGGCACCTTACGTGATAACTGTTCCCACTTGGGTCTGACTGCAAAACATCCCCTAGAACTCTTCAGCTTGCACAGCATAACAGCAGCTGAATTATTATTTTTCTGAGGTTCTCGTGTGAAACTTCACTGGTCCTTTTGGGGGTGAAAAAAAAAAAAGGAGAATCACAGGATCTGTTTTTTATTCTGTACTTTGTTTTTCCCCTTTTTTCCCATATGATCTGTTTTTCCCTACTGAAATTGAGTCAGCATGATGCGGCCAACTAATTCTGTTCAGATCATTAGCAACTGTAGCAGGAAACGCACATTAACAGTTCATCTAAAGCACAGAAATTGGTGTCTCTGTACTGTGCAGAAAAAGCTTTGGGAGACAACACAGCACTTTCAGAGAAATTGACTTGGTGTTAGCTACGCTGCTGCTTTGATTCTTTACTCTTAACAAACTCTCACTTGAGGATGTTCTTAAACGGTCGAAGCAGAAGATTTATGACTCTTCACTGTACACAATATTATTTGCTGAAATCTGTTAGCTTGAAAGAGGACTGCTAGGGAAAAAAAATAAATTACAAATACCTATGATCAAACCTAAAGAAATCAAATCTCTCTTAACACACCAGAGGGTTGTTTTTGAGTTTATCATTTTTCATTTGGTTTGGTTTTTTTTTTTTTTTTGCTGTGGTTTTTGTTTGTTTGGGTTTTGTTCAATTTGTTGTTTGTTTTGTTGTTTTGGGTTTTTTTTAAGAGAAAAACATCAACTCCCCAGTACAATCTCAGTTTACCAAGCTGATGATTTCTTTTACCGATGTAGTTGAATGACAACTTCTGATTAGACAATTCCATTTTTAAGGCCAAAATCAGCATGAACTTATTCAGGGGAATTATTCAGCTACATTCACAAAATATAATTATCACAAGAGTCACTTTTCAGAGTAGTGCAGGGAAGCATAGATGGCATGAATTTGGCAATTGTGGCCTGTCTTTCAGGCTTAGCCTTCAGAAACAAACCCTCTTGAGAAGTTAGTGCCGAGTGTCTTTGTGCAGCAGACGGCCCCCTGGGGACCAAGGCTGCCCATCCAGTCTGCAAGGCAAGAATAAAAACCTGCAGATGATAGTTGCGATGCAGCCCCAGGGCCAGCCAGGGGTCAGGGACTGAATTATGGGCCACCTCAGCTCCGTAGGGTTCCCACATTAAACTCATTCGCTTAGGCTTCCATTAAGAGGGAGTAAAATTCAACACCTATTCCCAGGAAAACATGCTCAGTATTGGTGAAAATTGTTTTGTCTCAAAAATGTGGCCTTTTTTCTTTTCCAGAAAATTTACTAAAACAGAGCCTATGGGAAAACAGACTTATCTAAATCGGGTCTATCAGTAATTCAGTGGCAATAACACACTGCGTGCTGAATAGTAATCTGGGTGTAACAACATGTATCTATATTACAGGGGTGCCCAGGTTTAAATTTTGCTCATCAGTGAAAGAGAAAACACTCATCTGTATTTACAAGTAAGCAAAGTGCAACTCAACGTTTGAAATGGCCGCTGCAGACTGTTTTTATCTTTCATTTTGACCATCAGAAAACTTTCAGAAATGGTATTTAAGTGCACTTTATTTACTCTAGTTCACTTTCAAAAAGCTATTGTTTTTAATACAGAGGTATGTTTTAAGACAACACTTAAATCAATGAGAAGTAACATTGTATCTTTTTTCTTAAGAAAAACTCCTTTTACATAGAAATGGAAGAATTTTAAGCCTTATGAAATACCAGGTTCATACATTAGAGAAATCACTCAGTCACTCTAAATGGAGTACCCAAGAGCAAAAGCAAAGCTGCAATTTTATGCAATAAGTACAAAAGTATTCCTGACTGATAGCTTATAGTTAAAAAACAAGTAAGTTGTTGTCTAGATGTATAGTAATACTACATATAGCAATGACCTGTAGGCTTCATAATTATTTCTTCATTCTCTTAGACTGGCATCAGGAGTTCCTAGCCCTCCACCGTAACAACAGCAGCATGGATTTGTACCTTTCTATCTCTAACCAGATTAATTGCTTCTAATATATATTTTGTATACGCACACCAGAGCTGACCCAAAACCCAAAAATTCTTTCAGTAGAGGATACCCCAAGACATTTCTTTTAGTTTTCATTTGGGCAACAGGCTGAAAATTTTCCTGCTTTGTAAATCAAATCGTTTTACCAAAGCTATTTCTTTTTAATCAAGAAGCATTTCATTAAGTATTTTGATCAGCCTCAAAAATGACCACTGTAACCTGTAACAGCAGGTTTATGTTTGGACAACTGTTGGTACTTTTCTTGCTTAGTCCCCAAAACACTAAGATCTAAAATTGAAAGTGAACTTCTTCCTTTATAAACCTTATAAAAATATCCCCAAGCAAAATATATGCACATACATAATCCTATCATACCTGTTTTGTTTTGGTTTTGCTGATGGTTTTACATAATCAGACAATCAGGAGGCTGACAGTTTCTATTTTCAATCCTGTCAGACACCAGTGTGAAAAAAAGGCATCTGAATTACTGATAGCCCACTAGTGTCTTCTAAGACAAGACAAACTAAATGCCAGTTCCTCAAAGACCCTTCTTGTTTTTCTTAGTACAGTCACTAGAAAACATCAACGCTTTGAAATGCGATGGCAGCCTACCCTCTGCTACTGAGTGCAACAGAAACTGGAATGCACAAAATAGCCTGTGTAAGATTGATACAGAATGATGCAAGTTGTGCTGTAAGAGCATGTTTTCATCCTTAACAAAGCACTGTAACAGGAATCTGTGAACAGAGAGGACACCTTTAGGAAGCAGAAAGAAGAGCAAAGCAGCAGTGCGGCGCAGGGCACCCTGCAACTCCAGGCCAGGCCGGCATGGGGACCCAAGAGCTGGTTGTTGTTTAAAACAAACAAACAAACGAAAACCCCAAACAACTTAAAATCCTTGTTTCATCAGTTTTGGCCTATGCACAGTCAGCTGTTCCCTCCTGTATTCAGCAACAGGAATGTTTTTTACTATGATCAGTACAGCAGGACTCTCATTTTGGCTCAAAATTGGATGGATGTTTTTGTGATACACATTATCCACACAACTGACTTAGCTGCAAGACTAAACTCTGCCTTAATTACTAGAACTAGTACATTTTCACAGAAGACAGTTAAGTGTCATCACTATTACCCAAATGCAGAGTTTAGCTTGCATTTACAACATATCATCCAGAACCGATTACTCCGACTTCCACATTCCACTTTGGATTCGCCAGGAACCTCCCAAACCACGTAACTGGCCATAGAAGTCACTCTGGATAAGGTGACAAGGTGTCTAAAGCTGCAAGCATTAAAGGACCCAAGCGCTTATTCTATTATTTGCTTTCTTAACCTAGGAGACCAGGGAAAATTCTAAAAAAATAATTTAAAAAAAAGAAAAAAAGCTCCTTCACACAAAATGGGGAAAGCGTGAAGAAAGAAACTATCAAATCACCAAAGTCACCCTGATTATGGACATCCATTTCACAATCATTTTCTCAGACCAGCTGAGAATCACACAGAGCCAAGCAGCCAACAGACTGAAAGTCCAACTAAATTATACTTGGACAGTGACTGCTTATATCCCCCAGAGGTTATGAAAAAATCGTTGGCCCCTATTATTTTTCGTGGGTGTGTACAGTTTTCTCTCTCCTTTTCCATCAGTGCTAAAGACGATACTAGCATCTGTCTACTTGACACCCGTTCTGCACGGAGCACGTTGTCCACAGACGTTCGGATTTCTTGCCACGTCGTGGAAACTTCACAATTAAACGTTAACACTCCTTTTCCTGGGGACACTTGTAAGCATTTGCAAGCACAGCAGGCATTAAAATGGGAAATGGAAGAATCAGTGTGTCAGAGTTTTCTCATCATAAGATGAAAATAAAAAATTGTGACAATTTTAATATAAGCATTAATATGTACACACAGCACATGCATTAGTCCATTCAGTGGTTAACTTTGGTAACTGATAGGTCGGTCTGCTATATGTTAAAACCAACTGCCAAGCACCTCCACATCCTGGATTACCAGAATAAAGACAGACCATAATTACTTCTAAAGAACATTGCTTCACTCTCCAGAACAAGGTTTCCAGAAAGATACCTGTACAGCGGTGCTGTGGTAACGCTGCTTCTTCAGCAAGGAATTCATTAGACATGGCTGTCTCAAGCCTGCTTAAAAACCTAACAAAAGAAATGGGACTGATTGCATTTAGTGAGAGAGGTATTTAATAGAGGACTAGATCCACATGCTGTGGAGATCTAAAACTTTTAAGAGTCAGGCTCCAAGAGCAGCAAAGCTGCAGCCTTACGTTGCTTGCCTAGGCTCCCTAAGCAGCGCACAAGATGAGTTAGGAGCCCTGGCATGTAAGTCACAGGATCAAGCAAGTGCCAGGCAAGCTGGGCACACTGCCTGCACTCAGGACAGTGGGGCATCGGGAAGTGCTCCCAACCCTGGGGTTAGGGTCTCTCTGCAGCCTTCAGTCTGACATCCACACACACCTGTGTGTGGATTCACGACTCCACACCCTTCCTGATTTCAGGTGCCCAAGTCTCTTTTGTGGGCTTGGGCTATTGATTTTTTTTTTTAAATGCTTTCTGGTTTGATTTTTTCTTCTTGGTTTTTTGTTTTGTTTTTCCTACATTTTAAAATACATTTTATTCAACAGTGTAAGGGCCTGAGCACTTTCTAATCCCTGACTCAGCAGGGCAGCATTCCAGAAGAGAGCCATGACCACTAAGGGAGGGAAGGAGGGAAGGCAGAAAGACAGGAGCAGAAGCAAACGAGGCACATCTCACTTTCAGATCCACTTTGAAGAACACAGGATTTATGGAGCCACAAAGAGACAATACAAAGCAATTTGTAGCTTAGCGATAGGAGCACTCTGCTGAAAGAGGGGATACCTGAGACAATTCCCAATACTATTTACACAATTCATCCAACTGCCACTTAAAATCAAATAAATGAAGCCCTGAAGACCAGAGTTGGAGAGTTTCCTCCTCCAGCCAAATTCTCTAAAACACTGGATTAGAGGAGTTACCCTCTTCCACACATACGTTTTATCTAGCTCTATGAATCTTGCGTAAGTTTTTCCTTGACAGCTTCACTATCAGGAGATAAGAATGACCTTGCTACAATCAAGCATCTTGCCTTAGGATAAAATCTCTTTTGTGAGTCCCTTGGGTTGACAAAGGCACTGAATCAAAGTTCCTTCTTTCAGAACTAGCATTCCAATCACTATACTATATAGATAACTTACATAATCTAATCTATACAAAAATAAGGCCCTATCATCACCTAAGTTTTCAATGGAAAGGGCTGCAGCTGTCATGTTTCATGCTGACAGTGTTAGACACCAAGAGAACAAACCCACCACCTCAAGTACCCCAAGAAGCCAGCCCATGGCCAGCCAGCACGCAGCTCAGCTCGGTCACACAGATACTGGCAAGATTTTGATTAAACTCTCTGTAATGAAAGCAGGTGACAAATCAGATTAATTTCTGCAACATTTTCACTGAATTTCACAAGCTTTCATATGAAGAAACAAGACAAGCGTCAAGTAGCCCACTGCTACTTGCATCCCTTTCCACTTCAGCATTTACTTCCTACCTCAGAATTACAAGCCTGAAATAAAACGTAAAATATGTGTTAGATACGATGATCATTAAAGAGTTGGAGAAAACATCAATTATGATAAATAAGTCATCCCCTTACCATTAGAGTTTCAGAAACCTGTAATTTTTGCTGATGTTTTTGAAAGACTCTTGATCACTATCACCTATTTGCTGTCATGCATAAATACCAACTGCGAACTAAAAGTTAAGCATGAGCCAGATGTCTAACATACATCAATTTTACAGTTTGTTTCACAAATCATTTGACTGAATTTATGTGCTTAGGAAAAAATCGTTACGAATTTATTACAACAGCAACATCTGTCCTGCCTTTTATTCTTATACTGACACCAGGGCAGGTGTCTGCATTTTTAAATTAAGTAGGTGTCACTGCCCTTTTATACCTAGAAAGATGCAACTTACCTTAAGAAATTTCAACACTGGACTTCTTCCACTGGCTGCAGTAAAAAAAAATACAACAGGTACATACCACATCATTCCATCTCCCTCCAGGGACTCGGGCACCCAGGGAGGGCATGTTTCATTTACTGCCTGTTTCATGATGAAAAAAAGCCAACCACCAACAAAACAACATTAACAACTATCAGGTTATCCTCATGAATCACAAAACTGTGTCTCAGACTCTGCATAACCTCATTGCTACAGCCTCGTTGCTATTTCTTCACTTCTGTTAAATCATGTTTTCCACCTCAGAACAAAGCTGCTGGTCAAATTGCCAGCTAATATAAACTAACATAGCAGTTTCACCCATTTAAAAATAGTAAATAAATTTGGCTTAAGAAGCCATTATTTCATTTGTTTTCTTCTCCTGTAATGATCCAGTTTGTCCTACCATGCAGCACATGTGCAGCTCCCAACCAGCTCCGAGACAACCTTCCCATAGGTAAGGCAGGCTGCAGGCAGAGAAGAGCTGGCCTGGGAGAGATGGGAAATGGGGAGGCAGACAGGGAGGGATCTGGGAGGTACAAAGGACATCACATGAGTTAACTCTAAAACAAGCTTCTCTAATACTTTATGTTATCCAAGGATGACTGGTTGGCATTAAAAGAAGAAATAATACAGCTGTAACGGGTTGATCCATCTGCCCAAGATGACAATAGTCTTGCTGAAAAAAAACCCAAACAATCTAAATCCTTTAGCTCTTGCTGTTTCATAAATGAGCAAAGAAATCCATTTTAAGAAGTGCAGAGCATCCCTGAAGAACCTGAGGCTCTTGTTCATCTTTGCCTTCAGACCTCTCCTTTCTCCATAGCCTCAAATGGCCGAAGCCTTACAGACCAGAGAGCACTCTCCTGTCCCCCTCCCCATCAGTGCTTCCTGCCACCACTGAGCCACATTTGTGAGAAATATTTCATATCAATTACTGCACAGTATGACTGAAATACCTGGCCAAAATGACATCATATAATTTTGAAGCAGCCACAATGATAGCATATATAAGCAGGGGCCCCACAGCTCAGTGCACTGTTAAAACAATAATAGGTATGATGAAGTATGACATATATGGAATGTATGAATACCTTAAATACAACGATTCAGATTTGTTTGAGCTACCAAAAAAAGAAACAAGAAATATGCAGATTTATCAAGTTGAAGCATTCTGATTTAAGATTTCCTCAGAGATATCTCAACAGATATTACATGTCAAGAGTGACCTTCATGCTGGCTTCAGCCTTACCACCAGCAGCTGAGCTAATGCAATATAATGACATCCTAGCAGACCCTTCACCAGTTTTACGAGGAGTAAACCAGCACGGATATTGTACTTGACAACCATATGGTGGCTATCTTACAAGGAGGTGCTCAAAAATCAGCTAGGAGGCATCCCTGAACCAGGGCCAGAGCACACAGTCTTCAAGCAGCGTGGCAGACAACCCTGGGAAACTTGAACTGAAACCCTAGGCACAACTGCTCTTGGCATCCTCCTCCTCCTAAAACAGAAGTATGCAAAGGCATTTAAAGCTATCAGAATTTAATTTCCTCCTAGACAATTCAGAATTTATTCCTGGTCCTGCAAAACAAATACTAAAAAAAATTTTTATTTTTTAAATTGATGCATTTTTATATTTCCTAGTTTAATTTGGGTCTTGATAGTTACAGTTGCACTTGGTCCATTTGAAGTGGAAGGTAGCAAGACAAAGAGGACGGAGATTACAGTCAAAGGTACTAAGATGCTTTTTTTTTTTTAAGGAGAGCAAAAAGGAAAACACACTTAAGGGGTCTGGTTTTGTTTTAAATAAGGACTTATTTTCATCACTATCAATAAGGAATTACACTTTGTTGTACTACCTCAAGTCATGGTAACCACCAGAAAAGAACTGTATGTCACTGTGTTCACAGAATCACAGAATGGTAGGGGTTGGAAGGGACCTCTGGAGATCACCTTGTCCAGCTCCCCTGCTTGAGCAGGGACACCCAGAGCAGGGGGCACAGGAACACGTCCAGGCAGGTTTTGAATGTCTCCAGGGAAGGAGACTCCACAGCCTCCCTGGGCAGCCAATTCCACTGCTCCGTATCCCTCACAGCAAAGATGTTTCTTCTCATATTCAAGTGGAACTACCTATTTTCCAACTTGTGCCCATTGCCCCTTGTCCTGTCATTGGGCACCACCGAAAAGAGTCCAGTCCCATTGTCCTGGCACCCACCCTTTAGATATTTATAGGTATTGATGAAATCCCCCCATAGTCTTCTCTTCTCCAGGCTGAACAAACCCAAGTCTCTCAGCCGTTCTTCATATGGAAGATGCTCCAGTCCCCTCATCATCTTGGTAGCTCTCTGCTGGACTGGCTCAAGCAGTTCCCTCTCCTTCTTAAACTGCAGGGGCCAAAACTGGACACAGTACTCCAAATGTGGCCTCACTAGGGCACAGCAGAGTGGGAGGATAACCTCTCTCTCTCCACCTGCTGGCCACACTCCTTTTAATGCACCCCAGGACACTGTTGGCCTTCTTGGCCACAAGGGCACATTGCTGGCTCATGGTCACCTCGTTGCCTACCAGCACTCCCAGGTCCCTCTCAGCAGAGTTGCTTTCCAGCAGGTCAGCCCACAGCCTGTACTGGTGCATGGGGTTGTTCCTCCCCAGGGGCAGGACCTTGTACTTGCTCTTGCTGAATTTCATCAGGTTCCCCTCGGCCCAGCTCTCCAGCCTGTCCAGGTCTCATTGGATGGCAGCACAGCCTTCTGGTGTATCAGCAACTCCTCCCAGCTTGGTATCATCAGCAAACTTGCTGAGGTTACACCCTATCCCATCATCCAGGTCATTCATGAATATGTTGAACAGGACTGGACCCAGCACAGACCCCTGGGGAACACCACTAGTTACAGGCCTCCATCCAGACTCCGCTCCATTGATCACAACCCTCTGAATTCTGTTGTTGAGCCAGTTCTCAGTCCACCTCACTGTTCAATCATATAACCCACACTTCCTTAGTTTGCCTGTGGGGATGCTATGGCAGACATAGTTTTAATATATTATAAACAATACTTTGGAAGAGGAACTTCAGATTTTTTTCTTTAATTAAAAAATAAAGTAAAAAAAGAAGTAGTAAATATTACGGATTTGGGTCAAATATCAACGGGGTGGGGAAGGGGATAATCATACCTCCGGTAGCACCTCTTCTCATAAAATAATCTTACCCAGAGCCGGTGACCTTTGCAAAGACAGAGATAACTACTTCTGCTACCAATTTACCTTAAGCAAATGGATTGCTGTTAATAAATTACACTTTTCTGAATGACTGGGGGTGTGAGGGAGAAAAACCTCTTACAGCCTTCTTATAAAATATGCATCTAGTTGATACTCATATCTTCTAGTTGTATAACATGAGTTGCTTTCCAAGGAGAACAGACTAATTTTTGAACCAAGATGGCCATAGTTCATCCTACATCACAAAAAGAACCAGATATAATTGCCCCAGGGTACTATATAAGCATATTTACCAATTGCATGCTGTTTCAATGTTTGGACAGTTAAGCTGTTCAAAGAAATTAATAAGCATTGCTCCCTATGGTACATGAGAGTTTTCTCAGTATGAGAAGAAAAGTTGGAGTGGTTTTTTACTTCCCCTTTAGCAGAAAAGTTTGATTTTTACAGCTTCACATTTTTCTACTTCTTTTTTATTAATACAATGTGCTAGCAGTTGAAGATAATTCATAAATTCACATTTTTATTTTATTTTTTTGGTTTAAGTCACGACTGCATTAAAAACTCCTCCCATGTAAAAGAGCCAAGTACCAATAATACTTTCACAGGGACTCGTGTCAAATTTACTTAGTCCGGTACAAAATTTCAATAACTACCATCCCAAAACCCCCCACAAATAATTTTTCTTGATTCACGATGAGACCTGAGTTTTCTTTGTTTGGTCTCTTTGGAAAATTCTTTTGTTTTCTCTTCTGAGGTGTCTCCAAGTGTAAAAAATTAAACTAATTAATTAAAAAACTCAGAAAATTATTTACTGGGTCAGTTTATTCTTTTGACTCACATAATCCTCCCTGAAGTCACATAGATTGTACTGAATTTACAGAAGAAAGGTTCTTATGAAGCACTTTCATGATTCTACAGCATTCTTTTAATAGATATATTTCTGTTAATCTGGTTGCTATAAAGCTGTGATATCCCCAATGTCTCTGTACGTTGCTAGTCACAAACACCTTTGGTTCTGTATGCATGTCACCTATGAAACAAGAATTCTGGTGCAATGTTTGGAGTCTCATTCTGCTAAAATGTTTTCGGCCTTATCTGTTATGAGGGTGCACTGACACTGAATTCATTTCATCAAGAATAACTTTTACAGGTACACAGGGAGGAGAAGAAAGGAATGGTGCTGCCCCTGGGGAGAGAGTTGACAGTAGGAAGTGCCAGGAGAAAAGGTCAAGGATGATTGATCAAAATCTTGAGAATTCATTCGGGCTTCCCAAACCTGTATTATGATCACTACCTTTTAGCGAGACCACTCAAGTCTGAGGCACAAAACATGTGAACTCACACACTGAAATGAGTGCAGCAGACATCTGAGGGACAGGAACAGAATATGGTTGTTACTTGCATCATGCCCAAATTCTATCCAGTCATCACTGACATACTCAGTAGCATATTTCAATACAGGAATTATTAAATCAGCAGTAAAAGAACAAACATCAACAAATAGCATCTTTTCATTAATCAACCAGAAATATGCCTGCTGCTAAAGACATTTTAAAATGTATACAACTTTACAGCTGGGTCTTAAAAACCCGTTAAACTTTGCAGTCCTGCAGTACGATACAGCCAGTTTCAGAGCCAGCTCTTGAAACATTATTGGTTCTGACAAAGTCATGAAAGCTTAGATTAAGCTTCTATTAAAACTTACAGTTTATGACAGATTTGTCAGGTTTAATTTATTTCTGGTTCAGCTGTATCAAATTATCCCAATTTGAGACTTTATGATATGATTTCTACCAAGGAAGAACATATTATTTGGTAACAAATAATATAAACTACTGTAGTTTGGTTCAGAGAAAAAGTCATCTAAAGTAATTTACTATCAGAGGCAAATATGCATATTTCATTCACGCCGAATGTCCTCCTCCACTTTAAAAATATATTTCCATATACTCTACATACATTTTATATGTTATTATGGAGTCAAGCACATTGATTTCCTTCTGTACTCGTAAGTGCACAATATAGACTTCCTTAGGTCAGAGATCTGGTTTCTCATCAATTCTTACATTTCACTTGTACTGCCACTAATGAGAATTATGCACAAACAAAATGCAAAAGATCCTTCATAAGAAATTGCCAAAAGAAAACAATACAGCAAAACCAAAATGGTGTAATCAAGGGCTCAATGGGACTTTCTCATACTCTCGTCTTAGGGATGTCTATCCCGTTCTCAGCACAGATCTCTTGGTCAAATGCTGTACCTCACCAGACACATAAGATACTTCCTCAATTATTTGAGGAAAACATGCAAGGGAGAATAACACAGATAAGCAAACCCTTTATATTCAAATATGCAAATAAGGCTAGAAGGATTTTCTGTAGTTAGTATAAGCTTTGAAAAACTGAAGATATAAAACTACGCCAGCCAGGTCTGGCTTGCTTGTTTTTTTCTGAGCACAGCACTGCTAACCTGCACCATAGACAGCAAAAGCCTTTCTACTACTTCCTGGAAGACCTGTGCTGGCCTAATACTTTCCATCAGCAGCCCCATGGGTGTCACCTCCCCTCACTATATTTTGGGAAGCCTCAAGAGATGGAGGAGCAGCTGCCTCTGGCCTCAGATTCCCTCAGAGGAAGGACAGGAAAGTCCCTTCTTCCAACCAGCCCACCTGGGAGTCCCTTCCCTCCTCCTCATCCCAGAGGGCTATGAAGAAGGGGTGGCAAAGCAACATAAGCACCGCAGTGGTTTCCAAAGGCGGGGGGTCTCTCTGGACAAGAGCAGGGAAGGTGCACCTCCTCAGGCAGCACCTGTAGGGCTGGGAAGAAGTGGGGCTCTCCAGGGACTGACAGCAGTCACGAGGTCCACTTGAAAAAAGGAAGCCTCAGAGCTTCTCTCTTCTAAAGTAAAACCCTTCCAGCAAAGCACAGAAAACAGCAGGAGGAAGATCTGCCCCCAAGTTGACCCAGTAACACAGGGCATCGATCAGAGACTGGGTTCAGGATGGTGAGAAGTGAGCAGACACCGGCCTGACCTGGAGATGCAGTTTTTGCAGGAATACCAGTTCTGATTTTCTCCACCTTTTTTATTCTTACACAGCACAACACACACAAGTCTTAGGACTTTATGCCTATGCCAATAACTCTACATTTATCTGTGGAAGATAATTTTTAGCACCACACAAACACTGTGTCAATTAACCTCTTTTAATCATAACACAGAATTAGTATTTACATTTAAACCTAATTATCTTTCCTCCCTTTTTTGGAGGAAAAGGTGTTGGGTTCTTTTGTCTTGGATATCTTACCACTTCAGAGAGAAAGCAAGCGATGCATATGCCACTTACCAGCTCTGGTGCATCACCTAAAGGCTCCCAATGGCTTTCAGATACTCCACCCGTAACACTGCGAGCTACTGAGCCAACCACTGAAAGGACCATCTAGGATGGTATGTGGATATTTCTGACCAAGGCATCCAGAATTTTCCTCTCTCCAAACCTGAGAGAAGGCTCTCTAGTGCATGCCTACCCAAGACAATGAGAATTTAAATGCACATTTACCTCTTACACGTATGTATACTGCAATAAATTACAGCATGCAAGGCTCACTGCTACTGAAATTCTGATTCTCGCAAATTATATCATCTTCTACCTACTTACTATTAACTGTTTACTGAACACACACTACCGCTGACCAATGTCATGAATTCAACTTACACAAATAAAGCAAAAAAGTTAGATATGAAAAACCAGGCAATTACACTTATCTTATTACAAGTAAGAAAAAACCCTCACCTTAAGTAAGGTTTGTCAGCATAGTATTTGAATCTGACTAATTCCAGCATTTGCTCTCTCAGCTGAGCTAAATCTTTGCTACTATAAAGAATAATGAACTACAGTAAGGCCAGCTGATGCTTTCTGACCATCAAGACAAAAACTGAATGCAGTTTTCAGTAACGCAAGACTTAACAGGCCACCACAGGCCTGCTTCAACAACACTGGAGCGTACAGACTTTTCTGTAATGTTTAGGTGATAACTGGAACAGTGAAATTGAAAATGATGTACTACACTGCAGGAGAAAGAGGAGACTAATCAAGTAGGACACACTTACTATACAGCAAAAGGCTGTAAAACAGAGAATCCTGGAAAACACTGACTGGGGTACAAATATTTAGCCCTTTACAACTTCCTACTCCTTACATTTACATGTACACCTGACAATGTGGCAGTTTACATTTAAAAAAAAAAAAGTATTTTGATGTTGACTAGACTTTAAGAGGGGAAAAAAAGCCCAGAACAAACAAAAGACAAAACAGAGGGGCAAATAGTAAGCTTAGGCAAATGCCTGGAAGATGATTTGATGTCTGTTAGCTGTAAGAAGTTCCTAGGCACCCATCAAAGCATGGATGCTGACAATAACAGCAGCTTCCCTTGCGGACTCAGAAGATGTAGCTACTTCTCCCGTATGTCTAGTTTTTTCCAAATTTTTACAGTTTCAGTTACAAACATGAAAGACTATCTCAGTGGGACCAAAGGAAAACTTGTATTTTTTTATATTTAAAGAAAGCTGCTGAGCTGCAGTTCAGCAATGCAGCTGACAGGAGGAAGCTCGCACTCCCCAAGGGCAGCTGATGCACAGCTGCAGGGATCAGCATGCCCATGGCAAAGCATCAGCAACTTTGCCAACCACACCAAGAGAAATGACTGACTCCACGTGTGAGCCTGTAGGAGCGACAATAAAGCTCAACAGAAGAGCAGGGAAGATGTGTTGTCCGAGAATCTCATAAAACAAGCAATGACTTTGTGAAATGCATGCTATCCTATTTTCATCCATTTGGAATTTACAGGAAAGCAGAGTTTCTTTCAATTAAAAATTATTTTGAACACACCCTAAAGTTCTGCCTAATGGAAAATTCGATTGTCTCACAGAAAATTAAGTTTTGCTTAAAATGAAACAAAAGTACTGAACAAAACATTATGTCTCTACTACAAACACCAAATGGTGTCATTGTGTCCTCACACTTGAACAGAGACACAGCCTTAAATACCTTAATAAACTTAGACTCCACTACATTGCAGTAGCTAATCAAGTTTTACCCTCCTTTTCATTTCTGTTCAGCTTTATTGCATAACGGGAACATCCAGAGGGAAGCCATTATATGAAAAACCTGAATATTTTGTTTCATTGTTGCCTACACTATTTGTTACCTTTGATTCTATGGCAATATCCCTAGCTCCTAGATCTGAAACAAAATCAGCAAAACACTAACAATATTACCTCCTTTCTTTTTTCCAGTGAGAACATCAGACAGGATATTAAAACCCATTTCATCTCCAAATATGTAATTACCATATATTTAATATATGACGTGCAGAAATAATACTGATAAAAAAAGCATCAAAGCAGAATTTAATGGTAATTTTTACTGCAGGCTGCTCTCACGCTCCCCCACCCCTCTTCCCTGGGCACACACTACCCAACAAGAAGCACTGCTCTTTGCTTCCAGCATATTGCAAACCACCATTATCTCCTCTGAATGCAATACAGAGGAGCTCCACGTCTCCTTGAAATTACATCAGTCAGTAAAAGCTTTCTAAAAGTGGTTCTGCTACCAGACCATCAGACCAAACACAGATCCATGGACTGTATCTCAAGCCCAAACGACCTGAGAGGCAACAACAGGATGGGCTTTTGGCTCATCATTAATTGTCCTTAAACTGCTTCAAACTTCCCAAACCTAAACAAGTTGCTTTATCAAACGAAGTTGCAGTTTTATGAAAACAATCAGAACTGTACTTTTGAGGTACTGGAGTGTACAAAAACGAAATTTTAAAGACAGACTCTTATGCTTCTACCTATTCAAAGGCATGGCTTAATGTAAGACCACAGGTAGAGGAAACCATGAAAACAGGAGTTTTGCAGGTGAACTACTCAAAACACTTGGCTTTATTTTCTCAGCCAGCTTTGGCAATTCTGCACTAAATGCCCTCCAGGAGAGGTGCAGGAGCCCACACATGCTTTCCAGGGACCAGTGTGTGCTTTATAAAAAGCCAAAGCGCGTACGGCCCCAGCGAGAGGTGCCAGAATTCCACCCATTGTCGAGGGGGCAGCCAAACACACAGCTCCGCACAGTCCCAAACCCCACCCAAGATGATAATCCATGGCTTTCTGCAACCTAAAGGGAAAATAAAGTTTTAAGCAGGTACAAACCTCTCTGAAATGCCTTAACTACAAATATGTGAATTAGATGACAACTGAGATATTGTGCACAAACAGAAGTGTCATCCAAAGTGACTGCTAAGAAATACCAAAGAAATAGAATCAAAAACCCACCAAACCTACACCACACCTCAATATATTGCCTCTGATACAATTATGAAGAAACTTATTCCTCCATGAAGCTGTAAGAGGAGAAAAGAAATGCTCAAGGGACAGATAGGGGCACAGAGAAAACAGGCTTTGGGCAGTAGCTTTACGCCCTTCCTTTCGCTGTCTTGAACTTTTGCTATTGAGGGCTTGTCCGCTCACGCAAGCAAAGGAAGTGAGCTGACCACACACCGCCAGCCAGGCTCCGAGACCCCAGCCCAGCCTCAGGTGCACCAAGCAGCCAGCCCTGCACATGATGCACAGCAATCCTGTGGGCTGCAGCTCAGAGCCGCCCCAGGGACAGAAGGCAGAGTACGCTCTGCCTGGGGAGATGTCAGGTGGTCGCTGTTTCAGACCAGTGCAGGCAAACCTGCTCAGTGGCCAAGTAGCTTCCTCCCCTCTGGAATGGGGATACGCATGCTGTTATGGCATGGAAACAAGCGGCTTAACTGCCCCAGAGCCAACCGGTTGAAAAAGCCAGAAACAGTTCCCAAATGACATAGGACATTGTCCTTAGGCAAACTAGGAACAATTTTCTCATGTTCTCTTTCAAGCACCGTCCTTTCAATAAGCAGCCTAGTTGTTTCCGATGTTTAAAAAGTCATAGTCCAAGTATATGTATGCAGCTGCCACAGCATCAACCGTTCCAGCTCTGCCTCTCAAATACTGTTACCCTGAGTAAGTGTGGATAGCCTTCGCTCACAGTAAAGCGATGCACACCCAAAAAAGCTAGAGTAGCTAGCTAGTGTAACTACTACACCGTAAGTTTGCACCATACCCTACATGTACTAGCATTCTTATAGGTCAATGAATGTTAAGCTCGATAACCCCAATACTGCTGCTGTGACTTTAGCCACCAGAAGACAGGAGCACTCTGAGCTTAAAATGTTTTTTTCTTTGTATTTGTTCTCTATAGTTCATAAACACATTATTTTGTTCCACTTCGTCTATAGTTTGGATTTGGCTGTTAACACAAGCTTCCAGAATCTGACTTCACATCCCAAGAGATGAAAAGTACTCAACCCTCAAGGAAGAAAGCAATAACAAGTGAGGTTGACTTGCCCAACGAGCATTTAAGGTCAAAATAAAGTGTCACGTACTAAATGCAGTCTCCATCCAAAAAAGACAGACTTCACATAGCAGCTTGTCCATGCTTATCAGAGCGCCCGTAGACCATAAGCATCTCGGGGCATGGACACTCCAAAATATGCTGATGCTACAGCTACAAAAAACAACCTAGTATGAATAAACTAGGGCTTGATTTGCCACTTATGATATATATCACCACAACTACACCAGGAAGTACAATAACATTACCCTGCCTTTACCACATGGGGCAAATTTAGTCACACAGACAATTACCATCAAATAGCCAACATACCATAAAGCTACAGGTAGTGTCCATCAAGGGAAGTTATTTGTGTAGCCATGCCTTTAACTGAAAAAACAGAATTAGTATGACCTTGGAAATGAAATTATGGGCTTAGAATTGAAATCATGAGCGAAAGCCCTCAATGAGCAAAGTGCCCAATATAAATCTGCAAGTCTTACTCTATATGCAGACACTTACCACAAGAGTTGGGTTTGTTGGTTGGTTTGGGGGGTTTGTGGGGGTGTGGGTCTATGTCCTAGCAGATAGATAAGAAGACAGCTGTATGGAAACCGAGCAATTTATATTTGTACAGTAACTTGACCCTAAGTACCAAAGTAGAAAGAATAATTCTTGAGATTACTGAACTGAGCAAATCAGGACACAGAGGATATTGTAGAGGATAAATACACATGAAAGCAAATTTTTTTGTCACTTTGTTTTCACAAAACAACTTCCTCTACGCAGAAACATTTTCATTGTGGCTGACTTCTTTTAGCTGATGAAAGGAAGGTTATGTCATTTTCTATTAGACTATCAGACAGAGTACAGAAATGTTCCAGGAAGACTTTTTCTCCCTCTGAAGCTTGAGTTGCAGAGATCTTCAAAGTTTCCACTCCAGCCCCTTTCTGAAGCTTTCCAAAGTTCTGATCAGATTTGATATCTGCATCCAGCGTTAAGATTTCTATCTAATGATGAAGTATAGACAAAACTCTCAAATACACACAAGCTACAGGGATACGCTACAAATTAGAAATGTCCTCTTACTGACAGGATAGGTGATTGTCTGGACGTGGATTTTTTTCACAATACATCATCCCTTAAAGGTTACCTAATTTTCTACCCTCGTACAGTAGAGCATTCCTACTGGTAGTCACGTAAGCGGCTAATCTAGACCAGTGACAGAACCACCAAGACGGATGAAATCATACCTGCTTAGGAAGAAAAACTTCCATATTAGGGACAATTTTTACTACACCCAGGAGTTAAAATCTCCATACACTCTAACTTTTTCCTGCCACTGTGGCATAAGTTCAATTACTCAATTTAAGAACTCCGTGTAAAAACTTTTAAAAATTATCCATATGGCTTCCTAAGGAAATTCAGCTTATTTCATCACATTATCTGCCCACTCACCCTCTAAGTCTGTTAGCTGATTCTAGCCAAATTTTACAAGGGATAAAATCCCTTCAAAATAATTATGCTCCTACAAATTTAACAAAAATCTGCTGCTGGGAAGCATCACTAACTAATGCCTCCACAGAGCAAAGGAGGAACTGCGGCACCGTTCATTAAGCACTGCTTGGCAGCGTCTGACTGCCAGGCAGCATCACCAGGTGATGCGCCTGCCACCACTGGTAAAAGGGACAGGTTTTAAGGATGCAATTGGGAGGAGTTTTTGCTCTGCTCTGGACAGGATGTTGACAAGGGGGAACAAACAGGTCAGCAGACAATTAATGAAGTCAGGCTTTATTAGTTTTGATGCTCAGAGGCCCAACTGTTATACCTTATGATTGCTATTTACCTCTTGTATGTTTGCTTTTTTCACTGAGTCCATTAGCCATGACAAGACAGCATCACTGAAAGAGGCGGTCAGTAAATCTTATCATATAAATTTTGACAGGCTTAAAATCTCATCCTGTGCTGAATAACAGGGTGATGAGATTGAGACAAGGGTTTTATCCAGTGTTTCCAAGCAGCTGGCAGAATAGAGTGCATTGGAAATCCCCCAGAAGCAAAGCCAGGATTTGTTTGACAGTGTTAAGGTGTACATGTATGAAAGATGTGAAGAAGAGAGAAATTAATCTTGGGCAGTGTAGAAAAGAGGGTAGCAGACTTAATGCAGAAAAGTCACATTAAATTTGCAGGCCAAGTT
Source organism: Phalacrocorax aristotelis (assembly GCF_949628215.1). NCBI lineage: Eukaryota > Metazoa > Chordata > Aves > Suliformes > Phalacrocoracidae > Phalacrocorax > Phalacrocorax aristotelis. The sequence goes on along the minus strand of NC_134276.1, from coordinate 180,219,814 downwards.
TCTGGATGCTCACAGAAATTTGATCTAGAGCTCTAAGAAACCTGATGCATAGAAAAATGGAATAAAAGCTGTAAAGCCACTGAAACAGAAACTGCATATATTCCTTTTGATGGAAATAGTCTTTACTTTGTGCAAAAAATGTACTATGTAAGATCAGAAACAGCTTCAATGTATTTACCAGCTTTACCTACCAGGTAAAAATAAAGTCCAAGGGCTGATATGCTTGAAGCTTTTGAAAATGACACAAAAATGCCAAAGTCCATCACTGGTCCTGAGGAGGCAGGACCTATGGCACCTGGACTATTTGTCCTATGGTACTGAGGAGTAACAGGGAGAAGCTTTGGGCTCAGGATGGCACCAAGGAAAGAAAAAAAATGATTCGGTTTAGTCTGAACTAGAACAACTTTTCCAGCCAGGTTTGCTGTACTGCAGCCTAATTCTCATCATCTTACCCAGATTTGCCAAGAGCCTCTCCCACCTGTTTTAGAAGATTTTATTACTCTGAAATTCCCAGGATCCACTCTTAGTTGTCAGGAATCACTCAGGTGACAGCAGCAATGGCAGACAGTGTACACTGCCACCACGGCTCCACCAGCCCTGCCCAGAGGTTCCCCAAGTGCCACCTCCCACCTTCATCACCCCACTTCTACCACGATGCTCCTTCCAATGCACATGACTCCTTTGAAACCCAGTTTCTGAAACTATGTTTGCAATCTTAAATTGAAACAGCAATGCTGTTAGACTTCTCCAGTGGCACGTCAGTATAACGCACATCCCTAAACAGCACCTTACAGCAGCAAACATACATTTTTATCAGTAGAATATTTCAGTCATCGTCTGTCTCATAGCCCACTGCGAGGGCAAAGAGCACCACCATCTCAGAGCCCGATTTCAGGAATCCAGCCTTCACATTGTTCCCTGATAAGCTGAGAGCAAAAGAACAACTCACAGCCTGCTTTTCATCTGTGCCATCCTGTTGGCCACAAAGAGAGCACAGAAAAGGCACCATTAGCCCAGGGTGCTCAAACAACTCCAGGCTGCAAGACACTCTACAAAATGGAAGGCTGCTTTGCTCTTTTGTTCTTTTGTTTTGTTGCTGGTATTTTCCTTAATGAAGTATTTTAATAACAGGGTGATGATAGCTTAACATATAGTTTTTGAAAAAGGTCATGGACAGATGAGAAGAAAATGAATGCCTGTAAAATTGACATTAAAAAGATCTAAATTTGCTGAGGGATTTCTTTCTCTGGTTTAATACAATATCTAAACAGATGAAGGAAAAGTCTCATCCTTAAAGGTGTATTTTTGCCACTCTCCAAGGACCAGCTGCCTCAAAGCACACACTGCATTGGGCCTTAAGGCAATAAGAGAGGTCAAATGTGTTGTTTTTACAAATGCCATATGCACTTCAGTTTGCTTATTTTTATTCTTCCCAACTCCAAAAAGTTATGCCGAAAGGAAAGTGCTGTGAAGAAGGAGATAAAGAAAGATAAGGCATGCTCCAAACAACAGAAAGTGCCTGTAAGGAAACAAAGGCATCCCAGCACCTGGAGAACTGTCCCCAGCTCTGCACGGACCAGCAAAATTCACTCCTTGGAGATACAAACTGAAGATGAAACGAAACATTACAATCAAAACTCTAGTAGAATTAGCAGCAGATATAGAGAGATTTATCAGAAGTTGAGAACTGGGGAAAGTTAAAAAATAAAGTTAAAAAAAGGAAGAAGAAATGACAGCAAGGACCTTCTGAGAGCCAAAACTGGTGGTACTGCTAAGGCCTGCAGAAAATTCAAAAGCTTTGAAGGAAATACGGTACTGTAGATTCAACCACAGAAGTATCTTTTCTCATCCTATTATTTCTTTACTACACATGCTGTGAGCTCTGGATGCAGAAATATTTATTTATCTAGGAGAAAGGGTCTAGGTTTGTGTTAAATCACATGCTCCCATAGGAAAGCAGAACATAAGTACCAAATTCTGCTGAGTCAGCCTGAATAATGGCGCTAGAAAGTAAACACGAGGCTTTTCGCATCTGCTAGAACCACACAGATCTACCAAAAGGGTGGTGAAAGCGTCAGGTTTTGCACCAGAGAGGTTGATACCTGAGCAGCAGAGAGGGACGGCAGCCTTTCCTTCCCTCTGATCCCAGGCCAGAGTAGCAGGAGCTGTGATTCACTCTCCTCTAGTGGCAATTGCTGAGGTTTTGGTAATCGCCAGTTCACTTTAACCTAATTGCAAACTCAGGACTAAAGAACTCCATGGGCTGTTGAAAACGAACTGTAAAATCACTGCTAGAAAAAGCACCTCATGAGAAAACTGGATTTCTCTCCTTTTTAAGGTAAGGCTTGCGATCAAATGCACATTAGATCAGTAACACATTTGACAAACAATAATAAAAAATATATAAATATATACACACAGTAGTACTGCAACTGGGAAAAATATGGGGAGTATTTTTAATAAATACTTTTTATAAAAGAAAAAAGTGGGGCGAGGAAGAGATATCCATATCAGTAGCAGAACACAAGTTCATCCAAATAATACATTTGCAAAATATTAACTTAATTTTTATTATTTTTATTTTTCTTTAACGGGGTTTCAATCCACAGAAGCACATATATGCCTATTTTCTAAAGACAGGGAAATTTTACGAAAGCAATTTTCAAGAATACCAGTAGGTGGCACTTCAAAAAGAAAGAAAAAACCCAAATCTGAATCACTGACTCACAAAATAAAATTACATATTAAAATTTTTATTCTAGTAAGACATACAAAAAATATTTTATTTTCAAAACACACTTTTAAATGAGATCATAGCCTTTTAGAAAAATAAAGCTCTTAGTGTTTATTACAAAAGGAGGGGAAATGTAGTTATTAATTCTAATTTTAAATGGTATTTGATTTAGCCTGTATATGTAAACAAATATCTAGAAGACAAATACTCCATTATCCAAAAGACAAAAAGTTTATAACAAGAAAGAGTGGAATACATATGAGGGATGTAACAATTACACTTGATCACGTAGAAAAGACAGAGGAGAAAGCATATGGCAGTGGTAGTGCCACTAAGAGGAGGCTGGGATGGGTGTGAAGAAGCTACTCCTGCAGGTTCCCTCCCCGAGGAACGAAAGGGGGCTTTTGGCAGGCTTTATAAAAAGCAGGTGCCATGGACACCACTGGCAGCTTCTCGTCGAGGAAGAAAGGTCTTGAATTCTGCTTTTTAGTGATATACACATCACTGCAAATTTACACAAATGGTAATCTATCTGAGAAGAGACTGAGCCATTTTCCAGTCTGTAGGTCTTTCAGCAAAAACTCCTAACTGAATCTTGGGGAAAGTAGTTGGTTTTAATATGTGAAAATCTTGAGATGAAACATATATAAGCAAACACATTACATTTTAGCTTTCCAGTACTCTGAAAAAAGCAGAGGCTACTTTGCAAGTAAATTGAACATGAAGTCAAAAGAGAGAGGCTCTATTACATAGTGAAATACCACATTATATTACATTTAAACTGGGTTTATTATGTCTTAGTGGACTACTAAACAACAGTAACATTTAGAAAGCTGTTTTCACCAGCACATTCAAGAGAGCAGCAGTGTAAGCTTCCAAGTAACTATATCTCTCTCAAGGAATTCAGTCATTTAATCAATAGTTCAGTAAAGAACAAATTAAATCCATCAGCTACAATTTGATGAAGCAGTATCAACACAGAAGTTTTTAAGAAAGCTCATTATTATTTCCCACACTCAGTTAAAAACAGCGTCACCATATACACAGATCACATGACAAATGTGCTGGAAAACCCAGTCCTGTAATTAAGCAGAAGACTAATTATTTATAAAAACCATTTGCTCATTTACTAGATACAATCCAAACTTCATGGTCCATGAAGCACGACAGTACTCATTTGTATATGCAGGCAATAAAATCTCAGCTCCTGCCTGAATTCCAACTGACACAGGGTGACCTCAAAATTTAAAAAAAAAAAAAAAAAAGAAAAAAAAAAGAAAAAACATGAATATGTAAACAGATAATTCAAATGCATAGACAATGATGGAAGGTTTGTCATTGGAAGCAAAACATAGGGGCAACAGAGAAATTGGAAGACAGTCAAGACAATGTTACTGTGTTAACTTAAAAGAAACCTTCGCCTTCAACCCATTCTTTGACCATGACTAAATCCAGAACTTGAAGGTTTGATATATTTCCTCTTGGAAGTATGGGCCTCAGGCCCTCTACCTTAAAAGTTAAATAATTTGCAGGATTAGACTGTGATAAAGTATATTTTCAATCCATTACATATAGGAAAAAACCCAAATTGCTGACAGACACTGTACTCGCCAATTACACACACCGTGCCCTCTTCACCATCCATACCTACTGCGCTGGCTGGCCGCAGGTGACCTGCTCCCATGTGCCGCACTGAAGAGCCACAGGTTTTAATTCCCATGGCATTGCTGCTTCCCTGCGCATCCCTGATGGAGAATCTGACTGCTGGCAAGAACCGCGCAGTGGGAGCGGGATGAAAGGCCACCAAAATGAACATGAGGGGATGGGGACTGCCAATGCAACAGGCCTGGGTGAACAGAAGCAGGGTGGCTGCTGTACTATTTTTCCTCTGGGATTCAGGATGAAACGGGGAAATGGATGGGGAAGGGACGCTAAGGAGTATGATCAGGTAGGAGTGACAGGAAATGAAGAGAGGGAGAAACAGTGCTGATACAGGGGCTTCCCAGGGTGCCAGGAGCCAACTGAGCTGGCGCTCCTCAGGAGGGCTTCCTCCTTCCACAGACACTCAGACTTCCCCTTAACTTCATTGCAGGAATTTCATTTTCATTACAAAGCGACAGGATTGCACCCCGGCAATCAATGCTTAGAGCCAGAGCTTAGGAAAAGTTTTATGAAGGCAGGGGCAAATTGTTCCACATCCATCAGAGGATGCCCTGCACTGCAGACCATAATTCAAAGAATTAATGGCCCTCTTAGTCCTTCCGCCACAGAAAAGCAGCACTGAACTGCAACAGGTCTGTAAGGCTTGCAGCATGTGGTCCCGCCAGCACAACCACATAGGAGCATAGCTGGGGAAAATGGAGGCCATAGCCTTTTGCTACAAAGATACTGAACAAGACTCCACCCTCAGTCCTAGGCTTTCACATTCTGAAATACAGAGCAAATCTGTTCAATCCTTCAAAACTCCAAACACTTAAGACTACTCCTTTTCAAAATTAAATTTATCTTTAAATCTCTGTAGCTGTACAGGCAACTTTCAAACAGTAAAACTCTGCCTGGTTCTCAAATTCAAGTTTTAGGATTATGAATCTCCTGTCCAGGTTATATTTTTTTAAACCGGAAAGCTCTTTACATCAGTAATTACAGGAGTCTTTTACTTCCCAGAAGCAGTTCTGTCAAATTCAGGTCCCCCTAAAATTTTTGCATCCTATGAACTCAAGGTTGCAACATTTTAGAGGTCAGCTTTCACCGCAGGAAGAAGTACTGCCTCACCGGCAACTGAGAACAGTGTCTCTTCCTGGCTTGGCAGCTTTCTGGCAAAGGCACCTTTCAAAGCTACACTTCTGCAGCACACCTTTGCCAACACTGACTCTGCAGCAGCCACGCAGCACAGGACAAGGCTCTTCCTCCATGACAGCTCAGGAAAATCGCAGGGGAATGAAATGTGCTAAGGAAAGAAAAGAAGGAAGAGATTTCCCTCTTCGGGAAAAAAAATTACTGTGTACAAACAAAAAAGATAAACATTTTTCAAAGCTTTCATCACTTTTTTCCCCTAGTAACAACAAATTAACACTTAACTAAAATGCTGACCCCACTGCATGCAGAATGCAGCAGAGAGTCTCCATTTAGTTTTTAACTCTCATCGGCAGAATCACGGGAGACAGTTTCGGGCTGGAAACACGGCTGCTTGCTGGTCCTGCGGTGTTGCCATGACTGCAAGTGGAGAAAAGCTGCAGGGGACCAAGAAGGGAATTCCCTCTGGGTGTGTGAGAGCACTCTTCAGCCTCAAATCCCCCTTTCCATCCTGCACCGTATCCGCTTCACAGCGTTACTGACCATGGAGGCAGCTTGGGAACAGAAGCAGGGATGCTGGGATGCTCCGGCTGCATCCAACTGACACATTCCTGTAGTCACAACCGGTGCACCAGGGAGGGAGCTACCACAGTATTAAATTAACGTTTGTCTTGGATGTTTCAAAGTGAAAAATATCACACAATTGTTACAGGCCACTTTTTTTTTTTGTAAATGGAAGTAGTACAGAAGTTTTCAGGACCTAATGTCATATAAAACCACTGGTTTCGAATTATGAATCGTTCTACCTGACAGCACAGTAAGGGCCATAAAATGGGATTTAATACTCGCGATAAAATGTTCGGTTTTTATATAGATATACATAAGGCAAGGAAAAATATCTCAAGGGAAATCTTGCACCAAATAGTAAACCACAAGAGGGACATGGAGATTAAAATTCTGGAGGCATTGTGTATTAAATGAGCAGTATACTATTAAAAAAAAAAAATCAATTGAAGCAAATTCAGTACTTCTACAATTATTATAGCACAATAACTGTCATTTTGAAGGATGAAGGTTGGTTATTTCAAAGGTTTCTATACAGCACTTCTCTGCCTATTTGAAACATGGTATTTTTAAACTGCAGTATCAGCCAGCCAAACAAATGTATCAGGCACCTTCGAGCAATACACTTAAATGAGAGAATATTCATAAAGGATTTAGAAAAACATCTCAATTCACTGACCTAAATATTACAAAGCAAATCACCTACTGTCTTCTACATGCAACCATGTTGGAAAATTTCAATTACTTCTTATCTTATAATTAAACTACTGGCTTAATACTTTGCATTTCTATGGTACCTTTCACCCAGGGAGCTTAACGTGCTTTACAAACATTATCAGCTTTTACACTTAGCTGGCTTTTGTGATGAGGCACTGTATTGTGGACTTCCAGTTTGAGGTTTTATGTTAATTACATACAAGTAAAGAGGGATTTCAAGTCACACCAGGTAATGTAAAGTTCATCCAAATAATCTGAGTTGGTGTAAATTGATTAACGAGAAACTGCGCAGAAAAGCAAGCAGGAGGAACACTCCACAAAACATATCTTTGGATATTTTGCTGCATCATTGCTGCCATTTTTAAAATAGTATTTCTTGGTAGTAAAAACACAAGAGGGTTTTAAACCCTTTTTAAAAATCTGTACCAAATAAAGCAGGAAAATTAACATGTATTAGTTAGCATGTTCGCATATACCATTCCTTCGTGTTGTAAGGCATGACGAAACGGGTGGAATTTCAATGTTACACAACTGATACTCCTTTTTGGCAGGGTATGTTGACTCAGCTGTTTAAGGTTACATTGCTCCACTAGCACTGTTAAAACCCAAGTGCTCTGATATGTAAGGCATCCTCACTTTTCGTAAAGTAGCTTAAAACATTAGAAATTTTGCCAGCTCAGGAAGAACCAAGCAACGTACAAAAGTCTTTAAAGTTCATCTAAAACAACCTGCAGCAGTAAGTAGCAAAACTTCCACTACTGGTGCTCAACCCATGAAGGATAGCAGATAAGCATGGAATTCAAAGTTCAGCATGTTGCACTATTAACAAAATAAAATATTTAAACAAACACTTTAAAGTAATGAATAATATATATGTAAAGCTCACTGCTGCAGAATCAATCATCCTTACAGGACAGAATGAAAATATTTTATAAAATTACAGATTCAGAAGAAACAAAGTATGAATGCTGGAGTGCTGAGGTACCAACTATAGACTTTCCTAAGATGGTATGAACCCAATGTTCACACGAGGTATGCACTTCATCTTGCTTGAGTCCTGATAGGAAAAAAAAAAAAACCACCACCAAACACACACACACAAAACTCCACTAGGCCACATATGCTACAGATACTACGTACTTTGATTGAGAAACAACTTGAGCAATGGTTTAAGGAGCTTACAATATTTTATTGGGGCTATTTATTTTCCCCTTCCACTTGCAAAGCGCAGCACTTCATTCTACTATATGTTCAATGCTACAGGATTCACAAGGAAAAATTACAGCTAATACCTTTTTAAAACCTCCAAGAATATCCTAAAACAACTTTTCTGAATATAAAAGCTGCAGTATTTTAAATCCAAGATTTGTACTCTTTTGAGTATAGCCAAACACTGCATCAAAAGAAAAAACAGAGTATGCCCCTTTCCTAAAACATAAAATTATAATCTTTTGACATGTAAGATCACAAGATATTAGACACTCTCAAAAAAAAAAAAAAACACCAAACAAAACCCCAACAACCTAAAAGCCTATCCAGGAAAAAGAATCCTAGTGGAAGAATCAATTTTGGAGAAAAATTTCACAAGCAGTAGGGAAGAACATTTCACTTCCAGATTGATACCACAAAGGTACTGTGAAAGGTTGAAGACACAGAGAGACAGAATAACGAGCCAGGCATATGAGGCATTCAAAGCTGCATGACATAAGTATACAGGTCCACCACTCATCGTGTCAAATATACAGACCTCTCTCTCCCTCTCTTTCCTCCCTCCCCATCTCCATCTCACTGCCATTAAATTGCGTCATGGCACACCCCCTATATCCTGTAAAGCATGTACATAATGGTATTGAAGGGATGGTGGTGATGTTTTTTGGACACATCCACAGTACTGAAGCTACTGCTCCCCAAAGGCTATCAATCCCCAGCACACCCCTTCATCATCCGCTCCCTCCACTTACAAGACCTTAATGAAGACTTGATAATTCCTCATATCAACAAAATACTCCATTGTTCACAATCCATTTATTTGGAGAATTAGTCTGCTTTACAATGCTGAGGTCACTACTATGGTTTTGAATGACAGCAGGTAACAACAAGTAAGGTATCTGGGGTCTGCCTGAAACCTTGTGTATTCACAAACCCTCTTCTAATAATCTACAAATCTGACAAGTGGCCCAATTATCACGTGTGTCTGTTGAGTTAATTCAAGAGGAACTATGCTGGAAAACACAGCCATGAAGGCAGGTAAGATCAGTGCTGGCTTCCACCAGCTCCTACAAAGCAGCCTGGCCTGGCATAAGGAAACCGAAAAAGGACACTGTTAGGGCAAAAGGAAAACTGGCAAGAATAATGGCAAACTCCAGCCTTCTCACTTTGGCATGCTTTGTCTCTATGGCTAAAGATCACACGCTGCTTTTAAAAAATGAAACCAAATCAAAGAAAGGTGTTCTCCATCACCATATTTTCTCCTGGTGACAAGTTCCTGGGGAGGACGGTGCACGGGCCTGCCAGGTGGGCAGAGCCCAGGGGCAGGACCGAGTCCCACACTTCCTCTGGCTCTGCCTTAGGACAGATGCCACCAGGCAGGAGGGGGGGGCAAGGATGCACTCAAAGCAAGAGAGGGGGCGGCTGTGTAGCTCACTCCCCAGTGCAGAGCAAGCATCTTTGCCATTTAAAACTATTTCATATCTACTGACTGCTATTCTGTATTTTACTTCAACTGAAGGCCAGGCAAATTTTTTTTTTTTCCTGTGGTTAGGCCAAACGTACCATCAAACAGCTTCAAGTAGTTTACATTAAATCCGTTAAATTGCACTGCTGCAAATGATGAGGTTATATGTGGCCTGAAGCGATCATTCAAAAAAAAAAACTCTCTTTCAGGTCGAGTGGAAATATATGACTCGTTAAGCCAGGGTAAAATCAGTTATGGCCTGGAGAGGAATCCTTCCTTCTGTCTGAATAAAACTGACATTTGGATTCCACACTACAGATTCAACAAACAAAAGTTAATTAATTTAGGACAGCAATTCTTTTAATGCTTTTGGCAACATCTTAAACCAGTAAATACAAATTTACCTAAGATTTCAGAACATCACAAATAGCAGAGAGTGGCAGCTGAACAATTCAAGACACTTTAAAAATAATGCAAAGAGCTGGGTTTTGGTCTATACTACACTCAGATTGCCATACTTCCTTCCACTCATTTGCCAAATGCCATTTGCATCTAGATATTTCTTCTTTTCCGGCTAAGTGATTCATATTGCTGCTTGCTTCCTCAAATTCTACTGCTACAAGGATCAGTTCAATTTTATAACCGATGCTCATTTATTATTTGTGAATTATACCAATAGCTTGCAGTATGGTTAGAAACAGAAATCACCATACGCATTTTATGCACACACGTATAAAGAGACAGAGAAAGAGAGAGAGAATATATTAGAAAGACAATGTGTCATAACATCTACCAGTCGCTTGCCAGAATATATTCCTGATGAGATGAGTGGGCTAATTTCCCCAGAGACACATCATATTGCACGGCTAAGGTCTCACTGCCCTGGGAATAAAGCACAGCTCCTCTACCAAGCCTGGAGATGTGAAACAACACCTCAAGCTCTAAGCTGGCCGGTAACACGTGTTTGTGTTTGGTAAACGTGTTTAGTACTGCTGCAGCTATTTCTGCTCAAAATATTTCTTAAATGAGATGCATGAAATTTAGTATTTTGTTGCCTTTTACATTCCAGTAATATCTTCAATTTTCATTTAAAGGTTATTCTAATTATTTACTTTTTTTTTCCCCCCCAATAATGGAGTCACATGTAAGTCTGGGCTTACCATTAAGTTGTGTTCTACCATGCTGAACCCTTGGGCTTAATCCTCTCCCCTCCCAGAGTCTCCCAGTCTAAAGTTGCATCACATTAAGTCACCCTTAGCTTCAACCATCTATCTTTAAAAAGGGAAGAGTAGAGCACCTTCTTGCCTACTTTGACCTGTTCTGTACAACCAGTTTGTAAGCATAGGTTCTTTCTGCATGTATGGCACACTGCTTAGCACAGAAAGTGCTCAGTCTTGCTCATAGCTTCCAAGCCATCCTAGCACGTGTCTTTCCTGGCACTAAGTACACAAGGAAACACAAGATCAAGACCCTTCACCCCTGCGTTCACAAGCTCTGCAACCACCTACAAAACCAGCTACAAAGTGACTAAAGCTGTCCAGGCCCATGAAGTCACCCATGAGGAGAACCTGCAGAAAATCTACTTCCAGTTCTGTAAGAGCTCATCCAAATCAATCCACTTCTGCAAAACTTTTTGATTTATAAAATCCCATTTGATTCAAAAATTCTCCTTTATCTCCATTCATGACGACAAAATTCTATGTTTTAGAACAGAACTCTGAAGGAGCTGCACGCAAAAGCTCGGTATTTGAAGGATATGACACTAAGGCAGACAAAGTTTGATCCAGAAGAAGAAAACCCCATGCTCAGTAATGGAAGAAAGAAACGTTCTTGCTTACAAAACGAAAAAATAGCTATTCTGAGGGACTGGGCACAGGTGTGAAGACTGGTGACCAGAGACGCAGATGTTTTTGTGTCTGAACATTTCCACTTGCCATACATAGCACAGCACATACAGCATCAGGGCATACTCTTCCTTCTCAGCTAGAAATAAGTAAGTGAACAAGCACACAGTTGCAATGCTTGGGTGACACACGTTGCAACTTCACTAACTGAACTGAGGGTGCTACAGCATTTATGCTGCCAAAATAAAATTACAGATACTCAGTCACCCTCACAGGACCACTACATTAAGTTTAATTAGCAACTATTTCCACACCCCCCAGGCAGAACTTCATAGGATTCCTATATCAGAACATGTTAATTCCCCAGCTTGATTCTGGCAGAGAGCAAGCATTGCCCACCCCACCTCCAATGAGAAAAACTCCAGACATGAAGAGATCACTAGTAGCCTGGGGTTAGGAAAAAGAAAAATCTCCTATATGAATGTTTATTCGTCTGAAGGACTTTAACCCAAAGCTTTTGGTGCCAGCCACTGCAGCACTGCATCAGGTGATCATGGTCACCTCGTCATGAGGTGATTCACTGTCCTGCTGCAGTTCCCACAGTGGAGTTTGCAGGACTTCGGAAAGGACTGACTAGAAGTCACAGGCACACTACAGAAATACAAAAACCTTGTCACTGAATATTCTTAAACGCTGCAGAAAATCAGGTGGAACGACTGGAATGGAGCGACTGGAGTTATGGATGTGATACGGAACGATGGAGAGACAGGTGTATTTTACCACACCTTCCACTGAAAACAACAGCGTTGCAAAAATAATTCAGGAAAAAGATCAGAACTAGATATGCACATAAAGGAGGAAATGATAATGCAAAACACTCATAAAATAATTTTATATTTGCTTTTCTCAAGTCAGACACTTGTAGAAAGAAACAGGAAGGAAAAACTTTGTAAAAATTACTATGGTTAAGGTAAATAAGGAAGAATACATGAACTATTCATTTAAATAGCTATGAAGCTTACTTGAACAATTCTCTAAAAAAGAAAGCAATGACTTTTTGCAAGTAGCATACTATACCTGTGGGTTCTGTCCAAAAGTAAAACAAGGGCCAATATAAAAAAAAATTAACAACACTCAGACCAAAGTTTACCAAATGGGGAGCTTCAGACTTGTCCAAGGACCAGAGTGGGGCATCATGTAATATTGACCTGAGATGCATTTCTTGCAAATGGTAAAGAACACAGATGGAATAAGACAAGATCCTCGGTTCTGCTGGATCCTGGAGTGAAGTCTTTAAGACATGAAAAGTGAGTGAAGACTGAATTTATACAGAAAAGTCAGAAAAGCTGAGTATATTTCATCTGCTTAACAGAGGTGCATAGGAACCTCCTTACATTGAGGGAAATACAGAACTAGTTCAGGAAATTACAAGGGTTGAGGAAATTATTATGAATGATGGAATAAAACTGTCGAGTACATAAATTCTGACCAAAAAAAAAAGTATTAGAGTAAGAAACAATTTCCAGAAGAAAATGACAGAAGCATCGTTGCCAATGACAAGCCTAAAATTACACCAGACAAAAAACCTGAAAATACAGACAAATTCTGCATTTGCTAAATAGAAACAGTACCTAATTTACCCTTGCAGAGATAAATAATTTAAGAAAAATTACAAAAGATGGGTGGTGATCAGCTCTCAGAGGGAAGTCATCAGTAGTTTTGCAGACCTCTATTAAGACCTATGCTACTCAATATATTCTTAATAAAACGGGGGGGTGGGGGAGGTAAATAGTGAGGTGCAAGATTTGTTGACAATATTTAAATTAGCCAAGAAAGTAAAAATATGGGTATATTGCAAGAAAAAAAAAGTTACAGTTGCATTTATGAAAGGTCAAGTATATGGAAAAAAAATGCTAGTATCACAGATGACATAATGGGCTCTGATGTGACAACTACCACTTGAGATATAATTTCAGGATAATAATTGTGTTCTCTCCACACAAACAATACTGCTCCAGGCTACTCTGAGGCCCATCAGCCCATCAAAAGCCCACCTCCACACACACAGAGAAGCAGAGACACAGCTGCAGGCAGGACCCCAAACGAAGGGCTCCTGCTGAGGAACACCCCATCGTTCCCAGGAGAGCCTCAGCCCCAGTGTCCAGGTGTAGAGCCCAGCAAGACAAGTTGTGGGGAGCATCTCCTCCCCAGAAAGGATGTCACCTTTCAGACTAAGGAGGGTTGCTGCCTAGGGATATGGGACATGATGGGATGAAGGGGAAGGGCATTTTGGGATTGCATCCGATTTATGAGCATGCGACTGCTAGCGAAGACCAAGCTGGAGAGCAGAAGTGGCCTCAGAACAAGGGGTTTAGAGCGGGTCTCCAAGGGCCAGCTCTGGGCTTGAGAGCAACACAGGTGGTGTTGGCTGTGCGACCAGGGGGCTCCTATGTCCAGGTACCAGCAACTGGTGAGACAGGGAGACTGGGATCCAGGGGCAGCTACTGGGCAGACCAAGTGTCCAAGTCCAGATGCTGGAATGATTCTCCTTGTGGGTATGCATACACATATCCTCACTCACAGACCTCCCTCCTGCTCAGGCAGACCTATCTGTGTCCAAGTGCTCTGTCTGCATTATCTGTGCTGGCTCTATATACACATGGTGCATACCCATACCTGCTGGGGACACATTGCGGCCTCACCACCAATTGGACATGGGGGCATGCAGCAGCAGCTGCCTCGCCTGTCTCAGGCTGTTGGACCCAGCATGACGTATTTTCCTCCAACATAAAATATATGTTTTTCAGGCAACCATCAGCTAAATGCTGGTCAAAACAAACCAGCAGGTTATTAGGAGTTATGCCAAAGAAATAACAAAATAGAGACAAGCTTAACACTGCAAATAAATTCACTATGGGCCTGCACCTGGAACACTGCCTACAGTTCTCCTCCCCTCCCCACACTATCAACAGTTAATCAGCTCGAACCCGCTGCCTGGAAGGTGGACGAAGGAGCCAGGATGTAACGGTAGCTGATAACATTCACAGCTGGCACACCCAGGATGGAGAGGGACCAGTTGTACCTCTTGCAGCCCAAGAGCTAGGGAGCAAACGGTAGCACGTTCACAACAAACAAATGGAAGTCTCCTTCACACAGTCTGGATCTAAGCTGTGGGACTCTGCCACAAGATACTGTGGATACTAAAACCCTACAGCCTTAAGGAGGGGCCCAACAGATTTATCAACAAGAAATGCAGTAAGGGTTAATAACCACACAGAGATCACCCCTATGTCAGGAAAACTTTCTGGGTCACGTACCACTGAAGGGTGGGAGAGGAGGGATGGAGAGGGGGGAGTCATTACCTTGTTCCTGTGATCTTCTCCAGCCTGTCACTTTTGACCGGTGTCAGAACAGATGTGGGGTTAGATGGACCTCAGGTCTGACTCAACACAAGTAATTCCTAATTCTGTTCTTATTTTGAATTTTTAAAAAATTAAAAATAGTAATAATACAGAAGACAACTCCACACAGTGCTGATACTTCTCTTATGTAGACAGATCTGTTTGGAGCCTCTTCCTTTTTTTCAATCTGCAGTTCCTTTTTCACCTGGATCATTTCACAGACAAAGGTTAGAGAAAGGACCAACACAAGAACTGCTACAACAAGGAAATCCAACGTCCTTCTCTGGGGAAATGTAAAGAGGCAGCTGGAGAAATGAGAAATGGGAAAACGATGCCAGTTTAGATAGACCTGCTATTGACAAAACAGCGGCGTGGAGCCAAAGCACGTCTCACCTTGCTATACATATATAGCTGATAAGAGCGAAGAAAGGTGAAAGCACAGATGCACAGGAATCCTCCTGCATCCCTATTTACAGAGCAGAGGGTCCAGCCCCCATAGCGCTTTAGTAGCAATCACAGATATAGTAGCTTAGATTTTTCCAGTGAGGGATTTGCAGCCTCAGTGCTGCCCGTAGTCCTTGCAGTACAGCTTCTACTGGACAACAAGGTAAAAGTTAACTCCATAAACATCTGAATGAATACCAGCTGACTCTTGACAGCGAAACCAAAAATCATGATTCATTAATTCCACCAAAACATCTGCCTCACCTGAGGCCCACCTCCTGTGCGACATATGAAGTCCAGTCAGTACCTCCTCACACCCACACTTTGGGAGAAACCTTTTTTCCACACAATGTATCCGCCTTAGACAAGCACGATTACACAAACCGCATCTGTTCCAATAAATATTTAAAACCCCAATCACGCACCACAATGTCACTAGCAAACAAGAAAAGGGAGTGATGGAATTTCATTTAACTAATTTTTAAACAGTTCCCAGTTTAGGTAAAAAACACAGTACAAACTTTAAACTATTATCTAAAAATCTTACAGTTATACGGAGCCACCTCAGGCCAAGCTTTCAGAAGCAGCAGAGATGCTTCTCCAGTACTGGCGAGAGCAACCCAGACATGATGACAGCACTTTGGTACTGTTATTTAAAAGGACAGAGTCTAGACCAAAGACACAGAATCAGCAACTCCAAACTCAAGTTCAATGAAGTCAGACAATTCAAATGCCTGCAAGTAAATAAGCGATAAAGAAGGGGGTGGGGTGAAGTATTTGAAATAGTAATCATGCACACAAAAAACTCACTCCAATAATGGTAGCATTTCAAAGTGTAAATCTACAAGACAATGGCTACTGATTGACAGCAGCTTTCAACAAAGAGACATGGAGTCTGGTCAACTAAGAGCTCTAGCGCATGAGAAGACAATAGGCAGACGTAACAAGACACCTCAATAAGTGTAACCCATTCCCACTTCCAAAAATTAAAGGCAAAATAGCATTAAGATAGATTTAAAATAAGATAAACAATGATACTCTTCATGTAAACTTTGACTGAATCTGATTTATTTATTTTTAAAGAAAAGCAGAACAAAATGCTCTGTCTAAATCCTGACTGAAGAAAAGCCCTCTGATAAAAACTGAAGCTCACTGTGCTTACGGTCTGATAGACATCTGGGAGAAATTAATTTCTAGAACAGGCGCAGATCTTCCAGAGCTTGATGGAATTGGGATTCTTGACTTGTACAACCCTTGAGCCTACCCCTGGGACAAACCATCTTCCAAAGTTCTTGATGCAAGCACAGGGAAACAGAATTACTTTGCACCATTAGCAGACACAGAAACCCAAGGTGGGGTAATTTTTAACTCTCCTGCAGTGACAGATAGGACTTTCAGCACAATAAAGGAACACATATAGATCTCAACAACATTGGGCCTGGTTTGGGCGCACTCTACACTATCCTTATCTAGACTTCCACTTTCTTTTCAGCCGGTCAATAACAATAGGTCATCTGTAAAAGCTAAAAAAAAAAAAAAAAAAAAGACACAAGGGGAGCAGAATTCTTTTCCAGGTGGTTGCAGGCAACAAGGTATTTACTTCATCCAAACTAGCAGTGAAGATACTCATTGCTTTACAACAGACATGGTGGGGGCGAAGTGAGAACCATAAGACCGTGTAGTACCTCAAAGCAGAGCACAGGAAGTCCTGGAAATATGGTTAGTTAGCACTGAGGCTCAGCTAGTAAACCTCACTAAAAGCTTTGGTACAGTGTCATTTCTTTAAGACACAGCATGTTCATGTCATCCTAAAATGCAATTACAGCTTGCTGACAACTGAATTTCCAATTTAATTTTGTTTCCAGATAAAAACCAAAACATGCAACTGGAAAGCAAGGGGCTTTTTCCGACAGTTTTTATATGCACATACACATATTTGTGTCTCTATGCGTGTGTGTGCGCGTGTGTCTGTATAGTCAAAATCCCATCTTACTTTATAGTTCTGGCATAGAAACTTCAGGCAGCTGTATTCTTGACAGTTCACTTACTAGCAGAATTGTGGGTTTAATTAAAAATAAGTAAATCAATAAATAAAATACCATATACACAAGAAATGACCAAGTACTGACCAGAAGTAGGAAATCTACCCATGGTATTAAAACATTAAAACATTTCACTTGCAGTCTCTAGCATTAAGTGTGATGATAGAGAAAGCTAGGAATTAATGAACCATTCTATCCCTGAGATTAGCTTAGCCTCCATAAACGGTAAGTAGTTGATTTCAGAATATGTAAGAATAAATCTTACCAATGTACAGCACTAGCTAGTGTTTTAGTAAGATCTTATTCTCAGTGGGGCTCCTGATGAATCCTATGGGCAAAGCAGGAAAATGGCATCAATTCTTGCAGATACCACCCAAACCTCCCCTTCCCAAGGAAGATATATATTGCTCTCTCAAATCACAAAGAAAGAATGCAACAGCAACAATGTGGTTCACATGGCCACAATTAAAACCAATTCAGCATACCCAGACAGTACACAGATTAAAATACAAAGGAACAACCTATTAATTAGATGTTTCTGCCTCTCATTTCCACTAAATGCTCTGTATGAACCTTTGCCACATGCTAGCAGTTGAAGCCAGTCAAAAAGAAGCATGACTCGAAATAAACCCACCCCAGCACAATTGTGCCTAAGAGCCTGAGATCTGTATTTTTCTTTTTAAGTGACATACAGGTTATCTTTAATTGCTTATGACGGAAGCTACTAGAAGAGCAACTTTATTAGTCTTTCCCTTACTGCAAGGGAAGAACTAAAAAAGGCAGGGAAGAATTAGCTATTATTGTAGTGTTGTCTTTAATATTACAATGGAAATTACAAAAATTAAAGTTGGTTAAAAACATGAATTTCATTAAAGCTATTTTTCCTGAAAGAAGAGAGAAGAATCAAAAGTTTTATTTCTGAAGCAGATCCTAGCAGAAGCTGAGACTAACAAGTGAATGCAAGCCCAGCAGAAGCACAGGTAAGAGGATTTGGAAGAGAATGATAGAATGAAGCCTGCCCAAAGGAGGGATCTAAATGTCAGAATCTGAATGTTAGAAACAGAATTTAGCCACTACAAAAATGAAACCTAATACAGCCAAGTAACTTGCTCTGTAAACTCTGCACAAGCTAAACAGTTGGCTGCCAGTCCAAGAACACGGCAGTCCAGCTGCAGTCTACAAATGCAAACCCAAGTCCAGCTGAGTCTGCAGCTTGTCTAGTCTCAACCTACCAGCAGTAAAGCAAGGATGACAGCCAAAGCTAAAGGCAGCAGCCAGCCCTCATATAAAAATACCCATGTATGGTCTAAATGAGCTGTATTCCTGAGCAGTGCCCTCCCCCAGGATTGTAACAGTGCTCAATACCAGCAGGTGTAATAAAGCACTTAAAATACTCAGAGAAAATTTAAGACAGACAAGGCTTATGATGCTTGTTATGTAAGCAAATAATACATGCTAAAATAGCTTTAAAAAAAATCATGAAAGTAAGACAATCTGTGCTGAGCCCTTAACCCACTATACCTGTTAATTTAAAATGTTATTAAAAGCAGTGCACATGTGATGTCAGACAGCCCGTGTTTTTCAAAGTGCTTGATTTTCTGAATATTTATAACTATACTTTTCAGAAATGCTAAACCAGGTTTTTACAGCAGCATGGTCTTTTTGTACTTTTATTTTCGTTCATCTCAATTTGGTAAAGTTACAGTTTTTCAAAAGTCAGGTAGTTGTACAAGAATAATTTTTTTCCTTCTGCACCTCCTCTAATTTCTGAATGCTAGTTTTGAAATAAATCCATTCATCAAACAACACACTGCACAAGGAAAACAAATGTGTCACCTCATACAGAGTTTAGAATCCGAAACATTATTTTAATGAATGAGTTTTTCTGAAGAATCTTATGCACCGTGTATTTTTCCCTCTGCGAGGTCAGACTGCCTAACCATCCTATGTCAAAGTAGTGCATGTAAAGAGCACTCTGGAAGTTTTGTTTTGCAATGTTACAAACACTTTCAAATAATAGGTAGGATGAAAAAGCCTACAGAGAAACAAAATGGATGTTTTCATACCCTAAGTTTCATCCATTACCAAGCTCTTCTTTGTTTCAACTTCCCAGCAGACCTTTAAGTTTCTAGAGAACCTGAAGGATCATTTTCAAAAAAAAACTCTATTTGAAATAAATGCATCAGGTCAAGGTATACTAGCTTTGAATGTAATTCGTATTAAGTATTGTCAAGCACAGTACTAGGACCTATGCTACCAGCATTCTGCAAGTTCCATTAATGCTGCTGTAAAAAGAAATACCCTATTTGCTCATTAATCTTCTGAGAAATAACACACCAACTCTATCTCAGCTCACCCTCTGGAAACCAGGACTGATGTCACGAGTATCAGCCCCTCAGGTAGCAGGAGAAGCCAATCCACTCCTAGCTAGAGACTAAACCCTTTCCAATTATAACATTTATATAGGTATTTATTCTAGTTGGTATCAGTGCCAATGATTAAAACTGACACTGCCTTTATGTGCCTCTTGCTTTGCTGGATTTTAACTGATGAGCTGAAATTTCTCATGATATGTCCAGACTTAAATGACAAATGCCTTCTATTTATGTCTTTTAAAAGACATTCTGAGGGAAATTGAACACCTTATATGACATCAAATTTCTTTTCAGGCAACCTTTTCTTTTGAAAATTTTAGATATTCCCTTTTCAGCTCAGGGACTTGAAGCCCAACAAAGAGGGCTCTTTATTAGAGATTGGGTACACTTCCCAGAGGGCTCAGAAACCCTACACAACACCAACTGACAGTTCAGACAGAGCTCTCACAGATCTTAATTTGCACACATCCATTAAAGCCCTGATGGAGTTTAAAAAACAGTATTTTTGCAAAGTCCATTCATTTTATCAATGCCTTTGGGAAGCTCGTCCATGGACCCACCATCCACAGACACACGTGTTGAGGGGACCCAGGTCTGGAATGGGCCGCCCATTCCCATCAGCCTCGGACTACAGGGACAAAGACAGAAAACATCATCTTCAGTGGCAGATAGAAAATCGGGAGCTAAAAGGGACATGGAGAAACCTGTTCTATCCATGAGCCAAATGGTGCTGTAACAAACCCCAACTGCAGATTGGAGCAAGGTGCCCAAGAGCATTGCAGGAGCAGAAGGCTCAGAAAACTAGGAACAAACAGGCAACAAATTAGGTGAGCAACAGAAAATAAAAAAAAAAAACCTAGAGAGCTATTTAGGAGTTACAGCAAGAGGCAGAAAATGAAGAGCGTGCTTTTGTCACACAGACTGGGAACCACTAGAAGGAGAGTCAGTATGAACTACGAACACCTAAAAGGAGAGGACTGAAGGCTACAGGAGGCAGGACTCCAGAATGAATATCCACATGCTGGTCCTCCTGCCATCCCCCACCACGGCCTTCAAGGCAACCTTTTGTTTCCCCCCTAAGAAATCCCTGTACCCCAGTTTCAAGCTAGACTGACCCCTGTCCTATCCACTCTCCACCTCTTTTTCCCAAAGCCTGAAACCAGCTACCTGCAGGGACTCCCTGCACTCTGCCAAAGCCTGAATGCAGCTGCAACCGAGGCCAAGGGGAGCAGTGCATGAAACTTTCACCTAACGCTGCCATGTGATAAGCGGAGCAGAAGAGTGTGTCAGCAATGGCTACAAAAATTAGAAGATAATTTTGATTTTCAGCTGTTGGTTCCTTGGTTTGCCACCAATACAACGGGGATGATAAGAGTGTTACCTAGCCTTATAAAACATTGTTATGTAGTCAGATAACATGGTTATGAGAGTCACAAAATTCATTAGAAAATGAGTAGCTCTGAATATGAAGAAGAGTTTTTGAATAATGAGGCACTGGCCACATCCTGAACAATGAGAAGAAGAAAAGACATTACTGATCAGGAATAATCACTACTCATTTCTGCCGTGAATATCGGGGGTGGGGCACGAGCAGGGAGGGGCTATATACAGTAATATATACCCCACACATACAAAGCAATTAAGGAATGTTTGTAAACACATGCACTCGGTGCAGTCTGACTACTGCCTTTTTCCAAGGCAAGTTTGACTTTGCTCCCTTTGTAAAATTTTGCATGCACAATAAATACAACACAATGGTCTGAATTCACCCCTTGTTTCTAAATAGCAGCTAAATTAAAAAACAATTTAGAGAAGAAAAAAAGACCAAACTTGAAACAGGAAAGACATTTTCCTCCCAGAGACCTGTAATAAAGGCAGATTCTGCCTTTGTAACGGTGATAAAGGCAGAAAGTACAACTGACACAGCAGGACAGCAGCTGTAGGACATAGCACAACCAGCTGTACCAGCAGCAGCAGAACTAGAGGAGTTTGCTTCCCCACTGATTAAGACGACCCCTCCTCAAATCCCACACACTCCCCTCTGCCCCTTTCCCCACTACTGACACTCTTCCACCCTATCACACTTGAAGGTCATTTCCACGACCCTTTTAACATCCCCACAGGGCAAGCTAGTCCATGCTGTGGCCAGTTCAGAGCTACATACGTGCTGTCTGCTAGCCCACACATGCCAGGTGTCAGCCTGTCAAATAAAACACGTTATTTTAATGACTCTCTTAATGATGTACTAATTTGTACCGCTCTACTCGGCCTCCAACACGTATGAAATTTGTTGGAACTCCTCTACAAGATTTCCACATCTCTCCCAAAGCATGGTTGAATATTAGGCTGAACGTTTTAAAAATTTTACTCCCAGTTAAGCCAATACCAAGATTCGCCACAGAGCATTGATGAAAGTTCACCGCCAGTGGACAATGCTACTTGTTGGGACCAAGGCATAAAAACCAGTCCTCTGGCACACCACCTTGATGCCTCCAAGAGCGCATGGGTTTATAAAGCACCGATTTGTGAAACCCACGTGAATGATACCCGTACTGCTGAGACACGTTCATTCTGGTACCTTGTGGCTGTGGTCTTCAGGTTCAGAGCCCTGAAAAACACACGCAGAATCTAATGCCTGGCACATAGCTGATACCACATGATTTCTCCCAAGAACTTCTACATATTTATCTATTTATTTCCTAGAACAAATTTCCCCGTTCATGAGGTTTCTTTTGTGAGCACAGCCTCTGCTCCATGTACTTTGGGGAAATGAATATGAAACGGATTTTTCTTCCTCAACCTGTAATGTTTCATGCATTGCCTGTTTTATTCAGAAGCTTGTGTTCTCCTTTAATTATATCCTCCTGAAGCAGAGTGAAGAGCAATGCCAGGTTCCTTTGTGGTTCCTAAGGGGAATTATTTACTAAAAGGGTTCTTTATCAGCTCCTGCTCATTTTGGATGTCAAGAATTTTAATTACAAATTTGGCCTTTATCAGAAAGCATTTTTTTGCATTAGATAACTCTTTCTCCTTGAAAGGGTAAAAGCAAGAATACCTGGATTTGTTTATGGTAGCTTGCTTTGTTAATATTGTTGAATTCTTCCTCTTCTTGGAAGAAGGGGTTGACTTCTATTCCTTACCGCATAAGAAAAGAAAAAAAAGCATAGACAGTAGAATTTTTACCAGTTGACCTCATTCTCTATGATATCCTTTCAAGACAGTGTAAGTCAGCTTCTGGCCACTCTGCAGTGACTACTTTCTCCTCTAACTCTTTCATGATTGGTACTACCTATTACAGTTGTTACTTAGACACAACATCGAACCTCTGCAGGTATCTGTTTCTTTGCCAGATCTCAGCTGGACTGAAATCTGTGCTAATCATTTGCCTCTGGGTGATTGTTGCTCCTACTGTTCTTGTTTCAACCAAATGGGTCAGATAGTTGGAAGGATTTTATCATACTTGAAATACAAGTGAATATACCTGAAGTCATATTTTCCAAGATATCCAATGTCTTTTCTTTAAAACATCCTCCCATTTATGTGCTTTAGGATAAGGACTTCAAATCTGCATCACAAATATGTCATGGAAAATTACCCAAATTTAACTACAGTACAAAACCAGACACAAAACAAGGTATTTGGACGTGCTTATTAGAAAGAATTTAGTATGTTAATTTCACTGATTTCTAATGCATGCCCCTAAAACTACTAGCTCTGATCTTATTAAGCATGCCATATTCCAAGGCTACAAGGTCAAAACTGGACTTTTCCAGTAAGGACTACTGCCCAAAGCTTTACTCTCAGATACAGAAGGTAGGTGCTGGAACATTCTGTGTTCTGTCTATCTAACATACTGTGTTAGATCACTATGACCACCAACAAGCAGTTTGACAGTGAACATGAAGAATATAAGAGAACAACTGTCAGACCAGGCTAAGGAAAAAATCATTAGCCAGGCATGGATTGATATGAAGCATAAGGCTACAAAGGAAACTTGTAAAACCTGGGATTATGGGACTAGGGGGTCTAACACTATCCTAAAAGCAGGCAGGGTGTTAGGCATGGAAAGCAGCCTATAACTCACTGCAGAAAGAGATCTGGCCTGCAAGCCAGAGACAGTGACTTCCCCAAGCAAGAAAGCTCAGGGTTTAACTACTCGATTTGCGCCACGGGAAGTTAAGAACAAGGATACCTAATATTTGAGTAAATCAATAGAACTTTGATAAATTCAGAACTGGACAGCAATAAACATTTTAATGAGGTTTGGACCGCAGCTGGGAGCCAACTGCTGCCTATGCCTGCCCACCTACTCTGACACAACCCTGCTGAGTGTGTGGGAGCGTGTGTGTGCCTGCAGCACTTTATAATTGTTTCAAAGACCATTCTGTTGCAATTTATGGACCAGCAGTGATTCATGAACCACAGGCTGAATAACACTAGCCAAAATAATCTTTTCAATCCCTTTTGATATTTTTCTGCTTGATCCTATGTAGATGTAGCAGATTCCCATACAATCAGTTACTGTTGTACTGGTGGGGAAAAAAAAAGTCATAAATTAAGCCCAGATAACAACAAGCATACATCTTATTTAGTCTTCACCATCATTACACCACAACTTATTTATAATGCATGTCTAAAGAGGTAACTCAATAATAAGTTAAAAGAAGCAAGGATTAAAAGATGGCAGACAAAGGAAAAAAAGATAGCAGGAACAGAGGAAAAAAAGGACAATAGGTGAGATGGAAGTAGGGGAGTGATTCAGAAAGCCTCTGCTATTAGAAAGTGGGAAGGAGAAAGTAGGGGAAAGCCCTGGGATGACAAATCACATGCACAGAATATCTCAAGAGGAAAAAGCTTTCTGACATCTCAAGTAAATCAACAGTTGAAGTTGTTTGGGAAGCTTTGTAGCTATTGCTGGAAATTCCTCCTGTTGCTGCAAGCAATCTACAATGGTCCCAATTAAGTTGCTGAAACACAGAGCTACCTGCCCAGTACTGCCAGCCATGTCCTTCATGCTACAAACCAGGCCAGAGACAAAGCTAGGCGCAGAGTAAAATTAAAATATGTACAAGCTACTGTATTGGTTTATTACTCATTTTCATAAATAATTCAAAAAAATTTTAAACTTTTAATGCTGTGGCTGCCACAGTGCTCCCACCCTGCTGCTCCAAAGCAATGCACTGACCAGGAACACTGCCAGAGCACTTCAGTTTGGTCCACTGCTGAATAAACATCCTCCATAGCAGTTAACCTCCAGTTGAAGACAAGATAAAAAAGTCTTTGCAAAAGCTGCGCACACTGGTGCTGCCACCACTCACAATACACATGGATGGCTTATAGCATGACAACCAGATCAATTTCCAGTCTTCCTCTAGTCACTCCAAGACACATCAAATCACAGAATCACAGAATTGTAGGGGTTGAAAGGGACCTCAGGAGATCACCTTGTCCACCACTCCCCGGCTTGAGCAGGGACACCCAGAGCAGGGGGCACAGGAACACGTCCAGGTGGGTTTTGAATGTCTCCAGGGAAGGAGACTCCACAACCTCTCTGGGCAGCCAATTCCACTGCTCCGTATCCCTCACAGCAAAGATGTTTTTTCTCATATTGAGGTGGAACTTCCTGTGTTTCAATTTGCACCCATTGCCCCTTGTCCTGTCATTGGGCACTAATGAAAAGAGCCTAGTCCCATCGTCCTGGCACCCACCCTTTAGATATTTATAGGTATTGATAAGATACCCCCTCAGACTTCTCCAGGCTGAACAAACCCAAGTCTCTCAGCCTTTCTTCATAAGGAAGATGCTCCAGTCCCCTCATCATCTTGGTAGCTCTCTGCTGGACTGGCTCCAGCAGTTCCCTCTCCTTCTTAAACTGCGGGGGCCAAAACTGGACACAGTACTCCAAATGTGGCCTCACTAGGGCACAGCAGAGTGGGAGGATAACCTCTCTCTCTCCACCTGCTGGCCACACTCCTTTTAATGCACCCCAGGACACTGTTGGCCTTCTTGGCCACAAGAGCACATTGCTGGCTCATGGTCACCTCGTTGCCTACCAGCACTCCCAGGTCCCTCTCAGCAGAGTTGCTTTCCAGTAGTTCAGCTCCCGGCCTGTACTGGTGCATGGGGTTGTTCCTCCCCAGGTGCAGGACCTTGCACTTGCTCTTGCTGAATTTCATCAGGTTCCCCTGGGCCCAGCTCTCCAGCCTGTCCAGGTCTCGTTGGATGGCAGCACAGCCTTCTGGTGTATCAGCCACTCCTCCCAGCTTGGTATCATCAGCAAACTTGCTGAGGTTACACTCTGTCCCATCATCCAGGTCATTCATGAATATGTTGAACAGGACTGGACCCAGCACAGACCCCTGGGGAACACCACTAGTTACGGGCCTCCATCCAGACTCCGCTCCATTGATCACAACCCTCTGAATTCTGTTGCTGAGCCAGTTCTCAGTCCACCTCACTGTTCAATCATATAACCCACACTTCCTTAGTTTGCCTGTGAGGAGGCTATGGGAGACAGTGTCGAATGCCTTACTGAAGTCAAGGTAAACAACATCTACTGCTCTCCCTTCATCAACCCAGCCAGTCACGCCATCATAGAAAGCTATCAGGTTGGTCAAACATGATCTTCCCTTGGTGAATTCACGTGACTACTTCTGATAACCTTCTTGCAAGTGATACTAACTTTATTATTGATGCTTACAGTTCAAGTTAAAAGTTTTACAACAAATTACTGATTTGTTAAAAATTAAATGTTTCAAGGAAAAAGACATAACCTCAACATACAAGAAGTATTATTTTTAAAAAACTATATATGGATTCTGGTCATTCTCATGTTGAGCTGCTGGATCCATGGCTTTAGGATATTCTACGACACAGACAGGCTAGCAACAGTGGGTCCAGAGTTCCTACTTTAGATTTTGAAATTATTTGGGCTTTCAAGGATTCCCTATTCATAACTACAGACCTTAAAAACCCACATCCAGAGTTGTAGCCCTAGCTGGAATAACTTCCAATTCAACAGCAAAGAATCTGGAAGCAGAGAGCCCTCAGTCTCAACCAGAGGTCCGCAGCTTTTCCAAGCTCTCCAATACATGGGCAGAAATACTTTCCTTTTCTCCTAGCTCCTTCTCTTGCCCATCTTCTCAACAGTCAAGGTAACTGACTGTGAAAAATAAATTTTAAAATATATATATTCATCCCACAGCAAAAACATTTAGCCCAAACAGTAAGAAAAATTTTAAGTGACAAAATAGTCTTCATCATGAAGGTAGGAAGTTACAACATTCACACATATGCAACTCGGGGCGGGGGGGGGGGGGAGGGAAGAAGAAGAAAGAGATGCTCAGCCTTATCAGTTGTTTAACTGAATTCAAAGAAATGTTCATGGACAAGATCTGACTTTCCTTAAGTCCATGAACAGTTTTCACCAGTTCATACAAACAAGGAAGGACTAGGAATGTGCTTAAAGTAGGAAAAAGTGATCTTCTAAAAGAAGAAAAATAGAGGAAAAACATTGAAGACCAACATGAAAGAGGGATGATTGAGGAGATTAAAGTGTTTACTGATCAAGCAAGAATTAATAAAGGATAACGAAGAGAAGAGCAGATGAGCAATATCAGGATACTTGGGGAAAATTAATAGAAGGGTAACATAACGGCAGAGGAGCAATGGACAATCCAGTGAGGAGCTCTCCTCAAAGAACAACAGTGGCTCCAAAAGCAGGGAGGAAGATGGATTTGTGAACAGTGGGAGGGAGAACTTCAAGTTTACAGTAAAGGTATGTCTGGATCTTGATCTTCGGCTCCAGTTTTCCAACTTCAGAAATGACACTGACCAACTACACAGGTGTGAAGGAGCAAACAGCAACATGCAAAGTATAGCAGGCGTCTGCAACGAAGAACATGGACAGCAGTGACAAGGACAGATAAGGTGAGGGCATACCCCAGTAACTTCTGGTTTTCTTGAGAAGGGCTAAAGAGAACATTCATCAGACTTATCAAGTAATAACGTAAAGACTTGCTTCACACAATGCAAAATTAGACTGTGAGTTTAATTTCCATACAATACTACTTAGGTAACTGATTACAGGATTAAATCAGACATTTCTAGAGATGGCAAGCATACTCACTTTATAATAGTAAGCAATAAAATATGAACAGAAGCTTCAAACATAATACAAATTCTCAAACTCCAGCACAATAATAAATTTCTAACCAATATCCCCAAGACGAACGTTATCCTGCATTTCACTGCTACAGAGTTTACTGCCTTGAAGCAGGAAATACCAGACATGGTCACAGACAAAGTAGATAAGAAGGACCTCTGCCCCAATGAACGTGGAAAACGGAGTGTTCCTGTTTGAACATTAATTTCTCACTCCTTCCTTTCTGTTAAAACAAAAAATCAAACAACAACAAAAAAGATGCATTGCAATAGCTGAAGATTGTTAAAAGGAAACAAACAATTAAATGTTATGAAGCCATTAAATAAAGACTAATAACATGTGAAGAAATCAAGGTTAATATAATAAACGGAAATAAAAAATATTAGATAAACTAGGGGCTTAGTCAGGGTTACTTACATTACTATAAAAATGCCTTTTAAAAATTTTTTTAATAAAACTAGAAATAATAAAATGTAGAAACATATTTTGATTATGTTTATTAAAACACCCAAAAAAATTAAAACATTCGCAGAATGACCTGAGACATAAACAAGTTCCAAGCAATTTCACCCCACAGATTTTTGCTTATTCTTAAATTTAAATATACTGATTTGACTTTTAATGAATAAAAATTAGAAACACTTTTTCAAAACAAATCATTATTCTGAATCTCAAATTATGCTTACACAGCCTATATTCTATGTAAAGAAGCAGATGAAGGAACCACTAGACCTTTAAGTTGTTATTTTCTCTAATCAAAGTGACATTTTGTTAATGTTTCTTTGAACGGGCAAACATTAGCTCACATCTTTGAACACCATAGCACAATCCCTATTTACTGTATAACATTTTGCAATTTTCACCTTTTTTCATTTTTTTTTTTGTTTAACAAAACAGCTTATGAAGAAACATCAATCAATGTGGAGTTCTCACCATTGTCAATTTAATAAGGCTTCCATGGCAATATACTCTACCAGTTTGCCTACCTGTGTTTTTCACTGAGCCTGTACTTTGCCTTGAAGATCCAAACTCTTCCCATAACTTCCCTAATTCACTGCAGCCTTGGAGTAACTCAAAAAGGATCAATTATATAAAATTGCATTCCAAACTCCATTTTAGAAAGAAGCAGAACATGATCCTGATAGCTGAATGCAGAGCCTAACGTAAAAACTACTTACTTCTCTTTACCGGATTATGCCTATAGCTTAAGGAAAGCTGAAGGGTGGTCACATGGAAAGTGAGCAGTACCTGCTCAGGTCACACAGAAAATAAATGACAAATGCTCTGTGTTACACAGTATTGAGGAAGTGGCCAAGGTACTTAAGTCCATCACCACCAAAAAAAAAAAACAACCCTAGAAGCTCAGTAAAGCATGAAGCTCAGTAAAATCTCAGCAGTAAAACCTAAAGGTGTCTGAGACCAATCTCAGAGATTGGTCTCTGAGTCTCTCTCTCTGAGTCTCTCTGAGTCCAGCGTAGTCTAAATTACTGGGACATCAGGAGGAAGGGTGAAGACTACCAGCTAAATCTAAGTTCTTAGAATCATAGAATTACTTAGGTTGGGGAAAAAAACCCTTAAGATCATCGGGTCTAACCATAACCCTGACACTGCCAAATCCAACTTGGTACTATTCTTCTGCGCACATGTATGTACCTTGGCATTCACATCTTAGTATTAGCCAAGCAGACTTTTTATAAGGTTTACATGCAAAGGAAAAAACTGTCTCCTCTCTTCTGTGCAAATTGGGCTCATAGATTATCAGTCCTCAAACTCTGCAATGGCAAATCAAGAACTTGCTCCTGGAAGATCAAATAAGCAAAAGTGCTTTTATTCTTGTCTACCCTTTAAGCAGCACCTCTGTTCAAGGGGAAAGACAGCATTTTCATTATGGAAATAATGCCTCTCTCTCACCCGACTGGACATTTACGTTCAAAAGACATTCCTTGAGGATTTTTTTTTCAGGGAAACCTTCAATAAACACATTGAGATGTACCAGTAGGATAGGAAGCAAGCATACACAAATAAATATTCATATGATTTAGTGACTTATGCACCAATGATCCTTACTATTGCAATACCGAAGTCTGTTTAGAGACAAATGCCTGTATTTTCCTGTTAAGTTTTTTTTTTAACTGACTAGAAAGCTATAGAGCACTGAAAGAGATTTATAGCAGTGTCATACTGCAGAATAATATCGGGTTTATTCACCTTTTTTGTTATTATTCAGCTTACTCCGTGTATGACAACACAGAAATGGAGCTTCCATTTGACACTGGCTTCCTGCTTCCAAGGATGAGCAAAAAGACTTGCAATCCTTCCTATGCATTTTATTCACACAAGTGCAGCTTTTTCCCCGAGAAAAAGTGCCTTTTTTTCTCCTAGCTGTATTTTCTAACCAACTACTAAAGAGACATCCTGTACAATTCCTGCACACAAGAAAGACTACAGACCACAGTGTTCCACTGACTGCAGAACAAGACATGAGAGAGTTCAAACTGCGAAGCAGATGTCTGCTGTGATCTTGCACCAACTACACCTCCGTCTCAATTTTTTTCACAAAATAATACCTACCTCACTTTACAGAAGGAAGGCTAAGGTTTATAAACCACTGCTGAAGATGAAACGCGCTAATGAACTCAAAGTTCTCTCTTCTGCTGGACAAAGCAGAAAACATTAAGATTTGTCTAGGAGCATTTTATGGCTTTCTTTGGAAATTTTAATATTTCTACTGTTACTTAGATTTCAGTAACACTTCCCAGGTGGGAAAGCATTTTCAAAGCACAGACAATACATCAAAAGTTCACAAAAATAGAGAGACTGGAATACAAAATCAAAGTAGTAAGGATTATCCAGAAGGATATGTATTTTAAACGGCCTGGGAATTAAGGAACAAAGCAGAGTAACAGCATTGCTGCTATTTTCCTGAACACCTTTCAATGCCAATTCACAGTAACAGCCCCAGAGTGTTTAAATCCCTCTTCCTCAACAGGTGATCCTCCCTTTACATCCACCACAGCACTCTAGCTCCCAAAGATCTAAGCCAAAACTGTAGCTGTCCCAAATGACAACAGCACAGGTAATGAACTGAAATCCCACTTTCAACAAATTCAGAAAGTTCTCATTGACTTCGACCAAGATGCCACCCTATTTTGTACAGTGATAACTTCTGCTTCCAGGGCTATTATATTCAAATATGCAGTGGGAAAAAAGCTTGGGTTTTTTAGGATCCACACAAAGACAAATTTGGAAAACAACAATTCTCCATGTCTTCACTCTGACAAAGATTTTTCCCCCGCTACGATACGCGACAGCCTTTTTGTGATAATGAATCAGGCAATTCTGAAAACACAGTGGGATCTCAGACCTGTTTGGGTAAATGGTACGTGTCACTTTTGGTGATAAAACTGCTGGCTCCATGTATATATTTTTTGCACGTTACTTTCATCCATGGTGCAACATTTTTCACTGAGAGGAAATGAAAAGATGTTTTTCCACCAGGGAAAAAATATATAGATATAAAGCGTCTTGCAGTTAAACACATTTAACTTCTTTTCCAACAAAGAACACGAGGAACAAGCAAAGGAATACCACCAAATAAAAATATATTTTATGTGTTCTCTGGTAAGAAAAAAAAAAAAAAAAAAAGGCTTTTATTAAAAGGAGAGGAAGAAAATTTATGATATTTTAAACCCCTTTTACTGGCTCTCTCTCTCCCCCACAAAACAGATATTAGCACTTATCACAAGAATGATCTTTAATTAAACAAAACAAACAGTTTCTTTTTAGAATTATCCTTTGATCCACTTAAGCATATAAATTATAAGCCTAAATTTAAGCACATTGATTTAAAAAGGCTTATTCATTCTCAAGGATCCGTACATATAAGCAGCAAAGGTTTCAGTGGCCTTGACTTAGAGTTAAGATTAGCATCAAATGAGCTTGCACCATGTGCGTTATCCATTCATATAGGTAGAGCCTAACAGTTTACCGAGTGCCATGATCGGATCCAGAAAAGTGTTTCTATTTTTTAATATTTTGCTGGATTAGGGACTCCACACAGGACAATTTGCTGATTCAAGCCTTTCACATGCACATTCTGCTGATAAACATCTCTGACATATTATCAATTCATGACAAGTTTTTGTTTTCCTTTTAATCCTTAGTGTGCTATCAAGTGAGGTAAAATGATAAATATTTTATTATCAACTGGAATTTGCATGCAAATTAGATAATTTGTGCATTTGAACTTGAATACCCAGATTCATTACAATAGGCTAAAACTTTTCCTGTTTAAAGAATACTATCACAAACCATGACCTCAGAACAGTTTGAGGAACTTGTGCTCCCTGTCTATTTTACTTTACTACTTCACCATGCCACAAAAGGTACATTTTTCAGTACCACGAAAATGCTTATCTTAAACATTGCAAACCCTTAAATGTGTGTAACTACAACCCTGAGTGTGCTAATTGTGTAGGAACAATCTATAATTCAGTATAAACTCCCCAGAAAATTACAGTGTGTTCACTAACTGCACAAAATCCAGAATTTGCCAATTAGGTCATTTAGAAGCTTCACATAAACATACTTAATTTTCATTTTAATTATTACAGGCAGTTAGCCCTAACGAAATAATAAGTAACACTTGAAACAAGTCAATCAAAGGCTACTTTTCAAGACTTTTCTTCAGCATATCAGCCCAAACACCAAAGAGTTGTTCAGTCTCAATGAGCAGGCCCATCATGCTATTTCTTTCTTTTTATGCTGACTTCTTTCTTTGCAGTTAAAGAAGGAAATTAAATATGCCTAGTTACAAAAAAGGGTCAGAAAAAAATACTGCCAACCCTGGTAAGATCAGAAGAAAGCAAGGAGTAATGGGAGAGGAAAGAAATGTCAAAACTAGCCTGATGATATATCATAAGCTAGGAAAGAAAAGTATTAAGACAACTTTTTCAGATGACTTCGAACTCCATAACTCAACTACAAGGATGTTTCCATCAGTCATCATAAAATTCTCAGAGGTTGTGCTTTTTAAAATTACTTCAATTACTTTACAAAAAAGAAACGTATGTACAGGAATATAGCTTCAGGCACTACCTACCTACTACCCTTATCTTTGTCGAAAGCAGGAAGTAGAATGTAGAGCCAGCAGCTGAACCTTCTTTCTCTTTGGTTTGTAAAATTTATATTTAATGACAGAGGGCAAGTCATCTGAAAATTAAGGCTCTTTCCATATTAAAGTGCTCTGAAAAGGAAGAATCAGTTCACACTAAATATTTAAACAAATAGCAGTGAACACATCTAAAATGCATCTAAGGAGAATGATGAACTAATACATAATATCCTTTTTTGTTTTTTAAACGAACACATAAATATAGGTACCCGTGCATGTCTGAATCTGTGGACATGTGAAAGCAACCACTTAGGCTGATACGAAATTCCAAAAGCTTTAGGGTCAGTACGTTTAAGACAGACACAGGAAATAAGACAGACCATAAGAAAAACCTGAGTTAGTACATCATTTTTGTCCGCAGTTGTAATGACAGAAAAGCTTGGGAATATTTATAATATTCAAATCAAGACAACATGAAACTGAAGTTACAAGGTGCGTATGTTCAATAAGCAAATGTGAACACACAAAAACACCAGTTGTGTTTTAACACTTGGTGCTTGAGGTGTGAGGGGGGTGTTTGGGGGTTTTTTGCTATTAATAATGTTCCTGAATTAATAAGTTATTGACTCACAAGAGCTGCAAGTATAAAGCTACTGAATTATCCTTACACATTATCCATTTCATTCTTTCTCTCCCCTCTCCATACAGACGCCCACACCCCAGCTGAAAGCATTTAATCAACTGCTTCACTTTTGACATGCAAATCCTGCAAGTTTATCTGGCTCCTGCACATTTTGCAAACAGTCCTAGCAAGAGGTGAAGTTAAAAGCACTAGAAATTATAATTTAAAAATACATTTCTGTAAGAGAGGAGACGCATTTCCTTGGTCTTGCCAAATCACGACTTACATAGAACCTTTTACAACACAATTTACTTAACGCCTACATCTTACATACTGTTTGTTTGGTCTGGGAAAGGTTCGTATTACAAACAAAAGGTCAAGTAATTTACAGGTATATTCCTCACAAAATTGGAAGTTTTATCAAATAAATCATGTATTTTGAAAAGGCTTAGGCTCAAATCTTCTCACCACATTCAAAAACACTGCCATATTTACAGTATCACCAGAGAATGTAAAAATGCAAAAGAATAAAACTGGCAGATACATATGAAGGAGGCAACATATTTTGGGGCAATAGTTTTCTCTGACCTTTCAGAAGAAACCTCGGACTAAGAAACAGCCTCCACTAAAACAGCTACAAGGGCTCAGTAAATTTGCTGGCACAGAATCCAAGAGAGTTGCATCCATTTACCAGGCAGTGAATTTCACTCCCCAGAGTATTCCTGTGTGACTATCACTCTACTTTTCCACCCAGCTGTTGTGTAAATAATCCATTCCTAACACAAAAACTACCCAAATACTTCACTGAAAATACCACTGAAATTAAATTTTTGTCAGAGTAGTAAATGGTGTGTTTATTCCACAACAGCCTCATCTCAGACTCAGGTCCCAAGCCTGTCATGAGGAACATGGGTACAAGCGAGGACAAAATCCTGTTCCAAGTTACCAGTGCTTTAAAGGGATTTTGAGAATGCAGAGTATAGCAGGGAGCTTGATGCAACTCGCTTGTTGGAACTATCCTGGCTTTGCTCAGATGCCAAAAAATCTTTTCAGGTGAGAGGCAGGACCTGTGAGCACCAGCTCATGGCTGATCTTTAGTGGCCAGGAGCTGGCACAGATGATGAAAGACAGAAGCAGCAGGGGAAGCTCCCCTTTGCAATCTCAGTACAAAGGACACAGTACCTAGTCCACAGAGATGATAATCCAAATAGAAAATAGTAATATAATCCAAATGATCCACAGGTGTGTTACTCCTGTTTTAATAACAACTTTCAATAAGGCCTGCCATCAGCAAACACCACTGCTCTGGCAGTCACTGCCCCAAGGACCCGATGCACCTTCTTTCCTCCCACCTGTGCAGAACACATTTATCCCACAGCTCCAGTCTTGACACCTTTTCATGTAGAATCTTGAGCAGTGGCAGCTCAGGTAATTTTGAATTATTTAAAGAAACAACCCATGGGATATAGATATGTATTGAAATTCAAGAAGAGTTGTCTATGTCTAAATTACCAAGGGATCTCACACTGAGGCTTCTGTGGTTTAGGTTATGCTCCTCTCTAAAGTTTCAGTGCATAGGAAACTCTGATCAGGAACTCGTGTTTAGAGCTTGTATGCTTCACGGCTGCCAGATACCCACAAAAGCAACAGTGCCCATCAGTGGCAAACATGGTTAGTGCTTCAACTTCTACATGTTGGTGTTCTTTGAGGGAAGCCAGAGCATTTGCTGCCATATTGGTAAGTCATAACTCATTGCTGGCAAATCTAACTCTCCACTTTTGATGAACATTAGCAAAAACTGTTTTGCCTCTGCAAAAAATAGAAATTGTTTATTTGCACCCAGTGTCTCACATTTGCGTTCTATATAGGAAAAAAAGCTCTGGTTATGACCCAAACACAGTAGATAATCATCTCCCAGCAATCAGTGAAGACCATAACCCTCATGAAGATTCTGCGAGATTTACCAAATTCTTTTAATACTGCAAGTCATAAAATGCTGTTAACTTG
The DNA here is from genome assembly GCF_949628215.1 of Phalacrocorax aristotelis. Classification (NCBI taxonomy): domain Eukaryota; kingdom Metazoa; phylum Chordata; class Aves; order Suliformes; family Phalacrocoracidae; genus Phalacrocorax; species Phalacrocorax aristotelis. Next base: position 180,184,320 of record NC_134276.1, on the reverse strand, counting down.
GCTGTGCAAATCACAAGAGATGTCGATGCTTTTTGCTTATTCTCAGTTCCTTTCATGCTAAAAGGGCACTAGCGAGCAATTGTTGCCTCCTTCCCATCCCTGTGTTAGAGCCCTCCCAGTCCCAGCTGGTTTTAAGAGCAAGAATGAAACAACTGACACAGCACCAGTGCCCTTTGCATGCTGATGAAAACCAGCTCTAGAGTGTCAGCTTATCCCACCTGGCAAATGGTCTTCAGCAGTGTTCAGTTTAGCAAATGGAGAAAGACCAACTGTCCAAGACGCAGTTTGGTCAGACTGAGGTGAAGAGAGGCAGAAGCCCCAATAAGGATAAAACACATATCATTCGTAATTAGTGTTTTGTTATTAACATGTCTTTTATTACAGGTGTTTTCCAATTTGAGATTTATATTTTCAGATGCTACTGGAGGACTGGAAGGCAGCTATAGTTAAGCCAGCTTCTTATATAATGTCAGCAGCTAAGATATGGTGATATTTCCTTCCATTTTTGTCCTTACCACTGTTACTCACCACTTCTTTACTTTAAAAAGCAACTGCAGCATGCTTCACATAGGATAACTGACCAAACGTCCAGACTGTTCACTCACTAGGTATGTATCTGGGCTCTACACTAAGTCTAGGCAACGCCTTCACTGGGATAGAGATGATCTTATAAGCACCTCTCCCGCAGAGCTGGAATCCAAATGTTCACTCCTGACATCCAGCCCTGACTCTTAGGGCTGCCACTGTAAGCACAGCCTCTCTTCCCAAAAGGTTTTCTGCCACCCGATTTATACTTCAACTTTTCAGGAGAAAACAGAAAAATAAAGACAAAAAGCCTTTGCACAAGGTTTCCAATCCCAAACTTCCCTGACATCCCAAAGCTTACAAATCAGTCAAACACAAGCACTAGATCTCCAGCTCTTACTTTCTTCAGTTTCCAAGGATCCACTTAAGCCCAAGACGAAGAGGTTCCTCTTGCCTTATTAGACCAGAGCTTAAAGACAATGAACAGTTATCCTCAGCCTTTTGGGTTGAAGCTACAAGCTAATTTTCTAACATGTACCTGGAAAGAGTATGAAGGGTATCCTCTATTAAAGTGGTCTCGTTTGATCAGACGTAAATTGCTAAACCACAATAACACTATGGAGTTCAATAACAGGCCCATATCTCTCCCTTATCTGAGAAACTGATTCTCCTCCAGCTTGAGATGAGCAGACAAGCTCACGCAGCAGTAACCTCAGGGACAGGCGCTTGTTGTCAGAACATCTTCCATGAGAACACGCTAGTTTTGTATTTGAGGCAGGATTCACTAAATACTTGCCTATTTTTTTTACCCTTGAGTCCCAGGTTTTAAAACATTTCCTAATGTTTCCTTTAAAACACTTCCTGAAGATGACCTAATTTCCCTGTCAAGAACTGTGAAGATGGATGCAATAGCAAAAAATAAAAATACAGTCTTTCCTTCTTCCACCATGTAATCGGGCTACCATGCTGAGAATAGAGGCAGAACAACTGTGGAATGCATAATACCATTTATTTTTTTTAAATCAAGACCAAAATATACTTAGATGCATTCTTAAAATGAATAACCATGTACATTAAGGGATCTCAAGCAGTCCCATAGTGAACATACAAGACATACAAATACTATTTTCTGTACTCCTGTCAAACTTGATCAGCTATAAAGTTGAAACAGGAGTTCCATAAAATGCTTTCGTTTAACTGGATTGGAACAGATATTGAACAAAATTAATTCCAGGAACATTTTTCTTCTCAAAAGTATTTGCTCAGCTGTCACCTCAAAAAGTTTTTTAGGTGGTTTATAACAAGATTTGATTTAGCATCTCAAGCAGAAAATTGGGGAGGGAGGGAATGCGCCCTGAATTTTAACACCACCATCTTACACTGGTAAGTCTTCACATGTCATTTTATAAAGTGACAGGGTTTACCGCATCAGGCGTGTGCTACAGTTCTTTTACTCCACACTGAGCACAATTCTTGTTCTCTAAAGGAGAGGACTCCTTGCAATAATCGTGGCAGTGGAAGGCAGAAGCGGAACAGCCACTGCAGACCACTGCTCAATTACAGAGCTGGCAGTAGAAATCCAGTAACTGCGCTGCAGCATGCACAAAAAAGCAGCTATCCACTTCGTATTTTAAATACTGTTTTAGTCTCTAAAAAGCAGCACAACATTATTTTTTAGTTGCCAGAAATATTCTGCATAATTTCTGTGGTGAAGACATCTAAAAATACCTGTTGAAATACCACTTATTGTGACCCCGTTGGAAGAGAATCTTCTCCACAACAAAGCGCACTCACAAATGCTAATCCCTACGTGCACGTGTCCTCCGATGCTTGAAACATTAACTCAGGTTATTCTCCTTCACTCAGGGTATCAGTTATTGCCAAGGTGACCGAACAGTGCTGACCTCGTCTCTGCTACTTCGTATTAGTTAAGGCCAGCCAATCTCCATTAGCAAAATTCTGGTTTTGTCGAGCTTTTCGATAACCTCAATGTCAGCACACGACTTGAAGAAACAAAGGCAGGCTGAGCTGAGGACTTTTTGATGTAGGCATTCAACATGGAAGGGGGGCTCTGCAGCAAAGAAGGGGCAAACAAGGATACCGATATACTAAAATAACCCTGCTCGGAGCAAACTCAGTGTGTCTGCACAAGGATATGACTGCAATATCCCAACAGCTCCTCGCATCAAAACAGAAGCTTCACAGATAGTGTTTTTGAGTTGAGCCCTCACACCAAAAACATGCTGCTGCAGTAGCACCACGATCCAGTTCCTGACATACTAGATGAACTGAGCACCAGGGGAGATACAACAGTGTTTGAAATGCTTCCCAAAGCAATGCTGCATTGGTTTGGACTGAGACAAGAGTATCAGTACCCAGTGAATCTTTTACGCTGCCTCAGGGATGCAACGAGATTTCCATGTGGCCTCTCTAACAAATCCACCCACCATTCCAGCTTCACGTCTTCACACCCACAACTTCTCCCCTTTCCACAGCTGAGGACACAGGGGCCAGATCAGCTCTATACAGGTGCGTGCACAGGATGCAGAGCTCCCGAGGAGAGGCTAAAAGGAAGCTGGTGAGGTTTGAGAAGAAAAAGTGCAGGGAAAGACAGTCTGTACAAACCTTTGCCTTCCCAGTTTTCCCAGCACCTCCAGCGACCTCTTCTTTTCCAGTTCAAGCCTGCTGCTACAGCTAGACTTGAAATTAAAGCTGCACAGTAACTGTTATGGCAGAGAAGGGGTGTACAGACTAAGACTAAAGGGGAAAGCCAGCAGGAGGCACGTGGATAAACCAGGATTATTTAGCTACTCCTTTTCTGAGGTTTTGTTTGGTTTGTGATTGGGGCTTTTTTTCCTGGTTTGGGTGGGTTTTGGGGTTTTTTTTTTTGTTAGTTTGTTTGTTTCATTTTTATAGCCTGCTTTGGGAGTATCCACTACCAAGAAACTTCAGCACCAAATTAACTGAGCGGTTTTGTTGTTAATACAGCAAAATATCTATTAGTCAATCCTGCTGGTGCTCATGGGGTTGAATAAAGACTAGCTCGTCTCACTAGAAGAAAACACTAGTTTAAGCAATCAGAGTACAGGTAGATAAAATCAAAGAAAATACACACACATTAAGTGTTTCTTGTTCTTATATTCTATATAAGTATTATTATCCAATATACATACGCATTTGGGGTGGATGAATAAATAGATATTTTATATCCTATATAGGAATGCACTTGTACGTGTGACAAATACATTTATGTCGCTAAATATTTCATATCCAATATTACTCCATATCTAAATCACAGAAAATTACCGGCTACAACATTAGTTTAAAGTAACAGCATTGACATTCACCAAAGTCTTCTGATAGCACAATGTACATAAAATGTTCTGCGGAGTAACCGAATTGAAATATTTTTCTAGAAACAGCAGAGGGGGATGTTCGCACAACTGGCTTTGAACCAGAATTTCACAGTATCTGTATTTGCCTTTTAACTGAATGCCATACTAAACTCCTACATTAGCTAAAGATTCACCCTCGTTTCATTACTGCACTGGCCATTTTTCTGGCTAGTTTGAAAGCTTTATTTCATCTACTCTTCATACTCAAGCACTATTAAATTCAACACCGATTAACTATTTTGACCATTTAATATTTTGCCGAGTCTAAAGCAGAAAAGTTCCAGTAACTGGAATCCTGCTAAATTACTAGCTGAAACTGAGCAATATACAATGCGACATACTTTAGAAAGTAATCATTTACTTCAGGCACAGAAGAGGTTTTTTATTTATGCAGCGGAAATACAATCAAGAAAAGCATCAGTGATAAGATTATTAGCATATACATCTATCCAGCTTCATAATGAAGATGAAAGAGATTAAATAGAAAATAAGAATAAATGAGAACTGTTAACAAATCAGTATTCTAACTGGTATTAAACCCATGAGAGCAAAACCATTACCATTGTTTACTTTGAATAAAGACAAGCCCACATGCCACAGCTCATGACAGAATGAAATGGCAGAACGAAATGAGAAAATCTTTCTGGTTTCTGACGTAGCCAGATTAGACCCCTTCTAAAGTTTCCTCAACTGGAAAAGCATCTGATGCATTTTGACAACTGTTGTCCATCCTATATCTGTGATTCCTCAGCTACACAGATTCCTGACATGAAGAAATATGACCACAGATTTTAGTAATGATGGTATTTACTAGGAGGAAAGACTAAAAACCTAGCTTTTCACAGCTGAACTACCTGCTCGCGTTTCAGCCACCATTTTTATGATGTCATATGTTTGCGATGAACTTCCCATTAGGGATAGCATTTACCGGTCAGAAGCACGTCAGGAGTTCTGCAACAGACCTCCACCTCCAACGCGAGGGTACAATACTTCTTATGTGCAGCAAACAAAACCTCCTCTTTTTTAATGCTCGGTGAATTTTTGTCCCTAGCAGTACGGCTACCTCTCCAACACGGCGGCAACCAAACCCCAACGTCCTGCTTCAGGACTCCGCAAGCTACCATGGAATTAATGACCTGTAAACCAAAGATACGAGACGACGGGTGTACCTGAGGGTTCCCAAGCGTAAATGGTGTACTCGCCTTTTTCCCTTTGACTCACAGACCGAGGCTAGAGCAGCGACACACCAACCTCCCATGACGGAAGCCCTCTCTGAGAAAATGCCAAAGTTACCTTTTCGTTAAACAGACTCTTTTATTTTGAAAAGTGACCTGAAACTCTCCGCCCTCCGCCAGTACCGACCCCTACACGCCGGGGTTTCGGGGCCCGAGGCCACCCCTCGGCCGATGGCGGGACCGGCGGGGCAGCTCCTCCGGGCGCCGCTCGGCGCGATCGTTGCCGGTTCGCAGAGCGGGGGTTCGCGGCTCCGCTGAGCCCCACGCAGGGAAGTTTCGCGAAGTCACTTCGGAGCCCACCACCACCACGGCTCACGGAGCCCCTCCCCACCCCCCGGCTTTAGGAACCCAGCCCGAGGGACCGCGATCGGCGGCACCGAGGAGAAAAGTTAGTTGCCGCCGGGGCGGAGGCAGCGCGGCCCGGTGTGTCCGGCCCGTCCGCCCCCCCCACCCCGCCCCGGCCCGGCCCCCGGCCTCCTGCCGCGGCGGCTGAGCAAGATGGAAGGCGCGGGGCCGCCCGCCCACCCGTCCCCCCGTGGGGCGGCTGCCGCCGTGCCCCGGGGATGGTTGCGGGGGGACACACGGACACACCGGCGGCAGCGCGGCGGCGGCAGCAGCAGCCCCCGCGCCCTCCCTGCCTCCCTCCTTCCTTCCTTCCCTCGCAGTGGCTGCCGCCCCCGGTGCTCCGCGCTCACCTCGCTCCGGCTCGGCTTGCAGGCAGATGGGGATGTTCTTCTTCCAGCCCGGCATGGCTCCGCGCTCAGCGCTGCGGCGGCGGCGGCGGGGGGCGGCTCATGGCAGGGCGAGGCGGCGGCGGCCGGTGCTCGCTGTGTGTGTGTGGAGGGCGGGGAGGGGGTGGGGGGGAAGCCGGCAGCTCCAGCGGGCAGCGGCGGAGGGGCGGCGGCCGCGCGGTGGGAGGGAGGGAGGGAGGGAGGGAGGACGGGGGGAGGGGAGGCGGCGGAGCTCCGCCAGCCGGGGGGACGGGAGGGGGGGCGGTGTGGGCTGGCCCCGGTTCAGCCGGGGACGGGAGGGGAGTAGGTGGGGGTGGGGGGGTGGCGGAGGGTCGCCCGTCCGTGTCCCCGTCCCTCCCCGCCGCCGGCAGGTGGGGCCGCCCGGGCCCCGCTCGGTCACAGCGGGGCCAGCTGGGGCGAGGCCGCCGCCCCGGTGCGGGCCGGGGTGCGGGGAGCAGCTCCGCGGCTCGCCGTGCCCACGGCGCCGGGCGGGGGGCTGCGGGTGCGGCTGTGACACGCGTGGTAACGGCTGCCGAGGCGGTCGGAGGGGCGCCCCGGGGTCGCCGGCTCCTCACTTGTGGAAGGATCCGAGTTTTGGCCCCGAAATGCGGGGTTGGGCGTTTGGTGCGGCGTGTGCGACCGTCGCGCCCTGCCCTTCCCCTCGGATCCTGCTTCACGGGTGGGGCATTGGCGTGGGCTCGTCCCCTGCCCTCCGCAACCCCCGGCGGGCGAGTCTGCCTGCACCCGCATGTGGGAAAGCTGGGAAATAACGAGTTAAAATACAGGCAGGCTCCCGAGGAACGGCACTGACAGCCCCTTGATCAAATAAACCAGAATTTGCACCATAAAGAGTCCAGGACGCAGTTGTGACAGGTCGGATTTCGGTCATTATTACAGCCAATTTCTTACCACCTTTTAACCAAAAGACCCCGACTCTCACCACTAAAATAATTTCTGACAGAGCCATGTCCTAACAGGAGACTAATGCTGCAGTGATTAAATATTCCTTTTCTTTTTAACAGAAAAAAAAAAACCCACCACTATAAAAATGCGAAGTGGCAGGTTTGAATGTTATTTTAAAATAATGCTAGTAATATAAATGAAGCTTTTTTTTTTTCCCTCGAGGCACTTCTTGGGGGGGGACTGCTATATAAGCTTCATTCTGCCTAAATGTTATGTCATGATTATTTTTGTATAGTCTCTCATTTCATCATATTTATAGAAATTACGTACTTTTACACGGTCAAACTGCACGTGAACCCTTCATTCAGATGAAGATTTGAAGGGTTTCCTGGATTTAATTTCTGCTGTAAACATAATGACAGTTTCCTGACACAGCATTCATCTGCATTGACTTCATGCCAGCCTGTAAAGCAAAATGTGTGTCTTGATACTCATGAAAACCCCTTGATTAAAATCCCGTTGATGAGAGCTGCCGCTACTGGCTTTTCCTTGATTGCACTCAGGCCGTGGCCCCGTCACCAGTAACGCCGCAGTCACGCGTGGCAGGATCACCGAGCAGCACCAGTGTGATCCGAACAAGGAGTAGGCACATCCCGGATTTCTGCTGAATTAAGAGTATTCAATAAGTAGTTGCTTTTGCCGGCAACTCTCTCGCTGCTTGCTAGAGCACCGGTGATACCAGATCTAGAACAAAACCCAACAGCATGATGATAGCAAACCAAAAACATTTTACCAAGTTAGATGTGTCAGATTAGGTTTATGTCAGGTTTGAATTGTGTGACCACTGATACTTTTGTTTCATTGTTGGGGGTACTAAATTTGGAATTCCTGCGTCTTTGAACCACAGCCTTGTGTCCTTTCTTCAAGAGCAGACGTTTATGCTAATATTCTCCTGCCTTTCATAGTCCCTTTACTTAAATAATGTTGGGGTTTATTGGTATTTCTGAAGAAAACTGTGGGTATGCCTGTGAGTTTCTAAGCATTATAAAATAAAGATCTCCAGCCAGATTGTTTGCTCACAGGGCAAAGCTTCCAGAAGATGCCTTTGGGGCATGCAGGCAAAGCAACTGCACTGCCTGAAGCAGGTTCAGAGGTAATGGAGGGGGACAAGACTCTGCGGCTGCTCAGCCCAGCAGGCACCCATGCCAGGAGCAGGTGCTGCAAACCGTCCCAAGAGCTGCTGGAGAACACACAGCCAGGAAACAGATTTCAAGGCAACGAAGCCATAGATCTTCTTTTTAAAAATTACTTTGGCACTTACTCTCCTAACCTCTGCCATTTCTTAAAAGCAACTAGTGCTTTAAAGTGCTATGGAATGAAATCAAACTTCAGATGATTGTGTCATCCATGTCTTAAATCTTACCTACTATCTCTGATGTCCAGCTTTTGCTCCTAGCCTTTCCATTACGAATGAAAAACATACAGACATTGAGCCTTAACATTGTAGTTCTGATCCTCCTGCCGACTTTTGCCAGCATTGGAGTTCTGTGAAATTGCAGGTCAGAGGAATATAGTAGATTGCCCTACTCTTCAGTCCACAATAAGCCGTTTTCTAGCTATTTATTTTTTTATAGTGCCATCACTTTGAATGTAAGTAAAAATTCCTTAGGACTGAGTGGGATTTTTCAGGGTCCTGCAGGAGTCATAAAATCCCAGCTGCTGGTTTGGATTTGCTCCAGAAATGTGTTTCAAAAATGAGGGATAAGTCCTATTTTTTCTAAATATCGCTGACTTCTCAGCAATAAGTATACTACGTATTAAATACCTAACAATATTTGCATCACTGAGTGGAATATGTATGCTTCTCTCTGTCTTATGCAAGACTTTACAAATAAATCCTTTTAGGCAATGACACTCTGTAATTCCCCATTTCTGTGCTACAGGAAAAGCTTGCATGGGTGCCTGGCTCAAGTTAATTTAATTGCATTCTCTTACTCACATGAGCTGTTTTACACTGAACAACTGCTTCTGTGCATCCCAATGCTAGTAATGGAAGAAAGTGGTCACCTGATTTAGATGTGCATTTTATGGTGAGTATATCACACCGACAGCATATAAACTTCCTGCCAGTTCTTTTCTGTCTACAGCGTTTTCCCCCAGAGAATTTAAAATGAATCGAATCTTGACTTTCAAGGAGGCACCCTTTCTTCTTACTTGATGCTGCAGCATATAGGTCATCTGAAGCATGTATAATAACACCCTAGAATTAATCGAAAGCAAAAGAAGTATAATATTCCCAAGGAAAGGTTTTATTCTATGAGTGTTCTAAAGAAGAGATGAATTTTTTATTTCCTCTTCTTATTTATTCCCTAAAGCTAGGTAGGAGAAATATGCAGATGGTGGAGCTAAGGGTTCGGTTCTGGAGGACTGGAACGTTTGTCAGTAACTGCAGATTTGTGCCCACCTCTGAGTTAAAGAGATGTCTTAGCCTTAAGATCTTTAAACTGGTTTAAAGGGTTTTTTACAGCAAACGTTTTTTTTCTCAGTGACTGACACTCACTACCCATGCTCACATACATGTTTGTGATTAAGAAGAGCTTTAGAAAATGGCAAGGAGAGTATCTCCTGCAAACAAGAATCCAAAACAAGCTATTAAAATAGCTTTGATAATAGTAACGTATTACAACTTCTACAGGTTTCTGGTCATTGAAGCCCTGGAAACTTCCATATCATTCTGAATAGATGGAAAATGCTTGTGCCTCCACGTTGTTCTCGGCGGCTTTGTAGTATTTGCCTGTGCCAAGCAGGAGGAAAGAAGGGTAGGTGCTGATCCTCTGAGATGGCCCGGTCACTAACATATGCCTGAGACTAAGGTATTCCTTCTAAGGATTACATAAATGTGTACGAGTCACATTTTAATGTGATGCAATTTCATTAAAAATATGATACCAATCTTGCCAGAACCGAGTGCTAGGCAGACCAGAGATGCACCCTATACAGAATTATCTTCCCTGCACACTGCTCTTTTATTTTCTCTTTCTTTATTTTCCTTTTATTAAAAAGGTGCCTTATCTTGAAAGCTATTTGTCACATTGCTGAACATCAGATCAAGAAGTTCATAGATGAGACATAAGGAGTATACCAACAATTGATTTTTTTTTTTAGATGCATTTTAGCACTTTTATTAACAAATGTTAACAAAAACCAGCACGACATCCTGCTGCAGAGCAGTAGCCATTTGTTGTCAGCCTCACTGGGGAGTATTCTCCTTATGACAGTGCAGAAGGCTCGGTTCCTTTCGCTCACTCTGTTTGTGACCCCATGAATCTCTCACGTCAGCACAGTGGCAGACTTCAGCAGGAGAGGAGGACGTCTGAGCCTGCCTGTGGAAATGGGCCCTTCAGGAAGTTAAGACTCAGGTTACCTGGTCTGTCAATGCCAAACAGATTTAGGAATCAGATAAAACACGGCCACAAGTAATTTAGGAAAGTTGGCAGCAATTCCGTGTATGCTCGGTATCAGAAATGTAGGTACCTAGGTGATTACAGATAAGCACTTTGGCAGATACAGCCTTCCAAATGACCAAAAAGGAAGGTGGGAGTTTTATGGATTGCATTTGTGGGTTTAGGAACCTTCATTCTACCTGTCGCCCATGTTATCTCTCTGCGTGCCTTTGGATTTAGCCGTCTAATGTTTTGAGGAGGCAGGAGGATTTTCTCCATTTCCCTTCGAAGGCAACATTTTTAAGGTTCTGTCTCAGATCATTGATCTACAGCAAACAAGTGTACAGTTAGCAGAAGATGTGCTGTAGCATCTTGGTCATGCCAGCATCCTTGTGCCAAGCAGACATACAAACCCCACTGGACAGCTCACTTCCTGGGGCTACTTGACTTGACTTTTCCTGTTTCCATAGCCTACCCCCAAAACAAAGATTCACCATTTCCCACTACGCTGGGGTTTTAAGCTCTGGACTGATATAGGTAGACAAGTTCAAAATTTTATTTTTCATGTGCTGCTAAAATACAATAATCAGTGCTTATAACTGTTTTCTTTGCACAAAAATTAGTTTTGTAAATCAGTTGGAAAGGGATACACAGTTACCAATGTCATGAAAAAAACCGAATTGCATAAATATTAGACAGTCTGACTTATTGCTGCCTTTTTGTGCTGATATTGAAGTATAAATAAAATTAGAGCATTAACTAGAAGGAGACTTAAAAAATTGGAATGACTTAAAACTTTCATCTTTGCAAAAGGTGCCTTTGTAAGTAAGCAGCTAAAACAGATATAAGGAAAAACATTCAAAAGTATCTGAAAGTACCTAACGATTTTTGGTGAACTTAAGCCTCTAACCAATATACCTACATGCTAATGTGCCTAAATTCCTGACAGTACTAAAAATCCATTAATGACCTCACATACCAGCATCTGCAGGCATTCGCACCTCGGCAATGAGGATGTGGCGTACGTCGTGTTGTAAGCCCTGGCCTTGCCAACCTGCTTTGCATTTAACCTTTACCATATGTCCTGTTCCAGGAAAAACAATCAATAACACACTAGTTAAGGTTGGAAGGTACCTCTGGAGATGACCTAGTCCAACTGTCCAGCTCAAAGCAGGTCTACCAGAGCAGCTTGCTTGGGACTGTGCCTAGTCAGGCTCTGAGTATCTTCAAGGATGGAGACTCCACACTTGTCCAGGCAACCTGTGCCAGTGTTCCACCACCGTCCCAGTAAAAAAGATTATTCTTATGCTTAAACGGGATTTTCTGTATTTCAGTTTGTGCCCCACTGTCTCTTGGCCTTTGACTGGATACCACTGAGAAGAGTTTGGCTCTGTCCTCTTTACTCCTGCCAGTCACGTATTTGTACACAAGGATGAGATCCCCCCAAGCCTTCTCTTCTCCAGGCTGAACCTGGCTGAACAGCCCCAGCTCTGTCACCCTCCATATGTCAGGAGCTCCAAGTCCATAATCACCTTGGTGGCCTTTTCCTGGACCTGCTCCAGCAGGTCCATGTCTCTCCTGCACTGGGGAGCCCAGGACTGGACCCAGCACCCCAGGTGTGTCTCACCAAGGCTGAGCAGAGGGGAAGGATCACCTCCCTGGACCTGCTGGCAACGCTCTGCCTGATGCAGCCCAGGAGGCCGGTGGCTGCCTTTGCCACAAGGGCACATTGCTGCCTCGTGGTCAGCTTGGTGCCCACCAGGACCCCCAGGTCCTTTGCTACCAAGCTCCTTTCCAGCTGGTCAGCTGCCAGCATATACTGGTACGTGGTGTTACTCCTCCCCACATGCAGGACTTCTTTGAATTTCCCTTTGCTGAACTTCAGGACATTCCTGTTTGCCCACGTCTGCAGCCTGTTGAGGTCCCTCTGAATGGAGCACAACCGTCTGGTGTATCTGCCACTCAACCCAGTTTTGTGTCACCAGCAAATGTGCTGAGGGTGCACTCTGTACCTTCATCCAGGTCATTAAAGATGTTAAACAGTATTGGTCCCAGTATCAATCCCTGGAATACACTACTAGTGACTGGTCTTCAGCTGAACTTGGTGCCACTGATCACCACCCTCTGTACAGTCCAGCTCAGGTGCACCAAACTGCATGATACCCATCACTCAGCACTGTGTCCCGTGCCTGGAGGAGGGCTCCAGAATTCTACTTATTTTCTGCGGTGGTCAGCATAGGAAAGGCTTTCATTTTAAGGCATGATTCTCAACACAGCCAAGCTGAGTTTTACAGGGAAGAGATAAAACCTGCAGCAGAAAATGAACACATTTTTGGGAATAACCCAGAGAGTTAAAAGCTCAGGATCAGCCTGCAGAAAAGAATGTGCTATGAGGCATTCTGGGATGAGGATGGCTTAGGGAAAAGACTGAAGAAAACCTGGACCTAGAGGAATCAAAACCAGACCCTTGTAACTGCCATTCATTGTGTTTATTGTTGCAGGCATTACAGGGAATGATTTCAGATTTCATTGTGACAAATGAGATTGTTATTGTCAAGGTTACTGCATATAGTGAAATGGGATTTTGCTTCAGTTTTGGGGACAAGTCACGTATTTCCTTTTTCTCTCTTGGTCTTTTGTGATCCAAGGCTGACTCCATGGAGGGACAAGGAAAATGAAAGAGAGACCAGACATTAAGTGACAATCTTCCCTTAAAAAGGTAAGAATTACAGGTAACCTGAGTGGTTACTTCACAAAGCTGATTTTTGCTGGGGTGCTTGTTCTGCGTGTTCTCAGTGCACTGCCTGGGTAGGGACACAGGGATTTAGAGGGTGCCAATTGCACTTTGAGGCCTCCTGTGCTCCTTGTTCAGCAGCCTGTCAGGGTTTGCTTCGGTGACTCCAGAAGACATAGTATTAGAGAACAGCCCATGCAAAACAAACTCAGTTTGGCCCCTGAAATTCCCAAGGTGGTTACCCTTTCTTCATGTGCCTTTCCTGCATATTTCATTTTGATACTTGTCTGCATTGAATTCTGATAAATGTATTTACTTACTTTTTCTGGCAAGCGCCTTGCAGACATGAATACTACTAATGACACTCAGCACACTTTGGGAAGCCCATTATCAGAAAGCCAGCTGCTATTTCAGGCACATTAGTTATACCCATTATCCACACACAAGCCACACGATTGATTGCCTCACACATCCTCGCTAGCCTAGAAATAATGACTTGCCAGTACTGAACCAGCCATGAACTTAGAGCAATTAGGGGTAACCAGCTGTATGGGGCAACTGTTTCCACTGCAGAGAGTAAGTGTGCCATTCCTGGAGGCTTAGGGCAAGCTCATAAAATGTATCTGTCTCCTGGGATGGAAGATCTGGAGCCACTGCTTGTCGCCTCAGGTCTCCATCCTGATATGATCCTACCCCTCCTGAATACACCTTACACCTGAAGAGCTAATCTGTGTGGGATCCAGCATCTCTCGGAACATCTGTCTGTTGTATGAACTCTTGGCCATCATAGAGGGCAGCTGGAATGAACTGCAGCAAGATGGAGGGAGGGAAAACAAGCGGTGTGCAGTCCCCAGAGTGAGTGCCTCAAGTAAGGGTAGAGCTGAGCTAAAGCCATTGACACTTTACAGGGACGGAAAAGATGGACTCCGTATTATAAAATAATCCAAGAAATATTTCCTAAAATGGATGCAAGTTTTGAGACACTACATGCCCCAGCATCCCTAGCACCAAACCTTTGTAACTGTAGCACAAGGGAGGAATAGCCCTCAAAAGCTATGAGCAACAGAGGTGTGAAAGACTTGATGTTGTGCCAGCAGAAGCAGGTGAGCTGGAACATGAAAGCACGCGGCAATGTAGATGTGTTCCGAGTGCCTTTCGAGAGCGGGACCTCAGCTGCCTAGATGTGTTTACAGTTTTCAAGTTTTACCCCAAATTTTAAGGAAAAGGTTCTTATTTTCTACCTACTTTATCAAACATTCATAAAGCTAATGCTCAGCGAGGGTTCCTATCAGAAAAATGTTGGTCAGACTTTTTTATTTTTTGAAATTTAGATTAAACGTAGTCTTTTAAAGGAAATTCAGTATCATTAATGCAAATTTATGTGAATTATACTATTCTCTGCACCGCCTACAATATACAGAACATTGAGCTGATCAGAGGGAAGCTTTTCTTAAGGTATTTGAGATAATGTAATGATCTTACAGAATGTGTTTGTAACCCTTGCACCAGACAAGGAAGAAAACCTGCAATTATACTTTACAGCAGCAAAGACTGTTACATAAATTGTTTAAAACATTCAAAGAACATTAAGATTAGAGAGGTATAATAAGTATTTTATAATGAGTTTTCTGAAAAGAAGACATCCTATTTAGTATTAATTATTACTATTACCCAACACTACAGCCTTGATCCAGAACAGGATGTACAACAAACCACAGCTTTAATGATATGGTTAGTTCCACCAACAGAGTGAAAAGAGCTTTCCTGGATCAAGCAATCTGGCAGGTTCTGTGTAAAGCAGTACTCACAGCGACATTTAGAGATTCATATTCTCACTTTGAAACAAAAAGGTAAGGTGTGGTATAGAACAAACTGATATGAAATATCCATATCTGTGTCTATCATGTATGTTTCTCCTTTGGGCCATGGTAAGGTGTAGTTTCTTGATAATAAGCACAATCCATTTATAAATCTTTTTGCTCTCAAACTAGATACTAGTACATATCTTGCCTTAACCATCCTGTATAAAGCAGTACCACTTCAGAGATAAAACTAGCAGCATGTTTCAACTTCATTGTAAAGTCAAAATATTACTAGGTAGTACTTCTGGGTTTTCTGAGACTTAGTAAGTGCAAAAAAAAGGTCACAAAAATATTTATTTCCTTTATAAAATTAATTAATTGAACCATTTCATATATGTACATTGTCCTCTTCTGTTCCCTTATAAATATATGCAAGTTGAATAAAGATTCATAAGAATCAGCTGGCAATCGGAATTTGACTAGAGGAGTTTATTTTTTAATAAAAACCATGAAGATCATGTGTTTTGCTTATATAGGCAAAAGATGTGCATGCACTATTTTCCTTAAATTTGGCTGACTGTAATTTACTTGCTGATCAGACCATGCCAAAAAGGAATGTTGGACTTCTAGAGAGGAATTAAGTCTCTTAGTTTGACCAAAGCAAGTAATCATCCAGTTGCACTTGGGAAGTACCTATTTTTGAATCCACTGCATTGTACATCCAGCATTCTTCAAACATAGCAGTAATTATAATAGCAGTAACAATTAATTGTGGTAAATTTGTTAAGGGTTATATTTAAGAAACTTAAATGTCCTTTCCTTTAGCCCAGACTTGGACAATAAAATGTTCAACAGTTAATATAAAAATTTTGTACGTTTGATTATTTAACTGGATTTGTACCCATGCAAATCTATTAAAGTTAACTGAACAGAAAAAACTGGACCATTGATTACCCCTGTTACCCATTTATGATATGATTATTTTTATCTTACTTCTTGATTTTTAATTATATACTAGGAATGCTAATTCTGCTGCTCCCCTCTTCTTGTCACCCCCCTGCTAAAAAGCTTACAACACATGTACTTGTTGTACATTTGCTTTTGCCTTGAACATTTAGGTGCCCCTTCATAATTAATACGATAAACTGTGATAGCAAACATCTTTTTTAGCAATCAATATAGGAATTTACATTTGTGTAGGAAATCCAAAGCAGTTCACAAATTACTGGTTTAGCTATTTAAAGTTACTAAAAGTTAAAATTACTGAATTTTACATTTAAACGGAAAAAACTGAAACTCTGTCATTTTTTTTGAAATGAAGGATGGGAAAACAAATTTAGAACTAGAAGTAGCTGTTACCATGACACGGTCTAAATGTTTAGGGGAAAAAATACCATCACCATTAAAATAGCAGCATGTTTTTGAGAAACTTGTGTTGTTGGGAAACTACTTGATCATTTCTCAGTGGAGACTGAGTCCTGGAAGGAGCCAGGTGGTCTCAGTTCCCTTGGAGAAGGAGCAGGAGGAGGCTACCCAGCCTGCTGCTGAATAGAGCCTTCGGTGCTGGAAACCTTATGGTCTAGAAAAAACAGACATGCAGGATAATGATAATCAAAGTAACATACGCCTGTCAGCAAAAATGGCACCTCTGTGGCAGCCAAGGCAAACACATTGCTTTGAACCTTCTCTCACATAATATAATAAGCAGATTGATATCAAATACTATTTTAATAAAACTCCCTAGCTAGTAATTTTCACTGTGATGCAACTTCAGGGTAGCATGATATTATGCCACTTGGGAAAGAGCTTTTTTATTTTCCAGCCTATTCATTGCTTTCTCTCCTACAAGGCTCCTGTGCAAAAATACCATAAACTCTCTCAAAGCCTTTATAACAACAAAGACGGACTCAAACAAAAACCTTCGATGCTCATTAGTGACCCATAGAACAGATGACAGACACCAAAACACTGTGATGGTGACATCTCAACAACAAAGAAGTTGGAACTGGACAAGCAAGGGGGTCTTCAATTTTATAATGCAAAAAAGTGTCACATCAAATAAAGTCTAATAGAACCAGCTCAGAAATTGCAGCTAACCCTTTGTGTAGATGAACAAATTAGCTATTATAAGCAACTCAAATGCAATGTTTCAGTCTACTCAGTGGCTTGTAATGGGTATTTACATCAGCTGTTTTCTGGGGGAAAACACCCCAGTTCAGATTTACCAAAACAATAGACTCTGAGGCCTCTGAAAAAAAATCCAATGTTACACTTCACCATACAAGGCTTCTGAGGGAGGGAATCAGCTTGGGGAGCATTTCTGCTCGCCCTTCACTCACTGCTCTCTTTCTTCGTACCCCCCGCCCAAAGGGCCATGCCTCAAGCAGGCAGATCCCAGCAGGCAGCAGTCCAGGCTAGGGCACAGTGCTGCCACTCCTGACCCATCTCCTGGGACTGCTGCAGCCTGTAGCTGGTAGGGTCATTGCTTTCACACCCAACTATTAGCTAAAACTGGCCTGACAAGGTCTGTAGCATCTTCCAAAACACGTCCCAAAGCACACAGGTAGTGCATGCCATTTACTTGCATGGCAGTCTTTTAACTCAGATTATGTTGAGTAGTGTTGCAGATTATATTATGAGGGTGTTTGCTATGGCACAAATACAGGTAAATCAGCCCTGCCACTTCCATACTCTTAACTTTAAAAAAGGAAATTCACAGGGGCAGCAAGAAGCAGCTACCAAACAGAGGATCCTGCTGTGTTTAGGTGTCACCTTCTTGTTCCTCCCAGCCCAGTGAGACCCTGAGATGCTTCTTCAGGGTCTGAAAAGAGAAGATCTTTAGCTCCTTTGCACTCCTGAGAGAAAAGAAGAGGGAATCAGTGGAAGTTATTGTCAACACAGTGAGATAACAGTAATGCTGCTACTGTAGGAGGTCAAGCACTTCCCCGTGATTGCTGGCTGTGTCTAGCCCCCACTGAATTGGGCAAGTGTTGAGGATACCAAACCTATCCCTGGTCTGCAAGGGACGTGACCGCTCCTTGCACTACCAGCTAGCACCATGACCATATGACTGATTTGCAGCACAGATTTGTGCTCAGCATGCGCTCCACAAAAGGGAATTACTGTTTCCACTGCTTCTCCCCAGTAGGACCTCTACCAATGATATTTGGGCATCAATTTCCAAATACGGGCATCTGAGTCCAACTTCTGAACACCAGCTACTGTATCTAGACATTTATGGAGCATTTGTGGTCAGCGAGTAAATAATCACTGTCTGCATTTAAATATAGAAGGTTTCCAGAGGATATTGCTGCCCATGTTTAAAAACAGAGCACACAAGCTCACTATAAATTTTTGGAGGCTTTGCCAAGCTGAAGTTCTTGGATTTGCTTTACTGTGACTGAAACAATGAATCTTTAAGGTGCTGCTGTAAAAGCACTGGTTGCAGTTGCTAATTCACACAGGAATTGTAACTGCATGAAAGGAAAAGAGTAAACAGTCTACCGTGATAAAGCAAGTTCAGTACGGTAAGGGTTCAGAGTACATCTTAGTCCATCTGCTTTGCTACATGCATGATATTTTCTTTGTGTTCAGTTTATACTAGTTGTGAATACTGTTTTTGAACAAAAGGCAGCAGGCAAAAAGTAATTGCCTGCTTAGTATATGTGTAATTCTGGTCCTCTCAAGCCACAAACATACTACTGTGCTTGTTTCATGGTATGATGGATGGCACTTGAATTACTTTGCTCACAGCGATGGCGTCTCCTTTTAACATGGTGTGGTTGGGTGGCAAGGAAGGCTTCTGTTTGCCACGTCCTGCCAGCAGTGCACTGGTTTCGGTGTGTGCCACTCCCTTTGCAGCAAGAAGAGTTTCCCCTTTCCTAATGGCAAGGAAGTACTTGCAGGAGGGAAAGCTTCAAGGATGCATGGGTGGGGGGACTGAGCCTGCAGTCCCACCAAAACTCTGTGGGCTCAGGATGCAGATCCCAGAGGGATCCAGGCCTTAGAAGTTACCAAGGGAAAGACTTCTTCTAGGCTCCAGAGGAGTTTTTGTAGGATTTCTTACAGGCCAGGAGGTATCTGCTGGACTGAGAGCAGGCCTGAGGGAAAAATCTCACATTGCAAAAATGCACTTGGCAGGCAAAACAGGGAAACTGTTTACAAACCCCTGCACCAACATTTTGTTGTAGCCAACAGCTTGCTATTTGAAAAAAAAGTTTACAGCTGCAGTTTCTGTTCAAACAAAATGCTACATTTAAAAGCTGAAAGCCGTTTTGGTGCATTTGGATGTTCTCTTTCAAGAGGAGATGAAGGTGGATTCACCTAGGACTTCTGGCCTCTTTGAAGTCCTATTATAAATAGCAAAGGAAACACAGATGCCCAGAAATTCTGTAGAAAGTGGTCTAACTATTGAAATACATAACAAAATAAAATTAATTAGAAAACAATATCTGTATGTGAAACATCTTGGAATACTGTTGTTCCTGGAATTTTAGTTCTGGAGGTTTGATTTCCGTACCTTAGTACAGTTTCTTTCAGACTATTTCGTTCCTATTTGCCAAACTTGCAAATCTTGTCTGGCCTCTGAGAAAGAAAAAAAAAAAAGATGGTTGTTTTAAAGTTCTAATGAATGATGAATTATAAGCCCAAAGTGGTTACAATTTGTTTGTGGATAGGTATATAATGTAACTGAACAGCTGGAAGCCAATAAGAATGATAATTTTCCTAAGTTAGTGCATGAATATACAGGGTGTTTCTCCATAGACTGCTGAAATACCAAGAGTACATAATCACACTGGGGAAAATAAATTTTACTTGCATGCTCTACATGAACTGCTGACATGCTTTTCTCTGTGCCAGAAAATTTAAGGAAAACAGAGCAAATAAAGAATATTCACTGGGAATTTATTTTCATTTTGCAAAATGGCAACAAATCTGTTCCTTCTGCACTGCTTGAACAATAGGAAATATCCGCTAAAAATCTTGAAAACGAATACTGACAGTATTCATTTTGCATATTTCAAAACAAGCACATATTAGGCCTGTTCTACAAAAGTATCTTAAGTATATGAAAGATATATAAATGAATACATCCCTCATAACTGTATGAACACGTGAATTTTCCACATTCTTTAAAATATATTGAGCTTTTCCTTAATGAACAATAGGCTGCATTTCAGGAATGCAGAGTTTAGATGTTTCAGAGCCTGCTCTGTTCATGTGTGAGCTTGTCCTGTAATACTTGAGTATATAAAGTACTTTTATAGAGAAAATTGAAGCAATTCTGCATGCGAAACAGATTTAATGTCTTTTATCAGAAAAGACAATGGCATGTGGTTAAATAAGAATCGCCTCTCAATTATTATGGAAAATAACTTTGAAAAGTAAGAGAAAAGGGGTCATTGTAGGGTGCCGAAGAGTTATAGAGTTTTCAGAAGTATAATGTTCTAATTCTGCCTTTTCCCTTCTTCTCCTCCTCCCTTCTTCCATCCTTCTCTCCAAGGATGCACTTACCCCACCTCTGCCCACCTCTATCCCCTCCAGCCCCACCCGGCGCAGGGGCTGGTATCCTCCTTGCTAACAGCCCTCGGCTGCCTGCGTGCTGGCACAAGGCACCTCATGAGCTGAGACGGGAGGAGGAGGCAGAGAAAGCTGGGAGAGGCTACCGTAATCTTCCCAGTCTTATTGCACAAACCCCTCCCTTCTCCATATGCTTGGCTCTGATGCTAAAACCAACACTGGTGGACTGGAGGCACCAGCGTTTGATCCCCCCATAGTGCAGGACTCGGTGAAGGTTATATTCAACATGACTAGGTGAAGTGGACAACAAGTGCACAGGTGTTCACTATGCCCAGGAGGTGTGTTTTGCTTTCTGTATAATTTGCTAGAAGAAAATGAAGGCCCCCAAAAGCCTCCCTGTAGCCCTCTGTGGCTGTAGTACATGAGCAACATGATCTGTCATAATTTCCTGTACATCAAAGCAATATTAGCACTGGGGCTCTGCATATTTTTTTCTTTGGAAAGAATTTGACTATGGGCTCCGTATAGCCCAGATTTGTCAAAGCCTGACCCTCTGTTCCTTGCTCCTGTGCACGTGTTTACACCAATGTAATTCAAACACAATGTAAATTGAACACAATGCTGCTGATTTAGAGTAAAGTTTGCAGGTAGAGAATTATGCAACAGAGATTACAAAGAAAAAGGGGTTTGTAGAGAAAACAAGTGTGGAATCTTTATTTTCTTTTAAAACAGGAAGGTTAACTGCTGTTTAATCACTTCCAGACAGCTTGATTGGCAGTTCTTTTCTCATCCATACTCAGGCTATGGGAATGCTTTTGGATTAACAGGGCACCTGATTACTGTCTTCATCATTGACTTTAGTGCTCAGAACAGAAGAAAATATGGCTGAAAATGTTTAAAATATGACAGCGCTTAGTATCTCAACTGAATAAATACTTCCTAGAAATTTTACATTAATATGCATACCGCATAGTATTTTGGAAATGGAATCTGAATTGTTCTAAAGTTGTTTATGGTTTCTTTTTGTTTTCCAGTTACAGTTTACGATTCCAGATACAATGATAACTTTGTAGCTACAGCATGCCCTTAATTCATGTACACATTCAGCCATAGTTCTTTGAATATGCTTCTAAGGTTGCTTCTCTCACACGCTGTATCACATCCAATACAGGCAACATGATTTGCCACTCCTAAGGCAGGAAATGGATGCTCAGAGTATACTGATGTCTCTTGGCTCAGAGCCACACTTTCAATTTATCAGGCATCCCTTTCACTAATGGGTTAACCCTTATAGACAGTTAATGCTCACTCTCCTTCTGCTGGAATACATTTAAGATAAAATATTTATACCACTCCATTGGAATGAGCATTAAAAAGGTAGGATTGTTAAAAATAATGGTCTAAAAGGGAAGTAAAAATGAGAACCCAAAATAAGCTAATAAAATCCTTCTCAAAAATGCAGATATCGAGGGAAAAAAGCAAGGATTTTTTTTTTTATATTTGACATTGATACAGAAGAAGATTTGGTATCACTGGTCAGGAACAAGCTAGAACATGTTCACAAGTACAAAGTGACTCATGAGCATCTGCATGGATTTAAAAGGGTAGATCATGGTTAGCAAAATGGATTTCATAAGCAGACACAGAAGAAATTAACGACTGAATGCAGACAGTTTGGCTCTCACTGTCTTCCTCCTGATCTCATACATACATATATCTATATGCATACAATTCAAACAATGCAGTGACTTTTAGCCTGAATAATTTTGCTGGTAAAAGTATTCAGAAGAACGCTTGACATTTTCATATGTAATCACTGAGAGGAACAGGACAGACTTTCAGGGTGTGGGGCTGCACTTCCCCGCAAACAGGGAACGCTCAGTGGCAACTGATATAAAAGTCTCAAGATAGATCCCAAATATTCAGAACGGCCCTTTAAAAGATAACCAGATCACAATGTCTGTATGGTCTCCATTACCTACCCAGGTGGGAAGTCAGCTGATACGGATTGCACACATGCCCACAGCTGTTTCTTCAATGAACTCTGAGTAAGAACGGGAGTTCCTCTTGTAATGTAAACTTGGCAAGAGTCTTTGATGGGAGTAAAATTATTCTCCACTGCCTATACTCCTATGCTGGCCATTATCTGCCTTCACTTGCCATTCAGCCCCAAGCCTGTAGGATAAGTGCAACTGGAAAAGGGGATGGTCTTACTCTGGACAAAGCTGGACCCTCCTTCACAGCTCTGCATCTGTAGAAAAGAGAAAGACTGCTCCCACACGTGGCTCATCATTACAGATCACTGCTCCTGCAGTTTAGGGACACATACCACCGCCCAGGCTCTGCTGGTGGCTTCTCTTGAAGAAGTCCTAAGCCCCATAATCAGGATATCCCAGTGCTACACTACAGTGCAATAGCAGGGACATATGATTGCTTTCAGTTTCTAGTATTTTCAAATTCTGGTATGAATTTACAAATGTGCATATGAAACGGAAGGAAATAATAAAGTAGTTTGTTCAGCAAATACTGTCAGCGTAGAACTCGGTGCTGTGCTTCTGCACAGATCATAGAATCACAAAATGGTTTGGGCTGGAAGAGACCTCCAAAGACCATCTAGTCCAATGCCCCTGCCATAGGCAGGGACATCTTCAGCTAGATCAGGTTGCTCACAGCCCCGCAAACCTGACCTTGAACTCTTGCAATGATGGGGCATCCACAACTTCTCTAGGCAACTTGTTCCCATGTCTCACCACCACAAATCAGGGTGTCAACCTACAATTTAGGCTTAATGTGCCTCACATTGTTAATGGTTTCTGATTTACCACATCTCCAAATCCAGAATGGTGTTTTGACTTTTTCTCCCTTGAGTTTTTGTTAGTTCAAAAGAGAGAAGCCAGTAAAAGACCTCCCATTTGGGACAACATTATGGGGGAAAAAACGGAAAAAGGAGCATGGGAGCAAAAGACAAAACAAGGACTACCAATCAGATGGGTAGGCAGGCAAAAGAGATAGATGGATAGCTATACGTGGCTCAGGCGAGGTCCACTCTTTCCATACTCTTAGTGACTGCTGCAAAACACATGTATCGATCTTCTAACTGAGTAAGTACAATAATGTGATTAATATAAAATCTATACACTTAATTATACACAAACCTACACAATAGCAAGGGCAGCAGCTGCACTAACTGGAAGCACTGGAATACGCTCTTCTAAGTCACTTTTAGCAACATCATCAAAACAAAAGCATTAACCTAAACAATAGCCATATGTTAACCAGCACTCCTCTGTCTCCTTTGAAACCAGGAACCTGAAAGAAGAAGCAAGAGTGGGGGTTTCACGGCATTCCTTCCAGTGCTGGATAGCTTTTGGATGATTTTGTCATCTAAATGGAAAGATAAGAACTGAATAGTGGGAGAGAAAATAAGCAGTAGTGCGTTTAATATAAGGTAAAATAATTAAGTTGATGATAGCAATTATTGTGTAAGCCTCAAGCTGTGATATAATCAGCTATCACAACCTAAGCAGGATTGGGTTGCATTGGTACTTAAGGGGGAAATCCCATATGCTATTGGAAACACAGCTGATGATTCAATAGGTCCAAGTCTCTCTTCTGACTCACTATGGGAAACAGATCACAGCAAGGGTTTAGAAAAGACTTGTATATATTTACTACAAATTAGCATAATAGAGTCTTAATTTCAGAGAGGATACTTATATGCTTCTTATCTACTACACCACTGCAGTTTCATAGGAATATGGTATTTTTCACACCTCAGCTTTAACTTTCTACAGCATTCTTGAGATATTAAATAGCTGTATTTTACGTC
This sequence comes from Phalacrocorax aristotelis, assembly GCF_949628215.1. Taxonomy (NCBI): domain Eukaryota; kingdom Metazoa; phylum Chordata; class Aves; order Suliformes; family Phalacrocoracidae; genus Phalacrocorax; species Phalacrocorax aristotelis. Next base: position 180,160,203 of record NC_134276.1, on the reverse strand, counting down.
AGAAGTGGTTCCAACTTTAGAGCCAGGCAAAGTGATTCTCACATAAATGCCATGAGCTTTACACACTTAACACACTTAAGTAGTGCTTTTTAAATTTGATGGGACTCCTGTGAGGCAGCAGCAAGGTTTTACACAGAGTTTATGCAATCAGGATGAAAATCTCTTAAACAGACACTGAACAGCTGGGCCATGCATCAATAAATCACACGTAAAATCTGTATTCTCTTGGCTGGCAAATGAGCTGCATGGGAATGAGTTTCATCCTCAGATTGTAATGTCCTTTGGGAACCAATTCAATAAAGTTTTATGTTAATATATAATTTTAATACTGTTAGAACAATATGAATGACCAGTTAGTGAAGTAAGTATAATTAGAGACACCCAGACATCATGGAAGAACATTTTGTGGGAACATAGACCAAAAGTCTTGGGTCTTCTGTTAAACATAATGCATTCTTACACTGGAGAAGAGGTAATAATTCATTTTACATACTGGAGATAATGTGCTGGAGGGGGAATAAATGGACCACATCAGTTAAGTCAGCTACACAGTGTAAGGAATTTTAAAACCCACATGTCTTTGCCGAGAGATAAAGCTCTCCTGGAAGTAGCACTACATCAGTTAACAGTAGAATAAGAAATCTGGATGTCGTAAAGAAGTTTTATTTAAAACACTAGTGAAATATATTGTATAGTTAAGAGTGAATGTGATTTCATCAGTCTTTTGTGTATCTAGACGTTAGAGTGACAGCAAACATCTGTGTCTAAGAATGACTTCAACAACCAGAGAATATGTTAAAGTTTGTACAGTTTGGCACTAGAGCAATGAAGTCTGTCTTGAATATATATATTATTAAATAGAGTCTGACTCAGAAGAAAAGAGGGATGGCTCACATCTGAAATTCCTCTATCTGTTTACACTTAGACATGAAGGTCAAATTTCTTGGGGCAGTTCAGATGTGTTTGCAGAGCATATTAGCTCAGGGCAGTGCCATGCCAATGCAGCTACACGTTTCCAGATTGGAACGGCTTCTGCGTGTTTATGCACAACAGACTCTTGTATTTCCTCATCAGCTTAACTCCAGCAAAGTCAGTCTGGATGTCTATGAGTGATGGTGTCAATATGGGCAGAAATCTTAGTCTTGTCACAAGATAAGCCTTGCTGCTATTTCTTACCAACTTCTCTGATAGTGAGTTGTGTGAAATATAAATATATGGTCAGATGTTATTCAAGGCATTCAACAGGTACTTTCCAATGCTTTTCATTTTAGGATGACTACTTTTCAATATATTGGGTGACAGAGTTTATTTTTATATTTATGTTTTTCCTTACCATCAGACAAGTTAGGTAGTGGTGTGCCTGCTATCTAGATAACATTCACTGAAGAACAATGGTCCAGTCTTTGGATTCTGCAATCTATACTTGGTGTAGGGTATGAGGAGTAATATGGAAAACCCCCTGCAACAGTCAGAAGTGGTTCATCAGTCCCACCAAATATTTAGGACCAACTTGCCTTAGGGGTGACCCTAACTTGCATTAGCCAGTGCCCTATCTGTGTAGATTTGCCTGTCATATGCATGCTCAGCTGCATTAAGGCCTGATTGTACTCCAATGCAACGGCTATGTGCTCAGGGTGCTCTAAATCTGCACATTTCACAACCAAACTCAACTGCATGTTTCTAGCCTTTCTATTGAATGCAATGTCCTCTTATGACAGCTATTCTGGAAGTTCTCCAGAACCACCTGGTGGTGCAAGGCTGGTGTTGTGCAAAATGGTAAAAGTGGGGGCCCAATGGAGTCTCATGGAGACTATGAAACCTAAAGGTAGATGCCTACATGTAAGTGTCCACAGGTGAGCCATGTGTCTAAGGTTACATAGTAGTCATGGAGTCAGAGACCTGTGAAAGGGAAATCCAGCTCCTTTGAGAGCAGAGGGCTAGGAAGCTGCTACATACAGGTGGCTGTTGCTGTCTGAGGTGCTTAGGACATCCCTCCTGGCCTTCCACTGTTGCTCTGGAAGGACATGGGTCTCCTGTTGGTCCTGGCTCTTATCCACCATCATGGTGTGGATGCCTCAGTCACATCTCAAATAGCACTAGATACTTCTATGTGGGCAACTCGCCTGAGCCTCCCTGTGTGGGCCAGCTGAAACGCTCTCCACGCTGCTGCATTGACTATCTGCATTGACTAGATCTCCGCTGCCTATAACAAGCACTTCAAACTGACATGTCACCATCCATGAACAGACACATACATTTAGGTATCTTAATTCTGGAGTGAATAATAGCCTCAGTGGTTGCTGCACAAAAAGGATTAAGTTCACAAATCCTGAATCACTTATGAACCACTTAAAGCCCCCAGTACAGGAAAGGTGCTCTGAACAGGAAAGGTGTTTCTGAACTAAACAAATGTGGCAACTATTTCCCCAACAGATAACTGCAGGGTTTAGCTGCTAAGTTGGTTTAAATTCAGAAGACATTGGTGAATAAACATTTACTTTTGTTTCTCTCTCTTCACCCAGAAGATGTGGTACAACCAGGACCTTAAAATAGAGTTGGAGCTGGAAAGGATTTGGGGCAGTTGGAGAAACTGTCGGTGAAGTGATGGCTGTACAAGCAAATACCTCAGAGCTGAATTTTGTATGAACTAAAGGCTACAGTAAGTGAAAGAGATTCACAGAAATTTCAGGCATTGTCAGCATGCTTCTTCCTCTTCCCATCCTTTGAAGCCAGCCAATATTGTGGAAAGCAGCCAGAGCAGAAAAGGAAACAGTCTGTATTTATAAGCCTAACAAGCAAGCATAAGACTTTGGGACTAATTTGAGAGAGCGATGGGAAAAAATGTGCCAAACCCAGTTCTCAACCACTTCAGAGCATAATTTTTTATTTTTTTTTTTTAAAGAAACTGGAAGATTCATCTTTCTGCTTGGTGTGTAAATAAAGTTATCAGCAAAATGCAGAGCTTTACAGGCATGTGGATATCATAGCCACCATCATCCTTTTCTCACATTATTGGAAAGCAGGTATTTTATCCAGATATTCACAGGCAATATTGCTTTTTCTCACATCAGTCTCTGAGCAGATAAGAGAGTTCCTTTCCATTTAGTACAGAGAATTCCACAAAGGTCTGAAAATTACGAGAGTGGATTTTTTTTTCCCCAGTAGTGAAGTTTGTAATATAAACTACCAGTCCTGTGTAGATTTGGGTGAGGTTTTGCTGGAATATAATCACACCAGAAGACTGGGTGGAAGAAAGGGAATTTTTTGATTCGTCCTAAAGGCAGAATAATAACTTTTCCATTCAAGCACTAGTACATCTCTTTTAACTAAATAATGCCATTTCATGGCTTCCTTTTAATTAATAAGAATTTCTTAATAAAGATGCATATAAGAAAACTGGCCATCTAGCTAAACAAAATCAAATATGCCTGAGATTATCAGGAGTATTATTTTTGGTAACTTAGAGATGCAATGCAGAAAAGCTATGGGCAACAACTCCAACTTTGAGAGATTTAATAGCACATAATAGTCATTCAGATTAGAAGTCAGAGAAAATGAGGATTTATTTTCTACTAAGGAAGAAGGTTGAAGGTTTTTAGAGTGGTCAGTAGTTCAAGCACCTTTATTTATCCAGAAATTCAGACTCCATAAACACATCTTTGATTTCCTGAAGTTGATACCTGTATGAAAGGGCAAGCTGTATTTTTATAATGCCACACTTCCAGAAGGCATGAGAAGTGGAGATGGCAGAAGGTGATTACATCTAATTAAACTTCATTAGGATCCACATAGCCAATGGATTGAATATATATATTTGTGTATATATATATATATTTGTGTATATATATGAGTAATATATATATATATTTGTTCTTTCATTTTCAGTGAGAACATTTAAAATTAATTATTAAGTCTTTTGTCATTAAACAATTCCCTTTATCTTTACAAAAGCAAAAGAACTCACCCATTTTTCAGTCATTACAATTAATTAAGATGCTCCAGAAAGTTTTTTTTTTTCAAAAAAGGAAAACATTTTTGTTTTCAAAAGGGTCTTGGATCCACAATGATTCATAGAATTCCTGATATTTTGTAATAAAATGTGAAAAGTTAAGCAAAGAGTGGGTGTTCTCGGGACTTCTTAGTCACTTGTAAACTTTTTGAAGAAGGGAAAGAATAATGTGTAAACTAGGCAAGTGTGATAAAAAATATTCTCCAAAAGTCATGTCATGTAGTATAGTTAATGAATTTCATGCACAGCTTCAATAGCATTTTCAGTACTTGGTGGTACATTCTATATTAAAGGAGAATAACAGTATATTAAGATGGAAACCATTTCTCATTTGATTACCATTCTGTAATGGTAAGTTCTGATGAGTTGAAGGGAACTTTGAAATTGTCTCATGTCCTTACTATGAAGACACCAGCTATAATCTTATCCAAGAATATATTTTATACTTAACTCCCTTTTGCTTTTTCTTTTGGCTTTACCTTTATGTTCCTTTAAAAGTAAATTTCTTATTTTATTCTTGCTAATGAGGAATGAATTTGTCCAGATGAAATAAAATTAATTTTTAAAAGTCAAAATGTGATTCTCAGGGTAGATCAGTTCTACAGCACTTTTCTGTTATTACTTCAGATTGTTTCACTTTTTAGTCATTTGTAAGCAGCCTTATGCAAAATCTTTTACCAGTAAAACACACTGACTTCGTTACTTCGTCAACTTATAGCTCCTCTGCACTTCATATAGCTATTTACACAAGGGCAGAGTGAGTACAAATGCTATCATTCAGATATGCAGTTATTTTTCATGCATATTAATAGCTGATAAAATCAAGCTTCAGAGTTTAAACTACCAGCCAAAATAGATGCTTAGCAATGCTGATCCTTTCCCTGGTTATCTTAGGGCAAGAAAATACAGTATTCAGCTTTCATCACTTGATCGATCCACCATGGAAAATCTGACTGAGTCAAGATTCACCTTATCAACTAAATGATCAGATAGCAAATTGAGCCAACAGCTTGATCAGTCACTCTGCAAGCTTAAGAGGTTGCATCTGGGAATAGGCTTTGTGTGTTGCATCCGTAAGTAATGTACAAACGAAGGCCCTGGAGAAAAAAAGTTCTTCAAGATCTCTGGGAGAGCTACCTTCAGAGATAAACGCATTCAGGTATCAAACGACCAACAGGAACACAGTGTAAAAAAAGCTATGAAATCTGTTCAAGGAGAAAAAATTAAAATATAGTATTTCTGTAATCGCCTTTTGTCATAAAAGGCAACAGGAACCCTTTTTGTTTCTCTATGATTATAATCTCACAGAGAGAAAAAAAGAAGGGGACACCTGCAAACAAGTCATAACTTAACTGGGAAAAATATCACATTGTTAGCAGGAATTAATGAAACGTCTGTTGTCAATTTGTGGTCTTTATTTTTCTGTACCTTTATGTTCTGACAAAAGATGGATAGCCTAGATCACAGGGAGTGGCATAAGGAGATGTTTCACCTTGAGCTCTCCCTGCTCCCAATGCCAGCCACTAGTCACTAGTGGCCAAGGACTACTAGCTCCTAAAGACCACCCCATGACCTGTATGGGATGACTTGGGTGGTCTCAGCCCAATGTCCATGCAAAAAGTGCTAGTACCACGTGCTTCATGCTAGCCACAAACACCAGCAGCATTTTTGGCTACGAAGCTAAGAATTTGCCGCGATATGACAAAGTATTGTCTGCCCACTTCCAGATTAGTTTTGAGGCAAGGCAGCATATGGAAGCTTACTTGGTTGCAACAGCCTCTGCCTGCTCTGTGAATCCCTGCCAACTGACTCGGATTGCATGTCTATCACTAGCTCTAAAATTCACATAACACCAAATGTATATTGTGCATTTCGCCTACTCCAGAGCTGGAGCCTCCAACTTTCAGAACAAGTATCAGACTTCCTTTTCCATGCAAAGTAAACAGCCATTTTTTTTTCTTACATAGCCTTCAAACGCCATGACTGTATCTTACTGTTGCATTTCATTAAGACATAATTTCTGAAGCATTACTAACACACCAATTCAATGAAATGTTAAGATGAAGTGACCTTGTGTTGGCTAGCAGAAGCCACACGTGGTGCAGAAGTAGGAATTGAAAGTGCGCAGACTATTTGCAGTAGCTCCTTCTGGAGATGTGAGGCACTGGCTACATAGCTCAAAATAAAACTCTCTGTTCAGCCTTGGTTATTACGATACAACCCCTGAAGATACTGTTTACAGCAAGGACAAATACCAAAGAAGTAGCAAAACGAGCATCTCTGGAAAGAAAGGTGTAGCCTTAGTCTTTTGTGTTACCTCAACTGAAATAATTTGAGCTCTCTAGCCTGTGTATCTTTTTTTATTAATTCATGTGGTCATTCTGAATTTCCCCTCATTGCTTTTCAGAAATACCTTAATGATGAGCAACAGGAGTCCTCTGTACTTGTTACTAATGATTATTACATGTCCTATAGGATTGCCTGTAGATCCTGCATGAGATCAAGAACTACTGTGGTAAAAGGTGCTGTATACAAAGCAGTAAAATATAATTCCTGTGGCAAATATCTGCAATCAGGGATAGACAGGGGTGGCACAAAAGAAATAACCTTGTTAGCTCCATTCAGTTGTACGAGTATTTCCACTGAAAAATACACATATTGCTTTCCTTTTTCTGTATTAATTCCTGTGTAATAAAGAAGAAAAAATACAGCGTTGCCTTCCTTCACTGTTTCTTGTGTATTGCCTTTTCACTCTGGGTATTCACTTACCTCTGACTCAGGAAGAAATACTTTTTCAAGCCAGGTTTAGGGATAATGATTGCATGCTAAGTGCAATCATTAGAAAAAGAGATATGTCATTATGTGCTGTCTTGAACTGGGACCTTATAAGTTAATGGTCTGACTGGCAGGAGTGCTGAATACAGGAATACTGCTTAAGATCTGTTGTGCAAGGGAAAGATCTACAGAGAGCAGGGACTCGCCAGACACTGTGATTCCTGAGAGCACACTGCAGGGGGATGAGAGGCCTCGCACATAAAGACTTCTGACAGCATGGACATTTTCCTGGCTTTGGAGAGAGAAAAGGCCTTATAATTAATACAGAAAAATATAGCAGTGCCTAATCAGCCAGCACTACCGCAATGCTTCAGATTTCATGGCTGACACGGCAAGTTCCCTCCCCTGCATCCTCAGGCCAAAGTGCCCTCTGGTAGCACGCTGACCTGGCAGGAGCTGCTGTTCAGACGTGTTGCTACCCTACCACTTTCCTCATTTCTTATAAAAATAGAAGAAAAAAGGAAAATACACAATAATATAATATGTAAAGAAAAATCTTTCAGGGGAAGGGAGGGCTGCAGCCACTGGCAGGTGCACCCTGGCGCCCGACTGCTCCTCTCATCTCGCCCATCTGCACCAGCCACTGCCATGATCCCAGTTTGAGAGGATAAACAAGCACTGGTCTCTGGTTTCTCTGAACATGACAGAAAGCTTCTGTACAGCTAAAACTGTATGTACTTGAGGAAGATATTTAGTGTAGGGTCTGAGCCTCAAAGCAGTTGGAAAATCTATGTTAAATCTCAGCACAGGATTTTTTTATTTTTGGCCTGCAGACATTTCTAATAGTGGAACATCACTTTCCTGCCAAGACAAATTCTACCTCTTGCTTTTATTTTCCCATGCCACTTCCTGTGCCAATCAGCCTTTCAGTTCTCCTGTAAATCCTGCTAGAAATGCACTTCTTCAGCTTCTCCTTTCATTACTGATTTCTTCATCACTGTATCCCACCGTACATAGATTGTAACCTTCACCTTAAATGCTAACTTTGGTCTCCTGTTGATAAAGATGGTACACAATGCTAAATAACGGGTTCTGCTAAATAACAGGAGAGAAATGTTTCCCCAGAGTATTTCTGTTTCTGTGCACTGATATCATGTGGCTCATCAGGTGGATGCGCTAACAGATCATTTCTTTGCACATTATGCTGTATTATATTGTGCTTTCATTTACTCCTTATTTTATAAGGAATGAGTAGAGTGGAGGTTCAAATGCATGTTCAAACAGGGTAATTCACAAAAGGAGAGAAGCAACTGTATCTATAAAGGATCTGGTTGTGGTCCCTTTAACTCTGTGACCATAAATGCTTCTTGCAATCAGCTAGGAGGCTTCAGTGAAGAGCAGCTCACATATTTTTCCACCAGGACTGAGTACAACACCAGTATCATGTTTCAATAGAACAGCTGGTGCTTAAAAGGCTGGTAATTACAATTTTATTCAAAAAATCAGAACTGGTGGAGCTAAGAAGATCATTGATTCAGATGGATGACCTTGAAAGGCAGATTGCAGTGAACTTGTTGAACTTTTGAAAAAGTAAAAAATTAAACAAAAATAGATCTCTTTACAATATTTCTGGTACTTTCTGGTAACAAGCTACAATCTTCAATTTCCCCCCAAATACTGTCATTATGACAATTGATTGGAAAAAAAATTCTGAAAAGCCTCATTATTTTACCATTTCTTCCAAGGGTATGGATGACGTTCTAAAAACTGCGCTTCCCTGTAATTAAAAGCTCTGCACAATTTTAGGTTTGAAAGAGTAGATCACGCTGATGGAATATTTTATAGAACTAAGAACACAAAAAAACCTGCAATTGTTCAGGAGATGGACAACAAGTCCATCTAGTCCAGTGACCTGTCTCTGATAGTGCCCATAAGCTGCTGCTCAAGGAAGAATATGAGATTATAGCAAACCTACAGCAGTATTTCTTCTTAACATTTCCTGGCCTCCAAGTGTTTGGGGTTCAGACAGATTCCATGTATCTAGTAAACATCAGTGCATTTCCCTTCGGTGATCCTGTCCAGCTTCAGAAACCTACATTAACCTACAGTGACTGCAGCATCCTGCAGTGGAGTCGTACAGTTTAGCTATGTGTTGTGTGGAACACAGGATGACTGGATGATTCAGGCTGGAAGAGACCTCAGGAGGTCCAACCTCCTGCTCAAAGCAGGGTCAGCTACGAGTCAGAGCTGGTTGCTCAGGGCTTTATCCAGCTGGGTATTGAAAACTTCCATGGGCCGAGACTGCACAACCTCTTTGTTCCAATGTTTCATTAGTCTCATCATAAAAATGTTTTCCTTTATACACAGCCAGATCTGCCACTGAATCACTTCATGGCCACTGTCCTTTCTTCTCCAGCCATGCAGCTCCAGGAAGACCCTGGCTCCAGCTTCTCAGTAACCTAATCAGTAGGCACTGGTACTGGTTGGTGGCTACTGGTTAGTTAGTATTAGTTAGTAGGTACTGCTGCTAGTTCCCCCAGAGCCATCCCTTTTGCAGGCTGAAGAAGCCCTGGTCCCTCTGTCTCTCCTTTCAGGGCAAGTGCTCCAACTCTGACCATCATGGTGGCCCTCCGCTGAACTCACTCCAGTTCATCAGTGTCTTTCTTGTACTCTAGGGCCCCAATGTGGATGCAATATTCCAGCTGTGGTCTAATGAGTGCTGAGTGAAGCGGGATAAGCTCTTGACTATGGTGCTCCTACTGACATGGCTGAGCATGCTCTTGGCCTTCCCCACTGGCATGTCATGAAGCTGACTCATGTTTTAGCCTGCTGTCAGCCAGGAGCCCCAGCCCTTTCCCTAGAGCTGCTCCCCAGCTGCTCAGTCCCTGTGTACCCATCCAGCTGTTAACCCAGGGCCCTCTGCATCCATAATTTACACAGCAGCATTAGGCTGCTCTCTGTTTCCTTCTCTATTCCAAATAACTCCTTGTATTCTGTTGGCTTGGTTTCAGTATTTAGCTAATAGTTGCCTAAACCCACATATATTATAGCTCCTAGATCTAACTCCTGAGTTAGAAACTCCCACTGTTTCAGTTGTGAAATTATGGCTGTTTTTCCCCACGTACCTGGAATTACATTTATCCACACTGAATTTTATCCGCTATTTTAATACCTAGTTACTGAATTTTGTAAAAACAGTCACACAAGAAATAAATCAAAAAACATTTGCAAAGTGTGTATTGGATTCATGCTGTTTATATTTCCAGAGATAAAGCAGATAAACCTCTTTGTAAAGCTTTTTGATATTCTGTAATAACCATAGCCCCCAGTTCTGAGTATATTTACAGAGATGACACACTGCTTTTTATCATAGTGATCAGCTTCATGACGCTGCTGAATTCATCTGGTGTTGCCTCTGTAACATACCTACTCATCTCTTACTTTCTCCTTGGAACGCAGATACATACTCTGCTAATGTAGACGGCTTGAAGCTTCTCCATGTTCTGGCACTTAAGCATTTGCAGACTACCAAGACGTCACTTGTCATACATTTGCTTAACACGCAGCACTCTAAAAGGCTGCCAAAATATGTACAAACATTATAAAAAAGAAATCCAGAAGAAACGATATTTCAATTAAGGCAATTTTTCATGTTCGTGCTCCAAATATTTAAAAAGGGGAAACTGAAAGTTGAAACTAAAAGAGAAATGAAAGCAGAGGAGTCAGTCACGTATCGTAAAGTCTAAATACTGTTAAATAGTCAATGGGTTACCGCTTGTCCCACCAAGTTGTGCGGTTATAACCTCTTAAAACCATGACCCATGTCAGATTGCTACAGTCCAGGAATAAGCTTTTGTCTTAAATTTATTTTTCGGGAGAAAGGAATAAATATTTTAAGGGAGAAAGGGGCAGACTCTCAGCATAAAGTCAGGTATCTTTGTTCATTTTCTTGGAGATGTAACTCTTTGTTGCAGATGAAGGTCTTGCCCCAGATGATCTGATTTGGAAGACTATATTAATGGTGCCATGGCATTTTAGTTGCGGCCCTTGGTGTGCGTGCTAACACATGTCTCAGGACACTGGGTTTTCTGCAGCCTTCATGCTGTACACCATTTCCAGATGTCCCATCTCCAGCAATGCCCAGTGGCTTGACTAGCAGCATGTGATGATGCTCTACATGATGAGTAATTACTGAGCTCTGCTCCAATCCCACCTCCTGTCCCCTATTTAAATGCATATGCACTATCCAGGCAAATTGTGGCAAATTGGTACAATTAGCCTGTGCATCAAGAAAACACTGTTCTAACAGGGAATATCAATGAATGGACCTTGCCAGGTTTTATTCATACCTGGGTTATACCTATATGTATTATGTAAACACAAACACGCACACATACGTACATTTATACATACATACGTGCATTTTAACAGGTTGTATAACTTTTCTTCGAAGCTGTTGGTGCTGGAAGGCTAGATAATCATTCCATGCTGGCCATCAAGCCACTACACGGTTATCATGCTAATCAAAGCCCGCTTTGAAATGCTGTTTAGTTTCATTACCATCACAAAGGAGCAGCTAAAGGACATCTAAGGCAGGCTGGGGGGGAAGTGAATGCTCTGAGACACTATAATCTATTAGAACAGCCATGTTTATTGGAAACAGGAGGGGACATTGTTTAGCATAAGCTGCTATCAATCACTGAATGGTATCTGTTCCTTGTTATTAATGTGCAGGCGGCTGGGCAGGGAGAATGAGCTCTGTGGAAAGACACACATCTCCCCGCTAAAGGGGGAAAGGATTGGTATTCCCCACGACCACCAGATGGACCCCTGCAATCTATCATAAATACTAATTTTTTTCCCAGACTAGGACACAGAAGACATAACATCTCAATGCCCGAATGATCCTTTGTTATTTTGAGAACTTTTGTGCCTTTTTTGTATATGCAGATTGTTTTTTTTGGGGGTAGGGATCTCCTCCAGAAAGGACCCTCCATCCGGTAGAGTAGGAGGCTGTATTATAATATAAATAGGTAATACTGCCTGGCTAACTATGCTTTGCTAGCCTCTGTGTAGGTGTAAATGTTTTAAGTATCTTACTGCATGGGTGTCTTTTATTTTTTTATTAAAGAAACACACCCTTCTGCTTTAAATCAAACTTGTCTGAATGGATTGCTGACTTTTTCTGTTTTGACTTAGGGTTAGCAAATTAAAAGCGTACATTGATTTCAGAGGAATTAAATCAAGTGTCTGCAGTTATCATTCTGCAATAGATCACAGGTACGGAGGCTACAACCTCTTCTGCTGCTGTAAAATGTTAAATACAATGTGGGCAATGAACTACAGGGCTTCGATGCAACAAGTATAGCCATACAAACGATTTCCCAGGCTCCCTGATTTTGACTTGAAAGCTCATTATGGAGCCACAGTTGTGTATATTCATGATAAATGCTGAAGGATGTTTTTCATTATACTTAAACTGTAAAGCAAACAGGAGTTTCCTGTTATGTCACTTAGTTCGAAAATATACTTACACATGCAAATAAATCTGAAAAATACCACAGCCTCAAAACAGATCGCCTCTGCTTTCCTATTAAAAACATCAGTGTACTTGTTCATAATGAATCAAAATGCATGCTTAGTGTTGGATGTTTAAAATAAAAAGTGGACATGTTTTCTTCTGCTGAGTTCTGCAATATTCCAAACCATACCTGCCAGGGCGTAGTCACATCAGATCTCATAAGCTAAATGAGTTTTGATTAGGTCAATACATGGTTGGAAAGACAAAGCAGGTGCATCAGAAAGGAAACATTCATCGGTAGAGAGCAGACTCCTTTTTGTATGAGCCTTAAACTAGTATCTGAAAGGGCACTATGCCACTGCAAGTCTTCAGGTTGACACAGACAGCTAAGATCTACGTGACTCTTTAGAAGAGCACGGACATTAAGACTGTCATGACTATATTCTATTACCTGCCCATCTTAAAGGGATCTCTGAACTTGGGCCTTCATCTCAGTCTTTTCTTTCCTATTCGTATTATACAAACTGATACCAAATTTCTTTGAGATGACTAGATTTCAGTCATAAATGTACTGAGTTTTCTATCTGGTTTTTGGTGGGATGGCTGATCAAAAAAGTGACAATTGATAGCAAAGTTTACCCAGGAGAACTGACTTTGCATAACTGCAATGTAAACAAGGCAAAGAAGCAACAGACTCAAGTATCCAAATATTAGAAAGAAAGCAAGCCTTAAAGCCTGGGGGGTGTCTTCTCTTTTCCAGGCATTCTCCTTCTTTTTGGTTCTCCAGCACCATTTTCAAATTAGAGGGGGGCAGGGGAAGATGACAATAATTCTTATGAAAATTATAGTGCCTGTTCATATTCTTGTCTATACATAAATGGACGGAAATATTTCAAGCTGAAAGGACTGTCAAAAAGGGAGATATTCTGGTTCCTGGTAAGTCCATGATCAGAGAGATGTTCAAATACTTGCCTTGAACTTCTCATTCAGATGAGCTCTTTGCATTAGTCATCAAACCTTTTCCTTCTTTGTATTAGTCATCAAATCTTTTCCTTCTTTCAGACAGGAACTGATTGATGAGGGTTCTGCATTTCTGGCCTAGTGACTGTGCTTGAAATGGCAATATTATTTCTGGAAAAAAGAAACTGTGTTCCTGCAGACAGATAATTAAAATTTCTACTAAAACAAGTACAGAAAACAAGCATAGAAAAACCTGCATAGATCTCAGTCACCACTGGGCTTCTCTGACTATGAAATATAATTTATACTAACTCATGACACTAGGATTTTTTCTAGTAAGAACAGGAGACAGCATGTGGACAGGTCACTCAACACACAGTAAGGAGAAGTGATAAGAGGTTTTGATTTTGGGAAACACGTGATATACTGCATGCCACTTAGGTAACTTTCTACTACACAGGTATGATTTTATGTTTAATGCAAAGATCAGCTGGAGAAACAGAGACCACCTTAGCTGGAAGCTCCTCTGGAACAATGTCACTGCCATGAAGTTTCATTTGGTGCAGTTTTGCTTCTGTTTATAGGAACCCATCCCTCTTACAACCAAGGAGTCCAATAGGCTGCAAAGAAGTTGCCATCACTTTCAGTCAACTCTGAATGGTAAACAGTTCAAATGATAAATTCTTTGCCACTAAACTGTCTACTGCTAATTGCTCTTTTGCATGTAATTATCAGTGAGGATTTAATAAGCATGGAAATACTTATTCCATGCCAAAAAGTAAAAATAAAATGAGAAAAAGCAGACTTAAAGAATGTCTGGCAGACAAACTCCTTAATTAATCCTGGAACACCATATTGGCTGAAGTCTCTCTCAGTGAACATCTCTGGCAGGGAGATGGGTTTTTATAATACTTCAAGCAAAATGAGTAATACGTTTGCTTCCACAGCTAGAAAGGTTTTGGCCTTTGCCTCCAGGTTATGAATTTGAAAAGAACATCGATATAGGTGAGAACAAGACTGAACGTGTCAAGGGAAACATAGAAACTCTTAATGTATCTTAAGAATAGTAATTCCTAATAAAGTACCAAATCAAATGAGAGATAGGCGAAACCTAGGAGTGGTTTTGAACTGTCACTAGGCTTTTAGGTGTAGCTCTAACTTTTGCTTTCTGTATGTGATCTATCTCTTTAACAGCCACATGGTTTATGCTGCAGGTAAAACATGGGAGACGGGGCTGGAGAAACTGAATTATCCTCTCAAGGATTTTCCTCTTGTTTCTGATTAGGAAAAGATCAAGATGGACAAATAACTTTGCAGTGACACCTTCTGCCTACTGTCAAATGGCAACGGAAGTTGAAATATCCTTCAAATGTCCCACCTGTGGTCACAGTTATTAGATAAAATTGATCAGAATGTAAGCAGACTCAGCAGGTAAGATTGTACACATAGTAAGGGTCCCAAATCTGGATCCTGTGTCGTTAATAGCTAAACTATTGTTTGCCACTGTGAGAGAAAAATCCTAGTTCATGTATTCCCCTAAGCTATCAAAGAAAATGAAGTGGAAGGAAGATTTGGTATTTTGCTGACTTGATTTTCACTACATTTCTCTAAAGGGAAAACATCTAGATTTAGGGTTGTTAAGCAGGTTAATGACCTGTTGCACAAGACTAAAGAATAAATTATTACTGAGAGAGGATGAGTAGAATGCAAATCTGAAATGCATTTTCCTGAGTGGAAAAAACCAGATTTCTTTCTTTCATTTCCTTAGTTACTTGGTTTTTAGCTGTCATTTAATGGTTCTATGTAGACCTGAAAATGCCTTTCTAATGTTCATGAAGAATACAGGAACAAAATTGACCAAGTTTGGCTAAGCAAAAGGGTGGTACTAAGAGCTGTAGGTGGGAAGTGTTGCAAGCTTTCTTTTGCTATTCCTGGCCCAATTCCTCAATGTAAATCTGTTGCCCAAAGGGGAACAACCTACAGAACTAATGAGAATTTTGTTCTTCGTGCCTGCTCCAGTCTATATTATTTCCTTCTCCAAGGATTAGGAGGGTGACAATTACGGTGAGACATTTTGCATGTGATATAATACCTGTTTACCAGGAACTCTGAGACCAATTCACAGAGAGCAGATATGGCAAAAGAATTGAATCACTGTTGTATTAACTTATTTTGGATTTGAATTGCTGCTCTAGATACGAAAGAGGCCATGCCCAATTGTGAGCACACTGAGGCTTCTAGATCTTCATACTCAGTTGTATTATTGGTAGCAGAAAGACATATCACACTTCAGGACGTTTGCATTTGACCAAATGAACTCTGAAGACATTCTGGTATACTCTATTTATGTTAGCAAGATTTTTTTGACATAGTTCTTTAGGCATACATCTGCTTACTACCATTAGAGAGGACGGTCTCGGTCTGGGAGCTGTTGTTGTAACTCATGTATGAAATTAAAGTGCAACTTCCAGAATTCTCCCTTTTTGTGGGTTCATTATGAATTCCTCTGAAATATCATTACCGAAGCTCTAAAATGAAGGTAACACCACCAGGATGGATTCAATGTCTATTTTCCCTGAAAAATTTCTGCATTCCATTTGTGACTGATTTTGTGATAAGGTAACTCTCTGGAGGGCATAGCTTTAGTTTTCAGATCATTTTTTTGCTTTCTAAACTAGAACAGGAAAAAAATAAACCTTGGCTGATTGGATCGCCGTAGCAGCATATTTCTTCAGGACTTCTGCATCAGAGCAAATTAGATCATTCTGCACTGATGTGATATATTATTCCTGTATCTTCTGTGCCATCAGCTCCTTGGGTTTGGTTTGAAGGGATAAGAATTAAGCTGCAGCATTTGAGTGAAATTGTTTTTATTATTGGAATCACAATATTTTTTTTATGGGCAAGAGAAAAAACTACCACAACTGGCACGCAGTGTGACTCAACCTTACATATTGGGAACCTTAATTCTGTCAGCATCAACTGGACATGAAGCACATCCATTGCTTTGAGTCTTTATTTTTATGTAGCTCTACTAGCAAAAATAAACTATTTCCTGTTTGCAATTCAGTGGACACTGGTTTTATTATTTCCTTTAACTTTTCCCCATGCTTCAATCACTGCTTATTAAATAATGTTCCAGCATTTCTTTTCTAAGCGTGTCTTGGTGCATCAGTTGAGCACAACTAAGTTAAAGAGTGGATCAGCTGCTTGGAAATATTCATCAATGGCAAGTAATGAAAAAGTAATGACAGCCGAAACAATAACTGTCTATAAGAATTTGATTTCAGCTGTTATTGAACTTGTTGATCTTTAGTGAAAAATGAAATACGATCTTTAATGGAATATCACTCTCACTGCATCTTCCATCATCGTATTATAGGTTATGATTGCTACGTTTTTCTCCTTCTACTCTAAAAGATGACTCTTTGGAACAAGAAGGGCTGATTGCTCCATTAGTTCTTGATATCATTCAGCACTTACGGCAACATTCATTTCGTTTGCATTCCCTAATCACTGGAAATACCCTGGAAAATCTTATACCATTTGATGACCCAACCAGAGAATATTTTTTCGCTGAAGCCCTACTTTGCTCCCATTCCTAGAAGCACAGTCTTGTTCTTCAGGCATTTATATTGAACATAAATTATGATGGCTCTTAAGATATGAATTATGGTAAATACATGTTAAACTTCTTGTATTAGGTTTTCATAAGAACTATTGGTAAGCAAAACAAATATGCACGAGGTAGATAGCAAGTTTAGTGGATATCAGTTGGAGGTAACTCTGAACGTGTACCAAGACTGTGAGGTCTAACAACATATAAAATGGAATTACTATCTTCCATTTTGAATCATCACCATTGTTTACATAGAAATTGTACTCCCTGACAGGAAAAAGGATGAAAAGCTGGGGCTTACTTGACTCTATATGCCACCAGTCGTATGTGCCAAAAGAGACAGCTTGAGTAAATGATCTTGTCAAAACAGAAAGTATCACTGAGGAGGCAACACCGAGGGACTGAGCGATTCATATCAGTTTGTTAAAAGTGGAGGTATATATTCAGCCATTACGCCCTTGCCTTTTTGTCAAGTGCTCTGATTCATCCACATTTTCACATTAGAAAACTGTGAATGTAGATAATTCTGCAGTTTACTAATATTGAATGTTACTGAGCTTATGTCCATAAAGAAATTATTCTAGAATAAGACCCATACAAAGCTAAAGAACCGGAACTATCATCAAATAACTTTCTTAGAGGAATATTATTTTACACTAAGAGCACCCACATTATAAGCTTTCTGCAAATATTCTAAAGGACATAAGTTGGATACACCTCCACGTACAAACCGTATTTTTCAGAAGTAACCACTCTTTTTACTTTCTTATTTTTCTTATGCTATATTCTACAGACATCAAGAAGGATGCTGAATTGGTGCTTGACATAAAGATTACTTTAACAACAATGCCATTAAAAGGGGTAAGGGTGGCAGGGAGTAAAGTACTTAACAGAGATGACAGATATTTAACAATGAGCATCTGTAACTTCTTGGGGTACCTAAATGGTTTTTGGATGAATATAGAATTAATTATGTGGCTGAAGTATTAATGATACAGATACATTATTGTCAAGAAATCTATGAAAAATTATGCCCTCTCTTTTCTTATTTCCTGCTATAAATCTTAAAGCCTCAGCATTTTCACTGGCTCCAAAAATTTATTTTATGGTGAAGATCCACAGTAAAGCTCAAAATGAAGAGACAGAATTCCTAATTCAGTAGCCCCAACTGCACAAATAAACAAAAAATGCCATTTGATAACATATGTGACCCCAAGTGACAGTGTCTTTTCAACCGATGTAGGTTAATCTTTGAGCAGCAGGTGCAAAAGTTATCTTGAGGCAGAAGCTACAAACAGAGCAATTTTACAGGAGACATTTACTTCATGGGAAATGTATGAATAATTGCAACATGCAGCTCTTTTTCCTTCTGTCTTCTGACAGCAGATGACACATGACCCAATACTTTATCTTGAAAAAAAAAAAAAAAAAATTTCTAGCCCCCTCCCCCAGATTAGAACATGGCTCAGCATAATACTTGCTCGTTTGGTTAGTATTTAGCAACTGATGTGAAAATGGATTTTCATTCCGTTCAGTTTCTAATCACTCAAAGGAACATTTTTGTTCTGAATTACCTATCTGGACATCCAGGTGGCTGCTAATAAAAGAGAATCAAATGGATTTAATGCCACATTCGATCAGTTCCCATGGTTCTGGAAATGTATTCCATCCCAGGCTCTTCTTGGTTTTGCAAATATGTCAATTAGGGATTTATCCTGCTGGATGCTGAAAATGGCATTTAACTTGTACAGCACTAACTTGAGCTAAAGACTTTGATGAACTGGGCAGTCATTAAGGAAACTGCAAAATGAAAGCATGTAAAATAAATACACTAATTAAAGGAAGATCTGAGCCTCAGACCTTATATAGCAAACAGTAATACAGATTTTCTTCCTCAATACACCTGCAATACACAATAACATCTTTCTCTAGGAAAGTACGTAAGCACACACTGAACAGGAAGGAATACACTGGTTTAAAATTAAGCAATGTGCTTAAGTGCTTCATTGTATTTAAGCCAGACTTGAATCAACCGAGATAG
This sequence comes from Phalacrocorax aristotelis, assembly GCF_949628215.1. NCBI lineage: Eukaryota > Metazoa > Chordata > Aves > Suliformes > Phalacrocoracidae > Phalacrocorax > Phalacrocorax aristotelis. Next base: position 180,141,278 of record NC_134276.1, on the reverse strand, counting down.
CTCAGACAACCCCACCATGTTTCACAATTCACTGTTCTCCTAGAAGTCTGAAATACCATGGCCTGCTGCCAACCTCCTTTCCCTGCCCTGCAGGTAACTGCACTACTAGATGAGTCACCTCAAGGAAATGTAATTTTGGAGTTGACTTCTTGAAACAAAAACTCTTTGCATCAGTTTGTGGACAAATAGTTCTGAACAGAAAAAAATTACTCCAACAGGTATTCCTGCCCTTCCAGTGAAGTCCTGGTCCTGAACATTGACTAAAATGGGATATTTCCATTGCAATAAATAGCTATATTTACAAGCTGACCTTGAAGCATGTACAAACTGTTGCTCCAAGATGGTATCACAGCTTCTCAGCTATACTCTTCTAAGGGATAACGGAAATTCTCTTTCAGCCTCAGCTGCTGATGCTGTGTAAATTTAACATAATACAAATCTCACGCTGTTCTCGGACTTTGCTGGGTTCCCAGAATGACCCTGTTAACACCACATAGAAAAGCAGAGCGAATGAGAGAGCCACGAATGAAAGCAAGACGAGGACCCAAGGGCAATGAGTCTCTGTGGTTTATTCATAATGGCAAACGTGGAAGGAAAAACACCCTGTATCTCAAAAGCACGACAAACTCGGCCATGCACAAAGCTGGCAGGTCGCAGTAGGTGCTTCTCCATCTGTTCCTCTGCTCCTTGGCAGCACAGGTTTCAAGGGAGAGTGGAGGGACACTAGTTCCTGCTCTCACAGTGGTTCTGTCTGGGCAGAACACTTTGATGACCTCCTGTTGGAGGATAAGGCTGCAGAACTGCATCCTCCTTCTGTCCACACCCATTGCAGCTGCAGACAGTGCCACTATTCACAGCAGGACAAAGTGACTGCAATATGCCACCAGATCAGCTTTTTCACAATGAGTATGTGCTGGTGTAAATGATGTCGTCAGGTACAGGAAAACAAAGGAAAAAGCTTATTTCTTTCTATTGCTAGAGAAAGCATTGCCTCCAGAAATGCTGTAGGACTGGACTTTGAAGACACTCTTACAAATCGTCGAGAGACAAAATCATCTTTATCTTGCGATATGTGAGCAGACAATTGTCTCTCTGGATCTCATCCTTCCAAATGACATTGCTTCTACAATGTATTTGTTCCAGGCTCTCTGAAGCACTGGCTAGTAATGCAAAGATCTTACAAAAATGACTAATTTTGGCCACTACAAGATGATAACAGAACAAAGCCCTGACCTGGTACCATTATAGCTGAATACAGAGATAGAATTGCACCCTTAAACTGGCAATATCACAAAACTGGTAAAAAAATTTAAAAACATATAGGTCACCTTGACTGTGACAGGCAGGAGATGTTGTCTCTAACGTAAGTAATAGGGCTTAACATTTCAATGCATGAAAAGACTAAGAATTTTTGGAGAACTATTTTTGTTTTGGAAATGACATTCCTCTGTATCAGACTGTAGCAGCGTGGGTTGACTTTTGTGATAGAAGTTATTAAAAAATGCAAGTTTTCTCAGTACAAGCTACTGGCATCCTTAACCCCTCAAGAGATAACGAAACAACAGGAGACATTTCTCAAGACTGTTTTGAAATTTAAACATATTCTTTTCAATATATGCTTTTCTTACAGGCATGTAATGATATCAGAAGTATTATAACTAATTGCAGATGTTTTCTTTTAAAAGCCTCTTCCCGCTTGAATAATGCACGAGATATATGAGATTCTTGACTGATATTCTTGGTTCTTTTGATACTATGTTTTGTATTTGCTATTCATATACAGAAATTCACAAATGAGCCACCAATACTTGGCAGTCCTACTCAATTTTATACATATTCATTATGAAGAGAAGTGAAATTGTACATACCCAGAGGGTTTAAAAATTCTAATGGTGGCTCTGACAAGTTCAAACACACGCTGTCTCAGATACCTCCTAAACTTAGACAATGCCCTGCTATTACGATACATGGCTACTAATCCTAGAATGACATGAATAGCCTAATAATATGTATTTAAACAACTTTCACACCTATGACTCTGTGTTCAGTAATTTTAGCACACACAAACATGTAGTTAATGAATTATATTGAAGAGCAAAATCATGTTGAAAAACAGGCTCCAAGGTTCAACAGGTTATGGTGAGACTATTGCCAATTAAAATTAATTCTTGTTTCTGTTCAAATAGTTGTTGACATGCACAAAGCCCTTTTGTGTGGAGCTGAAGAGACCTGTCATTGTCTCTTCTTCGGTACCACTACCTGTGTGCAGGAAATGGGAAGACCCCAGAGACCCCAGCCCTTTTGGCAGCCCTGCCTCCAGGGTAAAGTGGAAATGGTCGTGGCACAAATGAGCTAGGCTGAGTTAACATTCACCTGATTTAACATGTGGCTCAGAGGCTGGTGCTGTCGGTGGAATTTTGTTTTTTTTTAATCATGGGGAGGTTTACACGGCACCAGGCCTGCTGGCGGCAGATGGAGTTCACCGATCTCAAAGAAGGAAAAGGATTCTTGCTCATGAGTTGGTGGGGCTCATTGAAAGGGCTTTAAACTAGGTTCAAAGGGAGAAGGGGATATAGCCAGGCCCACTAGAGAGGAGCCTAGGGGTGGTGTGCTGAGATTGGGGGTGAAATTGATAGCCCAGCTCAAATGCATCTGCACCAATGCACACAGCACAGGCAACAAACAGGAGCTGGAAGCCATTGTGCAGCAAGATAGCTATTATTCACCAACACAGAGACATGGAGGGATGACTCTTATGACTGGAGTGCTGCAATGGATGGCTATAAGGTCTTCAGAAGGGATAGGCCAGGAAGGAGAGGTGGTGGGGTGGCTCTATGTGTTAGGGAGTGTTTAATTTGTATAGAGCTTAGCAGTTGTGATGATAAGGTCGAGTGCTTATGGGTAAGGATGAGGGGGAAGGCCAACAAGGCAGATATCCTGCTGGGAGTCTGTTATAGACCACCCAACCAGGATGACGAGGTGGATAAAGCGTTCTACAAGCAGCTGGCAGAAGTCTCAGTAGCCCTTGTTCTCCTGGGGGACTTCAACTTACTGGATGTCTGATAGAAATACAACACAGCAGAGAGGAAACAGTCTAGCAGGCTCCTGGAGTGTGAGGAAGATAACTTCCTGGCACAGCTGTAAGTGAGCCTACCAGGGCAGGTGCCTCACTTGACCTTCTGTTCACAAACAGAGAAGGACTGGTGGGAGATGTGGTGGTTGGAGGCCATCTTGGGCTTAGTGACCACGATATGATTGAGTTCTCAATTCTTAGTGAAGTAAGAAGGGTGGTCAGCAAAACCACTACAATGAACTTCCAGAGGGCAGGCTTTGACCTGTTCAGGACACTAGTTGACAGAGTCCCTTGGGAGGCAGTACTGAAGGGCAAAGGAGTCCAGGAAGGCTGGGCTTTCTTCAAGAAGGAAATCTTAAAGGTGCAGGAGCAGGCTGTCCCCATGTGCTGTAAGACAAACAGGTGGAGAAGACGACTGGCGTGGCTGAACAGGGAGCTTTTGCTGGGACTCAGGAAAAAAAGGAGAGTTTACCACTTTTGGAAGAAGGGGCAGGTAACACAAGAAGAGTACAGGGACCTTGTTAGGTCTTACAGGGAGAAAATTAGGCAAGTAAAAGCCCAGCTAGAATTCAATCTGGCCACTGCTGTAAGGGATAACAAAAATATTTTTACAAATACATTAATAACAAAAAGAGGGCCAAGGAGAATCTCCATTCTCTATTGGTTGCAGAGAGGAACATTGACACTGAGGATGAGGAGAAGGCTGAGGTACTAAATGCCTTCTTTGCCTCAGACTTTAACCATCAGCCCAGTTATCCCCAGTGTATTCAGCTCCCTGAGCTGGAAGGCAGGGATGTATCGCAAAATAAACCCCCCATAATCCAGGAGGAAGCACCTGGACACTCACAAGTCTGTGGGGCCAGATGGGATCCACCCAAGGGTACTGAGGCAGTTGATGGAGGAGATTGACAAGCCACTCTCCATCATTTCTCAGCAGTCCTGGTTAACAGGGGAGGTCCCAGATGACTGGAGGCTTGCCGATGTGACGCCCATAAAGGGCTAGAAGGAGAATCTGAGGAACTACAGGCCTGTCAGCCTGACCTTGGTTCCAAAGAAGATTATGGAGTGATACATCTTGAGCGAGCTCACCAGGCACGTGCAGGACAACCAGGGGATCAGGCCCAGCCAGCATAGGTTCATGAAAGTCAGGTGCTGCCTCACCAACCTGATCTCCTTCTATGACCAGGTAACCTGCCTAGTGGATGAGGGAAAGGCTGTGAATGTTATCTACCTGGACTTTAGTAAAGCCTTTGACACTGTCTCCCACGGCATCCTCCTAGAGAAGCTGTCAGCTCATGGCTTAGACAGGTGTTCTCTTTGCTGGGTAAAAAACTGGCTGAATTGCCAAGCCCAGAGAATTGTGGTAAGCAGAGCTAAATCCAGTTGGTGGCAGGTCACCACCAGTGTTCCCGAGGGCTCGGTGTTGGGGCCAGTCTTGTTTAATATCTTTATCAATGATCTGGATGAGGGGATTGAGTGCACCCTCGGTAAGTTTGCAGACGATGCCAAGTTGTGTGGGAGTGTCAATCTGCTCAAGGGTAGGAAGGCTCCGCAGAGGGACCCAGACAGGCTGGATCAATGGGCCAAGGCCAATTGTATGAGGTTTAACAAGGCCAAGTGCTGGGTCCTGCACTTCAGTCACAACAAACCCATGCAACGCTACAGGCTTGGGGAAGAGTAGCTGGAAAGCTGCCCAGCAGAGAAGGATCTGGGGGTGCTGGTTGACAGCTGGCTGAGCATGAGCCAGCAGAATGCCCAGGTGGCCAAGGTGGCCAACAGCATCCTGGCTTGTATCAAGAATAGTGCGGCCAGCAGGAGCAGGGAAGTGACTGTGCCCCTGTACTCGGCCCTGGTGAGGCTGCACCTTGAATATTGTGTTCAGTTTTGGGCCCCTCAGTACAAAAGGGACATTGAGATGCTGGAGCGTGTCCAGAGAAGGGCAATGAAGCTGGTGAAGGGTCTGGGGAGCAAGACTTATGATGAGCAGCTGAGGGAACTGGGGTTGTTTAGCCTGGAAAAGAGGAGACTGAGGGGAGACCTTATCACTCTCTACAGCTACCTGAAAGGAAGTTGTAGTGAGTTGGGTGTTGGTCTCTTCTCCCAAGTTACTAATGATAGGACAAGAGGAAACAGCTTCAAGCTGCATCAGGGGAGGTTTAGATTGGATATTAGGAAAAATTTCTTCACTGAAAGAGTGGTCAGGCGTTGGAACAGGCTGCCCAGAGAGGTGGTGGAGTCACCATCCCTGGAGGTGTTCAAAAAACATGTAGATGTGACACTTCGGGAAATGGTCTAGGAGGCATGGTGGTGTTGGTTTGATGGTTGGACTTGATGATGCTAGAGGTCTTTTCCAACCTTAATGATTCTATGATTCTAGCGAAGTTTGGGTAAAACTCTAATGAGGACAAGGAGGTATGTAGCTTTCTCGCACATTAGCAGATTCATATGTTCTGGGGTTTGGATCTTGACTTCTATCCTTTTAAAGGTTTCAGTTCAAAGCACTCGAATATTTTGAAGGGAGAAGTGGCAGTTCTGTCAGTGAAAATGGCAAAAGCAATCTTACAGCAGTTTTCCAGCCTGTTACCGTGCTATGCCCTTGTTCTCTTTGCAAAAATAAGTTACAAGAGGAAGCTACACAGACAGGCTCTGATATTGAACTTAGTACTCTCTGACAAGTTTTTGTGGATAATAACCACTTACTATGCATTAAATATACTTCAGTTCACTAAAAGAAAAACCCAAAGAACATTTGAATTGATCAAATGTAGAGCTTCTCAGTCCCAAAAGAGCCTCTAATAAAGACCAGCAAGTGTGTGTGCTGCTCAGGAGGACCTGAATGGTACACATATTACATGTCAGCTTTAAGAACTGCAGCCAACTAGGTAATGACACCTGGAGAATTCTCTCCTGCAGAGTGTATGAAAGTCAGGGGATGTTTTTAGATTCTTCTGCTATGAGAATGTGGATGACAGTGTGTATTGAGTCATTACTATTAATTTATTTCTCAAATAGCAAATAGAAAAGAATACATTGTATATTAAGAGCCGTTCAGCTCTAGCATGTGAGTTAAAGACTAACACAGCCCTTCAGTTAAACATCCACAGAGTATGAAAAAGTCAAAACATGAGTCAGTTTGTGGTAGCCAACAGAGACACATCTGACAGGCAGTGGACTATGTTTGTTGTTCAGGTGGTGGTAGGCTGGCAGTGGACATCCTCTGCTCCAAGGGGAGAGTCATTGAGTCACCTTACCTTGGACGATCCTGTGGATGAGTCAGGTTTGCTCCAAGAAATCAGTCTCTGCAAAGTGAAACTCTATTCCATAGGTTTATTCATTCCGATTTAGTTTTAGCCCTCTCTGTTCATCTCGATTCATGGAAGAATAGTTGTATTTGTATTTTTTCATCTTTGCTGTTACTGATAGTCTCATAAATGAAGGAGGGAGATAGCACATTCATGGCCTGAAATGAAGCACTCTTAAGCAAGAATCAAAAAAACAACAGCAGTGCTTTAAAATGTTATGAAATGAAACAGATTAGCCCTTATGTCCTCTTTGACAAACATTGACTCATATTGTAATTAGCCAATGTATTAACACTGAAATTTCTAAATGAACAGTATGGTTAAGACTCTCCTGAAATGTCAGATCCAGAATAAACAAGATCCATAGCACAGCTACCTCTGGTTCCAATAAGCCTAAATAGTCCAAACACTTAATTTGTATTTTTATGACTTCTGAAACACAGAGTAATGTTCAATATCAGAAGTTCTAATTAAACAAGCGCTTTTAAGTTTACTGGAGACAAGCATCTCTAGTACAAGCATTGCTGAGACCATTATATGAAGAAAGCTGGGTGTGCTGACATAAAGGGAAACATAATTGGCTCTGAAGGAATTACAAATTATAGCAGTGATACGGAATGAAAATGCAAATGGTCAAGCAAAAAGAAAAACAACCTGAAGTGATTTTCAGAAGAGGTATTAAGGAAGAGAAAAATCTTTTGTTCTGTAAACCAAGTTCATTTGGCATGAAAATAATACAATGATAAAAATCTTTGAATCTAAATTACTGGCTCATATTTCAAATCAGATTTCATTTGAAAGGTTCATTTTATCTTTTGTTTTTGGGTGGTTGTGGTATGTATTCCAAAAGTTTTGACCACTGACACTGCAAAAAGCTGTGCAGTGTTTAGCAACAAGAAGGGAGGTTTCTTCTAGCATTTTTGTGTCTGTTTTTTTTTTTCTTTTAATTAAAAGGTTGTTATATCTTTTCTTCAAGATATTATGTTTCCTGAAATATAATCTTATGATGAGGGTGCTGCTGGAGCTCAGTTCTATCAGAGAAGTAATTTCAGACCATTTGACAGTTTATTCAGTCCATTACTTAACCAGATGCATATATTATTTTCAGCACTGTTTTCCAGATCTTTCTCTTTTTAAAGCTGATGGAATCAGACACCCAAACACTTTGCTTTGCATTACTTTGCTTTACAGAAGTGGATTATCTGGATTAGGAAGGAAAGGCCAGGCAGTTCACAGCTGTAGATATTATTTATTCTTCTTGGTAAGTGTGTAGAAATCTCTCCTAGATGAGACCAACAGTTTCTTCTATTGTTCAGAAATGAAACAATTTTAAGTGAGAATCAGCACAGTATCACTGACTGCTTTTGGAAAGATGCTTTGGGATTCTTTCATAACTTGCATGTTAAGAAATTTTCAGCTTTAGGAAGAAAGAAAAACATAACTAAAACTTTGACTTATGAGGTGAAAGGCAGCTGATGATTTACTTAGTTCCAAATGTGCCCTACTCTGGAAATTGCTATAATTTGGTGTGGAACGTCATCTAACTTTAAAAATAAGGAAAACCAGATAAGGGGGAAAAACCTGCCACCCTTAAAAGAGCATTGTTATTAAGATTTGAAAGCTAGGCTTTTAGTTCTACAGTTAGAACTCTCCTCTTCCTCTCTTGGAACATACTATTTTATACAATGCAATACAGTAATAACCTTAATGCTTTGAAACACACGTTTACCCATGTGACTGTTCTAGTGTAGGTTATGCTCCTTTTTCAATTTGTTTGCTTGTAAGTCAAAGATTTCCATACCATTCCTTTTTGTTTCTTTCATATTTAAATCCAGATCACTTCTTTGACACCATCTGTGGTTTGTTAATATAATCAGCCAATAAATTTGTAAAGACTTTCTTTCCAGGCATCGTTTTAAAAATCCAAAGTTCAGATGTACAAAGTCAGTCATGTATCTAAGTGATAAACCATGACTGTAAGGTTCTCTGGCTCAAATATCTGCTTGCAGTGGTGAGCAGCTTTTGACTTAGAGCAGCAATTTTCCTTTTATTTCCCCAAAACCATCTGTAAAAAATGATAACCAGCTTTAAACTTGTCATCCTAAAGGATTCCCTTTAAGCTGAGTAAAGCTGTGTGCTATAGCTCTTTCCACGTTGCTAGATGAAGATGCAGCACAACCCCGACGTCCTCTGCCCATCAGCCGGCTCACAGCTCCCGAGTGAAGTGAAAGGGCAAACTGGTGAGGGTTCAAATTTTAGTGCTGTGAATGCATCTCTAAACTAACTCTGCTGTTCTCTCATCTTCAGCATTCAGGGAATATATTTGCAAGTATAAAGCAAGATAAATCCTTTCAGGTTCCAGCATTTAATTAAGCTTTCAGCTATCTTTGTGAATGAACCAAGAGCATCTAATATGTGTGTCTACAGGGAACAGATCAGGAGTACCACTCCATCTGTGAAGTTGTGCGCTATCAGCTGGAAAAAATCCCTTCTCAATTAGCCTCTCTCTGTGTCTAACTTCCTCTGGAACATCACATCTACTATAGCTGAATCCCAATTGTAATAAATGTACTTGAACAAAAAAATACTTTGACTTCCTCCATGATGGCCTGTGTTTCTGGGAGTAATAGGAAATCAGGTTTAAGCAGTGGCAGGGTAAGCTGGCTGAGGTATGGAAATCAGCATGGGAACAATGTTGTTAAATGATTTTAAAATAATTTAAAAAACATTCAAGGTTGTATAGGAGAACAGAGCAGGATTGTTCTGTAATTGTTCTGATTTTTTTTCTCTCATACACTCTCTTATTAAAAGTAAATGGATGTGGTTTTCCCAAAGTGGGAAAGGGCTTGGTTTAGTGTCAAATTCAAAATGGTAAGGATTTAAAAAGTTAAACCCCAACTTGAGTGGATCCGCTTACAGGGACTGCTGGCAATGCTTTACTCCCCAACAGCAATCAACATAAAGACCTTACCTACCATAAAGAATTTTCTATTGCCTGGTTGGTCTGACACGCTTATCTGACAGAATGCATCATGGTAACCATGCGGGCAGAACATTTTTGGAACAGATGATCCTTCACCGCCCCATAACCATCCAACCTCTATTTAGTACCAAAGTCATGAATGTCAATAAAGACCAGGTTAGAACAATCTCTTCCTGCAGTGTGTGAGAACCCATAGTGTGACACAGACATCTCAGAAACTAATTGTTCCTGGGAACTATAAGATGCTCAAAAGTCACGGTCACCAAAACGATTTAGAATAGCGCTAATGTTCACATGGCAAAATACGAATCAATGTGCTGAATGTCAAACATTTGTACTTCAACTTTTTATGTCTCAGTACTTCAAAGAGGAGCTACACGACTGAGACATCATAAACCATTTTCAGCTGTCACAACCAAGTCAGGACTGAGTCTATCTTCATCTGTATTGTTCCAGCTGGCTTCCTTGAATATCCAACACTAGTGTTCACGTAAAATGAAGTAAAGAATTTCCTTCTCTAAAGGTAAACTCTAAGTTAAGTATTCCCAAATCAAAGGAGTGAACAGGCTATTTGAAAAGCAGTCAGCATTGGGCCAGCTCTCCTGAGTGCTTCCTTTCACTGCAGTTCCTCTACCCATACTGATGGGACACCCACCACCCCTCCTGACTACTCCCATCTTCCTTACTCCATCCCTACATCACACCCCACTGCAATACCACTAATTCAACACCACGCTGCCCAGATCCTTCTTAGCCGTCCATTGTTTTGTTGCACAGCGCTAACCTGCCACCGAGCTTCTCTGGGGAACAAGACCAGTACATGTTAAGCTCTCTCTCCAACACAGCTGCCAGACATTTAACAGCGTGAGTCTCTTCCAAAATAGCTTCTTGTACACTGTAGCTGGGTGACAGGCCACAGCGGTGACACGATTTCTCTCTCCCAAGTGAGCAAAGAGTACATCTTCCCATCAGCTGCTGCGCAAGGCTACCTGCAAGCTGCATGTAATAAACGGCTATTTTAAAGAAATTTCCTTTTTAGTTCAAGTCTTTCTTTTAATATACATAAAACACTCAAAAAGCACTTCTTTAGGAGTTTTGCTGTACGCACATGTAACTGAGGATTAAGGCTACTTAACGTTCTTGTATTTTAATATGAAACCTGAAAGAAGGTGCAACACATGGAAGTATTTTCCCAGTTCTACTGCTCCATGTCACCTAACGATGCATAGGCAGATCACAGGTTAGGCCCAGAGTAGTGATGAGATTGATGTGAACAGTAATTGAGGCACGCAAAAAAAAAAATTCTCTTAAGAGGTGCCCATTGGCTTCCAAGACCTTTTAAAACAGTGACATCACATTTGCAAGCTGCTTTCTGCAAACCAAGTCCAGAACTGAAGCATGCCTTTATTTACCACAAAAATTAATTTTCACACCACCACTTTTCACTTCCATCTGACATTTTTCAGAGCATGCTCAGCTACAAGGGGAGCCATTGCACATGCACGAGAGGGCCTGGAACAGAAGCTGCAGCCCTGCAACCCCAGGACACATCGTGGATTTGTAATGGCCGCAGTACCAGAAGCCCCACGCAGGCACCGGCAGGCGCTCAGAGACTTGGCGAACCCTTTTTGAAGTGTGCAGCATCTAGGCTGGAGGGATTTATTTACGACCCTTTCCAGCCGGCTCCCCCTCCGGCAGAGCCCAAGGCCGACGAGCCTTTCTCTCAGGGACACCAAAGGCCGCCGCGCCCCGCCCAGCACCACAGCGAGGCTCCGCATCCCAGCGGCCAAAGCGCCGCGGGGGCCCCGCGCTCCCTGTGAACTACAAATCCCGCCGTGCACCGCCAATAGCCCCGGGCGCGGTGCGGGCGCGATGCACGCCGGGAAGCGTAGTCCGCCACGGCATTGCCGCCGCCACCGCCGCCTCCTCCTCCTCCCTAGGCCCCCCCCCCCGCCGCTCTTCAACGGCGGCCTAAACTTCCCGCGCACGCTCTGCGCCACGTACGCTCTGGCGTCACACTGCCGCGGGCACCTCCCGCCCGCTGGCAGAGCCAATCAGGGCCGCCGGCAGCACCGGTGGGGGGCCCTCTCGACCTTTGACCCGGCGCCGAGCGCGAGCGGCTGCTCGCCCGCCCCGCCCGTCCCTCCCACTGTGTCAGCCGCAGCCGCAGGAGGCGGCGGAGCGCTCGTCTCCCCTCGCCGCCCTCGCCCCCGCCGCTGGCACCGGCTCCCCGAGCACCGACCCCAGCAGCGGGCGAAGTGGAGCCGGCCAGGCCGGGAAGACGCCGCCTCCTCCTCCTCCTCCTCCTCCTCCTCCTCCTCCTCCTCCTCCTCCTCCTTCTCTCCTCCTCCTCTCCCTGCCCCCCCGCCGGCCCCGGCCGGGTCCGTCAACATGGCGAGCGCCTCGTACCACATCTCCAACCTGCTGGAGAAAATGACGTCCAGCGACAAGGATTTCAGGTGGGAGCCGCCGCCGCAGGCCCCGCGTCGCCCGGCACGGCCCGGCCCGGCCCTGCCCCCGCGTCCGCCTCCGCGCCGGCCCCGGGCCTGGCGCCGCGGCTGTCAGGGCGGCCCGGCAGGTGCCGGCGGCGGGGAGGCCTGCGGGGCCCGGTGCGGCGGGCCCGGCCTGTGCCCGCCGCGGTACTTCTCCGGGTGGGAGAGGGCCTCCCCGCCCCGTCCCCGGGCTTCCCCTGCGGGGCTGGGCGCGAATCTGCTGCTAGCCCGGGAAGAGAGTTCCCGCGGAGGCGAGCGGCTCTTCCTGCCGCCCGGGGAGGACGAGGCGCGGCAGTGCCCGAAAAGCCGCGGCCTGCAGGCGTGGTGGGTAGAGATCCCGGGCAGCCGGGGGGCTCCGGCCCGAGCCGCCGTCAGGTTTGTTGACCTGTGTGGGGCCAGGCGGGAGAGGCGGCCGGCCGCCCCATTTCCGTCCTCGCAAATGCTCAAAAGCCCAATGGACAAAGCCATGAGCAGCCTGCTGGAAGTGATCCTGCTTTAACCGGGGGGGAATTGGACGAGATGAGCTCCCCGGGTTCCTTCCCAACCTCAAAAAAAGAGGATCCTGTGATTCTGCAAATAGGAGCAGGGAAGGGCCACCCAGCTTGAACATCCTAAGCTCATATGCTTCCTGGATGCTGCATCTTGTAGACAGAGAGAGGTTTTGTGCTCCTCGCATAATTTGGTACTGCCTCTGAAAGTCTGCGTATCCAGAGAGAGAAGGCCAATTAAGCCGTATGGGGACAGGACTGGTATATGTCATTTTGAGCTTAGGATCTGTCACAAGACCACTACTTCTTACTGGATCATTTGCTTGCTTTGTAATAAATGAATAGCAGATAAAATGCAAACACCTGACTAATCAAAAAATGAAATGGTATAAGTAAGCTATTAAAAACCTGCAGAGGTGCTACATTTACACAGTAGTTAAGCAAAGCATTAGGTTAAAAGTAGTTACGTTGTATTGTATGCAACCAGAAATTCATGTTTCAAGCCTTTATTTGTCAAAGAGGGTACGTGGGAATACAGACAGGGAGAAGGCATAAAATACACTTGGGTTTTGTTGCTCTGCTGCAGCATTACAGTGATTAGTTTATAGTTACAGAACACGTTGAAATCCAAACAAGTCTCTTGCTTATGTATTAAAATCTAAAGGAAAACAGAGGTGATGATTAAATAACCATAGAGTTGGATTTTGATTAATCTTGATTGCTTTTGACAAACTGTGCACACTGGGCACAGATGTGATAAATTTATGGGGTTTTTATGTCCATTTCTTTCACATTTCAGTAGCATGATATTACCTGGAGAGTTTAGGCTAGAAATTTTGGAATTAGAGAGAAATATTGAGTAGTCTAAAAAGAGACAGTCCAGAATTACCTGGTTTACTTAAATTTTGCTAAAAATAGATGCAAACGTTTTTCCCTCTACAAGTTACTGAAGGTTTTTGTATTTTTTCACGCTAATTTATATCTGTGATTAAGTGAGCTTTCCATTTTGTGCTTCTGGGGTGGATGACTTACAAAAAAGTCTAATGGATTTGCGACTAAATACTGATTTTGATGAGTTTAAAACTTTCTGCATAAAAGATGTAGGCTATACTGGTAAAATGCAGTTGTAGCAAGTACTTTTTTCCCCAGCTGCATGTAGTTAAAACTTGTTTTGTAGTTGCTTTAGGAGGGAGCTTTGAACAACTTTGGAATTCTTGAATATTAAAAAAGTTATTCTGAGCAATGATAGACCTCTACAAACTGGCTGTTATGCAATTACATATTTTACGAAACTTTGTGTGCCATGTATTCACATAATGGATAAAATGGTATTTAGTACCAGGAATTGTAAGTACATTTATTCTTAGATCACGTATATATGAAGAGAGACAGCATAGTTAACTTGTAGATAGCATGGAGCTGAGTGTAACCCAGAGTTCAGGTAAACACTTTACTGTAAAATTTAATCCTCTGTTTTTTGGATAAACTGACTTGTCCGATGCAAATGTTTGTAACGTTTATTGTCCAGAAACTCAAACTTAAATTCTAACAATGGGCAGTAATGTAAGGTGGCAGTTTACTGTGTGGCTGTGGGAGAAGTAGTGTCCTCACTGGAGGAGGAGAATGACTATTCTTGAGTACAGGGTATGAAGAGCTGCTGACATGCTGCTGCTTTGCACCAGGTAAAGTTTTGATGTGCCTGAGGAGGAAGCAGTTGTGACTAAAGGCCACATCTAAACTACTCAAAACCAAGTTTCTAAATACCAGCTACTTTAAAGTTGCCATGCCTCCCCACAGAGTTGTGGGGTTTGGGTTGGGTTTCTTTTTTAATGGAGGAGTCTGCCAGGAGGACTCCTCAGTTGTTGAGTGCAGAAGCTGCTGATGCACTGAGGATGCACAAGCTCTGCTTAGTTTAGGAGCTTGTCACAAGCTGGTGATGAGTGCCTGTGAACTCGTAAGGCTACGAAATGGGAGCTATCGACCAGGGAAGTGAGGGGAGGCTATTAAGAAGATTTAAGAAAAGGAGGTAAATATAGCAGTAACATGGAGACAGTTTGGGAATGTTCTAGTACTGCGTGACTTCATGTATATCCTTATTCCCATCCAATCTGCCCATCACCTTTACTTACCAAGTAGCTTTTTTCCTTGCTGCGCTTAAAAGCTGGTGCCATTCACATTCAGCATCTGTTTATAAGCACATCTGGTTCCTGTCAGATTACAGCCTTGCTTCAGTGGGACTGTTGGAGTGAATGAAAAATGAGTGGGGTCTTATCTTAGAAACACCTTGAGACTAGTAGACTGGAATTACTTTATTAAAAGACAGGACAAGTTGCGGTCCATTATGTGAAGGCAGGCATCTGGCATTTGTGATGCATACTAAGATTATGCAGAGTCTTGGCTTACATTTTCAATATAGAAGTATCTAGCGTGTCAGGCTGTAAAGATAACCTTCCAAGTATGACCTGAGCTCAAGTGATGTCTGCTTGAGGCTGATGTGCCTGAAGTCCAAATGTCAACCTTAACTGTTTAATTACAAACCAATTTTGTCTGGGGCTTTGAATGGGGGTTGGGATTGGTACTGAAGCCCATGGGATTCGTAATTGAGTAATACATCTGTATTACTTCTGGGAAGGGAGGACGCTTACAAAAGAACAGATTGGAAAACAGACTTCAGAAGGAAAAGAAACAAAAGGCATAAAAGCAATATTTTTGGAAAGTAATTTGTCAGTATGTTCTTGTATTCGTGGATATGACAGTGTTATTGAATAGTAAATTAATTGATATGAAAGATTATTTTATTTGCTTGATCTCTGAAGAGATCTTGGTCCTTGGTCTTTAACATGGCTCTCTGGATGGAGGGCTGGATCTGTTGTCTGGACTATAAACAAACTAGTCTGTACAGGGCAAGAAAATGAAAAATACGTAAAATGTAGCTTCACTTTTATTTCTCCATTAATGTTTGACTTTTGTGAATTAGGGAGAATGTTTGAAAAATTGTATTCTTCTTGCTTAAAAGTTGTTTTAAAATAACCTCAGCAGAGATTAATTATTTTTAACAAACTTTAAAAACGCCTTTTTTTTTTTTTACAGCATCAGCATAGCTAATGAAAGGATTACTTAAAATCCAGGAAAGTGTCAGTTTTCCTTTGTGGAGATAATTTGGAATATAATGTAAACAGTGGAAGTAAAACATGTAGATATTCTCATCAGGGAAGGATGGTGATCTAAACAGAAGTTATTGTCATTTTTTTATTACAATTTTTCTCCTTTTTTTCTATAACTAAAATAAATGCTACTTGCATTACAAAAGAGGTAACAGTAATTTAAGGTTAAATGTGATTTATTTGATAACAAATGGTAGAAACTGAATCTTGAATCTTGAGCACTGTGAATATCCTGTATCCTTTTAGCAATAATTAACTGACTATCTTTTGTCAGGTTTATGGCTACTAATGACTTGATGACAGAACTACAGAAGGATTCTATCAAGCTGGATGATGACAGTGAAAGAAAAGTGGTGAAGATGATTTTGAAATTACTGGAAGATAAAAATGGTGAGGTGCAAAACTTAGCTGTCAAATGGTAGGTATTCTTCTTCTGTGGTGCAAAGAATTGTTTAATGACTGAACAACATAAAGCACCTTTGAAAAACTTGAGACCACTGCTATGCAAAATAATTGTGAAATTGGTGTCCACAAAGGAACCCTTGTACTTGTAGGCTACCTGCCTTAATTGTAGTTGCTTATAAAACTATCTTTTGTTGACATTGTGGATTAACATTTGGGGTTTCAGGTGACAAATAGCACATGAAGTCCTTGCTGAAAGTATATGAATGACATGCTTGTTCTTTGGTGATAATTCTTGAATGCTGCATAGATTTAAAAAGCTTATAATTCATTGGTAGTCGTCACATTGATACTTGGCTGTGAGATGGTAGATGATGTGTAGGGGAAGAAGTGTAGTATTGAAGTAGTTTTCAAGCAGAGATAAAAATATAAAAAGGTAAATATATGGTCTTGGTTATCAAATATGGAACTCACCTCTTCACTAACATTCAGAATACTGCATTAATGGTTTTACATGCTTTACAGGAACTATAAATGTTTTGTGGGGTCAGGGTGCAGTTACTTACATTTCAGAGACTTCTGTTGCTTCAGTACCCTCTCTTCCTCACTTTATTTAGGTTTACGTGTGGTGTGGCTTTTCTGGAGCACCCTTTGAAGAGGTGCTATTATGACTTACTTCTTGTTCTTGGCCCTTCTGACTTTTTGTGCCCTTTAAGGAGGGCCTCTGTTAAGAAGCTTCTAGTGTTCCTGAGAATGTTTCCGGTTTGTGAGCTCAGGTTTTTTTTTTAAATATTCCGTTTATGCTATATTCTGTGAGGCATGGATTGAAGTAAACTTGCTACACAAGAGCTTGGGACAACTTTGAAGAAAAGTTTCACATTATGACTAGCTGAGTTAGTTTGTTTCAGCTTGTTATTCTTTATAGTTTGCCCTATCAGACTAGCAAAGCAGAAAATTAAAGCCCGTGTGTACATCTGGTTATGCACTTAGAAGCAGTTCTTGCTTCAGCTTCTGAAATATTTTAAGTGATGGTACCCAAAACCTTGCACAGAGAAATTAGTGTAGGAATAGCAAGTTTCAAGCCAAAGCTGAATATTAGCAGTACAGTAATATAATTGTCACTACTTTTTCACTACTCTGACCAGGGTTGCGGTGTTGTTAAATGTGCCTTTCCTTTCCTCTTCCTTTTTTTTAACAAACATACAAAATGTCCTTTTTTTAAATTCAAACTCCTGAAATGTCAGAGTTCCTTGTGGTACAGCTTAAGTGCTGTGGCTTTGAAACAGATTGCTTATACTCAATCAGAAGAGTAGATTATTATGAAACTTGGCTCAGGCTTAGATTGTCTTTCTGTGAAATAGCATTTTATGGAAAAGTTACGTTGCAGCATACATGCAGTACTCATCTTTAGCGTACATCCTAAAGTTATCCTGAAGTTTAGATTAATGCACATAGACACAGCTCATATATCACAATCTTTAATGGCAGCGTTAGAATTTTGGACCTAAAGTACAAGTACCGTTTAAATAAAATGTGAAGGAAAGAGTGCAAAGGGAAGAGAATGAGAAAATAGATGGCTGCCTGTGTATGCATGTATGTGCATGTCCTGTTGTTATTAATCATTCTTCTATTTTTAAAGTTTACTTTGGCAAACTGAAAGTTCTTGGGTTTAATTAAAATGACAGGATCTTTTAGAAGTTCGGAGTCTTTTCGAGAAATACAAATAATATTAAAGAACAGTGTTAAATTTACTGTATTGGGACAAGAAACACAATGGAAAAGTTTTCAGGTAAATTGTGAACACTCATATAGAATGTGTACATTCTTGAACATATCAAGTTTTTTTTTTGGCATCACAGTCACTTGCAGATAGGCTTTGAGGACAAAAAGAACCACCCTAGAAGAGTTCTCTCTTCATAAGGCAGCTTATGCTGATGGTATTGTTCCATGACAATTTTAACCCAGTCTAAGCTAATACTGCTGCTGCTCTGCTGTTCTCACCCTCCTTGTCCCTTTTCTTGCGCTGTTGCTTACCTGATTTTGTTGTAGACTGGTTTGGGGACTTAGGTTTTTCTCGCTTAGTGCTCTCCTCCTGCAATCTCATGAGCATTGGTAGAAACAGGAGTGGGGGTGAAGGAGGGGGAGAGGTTGAATGCTATTAAGCTGTTGTTTTTCTAAGGCAGTTCAAGCTGAACTAAAATGTTCTTCTACAAGACTGGGTGTAAGTCCAATTCATTGGGAGGTTAAATTCAGCCAGCAAATTTTTCTTGACTTTTTTGTTTTTTAAATACTATGTCTTGGCGTTCTTTGCTTGTGTATTTCTCTTATGGATTTGCTGGCACTTTCAGCTGAGGAAAGCATAAACTGTGTCTAGATCTCTGTTAATTTAAATGGTCTGGTGAACTTTAGAGACTATCAGCAGGAACTTTCATCAGGCTGGTACTTGATGACCCATATAGATATAGATTACCTCTCCCAGAGAAAGGATTTAAGACAACCCTATGTACTTTTGAATCTGTATTTGAGACATTTTTTTTTTCCCTTGAGGAAGGAAGCAGTTTGTTAGGGGAGCTTCCTCTACAGGTAGATCAATGGAAACACCCTGAATGGCAAAGGTATTGACCACTCCTTGAACAGGTAAGAATCTCTTTCAGGAGGATCACTCTTTCAAGATCTGATTCTTGATGTCACTGAAAAGAGCAGATTTAAAACATCCTGGAGCACCCTTAAAGCAGCATTTATTTTTAGGCAAGCATAGCAACAAGTAAGCAGTGTTCCTGGTTTTGCCTTATCTGCTGCTTGCTTTTACATTTGGGTAGGAAGGGCTTTGTTAGTTAAAATGCTGATGAACTTGTTTATTATCTCTTCGAAACACACTAGTGATTCTTGATCCTTTCAGTTACATTACACTATTTTTGGACAGGATAAAACATGTTGTCCTTTGGTTAGCAGAAGTCAGGTTAAGAGTGCACGGATGTTTGGGTAGCTACCTTGCAAGACGATTGTGCAGTTCATTTCTAAATACAGATGAAAATTAATGAGCTGCCTTAGTACTCTTCTAGTAAAAGTCAACCTGCTCTAAGCTTTGACCCTACAGAAGGGAAAGGAATGTAGTTGTCAAGCTGTTATTGCAGGAGTAGATGCAAACTAGGTCAGTAACTGCAGGTTGCTCACCTTGTTTTTCTTAAGAGCATGTACAATTTTAAATGTATTCTTGTTGTCTATATTTTTTTTCTGGAGGAGTTGTTTTTTGCTTCATCTGATAGTCATAGGCTGTTGTACAGTCAGTCAATGTAGAAACTGGTACTGGACATTCCTACAGCATAGTCTTAGTTTAAAGCCGTTCGTGTAGTCCAGCATGATATCCTGTGTACCTTCTGGCAGTAGTAGTTATACCGCCTGTAGCTCTATCCGAGATTATGTGCATCTGGATTAGAGAAGCAGTATGGTTTATGTAAGCATAGGTATTGTGTTAGATGGACTGTTTGTTCCTCATTGCTGATAATACTGGTAATGTTGGCCCAAATTGCACATTGTTTCGTATGTTCAGTGTTGCAGTTTAAGGATGAACTGCTTCTCATTTTGAGCAGTTATCTACAGTTTGATATTCTGCCGTTTAAACATATTCTTACGAAATTCTATTGTTTCACACCGAAATATTTCCTGAAACCTGTAAAATCCAAACATGCATATATATATACACACACACAGAGATGGGGAAAAAAAAAGGTGGGATTAAAGTAGTTTCTCCGCATTTATCAGCGTGACTTCTCTGGGCAGTAGTTCAATATAGGGAACCCTGCCTGATGCTGTGAGCGTGAGTCATTAATGTGAACAGGATGGTGCACATATTGGCTGTTGTGTGGCTGATCCAGTTCAGCAGCTTTAAAGCGTTTTGGATGCTGTGGTAATACATTGCTGCACATCATGCTATACTGGGGATTTGAATAAATTTTTTTTCCCATTTGTGAATTTTAACTCTTCCCTGTAAGTAAATGTGCTTATTTGATACCTGTTAAAATATGCCAGTTTGAGACTATAATTGATTATGAGTTGGTGTCCGCCTTCCTAATAAGGAGCTGCACTGTGAACACCTTTATTTTCAAATGTATGTAACTTAAAGGAGACAGGGTGTTATAGTCGCTGTTTATTTCCATAGGCAGCTGTATGAGTTTTTGACTTTAAGAGAAACTCTGTGCAAATTATTGGCTAGTGAAAGGGAAGAGATCAAAGAGCACTTAAAACCTGAAACTGCCTTAAAATGAGTAAAATACATGCTTAAGTGCAAAAGCTTTGTATTCCCACCTGATTTTATAAAAGAAGGTTATAGTTTATTTTCAACCTCTGATAAGCTTAGTTTGTAATCTGGGACTAATAATAACGTCTGTAAGTGATATCTACTGATTTTAAAGGTCAGAAAAGCTCGAGGCAGTCTTTTTTTAAAAATTTACTTCATAATTGGTTATGTCAGCTTCATTGAACTAATAGGCTGAATGAAAAGGACTGAAAACACTAATTCAGGTAAAATCTTGTTTAACACTTTCTAGAAACTGTAATTTCAAGTGTTTGTGTGAATGACACTGTCATTTCAGTGGTTTGGTCATCTTTAAAATGTCGGCAAAAAACTGTTTCCTAAACTTAATTGAGATGAGCCTAATTGACGAGGCTTTGCTGTGATCATTTTAGTTACTCTTAGGTTACGCTTGAAAAGTAACCATATTTAAACCAGAAGAATTTAGTAGTTGTTCAATAGATTAGATTAAAAAAAATCCTTACCATCATTTCAGATGTTTTCACTTCTGGAACAACTGTTTTTGGTGGACATCTACTTCTGGTCTGTCAAAGACGATATATAGAAGGATGGTGTCAGCTGCAGATCTCTAGGGTGTGGATGATGTATTTTTATAGACCTGCACAATTCATTGCAAACTGCAAAAAGAGAAGATGTGACCTTTCTGGCAGTGAAAGGAGAGATGACATTGCCACCTGGAATCTCACCAACCAGATAGTAAACTCACTTGCTACTGATAAAAAGCAGACTTTCAGGTTTGCTGTTCTGAAGGCTTGCCATATTTCTGAAAGGATACTGTTCCTCAGTTTTATGTGAATATGCTTCCATAATTGTACATGTGCTTGTTCCTGCTTCCTAGTGCTTCTATTTACAGTACTTCTGTTGGAGCATGCAGCATTACAGGTGCGAAATGGTTTCTATGGATTCTGCACTTGCACCTTTCTATACCGTAGTCTCTTGCCTAAAATGCACAGGGAGTTTCTTGGGACTACTGTGGATGATCATCATACCTTGGAATGTGATTGTTTGTGTTCTAGGTGATTTGTGCTTCCATCGCTTGCAAAACAGTTTACTATGTGCCAAGGGTAGACAAGTGAAATGTTGCTGTGAGTAGCTGCTGACTGACAGTGGTGTGTTTTTGAAGAGAAATGAGTGATGTGTCAATGAAACACTGAAGGGAAAGCCTGGCTGAAGAGTGAGATCAAGTTGTGGAGAAAGCTGTGAGCTTTTTGAGCAACTGGAGAAAATGTTTCAACTTCTAGGAATGCAGTCAGGAATGTCTTGATGTATTTGAGTCTGGGAGATAATTCTTGGTAATCCTTGTGTTAGCAAAAGCTTATGTACAAATTTATCATGAATTTATCTGTTGGAGGAAAAAGATCTTTACCTGTATCAGTGTCCAAAAGTTATTTTAATAAGATTGCAGTATTAATTTAACATGATAGAAGCAATAAAATGACCAGGTTAGATTGTGGATAAGGTCCTCTAAAACCCTACTTTTAGGTTTTTAGTAGCTTTGGAGGTGGTTTGATGGAAGCTAAAGATTCCAGTACAGTGCCTTTTTCCTAAATTAAAGGGCAGTATCAAGTTAGGGCCTGAGGTTTGGCTGCTTTTAACAGAGAGTGCTCTCAGAGCTATTCATTTCTGCAGGAGTAGGTGTACTTATGAAGCAAGTGAGAAACCATTCCATTACATCTTTGTTTCTGTGTACTTGAAGGGCTTCTTTTTATGCCTTTCAACAGATACGAGTCAGTATCTTAATAGTTCTCTTGAGATTGTCTGTGTGCTTTATCTTCTAGAAGTGTTGCACCGAAGTTGTTTTTGTGTATTTATTTTTAAGATACCTGCATATATCTGTAAAATACTCTGCAAAAATGAGTGAATTGCAGTCTTTCTGAATTTGATGCATTATGACTGCCCCAATGCCACAATCTCAGGTGTCTGAGGCCTAATTTAACTAATGTCAAATTAGTTCCAAGTTTTGTGCATTAGCAAAACTAAGTTGATGTGATACTACAGTGCATGGTTTTGGTAAATATGTTTTACCTTTGCTTTTTTTTAAATTCCAAAATTGCCAGTATTTTCAGCGGGTTTTACCACATGAGTAGGGTGATGGTGGGTTAGGAGAGAAGGAAACTGAGCAGATTACAGTGGGAAGGCATGGAAAGCAGTAGGTGTGATTGTCTTGGGAATTGCATATTCCCAGGTGTTCACTAAGTGCTGTGCCTTGAGTGCAAATGCTGTTCTGAGTCCACAGGGGTATGCAGGTATCTTAAAACATTATGAGCATGGCCATTGAAAGAGAAGCTCCCAAGTTTGCCTAACATGGTGACAGACCACTGATGCCAAAACTTTGAACCTTACTCGGCTTACTTACCACTTTTGTAAGCCACGCTTGGTGCTTGAACGCAGGGGATTCCTTTATATAATAGATAAATCTCCTTTGTCCATGTTCTTCTGTCTGACCTTCTTGTTTGCTGCCCTTTGCTTCTGTTGGGCATTTTTAATGATGATTAGCTCTTGCCACTGAATTCTTGAACCTGGGAAAGAAGGGTAGCAGCAAGTGGGGTACATACAACAGGTTTTGGGATGGAAGATGTATTTTGGTTTCATCCTACCTAGCCATGTCTGCTAGCTGTTTGAGAGGGAAGGCAATAGATCTCAGCCCTTTGAATCCAGCTGGAATTACCAGCTTACAGTCTTCTGAATCTGAGCCTAGTCTTCCATTCTACACTGTTACACAGGTGTAACAGTTTAGTTTGAGCTGTTGGAACACTGTCTTGTTTTTTTTTTTTCTCAAGAGTGGAGAAACTGGGTGACCAGATCGGGTGGAACAATGATTTTTTGAGGGTCTACAGTTGTCCTGTGGTGTGAGCTATGTGGTGGAGAGGGATGGCTTTGGAATGACTGAGAGGACTTCTAAGGCAGGAAGCATAAAAGGTGTGGGGAACTCTGAGCGTTTGGGAGCCTTTGTAGCAGGAGGAATGGAAAACTTGATGCTCTGAGACTGAAGAGAAGACTGAGTTTCAGAGGAACTTGGAACATGTGGGTTTGGATTTACTGTGTAGGTGCTTCTAAACTGTGTTTGACCAGATTGTTCCTCCTTTTTTCCCCATGCACACTCGAAAGGATAGTTGCTCTGACTGGAAGTGGGGATTGCTGAAATGACTTGTTCAAAATGAACAAATTGTCACGTTTGACTATACATTCAGAAGTTAATTCACTATGATCCAAGGTGCCAAGCCACATGGAAAAAAATGGTGAGATACATACAAAGCATGTATAGGTCAACAGTAGAAGTAATGTAAGATGGCATTTCCTTCTTAACAGCACTTTGGAATTAAGCTACACATCCTCAGATCTCCACTGCTACAGTGATGCAGGAATTTGTCTTCCTCCCTCCCCCAAGCAGCACCAGCAAGGTAGTAAACATGTGGGGTTCCTTTGCTGTCATTCTTGGCAAATATGGTACTTAGCTCCTAAATTAACTTCAGTGCCTTTATGCTGAATGTCATAGCCTCCAGCCTTTCCGTCTGAATAGTGGTCTGTGACCTGTGTGTTCCCTCACAGCTGCCTGGCTGACAGTTTTATTAGCTAGTAGTGAACCCAGGGTCCAGCTGTGTTCTTGGAGAGTTAGACTTAAACTCCAGAGCCATTTCCAGTAAAACAAGAAAAAATGTTCTGCTTGTCCTCTTATACAGTGTGTCCTTGTGTCTCAATACATATAAATTAAGACAGGAACCCTCCCTTAGACTGTAAAGGCTCAAGTGATTTTTCTGTCTTAAAACACTTGTGGGTTTCTGTGGTACAATAATGTGGTAATTAGATGATTTAAGTACTAAGTGTAGAGTAAGTTTTTTGCCTGAGTGGTGTAATGGGATTTGGATTTTGGACTTCTACTTTCAGAATAATAGTCTTCACTGAGAGCTTAGCATCTTGCTAGCTTGGACAGAATTTCTACTTGCTTATAGATGATTTGATTGACCCCCACCTTCCCTCCCCCCCCACCCCCCAGTTTGTGCAGCTGACTTAATGCCTGTGCTTTTTTAATGTGAAACTTGCTCTTAATTCAGAAAAGCTTTTAAAAATTTATGACATAAAAAGTTTTTTTCCCCCCATTGTAATCACTAAGGTCTGAAGGGAAGTACTTTGCATCCAGATAGTTTCTTTCCAGTAATCTGATACAATTAGAATATGATGTTTTGAATTTACTAATTTTACTAGAGCTGCATACTTATATTTGTTAATCAGGGTTTAGCTCTGTACCATGATCTGGCAACTCCATTATTACATTGTACAATCAAACATAAGAAGTTGGAAGTTCTCTTCCCACCTTCTTCCTAGTGTCTTGAGCTTGTTTTGTTTTTGTAAATGCTTTGAAAGGCTAGTTTTGGGAGGGAGGAAAAAATATTTGCCCTTGTGTATCAAATTGACTTGTGGCTGAACTGTTTTAAAAGTTTGGTAATTGCTATTTGTTTCAAATAAATGAATTTAAAGTGCAAATTAATATATTTTCAAATATTACTATATTCGAAGCATGGGAAAACAGTCCATCTTTGGACAGCATACTCCCTTTACACCTGACAAGGGGTTAAACTAGACAAATACTTCTCATTGAAAGTTGTTTTATTGTGAATTATGTTAATCTATTTTACAAATAATTCCATCATCTGCTTGTGAAGCTTTTGCTTACTTCTAATGTTTCAATAAGGTCATCACCATATGGTCCTAAATCATTGCAGTCTCAAAAGTGAACAGTGGTATATATCTGAAAATTTAAACTTTGTTCTCTTGATCTTAGTCTTGTTTTGATAACAAGTTTGTTCATTTTTCCTCTAGCGTTTCAGTTTGACTTCAGCTCTGCAAAATTAGTGTTTATTAACCCTATAGACATCATTTTAGTCTGTTAGCTTTGCTAGAATCAACTTTAATGAAAAGCAAATCTATACGGTATTTCAGTGTGGAAAAAACCCTAAAGTTTATATGGAGGCATTGCACTTTAATGTAGTCCTAATACAATCAGTTTGTGATTGGCTTTAAGATTCTCCTTTTTCTGCATTTGTTCGTACATTGATATCCACATATTTCAGTTTTGTAGTTCTGATCTATGGAGAGGTTCTGTGGACATTGTGTACAATGTTGAAGGGCAAATACAAAACTTGGACCCTCCCTTGTAAGACACAGAAACATCCATGATTTCTGCTTGGCTCTGTCAGTTGCGATAGGAGATGTGGCCTCTAATCTCAGTGCTTGAAACCACTTCAGTGCTCTCTGTCCTCAGAGTGCAAATCTGATGGAACCATGGCGCGGGCTCGCTTTGACTCTTGTACTGCAAGTTGGGCCCTGACTTTCACAAAAACAGAAACAAAACTTAAGCTTTTGAAAAATATTTCCTAAAAAATATCAACCTTATGCGTGACTTTCCACTCCTCAAAATCTTAACCACATTGTTTCAATACAAAGGGCTCACTTAAAATCCTCACACTTCACTGCTCATCAAAGTTGACACTGAGAACATGCATGTGAAATCTCTTGAAAATCTTCTGTGCTTTCCCAATGTGGCTGAAGTTGAATTTGATGGTGATGTGTGTAGCTTGAGGTGCTGTTGAGAATCAGGCTGTAGGATTTCCTTGGTGAGACGTCTGGAGCAGCGACAAAATGACTAGGGTATGGTCTGTGCACAAGATCAAGACAGAATGCTATACATTATCCCTTTGATTCAGATGGAAGAGAGAATAAATAGTAGTTTTCTGGAGATATGTCTGTGTTTCTGTTCATTCTGCTGGCTACACTCCCAGTTCACGATTCCCATGTATTCTGTTGATGGATCTCGCTACTCCTGTCTCCATTCCTGTCTCAAGCTGTTGGTTTTTCTCCTGCGTGATTGTTGCGCACAGCTCCTCTCCTGCCTTCACTTCTGTCAGGGTCAGTGCAGAACCTAAGCTTGGCAGAACTTTAGCTCCATGTCACATCTTACCTCTAGTGTTGATGTCTCAGTAAGCACACTTTCTTGATTGGATAGTAATATTATGGACGCCACCACAGAGAATTAAATAGAGAATAGCAGGCAAGATCAACATACAGAGAACAGAACTTGTAAAACAAGGCAGCTATGTCTTTCAGAGTAGGTTCTGTATGCATGGGTCAACTAATGTTTTTTGATGGAATGTGGTAGGAGTGTCTATAGCAAGCTTCTAACACTTTTTTTCCCCAGGATTTGATGTGTTTGTTAACATACTATGTTTGAGGGAGTTGAATTAGATTAAAATATTTGGTAATCTAAAGTCTTTCAGAACTAATTTCCCATTTCTGAGGTCCTTTGTCTGAAGCAGGTGTGTTAAAAATAGGTGGAAACTAGATCAGCAAATCTGGAATGAGAAATTGAAGGTGTGGTAGGAGAAAGTAAGTGGTTGGGGTTCTTATGGTAGTTTTTCACAGGTGAATGGAAGGAAATAGAAACAATATAAGGCTCAGTTTTGCATAACTTCCTTTTGGAGCAGAACATAGCAGTGGAGAGATGCTAAAAGTGGGTGATAGGGCTAGGAAGCTGGTGAAGGGTGCTATATTTCTTACCAATGAACTAGGCTTTAATAGGACATCTGTGGTTTTAGTATTTTGAACGATCGGGACCGTTTGACAAAGGAATACAAGATTATGATGATCCTCAAAACAGTTGGAATAACTAAAACCTCACAATTCAGAGGAAACAGAGGAAATGTTACTATGTGCTGCATGTACAGTGGTGCTTGGAGTCTCTGAAGCAGGGCATGTCATGTCATTGTGTTTTACCATATACATTTTATTAAGGAAGGTACTTTAAGGTATAGAGTAAGTGTGAGTGTATATCAGACTGAACCCAAGTGTTGTGTATCATAAAGATGCAGTAATTAAGGTTGCTAACTTGTCTGTGAACTAAGCAGTCACTGGTTCTCAAGCACAGAAATTGATGGCTCTGGCTAGGTAACTTCTGTTATAAATCTTGGCATTAACTGAGAAGTAAAGAGGACTCTGGTTTTGAGACTGAAGCAGAACAGTCATGCAAAAACCATTTCTACCACTAGATAAAAAACATGTACTACACCAGTATTTTGTTACTAGATTTATGGAGACAGGTTATCAACCCAACCAGTTGAAGGTTTTCAAATTTTAAAATTCTGCTTTACATTGCTACCAAAACCAACCTTCAGTTTGTGACTTGAATGCAGAATACTGAAATAAAATGAGGGATTCTATTTAAGATTGCAGATTTAATACTTTTCTTCTGTTATACAGCCTTGGCCCTTTGGTGAGTAAAGTGAAGGAGTATCAAGTGGAGACCATTGTAGATACCCTCTGTACGAACATGCTTTCAGATAAAGAACAGTTACGTGACATCTCAAGCATTGGCCTTAAAACTGTGATTGGAGAACTCCCCCCAGCTTCCAGTGGTAAGGCATTTTGTACTCAAGACTATCTGCTTTTACCGTTTTATTGCTAATTAAAAAGATGCAAAAGCTGGGTTCTTTAGTGAAGAATATTCAGTTCATTTAACATTGGAACTAATTTCTGTCAGAGGAAAAATGTATGGCACAAATATCCTGTTAAGGTGGTTCTTGCCTGCCTGACTTTCCAGATTTTACTAGTTTAAAAACATTTTTACTGAAGAATTGCATTAATGTAAAACACAAGCTTACAGTATATGAACTTTGATATAACAAATTGAGTGTAAAAGTTCCTATTTTAATAATTGTCTGGTAGAACATTTCTAGGTTGTAGTACTAGCTAAATATCATCTTGCTTTTTGATTGACAGGATATTTTAAAATTGATTATAGCTTGGGTATTTTACTTTAATGATCTGATTTCTTGTCTCAGTTTCTGGTAAGCGTTTTGGAAAGTACCTTGTGTTTGTAACAATTGCCTGTTAAATTACTGAAATGCTTACCTGCAGTTTTATATGAAGGCAGTCTTTCCTCCAAAAGAGATAGTAATGATGAACAGCTCATCAGTTAATGGCATTAGTTTTTTTTATTCAAGTGCTTTGCAGATATCGTAGTGTTAGGGTATGAATGAGAACAGAGAATTGATTAAAAAGGCTTTGGAAATGTAGTTTAAATTAAAAATAAAAAAAAAGCGCTCCAATTTTAACATTCTTTATTGAAAGTCCGTATCTAAGTCTTGCTTTTGTCAAGCAGTAGTAAGATACATAAACTTTAAATAAATAATTTTAAGTAAATCAGTTTAAGCTTTTATTCTTTTGTTTGCCTATACAAAACAAAAGGAGATTTTTGGGGTGGAGATAAAGCTCAAGCAAAAATACAGGAAAATATTTCAATATAATTAGTATTCCTAATACAAAAGGAACCTGGGTGTTATTTCTTGTTCTCCACTCAAACATAGATCATTGTCTTTTTCTCTTGGCCTCTATGGTAACGCATGTGACTGTCCAATTATGTTTAGTTTTAATCATATAGTTAAGAATAAGCCATAAACTGATATAAACTAGATTTAATTTAGGTTGGAATGGTATTAATTTCATGTAGAAATTTCCAAAGTGTGATTTTTTTTCAAAAAAACCTTCATGCAAATGAAGATGAGCGCTAGCCATTGGGTAGCTGTTACCATGTCATGAGTTTCTTCTCTTTTCATAATTACTCTGAACAACATTAGACAGTTGGGGGAGGGGGGAACTATGGAGCTGTAATAAAGAGAGTTTTACTTGAATTCTAGAATACTTTGAGTATGCATTTTTCCCCTTACTCAAATGCAGTATTTCAGGTACTTAGTATTGAAGTAGCTTCTTGTGCAAAATTGTTTTATTTTGCCTTTTCATTACACAGCTCTTCTTTAGAGGTGGCTCTATCCACTTCTGTGCTTCCCCTCACCTTTTAGTTTATTCTTTTATTTTTACCTATGGTCCTTTAATTTATTGCTCTAGACTTCTCTTGGCCTTCACTTTCCATTGCTTGCCCTGCCAAAGCAGTGTCCTTTGCCGTATATACCTCATGGGACAATTAAGAAGCTGCCCTCCTCAGTATGTTTCTACATAGATAGTTTTTCAGCTCTAATGCAGAGCATATGTTACATTAGCAAACAAACTTGTTGTTCAAGCTTGTTTTGCTGGGTGGGAAAAGCTTCTTTATGTTGAGATCAGGTTGCTTTCCATAGTCATAAACATGATCTCTGGTTCTGGTGGTTTTTGTTTTTTTTTTTTTATTATGAAGATACTGATAGTCTGTTGTACTTTCAGGGTCTGCATTAGCAGCTAATGTTTGCAAAAAGATCACAGGGCGTCTCACTAGTGCTATAGCCAAGCAGGAAGATGTGTCTGTTCAACTGGAAGCGCTAGATATCATGGCTGATATGCTGAGCAGGTAAACATCCCTCTTCCAAAATGCTGGTGAATGCTGATAATACTCCTTAAAGCTTAAACTTTAATCGTCCAAATGTTCAATTTAAATTACTTTCTTATGTGAAATAATATGGTAAGGTATTAAGTATATGTGCAACTTCATTTAGGGGAAAAAAAAAGAATGTATTGAAAATAAGTTGCTTGATTGATCGATCAACCTATTATTTCATCTTCTGAGAACTATAGTTTTAAGCTTATTTTAATGTTTATTGCTTTGAGGGTATATTTTAAACTTCTTGCTTTTTTTAAAAGTTCCGAAAGCTTAAATTTCAAGACTTAATTGGAATCTTTGATGTTTTGGGAATACTTCAGGGAATTGTTGTACAGTGTGTGAATGAAATTATCTAGATTCAATTGGTTTGAGTTTGTGTTTTGTCTGTTTTAAGGCAAGGAGGACTGCTTGTTAACTTCCATCCTTCAATTCTGACCTGTCTGCTCCCCCAGCTGACTAGCCCCAGACTTGCTGTGAGGAAAAGAACCATCATTGCTCTTGGTCACCTGGTTATGAGTTGTGGCAATATGGTTTTTGTTGACCTCATTGAACATCTGTTGACAGAGCTGTCTAAAAATGATTCCATGTCAACAACTAGGACCTATATACAGTGTATTGCTGCTATCAGTAGGCAAGCAGGTCATAGAATAGGTAAGAAAAATATAAAAATTATCTGTAACTTTAAAAGTTTTTAGATGAGAGTAATTACTTTGCTATTTTTTTCTCTTACCAGGTGAATATCTCGAGAAAATAATTCCTTTGGTTGTAAAGTTTTGTAATGTAGATGATGATGAACTACGAGAGTATTGCATTCAAGCCTTTGAATCCTTTGTTAGGAGGTAAGTTATTCTTGGGTACCTATTTCAGGCTTTCTCAGGTTCTAATAGTGTGCCATTTGGTTGTAACCTGTCAAGAGACAGTCTCCTTGGTACAAAATATTTTTGCGAGCATTGAGCTGGAACTGTTCCTATTACTCTATCTTGTAACTGAATTGTTAAGCAGTGTGTGATGTCTGTACTTCAGAAACGTTTTACTGTAGTAGTACTTGACCAATAGTGGCAATGAAAAAATTGATATCCAAAGGCATATCGTGGTTCTGAGCAACCTTCCAGTCTAGCAGATCCAGTTCCATAGTAGCATTGCTCTTTCTGACCTTCCTTTCTGAATTTCTATAATTCGGATGAATGCATTGATGGGACTTGGTTTGGTTAATGTCACCAAAATGTACAATATATGGCACGAAGTCTTCTAGAAATATTTTAATTCTTCAAAGTAATTTGACATTGATTGTATTTTTGTATCAAACAGATGTCCTAAAGAAGTTTATCCTCATGTATCTACTATTATAAACATTTGTCTCAAATATCTTACGTATGATCCTAATTATAATTATGATGATGAAGATGAAGATGAAAATGCTATGGATGCTGATGGTGGTGATGATGACGATCAAGGTATATTCTCTTTCTGATTTGGGGGAGAGGAAGAGCTGTGCACCTGCACTCAACTGAGAAAATTGATATGGGTGGTATTTCTACACCGTACTAGTATTTGAATGACTTGTATATTTTTGTATTCAATTTTTTCACTGCTTTTAAACATACCTTATGAACTCAATTATTGGAGTAAAAGTATAGGAGATTGTGGCTGGGGATATATAATTCCAAGGGTGAATGTGAAGTACAAGAAAAATATTTTAAGGTACTTGAAAGGTGGAAAAAGGCAGAAGCATGTAGGGTCATACAACTAAAGTGAGAAGAGCATCAGTTAATGAACTGAAAATACATATTCAGCATGGGGAAGGCTTCCCACTACTTTCCACAATACTATATTGTTATCTAATGCATAAAATTAAGAGAGATTGAAAATTGCAAAATACTCAGTATTTTTCTGTAGGGTAAAAAATGTTTTAGACTGAAAAGCATAGCATTTTGTTAATATGGTGGCAATACCTTGCCATATGTAAGCTTTATGAAAACTTGGACGCGCAAGTAATCTGAACCCAGAGCATATAACATTCTTGTTACTTTGAGAATGAATGAGCTGCATAGTTGTTGCTTTACTGCTTAAGAAGGGCAATTTTTATTGCTTATTGTTTGTATATTTTTGTTGTCATTTTGGGGGACAGAGTATGGTTTGATTTATTCCTAGCAAGAAACAAACGGAATAATTCGTTGAATCTTGATCAGCTATTAAGTGTTGTTGCATTGTCGCTGATGTAATGAATAAAGAGGAATATAGTTTAAATCAGTAGTCAGGCTGTAAATGCAATGGGAACCACCTTGTCCTGCTTGCAGTTTAAATTAATACATGTGTAAGACTAGCATGAAAAAATTGGCAGAGAAAATAATTAATGTTATGATTTAGGCAGTTCACAAGGCTTTTTATGTATGGCTTTTAACATGTCTCTGAACCTATTTCTTTGGTGTGCCTTACACAAAGAACTCAAGTGTGTTCTTATTAATTGTTTAATATAAAACTTGATGCTTTGATTGTCTAGACTTGAACATATGAATAATTTATTTTTTCAAGGGAGTGATGATGAATATAGTGATGATGATGACATGAGCTGGAAAGTGAGGCGTGCGGCTGCTAAATGTCTGGATGCTGTGGTTAGCACACGTCATGAAATGCTTCCAGAATTCTACAAAACTGTATCTCCTGCTTTGATAGCCAGATTCAAAGAACGTGAAGAAAATGTTAAAGCAGATGTTTTTCATGCATACCTTTCTCTTTTAAAACAAACTCGACCTGTGCAAAGTTGGCTTTGTGATCCTGATGCAATGGAACAAGGAGAGACACCTTTGACAATGCTTCAGTCTCAGGTTATTTGTCAAGATTTTTTTAGTTATCTTTGAGAAGACACACTGAAGTTGTGCACTGTTCATAAGGATAGTTACTGAAATATGCCTTATCATACTTTGTTCATACACAGATTTACAGTTTATTACTGTAGTACTAACATAGAGAGCAAGCCAGGTAAACTCGCTCGGAATAGTGTAGCAGCCTTGGAAACTAAAATTAGCAACTCATGCAAATGTGCTTATCCGACTTGTTTACTGTCACCTGTAAAATTTGCATGCCCTATGAGTTTAGACGAATTACCGAGGCAAAATAGTTATTTTTGTGCATTTTGCAATGCAGATGTAAGCTCTAATGATCAAGATAAAACTTGATTTGCTACAACGTATTTTATTTGCAGAGTGTAAAGGATAGCAAGTTTTTCTAAGTGAATTATTTGGGTGACTTTTCACTTGTTGCTCTATACAGTTTTATTAATGCAAATCTAGTTTTGCTTTGTTCCATCTCACCTTTTAAAGTTAAATTACTTTTTTTATAGCAATTCTTTTGAGTCTTCATTTCTCAGTGTTTATAACTTCTAGTTCTGTAGAGAAATCAGAAATAGAGGGGTAGACCATATGTCTTTCTTTATATCCCCCCAGTGATCAAAGATGAAAGAAATGTCAGCTATTGAATCAATTAATCAGAGCACATCTGTTACAGGTCCCCAACATAGTTAAAGCCTTGCACAAACAGATGAAGGAGAAAAGTGTGAAGACTCGTCAATGTTGCTTTAACATGCTGACTGAGCTAGTAAATGTATTACCTGGAGCCCTAACACAACACGTTCCCGTACTTGTACCAGGTATGAGAAACGTATTATTAACTTAGATTTGTTAGTAAATTGGATGTGAAATTTTGAAATCTTTAAGTCTTGGCTGTGCTTTTTGCAAAAGCTTTGAAGTGTTGCTTCTATTTAAAGCAATTGGCAAAATAATTAGCTACTGTGTGGATCCATATAAATATTTGAGTGACATAGTTCCATTAATCTTGAAAACTGGGGTTGGCTCCAAGATTAAGATTTTTTTTTCTGTATCTAAAAAAAGAAAGTTAGTTTTCTTCTTAATTGCAAGATAAAATTGCCGCCTTTTTCATTTCAACAGAATGAAATACTGTCCATATTTTCATTTTTGGGGCCTAAAATGTTAAATTTTGAAGTAACAAGGAAAAGTAAGTTTGGAAAAGGTAAAGGTTCAGAATCCCATTGTAATTAAGGAAATACATCACAAACCGTCAAATGGCCCATGTCCTCTGTGCAGAGGAAGCTTGAAAATTAATTGATTGAATAAAATAGAGAAGGGGGCTTGGAAGCATTCAAAAAAGGCTGAGAGTGGGAAAACATAAATTGAGTACAGTTGCTTTCCTTCAGAAATTCTGAAGTGGTCTAACAGAATATAAACGCCTAACCTAAAAATAGATTTTTTTTCTTTTTCTTCCAGGGATAATTTTTTCACTGAATGACAAATCAAGTTCTTCTAATCTGAAGATAGATGCTTTGTCCTGTTTGTATGTGATCCTCTGCAATCATTCTCCCCAGGTCTTTCATCCTCATGTTCAAGCATTGGTACCTCCAGTTGTAGCTTGTGTTGGAGACCCATTTTACAAGATAACATCAGAGGCGCTTTTGGTTACCCAACAACTTGTGAAAGTCATTCGTCCTTTAGACCAGCCTTCTTCCTTTGATGCTACTCCTTACATCAAAGATTTGTTTACTTGTACAATCAAGAGATTAAAGGCTGCTGACATTGATCAGGAGGTGAAGGAAAGGGCAATATCTTGCATGGGTCAAATAATTTGTAGCCTTGGTGACAGTCTAGGCACAGATCTGCCTAGTACACTTCAGATCTTCCTAGAGAGACTGAAGAATGAGATCACTCGGTTAACTACAGTGAAAGCTATGACATTGATTGCTGGTTCTCCTTTGAAGATAGATTTGAGACCAATCCTTGGGGAAGGAGTTCCTATTCTTGCCTCTTTTTTGAGAAAGAACCAGAGAGCTTTGAAACTGGGCACTCTTTCTGCTCTAGATATTTTAATTAAGAATTACAGTGACAGCTTGACAGCTGCCATGATTGATGCTGTCCTGGATGAGCTTCCACCTCTGATTAGTGAAAGTGATATGCATGTATCACAGATGGCCATCAGTTTTCTGACAACGCTGGCTAAAGTATATCCTTCTTCCCTGTCAAAGATTAGCGGGTCCATTCTCAATGAACTTATTGGGCTGGTGAGATCGCCTCTACTTCAGGGTGGAGCACTTAGTGCCATGCTAGAATTTTTCCAAGCTTTGGTTGTGACTGGTACAAATAATTTAGGCTATATGGATTTACTGCGCATGTTAACGGGTCCAGTGTACTCACAGAGCACAGCGCTTACTCACAAGCAGTCTTACTATTCCATTGCCAAATGTGTTGCTGCCCTTACTCGAGCCTGCCCTAAGGAAGGACCAGCTGTTGTAGGTCAGTTCATTCAAGATGTCAAGAACTCAAGGTCCACGGATTCTATTCGGCTTTTGGCTTTGCTTTCTCTTGGGGAAGTTGGGCATCACATTGACTTAAGTGGACAAATTGAGCTGAAGTCTGTAATACTAGAAGCATTCTCTTCTCCTAGTGAAGAGGTCAAATCGGCGGCATCTTATGCATTAGGCAGTATTAGTGTTGGCAATCTTCCTGAGTATCTGCCATTTGTCTTACAAGAAATAACCAGCCAACCTAAAAGGCAATACCTTCTTCTTCATTCCTTGAAAGAAATAATTAGCTCTGCCTCAGTGATTGGTCTCAAACCGTATGTTGAGAACATCTGGGCCTTACTTCTGAAACACTGCGAATGTGCAGAAGAGGGTACGAGGAATGTTGTTGCTGAATGCTTGGGCAAGCTTACGTTAATAGACCCAGAGACTCTGCTTCCACGACTCAAGGGGTACTTGGCATCAGGTGAGTAGTAGTAACTCATGTACATATTGTAGCAAATGGCCTTATGCTATCTATTAACGAATTGGTCTAGTTTTGCAAATTAGTTCCTTAAATTTTATGATACTCCTGAAGTTTAGCTTTCCTTCTGCCCCAACAATGTGAGGCTTAGATGTTTCCATTTTTACTAAAGAAGTTAGTCATACATAACATGAATTAATTTTATGGTCTGCTTTCAGACTGTGGTATTTCAATTAATGATGCTGTGTTTAACTAGGAGTTATAAGCTTAAAGGGGAGGGAGCATCAGTGACAACCGGACAGTACTACTTGACAAACCAGTTGCAACATGTTGACGTTTGGTGTATATTACAGTATTGCTAGTTTTCAGATAAGAATTCTGAATTCTTTAAGGATTAGGAAGGATCGTTGTGCATAATTCATTACTCGGTTTCATATCAAGAATATTGACATTTTCTTCATGTGCTTTGGCTTTAAAGAGGAGAGTGGTTTTAGGCCTATGTGGTGAATGAAAAAAATCTGTCCGAATAGGCTCATTTCTTGAATTTTCTGTAGCAGATCATGTTAAATATTTATTACAAATGTTATGGTCTCTTTTCCCCTGTTTAAAATGGAACAAAAGAACATCTGAGGAGAGAACATAATGCCTTGCTAGTAATAAGCTACACCACTTCTTTAATGTTCTTAAGAGTAGTAGAAATCTAAAAAGAATGGAATTGAACGTGATTTAAATTCTGTAGTTGTACTGTTTTAATGTTATATGTTTACACTTTTATTCTTTATTAGGGTCTTCATATGCTCGAAGTTCAGTAGTTACTGCTGTCAAGTTCACTATTTCTGATCACCCACAACCCATAGACCCACTCTTGAAGAATTGCATAGGTAAGTTCTTTAGTGACAGCTTCTACATTTTCAAGCAATAGAATTGCACTTAAAATTGTTTTGTGTTTTCAGAAAAAAATTATTTTGCAGGGCCCAGAATTAGCTGCCAATTGTAACTGTCAGAACATTTTATAAATGTTTCCATGCTAGCCAACTAGTTCTATTAATTATAGCTTGATTGAATTCTGAGCAGTAAAAGTTGTGTGATACAAATGGTATGTAGTGAAGCTGTGTAAAAGCTGGGTCTTTTAGAAGACAGTACCCAAAAAGCTGGTTTCCTTTCCCATGCTTTTGCCAAATTATATCACATTGATATAGTAGGGTACTGTCTTTACCCAGAGGGGTGGTCTTAGAAATATTTGACATTCAGTGATTTAAAACACGTATGCACGTGTGAATTCTGAGCCTTACCAGGCGGCAAATTGTAAATTTAGTTCATTAGGATTCTGTAATGCTTTGTGATCTGAAAGTTATCGGAAGCACGTATATTTTTACATCAGTAAAACATCAGTATAACATCAGTATGGTGAAGAGGTTTACAATGTTGTGGGTTTTTTGATCTTTTTTTCATTTATGTGACTAAGTATCACGGATTTGTTTAATATGCTATGGTGAATGTTTTATAGTGGCTTTGATTACAGGTTTAAAGATTTGTAAAAATGGTGCACACTGCTAAAACGAATGGGGAAAAAGATTAATCTTTGAAAACATATGTTTTGTAGAGGGCAAGGTTTTTAGTTATGGGGAAGTGGTGTCAGTTCATATGTGTTATTTTCATCACTAAGCTTAACATTTTTTAGTAATATGTTAAAGAATTGACTGTTCTTGTGGGATTTTTCCCCCCTGCTGTCCATCCCACTGAAGGCTGCCTTGCCTCTGTGATTTCTGGGAATACTTATTGATTATCCAGTCAAAAAACTATTGGTATTCAGTGCCTAAAAATGCTCAGCCATCTTTAGTTTTGTTACCCAGGTTTAGGTTTGTTGGTTTTTTTTTTTTCTGTGTAGAAGTCACTTTGATGTTTACACCCTCTTATTCTTCTCCTTTTAAAAATTTTACTCCTCTTGGAAGTTGCTAGTAAAACTTCACGAACATTGGGGAAAACTATGATCTATTCCTGCAGGCATTTATTTTAACAAGGCTGTGTTATAGATCTATAGACTTTGTAAATAGAAAATACGCAGAGAGTGCAGTGGGGTGGGATGGGATGATAGAGGTGTTGCTACATTAATACATACTGAGTGAGCTTACCTTCTAGTAATTTAGGAATTCTCAGTATATGCCAATTTGGGGCTTAAAAATCAATATATTGATAGTTTGCTTAAGAGGTGTTCTCCAATTCTTGAACTGCAGAATTTAAACTGGGTTTCTAATGAATATTCTGAGAGACTTTAATGGAGAAAAGGAAAGATTTTGTTAAATATGATTTTTCATTAATTTATATACTGTACATCTAAAAAACCTTGAAATATCATTGTGATAGCCATCTATTTTGGTGGTGGTTTTT
The DNA here is from genome assembly GCF_949628215.1 of Phalacrocorax aristotelis. Taxonomy (NCBI): domain Eukaryota; kingdom Metazoa; phylum Chordata; class Aves; order Suliformes; family Phalacrocoracidae; genus Phalacrocorax; species Phalacrocorax aristotelis. The sequence continues at coordinate 180,103,542 of NC_134276.1, read as the reverse complement.
AAATTTCTGATTCATTATCTGAAATGCTATATATCTCACTTATATAATACTTTTGATATGATTCTAATTAAACAGATTTATTTCTGTAATCATGATAAAATAGCAGGTGTTGGTCTGTGTTACATCGAAATAAGTCCTGCACTAAATACGTCCTTTTGAAAGGTTAAAACTAGGCAAAGATATTTTTAAACTAGCAAATAACAAGAACCTCATAGGTTGACTTATTTCTTCGCATGATTGCAGGTGATTTTCTGAAAACATTGGAGGACCCGGATCTCAATGTCAGGAGAGTAGCCCTAGTGACATTTAACTCAGCTGCACACAATAAACCATCATTAATAAGGGACCTCTTAGATACTGTGCTTCCTCATCTTTACAATGAAACAAAAGTCAGAAAGGAATTAATCAGAGAGGTATGTTAACTAAAAACCAGTGCTAAATGTAAGTAGATTCTTTGTTTTTCTAAATATATTACTTCCTAACTTTGTTTTATATTCTCTGACAGGTGGAAATGGGACCATTTAAGCATACAGTTGATGATGGGTTGGACATAAGGAAAGCAGCTTTCGAGTGCATGTATACTCTTTTGGATAGCTGTTTGGATAGACTAGATATATTTGAATTCTTAAACCATGTTGAAGATGGCCTGAAGGATCACTATGATATTAAGGTTAGCCGTCTTTTTTCTCTGCATAAGCAGACTTACTCAAAACATTTTAAATAGTGAATAGACTGAAATGGTAAAAATATTGCTTCATATGCTTAAGTACTTCACTATATTTGCTATTTTCATTAAAATGTTGCTGGTAGAAAGGTTACACAGCATCATAGGAAATCTCTCCGTATATGTGCTGAGCATAACTGACTGTTGGATTGGTTTTCTCTCACCTAGATGCTAACCTTTTTAATGTTGGTGAGATTGTCTACCCTTTGTCCAACTGCAGTGCTGCAGAGGTTGGATAGGCTTGTTGAACCTTTGCGTGCTACGTGTACAACTAAGGTATTGTTTTAAATTTAAAATTTATTTAAGCTAATTATTTTGTGTTGTCTTACAGAAGTATAAATGGACTTGTGTATGAAGAATATTTCTGAGAATCTAGGTGTGTTGCGGTAGCATTTCCTGAGTGATAGTTCATAAGCTGCAATAGGGCAATATAAATATGTGGGCCCTTACATATGTATTAAATTCCTTGAAATTACAAATGGAACAGTAGATTTGTTAGCTTCTTTTTAAAAATCCTTCATTTCCTTGATGCCATTTGTTTTGCTCCTTAAAAATCTAGCTACCTCTTGGGCAACTTCTAAGTCTCATTTCATTATAAATAGTGAAACTGGAATACTGAGTTTTTCTAACTTCTAACGATTACGTTGTTGCAGACAAACATTTGGGTGACAAAGGATGGAGGCGCAGTGTAAAGTGGTTCTATTTGTGTTGGATGTTTTTGTTTTGTTTCTCCCTTCTTCATTTATATTACAGGATTCTTGGGTCTTGACACAGTTAGTCTCCCATTCCTGCTCTTGTCTTGATCCACCTGCATGCTCTGACAGTCATTTAATGCCTGATTTGCCTTGCTTTTCCATTACTGTAATCTGTTATATTTCACATCCAGAAATTTTACTGCTTTTAATAATAATTTTTGTTTGTATCCTTGAAATGTCTTTCAGAATTATAATAGAAGGTTAAGCAGTTATTCTAATCAAGGTCAACTTTTTAAAAATTTCTGTGCTCTGGAAACTGGAAGTATTGTGATGATATCATTTTAATGTTGTTTACTGACCTTACTAGCTAGAGGTTGGCTGCTGTAATTTTTTTGATTTGGTAATTGACTTGGCAGCTTACAACCTTTTTCTGCTTTCTTGAACTGTATTCAAGTTTCAGTCTTAGTTGCAAACTGCTAGTAAAACATCTGATAAAAAGTACATGTTTAGAGAGGTTTCTTTACTTGTTTTGTTGTTCGGTTTTTAAGAGCTTAGGCCATTTTGAAAGCTGTACAAAGTGGTAGTATGAAAGGAGATAGGTCTTTGTAAGATACATTTTCTTTTTAAGGTAAGTGTAGAGGGGAGGGTTAAGCAAAAGTTTCAAACATATTTTCATTTTTTTTCCCTAGGTAAAGGCAAACTCAGTGAAACAGGAGTTTGAAAAGCAAGATGAACTGAAAAGATCTGCTATGAGGGCAGTAGCAGCGCTTCTAACCATTCCAGAAGCAGAGAAGAGTCCACTAATGAGTGAATTTCAGTCACAGATAAGCTCTAACCCTGAGCTGGCAGCCATCTTTGAAAGTATCCAAAAAGATTCATCATCCACTAACTTGGAATCAATGGACACTAGTTAGATGTTCGTCCAAAATGGGGACCATTATGTTGAACCATACGATGCACTGAATTGACAGGTTATGAGTAAGAAACAGAAAAAATATCTAATCTTCACATTGTTCCACTTTATTTACCTTTATGGATTTATGGAGACAGTTGGCTTTTCCCATTGTTGCTTTTCTAGCATTTATTCCAGAAATGTATTTCCATAATCCAGAGTTTGTTAACCACTTGGTTTAGTGGATTTGGCTACATTTGGGAATTAAAAAGTTGACGCATGGTATATGGAAATAGGTTCCAACATCCATTTGCCCTGTAATGTTTAGGATTAAAATGTTAAAATTTTGTGACCATGATTTTTTTTCTTTTATTCACTTTCTACTTGTAAACACAAAAAGGGGGGAGGTGGGAATCAAGTGTCCAGGTGCACCATATTTTTGTACAACTTTTTATTCTTTTTTTGTTTCAGCTTCATAAATTGGTTTGGCTGGCAGATGAATTCTGTGTAAGATTTATTATACTGAAGAGAGGGTTTGGGCAGAGTTCAAAAAGAGCAGACAAATGGCATTTTTAAGTGTGGGGATTAGAAAACAAATATCCCTGTTGTGCACACTAATTTTGCATGAGCAAGTTTGCAAATATATATTGTCTGTAAAACAGCATGTGCAGTTTATTCGTAATGCAAGTTAAAATAAGTTCTACTGTATCAGTGCAGTTTTCAGGTATTTTGACGTACAGAACATCCATACAGGAAGGGACAAATGAAGGTTGGTTGTCTTAACCTGGCTTTTTTAAATGCCAGTAGTATGACCCTGAAGGTGTTCTTAGAGTAAATATGACTACTTCTGCAGTTTTCATGGTTTTTCGTACTCAAAGGCTGGATCCCCTGGAATTGAGGTGGATAAACTGGAAGATGGGAGGGGAAATAGGATGAGATGGAGGTAAAATAAGCAGAGAACAATAGCTGCTCAGTGGCTGCTGAACTCCGGATTCAACTTTGCTTTTGTTACAAAAGTATGAAAGGAGGTTTCTTGAGTCGCTTCTACCTCCTTTTTTTTCATCCAACAACTTTTGTTAGGGCACTAATATACGGTGTTACCTAGACAAGTATTGGCAGACCATCATTTTGTGCCTGTCAGAACACTTTCTGGCACATGGAACCATCAGTAGGTTGCAGTGCTGCAAGTGACATACCGTAGTCTGGGCGAGGTAGGAAACAGGGAATGGTCTTAAGAGTGGAGAGAGATAAAAAGCAAACAGGTGCAAGAAAAATAATCTGTGAATATGCTGAAGAGAAGGTGATAGCTGGTAGTCCTGCAATGAATTGGATTTGGGGATTTAATAGCAAAAGATGGGGAAGCACTGCCTCAGATTGAGACTTGTCATTACTTGGTTAATGCAGTTGCTTAGTTGTCTCTTTTTTTTAGTCAGATCTGATTTTGATTTTTCTCTCATTAACTTGTATTTTTTAGCTAGTTTGATATTTTGGAAACCTGTTACAAGGATATGTGGCGTAAGCTGCTATGTGACTAAACAAACGTACATTTTTATGACTTCAGTGATGGTTTCCTGTGAGCATTAGGGTTTGGGGGCAAATTCTTCACCTTACACGCTTGCAACTTGGGAAAAGCAGGGGAGATAATGTTGCATTTTACTTTAATAAAAGGACCTGAACAAAGAGATCTATGAGTTCCTTCAGTAGTAACAATTTTAATGCTGTAGAAATTTTTGAAACTGTAGCTTTCTCTGTCTCTAAAGTCTTCGTACTAATGTAACAGTTGTCTTCTAGAAGTAGAAATAAATGAGATTAAACATACCAACATATCTAAATGTCATGAAAAAGAATGGGATGGCTCTAGAGAGAAACCATATGGTAGAAAAACCACTGTGAATTAGGTCCTTTTTATCCTGCTGTATAACTCATCTACTTCAATTACAGCAATATACAGGCCTCCTAATTAAGAATCTGTTGTGTTAATTAGTTGTCAAACTAATCGTAGAACTTTTGTATTAAGTTTTCAGAATGCATTAAAATGTTTTATAGACCTAAAGCTAGGTGTGAGAATGGTATGATAAACATGAAATGTGAGGCTAAAATATGTAAATGGAGTAGGTGACAACAGTAAGTAAACAGAATACTTAGATTTGTAGTTGAGAGATCTGTGTGTGTTCACGTACTACCATAATGCCTAATGTGGTGGATGCAAATAATCTCTGCTTTGTTTTACAGTACATTACCATGGAACAAGTTTAAGGGCAGAAGAGAAGGTTGAGCTGTATTATTTAGTGAATGCTTTCTTGCAAGAGCGTAGTTTTCACTTTGGCCACCGATGAAGCGGCTGGGAACATAAGAATTACGTCTCCTCTGTAAATCACAGAAAATCCAAGAGTATGGTTCTCTTCAAGTAGCAATTGGTTATTTCGGTGATGCAGGAAGACAGGCTCGTGAAGGTTGTAACTGCACCATAATTACTGGAATTATTTATTAGTTTTATAAAGTCTAACCAGGTTGGGAGTTCAAATTCCACTGACTTTCACTGGATCGCTTGATTGTAAGGTGGTTCCCCCCCCCCCCCCCCCGTGTATCCACATATTTGGGTAAATCTGGTGTATTCATGCTTTTAGTGCAGTTAGGTTCAGGTAATTCTGTTAAGGATGCTAAACATCTGAAACTAAAATATGAAATTACTCTCACTAAAACAAAACCAGAATTCTGAAAGTCTGTTCTTGAAGATTTTTGGTATGATTAGAACTTTCTATAGTGTTTTTCATCATATTGTACACAGGCAATTGAGAGCAATTAATAAGCTTCCACATAATACAGAAATGGTTGGCTCATCCTCACATTGGAGATTCTTGCCTTTAAATATTTAGTATCTCAAAAGTACATGCTCTGATTTTCTGTGAAAAACCTTGCCATCCTTGCAAAGGTGGTCTCTTCTAAAATTATAAATTGAAAACTACAAGTACCTTAAGCATGCTGCACTACAATAATGTAAATTGATTTTTTAAAATATAATTTTCCTTCAGAATGTTTGATCTTATATAGCAGTTGACAAAATAAGAAGAGCTGAACTATTTCTGGATTGTATTTTTGAGCTGAACAAAGCAGTACATGTGCGTGTAAGCAGCATTGTTCTTCTCAAATGAAGGATTATTTTAACATTTCATCAACTCAAATTAGAAATATGAATTAAAAGTTTGTATCTGCCCACTACAGATATGCTCAGCAATGATGCAAGGAACAAGTTCACCCTGCTGGTGAACCACCGGTCACCACCTGGACTGGTTAGTAGCAGCGATTTAGCAGCTGTTCTTGTATTCACTGGTACTTGCCCTTTCTCGCCTCCCCTTGAGATGACTTTAAAAGCAAAGTAATGATGCCTTGGAAGTGTGTGGGGTTTTTTTGGTTTTTGTTTTGTTAATCCTGATCTTTCTGATTGAAGTGACACCTGTTTCTGCCAAACACCAAACCGTTAAGCCTGTAGTGTCTGAGTTCTATTTTGCTCTAAACTTCAGATAAAAAATACTTTTTCATTGTTACTGTTCTTAAAATTTATTTCAGAGAAATGAAAAATACTAGTCAGTTTATTACTTTCTTTTTGTCCTTGTTTCCTCCTTGCTGTGAAATGGAAGGCTTTGCTTGCTGCACTCGTGAACATGAACAGGCAGGCGTTGTGACGGTGAGCGTGGCCCCCTGCTCCAGAATTGCTCTTAAGTATAGAGTTATAGCTCTTACACCAAAACAGAGCTTTTTCACCAGTGTCCATATATAATTTTTCATTTTGTCCGAGTTTGGGGGAGGAGAAGGAAATCGGAGTTCTTGGGTATAATGAAGTAAATTAATCTTCCATGACCAGTGTTGGTGAAGCAGGGAAGTTTTCTGCAAGAGGTGCTTTTGTGGGGATCAGGCAATTTTGTCTTGGTAGGGAGTTAGACTTCTTGAGATTCGTTTCCACCTCATGAGGCTTAAATGTTTCCACATAATCTTTGATAAGGAGAAAACTGCCTTCAGAAAGGTCATCCATCCCCCAAAACAAACAAAAGGGTATCTGTTGATTTTAGTCTGTATGTTGTGGTTTAGAACATAACCCCGAACCAGAGAAGAAATAAGAGTGTGTTTCTGAGAACAACAGAGACACTGGCTGGAAGACAAATGTTACCTGAAATGTAGCACTGAGAAAGAGAAAATTAAATTGTAAAGTGAGAATACTGTCATTTAAAATAGTTCTCCTTTCCTTTGTGTTCTGCCTTTGATCATATTTTTGAAGAATGGGAAATACAGAAGGGGGGGAAAAGGTAATTAGCAAGCTGTGAACTTCTGTGATCCCAGAAGTTAAGGGTTTAATTTCTATTTCCTGCTGCTTCCTTTAAAAAAAAAAAACCCAACCAAAGGTATTTTGGTAAAAGTACATAGTAATTCTGAAGACTTTTATTCTGAAGGAGTTAAAATTTTTTTATTATATTTTCAGTATTTTTTTCTTTTATTCTGAAGAAATTCTTCCCTTTTGTATGTGGATTTCTCCCACCTGACCACTTGGAGGCGGTTCAATATGGCTCCTGCAGACTTTAGGAAATAAGCTGTCACTCAGTACAGTGCAGTAAAGGTATTCCTGTAGTAGAAAAAGTTGGCAATTCACTCTTTCCCAATGTTCTTTTATTAATATATTAAAAAAAAAAAATTGTTCGCACATGACTGTAGTTTCCATTCAACCTCCAGCCTTTCGTCTCTTCAACTGACTAAGTTTTGGACTCTTAATCATCTGATTACTATTACTTAGGTGCCACCCTTCCTAGGGTTTCTTGATGTTGTAAGCTCAAGTTGTCTAAAAGACTTGTTTTCTTTCCCCAGTCCTTACTAAGATTATTTGCTAGAAGGCTCAGGTTTATCTGCCATATCTATGACATTTCCATTGTGCGTGAAGACAAATCTTTCACAAATTGCATGTAGTATCCATTCTAGAGAGCGATTTTTCAGAGTTGCTATGCTGAAATACAGCTGACTGCTATTTTTGAGGAATTTCATAGTTCAACCACTCCCCTCTGCAGTGAAAATCCAGTATACCTAAAATTCACAGGAATTTGTAGGGCTTAAAAAAAAACAACCCACAAAAAACCAAAACCAAATATGCGTTTCCTTATTTAAAAGCATTCCTAAGGACAAAAGAAGTTGTTCAGTGTGCAGCAGAACTAATGGAATGTGGCTTCATGTAAATTTTTCTCTTGCCCCTCAAATTTCTTGATGCTTGCGCTCTATCAGATGATCTGCAGCTCTAGACCAACTTGCCAATAAGAGGGTGTTTTGCGTTGCAACATCTAAGTTCTGCCTAATGATGGAATGTATAGGAGGACCTACTTCGACTTTTCCCTCCACAGCTACTGATCTTCCCACAGATAACAAACTTTGAGATGTCAGCCACGTTTGACAGAAGGGTAAAATTGACCAGCATTTAAAAAACGTATTGGATTCCCTATGATCATAATTTCTTTTCAAAGACAAACAACTTTAGCATATTTTATTCCAAATGCAGAGGTGATCAAATGGGTCTTTATTAGGAGGAAGATACTAAATTAAAGTGACTGAGTTGCACTGAGTTCTTGTTTTTCAACTATGTTGAAAATGCATATCTGTGGTTTGAATTGTGACTTATTTACAAAAACCATCAAAATTAGAAATGTGGAATTGAAGCTGCCGATGGATGAGGTGGTTGATTTTAGTACCTTGGCAGGGGTCAGCCAAAGTAAAACACTAAACTCTGCACTGCTTTCTCACATGGTGCCAATTTTGGCATATAAAGTGGGTTGCATTCAGCTCTAATAAAATGATAACATATTTATATCTCCAAGTAGATTATATGAAAAATTAAGTTGTTTGACATGGAAGATTATACACTGTTCTCTTGATTTTTTGAGAATATATACGTAGACACAGTGAACGTAGTTGCAGGTCATTTTCTAAGAAGTCGGCAATTTTTTTCAGTTCTCCTCCTTCGCTCCCAACTTTTTAGGAGAAAAAACACAATTCTGTAATTTTGTAGTGGTGTTGGTGTTTGATTTCTGCAGGACCATCGTCGTTCTTTTTTTTTAACGCTTTCCAGGGGGGGAAAAAAAGTAAAGTGGAAATTTGGTTGAGTGGCTTTCAGCCTTGTGCATTCAGCCATTCTATGTAGAGTTTTATATGGAAAATGAAGAGTTGTTACTTATCTACAGAGAAAATAATGTTTTCTCAATGGTTTGAAAAGATGTATTCAGATTGAAACAGTTGGATATCATCAAGGGGTATGTAAGGACAAAGAATTTTCTGAAATCATAAAAATTTCTGGTTGTCCATGGATGATTTATTTCAGGTCTGTTAGGTGGCTGAACATGGCTGGTTCAGGAAGCTTAAAAGGGAGGGCAAGGGCAGGCTATCGCATACAAATGTGAATTTGTATTATATTGCTGTTTGGCAAATGGTTAATATTTGTTGGTCTGGTTTGTCTTAATACTGGTGTCATTAGGCAAAAATATTCTATGCGTTATCGAAGTTCTGTTTGATTAAGGGAGACTGAGTTTGAAGGATGGTTTGGGAAGAGGGCAGAAACGGGGCAACTGATTGGGTTTGTTTTTTCCCAATGTATCTTTTAACATATGGAAGGATGGGAAAGAAAAAGGTCGATTGGCAGGTTTAGGCACTTCTGGAGAAGGAGGTCAAGAAGAACAGTGCAGAATGTAATGGACTTTCTTTGGTCAAAGTATTTTTTGTTCACTGTCCTGGGGTGCACACCAGGGACAAAAAATGTCTAGTGTGGCTAACAAATAGACCTGGTAAATCCTGTACGTCTTTGTGGGATCAGATCTTGCAGTTGAGAGAACAAATGTCTCCTTGAAACCTACAAGAATTACTGAAGAGAATCAGACCTGTTTAAGGACAACCCAGAGGCTGTCATCACAATACAGATGCCATTTTACATGCTTAGCTACATCGTATAAGCAAGGTACGTTCTGTACTGTGGAAAGAAGAGAAAACTTGGGAGCTCTTTTGCACCGTACTTGTTAACACATGTGCAACAAGGGCCTGTAGCTGTGTGTAGTATGGATGCTGAGTAAAATACGCTGTTGTAAGATGGGGACCATATGGTGCAGAAAAAAATCTGGTCGTGGCTACTCCGTCATTCAGTTCACACTGCAATAGGTAAGTAGATGTAAGGGAGCTTTGTTTTACTTGAGATAGTGGAGTTGTGCTCATTTGCAGGTCTCTCCGGTTTGCTGTAAGGATGCAATACTCCTTACTTTTAAATGTCAGTATTTTTACTGACATGTATTTTTAATTGTAATTTTAGTTAAGTGCACAATTACATTTTCAAGGGAAGATTCATCCTAACAGTGGGCTTGCTTCACTGATCTCCTTTTGGAGAATTCACCTCAAATAATACAATTTTAAATAATCCCTCTGACAGCGTTTAATAGCTGAAGCTAGGAGTTAATAAAACTTCTAATCATTCCAATAAATTAAATTTATTTCCAACAAAGGAAACTTTAAACTGCTGCTATATCAACTAATGAAGTAAAGCAAGCAACCACAATGCACGGTTCCCAGGATCAGCTAAGCATCCTGCAGGAACAGAGTCAGATGTTCTTCCTACTTCTTGCCTTCCGAAGTGGTAAAGAGCAAGTGGGAGAACATTTACTCTATGTTAATTTCCTTTACTTGAGTTCTAACATGGTCTAGTGGATAAAAGTGATTTGAAATCAAGAGTGCTTATGCTTTAAAAAAAATATATTTGCAGACTTATTTAGAAACCTGTTTAAATCAGCTTTGAAGGAGACCACTTCTCTGTTCTCAGGAAGTGACCTGCCAGTGTGGTAGACTACAGCTAATATTTGAACATGTCCAGGAGCAATCTCACTGGATAGTGCTTTGAAAAGGCAAAGAATATAATACAAGATTTAAGTATTATTTGCAAAGTTAGCCTTAAATGTCACCACGTTGTTCCTCTGCTGCTGTACTGGTTGTTTACAAGAGCAATGTTCCAACACATGCACTTTAGGATTGTGAACAGATGATATCTTTTATTGTGAATATTTGTTTGCTTTATGTCACTAGAAAACGCAGTCTTGCTTGCCTTGATTAAATATTGCATACTTTTCTGTAGTTTTATCTGCAGTTCAGCCTATAGCAATGAAAACAGAATTCATTTCTGACAAAGCTAATGTTACAGAAACAGAGAAGCCCTAGGAAATGTCTGAGGACTGTGTACAGAATAGTTTGTTTGACTACAAAGATGTCATAGTTAATGCACTCCATTTTGCAGATCAGATATTTCTTTGACAAAGTAGTGGAAATAGGTTTATTAAAAGTACAGTATCTGAGAAGAGCATCAGAAGCATCTTTGATAAATATGTTCTTAGAGCTGGTTGATCGTGTGGCTGAAGAAGAGTTGGTTCACAATGAAGCCTGTCTTCATTGCTCACTGATCATTGATGGTCTTTATTAAAATAAAACCCCAAATGTTTCTTCCTGGCTGTATTAGTAAATACACTATTATATGTTGGTAAATACAGCACAGTGCTGAAGGTTATTTTTGTGCCCAAAAGCAAGATGCTGCATTGTGTGCAATGTATCCTTGTAGCCCTGACTTACCCATTTGACAAGGCTTTATGAATAAAGGTTTAGTGACTGCAGACGCTATTTTTCCGGAGGGAGACATGATGTCCCAAGACATATTACATTGATATATTTTTTCCTTTTCTTTCATTTTTCAGAAAGAGCCTTAAATATCAAACTCTGAAACCTTTTAATGAAAGAAAAGTTGTTTTAAATAACTGAAGTATTTCAATCCTTTAGCTGTATTTTTCGTTGTCCTCTTGACAATTGTAGAGTTGGATATGGTAACAAGCACGCTGGGTACAGTCCCACTCAATGGGATAATACACAAATAATGCTAATACTCTTGGAAACAACTATTGCTTCTTTATGATAACTTCAGTAGTAACCCCAGATGATAAAGTACATTCTTTATGCCACATAACAAAGTTTTCAGAATGCACCATGAATGTAAAAGTACCTAGGAGTATTAACATCATACAGGATGAAAATACCTCCTTCTAGTGGTTCTTGATTAATGTGTTCTGTTCTTTCAAGTGGCTTCCTAATTTAATACACTAAAATCACTGCTTATCTGTGCGTATGTATACACATGTATCTGAGAATGGGTGAGTTTTTCTGTTTTATCAATCTTCCAATGTTTTAATTTATTTGAAGCTACAGTTCCTCCTGGTTGCAAGTAATCAGCATTGCATTTGGGGAAGTTATTACACTCTTCTGAAAAAAAAATGACAATTCTTTGATATTTTTCCAATGCTAAGTGTTAAATAATATAGTAATATTTTATTTTCAAAAAAGCTAAAATCTGACGAGCATTTTTACATGGAAGTAGTTTTATTACTATGAATTTCTCAGTGTTTTTGTAAAGGAATCAAATGTAATTCTAAATTTGTCTGTGGAATTTTAATTTCATTGTAGTATTAGCTTTTGGACCCTCTGGTTTTATATCCTTTGACTTGAACCAGAAAACCTATAATTACTCTTTGGATCAATGAATGGCCAGATCTGTTTAAGCAGGTCTCTGCTCTCCCAGTGCCGGTTCTGTAACTGTGAATCTGCTGTTGCTTCTTGAAAATGGAGCATAAATGATGCTTCTCAAAGGGTTAGCGTATATTTCATTCTTTCCCTATATTCATTATAACTGTTTACAATATTCTGGTAAGGAAAAACAGGTTAATACAGAGTGTTTTGTCCATCCAGTTACTTCACCTTGTTGCACTGTCATGGCAAAATCTACTGTATTAGCTGGCTGTATGAGCACAATTAAATGAAAATTAAATTTCAGCATCAATTCCAGCAACTTATTTTCTTCCAGGAGATGGCGCTGTAACCTCATTAACAAATGCCAAACAAACGCGGGGGAAAGACCAGCAAGATTTCTTGGCAGAAAAGAAATTGCAGGTATTTGAAGAATGGATTTGAAATGGATCCTGTAATGTTATTTTTCTTGACAAGATACTGGAGCTTTCTGTTATGAATGGTTCTCTTCAAAATTCCTTTTCAATCTTTTACAAGTAATTTCTAAATTTCACTTTTCTATCATAAAGTTTGGCAAAGTTTGTGCAGGAAGACGGTCACCACCGCAGTGCTCCTCCTACAGCCAGGTGTTTGGTGGTGGTATGGCCTGGATGGCTTGGCACTGCTGCAAAGAGTGGAATAAACCACTGGGCCCCACCAGCTGAGTGACATGGCTGAAAAAGCAGATTTTATAGCATAATTCCATATTTTCTTTCTACCTTGCAAATGATTTTCCTTCTCCCAGGCTTTTAGTAGGCAGCTGTAATGGGAATGGTGGCCCTTAACACAAGAGACCAAACAAAACTAGGTGTCAGGTTCTGGTGAGCAGACTGATGGGTCAGCAGTGTTCACCTTCCTCTTAATGAATGCATTAATTTCTTACCTGAAAGTGCAAAAATCGAGGTGTTTGGGTAACAATACACTGGTTTGCTTTTCAGGTGTAGAGTTTTAAAAAAAAGGGGTGCATTTTTGATTTATATTTCTATTCTAAGTTACCATGGCTACCAAGAGCCTTTTTTTTTAACGGGCTAACCACAAAATCCCATCAGGTGGTGTGTTAGAATTTTGCCATAAAGCTTGCATGCTGCAAGTACCGAAATAAACACTGCTGCTGTGTCAGATGTTATTTGGGATAGGATTCAACAAAAGCCAAAGCAAAGAAGAATTTTATTTCAAATGCATTGTGTTATACAGATGTGTGGATAGAAACAAAGTCCCAAAACAACAATGACCAAAAAGACTACACACAAAAAAAACACACCAAAAAAAACCAACGGACCGTTTCAGTAAATCTTGGTGCTTGATGTTGAACACTTAAAATCAAGTGACTACTGCTTTGACTGATCTCTCCAACCATACTGCAGGGACTGAGCTGTGATGGCTGGAGCTGCAGGCTTTCTTCCTGTTGCAGGCAGCAGGAGAGGTGGAAAGAAAGCCTTCAAGTCTGGTGTGGCCACGAAGACAGACCAAAACGCATCCCTGCAGACTGCCGTTCTTTTCAGCCACTGCTGTGAGAGATGGCATCATTTGGATGCCTGGCTGAAGCTTGTTTTATCTAATTTTTAATTAGTTTTGCATTTTCAGTCTTGCAGGGTTTTTTTGGTTGGTTTGTTTTTAATGTCAGCCTTTATCCTGGCTCTCAGGTGCTGTCAGAACAGGACTTTTCTCTAGTCCCCACATCTTAATACCTCCTCAGCACTGGCTGTGGCACGATGCTCATCTGTGGACCAAATGCTGCTGTTGCTTATGTACTTAGTGCCAACAGCTCGTACCAGCACCAGACCAAAACAAGTTCAGTCTCCTGAATACCTTTATTGTCTCACTGAGGACCACGTTCTGTCCTAGGACAGTACAATGTATATCACATGGTATTGGTGTTGTCTTAGGGTCTTGTTAATGAAACAAAGCAGAGCAGCAAGTATTGGACCCAGGTGTCAGGGAAACCAAAGATGAGACACACCTGTGGACTGGCTCCCACTGCACCACTTGCTCCCAGCCAGGTGTTGTTCCTTCTCGGTCAAGGAAATCTTCATTTAGAAGAGGACTCATCTCTGAAGACTAGTTTGGTACGTCAAAGGTGATTCCGATTTTCTAACTCACCCAGCTCTCCTTGCTATTTTAGACTGTCTGCTTGAGCTTAACAAGCCTGTGCGCCTCCACGGTTTAATCCATGATGCTCAGAGCAGCCTGTATGCCTGTTGCCCTCCTGCGGGCATTCTTTGAAGCCTCCTGTTCAGTTCAGCACTGTTTGTACATGATCAGCTTTGTTGTTCCCCTGCAGAGGGATCCTTTTGCTCTGCAGGATCTAAATTTGTCATTCTTAAGCTGGCTTGGTCTCTTAGAGCCCAGAACAGTTGGTACGCTCTGGTACTCCTTTACAATGTTCCCTGACACTACTGCTTCCGCAGCAAAGGTACATGGCATCCAGGCTTTCATGGCAGATCAGCAGAGTCTTCTTGTCTCACAGGATGTCTCTCTGATACGCCTTGTTTTTCTGAATTTCACCTAAATCAAGAGATTCATTTACTGGGTGGTTTCTCCTGCCATGTACAATACAGGGCGCAATTTCTCTCTCTGGAAAACAGCTTTAGAATGAATCTGAAACAAAATTTACTCACTGGTAAAGCTTTTGAAGGTGATACGGCCTAAGAATTATTTTATTCTGATACTTATGGGAACAGGGCTCTGTATGCTTGCTGGAGATCTAAAGGTAATAAAACTCAGTGCTAATCTGCCCAAACTTTATAGCTGAAGAACTGCTGAAGGAAATGGCAGCTTTGGCTACAATTTTTAGAGTTACATATGTACCTAAGGAACAAAAGGAAAGGAAAAATAGCACTTGTATGTATTTCAAAACTAAAATTACAAATGCAGTCTTAAGTTATCCTACCACCTAGACAGGCTAATGCTTGCTCTGTTCTATTTGAACTTGCTGTTTTTGCTAGAACTTCATTTCAAATTCAGGTTTTACCTTGCAGAAAAAACCTGTATTTAAGGCATCAAAATTAACAATGAATTTACTAAGATGGTGACAATTTTTTTTTTTTTGTAGGAACAGCTTGTCAAGGATGACTCTTAAGGCGCTGAGTAAAATACCGACTAAAATTTTGTTGAAACTGTAGTGGTTAACAAAAGAAAAAGTCACTTTGACAACACTAACTTTTTTTCAGTCATAGAGTGATGCTCTAAATATCATCCCTTTGTCAGAAGATGACCAAAGCAAGGGGTGTCCCTGCTGCGCTCCCCACACACCTGAACTGGAAAGGACCAACTGGAACATGTTGAGGCTTGAGGATTTTCAAAAAGGATAAGATATTTGTTTTAAAATATGCACTAGTTAACAGCTCAGTACTTATCATGGACTACTTCTGTATTTATTAGCATGTGTGTGATGTTTCTAGAAGAACAAAAGCATGCAAAGCTACAGGGAATGTCATAAACATGCCATGCTTGAGTCCTCAGCTGTCAAACTGAATGGGTAGAAGTACAAGCAGGCACTAAGGAGCTTTTTTCAGGCTTCAAATATATCCTCTTATTGTGGAGGTCCAATATGATATGGCAAATAATAGAATGTACATAAATTGTTCATTTTTTTAAAAACCCTGTGCCTAGCTGGCAATGCAAAAAACCTCTCACTATGTTCATGTAATATTAAAAGTCAAGGAGAAGAAAATCTATTTGAAGTTTAAATTCTTATCTAATAACTGAAATTCATTTTGAAACAGTTCGCGCTTGTGTAACCAGTGGCAACAATTGAACGCAATTCAGCCAGGAACTGAATGGGACAAACATAAAGGCTGGTTTGATTACATGTTTACAGGCTCTCTGCAGCTTTCACTCAGGAGCATCAGTGCTGCTATAATGGATGGGAAAAGCAGGCTCTTTGGTGGTTACCCTCACTGGCAGTGCCTGTATCACAAGCTTCAGAAAGTAGTCTGCTTCTCTAATGGCAAAGAGGTTACATTGCATCGTTGTGGCCAAAATGGGTCTTTATTAGCACTTTTTACAACTCTGCTGCCTGAATTGTGGTTTCCTGGGTGAACTTTCAGATCTGGTTCCTTGCTGATATTTATTGTAGGGAACAACAGAGAGCGTAAATCTGCTCTGATCTACCTTGTGCATAATCCTGTTAATTTCTCGAGACAGGAAAAAATCCTAAGTTTTAATAATTTTTTTAAGTTTCAATTTATATTGACATGCATTAATATATCTATTTTGGTTTAACTTTGGTGGGTCTTTAAATTACATCTCAGTGTGGCCACAGAGGCCATTAATACACAAGACACGTATTCATGGGTAACAAAAGGACCTAGCATTCTCTGTGACTTTGTCACGTCAGTTACTTCTGAGAATCACGTTTTCATATTATCTCACACTTCATGAATCTTTTGCTTTAGCCTCAGAATAGTTATAGGAACTGCACAACCTAGAGACAAAAATATTGTTCCCCTTTCTGTCCCTGCAGAGGTTATCTGGTTCAGCCCGTACAATCTGGACTGCTTTATCAACTGTGCAGCACTGACTTGACAATAAAGATTATCTGTTAAGGAGGAGGAAGCATCCTGAATTTTGGAGTGAGTTACTGTTGGGAGAGAAGCAGCTGGAGGAAAAGCAGTGAGATTGTGTTAGGCTACTATGCAATCATAGATAACTGCTTTCAGGGCTTTAATAAATATAGATATATGGCTGTAGTTAATAACTTAATGTACATGGCTGTGGAGAGCTGTGAGAGCATTTCCTGATCCATCCAGATCGCAATCTAGCCATGAATCACCAGCAAAGGAGCTACCCTGTACCAGTGATATAGAATCCTTAGGGTATAGAATGTTAAAAAAAACTCTCTGAGGACCCTTCCAAAAGGGCGATACAAGCTGAGCTTGGGTGCAGTGGAGTACCAAGTTTTTAGAGCATTTTCTAACAAATCCCTGAATCTGTCAGGTGCCCTGGCCCCAGTGTGGGTGTGCAGCTTTGGAGGTCTGTGTAATCGGTGGTATTAATAAAGCCTGTGTTTGTATATGTCATTCCAGAAATGCTGATTGCTAATAAGGAAAGCGATCTCTGGTTTTTTTTGGTTTGTGGGTTTTCTTTTTTTTGTGCGGGTTTTTTTTTCCCCTATTTTGACTTTTCCTTCCTGTGTTGTTTCTACTTTCCTGATACAAAGCAAGGCTTGTGGAAAGAAACACCTGCCCAAAGCAGGGTCAGCTAGAGCAGGTTGCCTAGGGCTGTGTCCAGCTGATGTTTGAGAATCCAAAGGTGCTTTGTTTCAGCTATACTTCAACTCATACCAATTGCCCTTGACCTTCCACTGGGCATCACTGACAAGAGCCTGGCCCTGTCGTCTTTACTCACCACTCGCTCCCCAACCCCCTGCCTTGGGTATTTATATGCATGGATGAGATTCCCCCTGAGCCTTCTCTTCTCCAGGCTGAACAGCCCCAGCTCTCTTACCCTCCATATGTCAGGAGCTCCAAGTCCATAATCACCTTGGTGGCCTTTTCCTGGACCCGCTCCAGCAGGTCCATGTCTCTCCTGCACTGGGGAGCCCAGGACTGGACCCAGCACGCCAGGTGTGTCTTACCAAGGCTGAGCAGAGGGGAAGGATCACCTCCCTGGACCTGCTGGCAACACGCTCTGCCTGATGCAGCCCAGGAGGCTGGTGGCTGCCTTTGCCACGAGGACACATTGCTGCCTCGTGGTCAGCTTGGTGCCCACCAGGACCCCCATCTCCTTTTCTAACAATGTTTCCCTTTAGGCAGCTAGGAGTGAAAATGGGCTGCCCTGTACAGAATTAAATTCAGGTGCAAGTAGTGGCAAAACTGAAAGAATCGCCTTCTACACAAAAATAAAAGATGACTAGTTTTTCTTTAGTGTAATGGAAATATTGATTGGTAGAGCTACTACTGCAATGTGCTAGATTTCTGTCTGTGCTATTGTAAAATCACTTCAGGGTACTATTGTTTTAAAATCCAGAGAGCTGCTTGATAGGAATTTATTAAGGCGTACATGTAAGTGAATTATGAATGCTGGACTCGTCTTCTCATTCAGACATCACTGACAAGAGGTACCATAGCATCTGCCAAGTCAGGATCCCGCTGCTGATATAATTTCAACCTTCAAAGAAAAAAGGGCTGGTTTTTAGTGCCTTGTCAAAAAAAAAACAAAAAACAAAAAACAACCGAAAAAACCTTATGGAGATAAAATATTATTTTTAAATGGTTATCTAATGTTGACAGCTACAAGAGAGAATTTGAGAATGAAATGTAGCCCTTTCCTACCCACACATGAGCAAGGAGAGTGGCTACCAGCCAGGTGTAGGTGCTAGTGAAAGAAAGGCCAGTTATTTTGTAGTATTGCCAATGGCTGACATACCATTGTCATGGGGTCATGTACCGTATTTAATTACATGATTATTTTTATGTTGTGGTTTTTTTTTTTCAAATAGCATATTTTCTGTTTCCTCTCATGTGGAAAATGATTAATTGCACAAATTAAATGAAAATGTACCCCATGTTTAGTTGCACAAAGACTCTTTGAAAACAAGAACAGATGTGGTATTCTTCTGTCTTAGTGTTTCTGCTGAAAAATGCTAAAAATCCAGAATAATCATTGGAAGTTCTAGACAGTGAGCGGAAGTGAAATTGAAATATAACTCTTAATTAGTTTCTGTGGGTTCATATACTGGTATGCATTACAGTAATGCTTAATGTCTCCACAGAACTTCACATTTCTATGAATTTCCAAAAAAGAGATTGCAGCCAGTAGTGAGAACATCGCCTTCGTCTTGTAGAGCTCAAGTCTCGTTTTGTTCTTGGCTTGACTCAGACCAGGAAATTAAGTTTCAGTGGCTTAAGCATGAGCCTGTAGGTTAGTCTGAGGTGAGTCTCCCTCAAGGTGCCTTATTAGAGCTGTTCTGCTTTGTTTAAATGCTTTTATTAAGATACTAAATACCGGCTATACAGTGGAGCTGGGACTTGAACCTTTGTCTCTGAACACCCCAACACAAGCGGTGATCTCTCCCGTCTTGTGAGTATTCAGTACTCTGGAAAGCAGAACAGGTCTAATCAGAGATAAGACTAATAGATAGATAACAGAGTAAGATACAGACTCGTATCTACAGAACATCATCTCTGGGACGGGATGTATCGCTAGCAGCCCTTCAGCTCATGCCTGCAAGCTGGTAGAAAGCATGGGCCCTCCTCTCAAAAGCCCTGCAATGAGTGCTTAACCTGTGCTCCAGGAGTCTGGCAGAGCAGCTAATGGCAAATCCAGTGCCTAGCTATGTGCTTACACATGATGCTTATGAACAGAAAGCTTTAGAATTGTGGGAAAATGTCATCAAGGATTAAGATTTGATCACAAAATTGGAAATAGTTTTTAAAAGATAGGACATAAAAACATTATTGGTATTTACCTTTTGCTGTGGCCATCACTAAAAGCCACTCAGCTGTAACTTTTGAGGATAGTCCAGCATTCGCTATCAGGGCTTTTTTTTTTTTTTTTTTTTTTCCCCAGGTGCTTATTTATACCAAGTGCAAATAAATCTTCAAGGTGTAGACTGTCACCCTGAGTGTCTCTCTTCCTGTTAGATGTAAATATAGCATTATGCTGCAGCTTCATATTTTTTCTTTCCTGCTGTCATGCTCAGAGGTGTTGCATGCTGCTGGTGTGTCCGAACCAGCGAAGCAGTACCAAGCGTGCATCCTTGAGGATGCTGGCTGAGGCACGCCTGGCTCCTGAGGCAGAACGTGTGTGTGGGGAGGGCTTTCCACACTTTGGCTGTGCTCCTTACAGCCACCAGCTGCATTACTACCCAACAAAATTCCATTAATTGTATTTTAAGTAATAGCTAGCATACAGGCTAATGTGAATATTTCTTGAATATTGCAGTAGTCGCTGGCTCTTTGCAGAAGCCAGCTGTTGCATCTTTTCCAACACTGTTGTTTGTGCCTGTGTTTGGCCAGAAGGATGTTCCTTCCGCACTGGATTAGCTTTGGGGACTCCATCGCATTTTATTTGAAATAATACTCCTAATTTTCTCCTTACCAGCCGGGCAGAGAGACCACTTTGGCATTGCACAGTGTTGCTTGCATGTGGGGCTGACAATAGTCAGATAAAGAAAAGCGTAGGCTGCTCCAAATCCAGATCGCTTTCCACCATAAAATAGGACAAGTTTTTGCAACAGTCACTCTTCTAAACATCTCACCCCTAAATTTTCAGCTGCACAGGAGTTAGTCATGTTCCTCTAGCTGAGTTTAAGCCTGTTACAATTATTTCTACCCTGTGAACGGGATAAGTGATTTATTACTGTGCATTACTTCTCCAATCCTTCATAATGGAGCAATCAATTTTTAGATGTGCATTTTGCAGAAAGAATGAAGCTCTGATACTATGAAAAATATCACCAGAGAATATGGCTTTTATCTCTGCTGAAAAATGGTGACAAAAATGCTTTCAGTGGGACTTGGACCAAACTGCTGTATCTGAACAGATGCTGAACATGGCCTACAATTAACAGCTTCTTGAGGTGTTGCATCAAGTCAACAGCTACTGGTAATGTTTATTCAAGCGTAGACAAAGCCATAGGGATTCTGTACTGCAGCAGTCATAACAGGATGGCTGAGTATAATTGAAGTTTTCTACTGTGGTATAAATAACAGTAGTAGTGCACAAGCAATACTCCATGTTGGAATCCAGACCTTCAGCGTAGCTGAGTAAAAATTTCTCCTGGATGTTTTATTTTGAGATTTTTATCAATAGCTTTGGTGCATTACGTATAGAGAGAGGAGAGGTCCAATTCTAGCATGAATGAAGAAAATCTCATTTGGGTATATTACTGTGTTTGTAGACAGTTGCAGTGTGCTTCATACGAAAGTGGTTTTTTCAAAAGTGCAAATCCATATTTTGTGAAAAGTAGTTGAATGATTTCCATTGACCTTACAGTAATGCAATATTGCAGTGTATGTCAAACTAGCTAGAGGTTTGTTAGCTTATAGAATAAAACCAGCATTTGAGCCAGAAAATCTGAGCAGGCAAGACTTGAAGTTGCTAAACCAATATCTCCTTATTCACTCAGTGCAGAAATGAGACGACAAATTCATCTATCACTTAAAATAGTCTCTTGGAATGTTTTGAGTGAAATGAAAATACCAAAGGAGAAAAAAAACCCCAAAAGACAATTAAATCAATCATTGTAGCTTTGCTGCTCAAATGAAATACCGTAGATGCTTAAAATGTTTGTATGTCCCTGTTCAAGAAGGAAGAGTGGCTATTGCTTCCCTCTACCTGCTCAAGGACAGCTTGATGAAAGATAACAAATACCAGATGAAGGCCCTTAAAGGTGAGACATGTCTGAGTCCTTCAGCAGTGGGGCAGGGCTCAAGCTCTGGAAAAAGCACCTACCCTTAATCCCTAACTCCGGCCCAGTTCTCTCTGTCAGAGTAAAGGAAGAGGAAAGTAACAGAATGAACCTTGTGCCCTCATGATTCAGAATTGTCCTCTCAAACCTTAACGCGTCAAAATATACTACTGAGAAATATTTTTGTGTCTAATTGACGAATACACTTTTTGTTGATATTTGTACTCATCAAAGTGCAAGCATTCCCCATTCAGTGCACTGATTAATTAAAGGGAGCGTAGCATATGGATGAGTGAAGGAAAAAAAAAAATGCCTGTTCATACTTTTCATTAAGAAAAAAGCAGAAATTTTAGTGGTGAGCAGTGCAGAATGAGTGGACCTTGTGAATTGCTTGACTGTGAAGCTGGAATTTCAGCTCTGCCTGTTTACAACTTCTCAGTGCCTCTGTGTACATACAGCATTTTGCTTAATATTAGCTGCTTAATATCTACAAGAATCACACTGAATTTTTTTGAGTCCTGTGATTTATTTTTTCCCTGGTTCTTTGAGTAACTGTGCTTTTCTCATGCCCAGAATCATCAGAAAGCATCATTAGCCCTGTCTGGCACAAGTAGCATCAGGTTAGTGCCAAGGCAATAAGAACTGCCCTGTGATGTTTTTTACTGTGAGAGAGGGATGAGGGAGCAGTAAGTATTTATTGTTCATTCTGTTGGGAAGGTTTCAAATTAAAGGAAAGGCCTTCTCTGTCACCTGCCCTGAAACGCTTTCCTTTCTGCAGGGCTGTTAGCTGTTTGCTATGGGAGCAAGCTGTCTGTGATCCTTCTGCAAGTTTTCCTGTGACCCTCCCAGTTAATGGGATGCTGGGTTTTGGCAGCAGTAGAGCTATTTGACAGTCGCTGTTTTGGAGTACAGGTTACCGTTATGTGCTTCTTGCATCAGGAAGGAAGAGCAGGACTGAAGCTGTGGCTTATAAGGGGTACCAGAAGGCACCAGTGTAGGCTTCCGCTCTAACCCTCCGTCCCCAGGAGTATTTTGGTGCTATGTAGTGTGTGAATTTCTCTGAAGTTGCCTCTTTAAAGCACACAGTTTTATGCCAGTTCTTTGACCTGGGACTTTATAGAACACACAACAAAAATATCTTTAATTACTTTATCTTACGATCATTTTAAAGGAGTATGAAGCTGCTCTGGAGAACATGGGCCTTGTCACCTGGACCTGTGAAAGTTTCTGTGCGTTCATTTTCAGCTCTCTTACAGTACATATTTGCAAGGTATCCATAATTGCAAGTTATCACCTCCTTTTGGCCTTTTTGAAGAAAAAAAAGGTCAAGAAAATATCTTAGAATTGACTTAAAATTTAGTACTGCAGTGTTTGTTCTTCCACCCTCCCCACGTGGCTGGGGATGAGTCTTCTATGCACCTGTGCTGCTGCTAAACTGCTATTATTCTAATGCATTCTCATTTATGGGCATTTCCGAGCTGTTTACTGGTTCATTAGGAATATTCACCAGGGAGAATAAGAAAATAACACAGTCCGTGCACTTTCAGATACTCAGGCATTGAGCGTACTCCAAAGTGCTTCCTGAACAGTTGGCACCTGCCCCTAATACGGCAGTCAGCAGAGAGGAGCGGTAATGCTGTCACCAACTTTTCTTGCCTGGGGAGCAGCAAGAGTAAGTAATGCATTGCAGGCAGCCTCAGACCTTACTCTCCCATTGACCTCTACTTAATTTCCCATGCTCACGCATGGAGCTGGAGAACCTGCCTGTCTCTTGCAGGCTGGTTATTGCTGTGATGCTCTTAACATGTAACAGACTGGTGGAAGGGACATTTTTAAAAGGAGCAGTAACACAATATAGTTCTTACGGGTCAGCAACTCTCATCGTTCTGGTGTTTTGAGAATAACCAAATGGATAGGAGTCTGCTTGCCCAAGGCCACTTGGCATTTGAATCCGTCCCTAGCATTAAAAAGTCAAATCTTTTTTTTCCATTTTCCCTGAAAAAGAGAGCGCACTTTCCGTTTTGACACAGGCATTTTTCTTGAATGACTACCCAAAATGTTCCTCCTTTCTAAACAACATTTAGTCATTAGCAGTTCATATTTTAAAATGCTGTTTATTATGAGTGGAAATATGCAAAATTTCCTTAAAAGCTGACTTGCAAATGTTAATACAGGGATAAATGAACAGTTGATGAATAAGTCCTTCAGAAGCAAGCAGCTTTAGAAACACTCCATAAATTTTTCCCATTACCACATTTAAAAAACATTTAAAATAATTGTTGGAAGTCACTGAGTGCTGATAACTCTGCTTTATGAATGTGGACTAATGGAGTAAAGTGATAATTATTTAGCTGCTGTTGCATTTTAATTCAATCACGCCATGGCTGTTACATACAGCGCAGCCTTTGCCTTTTTATTTTCTATAGGCAAATAAAACCTGCTCAGTGGTCTCAGGTAATAGCCCTTGCAGTACCTCACTGGGTCGGGGGAAGGAAGGCAGAAACAATGCTAATGACTCTAGATGTTTATGTGGTGTGGAAACATCCCTGCAGTGCACTTCATCAGAGCCTGATCTTCAGGTCCTGTTGTAGTCAAGAGGGATCAGAGTGTGACTGTCACCGGAGCCACCCACGCAGGGCTGGAGAATGTGATGCCGGACCTACAGGAGCAGGAAAGGATGGGTTGCCTTAGGCTACCTCAGAGCCTCTTGGGCCTCCTGCTGACCCTGTGGCACATCTGCCAGCCCACTGGTGCTAGCTGGGACACCTCAGGGCACCCCCTGCACCCCTTCCTGGTCGTACATGGGCAACTGCTTTGAGCCATTGACTGCAAAGCTGGGGTTGTGGTTGCTTCTACCTCACAGCCTTTGCCAGTGAACTTTCTGTTGAGGTGGTTATATGGTAGTAAAGGCAATTTTAATGAATTTAAATTTGCTTTTGTAGTCAGATTTCGTTGCTTTCAAAAAGTTGAGCTAGCATGAGGCAGCAGCATATCCCATTAGCAGATGGATAAAAGTGATTGTGCCTATCTCAGAGGTGACAGAGAGCAACTCTAAGACTGGTGCAGCCAAAACCATTTTCCCAAACCTGCCTTCTGCAAAGCATCTCTCCAGTGACTGGTAACAGGGACCCAAATGAAAACCAACACATGCGAAGAAATGAAAAGTGTTGGTTGACTGCAGCCACATTAAACTAGACATTTCATTTCAGCAATACTGTGAGAAGTCAGTCTTTGGGTTATTTAGTACATATTGAACCTAAGAGTGGCTCTTTAGCATATTTTGGTTGCTTGCTGAAGTGCTGCAGTGCCACCAGAGTCACGCTGACGTGCCAGCTGCCCTCCCCACTCAGGGAGAACAGAAATCTCTGTGGCAATTCCAGGCCTGGTGTGCTCAGAGATGTGTTAACATCTAACTCCATCACCGCTCAAGTAATATTCTAATTGGACTCAGACCTGGACCAGACAAAGAATCAGCTGAGACTCTACATGGATTTTACCACAGAGTATATTGTAAGGAGATGCTCATATGCTCTATCTGCATGGTTTTTGACTGTCAAGGAATGTTTGTCTGTTGAAAATGCTGAAATAATTCTATTAATTCATACGAGCTCTGGAGTGATAATGAGGGGTATTAAAATGTCATTAAAATGCCAAAATCGCAGCATTCAAATGCAGCCTTCTCAGAAAAGAGACTCAGTGTCTTATTCCAAGTAGCAACATTAAATTAGAAGTAACTAAAGAGTCATTCACAGTTCATCAAAACCTGAAGAAAGAAAGATGCAACTTAAAACACAGCATTTTGTAAATGGGCTGGATGCACAGATGAGTCGAGGCCATTGGGCCTCCGATGACTTGACACACTTCACAAAATCATTCTATTAGATCAGTCACTACATTTAGAAGAATAGTTGTAAAGACCATTATACTACAATGAAATCACTGCAGTGCTTGGCTAGCTCTAAATAACAGTGTTTAAGAACTGTCATACCAATGTAAAGCATAATTTTCAGCATTTCCACTCATAGAGTTTAACGTATTTCATGTCACACACTTGCCATGATCTCTGCTGTGCTCTGTGGTTTTGCTTGCAACTGTGATAGCAAACCGGGTCTGAAAATGGGATCCTTGAAAGGCTGTAAATCTTTTATTTCTTGTTTCTCTCTGTAGCTGCAATTCTGAAAGAATTTTTATCTGGTTTCATTAAAGATTTTATAGCAAGCTAAGTGTATTGGAAAACCCATGTACTCCAGCAGTAAACTGGCTAGCTAACTATGTATTTGCCCATAGCAGCTGCAAGCCTGCATAGCTAATTCCTTCAGAAATGCTGATGCGTCATGAACACATGCATTTCAAGAGCTGAGGTCTGCTGCCTCATCTTGTCAATGGAAAGGGTTTTATGAATCAATATCACTCTGAATTTTAAGAGCACTTTGACAGAGCAGCTAGTTTTTTACTGGTGTACAAAAAATTACTGGTTTCTACAAAGAGAATGCTACTTTTTTGTAGCTTTGGGGGAAAAAATTGAGGGGGAAAATTTTGCAAAGGAAGGTTGGTAACGTTTGGAAAAGGAAGGCCAAAATTGAGAAATGAGAGGCCAGGTAAAAAATGACACCTTCTAACAAAGACTGCGAGTGGTCATTCTGCAACAATGGTTTGATGCTGTTTGTGAACACAGTTGAGGTATCTTGGCTAAGCTTTTCTCAACACCACCCTGAGCAGCAATGTCAAGCCGCTACCTACTGACAATTTTGTAGAGGTTTCATTCATACAGTGGCCCAACCTCATCAATGCCATGTGCTAGGTCCCCACTGTGGAGCACCTCCTTGGGCCATGTACAAAAAGCATAATTTGCCACAGGCAATTTAAAGATCCCCGATGGGGCCATCCTCGCCTCTTCATGTGCGTTTGCGGGCCACTTGTGTGGCCTGAGCACTTGGAAAGTTTCACAAGCGCTAATTGCTGAGGCTTCTTGCCTGCACCCCCTCCATGTGCCTGGGGCGCACGCATGGCTGCTCTGCTGCCAGCTGGACCGCTCTGAGCTATTTTCCACCTGCTGCCAGCCCCAACTGGCACAGAACTGGTCTCAGAGTGTCCCTGGACCTGATCATCCTTGCTTTGAAGTAATGATGCTTTTTACCATTGACTTCAGCCAGCTGGGAGTAAAGCCCTGTTCTGATTTGCATTTAATCAAGGGTATTTTTCTCCTTTCTTTTTTCAGCTTTGCTTTGCAGCTTGTTTTTCCTTTTTGCTTTTTTTGTGGATATTAAAAATATGCAATAAAAAGGATCTGTTAGTGTTCAGTAGTCTAAAAATCAGGGTTTCGTTGTTCCCTGGAAGGAATTTCTGAACTTTCTCTGCCTGACAGTGCCAGTAGATTTTCCTGAGCCAATAATCACAAAATGTCAGCATTGCTAAATGGGGACAATAAATTTTCAAACAGTTCCATAACACGATTTTACCAGACATTTAAAAGGTCAGGCATGAACTGTAAATAAAATCCTATCTTGCAGCTCTATGCCTCTTTAGTTAGAGAGTAAATTATCATTGAGATAAGCAGTCAAGTAGTTATTCTCCTGTTTTGTAATGGCCCTATATTAGCTAGGGCTAGTTAGATGGCTGGGCTTTCCTGCAAAGGTAAGGAGACCCTGTTAAAGTACGAGAATTTCTCTGCTGTAGAAAGAAGTGTGAAAAAAAAAAGATTTAGAAAGAATCTTGCATCAAATATGGGTTATATAGTTAGGCATCCAATTTCTGTAACTTTCTGTAGCTTCCTGGGACCATGTGAAAAGACATCAAAAGACAAGTCTAAGCAGAAGGATTAAGACCTAACCCTTCCTCCCCTTTCTCGTTAGTGCTGTGGTGAATATACACTCTGGTTTCTTCTCTGAGAGCCTTCTGGATTTGTGCCTGTGCCCCTGCCGGGAGGAGGATGCACAGTGCCAGTGCTGGTCTTCTGGTACATGATTTGCCTTTTGCGCCCAGAATGGATCCATGGCAGGGGGATGCCCGCATCCCACCTCCTCACTGAGACCAAAGGGTCTCACCATGTCTGCAGGGCAATTCAAGTGCAGAATCTGCTTTTGGGTATAGACAGGACCTGGCTTTCAGCTGAACCCTCTGTGCCCTCTCAGCACAGGATCAAATCACTCAGAAGATCACAGAGATGTCCAGACCACCACATATTCAATAGCTGTTTTGGAAACAGGGCAGGATTTCCCCACATAGAAGTGATTTAACCAGCTCTTCACTGTATCCTCTCAGAGCAGGGGCTGGTGAGAGCATGTTTTGAACATGGCCTGCAGATTGTTGAGGCTGGCTGGAAATCTGGGCTTGTGCTGGGGCTTCCCTGCACCCAGAGGAGAGCCGAGTCTTCACCTCTTTTTTGCTAAGGACTTGTGTGTCCCAGGGACACTGCTGGTCAGGTTTCCTTGGTGGGAAACTGGCTGCAGTTCTTGTTCCTGCACACTGAGAGGATTCAGCTGGTGGCTCTCCTTGGTCTCCATCACTCCTACATAAGCCTCAACTTATATTTCAGTAGAGAGTGAAATACCAACTGAATAGATGATTTGCCATTAGGATTCAGACCAGAGTCTGATCCATTCTGTTAAAAAGTAATGGGTCACCAACTGTATGTATTTCACCTGTTTTTGAGTATCACTGGAAGACTTGACAAACAGTTTGCCTTGGAGCTGGTAGGAGGAGAGGAAGTGAATTAACTCCAGAATATTGCCTGCCACCAGGGTGAGCTCCATGCATGGTAAATTTATGTGGAAATCTGAGCAATATATGTCATGCCAAAGGGAAGAAGGAGCTCAAGTGTTCAGGCACGTCTGCGTGGCAGTTCTGATCTCATGTTCACTGCAGACCTCTCCAGACTCCAGGCACTGGTTTGAGTGGCAATTCTTATGAACAACCATATTCAAGCTTTTGTGTATTGGAGCTGAGGGACTGTAATTCTGTGTAGTGCAGTCTTGTCTTTTCTACTGGTAAGTCCAGAAAAGATAAAGGTCTTCCTGCATTTTAGCAAAACCCCTACTAAGTTGAAGCCTCTGTCTAAGTTAAGGTACAGGGAAAAGGGATACTGTCAGATTTTACCCATAATCTCCATAATCGTCATTTAAATTTAAATTTAGGATTTAAATGACCTTTATATGAAAGAAGTGGAGGAGGGGTCTTGGAGGCACAAGATGGTCCTGCCACCACCAGCTCCTCCCCTGGTCATCAGTAGTGTGTGGAGGGAGTGATTTTTAGGAGGATAAAGGAAGAAGTGAACAGAATGGAAGATTAGATGAAGAAAGAAAGGAAAAAATTAATCACAGAAAGACTTGAAAAAAACAAGGAAAAGAGGGAGGCAGGAGGAAAATCAAAGAAAAGAATAGAAAAGAGAAGAGAGAAGGAGAAGAGAAGGAGAAAAGAAGAGAAGAGAAGAGAAGAGAAGAGAAGAGAAGAGAAGAGAAGAGAAGAGAAGAGAAGAGAAGAGAAGAGAAGAAAAGGAGAAAAGACAGCTGATTTGCAAATGGAAGGAAGGGACAGAGCAAATGTGGGAGACATCAGTAATGAAAGAATCCCTCCCAAAGCAGCAGAGCCCATGCATGCCAGCTGGCCCTGCCTTTGCAGGTGGCAATGAAGCATCCCAAAAGGTTCACATTGGGATCCTTTGGACTGGCTCTGCTGGGGAAACTGGGATTAGCAGCACGTGTGGAAGGATGAGTTTGTCATTGCAAAGACAGCCGTGAACTGTTCAGCCTATCAAGGTGACCTGTTATCAGGTTCTCGTGGAGCAACAAGAAAAAGATGAAGAAAGGCAATCATTTTTCACTTATTGTAGAGTTTCTGTATGCCCCACAGGCACTCCTGCTGAGGCCACCTGAAGATTTACACTGCAGTTGTAACAAATTAGGTTTTTCTGCATTCTTCCATATGCAGTAAAAAAATATGTGTAATATCCTAGCAGACAAAACAGAAACCTTCTGTGGATGCGCTGTTAAGTGTCCATTAAAACATACAGTGTTGATCTGTTGGCCCAGTTTGCATTGTGCAGAGAATTTAATCACCTTGTAGCTTGAAGAATGCTCCAAGGCTGACTTTTCCAAAGGAAGAATTCTTGTGAGATGAAAATAAAGAATGAGATGAAGTCTGCAAACTTAAGAGGCAGGTTGTCTTTGATGTAAATATATTTGGTTTGGTGGAGTAGAAATTTGAGATATAGGAATGAAAGCTTTCCCAAAAATCCATGTGGGGCACATAGTTGAAAGGAGACAAGAAAACTGATACAGCAGAAAGTTTCTCAGAACTGGTGGCCTAATCAGAGGAAGAAAAAATAGTTTTTCAACATTTTCATTGGCCAAAATAACTTCTTATTTGATTAATTGATTAATCACTATGTTTGCATGGGATGAAATAGCCCGTGCTGGCACAGGATAGGAAGGTAATGCTTTGATGCTGCTGGAGCTGATTTTGCCTGGAAGCCCTAATGACATTCACACGAGACATCCCTGTGGACCAGCCAGTGTGGCTCAACGTAAGGTTTGGGGCCCGGCTGTGCTGGTGCACAGGGGTGCTCTGCCCTTGCTATTTTGTCTGGCCCAGGCTTTGTGCCAAGCTAGCTCTGCCCTAGAGCAGGAGTTGTTCCTCTCCCGGGTGTCTGGTTCAGCCATGCAAGCTCCTGCTTGGCTGGTGACCACCAGGTCTGGGGAGCAGCTCAGCAAGCCAACCCACCTGCTGAGCCCTGCTCAGCCAGGAGCTGCAGCGGCAGTGGGGAAGCCCGTCGAAGGTGGTTTTTAAACTGCTGGTTTGGAAACTAGCTGTAATTTTAATAACTGATTCCTCTGAGCCAGGCCAAACTGCAGCTGACACCTCCCAGAAACCTCTTAGAAAAATCACGCAATGCCCCATTAACTCAGCCCTTCCGTCAGGTGTGTTTGTACGTGAACACCAGCCCTGCTGTTCGGTGGGGACGAGAGCTTGGCTCACATCCTACCCAAGTGCTGTAGCTGCCAAATCACTCTGCATAAATAGTTTTTCCAAAGACAACCACCTCCCTCTATAGGGAAGATTTATTTCTGGAAAATGTTTCAAAGTGTGATTATATAGCATCTGACATAAATTGCCCACACAGAGTAACTGGACAGTTGGATGATCAATTAATGTTGGCTGATTTCCATCCTATTGTTCAGAAGCATCAGGTAATGGATGGTTCATATGCTCTACACATTATATAAATAATTCAGTTTACGTCTAGGAAAATATGTCTTGTCCGTGAAGCAGAGAATTACTGGCTGCGTGGCTCAGAGATGGCTCTAAACCGTTTCAGTCAGGCGTAATAAATTAGGATACAGTGAAAGAGTTTATTTTCTTCACCATTGCCATTATTTGATTCAGCTACTGCAAAGCTCTGTGTGAAATCCTATTGCCTGTACAAATATTACAACATAAATTTTACAGTGAGATGCAAAGAAATTATGTAAGATCAGAAACAATAGATGTACTGTTGTTGGAAGGCTTCGTGGGATATTTGCTTACCTCGTTTCAAAGAAACAGAAGCTTCATACTGCTTTTGCTCAGATAACTGAAGTTTTCTGTTTTTAAGCTATTGCTATCAACCAAATGCTCCGAAGAGGGACTTTTCCCTAAAAGAGAGGACTGGAAACACCACCCAAAGCCTGACCACATTTGGAGTCAGTGTTGAAATTCTGCTGAGTTACAGAACAGCACGATTTTTCCCCAGATGTTTCTGTTCTTTACTGAAGTATATGGCTACACTTCTGAAGGCAGTTGAATTACTGTTGCCTACGAAGTTGCCACCCGTTGGGATGCATAGTTTGCCGTAACTGTGATGCTTTGGATGTATTTGATTATGTGACTGGACCAGGAGAGTCTTTAGATTAACAGCTTGTCAAGAAAAGTTGACTTCCTTCAGAGTTTTCTCCTGTTTGCTTTTCCTTTGATTAAGAACTTTTTCTGTGTGCGGGCAGCAATTAAGAAAACTCTTCTTTTTAATTAATGGATCAAATTATCCATGTTTCCATCACAGTCATCTTTGTTAAAATACATAACCTTTATTTTTACAAGCAGTTCATCAACAAGTCATAGTCATTTCTTATGCTAAAACACCTTAACCACCCCCAAAGCTATACTATTTCATCCCTCTGTGTATCTACAGCATATAGTAGAGGGGGCTGTTATACCCATAAATGAATTGCATTATCCACGAGGGATGTTAAAAAGGTAATGAAAAGTTAATGCGGTATTTGCTTCTTTTTTATATACTCATTAAAATTATTTATAACCATGATGTTTACCTAAAAACACAATTAGAATATTAGATTAAGTGTTTACTTTTGATGTGGTGCATGTAATTTTGTAGGAAGCCAGAATACAATTTCAGCCGGGTGCGTAGGGAATTGAGAGAAAAAGTCAAGTTGTTTCTCAGTTAATTACTGTTCTAATTTGCTGCACTCCCTCTCTGAAAATGTCTCTTAATTAGAAGGGGTAGGTACAATATTGCACTGGTATGTACCATCTTACAAAATCAAATTGTTGTTGTTTCCATAGGAAATAAAATCTACCAAGTGTTTCAAATGCAGACCACTGGTTAGAAACCAGGTCAAGTGACTGCGGATCTGGGCTCTCAGAGGGGCTGTTTGTGGCTGGTGCGAAATGAACTGATGGGCATAGCTCAGGCTCTCAGCAGGGAGGTGCCCATCCTGCAGACGGCAAGCTAATACAGGCTGGGAACCTTCTAACACCCCACAGGTCTCCCAGGTCATAGGACAGCTGGCCTTATGGGCACTGCTGAACAAGGGTGTTTTCAGTGGTAGAAAATCATCTGCTTTCCAAGTCCAACAGCTTCTTACCAATTTTGGGCCCCCGTATGCCTGGTTCAGCAAGCTGGTGAATCGTGGGTGGGACTGGGCAGTGGTGCATGAGATACTGGGTTGCAGCTCTAAGGGGACAGTGTGGCACTGCCCTACAGATTTGTGAGACAGTCCATGCTACAGGCAGATGTGGGGTGAGAAAGAAGCCTTGTGCATGAGCCTTGAAGGATCTGAAGGGCGACAAGAAAAGAGGGTGGAGGAAGGGCATGGCAGCAGCCCTGGCATTGGGGGATACACCAAATGGACACTCATGTTCTCTTCGCTGTCATCTTTGAGGCTGCGGAGGCAGGTTCTCACCTTCTTGTCAGGAACAGGCTGGAAGCTAAGGGTACACAGGGGCCCTAAGGAAACCAGCAGCATGGACAGATCCTAGTTTGGGGATCTGGTCCATGTTGCCTCCCTGGCTTTGCAGTAGAATATGGTGTGGGTGAAGGCTCACCCTCTCTGCAGGGTATGTAGCCTCCTCCCT
The DNA here is from genome assembly GCF_949628215.1 of Phalacrocorax aristotelis. Lineage (NCBI taxonomy): Eukaryota > Metazoa > Chordata > Aves > Suliformes > Phalacrocoracidae > Phalacrocorax > Phalacrocorax aristotelis. The sequence continues at coordinate 180,070,924 of NC_134276.1, read as the reverse complement.
GTGAGTGGTGGAAGGAGGAGGTGTGTCCTGGTTGGGGTGAAGGGATCTTGCCAGGTTCCTCCCCAGTGTGGGAGATGAACATTGCTCCACCTCAGATGTCCTGCAGGGGTGCTCCTAGTTTGGTTAGGGAGTGGTTTGGACATGGCCAAGGTGCATGAACCAGGAGCATCCTCAGTGGATCTGTCCTTCGGGGTCACTGCTGAACTGGTGCTGTGTGGGCTGTAAGAGGTTGGGCATGTTCCTCTCAAATGTTGTTATAGCCCCAGCATGCGAGCCCTAGGAATACAGGGGACAGGCAACATCTCCATCTCTAGCCATGTTAGTTAACTTTTGTAGCAGGGAAAAAACAGCACTGGAGAAATTTCTCCCTTGCTTTGGAAGCGTTTTCAAGATGCAGAAGATACTTGTCATGTTTAAAGAGCAGGGAGAGAGCTAATACCTAGGCTTCTGCCTCGTGTTTTGGCCTTGGCTTGACTAAAGGGGAAGAGCCTGGACTTCAGTGGGACAACCTCTTCCACCCCTTGTAGAAAGCAAAAAATGCTGGGAGGTTACAGCAAATACACAGAGCCCTTCCTTCTTTGAAAGATCCTTTGAAAGCTGCCAAGAAAAGGGTACAGGAAGCTCTGGTACAGGAAGTACTGGTGTCCCTCAAGGGTCCATACTGGGACCAGTACTGTTTAATAATCTTTATCAATAACATAGACAGTGGGATTGAGTGCACCCTTAGCAAGTTTGCAGATGACACCAAGCTGAGCAGTGCAGTTGACACACCAGAAGGATGGGATGTCATCCAAAGAGACCTGGACAAGCTGGAGACGTGGGCCTGTGAGAACCCCATGATGTTCAACAAGGCCAACTGAAAGGTCCTGCACATGGTGTGGGGCAACCCCTGGTATCAATACAGGCTGGGGGGTGAAGGGATTGGGAGCAGCCCTGTGGAGAAAAACCTAGGGGTACTGGTGGATGAAAAGCTGGACATGAGCCAACAATGTGCACTCACAGCCCAGAAGGCTGACTGTATCCTCGGCTGCATCAAAAGCAGCACGGCCAGCAGGTTGAGGGAGGCGACTCTGCCCCTCTGCTCTGGTGAGACCCCACCTGCAGTGCTGCGTCCAGCTCTGGAGCCTTCAAAACAAGAAGGACATGGAACTGTTGGAGCGGGTCCAGAGGAGGGCCACAAAAATGATCTGAGGGCTGAAGCACCTCTCCTGTGAGGACAGGCTGAGAGAGTTGGAGTTGTTCAGCCTGGAGAAGAGAAGGCTGTGGGGAGACCTTACTGAGGGCTTCAGTACTTAAAGGGGGACTGTGGGAAGGATGGGGACAATGTCTTTAGCAAGGCCTGTTGTGACAGGACAAGGGATAAAGGTTTTAAACTAAAGGAGGACAGATTTAGACTGAATATAAGAAATTTTTTACAATGAGGGTGGTGAAACACTGGAACAGGTTTCCCAGAGAGGTGGTAGGTGCCCCATCCCTGGAAACATTCAAGGTCAGGTTGGACAAGGCTCTGAGAAATCTGATCTAGTTGAAGATGTCCCTGCTCACTGCAGGGGAGTTGGACTCGATGACCTCTTAAGGTTCCTTCCAACCCAAACCATTCTATGGTTCTATGATTCTCTGTGGCTTGTTGTGGCTCCCCTACATTGCTGAGAGGTTTGCCATTTAGGCCGTGTGATGGTTAGAGGTGAGGGCACCTGCCTGCTGTGTTGGTCTGGACAGGATGAGAAGCAGCCACCTGCATCTTACCGAGTATCTGGGGCCCAGCAAGTGGTGCATGCTGAGGGCTGAACCACAGGACCACGTAGCTAAAACTGCTCCCCCTTCTGGGAGAAACACGCTGGCATCCCAGAGTGGTCCATGATCCCCCTCAGCTTTTTGTTATAACCACCCACATCAGAGCATCCACGAGCCCAGGGCCACCTCTCCTCCGCAGCTCTGCAGCACCAGGGGCAGAAGTGGGAGGGAAGAGAAAGTAATGTGCAGGTCCTTGGGAAAACAAAAGGTCTGCCCTATTTCTGGGTGGTTTTGAGGCCCTTCATTGAATTGTCTTGCCCTCTCTGCATGTGTACAGAAGTGACAAAAATCTGTAGCTTCTTCCTTGGGAAAAACAAAATCAGTTGCAAAGAGAGCGTGTAATTTCCAGCACATCTTCCACCCACGCAGCTGAGGAATCAGTGACCGCCTTTGGGCGGTGTGGGAAGCTGTGTAACAAACTGGACCTTTGATGGGCGGGCTGGAGTTCCTACAGACTGCAAGTAAAAAAATAATAAAAGAGCTGACTGTCCTGAATGATGTTTCCACAGCCACTAATCCAGCCCCAATACTGGTAAAAAGCCTATTCTGTGTATGACAATTGGAAGAGCTGGGCATGCACCCTGCTGTAAAAGCAGGGTGCAGCAGGCAGTTCCTGTCTTTTAGCCCTTGCAATAACAAGCCGTATGCAGGGATGGGGATCCACAGGCAAGTGAGGTGGATCATGGGACAGTGGCAAAGGCTATGCTATTTCGTTGGCTTTTACTGGTAAGGTGAAGGGTAGACAGAGAGATGTGCAATAAGGAAAGAAAACTGAGGGAGACGAAGAGGAGCAAGTTGGAGGGCCGGGAACGAAGTGGAGCTGAGATGAAGAAGTGCTGAGGGAAGGATAGAGAAATTCTGGACTGAAGGAGTGAAGCAAATTCTCTGCGTGCAGCTGCTTTGGCTGTTTCTTCCTCTGGAAGGCCTCCAGTATGCCATGGTGGGGCAGAGGCCGCAGTGACCACTTCCCTGTGGGTAGAGGTTTGTTTTTCCTGGAGCAAACTTGGTGCTTCCCTCAGTGCACTGACACAGGGAAGAACACAAAGCAGCCTGGTACCCAACCGAATAGAACAGCAGCTACATCTGTATCTGATTAAGTAATATTTATTGCCTTCAAAACTTATGTATTGTAACTATGGTAGCCACTCTTCTGCAGCAGGCAGATGAAGAAAATCAAGACATCTCCCAGGAACACTCCAGTGTGGGTGCCGGGAAGCGTGCCCTGATGATTGCATTTTAGCTCAGTGTTGATAGAAGGCAGAGAGAATTCTTCACCAGCTAGGAGGATGCTACTTGACTTTCACCTGCTGGTTTCTAAACAGTTATTTGAGGACTGTGAGTGTCACCAGCAATGTTCAGAAACACAGAAAACCGGTTCTGACTTAATGTTAGGAGTTTTGCCTTGGCAGCGATGAGGTGTAATTAAGCCTCCATTCTCACAAGCCTTTAGCTACCTGTTTCCAGGATCGTCTAAGATCAAACATATCGTCAGCAGCCTTTCCAAAGCTGAGAGTAGCACAAAGATAGCACTAATGTGCCTCATATGTGGGCATGAGCAGCACTGCCTCTACCAGCGTGGGTTCAATCGCAGTAACAGCTCATGATCTTCACCCGTGTTATGGGGATGCCCAGTAGTGCTGCCAGCATTTGTGTCAGCATTTTCTTTATAAACTTATTTTTATCACTTGACTGACAAAGTGCCAAATGTGCGTGCTGTCACCTCTAAGCTGAAGAGAAAGATGTGAGGAACAGTGTTTTTCTGCTCCTATTAACAGAAGAGAAGTGTTGGCTCAGTTTCAAATAATGTTGAAGTTCATGTCACTGGAGGTATTTTGGAGTGTCTGACCTCTGAGTCAACCCCTTTTTCCATATGGGAAAAACTGACTTTGAAGGTTTGGAGGTGACCAGACTCAGGTGCATGAGCTGGGCCATGCTGAAAACACAGGCCAGCCACCAGGGCTGGTCATAGACACGCTATTTCCAAGGGTTTGATGCTTTTGTGTCTGGGGACTGATTCTCCATTGCACTAATGTAATTTCATGCTGTTTCAGTTGTGTGAAGATGCGCTCACGTAGGCAGAACCTGCTCCTCTACCTTCTGCTCTTCACTGATGTCCTTCTCCTGCATATCCCAGGAACACAGTAGCCTGAAATAAGGGCTGCTTTGCTGGTTCCCAGCTCCCAGCAAGATGGACCAGAGCACAGCCAGGCTGAAGGGCGTTTGCTGAAGTTGTCTTTACCTCACTTCATTGGCTGAGTGGAGCAGACTGGACCAGGGTGCAGCCTTGCGGTGTCTTTCCCTTGCATCTGAGACCAAAAAATGTTTGCTGATCCCCAGGAATCCCACCCCATCCCATTCTCTGGCTGGGTATCAGGTCACTGGGCTCAGTCTCTACTTCACATCTGCCTCTTTCCTGTGTCTCCCACAGCAGGGTAAAAGCCACAACATCAGTTCTTTATCCTCCTTCAAGGACTTAATGGAGCTTTCAGGGCTACTATCAGATCTTCATTCCCCATCTTATTTGACCAAAAGTGGGTTTTGTTTTTGCTGAAAATTGTTACTATGCAACGTAACAGCAAGCAGCTGGGTGTGATGTTGGATGGAAAGGAGTTTGTTGCAATAGCTTTAACTGTGATAAAAACATGTGCTTAATGTTATTTTTAGACTAGTGTATGTTAAGAGGCTATAAAGTTTTAATCTAAATACAGCTTTGTATAAACACACAGCTCTCAGGCACTTTAATATTGAGATCAGTATGTCTCCTCAGGTTCAAGCTCGCTTACACAATGGAAAAAACAGAGTTAAATGCAGAAATGAAGAAGTTCTTTCAGATTCCCTTGCTGACTTTGTTTTTCTTCATGTAACACCTTTTTGGAAAGAAAACTGCTGCTGTGACTGATGGGTCTCTTGGGCCAGGGAGCTGTGCTGCTGGGAGGTAGGGATGGCTGTGGTTCAGGCTGAGGCTTGCAGCTGGCCTCATCCATCCCAGGACCACTCCGTACTTGTGCTCATATTCCACTTCTGAGAAATCCCCTTTAATTTTATCTCTTTGCCTTGACTCTCGCAAGGAAAATGATGGGTATCCCATGTCCATGCCCAGAATTTTCCCCTCTCTTCCCCCGCTTTAATGTGTGTGTGTGTGTGTATGTGTGCGCGCGCGCACATGTGCCAGCACACACATGTTTGTTAATGCATTCACATCTGAGCTTGTGTTTGGCAGTTACCCTCCTCCAAGTCAAGTCACTCTCATATTTTTCTAGCACCCAGCAATCTGGTTGACCTTTCTTGAAACTTTGGACTTAAGCTCAGGTTTCATTAGTCCTAGTGAATCTTATGACCTAGACTTTGCACTTGGGGTTCAAAGATCCTGGGCTAGCAGGTGTGTAAGAATATGGAGATGGCTTAGTGCCTGACGGTCTGGCTTGAGAGATGGCCTACAGCAATCTCCTCCTATTTCCTCTGCCCTTTCACAGAAATAAAACCTCCAAGAATGACCTTGAAGGAATGAAAGTATTGTCTTGTTTTATTTTCAGAAAAGCAAATGATTTTTATATTTCTTTTAAACAGGACTGTTGTTATTCATAAACCTTTAAACAGTGGTTTTGTTAAAACTTAAATGACTATGAAGAGAGATAGTTTTTAATCTGGAGTTGTGCTGATTTCTATCTGACTTCTCTTGACTTCTCTGCAAACCTTTTGCATGTTTCTCAGGACCATTCTGCCCTCCTCTGTATCAAAGGCAGCTGTTCTTATTGTTGCAGGTCCTTTGTCACTATTGGAGGAAAATTTCGCAGTAATCCTGTTGGAGGCAGCAAACAACAAAGAAATGGCTAAAATGCAGTGATGCTTTATATCCAGAAGGAAAGCCTGAGCACATCAGTCACTGCAAAGCTATTTGTAAAATGCATGCAGAGGCTCAAGGACATTCCTTAAGGTCTGTGGCAGCAGGAGGGTGACCTGGCACAGGAGATCACAAATGCTTTAACCTGTGCTGTGTTCACTGCCTGCCCAGCTCTGCCTGTATTTACTGTCCACAGCACGTCTCCTGCGTAATGGATTTTGTCATTCTCACTACTGAGTCTGCCTAAATGAGCCCTTGGAGATTTCAACTTAATGAAATCATTCCGTTGTTTCAGAAGGAGCTTGGCTTTTCGTAGTGTCCCATGTTGTTGTTACACACCTGAGGGCAGACATTTCAACTTGTCACTCACTGTGAAAGCAAAAAGAGCATGTCTATGGTACTAGGGGGACACAGCTAGAACTTAAAATCTTAGATGCTTCCCTAGGATAGCTCAATTCCCTGGGCTGCTGGTGTCCATGAAGTCGTGCTGCAGAGATGTCAGCCCACTTCATTTCACACTTGTATCTTTGGCATTTTAATGATGTCTCAATCACACAGGGGTGGCAGTGGAGAAGAAAGATTACCAGGCAAGTACAGTAGTCTGAACTGCAGAGGAGAATAAAACAAGATCACGTCAGACAGATGATTGTCACAAAACTATATCTATTTTTGGGTGAAATTCACAGAAGACAGTGGTTTTTACTCACCATGGAATTCCAATAACCGGCAGTCAGGTACACAACACTCACCAGAGCTGGTTTTGACCTCTGCTAATGGAGTCAATTATTTTATCCTCAAAGGCCTGGATGGAGGCTCCATCACCAGGGAGGCCCTCATCACACAGCCATGTGGGGCAAAATCCCAACGCTGCTGGTGATGATGCAGTCTCTATGAGCACTGCTAGGACATTTCAGGTGATGCACAGCAATACTTTTCACTGGAGACCACAAGACCAAATTCAGCCCTTCTTACATCACTTCATCCCGGAGGTGGTCCGCTGGGTTTAAATGAAGAGGAGAAGCAGTAACCTAATCCTGGTGAAGCATCTCTTCCTGCTAATAGCCACACGATAAAAGGTAAATGAAGGCAGGATGTGAGCCATTGCTGATCTCTTTCCTTTTCCTGGTTGCTAGGAAGGAAATCTGTGTTCTTTATTTTCTTCTCTTCTCTTGATCTTGGCTGCTCAGCAGGAACAGGTTTTCACTGCTGCCTGTTTCCACCAACTCCTCCCTGATAGCTGAATGCCTGGTGATGCTGGCACCGGCAGCCATGGGGCTAAGTGAAAAGGAACTGCAGTCAGATTTCTGGTCTCCATTGCAACCCTTTGCATATAATGGTTTCTTTCAAATCCATCTTTAAACATTAAAATCCAAATGGACTTTATCCCAGAAGAACAGGTCCTGGGCACGGGGTACTTAATCCTGAATCAACAAAACTCAACTGATTGGTCCCTGAGCAACCCAATCTCTGCTGTCCCTGCTCTTAGTGAGGAGTTGGACCTGAAAACCTCTGCAGGGTCTCTTCCAGCCTAAATTTTCCTCTGAGGCTTTGATCAGCCCCATGTGGGTCAGTCCAAGTAGCACCAGCAAACTTGCATAGACACTGGGCTTTGGTGACTAACAGCAGCAGAAGACTTTGGTGGTGACCTCAAAATTGCATTAGAAATTTATATTAATGCAGTACTGTCAAACTGTGAGATAGGATGCATGTTTTCCACAAACAAGGGTCTGTCACAGGTGTTTGTGACCAGAACTTCTTCAAGTCTAAAGCTAAAGCCCCAGGATCCTTCTCTGGCTGCTGCTTCTGCCCCTTCTGTTTTTTTTCTAACATCATTATCCAGGAAGGATTATAATTCCCACAAACAGCACAGGTTTCTTTTATTCCTAGACCCTTTTAATTAGGTAAAGAAAATTTCAAGTTCAGCAGCATCAGCAGCTTGTACGCCATGGATCTTGATGGTCCTGGCCCGGCAGGTACCAATACAGCTCCTTTATGACCGAGCACTGTTTCCTACAGATCTATACAGAGATGGCAGGGCAGTAAGCTCAGAGAATGGGCCTGGCTCAGCACTCTGGCAGGGAGAGCCAGAAATAAGGACAAATTTGCTGATTCAGGGTCCTACAAACACAGCTGATCTCACTGCAGTGAAAATAGGTCACTAATCACACATGGCCAGCATCCAAAAACTAGCCAGGAAAATTGAATATCTGCTGGCTGAAAACTCTGTTTTACTCAAACACAAAGAAAGCAAGCAGTCTGCTTTAATTTGTTTAAAACAACCACTGGATTATGTGACCAGGAGATGAAGACAGTGATCTCCTTCCCCTGTTATTTTTTTAAGCAAGCAACTCATTCATTGTTCCAGCCCATCCTTTGCTTCTGTTCTCACACATTGAAATAACGTGTGGTTCACGCTTCTGTTTTTAACCTCAGTTACAGCAAGCAGGACTGATTTCTAAAGAAAAAAATCAGCATTAGCCTATGTGTTGATGACACTGATTTCTTTTATAGGCCTTTGTCTAGTGAAACAACTGAGCTAGTATTGCCAGAATTAGATCTTTCTGAATCAAAATAGCATCAAGGTTCCTGGGGGTTATTTATAAGAAAAAACCCATTCATTTATTTTTAGATCATTCTGAGTTTTCTTTTTAAGCTGGTTGCCTGTTCTGACATCCTGAATAATTAAATGGGAGAGCACTTAGATTGCGGCAGGGCTGAGAGTTACTGATGTGGAATAAGTGTACCCTGATGTTACACAATGTGTACAGCAGGAGGGAAAGGCCAATCAATATAAACGAATCCCTTTTTCCATTGGCTAAATGATCTTTCACTTAGTCAGTAGCTGGGGAGAATATGGAAGCTTTATAGAGATAAGGTAAGATCTGCTCAAATTTTAGACCTGTGTCTGTTAACTGGGATCAGCTCAGGCACGTTTTCTCTGCTGAGCATCCTCCTGGTAAACAGAGGTGGTCTTCACCTTCACTTGTGGACCGAGTGGTGACATGCCCAAGTGAAAAGGGTTATAGAAAGGTGAATAATTGTTAAAATTGTCAGAAGAGCTGGTCAGAAATGATTACTTGTGCACTTGAACAGAAGACCCAAAGAAATCTGTTTAAAAAAACCTGCACACGCAAGTTTGTAGAAAATTATTTAGTATATGTGCTCTTGAATATTCTTAAGCTATGTTAAAAGAAGGGTGATACTTGAGATCTGAGAATGCAAGATCTGAGACTATCTCACAGAAGCACTTGAATTTCCTGTGCATTGTGCTACAGGCTTTAGCTGTAAGGTCATGTTTTGTTTTCTTGAGTGGCACTCAAGGTGGTTCTTGCCATGTGCTCTGGACGCAAACTGTGTCTCCCTCCTCCCCATCACCATCATTCCTGCTTCCTGTCCCATCTGTCATGTGCTGCGAAGAGTCCAGGGTCTTACCTGAGAGACAGTCACAAGGTGCTAACCTGCCAGGGAGGGGTTTCCCACCCGGGCAGGCCCCATGCCCAGCTGCACTGCCCGATGAAACAGTTCACAGCAGCCGTGCCAGAGAAAAAGAGAGGGCAGAGGAAAATGGCTTGTCTTTCCAGCAACTCAGGGTTCAGTAGTTCCCGTTCTGCCTTCATTTCTTACTCACCCCGTGGCCAGTGATCTCTTGTCACAAGTAACAGGAAAGACTGTGTAGCACACATGGCCACATCAGATTATGAGACGTGGTCCTTTTAACCTAAGGGAATTTGTAGTGACTGATGTGGTAAGGCCACGCTGTCTCCGGTGGGAAAGCCACAGAATCACTGTCATGCACCAGTGACGTTTCTGTGCAGTATTTATGCTGGGGCTAAAGCAAGAACAGACTGTGTCATCACCAAATAGTGCTTAGCTTTTATTTACAAAGGTTTTGTGGCTCTGAGAGTCTCTTTGTTGGTAGAGGATCCCTCTAGTCCCTTAAGGCTGATATCACCAATGCAGCCAGCAGAAATCAAAGATATTTTTTGATGGATGTTGTATGCCTGACTTGCTTTTACTGGAATCTCACACTAAGTGAGAACAACCAATTTCTTACATGCCACACAACTGCAAATGTGGCTTTATGTGAAATGTTCATCAAGTGTGTAAAACAAGCAGATTTTGAACTCACTGATTTAATAACAAGCTGTAGATGGAAATCTTAAAATAATTCAGTGAGACAAAGGACTAAACAATTCAGATGAAGAACTGAAATCAGATCTGAGACTGGTTTCAAATGCCCTGTCCATCAGGTTACATTCTGGAGTTAGATCTTTACCTGACACAAATTAAACCTTTCTGCTTTACATATCTGAAGCATATCTAGAGTAACATATAATCTCTCCTCGAGGGTGAACATGCTGCAGCAATCAAGGGACCTTCGGCAAAGGAAAGCTCACAGCCCCTCAGGAGGGTCTGCAGGCCCTCCAGGAGCAGGGCAGTGTCACCTTTGGTGAATTAGTGTGTATTTTCTTTGGCATGTGCATTCTTAAGGACATATTTAAGCCTCCTGTTTATCTGCTTTGTCAGGCTAGGTTTAAGAGGGAGCAGTAGAGGGACAAACACCAGAAATGTTCAAGCCTGGTGTAATGTAGGAATAAGTTGCCCTTAGGAAATCTCTCCTGAGCAGTTGAAGAAAGTTAAAGGCAGCTGGAAAGAGCAAGCCCCAAGCAAAATAACCCTAGCGGGTATCCTGCAGGGTATATCAGAGCAAACCTCAAATGACACCCTGTAAACAAATCTCCAGCGCTGACTGCCAAATATATGTACATCAAAAGTCAAACCCTTGTCCATGGACTCACATAACACAGTCTCAGAAGAGTTTATCTTTTCTGCCCTCTTTTAACCCAAAACAAACTTATTGCACAAGACTGTGAAGCAGTTCCAGCATACCCCATGTGCTGGGCTGTCAGCCAGATACTAGCAGCTCCCACTAAATTTTCTTTTCCTCCCCTGTATTCATGTGTTTCTGCAAAAACACATCCAAAAGCATTTCCAATTCCAAATTAAACCCACAAATCTGAAGAAATTCTGAAATTAATCTTATAGCCCATCACAGTTATCTTATTGCATAGACTGGTTAAAGCGATACGTCTTTTTACAATCCTTTGATGAAAGGACTTCTGTTAGCAGAGAAATCTGTTGGATTTCATGATTTGAGCATTTCAGCTGAGGTCTTAATTTTGCCATAAGACTGAGCAACTTGTTTTGTTATCCTAAAAAAAAAAAAGAAGCAAGCTCTGCCTGATACCGTATCAGCATGTAGGTCTGTAATTCCTGTTCTCCAGGGACCTTGAAATGCTTAATAAATCCTGTCTTGAATCTGTTGCCATGCTTGTCAGGCAGGTAAATGTTGTTAGTCACATGCTAGCATGGTGAAAGGCCATTCCAGAGAGTACCCTGTCCAAAACCCTGCGCAGTAAGTGACCGTGCAGGGAAGGGGGCTGGGCTCCTCTGTTTGCAGAGGTAGACCTTGTACCTGGGAGTTCAAAATACATTATTTATAAATTGTCAGTGGAAACATTGTTTATCTTGTGACAGATATTTGGGGGCTTCAAAAAGGATTAGGAGGATGGAGTCCACATCTTGGGAAGTTTTCTACAGTTGCTTTTGTAGGCTTGAGCAAGGTAGTTTGCTGTCTAAAAAACCATAAGTATGTATTAAAACATAAGTAATATTTTCCAGTTGCATGGGGCCCAGTCCAGGAGATCCTGAAAAGATTTCCTCTGATGTAACGGGATATCAGCTGGACTGGCAAGGATAAATTCACCAGCGGTTCCCAGGTGCTGGGAGAAATGTTGCTCTTTTATCCATTTACGCACAGAGAGAAAAACAACTAGTGTTTTTTTTTTCCTTGATATTTCCTCAGTCTTCAAACAGACAGTGGTTTCTCTGTGGCACAGCCTTCTGCCTCAGACTGCCAAAAAATACCCTCCACTGTGAGCCTGCAGTTTTGCATAGATCATTCCTATTTCCATAAAGGACAAAGGATTTGATCAAACCTATCGACCTGCTTTGTTTACATACATACTGCTTTCCATGGCAGGAGAACCAACCAAAGATATGGGCTGGGAAATTTATCTTATAAAGAATTGGATCTTGTCCGAACAGTTTTATTGTTCATTTTTTGTGTAGTAAAAATATTAGGTCTTATCAAAACAAACAGCTTTTTCATTGAGATATTAGAAATGTGGTTAAATGAAACACTTGCTCTGTTGCCTTTTCCAGTTTCTAGCTGGGTTTCATCACCTCCCATCTTTGGTCTCTGGGGGCACAGGCAACTAAAATATGGTGAGGCCTCCATGAATGCCGGCTCATGAACGGCGAGGCCTGGCACTGACTTGCAGCAGACAGACTCATTCTGGTAAGATTAGCTGTGTCTCAGGCCTTCAAAGCACATAAATTTTAAAGGTATAGGGTTTCTTTGTTTGTTTGTTTTTCCAATCAAAAAGCAAGAAAAGGGAAAAAGAGGCAAGCAAACCCATGATAGATGCACTTAGAACATTGCTCCTATTTTTAAGCTCTGCTTTTGGGGTGTTTATTTGCATTACTGTTGCCAGGAACATGGGAACATGACTCATGCTGGCAAACTCCAGCTCGTGTGCAATGACTGACACGTCTGAAGCTAAACAGGCATGTTTCCCCCACTCCATCCTTTCCCTCCAGAAGCTAACATTGCTAGAAAGAGATGCCGAAGTGGCTGACACCAAGATGACAAGTGGCACGCCTGGATATGTAATGTTGCACTGCTCGGGAGCAGAGGGTCAGAGGTGGCCCTGTCAGGAAGATGAGACGAGTGGTGTGAGCCCAGCTCTGCCTCGCTGTATGCAGGATGATTATCTGCCTGGCCAAGAACAGCAACACTCAAATGGCTTGTCTTTTAACTGGGACTGCTGTGCTCTCATAACTGCTCATTAAAGTTTATTTTTTGCAAAGGGAATTGTGATTATGGTTGGTCTAGGAGCAGGTGGGGCAATGTTGGGGGACTCAAAATGACACTTGCATTGACAGTGCTGGCAGCCACTAAGGGAATATCAGCTGGTGAGCACCAAAAAATTTCCACCTCTGCACATTTCACCCCTCTGCTGCCCCCTCCCCTGCCTTGGCTGGGCAGGTGTGTTGGGTTCTCCAGCCTGTCAGTCTTCATTGACCAACCAGTCTAGCTAAAATGGCTGTAGGGTGGTTCTACATGTTTCTGAAGGCACCAGGCAGCAGTCCTTCCAGTCAGTGTCGCTGGAGGCAGAGCCCAAATCTAACCTGGGACAGGCAGGGATCTCTTGTTTGCTGTAGAAGCCGAGGGCAGCAGTTTTGCCCTATGCCTAAGAGAGGCTGGTCTGAGAAGGAAAGCATGGTGATGTCCCTGGGCACATCTGACAGATAGCTGAGACCAGAGAAGAACCAACCCTACGAGCATGGACATAATCCATGGGAATAGTTCAAATAAGCAAAACAGCTCAATTTTTCTGAACTTTCCAAGCTTCACTCTTCACCATATTTATTAAATCATACTGTAATAATGAAATACCACTACACAACATTAAGATCTTCATAATGGTCCTTCTTGGCTTCCAAGGAGCTGCTGGCTATTTCAGAGGTGGCTGCTGAAATGATGAAATGAAATAGATTACGCTAGCTGGCCATTGGCAAGAGCAGAGCATTTTCATGTTGAATTTACAGGGTAAAATGTATTACCTGAATTAATGAATGAATTAATTAATTATGGAAGCAACTTGGTTTTGTATCTAAACTTTGTGCCGCAGCGGGGGGAAAATGATTATGGTGGTGGAACTGAGAAGTTGCCATAAAAATTAGTGTCTGTTTGGGGGAGAGCGGTGGAGATTACACACATCCTAAAATACGCAGACAATTTAGTGGTGTACACTTCTAGCTAGGATGACAAAGACTTTCACTGCTCTATCCCAGCTGAGGGGATTAAATGTCTAGCTCTAAAGCCTTTTAACTTTGCTTACAGCTTAGTATGTAATTATTTCTTTTATGTGCAGTGAAACAACTGCCATAGACATTTTATCCTTCACAAAAAGCTATCCAATGGCCTAGTGATTGGAATACTTCCCAGAGAAATTGGAGTTCAGATCCCTGCTTCAAATCAGGAAGAGTGTGGAACCTGGGCCACCTATTACTTTTCTCCACATTGCCATCACCTGCTACTGTATGTGAAGTCCATTGCTGCCTCCTTTTTTCCAGCTCTGGGACTTCAGTCCAAAAGAGGATTCATGACTAAAGATCCTTAACAGTGTTAAGTATCTAGCTTCCCAGAAGGAGCATGGCATTTCATGCTGTTTGTTTTTAGGTGGCCAACTTTCCAAGTCTCCCCAGGTGTTGCAAGGAGAAGTGGGGACTTCATGGAAAGTGCCAGCAGCGAGGGTGGAAATGCAAGTTTCCATCCTCCTCCTTGGAGCCTAGCTGCAAAAGCCACCTTTGAAGCCTTTGCTTAGGAACTATCTGAACTGAATGCCAGGATGTGTTTTCACTTCAGCAGAAGTCATGGCCTATATGTATTTATACAGCCTTCACAGAAGCTTGGCAAGCAGGGCCTTGAAGGTTAAAATCTGTGGCTAATACTTGATAAAAAAGGAAAGGTGAGGCCTCTGGAGGGATGTGGAGAGGAGAGCTTTGCTAGCAAAACTAGCGAACAGATCAATACAAACATGCTGATGATCACATTTGTCAAGTGCAGAGGAAGCAGCTGTAGCAGTTATGGTGATGAGCACTTGTACAGAAGAAGAAAAGGTTTTAGCTCAATGGATGGACAGGGAGGGCCACCTCTTGCCTTTGACATTGCTTTGACCAGTGCCTGTCTATATAGGTCACCCCAAAGCTGAAGCCCGGTTGCCCAGACCAGCAGGTTGGGAGCATGCATGCAGGTGTTATGGGGAGAAGAGAGGAGGGGGCCCCACAGCAGCCCCTGCAGAGACCCAGAGTGGGCAACCACAGCCTCATGAGATAAAACTTCAAGAAGACCACAGCAGGATTTTGTGCAAGACTTTGCCCCCAGAAACCCTTATTAATTTCTCACGCTTAAACAGCCACCTTGCTAAGACCTCTGTGTGGCCACAAATGTTATTTGTACTCTGTGGTGGCAGTAAATGTCTGCTTTCGGCTTGGTGTAGCGTGACTGAGGCACACAGAGGAAATTACAGAGAAAATAACATGTTAGCACGCAACAAGAAAACTGTGCTTAAGCAATAAGGCAAAACTGATCAATTGTGGACCAAAATGTCACGGTGAATGTGCAGCAGAGGCAGAGGGATCAGACCATCGGTGAGGATTTGATGAATACCTCCCTTATTTGGTAATTGTCTTTCTAACCGTATGGAGACAGGTTGAAATACCCTGGCAGTTTTTCTTCTTTTTCTAACATTCTTTTACCTTGTATGATATAGGAATAGATATGACAGCAGGTTTTTCAAATGGTCATTTCACAGTAAAAACTTGATCTGGGCACTTACTTGCTTGCTGAAGCATCCACAAGCAGCTTATTTTTTGCTGTCTGCAGCCACTTGAGTACAGGCTGATAATCTAGAGAGCCTGTATTTTGTCACCATAAGTTTGCATGGGTTTCTTGTTCTGCCACCTGAATTTTCCCAGGCTTGCTTTGTGCCTAAAAGTAAGCACTTTAATTCCCTTTAAAGCTTGAATAAACCCCCTTCAACCAGGTTTTAGTTATGGAGGTGGGCTCTCGCACAGAAATATTTTGAATATTTGTAAATGTACCATTTTAGTGTCAAGTGATGAATGAGGTTTTTAACTTGGCATTGAAATGCTCAGGGACTGAGCTGCCACAGGCATGGCAGATGCCAGAAGCAGCAGCCTTCAGAGGACCCTTGGACTGCTGGGGTTCTTGTAACCCACCAAACCACTGTCGGGCAGAATCCATTCCCTATCCCTGCTGATGTGAATCAGAGATAACATGGAGGATATAATTCAAATAGTCGTGACCTGATAGGATGAAAAAAACTGGGAGCCGGCACCTGGGGTGCTGGGCAGATGGCACAGCTTGTAAGGCATTGAAAAATAAACCCCAACTCACTGCCTTGGGGTCCCATTGCCCAGTGCACTTTCCCTGCCCACGGTCACCAGAAAAGCAGGGATGGGCAGCAGCCATCAGCGCCGCGGTGCAAGGAAAATGGCAGTGCAGCACTGGAAGGGGCAAGCTGGAGGCTTAAAATCAGTTCATTTGTAAGGTTGATGCAACAGCGTGACACAGCCTTGCATGTTTCAGTAATTTGGGGTCTTCATTGGGCCCATCCTTCTGCCCTGAGAGGCTGGATTCCCTCCTTGCCTGCTTCCCATGAGTGAAAAGCACCAAATCAGGGTCTTGGAGGGAAAAGCTGCCAATGGGTGAGAACCAGAGGCGGCTTGTTTTCCCCATTTATGCTGTCTTGGGAGGATAAAAAAGGGGAAAAAGGCAGGTTGAGGCACCCCTGGGTGCACAGTTCCCCAGCTAGCCAGACATGCTGTGCACCCAGAGGTGCAGCATTTCATCTTGCCTCTCTTCCTTACCAAGTCGTAACTCAACACAGGTGGCCACTCAGAGGAGCAGTGGGGAGGAGGCAGGATGAAAAATGACATAGAAATGCTGGAATTTTTTAACTCTTTTCTGTACCAGGACTTGCACCCCATCAGTGACCTGGTCACACACAGATGTGTTCATCAAGTTTCAGCACATGATTACATACCAGTTTTGTTTCCGCCTGCTGATTTTATTCCCCAGCCATACCGCTGCAGCTGGGATTAATGCAGGCACCTGCGCTGACATCCTGGGGGTAAAAGCAGATGTGACCCTCCCTGACTAAGGTAGTTTATGTGGAGGGTGCTTTGTTATGAAGCCCTTGGTCTGACAGGCCACAAATTTATTAACATGCATGTTTTCGTAGTTCATATTTTCAGAGTCCATTTCATCACGTTTTACCACTTATTTGTGTTATTGAATTTCATATTTTTTCCAGGCACTGAAAAACAAAGGCAAATTCCATGAGGAGGAGGTAATTTAGAGACAGTTTGAAAGTGTTATACTTCAAATGTGTTGTCATGCTGTACCTTTACTTTGGGTGTCCCTTTTTACTAGCTCAGAAATCTAAGTAAATACAACGCAAAAAAAATTCCCCTGTTCTTATATTGTGTCTCCATCTAAAATTACCTTTTAGTTTTCTTTTAAAAAAACTACAATTTAAATGCACTGTTCAAGCATGGAAAATAAGAACCCTCTGCATGCAAGGGGAAAGCAGACTAATCAAAAGCAATAAAAATGTATTCCTATGTTTTTTTTTCAGAGAGGTTACTGTCTACCAGCTTTAGAGCTGTTCCCCAGGATTTTCAAATTTTAAAAAATTCAAAACCATAATGAAGAAAGTAATTTTGGAGTTTCTGGTAACATCAAATTTGGGAGTATTTGTTGTCCTGGATTGAGCAAAATCATCTGAAATGCAACTTTTTCAATTATAGCTTTAATTTCCTTATGTTGCAGTTGTAATTTCAAGTATTTGAAAATGTCAGATTGAAATGTTCCAGCCTACGTTTCCACAGTGATCTTAACTCAATGCTTTATTTTCACTTGCTTTTCATAAGAAATTTATTCAGAATTGGCATTTTCAGACATTGTGGTTATGGCTAAAGGATATTTCCAGACACGAAAACACTGTCAGAAAGTTTTTGCCCAGCTTTTTCCTACTTCTTTGAGCAATAAGCTATGACTGCAAGAGCTGACACCGTCAAAACTTGCAGGCAGCTGCTGTGTTTGTACTGGCCTCTTATCACTCGTGGCTTTCCCGGCTCCCAGCTGGTTTATGGTCTGGTGACAAGAGCACAGAAAGTCAAGGCTGTCAGCGTCATTAAAAACAACATGAAAGTAATGGTATCAGTGATCCACTTACCTTAACTGCTACCTGTTGATTTAATGCTTGCTTTCTTATCAAGGGCCAGGAGACACCTGGGTTATTCTCCAGTAAAGAAAAAGCCAGGTTTGGGAAGAAAAGAGACATTCAGTGCAGTTCACCTATTGTCATAACAGGAGGTAACTTGGTTATTTGGATTTTGGAAGTAAATTTACCTTTAAAAAAAAAAAAAGCAGAATTAATCTTGATACCTAAATAAAAAAATGAAAAAGTTGGGGTTATTTTACTGCCTATATTGGCCAAAAAAGTAAACAGACAGATTAAGGTTCCAGGCTGTGTTAAGTAACTGTGTTTTCGAGGCAATAGGTGAAATTACTTCCCAGGGGGGAAAAAAAAAAAAGCCCTGTCAGGTTTATTTTAGTGGCCAGTCACTCTAGCACAGAAAGTATAAAGCCTAAGAAGTGAGCACAGCAGGTGAGGCTTAGCTTGAATACCTGAAGCAGCTCTCAGCAGCAAGTGGAGTGCAACTGGAGAGCTGCCGAGGCAGCGTGGTGTCCAGCGGCTGCCAAGAGGGAGGAGAGGGCTGGTACAGGCAGCCCTGCCGCCGGGGCAGTATTGCTAATACATCATTAAGCAATGACAATAAATGATGCTGTTGTAAACTGATTGCTGTAAAGCATCCTGGGAACGGAGACTCTGATTGCAAAAACTGCCTTGAAATTGAAGTCATTTCACCAAAAACATCTAAATCTACTTTTCATGTGAATAACAGACACGACAAAGTCAGAGCCCAGCAGCCCAGTCTCCCAGAGCCGATGGAAACTGGGGCTGCTCCTGTGTACCTGGACAAAATCAGAGGGGCTGCAATCGTATGAACTGGCAGTGCTCTGCTAGTTGAAGAAAAAAGGAAAAACTACACGTCCTCAGACCTGCTTGCACTCCCCTGCATGTAGGAGGATGTAGGACATGGCTTCTTGCTCACCCTGGAGCTGGGCAAGTGTGATGCCAGGCTGACCACTCAACCCCTGCCCTGCCTGGTGCTGATGCCCTGGGTCCCTAAGCTGATGGGGTCTGCATGCCCAAGCCAGGCAAGATACGCTGACTGCCTCTTGCAGCTTATGTGGGCTCAGGTGCGCAGCACGTACACGCACACTACAACTTATTTTAGCTTCTGATGGGCAGCAGTTTCTCATTGCAACACTCAGAGAAGGGTTTTTTTCTCTTATTTTCCTTTCATAAATACATTGCAAATAGTGAACCCCATGCCCGCTGTTAGTGACTGCACAAGGCATGCAGACCATAGGCAGTTTATCATCCCTTGTAGCAGACTGTGAGCCCGCTAGAGGTACGCACCACGGTCTGTGGCTTCCTATGTGTCATAAACCAGTCAATACTTGTAGCACCACATACCAAGGCAGTGTGTGATTAGTTAATTTGAACTTAGCTTATTTGTAGCTTATTTCAGATCCAGCAGTGCTTATTCCATGTTATTTTTTGTTGAGCAAAGAAGAAAAGACATCACAAATGCACAGCATTGCATCAATTTGGTTCATCTTCTGGGAGGAAGACAGCTGACTTCGCAGAAATTTGTGCATTGCTATTCATGTCCACAGTCAAAAATATTACAGATATTTAGATACTTTATATTGTTTACTAATTCAACTTGAACATCTGGAATTGTCATGTACAACCCTATGTTCTTATTTCATGTTAAAGTAGTGTAGCTCCATCATGATGAAGGGAGCACAGCTGATCTACACCACATAGAGATCTGGTTCACTATGGGGAGCCCCACGCCACGGAGCGAGGGTGGTAACACACCCATGCAGCATGTGGTGTTGGGAACACAGATTTTCAAACTGAGCCTTCTCTAGGACTGAGGCCAAAGTGGTGCAGAGCACTCTGGCCCTGATCTGATGGATTAGCATTTTCTGGATTAAGTCTCTATCATACAGCTTCTGCTATCCTCTGCTCAACAAACAAAAAAAATTACTAGATGGAAAGTACAGAGAGACCGTTCTTGTGCAATGCATGTATCCTAAAATTACACCATGGGGGCTATCTAGCTATTTGCTGCTGGGTGATTTTTTTTTTGTTAAATAACTCAAGGGAGAAAATAAAGGAAAATATCAATGCCATTCCAGAGGTAGTGACTAACACACATAAAATTCTGTGGTCTCATGGGAAATCTGCCCTTAGTTAGTCTGAGATTTGGCAGTAGGTAAAAAGAAAAATATTGAATCAGTAGAAAACACCCAATCTGTGAGGAAAATCTCTCTTCTGATTACTAGCAGGTCTGCAAAGGATAACAGACCCTTTGCTTATGTATTATATCCCTGGTGAGGCACTAGGATCCCCTTTTTTCCCTCGGGCCAGGTCACCCAATTTCATGTTTCCTATTCTTCTTGCAGATGTACTTAGCTGAAGGCTTTGGAAATTTTCATATGGCAATTTAAAATCCTTATTTTATTCTTTTAGATACTCTTGCTGTGTATTATGACCTTGTTGCAAGAAACCTTGTTTTATAGCAGTCTATCCTGAACAGTATTTCACCATCAGCTGAGGCACTTAAGCGATAAGTAAATTAATACTTCATCCATTCTCCCTTCTAGACTTGGCAGCTTGTGCTTTCAACATCATCATCCAAGTCTGCTGCTATTAAAAAGACCCCACACTGAACCCTCTGGTGCTTCACTAATATTTTCCTTCTAATCTGGAAAGGCTAATCTTGTTTCTCGTGCTGGGCTGAAGACAGCTTCTATTCTCAAATGTCAAGAAGCCAGCTTAGCACACCTTTGGCTTTGAACTGCTGGGCTGGAAATGAATCACTGCAATTCTGAATTTATGGGTATGGGAAGCCTGGCAAATCGTTGCCTCTGTTTTGATCAACAGTATCCCCAGGACTTTAAAGTAGTTCATCCTATGTATAGTTTATCGTGCTACCCTGACCTCAGCATTTACCAAATGTTCATGAAATGCTTGCTCCACCTTGAGATTCTTTAATTTAGCATCCTTCTTTTATTGCTCCTGAGTGGGATGCCACACAGATCCTGGCATCCTAAACCACTCCTCTTCTATATCGGCATGATGGATACAAGAAGGGGGTTTGTAGAGTATAGTGTCCCAGATAAAAACCTGGGGACAGCAGTATTCAACATTTAGAGAAATTTGTGATCCCCTGAACCACAAAAGGACGGTCTGACTGTAACAGGGAAATACATGATTATCCCCTTTTTGTACTGGGAAAGGACTCCTTGAGCAAGGTGGGCTTTGCACTACAGTAGACACAAAAACCTTCTTGTAACTTCCATTCTTTAAGAATTAATGTTAGACAATAATGATCTCAAAAGTGCCATTTGATTTGGGTACTGGGTCCCTGGTGTCTTTTTCAAAATCCTAGGCAAATTATGGTCCATATGGTCCTTATACTCTTGTAGTATCTCAGATCTTCTGTAAAAGGGCTAGGCCCTGTTGTGCTCAGCACTATGTAAAAGTGGAACAAAAAGTAGGTGTCTGGCCCAGGTAGCCCACAATTAATTTTAGGATAAATCTGTTTCCAGATATTGTGTGACACCTCTGACTTGTTTTTAATGAAAACCTGTTTCTTCTTCATTCAGACCAGCACTCTGAAAACACACATATTTCTAGCTATTTCTTGCTGTATATAAATTATAGGATATATATTTAATAAGTAACATGCTTTAGCTATCCAGTGGCAATAACTTGCTGCTTTAGTCACCTTAAAATGGCATGAGCAGCATCCACTAATTTCAGATATTCCAGTTATTCCAAAATCCCACACTCAATTTCAGTTCACGGCTCTCCTGTGTATTATTCTCTTTCATCAAAATGGCATTATGACCATACACTGGTGTGTATTTCAGAAACTGTGACAGCAGGAATATGGATAAATGAGAGAGGATGCTTTTACAAGGGCATGTGGGGAGTTTTCTCCTATGTAAAGGGCTGACCTGTCCCATCAGTTGTGGGACAACTTCAAAGCTGAGGCCCACTGGAGAAATGTGAATATGGGTTTTGAATGTGAAGTGTCTCCTCTCCAGACATTTTTCTGCTGATACTTGAGCTCAGCTGGAGTCCAGGGCAGAAGCCTCCTGCTGCCATGTCCAGCCTATGTCAGGCTAGCCCCAGCCCCGCACATGTCCCAGCACCACATTGCTCTTCAGCCGTGTGGATGAGGGAGGAGCAAGGAGAGCGGCACAGGACCCAGGTGGGTATCTGCTGGTATATTTTGGCTTTTCATGCAGATCCTCACATTCTTCACTGATAAGGAACTTTTCCTTACATCCCCAAAGATTTTTTTCTCTGTCTCATCTGCAGAAGACCTATCAGTCTGTTGGCCAAGTTAGCAGGTCACCTCCTGCCTTAGAAATATTGCCAGGGCTGCACCCATGGCTGCACCTCCTCAGGCAGTGCCTTCACACCTCTGTGGTGAGACTGGCAGGGTTGGGAAGGGCAACCACTATTTCTGGTGTTTTCCAGTTCTCCAGTGCTTGTTCTATCCCCTGCACCATACTACTATCTGTTCAACAGGACACAGACCCAGTTTCTTGGACTGTGATGCTGTCTTTCCTTTGGTTTCCGCGATGGGGACCTAACTCAATGGCAACTCTTGTAAGCAAGGTCCCCACCTGGGGACCAGAAAGGGATTGCAAAGGAAGGGAAGATCGTGGGACATGAACTAGGCATATGGTGCCTGCCTAAGATCTATCACAAGTTACTATTTCCTATGCTGGCTTTCAAAATAGCACATCTGTTACCTTGATATCCATACCTTAAATGCATGCTGGGAGAGATGAGCCCTTGTGTATTATTGTATGTCAGTATGGTGAATTCTGGGGTTGCCCTTCCAAACATGAGGGAAAAAAAAATGTGGCTTTGCAGCCCATGTCTTACAGTTTCTCTTGTGCCTTCACTACACTTTGGAGGGAGTTTGATTGCTGCCTCCCTCACAGTTGTCTCCCAGGTAGCCCATACAATTGGCTCAGATCTATATCTGAGTCATCGCATTGCACAGGGCCACCCAGAGCACTTTACAGGCCCTGGCCATGTATGAAATGCCACCTCCTCCAGGCAGAGAGTAGAAACGAAAATCAGCAAATAGCACACTGAAAAAAGCAGAAATTCTGGCTTATTTTTAGAGCAAAGATGTCACAGAGTTTGCATAGCCCAGCAGGACACACAGAAATCTGGTGTCCTAAGCCACAGCCAAAACAAACACACACACACGCAATGATGGAAGGCACCAGGTCAACCCCGCTGGAGAGGTACATACGTATGGGTTTGATTTATGAAATAGGGTGGTCAAGTTTATGTTAAACTTTTCCTTCTCCTGAGACTCAAGAGGTGATTGCAGGCTCTCCAGTGACCATGTGGCACCTCTCATACAGTCTTCCCAAACAATATTCCTAGTAGTTTCACATCTTGTGATACTTATGTAGTCTCAGGTTTCACTGATGTTGCTTGAAGCTTGGTTCATCCCTGAGTCTTTTGACAGGGGCTAACCTTGCCCTCCTAGTGAGCACCACAAGGGTTTCCTCCACCACACCAGCGGGTTATCACTGGCAGGAGCCAGCAGACGTCCCAGGCAACAATGCTGTGTGTCTGGGCTCATCCTCCTGCTGAAGTGGCACTAATTATCCTGCCAGCATTTTGCAAGGAGGTATTACGCAGTAAGTAGAGGGCAAAGCACTGATTACATTGCAGGGATGATTACAGAAGCCTCCTCAGATATCCACCTACCCACAGCTATATTCACCTGCTGCTGCTGTGTATACCTGTGGTGCATTAGCAATGCCACAATGAGCTATTCAGGGTGTGTGGGAGCCTCCCAGGGCTGCTGTCAGCAAGCCCTGCCTACTCCTGTGGGGATGCCTCCTCGGCTGTATTCATCTAAGTACAGTGTCCTTACTGAAAAGCTCTGGAAGGTCTCCAGCTCTTTGATGGGAGCTGGTATTGCAATGAGTTAGGTCACACCAAAGGGGCAGATGCTTCATACAGTGATATGGGACTGTAAGGAGAAGCACTGGCTGCATCACACCATGGGGCTTCCCCCACCCTCTGCTCTCCTTGCCCCTCTCAGGGAAGCTAGCAAGCTGCCAGGCTGCCTGAGAAAGTTCTTGCTTTTTTTAGTTGTTTCCTTTGGACCAGAATTTCTCAGTAGTTCCCGCCCTCCCCGCCCAGCCATAGCTGGGAAGGCCATGAATGCAAGCAGGTTTATTTTGCAAGTATTTAATTATTTTGATGCACTTGATTGAAGGAACATTAAAATACATATCCCCGGTGCTAGGATCTCTTTTCTCTCTGTTGACAACAACATATTTTTAAAAGAAACGTTCCTTTTTTTTTTTTTTTTGTTGGTGTGATCGCCTTGTTTCAGAGTTACTTAAGTAGGAAAATATTTCCCTTGGAAGGGATCCAAGCCCACAGAAGTCAGGCAGAGCCTCTCTGTTGACTTTAAATGCGCTATGGACTAGGCTG
This sequence comes from Phalacrocorax aristotelis, assembly GCF_949628215.1. NCBI lineage: Eukaryota > Metazoa > Chordata > Aves > Suliformes > Phalacrocoracidae > Phalacrocorax > Phalacrocorax aristotelis. Next base: position 180,046,939 of record NC_134276.1, on the reverse strand, counting down.
CTGTAAATCCCTAGAATGAGTACATCAGTAAAGACCAAGGCACTGTTGGGTTTAATGAGACAAACATGGCAGGAGCTGTGATGGTAAGCAACGCCTATGTTAGTTACTTTAGTGGCGCAGAAGAAGAGCTTTCTGGACTGTGGGAATTAATGCAATTAATTGATGGCTGGATATTTATAGCCTGGCAAAGATCTTTATAAGGCTACATGCACCAGGCGTGGGTTTTCCCATGGGGGAAGCAGAGGGGGATGGAGCGGAAGCAGTGCTGATAGCAGCGGTGCAGGTTTGAGACAGCTTTTCCCCTCGCTGCTAGCTTTGGTCTCCCTCTCCTCATCTTCACTCTCCCAGATATTTAGTGTTTCTGTGCAAAGCCACAGCAAGGCACAGCTGTGATTGCATATCTATTTGTGCTGTGCATCTCAGCCCCTTCAGCCTTCCCCTGTACGACCTCACGGGTAGGAGCACCCTGCGCCTAGGGAGGGGATTTGGCCCTGGGGCACACGCCCTCGGCTGTGCTGGGACAAGGGGAGGACTCAGCAGGGGTTACTGGCCCTTGGGTCACTTGGCTGAACTCTTCCTGCTGTTTCTGTTTCTCCTCTCCCAGGCAAAATGAATATTTCTGTTATAGAAGCAAATCTTGCTGGCTGCTGGCTGGAAGCGCTGGGAGGCAGCCCCAGGGCAGAGCTGGGCTGGCAGTCGTGGCTGGGGGGGGATGCCACCAGCACCCATCACTGCTGCCATGACTGCCCTGCCTGTGGGCTTCCCTTGCCCAGCTTTGGAAAGCGCTGGGAGCTCAGCATCCCCTACAGCTGCTGATGTAGGTACCTATGCCTGGATTAAGGAAAGCAACATTATGTCTCCTGTTTTTTAAAACATTTGTCCCCCAGCAGTACTGAATGTCAAGACCCTTAGGACACAATTTTGAGCCTCCTATCCTCCGTTTGCTGATGCTAATTAGAAAAACAGCACCAGCTCTGCACACCCAAATATTGTTAATGCAAAAGAAAGGTGAAGGCTTGTAAGACACAGCCAACATTCAACGAACATTTTGGTGGCTGCATTTTTTCCTAATGCTCTGTCGCACTGGAGGTAATAGAAAAGCAAGAGAGTTATTCCGAAGGAAGAGCTGTTGTTAGCTCCGATGAATACTGGTGATTAGGACCGTCTTTGAGCCACTGCTGGAAACCAATCACAGTTAAGATCTCTCCTTAAAAAAGAACCTATTTAATGTTTACATAAAAATGCCACATAAAAATAAATTGAATCTAGCCTCTGGAATCATACCCAGCAAATCTGCCTTGGAGTATACGTTTACCTCCTGAGAATTCATACAGTAATTAGATGAATGTGCTTAATTAATCACATTTCCCGTGCTGAAGAGGTTTGATGGAAAACATTTGCTTCCATCACTTTATTAAAGCATTATTGAGTGTTGCACTTGTCATGTGTTCATCACCAGCCTTCTCGACAATTAATCCTGACAAAATGAAGTTTACCAACAGCAAAGTAAGCCAGTGCTCACACAGTCACTTTGCTGTATCTTTGTGTACATGCCTTCATGCCTCTAGGTAATTACTGGATAATTGAGAGCAGAGTCTGTTTAATCTAAAATGAGATGTGCTAAATATAAACCATTTTCAGTGCCTGATTGATACTGTTTTAATAGGCTTGGTATCACCTACTGTCATGGACATGTAATGCATCATTACCTTTATTTATTGCTTGTGTTTATTATCAATTTTAAAGTAAAAATATGATTTTTCCAGCATGGCTATTATACCTATGAAGGAATTATTGCTTATTTAATATTTTTCCCACACACCATGCCTGAATTAAAGCATGGGTATTCAAAATCAGAGGCCTGAAGATAGGATCTTAAACCTTTTCAGAGGCACTTAATATTTGGCGTCGGCCACAACATTACTGAGACTCCATCTCCTGGGAGACAGCATCCAATGTGGGGGCAGGGATACCTGCTGGAGGACTGCCAGCAGTTTCTGAGGCTCAGGAGGGGATATGGCAGAGACTTTCCCACTGCAGAGTGGGGTTGGGAGCAGAGTAGCTGGATAGAGCAGCAGAGCTGGGGAGAGACTTAGAAGCAAGCCCTAGTGCTGGACCACACCAGCCAGGCTTGAGCAGGGTCACCCAGCCCTGCTCCATCCCATCCCACCCCATGCCAGGAGGAAGCACAGACCTCACCAAAAGAAAGCGCAGATGGTGGGAAGGGTGGGAAGGCAAGACACAAGCATCCCTTGAAGTGCCATCACCACTGCTAGTGACTTGAGTCTCCTCCAAGAATGGGAGAGTCGACCTGTGCCTGCTCCTTTCTTTTCTCTCAGACCACCAAAAATAGCTGGGATGCTCCAGCTCCTGCAAAACAGCGGCCAAATGGGGTGGAGACTGCCCTCTGCCAGAGCTGGGGGCTAAATGGCTTTGCAGGACTATACACCAGCTCACTGGCAGAGCTGAGACTAGTTAGGAGTTGCTAACACTAAGCTGCAAAGACAATAAATCTAATGCCATTGACTGCCTTTTAACAAGGTTTTCACTGCTATGATACTGAGGCTATCTTTCTAAGGGCCCTTCCCTTCTGACCACCTAAAATATTAGGAATGCAGACAAATATTAATGAATGCAAAGCAGTTTCCCTATTCTACCAACCGTCCAGTCCCAAGAAACCTCTTATTGTAGAAATAAGCTAGCTGTCATAAGCACTTCTGCTTACATAGTCATTAGGAATGGAGATGTTTATTTCCATACAAAAATAAAATGCTTACTTACTGGTGGGCAATCAGATTTTGCTCTTCTCTCTCTGCCTTACTGCAAGAATTTTGTGTTACAAGTCAGGCATTTTTATTGCTGACACATTCACAAAGTTACTTACAGTACTGTGCATAGCAAGATATCCTTCATATATAAATCTGCATTTCCAGTAATTACACAGAGCTACTGCAGAGGTAATTTTTAGCCATGGGAACATTTCTTTCTTTTTTCCTGTAAAAATCTAAACCTAGATTTGGCTGGAAAATATTTGGCAACAGTTTGGCATTTTTGATAGAGTGTGCATAATACTGTTTCTTCCAAAAACCCAGGATGCTGTTGGGAGGCAACCGGGACTGAAAGTTTGCAGCCAACTTTACCAATGGCTCCTTTATACATGACCTACCTTGTTACCCTCTCTGTCACACACAGACTTATTCCCCAGCTTTAAAAACCTTTCCAGAAAGGGGAGATATAGCCCAAACGGTGGCTGAGTCTCTGCAAAAACAAAGAGCTTGAGAGGGAAGACCATGCAGTCTTGACATTGCCCATCCCCTTCCCTTCTGCTGCACTGCTAAAGGTAGGGCTGAAACACTGCTTAGTCTGTTTGGTTAATAATATAGCTGGACAAGCTCTAAAACCTGCAGAAGACAACAGAAAGTGCATCTTAAGCCTTGGTGAGATTCAGATAAGCCTCCTTTAGGATTTGGGTTTGGAGGCCTATGTGTTGGTGCAGCACTCAGAGCTAGTACTGCTAGACCAAATGAAAACACATCTAGTCAACTCTCAATACCTACTGAACTGGAAATATCTTAAAACACCCTGGAAATACCTTGGATAGAAAAATTACCCAAGAAACAGTAAGCACCTGCCACTGAAGGGAATGGGAACATCTAAATGTCTGAGGTACAAACACAGCCCCATAGTCCTGCAGCCAGAGAGCCATCTGGCTGAAAGCCATGCTTCCGTGCAATGCAAGTAATAGGGGAACCCTGTATAAGCTGTATGAGCCCTTTCAGTTCAGTTAACTGTTGTTTGAAAAATAAGAAGGATAAATAAAACAGGAAATCTCATAAGTTTATTCTTTTTTCCTAAAATTCCCTGGCTGCTTCATTAAGCTCCCGTGTTAGACACTACCCTGGGACAGGCTGCCATTTGGTATAGAAACGGCAGAGAGAAGGGGCTGGTTTGGTCCCTGGCCAAGTGAAGAAACTCAGTGACCCTAGTTGAAGATTCACTTGAGAGTCAGCAATAAACTTTACCTCCACATGAAAAACTCTCGACTCCATCACCGACAAGAGATGTGCACGCAGTGGCAAATAACCAGAAAGAAGGGGAGGTTCATAGGAAGTAAGAAATGTGGAAAATACCATTGCAAAGGTTAGGATGGGAAAAGCCTGTGATCATTTTGGATGCTATTAGTAAATAAGATAGGGAGGAACTCACAGGCTCTTTAAGGCCCCTGTGGAAGAAAGCACTGAAGCATGTGCTCCGAGCTATACAGGTATCTACACGCTCGCTATATCCAAGGAGTAGGTGTCCCTGCACACTACAAAGTTGCCAACTACACGCAAATTCCTGGCGCGAGTCCCCCATCTGATATCAGAGTGCCTGTGCACGCACTTGCTTTCTTCATGTCTGGGGAAATTCTTTTGCAGAAATCCTGAAAGGTGCCAGGGGCTGGGGCCGCTGCCTGGCACCGAGCATGGGGTGTGAGTGGCTGCCTGCATCTCACCTGCCTGCATCTCTCCTGCCTGTGTGGAGGTGTGGGAGTGGGTCTGCCCCTGCAAGCCGTTCAGACCTCATCTCCTCCACGCGGACCCGCCAGCAAGGATGCCAATTAGTGCTGACAGGAGCTTGTTGAGCACCGAGGTAATCTTGCTGTTGTGAAATTGCTGGGAAATGAAAACAGCCTGCTCCTGCAGGGTTTTTTTTCCCCCTCTTTTTTTGGTATTGTACGGTAACTACAATTAAATCTTTCTTGGCACGGCATTTCATTTGAGAGCTCTTTCCCTATATGACTGCTCTGCATCCCTGTGTGAAGTACTTGATGTTTCATTACACAAATAGGCTTTATTTGCAGAAATTATGACCTGCTGGGAAAAATCAAATGCTTGAATTACAGGTATTCTGCAGGGGGGAATCTGTCCTCAGACAGTGAGATTGGGGGTCAAGACCTGCCCACAGCTGCTAGGCTGGAGCAGTTACACCAAGAGAAGGATTTCTTTTCAAAAGCCTATTTTAAGAAAAAGGCTTCTGGGTCTAAGGGGGGAAATAATTGTTGCTTGAGATGTGCCTGAGCTGTAGAAAGCCAAGGATGCTGGTTGTGCTCCAGCCAGCTGCGGGAAGACCTTGAACAGCAGCCACTGATGTAAGGCGTGAGTTCATCTGCAAACACCTCCCCAGGTTCATGACCCTTCCTGTGCTTAAAAGCTCACAAGAACTACCTGGGCTGGGTGGATTTCTGGTTGACAAAAAACAGGGCAGGGGCTTCATGGCGTTTCCCATTCTTTCTCCCTCCCATCAGTCAACATCTCCTTTCTAGGGCACTGCAGGGTTTTTGTGCTTGACCCAAGCTGAGCAGGACAAACAGCAAGGAGGAGTGTTAAAAAATCTCACCCCACTCCCTACCTTCCATTTCTCTCCTGGTTTTGTTATAGAAGGACACAAATTATTTTTTCTTGCCTCGTATGGGATTCACCTACCAAAGTCAGACATTTACAGTGGGCTCTGTACCTGGACTACTTATCCAGAGTGCCTCTAGGTCAGAGCAGACACACAGACACCTGTGGGGCTCATGTTATCCTAAAGCAGGACTAATACAGGTCCGATGAATTGTGCCCTAGAAATGCCCACTCCTCTCCACTGATTTCGAAGGGGGCCTGGAGCTACCGGCTTAGCCTCTGTCTGTCATGTCTAAATTTTGATCAGAGGAATCCACATTGAAGTCCTTAGCCCGTAAGTCTTACCAAAATATCTGCACTTGCTGCTGACGCAATATACATATTTATGACTGCACTGTGACTGTCCTTGGGATTTTGTGATTCTCAGGGAGCAGCAACGTTATGTATCAAGATCATAGCTTGCTTTCCTGTATAAAATATTAACCAAGAAAGCAAAACATAGTTAAACCGTAGCCTTCTGATATTAAGCCCCGGAAGTACATAATCCTTCTTTTCCAATAGTAATGCAACATATTTTCATTAATGCTTAATACAAAGAGATCTAGCCCATCAGCCCAAAGAGGCTAATCATGCTCATATGCAATGGGGTCATGGAGCGTAAATATTCAGGCTGCCTGCCTGTGGTCTGCTCTGTTCATCGGCCCTTCAACAAGCACAATAGTCATCAGTTCAGTCCCATCCTGATCAGTTGAGACTGAAAATGGTTTCCAGGGTTGAGTGCTCAGTAAGAAGCCCACTCACAGCTCCTTGCTCCTGCAGCCAGCACTGCCCAGTCCTTGCAAGGCACCCTCGGGTGCACAGGGAGGGTTGGAGCAGACCCCAGGCGGGAGCAGAAGGAGGAACCTGTGAAAATTATAACGAAAAGGTCTGTGGAGAAAGACCATTGGCCAGCAGGTTGGACTTTGACAGACTTGAAATGGATTAGCCTTGGGGTAGGCCCCAGGGTGGCAGCTGGTGGAGGCTAGTGCTATTTATACCTGTATTTCATTTGCACCAGGGAGACACCATGTGCCAGCAGCAAGAGATAGGAGCCTTTCCCCAACAACGTGGCTGCTCCAAAAAGCAAACTGCTTTGAATCAAGTGAAAAAGAGAGGGGGAAGAAGAGAGGAACAGCTTGTGCTTTCATAGTGCAGTACCCATTCGTGTGTTATGAGCAAAGCAAAGTAACACAAAACACAGCAACAACCCGGGGATGTTACCCATGGGTTTTACCAGCCGGGTGCAGGCAGTAGATGACCCCGTGCTTTCTCTGGGCTGGAGCACTGTGGGCATCTCACCTGGTGGAGAGCCCTATCCAGAGCAGCGCTGCTGGGCCCAGGACTGCCTGCAGCCCCATACTGCTGCTGGCAGCCTCGGGGCAGGGGCAAAACAGCCACTGTGGAAGGACCAGGGGGAAGGTATGCAGGTTTTGTAGTTACTTGTGTCCTGAGGGTTTTCTGCACATTGGAAACAGTTGCTCTTTCAGAGGGACAACTTCTTTTTCAAAGAGGTAAGAAAATGTTTGGAGTCTTCTGACTGGGCTGGAAGGGCTGCAACCATTTTACACCCCTATGGCTTTTGCCTTCCATGTACCTCAACCAATAAACCACTGCATTTTGGATAAGTGAAATGCATTTGTTCCACCACAAGAACAATCCCAAAGAAAACCAAAATACTTTTCTTTTTGGCTCAACTTGAGATGAAAAGATAATTGCTTTTTTTCTTTTGTTCCCTCCATGCCTCAAAAAGCTGCTGTTTGTGAAGCTCCGTGACATCTCCAGTCCTGAGCTGGAGGATGTGGTTCCCATGCACCGTGACAGCCATGTGATAGGTGTGTTGCGGTGGCTGGTACAGCTCTCACCCCACACCAGACCCCGTGCTCTCTGTGTGTGCACACATATATGTGTGTGTGTACTGCGGGTGTGTGTAGGTGGGGGTCAGCTCTCTGATAACAAAGCCTCAGGGCTTCCAGCCAGCATCCAGCCTGTCCAGACCCCACAGGCACAGCCTCTCTTGACAGCATTGCCTGCTTAATTATGATTTTAGGCCTGGCTCCCTAAAGAAATCAGGCTTCTGTGAGGACACTGGCTGTGTGGGGTTTCACCAATGTGCTTCAGTTCCACCTCGTGATAATTTTTTAACTTTCCCACCAGTTTATATTGAATTTGAGGGTGGACACAGCTCTCAGAGCTGTTAGTTTTGTCTGAGTTTTAGGGAAAGTGAAAGGATAGGGCAGACACTGCTTTTATGCGTCTGGGCACGAGCGAGGCCGTGGCATGGGCTGCGGCACTGCATGGCCACCTGGAGCACATCCCCGAGCTGCCAGCCCCATGGAAATGGTGTCCCTGAGGCCCTCACTCCTCATAGGACCACTCCTCTAGTAATGCCACCCGGCATCCAGAGGGGATGGCAGCAAGGAAAGGGATGAGAAAGTCTTTGGAAAGCTGAGGAGAATACTAGAGAGGCAAGCCGCAAACTCGCTGTCCTTGCTTTTCAGTCCCTTTCAGTACTTCCCAGCAGCAGAGGGAGATGCCACCGAGCCTGGATTACAACCTGTTGCTATTTCTGTCTTTCTGGCTCCCGTTCATCAGCCTCTGTGTTTCCATATACATAGATGCAGACATCTCCAGGACTGAATTTTCCAATCATTCATCAACTTGAGAAACCGGAGCAGCCAAAGGTTCTGGATGTTGCATTCCCCCAGAGAAGTCCAGGAGGGCAGGAGTCCCACAGTCCCACTGGGGTCTTGCAGCCATGCCAAAAAGCTACCAAACCCACCAGCTGCGGGGGGAGAAGTTGGGTGGGAGCAGGTAACGAGCCTATGGTTCCACACCATTAGCAGGCAGTGCCCTGGGTGCTGGCAAAAAAACAAGGTACCACTAAATGCCTCCCTGAGCTGCATTTCACTCCTGCCTAGGAGAGCTGCATGTAAGGGAAAAGGGTCATTGAGGCTCATGAGGAGGAAAGCAAAGAGATAATTGGAAAGAAATGCTGCTAAATTAGATCGCAGTTACATCCCACTGCAAATATGTGGTTTTCTGTGCAACATTTGTGCATCAACATTTTAGCTGAACGAGGATGGAAAGTTAACATATTCACTAGGCCCTATTACCATATTACATGTATAATTTATAAGATTTTAAGATTAGGATGATTTCTGGTGTGTTTTTTTTTTAAACTACCAACACTTTGTGATTTAATTTAATTTGCCTATCCTTTGCATAAAATAATAAAACCCCTTTGTGCAATTTTAATCTTTTCCAACTTCTCTTGTCACCAGCTGAACAAGATATTAGAACACTTTAATAATTTTTTTAAAATCCTTGAAGTACGTAAATAAATCAAACTTGAAAATACATCCCCCATTTCAAGCAGTTCCCCTTTAACAAGGCCACAACAGGCTCCTCACAGATTTAGAATCATAGAACCGTTAAGGTTGGAAAAGACCCTTGAGATCATCGAGTCCAACTGCTAACCTATCACTGCCAAGTCCACCACTAAACCATATCCTCAGGCACCACGCCTACTCTTCTTTTAAATACCTCCAGGGATGGAGACTCCACCACCTCCCTGGGCAGCCTGTTCCAATATTTGACAAACCTTTCGGTGAAGAAGTTTTTCCTGATATCCAACCTAAACTTCCCCTGGCGCAGCTTGAGGCCATTTCCTCTCATCCTAAACTGATTTGATGCAGAAATCAGTTGTCTTTCAAACTGCACTTGCAAATTAAGCTGAGAGTCCAAGCAGGCAGATCTGCGCTGGGAGAAAGTGGTGATAATGGAATGGGACCTAAGGAGAAAAACTTGCAAATTCACCTCATTTATCATTCTTCTTACTCTGTCAAACTTAACTTGCCATGTGTAGGTAAGCACACCTTTAAAAAGAGTCTCAGCATCATGTTAAAGGGAATATTATAACAACAGGACTACTTCAGCATACTGACATGCATATAATATTCCCCCCGGAAAACAATCACGAGGCTTGCCAAAAAAACATTAGATTGTAAAAGAAACACAACTTTGTACTTTTTTCCTTTGCCTTGGGTGATTTGGGGAATTTTTGTTGCCGTACCTGAGAGCCACAGACTTGCCCAGTTTCAGCTGGGACTCTTCCCTAGCACACTGTTCTGCAGCTGGGACATTAAGAAAAGCACCAAGCAACAGATTAAGCTTTTAAAGGGCAGGAGAGGGACTCCTTTGGGAGTCTTTGGGTCTCCACAGCTGAGTTAGAGATTTGGACTCCCTTAGTAAGTAGCAGAGTGTGCTCAGCTCCCCCCTCCCGCACATCCAGCAAGGATGCCTTAGGAAATCCCCAAGGCTCAGCACTCTGTGAAAAGCAATAAGCCATCCGCTAGAAAGCCACACTTGGCAGCTGTGCTTCAGCCCTGCGGCTGCTTTGCCACGTGGCTGGAGCCAGCGCTGGGCGCCTGCGTGCCAAGGTGGGCAGCAGCCGGGTGGGCAGCATCACTCCGCAAGTGCCGTGTGTGGCTGCTCACGGAGGCTTCACCCATGGGTTTAAGAAGCAACTTGGTACTCACACCGGGACAGGGACTGAGTGATTGAGAAGAACTTTCCTACCTTATTTACCTGTATGACTTTACAGCTTTGCTGCCAGAAAGCCAAGTCGGCTGAAGCCAGTCAGTGGGAGACACAATAAACAGCAGTTTACCTCCTGGAAACATGCACAGAGCCCCTGTGCCCTGGGCTTGGCTCAGGGCCAGGCTGCCCACCAGCTGCAGCACTTGCAGATCTTCCTTCGTATTGAAGGTAAGGTCCTCACCGGCCAGCTCTCCTGGGCATTTGGCCTCAATATCCTCCACTGCAGATGAGAATTATTATTATTACTATTATGGTTATTGTTATTATTGTAACTGTTGGTGTTCCTGGTATGATCCTTAGTCGCTGGGACATGGGACTTGGGACTAAAGCACAGAGATGCTTTAAAAGAGAAAATGGTTTCTGTAGAGAGACAATGAAAAAGAAGACAGTAGGGAAAAAGAGGGAATCTCAGAAGACAGAAGGACCAGGTGAAGCAGAAGCTAGGGAAGGGGAGGGGAGGAGGAAGCATAAACAGGGATGGAACCACTGGACTGGGAGCCCTTTCATGATTATTTTTGTGCTAAAGCAGAAGGATGTTGTGAATTCCCAAAGTACAGAGAGAAGGAAATCTTCTGATCAGCTCAAATGATTTCTTATTAATTTATAGACTAGCAGGCTGATGTTGCTTGCCATCCCAATTAACTAGTTTTATTTGGGTTTATTTGAAATAGTGGCAGAAACACGGTTGACTTAATTTTGATTCTAGCATTTTCTTCACCCTCGCTCATTAGTGTGATGGCTGTTTTAGGGAAAGACATGTCCAAAGCCTGTGTGGTGTGCAGATGGGAGTCCTCTGAGCTGGCCACAGGACCTTCCAGGCAGGGCAGAAAGTTGGTCATAGGACCGCCTGTGTTTCACACTCGGTGATGGGGCTGTGGGTGGTTCACATTCACCCTGACCTTGGAAGAGAGATAGTGAGTCCAACCAGCCAACAGAAGGAAAAGTAATCCTGTAAGAAACAAAGATAAAGGAAAAACTCCAGCATTTAAATGGCTGCCTAGGCATGTGATGCTAATGCCAGAGGACAAGACGAACTAATTGGATGATGTGTAAATGAACCAATAGTATGTACAGTTTTATGCCTCACCTGTGTTTGTTTAGTAACTGTATGCTCGCTCTTTCTTGATGCGTCCATGAGCCAAGCAGCTTATTTTTAGGATGGGATTTTCCAAGAGGTTCAGAAAAGGAACTGGGAGCTGGAGGGCTATGTGGGTGACGATGTGATCTGGAGCCTGGAGGGGTCGGTGGTGGGGCCTGACCCTGGGCATTGAAGGATGCTGCCAACCTAGGTGCAGCAACAGCCTCCAGCAGAAGGTACCACAGGCTCTGCAGCGGGGGCACGGGCACCCTCGACTCCGCAGCCCAGCCACTGGCCTCCATGCCCAAACTGCCTTCTGGTACCATTCCCAACCTCACGCACTCACTTGCCCTCTCACCTGGCTCAAAATGCTTGCTGCTCCCACTCAAGCACACAGGCTGTGCACCCACCGCTGCATGATGCTGTGGCTCATCCCAGCTGCAGCGGGAAGTGATGGTGAAAGGCAGAGAGGGGTTTGCAAAGTGCAGTGAACCGCAGCTGAACAGCCCCGCGGAGGCGGAGGCAGAAATATTTTGGCAGGTGCAGCAGACGGTTTGGCTAACGCTTTTGGACAATCTTTGCCACCCCAGATTCCTCCACCACTGTGGAGCGGTTAGCACCAGTGAATCGGAAAATGCTTTTGTACATATGCGAGGCCCGTTAGGAGGCACAGCTTTCATCATGGAGAGTTTCAATTCCTTAGATATTGAGCTGGATAAATATTTTTCACAATCCAAGCAGAAAAAGTCACTTCTAGCTGTAAGGCAGGGCTGCTTTTGTACACTGTTTGTCGAACAGCCAATTGCTGCTCTAAACCTAATCCTAAGAAATAAGCCACATATTATAAATAAAGCTGGAATTAGCAGAGCATATGGAACCTAATAAACACAATATTCATAGGATTAGATGTGAAATATTAAGGTCTGATCCTGTTGGCCTTTCCCATATCAGCAGTCTCACTGATATTTCTTCTATTCATGTGCAAAGGCCTATTTTTTTAGACGGATAATAGCTGTGAGGATGAATTACAGGTAAAGCAGCATGGAAATGATGAAGTCTTTAAAACATGACTGGTGACTTTGAATGTCTGGTTTTGGGTGCTTTTTCCTAACTTCTCTTAAAGAGTCAAAATTCAAGCCAACCCCAATTACAACTCAAAAAATTACCTCTTGATCTTTGGGGAACAGAACTTGAAGTCTACAGAGGGAAAAACAGACTATAGTTCTCTACCACATCACTTTCAGAAAGGTAGCAGTGCTGAAGAAGAAGATAAAAACCATCTAGCTTAAATGATACTTAAGTTAGCACTTCACATTAAATAGCACAAAACCCAGAGCAGGACAGCACTGCGCTCTGGTGTTACCGCTATTTAGATATCTGTGATAACGTTAAAAGCCTTGATAAATTTGGAGGCAAGACAAGTCTGCATTTACCTTGCCTGCCTCTGTGCATTCCCATGCGTGCTCCACTCTGCATGTCAGTGTAGAAATACCAGGATTAGACCCTTGTCACTGAACCGACGTTAAAGACCATTAACTCGATCTGTCATCACTGGATGCCCATTCCCAGCTGATCTGATTGATTTCCAGTGGATTAGCCCAGTTACATCAGATGTTAGAATAACCCAGTAACCTATGACCAAGAATGGTACAGGGAGAGAAGACGCTATGTGCAACCCTCCGCGCCTCTGTCTTGTCCTTCTTAAAATACTGAGCAGTTGTAGGCACATATTGATCCCATATGTGATAACAACTGTTAGCCAGACACACAGATCCATTGTCTGCATCGCTGATGGCCAAATAAGAATGATAATCACACGTGCTATGCTGGGAAAATAACAGCCATCAAGGCAGACCTTTGCTCCGAGGACCCCATGTTGCTTTAGATGTCATTAAGGGGGTATAATTCTGGCTAAATGTTGGAAGATGCCAGGATGTCTAAGCAGTGAGAAATCCCCAGAGCTGCCCTCGGAGCACCTGCTATAGGTTATCAGTATAAGGATTTTACTTAATATATCTGGGCATCCCCATGCTTTGGTAGCTGGAGTGATGAGGACGCCAAGCATCAGTTAGTGCCACTGTAGAGCTGCTTTGCCTCCTTGCGAGTCCCAGATAGCTTGACCTGACAGTATACTTTCATTCTCCTAAAAGATGAGACCTTTTTATCTATATATCAACAGCCTTTTAAGTTGCAGCAGGGGGCTTGTGTCTGCATCAGCCATCTCTCAGGACAGGCTGCTGGCACTAGCCAGCTCCCGCTGTTGTTTCACTCCTCCTTACTGCTCTGGAAAGCACTTTTCTGAGCTCACATGCAAACACACAGCCAGCTACAATACCGACTAATTGTTTCCAAGTACAAAACATTGCCGTGCAGGATCACTGGGTTTACTTTTCCTCCTCATGTGCCTTCCCCCAACACCAGCTCAGCCCGCACCACCCACAGCACCCAGTGCTACTCGCAGTAGGGTGGGGACTTGCAGTGACGCTGGCGTCCCCACTGCCCTCTCACAGGGAGAGGGGGGCCTGGGTGAGGAGGATGGGTCTGAGGGGCAGCCAGCATGTGCCAGGTGCTCGGGCTGTGCTGGTGACAGACCACGTGTATTGATTTTCCCAGGGATCCTAAATACAGGAGCCAACTGCAGGGCCTTGGCCAGCCTAGGTCTCCAGTTGCACATATTTTCCTTGCACAGTTGTAAGCGAGAAAGTGCATGGGCAAGCCAGAAAGCCCCTGTAACGTCACTAATCCAGCTCCCAGATAGGATTAACCTGTCTATAAAAACACACAGAAAGCTCAGTGAGAACATGCTAGTTCAGTCACATAAATGCCTTCCTAGCACAGCATCTATAGAGCAAGCACCTTCTTTAACATGTTGGGTTACTGACAATACCAACAGGGGCCAGGCTGTCTGGGATGTCCAGCATCCGAACTCATGAACACCTTGCTGTAAGCCTCAGCAGCCATTTGGTTCATAGAATGGGTGCTGTTGTTCAGGTGCCCTCTGTCACTTTGCTTGTGCAGCATGGTCAGGAGGAGTTACCCCGTCCTTTGTCACCCTACAAGATGCTTCATGTTACAGTGTGTTGCCATAGGGAGAAGACCGGACCTGCTCCACAGTCTTGGACCCCATGGAAAGACTTCTATTAACTTCCATGGACTTGAATCAATTTAATCCAAGACTGCTTGTTTTCAAACATAATGCTTAGCACATCCACCACTAAGATTTCCATCACTAAGATTTATCATGCCATTTTTCATTGATGCCTTTGTGATCTAAAATCCATGTCTTTGGCCAAGGGTCTATTGGACACTGAAGTGACATATCTTCTTGTTATTATCCCTGCACGCAGGGTTACTCTGCGCCTGATGGTGCAGCTGTGGGCAGTGCTCAGCCAGCCACAGGCCTGCCTGGGAACTGCCTTAGCGCAGGCATTGCTGCAGTTCTGTATTTCAGCATGATTCAGGTAGAAGTACCAACTATTCATCTGTCACAGACTATGCATAAAGCCAGATGTATAGGAAGAGGAAATGCTAATAAGCCCACAAAGTTCTGTTCCATTTAGAGAAACCCACTTCCTAAATGCGGTGGGATATTGATCGATGGTTTGGGTTCATTTCCAGTGAGAAAGAGAATACTGATCTCTGGGGCTTTCCATAAGAAATGCAGTACAGAAAAGCCAATTTTCTTTTAAAGGTACATGAGAGTGCCGGTATTGCAGCACATGAAGGAAAGCAGGACAGCTTCTGCAGGCTCCATTGAGCATAAAATAAAACAGCTACAAGGCCTCTTAGGAAGAAACGGAAAATATTTTGCCATGCATTTTTAATGCAATTCATCATTGGAAAGAGATACACTGAAAGATTAAAATATTATTCATACTACTTTCATTTGCCATACAGAAAGTTAGACCCATTACCCAAAGAATCTGCCTATCGGGCTGTTTTCCTAGGTGAGAAGATAACAGGATATATTTTTCCTAGATGCATTCCCTTCATAAATCTGATCAATGAAATGCTACTGGCTTGGAAGGGTATTCAAATACAGATTTGCCCACAGATGTAGCAGCAGATCTTTGGCAGGAGAACCACTGATAGAGGTAATTAGCATTCCAGTTCAAGGAAATAAACGGAATTGTCTATCACAAAATGGTGTTTGTATCAGGAGGCTTTACTGCAATATTTGTGCTCAAGACCAAATGACTTACTGTTGCTGAAAAGTGATGGCGGCAGCTTATTTTCTTCCATTATTTTACATTATCTTGTAGGTAAGTTAAAAGAACTAATGATGTCAGAATGTGCTCCTAGGACACATATTTAGTCTATATGTACGGCAGCATGTCTCCCCTTATCTGCGCAATCAAACCTGTGTCCTTTGCTGTGACTGATACCAGTTCTTCTCAAGTACATACCAAATTAAAAAAAGAGAAGTCAAATAATTTACTTCCTCCCAGAGTGATTTGAACCAGAAAATGAAAACTTTCTTCAGAGCTACTGTTTAGGCATATACAAGAAGGCTGTGGTGGGTTGATCCTGGCTGGACACCAGGTGCCCACCAAAGCTGCTCTGTCACTCCCCTCCTCAGCTGGACAGGGGAGGGAAAATATAGTGAAAGGCTCATGGGTCGAGATAAGGACAGGGAGATCACTCAGCAGCTACTGTCCTGGGCAAAACAGACTGAACTTGGGGAAAATTAATTTAATTTATTACCAGTCAAATCAGAGTAGGGTATTAAGAAATAAAAACTAAATCTTAAAAATACCTTCCCCCTGCCACTCACTTCTTCCTGGGCTTAACTTTACTCCCAGTTTTCTCTCCCTCCTCCTCCTGAGCTGTACAGGGGGATGGGGAGTGGGGGTTGTGGCCAGTTCATCACACATTGTCTCTGCCGCTCCTTCCTGCTCAGGAGGAAGGCTCCTCACACTCTTCCTCTGCTCCAGTGTGAGGTCCCTCCCACGGGATACAGGCCTCCATGAACGGCAATGCGGGGCCTTCCCATGGGCTGCAGTTCTTCAAAAACTGCTCCAGCGTGGGTCCCTTCCACAGGGTGCAGTCCTTCAGGAACAGGCTGCTCCAGCGTGGGTCCCCTGTGGGGTCACAAGTCCTTCCCATGGGAAGTCCTGCTTCCAATGGGATCACAGCCTCCTTTGGGCATCCACCTACTCCAGCATGGGGTCCTCCATGGGCTGCAGGTGGACAGCCTGCCTCACCATGGTCTTCACCATGGGCTGCAGGAGAATCTCTGCTCTGGCACCTGGAGCACCTCCTCCCCCTCCTTCTTCACTGACCTTGGTGTCTGCAGGGTTGTTCCTCTCACATATTCCCACTCCTCTCTCCGCTACTGCTGGTGTTGCACTGGGTTTTTTTTCCTGCCTTCTTAAATACGTTATCCCAGAGGTGCTACCACTGTTGCTGATGGGCTCAGCCTTGGCCAGCAGTGAGCCCGTTGTGGAGCCATCTGGCATTGGCTCTATCGCACATGGGGGAAGCTTCTAGTAGCTTCTCACAGAAGCCACCCCTGTAGTGCGCCTCGCTACCAAAACCTGACCATGCAAAGCCAATACAACAGTATGTGTGGCCTGCCTCCCCCAAAAAACTCTTGTCTTTTTCAATAAATGTACCAGCAAAGTTAGTTCAGAGGCTGTACCATTCTGAGTACTTTTTTTAAACCATACTTTTCCATAAGTGCCAATTCCATTTTTGGACCAGTCGCAGTGTGGCCATGGCTAACAGCATCTGTCACACAGATCCAGTGGCACTGATGGGTTATTAATTTTGCATATCGTGGGTCTTGGCATCAGGTGACCCACATGTAGAATCAAGTGTAGTTTCAAATTTCCAGACCTCATTTTGGTCAGCTGGGGCAAAAAAAATGGGGGACAGTCTGGCTTCCTGCACTGACACACAAAGTCCTCACTCCCAAAAGTTTCAATGGGAGTTGTGCCCAGGTAAGGAATCAATTCATGATGGATGTTACAAGTACTCAGTAGTTCCTGTTCCAGCCATCCTCCCCAGCAAGGTGCTGTGCAGCCCTGATAAGACCTAAAATCACAGAATCAAGGAATCATTAAGGTTGGGAAAGACGTCTAGGATCATGTAGTCCAACCATCAACCCAACACCACCATGCCTCCTAAACCATGCCCTGAAATGCCATATCTACACATTTTTTGAACACCTCCAGGGATGGTGACTCCACCCCCTCCCTGGGCAGCCTGTTCCAATGCCTGACCACTCCTTCAGCGAAGACATTTTTCCTCATATTCAATCTAAACCTCCCCTGACACAGCTTGAGGTCCTCTCGTTCTATTGCTAGTAACTTGGGAGAAGAGACCAACACCCATCTTGCTACAGCCTCCCAAGCCAGATTCTCCAGGGTTCGGCGCTGACTTTATAGCTGGAGCTGGAGTGACAGTATCAGAAACACAAAGAACCACCAGGGATGAGGTCCTAGCAAATCTATACCCCGCACAGTCTAGTTTGGTATAAATACTGGTTTGAATGTTTGAAGGTGGAGTTCTCATCTAGGAAACTCTAAGAAAAACATTGCAATGATAATGACAGCTGTTTGATTAGCTTCCTAGTAATACATGAATGCATGGACTTGCTGTCATAGATATAAAAATACAGAACATATGTAACATATAACATTCTATATATGCTATGAATAAAACACTTATTCAGAGTTAACAGTGTGCACAATGGCATACAAAAGGCCAGTCAGTCAGTGAAGAGGAATAGGCATTTGTGGGGTCTCTTTCATCTTGCCCTGAAGTAGACCCCAAAAGTAGGCCAAGCAAACTGCACCCCAGAAGTGCCCCTCTCTTCTTTGACTGCAAAGGAAACTTAGGGTGACTGCAGTAAAGAGGTCAATGCCTGAGTTAAAGGCTTAAAAATAGAGGAGCTCAATTCCACCCATGCAGTTCAGATAAGAGAGACAAAGTGAAACAGGTCAGAAAATGTTTGATGTGTTCAGTCTGGTCAGTTATTTTTTAATATCCCTGAGTCTGATTTCCAGTCACTGCGATTTCACAGCACTGTCAGTAAAAGGATGACTAGGGTCCTAAATGTGGAAGGAACTTTAATTAGCTAGTGGTACAGCAGGGCTTAGATCTGTGGAGATCAGAGTCCCTTTGTGCCAGACTCTGTGCTAAGAAATTATGGGAGACAACACCAGTCCCAGCCAGTTTCTAGGCTGAACAGTCAGGAGCTGGAAAGGCAAGAAATACAGAGAGAAGTTGCTCACTGATTAATTTTGCATGGAAAATCAGTGCAACATTGCACCGATGAATGCAGTAAGATGGGGTTGAGGTCTGAAAGAAATACATATTGCAATTCTTCTGCCAGCGGTGCCCTGCACCTGGCAAGTCCCAGGAAGGAACTGGCCTCTGGGAAGTGAATGTCTTCAGGCTTCCTGGGGCAAAAGCGTTGGAAGAAGCCTCTTTAACTGTGCCAAGAGGCTGCACTGGAGGCAATGTGGCCACATACTGCGGAAGCAAATGAGACTGATTTGAGCAGGAGCTGCAGCATGAGCAGGGCCTGGCTAACGGTCTGAAAGAAAACCCAAAGGGCAGAGCAAGGAAGGGTTACTGGGGCTGAACTAAAGCCATGAGGACCAGGTACGACAGCAGGGTGTAAACTGCAGTGAGGCTTACAGAAAACATGGGGACTCAGTGAACCTGATGCAGATGCCTCTGGGAGCCTGAAGAAGTTAACAGGTATGATGTGGCCAGAGCAATTTGAAACAGAAGCAATTTTGGTAGCAGCACTTTGGGCTGGGCTGGAGAAGGGAAAAGGGAGGATGTTACAGGGGAACAACGCAGTGGCCCTTGGTGGAGTGAGAGGCTACATTTTCAGGCAGGTACTGGCCATGATAATGTTGGTTCTGAAAGCCAGAAGAAAAGAAAACACACACCGAGATGGAGAAGCCTCTGCACTTCTGATAGCATTTCCTTATGTCATCAGAAGGTTTCAGTTCAAAGCTCAGGCAGAGCTGGAAGGTGGTCAGCTGTGGTGCTGCACAGCTGTGGTCTCCGCCCTGCTCTCAGAGCTGTGGCACCGTCCCTGGTGTCCCTGACTTACCCACTGCCACCAGGAAGGACCAGCGTCCATCCTTGCCGCCCTGGGACCGCCCTCCTGGCAAGGCTGCTGGGTGCAGTCTACACTCAGCATCTGCTCAGAAATGCAGATAAATAGAATAACGTCAGCAGAGCAAGCTCCAGGACACCCGCATGGTAAGAGCCCTGTCCAGAGCAAGTGCACTGAAAGACCTTTCAGTAGAGTAGGGAATTCAATGTTGGTATCCCACATCCTGAGCCAACACTTTAATCACTGACATTGCAATGAGAGACAGGTATTGACAGCGTTTTCTTAATGGGACCACGTGTTGGTGTGGCTTTTTAAATTGGCTGAAAGTGAAATGAAGTACATGGGATCTGTTGTGAATATGTAATTATTTTTGTTAGTCTTGTTTCAGAAAAAACCTAGAATTCAATCCAGATTGCAATTTCTTATTTCTGATTTTGCCATTCAGTTGCAGAACCAAAAAGAAAAAAAAATCTGTTATTTGCACAGCCCTAAATACTACCCTCCATATGCTGTAGAAAAAGTATAGCTTAAGAGCAGCTTGTTTGATCACTCTCAAATCCCCACCAAACACTTGCTGCCTGGATTAGGGTTTCCCGATATGTAGGAGGTGACTAATTGTCTTGCATTTATTTTGCAAGGATGCTTTTATTGTTACGTGGAGTTGCCATCTGTCCATCTAGGAGGCAAGAATCCCAGAAGATTTTAATCCTCAATGATATACCTTCAGGTGCCTCTCTAAAGGACAAAGATTGGCCTACTTTCATCCCTGTGGTATGCAGAGACTTCTCCAACAGGCAGGATTTGAGTGAAAGACTTGCCCTGAATGTCTAGATCGCACTTCACCTCCTCTGAGAAGGGGTTGTGTGAAAGATTTCATTCAGTCAGATGGTCAAATTTAGAATATCTGACAAATGTAGTTTTAGGTCAGCTGCTTCCTTTTTTCTTGAGTTTCTTATTCCTCCTCTTAAAACCTTTTTTAAAAAAAAATACGACAGTTTGATAATCATGAAAAAATTTTCTTTTAAAATGAGAATTTGAAACTCTTCATTTTGAATATGCCTAGGTGAGGTGTTTAGGCTCATTGGCAATCTCCCTTCCTTTTATTTAGTCAAGAGCAATTGCTGAACTGGAACCAAATTAATAATATCCATTCCAACAGACCGAGCATATTTCACCAAATGTTACACATACATATACACACACAAAGGCAAGTGAGTCTCCAAAGCTGCTACTTACATCTTTCCCTTCCTTTGTTTCTGCATGGATGACTGCACATGGGGGATTTTTTTGTAACTGGGATAATAATTAGAAGTAGCCTTTGTCTGCATGCTTTGTGACCTTTGCAATCAGCACTACAATAAGCAGGGATGTGGTTTAGTGCAACTGCTGAACACGTCCTCCTGTTTGTATTTTACAGCCATCAGTGCAGACCCTGGACTCCCAGATTAAAACCTGCAGGGCTGGTTAGCTCAGCCTCCCCAACCTTCCGGGTTCAGGCGACCTCACTGTAACCAGCGCCAGCACCACCTACCCAGCAGAATAAACTCCAGTTTAACAGAGGGAAAGTCACTCACAGGAGTGATGACGAGATCCAAGGCCATCCACAGGACACCAGTTTAAATTTGGCCTGGGTTGGCAGTGACCAAAAAGCTGCCACCATCTGACAGCTGTCCCTGGCGCAGGCGAGGGGGATTAGCTGTGTCAGCCTTGCTGGCTGATGGGACAGCCAGATGGGGCCCCGGGGGCAGCCCCGCGGCACCGCCGACCTGGCTGGATCCCGATGTCTTGCTCTGGCTGGTGCCCTCCGAAGCATCCTGGCACAGCTGGGCAGAGGGGGGCTCCAAGGCACTGCCGCCTGTGCCCCCATCCCAAATCTCAGCCTGGCCAAATTCAGATGCTGCAAGGTACATTTGTGAAGCAGTGGGGGAAAAAACAGAATAAAGCAGCAGGAGAACTCTCCACAGGAAAGACGAGGCAGATTGAGGATCACGCAAAAACTTTAATTTGCCTAATAGACAAACTATTTTTGCCCAGGCATTAGCCCTGAAAAAGTATATTGCTACCCTGTCACCTTGGCAAAGCAGCACATGCCCTAATTTATGAAGGCACAGTCAGTATGTACCAGTACAGGATCAAAAAGGTACGAAACATGAAAAGGTTGACTGAATTTGCTGATAAATCTTCAAGTGGGGCAAATTGGGTAGAAATGAGGCTATTGGCAAAATTCTGGCTGACTTAAATTAGTCAGTTCAACTACAACCTTTAAAATGGACTTTGCTGAAGTTGTCTGGCTTATAAATCAGCATCCAAATTGCCCATATGCTTCTGCCATAGCGGAACGAAAGGTCTAGAAGCAGAAAGCAGCGCCTTCTGTGCTGTTATAATGCTGAACTGGAACAGCAAAGCCTGGCTGTCTCGCAGCTGTGGAATGCCAGCACCTTGCCACCAACCCTGGGCACCAGTACTGCCTGTCCATGGCTGTGGGAAGCTGCTGTCATGCGGAGGAATAGCGACAGAGCTGCTCTAAGCTGTGCCTCACGACCACCCTGGGGACCAGACAATCAAGCTGCTCTAAATCCCACCTGGCTCTCCCATCCCTCACACCGAGCTGCAACAGAAACCCCAGGGCATACCACGTACATGGGTGCTCAGAGCAGGTAGCTGGAAGAAGGCTGCTTTCTCCTCCAGCATTGCCCCCCGTTCAAAGATCTCACTCCTCTGTGTCTCAATTTACTCATCTGGGTGTAAGAATATTTAGCTCCCTCTAAGGATTACTGGCAGTAGGATTTCATATTTACACAGTGTTGAGGAAAGTGTTACAAAATGCTTTTCAGTGAGCAGCTGGAATGGCATCCATTTCAGATCTGCTTATTTTCTCTCTTGGCCTTCTGGAGAGCTATATGACAATTTAATATTGCCCATGACACCTGGCAGTGTTAAGTCAATTCTCATTTTATTCAGGGTCAGTCACAGAGTTTGCAGGGGCCCAAGGTAGAGCAGAGCTCCGGGCTGCCAGGAGCAACAGAGTTCAGCCAGCTTCTGAGTCACAGCCAGAGAGAAAGATCAAGCTCCACCTTATGAAAAGCCGAATCAGTGCAGGACTTTGACCTCCTTCTGGAGCTCGAGCCCTAATGCAATCACTTATGTTGCTTTTACCTCCTACTTTACTACTTTACTGTCCTGCTCACCGTTGTACAGATCATTTGGAGAACTAACCTCTGAGGTGTGGCATCCTAAATAAACTCAGTAGCACACCGTCAGCTTTAACAGCGTTGAGGGTAGTGTACTATTCCTTGTGCTTTAGTCATACTCTTCTTATAAAGACATTTACTTGATTCCCTGGAGAAAACATGATCAAGTTTTACTCCGAGATACTCAGTAAATGTGACAGTGCTAAATGGAAGGGGTTTCAGCCAAGAATAAAACCAGCTTTCAGCATGGCAGGAGGAGAGATAGAATGAAGGGGGAGAGAGAGAACAAATGTATTACTACAGCTGATCACATATGCTGTCTCAGAGGAGATGCTATGAAAGACATGGAACATCATTTGCACTAATTAGAAGAACAGTGTCACCCCAATGTATAAATATTTTAGATTTCAACACATGTACTGTAGAGGTCATCAGCAGAAGGCCTAAAGAGAGGAGCATATCACAAGCAGAAACAGCTGTTTGCACTTCGGTTTTCCCTGTAGATAATATAAATGACACTGATAGATTGAGCACCCTTCAGGGAAACCTTTCAAAAACAATTTAAAAAACAGAAGGGGAGAAGAAGATAATGATCTCTAAGACAGTAAATGAGTTCAGAGGGGAAAGTTTACTCTTACCTGGGAACACGTAAGGGCCAGAAGGGTTTACCAAGAATCTCCTTTAGCAGGTACACTTCAAGCAATGAGAAATTAAAGTGCTCCTTGACATCTCCCACCACTCTGCAAGTCATTATTTCTGCCCGCTGATGATCAGAACTGCCTGTTTCAGGTCTTCCCCTTGGCACAGCCTGTTCTGTATTTTCAATTTCCCTTCCGTAAAGCATTCTATCCAGCTTCCTTAGCATCACTTCTCAGCCAAATGCCAGTCACTAACCCCTGGTTTTGAATGATCTGTTTGGTAATGGATAGGGCTGTACTGGTAAAATGAGCTTCTCCCTGCCAAATGCACCGACTGTTAATTCAGGACAGTTGTCATATCTTTAATGGAAATTTCACTGGGCTCCACAGGAATCTTTGCTGGTCTCTGTGGATTACTCTTGTTTCTATTATCTTCTGCTGGAAGACCAATCTGCAAAGGCTGATTTTAAATGGATTACTTGTTTTACAATCTGATTTCCAGTTGAAATTAGTAGGAAAGAAGTTGCATGGCTTTCAGCTGGAATTTCCTGTGGGACACTCAACCACTTCAGCTCTAGAGACTATTTCTATCTAATCCTGTAGAGTAGATTCGTTTTTCAAAGATTTCCCCAGCAAAATAGAGGATAGATGCAAAAGGTCAAGCTTTCACCACATGTATCTCTTGGTTACGTTTGTCCCCCAGAGACTTGTATCATCCCCTGTCTGAGTTCCTGCCGCCAGCTGAGCCTGTTGCTCCATAAAAAACCAATACACTAACCTTGGTGGGGAAGTACTTTATAACAGGGCAGGGAAATGTGTATCAGGCTAAACAAATTGCTGACTCAGCCTCTACAGCTGTCTTGGCTGTATTCTTTACGAGACCGGCTGTGCATTAGCTGTCTTGGCCTAACAAAATATCTAAAGAAGCTGATACTAAAGGGGTGTGATGAGAACATTGAGCTTCCACCCAGGGCTAGGTGCCTGACGGGAGCTGCCCTACCCTGCCAGCAGCACTCGCGCAGCAGGCAGGGAGAGCTTTATACAGCAATGCTTGCTGAATGTGCATGGAGGGTACTGGTGCATCCAGAGAGGTTGGTGCTTATCTGATAGTGCGCTGTGTCCCCCAGGTGGTACAGTCTCTTCCTTCTACCTTACTTATAGTGACATGAACACCAGAGAGTGGCCCTAAATACAGCGTTCTGCATGGCACGGGGCTGCCAGCTACCACAGATTTAGACATTGCAGAGGTGAAAGCAAAACCTCCTGAGAAGTTGAACTGGCTGGAACTGGGAGCTGAACCTAGGAAAGAGGGATGGGAAATACTGCCTGGGGGGTATCTGTTTCAGTAGTTAGAGTTCCCCCACACTGCAAGGCACCTTACTCCTCGGACAGAGGAAGTTTTGTTCGTTTCACCAGTGCTAGACGAGGCCACAAGTCTTTCTGGATCACAGAAAACCACAGAAAATAAAACTGGAAGTATGAGGAATAACCATGTGATTCCTACCAGCTGTTTGTCTCCTCGGTTCAGATGACGGCAATTGCACAATCTAGTCCAATACTAAAATACCCTTAAGATCAGACAGCTTGGGTCTGTGTAATGTGATTCTTTTTTTTTGTTGCAGATTAAGAGTATTTCCTTGTCTATTCTTCTCTTTTTAATAGTGCATGTGGAGATCAGCTTATTCCTTTTCTCGTTGCTGCAACTGATGTAAAATCTTCTGTTCTCTAAATAAAAAATAAAAAAAATTCTGAAGAGATGTTTTCTTTTGTGAAGAAAAATATGTCTTTTAACACATTTATTTGTAGACATAGGCTGGCTTTGCAAATGGAGTGGGTCAAGCACACGTCACCTACCTCAGTTGACAACAGCAGGAGAAGTGACAGGAATCTGACCACTTTTCATCATGTGAAATTAGGTTGTTTGGACTGGATTAGATCAGATTTGCTCCAATACATCTCGGCTGTTACTCACCACTTTGTGTTCTTTTAGATGGTCACAAAGAGTCTGATTGTTCATTTTTTCCAGCTTGACAATTCAGTGGCTTGCTTGCCCCTTTGAGTAGGTGTTAGCCTTGCCCCCTTTCAGTCTCATGGATGCTCACTGCTCCGCCACAATTCTTTTGGAACAATTGAAAGCAGCTTTAAGGCTGTCTCAGCCAACTTCTTCACTATTTTGGGGTGGATTTCACCAGGCACAGGCAATCCGAACACATCAAGTTTATCCAATTACTTTCTAACCTGTCATTTTCCTATTTGAGTTGCTGTTCTTTTTTTTTCCCTGCTGGTGTTAATTGAATCAGTCAGTTGAACAAGCAATTTCTTTTAATTTCCCTTAAATTTTACCTTCTTCAGCGTATTGCCAAAGCATCAGCAGTGTAATCCAACAGTCTAACACCCAGGCCTCTAATCTGAACAGTAGCCAAGTTTTTGGTTGTTTGTTGCTGAGACCTGAAATATAACCATGCATCAATCATTTGAACTATGAGCCTCAGATAGCTGTCCTGAAGCTAAACTTAACACCTGAGGTTCCTTGACTTATTGCACACCTACAAAACACTTCAAGAGTTCACAGAGTGCAATACAGCTAGACAGCAAGTCAGAGGAGGTCGTGCTGGCAGTTTCTACCTGAAGCAGCCTGTCAGCGTCCAACAATTAAGCCACCTAAGGTTTTCCACATTTAAGCCCTGAAAAAAATACAAATGTATAGCTATCATAATGAATCCTTTTTCTTCTTCGCTGGCAGTCTATGTGCATTGTGTCTGCTGACCTTCCCCACGGAAAGGGTTTCCTGCAGAGGACACACAGTGTTTTCCTGTCCACAGTACAAGGCATGCCTGTGCCTCCTGGCTATGGATTGTCTTTGACCCTTGAGTTCTCCAGGCCATAAAGATTCATGGAAATATTGTTTTATTAGAGTTCTCACTGCATTTCCCCTTCATGATCTTATGTTATTACCTTGCAATTGTTTGGCACCTTCAGATTACTCATACCTGAAAGCAGAAGCATCCAAAATATCACCCAGATATCACCACAGTCTTTCTCTGATAACACTGTTCTTTATTATCACCAGTATTGCTCTATCTGGCTTACTTGCGTTATAAGAGCACAAGCCCTATAACCCCCCCTCCTGACTGGGTACTAAAAACACCTGTGAGAAGCTATCATTTCCTCCTTCTCTCATGGCTTTTAAATGACCTAGAAGAAGGGGAGTATCTGACAAAGGAGGAGCGGGTAGAGAAATGACAAAGGAGAATTGATTGCATAAGTTACCTATAGGCACAAGGTGTGGTTTCTGTTTGGAAACCTTAAAAGCAGTGGCAGGAAGGTCACCTGAACTATCCCTGATTCTCATTAGCAGGTTCCCTTTAATTATTTACAACAGTGAATTGGATACAAAAAAAGAGAGGCTAGCAGCCATCTGGTTTGGGCTCTTGGTGCAATAGCTGTAACAAAGTCTTAGGGACCTTTGCAGGGAAAGTCAGACAAAAGGGCACTCATGGCTGCCAGCCCATTTAAAACAGAGATGCCAGATGCAAAAGGGAAAACATGCTGATGAACAAGAGCAGGTAAGGAGAGAGAGGCAGAACTGTGGAGCATCTCAATGGCCTGATCAAGGTGCACTATTCAGTATAAGCCTGAACTGCAAGTGTTCAAACACACAACTTTCTGCCCCCTCCATGGGCTACTTTGGAAGTCAAGTATAGAGTTGCCTATTACCCTGGGCTCCCCTGCTCGTTCTAAGAGGGCAGAACTATGTCCCAGTTACTAAACTGCAACCCTATAGA
Organism: Phalacrocorax aristotelis; assembly: GCF_949628215.1. Classification (NCBI taxonomy): domain Eukaryota; kingdom Metazoa; phylum Chordata; class Aves; order Suliformes; family Phalacrocoracidae; genus Phalacrocorax; species Phalacrocorax aristotelis. The sequence goes on along the minus strand of NC_134276.1, from coordinate 180,020,145 downwards.
TTCTCATTGCCAAAAGGGAGTGTCTTTTCTGATGACAGGGATGCTTTGGAGGTAACAGGAGTGAGTCATTTTATTCGTCAGGGCTTTTTTGAAGATGTATGAAATCATCTGTTATGATGGGGTCATATCTGCAAGCTCTAGGTTATACCCAGGAGAACCGAATTGGTCTTTTTAAAATAGATGTTTACTTCTTCTTCTGGCTCTGGTAGATAAAGGGCCCTGGTATAGGCTTCTAATAAGTTGTCTTGGGCAAGTCCTCATCTGTCTTGGGATTTTGGCCAATGAAAAAATATACTGATCGTGATCTCAATTGTTTCTACACAAGGGATTTTATACGGAAACCTTGACACTGGTGGATTAAGATCCAGTAGAGACAAGGCTCAGGATTGTGCAGCCAAGGGAAAAACACAAGCAGTTTCCCCAGTGTAATCATCCCTTCAGAGATCAGGCTTCTAACATTAAGTCATTTCTTATTTCTGAAATAGTAGATGCTTTTTGGGCAGCATTCCTGCAATCCAAGGAAAGGAAAAGGTTGTTGCCAGTATTCTGGCTGAATTAAAAGGTGACTGGCACAAAAGCTAGGTTGGAATGACCTATGCAGATAACTTGATTTGGCAGAGAATAAGGTGCTGTTTATAGTCACAATAAGAAGCGTGAGAATGCAGGGGTGGAGCTCCTCAGTGGATTTGTAGAGATGTGGGAAAGCAAAAGCAAAAAATGCAAGAGAAGGAGACTTGCCTCTTGCCAGCCTCAGGCAAGGAGTCAAGCTTGTGAGGGAGCAGCCTAGAGGACAGAGCTGCTGAGAAACACCCAGCCTCCTGCACAAAGAAATGCTCATCTCTGTTCCTCCTTTCCCACAGCACAGCAATGCCTGTGAAAAAGTACAGTGTGTTGGCCAGAGCACAACAATTTTAAAGCTGCATTTAACACACTTGTAATATTTTCAGCTGGGCTTTTTTTCCACCTAGTAGCGAGAGTTCTGAAAATCCTGGGACCCCAGAAGCTATCTGCATTAATTCTTCTTGAACATTATATTTTTACAAATATCTTTTAAAACCTATTTTGTCAGTACCAGTAGGGTTTGGAGCCTCTCTGGGCTGCCCACAGGTATGAAAAGCCAAGCTCTGCCACAAAGAATGTAAGGACTGAGAGAGATACATGACATAGAAAGGGTTTGCAAAAATCAGCTACAGCCAAGTCCGTATGATGCAACCATACAAACTCACATGCAAAAGTGTACTTTTCCTCCAATAAAGATTTGAAACACACAGATAAAACTGGTGTGCCATGCCAGCAATTCAAACAAGCATGTTAACATGCCCTATGGAGGGAAACAAGAGAACCAGGACATCAGTTGTTTCCATGTGAGGGTATATACATGTACATATGCATATGAACACATGGAAATATATCTAGATACATAGACATGTTTATGCATATGAGCATGTGTCTGTGTACATATTTATATGTAAGCAGACATTTTCAGTCCCCTGAGCCATGAGTGAATTGCTGGTTGCGATGCCCAAGGGCAGCAGGGAATTTCAGAGGCAGGAGGAGCCATCCTGCATGGCAAAGCCTGCTGCTGGAGGAGGAGCTGGCAAAGGGGTGAGCACAGCACGGCAGCTGCTGGGGACAGGAGTAGGAGGTTGCAGCAAAATCTGTGCAAACTCCTTGCTTGGCATTCCTGGCTGGGCAGGGAAAAGTGGAAAAGCACTTTTTTGCCCAAAGTAGAAGCTGGTGGACTTCATTACCTCTCAACTATGCTACTAGGGGAGGTCAGTGAGAGAAGGGGCAAATTGAAACACAGGCAAGAGCGAGATGAAAACAAAATCAAAGAGCTTTTCTGTGGTGGAATGAAAGGACAGAGAAACCCACAGCAGAGGTCATACTGAGGGGTGACGGGGTTGGCAGGATGTGGAAGGAAGATGGTATTACCAGGCATGGTTTATATGAGTCAGACAAGAATAACAGAGGTATTACAGTGCAGAAAATATGAGGCCAATGAACCCATGCTAGTGGAGATTACAGTTCAGCTGCCCATCTTTCCCTCCTTCCTGATTTTTTTTTCATTAAATGAATCTAAAGAATCCTGTGGGGAAGAGTGAGGGAATGGGAAGTGTTATAGTTTTTCTCCAGAGCCATACTGCAGCAATGACATGGGCGGCTGTGGTAAAACAGGAGGAGGAGGGAAAAAAATTGCACAGAGGCACAGACCTGATGAAAGAAGAAGAGTGAAGAAGGTGTGAGAAGAGCAGAGGGAATGTGGAAAGCCAACAAAAGAGAGAGAGGAGGATACTTGCAGCAGTGAAGTCAGATTTCTGTGACTGGCAAACATAATGTCTGAAAGAGGAAAGACAGAAACCCCAAAAGCAGGAGTAGGAGTGGTATTTAAGGCAGTGAAGTGAGTACGACCACTCTGTCTGGGATCAGCTGAGGAGTAAAAGATCATAAGCAGGTGGTTATCAGGCAGTGGAGATGTCTTGATAGGTGCTGAAGCTTCTGAAGCCAGAGATAGTGACAGCAGTGGCACCAGAGTTACAGGGTAATCTGTATTTTTGCTGCTTATTTCTAGATGCACCTCACCCGTATGACAACACTTTAAAAATAGAACTGATTTTAAACACTGAGAAAAAAAATGGAATTTCTCGTAAGAGTTAATCTAAAAATGACATATTAGGGACTTAAAATTTAAATCACTAGTCCATATTTGAAGGCCAGACCAAATTGCTAACCTTAAGCACTCAGGGATGAAAAAATATTGTTTCACATGAATATCAAGCTTGTGCTTTACTGTGCTTACACTTGAATATTTAAACAGGTTTTTTTACATTTAAAATTATACTATTATATTTACACATTTACATTTAAAATAAATATGCATAAAATAATTCAAAACATTCTGCAAGTCTCAGATCTTGAACTAACATTCAACTCCAGAATGAGCAGAATTGGTCAATTCTGAGTCTGATTCTCTTCTTAGACGGCTATCAAGGAAAAGTACCTGCAAACCCAGTGGAACTGCACCAATGTAAAATAGATGTGAGTGAAAGGAGAGTCCGTTCTTGACGTCCTCAGAGGATGGTTGTAAACAAGGTGTCAACACATTTCCTCCTGATGCTGGTATGAAGGCCTTGTTAACACAGTGTGATGACACTTGAATTGCCATGAAGATGTGTTACTCATTTTCGGCAGAGGACAGATACATCAAGATTGTAGACAGGATGAAAGTAGAGCTATATCTGCTTATAATCATGCATGACCAGCTGCTCTGAAGCAGTAACTTCAGCTATGCGCGGAAGCAGTGCATAGAAGTGATGAATGCATATAGCAGTCCACAATTGGAGCACATTTAAATATTGAGCACAGGCTAAACAGCTTGGAGAATTGCAAGTGTTTTACAAAATCGATATTATAACAGGGAAATGGCTGATACTATGCATTATAGAACTGCATATGCTTATGCATATAGAACTGTTATCAAGTATTTACACAGTATTGTACAAAGACAATAAGACTGGAAGAGTAGGTTTAAATGAAATTAAATGTCCCAGATAGCTTGTCCCAGAAAACCTACCTGAAACTTCAGATGCAATATACTCAGCCAGAAAAACACAGATGAAAGATAAAACAGTCTTCAAAAACTTTGGCAGAAACTTCATGCACAAAAATAGAAAATTAAAGTTTTAACAAATGACTGCTGGTTTGTGGACACAGGGCTAATGAACAAACTGGCAGCTTTACGGAAGAAAATACATCCAGCTAAATATATACTGTGATATCAGATTCCCAGGCTAGCCTACTGAAAACCTCTCATGAGTTTAAAAAATGTACTATTTTATCAAGGTTGTATGCTAAAAACTGCTTTATCCTACAAAAAGGATTGCTATTCTGTTTCTAATCTTGGAGGTTTAACTCTGTGAGAAACTGCTACCTTCTCAGCTGGAAGACATTTCATTATGTCATCCATATAGTGCTGGAAGCAGTGCCACGTTCTAGTGTCACAAGCAACCTCCAAGCCAACAGCAGAGCTATATTTGGAAACATTTTTGATTTGCAGACTCTATTTGATGTCAACCATGAAGCACAAGAAGGAAGATACCCCTGTCCTAAACAAAAATACACCAACCTTTTCCTTCAAATTGCTGTTTGAAATTTCCTGATTCATTTGCAGAGCCAGACTGGTCATAGCATGGTCTGTTCACTACAAGGGAAGTTTCCTGTTTTTAGCCCTTTGAATCTCTGGAGATATAACCACAAACAACTGTCTTAAATCAGAAGAAAAAAATAGGCACTGGTGAGATACTCTAGAGTTGCCTATGTCTCATCCTTGATAAGGGAAGAAAAATAAAAGATTAATTTATACTGGGAAGGAAACTTTAAGATGGCTAATGTTGGCAGAGGGAACTACTGCTCCTGATGACTAAAACTCCAGCTCCCCCAGCTCTGTATCAGAAAGATACAGGATGTACTCCATGCAAAATCTTGCATCGTTGTTCAACAACTCAGAAGCAATCAAAAAAGAATTATTTCCTGCAGAAGAATCTGGAGAGAACCTGGTTCCCAGTAGATGGTGTCCACAATAGGCTGTAACTGTGACATTCCTAGGAAGTCACAAGGCAGAATTTTGCCTATACCCGACTTCTTTGAACTAAGTAGTGCCAAACATTTTTGCCTTATACAACTAATTTCAATTATTATTCAAACAGGCTCTTTCCAATGACAAACAGACTACTACCCTGCTCCAGTCAGTCATGCTGGTGCTTGGAGCTGTGCCAGTTTGTGCTGATTGACCTTGACAGACTTTGACACCAGAAGATCCAAGGAGTAAGAAATCCCATAGTCAACACTTTCGAGAAAAAACTCTGCCTTGAGATTTGATAGCCATAGCCTGAATCTGAACCATCACTGCTGTATATGTATCTGTGATAGCTTAATCCGGCAGATTTTATTTTCATATAGCTAGCTCCCAGTTATTGAACAAACTGAAAAATACATAAAACGTAAATGGTTTCCCTGGTAGTCACTACTATCATGAAAGTGCCCTCAAGATCCTCTCCATTCTGAAGTGCAATATTTTGATGTCTATCCTATGTTTTTCTAATTTTAGGGCCACACTGTATCTACTTCTTCCATGGATGATTTGCAAGTGTGCTGGGCCAAAGCCTCTAGGACTAACCCAATGCTAAGCAGAACTTCTGGTCTTCCTGCCCAGTCCCAACAGACAAAATGACAGAAGAGAAGAACATATTTTTACCTGAACACCAACCATCAGAGCCCATCACCACGTGTGTTGGAGGGGAACCTGCTATGTGCCATAGAAGGTAGAAGCAGCAGTCAAGCAACTTCTATTACCTTTGGATAACAAGGATGGCTGCCTTGGTGTGCCCTCAGCTTGAGGTTCCTATCCAGAGACATGATATACCAGAAAGTCTGGTGCGTGCGCTACCATAAAACAAGGCCTTTCAAGCTGTGCACCTCAAGACTGAAATTCCCAGCTATATTTTGGTCTTTACCCCAGGAGCACACCCCCAGAGGCTTTCTGTGCCCACCTTCCATAATGCTGCCAGGGCCCCTTGAGGGATGGACAGCCATGTCCTACTCCCCTGCCAAGCCTGGTTAGACCTGGCTCAATCAGAAACACTCAGACCCTCTAAGAACAAGCATGAGACTCCCTCAGGAGACCTCTGGATCTTCTCATGTGACAAGTACCTCCCTTGGTAAGTTAGTGTGCTCCATTCCTGCTCTCACCCTTGCCCCAGGGTGTGACAAGCTCTGGTGGGAGGCCAAAGAGATGCTGGTGCCTTTCTGCATCTGGGGGGTCTACTGATTCCTGGCCCATTGATAGGAAGAGAAAAAGCTTGTGCAATCAGGACACCGTGTTGTTTTCCTTTATTTCCCATTAAATGCCTGAATAGCCAATACCACATTATTAATTTGTAACTGCCTCCTCTGAAATGCATTTCTAATTTTTGTAATATGCACATGTTTCGCTTCTTCACATATCTTATTTCAATTCATGTTTCCCAAGTATACTGTGGATACTTGCAGGCCTAACTCCCATTGAAGTTAACCACTCTTCTGGTGTGAAGAGAGGTCTCAATAAGGTCATAAATAATGACTAGAGCCTCTGTGAGGTTCTTTCTTACTGCCACGGTTGTGTGAAGTCACGTGAAGTGGCGTCAGTGTATTTTGTCTGGTCCCATTCATGTCCACAAACACTGGCAAACAATGTTGCTATGTTAATCTATCTTTCACCTGTGAAGCACTTGGTTTTGAACTTCACCCTTCCTTTATTCTGCATTAAAAAATGCTGCTGGAAGCTGCATTTGTTGTTGCTGTCCCTTTTGATTGTTCTTAGTTTGTATAAACTTACAGAAAATGTTTTTGATGTACCCTGGTACCTCTATTTATCTAAAACTACCTCAGTGTTATACAGACATATTTCCAAAAGCAATGGAAAAAATCCACAAAAACATAGTATCTACTAAAATGCATTCTGATTTATGTTCTTGTGGGCCCTGTGCTGTTTGGAAAGATTTGCTTTCCTCTCATTGGCAGGAATTTTTTTGAATGTACATCGTCCAATTATGTAGTTATATCATATACATCACAAATTTTATGCCTTTATGCTCAACAGCTTTGTAGTGTGACTGTGATATATTAAATATCACATAAAATAGTTTCTAAACAGATACTTCATTTTGTACAAACAAGAATCTTATTTTACTGGTGAGGTAAACTGATTTAAAGAAAAATACATCTAAACTCTTAACCTGGGCAATACAGAATTTATGTACTTTTCATTGCTCATCCCTGAGCATCAAACAAGTGACTTTACTCACATTTTAATTTACCATTGTTGCACTGTCAAAATTATTTAGGAATCATCCAAAGGAGAAAAAACCTCCATACTAGTCATATTTACCTGAGAATGATTCACTTCATTCATAAAAGAATCCAAAGGTATTTCAGAAGATCTAATTCTATTAACACAGTTCCAAAAAAATCCTGCTGGGCTTCGTTTTGCTCTGCCTTGTATTTTCTGTAGCTGTTTTGGTCTCTGACAGAGGCTGCAGAGTGCTTCTCTCACCTAGGAGTATTTTAATCTAATGCCTAAAACCTCCAACGTTTCTGTCATTAGAAAGAGTATATCCCTGACAGAGCAAAATGGAATAGGATCAGACCTGAAAAATGTGAAGCACAGAAAGGAATCAGTTAGTTCTAAGTTGCAGGGAAAACACCTTGTACATATGCAGAATATAATGAGCACTTTTGCCATAACTCTATCCAAATAAAACAATCTCTTCCAGCTACACGATGCTACATGTAAAGGCAAAGTAAGTTAGCTTTGATATCAGGATGAAATTAGCTATGATATCATACATTTCTTTTGAAATTGAGGCAAGGGTTACAAAAATAAATGAGGTTATGCTCAGAAATAAATGGCGAATAGCTCTGGGAGGCAAGATTTGTGTCTCTTGTTACTTTCTGAGTTACATATTTATTTTCTGCTATGGATGGTGAAATATAATCTAGCAGTCAAGCAAATTCAACGAGGGTTATTTGGTTGGTGTTTTTTGCATTTCTTTTTGCATGTGTCATTTTTCTCAAGAATCAAAACAACCTGATTTTTGCAATCGAGGGGAAGAATGTCAGGTTGTTCTACACAGTAGCAACCACAATACAAACTGCAGGCAGCAAGTATAATCTGACCTGTGCAGTCCAGGAGTGAGGACTGTCAGTATCCATTCTGAAAAAAAATACATATATATTCTGCAATATTTTATTAACTGACCTGGAAATATTTATTATTTTTATTGAATGAATACATCATAAATCTTACTTTTTATCTACTGACCACTCACAAATTATATGCAACATGAATGGGGGGGGGAGCCTGAGCCTTTGATAATCTAGGTGGGTAGCTGAAATTCGCTAATAGAAGGCACTCAAATCAGACACAAAATGCTTCACACAAGAACTAATTGCTGGAAGTTGAAGCTAGATAAATTCAGACCAGAAATAAAATCAAAGTGTCTAACAATGGGGACAGTCACTGAAGTTCAACACACAGGGCTTATGATGAATTCTCCACCACTGGAAATACAAATAATTCTTTTATTAAAAAAAAAAAAGATATGCTCTATTTCAAGTACTGATGTGGGGTCTAAAGAAGGATTTTTCTTTAGTGAGTCCTAAAGCCTGCATTACACAGGACTTCAGACCAGGTGATCACTGTAGAGGCATCTGAACTTAAAATCTATGAATCTGCATGTTGAAACAGCTTTGAAATCAGTGTGCAGATGGGCGCTTATCCCAGGTAGATGCTGAGAGTTCTGGGGTAATTTACATTTTGACCCATTTCCTAGACTTAGAGTTTCTGCTGTAGAACACTCTCATGACCCACTTTTGCAGTTGTCTCCATTTCTGACAATAGCTGCATTTTCTCATACCCTTTTCTCTCGCTTGCAGTTGAGATGTTGTTGTGCAAGGTGAACTTTGAAGAGGCAGTCTAGATTCAGAAGCTGCTCTTCAGCTGTCTAACAAGAAAAATGCCTGTGGGCTGAAAATAGAACAGTTAATCTAGATCCGTCTGATAGATTGGTTACACTAAGGATATCTCAGCTGATCTTCAAATACAGAACAAGGACAAGACTCTGATAAAAGAGCATTGATTAGGAAAGCTTGCAAGGTGAAAGAAATGGTAACAGAGAGGAGATCAGAGTCACCAGGTAGCACAGACTTGGCTAATTCTTGTCTACAGCTATAACTGCTTCACTTTCACCACCTTGTTAGGTGTGTGGGTTTTGTACTTTTTTGACAGACGGGCTAGAAAGACAAAACCTACAGGAAGATCTGAATTACCAAATAGAGCTGTCAACTTTGTGTGTCACTCGTGTGTGACTGGAGATTCCTGGAGATCCAAATAGTTCTTTTCCTTCACATCAAAAGTGAGAATGAGTCTCACCAGCCCATTTTCACAGCTTGTAGTGTGTAGGACATCAATCCATTCTTCTGCAGTCAAGGTCATAATTTCTTTTTGAAGAAGCTGTTTGTGCTTGCCAGATTCTTTCACATTGCATATGAAAAGGGTACCCCATATGTTGTGAAAAACTGCAGGAACTGACAGAGATTCCTTGGTATTACTAAATGGAGTAAGAAACCCTAACTGTAGCACGCAGTCTATTTACCCATGAAGAGCCCTCTCTTCCCAGAGCTCTGCACCACAAGAATGTCCATCTATCCCTTCACTCCACACCTCCCCATCCACACTGTGCACTGACTTGATACTGGCAGGCTGTGGCAAACACTGAATTCCTTAGTTTCCCTCTCAATCTCAACACATCCTCCTCCTTACCACATCCTTCCCCTGTTGCTGGCTTCCAGCACTGTCTGTAACAGCATCAAAGCCTGCAAAGCCTCAAAAATTAAAAGATGGGGCAATCACAGCCTAAGGGGGCAAAGTCACAGACAGTTGAGGGTGGGAGGAAAGGTTAGGGCTTGTCATGGATGTGCAAAGATGCTTTCTCTACAGCATTGCTGAGGAGGGAGCCCCATGGAGGCTTGCAGCACTCATGTTATTCTTGCCCAGGGCCCTGCTGAAATTAGTGTCAGTCTCAAGAGAAACATGCAATCCTTAAAGATACAAAGCTATATTTTTTGCAAGCACAGCCTATGTGCGGTATGAACGAACAATTAAGAAGTGGATATAAATCACTGATTTGAAACTGATTTTAAAGATGCAGATTTTAGAAAGGTAATTTTAGATCTTGCGCAGTATCACTAGGAACAGCACAGCAAAGTCCTGTTTCCTAATTCGAGCTGGATGAAGAGGACATTTGTTTAAAGATCTACCAGGACTGTGCTGGTGCTGAGCATTCCCATTAGGGGCACAGAGAATTCCACGTTTGCCACAGTGTCTGTCACTTATGAGTCAGTCTCACACCAGGTCCTTCTTCTGCTACGAAAAAAGCAACATTAGGATGTTCTGTCTCCTTTCCTGGGATCTGTATCAAAATGGAAATAACCCTCAAAATCACTTTAGGAGAACAAAATGGCAGTTTTGACATTGTATGAGCCATATGGCAAAGAAGGGCTTAAGCATAATGCTTCTGTTTCTTTCTCTCAACTGAAGATGACAGTAGTCTGGTTGTTTTTCAAATTTCTACATTAAGGTTTGTTTATATGTAGGTGAAAAAAACCAAACCAAAACCAAACCAAAGCACCAAAAACCAACCAACCCTTGTATGACATGTCTGGCTTAAGCTGACAAGCATACTGCATGGGTGATTTATATTTAGAGCAAAGCCCAGAGGTGTCTAAAGCAATCTGCTTTCAAAAGTAGATGTTGTCATAGTCTAAATCTGCTCTTAAAGAAAACTGGACCTCAGTGTTATTTTCAGGTTAAAATACACAATACTCAGAAGAAAGGGCAACATCTGAGAACAAACATGTGATGTCCAGAGTTTAGTGAGACACTTGACATCAGGATGCTTTATACTTATAGGTGAATGGCTAAAGCAATTTTGTTTTAATCAGTGAGTTGTGTGAATGGCATTTATGCAATTGATAGACATTTTTACACAAGCTACTGGCAAGTGCATTGACTGTAGATGGCTGGCTTTGGGGGGAAATATCTTTGCATTCTTCCTGGTGATGCTCATGGCAGAGGTGCCCTATTAGGTGCTGTTTTGTAAATCAGCGTCTTCCTCACAGCTGCTGGAACCACAGCATGTCCCTTGTGTATGTTCTCTGCCTGAGCCCCTGTCTTTTGCAGCTACTGACATTTCAAAGACTTCACATCCCAGTGCTTGGGGAAGATGGGAAGTGAAAAGGCCTCCTTGTGGGAGATTTGATTGCCCAAGGTTAACTTTTGGGTTTGTTTCCTCTCCACTGCTATTAGCTCCCTAGAAGCGAGCACGTGGGATATCTTATATTCAGATGATGTTGTTTCAGCACACCTAATGCTATGATAGTTGAATATTTACCCAGAAGCCTTATCTTCTCAAGGGATCAATATGTTTTGATCATTTATCTTTCCATTTAAAAACAAATATGTACATATATGAAGCAATGATTTTACTTTGTGCATACTTCTTTGCACTGCAACTTTCAGCTTGGAAAGAGCAAACTCTTTTGAAATGAATGCCATGGGAAAACCGTAGAAAATGGACCAAAAGATTTTGTATTCTTACATGATTTGTAAAAAGCTGTGGAGCAATGAGGAATTTCTACTTTAAATCTTGGAAGCAGCAACTACAACTTTGGCTAAAATTGAAAGGAGGAAAATGATTTAAAAAAAAAAAAGAAAATCAGCTATCCTTGGAAGACGCGTGCTCTGTTCTTATCAGCTCCTGTGTTCCGGTCTTCTGGTTTGTTTCCTGTGGTTCTGGCATTTCACCAACACAGACTTTCATCTCTAAAAAAAAAAAAAAGTTAGTGGCACATATTTATACTGAATTCCTTCATTAAAAAAGGGAGGGGCATTTGCTTTGAAAAAAATGCGGTCACTTTCTTTTCGGAACTGTATATATTACCTCTGTGTTCAGTGGCACTTCTCAGGTACTGAAGATGTGTTAGATGAACCTGTGCTTTAACCTCACACAAGGCCTGTGTTACCTGTCAGAAATAGACCATTCAGTACATACACTTGAAATGGCAGTTTAGTTTGGCACCCCATTAAAACTTCCAGGAGAAGACACACATTTCTTTTCACATCTTTTTGCTGCCTGAATTAATCTTTATGTATCCAGTGTTTAAGGAATTCATCCCTTTGACCACGCCATTTCAAGGTGGCATTAGGTTCAGAAGCTCTGAATTTTTGTCAACTTGCAATAAAGCATTTCTCAAGAATGTGGAGACCGTCATGTTATATAGGTTATCGTACAGTGACAAGACACTCGGTGTGCCTTCTTGAGCAATTTAAGTGCAAGGTGAAAACCTTATCCAGAAAGCTAATTGTGTACATATCATTGCAACCACGAACACATGGCTGTCAGAGTACCATTCCTTTTATAGTCCTCCATGACAATAAAAAGCATAGCAGTGGAAGAGGAGGACCTCAGCATATGGAAGAACTAGCCACTGCAACCATAGACTGGCTAAATCTATCAAACTGGGGGGAAGGGAAGGAAGGACCTAGAAATAAATGGAAAATGGGATAAAATAAAATACAGATTTACCAGAACTGATTGACCTGAAATTAATGAGCTTTCAAGAAGTCAGTTTCTTAGAAAATGTCATTTTTCAAATTTACCTATCAGGGCCCCAATTCCCTCGCCAATATGCTGCCACTAGCTGGGTGCCCGTTCCCCTGTGCTTCCTTGTGCTGCAGCTGCTCTCATGGGTAAGTGCCCCAGCCACAAATTCTGCAGCTGTAGGGGTAGGACTAGCACAGACCCCTCAGGAAAGAAACTGAGGAAACCGTGAGTTATTTCCATTCAGCGAAGTTCCTGAAACTTTGCTCAACCCTCTTACACCCGCTGATTCTGCCCAGTCATCCTCTCACACTTCCAGCACTCTTTTCTCCTAGCTGGTGCCCTGTAGATAGCAGTACTCCAATCTTCACCCACCCTGATTCCTGGAATGGAGTAGCACTGTGATGGCAGAATCTGTTGGGAGATGGACAGTGTGGCAGTGCAGTGCTGTGGTCCATCTGCAGCCTCCCTGTTGACTGAAAGACAATGCTAGGAAACAAAATAAAGGCAAGAAGTAGAAGACAAAAAGTTGACTTAAAATGGGAGAGCACAAGTGGAAGCAGCACTCAACGGAGAGACAGGACAAGGCAAAGTTCACACCACCAGGAAGCTAATGCCAGAAAATAAAAGATGATTATGTTTTGCTTCTTAGCTTCATCCTCTTTATTCTTTCTACGTGGCTTTCCATAACCTTTTTCATGTTATCTTTCCTACCCCATATTTTCTTCCCTTCCTGACTCTTCAGTATTTACTGCCTACTTTTCAGTGTGTTTTCTGTTTACAGAAACAGGTCATTAGCCTTCACAAACTGAATTTAAACTCTATTTGAAAATACTCATTCTGATTCCAACTACTGACAAAACCTTTGCACATTGTATGACTGGGGAGACAGAATATGACTGTGCTCTATGCAACATTCAAAGAAACACTTTTAAAGTCTAACCTCACAGCAATAGTCTTTTTCTTCTTTACTCCAATTTATCTTCTGTAACTCATCGTGTCTCCGGCCCAGTGAGTCACGAATTCCTGTTTCCAGATCCAGCAGCTTGTCATTTGTTACACACCTTCAAAAGGCTGAATGTCGAAGGTACTGAACTTTCCCAAATGAGTGCTTTTGCCATTAGTTCATTGTACAGAAGAGGGTTACAGTGTGATTACAGTGACTCTTTTCTTGAAAGAATATGTAGACAACATCTCCAGAAGATGTTCTTGAGCAGGCGGGCCAGCTTGTGCAGGGTGAAATCTCAGGGCATTCTAGTCACCTGTCATTTCTGTCTGTCTGCTTTCACACTGCTTTGCAGCACGCTTTTCCAAGCACTGGAATGCGCATTGGCACCTATCTTTTCTGCACATGTGATTTCCTTTTATAAGCTAGGCACTTATTAGACCTAGCCCCAAATGTTTAATGTTACCCATTTCACACAAATCAACCTGTTTATAGGGAGTTATCTGTAGTTAGCAACCTCTGCATTTCTGCAAATTAAAAATAAAATCACATCTAACCAAATAATTTGTTCTATAATTTAAAGCCTGGATCCTAATCACAGGTGGAACTGTGTGTGAGAGGTCCTTTTGAAATCAGTGGGACTGATTTTACTAATAAAGTAGCATATATACTGAAGTGTTCCCTTGGGCCTCCTTTTAGTTTTTTTTTCTATTTGTAAAACATCTGCAGGAATTCTCCTTTGTTTACTTAATTTTCCAAATTATACAATGATTTTATGTTGCTATTTTCTGAATTGATTGTGAACTGTTTTTGTATTAATGTGCACATTTATTCCTGTGGAAGGAGATTTCAAATGATGATCGTGAATTTAGGCCTCTCTTTCATTTTCACATCATACATTTGCTATTTTTCTTCTCCCCCTCTTCACATCTGAATACACACATCCACCAAGCATTCACACAGCAATCTAAATAAGAGGTTGGGCAGCTTAGGGTAATTCCACACCAAAGGACCAACAGTTAGGTACTGAAGGGGGCATTGGGGAGATCACTTTTAACTTTCCCTCTCCAATATAAATATATGCCTGCACATCCCTTCTTCTTACTCAAATATCAGTCTGACTATGCCCACTTAAAATATCTGTTACACTCCTAAGGTAAATGGAGAAGTGTAAGGAGGCTTACTACTGAAAAAAAGGATTGTGTATGTTACATATACCATCCTTAGGAAACATGGCCCCGGGCTTCTCTTATCATGTGCGTTCAACAGATGTAGTCTGTGTTTCCCAAGGTAAGTCCACGCAGGGCTTACACCCTGTGAAACAGGGAGCTGAAGAACTCTCCACAGCTGTCCGATACCTTTAGTTCCCACTCTGAGCAGAGCTCAGTTTAATTCAGCACATCAGGTTGGTTGTTTTCTTGTTGCCCTGACAAACTTTGCTTATATTATAATGAGAAAGCTCTTTCCCAGCATGTAGCCTTAAATTTGCTTTTCAGCAGGTGGCTTATGGTTTAACTCAAAAGTCACAATGTAAATCCTGACAGTAGATTATATTAGTTAATAATATAACACTCAGGCCCTGGGACTTAATGATTAATTTTCTTTTTATTATTAATAAATTCTGCCCAGAGAAAGCCTGGGTGAGGAAAAGAACTTGGTCAGAGTTCTTTCTGGATTCAGAGTTCCTCTGACCCATTATCTTTTAATTACGTCTCACTTCTGTGCTTTTGTAGAGCAGTGATTTTAATGATTTTAATGAGCTTTATCACAAGTGAGCAAGATATGTAATTTCTCAATTTCAGTGCACCCTGTGAGATACTGAGCTCCCCAACTCAGGGGAGTTGAACCTCTCAGCACCTGACAGAATTAAATCCCAGCTTCTATGCAACACTGCTGTGGAGAGTAACTGACTCCCATAAACCCTTTAAAGTCAAGTCTCTTTTGGTTTCACATGTGGAATTGGACAAGCAAAGGTTACCAGGGTTTCAACAGCTGGGACTAACCCTGTGTTGTGAACAGCTGGTTTTGAAACCGAGTAGCCCACACAATGAGCACAAGAAAGATTACACCGAGTTTCTGTATTGATTTTCAAGGTGGTTAGAAAAGGAAACTGAATTCAGAGAATGACACAAGGTTTAACAAGTTTGCGGTTTCTCTCTGAAACACTTTGGTAGAAATCCTAACTATCAGCTGCATACTAAACCTGCAGTAACAGTTATTTTATAGGACTTTTCTAGGAAAGACTAACATTCAAGAGACATGACAGCCAGTAGTTTTAAGTGATGTCTTTGCAATTATCCCATCTCCCTTGTTTGCGTAGCTGGGGGAATCGAGGGGCTTCACAGAAAAAGTGGGAAGGGTCCACAGAAGAAGAAGGGCCAATGACACATACATCATCTTCTTTTGTTCCAGAGGTTCAGTTTTTCCTGAGTACATAAAGAAGGGTGTGCCAGCATCTGAAAAGAGTCAACCACCATTAGGCTTTTTCCCTGAGATTAGTTTTATATTAATGCTACTCCACTGACTCCATCACGATTGCTTCCGCTGCATGAGAGTGGAAAACAGGAACCTTTCTCCTCCCATTACACATGCTGGGAGTTTACACAAAGGAATAAGTCTAATGTTCTAATGAATATTAATGCTGTAAGAATCCAGAAATTATATAGAAAATATATACTACAGAGACTTAGAAGCATTGGCATGGTCTGGTGAAAAGCGAAAGCATTTTCCTTAATATGCAATTTGCCAGCACTAAAATACAAATATATTGTGAGATAATCTCCCACAAAATAGCTGTAATAGCAGAAGAATAAAAAATTACTTGTATGCTTGCAGACTCATAGGATCTCAGAGTATCTCTTCAGGGTGTACTCACTGACCACTAAAACATTCTTTGTTGTGTCTTAATACTGTAATAGAAGTGGTGACTTATATGTTCTCAAACAGCAGAAAGAGCAAACCCTTGAATGCAGAATAAGGTTTAGCCTCAATAGAACACACACTGGAGTAAAGGCCAACAAACCTCTGAACCTGGCAAGCCATGTCAATATGAATATGTACTAGCAAACTGATCTGTGGCAGTGATTCTCTGCACTCTTGCTCTGAATACATAACCTCATTTTTTATAATTGTAATGAAATACAATTTTATCCTAAGCTACAGGTGATGCTTTGCTGGGAATTTATTTTTCTGCGGAGGGTAGAGAGAGGGTGGAGTTGCAAACATTACATGTGTACCACACAGTGAAGTGCATGTTTGAGAGCTAGTTGAGCCCTGACCTGTGTGCTTTCCATCTGCAATGCTAGCATTGGGAAGTTGCTGTGTTTTGAAGCGCCTACACTGTTCTTGGCACGATCTGCTGAAAGACCACATTGTAGTGTACACAGTCCTGCTCATGCCTAAATTATCCACAACACGTTAATGAAAACCTGGTGCTGACTGTTCAGGTCTTCCTGAGGCAACCACTTACTTGGCTTAAGGGTTTACTTTTAAAATATGGATCACTGGCTGAGACAGCCGGCCTGGACCTATGTTTAATTGTTGGTGAGACATATCCTAAGTGTTTTAATGTCTCCAGCTCACCATCTAAGGCCTGCTTCAACAAACAATGGGAAAAAATAATGTATTTTTAAATGGCTTAGATCTTAACTTTTTAAAAGATGTTGAGAGTGAGTATACATTCTCCTTATTCAAATTCTGCTTAGTATGAGAGGATGATGAAGAGGTGGCAGAAAACCAATTTTTACTTTAGTTGTTCTAGGCTTGTTTTACCTCTCTTTTTCACAGAATCATAGAATCATTTAGTTTGGAAAAGACCCTTAAGATCATCAGATCCAACCATTAATGTAAGACTACCAAGCCCACCACTAAACCATGTCTCTAAATGCCACGTCCTCCATCCCTATCA
The DNA here is from genome assembly GCF_949628215.1 of Phalacrocorax aristotelis. NCBI lineage: Eukaryota > Metazoa > Chordata > Aves > Suliformes > Phalacrocoracidae > Phalacrocorax > Phalacrocorax aristotelis. The sequence continues at coordinate 180,003,095 of NC_134276.1, read as the reverse complement.
TATGTTTGAGGAGCCTCGTATTTGCTCTACCTAGCGGTCATTTATTTACAGCCAAAATAGTTTTCTGTGCCTGATGAGAACAGTCAGAGCATAGCAAGGTGCTGAGCACCCGCTGCACCCGTCACTGTGGGAGCCCCCAGAGCCATCACTGCAGCTTTGGACATGCATGGCTTCTCAGGAATTCCCTGGTATCTGGCCACATAAGCGTTTGCTAATACCACAATGGCAGAGATGCTGTGTGACTGACCAGCCAGCCTCTCTTGCCCTACAACTACATACCAAAACCCCATATAATTAAACCCTAACCAGCATCCGCTTTGGAGAGGTAAGAGGAATCACATGGAAGATTTCACAGTGTGCTAACGAGGTACAGTGCTCTAACAAGACAACTAGATATGAACTGGGTCCCAAGGCAACCTGGCAAAGAGACCTCAGCAACCCCTCACAGTTTGCTTGGAATTAATATCTGCCTTTGTCACAAGGGCCCTGACCAAATGGCTCAGGAAACACAGCATGCTCTGTATCTCTCCTCACTGTACTAGTGTATTATCTTCAATAATGCATTTTAATGTACTACGTGGGCAGGAATACAAGGTCTGCAACAAGGAAGGCCAAGGCTCACTTGGAATTAAATCTGGCAAAGCATGTCAAAGATAACATGAAGGGCTTCTTTAAATACATCAGCAGCAAAAGGAAGACTGGGGATACAGCTGGCCCGCTGCTGAACAAGGAACGGGCCCTGGTAATGCAGGGTGCAGAGAAGGCGGAGTTACTGAATGCCTTCTTTGCCTCAGTCTTTACTGCTAAGGCTGGCCCTTGGGCAACTCAGCCCCCAGAGAAGAGAGGAGAAACTGGGACAAAGGAAGACTTACCATTGGTTGAGAAAGACTGGGTCAGAGATCACCTACGCAAACTGGATCCTCGCAAATCCATGGGCCCTGATGGGATGCACTCGCGAGTGCTGAGGGAGCTGGCGGATGTTCTTGCTGAGCCACTCTCCATCATCTTTGAAAGGCCGTGGAGGACAGGAGAGGTGCACAAGGACTGGAGGACAGCAAATGTCACTCCTATCTTCAAAAAGGGCAAGAAGGAGGACCTGGGGAACTATAGGCCAGTCAGCCTCACCTCCATCCCCAGAAAGGTGATGGAGCAGTTCATCCTGGAGGTCATTTCCAGGCATGTAGAGGACAAGAAGTTTATCAGAAGTAGTCAACATGAATTCACCAAGGGAAGATCATGCTCGACCAACCTGATAGCCTTCTATGATGGTGTGACTGGCTGGGTCGATGAAGGGAGAACAGTGGATGTTGTCTATCTTGACCTCAGTAAGGCATTCAACACTGTGTCCCATAACATTCTCACAGGCAACCTAAGGAAGTGTGGGTTGGATGAGTGGACAGTAAGGTGGCTCAACAACAGAACTCAGAGGGTCGTGATCAATGGAGCAGAGTCTGGATGGAGGTCCGTAACTAGCAGTGTTCCCCAGGGGTCTGTGCTGGGTCCAGTCTTGTTTAATATATTCATCCATGACCTGGATGATGGGATAGAGTGTAACCTCAGCAAGTTTGCTGATGATACCAAGCTGGGAGGAGTGGCTGATACACCAGAAGGCTGTGCTGCCATCCAACGAGACCTGGACAGGCTGGAGAGCTGGGCCCAGGGGAACCTGATGAAATTCAACACGAGCAAGTGCAAGGTCCTGCACCTGAGGAGGAACAACCCCATGCACCAGTACAGGCTGTGGGCTGAACTACTGGAAAGTGGCTCTGTTGAGAAGGACCTGGGAGTGCTGGTGGACAGCAAGGTGACCATGAGCCAGCAATGTGCCCTTGTGGCCAAGAAGGCCAATGGTATCCTGGGCTGCATTAAAAGGAGTGTGGCCAGCAGGTGGAGGGAGGTTATCCTCCCCCTCTAGTCAGCCCTAGTCAGGCCACATTTGGAGTACTGCATCCAGTTTTGGGCCCCCCAGTTTAAGAAGGACATGGAACTCCTTGAGCAAGTCCAGCGGAGAGGTATCAAGATGATCAGCAGACTGGTGTATCTCCCTTATGAGGAAAGGCTGAGACACCTGGGTTTGTTCAGCCTGGAGAAGAGAAGACTGAGGGGGGATTTCATCAATACCTATAAATATCTAAAGGGTGGGTGTCAGGATGATGGGACTAGGCTCTTTTCATTAGTGCCCAGTGACAGGACAAGGGGCAATGGGCACAAGTTGGAACACAGGAAGTTCCACCTCAATATGAGGAAAAACTTATTTCCTGTGAGGGTGACAGAGCAGTGGAACAGGCTGCCCAGGGAGGTTGTGGAGTCTCATTCCCTGGAGACATTCAAAACCTGCCTGGATATGTTCCTGTGCCCCCTGCTCCAGGTGTCCCTCCTCAAGCAGGGGGGTTGGACAAGATGATCTCCTGAGGTCCCTTCCAACCCCTACCATTCTGTGATTCTGTGTGATTCTGTTTTACAGATAACTTGCTTTATTCTAGACTATTCTGGTTCTGTTTTTTTTTTAAATGAATTTTATTTAATGGTTGTGATTTAACCACATTATTTTTACCAAATAGTTGCTAATTTTTGTTCTAGAATACTTTGTACAGTTTAGCACAGGAGGATGATGCCTGTAACAGCCCAACCTGGATATTAGGAAAAATTCCTTTACTGAAAGAGTGGTCAGGCATTGGAACAGGCTGCCCAGAGAGGTGCTGGAGTCACCATCCTTGGGGGTGTTCAAAAAACATGTAGATGTGGCACTTTGGGACATGGTTTAGGAGACATCGTAATGTTAGGTTGCTGGTTGGACTTGATGATCCTAGACGTCTTTCCCAACCTCAATGATTCTATGATTCTATGAACCTAAGCCGCTTCAAGAACAGCTGCAGCAAGCAGCCTTCTAATCCCACCTGCACCTTCAACTGCTGACCTCACCTCCTGCCTTCCTTAGGTGGCCGCTATGGTGCACAACTGGTACTGCCTGTGCCCCACTGGATTGGCACTTTCCAGTCTGCAAGCCTGTTTGGGTACCCATCTGGAAAGAAAGTTTTGAGATATTTCCCTTAAAAACAAGTGCTTTGATGACACTACCTTACAAGCCCCTTACAAGTAGCCTGACACTCATGAACACTCAGTAGATTTGTTTGCAAGAAAGGGAAGACTGATCTTCTGTCATTACAGGTTAGTTCACACTTTGGGGTAATAAAAGCTGAGGGAGCAGGAAAAAGGATCAAGAAAACCCTGATTCATTTAGCTCTCTACTTTCTGAGCACCGTACACTTTCTCCTGTCAGGTCCCTAATACATATTTCTGTCCTGGTAACTGCAGTCTGTTGATCTCATCTTGTGTAGTACTGGTCTGGAAAGTGCTGATATGTTCAGTTGGCCAGTATCAGAAAGAAGAAAGTTTTGTGGCCACTCAAGGGGACATAGTTCAGATTCCTGAGCATAACACTTGGCGTGAAAGAATGAATATTTGCTTTGTCTTTAAGTATTTAGGCTTTGCTTTCTTCTCTTCTTTGTACATGTGTGACTGTGATTTTGAAGAAGGCTGTTAAAGGCATTGCTATTTGCAGCCAAGGTATTTTACAATTATATTAACATGTTCCTTCTTTTTGTCAATCTAAATCCTGCGTGAAAGAGGCTTTTAAATCAAAGTTTCTTGTATTGCATTCAGAAGGAATCAAGATGGGCTTGCCCTCATATGGAGTTCCACTTCAGACTCCATGAGGTACTATCCTTGACAGCAGTCACCAGGATTGATTGCAGATCCAGAAAGAGACAGAGAGAGAGAGAGGCATCTAGGCAGGCCCAAGCCCACTCTGAGGTTTAAAGACTGATGCTGAAAGCTTACAATGCACACAGTTTTAGAAAGGGAATAGCTGGACAAGTACCAATGTAGCATGTTTCCACTGACTTAATTAAAAGATTGTTTATGATGTGATAGACTAACTTGGTTTTTCACATAGTTTTTCATAGTGGTCCAGGACTGAACAAACTGTGGAAGGCATATTGTGAATGGTATACCTGACTGGAAAGGTGTTGAAACAGGACACTTAAAGGGCTTTCTCTTATCTTGACGTTTAGGTGTAACTAACCCCAGAATATGCATGAAGCCATCTGTGACTTTGACAGTCAGAGGACACATCATTTAAGATGAAATAAGCACTCCTGCAAGCCCTACGAAAAGATAATTGATATCAACTTCAGTTTTTCTTGTCTAGCTTGAACGTGAACAAGCTTCTTGCCCCTTCCCAGCTCCTTAGACTGACTAGAAAAGTATCTTTTCCTTGACCATTCCTTAAATGCTTAAGGTATCTCACAAAGAACAATAATATTATCACAGTGTTTGTTTTTCTGATGCTTTTGATGTACGTGTGCTGCTTGTGACAATGATGGGAAAATACTGAGAGTAATCAGAAAACAACATTTATACACCTGGCAGCCAAGGACATTGGGAGTGCCTGTGGACATCTGGGGGGACCCTGAGGAAGAGAAAGCCTTCTTTCTGCTACAGTGAAGGGAAAAGATTAGGTGGGTGTGGGCGGGAGAAGGTATGATTGTTTTCTCTGTGTGATAGGAGGGGTTAGGGAAATTGTTTATTTCTTTGTACCAGTACAGGAAATGTCTTTGTTTATGCATGTATCTGTAGCACTGGAAGAGGCAAAGTCTTTCTCTCTGTCAGCAGGGATGGATTATGGGTTGGGTTTTTGTTTTTTTTTTTTTTTGCTTAGGCATAGGAAAAGGGAAGGTTTATTTTTCTGTCCTTTTCTGTGGAAGGGGATGAAGGGCAATCTGTCTACACATCTACCAGCTGTTTCAAAAAGGAAAATATGTGTGGTCTGTACAGACTTCAAAAAGCTTTGAGCGTAGGTAGGAAAGTTCATTGCAACGCTGTCCCAAGCTGAGCAAATGTTCAGATAGCTATTTTCGGCTCCAATGACGTTCCAACTGACAAACCAGGAATTCAAAGCATTGTACTCCACAAAGCACGTTGTACAGTTTGGAAAACAAGGCAAATAACACACCACCCCCCCCGGCCTCTCATTTCCCTCATTCTAGCTTGAGGCTCTCAGGACTCCAGGGCAATCCCAAAACCTCTTTTCCCTGACCGCTAATTTTCAAGTTTTCATCCCATTACACGTTCCGGGTTATGTGTCCTTCCTCCCACGGTGCCATCTTTGTCCCTCCAGTTTGGCACCAGTGACCCTCGCTGCCTGAGGAGCTAGCGATCCCCCGACTTCGCCCCCCCCCCTCCCCGTTTACCCTCCGGCATCGCCCCCCTCCTGCTCCTGCCCCGCAGGGGCTGAGGGAAGAGGGGGCGAGGCGCTGGCTGCCTGCCGGCGGCCAAGATGGCTGTGACCCCCGCGGGGGGCGGGGACCGGCGGCGCCCGGGGACCGGCCTGAGGCGGCCGTTGGGCGGCCGTTGGCGCTGAGGGGCCGTGCGGGCGCTCGGGGGGAGCGGCGGGCCGCGGCGGCGGCGGCGACGGCGGGGAGGGACGGAGGGAGGGGAGGCGGCCGACGGGGCGGGGACTGCCCCTCCAGTGCGCTGCTCGTCCCTGTTCCGCCGCCCGAGGAGGAGGGTCCTGTCCGGCCGCCTTCTGCTGCCCCCTCCTCCGTGTGAGGAGACCGGGGCGACCGGGGCGGGGGCGGGGGAGGTGATGAGCTTGGGCCGGGGGCTGCGGCGGCGGCGCGGCTGCTGCTGCTGCTGCTGCAGCGGGAGGCGACGGCGGGCCGTTGGAGGGTCTGTCCGGCCGGCCCGGCGCCAGGGGGATGCAGCGGAGAACGTGTCTGGGTCTGGGTGTAGCTGATCGGAGAAGAGAGGCAGCAGCCGACCGGAGAGGCCGAGGAGCAGCGGAGGAGAGCCACCCTGACATGCCTTTTCCTCTCCCTCCTCTCCAGCGGCCATGTTAACCAGAAAACCCTCAGCTAGCGCCGCCGCTGGTGCTGCCTACCCAGCCGGTAAGGAGAGGGCTCGCCGCGATCGCCACCGCGCCGGGCTGCGGGCTCCCCGGGCCGCGCCGTGCGGGGCCGGGCGGGAAGGGAAGGGAAGAGGGGGGAGAGGTTTGGCCGCCCCGCGGCTGCCCCCGCAGCCGCCGCCGCAACCGGGGCCGTGCGTGTCGGAACAATGATCCACGCCCCCCCCCCCCGCCCCCGGCGACCGAGCCCGGGGGGCCGGCGGGGGGCTGCGTGTTCGGCTCTGGCCTGCTGTTGCTGTGCGGGGTGGCGAGTTCGCCTCAGGGAAAGAAGGGGGGAAAAAAAAAAGAGGAGAAATCAGTTAGAAAAACGACCCAGTAAAAATTGGGAATGGCTACGTGTGCCGGAGCGGCCGCGTTTGACAGGGGGCAACGATGCTCATACCCCCTTCCCGCTGCAGACTTGTGAACTCGCGGTGGGTCCCCGGCGGCGCCGGGATTTCGGCGGGCCAGACGGCTCGGGGAGGTCGGGCGGCCGCCCAGCCCCGCGGCGTGTGCGGGGCAGAGCCGGCTCGTCGTCCCGGTGAGGCGCCTGCCGGTGGCGGGTTAATCTCGGATGAAGGGTTTAGCCGGGCGAGCGCGGCCCGCCCGCGCTATTAGCCGGATCGGTGCGTGTGTGCGCCGCGGCGGTGATTAGCTTTTAATGGCTTCTGCTTGAAGCAAGCCGGGCGGCGGTGCTGCCCTTCGCGCTCACCCCTCTGCTCTCCGCAGGCAGGCCAGGGGACAGCGGCCGCCCGCTGCAGTCTTCCCCGGGCACCGGAGCCGGGGTCTCCCGGGCAGGAGCTGGGACCGGCCCGCCGTCGCCCCTCGCATTGCCGCCGCTCAGGGCCAGCAACGCTTCCCACACGGTGAGCCCGGGCACGGGGCGGGGGGCCAGGGCGGGGCGGGCGGGGAAGGGGCGTCCGGCCCCGGGCGCTCGCCGCGCCGCCGCCGCTCTCCTGTCGCCGGTTGTCCCCCGCGGCGGGACCGAGCCCTCACAGGCACCCCGGGGCAGGAGAGGGCAGGGGCACCGCCGTCGGGGACGCCCCGTCCCGCCTGACGAGGCGCTTGGTGCTTAAGCAAAGTGCATTTAATTTCTGCAGACTCCGATCAAGCGTGCATGTTTGTTGTGAGGCTGGGACCCTGTGACTACAGGGAGAATCAGCTTTCTCTCCCTCCCCGCCCCCCTCAGCCCCCCTTCAGTCTGGTTTTGTGTCTCATTTTCAGTGACAAATTCGATCTTCCACACTCGCACAGAGGAGCTGTTCTGGTAAATGCATTTTTTGAGATGACATTATTTTGGCAATGAGGTTAGTCACTGTGATGAAAGGGTCACATGAACTGTGGTGAAAAATGAAGGCTGTTCTCCCCTTATATGTCTGATTAGCTCAGGCCGATAGCTGTCTTACGATAGAAATAGCTATTGCTGTGCTCGGGGACAATGATTGGATGAATCCTACTTTATTGCTGCAGTAGTTTACCTAAAGAAATAAGCACTGATGGCATGAAAAGGATGTTATTTTCCGGTTCTGTGATATCTCACATTATCTCCCACTCCTAGTTAATCTACTAGGAATGAAACTTCCCAAGTATGCCACTATATATGGATGAGAGAGGATATCTCTGTCCTGAAGGCATGACAGAGTAGAGGGAGGGTCTATATGCTGTCATGTTAACACTAAATATCTGAAATTTTTATTGCATACATTTCCTTTTAAATTATGAAAGATTTCATACTGACCCTGAAAGGCACTGATGGCATAGTTTTTTCTTAGAATTAATAGGTTCTTCATGGATGCTCACATGCTATCTTCGTAAACATATGGCAGAGCTTTAAATGGTAATGTGATTATGGGCTAGTGGAAGGTGAAACTATGCATTTAGATCATTAGTGTTTCAGCGACTTTCTATGTAGCTTCAGGGGAAAAAACAACTTATTCAAATCCATTTATAGCAGGAATTGGCTTAAATGAAAAAAAAAATATCAGTGTGTGTATGTAGGATGTTCCCAAAAGGAGTGATGAATATTCTGCAAATTCAAGGTGGAGCTGCATACTTGAGATCGACATCATTGTATATTTACGTAGCTAGGGTATATATCTGAATTGTTCATTAGTATCAAAGGCCAATTTTTTCATATTCATATACTAGCTAGGTTGATTTTAGAGTTGGGGCAGCAGCTTAATTTTTTTTTTTATAAAGGCAGAAAAGAAATGTAGTACAAACAGCCTGGACACCCATCATGAAACTGCACATACAGATGGGCCCACAAATAACAGGGGACCACATGTAACAGAGCCCAGGCTTAATTTAGGACTTAGGAAAGCACAGTGGTCCAGCTATATATCTGGGGCTACTTACTAATTTTGGAAGGACAGAACTTCGGTATTTTTATACATAGATTTATGTGTGTGTGTATTATATATAGCGTCAGTGCATATATACATGCATAAATAGAGATGAAGTCTTTACGAAAGCATGCAAGGGGTGTTCAAGCATTATATTTCTGTGTTTGGAGTATCTATATATTGTGTATGTCTGCATATGTTTATATATAGCATGTATGCATGTGTATGTATATATACATAGAGGTTAAATACTTGTGGAAGCACATAGGGATGATCAAGCATTGTATCGCTGTGTTTCGTGTCCCTCTAGATTCTGACTGTTGCAAACTCGTCCTTTCCTTTGTGATACAGAGCCTACTCTACAGTATTTATTTAGCCTTGGGTACTATGACAGAAATACCTCAGCCTGCCTTTTTGAATTTTGTAGGTGGTTATTTTGTGGTTGTCTAGCATAACTTTTTGTGGTAAGGATCAGATGTGACATCAGAATGCTGGATCTTAACCTAAAAAAAAAGGGCTGTATCTGTTATGTGATCTTTCTATAAACTTCAGGCCTACTGACCTCAGCTGACACTGACTGATTGAAACCATTGGGTTTGCATCCCACTACTTTCTCCAGTCAGACCTATTCAAAATGGAACATTTCAGTTCTCTTAAACAATTTTCCTTCTTTGTGTTCATTTGCTTATTCTGTTTTCATCCCTGTTGTAGCTATGTGACTTCTGTAATAGCTAAAATTTGGGAGTATTTTAAACTTTCAGAAGGTATGGTTTGCTTAAGTGGCTGGATGTAAGTAGACAAATTGTAAATACACTAGTTGTGAAGAGAGACTGAGATTGAAGGTAGTTTTTTGTTTAAGTGAAAAGGTTTTTCTTTTAATTCAGGCAGAGAAGAAATCTGCTACTTGCCATATTTCATGCAGCAGTGAGTTGTGTGGTCTGGCCTCTAGTGAAACTTGTCCTCTACTTTCAAGTGAAGGTTCACTGTTTGGTAGAATATAATGGCATAGGAGAGCATGGGTTGAAGAGGAGAAGATGCTGTTTTACGTAGGCTTCGTGTAACAGGGCAGAGGCTTTGGCTGCAGTCTCTGCATTCAGAGCAACCTTTGTTGCTAAGCAGGCTGTTGTGTATTATACCAGGGAAAGGTTTTGCTTATTTTTTAGAAAAAATTGTGGCTTCATCCTGGGCTTATTCACATCTGCTTCCATTCCTGACTATCTTTTTGGCTCATGGTAGAAAACGTGAACTTGTTTCCATCCCGTTGTCTTCTTCATTTTCCTCTCCAAAGTCCTTGCTTTCTCTTTTGAAGCCTTAAGTTCTTGCCTTGGTGATTGGAACCTTTTTCTATTCACTCTCTCCTGTTTCATTACGGTGTTCGTACATCCGCTTGACATGCTGCAGTAGAGATTATCTTGCTCGCCTGCTGCTCTGCTCATGTAAATCCCCACCCGTCTGTGAGTCCCTCTCCCAGACTCTTGTCTCCGTCTCTTGTCTACCTCCATTTCTGTTCTTTCTTATTTGGCACATAACCCTGCATTCTGCACTCTTCCTGTTTCTCTTGCAGTAAAGCAGTCTTAATCTTTTTGTCCTCCTGACCAGTACTGTAACAACAACCCATTTACAGTGCATGATTCAGTCCGCCCCCCCCTTCAAGCCCTTTCTAAGTTTACCCTACAGCAAGCCTGTTTTCTTTTGCTGCTGAGGATAAATGTCTATCCTTATACTTTTGCATCAGTCATTCAGTCTTAATCTTAAAAATTTTTAATATAAAATTTTTAAAAATTAGTTTGTAATGGAACAGAGAGGTTCCTGGACTCTGTTAACATGAAGATCTGGTGCGTCACATGCTGCAAATTTTTATTGTGTGCAGCTGCTTTAAAGCAGGTAAAACCAAAGAAAATACCTTCATATTGTGGTGTTCTCATGTAATGAATTGCCACAGAAATGGTGTCACATTTAAGTGGAAATAACTATACAGTCATGACCTGGACTTTTTTATATCTAGTTTACTTTGGATGGTTCTTCTACACAAAACTTTTGTCTAGAGGGAATATGAAGCTATCTTAACTTCTCATGGGAGGGCTTTGAAATTTGGGCTCCAACAGCTGGTGACTGTGTTATGGGGACCACAGTACATCTGGGCACGTCTTGTATGTGTACACTGTAGGGCTCAATTTAGTGTGTGTTGACTGTTGACTGTCCTTTCTGGTTTCAGCATGTGTAATACATGCAGGGTATCCCAGAAGTATTCAGGCTCACCACACCTGCATAGGCCTGACAGGAGGAAAAAAGTTTATTAATCTGTATCATTCCTGAGGCACAGTTCTGTCTGTGAAAATACTTGCTATATAAAGTCAAAGCTAACTTTTCAGAAAATAAGCTTATCTGGACCAGATATGACAGCAGCAAAAATCTAAATGGTGTGTTTTTTCTACAGCTCTTGCTGAGCCACAAGCTCTTTAGGACAAGGGCTTAGTCTTTTTCAGTGTATAAAACCCATACTCATAATAAAACCATTACGATAATCCTGCATTATTGTTACCGTACTAATTAGCAGCTATTTTTAGTACTGGACAGAGGAATGCTGTTGAATTGATTTATCAAGGAAGAAAAGGCCTTTTGTACATTTGCTGAGGCTATAGTCAAAATAGACAGTGAAGCGTGCTACACCTGATACTGTATGTGTTATTGACACAGTAGGGCTGAAACTGGCATCCCCAGAAATGCTGTAAAGAAGGGGGTGTACAGTGTGACATTTATTCTTAAGTTATTACTTTGGAACACTATTTCTCCCTTGTCCTCATCTATGCAAAGTAATAGAAAATAAAGATATCTCATTCTTGTACAGTATTTCAGCAGGCAATTGTGATTGCTTTATTATTAAGATTCATTTTATAAACCATTTTAGATTCTGATTGACAGCAAAATCTTTTTTTCTGGAGTTTTGCTCTAAATAAAATGATAATATATAGCTGAAGCATGTGTCTGTCCTGGAGAGTTTTATAGGGTGCTAATATCACACCAAGCGACTTTTGCAAAGATGGAATAGGATACAACTACATAATGTCTTGATGCTTTTAGAAGATGAAATTGAGAAGAGGTATATGACTCTGTGATGTTCAACCCTACAGTCATAGTCTTGTGGAAGGTCTTGAAATAAGGCCATTGCACTGGCTGAATGTTACTGCAAAGGAATTGTCAATTGGTTTGCCTTCTTGTTAGCGGGGTGGACTGTTTTATGGTACTTCTATGTTGTTATAGGCCTGTAGTCTAAGTATAGGAATTTACTGTTCTACCTCTGTCCCTAAACCGATTTGTGAAAACAAAACAAAAAACCAAGCGCCAAACATTTCATGCCCCCCTCCCCAAAAAAAGTGTTGGGTTTTTTTGTTTTGTTTTGTTTTGCCTGGTGTCTCTACTTCAACGGTTAGGTGAATGTTTTCAGCATAGCCATCAGCTTCCATAAACTGAGCAAACCAAAGTTAAAGCAAAATTGTAGTGGTGATTCTGAAGTTATGAAAACCTACTGACAGAATTAAAAAACCCCATTGTACTGTTTGCTGTTTTGTAATTGATGTTGCCAGTAGATTCAGGAAGGTTAGTTCTTTGAGTTCAAGCTTACCTGTTATTTCAATATGTTTTATGGAGAAATGTATACATCAGTAAGGTTTTGAAGATGCATGCTATAAAAATATGTAAATCATAGAAGGTGTAGATGGGTCTGAGCACAGTAAAATATAAGTGAGCTGCATCAGTGCGTGCAGGTTGTCAGCTCTGTAGGTTGTTTGTTCTGGAATTTTCAGGCCCATCTGCAGAAGCAAAAAGGAGACGTGTTATAAACCTCTCAGGCTTACAGTTTCGGACAATAGGCTGATGGAGTTTCTGTGTACCGTGAACAGTTCGGTACTGAACTAAGAAGGCTGTAGTCCTTTGTAGCTTCCCAAGCCCATTAGTTGTGGTTCAGGGAATTTACAGCGTAACTGGTGAAGCCTGTGGAGCTTGTAAGCAGTGCAAGCCTGAACTTGACAGCAATCTCAGACACCCAGTAGCCAGAAGTAGATAGGCAGAGCAAAGGGCTGGTGAGAATCCAACCCACATCCAGGCTGGATATAGAAGAAGGGGTGGTGATTCTTGTGCAGGCAGTACTCTTGAGATGGGGAAAATCCATTTTTCATATTGACTTTGTGGTTGTGATGTGTCTGATAGCTCTGAAACTCCTGTTGGGGTTTTTGAAAGAAAAGTGAGCTCTCTTCTCCGCCACAGCTTTTGGAATAGAGCCTAGTGATATTTTGGTGTCTTTTCTTCCACAAAGAAAACTAGTGCTACTGTCTGCATCTGCATTTGCATTCCCAAGCAGCAGCTGACTGAAACTGGCAAAACCGGTCACTTCAGATTTGGGGTGAAGCTGGGATAATGCTGGTGATTTCTTTCTACTGCTTAGGGAGAAAAAAGCCAACCTGTGAGCAGCAAGAGAAACGATGAGGGTGCCTGAAGGTGCAGGAAGCAGAGCTACATGGTTTACACTTTAGAATGTGTTTCCAAACATGCTTTTAGGAAAAAGAACTCTTTAGTCCCTGTTGAGAGTGAATAAATGTTTGGGTTTTTTCCTAGTCCTGGTACAAAGCAAATAACTGAAGTCTGAAGAATTCCCCAGTACTGAAACAAGCAGTGCTTAGGAAGGACAGAAAATAGTTAACTCTGAAAACAGGTGACTCAAGTGAAAAAAAAAATTAATTCAAGATGTGACTGTGGCAATGAGTACTTGGGGTAAGAAATTCTTAAAGATGGTTTTCTTCCCTATGCTCTTTGTTCCTCATTGTCTGTATGCTAGTATTATCTATTTCTGGTTTGTCCAGATATGTTCTGCTTTGTTGTTCAACCAGTGCTGCAGAAGAAACATTTGTACCTGGAATTTCCTAGCTTGGGTGCTTGTAGTCTGTACAGTTATTCTGCTGCTTCATTGTGCATTTCTCACTAACCTGCAATACCGCATGTGCTGAACCTCCAACACATCTTACTAACTAGATCTGGTTCTTTGGAGGTGTGTCATGTAGCACCTCTTGGGGCAGAATTTTCTTTTTTTCAGTAACTACTGTTTGTATAGAGGATCAGGCAGCCTTCAGGAAACTGCTACTGCAATGTGCTTCAGACTTGCCTTGAAGGAAATCCCTGGAGGCATGGTAGGCTCGTTAAGTCCCCTTGATGCTTTTGAGACATCAAATTAGGAAGGGAATTAATGTCGATATCTTGTATATTTTCACTGTGCTTAAATGTTAAAAACGTCTTTGCCCTGAATCACAATTATGTGTAACGCTTTCTATGAGATTGATCAAATTTGATAGTGTGAGCCCAAATTGCTCTGCAAATAAATGTATCCAGTCAAACTGCAATGATGAAGTAAAATGGACCAGTTATTCAATGTGAGTCAAAAGGGTATCAGAAGAGTAGTGAACTAAGGGTATCAGAAGAGTAGTGAACTCAGCAGAACCGATCCCTTGTTCTTATGTTGTGTGAATTTCAGAGCTGCAAATTTCAAAATATTTTCCAAAGGTGAAGCTTGTGTCCAGCTGGCTTCTCCTTGGGAACAAGTTGCTGAATTTACAGAATCATGCTTCTGCCATATCAGACTGATGCCTTAACAGAAACACGAAGTATGTTGGAGTCTGCGTGGTATGTCCTGGTTTTCTCATTAGGAAGCACTTCTGCAGTTGCAGCACAGATTTCATTGCCTCGTGTCACAGCACACAACTGTCATTTTCTGACTTCATTTCAGCAACCTTAAGTGAACGGGAAATGTGTTTTCCTTAGGTGCCTAGAAAAAATAAGGTTCAGATTAAAAGTGCTTTCAACCCTGGCTTGATCATCTGCCTGACAGTAACAGTGAACTTTTGGTTAGTAATTTGGCATAAATACTAAGGCTGGTGAATCAGCTGGAGGGACAGCAGGGGAATTCTTCCCATGTTTGTGTAAGACCAGGCAGAAGACAAACTAATTATCCTCTACTGTAAAGCAGACGAGGAATTCTAAGGACAGCTATTTTAATGGCAAGTATATGCTTGTAAACTTCTCGTTTCTCCTTAAAAATAACAGGTTTTGAGCAATAGTTGCTTTCACACCGCAATACTTCCAGTGTTTCTTTCCTTGAAAATGCTGAATGCTGTTTATTCCCTTGTGAAAACTGTCAAGAACCAATGTAATTTCTAAAATCAACTAATCCTTTTTTCCATTCCTTTAAAGTTACTTGTATGTTCCTCAAGGCAAAGATTTTCTGTCTGCTCAAGTCTGTATCAGGCCCCAAATCTCATCTTGGTTAAAAGTTCCTATATGACTGGTTTGGGAAAGTGCTAAAGGATATGCTTATGCGTCATTGATCTGAATGCTGTGCTGATTAGTGACTGTCTCAATTGCAAGCAGTGAATGGCACCTCTTGAACTTCAGAAATGTGCAGGTTCTTTTCATCTTTGTGCGTGTCACAGCGCATTCCTTATTGCTTAGAATTGTATCTGGAGCTTTTGATATACGGCAGATTTAGAAACAAATTAAAACCTTGATTTCTGAGGACAGGTGACTAGGAGAGCCTTAGCCATATAAGTTGTAGCAGGCATTATATACTGATCTCCAGCATCAGTAAAACTGCTACTATGTTCTGTAAAGTCTAATTTGATGTCCCTCAAGCACGCTTCCTGATGTTACAGGACTGTTGCCTTGAAGATTCATTGGAGGAATTGTTAGCTTATCATGGTAGCACATCTATGGTTGCCTTGTTGCAGACATTTTAGGGAGTCATGAAAGCGGCATTTGAGAAACAAGGATCTGGAAAATTTAATAGCATCTAGCAGCATCACAGTATATGTGCTGTATTTTTTCAATTATCTGTAGACATCTGACTTCAAAGAAAATACTGAGTTTTGAAGTGATTTAGGCAGGATGGCAGGTTGAAGAATGCATGGCGAAGCACAGAGTTCATGCCTTTCTTGTTAACTGGGTGTGTATTTATTTTCAATTTTAGGTTGGAGGCAGTAAGCACACAATGAATGAGCACCTCCATGTTGGTAGCCATGGACAAATCCAGGTTCAGCAGCTGTTTGAAGATAATAGTAACAAGAGGACGGTTCTGACAACACAGCCCAATGGACTTACAACGCTAGCCAAATCTGGATTGCCAGTGGTTCAGGACAGACAGACAGAGAGTGCTCACAGACGACAAGGGAGCTCCAGCTCTTTAAAATCTACAGATGGAACAGGGAAGGTGAAAGCCTCTGTTATGACACCGGAGCAGGCAATGAAGCAATACATGCAAAAATTAACAGCTTTTGAGCATCATGAGATTTTTAGCTACCCTGAAATATACTTTTTGGGTCCAAATGCAAAGAAGCGGCAAGGTGTGATCGGTGGTTCAAACAATTGTGGGTATGATGATGACCAAGGGTCTTATATACAAGTACCCCATGATCATATTGCGTACAGATATGAAGTCCTGAAAGTTATAGGGAAAGGAAGCTTTGGGCAGGTGGTGAAGGCTTATGATCACAAGATGCATCAGCATGTGGCACTAAAAATGGTGAGAAATGAAAAACGTTTTCACCGCCAAGCTGCGGAAGAAATTAAGATCCTGGAGCATCTCCGGAAGCAAGATAAGGATAACAACATGAATGTTATTCACATGTTGGAAAACTTCACATTCCGCAGCCATATCTGCATGACATTTGAACTGCTGAGCATGAACCTGTATGAATTAATAAAGAAAAACAAGTTTCAGGGCTTTAGCCTGCCTTTGGTCCGCAAGTTTGCCCACTCAATTTTACAGTGCTTGGATGCTTTGCACAAAAACAGAATCATTCACTGTGACCTTAAACCTGAGAACATTCTGCTGAAGCAACAGGGTAGAAGTGGTATTAAAGTGATTGATTTTGGCTCAAGTTGTTATGAACATCAGCGCGTCTACACTTACATTCAGTCACGTTTTTACCGTGCACCTGAAGTCATCCTTGGTGCTCGTTATGGGATGCCCATAGATATGTGGAGCTTGGGCTGTATTCTAGCAGAGCTTCTCACCGGTTATCCACTTTTACCTGGAGAAGATGAAGGAGACCAGCTGGCTTGTATGATCGAGCTATTGGGCATGCCTTCTCCAAAACTCTTAGATTCATCCAAGCGAGCCAAAAACTTTGTGAGCTCTAAGGGTTATCCCCGCTACTGCAGCATTACAACCTTGTCTGATGGCTCTGTAATACTTAATGGTGGGCGCTCTCGGAGGGGAAAACTACGTGGCCCGCCAGAGAGCAGAGAATGGGGTAATGCATTGAAGGGATGTGATGATCCCCTCTTCCTTGACTTCTTAAAACAGTGTTTAGAATGGGATCCTGCTATCCGTATGACACCCAGCCAGGCTTTGCGGCATCCCTGGCTAAGGAGGCGGTTGCCAAAGCCTCCAACTGGGGAAAAGGCCTCGGCGAAGAGAATTACAGAGAGCACTGGTGCTATAACGTCGATTTCCAAGTTACCTCCAACTTCAAGCTCAGCTTCAAAACTGAGGACTAATTTGGCACAGATGACAGATGCCAATGGGAATATTCAGCAAAGAACAGTGTTGCCAAAACTCGTTAGCTGAGTTTGAAAAACCCAATGCTGTTAATATGAGAGATACAATGTGGCTGAGCCTTATTTGTATGAAAAAGTAGCTCAGATATATGTTTTTATTTGCTCAATAACTTTATTCATTTGTATCTTTCAACACTCATTTTAAATGTAAGAAATGTTGATTTTGTTTTTATAAAAACACGGGGACAATGCTTTAAGTTTTTATACTTATTTTTTAAAATGTTTGTCTTCTACAGTACAATTAGCCTTACTGTAACTAGTGTGACACAGTAATAAACATCAGTGGCAGGCCACTGGTTACAACATGACTGTCATGCATTGCAGCGTGGTGTCAAAGATATTAACCTTTCTCTTCCATGGTTCATATTAGGTTTCACCTGGTGTAAATTCAATAAGACTCTGCCTTTTGGATTTTATGGGTATGGGTCTTGGTTCTGCAAACACTCACAACTAATGGCCGATGGAACTCCAGGGAGAATGCTCAAAGAAATACAGTTAAGCGCCTGTAAACTTGTAATCTGAAGTGGAGCCATAGCATGTTATATTGTCGTTTTCTGTATGGTAGCCCAGAGGGAGTAGTGGTATCACTAATGATACAGTCACCTCCTGTGGAATGCTTTCTCTATTCGAAAGTAATGTCTTTTGATCAAAATGAGCATTTAAATATAATGCAAAAGTAAGAACTTCCAGGGCTAAAATGACTCTTTTACCTTGCATGCTGTGTGGTAGAGTGAGAGGAAGGGGCAGTCTAAGAAAGAATGAAGATGTATGTATGTCTGTTCCTCTAAATCTGAAGGTGACTGATGAGTTGGTAAAGCAAAACGTTCTGGACTTCATTTCAGGCACATGCCATTGAGTATTCACACTGGGCTTCTTGTCCCCACACCCTCACCCCTGTTTTCTTTTCTCTTCTAATGTGCAGCTTGGTGTCCCTAAATCACATAGGCAGAAGTGCTCATTCTGTCAGTTTTACACTGTAACTTCCAGACTGTTATGCTACATGGATTTCACAGACAGCTTTTATTTCTTCTGACAGTGTTTGTCTGAGTGACTGTGACCTCTCTGGTACATTTACACTTCAGATCAAATCGGCATGTCGGGGCAAACACTATGTTGCTACATTGCTTTCTGTAGAAGAGCACTTCACCTTAGACAGCATAACTGTAGATGGAAAGATCCTCAGTGGAAAGCTTTTCACTTGGCAGACACCATTCTAGGTACTTTCTAATGAGGGGGAATTATCAAAGGAAAGTTAAATGGTTGGAATTTGATTTATTCTTTGGCTTTTGTAGCTGAAAATTAACTTTGAAGGAGCAGTTAGAGATATGTGTAGATTTGTTCGTGTGTGTGTGCTAATGCTTGGTTTTTCTTTTTTACTTTTAACTGCATTCATGGAAGAAAGATGGTCTTTACTGAGAAATGTCTAGACCTACGAGAGAAATATTCACACGTTGTAGCATGTTTTCAACAGGAACAGTTTGAAATTTAAGATCAAGATTTCATCACGTAGAATGGCTGTGGTCTACATTGGATGTGTAAAACATATGAAAAGGGAATTTTAAACAAAGTAGAACATAATCTAGAAGGGTTTATGGATGCTAGAACAAGACATACTAGAATGGATTGCATTAAACCTCAATAACTTTACTATAAGCAACATTTATATGCACAGATTTTACTGAGTTACTTGTACAAATTATGAAAAATACTTAAAGCATGGTCCCCTGAGAGGCCAAGAAAGTTTCCGGTTAAGTTCTCCTTCATATTCATTACTTTACCACTTATAGCTTAATTTTTTTGTTTGTTTGTTCGGTTTATTTTTAATGCAAGACTGGGGGAGGGATATAAATGCAAAATGACAGAATTCTCAGGAAACATATCGCTTAACTTCTTGCCAAAAAGTCAACACCTAAAGAAGCTCCAAAAATAATTTCTGAGTAGAGGATGATATTTGTTGATTGATAACTATAAAAATTAGAGCATCAGTCAACCATTTTTCTTACTTCTTTTTAAAAAAAGATCGTTTCCTGCCTCTAGTCTAATTAAATTATTTAGTGTTAAATGTTCACGACTTAATACAATGTGTGTAAGTGCAATATGTAAACATGTATGAGTTCATGTTAAAGATGAAATATAGTAATACAGCTAAGAAAAGTGGCTTTTGGAATATGAATATCCAGTAAGTTACGGTCAATAAATTCTAAGTCTGGAAAAGAGATATATTAATTTTCATATAAAATTAACTGACTGTCATGACTGTGGGAATACAATACTATGTATTTTTCTACAGTAAGTGGGAATCTTTACTTCCTCCACCACCTACTTGGCTTTACCACTCCTGTCTACCTTAACTCTTCCTGCAAAAGTTAAGAAATAGGGATGCTTATGTTAGGGGCGGAAGAAGAATCACCTCCCTTAATATATTTTAAAGGGAGCATTGACACATGTTCCTGCCTTTCATGGCAATTAAAGGTGAAAACGTTCATAATGTTCATGGTTCATTAATGGGCTAAAACCACTGAATTTTCTTTTTCACGTAACCAGTTCTTAATGCCAATAATGCATTTATGATCTACCTTCATAAATGCTACCGGAAACTTTAAGGCCAAAATATAGTGTGCAGAGCTATTTTTTTAACCCAGATACAGTGCAACTTCCTCTATACTAAAGGAGCAGCTCCATCGAGGTTTTTAAGTAGCGTAGCTGCTTTTTATTGTAGCTTATTTATACCTGTAAAAAAGGAGGGAGGGCGGGAAAGGACGTTGCCTCTTGCTTTGATGTGATTTTATTCTAAGGGCTCTGATAATTAGGCTGATAGAAGTTGGCTTGGAAACAGTGCTTAGTCTCACATGTTACCATTGTCTGGGGATGTCTGAGCTATTTTCAGATTTAGTGATAGCACAGTGTTGTCTTGTCTTTGGTTGCAGTCTCACTTGGCTCAGTTTCTTGCACCACTGGAGTGTTCATTACCACTTAAGTGTATTGGAACAACAGAGTGATGCAAGATGTGTAGATTAACAATAGAGGATGGATTGTGCCCTTGGTGTTAACAATGTGCCTTTTGTTACAAATGCCGTGTTGTAGGGCATTGGTCTTGGCCTCTTTAACCCTTTGAATACTGGATAGTAGGGATGAAATCTATTTTTAAATGCTATACCTGTCTTAAAACATCCTGTAGATGATTGAGGCCTTAATAGAAACAATAAGGCAATCACACTGCTGGGGTGGAGAGGACACACTGTTCTTGTAGTACGTCTTGTTAAAGGGTTAAAGACGGCCCTTCCTCATTGGTTGTACTCCAACATCAAATTGATTTCTTTTTAAATAAATTTTTGTTATGGTGACACTAGACAGAAATCAACTGTATTTGTAAAAATTTACCTCAAGCTCTTTAGTTTTATAGTGTGATTTAATCCCAGGGCATTTGGTATGAACCAAAGTGCATTCCTTTTATATGTGCCTGGCTCTTATAAAGGTGGCCAGGGATTTTTACAATTTGGGTGCAAGGCACTTAAGCCACTTTTAACTTGGTGGGTGGTTTGGAGTTATAAATGACTTCATGGGAATGTTGAAAACACTTTAGACATAAGTAGCATCGGGCAATATTGGAATCTTTAGGAAAGGGTGTGCATTATTTAATGCTCTCCATTTTTTTTTAGTATTTTTTTTCCATCAATACTATTTGCGATAAGTACAAAAAGATCTCTTTTTCCAGTCAGCAAAGATTAGAATATTGCCCAGTTTAATGCTATGGTAGCATTTAAATAAAATAACATTTGTGAATTATTGTTTCTAGGGGCTTGTACATCTCTGCTACAAATTGTAATTACTCGGTTCAACTGCTACGATTACGTCTAAGCAGCAGCTTGGGTTTTTATTGGGCAACGACTTAGACACGTGACTGTAATATGCTGCAACTGTGTGTACTGAAAACATGTGAAAAACGATTGAATGTGGACTGTGTATATATGTATGTATAATTTTCTGTGAGATGCTGCTGTTGCCACTTAACATTAAAGATGTTGTAGTGGGTTTTAATCCTAGTGGCCAGTTTTATGATACTGTATGTATTGTACAGCTGATGACAGGAGTTAAGACTGTTCTAGTGATTATTTGTTACATTTTATTGTTGTGGCCAGAGATCATTTCAGAATAAAATTTTATGTCCTACTTTACTTCTCTCCACTGTAGTTTGGGTTTTTTTCTGGTCCTAAAGAAAGCCTGTGGGGCGCTGGCATTTCTCACACATGGGAAGGTCTCCTCCTAGCCTGCTCCGTGCCAGCAGTGTCTCGTCCCCCAGCATGCATACTGGTATCTGTAATAGCAGTTACCCATTGCTGGAGGATGACTCTTCTGCTGCTTCATGTGTCTTGACGGCCTTGAATATTGCCCAAAGGCTGCTTTTGCCCAAAGGTTTCTAAAGTTCTTTTCAGGACTTAGAACGTAATATATTTTGTATTTTTGTTTGCCCCATACTTGAGAGGAAACATCTTTGGCAGAAGTTTTGCCTGCCTGGGTATTTAAATTTTTTAAAAAATAACAATAGAGCTGATTTTATAAGAAATATTTGATTGAGAAAGGTGCAGTGTATATTCTTAAGTGCTTTAAAAAAGCTCAGGTTTGTGCACTGATTTTTGAGTTGGGCTTACTTTTCAGAACTTGTCAGACTTCATAAATGCCAGGATAACGAGAACATGCTACACAAAGCTGGTAGGCCAGGCTGAGCTCAATTCTGTCCAAATACACATCCGGAATAATACCACTGTTTAGCGCAGGACTGTCTTGTGAGTAACTGGCCACACTGTCTTCTTGGTAATGTCAGTGTACACCCAGAGCAGCTTCAGGGAGAAGCTTTCAGATTCAGGTGAGACCAGGCTGAACTGGAGGGATTTTAACTGCTCTTTAGTGTCTCTTCAGCATAATTGGGAGATTCCAGAGCACAGAAACAATCAAGATTAAATAAACACAGTTTACTGTCCCTGAAGAGCAGCAAGCCAAAAATTGCATCTCTGTGGATTAAAACCTATTTGTTAATTACTGTGCTCTTATGAGGACAAAGGCCTTATTTAGTTATTTTCGCTTTTTTAATGGGTTTATTTCCCTTCTAATCTGTCTCTCACCCTCTTCAGCTGTCTACCCCTCTTGCCAGCTCTTGTACACCTCTGCTGCATCAGTTTTTTCATTTGAAGAACAGCAGGGGCCGTCTCTCCTGATTTCCACTGTCTGGAAGTTGGTTTTGGCCTGTGCCATTTGCTGAGACTCCCACTAGCTGGTGGGGAAAACCGCGTTGCCCTCTGCCAGCACTGCTTCCTCCCTGGTCTCTGCCAGAGACAGCTCGGATCCCTCTAAAATGGGACCCCTGGAATCCCACCCTGAATGATGGTCTGTAGTTGCTGTTATCTCCACGGTACTTCCTCTGGATGTCAGCTGTGCGTTTCTTGGGGTTTTTTACAGCAAACCAAGTACAGAATGTGAGAAGTGTAATTATGATCTAGTACCATGTTCTTCACTTCTAGGTGCTGCTGCTTTTCTTAAAAATCCCATTTTGTCCCATATTTTTAAGATGCCCAGCATGAATTTTACTCTTCATCAGAATATGAGAAATTAAAAAGCAGATAAATACTAAGGCAAGTATCTGTGTAGGCCTGTTTACAATCAGGAGCTGGTATTCAGAGGGAAAAAAAGATACCTATAAGACACATAGGGCCAAATTTGAGGTAAGCATGATCTTTCCTGGGTTCAGTGAAGGTTCAATAATTACAGTGAGGTTGGGTTGAGGTGGGCAAAGTCTTACATGCACCTCAGTGTCTGAAACCATTGATAACCTGTTATTTCAGTGGAAAAATATCTTTCAGAGCTTGTCATTTTAAACGCCATGCTAATAATTACAGGATAACATTAAAGGGTCGTTTCTGTAGCTAGAACTTTAAAAGTATACATTTCTTTAAAAAATGTGATTTATAATGCTATTATACTGCTAGCATAGTGTTGTGTTTTATATTTTAATGTTCCTGAGAGAAAGAGCATTCCTTGTCTTTGTCTTGAGTACATGCTTCTAGGTGTCTCCCAGCCATCAGGTGTGCTATAGCATAGTAAAAGTGGCATTGATAGAACTGGTTTCTGTTCCTTCACCGAAAATCCTCTGTGACTCTTAGAACTGGGGTTTCTCTGTCGTTTTCCCTATTTGGTTTTGTCTGTTGTTTGTTTGCTTGTTCATTTGTTTGCTTTTATGAAGTGCTTTCCTGCCTCTGGCTGTGGTGAGCCTTGGAGTTCTGCTGATTATTGAGCACTTTGGGTTAGGGAGTAGTGCAAACATAATGTTTCTTTAGCTTTTTCCCAACAATAAACAGAAAGTCTAGCTTAGTACCAAACTCCAGAGACAGGGAACGCACATTCACCTCCAGCTGCTGGGTTCCAGTCTCCACATCGGCTGTTAACCTTGTTCTTCAACTTCTGCATGAAGCTCAGCAGAAATGCCAAGTGCTACAGAATGAAATGGCTTGTGGGGGAAATGAGACTACAAAAACAAGGTCATGACATCCTTTTGGAGAACGTTTGGGATATAGCTGGAGTTAGGGAGAGGTTCTTCTGAGAAATTCTTGGTCTAGGAACTCTGCATGCCACCCTGGGAGGTGGCAAACACAGTGTTCCTGCTAACAGTGTGAATTGTTTTCCCTTTTTTGTAGGCTGTGTTTTCATTTCTTTGCTTTGGTTTGGTTGTCTGGAAGCTGGGCATGACTATGCATACCTTATGTGCCTAAAGATACTGTCTGGAGTAGCTGCAAATGGTGAAGTATTACTTTATAACTAACATTAGTGCTGGGAAAACCAGAGGTTCTCATTCAGAGACTGTCTGACCTGACAGTGCCCTGTGCATAGCACCCACAGAGTCCATATGAGACTGTATAAATGCCAAAGCATTGCAAAATAGAGGTGCAGTGAAGTATTAAACCTCGATTAAACATAACATGTGAGAGACGTGTCCACCAGCAGAAAAGCAAGTGCCAAACTCAGTTACCTAGTATTGATTTATTTAATAAGACCTCTTTAATTTAATAAAAATTATCTGAATAAAAAGATAGTATTAAGATTTTTACTTCAGCTTTGGTGTGGCAGTAAAAATTCCACACAGAATTAATTTTTGTTCCCAAGTCTGTGGGGTCCTGGCAGGCACTACAAATATACTTCACTCAAGCCACCTAGGTATAGAGACCTACTCTAATATAATCTCCTGAGAGATGAGCAGGACCTAAACTTAAAGAGTATGTGTGCATGTGTGCACAAAATATATATATGTGTGTTTATGTGTATATGTGTATATGATTCTTTGGAAAACAATACCAAAAACTCTGCAGGCACTCTTTGTAGTGCTTTACAAAGAAGGAGATGTGGCTTCGTTTTCCTTTTGCCTCTTTGAAGGTTCAGTATAAGCCCAACATCATAAGCACACGTCAAAGCAAACTCTCACCACTGGAGTCCCTGTTTCACTGTCGGGATGCGCAGAGTGAGCAGGAGGTGGGTGTCACCCCACGGACAGGTGGTCCTTGCACTTTTTCCAAAGTGAACTTTCACCAATGGGAGAGCTGTTTTCTAGCTTACCATGCTTGGCAACTGAAATTTCTCCTTTGGGATTGAAGTCCGGGTCCGTGCAGTTATACTGGGTTGATAAACTTCAGCAAAGAAATGCAAGGGCCAAGGCAGAGTTTGTAAAGCCCACCAGCTAGACTAAAAATGGATTTCTAAAGATCCCAGTACTTGTCGCATCCAGCTGTGGCACTTCCATAATGGCCTCTACGATTTGTGCAGAGACAGCTTTGCCCAGGATAGCCCTGGGCTGGTGGTCATGCCTACCCTGCACCCAGGCGGCAGTACCCCTGGCTCCCCTGCAAGGCTGGTGCTCCTCATGAGCTTCCAGCACTTCTGGCTTCCTCGGGGTACAAAGAACACCTCTTGGACAAAAAAAAAAAAAAGCAGCATTGCTAAGGAGAAATGAAACATTTGCGTATCAAAGGCACTGCACGCTAGCAACTGGACGCTGCGCTGCTATTTTCCTGGGTGTCAGTCCTGTGAGATGTTTTGCCCTGATGGACCTGCTCCTCCACAGACACCTCCCAGGCTTGCCCAGCACCCATCTGTCCACCATGCTGGTGTGGACCAGCAGGCTTAATTCCTCTTGAGCTAGTCTGTCACTGCTTGCAGCTTAGCCTGCAAATCGCTGGCCAAAGGCAGTGAATCTAGCAATTCTTTGTGCTTTGAAGGTGAAGTTGCTTCCATGGGGTACCCTGGCAAGGCGTCCCAGCCCACTGCTGAGAGCTGGCCTGAGAGTGGGCTGTGCCCATGTGCAAAGGTGGCACTGGCCCTGCTCCCTGCGGGGTGCTCCTGTGCCTAACGGTGTGCACAAGGTGGGGACACCTTTCCTGTGTGGTTCGTGCAGAACCAAAGGGTGATGCTCAAGTAAAGCTCTCTCACGCTGCAGGAAGAGGAAAGTGCTCCCTACCCCAGTACTGGTGGCATCAGGCAAAGCAGCTTAGCATTTGTCAGGGTGGGATGTGAGGAGGCTGTAATGCACTGTACTGCTGGCGCAGAGGGGAATGTTTCCAATCAGAAGCGTTTGCAGATGGCCTGTCTTAATTAGCTTTGACAAGTACCTAAGTTGCTGTAAGTTACACCACAAATGGGATCCTGAAGCTTTCATTTTTTGTCACTTTTAAATCAAGCTTTTTCCCTCTTCCTGGTACAGCATTCCCATTTTTCTTTCCATGTAAGGCTCTTGAGAAGAAATGAGATCTTTACGTAGCTGAGGAGCTATTTTTTGATTGACTAAATGATTTATAATTAGGAAGTAGCTCCTGCCAGTGCTCTTCATATGTTGACTGAAAATTGCCTGCAGCAAATCAATGCAGGCAGAGCTGCCAGAAAGGTAGGCTGATGTCTTCTCATAGCAGATACCTTTCAACCCCAAATTTCCTCTTTCCTCTCATACTGACTCAGACAAATTATCTTTATGGCCAAAGACTCTGCATGAGTTACAGGGTCGCACTCCAAGGGCCTTCACTGAAATACATACCTGTGCAGTTATTCATGATCTATTGTGTGGGAGTAGCGATGCTGGCAGCCTTTTCAGAGCCTGTGAATGAAATGTGCGTGAAATCAAGCTGAAGGCAAATGTGCCTCTGCCTTTGAAGGTTGCAAAGCAGAAACCTTTCCCCACCTGGTAAAACCCACTGGGCCTGCTCGCCAAAAAGGTGGCTGTGGAGCGGGCTCACTTGGGCAAGATCAGAAAGAGGAGAGTGACAGTCGCTATGGGCCTTTGAGGAGGCATAAATATTTTTCTTTTTTTCTCCTCTGACAAAACTATGCCATCATAGGCACCTGGGATGTTCTGACCAGGAAGGAGCTGGGCACACAATCCATCCCCAGCTATAGCAGAAGAACAAGATAAGACTTTTTGTTCCCACTTTCTTGGTTTTCCCTTGGCTGAGGTGGGTCTGGCAGTGCTGGGCAGACAAACTCCCCTTTTGGCCAAAGCTGAGGAAATCCCCGTGAACCAGCCTCTCTGCAGATAGGCAGGTTGGAGTGACACGGAGCATGGTGGTTGCAAAGGAAGGGCAGTAAGCAATAAAGAAGGGATCGCTTTTTTCCCCTCACTGGGGTTCATTCAGCTCTCTATTGCATTTGACTTTGATATCATTGCTTGAGCCATGAGTACCCTATGTATGAAAAAGACAGATTCAAGCCATGCAAAGTCAGGAGATTAAAAAAAATGTTACCTATTTGTGTTTTTTAATTGCCTTCATGGATTTCAGCTTTCAGAGTTTACACTTTTCTTTTTCTTTTCTACCTTCCAACCATGACAACCAGAACCTTTCTAGATGCATAGAGCCTAAGGGACACCCACTATTACAGTAGATAACCTTGTCATAAAATCCCTTACATAAATTTACTATTTTTCTGCTCTAGAAGTAGTTAGCTTACTAGCACCTACTGCTGCTGTTGGAAGACTGTTATAAGCCACTGTTTCTTTGATGGTTAGAAATGTGCTCTTAGTTTTAAATAGTTGCTGACTTTTTTGTGCTATTTGTTCCTGTGCCAACATTGTCTTACAGCCTGAATGATTCTTCAGCCCTGCTGGTATTTGGTCATGTATTTTTAAAGTGTAATCGTATCTCTCTCAGCCTTTCTTTTGCTAAGCTAACCCTATTAAGCTATATTTGTCTCATCAGTAAAACTGACTCCCCATTCCCATCCTGCTAGGTCTCTGCACCTGTTCTAGCTTGAGTTCAGCTTTGTTAGAGCTGTGGGTGGCATTCTGGTTGTGGTCCCACCGGGGGTGTGTACAGTATGAAAAATACCTTTCCCTGCCCACTGCGGTACTTCACTCAGACATCCCAGGATTTTTCTCCTCTGTGTCACACCAGCAGCTCAGGGCCATTCCTCAGCCCCTTGGCTGCTCCCCTGCCTCTCCTCCCTTCTGCCCCATACAGATGATGAGATGCAAGTCACAGCAAAATTTCTCTTGGCTGGTATCTAACTGCTTGACTTTGATCTATTAGATTTCCATTGCCTTATCATGAGAAATGAAACCCCATGATTCTCATGAGTATATGTAATGTAAGAAGCTGGAGCTTTTAGGAAAACATTAGAAATTATGTGACTGTAAGAAAACTAATCATATTCAGCATTCATTTTTCAAAGATATGTTTCAGGACGTGATGCAGTTGGCTCCAATCAACATCGATGTATCAAGGTGTTGCTGTTACACCAAAAAAAATAGCAAAGATGTTTTGACTATTATGCTGCTGGCTCCCCTGACTTCATCTGGTGTTTTTCCTCAACTCCTCACTCCTAGGATTGCTATTATACCGTTATTTTCTGACCTTTTACTGAAATAAAAGTTTCTCGTCTCAGAGCTATATCTGGAAATAAGTCTGTTGTAACCCCCAAATCCAGCGAACAATTCCTATGAACTTAAAAGGAACAGATTAGAAAAAGAAAGCAGATTTAAATTCTAGACTAAGGAATTTTCAGGACATGTATCAATACTGCTAATATTTTCTGAGTGTTCAGAGTCCTCAGTGTTATCAAAACCAGGTAAATAGTATGATTTGAAACAAAAATCCTGGTTTTCTACACACTTCATTGAGAGTTACTTCATGGAGAGACATCAAGCCAGATGTGGTGGTACTGTTGTGCCAGACCTGGCCATCTTGCATTGAAATGTCTTACAGTGAGTGCTCAGGTACACTGTTCTTACTCTTTTAAAAGTGCACAAAGAAGGAAGATAATAATAGTAAAGCAGCTGTGGAAAACGAGGAATACCTAAAATTGCTGGAGTGAATTTAGTCCCTATGAAACACTAATAATGAGACTGAATTTCGTGGCATGTGTTCTTATCATGGGTCATGAGAAAGTGAGATAGAGGCTGGCCCCGACCTCTGCCAATTCCCACTTCTGTGTCACGCATAAAAGGGTTGCAGATGGTGAGAGGGGCTGGCTGTGCCAACTTGAGGGCTTCAATAGGATTCACTAATGAGTTTAAGTCAGGGTTTGAAGGCATGTCTTCAAAGGTGGTATGTTTAGACTGTATTGACCCCTAGTGCTAGCTGTTCTGTATCATGTGATCCCAAATGTAGGGGCTTCTCTAAAAAAAACTCAAAGCCCACATTGATGACCAGGGAGGAACCTTCAGTGTAAGTCTTCACTGCCCATTCTTTTTATTCTAAACAGAGAGCTCCCTCCTGTACAGAATAATGGAGTTTTCTTGCAAAGAAAGGCTTCTGCCTGGGATTTTTTTCTGCTCTTTCCTTCAGTACAAAGTTTCCTGGACAAGCTAAGACAATAAAGTGAATGGAAGGGCAAGAAAGTATTATGGATGGCTGCTTTAAAGTTGGAAAAAAACATTTTTCAAGCACATTCTGAATATTTATTTTGAAATATTGTCAGAAGCGTGAATTTTTAAGGGTTAGGTTTTGCTTTTGTTTTTCTTCCCATGCTTTACAATTTTTTCTTTCTTTCCTTTTTGGCACTTGCTTATTTTGCCATAGGAACCTGGAGAGCAGGAGAAAGCAGATTAAACATGAAAGAAGCCAGAGGTAGTCAGTTTAAATGTGAAACTGAAAACACTGCAAAAGCTTTGCAAGGAGCTTTCAGGCACACAGAAAAGTCACTGAAAAAAAATTGTTAAACAAATGAAACAGGTCTACATTTGGATTTTCTGTACACGCAAGTTTTTCCTGACTAAAACTCTAATCCTACAAAGATTTTATTGCCTGTTTAGCCTAACACACATAAACAGTTATTATTGCCAGGGTGGATTAGAAGTCATGTTCAAAGGGCTTCTGTGAAGCTTTTAATTGTTCTAAGATCTAACATTAAGGACCTTAAGCTCAGAAGAACCCACTTCTTGTGGTCACTGGAAAACATGACAATATTATGGTCTGGCTTTGGATGAATGACTGAGGAGATGACAACCAAGGCCCATCGCTGAATAAATAAATATTCACACCAAGGGTTTGCTTTCTTTTTCAAGGAGGGCTTAGGGAGCTTGCGGGTATGTTTGCTTCCTGAAGATGATGTTTGGATTAAGTCAGTTTAGGAGAATACAGTTGTTTCTACTTGACAATGAGCGTAGACAGATACAACTACATTCTGGTCCGAGGCTGGGAGAGATTTTGGTTTAGGCATTATTTCCCTACCTAAATGCATGGAAGTAACAGCATCTATGTTTTATTTTATTGCTACCTTTCATAGCAAGGTTATTAGGAAATAAAATCAACAGAACCTTAGCCTCCAAAATGGGCAAGAACCTGCTCCAGGAGCTGTTTGGTTTGTGTCCGTTGGGTGATGCAAAAAGCCAAGGCGGAGGAGGAACCAGGTTTGATTACTGCAGCTGATGTAATTCGGTAATAGCTGGTGACAGGCAGAAACTATAGAAGATACAAATGATAATTCCTTGGGGAGCTCCAGACATAAATAATTCATCAAAATGAATTTTATAGTAGGGGTCAAAAGAAATTGAAGAAACCCTGAGTGTTAACTATCTGAGGGAGGAATTGACAGACTGTTTTTGTACAAACCATGCGGGGCGGTAGGGGGTGGGGAAATACACGCAAGTTAAATGTAAGTGAAGAATAAGACATTGTTCCTGTTACCTGGAACCAAAGTAAGAGAGACACAAGAAATAATAAAATGGAAGGGTGACTAAGGAATCATCAGTAACTGAAACTGCTGCTGGATAACAGTGCCAGAGACATGCTAGGTAATGGCAACAGCAGAGTGAGTTGTCACAGGTCCATACTGTTGCACAATGTGTATAGCATATAGTCACACAGAAGAGTGTCTTCTTAGTAATCAGCTCGGTAACTTACCTGTAGTTACGAGCTGATTAATCTCCCCCAAATATTTCATGTGTCTGAGTAAGGAAATGCTGCCTGTCTGTGTGGGAAGGACAGAAGTGCTGGTATGGGACATCATTGTTCCTGCAGGTAACATCTGCAAGGGACTAACCCGCAGGGTGGACAAAGCCATTTCCCATTGACCATGCCATAGGCTACGTCCCCCAGCATCACCTGGTGGCGTTCTGGGGCTGCATCCCAATGTGAGGGGCTTTGGGTGGCTTCTACCTCCAAAAATGTCTTCAGAGGCTGGTTTTCCAGGAGGAGGAAAGCTATCATGCCCCATGCAGCTGAGTTCCCCAAGGGAAAACAACAATGCTTCGACTGAGAAAATTTAAGGTCTGTTTCTCTGAGACTGCTTTTAAAAACATTTTTGGTGAAGCTCTTTTTTAGCTCACCTAACACAAGGGGACTATTTTTCCGCATACCAGGCTATAATTCTGCAACTGTTTGTGTTTGGGTTTTATGTTTGCCTTAGTTTGTGAGCTCTGACTAATTAAATAACTTCATCCTGACTGAAGAGGGGTGTTTTTGTCATATGTGAAGAAACACTGGTTTAGGATTAAGTTCTTATAATCCTGTGAAAATGGCATGTTGCTTATGTACAGAGCAAAATTTTCCACCCAGGCTCATGTTTTCAAAAATGGCCTCTAATTTTGGGTATCCAAATTTAGTATCCCAGAGGCTGATTTTCAGAGATATTGCCTGCCCCTGAGTCTGAGCATGTATACTTTACAGTCCCCAGAATAGCTTCTCCAGGCCAGTCTGCTTCGTTGCAGAGAGCAGCCCTTTTTTTTGTGCTATTCTGGATTCATATTTTGTCATTGTCTGAGAACTGCTGGCTCTCACATATAAAATGTTTTCCACACAGTAAGTTTTGTGCTCCCTAAATCTGGGAAACTTTCTCTTCCAGGGACTTTGATGTTGTCTTAGATCAAAGGTCTCCTTCCTATCCAGACCCCCCCCAAAAAAAAAAAGTATTTTCCAGTATAATCACTTGCAGATGGCAACTATGAGAATAAAAGGAGAGATGCTTTAACTACCTCAATTATTTTAAAGCAAAAAGGTGTGGGAGAAGGATCATCCCGTGTTACAAAAATCCATGAGGCTGGCTGGTACCTCACTGTACATGATGCCATCTGAAAAAAGTTCAGTTTGGTGCGCCTTACTCCTATTCAGCTGAGTAACCCAGAGAAAATCACCTTTGGACATAATAGGGTGAGGGGAATCAGAAGATAAAGCATTTAAAATGTTAAGTTTTTGTTTGTGCTAACCTTGAAAAAGGCAGGGAGTTTGCTGCGTTCTTGCTGCGTTTTCCCCTTGCCTGCTCGCACCTTTTCACATGGAGGCATTTTTCGTTTTCTGATCTGATGACAAGTTAAAACATGATGTTCTCTCTTACGTGTAGAGGTTTTGCTGTGTTTTAGGGGAAAAAGGATACACATGTGGTAATGTACCAGTTTCAAAAAATAAACAGAAGGGTACTCTGGTGAATTGTGCTGATCACAGAATTAATGTTCTCTCTTATTATGGGATTCATGCTGGGTGCAGGTAGCATTAAAGGAGGCTGAAAAACCACAAGGGACTCTGTAGGAATTTTTTTTTCTTTAAGACAAAGAAGCCTGCCTCTCCTGTCAGTTATACTGCAATTGCCAAAGCCAGATGAGAAGCAATGACATGATAAATAAATGCCCTGTGGCACATGATAGGACCAGCCTGTGGCTGGAAGCTGATGTCTGTCCAGGCCATTTCTGCAGTGGGAACGTCCAAGCAGCTGCTTTTACTCTGGATGCTTCAAAATCACTAATCACTCCTTTTAATCCACTAGCTACAGCACATGCTTATAAAAGTGGGCAGCACTTTCATGGCGGTATAGCCTAGAGAAAAGGAGGTAGGAAAAGCTTCTGCACCACTTTTGAGAAAGCAACGGGGGGCTGAGCCCTGTGCAAGGGATCCCGGCTGTTGCCGAAGAGGAGGGCATTTTCTTGACGGAGCAAGAAGCAGTGTGAGAAGCAGAGTGCTTACACAAGGCCGCTTGCTGGGAATGTACCAGCACGCTCTTCTCATGTTTTCTGTGCAACAAGCCTGACATTGATTGACAATTTTGCAGATGTACATGAGGATCAAGAATGGAAACTTTCAGTGCTTATACCACAAGGCCACACAGTGCCAGCTTTTGCCCATCTTCTGCGATGCCCGGTAGTGTCTGTTGCTGTCTGCCCCCATTAATTCTCGCTCCCTTTGAAGAAGAAGGGATGAGGTTAAAAGTCATGGTGCAGCCCTAATGGGGCACAGGGTGGTGGCAGGACCCTACAGTGTATGGGGCAGGAGGCAGGGGCCAAGTCCCCCCAGCTGGTCCCGTTGCTGTCAGACTAAGCACAGCCTACGCTG
The DNA here is from genome assembly GCF_949628215.1 of Phalacrocorax aristotelis. Classification (NCBI taxonomy): domain Eukaryota; kingdom Metazoa; phylum Chordata; class Aves; order Suliformes; family Phalacrocoracidae; genus Phalacrocorax; species Phalacrocorax aristotelis. The sequence goes on along the minus strand of NC_134276.1, from coordinate 179,970,420 downwards.
CTCTCCCACTCCTCGGCTTGGCCAGCGAGCCCTCGGGCTAGCAGGCACTCAACTGTTACTTGCAAATGCCCTGAACCAAAACAAGCAGAAATAAGGCAGGGGAGTGAGTCAGAGGAGGAAAAAGGGTTTCCTGTGCGTGAGGTCTTGGTGAGCAATGGCAGCCGGAGGGTTGCTCCCACAGTTGGTGTGAGGCAGGTGTCCTCCAAACAAGACTCCCCACCACATGCGCAGGGCTCCCCAGAGGACATGGGCTATGTTCAGTCCACAGTAAAAAGCCCCAAAGGCTTATAACACAGGCATAGGATTCCTAGCAATGATGGGTTACTGCTGGACCACAGCTCTTGCTAACATGGGCAGTTTCACCCACATAATTATAATAAAGAGAGAAAATGAGGATTTTGCTCATTTTATCTCTGCATCCCTGGACACTCTCTCCTCTCCTGCTCTTGTAGTGGGAAAACATAGTGCTGCTCTTCCTTTTCAGGGCCAGACACATGGATATGTACTGGCACTCCCTAGCTGCAGCATGAGATTCATATTATGTTTTTATATAGATCTCCCTTGCTGTCGGCTGTCCGACTTTCGGTGTCGGCACAGAGATGGCAGACGGACCTACTGTCCCCAGCGGAGCTACTACAGCATTGCCCATGCAAATGCCTTTGAAGTGAGGCACTTCGGTCCAGAGAGCACCTATCAAAAACCTGACACTCCCACTGAATAAACCCCTCACAGCACTCTGCTCTTGCTGCCAGGGTAGTTAAACAAAAGGATGCCACAAGCCCTTTCCCTGTGTGGGGTTTAAACAAGCTGTCCACTTGCTGATGATATCTGGACATTACTGGAGGGCAATTTTGTTCACCAAATTCTCCAGAGACAGATATTTTTTCAATAAGTTGGTGCTGAAAAGTGTTGTTCGTTTTGATTTTTGTGCACTGAGACCACGACAGCCACTCTATAAAGTGTTAAGCTCTTCAATCATTTTTATGGGTGTTGCTTTCCCCCATGCATTTGTCAAGTTTGGTTAACATTAATTGCCATTATTTCCTCTGAAACAGAGGATTAACCTGTAGCAAATTTTTGTACCTAGACTTCACCACAAAACAGTGGTGTCTGCTCATTTAAATACGAATGCATTGGCAACATGACACACTGAAACAGTATAATGATGCAGTCACATGAATTGCTCTCCATAAAGCTTGTCTAACCCTGTACTTTTCGTATCGATCCTGGGAGTGACAAATTCCATCTGAGGAAGACAGCACTTTGAGATATTAAAGTGTAATTTATGGATTCATTTACTGGGGTTCCAGAATTGATTTCCTTAAATGTTATGGAGCATATCTGATGCAAATCCCCTGGGATTTGGAACAATATTGTAAAATACCATCAATTCCTAGTTCCCTTTGTAATCATTTAATGAAGGCAGAATGTCCTTTGTTAAATGGGCCCTTTCATCCTCTGGGTGAATTAGGTGCAATTATAATTAAACTTTCGTTTAGAATTGGAACTAAATTAAAAACACATAAATAACTGAATCTTCAGGATTGCTATTCCTAATTAATAAGGTAACTGCTCTTGCTGGAATAGACTTTCTATGATGCATTAATAACTCCCAATTCCTATTACATATTTATCTAAGGCAATACATTATATTTCAAATGTTTAACAGAAGAGTCCTGTAAGGAAGGATCTAAAAAAATACTCTCTTAGATACTGAGTAGTTTTAACTGTACTGCAGATTCTGTCAGTGCCTCCTGCTGCTTCTGAAAGATGAGACAATAAAATCCACATTGCAATGTGGTGCAACATTTTATCTGAAACTGGGTGAGGTTCTTGGAGTGCCATGCGGAGTGCTAGCACACTGGCTTGGGTGACCTGAACGCATACACGCACCCCCCATCAAATAGCATAATTTCATTACTTTTTCTTCCCCCAGGCGTAGTTCAATATGTATTTCAGAGGCTAAGTCAGTCATTCTGCAAAGTAGTCAATGCTTAGGGTTTAGGATTCCGATTGCATTTCAGAGTAATACAGGCATTACTCTAATGTCTTATACTGAACCTTTTGTAAGTAGTTATCTGTTAAATCAGAGTCTTCCACAGATATCATGCTCAGCATGTGTTTATTTTAAGTGGAGAGAAAGTACTTCATGTGAAGCTCTATGTAACATCCAACCACTCTCACTTTCTTCTTCATCTCCGTAGTACTGCCACCAGCTTTGGAGTCCATGGTGTTCACTGCCCCAGGGTGACAGACAGCATGAGAGCTTGGGTAGGCTCCACTTGCTCCACTTGCAACCCTCCAAGCCCAATCATTTACCTTCAGGTTCCCTGAGTCCTGCCAAATCCAGCAGGGTGACCTGATTGTGGGTCACCCCAAGTGACTTTGGCTTTCCTAATGTAAGCACATACAGCCTGTGTTCAAAAAGAGGGGAATATGAGAAACAGCAGCAGAAGTAGTGAAAATAAGAATCATTAGGACATAACAGTAGAAAGTGAATATAATCCTCTCTTAGGAAAGGGTAAGAAAAGGGAAAGCAAAATCATGGAAGGTGTTAACCATTTTTAAAATATGTTTTGGTGATACGGCTAGTACAGAAAAAAAAAAGTCATATGGAATGTAATTCTCTGCTGGCAAGCAGCAATTTTGGACACCTTTAAATCATTCTGATATCTAGCTGCTCATTGTTATCATACATAAAATGCAGCACAATTATTCCATTGAATGTTGTACAGCTTGTGTAACTACACTTTTGTAATCTGCCTTGATATTTTTGCATCAGAAGTGTTTTAAAATATTAGACAGTCAACACCAATAAAACAATAGCCCTCTCTGATTTAGTGAAATGTACAGAACTACACACTTTTCATGCCAGAATATATCTGACAAAGTTGTTTTTCACCAAGCTCAGGACTTCTTATAGGCAGATATACTGTGCACCAGTACAACATGAATCCAGTGTCAATAACAACAAATCCAAGAAAACCAAAATTTGATGGCCTTTTGTTGCTGTGAATTCCTACTTATGCTCAGGGTATCTTGCCTTCAGAAGATATTAAATGGAAACAAACTTTTAGGAATGACACAAAATTAAGTTAATTTTGTTAAGTGTTCTCACTTATCAAACTGATTTTGAATAAGTGAACTGCAAATCTGCTTCATGGATTGAAGTAATTTAAGTTGATATAGTTTAACGAACATATTAATAGTAAATAATGAATGGAATTGGAGCAATATATAAGACAGTGGCACAGAGCAACTTTTGTTTTTAAGACTCCTTAATTGCAGAAGAAAAAAATTTCTCTCACTCTTTGAGCACTGCAATCATTTTAGCAACTGAGCAGAATATTTTGAGGGTGGTGAGTGCAGTAAAACAATGTTGTGGTTTGCTTTAACTGCTCAGATCAAGGTCCTAGTTAGCTTTCCGGCACAGATCTGCTGGAATGGATTTATTCATCTAGGGGATGTGTTTCGTAATCTAGGCATTTAATAACTCTAACTCAGTGACCCCTGTACGTAATTTCACGTGCATTGTTATAACACTTGCGTTACTGATCCTTAACTTTGCAGGTAGGAGGTATTGGCCGTGAGGAGAGGAGAAAAATGGGCAGTGGGCATGAAAAAAATCCCTTTGGTGAAAACCACATAGCTTTTTGCAGTGTTTTCTGCATGGACGTTCTTTCCTGACTTTAAGTTGTCATATTCATGTGCAGAGGTTTGAGCCAATTATACCTTTTTTTTAAAAATTAAAATGGCATCTTTAAAAATAAACCCTAACCCTCCTTTCAATCTCTCTAACTGTATACAACACAACACAGGCTTTGTACTGAAGGTTCAGGAAGTCTCTCTGCTGCTTGCCCATTGCAAACAGCAAGAGAACTCATGTCAAAATGTACATGGGCTTTTAAAAATTCTTCTTATGTTTCCCTCTCATTTGGAGCATTCCCACCCCTCCAATCCCCCAGCTCCCTTTATTGTGGTAAATAGGAAAAATCAGTGCCTGTTTCATATTCCCTTAGCTCTTCTCCAAACTAAATAGGTCAAGACATTGACTTTCCAGAGATGCTGGGTAACCACATTTTGGCAGAATTTGTGCTTGGTCAAATTTTGTCACGAGCAGGCATCTCAGAGTGGGAGTGGGAGGTGTACTCCCTGGTTTGGTGTACTTCTGTCATGTGGAGTCTCATCTAAGCATACCAAACATGATAGATGAAGTAATTTCTGCCTTTTGGGACCCTCTTTTCCTATCGTCTTTTTTAATGAGAGTCAGTGACTTACTCAATGGATGCAACATTGAAGGCACCGTCCCATCAGCATTTGTACTCTGTAATAGCTTATTTTTAAAAAATGTAATTCTTGATTCTCCCACATGGCATAATTTTTGTTTTCCTGCAGTTGTATGGAGCTGATGATCATGATTTTTATTCAGTCATTCCCAGTGTACTCAGATCTTGTCCCTGAGATATTAAAAGCAGTGCAAAACTGAACATGGTTTGGAAAGAAAAATACAAAGCTTCAACACAGCTATGAACTCTGCATTTCTGCTGCTGTTATGGTGTCCGGCCTCTACCTCTTCACAGCCTGGTACCCTTCCCCTGTCCCTGCAGAAATGTTGAGTGCAGTGGTGTGCTCCATCTGCCCTGGCCTCTGATGGGAAGAAGGGGAGGAGGCTGACACTCTACTGCCTGTCCCCCCCTCAATCCACTGCCTCAATCCCTGCACTCAGAGGCTCTACAGCCCATCTTCCCCAGGGTGCTCGTTGAGGTGCTCCACCACCATGCTGATTTGGTGTCATTCGTGGTACATCTTTCAGGCCCTGATTTGCCCTTCTGTTTCTGCAGATGATGCCAGGGCTGTACAACCAAGCAAGGGGGAGACCTGCCTGGATGGATTCTGACAACAGCTATGTCTGTTTAAGAGGTCTATATAGAAATGCCAGAATTCACTCTATCTGACATCTTCTTTCAACCTTTCTGTAGAAAATAGCTTTCTAGGACTTCCTTCCCATCACATAACTGCCTTTGGGCTGGATAGGTGTTCTCTAATGCTAAGCCTATCAAAAGGAGTATAGGAAAGCCCCAATATCCCCAAGCTGTCTACTTTAAGCCTGGGTAGTTTTATCACAAGTCTTTAACAAATTATAGAAGAATTACCGAATCACACAATAATTTAAGCTGGATGGGACCTCAGGAGATCATGTGAGCCAACCCCCTGCTCAGAGCTGGGCTACCTTAGACCACATTGCTCAGGGCTGTGTTTGGTTGGGTTTTGAATATCTGAAAGGATGGAGACTCCACAGCATCTCTGGATGCCTGGTCCAGTGTTTGTTCATCCTAGTGGTGATTTTTTTTTCCCTAACATCTAATTGGAATTTCTTTTGTTGCAACTCATGTCTACTGTCTAGATAAGTTTGCTGGATGAAAGACCTTTGTGCAATGCGATATCAGGCTCCATTTGCTGTGTCTTTACCAGTGAAATTAGAAGTTCTTTAACCGTAGGGCTACTTGGACTATTGGAAATCAGTTGTTGGTTTCAGTCCAGTAATAGCACCTGTGTCACAGAGCTGCCAAGGTCATTTGAACAGCTTGTCAAGGCTTCTAGCAGACTGAACGAAGAAGATAAAGGGTGAAAGGACAGACAAAACCATCCCCTTCATGTCCAATGGAGCTCTTTCCAGACAGACTTAAAGGATACTTGGCAGCAGCCACCAGTGCTTTGCTGGTGTCTGTCCTGAGTTTCATCACTTGCTAAGGAGAGGGATGCCTTTTGCCAGTGCAGTCCTTGGAGCACCTTCTGTGAATACCAGAGGCTGGTGCTCTGCACTCACTGAGCTCCAGTGACTGCTGCCAAACTGGTGCTCCACGATACGGCCCATTCTCCCAGCCCATCTGTCTTCTCCGTCAGGCCCAATGCTAGCCCTAAGCTAGCACAACGTTGGCAATACACTCCCCATCCGATCACACACACCTCTGCGCAATGAAGGGAACAGAACAGTTGCAGTCCCGGTGTGAAACCCATCTACCCACGAGCCCACCTTCTGCAAAGCATGGGTATTCTCATCTGCTTTTCTGAGAAGTGCCAGGAATAACACACCATTGGATTCTGTCCTGTTTTAACTATTGCGCACACCTCATCTTACAGATTATTGTAGGGTGGACCTGCCTTCTTGGCCCAAGCTTTATCTCAATATTTTGCCTTAACCATCTGGGCACGTAGGGTCCCTACAGACTCCCCTGTGACAGCTATCAGTGCAGAGTCTGCAGTCCAATTGCATTTAACTCTAACCATCCTTTATTTTTATTTTACCATGGCAAAGCTGATTCTCAGTTCTTTGGCTATTAACTTCCTTGTTCTTTTTCTTGACGACAAGAGATCCTGCAGTCATGCAAAACAGGAAACACAAGGGATGGGACACCCTACTCTGGTAGCATAGTGTTACAAAATAAAAAAAAATCTGTAGGAAATAATCAAGGGATATGAGAAGGTAGTGTGCCAACAGCCACTGCAGTACCCCAGACACATGAGGACATCGTTGCTGAGCAAATGTTTGGTGCCTATACAGAAAGAAGTTAATCCAGCAGAGATAACCTTCTTACCCAGAAAAAAACCTGAGACTGACCAGAGACATGTTCATCTGTTCATCTATTCATCTGTAAACCCATAAGGCCCTGATCCTGGATAGTTGCTTAGGGCAAGCTCAGACAGAACAGGCTTTCTACTGAAGGTGCAAGATGTCTCTCTGCTGGTGCCCTTTGCAGAACTGTATTTGGTCTGTCCCAAACCTGCTGATTCCAGCATGAAAAGTGCTATTTTTAGGTTGCCTGGAGACCCTTTCTCACCCCTGGATCCTATTAAAAACCTCTCTGGGTAGACAGCTTGGGGTCTAATGCCATTTGATTTGTGTTCATTGCTGAGGACTGAGACAGAAAGTGTCCTTGATTTCAAGCATTCCTGTTGTCATAGACCTGCCCTTAAAGGCCAGAGGGAGACTCTGCTGCTGCCTGGTCATCCTTCAATCCACAAAAATAATCAGAGCAATTTTTTTCTCAGTAAGAGATGCCTTCTTCTTGGGGGTAGGGGAATTTTCTCCCCTTACTCAGTGTAATGTTTTCTGACAACAGGGAGGTCATATAATTGGAGGTAGGCTTTCTTTGACAGATAAATATATGGCTAATCTTACTTCACAGCTGCCAGAGTTGTCTTCTAGTTCTTTGCTTTAGCCAATGTTTTCCCACCTCTTCCCTTTCTGATCCTCTGTACTTAAAGTCCCAGGGTCAAGACTAAAACTTGACCAAGTCTAAAACGGAGGCCAAACCCTGTATGCTAATCATCATCAGAGATGGACAGTCCTCAGGGCAGCAAGGGCATGAGAATTCAGAGCACTGGTTTCACTGAAATGCTTATTGTATTAGGGAAGGGAAGAAAAACATGATGGTTGCCCATGTCTTGGCTGCGGTTTTTAGCTAAGGCCTCCTGCATGCCTCTGAAACACTGAAGAGCATTCTGGACATCTTGGCCATGCTGCCAGACCTTGGCTCCTACATAATTGGTCTGACTTCCAGCATACTTGGAACATACGCTGACTTCAAGGGTGTTGGTAGGTTGAAAAATCCAGCTGCACTTCTGAAGCTTAAACACAGACTCAAGAATCCAGCTTAAGCTTTGATTTCTTTGGAAAAGTATGCCTTCAGTCAACAAAGCGATACAGGACTTGGCCTGGCTTTCCTTCAAAAGCCAGGAGCACATTATACAACTCATGCAGTCTCTGCTCTGCTGCGAGCCTGCCTTCAGAAGACTGTGGCTTTCTCAGGTAAATAGAGCCTTATCTAATTAGTTATTTATATATCAACAGTCCCCATAGAGTGCCGAACACTGTAAAATTATATCATAGGTGTGAGAAGGAAATTAATCTTCATGCTTTGAAATGGAAGAAGGCATTAATAATCCTGGCAATGACTTCCTTACTGCTATGTCCCTTCACATAGGGTCTCTTTGTAATGATGTTTGACCCCTAGGCTAAGCTCTGGAAAATAAGGGCAAAAGCCTCAACTCTGCATTTTTTCAGAGGCTGATACCTTCCAGCTACTCACTGTACCCCCTCAGCCCCCTCACAACAGAGGTGCAGCCCCGCTAAGCCAAACAGCCTCAGCGCAGCTTGGAGCAGTCCCTCCCCAGGAAGGAGCCAGTGAGAGATGAATTACAGCCCTCTCACAGCTACTGCGGTCTGCCTGATGCAGTCCAGACAACTGTCTGCTGCAAATTCGATTGAGTTCACCAAAGACCTCCACAAACTACTCATTTTAGATGGCAGTCCAAAGGGCAAAGGCCCTCTGTCCTCTTTGCAATCCAGTCTGCCACTTAAGCGTTTTGCCTCTTTCTTTAAAGGTCAGAATTAAATGGATATCCCTTTACCACTTTACAGACAAATGCTTTGGTAAGTGAGTGCTCAGCAGCCATGGGGATGAATACAGAATGTGGTAAATATCCTGATAGACAGATGAGATTTTTAAAATATGGGATTGTGCTTGTAATACAGAAGAAGAGGTGAATTTCTGATTGTTAGATTTGGCAGGGGTGGCTCTCTTCTCTTCAAGTTATTATCTTCTGTGCTGAATGAATACTGACATTAGAGAGTCAAGCTGCATAACACATGGAGATTATTAGTATTCAGTAAACAGATATGCTTGCAGCTCTCCAGCCCTGGAAATCTGCAGTGAAAATGTTCCCTCTGGCCGAAGGAGGCTCCAGCTGCCGTGCTGACAGCAAGAGCCAGAGGTGAGGTCAAGGGATTGCTTAGGGCCAGCCTGCTCCCAGCAGCAACGGAGACTTCTCCGGGGACATGAGAGCCTTCTCCCCTCAAAATGCTCCATGCCAGTAGCCAGAAAGAGTCACAGTCCCTGCTCTCAAATGAGTATATGTTCCATCTGTATTTCCATAAGGATCTAGGTATCCGTGGACAGTAGCGAAGAAAGCAAGAAGCTGGCCAGCAATGTTTCAGGAAAACTAAAACGTTCTGCAGAAACGTGTCAGCAAACCTCTGCCAAAACACAGTCAGAAACCTGGCTCCCTTTCTGCCAGGCTGCCTCAGATCTTCTAGGATCCTGCATTTTGAAAGAAAGAGGAAATCAAATTGAATTAAAAAAAAAAAATAATTGACAAACCATTTTTGTAAATCTAATGAAACACCTCAGTGCGTATATTAAATGGCTAATGCCAACACAAACACACCTGGGGCATGCTGATACCAGGATGTCCATAAAGCTTGCTCCAGCTGGTGTCACGTGCATCCCTTCCTGTCGTGCTGCTTCCACAGAAGAGCCTGAGATGAAAGCCTTTGCCCTTCCTCCCCCTTATTAGCATTCTGGGGGGTGATGAAGACAGAAGTTCAACGTTCAGAGCGCACCTTCCCCGGTTCTTTCACTTGCTAGAAGACTTCTGCAAGTTGTTAATCTTTCTTTCTGAAAACACTTGCTTTCATTCAGTGCTGTATATCTGTGGGTCACTTCAGTCAGCCTCTGCACTAAACCGTATTTATTGCATTCTTCCATATTACAATTGACTGTACCCTACCATTCCTCATCTTTATAACAACAATAAACCCTTAAAATTAAAGCAATTTCATTTTGGATAGAAAAATGTAATAAGCCCTTGAGTGAGCCTCTAAAAGGTCACAGTTGTTTTAAATAAATATTAAAATTGATGCATGATCTTGGTGAATTCTGATGAGAAATCTTTATTAAAAACTGGTCTTATTTTTTAATAAGAGAATCTGCGAGACTAAACGTTGAGGGTCTTTATGCATATATACGTGAGCATACACACATATGCCATTGGCACATGGCAGTGTTGGTTGTGATTCCAAATTCTGAAGTCTTTCACAAACGCTACTTAAAAGAAATATAAATTCTTAATATGAATTAGATCAAGGTAGCAAGATGATGTAAAAGGCAAGAGGAATTTTTTTCATAAGTCTCATTACTAGAAATGTGCTACCAGTAATATTTTCACTTAATGGCATTTACCTGAAGGGAGTCTCAGCAGAGGTCGCGCTGTGCAGGGTGTTATGTGTAGAAAAGCATAGTCTCGGTCTTCAAGTATGTGTGATGTACAAAACAAAAGGAAGCAGGAAGAGGGGCAGCGTGAACCCTCTTTTCCTCTCATAGGAGTGGAAGAGCCAGCTCGCTGCATGACCATCCTTCCTCAGATTGTTTCTTCTGGATAGTTTGTGGGGAAAGTAAGCTTTGAGGTGGGTGGGTGAAAGTTGCTTCTGTGAATGCTGAAAGAGATTTTGCTGACAGTAAGGGGAGAAGTGGGAGAGGGCAAACATGGGATTGCGGGAGAAATGAAGGTGACTGAGGATGCTCCTGGTGATGGAATGACAGTAACCTTCTCTAAATGAGACAATGTGACAGGAATTGTATCCCAAGGGGTTTTGAGAGATCGCACAGAAAGCTGGTGTTTGATGTAGTGGAAGATGAGGTGACTTGAAGGGGTCAGGAAGGAAGTATAGTGAAAATGGTCTTAGCAGCAGTGTTTCTTTTTTTATATAATGCTTGTGGTGGTCATGATGTCAAAAGAAAGGACAGCTGTATTTCCAGAACAGTTGCCAGAGAGGAGGTGGCAGTAACAGTCAAGAGTGTGGAAGAGGTGAAAATCTGGTAGGATGAGGTAAGATGGTTTTGGAGTTACACAGGAAGAGCAATAACTGTAAGAGACAGCCTGAATACCAGGTTTTGGTGGAAGGGACAAGCAGAAGATGAAACCAGAACACAGGCCAGAGGACTAGATCACATGCTGCTCCTGCCACAATGGGGGAAGCAGAGACGCTAAAGGACATACCACCTTACTAAAATCCTTTGCACCTGGAAAGCAAAGAATGAAGCTAAAGCTCAGTAGAATGGGTCCTAAACTATTGAAGTGCTATATATTTTAAAAATATAGCATTATTAATTACACATAGGTTTTAAAATATAACAAACCCCCACTTATTTATCTTTGCACACCTCTCAGCTTGCACAGTGTGATTACAACCCCTCAGTCTCTCTGCCTCATTACAAGCAATGAATTTCTGCTTCTTACAGCAGCTCCTGTGCATTTTATGCAGGTCCCTCTGCCAGGCTGTGCCAGGCACACTGGTGGCACTCCAGGGATGAGCAGGCTGTTTAGTGTGGCTTGTCAAGCTTCAAAGGTGGTGTGCCTATTTACCCCTGCCTGCTTTATAGTGCCAGCATTGTGTTATGCTTAGGTTATATTTTGTTTGTTATTTCATTGCCCATTTCTGTTCAGCAGTCTCAGATAATTCCCTTTGAAACTGCTTTTGTCTTTCGCATTTCTTTGCTCGGAGTGGTGTTTAAAGTACAGCTTTGGTTATCTTCCTTTTTTGATACCCTTTCTGCTCCTGCCATAGTGTAACTTGTGACATAGTTTACACAATATAATGAGGGTTATCATTTGGGTGATTAAATTGCTATGTTTAAACACCCTGTTTGAGCTTATTGCTACTGGAACAGACTGTGCGGTGCTGACATTTTCACAGTGGATCCTGCAAAATTGCCTAGTCCTCCTGTGTTTCTGATCTTCTCAGCCTGTGGACTGTGGATTACGTGTTCAGAACACACATTTGGTTGCAGGCAGAATACGGACATTATTCTGTCTCTCACAGTCTTTAGAGAACTTGCCCAGAAACGAGAAATGCTGTTGAAAAAGCCTTGCCTTGCAGGGTCTGAGGTGATGGCATGGAAGGATCAGCATGCAAGCTATGGCACATGGTGTGCAGTACACGCCATTACCTGCTCCACGTCTTAAATTACAGAGAGGAAATCAGTCTCGTAATCAGCCCCTGATTATGCTATTTGCTGTTGTTACACGCTGAAGGAGGAGAGCATCTGCTTCTTCTTTTTAAACACTTGTTTATGAAGCAAGTCTTCCTGCCAAGAATATAAGCAAAGGGCTGCTTTTATCCCAGCTGTAGGAGAAAGCTGGACTGGGAGATATATCTAAGGTTCATGCAAGGTGTAGGGATCCTCCTGGAGACGGGATGGGGCAATATGGCTCCATGGCCAGCCCCTGGGGAAGGGGCTGTCCTCCACCCTCCCACAAGTTCAGAGAAGCCTTCATCTGCTTTGCAGCCCTTCTGCAGGAGCTTTTTCCTGTGGAGCAGTGAACACTGGCCCCACCAGCACTGGTCTTCTGCAGCTTTTCGCTACCTTGCTGTTTGTCTTTACTAAGGAACCTTTTCACTGTGCTTTTCTTGCTCTACTTCTCTCCCTCAGGACAGCCCTTTGACTTGTAGTAGTAATTTGCTGGGTCTCTGTGGTCTTTGAATTGAAATAACAAAGCTGATGTTTCCTTGCTTGTACTTTCCACATCCCCTGTCTCAGTGGTAGTGGAGAGCCCAGGAACCTGGCAATGAGGAATGAACTGTCCACTCAGCAGCTTTAATATGCACTTACTTTCTGGGAAAACAAGCCTGGGCAAGGGCATCACGAGCTCCTCCCTTCAGGGTGCAACAGTCTCACTGCTGTTGTATTATTCGGTCAGGTTTTTAAAGCAATTGAGCCTCTCCCTGGAGCTTTAATAATTGTTTGGGATTTCACTTTAAAAAAATAATGGAATAATGGTAAGCTAGAACATCCAAATAACTTCTAAATTAGTGTGATCAGTGCCAAGCGTATCAGCACTAAGCCAAAAATCCAGAGCCTTGGACAGATCGTTCAGCTATTTGATGTATATTCATTAATTGGTATGGGAGTAGGGAGGGAACAATGCACAAATGGAAGTGAATTCTTGCTTTCAGTTTATGTACACAAATACTAAAATGGGGCTGGTTTTGCTTCATTGTTAAATTCCAGAGTTTTTTTCAAAAGCACACTCTTAGTCCCAGCAAACAGTTGGAGAAACGCTAGCTAATTTAATTTATCATCTTTTGCATGCACAGCTGTGGATGGGAAGGAAAGCTCTGTTTTGGCATCAGAGACATTCAAGATTGAGCTTTGCTAGCTTTAAGCCATTTTAAGAAGAATGCTTGCTTACTAATCTTTGTGTGAGGAAATTCAGAGCTCCTCGAAAGCTGGAAAGGTTGAGTTCACAGCTCAAAGTCTGTTCCAACCTGGGGGCTGGCTTCCTGTGTGTTGTCCTCTCTGTTGCTTAGCACTGCCTGTCTTTCACAATATTTAATCGCAAGCTTGCAAGACCACGTGGAGAGCGCGCTACAAATAGCAACTTGCAGGGAGGAGTCAGCCTCAGGAGGGTTTCCCCAACTTTCTGAAAGCCATCACTAAACAGTGACACTAACTTTTTATTCAGCGGTTGTCCATCTCCTGTGATCTTTAAGATGAAGGCACTCATATAAATGCCTTTCTGAGTGTAATTTTACTACTAATCTTGGGTTAAGGGATAAAGGGATAAAAAAATAAACGGTGTGTGATTTGTCACTTACTAGAAGGGTGACTGGTGGCTCATCTTCCATTTATGCTCTTAACTTGAAGTTCACCATAGATCAGCAAATCCACATGAACTTAGGGAAACTCAGGTACTAACGTGTAAGCCGGCTGCCAGGCTATGCCAGTGCGTGCATAGAAGGGCTGGTGGCTTCTTCTGTACTCTTTTGTGGTTTTTCTATTCAGGAAATTGTGAGAGAAGGAAATGGGAGTGATTCCTATTTCTGCTGCCCTTCTTTTGGTGATGTTGCAGGAGGAAAGTCTCTGTTCCTTCCCTGTGCTGCTTGTTTGACTGAGCTCTCCTTAGGCAAGAGGCAGAATGTGCACATGGCAGTAGAGTACATGGGTGTGGGGGCAGTAAAATCCTGTTTCCAGCCCTCTCCCAGTCCTATTGGTTGGGAGTGCAACGCCCTTCAGAGGGGCACTAGGGAGAGCAAAGAGGAGGGGGAGAATTGGTCCATGAAAGGGCATGTCATTTCTGGTACAGTGCACCGGGATACTCAGTGCATAACAGAGACAGGAGAAGGAAAAGAGGGAATAATGGGGAAGATGACGTGCTTTGGTGTGATCATACAGCTAGTCCAAAATCCTGGTACATATGTCCTGTTTTCTGCAGGCTGTCATGCATCATATATTTACAACAGCTTCTTCAGAGAAAGGGGAGTTAAACATTAATCTGTCACTTTTCCTCGATGTGTGGTTTTAGGGCCAGGTGATTATTATTTCCACAGTGGTGGAGCTCAGGGTGCAGTGCCATCAAGACCCATTTGGGGATACCTGGGCAGCACACGTCCCCTGTGGGAGTGCTGAGCCCCAGCGTCTGCCCTGCTGGAAGCCAAGGCCATGGGTATGAAATGTAATTTGTTAGCTGGGAGAGGTACTTTCCGCGAATGTGTTTACAGTGCTTTGGTAGGGCATGTGTTACTGCTGTATTTGAACTGCTTATTGATCTGAGCGAGGGCTCCCACCCCCTCCCTTGAGGCCTGGCCCCGGATGAGCGCTGCGGGGATGCCATCAGCAGGGATGCCACTTGCAGCAGCGCCTTGGCAATCACCGTCTGTCCTGGCAGACCTGGAAAACCTCTGACAGGGTCTGTAAGAGGGATGCACAGCAGCTCAACAAGGACAGATTCAGGGTGTGATGAGCAGTCCTCGAATGCACTAGCCCACAACAAAGTAGAAATAGGGGTACAAAAAATGAGCAGGGACAGTTTTGCATGCTGAGTGTCGGTGATGAGAGAAATACAAGCAGGAATTTCCTGCCGATTTTTTCTGCTTTGAATATTACTGAAGCATCTTGCATGCTGCCTCTAAAAGACATGTTCAGTTTCTAGGGAGCACAAACTACCAGCTCAGTCGTGCCCAGGCTTTTACAACTGCATGCTTTGGAAAGTAAGCACTACACCCAGCTAAAAACTGCACCTGGCTAAAGGCTGAGTGAAATAAATGCTGAAGTGACTATTTAAGCCTGAAAATCTATGTAAGGGTTGAGATCACTGAAGATGTGATTGTGCTGTCTGCAGGTAGCTTCGCCTGAGCTGGCTTCACTTTAGAGCCTACATCTGTTAGCCAAGATTACTGTGATATGAACAGCAAGAAGTATGTTGTATGGGACAAAGCTGACTAGAATTGAAAAGCTGAGTGGGAGAATTGCACATTTTCTTTCAAAGTGGAGCCCCTTGGAAAAAACAAAACAAAACAAAACAATGAACACTGACATTTTAGGCTATTCTTTTTTAACGTCCTAGAAAGTATTTCTGCTAAAAGGATTCCCAGAGCTGTGTCCAGATCTCTTTTCAGTGATATTAGCCCAGGCTTTAAAGAAGAACAGGCAAGTTCTTTCTTAATTGTTTTTTAATTGTGATCTCTTTTTAAATTGTTTTAAAAGCTGCTTTGTTTGTGGTAAAGAGGACCACTTCTTCTGTTCCCACCCAGGGAACTGCAGCCCAATGCAGAGAAGCCAGAAAACAGATTATTGTATTCCAGTGCAATGTATCTATTAGCGAGGGACGGGAGTCACTAGTTTTCCCTTGAGATTTAAAAAAAAAGAAAAAGGGGGGGGAGGGGGGGAAGGAGAAACCAAGCCCTGGGCACTGTGGGTGCCCCAGCATTTGTGGTATGGGGTCTCCATGGTGCAGGGTGTGCCACAGGCACACTGTGGTACCGCTGTGCTCAGGAGCATCCCTTCACCTCCCAGCCCAGTGGGCCTCCCATTCTGCACCGAATTTATCTGCCCTTCTGTGGCAGGGGGGTGTGGGGAAGCAATGGAGATGATTGCCATGGGCATAACTACTCTGCAAAGCAAGCAGGTTTCCAGCCCATGCAAAAGAAGAGCTCATTTTAATTCCCATATACAACTGTGCAGGTAAAATAGGTTAGCACTGCTGGCAATGCATGGTGCATGGACGGAGCCAGGTAGGAGGAACCTGTCTCTGAGTGACTATAAGTCCTTAAGTTTTCTGCAGGTGTTCAGAAGCTTTTCCTCAATGTTTTCCCTTTACCCTAATGCAAAAGTATCCAGAGCGCCAAAAAATTTTAGGGACTCTGCACTAGACTCTACATGTTAGAGTTCATTCTCACAAGAAGAAAAATCCCACTTCAAAATTGCTGGGAGTTCAAATTGTCCTATCACAATATTAAAAAATGGGATTCTTTTATTTTCCCTAGAGGTTTCTACCCTTGTGCTACTTTTTGCTACTTACCAAACAAAGTGTTATTTTCTTCTGGGCTGTTACTGTCAGAAGAAAACTCAAATCTATGATTTGAGTACTGGGCGAGGTGTGTGTCTTCACTGCATGCTGCTGTACCTGAAATCTTGTGCTCTCAAAACTCTTAATTGAAAGGGCAACACTGCAAAAGGGGAGAGGAAAGCAAATGGCATTATTTCAGGAAAGCCAGGTTGCCAAGAACTTAAGGAGTAGTCCAACAGAGCACTCAACGACATATATAATGCAAACAAGGAAGCTGTGATTTCAAAGCATAGTATTCATGTGCTTACTTCACTGGGACCTTAGCAACTTTTAACCAGCAGCTGAAATGCTATCTAGGAAATTTGGAAGCGGATTTTACCCACAGAGGAATCCTTTCTGTGTATGTGAGTCTGTATCCTCCTGGCAGAAGGACCTGTGTGACTCAGTGTCTTGAGGAGCCTCGGATACACATGAGGTCTGTGACTGCGTGGTTAGTGGGGACCCATTGGAGGTCCTGCCCTAAGGACTGACACCTGGGTTGCCGCTGGGTTGTGTGACACTCTCTGCAGGATATTTGAATACTGTTACCCTTCATTGTCTATATCTGGTTTTGTACTGATCTCCTATTCACAGTTATCCATCTCCTCAATCAGTCATTGCATTTTCACCTTCAGAGCATCTTGGCCTGACTGAAATATAATATGAACCTGCTAGACCAATATTCTGCTTTTTCTGCTTCCATTTGATCCTGGACTCAGGCTTATGCTTAGCTAGTTTTTAATTTAAATTTTATCCTGCTGCCATATAGAAAACGCCTCCTTGTCTGCAACACAGTTTTTCTAATCCACCTGTCACTTTCTGAGCCAATCTTCCACAAATTACTCAATTTTTTTTTGTTCTTGTGGCCAATGGGTATACTGCCAATTTAAGTTGCTTTTGCCCATTTTTTGTGTGAAGTGGACAGCTTGTGTAGTCTGTGGAAAACAATTTTAACAGGTTTGTGCCACACTAAAAAACACCTGAGAATGTACTTTTGAAACTGAACTAAATAAAGCTAAAACTTCTGGTTAAAGTAAAAACTTACCTTTGCTGCTATGCAGTTACACTGATTCATCTACAGAAACACAGATTAAAAATAGCGTTCTGGTCTTTAGAGCCTCAGTTGTGTTGAGATTTTTGCATATGGTAAGAGGAAATGATTATTATATCTGATAAATGTCATATCTGTAGCTTGGTATAGAAAAGCACTGTATTCATACCAGTCCTCTTCAGGGAGAAGAATAAAATAAGCTAAAATCCCATATTGCTTAATTTTTCATTCAGTTGCATCATTGGTATTTATACCAGTGCCTTAAGCTTATCTCAAAGTCATTTTTATTAAAACCACTTTTGAGATCACCCTAAAAAATGTCAGTTGGCTTGTTTACTCTCCTTCTGAAGGAAAAGTTAGTTGTGATGGGCATGAAAGTTGTATAAGTCTGTGAGTGTAAGCAAAAGTTGGGTTGGTGGGGTTTTTATCAACAGCCATGGAAAGTTTACTTTTGAATGAGGTTTAAAAAAAAGATCTGAAAATTAAATTTCATACAAAAAAAGTTTGCAATGGTTAAGAAACAAACATTTGCCCTTGGGAGTTTCTTTGTTGGGAAGATCCCTCCAGCCAGCCCTAGCTCTTTTTTCTCTGTTGTGTTACTGCCAATGCAATACAGCAATACTCTACAGATGACAAGGGTTTTTTTAAAAGCATGGTTGTTCTCTGGTATGAGTCCCCAGGGTGCACATTTCCAGGTTTTCCCAGCTCTCCCAAGGATGGTGGTTTCCTTGCTTTTCCAACAGCCCCAGCAGGAGCAGCATGCCAGCTTCCCAGGGCGCTCACCTGTGCCAAAGAGGGAGTGGAGCCACCCTGGTTCACAGCCCCAGGCAGCTGCTGAGACCAGGCCAGCCTGTCCTCACGCTCTCTCCAAGCCCTTAGTTATGTATGCAACTCTCTTCAAGTGCTGTTTGCATAAGGCTTTGCATGCGTTTGATACTGTCTTTGAGGAACAGCACTTAGTTTTTCAGATAAAATTGGAGAGTGATTTGCATAGCTCTCAGTGCCGGGCTGCCGAGCACTCAGGCTCTGCCCTGCTGCCCAGCGCCTCAGCCGGGCAGAGCATCCCTGCTCCCCTGCCAGGGCTGTCCCAGGTGGGCTCCACTGGAGGAGTCCTTTGATACCTTGGTCAAAAAAAGCATATTAAGCCTGCTGAGAGGGAGGCACTGTTTGCTTATGGGGCTGAGGTAAGATTGCTAAGGCTTTAAGTTCATGTGTAAGGCAGCAAGATGATAGTTTTTCACTGGGATTAGATTTAAGTCACATACACATGCAAATCCAAACATTTGCAGTGAGCTCCTCTTGTCATTTTTGATGCCAATGATTGGCCCAATTCCAATAGGGGGGCGATTTTAAATAGTCTTTCCTATCTACAAACAAACAGTAAGTATAACTCCCTGAGCTCCAGCTCCTTATACAAATAACAATGCATCATATTGAGCACACATACAGGGGTGTTCCGAACACAATAATGCAAAATGAGTTCTCAGAGCAAAAAGCATATAGTTCTGCAATCCTTTTTAAAAAAGCAGTGTCTATTTGTAGATACTCTGCTTCGAAGTCCATCAGAGAGACAGACCTGATCTGCTGCTTTTTGCCCCAAAATAGTGTTATGGAGTTGCTCCAGTGGGGAAGCTGCCTCATCCAGCCAGCAGCTGTGATGGGCTTCATTACCGAGCAGGCCTTGAACTGACGGTACTGTGGGTGTGGGGGAAGGACACCTGCCACAGCTGAGTAATTAATATTTTACAGTATGGGCTGGAGCCCAAGGGTGAAAGTCCGAACAAGTCAGGTTGTTGCTTCCTGGTCTCTGCAGCTGGTTTTTCCATCATGAAAATGAAGCCTGCTGACAGGCACGGGGACGAAAAGGTGCACTGCTTGGTGCCGTTCTTTCCCTACCCTGTATCAAGTTCAGGTGTACCTGAGGTGTCCCCAGGGTCTCTCCTACAAGCATCACGTAGCTGTAAAATGAGCACAAGCATTAAAAAATAGCCTGATTATTGTAGTTTTACTAGTGATAGGATACAAAAGAAAGAATGGCTTCATTTTGTTGCTATTACTTGAGATGAGAAAGGAATAAAGACAGTCCAGAATGGACTTGCTTAGACTGCTGTTTCTGTTGAACTAAGTGTAACTTGGCAGACTTCAGCCTCTGAAAGATGTTTAAGCAGTTGTAACAGAGTGGTGATACAGCACTGAACACACACACACACACACGCTTGCAGGTCAGTTCCCCATACCGTGTCTTTAAATACAACACCCTGAGCTACCCTGTTCATGGCCCTCAAGCCTGAAATTGAAGTGATCAGATATAAGGTTATGTGCCTGTCAGCCCAGCCTCCCCCAGCTGAGCCTTGTCAGTAATTACATTGGATTTCTCTACATTTGTGAATTCCAGAAGCGAGACTGCTGGCTGCCGGCTGTAAGTGTTGGAAACTATTTATCCCTAAGATGGTAACAAGGCAAACTGGCACCTTCTTTTTCTCTATCAGGATTATCTACCCTCATCAATCACATCTCATACTTGTGAACTAAATTAACAGTTTTCCATGTCAACTGAGTTTTTGTTGCCCAAGCTCGGCTGTGATTGCAAAGAAACAATGGAAATGTTTGCACACATAAACACCAGGCACCTAGGCAACAAAATAGAGGAACCTGACCTGCTTGTGCAGGATGTGAAACCAGCTACTACAGGAAGGGCAGAGACATGGTGGAGCAGCTAAAGTCACTAGAACACACATATCCAAGGATAGGCATTGCTCAGAAATGGAGGTGTAAAAGTAGAAGTAGTGACTGTCAATGAATGTCAGGGATATGAGAGTGGAAGGAGCAAGGGATGCTGTTGCTAATAGAAAGTTGATTTTGATCCAAACCATTTGGGAGAAGGAAGTGAAACCTCTGTTGGGATAGTGCTGGGAACTTGCTAAAGCACTTTCTTTCCTCTCTCAGCTATCACACAACTAAACTAGCAGCCAAAACTTCCTTAGCCACCATTCCTTCTCCTTTGCCCTTCCTTGCTGCCTCATGAATCTCCACCTGAACTCATCTGTCCAGGTCTTTTACTGGATTTCTCCATGTTTTCCACTCCCCAGGCTAAGCAGCCTCTCACTACAGCCAGCAGGTTATAAATAATGCATCGGTAAGCTTCACTCTTTGTTTGCAAAATGTTTGAGCTGGCTGGCAGCTTCCGAGTTTCCTGCAATCAGTGTAATTGCCCAGTTTGTTAAAAAATATGCCCAAGCTTGATATTTCAGGGAGGTGAATCTTGGGAGGCAGCTCTAGGGAGAACGGAACATCATCTCTGCTGAATCAAAATGACGTTTTCCTTGTGAGAGCACCAAAGCCCGGCTCTTACCGGAGGTCCATAGTGCTGGCATTGCTGTGACCCTCCACGCACCCATCCCTCTCCATGGCATTGCCAGCACTGGTGTGGGGTCTTGTCAGGCCAGGCCAGATGTGCCTCATGCCCTGAGAGGGAGCATCCAGCAAGGGCAGCCACAGAAACACCTTGGCCACCACCTTGGGCAAGTTCCATGGCCTTCCTCATACTCTCTGATCCTCCATGCAGGACAGACCTGAGCTGATGCAGGTCACAGTATCCAGCCTCATAGATCGGCTGAGGACTTTTATGCCAGTATTTATATGCTTTTCCATGGTTGTAAGAAGTCTCAGGTCATATGAAGGGGTAGAAAGAGTATTTGGCAATTGGAAATCTTCCAGACTTGGAATAACTGAGGGACTAAGACATCTTAAACACATATCCCTGGGAGATTATACAGATTGATAATGGTTAAATCCTTCTTGTCTGGAACCAGATAGATGGCATTATATCTAATGTGACCCATTTGCCCTAACACCCTCTGGAAGTCACTGATGCATAAAAGTTACCTGCCAGGCTCCACATCCATCTGGCAGGACCATTTCTTACATCCAAGACTGGCCAAGGAGTGTTTTCTGTGTCAGTGTAAGAAAGTCCATACAAATCCCCTTCTTGATTTAGATTGTATTGCTGTAATTGAAAGTTCAGGTTTTAAAAGAAAATTGACCAAATACATTATTCATCTAATAATAGAGAACATAAAACTTCTAGGACTTAAGCCAGGAGGCCAGTAAGAACCAAGAAGCACTGTATGTTATGAAGAATAATAATGTGCCTGTGTTAAGTGTCTGTATGATGCAGAGTAAATGAGTGGTTTTAAAATGTCTTAGTATAGATTGAATTGAGATGAATCGCCTTAATTTTCAAGGACAGTCTGTCTCTGGCATGGAAAAAGCCAGCCGGTACATCCAAATGCACAAATATGGGAGTTTGTGTATTCAGGTCTTCACTCCACCAGGGGACTGTTCTGCACAGGATGCCTTTTGTGCCTCAGCTGTAGGGATGAGATGGAATTAAAAGATCAAAATATTCAGCAGTTTCACAAACAGCCTGGTGCTCATCTTTCTTGCAGTGGCCCCATAGTGAGCTGCCCAAATCAGCTTTCGACTAGCTGGCTCAAGTGCTTGGGAAGGTGGGTAAAGCATCAGGTATTTAGCTTGTGCCAAGCTGTGTGTTTCCCTGGCCATGCTGGTAGTAGAATCTGCTTTATGTTGCATATGGAGATGTGAGAGGACACTGGAGGCTTCAAGGTGAGTGCATGAAGAGAAAAGAGATAACTGTGAACACCTTGGTCTGCTGTAGGTGAGAACTGTAGATGTCTACAGAAGTATGGTTAAGTGACCACCATCTCGGCCTCCGTTTAATGTCTTGATCAGCCTGTAATTACTGCTTCAGAGCAAGGCTCGAGAGAGACTGTGGAGCCACTGCAGCACTGCCTAGGATTCAGCTGCTACTTCTGTCCTCTCACTAACACATTTAGGACTTGGAGGTGTTACTGCTCCCTGAGCAGGACTTCTTGCTACAAATGGTGGATTAGGTCAAAATGACACTGCTTACTTTGCTTCCTCTGCCAACAACTTCAAATGAAGCCGATCAGAGATTCCCAGTGCCTCTACTGACAGGATCTGGCAAGATTTGATCATTAGCTCAGTTTTCCCCTAGTCAGTAAACTCAGAGGTGCATCCCACAAGACACACTCTGTCACAGCTCCTGCTGAGTGTTCACATGGCAGCTGTGGTTTGGCTGCTGTGCCATCAGTATGCTCGTGACATTCTGCTCCATGACTTTTTTCAGCAGATCCGGATGGTGTAATTTCCCTTTTTTCCCTGAACCTGGCCAATATGGAGTGTTGGACAAGAATCAGCTGGCAGACAACCTGGCAAGAGGGGGTGCGAGGTGCAAGGTGCAAGGAGATGGGCAAGAGAAGCAACTCAAGATACGGTTGCAAGTCATGACTGCACTGTTACAGCCTGACTCTCCCCACCTTTGACAAGGATTTTGTCCATTTTTGAGTATTTCCAGAATCCGAGGGCTCTCAGTTTCCCATCTAATGAACTTTCCAGACAGTGTCTTCCAACACAACACCTCACACAACAGGATGGACCCTGATTTTCTGTGGTCTCACCTTAAGGTCAGAGTATTGCAAGGTGCCAGCAGCTGCCTGTGAGAAGCCTGGCGAGGCTTCCTCTGGTAGAGGAACTAGGGGCTGCTTGGCCATGCAGAGGGCATCAGCAATATCTCACTTTTTTCTGTCTGCTTCTGGGATCTGTTCTACCTAATCAAACTCATCAACTCCATTATGGGATTAGGGCAATTCCAAGTAACAATTTGAAGCACTCATTAACTTAAGCCTGGGACCTGGAAACAAACATAGCAAGTTCATATTTAAATCGGTCTGTTCTGTAGAAAGACTGGATTTGGCAACACCACATTGTTAATAATTTTTGTTCGTTTGTTTCGGTTTGGGCTTGTTTTGCCCCCCCCACCACCTTTTTTTTTTTTAAATTGCTCAGCATTTGTTTTCACAGGATCACAGAATGGTAGGCGTTGGAGGGGACCTCTGGAGATCACCTTGTCCAACCTCCCTGCTTGAGCAGGGACACCCAGAGCAGGGGGCACAGGAACGCGTCCAGGTGGGTTTTGAATGTCTCCAGGGCAGGAGACTCCACAGCCTCCCTGGGCAGCCTGTGCCACTGCTCTGTCACCCCCACAGTAAAGAAATTTTTTCTCGTGCTTAGGTGGAACTTCCTGTGTTCCAACTTGTGCCCATTGCACAAGTCAGTGGGCACCACTGAAAAGAGTCTGGCCCCATCCTCTTGACACCTGCTCTTCAGATACTTACAAGCATTGATAAGATCCCCCTCAGTCTTCTCTTCTCCAGGCTGAACAAACCCAGGTGTCTCAGCCTTTCATCATAAGGGAGATGCTCCGGTCCCCTCATCATCTTGGTAGCTCTCTGCTGGACTTGCTCGAGCAGTTCCCTGCCATTCCTAAACTGGGGGGGCCCAAAACTGGACACAGTACTCCAAATGTGGTCTCACTAAGGTGGAGTAGAAGGGGAGGATAATCTCCCACCACCTGCTGGCCACACTCCTCTTAATGCAGCCCAGGATATCATTGGCCTCCTTGGCCACAAGGTCACATTGCTGGCTCATGGTCCACCAGCATTCCAAGGTCCTTCTCAACAGAGCCACTTTCCAGTAGTTCAGCGCCCAGCCTGTACTGGTGCACGAGGTTGTTCCTCCCCAGGTGCAGGTCCTTACAACTTGCTCTTGTTGAATTTCATCAGGTTCCCCTCAGCCCAGCTCTCCAGCCTGTCCAGGCCTTGTTGGATGGCAGCACAGCCTTCTGGTGTATCAGCCACCCCTCCCAGCTTGGTATCATCAGCAAACTTGCTGAGGTTTTGGGGAATCAAGAATGAAATGCTTGGAAACTCAGAGTTTCTGCTTAAACACTCCAAAAGTAGATTGAACTGATTGTCGTATTTGTGGAGATCATATCTAAAGAAGTTAAACATTCAAAAACCAACAAAATGTTGCCTTTAATATGAAATTATATGTTTATATATATCAGATATATAAAATCAGGCTTTTCTTACCTGCTAGTAATCTTGAGTGGACAAGTGTTTCAAGGAAAAGGAGTTGAATGATGGACAGCACAATGAATGAAGTCTGCTGAGAAGATTGTCAACAGAAACCTCCCATGTGAGAGGATCTTCAACCTGTATAGCCGACATGCTCTGAGTTGCCTAAATGCCTAACTAAACTACCCTGAAGCAGATGAGGGATTATCTTCCCTCAGTAAGCATTTCCAAGAGCTGCTGGTAAAGCATTTCATTTCAGAGCGATCCCTCCAGTCTGTACCTTTGTCCTGGTGGCCCACTGCAGTTTACCCTCTGAAAAGAGGTATTTTAGATCACACTTTTGATTTATTGTTGATGAACACTAGCTGGTACGTTAGATTGATGTATAAAGAGGTGTTTGCTGCAGTGGGGCTTAACCAGGTGATATAGGCCAATCTATTTTTTCAATTTATGGTGGTAGAAACACAAACCGTAGCTACTGGCTTATTCTGACTATAAATAAAGTGTATTTGCCACTTTCAGTACTGAGAGAACCTCAGCAACAGGAACCTCTTTATCTGAAGTTTTAGCTTTCTTCATGCATCACTGATAGTGGAAATGAAACACAGGAAAAAAAAGAAAGATAACTCTGCTATAAGCTTCAGTGGAGCTTTAACATGCTGCAAGATGTTTCTGCAGGGATTTCCCATCTGCCTTTACCTACCAGAGTTACAGGAGCTTATCCACCCACAGCAGTCACAAAGATAGAAATGTTTTCAAGATGTAAATGCTTCTCTGAGCATTAGACCCTGCTAGAGAAGTCCTTTTTCCAAAGATTTTAGAATTTGGTATGTTTGGTCTCCTACCTTGCAATCTGAAGAAATTGTTTCCATTTCTGTGCATTGTTTCCTCTCCCCCCCCATCAATAAAAAGGAGAGAGTGGTATGCATGACTGTTTAAGAATGGATTCAATGTGCTATAAATGATACATTTCTAAACAGTAGATTTTGTGCCGAAGAAGTTCTTCTTTCTTCTCCTCCTCACTTTTGTACTGATAACTGGTTACACTTTGCTGCTGCTTTAAAGTTTCCTTCTCCATGCCTTTTCCATCATAAATTCTGTTTCAGCTGTCCTTTGTACGGTACAGTCTTATAAAGTATGTTTCCATATAAATCTCCAAAGAGCTGGGAGTGTGTAAATGAGTGCTTCTGTTGCACGCCCAGAAGGTGCTTGGGTGCTTATGGTTTGGGAAACCACCACCTGGAGCTGAAAGTCCCAAACAGTGTATTTTCAGAGATCCTTGGTGTCTGCAGATTGATGGCAAAGGGAGCAGAGGTGTTTAATGAGCTTGAGATGCTTGGTAGTTTGGAGAATAGGCTTTGGATCAAAAATGCTCCTTGTGAGGATGAGGGGCAGCAAAAGGCCTATGCCTTTTTTCAAGCAAGCCTGCTGACCCTCTGCAGAGAGACAAATTTCTTCCTTGTAGCTCTGTTGATTGAGTTCCAGGATCTGTGGCTTCAGGGACTCCTGCTAAACACATACAGTCATGCAGGAAAGATTTTAAAATTAGCAATAAAAACATTGGCAAATAGTTGTAGATGAAATCAACTATTGCTCTCTGAAATAATCTCTCAGGCTCTGTCTCCATTGCCTTGCAGCTCAATGCTCTGCAGAGATGTGCAAGCCAGCGCTGCATACAAGCTATACAAGCTTTGTCTTGCTCATAAAACTAAGATGGGGAGGGTGACTAAGATGACCCCCATGTCCATTTATGAGCCTAAAACACATTCATAAAAAACGCTGTCAGCATTTTGTCCCTTCTTGCCCTAACCAGATGTTTCTGTATCCTGGTTTGCTGCTGTGAGACACGGGGGGACAAGTGGGAATACTCAGTGCTGGTGTCAACTGGAGGTTGGCACCATTCGGCATTGCACAGCCGTGCACTTTCGTGAGAAGCCAGTCGGCTTCTCTGACAGCTGATCTGGAGCCAAGACACCAAAAGGTTAAGGCGCAGCTTCTCTGTGGCTGCTGCTGCTCAGTTTCCCATGGTGTGGGGAGGGACAATCCTATGGACCCAGTTTAACCTCTCGAGTCCTCCCCGAGTGCTTGCTTGGCTGCAGTGCTCTACCATATTAGGAGCGTATGGAGCAAAGCCCAGGAGCCAGGATCAGGAACTCTCCTGTCAATCTGAAGAGCTGCTGCTATATTTAGTAATGGGCACATGGGAGTAGCAGCTTAAATGTGGGAGGGGGCTGCTGGAATGATGAAATGTGTTTGAATCTACTTGACTCTTGATGGAAACTCTCAGATTGTGCTATCTCTAGAGGTTCTTGTACAGAAATAAATTACATTTTCCGATTTTTGCAATAAAAAGAAAAGCAATTCATCTGACATATACCTCCACCACAATAGTTTTGATGAACAGCAATTACTGCATGGCAAAATAAACCCCTCGTTAAGTGTTTATTTACCCCCTTGTTTTGGTCACATGCAAACGAATCAGCAAAAGTGTATTGCATTTAAATGCAATTATGACAGCCATTATAATGTTAACAACAACTTAGATGTGTTTTTTTTCTTTTTTCTTGTTTTCGTGGAGTGTTACTTGAAGATGAGAGAAACATTGTGTTTTAAATGCCTAAATAGGAAAATGAGAAAGTACTGCTAGGAGCAGGAGGACTTTCATTTGCAATTAGCACACTTATTCTCTATAAACAAACAAGGCCCCTTGCATCTAGTGACCATAATCCAAGAAAGAGCCTCCTAAATGATTAAAATAATAAAGGATTTAGTGTGATAGCAGTCAGATACATCTGATGAATGACACTTTGTTTTAATAGAAATATACAACTGTTCTCCATCCAGAACAGCAGTTTTTCTGGTTTTCAGCAAAAGCAGTGTTCTGTGGTTTTCTCTCCCCGTTTCCCACCCAGACTGAGTGCTCTCCATGAAGGTCAAATGAATCCTCCAAGGTCTGGTACTGAGTCAAAAGCTAAATATGGAACCAGGTTTCCCCTAGTTCCCACTCATCTGCGAGTCACTTGACTACATAATCTCTAGGAAAAGCATGTGGGGCCAAATCATGGTCAGGAAGGCTGAGGGGGGAATTTCAGGTGAAATCCCCTTGTGGAAATTTATTTTCTTAGTGCATCCAGGGAGATGCAGAAGTTTGGCACTAATCCATGGAGGGGTTGATGTCTATTTTTTTGCTGAACTAGGAAAAAAGGAGGGTCTACAGAGTCCTGTGATCCTATTCTGGGTCTTGAATGCAGACCCATTGCCCTGTCTCTCAGCAGGACTGCAGAGTTATACCCATTCTGCCATAGCTTCACTCTCCAGCCCTGTAGGCAACGTACACAGCAGAGGCTGGAAAACCTGATGCAGCTCAAGGCAAAGATTATTCCTTGTTTTTCTTCTGGGGCTGGTCAACTTCTCGCTACATGTGAATATGACTGGACATTTTTTCTCCAGAAAAGCCTGTCTGCCATTGTTCAGTATATATTTAGTGACATTCCTGTATAACTCCTCCAGGTATACAAGATATACCTAGTGCATACATAGTTATAGATACCTATGTATGCATTGAAGGTATACACACACATCAATGTATGTACTTGCTTTGGACCCACTAGTGCCTTTTGGTGAGATTTGCCTATTTTGGTGTTTTGTACATTCTTCAAAAAATATCTTTTACCTGGGATGCCAAGAAGCACTCCTGCTCAGCCTGCTGTGGACAGAAATGTAAAGCCCAGGTTGGGTAACACATGAAAACCTGCCTCCTCCTGAGGCATACACAATTACATTCATTTGGAAATGACTGGAAATTATGGTAATTCCCATCCACGCTTGGAAGTGCAATAATTAACTCCTGGGTCCAGAAGTGCCATAGGAGAAGTTCCTACTTCTTTTGCTGGACCCTCTCTCTCTCTCTCTAGTTATGACAGATGCCTCAGCATTATGAAGGAAAGCTGGTTTTCTAGTGTAAATTCTTTTCTCTGGCTTCCTCTACTATTTACCTGGCATTTCATGTGTATGCTGCTATATCAACATGGAGTTTTTCTGAAAACCTGGAGGTAAACAGAGCAAAAAAAAAAATGAGGAGACACCACAGCTTCAAAAGGAGCGATCTCAACTGCCAGCCTTTGATTTGGCTTAAGTCAGTCTCCAAGCAGTTTTAGAAAGAAGGACGTAAGAAGGGTTCTTTCATTTTCCTTACAAGAACAGTCATCCACTTTCTTTCTGTCTGAGCTGCTGCTGAGGAAGAAAGGAAAGAAAATCATGCTTTGTTCCAAAAATTGGGGTCTTTTTGCCAGACAGACGCGGTGCTCTGTGAATAACGGGATGCGCATTGTGTGTGCAGATAAACAATCATCAGTACAGTCTGTAAATATGCAATCTATACCCAGAGTGTGTCCTGAAATTTTTCTTACCACTGCCAACTAAGCATGCCCCTGTCTGGAACAAGAGCAGCGTTGTCAGGCATGGGAAAGCTGCAGGGGCTGGACTGCCTCAAAATGGAAGCTGTGATGCACTCAAGCACACAGTAAACGCTGCCTTCTCCATCTGCAGGTCTCCAACACACACATCATGGTGGGCCAATAGGTGTTTAAGCTTTGGCTTACACTAAATTAGCAAGTATCAGACAGTTGTTAACAGCCGGAATTCTAGAACGAATGTACTGCAGGGGCAGGAAGTGGGTGGACAAGGGTGGTTAGTCATGCCAAAAGCTTACAGGCTAGGTCTTTGAGGTCTAGAAATAATTAGTAGCTCACGCCCATGGGTGTGTATCACAGCGATGCACTTGCACACTGTGTGACAGGGCTACCGCTGCTCAAAAGCCACCTCACGTCAGTGGGGGCTCACCCTTTGGTGTCACTGCATCTGGGGAGACAGAGCAATCCTGAGTAAGACCTTTCTGCCAGAACACAGTGCCACACAGAGGATTAATGCCACTATATTCAGAGCACTGAAGTGCAGATTTATAGGTGCATCCCTTTCTCTTCACCTATTCTGTACTGCAGGAGATTTTGAAAACAATATCTCAATGCAGCAGTTATGCTATATAAGAACAAATGCTTAAAATTTCCTGTAAGCAAGGAGCAAATAACTTCATGTAGGGGATCAGTAATGATAAGCATCGTTCTGTTTCCCCGTGATGCTGTCACTGCTTAGCTCATAGCCAAGTGGTACCCAGCATCTGTTGACTGCCTGTACCTGGAAACACAAACTGACTGAATGATTAACACTTTCTAGCAGTCTAGAAAGTCTAACCATCACGTTAAGCTGACTTTCAGAAAAACTGTTTTGCTCTACTAGCCTGATCAGAGGCATAAACCTTTCCTGAGCAGGAAAAACCATAATTTGGCACACTGTGATTTACTTGTTCAAAGGCCTTGATATGAAGGAGAGGTTAGGGAGGGATGTTTCAGAGAGGTTAGAGAGGGATGTTTCAGAGAGGTTAGAAATGTTTCCTTCCTTTGTCACTGTTAAGTCGTCCTTTTCCTCAGAGTGTTGACTCGAAAAATCAAAAAGGGATCACCCTTTCCAGAAGTGTTTGCTTGTGTCGGGTATGCAGCCGCTCCTCTGTTTGATCTCTGTCTGTATCTGTCTAGGTTCCTGTCTCACTTTCATTGCTATTATCTCTGCAGATAAGCGAACAAATGCAGTTGCAACTTCCATGTCTCTCCTAAGGAAATAAAATATGAAATTTCTCCCTTTGATAACTGCAACT
Organism: Phalacrocorax aristotelis; assembly: GCF_949628215.1. Taxonomy (NCBI): domain Eukaryota; kingdom Metazoa; phylum Chordata; class Aves; order Suliformes; family Phalacrocoracidae; genus Phalacrocorax; species Phalacrocorax aristotelis. The sequence goes on along the minus strand of NC_134276.1, from coordinate 179,940,533 downwards.
GGAAGAACCTTTGGAAATGGCCATCCTGGACAACACTCATTTCCAGCTCAGGCAGGGATGCTTCTTAGCTCTGTGAGAACAGTACCTCACTGATCTGTTCTCTGTGACTCTTCTCAATCAATGGTAGCCCTGCTTTGCTCAAAATGGCTCAAGATGTCTAAAAACAGTCTCTGTTTAGACACTACATTGTATTTGTAACTGGGAAGATCGATAATAGAAATACTTGCTGAGAAAATGTGAGCCTTTGAGATATAATTGCTGGCCTTTTATTCTAGAAAATCTGTGAGATCAGGTGAAAGACTTTAATTATTTCCAGTGGCCTTCAGATATAGCTGTAAGCATCACACTGGAAAATGTGTGGGTTTTTTCCCTGTATCTCCAGAACTGATCTGAGAAGGAAGATGCAATAACACCCTTAAACAAACCTCGCATTGCCAGCTAAGAGGGCACTCTAGGTTTATCATCTCTTGTTTCAGTGATGAATGATGCTTCAGACAATTGGTCCCAAAGAGTGTGAAGAGTAAACCCCAGCTGCTCTTTACTCTAGGAGGCACAAGAAGTCTTTAGATCTAGATAACACACTAAAACCATCTCTATGAGTTTTCTTATGTAGGGTTCTCCATTCCTGAACAATCACTCTTCTCTAGGGTGGCAGGGAGGGATGCCTTTGCTGTAGCCCCCCTCTACATCAGTCTTCCTCATGCCTGGATCAGCATGGCAGTTATACAGGCATAGCTCTAGGCATTGGCCCATGCCTTGGTGCCCTGACAGAGACTTCTTTGCTTACAGTTCTCTTCCAGATGTTCTAGGGGAGCTGGGGCACTCCTGAAGCCTGAAATCCACAGCTGTCTCTCGTCAGGCAGACTGCGCCTCAATTATTTCCCCTTCTGCATTTAAACTAAGCCTGTTCACGGGTCTTGCATGTAAAAGGATGATAAACGTTCAACTGTTCTTCTGTATTTGTCTTCTGTCAAGTTAAATAATCTCCTCTGCAGCATCCCATGGGCTTTCCTTGAGACAAGGGATAAAGACCAATGATCCCTACCACCCCCCTTGCTGAACACTGGGTGTGCAGAGTGGCACAGGCATGGCCTCACAAAACCACCATGGTGAAGGTTTTCTCCAACTGCCAGCAAAAACTGTCTCACCTGGGACTTGGTCTGGCTCCAGGCTAAAAATTAATGTGCTTCAGCCACAGGCTGCTTGTCTTGCTCTGAGCAGCCCCGTGCAGAAAAGTCAAATCTGTGTGGAAACTGGCAAATACTCATGTGGGATCTGGGGTCCCTACCAGAACTAAGGGCTTTGAGAAACTAGGAGTCTATAAAAAAATGTGGAGGCTGGGGACAAGGGGGAGAGAAGCAGGGTTTTCCAAAGAAAAGTGGTGATTTCATGTGTAGTTGAGTGAATGTGAACTGCTCAGTCACAGAGATGATGAATGAGGCTAAAGAAATTTGTTGTTTCCTGTGGAGGTTGCATTAGTTTTCACCGGGAGTCTTTAACTCCCTGCATGTTGAGAAGTGAAAGTTCAGGGTTGAAAGCGTAGAGGGATCACTGGGGGGGGAAGGTCTTTTTTTGAGAGGCATGATTGATAGCTGAAATCCTGGGAACCACAGTCTTCTGTTTGCAGAAAGCTCCCACACAGTACACACAGCTATATTTCTGCCTTCATAAATATTGTCCTTTCAGGACATATTTGCTAAATCATGTCCAGTTCACTGTCATTTGCCAGCCTCGTTTAACTTCGTTAGCTCTCCGGCCCAGTTCATACTGTTTAAAATGCATAGTGTTTCTTGGGAATGACACATATGAAATTATGCAAACTGTTTAGAATAGCTTCACCCCAAGCATTCAGCATGGGTAAGTTAAAAGGAATTTGAGAGAACTGCATTGTACTGACATGTTTCATTAAGGTCAATAATTAAGTAATGTGTGTGCACAAATACATGTGTTTGACAGTAAGAGAAACGGATGGCAGCAAGTGCCCTGGCTCCCAGTGGAGTGTAGCCATGTAGGGCCAGATTCCTTGCTGCAGTGCTGCCTGGTTTGGCAGAGTTAGAGCGGAGCTGAATTTGCCCTTTTTTGTTTCCTGTAGTGATGGCAGGCATTTATGCATATACTGAGCACATAGACATACTGAAAAACTGGAGGGTTGTCTACAATTTGGGGGAAATCAGCGGGGCTGTGTATGTTGATCTGAGATTGGATCTGGCCAAATACTCTGTTGCGTATTATCAGCTGGGGGGGGTACTTCTTTTTTATTTTTCCAGACTACCCTGACATTTCAGTATCAGAATGGTACTGATAAAGTATATCCATTTTACCAATGTAGAGGAAACAAAGAACTTATGGAAAAAAAAAAAACAGTGCATGCCAGCCTATCAGTTTGGTGGATCCTGTGGGCATTGCCCTTTGAAGCACAGAGAAGACCAGCTGTTCAAGGCTGACCCTGAACACAGTCAGGGCCAGAGCAGAGCTCAGGCCGTGTGAAGGGCATTACCTGGCTCTTACCCCACTTCTGGGCACAAGGAATAATCACTGTGGTAGTTTGTTCCCTTGCAGTTGCAAATACAGCAGGGAACTGTGCTTGGCTTTCAAACACTGGAAGTGCTTCTTTGCCCCTAGCAGGGTGCAGATCACACCACCACTTTTGTGAGGTGCAATGCCTTCTGAGTCAGCAGCAACTACCAAACCCGAACCCGCTAATTGTTAAATATCTGTAATTACCTTCTAGCCTCTGTCTCCCTCTTTTTTTCCCCCTTCCTTTTAGCACATTCTTTGCTACTTTCCTCCTAATCCAGGCACCTAGTGACTCAGTTTGTTCCCGGATTGAGCGTCTCCCTATAACTTGCGTTAACTGGTTCAGAAGGGTAAGGCTTACAGTAACAGATTGTATTCTTCCAGAAAGGGTGTGTTTTAGCTCAAAGCATAAGCACATTGTTGTAAAGACTGTTGAATAGTGATTAAAAACATTGGGAAATTGTTTATTTGATAAAGTGGAAGGCTATGCTGGATTCCCTGGTGAGACAGCAACAGGTCAAGGCACGGTGGTGTGACTCGATTGCTCTCCTTCCCCTAAAGCTGAAGCATCAACCAGGGCCACTGCATGAAACTGTCCCAGGCTCCCATAGCTGAGGCAGGATAGGTTGCTTGCACCACACAATGGGCTCTCACAGTAGGGTGGGAAGTGCAATACCATTTCCAGGCTCTTTTGCTATCCTGAGAAGTTTGCTCCCTAGGAGAGCCCTGGCTGAAACAGCATGATTCCCTCTGCAAAGCTACACAAGCTGGCATTGAGTAGGGCTGACTTTGCTTCCTCAGGGTGCAGGCTAGCCCTAAATAATGTCATATTCCATAATCTTCCCCTCCCTTTTTTTTCTTAAATGCCCCAATTCTGTGTGTTTCATTTGGGAAGATGCTGGTGGCTGGGACAAATATTTCTCATCCCTTTCTGTTTAGGAAGACACTGATGGTTCTGCACAAAAAGCCCGACTTACATTTCAGTCATCTGCCAACATATGAAATGTTTTGGATGCCTTCTGACGGTGATTTACAAAGCAATAGGTGAAATAAAAATAAAGAAGGAACCTTCACAAATGCCCGTTCCACATCATGCTCTCTCTCTCTGGCTGTCTCTGACACTTTATTGGTATAATTATAGCTCATCTCCCCATGTTCCCTTAGCAACAGATGAGGAGGTGGCTGGCTGCCTGTCCACACCACTGCCTAGCTCGGAGGACGTGGCGAGCCGTGCTGCTCTGCCTGCTGCCTTGTGGTGGGATGCTGCTGGGAGGAGAGCTCCTGTGGGAAGACCCAGAGCCATAAGTACTCGGAAATGCTGTTTTGAAGTACCAGATGGTACTCAGGCAGGTTTTTCAGATGATACACTGAAATTCTCTTGGTGATTTCGAGTTTTATAAGAAACATGCAGGCAGTGTTACCAGGTCTTGCACACTTTATCATATTACTATGTTCCTGATCAGAATGAGTTGTTTTTAAAATCTGCCACTGTTAGCACAAAGAACTGCTTAGGTTAGCTGGAGAAGGGCCAGCAGTTTCCTACACCTCCTCCCAACAGAAGGCAGAAGCTGGGCTCGCTTGTTGGGCCACCTCTGCTACCAATATGACAATCCCATTTCCAGCTCCTCAAACACCTCCTCCCTGGCAGGTGTGGTCTAGGGCTGGAACTCCTTGCTTCTGCAGCATCCCTGTCTGGCAAGGCTCCTGGCAGAGGGCTGCCTCGACCCAGCAGCAAATCTGGGCCCCAAAGATCACACAGACGGAGGTGTCTCTCTGCCTTTGTAATATAATCAAATACAGTTTTCTACATCTCGTCATGCAGGAGTGGATTGGAAACCTCAATGGCAGAGTCCATCTGCATTTCTATAAGTCCCATTTGGAGTGTGCTTCCCCAAAAGTCCTGGCAGAGCATGACCTGGATTGGTGTTTTATGCTCTTTGCTACTGATAGCAAGGAAAATTGCAAAGTAAAAAACAAGCTGATTCAATGCCATCTATGCTGTTCAAGCAAAAGGGAGACAGGAAAATGTTAGCAGAGCGGGCAGATACCAGACATGTTATCATCTTCCCAGGCCTCTCATCTGTATGTCCTTCTCTATCTGTTCTCTTCTTTGGGAGCAAAAGTTTGGTCACCGCACCTGCCCTGTCATTGCCACATCCACTGAGATGATTGGGTCAGAAAGAAAGCTGTTGTGCTCAGGAACAGAAAGCATTTGTGAAACATAATGCCCCATAGTCTTATACCTTGTGCTGGCCATAGGTGATATCTGTCTGTGGCTGAGTCCTGCTCAGGACAGGAGAGGAAGGGCCATTTGAGGCTCATACACATCTCTGTTAGGCTGGTCTGTGCAGCCAGTATGGCCAAGGTCCATATTGCCTGCAGCCCCCCATGACAGATGAGGGGAGAGGAGCAGGAGCTCTGTCCTGCAGGTCCCACCATCCCCCACCACCCTCGATGCTCCTGGCACATGGGGTGTCAGGAAATTCCTAGCTGGCTGGCTACAGCCAAAACCTGGTTCCTCTGCACCTCCACCAGACTGGGCTGAGGCTTGACCACTCTCCAGCTGGTATCCCCTTGACTAAAGCTCCTGTATTTACTATGTCTCTGCTTGCAGAACAAAGCTTCTTGTTCAGCAAGGAGGCATACTCAAAATAAAGGCCCAGATGTTCTCAACAAACCATAGTTCAAGGGAAACCCTTTGTCAGTCTCATTCTGTTAAGTTTAACAAGATAAAGTCATTTGTATTGGAAAGAGCCTTGTCAAATCAAATCAAACCTATTCTGCTCTAAACAGTCCTGTATGGAAATGAATCATCCCAATTTAAGCTGGAACAATCATATATGCTGCCTGAGACACATTTCATGTTTTCCCCTCATATTTTAAAGCACCCATACAGCCAAAGCAAGCTGCAGTCATCTGCTGTGTAATTCCATGCAAACTGTGCTTAGGCTTAAGACCTGCACGTGCAAGGGCTTATTAGAGATGCAAGAGTTTGAGACATCACAGAATCACAGAATGGTAGGGATTGGAAGGGACTTCTGGAGATCATCTTGTCCAACCGTCCTGCTTGAGCAGGGACACCAGAGCAGGGGGCACAAGGATGCATCCAGGTGGGTTTTGAACATCTCCAGGGAAGGTGACTCCACAGCCTCCCTGGGCAGCCTGTGCCACTGCTCTGTCACCCCCACAGTAAAGAATTTTTTTCTCATATTGAGGTGGAACTTCCTGTGTTCCAACTTGTGCCCATTGCCCTTGTCCTGTCATTGGGCATCACTGAAAAGACTCCAGTCTCATCCTCTTGACACCTACCCCAGATATTTCTAAGCATTGATAAGATCCCCCCTCAGTCTTCTCCAGGCTGAACAAACCAAGGTCTCTCAGCCTTTCAAGAACACTTGCAGAGCTGAAGGCAGAAGACCAGGCTTCCAATAGGCAGGTCTCCAAGTAAGAGAGTTACGTCAAAAAGATGCTTTGTCTTCTTCAGAAATGCCTGAATGGTTCCTGGTTTTGCAGGACTGAGCACCAGTCCTGCTTTCCCATAGCACGACAGCCTATGCCCAGAATAAGACAGTCTCTTGTTCTTGAAGAGCTAACATAGTTATGTGACTGTGGGAGGCTTTCCAAACTTTTTACATGGGGAAAGTGACCTTAATAGAAAATATCATTATTTTATGATGCAGGGTGTATTTCAGTGCTACTCCATCCCCATCTCTTTTCTGAGTTTGCTCGATGTTACTATTTCCAGGTAAAGCCCATGTGCAAGCGTAAGGAGGGAGTAGCCTTCACCTGCAGACCTGGGTGGAAAGGAAAGAGAAAGTTCAGCCAACCCTTTTGTTTCTGTTTTACTCACTGGGGAGAAATTCAGAAGACTTAAATTCAGCTTATCTTGGCAAGTATCAACAAACAAGCTCCAAGCATAGGCCCTGAAAATAGGACAGGACAGGGCTCAGAGGTGGCCAACCCCAGAGAAGCATAAAGTGCTTTCTTTGCAGGGAGGCAAGACGCACACAAGGAAGATTATTCTGTTTGACTACTTGCTCCATTTCCTGGATGGTTTGGAAACAAATTTCTCCTGACTCTAGAGGCTTCTGAGCCCCTGACTGAGAGTCCACCAGAGTCAGACTGGGGGCAAATACAGACCCAAAATAGACCAGCTCCGGCAGTCCATTGACCGTGAACAGAAAACACCAGCTGTTGACAGTTCAAAAACTGTTAAAAAAATGTGTACTGCCTGGTGCCACTTGGCTCCTTCCCTCTGCCATGAGTGACAGCTGTAGAGAAATCTTTGGAGAGACAGAGCATGCCTTTCCCATTTCCAAAAAGAGAACCTACCTTGGCTGACCCGAGCTGAGGGCTGCACTGATTTACATGCCAAATGCTCCATCCGGATTACTTGTTTGGTCTCAGACAGAGCATAAAAAGATACAGGATTAGTTATGGTAAGCTGTGGATCCAAGTCACTTCTTTCTACTTCAGCTCTTCCAAGAGACACATTGAGGGCTTCCATTCATCCTCCTGTCTTTTCACCACCAGCTCCTCTAGACTCAACACCAGTCAATGTCACTAGTGATGATCAACTGGATCCCATACAGTCACACCCAGTGACACAAACACCAAGGAGCTTGCTGCCTTTTGCACAACCTCGCTGTTCCCCAGGGAACCTCAGAGACCCAATGAGAGGTACCATGGGGTTTCACTGGCCAGCTGCACTGCCAGAGGGGCCAGTTCGCAGTGCTTATACTTGGAAGTGAGTGGAAACAAAGTTATCTCCTAGAGAGATGGGCTATCTGCCCCCTTGATGCTAAGCAGCCTCATATTTGACTCTGACAAGGGCTCCAGGGTGCTAAAAGACAGTCCTCATCCCTTTCTAGTCTGTGTCAGCATTTGCACAAACTCTTTCCCTACATTGTCGGAGATGAAATGTTTCCTGTTCAGCCATAATTCTTCCCTGAGTTGAATTCATGAGGATTCTTCAGTGTGAGGAAAGTTCCCACCCTCAGATCTTCTGAGAGACAGGGGCCATAGATTTAGGAAATATTTGAAAATGTCTTTTCAATTGCTCCAGGTAATAACAGAATCTACTTCAGGGACTTAAATTGGGAGTGGTGTAAAATCCTATTGGAGCCCCAACCCTAAAGTGAGTTAAATAGGTAAATTGTAGCAAAATGTAGATATTTATGTGCCTGCAAAATTGTGTCCAGCTTTTCAGAATAACACTGATCTTTTTCAGACTCCTCAAATGCAGCACAATGTTGCAAACTTCGGTCCTCCAATTTTAAACTCATACTGGCTCAAGAAGTGGCTGACTGCTCAGGCTGGAGGATATTAGGAAAAGGATCATCCTGGACAAGCTTTTTTTTAAACTCTTTTCTAAGCATCCACAAACAATCAGTCCTGGATATAACCTCTGGATTTGATGGACTTTTTTCTTTTCCACTGTTATCTTCTTACATATGTTTAGCCAAAGTCACTGACCTGGCTTATGCTGAATAAACTGTCTCAATGAGATTTTATGCAGCATCAGACAGACCTAATTTGACTAAATAAAGCACATGCTGCCCATAGTTATCTATGTCAGCAGCGCCTGAAGCCACAGCTATTCTTAATATGGTAACTACTGAAGTACCCTGGCCTATCTTGTATTATAGGTCCAAATTACAGGCCACAGAAGGAGGCAGAAGAAAACCTGAAAGTGTGACATTCTTCAGTGTGAGGAGTCCTTAATAAACCTGGAGGTCTTTAATTTAGTCCCTTCCTGCAAACTACGTCCCATCACAGAGTAAGTGGATCTGACGTAGTCCCCTTTGACCTCTGCCAATACATGTACTTACTTATGCATTCTGCAGGCAACAAAAGAAATACATGCTGTTTCCTAGCCTTCATCTGTGCGTGCCAATGTCTGTATACCTTGTAAAATCCAATTCCATTATGTGTGGGGTCCCAGCCTACTCCTGCATGTTATAGAAAGTCAGTCTTCCAGACTGCCTTCTCCTCTTCCTTGTTCTCTGATTGGGTGAAGCAGTATCAGGAAAGCAGGAGTCGTCAGGATTATCTTTTAAAACTGTTTTCAAATGTCTCCTTGTTACTATGATTGGACCTGGGGCAATGCTAGATATGCCTCAAAAGTCTGCTTGAAATGAAAATGTGTATTGCGTGTATCACAGGTCGTGACCGCGAATGGCTGGCATTCACATGAAAAGGCCAGCTCTCTGGGCTCTCAAGTCTCTGAGATAGATAAAAAATGACTGGTTATATTAGTCAGTATAAAGTAAAAGCTCTACTTTCTACCTTTGTGCATTGTTTATAGCAGAGGGTCTATGTATTAACACTAAGGATATTAGATTTGTTGTAGTTCTTCTCAGCATCTTCTTTGCTTCCCTGTGTACTGGCTGCCCCTACCTCGAGAGCACTGGTTCATACAGTGCATACTTAGGCAAAGGAAAACAAAGGTAGGCTCATTTTTCCTTGGCCGACTGTTGCTTTCTTTTGTTTAGATAGTCTCATTTCAAAGATGGGCCGGAATTGTACTTCTGTCAAAAAAGGTAATGGTAGCCATATAGAAAAACTAAACCTCACGATTACATGGATATTCTTAAAATTAGGGAGGAAGTGTCACCTTGCTAAATTTCACAGTTTCCTACAAGGCGTGGGACCAATTTAAAAAAGTCATCATGATCTTTTTTCTTCCCTTCTGAAATAAGCACAGGTCCCTATTTTAACCTCCCTTTCAGAAACAGCCAGACTGATCTCAGTGGAGCTTACAAAACAAGTGGCTGTGTAGGTTGAGACACTGAACCCATATGGAAAATTTCAGCTAAAACCTCAGGTAAGGTTCATAAACTAGTAAAGGCACATGATCAAATGCTAGAGTAATGATTTTTCAAGGGCAGGAACTGGTGAAATAGTTACGATTTCAAAATGTAAATGGCCGGACAATGTTGGCATAAGGGTCATCGGTGGAGGGCAGATACCATGGCCAACTTCGATAACTTTGCCTTTTGTGAGTCGAGGACTCCTTTTTTCCTGAAATGATGGCATGATTAATATTCTGCTGGTGGACAGAATCTCTCTACAATCAAGCCTAAATAATCTGCAGAGGTGTGCACTGCACATAGCAATTTGTGTTGGTTTATTAACAACACTTCTGTGTATACTTCCATGCGTTATACCTGCTTACTAGCAATGGTATTCTGTAATTAGCCTTCCTGGGAATCTTAATTCCAGGAGCAAAGTCATTAATTTCAGATCATCCTTCTTCCAGTGTAAGTATACATGTGCACACACACATATTCGAATATGCTGTTCAGCTGCCAGAGCTGCATGTTTGAGTCCATACACACAACACTTGACAACTGTTTTGAGAGCATTGCTAATAAAGGGTACAATAACCATTAAGTTCAGGAACAAGATCAACTAGTATTTCTGAGCTTCTCTTTAACTTCTCACCCTGTAATTCATCTAGTGTGTGTCTGTCTCGCTAAGGTTATACGGGATTTCTCATGGATGCCAGTGTATAAGCAGCTCTGTGTCCTGGTCAATATTAATTTCTTCAGAGCATCTATGGACTCCCCATCTACCTGGCAAGGGCTGATGCACTGTGGCTAATAGATTTCCCCCTACCAAATCAGTAGCTTTTAAATTCAGGCTGCATGTGATGAAAGTCATGCCACGTCCTGTCTTTGAGCTAAATTCCCTCTTCAGCCTACTTTCTCGGTCCATGCTTGTGAGAGATCAATTCCCCTGCTGTCTTCTGGCAGATTAGAACCCTGTGATTAATATGTAAATTATTTTTGTTCTTTTTATTAGCTTTATGTGAATTATGTTTAACCTATTGGCGTTCTCCATATTTCCAAACATGTCATACTCATCCATTTCAAGGATGTAGGGTATTTGCTGACAGAATAATCAAATCCATACCACTATGTAATAAGAGTAAGTGAAGGGAAGGATGTGATTATGTGACTGGGTTGAGCTACCATGGCTTCAGTCTCACAAAAATGTTCTCCTAGATTTGGCAGTGCAAATGCAAGGTTTTCCTTTGCATTTCCCAAGCAGCCCTTGGGAAGTAGCCCACTGTTGTCATTGCAGCTGTTTCATGGATGGTTTCAGTTGGTCTGTTTTTTGTGTTGGTTTTTTTTTTTTTTTGTAATCTCTTCCCCAACAGTCAAGGCAGCCTGGAGAGACAAACACAACAAGTCTGAATTTCTAGGGAAAAACGTAAGGTGGACACTGGCAACTTGTTTCTCCTCCACTGTGCCCCTCACCATGTCCCGTCTCCTGTTTTAGCTAATCCTCTCTCTGCCCAGATCATTAGCTAGCAGAAAGTGCTCAAGCAACACATGCTGTGTCTCTGTGATGAGTCCATGCTTGTGCTCCCTGCCCAGGAGCCACCCAGAATGCAGGAACAACCATCCTGCATCAGACCAAAGGGGCCCCTACCCCAGAGTGGGGATTTTCACAGCAGCAGATGCTGACAGAGAGAAATAACCTTATTCAGTATAGGTGTCCTCATCTGAGTTAGTCATCCAGGCTCCCTCCGGACAAAAAATTTCACCCATGCGAATGTTTGATTCACCTACCCTAAAGCAAATGCTTAAAATAGGGCTAATGAATTGCTCCCTAAAATGTGCCTATTTCTCTCAATGAAGCATGACGGGAGCTAGGGTGAGTAGGTCAGCTGTCCACATCTCAGTTATCGGTGTCTGAAGTCAGGCAACATAATTCCCACTCACACAATGTTTTAAGACAAAACCTTAGGTTTTGTCAGGGCTCAATCATGAGGGAGGAAATAAAGGAAGAAAAACCAGAGTATTATTTGAATAAAAAGAGTTAATGCGTGAAAAAAAATTGAATTAACATCTTCACTAATACTGTGCTGATTATTCTACTTAAACCCTCTGCAATCTCATGTCTGTCTTAAGTATTTAAGGTGTAGGTTTTGGAGGCATGGGCTGCATACTGCTGTGTTTATGCACTGACAGAGCCAACAGAGGTTCATTTTTATTGGTCTTCTTTTAGGGCTCATGGCATGTGTATATTTTATTCCAGCAAGCTACTCTACAGAGAGGGTTGTTATCCAATAAACAAACATAGACTGGAAGACATAAGGTTTTCCAATGATGTTTCTCTGCTGCAGCTATTTTTAGGCATTCTGGTCTATGCACAGAGAATATAAAATGGCCCATCTCTGTTTAAGACACTTGTCTTCATGATGAAAGGCAGGAGGGATAATTCAAGCCTGGTGCCTGGTTTCTATTAATTGAATTTAAAATAATGAGCTCAAATATTGTGTTTTCTACCAGCTCCCCCTGGAGCATCAATCCACATATGCATAGCTGTCTAGGTGTGGAAGTTTAAGAAATACATACAAAGAAAACTCACAGGAAAAAAAAAAGAAAAGAAAAAAAAAACCAAACCCAAAAAGAAGAATTGAAAACTTTCTTTTTAATCAAAATTAAATTTTTTTTAAACAAACTTTCATGAGATGATACATAGGATGGGATATTCAGGGCATTTTAGTTTTAGGAGGGGAATTCTCAATTCACCATCTCTATTACTGGCCTAAGTAGGAGAGGGAAAGATGCTGCTGCCACCAGTAAGTAGGAGGTGGTATAGGATTTACGTGGGAAAGCTTCTTCTAATCCTGGTTTTGCACTGAGGCAAGTCTTTTATGACAATGATGGCAAAAACTTTGAATGAAGGATAATTCTTGGTTGTTCCCTGTTAATCTCTTTTTCTCATATACATGAGAACAGGACAAACTAAAAACCACAGGTCACTGTGAAAGCCACTGCAACACTTAAAGCACTGTGCTATTGCAACTAGTATAAAAAACAGGAAGTTAATAAATTACTTTCATTGTATTAAAAATAATGTATTTTTTCAGCCCCTGTCAGTTATTTTTTTCTTAGAGTAATCTTGGAATATGAAAAGCATATTTCAGTTTCCCAGTTCTGGCAAAGATCTGGGAAATGAATAATTAAAATCAAAGAGATCAAGTCCGACTTGGAAGACATGGTCTGTCTGGCTTCCCTGCAGAAGTGCTTTGCAGCAGCCACCTCTGAGGTGTGTTTGACGCCCTGTGTAAGATATAGCAGCTTTGCTCTAATTCCACAAAGTAGACGTAGGGAAAAATACTTGGCTACAACGTGTTGCAGTCCAACCAATAAAAAGTCAGTCCTTGGAACGTGTTATAAGAAGACGGTCCTATGGCCGAAGATTTTTATTTTAACTTGCTCCAAGACAGCAAAGCCAAGTATTTTCTCTTACATGTAGTTTCCTGAATTAATGACCACCAGAGGCTTTTGAAGGAGCATGAGTCAGTGGTTTCACTTGAGGGCACCAGACACATTCAAAGCAGAAATGAAGGGAAACTGTCTTTTTAATATGCTTTGGGGATAAATACAAACTAAAAGGAAAATTCATGCTCATCCAGCCATCAGCTTCAAAATGAAATATAAACAAGAAATGTCAGCCTTTACACTCTTCAACTTTATTCTGAATCTTTAGTATGTACATCACCGTTGTGTCTATACAGGCACACACACATAAATAAGAAAATATATAAAATATGCACTTAATATATATATGTGTGCACACATGTGTGAAAATTGGGAGTCTCTGCAACCTGCATTGATGACTTTGGCATGCTAACTTATAAATAATTTTAACTGAGTCTACCAAGATTCCACCTAAAGCATTCATTGTGCTTCCTTTCTATCAGCATGAATGCATAAAGAAGCCTGGAAATCTAAATGAGTAAATGATCACTTGCCAGTAAATGACGACTCTCTTGTGATCTATGACAACTAGATGAAACTAATGTAAGACCAAAGAACCATAATTCAGATGGAAATAATGAAAAAAAAAGCTTCATGGAGACTGCAAACTGCTTAATCAGGGTGTTGCTCCTAAAATCTGTCTGCACTTTTATAAAATAATCCTATTAGCATAGCACATCTGGAATACATCTTCCAGGACTTTAAGCTAATGCAATCAGAGATAGAAACAGTATTTCATCCAGCTCAAATCTCTAAATCTGCTTGTCATATAGAAACGTATGGACGCCACATAGTATTTACGGTCTGTGCCACACTGGTAACAAGAGTTAATTATATCTTATTATTGCTGAGTGGTGAACCTTTCATTGTGACAAAATATTGAGCAATCTACTAAAAAGGAAATAATAGGTTATAGTAATCTTATCTACTGTAATGCTTTGCAGTGGCTATAAAGCTATCCACCTCCTAATCTATCTATGAGCCTGGTGATTACGTATCAATAGCAACTGAGTTGCAAAGTTCTTCCTGTGGATGAATAAAAACCTGTGGAGACAAGATGATCCACATCAGCCTATTTACTGTGGTCAGCCGGTGGGTTTTCAGGCACAGGGCTCACTGCAGCCAACACTGTAGTTACAAGGAGGGAAAAGGGAGAAAGAGGTATGCAGGAAGGTGTGCCACACAGACAGCTGTTTTTAAGCTCCAGTCAATATTGAATTGATACTATTTAGGCCTCCATTTGGCAAGGAATTAAGCATGTGCTTAACTTCAGGCAAATGAGTAATGTACTTCAGCCCAACCCACGATGTTAATGGAAAAGCCCATAAGCATTTCAGCATTCCCAGTCATCCTGGGAGAATTTCTTTATATTTTCTGTATTCTCTTTATATATACTTTCTTTATATATTCTTTGCTTCTTAAACTTAAGCAAGCAAGAAGAGTTTAGCAAAACCAGGACCTTTGTGGCTGGAGGACTTATGCACTAATTATTGTTAATTTGTTAGCCTGGTGAATTCTTTTATTGCCACTCAACACACACTTGAATTTACAGTCCTGTTCTAGCTTTTAGGAGAGTCTGGGTAGCCTTGTTCTTCCTTTCACTGTAATACACTCTCTTTTTCTATGTAAGTATATACAGAGTTTCATAAATTCTTCTCCTCTTTCCTCTTTCCTCTTTTCCTCTTTCTAAAGTTAGAAGAAACTTTTTTTATACTTCAAAATTTCAGATATGAAAGCCTGAGGGAAATTGCCCAGTGAAGATAAGTGTATTTCTGAACCCCGTGTTTCTGAAGATGTTTGTATTCTGCTCTGACAGTGGTTCCTGGGCATCAGTGTGAGTCACGCTTACGAGTCACTAATGATTTCCTAAATTAATCTGATACAAATAAATTCCTCATTATTGTTAGCCATGAGTATCTCTTTTCCACATGACTGGATTTGGATGGCAAAAAAATGTCCATTGTGAAGTCACCACCACAAAAATATCCATCTATGAGAATTACCATTTCTTTCTGTTCTTCTGATAATCACTCCTGTGTGATACAGAGCTCCTAGTCATGCCTCATTTTGGAAGAACAAGCCTCCAGTGAAACACAAGGGTCAGGATGGCTGATGGAAATACTTCTTTGTGATCTGTTTTTTGCTTTCCTGCATGGCCGTGGTTGCAGGCTGCTCTGAGAAGGGCCAGCTCAGGTGAATAAAAAAGCAGAGAGGAAAGCAGAAGATGAAGACCTGGTGACTAACCAGTGCTGGGGAAAACCCTCACCATGGCATTAGGACAGCACAGACGGCTTCTTCTCCTAGCACAAATGGTTGGGTGGTGAGCATATAAGTTGCTGGTGCTGGCTCCATGCGTGAAGCTTTCATATTTCTACAGCTTTGCAGTTCCACCTATCCTTCAGGAAAGATGTGCGTTGGTTGCCTTGGTAGTTTCCTAAACAAACCCAGTGTGTTCAGAAGAAATCCTCTTCCTGGAGCAGCCAGGTCTCACAGGCTCAGAACAGAGATTACAGCCCTGCCTTCCATGGGCAGCCCAGGAGTGCAAGCCAGGTCAAGGGCAGATAAACCACAGATACAGTCCAAGGAAGTTCAAAAAACACAGACAGGTAATAAACTGGTAAGTTTGCCACTATAATCAAATACCCTTGATTTACACAGAAAACACTTTTCCAGGGCACTAGTTGCCAGGGTACTCAGAAACTGGATCCACTGAAAGAAAAAGAAAACTCTAAATGTATAAAAAAAAATTCACTCTTATGAATGCATTTGGTAACATTTATTACAAGTGACTAAGCAAAGTATATACAATCTTTTTTGCAAATACCCAACATATTCTCTCCTGCATATAAAATTTCACTCCATATTTTTTCCAAAGGGTCTGGAAAAATCATAATATTTCTTTTGTTTGTTTTCTATGGCAAAAGAGTTTCTCTTTTCTCTCCTTCTTTCCATTGTAGGCAGAGTCTCACTCCCCAGAGGATGTAAAAGCAAAGATACCATCATGAATACGTTATAAATTCCACCTCAGGACATGTTCCACTTCTAGAAAAGGAGTTATAATGAGAAGTGTTTCTTCAAATAAAGTGTGTGTCACTTCATTTTAGAGGTCCTCAGAGTTTTAAACAGCTGTATGAACTGGGGAAGCGCTGAGGCATAAAGCATCCTAAACACCTCTTCTGTGCATGTTTGTGTGAGGGGGACCTGTGGGCGTTATCTGTGGGTGTGGATGGGTAAACAGTCACCAGAAAACAGCAGGTCCAAGAGCGGAAACATGTGGGCTGAGGAAGGTGTGAAGGCCCTGGACACTGAATCTGTGAGAACTGAGAAACTAAGGACACCTAGAGCTGCCTGACAGTGTCCAAGGCCACCTCACGCTGGCTGCATGGCTCAGGCCACCTCCACGAAGGCGGCAGCTGATACATGCAGGCAAAGACCTCATATACACCTGATGTGAGTAGGCAGCCCTGGAGGGGTTGCTCTAACACCCTCTCAGAAGCTGTGGCACGTCAGGATGATCCCCCACTCCTCAGTAAAGTGCTGGGGCTGTTGTCTTCCCGCTCGTGTTCCAGCCATGTAACTGCATATGGGGGTGTCATCCAGGGGGGTGGGGGTGGGGGGGCACAGGGGAGTAAAAATTGAGCATGCTGCCTGAATAGGTGCCTGCTATTAATAGTAATAGCTTGGATTCCACTAATGATAACAGTTTCACTGGTAAAAGGTATTCCACAACCATTTGTTGGCACCTGTCTCCCCTGATGCAATCCCTTGGAGGGACAACAAAAGGGCAGTGCATACAGCACCCCAATGGGTCCTTCACCATGTCCTGATAAACTCCTCCACCAGGGTATGCATCCCTCCCTTGATAGCAAGAAGGAGTCCAGGAAGTCCAAGGTCACATATAAAATTGTTGGCAGAGCTAAGAACAAAAGCAGTTCAGAGGAGCTTTAGTAATACAGCTCTTTCTCCTGCTGAAGACTGAGGCGTGGGTAGTGAGGAGAACATAGCTTTAAGATAAGCAAAGCCTGTCTTTTATTTTGGCACCAGATTTATACGTTGACATGAGGCTTTCACAGACAGAGATCCAATGCTGAATTCAAGCAAAAGTATGGGCACTAACTGGCTCTTAACGATATCCCACCATGTACAGGCAAACTATGAGAGAGAGCCCCACCTCCAGGGGACTTACAGAATATGTACACAAGACAGAGCTATGCTGGCAGGGAGACGGAGACCATAGCAGGCAGGGAAGGATTTTCGCAAGATCACAAACAGGGCAGATCCTTTGCAGGGCAAGTGTGCTGACCCCAACTCCAGGGCCATACCTAGTTAAATGTACTTCCCTGTCTCTGCAGCTTTATGACAAAAATAGGGTCACCAGCATTTCTTCTTCATTTCTACCTTATCTTCATCTTACTTTATTTTAAATTAAAAAAAAAAAGAGGAGGGATTTGATTACTGAAAAAAAATTTTCTTTTAAAATAGGCCTAGACACCCGAGGCTGGAGCTACCACTAGTTATGGACCATAACACAGCATTTCAGGCATGGAAATGGAAAATTGAAATCCTCAAAATTATTTGAGTAAGAGCTAAAAGTTATCCAGCTTTGTCTCCCTATCTTGGTGTGGGTCATATAAATTATAATTCCTGTTTCTTCAAGGGAGAATTATGATAGTGAAGAAAAGCATTCCTGCACAGGAATTTTATTTTTAATTAATGTGTTTTAATAGGAAAGCTGTTTACAGCTTTGGGGTACACTCTTTTGAAAATACATTGGGACAGCTTCTGTGATGGCTTTCTTGAGGATCGCAGCTGAGAGCATGTATCATTCCTGATTCATCATATGTAATTGAAATCTTATTTATTCCCTCTTTTTAATTTCATTTACTCATGTGTATGGGAGCTTAAATCGTACTTTTCCTGCTTAGGCAAAACATAACACATATGAAAACCTAATCAAAAAGATGGCAGCAGCCTAAAACTATTGTGCTGGGCAAAACACAAACAGTCAAAATGTAAAAAATGAAGAGGTGTGGTAGAAACCATAACACTCATAGAAAATGGGTGGTAGGTTTGTTTTGGGTAACAGTTGTTCATGGCTCAGTTGGGTTGGGTGCTGAGCTGCCTTGGCAAGAGGTTGCTAAAGCAATGATCAGATAAAACCCTGTTCTTAATATCACTATCTTTAAGGATATCCAGAACGTTGAGTCAAGAACTTGCTTAATGCTCTGCTTATCACTGTCTGGGTTAATTGCCAGCAAAAAGAGACTCAAAATATTTAGCTGCTCTGGGCTGTCTGCAGCACTCATTCAGCAGCAGGCCTCATAAGGGTGGTGGTTCTCAAGGAGTGCTCTTCCCATGGGTTTCACTATTTCACCTCTTCACACTTTGTCCCCCTTTCATGGGTACATATGTCCCACTTCCAGCCCCCTAGGATCCTCCAGAGCCCATTCTGTAATTCAGTAATCATCACCCTCTTTGGCCCTGGCAAACTTTGGACTTGAAGCCAAGGAAATGCTCCTTGCCATCTCTCAGCCCCTAGCCAGCTCAAGCTGCTCCCAAGCTACTGCTCCAACCCCTTTTAAAAGACCTTGCACTTGAGGTATGTCCAGGACCTGCCCCTTCCTGCTGTCACAAAAATGCCAAAACTTCTGGGTATTGGATGCAGGGAGAGAAGGGAAAGCGGGGAGGGAACAATCAAAGACCACATGGTTGCTAGCTCCTGTCCTTCCCCAGGTACGTGCTACCTGCCTCTAAAAAGACATTTACTAGTCCAAAGGGAGTCAGGTCTGAAAAAACATGGCTTCTGGTAGGTAGTTAAAGGACAGACTTCTTTGACTTATTTGGAACAGAAGTAATTTTTTTCTGGTATTTATAACAAGGTGGGATGTAGTTGCACCTGGTCTTTCCATGTCTAGCTCCTGCTTTCACGTGGGCGTGTGTTATACTAAAAATGATCCAGACATGATTTCTGAATGTCAGCCTGTTCATCTGAATTTTAATTTCCCAACCAAGAGAAGAAGCTTGAAAACTGATATCCCAGAGGGAAGTTGGCTGAAATGCTGTAAACTACAGACTGTGCTAAAAGAAAGCCACCTACAGAGAAATATATCAGCACTGAACATATGTTTAAAATTGACTTTTAAAATAGATGTAACTGGGGATTAACTACTGTCACTGTACTGGCAACTCAGCGCCAGTGTCTGCAAAGAGAGCGTGGGGATTTTAATCAACTCATTCATTCATGTCAAATCTTTGTAGCTTATGTCAAAAAAAAAAAAAATTAAACTCTTCTGTGTGTCCCTAAATTCCCGACAGCTGACTATGATTTGATCAAAACACCTCTTCTTCTGAGTGCAACTTCCTCTTCCTTTGAAAATGAACAGTTAAAGCATCAGACCTCCTCTAACTTATTTCCATTGCCTTTTTAAAAGAAAAGCTTAACTGAACTCATTAGCTAAATTAGTTTCTGATTTTGTTCCTGCATGCTGAAATAAATCAATGCATACACTGAAATTAAAATGACAGCATTAAACATTGATATTCTTAAATATTGATGCTCTGACTGAAGAGGATTTATGTTCGATGCTTTATTACTTATTAGGCTCTCCATTGGCGAGCAAAGCATTTATTACAGACTGAACCTACTCAATCAGCTGCTTGAGACTTCTGACACTCAGTGGAAAACACCCACTGAATCACTGATTAGTCCTTTTGCATGAGCACTGACTATTCAGAGGGAGACAATTGGGTCAGGTTTTACGGCAGAAGAACATTCATTGTAAGTGGGATTTGCAAAGGAATGTAAAGGAGCCTATCATCTAAGTCTCCTGTAGGAGTCAATGGCGGTCTAACAATTTCAGCTCATAGGGAAAGGAAAAAAAATATAAAAGACATTTGGAGGAAATGCTGTTTGTGGTTGTGTGAATTTAGCCTCCCCAGTCATTGGGACAGCTATTGAGCCCAGGTCTTGTAACTGCAGGAGTTTTGCCAGTTCAGCTGGGCATGGCAGGACGCAGGTGAGAGACTGGCATAATCCCTACATATCCCTCCAGCTTGCCCATGCAGAGATCACCAATCCAGTTACATCATAGGCTAAACCGTTGCTGTAGAAAAGTGCTCATAGTCAGCTGTGTAATATATTTTAGGGAAGTCGGTCCCTCAAATGACTCTCCATTGTAGCAAGGAAACCACCACAGTTTGCTCACTGTAGGGATGGGGGAGGTAGGTACCTCTGAACATATAGATACTTCAAAATGTATGTATATGGCTTTACTATCCTCATCCAGAGGAAAGTGGAAAACTCAGTGTGATTCTGTTACTTGTAATACTAAATATTGTCCCAACAAATGCGTGACCAAGTGAGACATACATACACATGCCAAGCTTTGAGATACAGCTCTTAGCAGTAAAGTGATCAAATTGCCAGGACATCAGTCTGCACAGGCAGTATAACATCTCAATCCCTGTGATTAGCGCCTTTTACTGCAAGAAGTACAATATTTGGTGCCTAATGCATTCCTCTGCTTTTATCATGCTTGCCAACATTGATAGTGACTCACAGTAAAACAAAGGTAACACTTGACATCCTTCGAGAACTCCCACTCATCAATTAGAGACCATAAAGCTTTGACATTTCAATGTGGAAATTAGTGAATTTGAGTGCTGACTTGCATGGCTAATGCACATCCTTCAGCGCATAATCGGCTCAGTGCTAATAAGTTAGAAGGGCTTGGATATGGCCAGTCATGCTCAGGCAGCAGCTTATTCTAGAAAGCTGCTATTTTTGGAACAGCTGAACCATATAAAGACTTAACAGTTTACCTCCAAAATGAGTCTCATTACTGCAATTCCCAAATGCCCATGGACAGTGCTTGCACAGGAGGACAGTGAGAAGACTGTATTGAAGCTGGCCATGATGATTTGGGAAACCTCCCTGTCTGCATAACTCTTGCACAGTCTGAGGTGGGGGAGCTGCTTTGCCATGCCATGCCTTGGTGTAGGCTGAATTGGCTGTACACTGTCAGGACGGCATATACGTCCCTCTGAGCAGGGCTGATGGAGGGTGGTTAAACCATGCTGGCTGCCCTTCCAAAGGAGACGTGGGCACTGCAAGCCAGGCAGATCACAGGTGAGACATGTTTTCCTCATGTCCTCTGGAAGAAGAAATATAAAGGGTGAGAAATCTGGGCTCAGGAGGACAAGAAGTACCTTAAACTTGAAAGATATGAGTTATGAGAAGAAGCAGAGGGCAGGGGGGCAGGAGCAGAGCACATGTTTTTGTAGCTGGGTGAAGAGCCTGCTTTAGCTGTTGAACAACCAAGAGTTGGGGACACCAGCTGCACACCAGTCTGGGAGATTGTCTGCCTCCAAAGGGAAACCACATGGGTGCCTGCTGCTCTGCAGGTGTCAGTGTCTCAGGCCACACATCCAGCAAGCCTGGATATGCTCAAAAGCACTGACAGAGCGTCTCAGAGCCAATCCAGCCCTTGGTGGTGGCTTCTGGTGTGGGCACAGGGCTGATGGAACTGCATTGCTTTACCTGGCACGTACTGAGCCAGATCCTGTGCATTCACATCAGGCTTTTGTTGTGCAGCAGCTAGGAGCAGGGCAGAGGAGGGTTTCTATACCTGTGACATGGATGTATGCAAGAACATTTCTCACGATCCTCAGCAGTGACCCAGCAGATGCTGTGCACATGGTGGCATGAGCAGTGCTGGTAGAGGGGCTGGGCTAGAGGTCAGCATCCATCTGTGTGAGGTCTCAAATGAGGAGTGCACCCTCCTAGGAGGAGTTAGGCATGCTCACCTTTGTGCTCTCCTGTTTGCTGGCTCTGTCTAAGATGCAAATTGATAAGGGAAACCATTGCCAAGATCCGGCTACATCGGTGCCAGGCATTTGGAGTTTGCCTTTACCCCACATGTAGGGTGGTACTCTTTCCACAGCCCAGCACCATGTCTTGCCATGGCCCCTGATAGCCAGTACCATCATAATGCCTTAAAAAAAAAGTCTGCATTTCTGTGCCCATCCTCTGGGAGTTTCTCATGCCTCCCGCCTTTCCCTGGAGGCTGAGCAGAGGTGGGCCTTGGCAGAGTGCTGCTGGAGGAGAGTGAACTGGCAGGGCATGCATCTCCTGCGAAGTCATGCTGCTCCATGTGCGTGCCTGCAGGAAGATATGTTGATTCCTCAACTGCGTGCAAGATGGAACATGGCTTTTTTCCAGGACACCACCTAAAAGCCGACATCTGGCTAGCAGGGCTGTGGCGCAGCAGATGCCAACGCAGGCAAATGGAGCTGCTGCCTGAGGCTGGCTGTGAAGGCATGGAAAAGCAGCCGACAGCCCAGCACAGCCTTCAGGCCTCAGAAACACATACAGGTATGTGCCTGCTGAGGTGGAACTGCTTCCTATCCTCACGGGAGTGAAATCTCACTGGTGGAGATTTCTCATGAAAGGAATTGCACGGAGTGGCATGGCTCTTTTCATGTCAGTGCAACCAGGTGACATCAGTGTAATCCCCTGTGCAGACTGGGTCCCAATCCCTTCCCTGAGGCTCTGGCTTTGCCACTCTGAGAGCAAAGTCTCCACATTAGCATCATGTCTTTCTCTGCAGGGCAGCTTGAGCACGGCTCTGGGGGCACACCAACAGCTGTCCTGTACCAAAGGTATTTGCGTAACAGTGTGCATGAACACCTCTCGCCACCTGCACAAGGGTGCACTCGTGTCTCCACTCCCTCCTGGTGTAGCAGCTTCTCATGCAAATGGGAGGTTTAGGACTGGTAAAGCAAGGCAAAATATCTGAGACACATCTTCAGCCCAGGCAAACAAGCAGGCATGGTAAACCCCTGGCTTCTCTTTGCCCAAAATACTTCAGTTGTGTCTCTGAATATTATTCCTCAATTTCGCACTGCTGCACAAGATACCCTCCACTGCAGGATCAACAGGTATTTCTTGAACAAGAAGGCGGCCCGCACCACCTTACAATGCCTCACACTCAAAATGAAGGGAGCTGCTGTTACCTAAAAAGCTTCTTGTTCCACCAGGAGATTTCTCTCTGCGCTGCCCTCCAGCTCTGGAGGGGTTTCAATAAACACTGAACCGCTGGTCATGATTTCCAAGGAAAGCGGGGTGTGAAGCCGTGAATAATGGAGCTGCTCAGGTTCCCCAGGATAACATTTCTTTTACAGTGTTTATCCTGCTGCCTGTTTTCCTTCAGCTGACTGAAGGAGTATGTGATTTAATTGGAAGTGCAAAAAGAAAATCTTCCAGCCTGTCTTTTGTGCTAGATGCAGAAGAGTTTTGGCTTTTGTCTTGTCAAAGGCTACTGTGGAGCACCATCCCAGATTTCCATCTTCCCTTGTCTTCTCTGCGTAAAGTCTGGCCCTTCACTCTTCGTCCTCACTTTCATTAGTGCTCTTCCCAGCTTTTTTCAGCTCCTCCCCAGGCAGCTGCCAGCTGCCTCTTTTGCTGTCGTTGTTATTCTTTATCCTACTTGTCCAAAAATCCATAATGACTAGCTAAATTTCTAAAAAGATATTTTAAAAGCTAGTGTTAATAGTACGTTTTCATCTCACGTACCCTTCACTCAGCAGTGGATAAATCCAAAGTATAAAGACGTGCTTTACAGAGCATCTATGAGTAATTGGTGTTCTACAGATAATTTTGAATGAATCCATGCAAAAGGCACCTGGTTGCAAGTTTCACTATAGAATTTATTAACTTAGGGTGAAACTCTGTTCAGTTGTGAGTTAGAAGTTTGGGTTATGGGTTTTTTTTTTGTTTGGAGGGACCTGACAAAGCTCAGCACTTTCACATGGTTTTGACATGAGGTCAGGCAAACCTTTAAAGCCAATAGGTTCAGAGCAGATGCAGTTTGAGGTTTTGGAGCTGTAAAAAAGTCTATACCAACTGCTAAGTAGATTGCTGGAGGTGTGAAGTGTGCAAACAGGAATAAGAAAAGTCTGCTGCACCTGCAAGCCGGTGGCAGGCTGCACTGCAGTGCTTTGCTGGCTGCTTGGCCTCAGTGCTGCCAGCCAAGGCAGAGGAGAGGAGGGCGATGGCTCCAGTTTGGTCTGGCACAGCAGTGGTGTGCTGGCAGAGGAGCAGGTGTCAGCCAACTTCACATCCATGGGCTACACCAGTAATCTGCTGCTCTAATGTCTCAAGTGACATCCTGGGATCCAAATCCCCTGGGCACCCCCAGCATCTTGGTCTTCAATCTCATTTAGTCACTGCACGGGAACAGCGAGGGTGGGCAGGCAAGGGTGAAGCCCTAGGACAGGCTGGGGTCTTCAATGTCCTCCAGTGGTCCCATCTGGCTGTGTGTGCCCTGAAACAAAGTGTGGCAGATCTAGTATTGTTGTTCCTCTACATCTCCTTTTCCTCATGCTGACATGCGTCCCAGTGTACCTGTGGCACCGTGCTGATGCTGGGGGTCTGTGTGAGGAGGACGAGGCACCATGGCCCAAAGGGCAGTGCTGACCCATCCCCGTTGGGCTTCCTATGGGCTCCCCATGCACTGTGTGACACAGAGCCCTGCTCTGGGTGCAGCCAAGACACAGCTGAGATGCTCAGCATTTTGGCTTTGAGAGTTATGTTCAGCTGTAGGTGGGGCCTTATCCTGGCTCCCATCTTGCTTGTGCCCTTGTGCAATACAGGCACCAAGGTGCTTGGGAAGACTTCAGGTGGAAAGAGAAGCTGTGACACCTTCCAGGATGAGCAATGGCACTACTATTTCTTGCTGTAAGGTGAAAAACTGGATTGAAAGCCTGGGAGATCTGGGCTGTCTGCTCTTTCCTTTCCTTGTTGCTTTCAACACCCCTGATGATAAGCCCTAACATCTTGCAGCAAAACTCAAGGTTGTCCCCTACTTTGATTGCTCACAGCACATGACACAACTGGCCTGGGCCTGATTGCACTATTTAGTTGCTACTTTAGCAATGTCCGTATAGAAAGAAAAAAATACTGACCATATTTAGAGAGTGGCTGGGGATGTAAGGTGAATGATGGTTTCCCTTTATATAAGGTAACATAACATAATGTAAGACAATATAACAATGTGACATAAAAAAACATAGCATACCAAACATATATATGCATCTATATTGTATAATAACCTCTCCTTGCCCTGTGTTGCACTGGGAACAGGCTCACTGGGGAGAGAGGCTTTTTTTTACTCTGCATACCAGCTGAGTGTGGGAACCTCCACTTTCTGTTCACTGCCGCCATCAATTCTCCTAAAACCAGTGTGCTATGCAGTAAGAAGTTATCCATGGCACTACAATTCCCTCCCCAGGGCACAGGAGAAAGAGGTTTTATTCGTGAGTAGTTTGCTGTTCTCATTCCCCTTGGATTGCTACTGCTCAGATTCAGCAAGACTTACTTGCATTTCCAAGGCTTCCTGGGCAAGGTGCGAAAGTTAATTTGTGCATGTGGGAAGATCAGCTGTGTTTAATTTAAGTGCAGAACTTTGCCTGCCACTGTCATTTCACTTGTTTATCAGAATATATTGGAGGCAAAAAGAGCAATAAGAATAAATAAAGCTAGATGAATTGAACATGTCAACTAGAAGAACCTTAAAACACCTAAAGCAGCACACCATGCCAAAAAGTATTCCCACGTTGGCCCTATTGCAGTGTAGCCAGCTCTCCAGCTGGCACAGCAGCACTACTGCTTGCTCTTCAGCTGCTGCTGGTTATCCTCTTCCTCACCAACAGCCTGCTCAGGTGAAGCAAAGGGTTGCTGAAATCCTGAGCTCCTGTGAGGCACCAGCAGCAGCTCCTGCCTACCCTTCAAGTACATATCTAGGCCAGGAGGACTCCATGGTTGCTTGTGTTTGTGCTTAAGGAAAGAAACTTTAACTTGGGCATCTACCAGAGAGGGAGTGCTACAAAAGTGGGAAGGGAGACTGAGGAGAAACATACAACAAGGGAAAGAAAGGGAATGAAAATGCAAAGGAGAAAGAAGTAGAGGAATTAAAAAGAAAAGCAAAACAGAACAAAAAAACTGTCATACTACAAGGAAGATGTCTGTCTTTGTTTTATTAGTGCTCACTCCAGTCCAAGTGTCAGTTCTCAGAAGGTGATCTCTTGCATTTAAGTGGGCTATAAATTGCAGGCATAGAAAAAAGCAGCGTTAGTTTCTCTTGTTTGCAAGGGGAGGTATGAAAGATCAGTTCTGCAGCTGGGATAGCTCTCCATCCTGGCTGGTCCCAACTGAGATGTGTCTGTAGGTGGAGTAAGCAAAAGGGCTGACACTTTTGCTGTGCATGAAATCTGGGTAAATACACTCTCCCTTTCTCATCTTGAGATATTTCAAGGCCCCCCTGATGTAGTGCTTCTGCTATGCAGTATCAGGAAGATGTTTATCTGTTATGGTTTCAGGATGTGCAAACGATATATTTGGCTCCAAGTTTCAAGCCTGAGCAGGACTGGAAGCAGTATATGGCCTTGAAATGCTCACTGTGGGGCAGAGAGATCTGGGCTTTGCCCTCGTTCATCACTAAATACCAGTCTGAGAGGAGCTGGGCTGGGCTGGATTCCTCAAAGTTGAGTGACATTCATGCTTTACATAATACTAATTTTAAAAAAAATGCCCTTGGGGTTGGACTGGTGCCACCTTCCTTGAAAAGCCCCTGGAAAACTTGCTTTGGCTCAGCATGGGAAGACAATATTGGATATTGTCAGCATGTTAAAGCCCACCTCATGTGCAGGCAAGAGGGAGAACACTTTTGGCAAAGATGTTGCTTATTTCACCTAAGGAACTTGGTAAACAAGGCTCTGAATAATTGCACCTTGGAGAAGGGATTTGAGATGAAAATATGAGGAGTTTCATCAAAAGAGAATTGAAGTTTATTTGCATGAGAAGAAATACATTCAGCTTTACCAAGACTAAGGTATAGGCTGCATGGCATGTTGCTTGAAGCCCTGTAAGAGGTTAGTTGTTTCATATAGCAATCATAACTAGCATCCTAATGGATTAAAAATACCTCTCTCACCTCCACAATGGAAAGGTTTTTTTTTGATCAACCTGACTTGCCCTGGAATAACTCAGCCCAGGGCCCTCATATTGCTCTGTCAGACACACAGCACGCCCTGAAAGGGGCAAAACCTGTCCCTGCCTCCTACCTCCAAGAACGATTAAACAAAAATAACACCATTTTTTAAGAGGGAGGACTGAACCAAAGCAGCTCTTTGAAATATCTGCCAGCTTAGATGTCACCGCTCCAGACAAATTACTCTAAATGAGTGAGTGTGACTAGGCAGTGTGATAGCTGGGGCAATTTCCATGAGTGATGCTCATCAAGACTATAATGCTCTTGAAAGGAAAGTTGACAGGGCACTGACATACCTATAGACCAAGGTTAAGGAGACACAAGCCACCCCCAACCTCCCCCCCATAAGACCTGCCATCTTTCCCCTTGGAGTCAGAATTTTTTTTTTCCAATGGATGCATCTAATACCATGTTAATATTGTAGATTTAGCAAAGTATAAAAATAAATGCAAACTTGAAATGGAAATTAGACTCAGGCATAAGCTAATAACAAGCTAGTAATTCACTGTGATCTTGATATTATTATTAGTAATGCATTGCATTTCTTATTGTACTGCATGGAACAAAATCCTTCACTTTTTTTCTCAGTGAGGTTGCTATAAGACCTGCAGAGCTGTGTTGTTTGTAAAAAGCCATCCCTTGTCCCCACAGATAGCTAGTGAGACCTTGGCTTTGCAGCCCTTCCTGGTCATCCAGAAGCACAGGCAGCGACAGCTGTGCCACAGCCAAAGAGCATCTGTGGGCATCTGTACACTGGCATTAAGTTATTTGAAATCAATTGGTTTACTGTGCAGAAAGGCTTGAGCTAGGCAACAAGATGAGCTTAGGCACTGGCACGGGCTGACCAGGCTCCTTGGCTCGGTGTCGCTGCTGGATGGCACAGGGCCACACTTCATGCAGGACCCAGGCACCCAGCTTTCCTGCCTCCCATGCTGCAGAGATGCACTGATCCCTCTGATGTACGTAGAGGTAAAGTAATCTCTGCACAAATGAAATGGATAAACATGAATTTCTAAATTGCATTCTGTTGTATTCATATTTCTGTCTCCATCTCTCCCTCATGCTCTGGTTGGTATGATTTTGGTGTAGTTTACTGTCCTCCTACGCCAGCTTTCCAAATACATCCAATCAGTTTTATAACTCTGCAGAGGGATATTTAGTAGATCTGCTTGCCAGGATAGCGCAGCAGCTTATAATAGGTTTGCTTTTCTGCAAGCTGCATTTTTTGGTGACTGGCCAGTGCATTTTACACCAGCTGCAGACAGACTTTGGAAGGCTCCTGGCGGGATCTGTGCTGGAGAGCACCTGGGAAAGCAGAGTTCAGCTCAGGAGACAAACCACACATTAGCTTCAGCATCCTCAGGCCAGTTATCTGACTAGGAATCTGCTCCATTTTTCAGCTGTTCACATCCTCAGTGATGTTGTTTTCAGTCGAAAAAGTACCTTTCAGGTTTCTTCCTCTAAGAAGAAAATTGCTATATAATGTATAAGATTTTGAGAAGTAACGCAAGGAAATGGTCGTGTTGTCATTTCTTCTGTCTGGTAGGGCTTTGTCTCATGTTCAACAAGGGTAGAAAAACAACATGGAGTTTAAAGCCTGATTTCACATCAGCGGAGAGACTTTGAGGTGCTCTGGCACAGGCTTCAAAAGACTGGCTTTGTCCTTGGAATGGGTTTATATTATGGATATGTGAAAGAGTTCATGGTTATGAGTTTCATAATGTTTAAAATGTGCTCCTGGTACAATGGTACCCCAAGCTTAGAGTTAACAGTCTGCAAATATGGATGAGCTTCATGGATTAATATCGCTCACTGTTCTGAGGGCACATGAGGAACTGGTTTTCTGGTTATGTATTTGGCATGCAGCACTCTTTAGGCCAGAAAATGGGTATAGAGCTGCACAGTTTATCTTTGCAAATGCAGATCAGGTCGTTTGTAAGTTTGACTATTTGATTCATGCATACAACTATACCAACAATCCAGCATAAGCCTGTTTGAAATGTGTCCCTGGCAGTCAACTGGGCATTTCTAATCAAGCCTGACTCTGGAGCTACTTCCATATTCCAAGGGGATTACACTATCACAAATCACTGGGTACCATTTCCAAATGGCATAATTGCTGAACGGCAGCTGGAGGAAATGCTGTCTGCTTCCTAATTTATAAAGACTGAAAAGTAATTTGTTTAAACGAGAATTAGTTCTTTATTATCTGGAAAAACAAAGTATTATATGGCAATCTAAATATGTCAGAGAAGTAGTGTGTTGACATGAAGCAAGGCAGAAAGTGCTAAGAATCTGAGGAGCCTTACGTGCTGTTTTCAGCTTTGTACAGGTTTTCCTGTGGGTCCTAGAACAAGACAGGTCCCTCTGGTTTGCCATCTATAAAATGCCTATGATGTTATAATTTTACCTCCTTCTGAGGTCTGTTGGAAGGATTTATCCTTTAGTGTTTGCAAAATATTTTGAGATTCCCAATGGAATGTGTTCCATCAGTGTAAGATATGAATTATTCATCCCCTTTTTGAGTTCCGACTTAAGGAGCAGAAGATTATCTTGCAAGCCAAATGCAGCTAAAATGAACAAACTGATATTTATGCTTTTCACAAGACTAAAAGGCTTTTTTCTTTTCCGATTTTGCTGGGGTTTAATTTTTTTTAAGGTCCAGTTAATTCATATTTCTTGGAAATCAGTCTACAATCAACTCTGGATGAGCTAGCTACACTGGGTATAGGTCTACCAGTGTGGATACCTGTCTGATCAATTTGGTATTTGACTTATCTGGAAGTATGCTAGCCCAGATTAGTACATTCAGCTGACTGAAAACGGTTCTCTGCAGGGTCAGCCCGGGTATCTCTGCACAATAATCCCACTGTGCTCTGCAAACTGACTTTGCATGGTGTCAGTTCAGGCCTGGAAGGACTTATTCATCGTCACTCAGCCTTGGTTCTGTGTGCTCCAAGCTAGTTACTGCTCTGTCCCACACATCAGTCTTGGGGAGGCTTATCAGCCCAAGTACAGTGGGAGTATCAAATGTGATTTCCACCTAAATAAACAAGCCAGCCCAGAGCTCACTCTGCTGGGACTGTAATATAGATACACTCCAGCATTGCTGCTGGAAACAGTCTGTATCTGCCAGAGTAACTGGCTCCCTGCTGCTTGTGCTGGACCCGTGCTCCCTTGGGGCCGTGCTTACTGAGTGTCTCCCCCTGTGCTGTACAGTCAGGATGTACCATCCCTGGACACTGGCTAGTGGAGAGCTGACACCATTGTCCAAATTTGCAGAGGATCAAATTCTCGGCTGCTGTACACCGAGGCAGTGCCTTTGATGCCAGTGCAAACTGCAACAGTTTGCAACAGACAGGGACTAGCACAGTGCCTAGATCTCACAACACCTTCTGTAAATTTTCACTGGTCCTAGAAGGAAAGAAAGGGTAAGAAAGAGACAAGCTGGTTATTAATTTTCTCATCTGTAATGGCTCACTATGCTGGAAAAGAGGGCAAAGCCACCACAGGCAGCTCTAAAATAATTTATAGATTACTGACTGGGAAGTTCATCATGCCACACATCTCGCTGAACTTGGCAGCATTACAGGTTTATCTTTTCACACCCAGCTGTTTTTTAATGGCCTCATAGGCAGGCTATACTGGCCTGGTGCTCACACTCCCAGCCTTCGTTAGGTATTCAGGTGCTCTTCTTGGCAGGGGACCAGGACTCGGGCAGTAGACGGTTCCTTTCTCTCCTGGAGATGCTGCCCTCCCAGCACCAAATCCTCTTTTTCATCTAAAAGGCAACCCACTCCTTCCTCCTAAAAATTCTTTTAACTATAATTGCAGGTAGGATTGCAAACTTGGAGGCAGGTTCAGTGGTAGGTTTGGACACCTTTGCAGTCCTTCAGCAGATCAGGAGAGGGGTACACCAAGTTTATTCATCCGGGGGAGCCAGGGCAACACCTGTCCTAATCATTGAATTATTATATAGAGAACGTGATCTATTCATTTTCATTCACTGAACTGTCCTGGGTCCCCTTCAGAACTTCCCTGGGGATATCTGGCAGGGAAGTTGCACAGACAGGAGAAACTCAGTCAAGTTACGAAGGATGAAGGCAAGGAATGTCAAGAAAAGTCAAGTCCCAAAATTCAGCTTGCAAGAGAACAAAACAGTCTGTAAGATGTGTTGTGGCTAGAGGCAAGTAGAAGTTAGGGTTCGTGACCCAACAAGCAGCTAGTCTGCAGCAGAGAGCACCAAGAATGAAGCAAACAATTAAAATATCTAGCAATCTTCACTAATTGTGGTCTCAGGACATATAAAACCAACATCAGAGAAAAGAGGAAGCACTCAGGTCTAAAAAGAAAAGAGTGGGCTTAGCTAAATTAGCTGCTTTGAGACTGTCTCATCCTGATGATATTCACCTCTGAGCACTGAGAGTGCTGGAGGAGGCTGCGTTTCCACAACATTTTTGTGTTGTCCAGCTTTGAAGCTGCCCAGTGGCAAAACTTCTGTGTGCTGAACTGTGCTGCAGTTCAGCCTTCCCTACAAACTGGACTGCTGATATATCCTGAGTTTAAATAATCCTTCAAAGATGAAGAGGGAGAGTGTTATTTTCTAACTGGCAAAATAACAGTACAACAACAATTGTACTTACACAGATGGGGATTGGGGCTAAGTGGTGGTTTCAGGGCAAGAAAAAGTGATGAAGAGACAGGATGGAGCGAGATAGGGAGGCATGAGGTGCAGTGGGGGTGGGAGGCAGGAATTTCTCACACCAGTTTCTGCCAAACCTGACACACTAAGGTGCAAGGTGGTTTCAGAGGAATTATTAACATTTATCATTGAAAGGTTGCGGTGGACAGAATAGATTTCTGAAACTGGAAAGCAGCAAACTTATTCTATACACCTAAAAAGGGGAAAGGAAAGCTGAGTAAGCTATAGATCTACCAGCCAAAATTTAATTTCTGGAGCAAACTGAGAAAGAAGCTACCTATAAGCACCAAGAAGCCACAATTGATATGCGTTTCTCAAGAACTAAACATGTCATAGTGACCGTATTTTCTTCCCAGACAGCATGAAAAGCCTGATGGAAAAGAAAAAAGCAAAAGATGTTGGATAACATGAGTGTAGTAGCGGTTTTGACCCTGTATTTCCCCTGACAGTTTTAAAAGCAGTCTATAGTAACATGTTCTTGGAGCAACTGGAAGGTTGCTGCCCAAATTATTGAAAACCCACTCTCAAGAAATAATTATGAGAGGTTTAATATCAAGCCAGAAAAGCTTACCAAATGAGGGTCTAGAGGTCTATTCAAGGTCCAGGGTACATCAGTATTTTCTACAGTGCTTGAGATGCTGTAAAATGGAGGTGTACTAATGGGTAGTTGGTGCAGAGCCAGGAGGAGCTGAGAGCACTTTGAAGGCAAGCCTTGGACTTCAATATGAGCGTGACAAATGGGAGAAATGGTCTGGAAAAAGTAGGAAGCAATTCTGTAAGAAGAAGTGCAAAGTCAGATGAGCATGTGCCAGCAATGGTTTATGCAGAGGTGATTTGACTTGGGCCTGCAAGTATGGCCAGGTGACCTACCATGGTCTCACACAGCTTTTTCTTTTCAGTAAGAAGATATTTTAAGATGGGGTAAAAAATAAGGAAACGGAAAAGCAGTATGCAGTGTTCGGTGCTTGCCTGAGCTGTGTCTGATCCTACTAACTGCAATCGATCTCTTGTAGTATACTTAGAAATATTACCTAAACAGAGTAAATTTTAAGAGACAGTGAAATGAACCCCACACCATTTGAAAGTCACTTGATTTTTGCCATGTAAATCCAACCAAAATTTGGCCCAAAGCACTTAGCATGGACTAGCTTCAATGGCAATAGCTAGCAGAAGATCCAAGCATAGAGAAAGAACAAGAGATACAATATTTTTGAGCTCAATATTTTTGATCAATGTTTTCAAGCAAAACATGACGGAATTAGGAAATTATCAAAGTAAGGTTATGTAAAGTGCAGCTCTCAGTCATGAGCATGACTTCCCCGCACCAATGTTACACCTTAAAATAGACTGGATAAGTAAAGTCAGAGGAAAAAAATTGACCAAGCTTTCTCCTCTGCTGCACCTACAATATATGAAGGACTGTTTTCATGATTATGCATGGTGGAAGTACACAGATGTGCAAAACTGAGCTTGGGAGGAGGAAAAGGGTGTGCCAGGTGCTGTATAGACCCATCCCAGGGATGGTCCTGTCCCCATCATGTTAACAGTTGATGCAGAAGAGACAAGCTGACAGGTAGGAAAATGAGCCTGCCCTGAGGGCAAGGCTCGAAACATTAGCCAGGTCTCATGAACCTTTGTCTATTGCTTCACCCATTGATGAATTGCTTTGGACTAATGGAGGTTTAGATTGGCATTTAATTCAGTGCATACCTGTTAGATAGGTCTCTGCATCACTGAAATCTCTGCTAACTGGTGCTATAGGTGATAGTAATCACAAAGACCCATAAAAACTATTATATGGGAATAATGCTCGTCCACTTACAAAATAAGGGGGTATGGCTCACATCCCACTGTCCCAGGCTTACTGGTCCAGTAACTCACTGGTGTTGAGTATAGGACCAGCACAGGGCCTGTGGGGCTCCAGGGCACCAAGTCCTTCATGGGCACTGAACTCACTTGCAACGGTTCTGATACCCTGCATTCTCGTAGCTTAATTCTAGCTTGCAGACTTAAACACCATGTAACAAATTACATTGTCAAAGCAGGCTGAGAAGAAATGAATCTTTCCAGCCTCATTCAGTTAATCCAGAATAAATAATGTGATATTTTTCAGTCCGTTGCACAGGGAACAGACTATGCCAACTGATTTCTTCTCCCTAATTGAGAAGAAATGGACAGTTAATGCAGCTGGGAGGGAAATGGAGAGGTCTGGCACTTCCAGTCCTGCAGAGGAAAGTCTCTGAAAACTCTTTTGCTTGGTGATGTGTCAGAAAGTATCCTTCCCCTTTCGAGTATAGCAAAAAGGGAGCATTTCTAAGCAGACCTTACAGGTTTTATATGTTATGCTGATCGACTGTGGCAAAGAAGAGCAGTCTAGGTGGCAAAGCAGACTAGTTAATCACTAGGGTTAATTAGTCCCCCACAGCCATGAATGGCCACAGGTGCTGCATTACCCTTCTCATTGCACTGAGAAGGGAATTGCACACATCACTTGCAGAGGAATATAAGGGTTTTGTGTTTTCCTTCACTGGTGACTGGAATATAAAAGAAAAATACAGCCTGGCTACAAACACCCATGGGGCTGGAAATGTTGGCTGCTTTCAGTAGACTATTATGCCTGCTAAAAATCTGCTCCTTTTCTGATTGCTGGTGGCTATCAGTGCTTTCAAAATGGATTTATTTCTTGGGGTCCAATTACAGTAGCTGTCTGTGCTACTTCTCCTGGTGATGTTTGGAGGCAGGCAGCAGGAGAGCTACTGGCACTGCTGCCCTGCTCCTCGCTGCTGGGTCAGCACCTCCAGAGAGCTGGCGGGAGGATGTCCAGGAGGAGTGCTGACAAAACAGTATCTCACACAGCCCCAAGAACGGACTTCCCACTTATGTTAGACAACCATTGCACAGCTCTTCTACCTTCAGGGTGAGGAGCATATACCACATCTTATCTGCAGCTACTTTTATACTATGGCTTGCTGCAGAGCAAAGCAAATTTTGGCCTAAGATTAAAGGTAGAGCTTGCTGGACACATATGCATTTACAAGAGAAATGGCATTGGCAGGCTTTTATTCCACAGTTGTTCTGAATGAGAAACAGTTCTGTGATAGAAATGAGATCTACAGTCTTCACTTGCCCAGTGTTTACCAAGTTGGAAATATAACAAGTCCAGGATTTCAGCTTGGAGAAGAGAAGACTGAGGTGAATCTCATGAATACTCATAAATATCTGAAGGGTGGGTGTGAAGAGGATGGGACTGGACTCTTTTCAGTGGTGCCCAACGACAGGACAAGGGCAATGGGCACAAGCTGGGACACGGGAAGTTCCACTTAAACATGAGAAAAAAATTCTTTCCTGTGAGAGTGACAGCAGTGGCACTCTCCTTCAGTGGAGTCTTTTTCCCTGGAGACATGGAAAACCTGCCTGGATGCGTTCCTGTGCCCCCTGCTCTGGGTGTGCCTGCTCAAGCAGGGAGGTTGGACAAGATGATCTCCATAGGTGCCTTCCAACCCCTACCATTCTGTGATTCTGTGATATTAGCTCTACTGTCCTGTAATTTCAAGAAATAAAAGATAAGGAACAATATGGTTGAAACATATACCTTTTTTTCAGTGAACTGGATTATTGACGAAAATGAAATTTGGTAGAACTTGTGAAGAGCTTTTAGCTACCAACAGAGAAAAATCTCTGTGGAAAGGATTATTATAAATGAACAGTGTGGGTGTGTTGCAGACAGAAATGTGGAATAAATCCTGTGCTGATATTGTGCTCATCAGCAGTTTAATATCCCAGTGTGCTCAGTGCCTGTGTTGACACAGCTAGCAAAAACACTTTAAAAGCCATTTGTACTGAGAAGGAATGTGCATCTGTAGGCATCAGTCACTGGTGCACCCTGTCGGTCATGTTCCTGGGGTTTGGGGTTTGCTGAGCTGCAGTTCATGCAAGGCCAAAGACAGGATAAGGAGGCTCTCGGCCTGTTTCATGTTCCCTGAACTCAGGCTGATCTGATTCTTATCCTAAAAATAACCTGTGGCCATCTCCAGTTTGTGCCTGCCATCTTAAGGGCCCATTTTGGAAGGAGGGCTTTGCATGCGTCAGTAAGGCTGCAGCCAGAGCTCTTCCCCATGGCACACTCTCAATGTTTGCCATGACAGCAGTCTAAAGTCTGGCAGATTTTACAGCTTTCAAAGGTTAGTGATACAAGCGTAGCCATCACAGTGAGATTAGTACAACTAAAGAACATGGCTCCTACAAATCTGACCAGTCAGATTTTGGCTGCTCTACTCCTTGCATATTTTCTGAAGGTGTACATTGAAGGACATATTTTAAGTAGGGTCTATGGTGCATCAGTTGCACTTTCACAGTGTGCATCTGCCTGGCCAGTACCAGCCCACCATGTATCACTGGGCGCAGCAGTGGGCATTGGTATGATTTCAGCACCAGGTGCTCAGCGCAGGTGGAAACTTGCCCATCCAAAATAAATTCCTTGACTTTAATGCACAACCTGTAAATGACTCAGCTTTGCCTGTCTCTGGCAGAAGGGGATGATTGTCCCATGTCAGCTTTTAATATCACCACATCATGTCTTACTTTGATTGTGTCTGAAATCCACAAATTGCTCTTCACCCTCTACTCCTATCCCCAAATTTATGCTATTCTGATATTTTCTGGGCTTTCCACCCATTGCCTGTAACCATCTTCACAAAAACAAGGTCCTGCCTCAGGGACCACTTCAGTGCTCTGTGGGGCAGGGGTGTACTCTGATGGAGCGTGGTGGGTAACGGGGCTGCTCTGCTGGCAGCTCCCACCAGCCGGACCTGGGCACCTGCAGGGGAAACCAGGCTGACTGGTCTGCCAGCATCACTGCCTGCTGGGAAAAGTCCATTTCAGGGAAAGCTGTCTTTGTTGTTTTATTCACAAAATTATAGCCATCTTGAAAATATTTCCCATGAATACAATTAGATTTTCTTAAATTAAAAATAATTTATTTAAAGAAAAAAAAGAAATTTAGTTTACAATCATTTGTAAGCTGTTGCAGCTTCTCACATTCCAGCTAAACATAAGGCTTTGTACGTTATTTTTTGCTATTTCTATATAATTTTGTGACATAAGAATTACTTGTGCATAATCCAATGTTCTGTTATGACAAAATAACTAAGTCAAAATGCCTGGCTAACTTACTGCTGATTTTAATTATTTAAAAATCATTATAATCAGCTGCTGCTTAATGTGTTTTGAAACAATTTAATTTCCATAACATAGTACTTTCCAACACATAGAGACAACTTGGAAAATCTATGACAATTTGAATAATAAAATAAGAATGGCTTGTTTTCATTCTTTCTTTAAAGCGGTTGTTTAGCTATAACAAGCACAAAACATGTAGTATAGAAAAAACAAAGTAATAAAATCTTCCACTCAGAACTAACCAGAAGTTGTCAATAATGATTTTACAAAGAAATGAAAAAATGTATTATACGTTAATAGAACATATCCACTGGCATGTAATACATGAAAATTTTATTAGAAGATTTAAAAAGTATGTAAAATACATGTCTATGTATATGTTTTTCAAAAGGAAAATTTCATTTTGAAGTAATTTCAAGTTTTTTCTGAGACACACCTTACATTGAGCAGATTATTTTTAAGGATTTCTGTTCCAGGGGAGCTTTGCAAATTATCCAGAGTTACTCCAGTGCAGCATACACCCAGAGGTAAGGTGCCAGGGCTCCCTGCGATGCCGAGCTTAGGGGCTCGGAGCATGCCCACACATGACCTCGTGGGCAGAAAGCATCACTGGAGAGCTACAAACAGGACAAACCCCCGGCAGTATGTTTCCATGGGAGGGAGAGGAGCCTTGCCAGCAGCTTCCTACTTATGCCGCTTGGCCTGGGGGACTCAGCATCTCTCCACACCGTGGATG
This sequence comes from Phalacrocorax aristotelis, assembly GCF_949628215.1. Lineage (NCBI taxonomy): Eukaryota > Metazoa > Chordata > Aves > Suliformes > Phalacrocoracidae > Phalacrocorax > Phalacrocorax aristotelis. The sequence goes on along the minus strand of NC_134276.1, from coordinate 179,903,072 downwards.
ATCTGTTTCGAGCTAAGCACCAAAAGGCACAAGCTCCTGTTGTAACACCTTCGCTGCTGTCCTTGCAGTCAATTGGTGGCCGACAGGCAGTGGGCAGAGGTGTCCCTGCCACTGAGGAGGCTGCTGGCACCTCTTCCCTGGGCACCCCTGGCTTGCTGGAGCTGCTCCTCACCTCCTGTGCAAGCCCCAGCTCGCAGCGGCTGTGAGATTTCCAGTGTGCATTTAGCCTCTGGGTCTTTCCCAGTGCCAAATAGGATCAGTCCTCAGAATTTACTTACTTGCATTTCAAGCTGTATGCCACTATAAACTTATATATAAATACATACATAATTTTATATACATATTTAAATTATATATAACTATAACTTAGAGAGAGGGGAGGGCTCAATGGATACATCCAAGGGATGGGGCTTTAAAAGAATTTGGCAAGGTTCTCAGTTCTATTTTGGTAATAACCACAAAATGCAGATGAAGGTGAAAATAGAAAGTGAATGCTGGACACCTGCTCTGTACAGGAAAAACAGACCCAGCAAAAAAAAAAAAGAATGCAATTCACACTCATCTTTGAAAGTCTGTTCTCTTATAAAACCTGTATCTGATCAAAAATCTATTGAGTCAGTTCAGAAAGGTAATGTTTGAAATGTGATCCCTTTTCTTCAAAATTAAACTGTTTCATAATTGACTAGAAAAAAAAGTACAGTGGCCAGCTTTGAGAACTTTATTTCTTTTACAGACATAATTGAAGGTGGTATTATTTTGGCTCAACACTGGAGGTGTATGTGCATGTGCAAGCATCTGTTTGTTTATATGGCTTCAACATAAAGGTAGAAGAAGTGAACACGTGGCTCACAAGGTGTGTTATATTTTGTGCACAAAACCCCATGAAAATATAAACAATCTGGGTTAGACATAGGTAATAAAATAAATGGCGAAGGGGAAAATGAAGTTGGTCGTGAAGTTGAGTCAGAACACTCCACAGCATAGGTCACTTTAAGAAAGGTTTGAAGTGATGTGAGGTCAGGGATTGTGCCTTTCTCCTCATCAAGGAAGCATACTCTAGGAAGCAGGCATGAAAAGGGAAGATAAATTATGTAGCAATCTTTCTTGTTATATGAAAGAGAAAGGAGAAACTATCAGCAAGCTTGCATTATTTGTGAGGCATTAAAAGTTCTAAGGACAAATGCAAATCCCAGGAAAGTCAAAGATGAAGCAGTATTTTATCAAAAAGTGTTTTCAGTTTCTATGAATTTACTAATCAATTAGTGATTTTGTGTACTCATGAAGGATTCATTGTTTTGATATAGAATTATGAAAAGTTCACATTTGATGGTTGGAAACAGGCTGATTTCTCACGTCTTTTTGACCATACAATTCAAACAAGATGTACTGAGTGTACCCCAGATTTAATCAGAAGGCCACTAATTCAGATGTGTTTTCCTCATCAGGCAGGTGTCTGGCTGTCACTTCCACCGTTGTGTAATTCTCACTATTCCTTGTTAGTTATTAGCAGTCTTACAGAAAGGTATATTGTGAAAAACCTAGAAAATCTGCAAAGGAATAAGAGCTGTAGGCTCACTTGTGCACGTTCCCAGGATGACAATTTCTTCGTCCTGTCTCACGTCTGCAAGTAACAAACACCAATTCTGCCCATGCAGAAACACTGAGCTCTTCTTGGGAATATCCTCTTCTCATCGCTCCAGTTTTGCTTCATACCTCCTTTTTGCTCTGCCTGCACCCTAACTAAAGCCCGTGGGAACAGCTGTGTCAGCACAGACAAAAAGCTCCCTGTATCTGCAATGCTGACTCCCGCAGTGGCCAGTAAGGGCTATATAAGGAAGCATGCCAGCAAGGGGAGAGGAAAGGGGTACCGCCTCCCCTCCGTATGGTCTGCCACCACCTCTGCATCACCAGTGGCACCAGCCAGTCTCGTTGAGTTTACTGTGGCCTTGATGAACTCCCTTCTCCGACTTTATCTAATTACTTTTAACATCTGAAACATCCCATAGCCATTGCTCTATGCTCAAAAGTAAACTCAGCAAGGAGATATTTTATTCACGTTTCTTCCTGGGGGAATGAGAAGGAGCGCTTACACATTTCCCAACTTCAAAAATAAATGAAAAAAATATCAAACTGTAGGATGTTTATCTCCCAAACAGCTTTTCCAGGCAGAGAAACGATTTGTAAGTGAAGCTTTCATAAACGGTTGCAGCTATCCCTACTACAGCAATATCATTGTGAGTGTTCACTCTACCGTAATCCGATGGATTTTTCTAAGATCACTATTCTACCTTAGATGAAACAGGAGGTTTTGTATGCTCTGCCTCTTCATCTGAGGTTCTTAACACAAAGTAGCACAGTATAGTAAAGAGCAGATCTTAACACCCATTAACCTGCTGACCACTGTGAACCATTTTGTATATTCCTCGTAATTATAAATTACACTGAAACTGAAAGCAGAAGAATCAAAATGAGTAACATGTGAAAGCTTTGCAAAGATATGAAGGGCAAAAGGGCTTATGAGGTCTAATTTATTTTGAGTAGTCTGTGCTGCTTTGAAGAAATCCTGAGCAAATGATTCAGCAGGGTTATCTGAGGAAACTGGCCACCAGAAATCTTCCGCCTGTCTCCGCTCTTCATTATAATCTAGTTAAACAAATATAAAACAGACAGACGAATACATTAAGCTAAATGATGATTTAAAGGGACCGTGTTGTAGCAAGAAGACCAGAAGAGGGCTGGCCACAAGAATAGCCCTTTGATGTTTTTCCCAAAGTGAAGCATCATGGTGGAGTGGGAACTCAAAGAGTTAATATCATTTTTGTAGGCTTGAAATTAGAGTTGGAGTGTTTCAGTTTTATCTAGGCTGTAATCCCATCCTTTAAACACTGTCTAATCCAGAAAAAAGGCACCATCAGTGTCAGACAAATCACAGAATCACAGAAAGGTAGGAGGGGCGATCCCTCTGGAGATCATATTTTTAGCCAAAATAACCACAGTTTTTGCATTACTGCATTTACTTCTGCTATCATTTTCTCCCATTTGGCCACAAACTTTAGTGCCCCATTTCCACTGGGCCCAGGGCAGCAACGTGTCCTCTGCAGAGGACCTTAGGACTGAGCTGAACCTCTGGGGCAGCAGGACATCCCTTCAAATGCTGCACGACCTGGCAGCTCTACCCACTCTTTGCCCAAGGGAGTTGGAAGCTCTGTAGCTGCAGGCATTACCACACACGTGAAGGGATTTGATGACATTACACAAGAGTATGAAAAAAAGTCTTCAAGGCCTGTGCCTAGAACCTGAGGCCAAAGAACTTGTGCTGGAGTTCATCTGTGAAATTTGGGATTCAAAGAGATAAGCATGCAGGTGTGCGCTAAGGATGAGCTTGTTGTATCAGATCATGGCAAACAGGTAGAAAAGTTCAGGTGAAGCAAAGAGCGCTGCTCTCTCAGATATGCTTTGACCAGATCTTCCTTAATAAGGTGTCTTTTATGGATCACTTCAATTAAATGGACTGTCACACAGAAGCAGGTATATTTTAGTGCAGGCAGGTTCCTAGTGGTAATATAAAGACAAGTATCTCAGAGTGAGCAGGCCACAGGGCATGGGAGCTAAATTCAGCTACAAGATCGAGTGAGTCCTCTGCAGGCGTGAGGTTAATGTCAGTGCTGTCCTTAGGAAAGACTGACTTAAAATATCACATCTGAATATATGCTCTTCTCAAGCTACAAAAATCTGTCAGGCCTGTTGCCAAGAGGAATTGGGTTGCAGGTGCTGCGGCTTCAGTTCCTTGGTGTTCCTGCAGGATGATCTACACACATATACATTTCCAAATCCAGGACAGTGTTATCTTTAAAGAGCAGTGGGTGCCAAGGCACTCACACCAGCAATTGTAGACCCTCTGGATGAACCTGGCATGGTTTCCATGGGGCTCAAATATCAAGGAGGAAAATTCCTGATTAATAAAATCCACGGCTTGCTCTCCTATCTGCTCTGTGCAGCAGCCTGCAAAGGTGATCCTGAGCACTCGTTCTGTAGGGCTTCAGACTAACCGCACTTTGTGTGTAAGTTATTTTGATGGGCTTTGAAGCCTTAACTCCTGGTACATAACTTCAGGCAATTGGTTGAGGCACCTGAGGCAGGAGCAACATCCATCTTGGGCTTACTTTTCAGCAAGGAGAAAGCAGACCCACCACAGGCTGATTTGGATCCTGTTTGAAAAACCTTCCTATTTACACAAGGAAAAATATGTGCGTGTGTGTTTCTGTAGTGTGCAAAGAGGTGTATGTAAGTGTGCTCACATCCTTACAGTTTTACAGGACAATATGATGCTGTCTGAAAATGCAGCCTAAGGTATTTAAAAGCAAAGCACATAATCTATGGAGAGGGATACAGTATTCTGCTAAAAATGTTATATGTCTGATCTGGGAATACTTATGGTTTAAGTGGGCTATAAATGAATACTTAACTGCTTTAGTACTGTAAAGTGATGACCCTCACGTGGCCTTGGGACATGCTGCATGATCTCCTTTAGCTGCCACTCCACTGAAAATAATGGGAGCGTGCATAACAGAACCAGCCTGGAGGGCAAGACTGCCTCTGGGAACTACCAGACGGTCCTCTGCCTGATATAATGCTCTAATGTTTCCAAAACAATGTAATTCTGCTATCCTAGATGCAGTAAATGCTATTTATGAATACCAAATCAAAAGCACATGTAGGCTAAGCCCCACATTTTAATACCTGGAACAGTACTGCTGTTGCTATACAAACCATAAACCATTTTCATAAGAAAGAGATAAATATTGATCACTTAGCACACATATAATTTTAGGTAGCAAGGTGGTGTGTCAAAAAAATTATATAGTATATAGTCTTAACAAATAAAAGTGCAAAGTTTGGCTTATTCCAATTCAGGATATTTCTTATTGGAAGCTATTTGGACAATCCCTGAACATTTGTTTTGTCCTTGTGAGCATTGCTAATTTTAGCATGAATGATCATTCATCTAAGAATTCATGCCTGAAATGAAATGCTTCGCCATTTGTTATTCTCTTCTCATAAATGTTTGTTACCCAGTCGCAAGAGGGAAAGCACAGAGTGCCTACACAGCTCCCCACACAGCACAAATAGTGAGCAGTAGCAAGAAGCATTCAGCCACTTCTGGAGATGAACTAAATCAGTCCAGGGTAATATTAGACAAAAAGTCCTCCCCGTTCCTTTCACACCGCACCAGAGAAACAATGTCATCCCCAATCCAGCACAGCTTAGTTCTTCCCAGACAGCACCTCAGCTCCACCGCTTTGTTTACTGGAGTTAGTGGCAGGATTAAACATCATGCAGCCCCTCCCTCACCGGGCTGCGAGGGAGCAGAGAGTGGAAGAGGCACTTCAAGCTCTCCTGCCTGTGTTTCCCCGTGTCTGTTCTTCTCTTGGCTTGTCAGGTGCTGTTGGTGTTGGCTTGCATCTTTCACACAGCACCAATGAACAGCAGGAATTTCAAAATCAGAAATGAAAACCAAATCAGAACCTTTAACAAGGTTCCAGGTGGGCGTGATCAAGACTGAGTGTGTGCTAGGAAGGTCTAAAACAAAGCACCGCAATCAGGTCTTTGTGTTCCCCTGCAGCACTCCAGTACTATTTTCCATCAAAGAGTACCTGGGGTGACACCTATCTTCCTATCTTTTCAGTTCAGCAGATCTGACACTGACAGTGCCCCTTTATCATGACAGGGTTCAGAAATCTGGATTCACAGCATTATGTGTAATGTATTACACTACCGATCAACTTCACCACTACAAGAACAAGTGCAAAGTAGAGGTCAGTCTGCAGCCATCAAACTGGAGCAGTTGGGAAAAGCATGTTTGTAACATGAATATGCTCAGCTAAACTCATAAGCGTAAGTGTAATCAGCATAAGGCAATCAATTCCTACAGAAAGTCTTCAGGACCGTTATGATTTCCTCTGCATCTTTTATAACAGTTTGACTCCTTGTCCTAAAAGATTTTCTCCCTATATTTCAGTCTTATTTTCAGTCCTAGTGATGTCCTCTTTCGTCTAGTGGGCATCCCATTATTAATAACACTGAAGCGGTGACTGCTCGTAATCTTTCCTGCTGCTGACCTCTGAGTCCTAGAATGTTTGGTACGAAGGACATTTTGTTTATCTGATATACTGAGCCTACCTTTTTTTCTACAGCATAAAATAATCTGTCTGGATGTGTGCATGTGTGTCTAGTACAGACTTGGCCTAGGATAGCCAAAATAGGCCAAAGAATGGTGTAAAAAAAGGTTCACATGGAAAAAAAAAAAAAAAAAAGCCCTGAATTTCAAAGTCTCTAGGTTTGGAGGAAAGTTATATTTGTATGTTGAATGAGAAATAAACAACAGCAGGAATAAATGATTCAGGATTTAATTGCACTATTGGAATTATTGTTAATTCTGCTACCCAAAAAATAAACCTGTAATTAAAGGTGAATACAATCCATTGCCATCCATTACCATCCCAAGCAACTGAGAATATAGGAAGACAAGGCATAGCTCATGCTGTGGTTGACACTGTGGCAGTCCAGTCCCCTGGCCTGGGCTGGAACCTCCCATGCCATCTAAATAATGATATACTCAAATGGCCTTTGTGACTGGAGCTTTAAAGGTGCATGTGATAATTGGGGCTGCTTTCAGAACTGGTAGTTCTGGTCCTTTAGAGCTGTGGCTGGGGTGACCACTGATTTTCAAGTTCCTCTGCTGTCATACAAGGCTGTGTAAGGGCTCCCTTGTGGTGTTAATGCCAAGTCGGTGAGTGATGCTGGGATAGCACACTCCCATGTTGAATATCACTGCACAGGACCTCCCGGTTCCTCTCCCTGCTTGTGTTTTGTGCACCAGTGTGATGCCTTCCCTTTCCCTCTGCTTCATCTCCATTAAAAGAGGGTCTGAAAAAAAGTGATCAATAAAATAGCAGAAATACGATCAACATTTCTCTTTTATATCAAGGTGAAGTGAATGTCCCATGACTGGCCTTTAAGGCATTTTGCAAAGGGCAGAAAGCATCAAAAGACTATGCTAACTAAATTTCGGTAGCTCTGGGCTTTGCTTTGTTAGAGATTTCCTAGGCTTGTAAGTACATTCAAACCCCACACACCGATCAATTCTGCTTGGCCAGTTGCTCTCCTTGGTGCTTTCATCTCCATTTAGTGGTTCATGGTTGACTTGCACCTGCTTTGATTCATTTGTGGGGTAAATGTTAGCCTTCCCTGGTAAAGGTGCATTTCTGCTGACTAGCCCCCGCCTCATCTTTTTTCATCTCTATTTCTAATTACATCTCCTGCCAAAGGTGACCTGAATTTGTGTGCCCCACTGGCCTGCCTTGGAGAAGGCAGTTCAGAGCACAGTGGATAACATTACTCATCATTTTCATCACTGCATTACTTGTGCTCCTTCATATTTGTAAATTTGAAATCAAGTAGATTTTCTTGATGTTTCAGTGACTTACATAAATACTCCTTAGTAAGAACCACCTTATTCCAAGATGAAGACAGCAAATAACAGGGTCAATCATTTGGAAAGAGCGATTTGTTAAATGGAGCAGAGCACTCATGTTACTTTTGGTCCATCTTTAATTGCTTCCAGAAGGCAACACTCTCAGGAAAGTTTTCATGGCCAGATGTTCAGCTTTCCAGCTGTTGAAATATTTTTGGAAGGTCCATCAGTCAAGATAAAATTACAGGTCACTGGGGATAAGTGCTGACCTTTGCAGGAAGAAGGCGGATTGGCTCACAGACTGGCCTTCCCAGACAAAAGTCTGCTAGGAGGTGAGTTCTGTGACATCTCTAATTGGACTTCATTATTCAACCTAATGGCCTCGCTCAAGTCCAGGTATTACCCTGGAGTGCAGGACAGCAGAATCACAGCCTAGCAAGGCCTGGTATTTTCAACCCAGGCAAAGCAGTAACTAATTTGTGCACTGACCATTACATGTGATCACCATCACCTACCCATTGCCATTTCCTAACAAATAGGTTGTGATGACTTGACTGGCACCAAGAAATATCTTATACCACAAATGCAATGTGAGGGGTCTCTGGATATGAAATGCAATGCCAAAACCCAGTCCCACATGATGGTATTCTCATTGCAGCTTGTGAGTGGAGGGAAAGCCAGCTGTGGCTGGAGTCCCCTCTGCTGCCTCAAGACAGGCATCCACCACTGCCTGAAATCTCACCTACCCTCTCATTGCTGCTCCAGGAGTAGAGACAGGTTTCCTAGAAGTCCTGTGTCACATCTGCCAACACCGTGAAGGTATCCTGGGTGCTTGAACCCCTCGAATGGCACTAAGTACTGATGTGTGGGCAGCTGAGCCTGCTCCTGCTGGGCAGCCAGCTGAACAAGGCTGGCCGTGGTTCTAGTGGAAGGATCCAACTTCATGAGCACAGGTTTCCAGTTCTGCTGTATAAGGCCCGGTCCCCACATGGGGGGGGGGGGGGGGGGGGCCGGGGGGCACAGACCCTGAAGGTCCTCTATCACAGCCGTTGGCCCCCTCAGGAGGTCACTGTAGCCTGGGTGACCTAGACGACAACTCCTTCCTGCAGGCAACCGAACCAAACCACCCACCTCCCATAGCTGGCAGGACAGCCTAGACACCCAGTGCGCAGGCAGGCTCCTACGTACTGACACCCACATGCAGGTTTCTTCATCTGGAGTCGAATCTCAGCCCTGGTTTTCCAGAGGCAAGTTCTATTAAGTGTTTCCAAACAGCAACAACTTTGGTCTGCTTCTCAGATTGACCCAAACTAGTATGGGACACAAGAGGTTCTGCTAAGGAGATGTGACTTTAGATAGCCATGCATTTAGTTACCCATTTTTTAACATTTCAGAATGTAACTGAAAATTACAACCTTACGGGGACAATGTACAAAATGTCACCTTCTTGATTATAGAATCTTTAACTACTTTATTGTTCTTTGCCATCTTTTTATTTTTTTGGGGGGGAGTAACAGTCAGGCTTTTTTTCCAGTTAGAAGAAATCACAAATTAGATTTATATTGAAATAGCACATCTGGTAATTCTTTAAAATAGTCACTGCTTTTAACTATTCTTTAATTCAATTGTAATACTAAGGTGAAGAAAGCATCCAGCACAGTTAGATTAAGCTCTCACAATCAGCATAAATTGGCCTAAGTGGAGGCTGACCCCAAAAGACCTGATTCCAGCTTCTTGTGCCCTCTTATTCCAGCAGCAGTGTCCCTGCAGCTGTGGGATGAACCAAGACAGAGAATTATCAGCTGAAAAGGAGTTTTGCTGGGGTTTACACCTGGTTAGTTCTCATACAGATGTGGCTCAGCCAGGGACTTTGCAGACTCTAATGCTGGCACATAAGAGACATGAAGACAAGTGAGCATGGATCAGCTTAAATCTATGATGAAACCACAGTCTGGAAAAATATCTAACAAATTTTGAATTTATGGTTTTGGGAAATAAGTACATTTTGCAACAGTTGGACAAGGTGAGAACTATTAATAGCTTAAATGCTAAAGCTTTTTCTCTGCAAAGCAACAGTGACTGATCAGCAGTCACTCGTGCGTGCTGATCTTGCAAGTCTAACAGTCTTTTCCCCACTGCTGAGTGAGTCCCAGATGGTTCATATAGCTATTTGTCCTACATACTTATAAGGATCCATTTTCTGGATAGCTGACTCGTGCAGCAAAAGATTTTCCAACTCAGAATATTTCCTCTCAGTGCTCTGTGCTATGGTTTTTAGGCATGCACGCAGTATTTTAATTGATATATTTATTATTTATTATGGAGTCATTCATTTGGAAAGGACCTCGTTGCAAAAAAAAGAGTATGTCTAATGCCGCAATCAGAACATAGTGAGGATTGAGGTCGTTCCACTGCCGCAGGGCCAGAAATTTTGCAGCCAAGATTGTGATAAACCGAGCACCTGGTTCACTTTTGGATGTTTATGCCAGCGATGTTAATCTTGCAGATCTAAAAAGCAGGCTGGTGAAAAATAGGCAGGAGGTGTCTGAGGGTTTGCAGGGCAGGGCGAGTCTGCGGGAAAAGATTATGATTGCACTGAGGAAAAAGTTGAGGGTTTGGCGTGGGTTTTTTTTTTTTTTGCAAGCAGTCCAGCAGTTTATATAGTCCATAGCGTTGTCTTTCAGATGTTTTTTGGAAAGATCTTTCACGTGTTTTCTGGAAAGACCAGTGGGAATGGTAGGATGCCTTTTGCTGGGGCAGCGGCGACTACCCGCTGTGAGAAACACTCCTGCAAAGCCTTTGCCACCCGCCGGTTGTACCAGCCGGCGAGCAGCGGCGGGCAGCAGCTGCCGCCGCGCCGCGGGGGGGCGGCCGGGCGCGGCCGCGGGCGCGGGCGGGCTGCGCAGTGACACCTAGCGATGCGCGCGCCCGCGCCGCCCCCCCCGCGCACCCCGGCAACCCCCGGGCTCCCCCGGACCCGGTGGCCGGGGTGGCTTCTCCAGCTCACGGAGGCTGCTTCGTGGCTGGAGAAACATTCTCCGCCAGCCAGCCAGCTCGCCTCAAGCCAGCTTGGGGAGGAGCGGCTGGAGAGCTGCCTGCGGAGATGGACCTGGGGGTGCTGGCTGACAGCTGGCTGAGCATGAGCCAGCAGAGTGCCCAGGTGGCCAAGAAGGCCAACAGCATCCGGGCTTGTATCAGGAATAGCGTGGCCAGCAGGAGCAGGGAAGTGATTGTGCCCCTGTACTCGGCACTGGTGAGGCCGCACCTTGAATACTGTGTTCAGTTTTGGGCCCCTCATTACAAGAAAGACATTGAAGTGCTGGAGCGTGTCCAGAGAAGGGCAACGAAGCTGGTGAAGGGTCTGGAGAACGAGTCTTATGAATGAAGAGTGGCTGAGGGAGCTGGGGGTGTTTAGTCTGGAGAAGAGAAGGCTGAGGGGAGACCTTATCGCTCTCTGCAACTACCTGAAAGGAGGCTGTAGTGAGGTGGGTGTCGGTCTCTTCTCCCAAGTCACTAGTGATAGAATGAGAGGAAATGTCCTCAAGTTGCATCAGGGGAGGTTTAGATTGGATATTAGGAAAAAATTTATTTACTGAAAGAGTGGTCAGGCATTGGAACAGGCTGCCCAGAGAGGTGGTGGAGTCACCATCCCTGTGGGCGTTCAAAAAATTTGTAGACGTGGCACTTCAGGGCATGGTTTAGGAGGCATGGTGGTGTTGGGTTGATGGTTGGACTTGATGATCCTAGAGGTCTTTTCCAACCTTAATGATTCTGTGATTCTATGTTTCTATTCTATGACCCTCCCTCATTCCCCTTAAATGTAAGGGGAAAAGTGATGGTGAGCAGTGGGTAAGGCATTGCTTGGGGAACTCTGTTCCCGATAGCAGGCAAGCTGAGCTGCCCTCAGCTGGGCAGCATCTCCTTGCAGACCGCTCTTTCCACTCCATGTGCATGGAGCAGAGGCAAGGTGCCTGCCAGCTGCCTACACAGCTCGCCTCCAAAGGCTCCCCATTCTTAAAATACACCTCAGATTTGACGTTCTCGTACTGGTTCAGGAGCACTTGGAAACTGGGATCGACTTGTGAAGGAAGGATGGTATGTGTGCCCAGGGTTATGTTACATGGGTGGGTACAAACCCAGCCAGAGCATCTCTGCCTCCCACTGCAGGACTGGATGCCCCATTGGCATGGCACAGCGCCCCACAGGAAATAGAGCCCTGGTGTGCGTTAAAGCAGCTTTACAGCTTCTTGCCTGCAACTGGCTCTCAAATCTGGCCTGGCTGGAGAAGGGCCCAGATGTGTCCACAACCAACACATCCATGAACTGTAAGCTCTATGGCATGAGCATCCTATTTTTGTCCAATGCATGCGGAGCACCTACAGGAAAGCATGTGTGTTATAGCAGCACAAAATGTAGTAAACAGCCTCTATGTAGGGTAAATAAACAAGGTGGCATTTCTGAAATTAAGACTGGTTGATGTGTTGCACCGTTCCTTGCAGAGCCGTTTTCACCTTGGCAAAGGGGAGCTCAGCTGTCATTTAGAAATGTAGCACAGCTGTCTTTCACTGCCTGAATCACAGAAGCCCACATCATCCCATGCAACCATGACCCCTCTTCATGTGCATAAGTCATGGGCCCAGCCAGTGCAAGAATATAAGGAAAAGATGCCACTGCAGCAGGTGCAACAACTGCTTAACAATGGATTTTTCTTCTCCTTTTCTGAACATATTCACTGTTTGCTGAACTTTATACTGGCTCTCAGAGTATTGGCAGGTTTTCTGGCTTGGCACACCTTTGAATTATACAGGAATTCTGAACTCCCTCCCAATCCATTTAACCCCTCTATTGGCACAGTACTTCTGCTTAGACTAGCTTAAAACAAAAGCAAAAACAAAAAACAAAACACAAAACCAGCAATAAATTTTGAAAATTTTCTTTGCCATGGCCCCAACAGCTACATAGTCATTTGGTGCCTGCCTTCATAAATCAGCTTACAGTCCAGCTGGGATGACCTTCCTTTAAAATACCCTTTTATTACTTCACAGGGTATTAGCTTTTTGCTGTCGCAGACTCAAAACAAGCCTGTGCTTCCTGGAACTGCTTGGACTCCATCCCCTATTCTACTTCCAAAACAGAGACTTGTTTTAAAAAACACTGTGCTAGTTCAGACTGCACCACTGCGAGGGGCAAGCAGATGATAGGAGAAAAGGTGTGAAGTAGCTGAGCAAAAATGAGGGTAGCAGTGGGACATAATCTAGTTCCTAAAGTGGAAGAAAGACAGCAAGTCCAGAGATCCTAAGCTAAGAGGAGGGAGCTGCCCTTCAGAGAATACCTTAGTGATTGTGCTGGTGTGCACAAAACACACCTGGCATGAGATGTGCTTCTGGCAGCAAGGCACTGAGAGTTCCAGATATCAGGTGCTTTCTTAATACCAGCACAAGAAGCGGATTAGGAACAGCACCGAGCCCCTTTGTGACACACTCAGATGGCTCACCGGGACAGGGTCCTGTCAGAGGAGGACTACGGCCACTCAAAATTAATCTCTTTTATCAAACGCCTCGTGCAGTGTTTGGTGCATACTGAAAAAAGGCTGGTTCGGCACATTCAAGAAGACCATCACAAATCTAGTGTTTGTGGGGAGCCAGTTTTGCTGGATTTATTCCCTTGATTTGAATATAAAATGCTCTGGTAAGAATCTGCCTGTGAGGCACAATGGAGTCAGCAGCAACTCTAGTTAACTTCAGGACGATTTTGGTCTTGCTGCTGTAGAGGAGGCTTCTGGCGGCAGTTTGGCTTAAGGTGGCAGAGTACTTTTGACATGCACAGATTTTGGTTTCTCACTTTACTTGATTGGGTGAGGACTGGAAGACTAAAATATATACATTTAGTCATCTGCGTGTCAGCTGGGTTTCTAAGGTCCCCAAAATGGAGATTTTGTCAATACAGTCAGTGCCTGTCCATGCCATTAAGAGTCTAGTTCTCGGAAAACCAAATAATTTTCTTGAATCTTTTGACTGTATTGGGAAGTTAAACACCCTTGGACATGGCCAGGTTGCTAATAGGTGGTGAGTGCCAGACTAGGTGCTCCAGGGCATTCTTCCAGGTCTCCATGTGCTGCACTGGGAACTCCTGTGTTGCATCTGCCACCTCCTTGTTGATATCTCAGATTCCCTGTAGCATCTCAGGCAACATGAGAAGTCTCTGTAGAAGCAATTGAACCACCCTCTTAGCTCAGGTGTCAACATCTCTACGCAAACACTTCAGTGCAGCTACTCCAGTCTTGAGCTGAATATTATCGCAGCTGTGTGGCAGCTAACACAGCCAGTTATAAAAAACAAGGCTTTGCTGCACCTCCCCATACTTGAGTGCTGTGGGACAGCCAAGCCCTGCAATACCATGCCCAGCCTGCAGCCTGGGGGTTTTGTCCCTATATCCCTTGTGCTCAATAGGGAAGTTCTTGCTCTTTTACTATGTGCAAGAGTGTTGTCTGTGGACTTCTGGTCCTTTCTGCTGCTCTAGCTGAGTGGGGTTTGTTGTAGATTATCCCAAACTAGCCTTGCATATTGGGCTGATTTGGTTTGTAGCAGTGTTCATGTCAGTGATGCTAATTAAGTGTTGTGACCTTTGGTAGGAAATGGAAATGTTTTTCCTGTAGTTGACAATGGTCTCACGGCTGATATTGCAACTCTGTGCTGTGACTGTTTTACCAAAAGTGCCCTGGGCCCCTACCACGGTCCCCTGGCTCCCTCCCTTCCTCCTGCAACTCTGCAGTTGTGCTGACAGCATTTTCTGAAAATGTCTGCACCCAGCATCCCTCCAAAAGGGGAATTTCCCAAGACAAAGAGGAAGCCACAGTAGGAGAATCTGCCCAGGGCTGGTCAGAAGACAGTAGGTGTAACTACTGGGATCTCCTTTTCCCTAATCCTACTCATTCACACCATTGGGCACTGTTTCATTCAATTAAATATTAGGAAAAAATGTCCCAATCAGAATTTTTAGTAAGAAAAAAGATCAGCAGGAATATAAGGATATGACCCATTTTGAATAAGGAAGCAGTTGAATAATAAAATTCCTGAAGGATTTCAGCTAAATGTTAGATGAAACTCCAGCACCAGAGAGCAGGTATAACATGAATGGGATTGGTGAGTTTGAGTCAAGTTACCATTCTTTTAATACATTTATAGAAATGAAGGATTGATGGACAATCATCAAATCTCCAGGTTTCTGCCAACCACCATGTAACCTCACCATGACAGCTTTTTTTTTCTTTTTCTGAAAACCTTAGTGAAAGTCATGTTTAAACATGCTCCTGAGGATGTGCTGCCATCTACCTCCTGTAGTTTCACAGATAATAGGGGGACTGTGGCTCAAGAGCCAGTGATGCCGGCAGGCTCAATCCCTGTAAGTGGCTGAAGTGAGGATGTTTCAGCACCCACAACCCATGCTGGGCTGAAGCAATCCACGGTGCTGCTACAGGAGGTGAGTACTGCTCACTACCTGCACTGGGAAGAGTGAAGCCATGGGGCAGTGTCACTCCTCCCTCTACTCCACTGAAGGCAGGCAAATGCCTGGTGGCACACCAAAATGTCCGGGCAGGTGTTGCACCTGGCTGAGTCACATCATGCTGGCACTTGTACCCTCTGCATGAAACAACACAGGCGGGAATGCTGCCTTCACTGCCACACACGTATACCCTGCATTAACAGCACCTTCTTCCATTTTATTTCCTTGCTGAGCTTCTCAGAATATTTTCTGTTTGGATTTGTTTCATTGATTTAAAATGCAGAGAAAGGAAAGCAAAGTGGATTTTTTGCTCAGCAACATTCCAAATGAAGCAAGTTGGAAAAAAAAAATTAAATAACCAAGGTATGGCTTGTTATTCAGAAGGGTGCCAAATATATAATATGTAATTACTGTCATATCTAACTGTTTTTGTAACTTGAATAAAATGAAAGACAAAATAAAATGCTTGCTTCATTGTTTCTTTCTGATTCACTGCCTACAAACCTGTAGTGCTTGAAGAGGATGTCAAAACAAGAGCTGGATGGGAACTTTTCAATTAAATGTTTTTCACCAGAAAATGCTGTTTCATTGAAACCAAAACTTTTCAAGGAGATCTATATCTATAGTTGAAACTTTTGTTAGAAAGGTTTTGGAGTTCAGAATGATATTTCTGATTAAAAGGAGAAAGAGACAGACAGATAATCTTAATGCACAAGACCAAGCACTGCCTGAGTTTGATTCCCCTCACCAGGTGAGTGAATGAATCACTGCCGTACTAAACACTTTCTCTCTTTTCCCTCATTTATTTTTCTGACAAATTTCAACAGCCTTTTAGTCATCAGTGTAACTAAAATAACTGTTGAAACCTCAAAAAGTTTTGCAAGCTAGAGTTCTCATTTCTACCTAGCCCAGCTAATAGCCAAATGTATGTGTCTTCTTGGGATGTCGCTTCAACTCCAGTTTCAGAAAGCTTTAAGTCTAAGAAAGATTAAAATAAAAGCGTAAACCAGAGAAATTTCTATAGGGGACATCAGATATAAGTTCTTGAAACAGGTCTGTGTGACTCAAAGTGTGGCTAAACACTGTTGTCCTGCTTTTTTGCAAATGTCCAAAACTGACCTTTGTCAAGTAGTTACCCAACAATAGGTTTTGGGCAGGCAATCCAAGCTAATTTCTTCAGGGCATTCAAGGATGAGGTATACCAGGCTTGGGAGCCAGAAAATAGCCAAGTAGCATGCAAGTGGTTAGCAAGCAAACTGAGGGGGATCTTCCTAAGACCAGGAAGAAAGCACCACTGATGGAAGCTGGGTAATGATGTCACTCCATCCTTCAAAAAGGGCAAGAAGGAGTACCCAGAAAACTGTAGGCCAGTCAGCCTCACCCCCATCCCCACAAAGGTGATGGAGCAGTTAATTCTGGAGGTCATTTCCAGGCATGTAGAGGAAAAGAAGGTTATCAGAAGTAGTCAACATGGATTCACCAAGGGGAGATCATGCTTGGCCAATATGATAGCCTTCTATGATGAAGGGAGAGCAGTGGATGTTGTTTACCACTACTTCAGCAAGGCTTTTGACACTGTCTCACATAACATCCTCATAGGTAAGGTTAGGAAGTTAGGTAAGTGGACAGTGAGGTGGACAGAGAACTGCCTGAATGACAGAGCTCAGAGGGTCGTGAACAATGGGCCAGAGTCTGGATAGAGGCCCATAACTAGCGGTGTTCCCCAGGGGTCTGTGCTGGGTCCAGTTCTGTTCAACATATTCATCAATGACCTGGGCAAAGGGTCAGAGTGTAACCTCAGCAAGTTTGCTGATGATACAAGACTGGGAGGAGTGGCTGATACACCAGCAGGCTGTGCTGCCATCCAACGAGACCTGGACAGGCTGGAGAGCTGGGCCGAGGGGAACCTCATGAAATTCAACAAGAGCAAGTGCAAGGTCCTGCACCTGGGGAGGAACAACCCCATGCACTGGTACAGGCTGGGGGATGACCTGCTGGAAAGCAGCTCCACTGAGAAGGCCCTTGTAGTGCTGGTGGGCAGCAAGGTGACCATGAGCCAACAATGTGGCCTGGTGGCCATGAAGGCCAGCGGTATCCTGGGGTGCATTAAAAGGAGTGTGGCCAGCAGGTGGAGGGAGGTTATCCTCCCCCTCTACTCTGCCCTAGTGAGACCACATCTGGAGTGTCCAGTTTTGGGTCCCCCAGTTTAAGGAGGACATGGAACTGCTTGAACAAGTCCAGCAGAGAGCTTCCAAGATGATCAGGGGACTGGAGCATCTCCCTTACAAGGAAAGGCTGAGAGACTTGGGTTTGTTCAGCCTGGAGAAGAGAAGACTGAGGGGGGATCTGAGGGGGGACTGGACTCTGATTTTCAGTGATGCCAACTGACAGGACAAGGGGCAATGAGCGCAAGTTTGAACACAGGGATTTCCACCTGAATATGAGAAAAAACTTCTTTACTGTGAGGGTGACAGAGCAGGGGAACAGGCTGCCCAGAGTCTCCTTCTCCAGATATATTGAAAACCCACCTGGATGCATTCCTGTGCCCCCTGCTCTAGGTGTGCCTGCTCAAGCAGGGGTGTTGGACAAGATGATCTCCAGAGGTCCCTTCCAACCCCTTCCATTCTGTGATTCTGTATTGTGCATCCAGACACCAGAGCCTGTGGCCCTTAGCAGTGGAAGCCATCCCACCGCCACTGTGCTCATTTTAAAAGTGTTTGGGGTGGCACTTGTTTGTACATATTCTCTGGATAGCTTTGTAGGCTGTGCTTCCTTTACTGTCTCTTCCTAAAGAAAAAAAAAATTGAAAAACCACACACAACAAAAGCAGGAGGTTTAAAATACCAAAGACCTGTATAATACTTAAGCCTATTACTTGTAGTTCCATGATCTGACAAATGTCTTTTCCCAGGTGGGAATCCTGATTTAAGAAATGCTGTGGCTGTGGCATATCTGTGCAGGACTCAGCTGATGAAGAATCTTCATCCAGGAACTTAACCATCAGTTTAATGCAAGCCCCATAGGGCTGGCCAGTGACAGTAGGCAGGTAAGTAGAA
The DNA here is from genome assembly GCF_949628215.1 of Phalacrocorax aristotelis. Lineage (NCBI taxonomy): Eukaryota > Metazoa > Chordata > Aves > Suliformes > Phalacrocoracidae > Phalacrocorax > Phalacrocorax aristotelis. The sequence goes on along the minus strand of NC_134276.1, from coordinate 179,885,039 downwards.
TATCATGATCGATGATCACAATGGCTGGTGATAGACTGGCAAGACCTAACATTGACACCTGACATGAGGCCGTTATCCATCACGGCTCCAACTGCTGTCTTCTGATTACAAGGGGGCTGAATTATTGAGCAGACCTAATTCATGGCAAGCTGCCACTTGCAGTTCTGGGAAGGGCGAATGTAATAAGAAACAAATGCCTTGACTACAATTTTGTATTGTCTCCAAATCTCTCCCATTATGCTTCTCTACTGGGTAAAAAAAGGCGAGGGGGGAGGTTTAACTGCATGCTGAATGGCTTTGCATGGTATTGACAGGTATTCAGAGGCAGTAAGTCTGTCTGTCTCCAAAGAACTAGCACCAAAAAATGTTAAGCCAGTGGGAACGCAGCACCTTTGAAAAGGAGAAGGCTCACTTAAAATTTTGGCAGGATCAAACCCTCTATTACAGTCATCTCTTCACCCCCCAAAACTCTCAAAGAATATGAACTTCTAAGACTATAACTGAATGTAAAATCATCAGCAAAAACATGCTTCAGTCACATAATTTATTTGGAAGTGCGTCAGTATAGAAACTGGCACTTGCCCCATCTATGTTCGTAGTCCAACTTCTCTGCCACAGAGAGCCAGGACCTGTGATTTTCAGTCCAAGGGCATTTCTGACATTTCAACATTCATTTTCACTGTGAAGTCAAAAAGAAAAGTTCAGGCTTTCACGTCTCCCCCCTAGAGGAGGAGAGCTTGGTGACAAGACAAGGTGGAACCAGTGATGCCAGCGATGGAGGATGGAGCTGCCTGTGGGACATGGAGCAGCACTTGCCTCTTGCTCCAGGCCACACGCTGGGCACTGCCACCATGCCAGGGACCCTGAGGCAGATGGGACTGCAAATTCAGTGCCAGGGAAGGACGTGCCAGGAAAGCACAGCCCTGTTGCACCCTCCCGAAGCCTGGCCCCTGAATTTTGGGTCTTCTCCAGTTAAATGAATCAAGTGTGATCAGGAGCAAATGCGATCAAATAACTGATTCATAAATGTTCGCCTGACCTTTTAAGAGAGGGTGAAGTAAAACTCTCTCCATCAAATACAGGTAAGTAAACTAACAGTGGGGAAATACCATCTCTGATTCAGCACTGAAAGAAATAATAATCTCAATTATTTCTTCCTATAAAATTGACTCCATTCTGGTTCCTCTTTATGAAAAGTGCCTATAAATTTGCTTTGCATAAGAAAGGAAGCAATGACAAAACCAACTACAGACTGTGAAGTAATACTTTTGTATTAAAAGAAGTTCCTAATGGAAAACCCCCTTTTCTCCTACTCAGAGATATTTTCAATTATCTTCAAAATATGAGATCCCTGAATGGTGCACAACTTCCCTCAGCGATGCTGGTACAGTGCCATTAAAGTCAATGAGATTACACATGTTTGAATGATGGCAGAATACAGCCCTGCATGTTTATTGCAAATGCATTTGTAAAACGTGTTTGAAAGGATAAAAAGTGCATAAATAAATGCAGCATCTGTGAATATCAGCATTTTTACTGATTAGATGCATGTGTTTTTAAATGAACTCATGCAAACATAGGTGGATTTCTGGCTTTTTCCTTCAAGTGACCTTCCACCCTTTGCAAAGTTGCCTGGCCAGGCCTTATCTCCCGGTCCTCTACCTGCAACTTCAGCAAAATACTTGAAAAAACTCCTGTAAATTTTCAGCAGTACAACCATCACATTAACTGTGTATACATTTCTATTTTGAGAAGAAAAAGCTGTGTGTATTTTGATTAATTGTCTTTGACAGACTAATCTAGGAGCATGAATAGGTTGTATTATAGACTATTAACTTCCTAGCAGTCCCAGTGCTGGGAGTGTTTCTAGAGAGGCAAGTCTCTTTTTGATCCTACCAGACCTTAATGATACTGTTTGTTTTGATATTAGCAGTGGCATTTTTAAAAATTCAGTATTAATTGAATCCTGATTTCTTTATTATTTTCCACATACTGTGCTTTTCCGTGAGAACCGTGACTCATGCCAGCAAATGCCTGGAGAAATATCCTCACCTTGTAAACTGCAAAATACATTCTACCATCCAGTTAATTTATGGCAGCAGTTTGGAAGTCTGCTGAGCCAGACACAGCTGGCTGGCAACGAACGCATTGTTATTAAAGATGAGCAACGTGTGACATTAATCTCAAATTAATTTTTGAGAGAAAATGCATGCAAATTGCAAAAGCCTATAACAAAGGAGCAAAAGAAAATGGTGCGATACGTATTTGCAAATGGTCATTTCTGTGGCAGGTTATTAATACACATTAATTAGTTATTCCTAATTTTCTCCAGTGATTGATTGATGTAAAAAAGAAACCAGTAGAGAGACCTGAGTATTGGATGTACCAGGGCTGAAGTCCTTTGCTTGGAGCTGACCAGAGGGGTTGGGTAACCCTGATGATAACTCCATTTAGCTGCAGGAATGCCTTTGAGGAGCTGAGGCAGATTGTTGAAGTCGCAGGTGTCATTTTGTGAAACTGCTACTCACATGAAAACCACAAACTGTCAGGTCTGCGCCAGGACTTTACCTCGAATAATCATGTGTAAAGGCTGTGCCTCTGTGAAGCACTGGCTGGGGTTTCCTAACACACTCTCCCGGATGGGCAATATAGAGATCACGCTGTATCGGAAAGAGAGAATTTCTGCAGAAGGGTTTGGCTATAAAATCAACATTGTTTTAATTAGAATTTTCCATAGGAAACATTGCCTTTTCATGAAAAATTCTGTACATTCAAAATGTGTAAGAGCTGTTTGTTTTTTTCGCCAAGACCTGCTGAAAATCTGGGGGGGGTTCTAGCATCACTGCTTCAATGAAAAGAAACAATGTTCAAAGAAAAGATGTATTTTTCAAAAGGTTTAGTTTAAATAAAGTTCAATGTTTCTTAAAAAAAAAATGCTTTTGATGGAAATCTTTTAGCCTGCCCTTTTTCAGAGAACAACTCTTGCTGGCAGAGTAAATCCCCCCCGAGTCATTTACATCGAAACGCTACAAAACATTATTAGGAAACGGAAACCCCATCGAAATCACTGCAAATCAGCCTCTAAATATCTGCAAGATTTTCTGTGTGTCATCCTTTTGAAAGCCCTCCCTAGCACACCACAAAGTTTTGGTAAGAGCTGCACATCTGACAGCCCAAGCCTGAACAGTCAGAAACAACAAATGGTACCTTAAAACCTGTATGGGAGGCCATGGGCATGGGCTGTGTGGGATGCAGTTTTCTTTGATGCCAGCTGTAGAAGACCGGGTGGTCTGCAAGGCAGGTGTTTTTTGTTTTGTTGTTTTGTTTTTTTTTTTAAATTTACAGAAATCCATAGCACATCCTAGGAGGAGAGGTATGTTTCCTGTGATTGCTACCATGTCCAGCAACTGTAAATTGCTGGTTTTCCATCTGTTCCCCACCACAATCCCCAAACTTTTGCCTGGTCACGGTACCCTCCATGGGCAATAAACACAGCCAGTGAGGGGAAAAATTGCACATGAAATGCTGCATATTCTGCAAACTCTGACTTCACAGCCCCCTATCCTGTCCTACTGTGTCAGTGGGGGATCCTGCCCACCCAGGGGGACCATGGGAAGAGCAGCTTGGGTACCTCATCTGACCAGGCTCAGGGACTTCCATGTCCAGCTCATCCTGTTCACATGCAAAATGTGGTTTTGTGCCTGTTTTTCAGGCTGCCTACCCCACAGGCAATTTGCAGCAAGCCTGTAAAGACAGGTTGATGTCTGCTATCACCATAGATCTTACCCAAAACTGTGCCAGTCTGTGCTTCTGCAGTCTGCCCTGCATGGGAGGTGGCCTCTCTACCTACCCTCAGCAGCTCTGGGCAGATGCATCTGAGAAGGTGTGAAACAGTTATGGATAAACACCAGGACAAGAAAACCCAGCTCAGTCCCTCTTGCCACTTGAGATAAATGCTGTGCTTGCTTAAGATGTGCCAGTGTATTGGTCTGTAGACAAAGAAGACTTTGCTTGTGGAATTGATAACAATAAATTATTTATCATTGCCACTATTTATTGACTAAATATAAGTTGACCATCTCAAAATAAATAAATAAAAGTTGACCATGAAGATCACGCTGATCTTCAGCTCTTCAGAGCCTGCTCTGATCAGAGACATGTGTATCTTATATTGCCTGAGGGTCACGTAGGTACATTTTGCCTAGGAGGTCCCTCCCTGACTCTTCATTCCTGATGATCCCTTGCTTTGCAAGGAGCTAATTTCCTCCTAATCTGTATCCGGCAGTCAGTGATGATCATCTCACACAAAGCCTGGCTGCAGTTGTTGGTGAGCTAGGAGAGCAACACATTCCCATGCACCCCATCAGGCAGGTTGCATAGAGCCCGTCCTGGCCCCTGCCCAAGTCTCCTACAGAGAAATGTGGTTTTTTTGTACTGGGCAGCAGGTCTGGTGGCAATCTCAGGCTCAGAGGGGCGTGAAGAGGAAACAAAGAGGATAAATAACAACCTGCAACGGGGCCAGAAACCATCCCAGAGCTCCTGCAGTCACATGCACGGTACCAGTGTGGGACCGCATGCTCCCCTCTGCCTGGGGATGGAGGATGGAGATCTCTTCCCAGAGCTCCAAGTCCTCCTCACTTTTGGCTCCATGCAGTGCACAGAGCTGACAAGATCCTGTCAGGAACAAAGTCAGGAGAAAAGGCACACAACAAAGTGCTGATGTGATTTGTTCAGTCAGTGAAGCCTCAGTTACAGGGTGTTACATTTTTACCCTTTTAAAATTAACGAGTGTTTTCCACCCTTAAGTATGCCAGGCATAGCTCCTGCTCTACTCCTATGTCCACTTTCCTCGGGAAACAAAGCTTATGTCATCCTGTTGGTCAGAGTGTTTCTCAAGGTTGGTCTTGCACTAATTTTAGCACTCATGGCCAATTTCAACCAGATTTGGTGGCAGGGCATGAAACACGGAGGGTTTGGAAGAGAAGAAGAAACTCTATCAGGCCCCACCAAAGAGGAGTTAGATACCAGGGAGAGCTGTGCTGAACAATGAGAGGGTGAAATCTGTCTAATTTGCTTCATATTGATATTAAATATTCATATAAGTAATTGTAAGTATATCTGCTGTTATATTATTAACAAATTTGCTTTGCTGATGATAAGTTGTAGTAATCAGTAATAGTACATAACTACTTGGTTGTTGCTGTTATTTGTTGTACTACAATACTAATTGATTCTAATATTGATTGCTACTATCCTATTGATTGCTACTATATAATTGATTGCTGCTAGTAATTTGTAACAGCCTGGTAAATATATATTTGTTCCTATTCAATTTATTAATCATAGATATATTTGCCAGTGGTGATTTTTGTGGAACTTGTTGTAATTTGTAATTAAATTAGATTTAGATGACAAAGCCTCCATGTCCTTTTGTGTTACAGAATCCTACAAATCCACAGTTGTGATCTCTACACTAACCCTTTAGGTCATGATACCCTGTCAGGACCCTGTGTTTCCTCACTGCAGAGGATGTGCCATGTGTGCACTGAGCAGGTGAGGTCTAAGCCCATGGGCTCCCTGCGAGGCAGAGCTGGGGACGCAGCTGCCCCTCCTCAGGGTCTGGAACTGCACAAGGGGAAGAAAGAAGAAAACAATTCAATGTTTTCAGGTTTTCCCGAGAAGTGACTGCCCAACAGGTGACACTTTTCTAAAGGCAATACTACACTTTACAGTCATGCAAAGAGAAATTTCTATTTTTTTCTTCTTTTTCAATAGGTTCCTTTTTTAAGTGGTAGCAGTGGTGGCCATAGATCAAAGCAGATTGTAGTATGCTGAGGATGATGCGTCATCCTTTGAAATACACTTGCTTGGGATGAGCGCTGCTGGACACACAGCAATTTGATTCCCTTCAGGTGCCATAAAAATCTGTCTAATAATAGTAATAATTATTTTTTCCCTACACTTTCATTGCAGTTTCCTGACATTATGAGGAGCTGGGGAGCTTTGCCCCTGAAATCCCGAAGAAAAGGCACTGGATTGCTGCGCACAGGAGACTGGCGCGCTCCATGCAGAAATATGGGTGAGCCAGGCTCTGCTTTCACTTTTCAGACGACCTCTTGCATTAGTCCTATGGAAATGCCCTAAGCCAGAGCAATCATTTGTGGGTTTTCTTCTCTGTGCTCAGTCCCTTGGTGAGTCTTGCTACTTGGCAACTGTAGTGTGCAAATGCCAAAACCAACGACATGGCGGGGGGGTGTTGTTTTCCCCCAGTTTACTCTATTCACATGATTTTCTCAGGAATTCAGAAAACTTTCTTGCATGGGCACAGGCTCAAAGAGGAAAATAGCTGTGTGCATAGAAGGGCAAAGCCACCTGAAAGGAAAAATACTCTTAATTCCTCTAACCTGAGAGTCTGATATTAAGAAATACTGGGCATCCATAGCTTCATAGCTACTGAACTCAGTGGCAGCTGCCAGTGCTTGATGGCTCCCAAAACCAAAAGTTCCCTATGGGAATATATTGCTGGTCTAAGGGGACTTGTGCTGAAAAACTTTAGACAAGTACATGGGTGGGTTAGTGGCTAGCCAAGCTGATCTAATTTTAGAAAGCCGCAAACACATAACACTCCAGCCAAGGGTGAGAAATTTACTCTTGGATGAATTGCAGATAAATGAATCAGACTTTCACATGCCTGTCAGTGCGAGCTTGCTAGACTACATGCAACTGCCACAAAATGGTCTGTAGCGGGCTTATCAGGGCTAGATGCATCCTGTTGTGAAACAGAGTGATCTTGTGATTAAGTCTTGTGCTGGGGGAGGTCTTTATGCCTTGGGCTACATGGTGCAGACACGGTGGCTGCTGAAGAGCCAATGCCACATCTCTCTGCTCCCTGGGCTCATGTCCAGAAGGGCAGTGGTGGCCTGGCACTGGCAATACAGCACTGTGGCAAGAGGGGAGGAAACCCCAGTCCTGCAGCACCAATGTTCTTTTGAGGTACCACACTAAAGCTAACTTGCTTTCACAGCACCCCGGGACACCAATCCATCTCAGACCTCCAAGGGTGCACCAAAGCACAGTCAGTTGTGAACTGGACAGAAGAGCATCTTGGAGAGCTGGTATCTCACACTGAGGTGGCTGCTGCAGTGCATGGGCTCTCAGGAACCTTCAACAAAGACCTTAAATCTTAAGATGTGAACCCATGCCTGAACAGAAAAAAGACTTCAGTGAGGAAGCATAGAGAGTAAAACAGCTTTGTGGCATCATTTGCAGAGGCTGAAGAGAAGCTGCAAGGATCTATCCCAGGCTTTTGCCTCTGCTCTTTCCTGCCTCTTCATAACTTTTCTCCTCCCCTCCACCACATTTCCTCTTCTCTTTTTATCCCTGTGGTTTGAAATAGCAATGTTGCTTTCTCTTGCTTTGTTTGATAGACTTTTATATATATTTAAATCAATATAAATAAAACCTATCTCTATATATCAGTGCATATTGATAATATGATAATAACAACATATATATCCTATATATTATATGCATGATACATATATCACAGAATCACAGAATGGTAGGGGTTGGAAGGCACCTTTGGAGATTATCTTGTCCAGCCCCCCTGCTTGAGCAGGGACACCCAGAGCAGGGGGCACAGGAACGCATCCAGGCAGGTTTTGAATGTCTCCAGGGAAGGAGACTCCACAACCTCCCTGGGCAGCCTGTTCCACTGTTCTGTCACCCCCACAGTAAAGAAGTTTTTTCTCATGCCTAGGTGGAACTTCCTGTGTTCCAACTTGTGCCCATTGCCCTTGTCCTGTCACTGGGCACTAATTAAAAGAGCCTAGTCCCATCATCCTGACACCCACCCTTTAGATATTTATAGGTATTGATGAGATCCCCCCTCAGTCTTCTCTTCTCCAGGCTGAACAAACCCAAGTCTCTCAGCCTTTCCTCATATGGGAGATGCTCCAGTCTCCTGATCTTCTTGGTAGCTCTCTGCTGGACTTGTTCAAGCAGTTCCATGTCCTCCTTAAACTGGGGGACCCAAAACTGGACACTCCAGATGTGGTCTCACTAGGGCAGAGTAAAGGGGGAGGATAATCTCCCTCCACCTGCTGGCCACACTCCTTTTAATGCACCCCAGGATATTGTTGGCCTTCTTGGTCACAAGGCCACATTGTTGGCTCATGGTCAACTTGCTGTCCACCAGCACTCCAAGGTCATTCTCAGTGGAGCTGCTTTCCAGCAGGTCAACACCCAACCCGTACCAGTGCATGGGGTTGTTCCTCCCCAGGTGCAGGACCTTGCACTTGCTCTTGTTGAATTTCATGAGGTTCCCCTCGGCCCAGCTCTCCAGCCTGTCCAGGCCTTGTTGGATGGCAGCACAGCCTTCTGGTGTATCAGCCACTCCTCCCAGCTTGGTATCATCAGTAAACTGCTGACAAACTTGCTTGCATGAAATGAGATTAGGTTCTACCGATAGGCAACTGAAAATAGGCATCTGGACAGATGGTGACAATTGATTTAACTATATCTGCAATGCTTAACAGGGTTGAAAATGCAAGTAAAAAGCTAATGGGAGCCCTGCCCTAGTTAAATCAGCTTCTTATTTAACTTACCAGCACTAATAATTGTTAATTAATTCCAGTTAAACCAATGTTAGAAAGATCTGTTAGGCTTTCGAATCAAAGCTAGTGAAGTTGTGGGACTTCAAAATAATAAGTACATATATAAATATAGACACATATATACACATCTAAAATATATTAAATAAATAACATACTAATATATATTAACATATATATTATGTATTCTGGGCTGCATTAAGAGGAGTGTGGCCAGCAGGTGGAGGGAGGTTATCCTCCCCCTCTACTCTGCCCTAGTGAGACCACATTTGGAGTACTGTGCCCAGTTCTGGGCCCCCCCAGTTTAAGAAGAACAGGGAAGTACTGGAGAGAGCCCAGTGGAGAGCTACCAAGAAGATCAGGAGACTGGAGCATCTCCCTTACAAGGAAAGGCTGAGAGACTTGGGTTTGTTCAGCCTGGAGAAGAGAAGACTGAGGGGAGATCTTATCAATGCTTAGAAATATCTGGAGGGTGGGTGTCAAGATGATGGGACTGGACTCTGATTTTCAGTGGTGCCCACTGACAAGACAAGGGTCAATAGGCACAAGTGGGAACATAAGAAGTGTAAAGAAGCTTCTTTGCTGTGAGGGTGACAGAGCAGTGGAACAGGCTGCCCAGAGAGGTTGTGGAGTCTCCTTCCCTGGAGACATTCAAAACCTTCCTGGACATGGTCCTGTGCCCCCTGCTCTACGTGTGCCTGCTCAAGCAGGGGAGTTAGACAAGGTGATCTCCAGAGATCCCTTCCAATGTCTACCACTCTATGATTCTGTGAATCTGTAATGTTGCAGCTCACACTTTAAATTATCTACCAGTGGCTGCAATCAGTATTTCCAATTCCTTTTTCAAAATGTAAGCATGAAACAAAAACTGAATGGAGGTCTCCAGCAACAGAGTTTTTTTTCCTAAAGGAAGCAGCGGAGCAGACCTGTGCCCTGTGACATGCTCTGCATTCCCTGCAGAGCTATGAGCAGCAAGAGCTGTCCACGTACCCCCAAGGCTAAGCCAGGTCTTGTCTTGGGGTACAGTGATCAGTGTCGGTCAGTGTGGAAAGATGGAGGAGTGAAATTTTCTGCATGACAAAGTTTATGTTACCTATAAGACAGTCAAAATGTTATGCATGATTTGTTTTTCCAAAGGTACCAAGCACTGAAGTCAGAGGACATGAAGGCACTGAGAACCTCAGCAAATGAGGCCCAAAGAGCATCATTACAGAGAAAGCATCTGTGCAGGCACTGAGCAGGGTGATAAACTGCGGAGAGCACAGGAATTACCACCCAGTACTAACCATCTTCCAGCACCAGGCAATAAAGCCATTAGTGTTTATTCCAAAATGCCTAGAGAGGGCTGCTTCTCATCTAGCCCAGATCAAGTGTGTCCACAAAACTCTCATGATCTCTAATAAACAGCTCACGCTCATGTCCTCAGCCTCCTGCCTGCATGGAGACCTCACATACAGCTGTGTGGCCACCAGCAGGTTACATCCCACCAGGGTGTGCCCTGCTCTGCCCCATTGTGCTAACACAGCATTAAATCCACAGCTGATTGTGGTTTGTGCATACTGCAATCTATGAGGGCAGCTTTGCTTTATGCTGCATTCGAAGAACCATCTAAAGATCGAGGCCACTCTTGGAACAGCGTGGGGACCTTCTGCCACTTTGTACCTTTCCCTCTCATGGGTCTCCTCTCCTGTAGACTCCCTAAGGGCAGGACACAACCACTTCTGTCTTTGGACAGCAATCAGCACAGGGGGACCTGAGTCAGCCCTAGGCCTCCTCTGGCTGTTGCCATCAGGCAAATAACAACAACTTTGTACAAAGTACTCTTATAATTTAACTGATTTCAGAAAACAGATTGGACATATAGTCTTAGGAAAACCCTTGGGCAGAGCAGAATATGGCTGATCCTCAGTTCCTTGCTGTGTGGTGAGGCTTTGGTGAGCTGAGCAAGCAGGTGCAGCAGTCTGAGGGCACTTCCTGTTTTTTATACAGGTTTCCCTCTGCGTTTTGCAAAGAAAGTCTGTTTTTTACAAAATAAGACTCAAACAGAAGTGTCACTAACTCAAACTGCAAGTCCTCATTTTTACAGCGATCTTCCTGAGAAACAGGCAAGCACTGAATCAAACAGAAGGAAGAAAAATAAAGCCTAAATCTTCTCCATGGCCCTGAGAACAAGTGATAGAAATCATCAGTGCCTGCGGAAGGTGAGCAGAATTGATTTGCAACCAGAAGAAACTGCTTAGCTGTGCATGAAAGGCTCGACGCTGCTGTGCTGACTCAGGCAAATCTGCTGCTTAAACATGCAGCCCAACACTTCAGATAAGGTATTTTTCCAATGCTCAAGATCTCTGTTCAAAATCAGAGCAATGACTCTGTACCCCGCACATACCAACAAGTGCACACGTGTGTACGTCTTCGTGGTGGAGCAGAAGTGGGTTTCTCCCAGCTGTGGGATGGCTGCACACCAGGCTGCCTGACTTTCTAAAGGCATGTGTCTGCAGTCATATTCGCCATGCGCAATTCAAACATAACCACTGGGCTTTTCAAAGCTGCCTGAAAAATCAGTCAGCCATTTCACTGTGCCCACAGGCACCAGGCCAATTCCCTCTCAGCAAGGTTGCACCATACACTAAGGTGGCCCAGACACTGCCCTCAAACCCATACCCCGTGCTAAAAACTGGACTCCCAGAATTTAAAAAATTAGGGGCAGGAGGTAGAGAGTTTATTTTTCATAATGGAAAGACCATTAGGAAATGGTCCCATCTGTGGGACTCCACAGGCTTCTGAAATGCAGAGTGATCTGGAGAGTGAAGGGGATAGTGGGTGGCAAAAGTTGCAGATGACACCAGATTATTCAGGGTACTTAAACATGAAGCTAATTTTGAAGACCTGCAAAAATATTTTGTGGTGCCAAGTGACAGGATAATATGCAAAAAAGCTGATAAACTGATAAGCAATAAAAAAAGGCTGATAAGCATAGAACAACGTACTTCGGACAAAAAAGATGTACAAGATGACAGGCCTGAACTGCTAACTGCTGAGGAAAGTGGCTTTGACATCACTGTGGAAAGTTCTCTGAAAATTTCTGTCAGTACTCAGGATCTGTTAAAAGGCAAATTGAATGTTAAGACTTCTTAAAAGTGTAGATCACAAAATGGTACTTGTCGTTTTGCCAGTGAATAAATCCATGGTGTACGTGTACCTCAAATAATTTGTGCAGCTCCGGTAATGCCATCTCACAAAAAAACCCAAGCCAAAATTAAAAGGATGATTGGAAGATTCCTACAGAGGTGCAGGGTGGCTTCCGCTGTTGGAGAGCTGAAGTCTCAGAGCCTCCTGTCTGGAAAAACAACAGGCATGGCAGAGACCTGTGGACATGAGTGGTGCAAAGCAAGGGGTAGGGTTTTTATCCCTGCCACCAGGTGCTGTGGGAGACACGAGTAAAAAGACATTGCTCTAGGGCAAGATGAATTCACGGAGGCTTGGTCCCATATGTGACTGCCAGGTTGCAGCCCTGGCTCAGCGGGAGTCCATGTCCCTGACCACTGGAGGCTAAATGAGGTTTTTTCTGTGCTTTCTGTACTCAAGGGCAAGCTCCTGCTGATGGCTACTTTCACAGGCTCTCCAGGTAGACCCTTGAGCTGACCTCCCCTGACTCTTGTTCCTTTATGCATTCTTGTGTTGAATATACGTGGACAGGGAAAGTTGTCAAGATTTATGAAGGTAACCTAATAAAGTCTAAGCAAACTAAAGGCAAATCTTGCTTGTGCTCTCTTAACCTAAATGTATCCAATGAAGATAATCCTGTTTCCTCAAAGATTCATCACACACCTAACAGATTCATAGTGATTTATTTTCCATGATTTATTAATGATCTAAGAAGTGGTTGATATAGTCATTGTTTGCAAAACTATTACAGAAGCCTCACTTGATGGTTTCTTTCTGGCCAAAATTAATGTTAAAATAGACTTAAAATTATTATATTGTGCCTCAAAGACTTTCTATTCTGATTTTTTTTCTTTTCCCTTTCACAGTCTAGAGGTCATCAAGCCTGTAGCAGTGTGTAAGTGAAGGTCTAACAGTGCAGTCTTCGATGACTTTCATATATAGTCTCAGCAGGACACTCTGTACTATTTTCCCTAAACCAATTTTTGTTATTACATTACCTTATTCAGAAGTTCATGGAGACCCATTTCTACCCTTATCAATGGTCAATGGTATCTTTATCCAGAACTGAAGAAGCATGAGACACCCTGACACTTATGGAGTGTAGGAGTCCTTCACTTCAGCACATAAGGCAGAATCTGCCCTGATTCATAAAGATGCAAGAGCCAGGTTCATCAGCTCCTGCTTATACCTGCCAGTATTTTACTCCACAGATAATCTGTCTGCCTCTGGCAGAGCACAGGGATAGTCAAATCCCATCTTGAATGAGGCTTTTAATGGGAAATCTTGCTGACTGCATATATGATGTCCCCTTGAAGGCAACTGGGCTACCCTTGGGTGACCATCACTGCCTGGTAGAGTGCCTGTTAGTGGGTAAGATTGTTGTCTACTTATTTAACCAGCTTGTTGTTGGTTTTTGTTTGAAATTTGTTTTGCTTATTTGAAATAGCAGCATGGGTGCCCATAAAATTGCCACTATTTTGTGTTTGAAATATACATCACTATTATTTTTCCCCTAATGCATTAGGGTAGCATAAAATGTATAAATATAGCTGACAACAAAACAGCTCTTCTTGTTTTATTTTTTATTAATGGGGCTTGTTTATCCCTATTGACATGGACAGAGATGCTCATTGCTCCTTTACACAAAAATGCACAAAGAAAAAAATGAAGTTGGGGAGTATAAACAACTCTGCCTTCTACATGTAGACTTAGCAAGTGAGCCCACACCTCAGCACCCTCCTGCCCCACAGACTTTGCCTGCAGGGAAGGGCAGCTGGCGTGGAAAATCAATGTCAGCTGAGAGCAAGCTTTTTCCCAGTAAAAACGCACTCTGGGCACCCTCCTGTTCATTTCCATTAGGTGACTTCAGGAGCAGAAAGCTGTTCATTGCTGGTTGGGAGTGTGGCTTTGCTCAGTGAGGTTTCAGCTCATTCCCAGCTACAGCTTTGGTAGAAAAACCTCTAAAATACAGCAGCTTGGGTCAGGACATGACTGACCTGCTTCAGAAAGTGCTGTTGTCACTCTCCGATTCCTCACTTTTCTCAGTGATAGCCCAAGTGCATCCTCCCTGCTAGTGCAAAAACTGTCCTCTTAGCAGGAAGAATTTTAAAAATTTTATATATGAAGTGCTACAGCTTGCAACCTCTCTGTCTCCCTTGGGGGTATTGCATTGGGTTGTAGCAGCAGAGCAAGCAGCAAGAGGTCATCACAGCCGATACTACCCCCTAGTGAAACTGGGTACTGAGAAGTGTGCGGTGTCCTCAACATGTGCTCCTGGATTGACTGTAGGCAGCTATTTTTAAGAAAGATTGCTCATGGCTTTTGGAATAATATACTGTGTAAAAACCATGTCACATTTAAAGTGCTTAATAAGTGGAAGATATTATGTAGGGATGGGGTAAGCTCATCTTATCATTTGACACGTGGGTTTATGTGAATAGAGCATGAAGTGTGGTGCAGTACTCATAAGAGTGGACTGGGGCTGGCAGAGGTTTCTCACTTTAACCCTCTTGCTTTGGTGTACAAAGTACCTGGAAGTTCAGGCACTACAGCTTTTAGAAACCATCTCTCACACCTTCCCACCACTGTACCCACTTGTTACCAAATGCCTCAGCGCCCCTTTCCTGCACTAGGCCCAAGCATTGAGCAGAAAATGTCGGATGCGTGTGGTAAGAGCTTACTCATAGGAAAATGACGATAAGCCCGGGAAACACACGCAATGTTAAAAAATGGAAAGGTGACGGAAGAGGCGTGAGCAACCCCCTCCATCACTCCACCCCTTCTCATCACAGGAGGAGAAAAATGCTTCAGAAAAGATCACATGCCTTCAAAAATCTCGCTGCAATGCGCAAAGGAAAGGCTGTTTCAGGAAATATTTTTCGCTCTCTGCGCACTGGGAATGGTGGAGCCAGGCAGCCCCAGAAAAGGCTGATGACAACACTATGGGGGCTGGGGTGAGGGAGGGTGGAGGGGGCTGATGCGGGGGCTGTTGTGGGAAAGGCACCATGTGTACATCCCTCTGCCCACAAATCCAGAGAGGGGAGTCCATCAGAAAAGCCCCAGGGGCTGTGTTACTGTCATCATACCCCCGACCACAAAAAAGTTTTGCTAGAAACTCCATGCAATGACTCAACCCCAACACTCACTTTGCTCTTGGGTGCTTGTCCATCTGCTAGTGGGTGGCGTGGTTGACCCCGAAACATGTACACGTCCCCGCAGAAAGCGGTGGGCTGAGGTGGCAAGGGAAGCCAACAGTCCCATGACAGCAGCCAGACCTTTTGCTGTGCCAAGCAGGGGGTCCACAGTCCACGCTCCTCCATTGCACCCACTACAGCATGAAGCAGTGCTGACAGGTGATTGAGACCTAACACCCTGGGACACAGGGCAGGAACAGATCCTGGAGGCCACCAGCCCATCCCACTGCTGAGGCCGTGCCCAGCCCCAGGCTTGCATCGCAGCCCAGTGAGGGTGGGAGTAGGGTTTAAGAGCAGACCAAGATATGCAGATGTTGGAATAAACGTGACCTCCTCTTCCTGAGTGCCAAGGCTGGCACGAGTGCATGCAGGCAAGTGCCCAGGGTCACAGGGCTTGTGCCTGGCCAGCAAAAAGACTGAGGAGCAGCACAGAGCCACCAGCCCCACCAGATTCCAGGTGCGTCTCTCCATTTTTGCTAGACAGAGTGTTTCTGTTAATCAAAACCTGAATTTGGACTGAAGCTGGGATGTTGTTTTTCTGCTTTCTGTGCTTTTGGAAGATGATTTTTCATTCTTTTTATTCATCAAGCTGCTAAATGACATGAAATTCTAATTTACTAAAAAAAATTTTAACTGTGTTTTGTGAATTTTAAACAGCGACCCACAAAAAGACAAAACAGAGAGAGGATGGTGGCCAGTTCAACACCTTCAGCATATGCGTGTTCTTTTCAGGGCCATAATTACTGCCCAGCTCTTCCTGCAGGCCGACATCTGCCAGGGTAATTAGGGCAGACCCATGCTTGGCACAGGGCAGCCCTGCCTCACCATGGGTTTGCTCCAGATAATGAACTCGGCCAGGCTGTTAAGAGACATGTCTTCTTACCAAGCCATCAAAAATTAATGGGGAAGAAATCAGTGTTTCCTAGCTGACACTACAGAAAGAAATGGTATTTCCCCATTTTATCAGTCACAGACTCTGCTGACTGTAGCGATACCAAGGTGGCACTAAGACTGGCACTGAAAAAAGCCACTGGGAGTCTTACAAACCAGTGGTGGAAAGGGAAATGGCTGGCCCTACTTCTCCGTTCCCAGGCTGAATTTACACCAAGAGCAGCCCCTGATTGGGCTGGTTGGGAATTTTCTCTTGGAATTTCTCTCCAAATATGCAGGTTTGTTTTATAAGCTGTCAGATAAATTAAAATGGAAGCACTAGCTGCCCCACCACATGCCCCAGGGGCTGTTTCTGAGCTGGCATGGGCGACCTCTCCCAAGATCTCCTCCCCATGGCAGCACGACATCCCCAGGTTTTGGGATGGGAGGCAGTTCCCTGAAGGGAGGCAGGGTGAGGGGATGTGCAAGCACCCCTGTGCCTGTGGGAAAGCTGCTCCCCCTGCTCAGTTCCCCGCACAGAGATCTGGCTGCCAGACAGCTCTACCTGCCTTGCAATGAGTCTGGGAGGTGGCGGCAAGCCCAGGGTTGCCAGCCCCAGCCTGGTGGCAGTCCAGAAGTTGGGCAAACTAGGAAAGGGGCAGCTTACTCTTGCTCTTCTTGCACCAATGCGCTTCCTGATGGTCAGCTCCCCAGATGCGTGGCTTTTTGAATGGGAATTTCTTGTTTATGTTTTGTTTTTCTCCCACTTCAGAGAAGCTCATGAAAATGAGATTTTGAGCTTTCACTAGTTTGAGTGTTTTAGTTTGCAATTTGCCTAGAAAACTGGGGAGGAGAACACACACAGCTATTTTAATCTTGCTTCAGTTCAGTTTTGATGTGGATTTTGTGGAAAAGCTGGGGTCATTCACTTCACCCTAAGCTGCTGATGTGCCAAAATACCTCAGAAAGTCTATCAGCACTGCTGAAAGCAGGAAGTACCAGAAATCTCTAAAGCAAGATTGTTCTCATCACCACCCTGGGTCAGGTCTCCAGATTCAACAGTACAAAGTTCACATGCAGTTAAAATATTTCTTGAACATTTTTCTGGATTGAACCTCCACAGCATTTGCCATTTACTCACTTCTAGGTCTTCATAGCACAAGCAGTATATGTTGCCTCTTTATCTTATGTTCTTCAGTTATGCCCACCTTATGCAGTAGAATATTCTTGTCTCAGCCTGGATCCATGCTCACATTTCAAGGATATCTAGTCCCAGAAGATCAGAGATTCAAGGGGCCAAGCACATAGCAAATCTCCCAGGCTTATCTTAAATGCATTCCTCGGGACAGTGAGGATGCTCTGGACCTGGGCAACCCCTAAGATAACAGCTGGTAGGAGGGATGGAAATATGCAGGCCATAGGTTCTTGGCTGTATAGGTCTTTTCCCTATTCTTCTGTTGAGAGGTGTTTTTTTTTCCCAGAAATGGCAGAAAAGAGGGAGGAGAAATGCCTCAACAAAAAGGAAACTGAAGAGAAAAATACTGAGTGCAGTCAGCTAACTGCCATTTTCTTGAAAATTCATGCCCCTGTACCCAGGCTGTAACCCAGCAGGACGATTGCTGGAGCACATCTGGAACAGATGGCACTGAGGTGCTTCAGGATCGATGCTCCTTTCCATATTCCTTGGCACTGACCAGTCTATTTTGAGTCCTGCAGCATCTAAGGGAATGGGCAGGACAATAATATTCTTCTGGCTTTGGAAAACTTGGGTTAAACTAAGCATTCAAGTGGATCATTTCGAGCATAGACACATGCAGATTATCACTGAATCCTTTGCTTATACTTGATGGTAGACAGATGGATCACCATTTGTGGTACCTGATACTTCCCCTCAGAGAATCACTGCTACAGTTTCTTGCAGTTTTTCTGGGTGGGATGGTTGCCTTGGAATCTATGTACTTGAATATTCTGACTAATGTGATTTGCTAATATCAAAAATAAGGGCAGGAAAAATATTCCCTACTTTGCCATTACAAAATAAAAAAAATCAGGGTTTTTATGATGAGTTCTGCTGTCTTATGATTTGCAGTGGGGACAGAAAATCAGATTTGTAATTTAAGGTCACAAAATCTCAACCTAGGGAAGCCAATTAATTTTCTTTGTATTATTTTTTGTTTGTTTCTTATATATAGAGAAGAACTGCATTAACATAATCTCAAAAAACCTTAAAGGTTTGTAAAGCCCAGCAATCAGAAATTAGAAATGGCCAGGATTTAGGTTTTCTGTCAGCTTTATTTTTTTAATTTCTCGCCTTTCTTCTCCCATTAGCATGTCACGCATAGCGTTGTCTTTAATTACATGATCACATACTGGGTTTTTTTACTCACTGTGGAGTTACTAAGTATATAATCCCATAACTGAAGACTATTTCGTACTCCATGAGCATGGATAGGTTGAAGCATGTGACAGAGATGACTTTGATTCTGAAAATCCTGACTTTTGACTTTGCACCTATATACTACTTTTTTGTAAGCCTGAAGCTAAATTTCTTCTGTTATACGTTCACCAGTTTTATTTAGTTGCTTCCTATAAGTATTGGTTGTTGGGTATTTTTAAACTGTTCAGCTTTTCTTATTTGGTATTAGAGCAAAGTTTAAATAGTCACAGAAGTTAATCTGAAAGTGCTGCCAGTGGTGCATCAGGGCTCCAGACTACAAGGAACCTTTCAAGATCCCAGCCTGGGATATAATTATTGAATTATCCATCCTAAATTGTAATAACATTCATTTCTTCTTTTGGACATAACGGCTAACTTACCTGAAAATCTCCCTTCAATCATACAGCTTCTGACAAAACTACCTAGTAATTGTCCTTTGATCCTTTTATTCAGAAAATTCTCCCCAGAGCTCAAAAGCATGGTAACCTGTTTAGAAGATGCTTGGTCTTTCAGTGGGGGCCACAACATCAGTTATGAAAAACACAAAGTGGAAATACTAGAGCAAAGAAAACCAAGCTCATCACTAACTTGAGGACACTGTATAAAGCAAGCTGTGTTAGGAAAATTTCCCACCTATCTGGTAGCTAATTCCAGGAAATGAATGCCACAAATTCATTTATAGATGTGTGGCTAAGACAACACAGTCAGCAGGGAGGAGTCAGTTGCAGACCCTGTGTGTTGTTTCCATTCAGAGGACAAAAGGATTACAGCTGGGTATCTTTGATGCACATTGCCAAAACACAGGAAGAGGCAACACTTTTCCAGCCAGTACTTTACCCACAAGCTCTCTTTGGGCTTTCCTCTGTGTCACCACCTCACCTGCTGGGGCGGTGTGTTGCCCTGCCTTTTTTCCTGCTTCTGAAGGGTTTCTCTTCCTTCTTCCCTCCCTTCCCAGGCAGCGATGGCTTTTCATCCATCACATTCAAGCCGTGAGTGGCTTTGCCTGCCTGCTTAGCTTTGGGAAGTGGCTTTCTCTTCTCTTTAGTTTTTCAGGTCAAGTTTAAAGTGCTAAGTAGCTTTCCCTTGCCATGACATGGGAAGTTTTAGCTAGTTCATCAGGCTGTTATGACGGTGATTATGCAACCAAGTATGTTGCTGCACATTGGACCTCTTTCTTCAAATACTGCCTTTTCAATGAACTGCTAAATATTTTCCTCATCCTTTCAAGTCTACATTTTTCACTAGAGTAATTGTTGCCTA
This sequence comes from Phalacrocorax aristotelis, assembly GCF_949628215.1. Taxonomy (NCBI): domain Eukaryota; kingdom Metazoa; phylum Chordata; class Aves; order Suliformes; family Phalacrocoracidae; genus Phalacrocorax; species Phalacrocorax aristotelis. Next base: position 179,865,501 of record NC_134276.1, on the reverse strand, counting down.
CATATCCAATTCTTGTATGTTCAGTAAAACAATCCGGGAAAATGTTTACTGTATGAAAGAATGAAATATCAGGTAAGAATATTTTGATCAAGCTTTTTGCTGCTTTTCTTTCATCCTTCTAATGTTAAGAAGAGTTATTTCTGCCTTAGGAAAAAAAAACCTTAAAGAAAACCCCAGGGTCTGGAGAAGGAACCCAAACAAACAAACAAAAAAAACCCATGAAACTACAAAAAGGGAAAACAGGAAGGGAACATTTACAGAACACGTTAAATATATTTTATCACAAGAGGGCAGTGCATATTAACAAGTGAGGAAATAATCCACCTTTCACAGGAGGCTAATCCCTTTCTTTAAAAAATTTCCAAAAGCTTTGCTGCCAGTGCTAAAGAAAAAAAAACAACAGGCAGAAAAGTCTTAGCATGTAATAGGAAAGTGCCTTCCCAAGTTTGTTGTTCACTGGGACTGCAGGAATCTGCATCTAGTACCCAGTGTTGTGATTTTGTAAGAGAAGTGAGAAAGCTCCAGGTGGCACAGGAGCCAGTGGTTATCCCTGATTTGCCATTTCCCTGTCAGGCACTGATGCCACCTGGTGAAAGGTCATTTTGCTTGTGTATCATAACACAGGCAGAATGACCACTCTCACATCAGAAGTATTTATCCTGGCAATAAAGAAAGAAATGAAATTCCCCTCTCAAAAAGATGGATTTCAAGCACAGGCATACTGCAGTGAGGTGCCTACTAAAACGCTGTGGCCAAGCTGTGTTTTAACTCCAAGTGCCTGTTTTTCTTAAGGAAAAATGAACCTGGTTTTACCTCTGAAAAATGACAAAATGCTAGTCATGGAGGCTTATAGTGCCAGGAGGACAGAACTTCCACTGTTTGCAGTTTCTTTCCAAGAGACTCCAGCAGCCATGACACAAACCATTAATCCTGAAAGCAGTGAATTTGGCTGAGAGAAGGAAGTGTCTGAATTCCTGTCCCACCATGTGTTTCCAGACACCTCTGTCTGAAAGCCAGATGCCTATGTTCAGAAATGTGAATGATGCACCTAGCACAATACACGGTGAGAAAAAACCATCAGTGCCAGCAATGCTTGTACTTCACCCACACACTGTCCATTCAGTTCTTTTTCCAGCACAGAACCTTTCTGCCCCGAAAGGTCTTGAGGTTTTAATTATATTCATATAGTTTAACTGTATTTCCAGGTCTTCTGACTGACAAAAGCTGGTAGCAGCAGGTTGCCAAAATCAGTCCACTCAGCTGACATTAACCCTCCAAGGCAGCTCCTCACTGGCCCCCAGCCCCAGCCCAAGACAGGGAGAGCCCTTGCCCTGTCCCTGTGAGCTGTCAGCTTTTGCCCGTTGCCTGAAGAGCTGCAAAGCCCTGCACTAGTGCCTGTGGGTGACCCTGCAGCATGAATGCATTGCTGCTGCCATAAGCACTGGGATTCAGCTCACCTTGTTTTAGAGATCTACTTGAGGAGGAGGTGAGCTGAACTCAAGAAGTGTTTTTATTTCTTTCTATTTTGATGGTAGAAGTTTCGGTGACCAGGCCATGTATAGGTAAGAAGAAACCCACCCCGCTCAGCTTTCCTTGCATGGCAATTGTGCTGGGTGAATGGAGATTTAATTGTATGTTGAACCCCCATTAGCTCTTCTACATATTTAAATATATTTAGGATGGAAAAATCACATGCCTTTTCAACATAGGTTTTGTGGTTACACTCTCAACCTGAGCCAGAAGATATATAAGAAATTATCTTGTATATTGTCTTGTCTTATATCTTGTGTATTGTATTGTCTGTGTATTCCTAGATGTGAGCTTCAGAGAGTATTCTGGCCTTTCCGTCTGCCTTCAGGTGGGATGTGAGAGGAAGAGGTGCTGTGCAGTGTAGGGGTGTGCTATAATGCGTCCCACTGGCCGTCAGGAGAAAAAGCTGAAACACGTGTCCTTCCCTGGTTGCTCCTATGGGTCTGCCCCTTTTGACCATGCAGCCAACCCCCCTGGGAGTCACCATGGAGTCACCTTGAATGTTTGCTGACTCTCCTATCCAGCCATACGCCTCTCTCCCCAGTATTTGCTTTGGAGAGGAGCGTGCTTTAGAGAAAAGCCGATAGAGGTGAGCCTTCCACAGCTGGGTTGTTGGAGACAAACAGAGGAAGCATCTCAGTCTTGAGGACCTCCTCTGAAGATGGGGAGATTGGGCTCGGCATTATGTCTGCCAACATAAGTGGAGATGGTGTAACACAGCTGTGTTACACCAAAGGTTAAATTTGCTCTTCAGTCTCTCAGATCACTTTCTTAATTATGTGAATGTGCAGGATAAACTAGACTTTCCTAGAGACGTATGGCCTCTTCTTTGCTACGCTGTCTCTCTTCGTGTTTTTAGAGGACATGTTAAGCAAGCCAAGTGGTGCCTGCTCAGAACTCACCTCTCTTCAGGTGTGAGGAAGCCCACACAGTACTTCTGGGGAGAGAAGAGTAGATTTCAAGGAACTACAGAAAAGCATTGAGTAACTTTGCCAGCATCTGTTTAAGGGTCAGACAACTCTGATACTGACCCTTTATAGCCAGTTACCTCTATTTGCCCAGGAACAGCAAACTTTTATAGTGAAGAACTCAGTGCTTGAGAAGGGATTTACTGTGAAAAGTTGCCACTATTTCTCATGCAGAAGGCACCATGAGAAGTCATGAACGCAGTGACACTGCCAGCCACATCTAGGACCTGAGAGCCTGCAGCTGTGCAGGAACGCAATGAATTAGTCCACTTAAACCCTTCTGAGCTTTTATTTTGGAGCTTTTCTGTATTTGATTGTGAAACAAGATGGGTGCAGTACAAAGTGATACGCTTAGTTCCGCATGGAACATCCACAGACTGGCATCAAGTACACCATTTACTAATCTGTTTATCAACAAGAAAACTGAAATACGAACCCAAGAGCAGATTTAAAAGGCTTTCCTAAGAAAAACAGTGTCTCTATTAAAGAAGGTTGTGTAAGTGAAATCACAGAGGCAAAAGAATATACGTTCATCCATTCAGAGGCTGTTCTCTTACTTCATCTAATACCATGTGGTTCAGCATGAAGACTTAAAAGGCAAGTCTGTGCCATGGGTCCATGCAGTGCTGCCAGCTCCTGGCTGATGAGTAGTATTGTCCTCTTTGGGGGAAAAAACATCCTACATTAGCTGCATGCTGCAGTGCAGCCAGCTAAAATATCCTCATGGCTTCCACTGGGCTAAAAGAACTTTTACTGGCCTCTGTTTTAAAAGTGACATGCCTGATAATGTAATTTATGTCAAAAACATATCTCAAAACATTTTCAGATATTTACAGGCTCAATGGTGTAGTGATGCTCCTCTAAGGAGTTTTAAAAATAAAGTATATATTTGACAAGTGGACAAAGGTAAACAGGTAGCAGTCAATACAAACTAAAGCTACTAAAATTTAGAGAAGAAGGGAAGCTAAAGAGAAGTCTGGAAGACTTCGGCACAGCAAAAGGGATAAGTAGTAACATGACATCAGGCAATGTAGTTGATGGAGATAGTAAAGTGGTTAGAAATTACGAAGAAAAGGAAAACTGCAGTAAATATTTGTCATATTCAATAGGGAAGGTGCACTTGACTACATGAGGATGATGAAGCGGTTTCCAGTCCATAAGTACCTAAGGAAGCAAAAAGGACTTGTCTGAACAAACGTTTGTTCCACTGACAATAATTTTGAAGAAATCTAGTGAATTACAATAGGGCACTGGTAATGTGTCAATATTGTGCTAATACTGAAAAACAGCAGAGAAGGGTGTATGAGGTAACTGGAGGCTAACTCTATACCTGAGCAAACTAATTGAAAAGCTCATAAGGGAGTCAATGAACAAAGCCTTAAAAATGAGAATGTGATTAATTCCAGTCAGTTTTTGGAGAATAAATCCTATTAAGCAAGCCCTAGTGTTTGTCTTAGTATCACTTGCTATTTTAAATAAAAAATAGCTCTATGAAATACTAGTAAATTGCACTGACTGGAAAGAGAACTGGTTTAAAATATGATTGTCCATAAGGAATTATCTTCTAATGGAGGTGCTAAAGCAGTCCTATGCCCGGATTATTTATTTCAGACTAAATAATCCAGGCAGCCATATACAAATTGGGTTTTAATAATGGAGTCCTATTTAAGTCAAATGCATTTTAATACAGCCAGTGTAAAACTCTACATGTAAACTAAGGAATTCAGACCTACAGAGAAATGATTGCATGTTGGAAAGTGATAACTAAAAACAAGGAAGTTCACAAAGTGACAATTCATCATAAGTTTCCAATGTGATAATACGGAGAGAAAATCAAATCACAGCCCTGAGATTTTCTAAAGAAAAAATTAGCAATAAAATGAAAGGAAGTGGTTTTATTTCCAGATGAGATGTTGATAAGAGTGAATATGATGCCTTCAATTTTGGTATTGATAAATAGAAAAGAACCGTGACAGATACTCAAAACATGGGGAGAACATCTCTGAGTGAGAGAATCAGAGTACAAAATCTGCTTAGATTATCAAAATGAAATTGAGAAATGAATCTATAAAGATAAGTAAGAAACTTCTCAGAGGAAAAAAAGGGTAATTAAAGTCTTGGTCACATAGAAGAAGGTCAAGATAGACAGTCCAGTGGTTTATTTGGCTTTACAACCTGTGAATATATAAGTTTCCAACTTCTGTGGCTGAATGTGTTCTTTTTCATTGCAGCTACGTTTGTTGAGTTACCTGTCTAGTATGAATTCTTTAGATTTCTGTACAATTAGTACATAAGTATCCATAAAAGAATATTAATTTCCCCTCTTAGGCATCTGTTGTGGGATAGGATGATTCACCACTGTAGATTCCTCTACAACTTAGAATACTGTATTCCATTCATTGTGGTTTCATTGCAGATTCATTGTGGATTCAGTGGAGATCCATCTACACATGTACAGTGAATCACAGCCTCATGCACTGTCAGCAGCACTTCAGGACAGCCACTGCACAGAGCAGGACTGTCTCCAAAGGATGCCATGGGATTTGAAGCATTCCTCTAAGAAGGCACAACCAAAGAGACCAACCAGCCCTCACAGGCAGAGCAGCCAGATGATAGCTGTAAACATTCTGACCCCACTGAGGTGACAATCTTTTGCCTGAAGACATCTGAGAGTAAAGCAGAAAGGGCATGATGAAAAGTATGAATAAAATGTCATGGAACCAAGTTGTTTAGACATCACAGAAACGTCTCTGAAAGTGGCTGATGATTCTAGATGTCTCAGCCTTTTTGTAGTCAACTTTGAGATGCATGCTAGGAAATCACACCACAGAAGTCATATCTTTAGGTAGACAAAACCGGCACTGCATAGACTAGCCACCAAAAAACTTGAGTCAAATCCCTGCCTAATTTGGGAACCAAAAAGTATCTGTTGATATGGTTCTATTCCTTTTTCAACATTAATGTGACTGAAGGAAGGCTTATTTTACTGATGATTGCTTTGATGATTAAATAATATGAGCATGCTATCTGGATTGCTTATGCTCTGGGTGTCAACAATTCTAACGTTGACACTGGTTAAGGTCTTCAGTTTGCACACTGCTCTGTGCTGTATTGCTGTATAAAATAGGTGTTTGTTTTAGAAAAAAACACATTTCCTATGTATGCGTGCTGAGTATTCCCTCCTAGCAATTTGTTCATTTGCAGAAAGAATGTTCTTTTTATAGTCTTTGCATTACTGATCAAAGACTTTTCACTTGCTAATTATTACAGAGGTTCTTTCCAAGAGAAGAGTGGAGGAGGACACAGGCTTTCCACAACTCTGCTCTAGATTAAAGATTTCTGCATTTGTAATATTGAGCTTATTCAGCTGCTGCTTCTCCTCAGATATCTCAAAGGAAATGCTAATACTTGCTAGATCACTTTACCCTGTGGAGAGGAACTACAATTTCTTCTTTAAATAAGATGAGAGGTACTTAACATTTACACAAGATCTAACATGAAACTATTGGAAGAAATTTGAATAATATTAATGGATTTGAAATACACTTATCTGTTCAAATCACTCATCTTTATCTCCTGGGTAATCAACATAAATATATATTTATCTGCTTATTCTTTTCATTACAGGAACATACTGCAAGTCCAAAGGCATTGCTCCTAGGTTCTTGTTCTGCCCAGGAAATCTCTCAAAATGTATTACTAAGCATTCAGTCCTTGCAGACTGGCAGTTGATTGGATTAAAGATTGACTGAACGTTAGAAGAGTATGTTGTTGTTTTGAATTTTGCCTTTTCCTTTGAACTTACTAATAATCATCAGGGTGAACACTTACACCTTATGCTTCCTTAGTCACCTAATCTGAACAACTACTGTCATAAGTAGTGGTGCCATACTGTCCACAGAAAATTCAACAATCAGGTGAAGAGCATAAGCTAAATTTGGGCTTCATTCCATCAGTGGTTTTCCATTTTTAATAAGGTACTGTGAAGGCTAGGACCCTGTTTGAATCCTGCCTCAAATGACAAGGTGACATCTGCAGCAGCAGATGTCTTTTATCTGAATTCCAGTATGAAACTTTGTCTTTCTTCCTGCCTGAGAGCCAGGCCATTTTCCCTCTGCTCCTGGATTCCTGTGATTTATTCTAGCTAAAGCTGAAACAATCTTGAAACACAAAACATGGTTGCCTCTGTCCTCCCTGTTTTAGGGCTCCTCATAAGACCCAGGGAGAAGTGTCTTCACTGATTCCTAGTCATTACTGAGGGCTAACTGAATTATAAAACCCTAATTTCCAAGTTATAATCAGGTCAATCCCCATCTTTCTCAAAGACTGAATTAGAGTGCAGGTGCCACCACAAGAGCTGTGTTGCTCTGCTTCATGAGAGAACACCAAAGTCCAGGTGAAAGTGACTGGAAGCTATGGAAGAAGAATTTTTGATCAAAACTTGCAGAGTTAATTGGGTGAAACCCCTCTGTACATCTTTAGAAGAAGGGTTTTGACATAACTTTAAAACTTGCATCCGGAAACCGGTTGTTAAAAAGGAAACAAACAACCAAACACCCCAAAATGCTGAGGTGGGAGGTTTGCTATAAAAATTTAAAAAATATGCTGATGCCCCTTTGCACACACATGCACACACACCTGCACAAACGCATACACTTCCTAAACTGAGGTTTTCCCTAAAAGAAGTTGCAGAGATTCCAAGAAGACCTCTTAATGCATTGGGTGTCCAGGTGTTTGCTGCTGCAGCATATTTTTACTCTGAAGGTATTCAGATACCATCATGATCGGTTGGAGGATAAAACCCTGAGACAGATGGAAGAGAGAGATATTGTACTTACACAGGACATGGTTTGCTGAAGTGAAGCATGGTTATTTCTTGTCTAAAAAAAAAATTATACTTGACCCAGTTTAATTAACTGTGGGTTGCGGTTCAACATTTGAAATTTGGTTACTAAGAAATTATACTGTTTTAAAAAACCACTATAAAACAATCCTTTTTGTGGTCTGTTCTCAAAGTAGCAGCATAGATTAAGCCACTCAAATATGAGTGCTGCATTTCCTTAAAGGCAGCAGTGCAGAAAATGCGGGTGGTTTAACACTACAGTTTAACAAGGTGTTATCTATATGTCACTTACAGTGAGAGCGCAAATGTCTCTAAAGCAAGCAGCATTTGAGTGCAGTTTCATTCTTCATGGGTAAACTCTCCTTCATGCCTACATGACTGTCGAGTGTAGCTGGTGAAAGACGGTGGTTATTTAGATCTCTATTTTACAAAACTCAACTTTAAAGTTATGCTTAGGTACAGCTTTGGCTGACAGCTTTGGTTAACAAAGTGCTTTAGGGATACATCCTAAGAAACGCAAGTGACTTCCACCACGAGACCTACCTGTACCTGTTCACAAGACACAAACCTATGAAAAAAACCCCAGCATCTTCTGATCATTACCAGTGTGGGTCAGATGTTAATTATCAACAACTCTATCTCTGAGCCATGCTGGCAATAATCAGAAGTTGTAAGCAGCAACAGGTTGTTTTGGTGGTCTTTATTAAGGACAGTAAAGAAAGAGTCACTTCATGAGCTACTTCCTTCTAAGTGGTCACATTAGGTGTCAGTCTTGGCTCTAAGGACTTGAAGGGTATAGGGGCCTTGGTATGTTTCTGAACCTATTACAGCCACAGCAGTTGACTCTAACTGCTGAACAGGTCTTTTTGTCTCTGCACTGATTACCACGTAAAGACCAGATTTTATAGCACCTGCTCGATTTCTTTCTCCAAGTCACAGAACCCTTGTTTCAAACACAGTTCATATCAGACAACAGGATCACATAATGCAGGCATCGAATCCATCTGGGAAAATAAATGAGGGTAACTGGGTAATCATAGGAAGAACAACTGGGTCCACAGCCTGACAGGGTTATTATTATCACTCGGAAATGTTTTCCCTCCAGGGTTTTCCATTCCTGAATAGTAGAAAATTTGGAAGGCATATGTGTTGGTACAGCTAAGGCAGGCACTGGACCCTTGGTGAATATTAGGCCAGTGCATTTTTTAAAACATCACCCCTCCCTGAATCCATTTACCTGTGGATTCTGACTCAACAATTCACTATTCTTGGGATGGCAGCAGGTTCTGTCTGCATATCTAGAGAGTCCTGAATATTTTTTTCTTTTTGGAGCAATGTCATATTTAATAATGCTCCCAAAACACACCTGTTCTGATCAACTGAATGGACTGGCTGGATGCTAAATGCCATATTCTTTGTGGACTTACAGTACTTTCTACCGTGGCTTCCCACTGATTTTTGAAATCAGAGTTGCTGAAGTAGTGTATTTTTTCCAAAAGTTTAGCAAGCAGCAAGTGGCAGTTGTACATCCAGAATCTCATGTCAATTTTAAATACTGGCACAAGGCAAAACATCTGGATCAGGCTGGAAGAAGTGAGCTATTGATGGGGCAGACTGCCACAAAATGAGAAGGAACATTCCCTAGTTGGCAGACATTTTAAAATCACTGAATTAGTTTGGACTTAGTTTTAAGTGCTGTTGAGAAATCAAATACAGTGTTTACCAGGAACTCTGAAACATGTCTTATAAAAAAAATGGACTCTTAAAGGTACGTAATATTCATTGTTATGTGGCTATTGCTAAAACATCCAAGCTTGGCTCATCATTCTTATGTTAGTCTGACGTAACTTTATGAGATAATTCTTATGAATTAAACTTTCCCTGAGACTTTATCTCCATCATGGGGTTCTGGTCCAGTTTTATCCAAGTTTGAGTATAAGCTCATCGAAGGATGTTAAATGAGATGAGGAATCTCAGGGGACTTATTTTGTGGGGATGACATTTGCTCCCCCAGAGAATAAGACCCTCTTCAGATCATCTCCCTTTCAGATTCCTTCCCGAAATCTTTGAAAGATCAGGGACAGTTTCTAAAAGAAACAAGGTCTACTTGTGGTTGGTCAAGTTATGTCCATACAAGAAAAAAGAAGGAAGAAACGGCAAGCCCCTTTTGAACACACCAGATCCCTTCTCTGAAAATTTAAAATGGTTAGTGCCTGATATTCATCACTTGCGCTAGATACTATCAAGTGTCACTTAATTCTGAACCTTTAAATTTGGAAGAGTTGGTCAGTTGCTTCCCTAGGGTCACTATTTTATTGCTATAGACTAAGTCTGTATCCTTCATCGAACCAGTAAGTCTTCTTAGCCCTAGTTGTATTTTCCCTTTCCATAGCTACTAAAGAGAGAAAATGTCAGTATGAGCAAGAATGTCCTACCTCTCATCTGCCATAGCAAATGCAATTTGAAACCCCACTTTAAACGTAGGTGGAGTGAGAAGCTTTTCTGTAAGTCTGCAGTAGATTAATAAAGCTTAGGAAAAAAGCTCTTTTAAGATAAGGTCCAAATGCAGTTTCAAGATATGAATCTCTCTAGTGAGATAAGTCTGCAACCAAATACATACTGGTGTTAGATCAAAAGTAACTGCTCACTCATTTCTGAAAGCTTAATTCTAATCACAGATGCATATGACACTTTCCTGCAGGTCTCTCAACTGAAACAACAGAGGGTGAGGTGTGTTTGTAATCAGCAGGTTTTGGAAGGTGTAGAACAGTATACACCTCTGAATAATCTGATCTGAATAGTTGTCTTTGGCCATATTAAATAAATTGTAATTCATAATAACTTGACCTTGCAGCAATGCTCAAACACCACTTTGTTTTCATGTCCTTTCCATTTTTTATAATATGTTAGCAAAACTAAAGCATGAGGCTGTCTGCACTTGTATTAGTTTCTATATCTATGCATGTTCTATTTTTCTTTTTGATGCTTACTAGGTGCATTTAACTATGGTGCTATTTCGAAACTTTCATATGGTTTAGGAGCCCAAAATAGAAATGTTATTTCTTATCACAAGAAAGCAATGCTTTGCAAAGTTGCAAAGATAGTAACTCTGCAATTGTGGCTTTGTTGTACAGAGCGTCTGGATGTGTAAGCCACCTTCAAAAGGGACAAGCCTTAAGATAACGAGTAGAGTTCTCATTACAGCTTTCGGAGCCTTTCCAGGACATGAAATACCTTAAGTTTGTCTTGTGATGAGAGAACAGAGGGGGCATCCACTGACTACCCACTGTGGGGCCCAAACCTGGATAGCTGCACAGGTGCATCCCTCCTCCATGGCCTCACAACCACCTCTTTCTCCTCCCCATATCTCTGGGTGACGGTGCTCCCCAAACTCAGCTCCCTCACCCACCATCCCAGCTGTGCTGCTTGCAGGAACAGACAGGCTCCCTCCAGCACTCACTTTCCTTAAGTTCCTCACAAGTTACAGCTACCCAGTGGACACCTGTTTAGTGTTCAGTGCCATTGTGAAAGCCAACTCTAAAATCAGCATCATGGAAGCAAGCAGTTGGCCACAGGGGTAGAGACAGGGTGAGGGTATGATGTATGCAACTTGGCCTTGCTAAGAAACACAGCAATAGATGGGCTAGGGATTTTGTCTTTTTGTTACATTTCTTTTAAAATTAGCTTAGTGCCCCATGTTGTTCGTACATGTGGTTCTTACTGCAGGTGTGTGTCTATATATAAATGTACACAGGTGTATGTACACACACACACACATATCTATGACAAGACTGCTTAACTGCCAAGTTTTTAAATTTGGTTTTGTTGACAAAGATGAGGTTTGCTTTTTAATAAGGATTTTGTCCTTTGGCAGCTTCTGGCAAAGATAAGGTGGAAACTGTTTAAGCAGGAGGTGTGGGCACAGTCCTTTGCAGCTGGTTGTAAGACTGTCAGAGGGAAAAAGCCTGAAATATTCCACATTGCCCTGAGAATTTATGTCAAGAAGAAAAAAACATTTCTCATCACCTTCTGGTTTTATGAAGCTAAACTTGGCTGCTCCTTCTTATGTGAATTTGGCTTGAATAGTATCACAGAGGTTTTGTTTTTCACTATTTTCCTTTGCTCCCCTTCTACCTAGATGCAGCACATTTTTCTTGTGGTACCACACCTGTAGAGGAATGAGATTTCACTCTTGCCAATCTTGGCCTGTGTTATTACACTTTCATTTGCCAGTGTATTCATAACAAATATAACACTTCTGTTAGCTAACCCTTAAACCAAACCTGTGACCATCTGTGTGCAATAAATAGCTTAAACAGGACACTTTCCACCTGACTCTTTTGTTGGAGGAAACAATTTTAACCTTTTTTCCCCCTTTCTCACTTCAAATATCTCTCTTGTGAGAGCTTTTCCCCTCCTTCCCTCAGTGAGCCTGAGCAGGCTGCAGAGAGATGATTAACTTGTGCCTGCCAAAATATCAGGTAACTAATAACTAGTTCTTCAAAACTTCAGTTCTGTTTAGCTCAGAGGCCCTACCTCTGGGGGTGTCCCAGTGTCAGAGGGACAGCAAGCCTTCCACGTCCCCTGCAGGAGCATGCACAGACCCATTTCTGACCAGCTGACTTGCACAGCAGGCTCCACGCCTGCACGTCCCGTTGCACATGTGCACTGTTGTTCTGCTTCAGGATGATAAATGTTAAAATAGACTAGACTAGACTAGACTAGACTAGACTAGACTAGACTAGAATAGAATAGAATAGAATAATTTCAATTGGAAGGGACCTACAACGATCATCTAATCCAACTGCCTGACCAGTTCAAGGTTGACTACACAGGGCTGTTAATCCCCGTGTCATGGGGCTGCAGCACTTGCTGGGTGGGATGGGGAGGTCCTTCAGAGAAACAAGGATAAATGCAATGGATCTGCAGTGACACAGATCCCTCAGACAGCTCACAGCAGGGTGGAGGAGTTATAAGGGTTACTGGTTTGGAGACTACCATTCTGCAGAAGGTCTGTTGAAGAAATTTCTCTCCCACCAGAGGATGTGGTCAGAAGTCCCTAGTACCCAGTCCTGTTTTCCAAGATAGAAATGACAAGAAGATTTTGAACATTGAATAACTTAGTCTTTTCTGTTATCTTTAACAAAAAAAAAAAAATATTTTAATCTCATATAACACCTTATAATGAATCTCAAGAATCTGTCTGAGTCAATGTCTGAAAACTCCCCTATGTATTTTTCCCTATGGCTAGATGGAAAATCAGTATTAAGATTTTAGTTAGCTAAAAGTTGATTTCGTCTGGGGAACATTTGCTGAAGCAAGAGGACACCTCTGAAAGATGTTTTATATCATAGAAAGAACTTTAGCGACTTACTGAAGCTAAAAATGCCACACAAAATTTGCTCAACACAAAGCCAAGGCTTTGCTTCTGTACTTTGCTATAACTTCTGCATTTCATTCATCAGCAATCTCAGCTCTAAACAATATTTCAGCCAGGAATCATTAGCCACAAATTTTTAATCAGACAAAACTGCTCCAGAATTGGCAGTATTTTAATTTATGGCTTTTTGGTTTTTTAAGTATTATACATGAAATCCACAATGCTCTAGATAACTGACTGCATGTTTTGCATCATCAAACATTTTAGCAGTACTGTTCTTGATGGCTAATGCACCCTGTGGCAGAGCGAAGTTCTGAAGAATATGCAAAACTGACCATAAAATACCAAACTTTAATTTTTTACCAAATAATTTTAACTACTTGTATTCTGATTAAAGCAAGCTGAAATTTTGGGCAGAGGAAGGAGTCAGGACTCATATTATTAGCCAGCTTCTACACATACCCTCTAGGTTTTTCACAGTGGCCAAGGAGAGGACTGAAGCTCACACTAGAAACAAAGCTGCATTTACACCTTATTGGGATATAGTCAACATACCTCAACATTTCTTAAAAGCTTTACATTAAAATACGATATTGCAAATTTCTAAACAAGCAACTTATCCCTGGTTTTATTAGGGGAGGGAGGGGTTTGACTTGAAGAAATCTATGAGTTCAGTAACCATTTGGAGTTATATGCAGCCATTGTTCTTGCTATGGAGAGACCTTCATTCAGACTGCACTGATCTTCAGGCATTTTCTGATATCAGTAAAAAAATTCCAGATTGTTTTCCTCCTTTTACTTGGGAACTACAGCAGTCTTTTCCCAATTGCCCCACCAGATGAAGGCTATCATAAGACTTGAGGTCAAATTGGGAAGCCAACGTGGTATTTATAGCCCATGTTATGGTATTATATTTGATATTTTAATATTTTTAATATAATTTTTTATTTTAGTCATCAAAGTTATTTCTCATCCATGTTGCAACAGAGTTGAAGCATCTTAAAACTATAAATTACTTCATCTAGTAGTTTAAACCTGAATTCCCCCTCTACCCTTTCCATTCCTATTTTCTTTACCCTGGAAGTATTTCAATATACTATTGTTGCTCTCATGGAAAGACAAGGTGGTTGGACCATGGCTAGAAGTTTGGTTGAAGGACATCAAAGAGTCTAGTTTCCATTCTGAAGACAAGGAAAAGGAGATTTCCCATGGTCAGTCCCATGATCAGGTTTTTGTGAAGTGAAACTGGTGTTTCCTGGCCAGCCTTCAAGAGGATTGATTCATGTGGCAGAGGTGTGTGTCAGGATCCAAAGGCTGTAACTCTGCTCAGCCCCACTCTTAACAGTTTTAGGGATGTAGAAGAGCCACTCCTGAGTTTGGGATTTCTTTAAATAAAGTAATTTTCTTAAAAGCCTGGAAAATAGCGATTACAAAACTAAAAGAATATTAATTTTTTATTAAAACCAAGTAGAAAATGCTACAGCTCAGGATACCCACACAGCTGTCATTTGTCTCCCTTCTATTTATACATCATAGAATAGAATCATGGAATCATTTAGGTTGGAAAAGACCTTTAAAATCATTGAGTCCAACTGTTAACCTAACACTAGCAAGTCTACCACTAAATCATGTCCCTAAGCACCATGTCTACACATCTTTTAAATACCTCCAGGGATGGTGACTCAACCACTTCTCTGGGAAGTTTGTTCCAATGCTTGGCAACCCTTTTGGTGAAGAAATTTTTCCTAATATCCAATCTAAACCTCCCCTGACGCAACTTGAGGCTATTTCTTCTTGTCCTATCACTCGTGACTTGGGAGAAGAGACCAACACCCACCTTGCTACAACCTCCTTTCAGGTAGCTGTAGAGAGCAATAAGGTGTCCCCTCAGCCTCCTTTTCTCCAGGCTAAACAACCCCAGATCCCTCAGCTGCTCCTCATAGGACTTTTGATCTAGACCCTTCACTAGCTTCATTGCCTTTCTTTGAACACGCTTCAGCACCCCAATGTCTTTCCTGTGAGGGGCCCAAAACTGAACACAGTATTTGAGGTAACTGTAATAATCTTTGATTAGATGACAGCCCATTTTAATCTTGCTACTCACAGGACTCCAGGTCAAGAGGGGCAGACAAAGGGTGATGTGCAGAGGAAGATTCTGAGTTGCGTAGTGGACACTTCTGCTCGTAAGAGCTCTCCCTCCCTTTTGATGAAAGTTGGCAAATGTGCAGTGCATGGAGAGAAAAGGATTTCAGAAAGAGAAAAAGGCTGTTTTAGGCTGTAGCATACTACCCTTAAGAACTACCCGTAAGAGAGAGGTCCTTTGGGATGGCAGGAAGGCAGTAGAGAGTTCTGTAGATAGCAGTGAACTCTGGGCTGGTTTTTTAGCAGAGATTTCTCTTTTACTGTCCATAAAGAACATTCACAAGCAGCAATACAGTGGAGTACAGTGATTTCATAGATTCATAGAAGATAAAGTTTTGTAGGTTCCAAGCAACACAGAAACACCAAGAAAGCCACAAGTTACTAATAAAAAGCTAGTAGGAGGTAAATTACAAATTATAGCTGTAACCACAGATATTAGATAATTACATTGAAACAAAGGTATTCTAGAATTTGTGTCAGATGTACTAAATGACATTGTTTTCATTTTCTGTTTTCAATGAAATGCAGTATGAATAAGGAAAGTGTGAATCATTGAAGCTCTACATTCTTGAATTATTTTCCAGGTTGCAAATTTTATAAGAGTGTACAAACCTTCTTTCTGATATTTTCAACTCATTTACCATTAGTGATACAAAAAACAGTAACCTAATTTTTTCCTCAAAGGAAACAGATGAATATAACCTACATAATCTGTATATAAACTATATAGATTAATCACTATCTTTATTAGTCTAAAAAAAATAAGGACATATTGCAAACTAAAGAAAAAATAGTCCTCCTTCCTCCTTTGAAGTTCTATGTTTGGTCAAATGACTGTGCTATTTCACTGCTTTTGGGACAGGAAAACCTGCTTCCTAAAGTCTGTTTGGCAGGATAGGATGTTCTCCATCTAGCACAGAGTCTATGCACCACTTGTTATGGTGTGTCTGGTAATATGGGTTGGGAAAAATATAGTAATGGCATTTTCAATGAATGGAAAACTTTCCAAATTTTTAAATTAAAAATGCAAATGTACCTTTTCTATTTGCTGTTCCCAGTCCCAGTGCCTTTGTGTGTATGCTTCCAGCTCCCCAGCAGGCACAGATGCCTGGCTTGCAAGAAATACCGTGATGCTGCTCTGGCTACACCTGGCTTGGGGTTTCTTGGAAATGAAAGCAAACACTGAAGTTGGTCATCCTGAATAGAACTGCTGCTGCCATGGGACACAGAGGGCTAGGGACAGAGGAAGCTCGCACCAAAAAGGGCAAAAAGGAAAGACCCTTGAGGGCAAGATATCAATAATGATTCACATCACTGTCGTGTCCGTATCCCTGCTTCAAAGAGTTTTCTTCAACAACCTACAACTCTGCAAAAGACTCGGGTTTTCTGTTTACTTCATTAAAATGTGATCTAAGGTTGACCCAGTCTTACACCTTAGGAAGACCTGAAAATCCTGATCTATTTTCAACAAGAAGTAAAACAGGCTGTGCTGTGCATCTTTATGGCTTAGTAAGTCTTACTGTGTTTTAACATGACAGATCATGACTCTTTTTCTGATGTCTTAAAAGAAAAAAACTTGATCATTAAGCCTCAAAGAGGCTTGAATCCATCCCTATTTCCATTGAAATTACTGACTTTCTTTTTGTCATATAGGGCAGTATCAGTTCCTTTAGTTGTCATACACAATTAGGGTGGGGTTTTTTTGTTTTGGTTGTTATTATTTATATTTGCAAAAGAATGAGGGGAGGGAATAGAAATGGCATCACAAATGAATATTCCACAGTCCAGGTTAGTCTGTCAAATAGCAAGGAAGCTGATGATGAAAATATCTCAAGGGAAGTGTCTTTCATCTTCAAGTGCAATACCCTCTGCATACCCTCTTTTCCATTTCATGTGGATTACAGTCTAAAAGACAGCAACTGACCATTGCCACTAGATCATAGCAGACACATGCACTGATCTGTCTGAACTAGTTTTCTTCTCACACCCATAAAAATGGTGAAAAAAAAATGATTGTGCAGAAATTTGGACAGGGAATTGCAACAGGAAGATTTGCAATCTGAGATCAGATATCAGGAAGTTTGCATGTTCAGGGTTCACTTCAAGCTCTTTTCCTGTAAAATTATTCCCTACCTGGAAAAAGGGAAACATCACACCTATTGTTTTTAAAGGGTAGAAAGGAGGACCCTGAGAAATACCAGTCAGCCTTACCTCTGTACCCAGTAAGATCATAGAACAGATCCTCCTCAAAGATATGTCAAGGCATATCAGTGACAGGAGGGTGATTAGCGACAGCCAACATGGTTTCACCAAGTGCAAATCATGCCCGACCCATCTGGTAGTCTTCTACGATGGAGTGGCTGTGTCAGTGGACAAGAAAAGAGCTACTGATGTCATCTACTTGGACTTCTGTAAAACCTTTGACATGGTCCCACACAACATTCTTGCCACTACACTGGAGAAGTAAGGGTCTGGGGGATGGACTGTTTGATGGCCGAGAAAGACTTTTTACCAAGCCCTGTTGTGACAAGACAAGACATAACAGCTTTAAACTGAAAGAAGATAGATTTAGACTGGATATAAGGAAGAATTTATTCCTTTTTTTTACATCGAGGGTAGCGAGACACTGGAACAGGTTGCCCAGAGAAGTTGTGGATGCCCCATCCCTGACAGTGTTCAAGGCCAGGTTGGATGAGGCTTTCAGCAACCTGATCTAGTGAAAGATGTCCCTGCCCATGGTAGGGGGGTTGTACTGGGTGATCTTTAAAAGTCCCTTCAAAGCCAAACCAATCTGTGATCCGCTGATTCTAACTCTTCCTGGGGGATGTTCATCCAGTCATGCTGCTGCAGAATTTTTGCTTTAATTATACAGAGGAAAATTCTCTTAAAATAATATTAGCTAAGCTGGAAGGCCAAGCATTAAAAACCTAGGAAAAGGCAGAATTGAAGTTGTCTGTGCAAGCTAATCTTCCTGGATAGTCAATGTGGTGCAGTTAATGAGCATGCACTTCACATTTATGCTGCCAGAGTCATGGTGCTCATCAGATAAGTACTCAATAGTCTCTTTGGTGCTTAATATATCCTTAAGTCATTTGTAAGGCATGCTCCTCCAGTCCTGCTCTAAAAACACCATTCCTAACATCTTTGTGAGCTTTTACTTCCCAATAGGAAAAGAAGATTATATTAACCCTACTTTAAAATTAGGATAATGAAATGAAAAGAGATTTCACCCCAGGGCAGTCATGGACTGCTACCCTTTGCACGGGACATGCGGCAGATGTCTTGTTCACAGGTTTCACAGCCACGCTGACAGATGGGACCACCTCAAATGCAGGAAGCCAGCATCTGCATGGGGTCAGAGGGGCATAATGGCCCTGTGTACTAGTCCAGCCTCATCTGCAGACCAAATGCCAGCTAGCACCAGTGAGCTCACCAGGCAGATGAGCAGACCTTCAGTTAAAGTTTTAAACCCAGCTCCAAACTCTGCACATATTGGTGGTTTCACTGAGATTGTTGAAGTTTTTCTAACAGAGGCAAAAAGAAATGTCCGAAAAACATTTTGCTGAAATCTCCACTCTTTAAGGCAAAATGACAAAAGCAAAGCAATTCAGTCTAGGGCTGGTGTCTCTAATTAAAACATCCAGATCAGAAAGCAAGGTTTGAAAGACTAGGAATCAAAAAGCCTTATGGTAAAATGTTGTGGGGTCATCCTTGCAATGTAGGCTTTGCTAATTTTATTGCATAATGCATGAATATGATAAATAGTATTGCTGTGCATGACAGAGTGGTAAAAATGCTGCAGTGCCTAGAGGTGAGGCCTTTTTTCTGGGCAAGGGATGCTGACTGTCTTTATGTGCACACCAGCTGCTTAACTCAGGCCCATCTCCAAAATGTTTCTTCCAAGGAAGCCAAGCATTTGGAGGGAAGCAGCAGCTGCAAGAACAGAGATCAGAGTTTAGCAGTCGGTGTGCTATTATTAGCTGACTAACAGCAGCATACGAAGATAGCTGCCTGATACCACATCTTACACTAACAGAGATACTATTTTATGAGAGAAACTGTTCCAGGAAGTGTTTTGCCTCTGTTTAATATTGGTGCTTTCAGAAGTGTATTGGTATGACTTCAGGGTGATTTTGATTTCGTTGGAGCAATAATACTTTTTGTATACCAGATAATCACCGAGTCCTATAACCTGTAATCCATGAAGGGCAAGGAAGGAATATAGGTGACCTCAGCCTACACCGAGCTCAGGGCATGGATAGGTGTGGAAGGCAAACGCCTGCCCCCTCTCTTTTGCATGAGACTGGACATAGCCGATAGGATAGAAGTGAACTGTTTAAGATATTTAGGCAGATCACTCAGATGCTTTTCTCCAAATGAGGGAGATTCTGTCTTTTTACTGAGCAAACTGAGCCTCACAGATTAATTCAGGCTTTTAATCTCTCTCCTTCTCAGCCAAACTCTGCCCTCGGATGCAGCCCCTGCAATCATAGGTTGTGCAGGCTGAGTGTGGTGCTGCCGCCTGCTCCAGTATCCCTAACTCCAGTAGAGACTAACCTGTGCAGGAATGCTCCTCCTCCATGCATGGAGGAAGCGGCTGGGAATGGCTCTTTTTTGCACTTTGCAGCCTGTTTTTCAGATCGGTGATGTGATAGGTAATTTCATCTCATCACATCTCCAGTTTGCCCCAGAGAAAAGAGATCTGCACACCTCTCTGGGATCAAAAGGTTTCCTGGTCCTTGTACAAAACTGGACTAGATAGTAGTACAAACCATCCCAGCACAGGAAAGCATGGGCCATACTAATTTTCTGACTGGGATTCTCATGGTTCACTTATTGCCTGTAAACAGCTTGAACAGACAATAAAGAAAAGCTTCTTTTAAGATATTGGATGCAAAACAGGTGGCCTAAACAGTTCTGATATTAATGATTTATTTCTTATTTTTGAAAGAGAAAAATTTTTTCACTGTTCTGTCTAAAGTGTACAACAGTGGTTTTGAAGATTTATGCAGTGTATGTACATACATTTATGTATGTAAATGTCTAACACTTACAAAACTTGTGTAATTGGCCAACCAACTGCCAGGAAAAAAAATATTGTAAAAAAGGAACATGCTGAAAATGACAGCACAGGGACAAACCATACACGCAAAATGGAAAATAAAAGTGAGTGTTGGGAAATAGCGTGCTATAGTTTGTGATATTAATCATCTTGGGATCTAATATTTCCTATTTAAGTAATCCTTTGCTTTCTAAGTACTATTAAACCTTTGGAATCTATATTTTAGAAGGCTTAAAGCAAAGCATGTATCTACCAAGTGGCAAAGCTTAACTTTAACCTTGTATTTTTAAAGCCAGTGTATTTTATTTTAAAATTTTAAATGTATTTCACACCTTCGATATCAAAGCTGTTGTCTTTGTCTCACGTATGCACACATACTCATAGTAACCTGCTCAGAAATCCCCGGCTTTAAGAAACTGCATATCAAGCAAAACCTAAGGAAAGGTTAGAAATCTTCATTTCTTCAAAGAACGGCTATTGGTAGTGTCTTGTACTTCTTTTCTTACCGTACATACAAATGTAACGTTGGCAGTTTCTGGATTATTACTTTTTATTTAAACAAAAAAGTCAGTTTGATGCCAAATACATTGGTTATCATGAAGTTCCAATTCCCAGTAAAGGAATATTATTAAACTCTGTTTACATTTCTCCATTTAAAAATGTAGGAATCACATGTGTGACAAAGGTGCTACACTTAAGGCAGAGCGGGTCATACTACCTAATGTTTACATTACTGGACTCTTCCCAGTGGAAGATTTTTTTAATGGTTTATAACCCTGTTAGATTTAAGCTGTTCAGCTTTTCCATGCTAGGAGTCCAATCCAGGGTGATTTTTTAATTATTATTATTTCACCAAAAACTATTTAATCACTTCCAAGAAAATGTTAGGGGGAAAAAATGCATTGCTCTGCTAGTGTTAACAGAACCTGCTGACCTTTCCGACAGCTTCTATGCTTCTCTGCCAGATGAAACCTGGTAGTGGGTGCACTTTGTGTCAGGATTCCTTTCTCCTGCTTCTTTGAGAGCTGGACCAACCATAGCCAAGATATAAACACTTCCAGAAACTGTGGTTTACAAACAGTCAAGAAAGTGCAGTTTCCTTCACTTTATGAAACTTCCATTTTAGTAGACAAAAGATCTGACAGGCCTTTCTCCCCACTGAGCACTCTGCAACCGCTTAGTCCTTCCAGCTCCAAGCAAGCCATACATGCACCTTCTCAGAGTTCTTGCAGGTGGCAGGACAGGAGATGTACCTTCCTCACATTGCTGCTAAGCAGGTTTCTCCTTGTTACTGCTCAAAAGACAGTAGCAGGATGTTCCCTGTAACAGTTGTTTCCAAATCCTCCAGTCTAGGACAAAGCTCAAGACTAAAAGTTCCCCATCTGGTATTCTGGGTTCGTTGGAAATAGACTAGTGAAACAAGCAGTTTCGGCAGAAATGTTTCAAAATTTCAAGTTAAAATGCTTTGCAGAAACTATTCGGCTTCCATTAGCTTGCAGGGGAACTCAGAGATTCCAGCAGTATCTGTGAGATGTCCACCAAAAATCTGCCAGTTTGCCTGCCACTCACTACTCCCATGCTGTCCCCTCATTTGTAGCCACTGAGTGAGGATCTCTGTAGTTTGTTCTGTCCCCAAGTCTTACGGAATGCAACCAGCCCCACTTCTACCCTGGGCTGGAGACTGCTCCTATCCCTGATGAACCACCCCTCAGATTTACATGGTGTTGGAGACTCCAGAACTCATGGTAAATGATGACTAAAACTCATTTCTCTCTTTGTAATTTTCTTGGTTTTCACCACTGATAAAATTGAATAGACTCTTCTAACGTGACAAGAAGATCCTTGTCACCAGCTCTGCTCCAGCCAACCAGGGTTGTATTTTGTTTTGGGAACAGTGACATGGGCATCCCTGAGATGTGTTCTTGCAGGACTTTTATTTAGTCAGTATTGTCATGTGCTTGGCTTTCTGTTCTGGTTGAAAATGAAGTCTGTTTCTGAAAACCCAGCTTTTCACAGCTGAAAGGAATTTTTCTGTGAGCTGGGATGGCCAATTCAGTGGAGTGCAAGCAGAAGGAGCAAAAGCCAGAACAGGGGAGTGAGAAAGAGTAGCTGTGGAAGCAATACAGTGAGATGGGAGGTGAGCGGGGCAAAGCCATTACATGTAGTAGAGCAAAGAGCGGGCAGGCAGGAGCGGAAGAGAAGATCAGAACTGTTGTGCAAGAAGGAAACCAGAAAAAGAAGGAATTAATTGGGCATGAAGCCTCAGACTGCAAGGAACTGTGGGAAGATGGGAAGACACTAAGGTTTGGTGAAGAAAGGCTGACTGGAGAGGGAAAAGAGGAGGAAAATTGTGTGGAACAGGAACTAGAGAGGAGAAGGGGACATTAAAGAGGAGAACTGAAAGCAGCTGGACAAGGAGAGCAGGAGAGCAAGATATTGTGGGAGGGGACAGACTGAGATTCAGACAGTGACATCTGGGACAGTCCAAGTAGGATGACTAGAAATGGGCTGACTCTGAAAATGAGCACAGGAAAGAAAGGAACACCAGAATTACGGACACCAGGAAGGAGAAGGAGGTGACACTCTTAATTCTGGAACAAAGCTTGGGAAGAACAGGCAGAGCAGCCTGTGACATGAGCCACACATCCCCCCAAAGTCCTTCCCTAAACCTGCTGGCAGATGCATGCTGTTTCCCCTCTAACCTTGCCTCACACAGAAGATGGCAGTGCACTAACACCATCGTTTACTCCATTAACTCTGTCAGCAAAGGTCTAGCCTTGGATTAAAAGAGAATTACAACGCCCTTTGTGGCCATCACCTGTGTGTTTACTTCCACTGAAGACTGGAGCCACAACTCCAAACCCATCACAACTTAACCAGTTAAAAGTCAAATGCTGAATTTGCCAGGCCAGCATGGTCCCCTGCCTCCCAGTGATGGAAGTCATAAATGGGGAGAGGAGAGTGCTCAGCTTCCTTTTTACTAAATAATGCTAGAAAAAAACATCCCTCTTTTTAAGCTAACTAATTAAAAGTACACATTTAACACCACAAAAGCAAAGGTTAGCAGATGCGCAGGGTAGGGCTGTGGATGACTTTTCCTCCGTGACTGCACCAAGGGACCTATTAATCAGGATTGTGTAGGGAAGGAGACATGAAAACAGGAGGTCCACCTTGGTGCAGAAACTGGAAGGTAGCTGGGGAACTTGTGAGCTTAGGAAAAAAAGAAAAAGAATAAAAGAATTTTGCATTCAGCAGATAAAAGATATGACAGTGTGCAGGGTTTTATCACTCTGCACCTCTACTGGAGTGGTTCCTGTGTGATTTTAGACATGTCGCTTAAACCAAATTTTTCACCATTGGCCAATAGTTGTGTTTCTCCTTTTTATATGTGCTGTCCTCAGTGTTGGTGGTGCAATCTGCGGAAGCACCACTCATCCCCATTGGCACAGGTTTACAACTGCACTCCAGGAAGGAGGGCTTCAAACATGCAAAGAGCTAATGTATAGTATTTTGTAATCAGAAGGTAAGGTCACTGCAAACTGGGAAGCCAAAATTGTCATAATATCTCTTGGCCTCAGATTCCAATCTGTAAAATGCAGGGGAAATCCACCTTTTATCTATATTTCAGAGCAGTTGTGAGGATTTATTAGTTTGTTATTACATATGTGTGAGATGCCCTTAGTGATGCAGCAGCAAAGGACTGAAAGCAGTACTGGGGTCTGGCACTGCAGGGTGCATTGCGCCAAGGGGATGGAACTGGACTCTCATGGCTGTTCCTGGCACATTGCCCTGGGCCAGGAGAAGGAGCTGGGCCAGACCCAGCTGTGCTGAGATAAGGGGGTGAGGGGATGATTGCCCATCCAGCACAACCATCTCACTGCCTGGGGCTCTCTGGAGAGGCTGCTGTCAGTCCCCTGGTTCCCCTCCCCCTTCCTGGGACCTCATGGTTGCATAGTGCATGAGGTGGGTCCATGGGCACCGCTGCCCCTAACCCTGCCCCAGGGAAGCAGTGGGAGAGGAGTGCTGCACAGATGGACCCACACCGGAGCAGGGTGTTTTGATGAAAAAGTGAAAAATAACAACCAAATGATCTCCTTTTCCTCTTATTCAGAAGCAGGTAATAATGATTTGAGTCATATGTTCCAGATATGGGGAAGCACACCCACCACTTGGTTTTAGCAGCTCAAAGTTGAATTTGCAATGGTTTTGGTATCTTCACTTTAAAAATAACCAGAGTGGTGCTTAGGAGTTCACTTAAAAATCTGACATGTCAGAAAGGTCTGCAATGAAAAGTGACTTCTGTGTGCAACCATTATCTTTCTTCCAAGTTTACTCATACTTAGCGCCAAAACAGGTGTCAGCATCTTACCATATTGAAGTCACTATCTGAGCACTATTCACTGTCAGACAAAAGTTCTAACACCTGTCCTCCCACTAGTTTTACTATTAAACACCATGAAGCATTAACATTTATCTCCTTCCTAGTCCCAACTTACTTTCCATGGGCCAGGTTATACCTTACCCACACAGCAGTCCACCATTTAAGGACTCCTACACCAAATGGAAGTATTTAGGAAATATCTCTTGTTCTGCATTATTTGTAATGGGCAGTATTAGTGCATCAAATCATGTTACTTCTAGGTTAGGTCCTAACTATAGGTTCTCCTGAGCCAAAATTACATGGAATTAGTGCAGGCTCTAGCAGTAGTACTCCCACAGCAACCCTGCCGGGCTTCAGCAGTGGTCCTGTCACCCTTAAAAACTTTTTAGAGGCAAACAGGAAATGCATTTTATGTGCAAAGAAGAGAATTCATTGTTAACGTAATTGAAACAAGGAAGGCCAAGGCCCACTTGGAACTAAATCTGACAAGGGATGTCAAGGATAACAAGAAGGGCTTCCACAAATACATCAGTAGTAAAAGAAAGACTGAGGAAACTGCAGACCTGCTGCTAAATGAGGTGGGTGCCCTGGTGACGCAGGATGCAGAGAAGGCAGAGTTACTGAATGCCTTCTTTGCTTCAGTCTTTACTGCTAAGGTTGGCCCTCGGGCATCTCAGCCCTCAGAGGTGAGAAAGAAAATCTGGAGATAGGAAGACTTTCCCTTTGTTCAGGAGAATTGGGTAGAGATAATTTAGAGAAACTGGATCCTCACAATCCACATGCCCTGATGGGATGCACCTCTAAGTGCTGAGAGAGCTGGTAAATGCTGTCACTAAGCCACTCTCCATCACCTTTGAAAGGTCATCAAGGACAGGAGAGGTGCCTGAGGACTGGAGGAAAGCAAATATCACTCCATCCTTCAAAAAGGACAAGAAGGAGTACCCAGAAAACTATAGGCCAGTCAGCCTCACCCCCATCCCCAGAAAGGTGATGGAGCAGTTCATTCTGGAGGTCATTTCCAGGCATGTAGAGGAAAAGAAGGTTATCAGAAGTAGTCAACATGGATTCACCAAGGGGAGATCATGCTTGGCCAATATGATAGCCTTCTATGATGGCATGACTGGCTGGGTAGATGAAGGGAGAGCAGTGGATGTTGTTTACCACTACTTCAGCAAGGCTTTTGACACTGTCTCACATAACATCCTCATAGGTAAGGTTAGGAAGTTAGGTAAGTGGACAGTGAGGTGGATTGAGAACTGCCTGAATGACAGAGCTCAGAGGGTCGTGAACAATGGACCAGAGTCTGGATGGAGGCCCATAACTAGCGGTGTTCCCCAGGGGTCTGTGCTGGGTCCAGTTCTGTTCAACATGTTCATCAATGACCTGGGCAAAGGGACAGAGTGTAACCTCAGCAAGTTTGCTGATGATACAAGACTGGGAGGAGCTGCTGATACACCAGAAGGCTGTGCTGCCATTCAATGAGACCTGGACAGGCTGCAGAGCTGGGCTGAAGGGAACCTCATGAAATTCAACAAAAGCAAGTGTAGGGTCCTGCACCTGAGGAGGAACAACCCCATGCACTGGTACAGGCTTGGCGTTGACCTGCTGGAAAGCAGCTCCGCTGAGAAGGCCCTTGTAGTGCTGGTGGGCAGCAAGGTGACCATGAGCCAACAATGTGGCCTTGTGACCAAGAAGGCCAACGGTATCCTGGGGTGCATTAAAAGGAGTGTGGCCAGCAGGTGGAGGGAGGTTATCCTCCCCCTCTAGTCAGCCCTAGTGAGATCACATTTGGAGTACTGTGTCCAGTTTTGGGCCCCTAATTTAAAAAGAACACATCACTGCTTGAGCAAGTCCAGCAGAGAGCTTCCAAGATGATCAGGGGACTGGAGCATCTGCCTTACAAGGAAAGGCTGAGAGACTTGGGTTTGTTCAGCCTGGAGAGAGAAGACTGAGGGGGGGATCATATCAATACTTAAAAATATCTGGGGGAGCGTGTCAAGATGATGGGAATGGACTCTGATTTTCAGTGATGCCGACTGACAGGACAAGGGCAATAGGCACAAGTGGGAACACAGGAAGATCCACCTCAATATGAGAAAATTCTTCTTTGCTGTGAGGGTGACAGAGCAGTGGAACAGGCTGCCCAGAAAGGTTGTGGAGTCTCCTTCCCTGGAAACATTCAAAACCCACCTGGACATGGTCCTGTGACCCCTACTCCAGGTATACCTGTTCAAGCAGGGGCGTTGGACAAGATGATCTCCAAAGGTCCCTTCCAATGTCTACCACTCTATGATTCTGTGATTCTGTGAAATCTTAACAGTGCAATCAAGACATCAGTATTAGCACAGATCTAATTATTATGGGAAAAGAGAGAAAAAGTAAATTAAGAGAATTCTGTTACAGAGGAAAAGCTTCAATAAGAATTATACACTTAAAATTCCTATACACACACCTCCTGGCTGTTGCACCTTTCTCTGGCGTTGTGCTCAGCTTTCCACTGCCCCTCAGTGTCCTGATGTTGATGGTTTCAGTCTAGGTGATATGAGTAATCCACAGCCCAAGTCTGTCCAGGGAGAAATACAGTGCTGGTTGTGATGGCTTCTTCTTCTTCACTCTAGGGTCTGCATGGAGTCATTTTCATATTCTACATGTTGCTTTTCTTCATGGGTCTGCAAGTCTGCTTGCAGACTTATCTGATTTTCTTACACATGGTGTCTTTTACATGTGTTAGATGTTTTTTGTTGTTGTTCTTGCTGTCTTGGTTATCCCTAAACCCAGTTTTGCCCTGTTCCAGCCCTGCATTTATGTCATCTGACCATTGGTGAGTTGCTTACAACTGTGGGGTCTCCAGTGCCAGGTGTTATTGCCCAGTCCTGAACTTCTCAGCACCTCATCTTGTGTCCCTGCTTCACCACACCCCCACTGTCATACCAGGCCTGTGTTTCTCCATATAACATCTTTATGTTAGTCACAAATACCCCATTCTACACAGAATAACTGCATGTAACTACTGCTTGTATAAAACAATGATTGTATCATTGATCAGCGAATTAAAACAAATTTAAGGCATAGAATCATAGTATCACAGAATTGTTCGGGTTGGAAGGGACATTTAAAGATAATGAAGTCCAAATCTCCTACCATGAGCAGGGACATCTTTCACAAGATCAGATTGCTGAAAGCCCTGTCCAACCTAACCTTGAACACTGTCAGGGATGGGACATCCACATCTCTGGGCAACCTCATCACCATCAACGTAAAAAAATTGTTCCTTATATCCAGTCTGAATCTACCCTCTTTTAGTTACCCCTTGTCATGCCACTACAGGCCCTTTCTCTGCCTTTCTGATAAGCCCCCTTTATATATTGAAAGACATTCCTGGACCCTTTTCTTCTCCAAGCTGAACAACTCCAGCTCTGTCAGCCTTTCTTCACAGAAGAGGTGTTCTAGCACCTCTGACTATTTTTGTGGGCTTCCTCTGGACCCACTCTAACAGCTCCATGTCTGTCTTGTGCTGGGAACCCCAGAGCTGGATGCAGTATGTGTGTGTTCTCACAATAGTGGAGTAGAGGAGGACAATCACTTCCCTCAACCTGCTGGCCTTGCTTCTTATGCAGCCCAGGGTATTATTGGCTTTCTCAGCTGCAAGTGCACATTGCCAGCTCGTACTCAATTTTTTATCCACCAGTATCTCCAAGCCATTCTTTGCAGGACTGCCCTCAATTCATTCTTCCCCAAGTCTATACTGATACTCCAGCTCAGGTGCAGGACATTGCATTTGGCCTTGTTGAACTTCATGAGATTCACATGGGTCCCCTCCTCAAGCCTGACAGGGTCCCTCTAGATGGCATCCTTTCCCTCTAGCGTATCACCTCTGCCACTCAGCTTGGTGTCACCTGCACACTTGCTGAGGATGTGCTCAATCCCACTGTCTATGTCATTACTAAAGCTATTGAACAGTAGCAGTCCCAGTATGGACCCCTGAGTAACACAACCTGTTACTGATCTCCATTTGAAAATTGAGCTGTTGATTGCAACTCTTCAGATGCAGCCATGCATCCTTATCAATCGAATAATTCCTTATACATCGAACAGTCCATGCCCCAGACCCTTACTTCTCCAGTGTAGTGGCAAGAATGTTGTGTGGGACCATGTCAAAGGTTTTACAGAAGTCCAAGTAGATGACATCAGTAGCTCTTTTCTTGTCCACTGACACAGCCACTCCATTGTAGAAGACTACCGGATGGGTCGGGCATGATTTGCACTTGGTGAAACCATGTTGGCTGTCGCTAATCACCCTCCTGTCACTGATATGCCTTGACATATCTTTGAGGAGGATCTGTTCTATGATCTTACTGGGTACAGAGGTAAGGCTGACTGGTATTTCTCAGGGTCCTCCTTTTTAC
Source organism: Phalacrocorax aristotelis (assembly GCF_949628215.1). Classification (NCBI taxonomy): domain Eukaryota; kingdom Metazoa; phylum Chordata; class Aves; order Suliformes; family Phalacrocoracidae; genus Phalacrocorax; species Phalacrocorax aristotelis. The sequence goes on along the minus strand of NC_134276.1, from coordinate 179,836,789 downwards.
CCTATAAAAACAATAGGTGTGATGTTTCCCTTTTTCCTGTTACTAGGGTCTTACCTGTCTGCCATAACTTTTCACGTAAGGTGGAGAGCGGCTTAGCAGCTACATCTGCTAGTTTGCTCAGGACCCTCAGATGCATCTCATCAGGTCCTGTGGACTTGTATATGTTCAGGTTCCTCAGATGGTCTCAAACCTGGTGTTCTCTTACAATGGGTGGGTCTTCATTGCCCCCATTCCTGCCTTGAGATTCGGGAGCTCAAGCGGTGTGGGAAGAGCAATTGCCATTGAAAATTGATGCCAAAAAGAAATTGTTGAGTACATGGCCACCTGATTCAAAAAAATTGCAAGCAATTCAGGCAGGTCAAGACAAGTTCAGACAAAGCAAGTCCTGAGGCTTTGTAAAATCAGTGTAAAGCCTGCAGCCTGTTCCTAGGAGTGGCAATACTTTATTTTACAAGGCTGCAGGGCCACACAAAAACAGGGATCTGTGTAACAGGGTCAGCACAAAAGTATTTCACCAGGCAAACATGAATGTCCAGATAGTCTTTTGGCTGTTGCACCATTGCCTGAGAAGATCTGATTCTCACATACCTCACATATCCACTACTTCCTGAAGTCAGTAGGAAAATAGCCATTAATTTCAGCTGACTTTGTATAGATTTTTATTCTTGGTGCAATAATGTCATCAGAGTCAAAAGTGAATCTTTGGGGATTGAATGTGCCTCCTGTACACAAGATGGTTCTCTGTGCCTACAGACAAAAGGTTTATAAGAGGTCAGGAAGCTGTGCTGCCCACAGGGCACATCCTGCCCCTATTAAAAGCAAAACAAGAGAATTCAGGAACAGTCATTTAAAAATAACAACAATAATGGTGGTGATGATGACAACAACAGCAACTATCAGGGTATTTTCATTTTGCAGTAAACTGCTGTCTTTCTGCAAAGATGAGTTCTGCAGCTGCTAACCTGTGGGTAGCTTTAGTCCAAAGCCTTTGAATTTAAGGTGAGTAATTTTATTATGATGATGAGGCAGGAACTCATTTTGAGTGAAGCAGATGATGAGTAAGCTGAAACAAGGCAGTTTTCAAGGAAACACCTCAGTCATACTTGACCTGGTGCAGCCAAGGAGGTATAAATGACTTTGCTGGGCTTCTCAACAAAGAGAAATGCATAACCACAGGAAGCAAGCACCCCATTTCATGTTAAGAGTTTATTCTTTTTGCACCCAAATGCTTCTACAAAGAAGGTACAGACAGGGAAAACCAGAGGGTACCCTTTTCACAGTGGGTTTTATTTTACAGTAAAGAAGAAACAAGAAGTCCCAGCCCAGCAGAATTGCTATGGAAATCAAAGCCTCTGCCTCTGTGCCTTTAGCCGCTGTTACAGTTACAGTTCTTGCTTATTCCTCTGCTGTTTTAACAAAAGGTAAAACATTTGACAATACACAAAGTAGCAATATGGGGAAGTTGCTATATGAAATTATTTTTAACCCACTCATTTTTGCACAAATGTTGGGTTTTTAAAGGAAAATAAGGGCATTGTCCATTTGAAGCCTGTGGTGCAGATTTCTAGTTACACATTCACAGCATGGAGAGCTTCCAAAAATAATTTCCTCACATCAAGACCTCACAATCAACATATTAAATCTTCAGATCCTTTCCCCAGTGTGGGGGAACAAAATCTACCAGCAGCTGCTATTTCAGAGGGGGTGTTGTGTAGTCTGCTTGAACAGTCCTTGCCACCTCCTCATCCCTGCCTGCCCTCCATCAGCAGACACTTTCCCTTGCACTGACATAACTGCAGCACCAGGCTATATTCCTGGACCAAGACTGCTCAGCTGCCTCTCGTCTTTCTCTAACTGACTGCTGCTCAGCTTTCAATGCTGCCTAAGTGGATTTCACTGACATTTCATAGCTCTTTGCGGTAGAAATTTATTAGTTACTTTCTGTCATTCAGATGTTTGCTGTATGGATGTACCATTCTAGTAGCAAAAAGAAGGGGCATCTTAAACTAAGTACTCAGGGTCTCCTCCCGTGACATAGCTGTCACACTGGCAAAGATGAGGTTTCTTCTACCAGGGAAATACTTGCTGAGAAAGTCTGTTATTGGTGGCCTATGAACAGGTTTGCCTGATAGCCAGCCAAGCCTTTCAGCATAGCCAAAAGCACCTCTTCCCACTCCTGAGATCTCTTGTTTGCAATGTCATCACCTCCTGGAAGAAAGACTTCAGACAGGAAAGGCAGAGGAGGTCTTTTTGATGAATTCCTGGATCTAGGAAATATCAGGATGCTGTACCCTGGCTATATGCCCCAGGCTTTTCAGAGGGTGCCCAGGGTGGCAGGGGAGGACCACCGTGCTGGGCGCTGTGGTCAGCCCTCTGCACACCTGAGCTCCACACTGGCAGAACATCAGTCCATGGCTTTGAAGTAGTTCCTTCAAAGCTTTTTCACAGGTTTCTAGATAAATTTGCCTGTGTACTTGTCTTTGGCAGTTCAGCTTAATCTGTCTTCTCCTTTCCTAAGATACCCTGTATAAAATCATATGAGAAATATCTCCCCAAAAGCTTTATAAAATTTTGCAGAAGCAAACAAATTACACCCGGCAGCAGGAAGATACCTCTTCATTAGTTTTCCTTCCGGAGGAGCCAGAGAGCTTAAAATGAAAGTAAAGGCAGCAGGGAGAGTGCATTTCCACATTTCCCTTTCTCTACTAAAGAGGGAGCTAGAAAGCTGAGTGGTTTTTTTTTTTGATGGGTTTTTTTTGATGGGGTTTTTTTGGTCGGTTTGTTTTTTTTGTTTGTTTGTTTGTTTGTTTTTAACTAACCTCATAACCATTAATTCAATTAATTTTCTATCATTCTTTAAAATAATGGGATAGAAATAATTTTACTTGCATTCAGTGGTTCTTTTAATCAACTTTTAGACTGTCAGAAAAAGAGCTGAGTGGCAAAGTGCTAATAGAAAAAACTTAATGAATAGATGTTTGATTCATCTCCAGGCTTGACTTAAATGTGGCATATGTGGTTTACTGTAGCTACTTTTTATGGATTTTACATCTTAAAAATAATAAGTAGAAACAAGGGAAGCTTTCCTAAGTGCCATGCCAATATTTCCACACTGACATTGAAGGTCAGATGTATTTCTGCAGTAACATCCCAGCTCCCCCGCATACCTCAATAACTCCCAGTCTCTGAGGTGTCAACTTGTTGCCAGAGAAATTAAAATAATAGTGTAATTTGAACACTGTACACAGTTCAGATCATGCAATTCTGAAATTGGAATACATTCAGAGAACAGCAAGATATGTACAGTACTCATTGTATGTCAGCACCAGGGAGAGAAAAGTATCATTTAAGGTAAGGAAAGTCCTGGCTGAAGAACAAATGGATAGGAATTGTCTTTAAATGTAGTTACATTAAAAGATGACTCCTGAAAATTAGAGCAGCCTCCAGCCAAACAGGAGAGACAGGAAGGTCATTACTTCCAGAATCCAATATCACCATGTACAAGCATTTATGAAGAAGATAGGTGCGGTTTCCACCAAAACAGGCACTAGATACAATTACATCAGAAATCCCTTCTAATCCTTATTCATCAAAAAAGGGATTTTTTAAAAACAAAATTAATGCTAGCATTGGGATAAATAAAAGGGTCATTCCCAAGAGATTTGACTACTGATATGTACATGTCTTTTAACCCTTTATGCTGTACATGCCAGAGGTGAGCCCACCTTGGCCTTCTAGGATGGACTATTATTTCTACATGGAAATTTCTTCCCTGAATTTGAAATGGAGCTTATTAAAAAAGAATATGAAGCCACTTTGTTTATTAATCTTACATACTTGCGTCCTGGGGAATTAACTAAATTTTCTTCCACTATTCTGGTAGAGATGCTGGTTTTCAATTAATATAGGCATCTAACTGAGGGAGGAAGCTGAAGAAGGCTAATAAAAATATTATCAATATTTGTTTTGTTGGATGTAACATCAGCAAACCTGCTGACCTGTTCTGTGTTTTCCCCTGGTCTTTTGCCAATTATTTTATACTTTTCTATTTCCATTTCTCCTTCTAAAGATGGAAGTAATAGTTCCTGCCATCTCCTGTAAAGTGCTGTGAAACCTGGCAAAGCAAACTGTAGTGTCTGAATTAGAAGTTTCTATTTCCTAGAGCATGTCTGTTCAACGAAAATCCCATCTGTAAGGTGCTGTAGATTTAGCACCTGATAAAGAATGGCCAAAAGTCTCTGGAATTTCAATGTGGTTCACCTTGAAAGAAAATAAGTGGCAGTAAAATCAACCACACTTTTAGGTTTCTTGAATAAGACAGTCAAACACTTCCTCTTTCAGGGATGAGCTATGAACCTATTCTACCCTCTGTGAGAATCTTCACACCTTCCTCTAAAGAAAGATATGCTTCAAATTATTACCTTTCCTGTTGAAATTGTCTGACTTATGCAAGTGCTGATCCAGTTATAATCATACACAATCACTTTTAGGCAATTTTCTCTTAGTCTGGTGTGGTTTTGCATGCTGCAAAATCTTTTTGGGTAGTTTTAAAATGGGTTTGAAAGTAGGCTATGGGAGTTGAATGCCCTGATAAAAGTGGAATTTGGATACTTTGTATGTTCCTCTGGAATTAAGGTATTATGGAGAATTATTGAAAAATCATTACAAAACTCTGGAAATAATCTCAGAAATACACTTGAATTCTCCCAGAAACTCTGCTGGCTTCTATAATGATTTATCTGATGGGCTTTGTTCTCTTCAAATCAATGGTTTGTGCTGTTAGATTTTGTTTACATTTGATTCACTACAGAGGATATTTATTTCAGAAAAAGCAATATCCTAACATAAAAACAACACATTACCCAAAAAGGTATTGCTTGACTTGACTGGACGGAAGCAATTAATAAGTCTAGGCATGGAATTTATTACACCCTGTGACTGTGACACAAATAATACGCCTTTTAAATTTAAAAATAAAAATTAATTTCTTTTCCGTTTTACTATTTTGATGTTCCTGTTGCTGCTTCACTCTAGGCCTGATTCAAAGTTTACAGAAGTAAAGGGATTGCTATCCACTGAATTCAGGAGGTATTGAATCAATCCCTAGTAGATTTATCAGAGACACAAAGCTTTTTAATAATGTTCAGAAAACCTAAGAAACCTAAGTAGCTGCCATATATGTCTTTTTGTGGTCAATTAGCACATACCCTTGCTGCCACAAAGGTTGCATGAGACGAAGTCTTGGGTTTTTTCTCTCTGTGACAAATGAGATCCTGTATTGTAGCTTGAAACTCTACTTGAAGATACTGGATGAGATTTTCCTGCTGCAGTTAACTTGCCCATCTAAAGCAGCCAAAGAACACAGGAAGTTTCCTCCTCTGGTTGAGAAATTATCCCTCATTTGCAACTGAACTTCTTTGCTCCAATAAAGCATAAATATTATTTGTATAGTACAATGCACTACTTCACACTAGTAAACAGCTAGAAAAAAACTTAATTACTGCTACTACTCTCTGACCATTTGAAAAGGCAAAGAATTGCATTCTAATTCTTTGTGTGTATATGAGCTGTCTCAAAAGGCATTTTTTTTGATGTTTAGGGGCTTTTAGAAATTCATATTTAGATATCTTCAGATATTTAGGAGACAGGAACACTGAGCAATCAGGTAAAGGAGGAGAAAATTGTAAACAAACAAGGAAGATGCCCAAAGATGTGGCATTTTAGAAAATGTGACCCTTCGCATTTCTCATCCTCTTTGGCTGGCAAAGCCTGTTCCTGTGATCAGGTGGTAGCTGTGGTTAGTCTCACATCTATACCATGGATTTTTATGATTTCCTGAGGAGAATCTTTGAATTGATCAGTCTTACTCAGCTAGAAACATTGGCACCTGCCTTTGCACGGCATGCCTTTGTCTAGTGCATTCTGACCTCCTGCAGGCCTTATACACCTCAGTCTGTCGCATGTACCGTATGCTGGCTCAGCTAATCATATGTCAGGTCCTTATAACCATCATATTATTCATCTTTGGTTTTTGCTAAGGTCAGGCCTGCTGTCGTTCCTCAGCTCATTAAGGCTATGCCTTCCACAGTCAGTGGAAAAATGCTTCAAAAAAGATGGTAATCAGGTGAATTGGATTCCACCTGGAAAGGTGGAGATGTAATTGTCAAGAAATTCTATTTTCCACAGAAAGCAATGGGATGGATTACTGGTACATTATGAGTAACCAAAACAGGCTACTGGGGTTTTTTGAGGTGTTGGATTCCTGTACTTCACAACGGTTTTATGCAGCTGCCGGCACCTTGTGGTTGCCTTTGGCTGGAGACTTCATGGTTGTTTATCCCAAAATCTCTCAGCCCCACGCTTGCTGGTGCCATCCAGTCAGGTCAGATGTTCTGGCTGACCAAGAGTTTGAGGTGAAACCTTTCATGCCCCTTCCCTCTGCCATGAGCTTGGAAGTCTTTTGAGGGGGCTCATATCCTGCACAAGAGTGCCCAAATTCCTTGGTCTTTTCCTGTTGCACTTAGGCACCCAAATTCCTGCCTTTTGAAAGACAGGTGTGGAAAGGGAGGAACAGGTTGGTCCTCGAAAGCAGCTGCCCAGGTGTGTTTTGCAACATCTAGTACAAATTTGATTTGGGGGTAACCTAAGCTAAGTTTTTTCTCTAACATTTTTAATTGAGTTTGTTTGTTAGTTTGTTTGTTTGTTTGGGTTGGTTTTTTTTGTGGGGGTTTGGTTTTGTTTACATTGCAAATTGAATTAATAAACTTTGCCTTCATAAATATTCTCATAATGAAATCTCAAAAAATTATTTACAGAGCTCCTGAAGGCCATTGTTGGAGAAGTAAGCAAACCAGCAATTTTCAAAGATAAATAATTGGCAATTTGTTTTTACACCTCACTCCCAGAGTTTTCCATCAGGACACCATGTGCTCAACCTGTATTTTCACCCCTCAGGCTGATTATAGCACTGAGGCTCAGCTTCACAAGCAGATGTGGCTTTTCTAACTCAAGGTCAGGCCTTCAAGGATCCTGCACAGTTTCTGAGATTTGAGAAACTCTGTGTACATATCTGGTCTGCCTCCCTCCCTTTTCTTGTTCTGTTTATATCAGCAAATTTTATTATTCAAATAGCCAAAGCCATCATGCCAAAGCTGTAAGAGAAGCTCTCTGCCCCAAAGACTTTCTCTTAGGGTAATGCTGAGAAAAACACATGAGGGTGGACACGACCAAAAAGGAAAGTAGGCACATATGAACAGCATGACCTGGAGCACTGAGAACTGCATAGGAATTATCTTTGTATACATATACGCAAGTGGGTTGTTATAGTGTTTGTGTCTCACAAAGGTGCACTTTGCGTTATATGAGCTGATTTCCCATTAAATTAGTCTTACAGAGTTGCTTCGTTGTAGTATGTTGAAGGTCCCAGGGGTCACCTGGTCAGGTGTGCTAATGGGTTTTGCTCACCGTGGGCTTCCTACACCTGTGCGGATGCAGCCTGAGCACTCTGTGACACAAGGGAGGAAGGAGTAAGAAGAGGATAAGGGATTGATGAGCTAGAAGAGGAAGAAACGATCAGGCGGGAGGAGGTGGACAATAGTCATGGAGTGACTACTGACCAACCTGTAATAAAACACCCACTTTACCCTGGGGGCTGGAAACAGTGCATGTCTGGAGATAGGTCAGAGGCAAAAAGGTAATGAAAGACACTAGTCTGAGGAACATATGGAATGATACTGAGCACTTGGCATATATGAAGAGAGACCAGTTTAGACATAGAAGACAATGTGAGGAGAAAGAGGCAGCACAAAAAAACCATGAGCGGCCAATGTGTAATTAAGGCTGAAAGAGGGATCTATGAAAGAAGAGTCATGACAACTTAACAGTGCTGCTGGTCCACTGCACAACCATAGTGCTGGCAGAGGAGCATTTCCACAGCTGAGCAATGTGAACTCCAACTTCAGTGACCACCTGGATTGCCTTTCCCAAAAAGCAAAGAGGAGCTCTGTGTAAAATCTGCACTCAATTTTAGTGTCCAAGCCCAAAGTTAGAAAATATGTTTTGGTTTTGGGCCCAGCTCTAGAGCTCTGCTTGTTGTTTTTGGAGGAGGTTTGCGGGGAAGAGCACGTCTTCGCCCTGCCGGAGGGGAAGGAGTGCCCCTAGCTCAGCTTTTTGCAGTGCGTGGGGAATTGGCTGACAGGCCACACCCAAAGGGTGGTGGTAAACAGCTCCTTTTCCAAGTGGCAACCTGTCACAAGTGGAGTCCCCCAGGGATCGATATTGGGCCCAATGTTATTCAACACCTTCATAAGTGATCTGGGTAACGGGATCAAGTGTAGCCTGATGAAGTTTGCGGATGACACCAAACTGAGAGGGGAAGTAGACACTCCAGAAGGGAGAGCTGCTCTGCAGGAAGATCTGCATAGGCTGGAAGAGTGGGCCAACAAGAACCTTATGAAGTTCAACAAGGAGAAGTGTAAGTCTTGCACCTGGGAAAACATAACCCAGGAGTGCAGCACAGACTGGGATCCACGTGGCTGGAGAGCAGCTCTGTGGAAAAGGACCTGGGGGTCCTGGTGGACAGGAAGCTCAATGTGAGCGAACAGTGTGCTGCTGTGGCCAAGAAGGCCAACAGGATGCTGGGTTGCATCGAAAAGGGCATAGCCATCAGAGAGAAAGAAGTCGTCATCCCGCTCTACTCAGCGCTTGTCAGACCACACCTGGAGTACTGTGTACAGTTTAGGTCCCCGCTACACAAAAAGGATGTGGACAGGCTGGAAGGGGTCCAGAGAAGGGCCACCAAGATGATCAAAGGACTGGGAAGCCTGCCATATGAGGATAGGCTGGGAGAACTGGGTTTGTTCAGCCTTGAGAAAAGGAGGCTCAGAGGGCATCTCATCCCCATGTACCAGTACTTAAGGGGCAGCTACAAAGAAGATGGAGAATCCCTTTTCACAAGGAGTCACATGGAGAGGACAAGGGGGAATGGACACAAGTTGCTCTTGGGGAGATTCCGACTGGACACCAGGGAAATTTTTCACAATGAGGACAGTCGACCATTGGAATAATCTCCCCAGGGAAGTGGTTGACTCGGCCACGTTGGACACCTTCAAGAGTCGGCTGGACAGGGTGCTGGGCCACCTTGTCTAGACTGTGCTCTTCCTAGAAAGGTTGGACTAGATGATCCCTGAGGTCCCTTCCAACCTGTGATTCTGTGATTCTGTGTGACAGTAATATGCCCCACCAGCCCTCAGAGCAGCATGTTATAAGGTAACAAAACAAAAGTATAATTTTTCCCTGCCGTTTAACTTTTTCTACCATTTGTCTTTTTCCTTGTGGGAATCTCATCAGAATGCATGGCATTCTTTGGAGGTGTAGTATACATTTTTTCTGAAAGTCACAGGCTTAAAAACCTGTGGTAGCATCACACAGGTTTGTTTCCTGTCATTTATGGCCCTGCTGGTATGAACACTTACTTTTTTTCTAAAGCGCCTATCTTGTGGTCAGCTGCATCTGGTGCTAATACACAATTACGGTAAATTTACATTTTACCAGCTGAAATTTCCTGTAAGCCTTCTGTGGGCTAGCAATACAAAATGAAACTAAGCAAGCCCGTTCTAACAAATAAGAAATATTTTATTTTATTTCTTTGTTGTTGTTGTTGTTGGTTTTTATAACAGTAACTGGACTGGCTGCTGTCCTACCAGAGCTTGTGCCAACCACGAAAAAAGCATATGGCAAATAATAATTTTTAAGATATTTACAGACATTTTCCTCTGTCAGAATAAACCTCGATGCTCTGCAGGGCCTTATGGGTGGGGAGGTTTCTAGTGATCAGTCAGCTCTGAAGGAGCTTGCAAAAGACCTGTTTTGCTCTGTGTATCAGTCTAAGCTGTGCATAAGAACAAGAACATCATGGTTTCATACTTATTATCTCACATTAATGTGTGCAGCTCCTAGAGGTATAGTTCCCAAAGCCAAAGGGGTTTGCTTTACATGACTTCAGTAGAAGTGGCTGGTGCCATTAGATATAGGTAGTATAAGGTATTAATAAGTATTAGATAGTATATGTAGCTGAAACTGTATTCTGTAGGACTTCAACAGTGACTGGACATTCCCTACCGTGATACATATAATGAATAATGCTGGTAACAAAATTTAAAATTTTTTATCTTTCCAAGGGAAAAAGGAAGGTGATCAGAACTAGTAGCATCCATATTAGTCAGTCATTCCTACATAAAATGCTTTCCTATGTCCCCATGTTAGCCATCCAGAAGAGTGGAGGATTCAGTTTGTTCAACCCTTTGCTCTCCATTGACTAGAGAAGCCAGGAAATGTGAGAAATCTTTTTTCTCAGCTGACAATCTTTCCTCAGGCTGATCTTTCATAATCAGGGAGATGAAGATAAGCACTCACTGTGCTGGTCCAGGATGGAGGCAAGGACTACTGAACCCTGCAGCCATGGGGTTAGCTGAGCACCCCACTTACCTGGAGGGCTGAATCAAAACAGCACCACCTCGATTCAGTTTGTGGCCGGGCTGGCTGATGAAAAGAGATTTGAGGACCCACCATTCAACCTCATGTGGTGCTTTGTGCCACTCTTGGCCAAAGTGTGTGGTATGTGCCGATTCGATAACCACGTGCATGAGTTTTGCCTTGGCATTGCATAGGTGGGCGAAGAAGCAAGCTGTGTGGTGCCATACAGTTCTACATCGCTGCTGAGCAGCTTGCTTTTGCTTGGAGGAAATTGTTTCTGCAGTGCAAAGGTACCTGGGAACACTGCACGTTTTCTTTAAAGGGTGGTCCTAGGATAGCATGTCATGAAGGCACTGGGTACCTTTCAAACAGGCTGAAAGAAAGTGGGGAGCAAGCAAAACATTCAAACTACCTTTTTCTTAGGTGTATTTGCTGTTTTAAATATCTTTCCAACCTGACCTTTTGAAAACCATCTGTTTACACATCCCACACACAGCTAGATCAGCAGTGTGAGGCAGTGCTGGCCCCTGAGGCTAAAAATGCAGAGCTGAGTGGGGTATAACTGCCCTGCTTGCAACACACCAGCCATGCGTGCCCTTTGCCTGGCCTCCCCCACTGGGAGCCAGGGGCTGATCCAGGCCTGGGAGATGGCAGGGCTCCTGCACTCTCCTTGGGGCTAGTGTAGAGGCTGTGGCTGCATGGGGCTGTAGTGTGACCTTAGTCATCTCCCAGAAGTTCCTGGCTGCTGTGTATGACACCTCAGTGTCACATGGCCTGGGTTAGAACAGTCATCAAAGGGGTCTTGGCCATCAAGGGCAGTATATGCTGTGCACCTGTGCCAGGATGAGGGGGCTGTGGGACAGCCTGACAGCTGTCCTCCCTGGTGCATGGCACCACGAGCCATTCTGCTCCAGATGACTTGGAGTGTACACCTTTTCATGGCCATTTTCTGCATCCTGACTGGACTGGAAACCATAGGAAAAAGAGCTTCACTACCTTGATCCTTAACAGGAATTTATGGCTGGTTGTTACTATAGTTGCATATTACAGAGAACAGATTCATAAAAGGATGTACCCAAAGGCATGGTGCTAATCAGTGCCTTGGTACTTTTAATTTAGGCACCCGGATCTGGCTGTGCAGTTCCCACAGCATCTGCCCTTCTCATGCAGAAGACATGGGAGTGTAGGAGAGGGTGAAAGCTTCCCCGAGAAAGTGGATTTCTTCACTGCAGTGTCACAGAAACCATATGCATCAAACAGATGTTCCTGGTAGGAGCCTTCTATAGCTTAGCTGTATGACTAAAATCCCAAACACAAAGTCATTGTGTGGATATGCATGCACATATGGACATATATGAGCAGCCCAGACTCATCCCAGATTCTGCAAGTACAAGATTTTTGGATGCAATTTCAAAATTCCTGACTGTGCTTTGTTTCAGTAATAGTAATGGACTATAGCCATTTAAGGCTGTAACCTGGCTTGGGTGAAGACAGAGCTGCCCTCAAGGTCTGCCGGAGCTGCAGGCACTTTGCTTTCCTTGTCACAAGATGCAACTTCTCAGTGTACAATCAACTTGAGCAGACTTTTATTTTGATTTGGGAGGAAGGAGGAAGCACCTCTGACAAACTCACTGAGGAAGATACAGTAGGTGAGAGTACTTTCAGAAGGTCATACAACACAGCAGGGGGACCTGGCCTCAGCAAGCGAAGCAGAAGATGCAACTCTATTAGAAACAAATGGGAGGGTGGTCTGTAAGCAGAGGTGGGAGCTGACAGCCATCCATTGACCTCCGAAGTTGGTGGAGACCACGGAACAGCATATAGGAAGAATTCAGTGGTCCCTTCTCTGGCATTTTGTAGAGAGATGTAAAAGGACTTAGTGAAGGCTGGCGCACATGAGTGATTTGCATTGCACTTTATCAACTACCAAAGGAACGAATGAATAGTTTCATACCACAGCAACAACTCCCACTAAATACGAGTTGGTATTTGGCATTAAATTGGAAAGTACACCTCTATAGTTTGCATGTAGAGCTAAAATTTAGAAGAACATGATCCAAGACCTAGCAGGGTCCTTGTGCCACAGGATAAATGTGCAATATCAGACTGACCCTTAATTAACAAATATGAAGTCTGATTTCACCCATTTGAATTTCAATGGCTTTATCCTTCCCTTTTCAGCTTTCATTTTCACTCACCTCTGTTGATGGTTATCATTCATTCTTAGATTCTCTTTATCTGATATTTCTTTAGTCATACTTTTCATGTTGTTTCGTGCCATATCAGTTAAGTTCTTTGAGGACTGATAAGCCTGGTTTCAGATTTTCATGAAAAGACATCTGAAGAGATGATCCTATCCACATATAGAACCACTGGTTTGCTTTGAAAATGTCCACTTTTCCAAATGATAGATCTATCTTCTGATTCCTGTACTCCAACGGAGTAGCTGTTCCCAGTCTTTCCTGACTTCTCCCTGGCCAGACTCAGTATCCCAAACTCATCCAACAGTTAACTGCCGTTTTTTGTCTCAACACCTTGGATTTTGCGATACATCCTTTCCCTACCTGTAGTTTCATCTGTTTGTTTAAACCGAGGATCTTCCTCTTCACTTGCTCCAACTTGCTGTGGAGGTTTCTCAGGCTATGTGTGGACACCTGTTCTTGCTGTTTTGGTAGTTTATATCCTTCACTCTTATTTCTTAATAATCTCATTCACAGGTAGGCATTCAGCTTTATCTCTGTGTTGAGGAAAATTCACTCCACCCCTTCAATTTGTCCTTTTCTACCCAAACTAAAGCCCCTGTGGTCTCTATGAATGACCAACATCAACTTCAGTTCATTAAGGTCAAATGGAGTCATACTTTTCTTCCTAAGTCGCTTCTTTCTAAGTCCAGGCTAGCCACCTTTCCTCAAGCCTGTAAGTCAGGTATCTCCTTTAGGTCAGCTCTCTTTGAGATCCCAGTTGTCACTGAGTTTTGCAAGTTCTACAGACTCTACAAATGCATCGCTGCCGAACACAACACTACTTCTAGCTACGCAGTTAAAAATTAACAGCCAGGTTTTTACTGTATCTTCATTTTAGTTCTTTTTCTTCTCCAGAACCCTTTTTCTGGCCTTGAGCATGTAGTCTTCTTGTTTGTGCTGGTTCAAGATGTTTCAATCTTAGCTTTCTCAGGGTGTCACATTAACCAGGTTGCCATCCCTACTGCATCCTTCACAGATATCCCTTTCTTCTTTGTGTCAAAATTTAAATGTATGCATTGTCATGGCTTTTTACCCTCCCTCTCATCTTCTGTGCATTGTAGAGATGTCTTCACACATTGAACTACATCATGGTTATACACCATTTCTAAGAAAGGATTGGGTTGTTTCAGAACCTGATGGTGTCCAGTTTCAGCAGTATGAGAAAGTAGACAGGAGTTTCCTCACTCAGCTACATGTCTGCTGGCTTGGTATGAATTATCAGCAAATACTGGTATTAATTCAGGGATAAAAGTCTTACAGGCCATATGTCTGCTTCAGATTGGTCTTCTAAACTCAGTCCTACCATGTTTCATTCAAAAGCTGCTCAGATAAATGTGCGTACACAAACTGGTGAGACCTACCAGGGTCCTACCAGACCTACCATTTTTCATATATTTTCTTGAATTTTTTGGTAGCAACTCCCTGGATAAAGGCTGCACTTATTTGAGGTAGTTGTGCTTGTGATACGAACTTAGGATGGGCCTCTTGTTAGTGCCTTTGGCCCCACAGCCTCCTGTATGCACAAGACTCAGGAGCAGCCTGTGGTTTCACTATTTTTTTTTTTTCTAGCAGAAAAACCCCTCTCACAACTGTAGCCTCTGCTATGGGGAAATTGGTTAGCCTCATATGGCACACCCTGATCATGTTTCCCAACAGCGTAAAGCTGAGGTAGAATACCAAAAGATTTAACAACTTCTACCTGGAAAGTCCTGTGTCTGAAAGTGGAGAACATGAGGTCAGACCGTTTGCCTCAGGAATTCAAAAAGCCCTACAACAAATTGAAATTTTCTAGCCAACAGAAATAAACAATTCAGTAAATCCATGGTATTTTCTAGAACTTTTTCATTAAGAAGGGAGTGGAGAAATGAAAGCAAACCTCCCAGAGTTCCTGCTGTACATATGAATTTTTCTTGTAAACCATCTCACCAGCTTTATTACCTTCACTTTGAAATATCTATTTTGCTATGTATCTCAAGAGGAATATTAATGTAATATTAAATATCTAACCCTACAGTATAAGCAGCTTGGAATGAAAGATAGTAAGAAAAAAGTTCGTTTTTATTTTCATCCTTCCCAAAAGTTATAACAATGAAACATTGTGACCCAGGGCTCCAGCTGGGAAACTCCAAATTCCATCTTAAACAAAAGTAAATGAGTGTTGCCAGGTAAGCTCTGGCACAAATTTTAGCTTTTATAAAATGTAGATTAACAAATCCTAAAATTCTACAAGAGTAATGCAACTATTCCTACAGCTTCTGCAGTCCAGTTTGTCATCTCTTTGGAATCCCGTTTGCTCAGCAAATAGCTTTACTATAAGACAGTAACCCCAATGCTGCAGTGGTAACTGCTCAAGAACATGAAAAAGTAATTTAGAGCTGAAGTCATACATGTAATTATCACTTCAACTTAACAGCAAATGAGTAAACCAGCCTAGAAAGTACAGACATTTAAACTACAGACATAAATTGCTTTATTAGTCTAAGATACTGAACATGGGGAAATCAATGTGCGTATGTTTCCACTTGCTGAAAAATGTTATCTTCCTTGGGAAAAAGGTAGGAGCAGGAGAGAAAGGCTTGACGAGCTGGATGGAAACATTCAATGAATTCAGCCTCTCCTGAAGAGGCATGCAACAAATGTGGATGCTGTAATGCTCCACACACTCATGCACACATCCCATCCTTTGCAGCAACCCCTGAAGCTGGGTTGATTTACCCCTCAGCTGTGGAAATGATGATTCACCTGCAGCAATAAAGGAGATCGCGGCAACCAGCCTGCATCAGGATGTGACCCCAGAGCTTTAGGCTGCCTTCCTCTGTCCCCCAGGCTGGGGACCACAGACTTGTTCCCTCACAGGTACTCATCCCTGTGTGAGCTCAGTCAAGACATGCTCCTCTCTTCAATTGCAGCTGTCAAGTGAACACTCACTATAGCTTTGTACCTAAACAAGTTTATCACCAGCCACATTTTCCTTCTCATTCTTCAACTGAGATAACCCATTTCCATGATGTTCATTTGCTCTGCCTTTCTGAATCTGCAATACAGATGTGTCTGAGCAATTTTTAATTACCATGGGTGATAACCTTTTTAATGCATATTTTTAAAATCTTATTTTTAATGAGTATGAACAATTAATTATTTTCTTGTAAAACATTATCAATCAATAGGTAATACAGTCTCTCTCTATGCCCTTGTAGTTATAACCACCCTTGACTTGACATTAGCCACTCCTTCTCACTGTTTTCTGTACTATCTTGGAAAAGTAACCACAACCTGTTCTTTGTTGCCCATATATTTTTATTACTTTATTGTCACTTTGCTTTTATGAGTCAGCCAGACAGCTTTTTCAATAGCCCTGTGACTAATTTAGTGCCTTTTTTTCTACAGACAGCTACACCAAAGAGCTCCTAAATAAGATCATTTAAGTGCTACTTTAATAAGTTGCGTTTTAACTCTTTGCTCCTTCGTTGCAAACTGTACTCACTGCTTCGCTCTGACCACAGCTGAGTAAGATCACAGTGGGATTAATTCCTCTTCTTAATAAAAGTTGGTTCACCTCAACATTGTTACAGTTGGCTAGACCATCTCTGCTTGCAAGCGGTCCAGCAAGAGCAGGTATGTATGCTATGTATTAGAGATATGCAGGAATCCATGGCTCCTTTGAGCAATACCTCGCTGTGAGCTATGGTAGCAGTTACCCTCCATTTCACAAGGTCTATGGTTTGGTTTTCTGTTGTTTTAGCTACCTCTGCAAGCTGAAGGCAGGCAGGGGTTGGAGCTGAGCTGCATGCAATGTTTCTGGCAGGTCCACACAGCTCAGTAATTCTTAAAATCATGTGTCTGGTGAAAAGAAAATTTGGCTTACCTCTGGCACTTTGAGACGTATGTGGTGATAAAAAACCACTATCAGATGGTGATACTGCATTGGACCTTTTCTTCTGAATTTCTTTCCAGACCTTCCTCTCACCACAGCCTTCTCAAAAGCACGAGAGCTAGCATTTCCTTTTCAACTATTTTATTTAATAGTTAAACTCAAGTGTGTAGTCAAGGTGCTAAGTATAAATGAATTAATTCTGCTCCAGAAAAGTGGTTTTTTGGGCAAGTTGCTTGAATGTCGGCATCTCTCCGTAAGATAAAATGTTGTGTGCCTGTACTTTGGGGTGGCGAAGCAGGACTATAGCAAAAGGAAATTCATCTTTCTCTTGGGCTAACCCTCAGTCAGACATTTTTAAACTCCACGCCATCTATCCCCAGTCAGTCCTCCTTGGAGGTGAAAAACAGTAACAGCGCTCATGCTGATATGTCAGAATAACAAAAGCTACTTTGATGCTGATTTTGTTACACATGTCTTTGCATATTCCTGTGGCTGAGGAGGTATTGTACAGGAGGAGTCCTCTAACTCAAATAGAGACAAACTGAGAATAATTACCAGGAAGAAAATAAGAGTAAAAAGGAGCAAAACCCACAGACTTTCCTGTGAAGATAAAACCAGTTAGCTACAGGTAAGAAATAGCCAAACAAGAAGTAAAACTCCCACACTTAATTGTTAGACTCATTATTTCTTATGTGGGTGAGGAAGAATCTCTCCAATTAATGGATACCATAAAAGATGAAAGGGACAGAGCCTAACAGTATTGGCTCAACTGAATTAGCTAGCAATATTTGATAGGATCTCACAAGGTGCTACTAAGTTTCCTAAACCTAGTATGTAAATGAGTGTGACAGAAAAGAATAAAGAGCAGAGAGAAGATGAAGATGGTTATAATGAAGTCAAATAAGTGTTTTTAGAAACTGCTAAAGTGCATAGCTGAATGATGTGCAGTCTTCTTAAGATATGGAGGCTGAGGATGGAGAAATGGTGGTTTGGGCTTTTCTGAAAACAAACATGCCTATATTAATGCAAACACCCATACATTAATCTGATAGAGATTTCCTTCGCGCTCAGCCAGCATTATCTGGGTCACATCTCATGGGCTCTGTAAGAAAATATGAGTTTTGACCCTACCTGGATTCAGGAAGGCTGTGCTCTGGAAAAGGCCAAGCAGGGTAACAAATCAGAGAACTTTCCTGGGAGCGGGAGAAAAAGAGAGACAGGTAACCAGAGAGAAAAATGTCTAGTTATAAAAAAGTCATAAGAAAGCAGTGGAAATTTGAAACAGAAACGAGGACTGAGGAAGATGGTTAAAACCAGTCCAATACTTTTTCCTATCTGAGCCACTAAGCAGATGCTCAGCTGTAGCTCATTCACTCTGAATATGAGGCCAGAGAAGGTACTGGGGAGCACAGGCACCAGCAGGAGCAGAGTTTTCCATTTGGGAAGAGGGGGAGGGCAGATGTATTTCATATTTTGTCCCACCCGGAGGCAAGGGCTGACTCGGAGATCCTGGCTTGATATTTCCCAAGACCCCTGGCCATCACTACACTGAGCTTTCATAAATGCCCCACAGAGAAAAGCACACAAGCACCCTGCCCTGGAAATGATAGATCATGCTGACAAATAACTCAAAAAGAAGTCTATGGATTATTAAAAACATCTTCCTAAAAATTATTTTTCTGTATTGTCAGCCATTTTCTCACACAGTTTCAGAAAGTTTATTAGAAATGCCCCTTTGGAGCAGAAAATGGCCTAGCAAAATTGAAAATATGTTAATTGATGTTGTACATGGTCTAACAAAATAAAAAATATGTGAAATTAGTGCTATATAGATAAAAAGAGTACCTAGAGCTATTAAACAATTGTAGGAGGACAGACCTTCAGACCAGATTTATTCCTTGGCTCTAGTCGGAGTCTAGAGGTCAGACAGCCCTATCCACGTCCTCAGAGAGCACCTCTGGTTTGAGACACGGCTTTCAGTAGGTGGGTTGCACGGGTAGTCAGACATCACGTCTGTAAAAAGTGCAAATGAAATTATATTTGGGGTTGTAATTTTTTAAAAAAAGCTTTTTTTAAGGCATGTGAAATGTTTATTGGGAAGGAACTTTTATCACTGGATAGAAACTACTTAGCCAAAGTGACTTTTACTTTTCATCTGAGAGTCTGTTTTTCTCTGTGCAGGTTAAAAGATACTTATTTTGTCCATCTGTGTATAGCTGATTTTGGAGATACAGGCACAAATGCATGAGAATTTCTTTTTCCAATTGCTGTTCTTTCCCTACAGTGTGTTCATGTAACATTTATGTGGTTGGTCTATACGTAATTTTAGAATTCATAAGAACTCTCTGAAAATGAAAAGCTAGCTTACTAAGACGGGTGCAAGGTTTTAAAATGAATAATGTTTTCCATTTATATCCATGTCACTAGCCACTTGTGATAAATACCATCTCAGAAGTATACCAAGTGATTTTTTGCAGTGCTCAAGAAGCAAATAATTTTTACAAAGTCTATGGAAAAAAACCAGTTGATAGATAGGCAACATGAACTTCATCAGCTGTGTAGCACGTATGGACTTTCATCACTGTATGTTTCAGATAAGAAATCTCAACAATTTAGTGGTTCATATATTATTTTTCTTAAACTTCTCTGTTAATCTACAAACTAAAAGAACAAGCACATGAATGACACAAGGCGAGTGACAGCATTTTATATATTTTCTACAAACTGCTGAAAAGTACCATATACATTTTAAATTAATTGTCTTCTGGTATTTTATGTACTTTGAGAATTTTGTCATTTATCAATAAATTATGGCCCTTCCATAAATTCACAGCCATTTTATTCCAAACATTCTTCTGCTGGGCTAAATGGGGGAAAGGACTTTAGCACATTTATTTGTAATCAAACCCAAAACAGTTTAGCTTTACAGTGAGTAATGAAATCTTTCCAGCATTAGGTAAAAACTGTTCCCTGAGTGTCTGGAGTGGCCAAGAGAGAAGCATGATTCAGGAACCAAAACACTGCAAGTCTGGACCATCCAAATTAAATAGAGCCCATGGTGTGTAGTGGGTTTCTGATGACGTGAAGCAACCCACTTTCTTCATACTTCGCAATACTGTATACCAGGTGCAAATGTGAGGAATTTTAACACTATTTAGGGAAAATAAGAATATTCTTAGGAAGTAACATTAATGCTCATGATTCTTTTTGATATAAAATCATGAAAGTGCAAGATCTATACTAAAGTATTAACCTCTTCTATACTCTTTCTTTTATTAAAGTCATTTGTTTGGACCCACCACTCAAGGTTAAAAAAAAAGCCTTATATGGATATCTAGAATACAATTACCCAATTCAAATCACTTTTAAATTGAAAGGAATATTTCCATTGAATTCTGTGAATTTTTAAATCAATCAACTTGTAACAGAAACCTCAAGAGGCACCAGCTGCACAAGGAATTCTATGCTTCAAGTGAACAGCGTCCAACTGGCTTTTCACTACAGATAGTAAAGAACTGCTCATGGTCATTGCAGTAAATTGGGTAAGACTGAGTTCTTTAGCATTTGTTTAGCCTGGTAGCCAAATTTTCAATTCAGGTTAGTATTTTAAACATTAGTTGCACCACTCAATAGTTCCTTGAAATAGCGTAGTCATGTAAATACAGCTCAAGTGGGGAGGAAATATTTTATAAAATCAAAAAAAATCAAATTTTTATTTATAGAAAAGCATTATTTACATAGTGTTTCTGTTCAATGGTCCTTCTAAAGATGAAGCTAAAATGGGAAGTCTAACTTTGTTCGTATAAGAACATAAATCATTGATACCTACAGTCTTTGAAGATACAACCAGAAACCTGTGGAGGAGGACACAGGACAACAATGCAGGGAGATGTGAAAGTGGACTGAGGACAGAGTTGTGCATGGCCTAGAGGAAGAGAAGCCAGTAAGCAACATCTGTTGTTTGACTTTCAGGACCCTAGAATAAGGGTGAGTGTGGGGGAATTTCCTTACCACTGGTGACATTAACAGCCTGAGGATAACCTAAAATCATGAGTTGTGGAATGACTTTCCTTCAAAGTGTCATTGGCTTTGGGTTCATTGTATATGATGATACACTTTTCAAGAATACTTTTGTGTGGAAATTATTATGGAAATAGATATATTTTATTGCATCTTGTTTACATACATCTTGTTGGCATAGATTCAGTCTGTGAAGAAGTACTGAGTGTCATTTACTCCTGTTAATAATATCATCTGGAAAACTTCCAGCTCCTTATGAGCATGATCCTATAAGCAGCACACTGGAAAGAGTAGTGAGTCCAGCCATGAACACATGAAATCCTCAGCCATGTCTGAACAATATACCACTATATGTATCACTGACCAAAACCTGCATATTGTATCACATGTGCATGCTGTGTATCTCCACATACCCAGCAGATATATGACTTCAAAGGAGATCCAAAAATTCTGTACAGGACCTGATCCTGGGAAACACTACATGCATGCAAACGAAAGGTGTTGGAGTGGCAATAACTCACAGACCTGGGTTGATTTAGAGACCAGATTTTCCTGACTGGCTTGCTTTCTTTTTTGTAAGGTCAAGGTCGTCTTAGACCTGTGATTTGGGGTAAATCCCGCAAAGGACACATTTGCCTGTAAATTAGAAGTGAGCATGGAGTGGAGCAGGAGTTTCCTACCCACTTTGTGCAACAGAGAACTGAGCCCTCTTTGATTTTGATTTCCCTCTGGCATGATGTGACCACCATACAGCCACAGCTGGTTTTGCCATGGATCAAGGAATTACCCTGCTTACTTCTGCAGGTAAATTTTTTGCATAGATCTTCCTTATTGCTTCCCAGGAAGAGTTTTCTCACTGTGAGAGAGAACCTTGGAAAGAAAAGAGTAAAAGAGGAAGCTGGAAGATGGGTGGCCTTATTTTGCTACCTTGCATCAGGACCAGCTGCTACATAATGCACCCAGAAGTCATATTTGTTGCTGTTGCTAGACCATTATACTGCTCCTCACCTACTTCAGCAGCCTACATACATCCCATGCAGTACAGAAGTTGCTGTTATCACTTCTCTGTCTCACATACGTTAGCAGAGAGGTGAGAGTTTTTGCATGAATAGCTATTTTGGGCTGAAAATCCCACACCAGTCTCCACACACCACCTCCAGACCTTTTTAGACTTCTTTATTATTCCTGCTTCCCACTGACCAAAATAATACCATGGTCACTCCTAGACTAGTGGAGGAAGATAACCACAAAGACAGATTTGAGCTGACAGCCTTCACCCAGGGGTCCTGCCAGGACTCAAGGGTGAAACAGCTGAACTACAGGGTGTGGGGGATCTAATTTGCTCTTGAGTCTGCCCCTATACCAGGGGTGCACAAGGCTATCAGTTTTCTAAAAGGCCTCATGGGATTCTCAGAAAACTGCAAACCAGTAAAGCTGACATCCCTACCACACAATACCAAGGCAGAGTGGGCCCATAGATAATTGTGGTGCACAAGAGAACAGTAACTATGACATTTGTGACAGAATATACCACTCTTCTTGGTTATACTAGAGTTTACCTTAGAGACAGTGAATTTACAGACAAGGAGGAGCCACAATAACATCATGTTCTTCAATCTTTAAAAGAATCTCAGCTGAGTCTCACCGTAAAGCTACCAAAGAAGTTAAGCTATTCAGTTTTAAGAAAGTCCTCACGTAACTATGCAACTGGTTAAAAGATAAGAAGTAAGGGGTAGGAATCAGTGAATGTTTTTTACAGTAAAGTGGGTTCAGTCATGAGAAGGCTTGCCTGAGGCCTGTGCCATTTAATGTAGCCATCAGCAATTTGGCATCAGGATGGCCTGTGTAATAATTAAGTTTGCTGGTGTACTAAGTTATTCAGGATACCCGAGAGGAAGTCTGGCTGCAAAGAACTATTAAAAGACTTCAAAATACCAGGTGACAAGGCAATAAAATGGCAGATTAAAACCAGTGCTGACAACATGCAAGAGCAGACAGTAAGGGCGGAATCAATATGCTGCAGAAGTGATGCATAAACTGTAGCAACTTTCTGAGACAATGCTATCTTTTCTTTTGATTTTTCCCCTTTCTAATTTTAACTACTAGGTAGTGGATAGTATCTTTTCACTCCTGTGCTTGCACTTCTATTAACTCTCTCAGGTTGCTGAGAAAAGAGTTGGAAAAATTAGTGCTGACCTTCAAATGTGGTCTTGTGGAGGCTGATTTTTATGATGTTCTTCTTTAACACCATTATCATATTAACAGAGTAAAGTGAGTTTATAAGCAGTTTATCTTAAGCACCCTGTAGAAATGGGTCTCACAGACTTACACTGAGTAGGGAAAATTCAAGGGGAAGCCAATATGAGAAACAAATTATTTGGTTTTCTTTGAGTGGTTAGGTAACTATGGCAGCTCTGGTGGATCTCTGCAATGTCTGGTGTCAGATTTAACATGAAAGGTATAAAGATGCTTTAAAAAAAATCCAGTTGGAAATAAGGATACGTTAAAATAAGACAAAAAATCCCAACCAAACAAACAAAAACCCCCAAACTACTGAAATCAGAGTGTACAAACACACTTTACCAGCAGTGCCAGCCGCTACTGTATCTCCCAGTTTCTCGTTCTGTCCCTACTTTTCTGCCTTTGCTACCCAGCACTAAGATGAGAAGAACCTGGGAAATTATGTGACTGAGCAATAACCTCCTCCAAAACCCTTGCTGTTTTGAGCCAGATTTAATGGGCAGAAATGCATGGGACAGCCCAGCACAGAAAATGGCACAGGCTTGGGTATATGCAGCTAAGGCAGGATAGATGGGTAAATGTTATTCCAGCTGGATGTATGGCAATGGCCTTAATTGTTTTTCTATGGACCACTTTGGCAAAGTGTGGAAGGACTGTAGACTTTTCAGTTCATAGTCTAATAAAGTAGCTCCTAAACAGTCCTGGCTAGAAATTAAAAGAATAGAGTATTAATTTAATCAGGAGTAGTGGGGACACTCCCTGATTCACTGCCAATGGCTAATGAAACTTTAACCTTTCCTGTCAGGTTTTTCATTTTTCCTTCTCTCTTCTCTTCCCTTCCCTTCTCTTCCCTTCTCTTCCCTTCTTTCTCTCCTCTCCTCTCCTCTCCTCTTTCTCGTCTCTTTCTCTTCTCCTTTTCTCTTTCTTCTTTTTCTTTTCTCTTTTTTTTTTCATTAGAAGTTGCTACAGTTGGCTTTGCTTCCCTGGAGGGCAGCTAATCTCTTTTAAGTAATACCTCATGAAAGAGCATGTTCACAGAAAGACACATTACCCATGTTAAATGCACACTGAGGCTTCTCATGCTTAGTCCTGGAATGGGAGAAATCCCACGGTGTTATTTCACTTGCATCTCACATGCATATGCATGTCTGTGATGAGTACAAACAAGAACAGCTGTTTCCTTCAAAATCAGTTCAAGTCTCCAGGATTACTGAGTCACTTCGTTATGACTCTAAAATGAGGATATGAATGAAGGTATCTTACATCAGGAGAGACAGCTGGGCCCGTGGAAGTAGGAAGGGCTGCAACAATTACAACTAAAATTGTTGGGCTTATTACAACTAAACTTTGGACTCGGTGAGGTGCCATTTCTGGAATTTGCTGATTCAGGCAAACTTCGGAGGGAAGTTGGAGGTTCTGTGTTGGCAGAAATTGCAAGTAGAACCTGTGACATTCCCAATCAGCCCAACCAGTGCCCCCAGATAATTTTCTTGGTAAACCCCTGAGGACCTGAGAATTTGGAAGCCCCACCAACTCCCCTCCCCATTCCCAAGCCCAAACACAAGCTGCTGAGACTGGCCAAAGCCTGAGCAGCCCCTGGCCTCCAGCTTGTACCACTCTCACAGAGCCCAGCAGATGGGCTGACCTTGATCTAGGCTCCATAACCTTGACTTGCAGAGAAATTCAAATGTGTCTCTTTTTTTAAGTCAGAGTAACAACAAATTTAGAGGATCAATGCCGCCTTACAAGCAAAATTATGTTTCCTCGTACAGATACAAGCAGAACTTGAAGAGCTTGGGAATTTTAGACCCTTCTGCCAGATCTCTTCAAAAACATTATCCATTCCCAAATCTTGGACAGGCAGGAGGAAATAAAATATGGTTTTATATATCTGGGCAGGGCCATCTTTTGTGACAACATAAAGCAAGATTAGCATTCTACTTTTCACGGACGTTCTGGTAAATAAATATGCAAGTACACTTTAAGAACTTTTTTTTTTTATTTAATATCCAAATTTCCAAAAGTTTCCATTGAGAAATCCAAAGTTTTAAATAATATTCGTGTACAAAAATATAGTCCTTGACAAAAAAACTTCCATACTACTGTCTCCAAATAAATAAGATTACGTCAGACACATTTAAATGATTCAGTAAAAAAAAATACAGAGCTTCTCAAAATCAGTGAGTTGAAGTTAAGTCAGTGCAATAGAGTTAGTCACATTTACTGGAGTTGCTAAGTAGCCTGGCCTCCTGGTAACTTCAGTGCATAACGATAATTACCAGCAATTAATCAGCAATCCCTTAGTTAGGAAAAGTGCTTCAGTATTTGCTTATCTTTAAGCATGTCTATTTGCTTGATTTGGATTTAGATATGCTTAGAAGTAAGCAGATATGAATATGTTTTCCTGAGTACAGAAACTTCCCCATATTGGTTCTTGCATCTCCATGCCAAATAGACGAATGATGAGACTAATCTTATAGCAGCCCTCTCTCAAGACAGCACCAGATGGAAAGCTGGGTATCATATCATGTCATTTCAGGCTCTCCATATGGAAACTGGGTAAACATTGCCTTGTTTTGTATTTTCAGGTCAACAAACGTATAACAGAAAGACAGGATTTTAAGACAAAGTAATTTCTTATATAGTAGTAGGAGGTATAAATACTTTGATTTGTGTTTGTTTATAAATTATTATATAAAATACTTAAATATTAATAAATAAACATATAAAAACTCAATAAAAAGATTGAAATAAAAAATGTGCATCATAACAAAATTTGCACAATAACTCAGTACAAAAGGTCATATGATGTCATTAGCATTTGCACCTCCTCTGAGGCTGGCTCCTTTTCCTTTTGAAAGAAGGTGAAGTCTCCACCAGTTTCTGTAAGACTCCAAACAGCTCATTCACAGCTTTGCGCTGAATTGTAAAATCACTCATCTGTAAAACACAAATGGAATGAAGGTCATGCCAAGAGCTATAATTATTTACTGATCACGTCATACAGGCTACACTGCTACCAGAGTAAACCAGACGGACATCTGCAGTTTCCAATTACTCTACTACCTAATTCCTACAACAAAGAGCTACTTTGTCACAGATTTTTGTTTTCCACTTTCTGTGCTACTTAGCAGCATGCCACAGACCAGCGAAATTCTGTGAAATTGAGCTTCTTTGTAGTTATTGTGATGATATATGAGTTACCCACAAGCAGCTAACTCCAGCTGGGTATTGGCTGCAGATCTCTGCAGAGGTCAATGGTTTATGCCATTGGCACTCGCTTGATAAGCCAAGTGCCTCCAAAGCCCATGGAGGCATGCTGTAGCCAGGCACAACCCTCCCACCTGATTTCTAAACCACAACGGCCATGTCAGTGGCAGCTCTGGTGGGCAGACGACACGGCAGGGCTGCTGGCACCTCTGCGCCAGACTCTGGCAAGACTCGGGGAGAGCAGCCCCCGCGCTGACACCCCACACCACAGACCTGCAGCAGCCGCTGCAGCTGGAAACATTAGGTTTTCCAGTGTGAACTGAGCCAGATGGCGGTTACCAGATGGGTTACTGAAGCATTATTAGCTTGAGTCACACTCAAATCTCAACTGGAAAATATAGTGTCATGAGCCTTGGAGGCAGAGGAAGAGCCTTACCTGAAGCTTTGTCAGGTCAATGAGGACTTTCATCTTATTTAAGCCATCAGGAAGGCTGCTTCTCAGAGTATGGAGCTCCTCAAATATGTGCCTGACGTGCTTCTTTGACGTGTCAGTTTTTTCAAGCATTTCCAAGTACATGGAAACAATCTGGCTCAGGATGATCCTTTTTTCATTTCTCTGTTGAAAAATACAGTCAGAAAGAAAGGTCTGTGAGTGCCCATCAGCAGGAAAGTGAACAAAGTTAAAACACAGCATGCTGGAGTTCTCACTGCCGCTTGAAATGGGATGATAAAGATGATCATCTCCTGCAACTCATCTCCTGGGCTTGGCTGTATCTCAGGATCAGTTCGTGGTGTAGTACAAAGCACCTTGATCCTTACAGGAAGCATTTTTATTGGGTTTTCTCATTTCCAAGCTTCTGAACTGGTCTCTGCTCATGTTCATTCTACCCTGTCTGGTTATGCTGGCAGTGGGAGCTGCTTTGTACCAGAAGTGCCCCGCAAAGTGCCTGAGACGCTTTATCATATCTGATTCTGACTCACCTCTGTCCAGTTTGTCAGTTTCCCCACAAAAATAGACCCGCCGTCAGCTACTTCTGAAAGACTTGCATTCTGCAACAAAGAACAAACATAGCTGTTATACAAACAATACTTATCACAAGGCAAATTTGTGTTCTCTGTTCAAGGAGCAGTAAAAACCAGAGACACATGATTTTTGTACCACTGGCCTATAGCATTATAATGCTTTCACTTCTCTAAGCATCAGATCGCACTGGATGACTGCCTAGTACCAGAAATGGCATTAGTTTGCTTTTCAATGTCTTCTCCGGCTATAACTCTTCCAAATATAGACATTTAGCACCATCCATTTTACTGAACTTTCCTTGCAAGTTTTGGTACTGATAGCTGAAAATTAAACCTTATAAGCATAGCAACTGGCTAGAAAATTGTCAGATTTGATCTTGCATGTCTTCTGCTAAGTGGAAGACCACCACTGTGTAGTCTGTGGCCTTGAATTTATCCAGCCTTAATAAAATCTCATATGGAACAAGAACTAATTAACTTTACTAAAAAACTACAGTTTGTAGAACTGGAGAAAAGCCCAGTAGCCCACAGTCAGGCATGGGGATATACAGGGTTAGTGGGCTACTGAGAGGCTCACAAGGATGGAGTTTAACCATCAGATGTTAGCCACACACTGTGGCAGATTCTAGGAAACAAAGAGCAATACAATTCTCCTACCAAGGAAAGGTAAACTGAATCATTTCCTCTTCTGTGTGTGTCTTTTTTTGTCTTTTTGTATACAACAGTCACTATTTCCTTTTTTGTCTGCTCAGTAATTTAAATACAGTGAGTGCAAAGGGAAAACTTGCAGGCTGACAGAAACCTTGTAGGCTGATTGGCTCCCTGTGCTGAACACATTGCCAAACCTTGTTTTGCTGTTCTTCTGAAATGTGGGGAGCACCTGCTGTGGACTGGAGTTTTTAACGTCAGTGCAAGAAGCTCACCATGGCTCAGGTTCTCTCTGACAGAGTTATATATATCCTAGTGAGAATCTCTCTGATCTATGCTAATGACAAATTTAAGATATAATGCCAATTTTACAGCCAGTTTCCTATCAACCTGCAAACTCACACTAGGTTTCTTTGTGTGATACTTCAGGGTGATTCTTTGACTACTAAATTTCAACTTTCAAATGCACAAAATTCTGAAAAAATCAGAGCCAAAAATAGGAGCAGATTATTGCAGTTGCTTTCATGCATTTAAGGAAAATACCAAAAAATATATTGAGAATAAAAGCTGTTAATTAGAAGTGACTGTACTGTAGATCTGTTAGCTCTATGACTAATCCCAGCTGAAGTCAACTCTGAACTACTCTAATGCCTCCTAGATGAAGACAGGTGAATTAACATTACAGTTATCAAGTTAGCGAAATTCTTCCTGAAAAGAACTAATATCATGCCCAGTAACATTCCCATGCAGAATCATAGTCACAGATATGGAAGCAGAGTGGCTGGGAATGCAAAAGAATGAGCAGTAGGAACCACCTTTGGGCAACACATTACTACTACTTATAAGTACCAGATGCATTTGTGAAAGCAAAAGTTCTTCTCCGTTTTGTTTATATTGCTAACTAATTCTAAATCCTCTATTAACATTACCAACCTAAAACTGAAAAAGTATCAGTAAATTGCATCTGAATAGAGATTAATCAAGATTCATTCATTCATCATAAATTGTATTAAGATTTCTTGTCATAAAACATAATATATAATTAAAGGCTGAAGGGAGGTAGGAGAAGATTTTGTGAAGAGTGCCCCTGAAACAAGTGCAAACTACTACATTAACTATGGCTATTGAAAAACTGAATCATGCTAGTGAAAGAGGTTAGCAACACCAAAGAAATTGTCCATATTCTTGTTTTAAAAAAGGTATAACCAAAAAATTTCTTCCATGGTTACCCTCTATTTGTACATGTTGAGTATGTCAAGCAGTGCTCAGGTATGGACTATATCTAAAGCACAAGCAGAAGGAGGAGAGAAATGCAGGAGAAGACCATACTTACAAAATCAGCTTTCAGTTTGTCTATATCGCCTTCAAGTTCAGCAAGATTTAAGCTAGTTCCAAAACGTCCAAAATAAATCATGATGACAGACAGAACAAACATGCTGTAGGTCTGGCAAGTCATTTTCTTGGTGAAGGTTCAGTTAAAATGCTCAGATATGTTCTGGGAGATGTCAATTCTAAGAGCAGTGAGCTTCAACTTCTAATAGTTAAATCTTCTATTAGAAGAAAGTAGGCGAATGAACTTCATCTGTCTGTCAGTGGTATTTATACCTGGTCTTGAAATTTTTTATTCCGTCATCGCAGGCTGTATATATTTAGACAAGATAGTGTCAGATAAGAACCCTTCGTTTTTTGGCTAATCAAGGGAATCCCTCGAAAGCATCTTTCTTAAAGCATGGTCCTGGAAAAATTTTCAGTGGTTCATCAATGGGTAACATTTACGTGGCAGATTCTGAAGTTTCTTTTACACGTGGTTGGGAGAAATGGGGAAATTATGATACTGATCGAGGAGTATGCATTGTGGCTCAAGCATATTCTTACACACTATCTGAAAAAAAAGTCATATCATGTGGTTAGAGGGTCAGTATAACAGTCAACTCATTTCTGATATTCTTTTAAAGTAACCACTGAGATTGCCATTGCATTCTTTAGAGTCACTTAGAGATGTAAGCATTCTCCCTTCTGCTGTCCTTTTGTGAAACATTATTTGCATTCTTTCCATGGTCTAAAGTTAATTTCTGCTGCTTTCTCATTCTTCACCTCCTGATTCAAAACAGACTCAGAGAAAATGAGGTTCCAGCATGGATGCCATGATGCATTTTATTAAATTCCTCTGTGGTTGTCTACTACCTGCAAGAGCAGAGTATTTAGTACTCAAGACACTCATTTTTGCTTGGCAATAATTAAAGCTCCCCACCTGTCCATTCATTTGCATGTATGTGTGTATAATATGAAAAGAGAACACATGGATGAAAAAAAGCCCAGTTGAAGAAGACAGGATGGTCTCTAAGTGCATACAGACCCTTGAAACAATTGTATTGAGGATAGCTGGGGAAGAGGTTTTTGTATAGGAACTGAACTCTGCTTTGATGGATATCATGGGAAAAAAGCTTACTGTGAGGAGTCTTACAAAGAAATCAGAGTAATTTTAGGCTATAGTATCTAAACACAGGGTAGGCAGTAGCTTAGGAGGAAAAGAAAGAAGGATCTCATAGGGAAAAAGAAAAGAGAGAGGATCAGGAGGAGGGAACTTGTATACTCAGTTCACACAGGCTGCAGTGGAGGATGTCTGTAACTCATCAGAAACAGGTGAGAATTAAACTGGCCTCCAACAAGTATGATTTGAGCTCTCCAGCACAGCTCTGTGTGGCTCTTTGGGTGTTCCTTGCGAGAAGCTGGCCCTTTCCCCAGCAGTACCTCCTATCTCAGCAAATGACCACTAACACGATCAAACATTTTTCATCTGCAGCTTGAAAGAAGAGCTCCATCTGTGGAATAGATATAGCCTACTACTACCATTGCAAACAGAGAATCGCAGTTTTGCAGAGATGAGAACCAAATTTCACCAGCAGTCCCAGGCCCAAAAACTGCAGGCTAAGTCTCCCTGGGAACAGCAGCATAGACAGATGGCATGTACCTCCCAACAGGTGCAATAGTACACAAAAATTAAAGCTGTAATCTGCTTGGGGTAGTAGCACTATGCAATGACAATCT
Source organism: Phalacrocorax aristotelis (assembly GCF_949628215.1). Classification (NCBI taxonomy): domain Eukaryota; kingdom Metazoa; phylum Chordata; class Aves; order Suliformes; family Phalacrocoracidae; genus Phalacrocorax; species Phalacrocorax aristotelis. The sequence continues at coordinate 179,806,009 of NC_134276.1, read as the reverse complement.
TAGTTTTAGTTTAGGAAATTAAAACTGATTAAGCAATAACTTGATTGCTGAAAGTGTTGGCACGGAGGTGAGGTGACAATGCTATTCAAGGGTGCTTCAAAGCACTGTAAAAAAAATGCAACGTTACCATGCCTGTCCACAGCAGAGTGGTCGGACTAGATGGTCTTCAAAGATCCCTTCCAACCCAAACCATTCTGATTCCATTATCTTATGCTATAAATTAGAAACATAGAATCAGTTAGGTTGGAAAAGACCTTTAAGCTGATGGGGTCCAACCATTAACCTAACACTATTAAGCCCACCTCTAAACCACATTCCTAAGCACCACGCCTACATGTCTTTTGAATACCTCCAAGGATGGTGACAAAATGGAGGTCCCACTGAGATTCAAAGTGGGCGCACAAATGTCAGCATACTGAATAAACCTATTGGCAATGTTGAAACATCTGGATTGCTTTGTAAGGCAAGCACAGTCAAACAGCATGTTGTGGCAGAGCTAAATGCAGTTTTATACATGCAGGAAAACCAAGCATATTTTACAAGGTGGGAGGCACATGCTGAGGCACATCAACTGGCCATGAGCGTATGGAGCAATTCTTTGGCAAAGTGTTGGAAGGTATATGTCAAGTGGCAGAAGGAAAATTATTCCTGTTACATATGGCACTCTTTATGCTGTCAGAAACATAAAACTGGAAGAGGGACTGGGTCATCAAGCCCACTTTTTGCCATTATGGGTCTTAATTTGAGCAGTGCTTTTTTGTTGAATTATTAGAGATTGTGCAGAGAAAAGCTGCAAGTAAGGAGTTTGGGAGAGGTTCTTTACTCAAACAGTCCAGTCTTCTTAACATGTTGAGGACAAATCACAGCACAACTGACCACCACTAATTGCTGTAATTTTTCCAGCCAGGCAGAAGATGTAATTCCAGGAGCTGAAGGATTAAGTCAGTAACACTGCCTTCCTCTGCAGAGAACTATTCATCCAGAGCGACTGCAATGGATTAGACTGCCTTGTTAACCTGTCAGACATGCATCTCATCCACAGCAGCCTGTATGTCTCAGGTGACCTCCCTCGGGTCTCCAATTACTACTGAACTTTTAAGAATAACAGGAGGATGAAACACCAGAAAGAAAGGATTTTTCCAACTCAGCTTTTGTAGATACTGGTTAAAGTTTTGGGAGTTTATATGGCTACTTTTATTACTAGATCACCTCACTTTTCAGAGGAGGCCACTGTCAAGCATCCAATTCTGCAGGTAAGAAAATGGAAGCGCAGAGCAATGGTATGATTCGTGATCATTCAGCATCTAGGAACACGAACATGGTCTCCCAGTCCCATTGTGGTCCTTTCCTCACTAAGCAGCGTTACAAGTATTATATCATAAACTGAGGCAAGAAATTAAGCAAAGAGCAAAGAAGAAAGCCATGACGTCTGGCTACGTCATGCTATCTTCAGAGTGCAGGTCTGAATTCCAGGTACCATCTCCTGCCCGTGGAGGTTAGATTCAGGCCTTCTCATCTCCACATTCAAATTCTCACACAAAGGGTTGAATGTTCTGTGGTAAATCGTCAGCTGGACAGAAATGTATTCTAATACAGAAATACAGGATTCCTTTTCCAAATCCTTTACATTTGAATAAATGGTACCATGTTAATGTACACATGCTCATCTCATAATGTTTTCTTCTATTGACACACACCATCACATCCTTCCAAACCATTTTGAAACTAGGCAACAGCCTACAGCAGACAGTCAGAATGTGAGGGTCCTTGGGTCCCAGGGGTCCTGCACCCCTCCCAGCCCTGTTCTGCTTCCCATTCCACCCGAAAGAGATGAAAGAGATCACCATTGCCTAGTGCTTGCCTTACTGCCCAAGAACCGTGAACAGTCAGGTTGTGAGGAAAGCTCAAGTTCAGATAGTTCCTCTGTACTGCCTTTCCTGAGCATCAACATGGTTACAAACAAAATAGGGGGCATCCTGCAAATATCTGCCCTTTACTAGACAGAGCCAAGGGCCTAAGAGCATCCAATTTTTTATCCATGTTCCTTAGTAGAAATCTATTGAGTGCATGCTAGAGGGGACTGAACACTTGGCACTAACACAAGCTCTTTGCCTGAGCACTCGTCCTAATCTAGCTGAAAGAGATGCCGGAACAGTTTTGAAAAGATTTGTGCTGCATAGAACTGGAGTGGTCCTTCTGTGTGGTTCCATAGTCAGAGCTGGACTATCATCTGTTCCAAACACAGTAGGAAATGAAACCAAGGCCTTTTTCATTTTGCTGCCTGGAAGTCATCTGACTCTTCATGCAAAGCAGAGGTTTCACACCCTTCTGTTCATACAACACTTTACACTAATTGCCCGATGATGTCCTTGCAAAGACATGTCAGATTTCACTATGACCACTATGATTAAAGGTTTTTCCCTTTCATTTTTTGTTTTATGCGTACTCCCCAGTGTGCTGGCTGAGTGCTTAGTAAGGAACAGCCTTTGCCAGCCCAGCAGTTCTCTGCCAGACTTTCGTTTCTCTAAAATTCAGTGGCTTTCTCTATTACCACTGCCAAAGGAAAGCAGCTTAGGTTTGGAAACCCCTCTCTGAGTTGTCATTCTGACCTTCCATCACACTTCACCTCTTAGCCTGCCTTTCCTATAAAGCACCAGAAATAATTCCTTCAGTTCCTCCTTCACAGTGCTGGGGGCGGGGGGAGGGGGAGTAAGGGATTAAGTGATTAAAAGTTTCATAGGCGTCTGCATTGTACCAGTGCCATGTAATTACTAGATATTGTTATTCATGCCACCACTATCTGCAAAGTAGACGGCGTGATAATCAGGCTTCATGACTTTGTAATTGACCCTTATGAGCACACCATAAGATTAACATTTTTCTCTACCACAAACTAAAACCCACCACCCTTCTACAGATATGGGTATGTTTCATTGGTATTAAACATCGTGGAAGATGTAGCAGTCTGCTCCTTGTGACCACTGGACCTCTGTTATTTAGAGAATGTTTCCAATTATCATTAAGGATAATGTTGCCACAAAACAACTACTTTGTTTTATAAGGAAAAAATTCCAGAGCAGAGGAAATTTCTGAAATTCTCAGAATGAGCTGTTTTGACATTTTCCTAAATAAAATACTCTATCTTGCCCATTCCAAGCACTTTTTGGAAATGCTATTGTTTCAGAGAACTGGAAAACCAGTTTGTGCCATCCGAAATATGACACAAGGAAGACCCTTTGGCCTCCATTACATACTCCTGTCTGCACACAGTCAGCAATGGGAAAATGTATATTATTGCTCCCTCTTTCCACTCAAAAAATTTCTCACGCATGTTAGCTGATGACTCTTCCAAAGAAAGGAAGGGAAGAGGAAACTAATACTCAGTGGTGTTAGACATCTAGAGAGATAGATGTCCATACAGATAATGAACTGATGGGTACAACTTTAAGTGATTAGAATGTAAGTTCAAAATTATTAAAATCGTGGTACCTTGACTGACCCAAGACATCTTTTTCATAATTCCCTTCAGAATTTCAATTTAGTAACCCCTTGCAGAATGGAAAAAAGTTTATAGGTTGGGAAAACCTTTCCCTGCAAAACACTAATGATTACTTTCTGAATTAGTAAGAGGAAATCACTGCCCCCTCATGGTCTGAGTGCTCATCCGTCCTGTAAGGAAGAGTTCAAGCTTTTGTCTTGCCCAAGAAGAAGAGGATAACTGTGAATAGCTGTCCTGGGCTGGCCTTTTCCGCACACTATTGTGGACTTTTTGGCCACTTCTAACTGTATGACTATCAGCTCTGTATTGTCTAGAGGTGCCAGTAATAGCGTAATGTGAATATTCAGGGCTTCTGTTAAAATAATTTACTGGAGCGTATGGAGATGATAACAAATATCTTTCTCAGAACATCTATCCCCATTAACAGCAGTTAATGTCCCTGTTTATAAAAATTAATATAATGCTGTCTGCCTTCCCTTTCCTTGAAAGACCGTTGAACTGATGTGTATGAGGAATTCTGAGACTGGACAGAGGGACCTATAACATATGTTGTCTCATTGCTGATTGTGCATGGACAGCAGTATGTAATGGAGAGACCAAAGGGCCCTCCTTGTTTCTTGTGCCATATTTCAGGTTGGTACAAACTGGTTTTCCAGGTCTCCAAAAACCACAGTGTGCATGTATGAAGGATTAAGAAACCATGAGTTACCAGTGGGATCTAACAATAAGAAAGGGAGATACAATCCTAAAATGTTATTTTTCTTGTAGTGAAGTATGGAAAACAATGATAGCATTGTAGAAGACAGTAGTGGAAAAACATGGTGTGCATTTTTATTCTATTCTACAGTTCAGAGTCTTTTCACATACCCAACTCCAGATTAAAATGTATTACCCATAAAATAGAATAAGATTCCAAATCTTATTCAATTTTATTTTAAGTGCATATCAATGGAAATGCAGCACAACTGTTGGCATGGCAGCAGCCCAAAGTATGGCTGGTGTTGCATAAAATACCTCCTGTGCTAAAACCACAGAGTGTCTACGGGTTTTTCCACATAAAATCTTTCATTTTCACAAGTTCTTCATTCTTCCAAGAAGAATAAAGCACTTACTCTTGAAAGTTTTCTGGTTTCAGCACCATAATATCCTTTGGAGGTACTGCCAATTCTGAGCATTATATCACGAATCTTATAGTATTTGTTTCCTTTCTAAAGCCCCAGCTTCTTGTCATATGTGATTTCATGAAACTCAGGGTTTATTTCAGAGTTCTGGGGTTGGGATTTTTTTTCTAATCATTTTTTTTATCATCATGGTTGCAGGGGAAAGATTGAAGAACTTCTAAAAGCATAAAAAGGCAAATAGAAGAAATTACAATTTAAACATAGTTGTTTCAAGTCCTAAAGACTTTTGAAATACTTTCATCTAGGTGTCGTAGGCACTAGCGGCACCTACAACATGCAAACAGTTGACGTTTAATGTTAATCAGGCAATATTAGCAATCCAATTCTATCAGTACAGCATACTGACTTCAGATAAGGCACTTCATGCCTTGGTGGGTGTAAAGTCTTCTACAAACTAAACATGTATTTTATTAAAATAGTTCTCCCCAAAGTGATATTCCAAGGTTTTCTAATTCTTCCCTAATACCCCTGCTCTTCATAAGGCCAGCACACGAGTATTTCCATAACGTTTTCCACAAATATTTCCATCAATTTTGAGGTCACATTTTAATTCAGTTTAAGAGAAATAATGAATTAGGAGAACAATTCCACTGCAATTTGGCCTGACAGTGTTATGTGGTTCTGACTTTCTGCTGTTTCCTGTGAATATATATATGCGTATGTCTACCTTTGCTGTACATTAATAGGTAGAAAAACTATCACATGCTTTGCCCAGAGTGTCTCCCTAATTCCCAGTAAATGAAAGCATGTTTCCCTCTATACATCAACTCTCCATCCAGTGAGATGTCTGGTATTTTCACAGTCTGCTGTTCAGTCTCATGTTCATAGGATCAGATCCACCTTCAAAAGAAGCCAAAAAGCCATCTGAACTTCTGTATCCAGGTATCTGTGATAATACCTCATGGCACATTTTGAAAAGGACCATGTTATTTTTAAAGACAGAAGACCAAAGGATGCTAGTCTTGGATCAGCTGTCAGTTTCAGTCTGCGCTGGGTGAATCCAGTTAGGTGTTTCCATTGATCTCATCACAGGCCAGCTTGCAACCTCCCGAAATAGCAGGGGCTCTGCTGAAAATTTGTTGCAGGTTGATAACATTGGAAATCATAGTCCTTTGATCAACATAATACTTTCCATACATTCTCAATACTATATCCAAACAGTGCTTTTCAGACTTTCAGCCTGCCAGTGAGCCAGCCCCACTCATCTTCCTGCCATTATGTTTACAGCATTTTCTCCGCATGTTGGGTTTTGTGATTCATTCCTTCTCCTTATGTTGATTTTCTGCATTGTGGGCTTTTATTTGCGTTGGAGTTTTTGATCTAGTTTTTAGCAAGGAATTCAAGCACCATTCAAGCTTTCATTGCACAGTTGCATTTGTTTTTACAGTTTAAGTACCTTTATTGTACAGATACATTTATTGTTGGAAATTAACACTCCTATTCAAATCTGGACGAAAACACTAGTGAAAGCAATCCTGTAACACTTTAATTTCCTATTGAATATTCTAAGTCGAAATGTGAGCATTTGGGGGAAAAATCTGATCATTTATGTATATCGTGTTATCCCTTACACAATTTATAACAGTTAAATATCACATACATGCATGCAAACACAAGTGTGTAGGTATGGACATATGTTGGAGGCTAACTCAATGACCAAGCAAGCAAGCATCAGTAAGAAGATATCCGTGAAATGTTTCAAACCAGCCTACAGAGTGGGCACTTTTTGTCATAACCATTTGGAAACATCCACAGGAGGTTTCCTAGCAGAAATCTGCTGTGTGATGCAATCCTTTCTTCTAAAACAATCCAGGAGACAGTTTGGTGGGGATTCCCCTTGCCTGCCATTCTCTTTAGTGCCATTCATAATTGTGTGACTAAGCAAACCAGTCATCTTTACTCAGAGAAAAAAAGAAAATCAGTATGCAGATTTGGTCCTACCTGTTTCTGTCCTGCCTCCAGAACACTTATGAGCACACCAGAAAGCCAGGCGTAGAGGCAATCCATCCACAGGTGACATTTTACTTAGAACTGGACTTCTTGAGAGCAATTTGCTTGCAAAGACTTTACAGTAAGATTCAGAATTTAAAGTGAAAGGAGAAATATGCAAGACCTTTGCTTTTTAGGAGTTAAAAACCAAAGTGCTTCACACCCTAAGTACATTTCCTCTTCATCTCCACAGGAAATAAGGCTGCCTATAGAAGAGCTACTGTGGGTCGAGTGTAGATGCACTTTATTTTAAAGTCACATATCTTCTTTTTTCACAGGTCTGGACTAACAGCTATGAAGTGCTTTGAACGGACAACCTCTAGTCCACTTTAGGCAATGTAAAGATTTAATTACTTAGTAAAAAATACTTAAAAGACCAAGAAACGAGAGGACTAAGTTTCTGTTTTGAAGAGGCTAATGAGTCTCTGCCCCCAATCTAAAATAAAGCAAGTTTCTAAAAAGACAATTAAAAAACCAAATGTTGGAGAAGAACAAAACAAAATCTCAAGTAGCATACTTTAACATAATCAAAATGTAAGTACTGTGGCAAGTTGGTTTGCTAATCTTTTTTCCTAAGGAAATGAAACTTATACAGTTTCTCTAGCTGTCAGTTCCTTCCTCATCAGTAACTTCTGAACAGAGTCAGCAATTTGATCCAAATTTGAGAGACTCAGAAGTCTTACAGCTAATTTAGCCCCTGCCACTTTCATTAAAATTCACAGCCAAGGAACAGCAAGGTTGTTTTACTAATAATGGACCACATGTTGATATTTTAAAGTGTCTATATGTGTTAATCACCGTAAGGAGGGAAATAGCTTTCCTAGCACAGCTATTTGATTGTTGTGAAAGCATATGTGTTCCATCAATTACTGAAGAGTTAATTAATATCTAGGAAAGTCTATATGGCAGTTATGAAAAACTTCCAAAGCTTATAAGAAAGAGTCATAAAAGGAGCCTTACCCTCCCACTTAAACTAATCTTATTGTTTCATATTAATATGTACAGGGCTCTGGACTCTTACTTCATCCTTTTTCAGTACCTCTGGTTTGCCACATCAGCCTATTCTGTGCATATCTGTGCAGCAAAATTGAAGGACAAACTGTAACATTCTACTGTAACTAGGGTTGTTTTATTTTAACCTATCTAGTGTGGATATCAGTAGCAGAGGAGCTATGATACACTGGGATTTAGCTGTGGTATGCTATCTCTATCTCAGTGTACACAGGCAAAGTACAATAGTCCTTTCAAAGCTTTGCAAAAGCAGATATAAGAGTTGAATTTCAATTGCAAAGGGCTTAGAATTCAGGCACACCAATTCTGGTTTCCATCAGCACATTTGAAATGCTCTGCCCTTTCCATAAGAGATTTTTCTTATGGAAAACTAGCAATTCTGATTTGATAGTTGCTAAAAAAATACCCAAAGAAATTTTACATAAGCTAACAATCTTTTCCCTCACATGTAGATAAAATGTCATATCAGTGAGATCTTCTACATTAGTATGCCATTTGTTCTACACATGGGAATTTAAAACCAGTCTCCTGATCATCCTGACCATACCTTAGGCTGCATTTAGGAGTACTCTTGGAGCCTGCAAAAATTAGTTCCTGAAACTGGAAGATATTTTTGGAAACACACTTCATGTTCTCCAGTTGTTAACAGGAGCTCAGGCCACAGGACCAGACTAGAGCTAGTTCAAAATAAACTCAAAACAAATGCAGTGTGGAAGCTGGGTCCTCGATGCCAGTTTGTTTAACTTACAGCTCTGCTCTTATAGGAATGTTCCTTTTGTTAATTAAGACATCCAATATCTTCACAGTATACGATATCGGGGGTTACACTAGACGACCTCTAAAGGTCCCTTCCAACCTAAACTATTCTATGATTCTACGATTCTATGATCTTGCAACAATTTCTGATATATTTTTTGAAATGTTTAAGCGCTGAAGTTGAATGGTCTAAGCAATGGGAAGCAGGAAATTAAAATATTGCTTGTACAAGACTCTGAACCAGACTAATCAGGGACAAGTAGACAGATAGGTGTACAGAAATAAATATTTGTGGAAGAAGCAATTAAATATTTAAAAGTAGTAATGAATCTTCTCATACCTGGGCACACATGGAAACCTATTAAAAAAACCTATAATTTCTGGCATTGCATCTTGAATTAATCTCAAAAGAGGCTACGGTAGGATGCATCATTTCCTCCTCTGCTTCCAAGAAGTATTTGCAGGAACTGTATGGCAAGGAGTCAGCAATAATGAAGTGTTGATTAGCTGAAGAAGGAATGGATTCATGTTGGCTTTCTAGTTGCCTTGAATTACGAGGCTATGCTGATAGTCACAGGCTTAGGAAGTCTGTAGGTCTTACAGCAACTCCAGAAGCGCTGCAGAAATAATGCAAGTGAAATAGTGAAGTAGCAGGCATGCCTAGAGCACAGACAACAAAGTTTGGGAAAAGCAGGAGTGATGAAGAAATTTTGTATGTCACAGAAGGAGACAATAGTCAAAACATCTGAAGGAATATCTTGCAGAAAACAAAATGGGGCTGAGTAAAATATCATAGTAAAACACATTCCTCTGGAGTCACATATGGTGTCCACTATCCTATCCCCTGGTTGGATAAAAAAAATATAATAAAGTACAGTATGACTGAGAAGGTAAGTACTACTTGGAAAGGTATCATTATGGTAGACATTAATTCTCTGAATAAGACTGGATGTTGCTACATGAGTTGTAAGTTTTCAGTTAAACCAAGATATTTTCACTTCAAAATGAAACATTTTGAGAAGTTAGAGGAACTAATCAGTGTGGCTGAAGGTGAAGGTAAACATGAAGCCAGACTGAAGTTTCTGCAAGTCAAAAGTGCTGAATTCTTTGCAATTTTTCTCAAAAGTAAAGAAGAAAAATATGACAGACCGGAGTGTAGGTCTTCTGAAAAGGACCTGGAAGTGCTGGTGGACAGCTGAACGTAAGCACATTTCATCTTTGCAGCAGCAAAGGCAAATAGTATCCTGGGCTATATCAGCAAAACTACAGACAGCAGGTCACAGGATGTTCTCTCTTCCATTCTCCTCTGCCCTTGTCAGGCCACACCCAGCAGAGTGCAACCAGCTTTGGTCCCTCCAGCTCAAGAGAGACACTGAAAAATAGGAGATGGTTTATACAATGGCCTCCAATGTAATTAGAGACCGCTACCTATGAAGAAAGACTGAAGGAATTTAGTTTGTCCAGCCACAAGGTAAGAAGGTTTGAGGGTATCTAACCACAATCTTCCACTACCCAGAAGGTAGTTACAGAGAAGGTGGAGGTACTCTTTTCATATGGATGCATGGTGACAGGACAAGGTGCAACAGGTAGATCTTCAGCATGAGAAAAATTAAACATCACAGTAGGTTGCCCAAAGAATTGGTGGAACCTGCCTTCAAGCATTCAACATCATGCTTGACAGGACCCTAGATAACTTAACCCAAGGCCCCACTTACAGCAGAAGGTTGGACCAGGTATCTCCAGAACTCCTTTTCAACCTGAGTTTATCTATGATACTATTCTGATGACAGCAGCCAACCCAACCACCTCTTCAAGAATAGCAGGAACATAGCAGGGCCTTGAGGGACAGAAAGAAGGACAGATCAGCAGTGATAATTGTATCTTGGATGTCAAAAAGGGGTGCAAAAGAACTACCTAAATTCACACCAAATCTACATAAAAACAGAAGTAGAAAAACAGTAAATCATGCCACCATCATGTAAACGAGAGGAGCATAAGGAAATAAGTGAGGCTGATGCAGGTTAAGACTGGGCTGGGTGATTGTATACATTGTAGCCCAAAGAGTAAATAGGCAATTCATCTCAACTTTTAATATTGATGGGGACATTAAGACGCATTAGTGAATGTAGTAGTTGAGCAAGATCATTCTGAGAGTTGCTGACACAGAACACAGAAGCAAAGTCAAGATGACTGACAGCAACAGGAATGGCAACAATCTTCTCTAAGGGAAAAGCAGAAGCAAGAAGGTAGAGTTAAAGGTTCTCCCACCAAGGAAACAAGCCGAACAAATGGGCACATAAAAGTGCAACCGCAGTAGGAAGACATTTTAATCAATCTATCAAATGAGTGGTAGCACTTTCAGATTTGAGAATAGCAAACACAATAGCTGTGATTAAGAAAGGGAGAAATGACAAGCAAGGCAGATAAAGACATGCTATCTGACAAGAGTGATGTGCAAGGCTTTAGACAAATAATCAACCATTAAAGACAAGGAGGGGAAAGAATAAAATGCAGCCTGGGTTCAATCAAAAGCAGATTGAAGTGAGAAGAACTCAATCTACCTGAGGATGGAATTAATGAAATAAGAAGAAATGTGACTGTGCAAGTGCCAGTTCAGGTGTGTGGTTTCTGGTCAGAAGAAGCTGGGAGCGCATCCTTTGGAGGAGGAGTATCACCCCATGGTGCCACTGCTTATGACAGGAACCACTGAGGAAATGCTGTGATGGAAATGGACACTGTGAAGGTTAACTGGGCAAGGTATTTCCAGAAAAGGGAGGAAAGGAATAATGCCAATGTACAGTTGTGGCTTAATCCTGTGCTATATAGATGAGTTTAAACTAGAAATGGTCCAGCCAACAAGTAGAGAGCTCCTGTTTTATAAAAGAAGTCTAGAACTGTTTGGCTTGTTCAACTTCAGAAAAACAAAGGCTGAGAGAAGAGGCAATTGTTATCTGGACTATATTAGACTGGGAAAACAGCAAATGCAGTAAGTCGTGTAAGCTAACAGAATAAACTGATACTGGATGAAATGGCTATAAACTGGCCAAAAGATGGAAGACTTCTGCAATCAGAGCATGAGATTCTGGAACAGCCTTCCCAAAAGAACAGGGAAGGATTCATAGGTATAAAACTTCTTTGAAGTATCTTATTCTACAAGTGATCTCAGTATCTGGTGGATGCTGCTTATGAAAAACTGTACAGTTTCCATTTATGGTCTTAAAAGTGATCATTTATATCAATTGGTCTGGTGAATGGCTGTCTTATTGCTAGTTTCAGGCAAACTGGATTTTCTGATTTTAGTACTGAGGAGTAAATCCTTTTTGTGCTTTTTTCCATCTGACTGGAGAACCATGGTGTTTCTTATAAAGTCATTTTGTAGATGAACTGCAGTTTAGGTGATTTTCTTAGCTTCCCTCTCATGAATGGGATTGAACTGATATCTTTAATGTCTTGTTTTTACCAGAGGGCATATTTCCTTATAAATCTCCTTTAAATCTTTTACAATACTCCAATGTTTCCAAAGGTTGAAGCAGAATCAGAAAACCAATAGTGAAACCACACGCAAAAGTTACATCATCTTTCTGCTTCCTCTCAGTAGTCATCAGTAGCCATTTGCAGCCCTGCAATTTTCTCCAACCTTTGAATACACTTAGCTTTGCCCAAGTGGAATGGGAAATACTTCTAAAAACCCCCCAGCATTTCACAGAGCAAGGAACCTGCTCCCATTCCCACACTGATGTCAAAGTTGCCCCAAAATACCAGAAATAGCCTGAAACTGAGAAACGGCACAGCCACGCCATCACCATCCCTGTTGCAGCTCCCTCCACACAGGACAGAGAAGGGGAGCCTCCCAGAAGCAGGGGCGATGCCCGGTGCCTGCCCAAGAAACTCTGACTTGATAGCTGGCGTGGGTTGCCCTTCTCCCGCCGCCACCGCAGTGGTCTGCCAGCTTGGGATTCACATCTGCAAGCCCTCCTGGGGCGGCGTTGTACGTGAAACACTCTTTCCCCTGCTGCGGGTAGAAAAACAGGCTGCCTTTTCCACTGACAGCATGCGGTTTCTCATTCACAAAAAAAAATTTTTCCTCACATCTAGGAGGCTCGATTGTAAATAGTTTTATCAAGTGACTAATTTATCGCGTCTGTGGTTTATCTCTGTGAGCTTTCTTCATCACTTGGAAAGTGCTACTGGTTATTCCCTAATCGTTATACAGGAACAGAGAAAACATTTATGCTGACATGACAAAATTTGTCTAGGAGACGTCAGTGGGTTCTTCGTTAGTGGTTAGGGACAATGAGCTGGGCTGGCACAAACCACTTCTTTCATGTGGGGAGGAATTAAACAGGAAATAATTAATGGTGATGCTTTAGTAACGATGGACATGAACTACCGAGCTTCATCTGCAATGATAAGACCACCATGGTATATTTTGCTGCTAACTGCTGCTCAATGAATCTTTAGGAGAAACAAGCAAACAAAAATGCTCTCTGCATCTTTGCTTCTTCAAGGAAGTTATTTCCTTCTCATCAGCTCAGTAAAAATCATGGTTGCACCATGAGTACCAAAATGACTTAAACAAAGAGCACTGAGGGAAGGTGGAAGGAAAAGCATCGATCAGTTAGTGTTAACAGTGATGCATGCTAATACCCAAAACTGTGCTATTAAATCATGTGTCTAAAGGTCTTTGGGGCCTTAAAGAGAAGAAAAATATTATAATTGACTAAAAGGCTGTTTGGAAAACAAAACCAAACCTGCTTACACCTCAAAGGAAAATTAAATTTTGTGTACCCAGATGACACTGGTCCTCACCACTTAACTGCTTAAGCTCCAGATAAAATATTTACAGACTTCAGCTTGGGCTTTGCAGATTAGGAGAAATGGCAAACCACCTGCCTCCATGACCAGCTGTAGAAGTTTAGCTGGTGATGGGATCCGAGGCCGAAGCAGACAAATAGCACAGCTGCTGACCCCAAGGCCAGGTAGCACCCTAGTGAAGTTCTTTCTTCTGTTTTTCTGGCTGTCATGGCCCGTGATTTTTGGGGAGAGTGTTGAGGGAGTGTTGTTGCTCCTGAAGAAGCACCAAGTTTGGTCCAAGGGAGTTTTCTCTGGGGCATCTTTGGTCTAAAAGAAAAATTTCAGCTTCCCTTGTGTTGTCTGTGACAAGACTATTGATAGCTTCAGTGAAGCATGTTAAACAAACTTCTGCAGACCTCCTTCAGTGGCAGAGCCGCCTTTGCAGATTTCAACCTCTCCCTGGACAGAAAACAACACAGCTTTTAACGCCATCCCTTCAGCGCCGTGGGGTACTGAGTATGTGCCTGAAAGAAGCAGTCAGGCTACATGATCTTCCTCCCAACTTACCTCCAACCTTTGTGTGTTGTTCAGAGAGGATGAACTGCCATTGATGAGCTTATTTCTGAGATAATTAGAAGAGCACAAAATTAATACGGGCCTTTCCAGAATCAGGATAGAGTGCAGAAATGGGAAGAATCTCCCCACAAGGTCCCTCAGGTTTATTTAATGGAAATTAATTTTGTCCTTTTCATGAAAAACATTATGTTGCCCTCCCTCTGTTTAAAAATTGTAGGCCCTGCCCCTACCACTATCACAATTATAGACTATTTTGGACACTTTTTTTATACCAGTAATGAAATTAGTATCTATATACAACCTCATTAATAGTCTCTAATTGGATTTCATTATTTTCTCTGCAACTGCAGCTGCTGAAAGCTCCACTCCCTGCTGTCTTAAAACAGATATTCTCATGTGCAAAATAGAGTAACACACTGAGAGCTGAACACCCCAGCCTCCTCTACTCACCCATCGTCACTCTTCTCCCACACTCACATGCCAGCTTGCTCCAGTTCCCTCTCCCTTTACACTCCCTTTCTCACTAAACCATGTTGAATTTAGATTTGCTCAGGTTTTATCTCTGAAAATTCAAAAGCAGGCAACGATAATCAGGTAGCTGTAATTACTTAAATATTTTATCATGACATGTTCTTCCATTACTCTGTCATGTTGCTGAGCCAGAAAGCTGCGGTCCCCCACCAGGTGATACATCTCTAAAAAATCATCACCTGGGGTGAGAAGGTGCGGCACTTTGGGGCCAGCCAGAGTCAATGGCTGAGGAGAAGGGAGATCTGTGTGACCCTTTTCTGGGCAACACAAGAAAAACCTCCGTGTTGGTGCCCATGCCATGAGGAGAGGAGTGGGAGCAAGAGCAGGAGCAGTCTGGTTTCCATCCCAGGGCCTCATATGAAAAGTCTCAGCATTACTGGAAAGGGGCCTGCTTCTTCAGAAATAACTTACAAAAGAGAAATGTCTGCGGTTTCTTATCAGTCTTAATTGTATTTCAAAATTCATTTGACCCTTTCCTCTTGCAGGACTTGACACTCTCCTGCAGTTTGTCATTCACCTTGCACAAAGGCTTCGTGGCCAGACAGTTGCTCATAGTTTTCCCTTCTACTCTGGAAAAAAAGCCCCTTGCTCTTCAACTGCCCTCTTCATGAAGGCACTGACAGCCAACAGTCACCACAGGACTGTATTTGATTAAGGCACATCTAGATGCAGAGGTGGGTTTGCCAGGATGAACAAGGGGGCTGCCAGGTGTGATGTGCATGGTTTGGTGACAGAACAGCATCTCTGCAGCTGCACAGTCCTACTGTTCACACTGTGGCTGCACGCAGCTCTGTAACACTTTACCCTGTCCAGAAATAATGCAATGGCCTTTCAAATTTAGCCTTCTATGTCCACCCTTGGAGGTTTTCAAGATCCAACTAGATAAAGCCCTGGGCAGCCTGGTCTGACCTCCTGGTGGACACTGCTTTGAGCAGAAGGTCCACAGGCCACAGGTCCACAGGCCTCCAGAGGCCCCTGGCAGCTTCATTTACTCTGTAGCCCTGTGGCTTTATGACTACTGCTGCATTTCAGAGCTGCAACCCCATCCATGGGAGTGAAAAAAGATTATCCATAATGTTTTGCAGTTTAGCACTCAAACCTACTGCCAACATATGTCACCGGCATCCTTATTGCATGATAGTTTCCAGCTTCACTTGATGGTATTATATTTCCATTACCTCCCTTGTCCCTCTGGCAATGCTCCTCAGACCTGCCTGCCTTTATATTTCCTATTCTTTCTTCCACCGGAGCCAACAGAATAGTAATACCGAAGCTAAATATTGATTTTTAAATGAAAATTGAATTAAGGTAAGACTGTTCTCCGCACGTGTTCCTGGAAAGTGAGTCTCCCACAGCTCAGCAGCTCCTGTCAGTTTTCAGGAGCAGGTACCACCATGGCAGTCATTATTTACAATGCAAAGAAGCTTTGCTAGAGATGGGGGAAGATGCAGAGTGACCACAGCACAGCTGTGTGAGCCCGGCTGTAACCTTTCCGTTCCCATAACAGCACCACCTGCCTAGGTATTCTTTCTCTTCGCAACCCTCTCCCATCAAACCACTGCAGTTGCTGAGGAGGAAGGTTACTCAAGTGGTACCTGGGCTCAGTGGCTTCAGGGGTCTATTTTGGGAAGCATCTTATTAATCACTAGACCAAAAGTCCATGCGTCTCACCTTTGGCCACACATTTTTGCAGTGAGGAGGCTGCTATTGCAGTCTCCAGAAATCCATGTATGTTTTGGGCATGAAGAAACATTGATCAAATGACCAAATCCAACACGAGTTTCATCATTGTCCAAATCCTGTTCTTATTCCCATGTTTCAGGAAAAATTATCTTCCTTCCAATGTTGTCTAAGGAAAACTCTCCCAGCATTTGCTAACGACTACATCACCTCAGGACTCCAGCTGAGATCAGGAATTTGCTGTAGATGATTCTGTTTACAGCAGAAACTACTTATTAAGGGATAGTCTCTGCTCTGAACATTTTGCACTTCAGAGAAAAAAAGCACTTCAGGGAAAATAGAGAAAATTTGTACATGGTCTTGTCTGTGATGGAAATTGTTGTCTTTGCTGACTGTTGCTGTATTATTTACATAACGCCAAAACTGCATGTGCAGCTGCCATTTTCCACTAGATCAGTGTTTTTTAAGAAGTTATGGGCTAGTAACAGTTCTAATACGCAGCCATATATTTTTCATTCTTTTCTTTGCAATAAGTCACAAAATACCTTTTTTTCTGTGTAATAAGAGTTACTACTCCAGAAAGACCAAAATGCTATCATAAAACAAGCCATGCTAAGCAATAGTGACAATAATTAACACTAAGCAGGTATTAATTTCCTTCTGACAATTTCTGTATGCAAAGCAAAGATAAATTAATTTAGGCAAATAATTGATAGACAATTTTTCCATTTGCCAAAGGAGAACAGTACCTTAATAAAGCAACTTGCCTATGGCCACATAGGAAGTCTGTAGTAAAAACAGGGACTGAATTCATATCTGATTTATAACCCTAGTCTTCGGCTACATGCCCATCTTTCTTTCCCTGCATTTTCAATTTCAATTCTGTTCGTGGCAAATGAATTAAAAAAAAAAAATCATCTCAGTTTTCCATCCAAGGAAGCTACTTATGAAACATGCTCTAACACTTTCTCCATCAACTGAAGAGAGAACTGGAACCAACATGAGTCTTGTTTTCTAAGAGCGACACCTAGAGTTTCTTCTGAAAAATTAAAAATCTTTCCTTTACCCATCCAGTTTTAAAAGTCAATAAGCTTCTGTCCATACTTATTACTTCAAATCATCAGTTAAATCTATTTAGTATCAATTATTTTGCCATGTTTTTGTGAAGATACAACACAATATTTGTTGCTAAGTGGCGTGTATATGGCATCTGTCATTTATTGCAAGACTTCTCTGCTAAATAATGACCTTTATTTTGCAGGTGCCATATTTTGCCTTTCAATCGGGAGTGTTGAATTGCTTTGGAAGTGTGATTTACATTACTGCATGAAGGAAGACACTACGCCAGAGACTGACCCCCAGGAATTCAGTGTGGCAGCTGGGCTTGCCCTTCCTCACCCCTCTGCTGTGGGGCATGGCGTCAGTCACCGGGAAGAAGGTGCTACCTGTGGGTTCATATATAATTAGACAAATCATGTAAACACATCTGAAATCTTTAAAAATTAGCTATCTGATCCACTTAGGCCCATTTCAAAGTTAATCTGTCTCTCTGTGTGTCACCTATGTACCTCTGCATCCCTTTGAAAAGCAGGTGTCAGATGCTCATTTTGTGAAATTATATTCAGCCACAGAGCTCATATCCACCTTCGCACCTTAGCACAGCAGAAAACACAAATAATCCACATGCAGTCATTGTAGACTGCTTCTGGAGTTTTTCTTTTTCAACTCTGAACATCCATGGGGGGAGAAAAAAAAACCAAACCTGAAAATCCCACTGACTGGATGTGGTAGCTCAGCAAAAATTCCACACGAAAAATCTTCAGCAACTTGAATCACCTGAAAACATTGCCCAGGGATCCTCTGAATTAAACATGGAAGTTCTTCTGTTTGCAGGTGTCACTGGCTCCCTTCTGCAGCAGAGAAGCAGCAGCCCCTCCTGCTCCCGTAGCCCTGTGGGCCCCTGTGCTGAGGCCCCAGATCTGCTCCCTGCCAGTGGCGAGGACTGTATGGTGACATCTGATGAATGCTGGTGAGGCTGTGCCCACAGTCAGTTTTCTATTCCATACACCAGAGTTTGGGCAAAAAACATTAAAACAGAAGCAAACCTAAATCTCACAAACAAAGGATGAGCTATGAAAAATCCATGAAAAAGGACACCACATTAAATAAAAATTAAATTATGGGCCAAAAAAAGACCACAACGTTAGATGTATCACCTTTTCCGCTATCCCTCTAATTTACCATTTTGATTTTAATTGAAAAAAAAAAAAAATGTTGAATTGCAACCCCTTTGTATTAGTTTGCCACAATCCTGCAAGCTGTTGTTGAATATTGATTCAATGGTGTGACTTCGCCGCAGTTCTCCAACCGCAGGACGAACATTTGAAACGATGGCGTTATGCTTTTACGGGTGAGCAAGTGAACGTGCCCTCAGGCAGTTACACCTCCCTTTCCTCGGGTCCCCCTGCTGTACAGCTCACCCTGGGGTCCCCCCGCTTGCCCTGGAGCGAGCAATATGTCCCGGGAAACCTTCAGGCTCCTGCTCCAGCCACGTCTGGCCAGGATGGGTCCTGACCTTTCAGGCAGTGGGGTCCTGTGTCTGGCCTGGTCTGTCTCTGCAGCATCCTGTTAATTAAAGCACTGGGCCAGCTTTCGATGCTTCTTCTCCCTGAATGTGTTATTTTGGCAAAAACTAGCTTCATGAAAGCTAAAAGAGAGAGTTAGGACTGCATTTCAGTCTTGTTAGCCCTGCTAGGTGTCATCTTACTGTGCAAGGAGAGCTTTCCAAAACAGAAAAAAAAGGAAATTCAGTAAGATCTAAATAATTCGGAGGTGATTCCTCAGAGCCAGGAATGCTATGTTCAGACTTTGTTTGTTTTATAATATAGTTTGCTCAAATAAAATACAGTTGCCGGTAAGGCACTGCAACAAAACCTGGCGTGTTGTATAGTGCAACTCCCTCTAGTAATAAAATACCAAATAATGAAAAAATATAACACCACACTACTAATAAAATAGAGGATTAAATCTGTATCTCATTGTTAAATATGCAAGGCATTCAGCTGGAGCTGATATCCTTCTGGAATAAGGGGCATAAGGCAGCTTTCCTCACCTCACCTGCTCCTTTTATATAACTCTGTGTTCTGGATTGGCAGGTCCCTGTGAAATCTAAAATCACCATGTAGGATGGCACGTTAGGTTTGCTGTCTCCCAGAGTAAGAAAGTGTATGCATAAGAACATTTTTTTTTTTTTTGACAGGCATATCTATTATCCTTCATGAGGAACAGGCTTACATTTATAGGGCCAAATTTAAAAATAAATTTATTTTTAAAAATTTTACCAGATTATATATTCCTCACGGGTTGTGTCCTTTTTGTGTTGGAATTCTTTGAGAATTATGTACTGACTTTTATAGGACAGTTTGCAACTGAAATATTCTCACTTTTCTCTTTTACTCCTACCATGGTCACCTGGGCAATCTGTTCCCAAGGTCTCTCATTTCATGTCAATGGCTGAGGAAGCTAGAGATTGAAGATGATGTGAAAATGATACAGCTCAAAAAATACGAACTCTGCATAGGGAAGCTTTTGGTCACTCTCTGACTAGTTATGTGAGAATTAACATTGGTTTATCCATGCATTGTATTTCCTTTTGTCTGCATAACTGATTTTCTATCTTCAGAAGAGGAACAAGAAATGGAGTTTACCTGAGAATTGTCCATGGTAAACACTGTTGGATTTTTTTGTCCTTTAAGAGTTCTTCAAGTCAGCCCTTTCTTTTACCAAGTCTGTGGGATATACATAGTCAGGTGAAATCATGGTAACAGAAGAAAATGCTCAGCAAACAGAAACTACCATGCATGAACATTTCTTTACATAAGTGTTAGACTAGAATATCTCCAGTGTTTATCATAACCCATTAACAGGCACGCCTAGACAGCTCCTGGCACTGGGATTTTTAATATGTGGTGACTAAAGTCAACACAGGGACATCAAGATGCCCCTGCAAAAGATGTATACTAGTGCCATGGCACTGGCTGTTGAACTCCGGAATACACTGAGTACACGAAGTGCATTTATTGTTATTGCTGTTATTGCTGTCCCAGCACCATAATCAGTCAGTGGTATTTCCCAAGAGCATCCACCGTTGTACTTTAACAGAAAAATGTTCTGGACGAGATGTTACACTTCAACATGTAACTAATATAATTCCTTAATATTAATTGCTAGAATACGAAGCTAGAAAGCCAATGGTATGACAGGTCATTGCTTGTGCTGAAAGGCTCAAGTCTTTATTCCGCTGTTCTTCATATTAAATGTAAGTATAAAGAAATTGCCTTGTGTTCTTATTGAAGATAAGCCTTTGCATCTGTCTGTAATAATTTGTTACATAAAGCACCAATGCTTAAAAATAGTGTATTGTCATCAGAAGCTGCTGTCACTGAGATTTGCTGAATGCTTTGCAGGTTTCCAAAATGACGGCCTCCTTCCTTTTTTTAATCTAGTAGAGGGTGCTAATGAGTAACTTGGACACTGCAATTTAATATTGCTTTTCTTTGGCTTTTGCCACAAATGGCCAATGCTTATGCAGAGTGTTGCAAAACTATGGAGAAGCTGGAAAAGAAAGCCAGAAACACTCCAGGGCTCTAAGGCATCAGAAAGGACAAGTCACATACAGTTTGTGGGCAGGAAGAGGTGAGGTGGGGTTGTAAGGAACTGCTGTAGTATGGGCTAGCATGTAGCTCTGATCCCAACAGAAGCAGGCCACAAGCTGGATTCACTCATAGCTTCATGCTTTCTCCCCTCCAGGATGCTGGGCAGTGATTTGCAAGTTTAAAGAAGAGATGATGCTCTTCTCTCTTCTCATCCCTCACCAGCCACTAACAACTCACCTTGCTGAAAATCAACAACCCACTGGCAGCAGTGGTGGCCCTTTCATGAGTTCAGGAGTGGAGATAGGCATGCTGCCTCCTACCACTCTAGCTACCACCCCTGCAGGGACCCCAGAGAGTTTCTGAGTGATTCCTGACGGAGTAATATGAAGGTGCACTGACCATACCCTGTTCAGAGAGCACATGTAGTTGGACCCTGGAATCAAAAGATCACCTGTCAGAGACCAACCACGACCCCTGGGCTCCAGAAGGCCACAGCACAGAGGAGGAACTGGCTCGGGTTCTTCGGTGTCAGCACATCGATGTATTCAATGCCCCCAGCGTGCCAGCACCATGAGATCTGAAATTTTGCAGAATCTCACCCCTGTGGAAGCACAAACATACAGACTGGAAATATTTTCATCATCTAGATTGTTTCTTCTGGTAAATCTTTTAAAAACTGAGAAAACTAGAACTCCATCTTCATTCTGTACTATATGAAGGATATTTTGGAAACTACTACCATCATTTGAGTAACAACTTCCTATAAATCCCTCTCAAACCATTTTGCAATCCTAGCCAAATGCAATCCATTTATTTTGTTTTCTGTATTGTGTGACCTCATATAGAGCATGTGCCATTTGAAGGTCATGAGTCACAGGCCAAAGTTTTGACATTAATTGCAATATGTTTATTAAAGATCACTTATCACCTCAAATTAACAATGATAAGCAGTATATAATTTATTTTCTTATTTGTATGTAGAACGGCTTGTGTATACTGTTATATAGCTATAACAAAAAAAAAGTATAGCTTAAGGGAGGGATTTTCAAAAGTGGTCCTCATTGCTTTGAATTGTAACCACATGGGGTGGCACAAGGCACGGCTAGATCGTGCCCACAGCACACAGGACATTGTGTCTGATCCACAGGGTAGCAGATTTCAAGTTACACTCGTGAAATGTGTCCGGGGGCTGCCTGTGAGGCAGCTGGCAGGCAGGCAGTGCAAGAAGTACCTCATGCTGTAACTGTGCTGGAGGCTGCTGTCATACTGCAGGACAGGTGTAGCTGCTATGCCAGGCCAACCGTGAAAGCTCTTGAAAAAAATCCCTTTTTATGCCACTGTATTACAGAGGCTTTCCTTCAGTGGGATGGAGTTACTGCCAGGCCCGTTGCACATCCAGCTTTTGGCTGATTTTCAGGCCTTTTGGGTAAGGATCCGTTCTTAGCACAGAAGCATGTTGTCTGTTGCTTCCTCGTTCTTCATAAGATGGTTTGTATGTAGGTCTGAATCCAAGGAAGAAGAATATCCAGCTCATGGATGGCCTTGTAGATTCCCTTCTCTCCAAGCTGTCAAGAAGATAAAGATGTTAGAAAAGGAACAACCCGTGGCTCTTGAACAGTACAGCTGGGAGCCAGCACTCCTGCTCTTACCTTAAGAAAGGTTTTCTTTAATTTTTTGACTGCAGAAGTTAACCTTGTGGATGGAGCACATGGAAGCTGAAGGGATGAGAAGAAACCAAAAGAGCTTGTTGCAGCAAAGGTGCTGATGTAAAGGCATAGCGATGAGGAAGAGTCCAACCCACAGCGTGGCACCAAAGGACTACTGGTAAAATCTGTGAACTCAGCATTGTTTCAACACCTCTTGCTACTACAAACGTGTCATTTTGCTTGTGTGCTTCCTGGAAAGTTGAGTTCACAGCAGAAAGAAAACTGTAAGATGAGTACCACCAAGTCTTATTAAACACTTTCTATTTATCTCAGGGATCTTTACAGCAGTTGTGGTTACAGCTTTTTGTAATGTGCAGCCTAGCTCTAAGATTCAAGGCCCTTTAACCTTGAACCCTCAGAGAAGGCAAGGCTAAGGGCCAAAGACCTTTGCAAAGTACAGAGTGCAATTTCACACATTTCTGCAAATCCTTCAAATATGTTTATAAAGTTATGCTTTCCCCTATTTTCCTGCCCTTTCCTCTGCTCTCTGGATAATTACAGGCACCCTTTTGTCAAGCTGTTTTCCATTAAGATCACTGGGAGTTTTGCTGGCAAGACTCTACCCAGCTCCCAGGCATCCCACCCAAATAAGTCAACAGCATCTTACTTGCAAGTTCTGGCATCCCTCTACCCCCCACTGTGATATCAGAGACACAGGACTGTGTTATCCCTGCAGGACTTGAGTTGGAAGGTTTTAGGAAGGAAAGACTCCATTGGTTCATCCTACAGGAGCCAAAGGCCGCACCCGGGGTTGGGGCAGGGCAGGTGGTTGCCCCAGCCCAGGGGCTGGCCCGGAGCGGGGGCAGCGGGGGAGTCCTGAGCAGAGACACCACCAGGCTTGGCCTTGCCATCACTGCCCAGCTCCAACAGGCCAGTACCAGCCACCTAATACTGCTCCGACTGGGCTCTTTGGAGCTGCCTGGCTGTGCTTTCTGAGCAATATGTCGTGCTGACTCCCAAGCTCTCCTGTGCTTTCCAAGGGGGGAATCATCCTTTCTGGAGAAAAAATGGAAAAATCTGATGTTTTCCAATCTACGAACAAGGACAGGATGCTTGAAAAAGCAAAAGGCAAAGGTCCTGAACTCATAGGAACTCATATGAAGGCTCCGCTGAAGGTCCTTCTTTCTACCTCACACAGAGGTTTTAAAAAGGAGCAACAAACATTTTCTCTTCCAAGTGACATTTTGTGCTTCTTAAAGACACCTCGCAGGATGAAAGTATTAACAAAAGCAACTCTAATCTGTAAACCTTTAAAAATATTGTAACTAGGGCAGTTCTTTCTGTCTTCCTTTTTTTTCTTAAGGTCAGCGTGTACGATGCAGATTTCCACAGAGGTCATTCAGTGGCAAAACTGACCTTAAATTACTATTCTGGCCTGAGTGGTAATACACATTACAAACTCAGTTCTTCCTGTAAAAAGAGCAAATAAACAAAATGCGAGCAATGCTGCTATCTCTGCTAGAGGTCTACAAGCTCTGCCTGCAACGATAGAGCAATGATTAAAAATCCTTCGGTGTATATACTGCCTTTCTGCACTCCTCTCAAATGCAAAGAAAAGCTTCCATATTCTGCTACAATTTAGGAACATAAATTCAGAAGCAACTTCATATTGTTTTCGGCATTGTTGCCACCTCAATAGGGCACATGAAGAAGTAAACAGGCTTTTGTTGAGGCCAGTGGTGCTGCAGGTGGATGTTCCCAGTGTCCAAGGGAAAAAAACCTGTTCCCTTTACCATACAGTCATACTTTAAATGAAGAGGCCTGATTTCACTGCAGAAAAGGGATTTAGAGATTTTAGTACCTACATGTTTTTGAAAAACAGCACCTGGGCTCCTGAATCATTGGAAAATATTAATGTGTACTCATCTGGACAAAGCCAAGAACTATCAGGGTAAGAACTGTAATAATAATATAGTGAAAAGTCTTTGGAAGTGGTTTGGAGACAAATATTGTTAGGATTTTTAAATCGTATGCATGCCTCCAGTCAGCTGTATTAGAGCCTGAGTTTACGAAAGAATATAGGGTGGGTACATATATAAAGGTATCACTGTTTCCCTCAATTGTATAAAGAACTTTATCCTTGAAAGGTAACAAATTCATTACATAAGTATGTTGCCACGGTGGAAATCCCTTCTGAAAAACATAACTCAACTGGATAATAAAAATTAAAGAGTTTATGTAGATGGATGAATTTTCTAAATTATTGAGGAATAATACAATGGAAAAATCCCAAACTTGGTACTAGCAAAGGGTCCATTACTTTCCATCTCTTCAGAGTTTCTATATTCTTTCATGTGTTTTTGTACTGTTGGCTTTGAGTTGATATAAATACTTTTGAAAATGTTAGTTTTCAGATATAAGATGTCTCTTAGGAAATCATGACAAGCCGTCCTTTCTCAAAGAGCTATTGTTTTTCTACTACCACAAGAAGCCTTTTCTCTCCTACCAGTATTTTTTAAGATCCAGAAATGTAAATTGTTATGTTTAGACTTGTTGGGTAAAACACTGGCACTAATTATGAAAAAGTATGCAGGAGCTTTGAGAAACCTCCAGCATTTTGTCTCCATACAGCACAGAAGCAAATGAATTACTAAGTTATATAGCAAGCTCCAGTCACTGATGGTATTTCAGAATAACTGGTATTCTGAGTTCAGTCACAGTTGACAGTCTGAACTCCTCAGTGTGTACTGGCACTTGTATAGGGTGTAACTGCTTTTTCAGACAAGAATGAAATCTCTGTAAAGTATATTATAGAATACAATATCTGGAATTTTGACAGACACAGTGTGTTAAATGCTGTGAATGCTGTGAATAATGACTGTAAATTGCAACTGTTTAGCATGGTTTTAAATGCAGAACCTGAAAGCTGAGGGAGTTTTTTCCCACTGAGGTTTGAATCTTTTTACATTACACAAATATTTTGGTTGTGTTCTGAGCTATAGCACTGCAAAGAGATCACTGAAGCAGCTTATTTTTGCATTGCAAATATTTGTGTGCATGTAGAACCAATGTCCTTTTCTTTCATGCTATCATACAATTCAGATTAGATAACATTTTAATTCATTAACATTTCATTGACTTCTCATCCTGCTCTCACTTTTTAAATTACTATAGATATTTAAAGCCTGGATATCCATGGCTACATTTCACCTTAAGTCACACTCCACTTTTTGGGACACTGTGACTTGTGAGGACTGCAGGTTTAGGGGAGGGAATAAAACCACAGCCATATGATATAAAGTTTTAAGGCACACCTTGTTGTTATTTATCTACTCTTAAAAATAATATGCAAAGAGAAATGACGCACAAGTGACAGTGTCATCTTAACATCATAGTATGTTAGTATGCATATTTGCATGGGCAAAAGTGTGCTTCAACTGCTGTCCTGTTGTTATTTACAGAGTGGGATGATGACATGGTATTGGCAAGAGTGCCTCTTCCCTGGAACACCTGGATCCACTCTAAGGACATTTTGGTGGTGGGCAGCATCACTCCCTGACAATCTGCTACGACTGTGAGCATAGCCAACACATGGAAACTGCCCCAATGTACTTCATAGTTGCAGTCCCTGCTTACTCATGAGACACCACCAGCTCTTTCAAAATTCTGTATGGGGGAGCAGAGATGACATGTGAGTAAAGTTTACACAAGTCCGGGGGATACGCTGTTGAAGAAGGAAAGCCTAAGCAGTGCTACACCGTGGAAACTTGAGGAGCCACATTTCTCTCTGTGGTTACCCTGTCTCTTTGCAGCTTTGGTGCTGAGAGGGCAGTACAAGTCAACATCATCAGCAGGGAAGTGGCTTGTCTCCATGGTATCTCCACCACCTTGCCTGCTCCCCATAAGCTTACTCTGGGAGGAAATGAGTGGTGCTAAACTTCCCCGGCCCTAGCGGGGAAACCCTTGGGAAGTTGGGTCCTCTGAAATGTTGAGCACACTGTGACTCTGAATCACCCTCTCTATGGGCACAAAAACTGTGATTGAGCCATTCCCAAACCTTTCAGCTGGACAAAGTTTGTTTGGCTCTCAGGAATATACTCACGCAGGCATTCATGTTCACTTGCAGGACCTGGAAGGCACTAGTAATGTACAACTTGTCACTTCCTACTCCAAGATGACTGAAAACATTTTTCATGTAGAAGGAGAGGAGCTGATCTCGAACACTGCAGTTTGTCTGAAAACAAAGCAGGTAGAAGGTTGTCAAATGAAAACCTCGCAAGTCAACTTCAGCCTAAAACTTCAGCCTCACAAAAATATGTGTGTTTAGAAAGCATAACATCAATAAAAACATTTTCATGAATTTTAGTATCCCATTGGATTGCTTTTTTTTTTTTAAAAAATAGCTCAGCAAACCCCTGTGGTTTCTGAAGGAAAGGCAGGAGGATGATGTGCTGGCAGCCACAGGAGTATTGGTAAGACCAACCACGAACAGGAGTGGCAGCAACAAATCTATTTAACATGAAACGAATAGATGGAATATAAATTGGGAGTTAAGTCAGACCATCTTGGCCAAATTGCAGGAGTCATTGTGGGTGTCATTGTCCCATTCCTCCATGTCAGCATCCCATACCATTTAAGATGCTGTAGGGTCTCCCGCCCATCCCCAACTGCTGCTCCAGAAGAGACCAGTCATCCTGTACACCCTGTGTCATATCTGCCTGGCCTGTGGGATCTCTTGGATACCCAAAGGTATTTCAAATGGTTATATGCCTATTTTTAGGCAATGGAACCAAGTATCAGATGTGAAATTCCCACAGGAAGGTAATGCAGCTGCAGATTAAGCCACACAAATGCAGGTGTCCATGTGTACATCCCACAGGCAAGCGAGAAGCCTTCACTCCCAAGGTAATTAATTAAATCCAGGGGAGTTCAAAGGCCTGTAGGTCTCTACTTAAGGATAAACTGACTCAGTTAGCTCTGCTGACAAGTTCTCTATGTTAAGGAAGCTAAAATATCTCACTTACTTGTAGTCACTTACAAATAGGCACCCCAAGTTTAGTGTCTCACTCCCATGCTGAATCACACTAGGGAACTCTGATCTACCTCTTCCAGTGCACCTGCAGATGTCAAAGCCCAGAGCAGCTCCTTGGGTGTCCTGGCTGCTCTGCAGCATCACTGGGCTCTCCGTGGTACCACACACCCTCAGCAGAAGCTGTCTCAGCTGCTGGGATGGCGGCTGTGGCCCTGGCACTGATGCGAATGGGCTGGTGCCTGGAAAGCATTGCTGGGGAGGATCACACACAGCCAAACACTCACAGGAGTAGCAAGCGCTACCACAAGCACGCTTCTCCCTGACACAGCAAACACCCTTACCCCAAGTCTCCTGGCAGAGCACCGCTGCAACCACCTAGAGAGAAGCGCCTCCAGACAGGCTTTCCAAATCCACCTCTTCCACTCCGTACCATGCTCAACTCTCCCCTCATATCCCAGAGGAAAATCAATTTCTATGGGACAGAGAGCATTCTTCCTCTAAGTGGAGGTCTTCATTAAATGTATGATTCTCATCAATATAATGCCCTTCCCAATTGAACACAAGTGATTTTTGCGTTGTCTATCATTCCTTTTGATCATGCACTCCTATCTCTACTGTCCAAAGGAAAACCAAGGTAAGAAAATAGAAAACCAGTAGTATAAATCTTACCATAAACAGCATCTTTGTTGTCTTTTTAAGCAGTCTTGTGTTCTTGATGAGATCCTTCTGTAAAATATAATGTGCTAGTATTAATTAACCTAAGCAGCAGAAGGGAGAGAGAGTTTTAAGCCTGGTTTCTACAAAACTTAGTAGTTATAATCATCATCATCATCATCTTATTCAGATGTAGGACGAGGACTCAGCAAATCTGTGTTCCAATCCCAGCTTAGTTACAAACTTCTTCCACGGCAAAATCCTCAGCAAACTCATCCCACCTCTCTTTGCATCTTCTTTTTTCCCATCTTTACAAAAGGAGTAGCAACATTACCCTGTCTCTCAGGACTGTAGAGATCACTCAGCTTATTAAAGTTTCCAGGTGTTCAGTAACAAAGCTGGTAAAGAAGCTTCTATAAATAAAACAAATTTTTCAACTAGTGGGATCAACTTACAGGAACAGATGATTTTAAACTAGTTGCCTTGATATACAGGTTCTCTGTCACCTGGGAGAGGAGTCCTTTTCGGCAGGTATGCTTTCCTGTATGTGACTTTTTGCCTTCCACAGTGAAAAGACAAAGCAGAACTAAAAAACACCCAGACCTGAAAATAGAATGTACTTTCATCTTCACTCCCAAATCTTCGTGCCTCTACAGTCACAGCAGCGTATGTGATACAGCAAGACTGGTTAGATGACAGAGGTTAACCTAATTTTGTTAACCCTCAAAGCAGCTTCTGTACTGAGATGCTCACGTAGATAACCTATTGCTCATGTGCTGGCTGATCAGTATTGTTGCTGTGCTTTTTTATACATCTTGCTCCACTTTCAACAAATTTGACCACAATCATCTGTGACGTTTTTCTAAACGACATCTCCATATTTACTGGCAGCAGGGTCAAGGTTTCCAAGAAAGAAGAACTTCCCTCTCATGTGAGAAGCCTTCTTTCATTTAAGTGGTGGTCAAGTGAGGAAAAAGTAGTTGAGCTAGTTAGTTTAGTTTCATAATAAAGTATACCAAATATGTGAATTTTTAAATTATTTTTCCAAAAAAGATTATGGGAGCGCTTTTCTGAAAGATAAAGACCTGGAGAGAAAAAAAAGCTTTGCTAATTTACCCTAAGAAGAATGAGAAAATCAGTTGTCTATAAGGAAGTTGGACTGGACAGCACTGCCTTTAAAATTTCACTGTCCAGTCTTTGAGAAGCATTTTGTTTCAGGGGTACAGCAGCTAGTAGCAAAGGAGTTTGCTGCCTATTTTAATCTCTATAATTAGTCTTTTTCCAGGGCAGGATTTGCCCTGGTAGAAGCAGCAGGCTGTTTAGTGTGAAAGGCAGGGCTCCAGAGAGGGCTCTGTTCAAGGACCACGGCATGCCTGGCTATCAAGTTGCCTCATGAGCCTTTAAGAGCCACAGGCATTGGGAAATAATATGCAAGGTCCCAGCATACCCACCACGGGTGTGTTAGATTAAAACCATGGAGCTGGATGGTCACTTTTCTACAGAGTTGCTCAAACAGAGATTGGGCCTGTTTCTGAGACAGGCAAATGCTGAGGGTTTCTCAGTTACTACTCCAGACATGCAAGGAACATCACACCAAGGATAGACTTGGAAATGCTGAAGTGACACCAGCAATGTGAGGCTGTTAAGTCAAGGAAGGATGCAAGTCAAATGTCAAGACCCCTGGCACTGGCTGAGGTGTGTGCAAGAAGAGGGAGAAAGCAGGTTTTGGATCAGCATAGCAATACTTTAGCCTGCAGTAATACCATTTTGGTTGGAAGTAAAAGCAAGCTCTTGAAATGTTCACCCAGGACAAAGTTTTATACTCCTTTAATGTTTCAAGAGCATCACAGAAGGGCTTAAACAGATCAGAGAAAATTATTTAAACTACAACTGATACCAGTCAAAGGGAGCTTGAGCTGCCAGAGCCAGCAGCAGAGCTGTATGCCCCTCTATGGCACCACCAGTGTGCCTGTGCCGGGGGGCATGAGCTGGCTTTGGGAGAAAGAAGGGTGAGATGAGCTGGATAATAAACTCACCCAGCCTTGATCCCACTGGCCATTTACACAAACAAGCATGCATGCAGCTTCCAGGCCAAGCTGGACTCCCGTCCAGCTGCAAGAATCCCACCTGTAACAGCTCTCAGAAATATATTTTACCACAGGACCATCCACACATCCCAGTAGCTTCACCAGCACTGAAGTGCTGATGGGGCCCAGCGACAAAAAGGACCGACAAAGGGAGGAAAGCTTAGACTTTTGGAACGTGGAGATGATGGAGACCTGAGGCCCTGTGTGCACTTTAGTGCTTATTTGAACTATGGTCTGTGCTCTCTAAATGCTATTGGGTTTGCCAGATGAGGTGCACCAAACTTCAGCACACCAGGTATATGGACAGCAGATTAGCCACTTACTCCTAGTTTGTTCCTAGAAGAGAATCTCAGGCAATAGCAAGAGTAGAGTCAGAATGCAAAACTGCCTTGGGTTGCCCAAGGTGTGGTACTCCCTGGTGAACAGTTTTCCTCTAAATGGAATAAATGGGTCATGTAGCCAGTCTGTAATGGCTTTTCACAAGAAAATAAATAATTTTCAACATCTCTGAAACTTCTGATGTTGCTGGAAAACCCTTTAGCCCACAAGTTTCATTTTGTCTGTTCTGTGAGCTCCTATCTCTGTGCTTAGAGGACTGTAGCAGCGACACGGTTGCATTGGGCTCAGGAGACCTCCACACGTGAATCAGCAAACATCTTACCGAATTGGCCAACTTTTCAAATGAGTGGTGTAAAAGGATGCAGATGGATGCAGATGCATGATGACCATATTTTTTAAAAAAATTTAAATTAAAAGAAACTAGGGCTTTTCTATCTTTCCTGTCAGAGAAGGATGGTGGGTACCATTTAATACCTGATCCTGTAAAATCGGTTACACTTCCACTTTTAATGACTTAATTACTAGTCAGAAAATAGCCAATATTCTTTAACTTTCTCATCTGTTACTTGTTTGGAACAAAGACGGTCTTTTCATCTGAGGTCTCGTGTAGCACTTTGTACGCTGGATTTTAGTGCCACTTTTGGCACTCAGACATAATTAGGGTATAAATAATATAGTACACCAAAGAACCAGTATTATTTAGTATTTTTAAGCTATATGAAGCAGAGGAAGAACCAAATTCAGAGACCCCAGTCCTTTTAGCCATGAAGACAGAAAAGATCTGCAAAGTTTTGTATGGGCAGTGGAACTGATATATCCAGAGCCAGTCTGAGGACAACAACAAAACACACCACCAAGCATGTTGACTTCCAGACCTAGGCTGGGAACCAGCCTGGAAGCCTACCCCAGAGGAAATGGGCTCTCTCCATATGGAAAATTTTAGATGTACAGTATCAATGAATACTTAAGGAACAATATAATACTGATAACACATGCAAAGTTCTTGTGTTACATTAATATAAAACATGTAAGTTTTGTGGTCACAAGAATGAAAGAGAAAAAATAACTAAGAAAAAAGAATAAGAAAAACTAACAGAGTAGCCAACTTATTAAAGAAGAAAATCTTGCCAGGTTTACCCTGTCTAGGGACTAAGTTTCAAAAAAGGCTGTGTGTGACCTGTGCTCCACATGAGTGCATGAGACCACCAGCCTGGAGAAGATCCTTTCTTCACCTTCATATTGTGAACCATGGAATTGTCTTGATCTATACGAGTTCAGTAGATCTTAAATTCTGTTGATCTATGTAGAACAAACAGATACATCTACCACCGCTGCAAAGTTCCATTAGTCTATTTAAGGTAACAATCACATCTACTGGTTGTTTTTCAGCTTAATTGGCTTTCTGATCTCCATCCATAAAAAGCCTCATCTAGTTTCTTACTTCTGAATCTTCTTACCTTTCACATTTTCTGTTTATTTTATTTCCTGTTAGTATAACTAGAACTAAATTAGTCGTGTACTTCCTATAAACGTTACTCATATCTGCTTAGCTGCTGTGAATGTTATGCATCTCCTAAGACTATTCTCTATTTCTTTTGTTCCCTTATCCTGTTTAATTCACTTTGGTCTTCTGAAAATTAATAGGTCTACATGAAGAGCTGCAGTATTTGTGCTCAGAAATGTGATTTGATGAGTAACAATGAAGTCTAGTGAGATTTTCCAAAAACTGAGGGTGACAGTATTACTGTACGACATAAAAAAATGAGATACCCTAGAGCCTCCATTGGAGAGAGGAGTTTGGAGTGGAGCAGCTCCTAGCATCCAAAACTGATTCTGCAATTTTCTGAACATGGTTGTAATGAACATAGGCATATAGGTAAACACAAAATACCCACCAGTGTTTAAACACTGTCTCTTGTAACCTTCTGTTATTATAATAGGAACCTTTTGAGCTGCTGTAGATTTCGTACAATTACTGAACAATTATGAGCCAATTTTTCAGACCCAGGTACCTAAATTAACAGTGCAAACTCAGCACATAGGCACCCAACGATTCGCTGCCCTCAGCTTCAATAGTCGTAAAAGGTAGGGGAACAACAGAATAACATGAATAGGTGGTACTAGAAGCTCCTGCTTAAGTAGTGTAACTGCTCTGGTTAGGAAACAAGCTTACATAACTGAAATTGGGACAGCTTAAAGAAAGCTAAAACCATTGGATACCTAGGATTGGATATCAGTCTGGTGCCTTTCTCACCCCTAACTATGAAAGCACTACACTTGTTCCCATGACACACCCACACCACATGGTGCCTGTCTGTGTGCTCCTCAACTGCCTTTGTTGAGGAACAACAAAGGTTGAGGTTGGAAGGGCCCTCTGGAAGTCACCTTGTCCAACCCTCCTGCTCAAGCAGGGCCACCTAGAGCCAGTTGCCCAGGGTTGTGTCCAGTCAGGTTTTGAATATCTCCGGAGATGAGAGTCCACAACCTCTCTGGGCTACCTGTGCCAATGTCTGGTCACCCTCACAGTAAAAAACTGTTTTATTTTGTTCAGATGGAATTTAATGAATTTTAGTTTCTGCCTATTGCCTCTTTCCCTGTCACTGGGCACCACTGAGAGGAGCCTGGCTCTCTTCTTTACTCCTCCTGTCAGGTATTCATACACATTGATAAGATCTCCCTGACACTTCTCTTCTGCAGGCTGAACAGTCCCAACTCTTGCTGCCTCTCCTCAGATCCATTAATTACCTCTGCGGCCCTCCACCACCAGGGCCACATATCCACTACACTCAGAATTTTTTCACTATATGCCTTAGACAAACGTAATAAAAATGTTAAGGCATTAAGTAAAGCAGAAGTCAGGCTCAAACCTAGATGAAGACAAACCAAATAAATAAAAAAAAAAAAACCCAAACCCCAAACCTAATTACATTTCCTCTGGGCATTTGCATCTCTTTGCACTTTATGAGTAACATATTTGAGTAAGCCTCAAATGTGAATTGCTATAAAATATACTGTTAATCTCTCATCTTCAAGAAACAGCACAGACTGGTTCAAGTGGTGGATCTCCCTATGCTGCTGCCCTGGTTCTGTTTCAGTTTGGTGACAGATGGCTGACAATTGTCTGTCAAGCTAGTTTTACTTCAGCCATCTGATAGGAAGGTGTCAGCACATTCAGTTTTTCAGAGACAGATTACAGAGTATATTCAGGGTCCAGTTTGCAATCAGTGCGGTACTAAAAGTAAAATTTTCCCTCTGGGCACAGACAAGAGTTTAAGTTTTCAAAGCAGTAGTAAGTTTTATGGCCAACAATTAGCTACTTTAGAAGAATGCTCAGCACTCCCTGAGTATCTTCAAATGTGTCCAGCTGTGTAATTAAGATCAGTAATCACTTCATGGCTAGACAAGGAGCTGAATTTGACAAAAAACCTTTATGTATATAGCCTTTACTAGTCACACTCTTGCAGTCTGATGGGTAGACTGCTGTTTGAGAAAAGAGATTATGAAAGAAAGATATATGAATATGTGCTCAAGCATATTCGCATCGTTCCCATCAACCAGTCAAGAGATCTCACTTAACGACAGTGATTCAGTCCCCAAACTCTTTAGAAAATATTCATCTGCTACCACCAAACTCACACTAGGAAATCCCTGTACAACAGTATTACTGCAGAGTGTACAGATGTGTTTGGCAATAACAGACACTCAACTTGCCCACGTAGGCAGGTGGCTCTTCCAAACTCTTCATTTTCTCTTGTGACACAGGAGTCTTCAAGAGTCTGTGACCTGCTTTCTCCTGTAATTTCATCATGGCTTTACAAAAAGTTTGTACTAAAATTGTGAAAGGAAAAAGCAAACCGGACGGAAACCTGGGCCCAGTTCTGGGGGAGGAGGATGCCCACAGCAGCTAGCCTGGTAGAAGCGGGTCAGTTTGCATGGCACCACTCTTATACTGAAAAGTTTCTTTCTTCTTCTAACTTTGTGCACCATTTTTCAGTTTTGTCTCTCCCCCTGACTTTTTTACCCTTCTTGCTTGCTTCTTTTTTCAAATTTAGTTTTTAAAGGTTTTTCCCCTCTGTTCTCTTATCCCAGGACATCCCAGAGCTTCTTGGCAATGCCAACACAGGATGCCCATACAGCTCTGTGCTGGGATAGAAGCTTGTGAAGCTGCAGAAACTGCAGTTTCCATTCCAGAAAGGTTTCTTGGTGTTAGAAAAGTTGATTATTTAAGCATGAACTGAGGAGACTGCTCAGAGATGGCTCTGTCACTAATATGAAGTCCTGTGAGAAATAAATTTTGAAATGTAATTTTAAATAGTAATGAAATAGAATTTCTGGACAATATTCAGAAACTACAGTTATAAATTAAGACATACAGAGGTATAAGTAACCTAACCAGACACTGGTGAATAATAGTGGCATTGACTCTTTCAGCTGGCATGGCCATGTGAATGGCAGGCAGCAAAACAAACTACGTTAAGGAAAATCATTATAGCTGATCCTTATTGAAGAGTCTTTCATTAAAAAAAAAAAAAAAAAAACAAAAAAAAACCAAAAAAAAACTATATAGGAAATGTTTGCTTGCCAAGTATTTCCATAGTTGGACCGATTGCCACAGAATGGCTGCAACCTTGGTTCTCCAGTGGTAGCACCAGAGAATAAGCGAGGGAAGCAACAGCGCAGTAGGCAACAAGATGATGTTCCAGAGCATTTTTCCATTGGAGGTGCCATTCTCCCTCTGGGGAACTTAAAACTATTTGTAATAAAGGTGCTTCCTTTCATTATGTTTCCCTTGCAAGTAGTCCCCAAGCCCTGAGAACTCTGCGACCTTCAGTCAGAGATGGCTGCCATGGTGCCATCTCCCCAGCTTTGGTTCAACAGCCTTCTCTGCTTCCCACTTTGTATCTCCCTTTTTGTAAAGTGGTGCTTTCAATGAATCTCAGCAGTAGAGGCATTTTTTGTGGAAAACTTACTTATTTAATTATCGGATATGATCACGTCTGGCACTTTTTTGCTGGAGAAGATATAGGAGCTGAATAATAAATTACTCATGAGGGGTTCATTTTCCAAAACATGTGAAATCCTGTGACACAGGTAACATAAATGAGCACTAAAGAAGTCCCTGACAGTGGAGTAAAAATCTGTATGTTTCTTGTTGGCAGTATTTATAAAAAAGAGATTGTATTGTAAAGACTCCTAAAAGTTATAGAAAAATAAAATATCACAAAATCTAAGTAGCACTCAGAAAGAACAGATGCCACATGACAAAATATGCATTCAGATTTTTCACTTCAGATCAGGGAAATTTTGAGGGTTTTTTCTAATTAAAACAATGGGGAAACTATGTTACCATCTAAAAGATAGCATTGCTTATTGCAATTAATATAATTAAATCTAAATAATGGTTAGAGCTAGAAACCAAGGATATAATAATGAAGTTCACGTTTCCTACATTATTTGTAATTTATTTCTGAAACTCAGGAAAAAGTAGACTAATGGCTATATCTGACTTTGGATAGCTGGCTTCTCTGAATTTTCACTCTTTGGCCTATTTTTAGGCTTTACTCTTTGCTTAGTCTGTAGCAGAATACATAAAAACAAACACCTTCTTTAAGAGGTTGTTTAAACAAATCAGAAATACTCCATCTCGATATTTGTAGTTTTAGTAATGTTTTTAGGGAATCCTTAAGTGCAAAATTACAATTAGAGAACTGAGCATTCACTTTACAAACTCCATACACCCGATTAATTTTGTAACCATGACAGAAGTTGAAATAATCTAATATGCTTGTAGGAGTGAAGTGAAACTAATTAGAAAGTTGTTGATGCTCTTCATATGAAAATAGCTACTTTTCATTTTTTAAAACATAAACCCATAGTCTCCAGTGAACAACCAATGAAAACTTTTTTTTCTTTTGCAATTTAATATCAGTACTGGACTTACCAATTTTTGAGTTTCTGGAAGGAAATCAACACTTATGGGGAAAAGCAGCAAAAACATGAATTTCTTGAAAAAAAAAATTTTATACCAGCAGGAAAAAAAAATCCAATGGAAAAAAAACTTCTGGTCTTAATCAAAGCTTCAGAGCTACCAATTGCTACAAAAAAATAAAAGGGAAAAAATTTCCTTTGCCATCATTCTTCTGATTATTTGTATTCGTTACATCAGCAGAAAGAGTTTAAAGGGTGGGCGTCAGGAGGATGGGACTGGACCATTTCAATAGTGCCCAACAACAGGACAAGGGGCAACGGGCACAAGTTGGAACACAGAAAGTTCCAGCTAAACATGAGAAAAAGCTTTACTGTGAGGGTGACAGAGCAGTGGCACAGGCTGCCCAGGGAGGTTGTGGAGTCTCCTTCCCTGGAGACATTCAAAACCCACCTGAATGCGTTCCTGTGCCCCCTGCTCTGGGTATCCAGGCTCAAGCAGGGGGGTTGGACAAGATGATCTCCAGAGGTCCCCTCCAACCCCTTCCATTCTGTGATTCTGTGAAATCTATATCCCTCTGTATGGGCTGGGAAAATCACATGGCATCCTTGAATTTAATGGCTTCTTTGCCATCCCTAATAAAAACTTCCAGTACTGCACCCATTTCGGAAGAAGCTTTTATCAGTCTCCCTGCAAATTTTAGTGAATTTGACCCAGTACCAGACACCAAATAAACTCTCAGGGGTTGTAAAATGTTTCTTATTTAAAAGCAAATTTTTCACATGAGAATTCCTTTCAATGGGAAGGAACATTTTTCTAGCAGATTCCCCTGCATTCATCTTAGCAGTTCCATAAAATTCAGCCTTGATATTCAGCCAATCTGTTCCAAAACTTTCAGGCAAGCCGTGAAAAGTATCCCAGGTCTGAAACGTTTGCCCAAACCTCTGAACATACTGAGGTTTATTTTTATTAATCTCTTTCTTCTGAAAAACAAACATTTTTTTTTTCATATACTCCTATAACCATGAAGCAAAGAATAGGAGATAATTTTTCAGTCTGCAATCTCTCTCTTACCATGTTCTGATAAAGAGATTATGGCATAAAACTATCTCTCCCAGCCAAAACTTCATGCTGCGGCTCTAAGAAATTCTCTGTTTTACTTTTCAGAAGTGTAGAAAAGATGAGTTGTTCCCTTCTTCCTATTTTCAGAGAAACTTCACATGTTCATCTCACCTAAAACACATTCTTTATTATTTATTCATTTCCAGTGTCACTGGATTACCAACCTAACCTGAAGTTCACAACTGCAAGTATTGTAAAAAGTACCAATGGAAAACAGTTAAGAAATTAAAAACGAAATCTAGATTTACATTCTTACTGCCAAAAGGTTTCCAAAGTAAAATGGCGCGAACAAAGCTGCATGTTTCTCGTTCTTTCTCTTGCCAGTATCTTGACCCATGAGCATCATAACACCCTGAAGTACATGCCTGGGATTTGTCACACTGAACCAGAGACCACAGGAGGTTGGATGTCTGAGTCTGCTCATCACCCTGTGCTGATGGAGGAGACCAGGCCCTCACACAACACCTCACCTCATCTGCCTAACATCCTTGCTGCTGACGGAGGAGGAGACGGGCTCTCCAGGGACCTGTGGACAGCACCTCAGAATTTGCTAGCTAGTTTTCTAGCACCAAAGCTAGGGCGGATGACTCATACAAAGCTGTTGTCAAAATCAGGAAAATCTGTGGTGTTTTACCATTTTGCAGGATCAGAGACTTGGTCACTGATTTGTTTAGTGTTCCCAGTCACTGCACAGAAGTTCTTGTCATGTAACAACCGAATCACTGGGAGATTGAAAATGAGAACACAATGCCAAAGCTGAGCAGTTCCCTTGGTTGGAAGCTTCGACCTCACATGTCAAGTTAAACCAGACATTTCGTGTGCAAGTAACTGTCTTAATTTTCTGAGACACACATGGGTCCCATCAAACCAAGATGCTTTTCTAAACTTAATGAAACCTCTGTTACATGCAGGAGCAATGATCACTGTGTTGAAGTTGACTAAATAATGCCTACAAAATAATCACATTGTTTGCCAAATGCTGTGCTTCCAAACAAGTATTCTCCATTTTTGAGTTACCAGAGTGAGAATGAGCATCAGAGTTGATAATATGGGATTATCTACCTAAAATCTGAGTTTTCAATGGTTTTTTTTATGCTAAAAATATATAAAAAAAAAGAGAGAGAGAATCTGAATTTTTTTCTGCTATTCAAGACTGGCAGGATTCACATTATAAAGGATAACTACTAAAGAAGAAAGTTTGTTCAAACCAGAAATTTTAGACACCTATTTGATGAGAAGTAGTAACCTAAGACAAAGCCTGGATAGTTTTAAACCAACAACAACAAACAAACAAAAAAAGTCACCGCAATGACAACCAGTGTCTAATCTTTATTTTAGAACCTCTGCTTCAATACATTGGACTCTCTGGAACAAGCCTTACATCAGAGCAGTCCAATTCATCACTTCCATCTTAACATCTGTGTTGAAACTTTTCATCTGTTCTTTGTAATATAATTGACTTGACACATGCACAAACTACAAGCCTGATCTTATACAATTTGAACTCAATATTTTCTGTCTTCTGTGGAGCAGGACTAGATACATGATGAGCTAATCCTTTGGGGAGCCCTTACACATCAAGGCCTAACGCGCAAGACAAATCAGAAAGTCAGTCTTCACAACTGCATAGCTTCTAGACTTTACCACAGATACATGAGTGCCCCATTCCTTTCACAGTTTAATGAACATCATCGCCACTCCTTAAATGTGCTGTTGGAGTAGGAAGTGACCCTCTTTTGGAAAACTATAGAACAAAAAAAACTTTAAATCAGTGCAATTTTGCAGTTTTTTGAAACAATATCATTTTGCATTCAGTCATTTGAAACTAGAACTACAATTTCCATTTAAGAACTTTACTGGTTCTTGTAGAAACAACCATACCAGTTTCAAGTCAGCTAGTCAAAGACACATTTTTCAGTCTGTTTTTTCAAAATATTTCAATTCATGTTGCCCTGAGCAAAACAGAAGATTTTTGTAGTTTCGAAGATTTGCCCTTTCTCTTTATTCAGTCCTAGAGAAGAAAAACAGCCTGATCTTGGAAACTTTTAATGCTATGCCTTAATCCTTCTTACTCAAAAAATCTTCACATTTGGGTCTCATGAGTTAATTTGCTGAAGATAAATGGACAGTTCTTCTCAAAATAAGTTTTTTTAAAATTTCTCCTTACAGGAGGAAAGATGTAGGAATATATTCTTTTCTGAACCATTCACCAGTGAATTCCAGATTAAATTATAACAATTGATATTTGTTAATTTGGCCAGGGATTTGGAATTTAATGGTCAAACAGAAAGGGTGATTTCCTAGACTTCAGAAGAAATCTTTTTGCTTACATAAAGTTTAACACTTTTGCTAGTGGTGAAATTCATACAGTTCATCTGATAAGGTCTGCAGCTGTGTGTTAACCAAGAAAAAGGTGTCACAAATGGATAAGTGTTAAGAAGCACATGTAGTCCCATAAATCCATCAGCCTTAGCACAGTTTGTATTTTGTAATGTACCTCACCCAAATAAGACTTCCTAACAAATTCTTGAATGGCATAGAATCCTGGTCTGGATCCCCTGAGAGGTTGCATTACTTTCCATCCTAAATATTTCGTGTAACACATCATTGTGTGGTGGACTGCCAAAAACACTCTGGGTCCCACAGAACTGTATTGTACGTTTTCCTTCTTTCCATGGTCATTGCCTTCTTCCTGGCAGCATCATTCATAAGCCTGAGATTGACTGTAATGTCTCTGCCAACCCTGCTTCACATTAGCAAGCCTGTTCTGCTCCAGGTTACATAAATTTTAAAAACATTCATTAGGTATTGATGATGGCTGTGACTGAAAAGGTTGTCAGGCATTTACTGTTGTTCAGTGCATTCCATACCTCCTTCAAAGCAGCTAATTGTTTAGCTAATTGTGCTTTAAAGCACAGCCTGACATTATCACATGCCACTGGTTTACCATTAAAATAACTTCAGCTCTTTGGATTGTCTAGAATATACTTCTAGCTGCAAACTGGAAATATCAACCCTCCTTTATTCTAGGTCGCTTAAGGAGTATATGTTCAGATACTGAGTATGTAAATCTCATAACTGAGTAACACTCCATGCAATGTATTTAAGAGACATTTCTTAAACTGTCACCAGTACTCACTCAGCAGGATGTGGAAACTTCTATTCATGCTTTGGGTTCCTCTGTCTTCACAATATGAAGTTTCAGACGTAGTTTAAATGTTTTATAATAATCTATGTAGCAAAAAAAAAAAAGTGCTTGTTCTGATCACCTAATGTAAGCAAAGGGGAGGAAGAGCCAATGAAATGCAAATTTGGCAGTAGGCATCTGTCAATTTTTGTTCGTGAAGAGGTCCTCCAGCCTCTACGATGGAGGTGTCCTCAATGAAGTATGTGGAGAAGGTGCTTTCCCTAATAGTGCTAGGTCAAGGACCTCTGGGAATTACAAATAGTCCATGACTTGGAGGCGGGGTGAGGAAAGGAAAATAGGGCAACGGAAATAGAATTGCACGAACACAGAGTTTCTCTTTGGTGACCCAACCGAAAAATTAAACCAAAAATTCATTTTGGGTCAGCCCAAAGCACTTGTCCAACTCAAAATGAAACACCTCATTTTGCTTTCAGGTCTCTTCTCAACCTTTGAAAGAAAATGAACAAAAAATTCTAAACCAAAACACTGTTATGAAGTGTAAAACTGAAATATTTTATTTAGAAAATGTCAGAACGAAATATTTCAGCGTGATTTTCCTTTTTTGAGCTGTAACTACTGACTGAATTGAAACCCAGCTTGCTTGACTGAAACTACATCTTTATTTTCTTTTAGTCAGTAATTGTTTGTCCAAGACATTTCCCCTGGTTGTAAGGGAAACCTCCTCCAACTTCTACTTCCTTCATCTGTTCAAAAATGACCATCACCCACCATCCTTCACATACCCACAAGTCACACGTGCCCTGCAAGAAAACCTATGAAGGAAATTCTGCAAAAACTGCTGTGTAGCATTTTCAGGGCTCCAGCTCATGAGGTTTCCATGGTAGAGTCTTCCAGCTGGTGGTTTTCAGGGCTGGAGAAGTTAATAAGCACTTGACTTCATTTTTACACCTTTGTGGACAAATGAG
Organism: Phalacrocorax aristotelis; assembly: GCF_949628215.1. Classification (NCBI taxonomy): domain Eukaryota; kingdom Metazoa; phylum Chordata; class Aves; order Suliformes; family Phalacrocoracidae; genus Phalacrocorax; species Phalacrocorax aristotelis. Next base: position 179,764,418 of record NC_134276.1, on the reverse strand, counting down.
TTCTCATCTGGGTTTAACCCCAGTGTGGAAAGCTTGAGAGATTGATTTGACATTTCTCGGTAGGGCAGCTCAACACAGACAATACTGAAAGAGTCGTAAAGGAAGTAGAAGGAGGAAATAAGTTAATTATCCATTTGTGAAGAGATTATATCAATGAGGAACAGCATGTGCTGTTCATGGTCTAGTCTCTATTTATAATCAAGGAAGAAAACAGGTACTTTTAGGACAAAGTTATGTTATTCTGTCCAAAGGCACAATCTTTATAAGCCTCTAGTGTAAATGAGATGAATGACACCTGGATAGTTCCTATTACCCTCCATTGACTATAAAGGGAGCCTCGGGGTTAGGCTGTATGTGTCAAAGGTCAGTGAGATGAACTCCCCATTTGGTACGTAACTCCCTGCCCTTTGCTGTTAGCTGTCACAAGTTTGAGCGATAAAGAAAGGATGTTGGCCAACAGCTCTTGACAACATCATTGCTTATCCCACAGAAAGAAAATAAATATCCCACTGAATATAGCAAAAGGTTAAACCCCTAACACTGTAATGTGGTGCCAAATCCCAGCTGGCTGTCACTGTTGGGTCACTTCTGCCTTGACTGTGAACAGGTGTGTAATTCATATATAGTGAAATGTAAATGAGAGCGTGGAGCAAAGTAAACCATGTTGATTGCATCTAGTTTGATGGGTAACAGGCATCCATCACCAAGCTGGATTGTATGGAAGTCTAATACATAAGTTCCCTACAAGGAAGTGTTATCATTTCAGTTCACATAAACCTTGTTGAAATTAAGTATGGAAGGTTGCTTTTATCTTGAAATCACTCTAGTTCAGGAGCAACATGGGATAGTTTAATCCCACTTCAATGCTGTCTACCTTCAACAGCTGGTGTAAAACATGTTGAAACTAACTGGTTTTGGACTAACTTTAATTTCTCTCTGAATTTAATTGATGAAGTTACCAAGGTAGATCAAGGTAGTTTTCCTGCCAATATTTTTCCCATATTACAGTGTCTATTTATGGGGTATCTTCTAGATATCCTCTTAGCAAGATTTTTTCATATGAATGTCCCTGATATGCTGTGTTTGCAAAGCTTCACCCTCCTCACCTGCACTGCCACCACAAGCCTTTTTGAGGACATTTTTTGTTTTAAGATGTGGATGGGATGCCCATTGACTTGATGAAGAAATGGTAAAGCCTTGCTCAAGAAGTCTTCACCAGTTGCTGACAATCCTCTGTTACACATTTCTTCTGGCTTTCTCACTATTTGTATGCTTTTCACCTCCTTAACCTTGGTCCAGCCTCCAATATCCCTGGCTTAACCAGAGTAATGCCTCTGTCTTTGCCCCGGGGACACTGCTGAAGAACCTGATAATGATGGATTAAACTGACTGGGTTTTTTTCTGTCTGCGAGCTTGCATGAGAGTAGGCACCAAGCACTTCTCTTCTGAAGTGCTCTCAAATCCTCGATGCTGCAGAGTGCCGTTTGTGCTCAGTGTGCCTATGGTGCAGTGAGAACACAGAGCTCTGAGTTAGCAACTGCTGCCTGACTGCTGTTGTGGTTTAACCCCAGCCAGCAACGAAGCCCCACCCAGCCGCTTGCTCATTCGGCCCCCCCCCCGCTCCGTGGGATGAGGGAGAGAATCAGAAGGGTAAAAGTGAGAAAATTCGTGGGTTGAGATAAAAACAGTTTAATAGATAAAGCAAAAGCTTCCCATGCAAGCGAAGCAAAACAAGGAATTCATTCCCTACTCCCCACGGGCAGGCAGGTGTTCAGCCATCTCCAGGAAAACAGGGCTCTATCACATGTAACGGTTACTTGGGAAGACAAGCATCCCCCCTTCATCCTTCTTCTTCCCCCACCTTTTATGCTGAGCATGACGTCATATGGTGTGGAATATCCCTTTGGTCAGTGGGGGTCAGCTGTCCCAGCTGTGTCCCCTCCCAGCTTCTCATGCACCCCCAGCCTGCTCACTGGTGGGGTGGGCTGAGAAGCAGAAAAGGCCTTGACTCTGTGTAAGCACTGCTCAGCAGTAACTAAAACATCACTTTGTTATCAACTCTGTTTTCAGCACAGATCCAAAACATAGTGTCATACCGGCTACTCTGAAGAAAATTTACCCTATCCTAGTCAAAACCAGCTTGTCTCCAACTCATTTGACCCGGGGCCGGAGGGGGCGCAGTTTGGGACTTTTCACCTGCAACTATTCAAGACAGAATCTTGTCTGTGGGCATACTGAGGCAGAATCAATTAACCAAACCAATGACTTACAGGAGTGATGCTATTTTTCCCACTGCGCCCCAACAAGAAAGGTTGATCCACATGCTCCCCGTTAAGCCCCGGCATGTGATAAGTTGAAATTTCAGCCTCATGAAAAAGAAGCATGTCCCAGACCAAGGTTGCATCCTTTCTGGATACAAGAATACAGCCACTGGCCCAGCAGCCTCACAGGCAATGTATGTGTCATCTCAATTGCATTTGAGTAAAAGAGAAAATCACTGTAAATGGCAATATTTGAGGACCAAAATATATATTTTAATAAATTAAAGAGTAAGCGTTTATAAAACAATCCATTTGCATATAAATATTGTACAGCAGTTTTGATTTCATAGTTCACTTAAAAGCCTCTAGTACAGCTACATAAATACATTTCCTTGGATATTTTTCAATTAATCTATATAAATAAAAGTACTATACTGTTATTACTTTAAAATAAGTTACCATTAAATATGAATGACAAAAATAATTTCTGAATTAGTCTGAAATACCATCTTTTCAGGTAAAAGTCAGAAGGGGGCGATATATGCAAGAGCGATTTCCAGGTAAAAGGCTCAAAACATCCCGGTTATGTATCACTGCCTACCTTGACAAAAGCTGATTCACAGTTGTCAAATCTCAGCCTATAAAATACGGAAGCAGTTGCTTTATTCCAATAGAGATAAGGAGGACAGGAGTTTGCCTTTGAAAATAATTAATTCCCTGTGTTGAAATGGAGCTGCAAACACTGTCCTGGAGTTTTCATTTTCAAAGGAGGCAGCAATATGCTTCCTGTCTGTGCCTACCTAGTTTGCTATTTTTGGCACAGGCAAAAAATATACTGCATCAGGGGTGGGGAGGGTGGTCCACAATAGTTAATCAACTCAACTTCTAGAAAAAGTTTTTTAAAGACGTCTCCTCAAGCTTGATCCGAAATTCTTTCAGTTTTTCTTCTTGTTCCCTCCCCTCTTTGGGGCATCAGTACAGGCATTTTCTAGATAGTCAAACAGTAAATCCAGTTCTCCAATGGCTTTAGTCTTTCCATTCTCTCCCAACTAGAAAAGAGCAGAATATAAGTTTTAGCACCTCTTTATTTCTCAGAAAATTTAAATTAGGCTTGTCACAGAAACTGAATTGAGAATTTACTCTCCTTATTCTCTCAAGCAGTTCTATGAGGGTCATTATACATAAGGTATAAACTAGTTCATTCAAATCCAGTCTAGCATATTCAGTTACCTACAAACTGATTTCTGAAGAACAATTTTAAAATGCCATAGCACATGCAGAGAGTTAACAGCACAAATGAAGGAATGCTGGAAGTGGAAACATCGCTAATCCCCTCTTTAATGCCCCGGTAGGCTTCACCTTCTAAATAATCGCCAGAGTTTGTTTCATAATTAGGTCAGCCTTAATCAAACTCAATGACTGCAGTTTGGAACTGCCCTTTTTAAATGCTGGGAAAAAGTGTACCTGTTTCATTTTGCTCTTCATTTCTTCCAGGTTCTTTTCAATGTGCTCTCTGTGTCCTGAGAATTTCTGTGGGGGGAAAAAAAGTCTAGACATTGGCAGCTGAATGCAACAATGTGCTTTTCTTTTTCCCACTTTCTATCACCCTCAAGTTTGATATTTTTGATCTGAGATTTCCTTTCATCTCACTGTCTTTTGCTGCTGTTTGCAGCATTCTGAGATTCAGGAGCAGCAACAAAAGTCATGAGAAGATAAGGAAACCCAATGCTACTCACACATCTGTTCAGCTCTGAGGTCAGAGTTGCCAAGAAATGTGCCACCTCCTCAATGTATGGATACTGGTGCTTCACCTTGGTGAGGACATCTTTCACCACAATCTCCACAATATTTTTCATCATGTAGCAGTGGTTGTTTTCCTATGTATGCAAGTAAGACGTCACGTTACATCATGGCAAGAGATCAACGAGTGCTGCAGAAGGATGCAAAGAGCAACTTCCGGGTGTAAGACTTACTTTGATGTTAACATAGAGCTGCTGCCCAATGAGCCTGTTGTCTGTGTCGTGGTCTGAGACCCTGGCCTGAGAGGGAAAAAAGAAATGTGAGATGGGGATGGAAACCTTACCTAAAAATTAATAATAAACGCACAGCTTTTCATCAATAGTAGTGCAGATGAAAGGAGGGAATGCACACCAAAGGCAGCCTGTTACAAGCAGATAAGCTTGGACATTGTGTCTGTTTCTCCCCTTAATTGGGTGAGAATTGGGTCAGTATCACTGGAAAATAAATAAGAAGTCTGAATTCCTGCCCCCTTCTTAAACATCAGATGCCGTGGTGGTTATGATAACTAAACCAGATGCCGCAGGTGGCCGATCTCACGGTGGCCCACGGTGCTGCTGGGAGGTGCTGCAGCACTCAGTGGCATACACCACAGGGACCCACCCATGGTAAGAGCAGCCAAGAAACCTGCCTGAGCAGAGCACCATAAGATGCCTGAGGAGCTGCCTGGCCATGGCTAGAGTCATGGGCAGGGCCAGCTCCAAATGGACAGGGCAAACAGAGACATTTAAGCTCACTTTTCACAATTGACCCAGTCTAGCAGCAGATGCTCAAGAGAAGGAGCTGTGCTGTGACAGGGGCTGCCTTTCCTTTGGGGAGCAGGAGAAGAGGCAGCAGCTTCCCCTAGCTACACAACCACAGAGCAACAGACCCACCCCACACGCCTAAGCTCTGCCTTACTGCAAGTGCACATTTTTTTCTGGAGAAAGGCAGGAGGAAGAGAGAGGAATGCTGAAGGCAAGAAGCCAGGGCACTGGCAGAGGAGGAGGTCCTCAGATCCCACCATGAAGGATAAGTAGGTTACTGTACCATTTTAGCCAAGGTATAGGTATGATTCCTGATGTGGAGCTGCTGGAACTTTGTAGCACCGAGCCTGCAGGCATGATGGGCAGTAGAAGACAACCCTGCCCCTTTCAGAGGCAGAGGGCTGGTGAGAAGAAGAGGGACACAGCAACAGCAGCAGATGATGACCCATCCTGAGAAGCTCTTGGTCAAGGTCTGCAAGGAGGCCATGGCTCACAATCCAAAGTTGTCTGTCCCAGCAGGTTGCAGCCACAGCACTCAGCACTGGCGAGAGAGAGTACTGTTAGCATCAGGGAGAGTGGGAAAGGCAAAGTGAGAAATGCACAAAGGCTGCAAGCCTTACCTTTGCTGTGGTTCTTGATGTGCTCTGCAGGAGGTGAGGTGCACCTTATATAGGGCCACCGACATCTCTCTCAGCATTTTTTTTTTTTGGGGTATTCGTGGTGAATTAAAAATGACATCAGCAAGTCTCTTACTTTCCAGTATCCTTTTCTGAGAACTACCTAACCACTACAAAACCCACAAATACAACTTTAAGGCCATTGTAATCTTTAGTTTCTTACAAAATAAACTGAATTTTCATACAGGGCAAAGCAGGGGCTTTTACCAGGGCAGGAATCCTGGTAAAAGACTGGTGGTCTGCTGGTGCTGTTTGGTATACACAAGCGGTCGGAGACTGCACCAGACCCAGACCACTGACCACCTACAGTTCCTACCCTGCAAATACTCTTTCCCACGCAGTGTCCCATTGGAGTCACCAGGCACCTGCTCATCACTGTGCAATCCTCTCTGAGAGATCAGAAAGTGGGTAGGACCAACACTGCATTTATCACATCTCTGATCTCCAAATTTCCATTTTAAAAAAAAAAAAAATCCATATTCCAGGCTGTAACTGGGGGCAATGACCAGAGCTATGGGCATGCAATTACTTATCTGGGTGGTTTCCATGTTCCTGACCCTGTTCTGCTAACATAAAGGCAGTGCTGCACCTTCAGTCTGAAATATTATGCAGGGTGCTAAAGGGAAATTGTTGTCTCTTTAGAGAGTAATTTGCAACCCAGCTGAGATGGAAATGGATGAGGACACAGAACTTGTACAAGTGCAAACTCCTGGTTGTCTAATACCCACCTGGAAAACCAAAGCTCCAGCTGTGCCTCTGAGAGTAAGCAGAGGCATCTCCAGGGCTGGGCTTCATCCCTCATGGCTGAGGTTCTCGGGGCAAGAACCATAATCAGCCTTACCCTGCGGGCTGTAATGCCCGGGTCTTTTGCTTTTATGTGAAAGGAAGCAGTTAAAGGCTGGCTGGCACGAGGTTTATGCTTTAGCCTCCCCTGATGCATCTGCAGCACAAATTCATCTCTCCGTACCTCAACTTTGCCTCACATATCCCCAGATACCTGCCAGATCAGCTATGCGCAGCTCAGTACTCTTGAAGTTGCACCCCCTCACCCTGGAGCCATGATCACCACGTCCCTTTCCATGCCTCTCTCAGGGTATGCTACCCATTCCCATGCCCAGACTCCAACAGCATCCTGACTGCAGTGGGCAGCAGAAATCAAGTCTGGACCCAAGATGTTGACAACCTAGTTCACACCCCAAAGGTACCACAAAGCTATTCAAGAAGATGTTTGCAAACTCTTTTCCATAAATTTTTCATTTGCCAGTCTAACAGGTCCAGTGGGAGAACAGGTCAATGAGAAGATGGGAGGCTGAGTTATACTTAGTCAAAAGAACAGACATTAAAGACGAAACTGGGAAAAATCCAGACAGAGAGGCTGTTTTGAAGGATTGGCCTCCCCTGAAGTCCAATCCCACAAACTCCTCTCCAGGTATTAAACAAAGTCTGCTTCTAACTGAGGTTTCTCGCACTTCTCCACTGGCTCATCCAGCAGAATTCTCAACCCTAGAATAAAACTCTCATAAGGGACACTCCCTGAGGGGAGAATGCAGCCCCAGTCCTGGTCCAGACCACTCTCCTCCCACCCTTCTGGATCCCGCTTCTCCATCCCTTTGGTCACTTACTCTTGTCAGACAAGGATCCAGCTTGCCTGATCTTTTCTTGTAGCTCCGATCCCATGGGAAGGGTTTGTGACCTGGGTAAGCAGGTGCTGTGCCACTCACATCTGTTCAAGCTGCTGCAAGGAGCCCACCTGGTCCCGAGCTTCCCGCACATCCTGACAGATGTTTAAATGGCATCAGGCAGAAAGATCAGGAATTAGATGTTGAATCTAATGAATCTTCTGCCCTCTTTTATGCAGTGATTACAGGATCTCTTTATAGAATCATAGAATCATTAAGGTTGGAAAAGACCTCTAGCATCATCAAGTCCAACCGTCAACCCCACACCACCAGGCATCCTAAACCATGTCCCAAAGTGCCACATCTACAAGTTTTTTTAATACCTCCAGGGATGGTGACTCCACCACCTCTCTGGGCAGCCTGTTCCAATGCCTGACCACTATTTCAGTGAAGAAACTTTTCCTAATATCCAATCTAAACCTCCCCTGATGCAACTTGGGGCCATTTCCTCTTGTCCTATCACTAGTGACTTGGAAGAAGAGACCAACACCCACCTTACTACAACCTTCTTTCAGGTAGTTGTAGAGAGCAATAAGGTCTCCCTCAGCCTCTTCTTGTCCAGACTAAACAACCCCAGTTCCCTCAGCCACTCTTCATAAGACCTGCTCTCCAGACCCTTCACCAGCTTCGTTGCCCTTCTCTGGACATGCTCCAGCACCTCAATGTCCCTCTTGTACCGAGGGGCCCAAAACTGAACACAGTATTTGAGGTGCGACTTCACCATTGCCGAGTACAGGCGCACGATCGCTTCCTTGCTCCTGCTGGCCACACTATTGCTGATACAAGCCAGGATGCTGTTGGCCTTCTTGGCTACCTGAGCACACCGCTGGCTCAGCCTGCTGTCAACCAGCACCCCCAGGTCCTTTTCTGCTCTGCAGCTTTCCAGCCATTTGTCCCCAAGCCTGTGGGTGTTCTCTCTGTCCGTCTCTTCTGTCTTCTCTAGTATTAGAAACCATACACTGGGACATACCTATTTTCTTAGAAAATATTAAATTAGACTCTATAAGGCTCTCTTTCCCCCATCAATGTTAGCCACATCTCTCTGTCACACTACTTTTTGGCTGTGCCATGATATCCTCCTTCTGATGCTTTAAAAATCTTGATTTCACTTGTTTAGTTTAACTCCCTGATGCTGGTATGACACTGAAATGCTGAAATGCCCATTGCAGGTTTCTTAATTCATATTTCACAAATTGCCTTTTTATGACACACCTAAAATCTTCAAATAATTTAACTTGTTTTTGCAGTTGTGAGTTATAACAACGTATCTTCCGTTCCCCTAGCTTGCTGTGAGTATGGTATGGTCCAGCCAAAAAATGAATGTTCAAAATCTTGCTGGATGCCAGTTTTAGCAGACTGTATAGTTCCCCTACCCATCAGTCCACCCCTGGCCTCTTCCCGACCACCTTCCACCAGATGATGGCTGGTTCTTGATGTACCACTGAGTTATGGTACAGCCACAGTTGTGGCTGCAATTATTCCCTGTAACATGTCAAGAGAATTCCTTCGGGAGTGGAGATATGCCTCCCATTCCTGGCATCTGCTATTCCTGTTATGAGATCGCATTGAACAAGGATGTGACTAGGCACTGCTAGCACCTCTTCTGACTAGCTTACCACACCTGGATGGCCGATATATGTCCGGCATTATGTCCTATAGAAAGATGGGTCTAAAAATCTGCACAGTCCTACCACTGGATCTTATTCCAGTCCTCAGCTGAAGTCCAGAAAGGGAGGAAGGAATGGGAAGCTCTTCTGCTGCAGCTGAGGAAGAATCCTCTTTCTTCTTGTTTGAGGAGGAAATGCAACAAACTTCTGAAAAATAAGGGCTTGAGCCAGCACTGAAGGTGAACCTTGGAGAAATTGCTTACCTAGACACCCCTCTCCAAACAGGCTGCTCTGAACTGTAGACCTGGCAGAAGAGGTCAGTGGAAGCAAAGCTGCATTAACTTAAAATGTGGTACCCTGAATGAAACCACCACTGGTGGGTCTTATTTTGGGGAAAAAGAATAAAGTGGAAAAACCATGACTGAAGAACATGTCTTAAAAGAGCAGCCTTTCTCAGTAATTCTTTCCTACGTTACCATTGTCAAGTATTCTAGCAAGTGGTATGGGAACTGGTAATTTAGTAATTTCTCTTTGAGCCTGAACTACTGATATCTTATGATACATGGTAGCCCCAAGCTTTTCTTTATTAAAAAAATGTTGACTCGGGGAAAAAAACCTAACACACCCCTCCCCCCCCAAAAAAAAAAGACTCCTCCAAGCTTGGGGCAGAAGGGGGGAGAAGAAGGGGGGGAAAACAATTTTCCATTTTTATTTTATGACTTTTTGTAGGTTTAATACTATTTTTAATGTTTGAGGCTAGTAGCACTGAATAAAATGCAAAATTCTTATAAGAAAAATACCTGCTATGCTTTTGCTTTAATTAAAAACTACCGAAGACTTCTGAACTTCTATAAAGTACCTTCTGCACTGTTTTTTTATGTATAACTAATTCTAAAAAATTTTGAAATTGTATCTTCTCTCCAGTGCCATCCCAAGCATTAAACGTCTATCACTGGCCTCACTGAAAAAGTGTAATTATATGGAGTTTCCCTAATTCATCAAGAAACCATAGCGGTTGAATATTCTCGACAATGACTTCTTGACCCATATTGAAGACAGGATTTTCTGAGGAGGACTGGAACTCTGCATCACGTCTGCCTCAAAAGCCACAGACACTTCCTTCTTACTTTGAATGAGGCCACAGGTGAATAATCAATACTGTACTTTGATGTTCGTCTCTCGTGTACCATCACCAGCACGCTGGTATGCGGGAATTTTCCTGAGATTTAATACATTTTCAGTCAGCTAGGATTATATTGCATTATCAGAAACATCTTCAGGACTGTACACTGGGCTAGAAACATTGTCAAGAGTAGGCATGTGGAAACCTGAGCCTGTGTATCGTCCTCTTGGGTCTTTTACCTGACGATGAAATTCTCCCCCCTTAAACATCTGTATGAATGGACCACAAGTCACATAGTGCCTAAAACTGAACAGGCAGTCTATCTGGAGACGTCCTCAAATTTCAGGTCACAATCATCCCTTTCACTTTGTTGCAGCTCACTTGTGAGCTAGTTCATTGAGTTTTATCTCAGTTCTTCTCTGCTTTTGCATAGACTTTCAAGCTTGAAAAGATTAAAGCAGACTTAAAACATGTTTCAGCTCAAGCTCCAGTGGAGCCTTATTTCAGTCGGCTCTCTGCCCAGCAATGAAAACATCAGTAATGGAAGTTGATTCTTCTTTATAAAACTTGAAAATAAGCTTTTCTGTAATTCAGCTGTTCATTATGGAAACATCCAAGTACAGAGACAAGTATCTTCTTGGCCTGGTCATTAGGAATGGCAGATGGGATTAATTTTCTGTGGAGGAAATTATATCAACACGGATATTGGGAGAGGTCATTTAGCATTTGACAGTTGTATTTTTGCTTTTTTGTGACAGGTTTGATGTTGTGTAAGACACTGTGAATCTTTTGGAAGGAGAAGTAGTAGTATTATTAAAATTGCTTAGCCTGGGAGTGTTAGGCTACTTTGGGAAAGACTCTTCTGTCAGGTCTCAGCACAGACACTGCTGACTCAGACTTTTTGCAGAGGACGTGCAATTCACCTACCTCCCCTGACAGTAACACTTTTGTTACACAGTGGGTAACACATTTCCTCTGACAGTAACACTTTTGCTTAAATAGCTGATATTTCATCAAACATCTTTGTTTCTGATATTCACTTGGTTCTGTTACACAATTCCTGGGTCTTCTAAGTGTAAGATGCTACATAATAAACTTCATAAAATTGGTACTTCTTATCATAAAAAACCTAAGTAGAAGAGAACTAATAGTTCATTGTGGTCTCAATTTTCAATTACATTCTGGGGCAAAAAAAAACCACCTTGGTTTTAATAACTATATTCTCTCCTCAGCAATACTGATGTAGCAGAGCTCCAAGAGAAAGCCACCCAGAGACATGTTGAGACATACTGACATTACCACTGCTACTCCAGGACTGCTGAAGTGGTAACCTTTATTGCAGTGGCAGGCAGATTCAGTGATTAATATGAAAACAAGGAGGCAAAAAACCCCAGTGACTGTGGAAGCACAATTGATACTAGTCCAGTGGTCCTGCCTCTGCAGACAACTGCTCCTGACATCAGTAAAGCATGAACAAAAGTTTCAATAAGACTTGCCCATAGAAGCCATCGCTTAGCTCACGCAGACGGGAGAAAAGATAATTCAGACCATCTCAGTGCCCATAGCCTCGTGCCACCGAAGGCACCACTTATTAACCCTTCCACCAGATGGCCAGTTCTTTTGATTCAGAGTGTAAAATCACACATGTATTATGAGACTCTGTCACTTTATATAGTGACCTACATATATCCAACTGTGTCTTGCAAATAGTCAGATCAGGTGAACTGAAACTTCTGTGCATCCTGTTAACGTGGTGTGGTTGCACAGTGGTGACTCAGTGACATGGCAAAGTGGAATTACTGACATAGTGTATCTTAAAGAAAACCACTCTAACTGGGAACAGAATTTTGCAAGATTGTTTATAATCCAAAATTCAGTGACGAACAGTTACTCAGATTAAGACATAGCCCCAGCATTATGCACCTTGATTTACCAAGTAGCATCAGATTTCTCATGTAATAAATCCACACCATCCTGAGTAGTTTAAATAAAGTTATTCTGAAAGGAAGCAACATTATTTAAGGTGAAGTACTTGTGCCCAGACACTGCCCGTACACCAGCACTTCCACTGAGGCTCTGAGCTCAGCATCGTCTCCTGAAGGTGAACCCCTGACTGCTCAGTTATTCTCTATAACAGGGCTGCTAGAGAAGAAGGTGACAGTTCCTAAGTTGTTAACAGTAGCCTTCTAGTTAGTATCCATCCCTAGGAAGTCAACAGCCCATGCCCCAGCCCTTCCCAAGGTTATGCTATTGCCCATCTCCCAGAGAAGCCTCGGAGTCAGTGAGTTTCCTGTTGGAGCGGGACTATTGTCAAGAATGTGAGATTTATGGGGCCAAAAGGAGACCAAACAAAATAGCTACAGCCTAGCCCTTAGGATGATGTTTTCCTGGGTTGTCTGTTTTTAGCCACATGTCGTGTAAACAGGCTGGAGCCAGCTTTCCACTGGAAACACAAAGGGCACGCTCCTCACGAGAACACTGTTCTGGGAACTCCGGGACCCAACTCCAGCCGGTGCCACCAAGCCTCAGCACGTTTCCCTTGGCCCCACAAGAGACCTCAGAGTGAGAGCTGGGCACCCAGCTCTCCAGACCATGGTGCATCCACAGAGGCCTGTATGTGTGTGTCACACCAACCCAGTGACCAGAAAGGGACCTAGGAAGGGAGAAATCCAGAGTACAGCCTTCCTGGATCCTGTCAACTATTCCTATTCTACTTCAAGACTTGAAGTAGGTGCTTTGGAGACACCCCAGCACATGACAGTATTAAACAAAGTCACCTTGAACAAAAAACCTATTTTTTTTATATATATACACACACGTATATACATATGCAGACACACATACAGTACGTGTGCATATCAGATACAAACACAGTTTAAAGCTTTGAGGCCCACTCAAAACCTGCACAGGTCATTGCCTGTTATCTCAGGAAAGGTAAGCTGGCATAAATGTGAATCAGTCACATTCACAAAGCTGATGCACGCTTTGTCAATACCTCTGAAGAAAGCAGGGAGTGAGAACCTTCAGCTGCCCTTTTCCCCTCCACTGAAGAACTGTCTGTGCTAAGGAAGATTTGCTGCCATGACTGTACCACCAATCTCCCCCCGCAAAGAGCAAGTTCATACCAGGAAAATGAGTGCTTTTGCTCTTATACTTTTATTCCAGCCCCACGAATGGAAATAAACTGATCTAACAAAAGGTGTGTAAGCTGTAAACACTACCAGGCGTTGCTCGCCTTCCCAAAGGACTGTCAATCTCCAGGTGAATCTTGTGTGGTTCCTAGTCCTCAACCCTAACAAGACACTGCAGAACCACTGAGTGACATCCTTTACAGACAGGCAACAGGCTTATTATCTGGGAAGAGGTAAAGGCTTTTGAGAAGCAAGACTGGCACCAAGTCTCCTCTTTGTTGGCTTGCTGGGGGAACACTTTATTGACAGGAATACTGGGTAAAGGCTGGCCTTTTCCCAGCTGGCAGTGGTCAGTGAGGAGGAGACGGCTTATTTACTCCTAGAGGTGGTTGGGAGCTGTGAACCCCAGCAGCAAGATTCACCAGCAGGTATATCCAACTTGGGAGGAGGAGCTAAAGACATTCAATTCAATACTCATTGCCTGGGTCCATTATTAATGTGCTGGTTTTGTAAATCTTGACCTTAAGTCAACAAGCTCCCAAAGCCGTTTATTCCTTAAATATACCTCCTATTGGCAACTGCCTTCCTCCTTGTTTATCAGCTTGGTCTCTCCACTTCAAGGCTTCTAAGATTTCCTTGACAGAAAACAATACACATTCACTGTACAGCATACATTTGTAATTATTAATAAAGGGTGTACTTTTGAACCTTTTTTCCATGTCCAGCTAGCTGAAAAACACAACAGGAAACATGTTTGAAGGTTGGTCTGAAACATTCAGAAAAACAAAACAAAAAGCCCTCTTGAACATGGATAAAAAACAATAGCCGAAAGCAGGCACAAAGAATTTTGTATCTGCCTTGAAGACTACAGAAAAGCATCCTTCAGAAGCTTTGCACTAGCAGTACTCAAAAAAAAGTATTTTGTCTACATTTCTCTTAAATACTTCTGTCCAAAAGTAAATTCAGTTAGGACATTTCAGGCAAAAGTTAGAATTTGTTCAGATGGGAAATAATGTCATGCTGTTGTGTGGGACACCAGGGGCTTCCATTCTCATCTCTAAATTGGGTTTGTACCCCCACGCAACAAAAATGTGTCCCTCCTTTGCCACTTCTATCGTCTCCCTGGCAGAAATCAATATACATGTACCATACATTAGAGCGCACATATAACAAACCTACCCAGATGTACCAGACTCACAGTGCAACACTGTAAGTAAAATTGGCACAGATGCTGTTACAATATCAAATAAAATTCATATAAAAAATTATATAAAATCAGGCCTGCACAGAAACTCTAACAGTGCTGTCAGATAGCCACGAATCCCAGGCAAACCTAGAAAAACAAAAACAAAAGATTTAAAAAGACAGCACAGTTCATAAAGCTCAAATTACAGATACCACAGAGGAGAATTAATGGATAATGAGAGTTCTGGCCATAAGAATGTGTTGAATATGAAGAACGTAGACAGAAGACACCCAAATTAACCCACCCACAATACACTGCAGCAATATTCCCTCCTCAACAAAAATATTTCCATTTTTCAGCCATTAAGTTTTCCACTATAAAACTATAATTTTAGAGGAAAACTGGCAATCTGCATAAAGGCTGTTGTACACAAATACAGTTTCCCTTTCAGCAGAAACTTTCTGACCAACTATAACTTACATATTACATGCATGCCACAGAATAATCCTAGAAGTCCTCAACATAAAATAAAATACCTTCATTTGTTTCAAAAAACCCGCACTGGTAGGAAGCTATTGCAACGCACAATTTCTGGAAGAGTGGCCACTGTTTTCTAACACAATCAGTGCTGGATAGCACTCGCTCTTTAAATCAACACCTCTTTTGTTGGGGAATGGCCCTTTGGGCACTGCAGACTTCCAGCCTGTGTAGCACCCATCTGCTCTGGGTCACGATTCCGACTGTCTGCAGCCAGTTATGATTCCAAGTATCAACATATCTAGTTTTAGTAACTTATTATTTCTGAAGATCAGTTCTGAGGTAACACCTTGTCTTTCAAAAGTCCACAGATGTTCCAGCTGAATAGGTGAAACAGAGAACTAAACAGAGAAGTGCCAACATAACAGGTTCTACCAATTTATCTGGCGTAACTTGAATAGAAGCAAATCAAACAACCTTTTTTTATTTTCAGTAATATGCATACATAATTGTGTACAAAATCAAAATGTAAGCAAATGTGTACAAAATTCAAATTGCTCTTGTATAAAATTTCCAAATGAAGTAATATTAAAACTTCAAGCCACACAAGAACCAAACAGCCTGCTAGCTACCTATTTCCTCTACCGCATGTTAACTTGTTTGCATTACTTGGAAAGGTTAAAAAAGCTGTCAGCATAAGTCACAAACATTTTTCACTGTCAAAATCATAACAGTATTTCAGTCTCCCAGCAACAGGCAACTAGGAGGAGAGGTAATTAAAATGTTAAAGACAAGAAAAAATATTCTGAATTTACTTTAAGAGATCAACTACTCCTAAATACCTGAGCTTGAAGCAGGGCTGGGGAAGGCCACTGGTTAAGGTGGCTGAGGTTGCTTTTTCTATGAAATTAACACTAAGCACAGGTCTTGCCCACAAAAAGTCAAATGTTTGCATCAGTACGTCTGACAAAATGCAGCACTGTACACACTGAACTCTAACAGTCATCCTGACCAAAAAACTGCGGACAGTGAACAAACGCTAATGCTTAGTGTCCTTTTCTCAAACTCCTGTATGTTCCATGTTAGCTTTATTAAGAAATAGTAAGATTTTTTTGGTAACAGGTTAAGAGCAGTAAGTAGTTTTGTTGCAGCACTGTGTTGTACTGACAATTCATACAGTAGCATAAACAAATATATCATAGTTGCCTTTAAGGTAGCTGGCTAAAATCAAGCAACTGAGGTGTTTGGTGAACAATGGTGTTGCCCCTGAATACTGCCCTGGGTCATACTGCATGACTGCAGCAGAATACCGTGAAAAGTAACACACAGGTTGCATAAAAAAAAAATAATAATCTCAGTTTCAAGAGGTGCCACTGTAAAAAAAAAAAAGTAAAACACCACATGGCTGTTGTGGCACAGTGAACTGAGACATAACTCTCAGATATCAAGGAACTACATTTTCAACACAGGTTTAAATATTGAAATTTTAAATTGAGGTGGCAAGTCCTAAAAGTTGGGCCATTAGTGATAAGTGAAAGGATGCTTCATGATATCTACAATCATGATTTTTTAAAAATGTACACTACAAAATATAAAAAATAAATAATTTTACAAAACAGTTTCTACACATCAGGTGGGAGAGATTACGTCTTGCTCCAGAAATCCTTCCTCTTCTGAGCTCGTTCCAGTATCTGAGATGCAAGAGAGCTAGATGCTGCCGAGCGAGCAGAAATCTGAGACAACCTGTCATCTGTGGAGAAAGCAACAAGGGGAAAAAGTAAATAGGAAGGAAGGTAGGTAGGTAGGTAGGTAGGTAGGTAGATAGACAGACATTAAAAAAAAACCACAGTTGACATTCATGGCAGACTTTGAAAGTGCAAATATTTTTATGCCCTCTTTCAAAATGGATGCTGAAATAGTACCACAACACACTTTAATTCTATTACTTGGTAACTGACCTGCTGGAGAAGAATCTCTCTGGAAAGCTACTAGGATGCCAGGTAAGTTTAAAGAGAACACATGCCTAATTCTTGACTGACTCCAGAATGAGACCCCAATGGTCATCTGGGAATTGCCCAATTCTCCAAGTCATGTTTACATTTACTGTCCTGTATCAAAAGACCTCAGAAATCATTCCTCTGCCACTGAAGTCTGTATGGACTAGACTCTGATACTGACATATTCATGAAAGCAACCCACCACTTCAAGCAAAGCAGACAACTTTAGAATAACACAACTAATATATCACAACCTGTGCTGCTGGGAGAGCCCTTCTGTGCCAAAACCAGCTAGTGTGTCACAAGCTGTTAAGAGAAATGTGTCTTCTGAAGAAAACAGGAAGTTTAACACAAAGACAACAAGAAGCATGCTTTAAAAATGTACTTTTGAAATGTCTTCCTTTTGAATACAGGGTCCACTTCATGCCCAGCCAAACTCTTAAAAATAAGCAGCCTGGATGCTGCTGCTCTGATAAAGCGTGTTATACTTCTTTAACATCATTATTAAAATGCTGCTACAGCTCTGTCAAGACGCTCTCTATGAAAAATTACCTTAACTACACCCGTTCTCCTGCAATGGATTAAAAAGAACTGCATTACTACTTTCCAGCCCCTAACAACAACAACAACAACAATTCCACAACCCAATCCTAATAGGACCTGTACTTTCTCAGTGTTTCAATTAACTTTTCAGCAGCATTTCTAAATTCTTGAAATACAGTGATCCAAACAGCCTGAACAGGCTACACACGACGTATAACAACGATATTCCTATGTATGAGAAAACTGAACGCACTTCTGCCAACAGACATGTAATTGGAATAATTCCCTGTTTTGTATGTACGTGAACAAATACTGTTTCTGAAAGCTCATACATCATCACAGAGCTCATAGGAAAAAAAAACAAAAAGAAACAGCAGTTACAGCATTTAATCTGTGTGCAGAAAGCTTGTGGGAAGCTGCAGAGTACTATAGGATTTTGCATGTTTTATGTAGATACACAGATGCTTGGCTGAGCCATCTGCACAACCCACACATTTTCCAGCCAACTGCAATGAGTAAAATAGAGAATTGGTGTGAACCTTGGTTAAAACCAAGGAGCAAACAAGCACAAGGGGTACAGAAAAAAGCTTTTGGTTGCTCTGGGGTGTAATCTATAAATAAACTGCAATCAGATATAAGATTGCTCTGCCCATACTCTAATCTGAACCAAACACAGGTGATTGCGACTAGCACAGCACCACACCAAGCTCAACCTCATACACCATGCTAAGAAGCAATGTATAGCAGCTCAAACTAATGTGGCTACACTGCCTTTGCTCGACTCATGCCACTGAAAGAGTTTATTTGTGTCTGCCCACAAAAGGGCCAAGAAGATGCACTGGCGGGCTGTGCCCTGGCTGCTCAGAAAAAAAGGGCCAAAGCAGCAGGCAGAATAACAGCATGCATAAGTACTCCTAATACACTGAGCAGAAGAACAGATGTGAAAATTAAAGTCAGAGGAATCATTTTAGGCTGCCTATCTGGTGCTGAAGTCTTACAAGCAAAATCTTTATCTTAAGATTTTTGGTACTTTTTAAGTTGCATCCAAAGTTATTGCAGCTGCAACCTGGGCTGCGATCATTTTCCAGTTTGCTTCTGTTGCTATCAACACAAGGCTTAAAAAATGCGTGGGGAGGAAATGATTTTAGGTATGGAACTGAGCAAGCTATAGTAACCTCATTGGGCCATAATGGTCTATTTAATTTTCAGCCGCATTTAATGGTTTATTCATACTAGAATATACCTTCATATTCATCCTTCAGATTAGCAGGACGAATGTTTTCAAATTATCTTGATGAAACAACACAGTAGTTATTCACGCAAACACATAAACCAGGATTACTTACTGCATTCAGAAACCTCTTGCTTTAGTGCAAAAGTTAAAATTCATCTAGGTAGTATACACATGACGTACTATAATACTTTGGGACAAGAAATACCTTCATCGTTATAGTTTCTTTGCTGAAGTGGTAACTGGAAAGATCTCATCTTTGGATTGCCAACATTTCCTAAGGTAAAAAGTCAAAGGCACAGTTTTGAATCACTTCAAAACAGACAAAGGTAACATTTCATTTTAGAACATTTAAAAATGTTACAACAACATTTCCAAAACATGAGTCTGATAAATAGCAAACACACCAAAAACTCCATGAGACTCCTTTACTCTAAGCTGAGGTACAATAAACTTACTCCACTGTGTTCTTCTCAAGGCATCTATCTTCGGTAGATGCTACAAGTTACTTAGTGAACTGCACTCGAAGTGCAGAGCTAGAACACAGCACCGATTCTAGTCTCTTTCTGAGGAAATTCTCTGGATTTCACCATCCCACTTAACCTGACAACTACTTGTTCCATTCCAGAATGGAAATACTACTTTAATTTAGCTAATCTTTATAATAAAAGGACCAAGAATTGTGGGACCTTAAGCAGCTATAGAAAGTCTTTCTGGAATGGAGACTTAAGCACATAAACTTTATTTTGACTGTGGGGTAAAGGATTATTTTCTTCATCAAATTTATGTCCCCAGTGCACCTAAACGTTAAAAATCTTTAAAATGCTCCAGCACCAATTCCATGTCAGCCAAGAAATTGATTTTTTCAATATCTAATAAATATTTTATAGATGGCTTTTTTGTTTCTATATCCTGCAAAACTATTTAAGAAGCTTATCTCTCCGAAATCTACAACTCCTGCAAAATCATACCACGCTATAAAGGTCCCCAGTTATGCACCATTGCTGGTAATTGCAGCTGGAAAAGTGTCACAGCATCCAGTTGTAGCCTAAAGATTAAAATTACAACTGTTCATGCTAAACCAAATTATTCTCATAATGAGTAAGTAGTTTTTGAAATTAATAAGGCAAAATTAGACAACAGACCACTAGAATACAATGATAATAGTGGAATCTGAAACTAAGGTGGAGAGTTGTGCACATTTCCTCAGCAAGACTAAACATACAGTAGAAAAGCTTTTGTTTACAAACAACATATTCTTTGTAGCATCTGTAAGGCAGGAAGCCCAGCACTCTTGGTATGAACACTGCACTGTAGCCACTTCCATCTTGCAGCACTCTAACACAGCCAATTAATAAACAAAACCCACCGTTATGCTGGAATTCTGGGTCCTTGAGAGTCCCTTGAATACGACGAGAGGGACTCCAGCAAGGCATAGTGCAGCTTTTGGCTGACTTCAGCGCAGGAATTGTAGAGGTATGCTCTTGACGGGCTGAAGCAAGAGGAACTTGCTCATCAGAAACACTGACAGGAGGCCACTGATCCTGCCTAAGTGGCAGAGGATCCAAAGTTCCCAGCCCAGCAGGTGGAGAGGCAAGGAGTGAAACAGCTTCCACTTCCATGTCAGGCTAAAACACAATAGAAAGGAGGAAAAAAACAAACCAAAACAAAACAAAAAAGCCCACAAAAATCTAACACCGCATATACAGCCTTCCAGTACAGATCCTCACATATGCAGCAAATATTGGCTCTACACTGTTATACTTCTTGCGAGGGTACTGGAGGAATAAGTGTTTCAAGCTTGTGACACAGCTTAAAGAAAATCTATTCCTAATAACAAGTGGTTAACATGGTCTGAAAGTAACCTAGTCAGGTCAAATCAAAAGCTTATTTTCTTCACAGCAAAAAACTGGGTTCTTAGTTTTTAACCAACATAACCAACTTCTCATGCAATTGTGTTTGCTTCTATCAGAGAACTTACTACAGAGGATGTATGCAGTGAAATGCTAGCTGTCTTTGTAGAATTCAGACTAAGCACAACTTGACATAAAAACCACAATTTTAAGAGGAAGACAGTTAAACAACTCCTAAATGTTTCTATTTTTCTTTTAGTAACTATGCAAGCTGCAATGTAAAAGAAGCACAAAAGTAAAGGAAAGGGAGAATAAAACCACTATAGCACATTTACCCTATCTTGTACATAGGTACCCAACCCCTCCTTGAATTTCTTTCAAGTCAAGGGATCTAGAGCTGTGTGCCCTATGTCAGTAGCAAGCCACAGTAACATTAACAGGGAAATCAACAGCTCTTCATGGCACCTTTTTTTTTCTTCTTTTAAACAAATCCTGTGCATTTAGCAGAAAAAGCCAAAATGGAGCTCATCCAATCTCACTCCAACAATATCAACTCCTTTGCCTGATATCCCCCAAAAAATTCTTTATTCAGACATTGGCCTTTTTTAGCCACAGATGCTGAGAATTTGAGAATAGTAAACGACAAATCAAGAAAAAGATTTATTAAATAAATTATTCACAATTACTTAAAAAGCACATTCCTAAAATGCATAATGGTAATCGTCTTTTGTGGCTCACCCGGAAGGACCTTCCTTTTGAACCATCTCTTGCACCTTGCTTAGCTGAAGAAGGGTCTGTTCCTAAACGTCGTGTTTTCTGCTGTGAAGATGAAGACTTGAATTTAGGAGGAGACACTAGAACCGCACCTCCTATTGTAGTGGAGAAGATGAAAAATGCTTTATTACCTTTAAATAATCTAATAAATTAATTAATACATGTCTTTTCTGTTCTTTAGTTCTTAAATACTGCTTTGCATTTAAAAGTCTTTTTACCAATAGCTGGGGTAGTGAGATCATGATGAGTCCTCTGAGCTCCACCAAGTGCTCTCAGCTTCGGGGTAGGAAGCCTGCCACCTGTCCTTGAGGATACAGAAGAAGAATCTGACACAGCTGCAGAAGAATTCAATACTAAGGCATTCTCACTGCAAAAAATGAGAAATTATTAAAGGATTAGCTTGAGTCTTGAACTCAAGCTTTTTGTTTCTAATACATTCCTACAATGACGCCTAAGGCAAGACAGTTAGGGCCATGAAACACCAAAAGGCTATAGCTAAAACATCTGCTTGCAATAGGGAGTCCTGGATTCCAGACCTTGAGCCTCAGTTTCTGTAATGCTTTTTTTTAATCTAACTGGATAAAATACATGAACAGTCTCAAGCTGCAAATTCAGGCTCCCTCTGTCCTGATAAGCTTTGAAAGCATTGCTGCACAGTAGAAGAGACTTAACAAGAGGGCTGGAAAGAGTATTCGCCCAGAAAAACTTTGAACCTAGTTGCCACCTTAGAGGTGGGAATGTGGGTTTGACTCTTTTCAGTCAATGTGGTGGAACTGAAACCAAGTATCCCACATTTATGTAACCACTTTAGCCCCCAGGTTATTAAATAAATCAGCACTACCACTTCTGTCTTCCTCCTCCAGACACATTTCAAAAGGAGGTGGTAGCATACCCACACTGTGTAAGGAACTTGATCCTATCAGTGCATGCTAGACACATTCTGAGGACATCTGAGCAAAGAACGCCTCATTTCTAGCTCTCAAGCAGGCTTAGATAACAAGCAAGAGTTAAGCTGCTCTGCATGGCCAAATCCAGAGCATATCTCAGCACACAGACAACCACATTGCAGGATGACAGAAAACCTTCAGTGTCAATCAGAGCCACATCTATGAACTAAATAATCTCTACAATTAGATAGAAACTTAAGAAGGTTTTCAGGATGATGGTTTTGAAAGCCTGCATTTAATTTCTATTTAAGTCTAGCATCTCAATCTTTCTTTGCCTGAGTTTTGCATACAGGATATTATTCCCAAAGGAGACAATTACAATTCCTTACCTCTGATTCATGCTGCAAAATGGAAGGTAAAACCCAATGAGGAGCAGAAAATACTTAGATGGTATGGTAACAAGGGCCAAAGTTATTCAGATTTAAATATCTACCAAATTAAAATACTGTTTACCAAAAAATTATTCAGAACTTGCACAGCAAAAGCCAGAGACTTCTGTAACTAGATATAATTTGGATCTTTCAACTGCCAAATACAGTACTACGCACTGTGCTATGCACATACTGAACTAATCTCTCATTATTTCTAAATACCCCTCCTCCTTTTCCCCACCTGTACTCAGTAACATAATCACCAGTGATTACTGGATGCTAGTTATTTCCTTGTCCCAAGTCCTTTATCTTTGCCCATGATTTTTTTTTACGAAAAACAGGTGCTTAAGTACAAGATTAGCATGTATTCTATCCTTTCAATCCTATCAATCCTACACTGCCAATTTGAAGCAAATTGTGAGCTTTTATTTTCACTACATTTGGCTGCTGCATAATGAACAGTCTGTTCTGAGAGGCCCATATTGCAAATTTTATAGTTTTGGAAAAAACATTAGAATTGTTCATGCTTCTACAAACTTCTGTCTTGCAAGTTAGAAATGCAGTATTCTTAATGATAGATCCATTTCCATCAACCAGCAAAATGTCTTCAACTTTCTCATTCCTTATCATACTGTTAAAAAGCAAAAGTAGTGTCACACTACCTTACACTCTCTTAAGTAAATCTGATTTAAAAACAAAAATCAGTTAACCTACAAATTTCTGAGATGTTAGAGGAAAAAATTATACATATACCCCACAAAAATGTTCACTTTTACCCTTCAATTTTCTTATCTTCATTGGCATCCTTATTGTTTTCTTCTAAATGCTGAGTCACGACTGCAGCCTGTTCATCTTGTTTTTCTTTGTCTTCTGTTAATTGCTGATCCTCCCTTCCTTCAGGACCTTCTTGTTCACCCCAAACTAAACGCCTTTTGACTGGAACAGTTAAAGCATCTGACATGTCTTTCTTCTCAGAGCTCTCCTGGTGTGGCTCTTCTCTGGAGTCAGGTTGCTGCAGCATTTTGGGGCTTGGTACAGTCTCTTTTTCAGAAACTCTAGGTAACAAAGAAAGCAGTGTTTCATACAATTGATTTGCACGATATATACGTGTCTCTGTGGAACACATTCATCCAGTTCAGTCCTTTTCCAAAAGTACAGCTCAGATATTAAGAAGTGGTACAGTTGACATGATGAATGGTTGAATTTCCACTGAAGTTTAAGTTTAAACATCATTTAAACTGATGTTCAAGCAGAACCGATTTTCAAACTAGATTATATGAAAACTCTTTCTGGATTACCATTTCCAAAAAAATGTATTGTAAAATTAGGGCTCTATTTCCAATTTAAACAAGTTAGATTGTCAGAGGTGCTCAAAAACTAACTAGTTCCATGCATAGGGAAACTCTGATGGCACGATTTTGAAAGCCAAGCACTTTAGATTATGCTCTTTAGGCACAACTTCTGAAAGTCTTAAACTGTCAACTGCTCACGGAAAACAGTGCAAATTAGCCCAGTGCACAGAAATGAGATCAGTAAGAGGTTCTGTATTTCACAGGCAAAAAACCAAACCAGCAAACAAAAAATTTACACCATACTTAATATCACCCATTATAGTGTAATATTCTTTTATGTGTCATCCCCCAACCCTTACTAGAGCTACAGTCAAGGGAAAGGTATTGTCATTATTCAGTATTCAGGCATATTCTCCATCATATCAATAGCAATCAAAAGAAAATCAGTTTGTTAATATACCTAAATTTTACCAAGAAACTCTACTTAGAAGCTGCGAAAATTTATACATATTTAGATTTTTCTCTAAGTTCTATTTATCTAAGGATTTACAGTGCCTACAGACTTATTCTTATGGCTTCTTATTCTTTATAAGCTGTGCATAAAAAAAATAGTTTGCTTTTTAGATTCCACAGTTGTTCTTCAGAAATAGCACAATATTCACAAGCATCAATACTGAAACTATCTAAGTGATTTCTAATAGAATCAAATGGATTCACAGAACCATCACGTGTCATCCTCCAACCCTTATTAGAGCTACAGTCATACAAATGGATAGATCTCTCACACACACACAAAACAAGTAGAGCGCATACAGGAGTCTAAGTGGATTTAGAGACAGAGGCATCCAAGGCACTGTTTTTAAGTATCAGATGTCAGAGAAGACAGAAATGGCTTTTTTTCCCCTCTTTGCTTCAGCCATAGCTGTCCGTACCTTTTACTAAAATACTACTTCTAAATTTTCACACAATCACAGAACGGTAGGGGTTGGAAGGGACCTCTGGAGATCATCTTGTCCAACCCCCCTGCTTGAGCAGGGACACCCAGAGCAGGGGGCACAGGAACGCATCCAGGTGGGTTTTGAATGTCTCCAGGGAAGGAGACTCCACAACGTCCCTGGGCAGCCTGTGCCACTGCTCTGGCACCCTCACAGGAAAGAAATTTTTTCTCATGTTTAGCTGGAACTTCCTGTGTTCCAACTTGTGCCCATTGTCCCTTGTCCCGTCACTGGGCACTACTGAAAAGAATCTAGACCCATTGTTCTGACACACTCCCCTCCAGATATTTATAGGTATTGATGAGATCCCCCCTCAGTCTTCTCTCTCCAGGTTGAACAAACCCAAGTCTCTCAGCCTTTCCTGATAAGGGAGATGCTCCAGTCCCCCGATCACCTTTGAAGCTCTCTGCTGGACTTGCTCAAGCAGTTCCCTGTTCTTTTTAAATTGGGGGCCCAAAACTGGACACAGTACTCCAAATGTGGTCTCACTAAGGCAGAGTAGACGGGGAGGATAACCTCTCTCAATCTGCTGGCCATGCTACTTTTTATGCTGCCCAGGATACCGTTGGCCTTCTTGGCCACAAGGTCACATTGTTGGCTCATGGTCACCTTGCTGCCCACCAGCACTCCCAGGTCCTTCTCAGTGGAGCCACTTTCCAGTAGTTCAGCCCCCAGCCTGTACTGGTGCATGGGGTTGTTCCTCCCCAGGTGCAGGACCTTGTACTTGCTCTTTTGAATTTCATGAGGTTCCCCTCGGCCCAGCTCCCCAGCCTGTCCAGGTCTCATTGGATGGCAGCACAGCCTTCTGGTGTATCAGCCACTCCTCCCAGCTTGGTATCATCAGCAAACTTGCTGAGGTTACACTCTATCCCATCATCCAGGTCATGGATGAATATGTTGAACAGGACTGGACCCAGCACAGACCCCTGGGGAACACTGCTGGTTACGGGCCTCCATCCAGACTCTGCCCCATTGATCATGACCCGCTGAGTTCTGTTGTTGCACCAGTTCTCTGTCCACCTCACTGTCCACTCGTCCAACCCACGCTTCCTTAGGTTGCCTATGAGGATGCTACGGGAGACAGTGTTGAATGCCTTACTGAAATCAAGATAGACAACATCTACTGCTTTCCCTTCGTCGAACCAGCCAGTCACACCATCATAGAAGGCTATCAGGTTGATCTAGCATGATCTTCCCTTGGTGACTCTGTGTTGACTACTTCTGAAAACCTTCTTTTCCTCTACATTACTGGAGATGACCTCCAGAATGATGGAGATGGAGGTGATGCTGACTGGCCTATAGTTTCCCAGGTCCTCCTTCTTGCCCTTTTTGAAGACTGGAGTGACATTTGCTTTCCTCCAGTCCTCAGACACCTCTCCTGTCCTCCACGACCTTTCAAAGATGATGGAGTGACTCGGCAAGAACATCTGCCAGTTCCTTCAGCACTCATGGGTGCCAGGACCCATGGATTTGTGAGGATCCAGTTTGCATATGTGATCTCTGAACCAATCCTCCTCAACCAAGGGGAAGTCTCCTTTCTCCAGACTTTTTCTCTCTCCTCTGGGGGCTGAGATGCCTGAGGGCCCGCCTTAGCAGTAAAGACCGAGGCAAAGAAGGCATTCAGTAACTCTGCCTTCTCTGCATCCTCTGTCACCAGGGCCCACTCCTTGTTCAGCAGTGGGCCCACTGTATCCCCAGTCTTCCTTTTACTACTGATGTGTTTAAAGAAGCCCTTCTTGTTATCTTTGACATGCATTGCCAGATTTTATTCCAAGTGGGCCTTGGCCTTCCTCGTTGCACCTCTGCATACCCTGACAACATTCCTATATTCCTCCCAAGTGGCCAGTCCCTTTTTCCACATACTGTGAACCTCCGTCTTCCATTTGAGTTTCACTAGACACTCTTTGGTCATCCATGCAGGTCTCCTAGCTCCTCTGCCTGACTACTTCTTCCTGGGGATGCACCAATCTTGAGCTTGGAGGAAGTGGTCCTTGAATACTGACCAGCTCTCTTGGACCCCCCTGCCTTCTAGAGCCCTAGCCCATGGGATTCCTCCAAGCAGGTCTTTGAAGAGGCCAAAGTTGGCCTTCTTGAAGTCCAAGGTTGTAATCCTTGTTCTCCTGGCAAGGGACTGAATATCTGCCAGTTCTGATGGCCGTAAAAGAAAGGAGAAAACAGATGTACACCATTAAAGTTCCTAAGTCTTAATTTCTGAACTACAGTGTCTAAGACTCAACCACAATGAATTAATGACATGAATTAATTACTCCTGATAAGAACATGGACAACATCTGAGTAGGGAAAATATATTTCATATCATTCCAGTGGAAAGAAGAATATTACTTCAGTATGACTCAGTACAAAATTCTTCCAGACTTGATGAGACTACGGTTGCCACACTAAATATGCATTTGTAGAGAACTATAAAGGAGTAACTTCCTCTTCTTTCAGAAGACTGGACTCTGCCTCATTTTCAACTCCAGCACTTATCAACTGATACATCTATGAAAAGGTAAAAGCCCTCATCTCTTCTACAGTATTTACATATCACAGAATCACAGAACAGCCCAGGTTGAAAGGGTCCTCGAAAGACCATCTGGTCCAACCTTCCATGGGGAAAAGGAGCCTACATGAGATTACTGAGCACCCTGTCCAATTGCATCTTGAATATAGTCAAACATTCAGGACCTCACAGCCATGCCTCGCCTATATTCAGCATTTTGCTTGGTTTCAAAGCTGCAGAATAATAGGCAGGAATGACAACCTTACCCGGCAAGATCTAGCGCTCTGATGTTGTTGCTGATGCCTTCTTCTGAACTGGAATTCGAGGACACATCCCAAAGACTGTTATTATCAGACAGGATCTGATTGAGATGATGTCGGGAGAAGTGTGTTCCCTCTACTCGTTGCCTGTAAGCCTTTGCTCTTTCTCGAAGTTCTCTCACCTACACATCAAGGTTTCATAAGTTGCATGCCTGTTTGAAGTTTACTAAAAAGCTATTATAAAGTATTTGCATTAGCTAATGGCAGCTAAAGGAGAAAGGCAAGTTACTCATTATACAGGGCCACCCACAGCACAAACATTGCATGCCACAGTAAATGCAACAAAAGGAAAGCAAAAATAACAGAAGTGTATATTTAGTAAGCATGTTTGCCCCATGAAGCCAAAGCAAAATTGTCAATTGTTCATTCAATGAGCACAAAAAGTTATGCGGCAACTATGAATAAGTTTAGTGCTGGATTCTAGTTTTTCCATCTGAGTGCTCAGACACAGTGCTCCAAACACTGAAATAGGAACTTAGATGCAACCAACCTCCATATACCACATGGAATTTAGGGTGTTTTGAGATGCCTAAGGAGAGGAATACAGAATTATTTTTAAATGTCTTATTTTTTTCTCAACACGGTATTGTTATTATAACCCTTGTAACTTTATTTCAGTCTAAGTAAGAAATTAAATACTAAAAACCTGTCAACATAGCTCTATGCTGCCTCCCTGAGATTCAGTAAAAATCTGTAAAACAAATACATCAGTACTGGTATTTCACCAGTTTTTGACAACTTTAGGAAATTAATTTAGATTTCTAAGCATTAACACTCAAAGATATATTCACCACTGATTTATGATTATTTCAAGTCAACAGATCTATGTGCATGTGTAATACTGAGTTTGTATGCTGTGAACGCTGCAACTGTCTCTAGCTACAGTGAGGAGCTGATGATTACATGAGAACACTTGGTGCTATCGTATGTAAGACATAGTATCAAAATCATTCCTTCTAGGCTATTAGTAACTGTAAGAATGAGATACAAAACTGTTCAGATGTCAGGTTCAGTCTTAAAAAAAACCAGAAGTGATAAGCCCTCTCTTTAGACATTATACTGCTGATTATACACTATCATTTTTATGGTTGAAACTATTTGAACACTCACACTGTCTTGTGTCCTTCACTCAAACACAATTGAAGTGCAGGAAGAAAAAGCAACAACAAAACTTCTATGTTTAAATTATCAAAAATAACTTTGTGATATTGTTGTGTGATTTCTGGCTCACTAAAAATGGTTCACAGGAAATAAGTACTTTGTCAAAGAGCAGGAAAGTAATACTGACACTTCCTCTAGCACATTTTCATATCTTTTCTTATTTACTCCTCTTTCATGATAGACTTCACATCATTCTTCCTGCAAGGAACAGAGTTAGTGAGCCAAATTCTGCTAAATCCACTAAAAATAACTGGATACAGCAGATGGAAATACACTTAGCCCACACAGGCTAACATCCCACAGTTTGACCCACTAAACTTCCAAAGAAGAACCCATTAAAAATATATGCTTGTCATTTTAAGAGGAGAGTTTCAAGTTTGAGGTGCAAGTGATTTACCGGATTATTCACTTTAAGTAGAAGAATGAAAAATTAATTATGATGGCCAAAACAGAAGGAATATAAATCCAGAGCAACAGGACACTCCAATGGGAAGAAAAATACTATGTCTCCAGTGAAGCGTGAAGAAGTAAAAAGGACAACCGTCTCCTTTAGTGACTCAGCGGGCAGCATTATCTCCACAGCACACAGGCCCCAGAGGGTCCTACTGTGATCATGAATTGCCTGCATTAATTTTTCAAAAGCATAATTCAAAGATATTTTTTCATTCGACTGCTGAAAAGCAACCCTTAATATATTGCAGCAAAGCAGTCTAGGAGTAATAACTACAGCTAAGGTCATTCCAGGATTCTATTATGGGATTTGCCTGCTTGGGCTCAGAACTTCAGAAAGTCGGCTTTGGACCCAAAGTTGCCCATGTGTGGTCCCAACTAAGGGAGAAACCAGACTGGATCAGTCAGAGTTTATCATCTAATTGCTTGTGCTAAGCAAGAGATGTTCTGTAGGCAGGGGTGAGTCTCAACAACCCACCAGACATAGAGGTTAGATACAGCTTTGAAGAACATTTCTCTTCATGTCAGTGCATTAGTATGGGAACAGGTATGGAATCACGTAAAAAGCAAAAGGACTGTTGAGCAGCCTATACTGTGAATGGCCAAAGTACCTTTGTTGCTTTACAATAAAACCGATAAGCTTCACACTTGTTTTCAAGTTACGCATACTTTCATTAATCTGCTGTTAACATATTTCTCAAATAGCTAGATTCTTTCTTATGTCTCAACCATGAATGAAATATTTTATTCAGTCCTAATATTTTAGCCATGCTGGATCCCATCTTGTAGTTCTTAGAATAAAATAATGGATGCTACAAAAAAAAAAGCGCGCCTGGCCAAGATTCAGGTCTATCAGAATTTTTATTCTTGTATTAACAGAGGTTATAAGAATTAACCTTGGTTTTCTTCCGACCTGTCCTGAAGACCACAAAATTCCAAGCTTTATCCTTGCTCTTTGCCTTCACTACACCCACAAAGACTTATAACCTTCAGTGATACACATGGAAATATTAACAAGACAATAGCAAATTTAAAAACTCCATATAGAAAAAAACCCACCCAGTAACACATTTATACAGGCTAAATATTATCTTTGTCTACCAGCAAAACTAGTTTGATAGGCTGTACTGGTTTTGGCTGGGATTGAGTTAAATTTCTTTATAGTAGTCCTGTGATGCTATATTTTGGATTTGTGCAGAAAACAGAGTTGATAACAAAGGGATGTTTTTGCTACCGCTGAGCAGTGCTTACACAGAGTCCAAGGCCTTTTCTGCTTCTCACCCCACCCCACCAGTGAGCAGGCTGGGGGTGCATGAGAAGCTGGGAGGGGACACAACCGGGACAGCCGACCCCAACTGACCAAAGGGATGTCCCACACCGTATGACGTCATGCTCAGCATATAAAGCTGGGGGAAGAAGAAGGATGAAGGGGGGATGTTTGGAGTGATGGCGTTTGTCTTCCCAAGTAACCATCACATGTGATAGAGCCCTGTTTTCCTGGAGATGGCTGAACACCTGCCTGACCATGGGGAGTAGGGAGCCATCTGCTCCAGTTCTACCTTCCACATCAGCTTGGTCCCAGCTGATGAGGAAACACACATTTCCAAGCATTTGCCACATATTTAGCAGCACAGAGTGTCTCACAAAGGCTCCCTCCATCAGCTGGGAGAAGCCTGAGTCAATTCAGTGAAATCTGACAGTTGTAGAACTAGCTCTAGCAGTTTCTTAGAACACTGCTAATGCTTTTGATTTCCTTGACTGATTCAGGAACTCATACTCAATAATCCTGCTAAGAAATCCTACGGCCCTGAAGCTGTTCACCATTTTCAGTGTTCTGTCAAATGAGTTCTTACACAGTATAATACTGATCACAGTTACTGAATAAACTACAAGAAAATACTTAGATTGGCTGAAACTTGCAAGAGAAATTCTCGGGTTTATACTGTGTATGACTGAATTCAGCTGACTGCTTTGAATGGATTCAGCATGGCAAGCTAACAAACTGAGCCTGACTATCAAGCTGACCTAGGCTGATACATATGTTGGCCTTTTCCTTTAATTCCCTTGGAATCTCCTATCATCCAACTGTGCATTTTCAAAACTTCTGCTTGTTAAAACTAGGCTGATATCAATGTTGAGATTATCTGCTCCAAAAGTCTGTTCTGAATGATTCTGATTGTAAATGAAACAAAACTCCTGCCTCACTTCGGATGTCACATTAATATATTCTTTAAGTCACACCACGTCTTATTTTTTCTTTCTTTATATTATACTGACTTGTCAGAACCTAATTGTCTTTGTATACTCACCTTTGGGAACTTGAGTCGTTAGCATTATAATCTCAAAACTGTATCTTATAAACACCACAATTCAAAATTTTTCCACCTAAAAATCAAAATACAAAGCACACTCAGGCTTCAGATTTTTAAAGAATACTCACCTGATTAGGAACTTTACTCCTAATACGAGACCAAGCTCCATCTTTGTAGAAATACTGGGTTGGAGACAAGAATTTTGACCTGTATTCAGTGTTCATCTTCCTAAGAAATCAAGAATGAGGAGAGGAAAAAAGACAGAAAGAGTAAAGCTTGATATCCAGAACACTCTTTAAGAGCACTTTTAAAGTTACATCAACAATCATAAGTATAATTGCACTTAAATGCCAGGGCTGAGATGTGAAAAACGCATGCTTTGAAACACAGCTCATCCATACCAACACAACTAGGAAAGCTGTGACAAAGCTCATTCACAGCTGGTGGCTCTTCAAGCAGTTACTCCTGTCGGCTTTTCCTCACAACCCTTCTGCCAGAAGCTTTTGCCCTGACAGCCAAATCAGCAGAATGTAATACACACAGAAGCCTCAATTACTTCAATGCAAAGTGCAACATCTTGGTTTAAGTCACTGATGAAGGTGCATTTAAGTAAAAATGCCTGGTTTGACACTAATTTGTCCAAGACATTTCCTTCTATGAACTCTACTGTAAAGGCGCTCTGCATATGGGTGCGTGAACTGCTGGGGCTAGAAACATCTGACTACCAGAACAATGGTCAGTATAATTCATCTAACTATGTCCTACTGGCTTTGATCTTCAAAAAGCCTCAGTACTTGAAAAGATGTTTCCCTTCTGCCACACACATACATACACAGAATAATTAACATCATCTAACCCATAGCAGGCAATAAGCAATACTTCAAGTCCTTAAGCACTGAATTGTGGATTTATCAGCTTAAATCTAAAGAGGTTTTTGTTTTCAGTCTTGCTTCAGAACATTACTAACTTTATTCTAATACAGTCAGCACTGGGTGAAAAGCCCTCTTTTTCAGTCTGTCTTCAGAAATAGATCATAAAATCCTGAAGTCAGAGAATAAAATGCACCTTGTAAAAAGAAAAATACCAAAGCAAAGAAAAAGTTTATATTCCAAATGTCTTTCCATATATCCCTTTCTTTGAAACTGACAGAATTCCTTCAGTTTTGGTTGCAAAACTAATGGATGAGCTCAAAAAACACATCATTGCTATGCCCTGATCTCAGTCATTCTGCTGCAAAAGCAGGCCATGCAATGCAGCTTGCATACAAAGTGACAGTCCTGCCCACATATTGAGAACTTGCATGTTTTGACAACTATTTGCCCAGTGACCGTTTTGGAAACTTTTGTCTTGTGCTACCACAATGAAGGCACAAGAGGCAGAAATTTGCCCTTAAATGAAAGAAGTCATAGCAAGTGATCAAGAATTTTACACACTAATCACTGCAAAATTGACTACAATCTACTATGTCAAAAAGCTATGAAATCTAAAGAGTTAAAGGTTTTAACTAGACTACATTCACTCACATTTTCATACAGCAATTTTATTTCATAGAATTTTGAGTGATCATTTTGTAATTATCTTCCAATATCCAACAGCATTCAGACCTAGGTAAGTCTCCTCTCCCATGTTTAATCTAATGCCTCAAACACTGCTGGAAAGTCATGTGAATGAAAGCAACCACTGGGACATACCTTAAGCGCAAAGACAGCAAAGATGGATTAATCTATGCATTTTAAAACCTACATCTATTCTGGGCTTTTATTTCTCTTGGCATACCTCAGATGTTTAGAAAACGGAAGCATCAGTTCAGTTCCTGCAACGTAGGTATGTAGCAGAAGAAAGATACTTTGACAACGCTCAGTGACATACAATTTAATTTTATGTCTGTGCTTGTCAGATTACCCTAAATGGGACAGATTTCTTTACTCCCCTTTACCTCATGTGTTTGCTTTTGCTACTCTGGGAGAGAAGGTGGTATAGACTAGAAAAAGCAGACATCAAGTACAATCACCACAGTTTTAAGGCATACGAGCAAGCACAGGAGAGCAGTTTGAACGGTGACTACAACTTCCAAAGCACTCACTAGAAGTTTAGTAGCAGTACTGCACCAATTTAAGTTCATTCATGTTAAATTGATTAATATTATTATTGCATCAGAAGGTTCAACTGAACTAGTGTGGTTACAAAGCTTCCACTTCCACTGCCTGGAGAAGGGGATGGAAATCAGATGTACCCACAGGAAGTTCAATCCCAGCCCTGCAAGGGGGCGTTTGCCCCTGCAACTATAGCATGGCATGGTTAAAGGACCATCATCCATCATTCCAAATATTAGGTTGCCATATGCCTATTCACTAGGCGAGGTTTTCCTATTTTATACATACCCACGACTTGTACGTAAAGACAGGGGCTTTGGACTGATATGTTGCTTATTTTTTTGTTTAGGATGTTTCTGTTCTGATATCCCTTGTTTTGCTGCATCTTCTGCTGGCTTTTGAAATGGTTCTTCCCTCTTATTCTAAGGCAAAGATAATTTTAAAAATACCACATTAGCTAACAATCTGAAAACCCTCATATTCCTTTTGACATCAAGCTTTTGCAAAAAGTTAATTTACTTTAGTGTTAGCTGTTTTGCATATTTAATATGAACAAGAATATTACATTCCTTTGTTAATACAAAAATAAACAAGCCAAGTGCCAAAGCTAAGATTCTGAATGCAACATTCAGTTAGTTAGATTATGTATTTTGTACACTTTACAAAATGAATTTAACATGAAACATAGAAATAAAATAATATGATACCTGTGCATTCTAACCTGAATTGTGTAAGACTTAACATGTGTACTTCTGGAATTTGTAATAAATAAAAATATTAATTTGCTGACATTCTGGTTTATAGAGGGTCAGATTGACTTGCTCAGTTTTCACATCAAAGACTTTTTTTCCTGCTTATTTTATCCTCTTGGAAATCTCATGCCTGATTTCTGATTCTGCTAAAGGTCTTCACAGATATTGTTCAAATTCAAGAAAAAAAAAACAAAGGAAAGCAAAAAAAAAACAAAAAGCCCATCAAAAATCCCCAAAACTTTTTCAAGATATTCATCAAGGAAGAAGTAACAAAAAGTGTTATGAACAAAAAGTGGTTTAGACACTGTGAACAAAATTCCCTTCTCATGCCTTCTTTTCCTTCACTTTATTAGCCCTCTTGGAAAAACACAACCTGAATTTCCAATATTAAAAACAAATAAATGTTTCCTGAAAGCCTCATGCCTTCCAAGCTTTCTTCCCATCTGCTGAAAGAGGCAAAAAGGGACATAAAATTCCTCATTCCCAGATGAGATTTAAAGCAATGGGCAGGTCTGAGTTTTAAATTATAAAGCCTCCAATCCAACAATCATCTTTAAGAACCTCAAAAGTACCAACGGCTTAAACAGCCACAGGCACTCCATGTTATGTGTTTTGCTCAGTAATGGTCCTAGTTAATGTGTTATCTGACAACACCTCTTTCTGTTTTATCAAGGAACAGAACTGGGTACTGAAGAGACTTGTATGTGGTCCTTCTACCTGAAGGATGATTAGCTAACCTGCAGGAATTTAGACAACACTACACATGACACCTTGCTACTGAAATAGACATTCATACGTCCCCCTTGCAAAATAAGTTAGCTGCCATGCAGTCTAAATTGCTCTCACCTATTTTTAGAAGGTCTTAGTCTGAAACAATTCCTTTTCACTAAATGTGTCTGGTAAAACAGCCATAGCCATATTTCCTAAAAACCCACTGAAGTTTGTCAAAGCCAACAGCAAGACAAGGAAATGCAAAGCCTCAGACAGCTGAATTATGTCTTCATTAAAGATATTTTAATGTTTTGAACCGAGTAACAGAGCCTACGTAGGCTATACAATGTCCCGTTATAGCCCTGCGCTAAATATAGTTACTTACCTTTCAACTTATCAAGGCAAAGGCAAATTAATTGTAACCCTTCCTCCATGTTTCTTCCAGTTACAACTATTGGGTGAAAATCATTTCCACTGTGGCATCTTCTATACATCAGAATATTTTTTTTACTTCAGACTATGTCTGATTTATGAGATCCAAAAAGTTCCAGCCCTCCTACATACCAAGAGACTAAACCAGTACCAATGAGAGTATAAACCAGAGATTTAGATTTCCGAAACTAACCTAATGACTAAAAACAAAATTTCAATTTGAAAGGAAAAAAAAAAAGGAACCCACTCATAAATTGACAGGAAAAACACACTTAAAATATTATTGTAAACTGAACAAATGCATGACAGAAACTACAAACCCACTACAGAAACCCCTAAGACCAAACAGAGCTGTACAGCGTTATTTTCAGTCTTTTATAGCAAAACTACTACTGAGTTCAGTGCCATTAGCAACAGCTCTAAAATTTCAAAATAAACCCACCCCCGCATTATGGACAAGAACAATCAAATTTATAGAAGTATACTAATGCCTTTATTCCAGGGAAATATTTACTTGTTCACAAACCGGATTTTCTTTCTCTTCTGAACCACCTCTCTCTTGTGGGCTTTTAACAGGAGCAGACCCTCTGAAATTTCTCTCATGTGTAGTTTCAGAAGTAATTTCAGGAGATTTAAACAGAGGTATGGATTTACTTGCATTGCAAATAACCTTTGGGGAAAGAAAACAAACAAACAAGATCGTCATTTGCCTACCTGAAAGCTAAATTTTCCAAATCAGTTAACCAATCCATGCAAAAATACGCATATGAGCAGAGAGGCGATCATGTGTACAAATACAGCATGTGCAGACTAATTAACTTCTAGGACAAATTGAAGAGAAACTTAATCTGTTAAAAACACATTTAAAAGTGATGGAGTCAGACACAGTTAAACCTGTGGTTCAGTGCTGTTCTTACTGAAGCTCCCTAACGGAGGTTTTCTTTATTTGGGAAGACAGGCCACCTTCAAGGCTGTATGTAGGATCATATTTTTAAAACATATGACATAAAACTTCCCTATGAGTCCTCAGCACATGCCCAGTCCATCACTAACAATCGTTTTGTGTTTTAGAACTGGATACTTAGGGCTTGGTAATTTGAGCTATCCACTATTCTCCAGTCAATACTGTGTTATAAACCAAGGTAGAGGATTTGCCTGATACATGGTCAGGTATTATCTCCTCATGGCATGCTGAATTAAAAGACCATGCCATATGTCACAAGCATACATTTTCCCCAGCTTTGCATGAGAGTTTAGGTCTGACTTATAACCTAACTTCAATAACTTAAGACATTTTCACAGGATCTCTTCAAGGGAAAGGTATTGTCATTATTCAGTATTCGGGCATATTCTCCATCATATCAATAGCAATCAAAAGAAAATCAGTCTGTTAATATATCTAAATTTTACCAAGAAACTCTACTTAGAAGCTGCGAAAATTTATACACATCCACCTGCTTGGTACGCCAATAAGAAAAAGGCAGGAACAGTTTTTATAGCAATTGATCCTAGTTACTAACATTCATTGCCTCTGAAAGCAGTTACTGAACAAATCTGCTATCTGCGGTAAAAACTGAGAAAGCACGGTCTGTAATAATCCCATTAATGTATATGCTCCCAGTGAAGAAACAAGACAAAATAAAAGCCGAAGTGCCTATTTTATACTTTAAATGACTAAAAGATGGACTGAATCTCCTAACAACGAATTGAAAACACAAAGCAGTCTCACAATCAGGGTTACTCTTCGTGGTCTGACTAGAAATTGCAGCATTTCCAATCCTACAAAGTCCAAGAACACATGATATATATCAAAATACCCAAGAGTGTCTTAAAATCAGAAGATTCCATTTTTAAATATAAGCAGTTCCAATGAAAGAGAAAAATACTACAAAGACGCACTTTAGGGCCTACAAGTGTATGTGCACAGAGATGGAGACTGAGAATAAGAAACTGTGGTAACCTATAAAAGACCATGAGAATAAACAGTGAAACCTGAATGATTTCAGTGGCAAGACATGTTATTACAACACAGAACACCTGAACATTCACCTGTTGATTAGCTATATATTAGATAACATAAAAATTATAAAAATGAAAGGTAATATTGAGTAGGATCTTAGAGGTCCTAAGGTAAATTAATGCAAAGAGAAGAAAATGGTCCTGTTAGCAAGGACAGAATACAACCACAGAGAACAAGTAATTAGACCTGACTACAATAAAGAATCACAGGGAAACAAATCCAACTATACTGCACTTTTGTATCTAGGAAGAAAAAAAAATACCATGTAACAGAATTCAAGGGTGGACACACACCCCACCCTCACCAGAGGAAAAAAGGAGATCCTGGAAATGTGCAACTTTGCTGATACATAAAAGATACTGTTTGGATTCTTTAAAGTTACCTGTTCAGCTGCAAGAATCGGTGACTTTTCATGAGGACTCTTCCAAACAAATTGGCTTTGATATTCAGAATTTCTGGGGAAAGCGTTTAAACGTGAAACATTCATGCCTGCTTTCCTCTGAAGGACTCTGTGAAGCTGACAACATAAAAAAGAAAAAACAATTAACACCAATTGTTCCCTTTCCTACAACATTTTGCAAGTCATGTATCTTTCAATGCACACTTTCAAACCAATGGTTTGGGTTTTGGTTGTATGAATTAAATGAATGCAAAGTACATTTTCTCGTTATAGCCAACAACCCCAAAAAGTCTACACATTATTGGCTAAACCCTTGTTTAACTGAAATCAATAGAGACAGCATATGAAGGGTCAAATTCCTGTTGTCCTAAGTGGAACCAAAATCTGGTCTCAAAAGCACCGTTCTCCTAAGAGAGAAACTATAACATAGAAGAACATCGAAATACAGAACTAAGAAGAGAGTTAGACAACAGAGGGTATTTGCTGTAAGTATCAGATTAGTAATTTCTATGCTGGTCAATTAAAAAAATATTTTCCCTTACCCCATTACCCGGTTTTTCAATTTCCTTTTTTGGAGATGTAAATACTTCATTTTGATTTGGCGGAGCTGCAGAGGGTGATCTTTTCATGTTGTTTTCTGCAAGAGCAAGAGCTGTTTCACCTGTAGAATCTACCGAATGTGACTGAACTTTTGGAGGGAGTCTGGGTCCTTCTGGCGTTTCAATTTTTTCCTGATTCACATCATTGTTGTTGTGGTCCGTGTGCAACTCTGCAGTCCTAAGAGCCTCAGCTTCAAGTGGGTCATTCAAATCACAGTCTGCTGTCCATTCAAAGGACTTTGAAATCTGTGGATTATGGTAAGGTACCCTTCTCTTGGAAATGAAGTTTGGTTCTCTTGTGATTCCTGAAAAAGACCTATCAGGTTTAACAAAACCATTCTATTGAAGACATAATATCACTCTATTACAAGAGCAAACTGAAAGTTTATCATACAACTGACTATTAGAAAGAACTATTTCAGTATCTTTGAGCAACAACAGCCTATGAATTATGGGCACGGCTGCAAAATTCTGTCTTCCTTCCTATCTGCAAATGCCTTTCCTTTCCACTAAAGAGAGATGGGAACATGGTGCTCCAGGACCATGTTGTATAATACCCTATAAAGCAAATATGTCCACAGGACAATCTTTTGCAGGTTGATTCTGGGAGTTGAACCACAACAACAAGATAAATACAGCCAGAGAAAAGAATGTGGTTAACCCAGACACAGAATAACCAACCTGCAGTGATAAAAAAATGCCACAAGCACTTTTCATTGCACACGCACGGTATACCTTGTTGAACAGGTTCTCGCCTACTGTGACAGGACAGTGACAGATCCCTATCAATCTAATAAAATGGTGGTTTAAAACCATCTCAGATAGCTGGTGACTTTTTACAGTATGAACACAAAAGCATTTCCCAAATTCTGAAAAACGCTACGTAACAAAACCAGGTATCAAGTTATTCTAAAGAATTGCTAGCCATTATACATGCAGATGAAAATAAAATTACCTATCATTTTAAGAAGGGGATTGAATGACTGAACACATTTAAAGTGGGAAATTGTAATCCAGCTGTGGATGACAAATAAGTGAAGGCCCATAACTGGCTGAAAGAAACACTTTCTAGGAGAGAGAAACTCCTATCTCATGAAAAAGCTACATAGAAAGAGAGAACAACTTACAGTGAAAGGTATACAAAATGTCCGTATGTCCAAAAACACATACAGGTGGTAGGAAATAATTCCAATGGAAAACCACTGGAAAAGTAGCAGGATGGAACCCAGAGCACCTGCAGCTGTTAACTTTTTGTGGTGACGTTCCAGGCCATTCTTAAAATTGCCAACTACGCGTTTCAACATGAAGAACCATAAGTTAATTATCAAAAACAATCTGCAAACCCCATGAGGTGTCAAGAGTGACATTTGAAGATGCATATGGTTAAATGGCCAGAAAAGAGGTAGGAGTGAAAATGAATGCAAAAGTGGAGAAAAACTACACCAAGCACACACAGAAACACCATTACACTGTGAGAAGGAGGAGAAACTGCTGTATTGCTAACTCATTACTTTATTGCAGGTCCTGCAAAATTTGCAGTTTAATTCAACTGGAAAAGAAGCGTATCTTACTATTTTAAAAATTAGTTAATGCGTTTGGATGTTCAGGAGTTTCAGGATTCATGGAAATTGTCGTCTTCAGTACAGGTGCCTATACACAGAGCCATGTGCTAGGGAAAGCAAGGTTAAAGAAATATATGTTTTTGCAGTAATGGAAGAAAGCAGT
Organism: Phalacrocorax aristotelis; assembly: GCF_949628215.1. Lineage (NCBI taxonomy): Eukaryota > Metazoa > Chordata > Aves > Suliformes > Phalacrocoracidae > Phalacrocorax > Phalacrocorax aristotelis. Next base: position 179,724,253 of record NC_134276.1, on the reverse strand, counting down.
AACATATATAAAGCATAATCTTTGGCAAGATTAAATTATTTATTAAAATGTCTAGTATCTCAACTGAAAACAAACTATACTCGCAGTAGTTGGTTCTTAATTACTAAGCCATCATTTAGAACACTTATCATATTGTAGGACTGAATATATTGCACTCTAATCACACAAGACTGCAGAGTGTGGTTGCACTGAATTGCGCATTTTTTTTAATCTGTCTTGTGCCACTACAACAATTCCTGTTTTTCTCTGCTCCTTTTCAAAGCACTGCACTTGCCATGACTCTGCAGCTTACTCCTTTCCTCAATTCTCTATGGGCCTTTCAATCCAGATGCCATTTCCTTTGTCGTCTTCTTTCCAATCCCACATTTTCCTGCCGTTATAATGTCTATAACCCCTAACTCCTAGAGTACAGCATCACAAGCTTTTCCATTTAGTGCCCACCTTCCTTTTCCCTAGTTACTTGCCCCTGTAGGTCTTCAAAAACTTTTAATTTGTATCAAACTTTGCCCTAAATTAGTCTCCTCTTAAATATGGAATGTTACTTATTGTTTCCATGCACCGCAGGCAACCCAATGCCCCCTTCTACACACCCTGTATGGGTTACCACTGCATCTGTGCTTCATGTTTAGGACTCAGCTTATGCTGCATGTTAGAAACCATGTATTTTTCATGTTTTATATATTCAGCACTAACATTAAAAGAAAGTTTCGGTGTAGCCAGAAAGAATACGACATTCAAAAACACATTCTAAATGATGACCAGGAATATACTTTTAACTGTATAAAGCGTGCAAACTGCGAACACCACCAGTTCACTGTGGTCATGCACTCAGTCACCGCAACCGCCTCTAGACCTCCTGCAGCCCAGGCTCGTCCTTACCAGGGCCAGCTTGGACAGCGCCAGGGTTGCGATCGAGGGGGCAGCTTTCAGGGGTGCTTACCGAACTGATCCGACCGAAGTCCTGCCCACAAGGATTTCTGCTGTTGGGACGGGCTACAAAATTCTGGGGTTTTCCATTTGAAGTTTCTTTTATATTCACTCAGTCCCTGCAGCAAACAGAGAGGTGTTTGTCAAGTGACCAGTGCACATCCTGCTTCCTTCTGTTGGTCGGAGATCTCCAAGGGGAGAAACACCAACAAAGCGGCTGCAGGATTCAGCCAAGTTGTCAGGTTGCTCCGCACCTTCCAAACCCACCCCCATCAAAGAACTGCTTGATTGCTCTCCGAGTAGCAGGAATCAGCATCGAGTAATTTCATGCACCAAAAAGTACACAAAAACTTCTTTATATCTTCAAGTTAGTAGAATTTCAGGAACAAATACAGCATGAACCCTGTCACCCACACGACTGAACTCCTCCTGTCTTTATTAGCCAGCGCTCCTTAGCACAAGGGTCTCCCCTTTCCCGCCTCGCCTGTAGTACCCCAGAAACGCCTGTACCCCATCCTTCTACCGACTGCAGGGGCCGGCCGGGCCCGCCGCCCCCAGGCCCGGGCCGCGCCGCCCGCGCAGGACACGGACACGGACACGGACACGGACACGGACACGGACACGGACACGGACACGGACACGGACACGGACACGGACACGGACACGGACACGGACACGGACACGGACACGGCGCCGCCCCGCGCCGCCTCACCCTGAAGCGCACGGGCATGGCGGAGGGCGGGCCGCCGGGCCGCGGCCGCCAACGCCACCGTTCCCCTGGCGAAGCCGCCGGCGCGGCCCAGCCCGCCCCGCCTACCCTCGCCTCCCTTCGCCGGGCGCCTGCGCGGCGGCAGCCCAGCAGAGGCGGGAACGGCCGCGGGCCGGGCGTGGCCGCTGCCGCCGCCTTCCCTCACGGCGCAGGGCTCGGGGGCCATGTTAGCGGGGAGCGGCCGCCGCTGTGCTCCCACTTCACAGCGCTGCTCTCGGGGGTCGTGTTGGTCGGATGCGGCCACCGTGTTATCCATATGGAAAAGCATTTACCTTCCCAACGGCAGGATAACGGCGCTATATCGCCGGTGCTGCCTGCCTGGAGAAGGACGACGGGGAGGCGTGTGAGCCCGCCAGCCTGTCAGTCAGCAGCGTGGGGCACTGCCGCCCAAGGCCAGAGGAATATTGGACGCCTGGTTAAAAAACAAAATCTCACGCCCACGTGTGTAGCATTATGTTGGTACAAATATAGTGTTTAGAGGAAGGAAAAATAAGTTCCCTCTACCTTTGTGAAGCCTGGGCAATGGTGTGCCAGCTGCCGATCCTCCTTTGCCACCTCACCTGACCTCACCGCCAGTCAGGAGATCCTAATCCGCCGCCTTCTGCAGATCTTCCCTCAGGGCTCGCTTTTTTGACTGCCTTCCCACTGCTAATCTCCATCCTGATTCTCTTTGACTGTATCAAAAAAGAACTGAGTGGGTGGTTAAAAAAAAGCAATAAGATAGATGCTCTAAACAAAACGGCTTAGGCAATCTCTTTGCGCTCCCTGTGCCTGACTGCTGACCATCCTTGTCTTCCTTCTCAGTAGGGCCTGTTGCTGGTTGCCGACGCCTCTAATGCAGTGTAAGCTTTTAGAGCAAGGGCCTGGTCACCTCTGCGTGTGCAAAGCACCCTGCCAGACTTGGGAGGAATGATTCGGTGCCAGTCCCACTGACATAAGTGGAGTTTAGGTCCAGTTGGTCCCTGTGTAGAAGGTGAGCAACAATTTTTTACTGTCAATGCAAGGGAGGAGAGACCACCAATCTGTAAGGAAAGGCTTGTGAGGAAAGTCAAATGTTCGGCTGCAACGTCAACAGCTGGGAGGGGGAGGGGAAGAAGAAATGTGCTGCATCAACAGTGTTCCCAAGTTTTGCACATCTTTATTAACAAACTTAAAGATCAAAACAATATTTTTTTTATAATTTGCTTGCTGGTTATGCTTGAAACTGATAGGTCCACCAAATAGTTTGGTTTGTTATTACAATGGTGTATTTCGTAATGTTCAGTCAGGTCTAGTTCAGTACCTTTTCTAAAGTAATGCGTAAACTTGTTACAGAATGTGAAAAGCCAGCTGGCAAACTCCTTGTTCAAAATACAGATTCCAGGTTTGCCAGGAATCTCTCCTCTTTGATATGTATGGAAGCCAAGCCAAACATAATTTTAGTATGTTTTTAAGGTGTTTTCCAATTAACCGAACTATAATAATGCATTTATAGATAGTTTGGGGCTGTCTGGATTCGATTCGGAGATGGGTTTGATTCTTTAATGCAGAAACATAACATGACAACATACCATCCTGAAATGCAGGATATTATTTTTCTTAACAAAGTCTTCCCATTTTTTTAAGATAAAGCAAAATTAATTCTTGTGAAACAATGGAACTCACACTCCTCTATATGCACTGCTTGATTTAAATTGCATTTTAAATCTTCTCCTTATAGCTAAGAGATAGGAATAGCTAATGTGGAAGAAGCACTTTAGTACATATGTCAACCACTGAGCTACTAGGATCTTTACTTCATGCTCTTTATTGCTGCTGATATATACTAGCTACTTAAAGTTCAATGTATATACATTACTGAACACACAGTAAAGGTAATATGATGTAAGAATGCTAAGATGCTTTGGCTGGTAAGAATATTTTCGTATGGTGCTGAATAAATAATGAAATCATAAAAATGGATCCATGGTAGAAAAAGTTACAGTGCATTCACAAACTCAAGGTCCTGAAAAGAAGGAAAAGATTGTTTCCAGATTTCTGGAAAATAAACTATCTGGGACTGATGTAAATGCGCATCCCTCGGTAACTGGTCTGTATTATTTATTGGATCCCATTGTTTAAAAAAATAAGCATTTAAAGCTTGTGATGTTACATAACACATTTCAGTAGTTTTGAGTTCAAGTCACATTTCTGTAACCCTTGGGCTGACCATCTTCCTCCCTTATTTCCTGTAAATCAAATAGAAGTATTTTATTTTGCCTTACTGATACTTACTCCAGATTTAGATCTTCTTGTTTCTGTTCTTCAAAGGAATCAACAGATGTGATTCCTCTTGCTAATCCACATATGAAATTTTTTTAATTTTATGTGTATAATTTCAAATGGCTCATTTGTGATCCGTGTGGTTTTCTTTTCACATTGTTTGTTTGCCTGTTAGCTTCACTACGTCTTACTGCATATCCTGACACCGATCTTTGACCTTCTCTGTCTCTTGACCCCAGCCCTCTTGAGTCCTGACTGCATGATTAGGTTAGATTTTCCCTGAGCACCTTTGACTTGGACATCAGCCTGTGAATAGCTAATTGTCTGTTACATCTAACTAAATGGGGACCTTTTTATGACCTGTTTCTCATGTTGCTTGTAAACTTGTACATCACAGCAACCCTGCCTTAAAGAGTTGGTAACCTAAAGTCTCTTTCTTTTCTTTTGCTTTAACGTTGATGGTCTCTCCTGCCAAAACTCAAAGCACGATGCTTCAGCAATCCTCCCTCCAGCCACAGAAGGCTAGACACAGCTTGCCGTGGAGCCTGTCAACTCCACTCCATGTGTCAGCCTGAGGGAATCAAATAAGAGCAATGAAACGTGTCTTCTACCTCCAGTCTGTAGCCTTTGGCACCTAATGGTACAGGAGCAAAGGAGGAGCAGTAGCACAGCTGGCCTGGCTCAAGTCCCATGGTTATACTCCTAATAGCAAATGTTTCTCATGCAAACTTGTCCCAGCTTATTTTACAACTCATTTAGAAACTGCTATGTTAAAACTACTTTAATTTTAGTACTCGTTTCAGTCCCTTTTTCAAGTTACAGAGCTGATCCAGCTGTCTGTAAAGGGCAGCATTTTGTTGCTTTCGGGGATCTGAATTCAAAAGTATCCTGGCTTCATGCCTCAGCAATGGTTCTCGAGCTTGGCAAAAGCATTAACTGTTATGATCTTAAGCTAATCTGTCCCTCATATGATTTCATTCTGAATTGCAGAGAAGCCTATGTAGTAAAAAAGTTCATAAAAGGAACATGAAGTGTGGATAGGTAAGTCCAACTCTCAGCCCACCATTCGCTTTTTGTGCATTGTGCACCATCTCTTAGGGCAAAACACCATCAAAAGTGACTGCTGCCTTTAAGAACATCATCTTTTACCCACCCAAGGCCAGACACGTACTGCAGAGCTTTCCATAACCAAGGGCTACTGGCCTCCTTGGCAACCCAGGGTGATCCTGAAAGTCCAAAGTGTCTCAGATCAGACCACTTTTGAAATCGGCATCCCTGGCTTTTCTGTCATTCCTCCCTCTCTAAAGTGAGAATAGTAAGAGATTCCTAACCATAGTTTGGTATCTGCTGATCATGAGCTTATTTTGATTATAAATCATGAGGTATTTTTTAAAAAGTGTAGAATTCAGGTTCAGAAACAGAAGAAACGATCTCAAATTTGTGTAGCTGATACAAGGGTGACATTGGCTGACTTAATTTCTTATATTAGAAGAAAAAGTAGGAAAGTATGTGTCATTTTGATCTAATTTTGATCTAATGTTTGCCTAGAGAGCACAGTGAAACCACAGCTGCTCATCCTTTAGCAAAGAAGCAAACACCCAACTTGTAGCTATAAACAGCAGTGATCTCTGTTTCTGTAGAAAGCGCAGGGTGTTACTTTGTGATGTTTGTGCGGCTCTGCACGCTCAGTCATTAGTACCAGTCTACGTGACTGTTCATGATGTAGAAATAACCTCCCTTCTGTTTTTAAAGATGCGTTAAGATTTACACACCACAGTAGCAAAATTGTGCAATGCTGGCATAAATAATCTGTTATGACAGCCCCTCAGGGAGGAAATCCTTTTGGCAGGATGTGTAACCCCGGGATGGGCTGATGCATTGGTAACTGCACTGTAACAATGGAGACGTGAGCTTGGCCTCGGGTATCTATTTCATGGCTCGGGTTGGCGGGCTCAGCTGTGTTGGCAAGGTGATGCAGCTCAACTTCGAAAGGGAAGGAGAAAAGGCTAATAGTCACTGCAGGGGGCCATCTGCTAGATGGCCAAACTCTCTATGATGTATTAAGAAAAGGTTCTGTAAGAGACACGCTGAACTTCCTGTTAAATGTAACTTTTGTCATTTTTCTTTTCATTTCTTACTTTGCCCTGCATGCCGTCTGTAACAAATACCTGCTATCACATTGTCGGTACTATATACATGCATCGATAACAATTCGCACTTATGGGAGGTGGGCTCTGACAGACACATAGCCATTTAGAAGGGAAGGCTTGTTAAGGGAGTGGGAATTAGCCACATTGTCCAAAGGAGGTTGTCCATTACTGTGTGGAATACAAACATGAGCAGCTCTCCCTCTTCCCTGGCACTCCTGGCGGTGTCCTTCAGGAGGTGGACAGGCAGAAGTCTATTTCAACAGCCCTGTAGGACAGAGTGAAAATGTTCAAACAACTTCAGGTTTTGTATGTCTAGGTCAACACAGAGGCAGATTTTTTTCATCTGACAACATTGTGGTAAAGGAACCTCTAAAAATTGTTCTTGCTCTGGTAATAACGATCTACGGTGCAGTTTGCCGCATTGTCTGTCATCCGTGCTGGTATCTGTATCTTAGCTGTTCTCTAGTAAAATGATGATAATGCAATAGAGTCGTGTTTTGAAAACAAGTTTGTAAAACTGCTGTGTTTTATAGTACAAATACTGAAAGGGACATTATTAATACCTTGAAATACACTGCACCAGCAGCTGTAACAGTGTTGAGGACAGACTGGGAAGGGGACAATTCGATCAAAGGGGAAACAACTTTGGCACCCAGCTGCAGGACAAGCCAGTAGTGGCATTTGCAGAGATCGTATATTCCCCCTCATTATCATTAACTCATTTGCTGTAGATACTGGGGTAGCTGGCTCCAGACAGAGAGCTCGTTGCCCCCTTCCTCCTTCACCGGTGGGATCTGGAGAGGAAGTTGCCTATCCCTCGGTAGTATGCATCTGGCCTTTGCCAGTTTCTTGGGTCACCGCAGCCGTTTATGGTGATGGCTTTCTGTCACAGAGATGCACAGAATTATTTTTATGAACTGGCAGTAGTTCTCAAGGTTCTGAGTCATATCAACTTTTTTCCCTGCCATTTTATCCATTAGCCCTCCAGTAACTGCAGTGCAAATGTCCTTGTTCTTCTTGTTTTCACTTTTTATTAAACAAAATATCAGCAGATGGCAAGCCTTCACTGGTACAGCTTGATAATATACCTATACTAAACACAGACCAGACATGGATTCTTCAGCCTTTTTCGATGGTTGCCTCTTCCCTCCTGACTGCTGCCAGCCACAGGATTAAGAATAATGCTCCAAAGCAGTTACATATACAGACCTACGTTCATCCACAAACTACAAAAATTGTTAGATATTACTGTGCCAGCTACTACCTGTCTAGGAAAACTAGATTTGTTGCTCTCAATTACTTGACTAGCTCCAGTGCCTTCTAATAAAGTGATTTGAAGGCACTGATTATAGTAGCGCAGCAGAGAGGATCCCAAATCATGTCCGTGCATTCTCCTCAAGTGTGTGTACTCTGCAGCCAGGTATAGGACCTGCCACCACCACTGCTGCCACCGGTGCCCCTGCCAGTGATGGTACCTGGCTTTAAAAGTTTGTGAAGGTTGGGTTAAGAAACTTGTCTCCTCTCAAAGAGTGCCAGCAAATATAGCAAGCAGGTGTGCCAAGTTTCACTGGGATAAAGTTAAATTTCTTCAGAGTAGCTCGTATGACGCTATGTTTTTGATTTGTGCAGAAAACAGAGTTGATAACAAAGGGACGTTTTACTTGCTGCTGAGCAGTGCTTACACAGAGTCAAGGCCTTTTCTGCTTCTCACCCCACCTCACCAGTGAGCGGGATGGGTGTGCACAGGGAGCTGGGAGGGGACACAGCTGGGACAGCTGACCCCAACTGACCAAAGTGATATTCCACACCATATGACATCACGCTCAGCATATAAAGCTGGGGGAAGAAGAAGGATGAAGGGGGGATGTTTGTCTTCCCAAGTAACCATTACATGTGATAGAGCCCTGTTTTCCTGGAGATGGCTGAACACCTGCCTGCCCGTGGGGAGTAGGGAATGAATTCCTTGTTTTGCTTTGCTTGCATGTGTGGCTTTTGCTTTATCTATTAAACTGTCTTTATCTCAACCCATGAGTTTTCTCACTTTTAGTCTTCGATTCTCTCCCCCATCCCACCACGGGGTGGTGAGCGAGTGGCTGGGTGGGGCTTTGTTGCCAGCTGGGGTTAAACCATGACAGCAGGACATCTGACTGAGCCCTGCTTTAGCTGCCCTCAGTGGATAGCCCAACAGAAATCTGCAAGTAGGCAGGATCTTGTAGTCCTGGACTACAGCTAGCCTGAATAGCTCCTTGTTCTCCTGGCGTTTGTCTGCACTAGGTACGGCAGCTGATAGAAATGTCTTTTAGCTGTATTCGGGTATTGCAAGGAATCTGTTTTACTGTGTACCTGGTTCTGATGGGCTGTTCACAAGGACGAAGCTTCTGAGCCTTTGGTTACTGCAGCTCAACTTTTCAGTTGGGATTATGTTAGGCCATACACCAGAATCTTTTAGGGCATTGAATACTGGACCAAAACACTGAAGCCTTACAGTGCAAAGTGCCTCATGCACATGATTTGAATGTGCTAAAAAAATGTTCCAGTTTATATTGGTTTGGATGTATTCTGTCCATAGCACGTGAGTTTTATGCCAGACTAGATATTGCCAGTTCCCCCCAGGCGATATAAAGCCAGTATCAGTACTGAATTTTGTACTCTGGATGATTCACCAGAAGTGCCATCATGTGCTCCTGCCCCATCCATTTGGACTGGTTGGTGATCCAGTGCCACACAAATCAAATCTTAATGGTCTTGTCAGCATGTCCTTAGTAAAACTGAGGTTCTTAATTGTCTCAGCCTCTCTTCTGTCTGGCATACACATGAGTGCAAACAAATCTAATATTTACCAGCGCAGCTGTTTCCTACCTCCTGCCCCGTCTGCAGCCCCCCAGGCCACCATTCTAATAGTTTTGTGTAAAAGGCAGTTGGCAAAAATCCTGAAGTCCCTCCTAAGGCAGATATGACATCACTGTGACACATGTATCTTGAGTTTCTTCAGAAAGTTATTTCCTCCAGATAATGCCCCCCAGAGAAACTGAGCAAGATGAGGGTGTTCCTGGAGGACCTCATCCACCTCTGGCTGCAGATAGCATCAGTGTTTGGGTTGGCTGCATGGGGGGCAGGCGTGGAGCTATAGGCTGAGCCTGGCCCTTCCCCTGCTGGTCCTGAGAAGAGGCCCAGTGCTCCCTGTTGCTCTTTGTCAACTTGCTAAGTAGGATTTGCCTAACGCAAGACTTGTGAAGTTGATCCTGACTCCATGCTTTCCTAGCTAAAGGAAAGCCGCTGCCTGGGGACAGGCTGAGGCCAGGCACAGCAGGAGCTGGCACTCAAGCAGGGACCAAGCACATAGCCTCGGCTGGAAGCAGCTCCCTGGGACCAGGGGTAGGTCCCAGGTGCAGCTTCCCTGCAGCACTGCCTGGGGGCCTCTCCCCACAGACACAGGTGGAAAGGGTCCACTCTTGGCTGCACAGACTCTGTGTTGTCCCCATGCCAGGGCAGCCGGACCTCCTGGTGAGGGGGATGTTCTCAGGGCCTTTACAAACCGGGCACAGCAGGCCTTTCTGTGTTTACAGCTGGTCTGCACAAACAGGATGCTTTCTAGTATTTTCTTTCAATCTGTAGCAAAATCTAAAGCTCTTAGTATGGTTGGAAAGGAAAATGCCACCCAACCAGCAATCTGGTCCTTATCGCAGCTGCTGAGTCTCAGTGCCCAAAAGTCAAGTTTCAGTCAATTCTGTCTTGGATGCCTTTTCAATTTCAGATAAACCAGAGCCTTCAGTACTTAACAGCTTTTAGAAAATATATGCAATTAAATGAGATACATTGGATTCATTTCAAAATACCTGACTTGCAATGGTACACTTCCAAAGATAATATCATTAGGGTTTTTCTTTCCATGACAGTACCTGGAACCAAATCCTGCAATTTCCTTCTCATAAGTAGCTCCCACCAAAATCAGTGGAGCAGCCTCGGAGGTACGGCATGCTGAAGGCATCCCTTTTCTTTCCACAGACCAAATTAATTGCCTTGCAGGCCAGATCCAGACATAGGGTCATTGGCTGATCATCTCTGCTAAGAGATCTAAAAAGAATCACATATTATAACCTTTTATGTTCTAGTCAGTGGCTTGAACTTGGCCCATGTGAGCAGTGGCTTGTGTCATTCACAGGAGCAGTCTGTAATTGTGAATTCTGGCAAAGCTTTTTCTGAAGTAAATAGACTGTCTCAGACAAAATCTGAATGAATTTTGTAGTTTTTTTAATCTGAAATATGGAATGGCAGCAAAAGATTTTGTGATTCAAATGTATACCTCCCCACCTGCAGATGTTCTGGGTCTCACCATCATCAGCTGGAGCGAGCTGTCAAAATCCAGCCCTCAATTACAATATCTAGTGAAGAGATGAAGTTGTAACTATCATGTCCAGAGAGTCCTGCTGACGTAAGGAACAACATTCCTGATGACCTCATGAGGAGGAAGAGCCATCCTGTTCTGAAAACAGGGATGGTGAAAGCATTAATGTAAAGAGCAATATCATAGTGAGTTAAAACCAACAGTGGTGGCACTTAACTGTTTTTAAAGGTTAGTTCAGGCAGGTGTTCCACCACTTCTGGTAGCACAACTGAGTTGAAATGCTCTCAGCAGAGCAAAACAGTTCATCATCCCCACCAGGATGTAAAAGTTGCAGGAAAAAAGCCATGTGAGCAGTAGGTAGATTTTTAAATATAAATTTTAAAATAGAAATGCGTAGGAAAATACTCATTCTTTTGGCTGACTTGAGCTGGAATTTTCCACTTGGTTTGGGGTTTTTACATAAAAAAGGTAGGGTTGACATTTTCAGAATATCCTACTGGTCCTCAATTTTTTTTTCCAATGTGTGAATACTTCCCTGACTGCACAGTCTCCAGTGTAGCAGCATGGTAGAGACAGGCTACTTGTGACTAATTAACACCTATTTGCAAAACCGTCACAAAGGCAAGCAGAAAACTATATTTTATACACCAGAAGGACGGGATGTCATCCAAAGAGGCCTGGACAAGCTGGAGAGGTGGGCCTGTGAGAACCCCATGATGTTCAACAAGGCCAAGTGCAAGGTCCTGTACCAGGGTTGGGGCAACCCCTGGTATCAATACAGGCTGGGGGCTGAAGGGATTGAGAGCAGCCCTGCAGTGAAGGACTTGGGGACACTGCTGGATGAAAAGCTGGACATGAGCCAACAATGTGTGCTTGCAGCCCAGAAGGTCAACTGTATCCTGGGCTGCATCAAAGGCAGCGTGGCCAGCAGGTCGAGGGAGGTGATTCTGCCCCTCTACTCCGCTCTGGTGAGACCCCCCATGCAGTGCTGCGTCCAGCTCTGGAGCCCTCAGCACAGGAAGGAGATGGAAATGTTGGAGCAGGTCCAGAGAAGGGCCACAAAAATGACCAGGGGGCTGGAGCACCTCTCCTGTGAGGACAGGCTGAGAGAATTGGGGTTGATCAGCCTGGAGAAGAGAAGGCTGTGGGGAGACCTTATTGCAGCCTTTCAGTACTTAAAGGGGGACAACAGGAAGGATGGGGGCAACCTCTTTAGCAAGTCCTGTTGTAACAGGACAAGGGGTGATGGTTTTAAACTAAAGGAGGACGGATTTAGACTGGATATAAGATTTTTTTTATTTTGAGGGTGGTGAAACACTGGAACAGGTTGCCCAGAGTGGTGATAGATGCCCCATCCCTAGAAACATTCAAGGTCAGGTTGGATGAGGCTCTGAGCAACCTGATCTAGTTGAAGATGACCCTGCTCACTTCAGGGGGGTTGGACTAGATGACCTTTAAAAGTCCCTTCCAACCCAAACCATTCTATGATTCTATGATTCTGTGATTCTATATCCCACCTTATATTTGGAGAAAAGTGTCCAGGGCAAAGCATTGTTGAACGGTAGTAAATACTTAGCTGTGTATCCACATGTAGCCTCCAGTGTGACATTAACCGCCCACAGTATATTTTCTCTGGTGGATACAATAGTACGTGGAAATAACTGCAAGTTAAGTATTTCATATGCAATCACCTGATTTTAAAAAAAAATCAAATTTTTGAATTGAAAAGCTTCAGATTTTCAAAAAACTGTACTTTTTTATTGGGGAAAAAAAGAAAGATACAGGAGTCTCAGTCTGCTCTGGTTTTATCAGAAATTAGACTTTGTAGAAATAACATCAGAAAGGAATTTGAAAATCTTTTGACATGCTAATTGAACAGTAGCAACAGGATCCAAGAAGGCAATTCATCTTGATTGCATTATCACAGCTGGTGTATTGGTCTTGCTTAAGGAAATGGGTATTTTTTGTTTTCTCTCCATTTTGCATCTCTTCTTTAAGCGTGGCTCATGCTGGCAGTCTTTGTGAAGTTGTTGCTTTTTCAAGCTTAGGAAAATTGTTTGAGAATTGTTTGATTGTTTGATTGATTGTTTGATTTTGTTTCTGCTCACAGTATTATCTCCCTCCTAGACATAGTCATCCTCAAATAAACAATTTGCTGTTAAAGAAGATGTTACGTTGGTTTCTGTCATAACGTGCTGCATCTGTCCTTACTTTAACTTTAGAATGTAACTCTAATGCAGCAGCTCTTCCAAATTATTTTCTTCCTAATGTTTTTACATCTGCACTTGCTCCACCCCTGATACTCACTGAACACTGAAAGCGTGGTATTAAGCCAGCCTAAAGAAGACATATTTCTCACATTTTTTCTGTCTATCCGATATTTAATCCTCAATAAATTATGCTTTTCTAATCCATTTTTTACATTCATTGAGAACCACAGCTCATCTCTCAGACTTACTTCTCGTCTTTTGAATTGGATTATTTAGGAAGCCCTGATAAAATGCCTAAAAGCCTTTATTGACATGGTATCACTTCTGTTAGACTCAGAAGTTGTGTTTGCTTCCAGGGTACTCTGGCTAATCCCAATGGCAGAAAGGCTTGCTGGAAGAAGGGTGCAGAGCAGAAAGAGTCTGGGGACCACACATCACACAGAGAGTGGGACCAACTGCTGAGGTGCTGGCATAAAGGTTATGTATTAACAAGAACTTTTATCCACAGTTTCTGTCAGAAGAACTCATAGGGGATCCCAGCATTAATTTAAAGCTAATCTCCTAACAATTAAAAAAAAAAAAGTGGCAGAAGTGCCATATTTTTCTGTGCTCCTGGGGAATGACTTGTGAAGCAGCTGAGGGTGTCAGATGGCTTCCTAGCTCCTCACCAGGGCAAGTCGAATCTTCAATCTCTGAATGGGGACCACGCAGATTTTATGGCATGACGGTTCCTCTGAACACTTTTCAATATTGGCCTGAATCCATTAAACTGTACATGAATGCCCAATGCTAGAATTTTTCCACCGCAATCTAGTCATTAAAACTGCAGTCTGTTCTGTGGCTTGCTCAGTGCAGAAAGATTGAAATCAACAATTTCTTCTGTTGTGTTTTGGTCAATAAATCTGCTGGTCCAGATTCATTCCTGGTACAACTCCAATGCTGCAATGTGGATAGATGTTGTCTTTTTTCTCCCTCCCTGAATTAAATTGCACAACCAAAAAGATGAGAAGTCTTCAAAAGCACTTTGCTTAAGCAAGGCTGAAAAAGTCACTGAACAAAGACAAATGGAGAAATTTTAATTAAAAAATTTACTTCAGGTTTCCTGACAACTGGTTGTTAAGCAGCTCTACTCCGGGTTAAGTGTAGACAATAATCGTAAATCAAAGTGAAATACAAAATCAGTTAAATAAAGAAAAGAAGTAAAAAGAAGTATTTATTTTTTAAGCTATACCTTTCAAGGCTTCCAGGTAATGCATGGACTGTTGACAACCGTATGATGACTTGGGCAGATGAAGAAGTGGCAATGAGCGAGAACGGCCAAATGAAGCACTTCCCTATTCTTCTGTTTTATTACTGCATTGCCTCTGGCTTCAATACCCAGGCAGAGGCCAGCTGAGGTGGGCGGGCAAGCTTACAGATGTTAACGCTTGCCTTTGGCATTTTCTTCCACTGAGGCCCGGGGTATCATCTGCAGTCTTCTGAGGGTTAACGTGCAGTTTGGAAGCAAAAGACAAAACTTACCTGAGCATCCAGGGTACAGATTAATAACCTAGGACACTGTGCTTTGTCATTTGAAAGCATACTCTGATTATTATTGTTTTACATTAAGAGATGTGAAATCCATCGGTCTGCGTGACCGATGGGACTCAGCACGGTGGGACTGTCACCGCTAGGTGGCACGAACCTGATGCAGCAGAAAACATGTCTGAAAAAATGCTGAAACAGTGAATGCTTTGCCAAACAGCTGCCGTCCAGCAAGTGAAAAGAATACCGTCACCACGCTAGCCATCAGCACAGGCCTCGTCTGGAAAGTCCACTTCATTCTGGTTTGCACAACCATCTTCTAGATAACAGGGAAAGGAGGACGTGTTTGAAACAGAACCGCTGTGTTGCCTCCTCCCCCGAGCAAAATGAAAATCCTTTGCTACTAATAAGTTTTTTCTGTATTTCTGCAGCCAGGTATTTCAAGCACACACTTTTTTCCCCACTTGGAGCTACAGTGGTGTAGACAGCTAGGACTGCACCATAAAAATGAGGCTCGCTGGATGCCATTGCTATCCCATTCCCTCTGGCTGTGGCCATGCAGCTCACTTGGTACAACCTTGCTTTTAGACCTTGAGGTTGTAAACTGAAGTGTTTCAGCACTGCTTTGCCTCCAGGCCAGCGCTGACACTGCACTGCAGGTCTGGGGAGAGCTGCTTTCATGGTGTCCTCTGAGTGTTATGTCAATCTGGAAGCCTTGGGTGGCTCTCCAAGTAGGTATTGGAGATCCCAAGATACTTCCAGTTAAAGCAAGTGATCCTCAAGATTTCTTTAGGGATATGCACTCTGATATACTGTTTTCTTAAGATTTGCTAATATCTAATCCATTACTTCAAACAGAATTTTTAGATAAATGTGATAATCGATCTTTCTTAAAACACAGGAAAGCTGGCCTCGCTGTTCGTGACACAGGAGACTGAGAGCTACAGAAATATGTTCTGGTTGGGCTTATAACTCTTGGTTAAGCTTTTGTAACAATTTTTTATTCCTACAGCATTATAGATGTGGAAAGAACTTTAAAGAGAGAGAATATGTGCGTTAAATGTGGTGTCACATATACAGAAGACACTCAAAATACAGAAAATTGAAGGTCCTTGCATAAAGCACCTATATTTTAAATGAGATTATGTGCAGGATAAGATGACAATAAACAAAGGGCTGAATGAAAGGCTGGCAATGGTGAACAGTCAGACTTAATAATATGGCCATATCTTATTTCCTCCTCAGATTTTTTTAATACAGTCAATTTATTGTAATAGGATTTCTGGACAGCATCCACTTTTAAAGCCTGCACAGAGGTTAGCAATAGAAGATTGGCTGAAAAAAATTGAGGCATGTTAAAGGATTTTAAGGGAGTCTGAGGTGGCAGGAAGCAAAAGATCAGAGGCTACTTATACAGACAGCATATTTTGATATATTACTTTTATGTAAGTTCCTGAGTCATTCGTGTCGAATGTGAATTTGGTTTGGTTTCCTGGAAGTGTGATGCTACGCTCAGACGCTATGGTGACGGAGGTTATACACGTGAAGCCAATCAGAAGCTGTGTGCAGGGGTACGAAAGAGTTTCCTTACAGGAAACCTGCTTTTTGGCAGGAAACGAAGAAAGTTCTCAATTTTGGCCAACGAATTAAAAAAAAGGAAATGTTCTTTTTTATATAACATAGAGGAAAGCAAACTATTTTTGAGAAAAATCTTCATTTTGCCAAAACCTGATTTTTCATCAGCACAAGTTTCAGTCAACAATTCTCAAACATTTCTAAAGCATGTATGTGAATTCTCGCACTGTAAGTCCCTTGCCTGTGAAGGACCACAATTTACTTGCACTTGTCAATTATATGCAATTTAACTACAGATTTATTGTGGACAGCACTTAGAAACACATGATAATAGCCACAGAAGCCCTGAAGCTTGAAGCTTGCATAGGGGCAGAAGCTTGCTCGAGGGTTTTTGCTTGGAGCGGGCTTTCCGCCCAGGCAGAGATGCTTCGCCAGCCTTTTCCCCTGTTCTGTGGTCAGAGCTTGGTTTCACTGTATTTCGCATGGGCAGCGCCCGGCCCTTGGGTGGCACCAGGCTGCCGTGGCCCCATGGTAGTCACAGGGACACAGGCAATGCAGGGGAACAGCCCAGGGAGCAAACCTTGAAACAGCACTTGCAAAGTCAGAGAGCGAATTACTGGGATTCAGTATTTGCTGGAAAAAAAAAAAAAAAAAATTAGCCTGCCAGCTCACATCAGGGATGTATGATCAAAACTCTGCAAATTCAAAACATCCAGTATTCACACTCTTCCTTTCTAAAGAGAGGCTGGAATTTGGGCTATTTCACAGACAATCGTTCTGTGCTATTTCAGAGCACCAAGAGTCAGGAAGAGGTACGCATTGTTGCCACTAGAGCCCAAAACACACAGCCCTGGATTTCCTCATAAAAATCTGCTTTGCCCCTTTCCAGCCCAGCCCTTCACATGCTCCCACCCAGAGTGCAAAAAGATACAGCATTTCTTTTCTGCACAGCTTTCCTGAGCGAAACAGCTTGTTTGTTATTGCTGGGCCTATTGCATTTGGATCTGTGTTACAGTCAAAGCAACAAATTTTGACCAAAGCTTCCTGGGAGAATGTCCCTGATGATTAGATCTTTTTTTCTAATGTCTGTTGCTTCTAAAATTATATAGAGAGATCAGCAGCTGGGAATCTATTGTCCTAGTAGCAGCAGTTAAATTATTAGTATTTTATTTTCCTGAAGGAAAGTGTTTTCTTATGTCAAAATATTGCATGATAGTGCTGTCTGAGGTGCTACAGAAAACATCTGTACTCATTTCCATTAACTGCTAGCGCACTGGATCAATATTCAAACGGGGTCATTTGTTCTCTGCGATACCACCAAGCATCTAAAAACTGTCCCTAAAAACTGGGTGGTTAATGTGAACCAGGCATTTTTAAATAGATCAGCCGGCCCACCCATGATTATAAGCCTGAACATAAGGGAGCATGTTTTACAAGGTCAATTCCAATTAAAGCTCCTCTCCCAACCCAAATATCTTTAATCTCGGAAGACTACTTGTATGCATCGTTTCACTTATGCAAGTCTGTTTTGTGATTGCTTCCAATTACTTCCCTGCCCACGTAGCTTTCTCACCCTCATCCGCCACGGTTACAAATACATACATAAAGATGAAACTGGCCCTAGCGTACTACAGCTGCTTTCCTCGGGTGCTTTTTTGTAGGGCAGCCTTCATGATGTGATTTAATACTTGAGAACAAGCCAGCACACGGGAGAAGGGGAAAGAACTGCTGAGAGGATGGTGCTCAGTAGATCACGTTTCTGCTATTTTAGTAACTAGTTTTACTCTTTTACACTGCAGTTCATACACAAGCGTAAAGTTGCAAAGATGCTAAAAAGAGCACAGGAGAGGGTTTTTTGATAGCAGAAATTCTAGTCGTAAATATGGATCAGAGTCAAAACTCCTGATCTAAACAGGAGGCAGGCTCAAATGTCAAGAGCAGATTTTGATCTTAATTCTCTGCATGGAAACCTGAAGTAGCTCTACACTTTGTCAAATGTAGTGTTTTGTTGGAAACCTCACAGAGAGCACAGCTTGAATCAAAGTGTGTGTATTTGGTCTTCAATGTTTTGATTTGGGTTGCGAAAGAAACCCACTTGTGAACTCTGGCGCAATCCAGGACCGAGAACGGAAATCTGTTCCAGCCCATTTTAATTAAAAAATATGTTTTAAAAATGTTAATACTGCAAAGGTCAATCAGGACACAGACCATTGTATTATTTGAACAGAGTAGAAAGGCATCTTTCTCCAAACTCTACCAAAATATACTGATTTCTCTCTCACTTTTCAACAGGCCTGAGAAACGATGGGCTTCTGCAACTCTTTTATACCAGGAAAGGGGAGTGATTCTGTCTGATTCAATATTTGCTTCCCTGCTTTGCATCAACCCGGTAGTACAAAGGGAGGTGGGAAATGGATGGTCTTCTGAGCTGGCTGTCTGCTCCCTGGGGAGCTCCCAGCTAGCACTGAGCTGCCACATACCCCTTGGCACATGGGAAGAGGAAGGGTGGGGAGGGGGGTGGCTGAGCCTGCCGTGCTCCCATCCCATCCCATCTCATCCCCAGCTGCTCTCCAGTCCAGTGGGACACACATTCCCCCGGATAGTGGAGCAGTCTTCAGGCTATAACTGGCTTTTTTGAGGCATTTCTTCCCAGCCCGGGCATGCCAGAAAATCAGGCCCAGTCACACCAGTATGCGTGAGAGTAAATTAGGGCTCTGGCTCTTTAGTTTCATTGTTTCATGTTGGTGATGCAATATGACTAATTTGTTAGGAATAATAGCACTGCACTCAAATATGTCCCTCTCGGAAATAGCTTACCCGCAGGCTTATTAAGGGTAACCTTTTTTAAAAAATGAATGCATTTGCCTTAGCTCCTGAGAGCAGAATAGTCCTTTAAAGTCACAGATACTCCTTTCAAACTATACCATCTTGCTGATGTATTATACAAAAGTATTAGGTGGCACCATGCTACATTTGAATGGTGCTTTTGGACAGGCTGTTTCTCCACCCCCTCAAAAAAAGTACATCTCCTTTCTACCAGACATTCCCTCTGGTATCAAGGCTTGGGGTTTGCTGGTGTGGGACTGCCAATGCACCGTATGCTGGTAGTGCCAAGACCTTGAATTAAAGGTCTGAATTAAGGAAAGCAGATGTTGAACTGAAAGGAGATCACAAGCATACACAGAACATTTCTAATCAATGTCCATAAATACAAATGATGGTAAAGGAATCCTGCCTCTGGACTGATTGCTCTGATCAGATTTTGTTTTCAGTTCAGATGTAAACAGTTTTTAAAAAGGAAGCAGTACTGTAGAAATAATTGGGGTTTGTGTACTTCCAGTTGGGATCAGTGGTGAATTTTGAAATTCCTCTTCTACTTCTCTTTGATGATTGTGTCGAGTATGTGAATTTCTAGCCTATTTTTCTTTCTTTGGTGTAGGAAGATCACAATATCTGTATTAATCCACCTCACCCAAAAAGGCTTCACACATATATGTCCTACAGGTTCAGTCTCCATGATTTCTGCAGGTCTGGCAAATCTAGCCCCAAGTGTTAAGTGTGGGTTTCCTAGGAAAGCTGGTGATTGGATGAACATGAATAAAAATGCATAAAATGGCAAATGTTCTGGTACAATATGAGCTTCAAGATAAAAGGAATTCCTTTGAACATGGAAATATTTTTGGGAATGCCTGAGAAATTTTCCGTTGCCCTCATAACAGTTAATCTGTAAACTCTGCCTCACTGCTTCCCACCGTATTTCAATCTGAAAAATTTATAAGGTCATATTAAAAAACAAGAGGTACTAGGAAAGATACCATATTAAATTGGTGCATTTATTACATATACCTACACAGTGAATTTAGGTTTTGAGGAGAAAAAGAACATATACATTTGAATGAAGCAATATAGCTTACATTTATCATCAAAGTTTGCTGTATTGAGCATATATTTTCTGCATCTTACAATCTCCCAGACAGCTCTGATCTTTGCAGAACTTACTACAATAAGTGGGTTAGCAGGCAAACTGTACCTGAAATGTTATTCCCAGTAAGCACCCTTGATTGGAGACTATGTCTGTACTTACTTTCTGCAGGAGCTGCCCATGTTCCGAGGAGTCAGGAGTTATACCTGTTTTGACTACGGTAGACCTTTGAGGCAGATGTTGTATTGATCAGATTTCTAGGACACACATCACTGTAGAGTCCAAGTCACCTTAGGCAGCATATTTCAGAGCTATGTATAAAGAATATTGATTTTTGGACACCTATTTCTAAATGGAGAAAACGCAACATCTGCATCTTTCTTCTCCGTGAACTTGCACCTGGTATTTCCAGTTCTTTCTGTGCAGATTGGCTGTAAATCACTTTCTCATATCATCCCCTCTGCATGTTTCTAACACCTAATCCCACTGAAGTCAACAGCAGCCATCTTCATGTGGACAAGATGAAACCTTGAAGATGTAGATTAAGACCAAGATGAAGGAGAGAGGCATGCACTGCTGCTTCACGGTTTCACACTGAAAGCCTCTTTCCACTAGTAAACTGTATATATTGCTTTGTCCAGATAAATGTACTTTGGAATAAGCCACGCTGTTGCAAAGGATCGGACAGCAAACATCTGTCCTTCACCCATTACCCCTACCAGCTCATTCTTAACTGATTCCCGGATTAGGAAGTGGAGTGTCATCATAGAAATAGAGAACACAATGGAACAAAACAATGGTCCTCGTGAAGAAAGGAGATGTCTGAGCCCAATCACTTAGATCACAAGGCAGAAGAAAAGGGTTATGCTATTATTCATGCCCTCGTCACCTTGGACACCAATATTTAAGAAAGTCTGCCTGAAAATTATTTTCCTCGCACATTTTTGCAAGTGCAACTTGCAAGTGCGACAAAAAACATGACCGCAGAATAAGTTTAGGTTTAAATTGGCAATAAACGTTGTGGAGTAGAGACTATTGCTACGTGATGGTGCTCAGTGACTCTTGTGAATTAAGATGGTCCCTGCAGGGAGCAAACATTGCACATGGCCACGTGTAAACACACTGTGCTCTGCTTCTTTGAGCAACATAGGCATGGCCAGACTCTCTAATAAGTCCAAAGACTGGGCCTAGATCACCAGGCAAAGGCATATAGCATATTGAAACTCACGTCTGAAACCTTTATCCAATGTTGAGAACTTTATACAAGCTGCTCTTGTAAGCTACACTGATAGATACAGGGGACTTGCATGAAAATCCTGGTCTCGTTGACAAATATAGGCTATTAAAAAAATCTTGCATTAGTAGCACTGGAGTTAGATGATGTATGACTAAGTCAGGTGATTATGGAGAGAGAGAGAGACTCTTTATACTAATTGATTGGTTATATTCTCTATTAATGTAGGGAGCTCATCCACTATGCTTTATCTAGACATATGGAAGGTTTTGGAAGTGCCTTTGGCATTAGGAGCTAATATGAAATTTATTGCAACATAAAATTCTTTCAGAAAATCTAGCCCTGATTATCACAGTGAGGTTAGGAAAGTCAGTAAAGATTATTTTCATGAGCAAAAGGTGAAAAGGTGCAGAATTTGGCCCAATTTTTGATTTACTGCCTGAATGGATTGATGCGATTGCTGCTGCATTTATTTCTGTTTATAACTGAAAGCAAGTTGCTTTCTGTGGGAATTTGAATTGTGCCCAGTGTATTATTTACACGTGTTGAAAGAAGCATTGATGTACGATAGGAGCCAGTATGAGGCTGTAGCAGGGGAAAGCTATTAAAACATATACACGCTGAACTCATTAGCTAAATTTATCTTGTATTATTTTTAGTAAAAGTCCAGATGACTGTGTATCCCCATTACATCTCCCCAGGCTTGTAAATGATCTATTTGGTTTTTTTTAAAAAAAAAAAAAGACTTAATACAAATTTATCAAATTATCTTTCTTTCAGAAACAAGTTTCATCCACAATCGAATATAACAGAGGGGCCACAGAGGCTGCCTCTGCAGCTCAGTGGTTGCAGCAGTAGGAAGACCCACATCAAATCCCACCTTCAGCCTGTATATCCTGCCTCCCCGCCTGAGCGCCCTTAATTAAGGCACAGTCACTCTGTGTACAAGGTAACCTCTGTAGTAGAGGAGGCAGTGTAAGTTGAAGCCTGGTGTCTTCCTGGTCTCCAGCAGAGGAGGTGTGGAGTCAAGCATCCTCAGGCAGTGGAAGACGTCCAGCCTGCATTCACCACATCTTAGGCGTGTTTGCCTCCAGGAGAAAGAAAGGCAGCAGAGATCATGCAGCAAGAAATCCTGAACAGACATGCTTGTACCAGAGTCCCTTAGAAAGACAGAATCCCTAGCTGCTGTGGCTTTTATAGCTCCCCTGGCCAGGTACCTTATTGTCCCCTGCCTCCATGCAGTGCCGTGGCTCAGAGCTGTGGCTCCAATAGGTGACACCTGATAATTTAAAGTGCATTTCATCTTGGCCTGTAGCAGGGATTTTTCCATGCTGCAGTGAAAGTCAAAACTCAGTTCTAATGAGAATACCATTAATTTCTACCCAGACCTCCCAGCTGAACTAGGCCTTCTGCACCAGTGCTTGCTCCACCCAGGCATCACACTTCCATGCTCGTCTTCCCCACCGCTCAAGTGTGAAGCACCCTCAGGATGCCAACAAGCCAACGTCTTCTTCCAGCACCCTTTCCTCTTCTTAGATGCTGTTCAGTACATGTCATTCAAAACCAAAACAGGCAACAAGCACCCTGGCTAATTATGCTTTGTCCCACTGGCTCCTGATGACTTTACTCTTGGCAAACAATGAGATCCTGACTGTGGCTGGGGAAACTGGGACCTGCTTGAGGAGTTCTACAGCAATTATATCTATTTCAGGATAATTCAGGCACACCTCATTATTTCTGGTGTACCACTGATCTTATTGCAGTTAAATCCTGGAGGTTTCAGACCTGGTTGAAATGTCAAATATCAAGTAAAAAAAAAAATCTCAGACATTCACAAAATGGATGCTTCCTGGAGATACTTTAGCATCTTCACCCCTTCCCCCCTTTTTGATCACCAGCTTCAATAAACCTCAAACAGGAATCTTCCTCTGATAGTGTCAAAATGTTGGCCAAAATGGCTGGAATTCATTAATACTCCAACCTTACCAGCTAAATTCATACCCATTAGCCAAAGAGAGGTAGGTACCCTGTTGCCAATGCAGGCCAAGGACAACATGGAAATGAGAAAAATGGTGTTACCATATGGGAGCCACTGCAAGGTCAAATTAAAATGCATAATGGGAGATGTTTCTCAGGAGTCAGGCAAGTTTTGACACAGAGGAAAACATAAGGTAGTGAAGATAATGCATTTGTGTCCCTCCGAACTAGAGCTGGTGCCTCGTGAATGGCCCCATGCAAGCTCTGTGGACCAGCTGTGTTGACTGGGGCTTGTCTGTGGACTTAATGCAAAAGGCCATGTTGGCTGCTGCTAAAGCCAGGCTCTGGGCTGGAGGCTCCCATAGTCCTGCTTCCACCCCCCGGCTTTTCTGTGTTGGTGAGTACATCACCCAGACCCTTCACTGGGAATTAGATCATTGTATCGTGTTTACTTACCCAAGAAGAGCTCATTACACCAATACCACTATCATGCTCACGCAGGAGAATATGTGTTTGTTTCCAGTGCACATGTGCTACAAATCCCTCTTGCATCCTGCCCACATCCTAGGAACAGCTTCCCTTCCTGCTTCTGCTCCTGCAGTGGAGAAAGAAACAGCGTTTTCATAAAGGACATGATAAACATCACTGATTGCGCTCGGAAGATCTAGAGGGTGAATGTTTAAAGTATGGTGCTCATTTTGTTAGACACTGTTTGAAAACATTCTAGATGGGGATTAATGAAAACCAATACTTTACTAGCTATGTTTATTGTTTTCTCATTTAATTAGGGACTTAGCTCTACATTCGAGTGTCAACAGAGCCAGCAAATATTTAAATGAGATAGATTGGGATACTCATTTCTTCATTGCTTTGCTATCGGGGGAGGGGGAACTTTGCTCTCTGTCTCTCCATTTAATATTTTATTATGAAGCAACAATGTAAAGTTTTTTCCATCATCCCCATCTGTGTGTTGAAAAGAGGGGGGTGGCTAGAAAGCGAGGCAGCAAACACTACTTAGGAGGCTAAACCCCCTTGTCCCTGCATTATACGGGAGCACAACTGGATTATGGCAAATTGATGCCCTAGGCAAAATACAACACAGAGCTCCCTGAGGCTTTCTCTGCTTGCCCAAGGACACGCTGTGTCTCCGCTGCTACATGGAGCAGCATTGACAGGGGAGTTTGCTTCTCTGACAGGCAGAGACTTGCCTTCCAGCCACTCCTGGCACCATGCTAGAAGCCAGGGGGACATCTGACAGCATTTTCCTGCTCCTGAATGGGGTGGCCTGGGATGTCACACTCCTCCAGCAATACGTTCCAGCTGAGGTGCAGTCAATCCTGGCTTTTAGGGCTTGCACTCTAATTTGCCATGGGCTAATCTTGCAGGTGCCAGCAGGCTCAGGCATCACTGCATCCATTACACACTCATCACCCTTCAAAGATTTTCCTCCTGACCATGAGGTCTAGAAATATGTATGAGCCTATGTTCAGATGCAGCCATGCAACTCCCAGACACAGACACCAAGGCTTAGACTTAATGTACAGCTGCTAGCACCACATCTAGCATGGGGGCAGTTGGGAGCATTTGCCGTGGACCCGTTTCACGGAGGGCAAGATGTACCCCAGGTATGAACAGAAAGTACAGACAGCAGCACTGGCAGACTGTTGCAAGGCTGGGCTTTCTTCCTTCATGCCAGCATTCCCCTGGCGCACTGAAAGACTGGGAATGGAAGACTGCTTCAGATGTAAAGGTAGCATCCATTTGTATTTAACAGCTAGCATTGATTTCCAATTTCATATCTGCTGAACGGTAGCCACCGGCCACATTAAAATTCATCATTGTTTTCACTGCCCCTTCCAATTCAGACTCTACCATCACCCTTAATGAATCAATCCATGTCAGCATACAATGCATATGTTTTTAAACTATTCTTGGTGACTTTATGAAGAGAATTCGGCTAGACTCTGAACAGTCTGATTTTAGTTCATGGAGATACAAGGAAGATTTAAATATAAAACACTCAAGCAGTTGAATGACATGTTCAAACTGTATCAAAAAACTTAGTTTTAGACTACTCTGTGTCTTTAAGCCACATATGTTTAATGCATGCTAATAGTGTTTATCCATCATCATTAAGTTTTACTGCTCCTTAAAGCAACATGGAAAACACCAGATCATCTGTGTTATTCTTTGCCAGTATTGCAGCACAGCTCTCTGCGTGGGTCACCCTGCGCACACCGTGAGCATGCACCAGCACAATCCACCTGGGGGCTGGGTGCTTTGGAAGGAGGAGGGGATCCCAGTTTTTGTCCTTCAATCAAGACAGGGAAATTAATATTTAATTTCGTGGCTCTGTGGCTTTGCAGCCAGTGGTAGGATTTGTTCCTTTTTGAGAACGTTGCAGAACCTATCCGGTGTCCTTGCTGGTCATGCCAGCAGAAACACTGGAAATGTCAGCAGGACAGAGGAGGGAGACCTGAGGCTTTTCCAGCCTGCAAACAGAAACGTGGCATCTTCAGCCCAGGGATCAATACAGGCTGCTGATTGCTTTGTTTCATGTGACCTGGAGCCACCCTACTTTTTTCACCTTATTACAGGACAGCAGTGAAGCGCATGTTAATGCGTAGTCTTCTCAAAGGCCTGTGCAGCCCTGTGTAAGGAAAAGGCGCAAATCTTCAGTGCAAAGGCTTGTGAAACGCTCTGACAACTGACAGCAGCAAGCTCCCATGATTGCTTGGTGCCACATTCAAGTGGGACTTTTGTTTGGGGAAGGGCAGCTCTGCTTGTATCATGTTCTCCTTCAAGAGATTAGTTCTCCCTAGACCTAATGTTAGCACAGCAAGTCCGAAGATATTACTATCAATTAAAAATTCTGTAAAAATAAGCTGTCATTACCATAATCCTTCAAACTGGGAAATGTGGAGTTGAGAGCTTTACCATCCTGGCCTCTGACAAAAGCCCGAAAGACTGCTGGCTGTGGTGTTAATTGATTGGTGTCATTTATAAGTAATCTAACAATGCTGAATAATTTATTTTGCAGTGACATATGCTGAAAATATACAGCTGCACAGATACGTGCACAGCTTCGGAAGAAATGGTGCTAAACAGCATGTAAGGCAAAGATTAAGATTCAGTGATCTCCTTAGGAGCACTTTCTCATGTGCTGTGCTCTCCAGTGCTTTTATTACAGCAGAAGTATATAGATCTGACAATAGGAGTGTATAGATCTGGGTGGTCGAGGCATACAGGCTCGATACTCACTTTCGCAGCAGATTACCCGTAATGAATTTTAGAAGTGAGGAAGGTGGATGCCAAGCAGGAAATATGCAGCTCTGAGGATAGCCTGCAATAAAAATTGACTGCCATGTTTCCACAATGAGGATGCTGATGATGGGAAAATGTCTAACGATTTAATCTCTCTCTGGCCAAAATAGAATAAAAATTCTTGCCATTGAGTGACTGTGGAACAGGTTTTCCAGGGGTCACCTTGTGGGGAGCGACTCTCATCAATCCATGTTGTTTTTACAACTGCATGAATAGCCCCAGCTGACACGCTTTGAAATCTATAGGAACCACCCCAGAGAGCCAGAAAGATTGAAGAAGCTGGTGCTCAAAGCCAAATCTATTCCCTTACGGACACACAAATGAAAAGTTCATGTGAGCCCTTATTTGCTCAGGCAAAGCTGCCACTGGAGTCAACAGCTGACGACCTGGGCCTGCTTCAAGTCCACGTCACCCCTCGCTCAGGGTGAATCCCACCCCCGCAGGCCAAACCCCGATCCTTTTCAGTTCTCTGAAGCACAGAAAGCTTTTCCCTAAATTCCATTTTACTGGAATGATTAACTGCATTGCTGGGAGTTGCCCTGAAAATTGTTCGTGTGCACTTGTAACTGAAAAGCCTAATCCCACGCAAGTTTGTAAAAGAACATGGAAATCAGTCCCAAAGGTTGCATGATGCAAGGATGGGCTCCCTACAGCATCATTTCTGTGCTGTCATATCAAATTTAAAAAGTAGAGAATTATATTCTTGAGACCTGATTCACGTAGCTAGCTTAAAATCGCATTTGTACAAAATATTTGTATTTTAACAAGTGTTGCAGGGTGGGGTATTTCTTTCAGAACATTGGTTTGTGAAGTGAAGTGATCATGCGGAAATCCTAACTTTCATTTCACAAAGTTTTTAGTTCTTCAATCTGCTTCTGGAACAGAGCCTAAAAATACAACCAAATATAGCTAAATGCCTCAGAAACTAGAATGTCAGGGAAAAAAGCATGCAAACCTTTATTTTAAACCTCCTCTTCCCAACTTTGACCTTGTTTTGAGGCCCGGAGGGTGATCCTTCTAAACCCGAGCCCAGTGAGCTCTGCCTTCTCCGTGGGACTTTTCCATCCACACGGCATTTCCAGAGCTGTGCTCATTTGAGGGGAATGCCGACTGCAGGCAGCAGATCCCATCTTGCTCCAGAGAAGTCAACAGCAGAGCTCTCCCTGACTTCAGTCAATGCTGGATAGCATCCAAAGAGAGCAAGGGCAGGAGGGAATATACTTGTTTTCATTATTCATGTTGGTTTTGTAAACAGCACTCACTTCTGACTTAGAAATATGTGACTTTATTTCTATCATTTTTAGAAAAAGCATTTACCAAGAAAATAATCATTACTGCACACTGATTGCTCGTTTTTTCCATTGCTCTGCACGTTGGAGCACGCATCAGTACAAATACAACTGATCTGGTTAAGTGTTTTAATACACAGGGGAGTAAATTGTTTGGGATGAAAGAAATTCATTACCCACAGTTTGCAGGGCTGAAAGTCTAGCTGTTTTAATGTTACTGCTGAGTAAAAAATTTAAAAGTGCATGCTGCGACAAGCTGAATACATCTTTAGATTCTATTCTAGTACAGTAAGCATATTAATTAGATTATTGTTCATTCTTTCAGTAATGCTGAACCCCAACATGGCTAGTAGGGTAACTAAAGGTAATCAGCCAAAGAATAGCCAGTTTTTCCTAGATTCTTTTCTCATTAATTTAATTCACATTGGGGAAAACTCCTGGTTCCCTCCTGAGATGTGGTTGGGGAAAGCCTGAGTGGTAAAGACAGAATATCTTGAGAGGTCACACATGAATCCAAGAGATAATGTATTTGCAGAGGGAGGCAGGTGAGTGTGTTAGGCTGCGGACTGCAGCAGCATGTGTGCTCCCACTCCAGGTGATACAGATTACAGCCTCTCCTCCCCCTGCAAACAGAGGGCTCCTGTACACAGCAAATACAACCAGGCCTTACACAGACCTCTGCTATTTGGATAAGAGATTCTGCAGTAAAACTAAAGGACCTCCTCAACCAGGCTTTCACATCAGCATTTTCCTATAGGACCTTTATTTCTGTCCATACTACCTTCCACTTCCCGTATTATAAAGGAGGGAGAAGACACATTTATTTATTTATTTGTTTATATTTCACCCCTACTTTGGCAGTGTTTCGTGATCCATAAAACTTACCTTGCGTTAATCCAAAGCAATTCCTTTTCATGTATACCGTGGGAGTAACATCTCAGGAAATTAAATGTTTCCCAACAGGGCTTTTGTACAGGGCTGTTGCCAGATCCCCCTTTGAGCTCTGAGGTTAGGATATTAAAGAGAAATTACTTCCAATTCACTGAAAAGCTTTGTGGGGTGGGATGACCCATGGTTCAGCATAGAGCTCTTTATATAAAGTTAGGTTTGCAAGTCCTGAGTTAGTTGACTTCAAAAGAAATGACCTTCTAGGATTTTTTTTTAATAGCTTCAGTCAGTCTGGTTTTTTAGAAAATACAACTAGACTATATGGCTATAAAGCTGCAGCATCACTGTGCACAACATGCTCTAGAGACATGGTATAAAGCGTAGAAGACCCACATAAGGTTTTTGACTGCCTCAGAAAAACTATACCCCCCTTAAAAAATGCCTAGACCACAAATGCCCGCTCCAGCTCTCTGCCTTGCCCTCTGCCAAAATTTGCAACCTCTGCAACAGAGGTCCTCAGGAAGAGACCTGTGCCTGCACTGCGGTGCTCAGAGCTGAAGCAGCAGGGAGAGAGCTCGCTCCCTGCTGACGGCAGCCAACAGCAGCCCCGGGGGGCCTGAGGCGATAGCGGGGAGTGGGAGCAGCCCCGAGGGGCTTGAGGCGATAGCAGGGAGCAGGAGTCCCTGCCATGCAGCAGGCCCAGCTGCAGCACCAGCGCAGTCACCGATCCCAGCTGCCAGCATCAGCTCTGCGCGGGAGGTGACTGCTCACGTCGCTGCAGAGGGTCTGCCTGCACCTCAGCTGCCCCAGTTTGCAGGCTGGCATGTAGCACAAATGATGGATGTAAATAAATTGGCAGCATTGCATCCACAGAAGCAGTCGTGGCACCAGCACGTTTTGCTGCCCTTCCCGGGCTGCCATCCCGCCTGGCTCCTCCGGCTCACCCTGCTTCAAGCTGAGCCCAGGCGTGTACAGATCTGGAGGAGCAAAACTAAAACTAAGCACCCTACAGATATCCCCAAGGCAGCCCCCAACTACAAATTTCTGTTTAGGCAGACCCTGCAGTTAATAGCTATCCTAGTCATGCTGCTGGGAGCTCAGCACCTCTCCGGGTCAAGACCTTCCCTGCATCACAGCAGAGCTCCATGCGGTATCAGTAGCCCTGCAGCTGAAGGCACCTCAGCAAAGGTGCTGCAAGGACCAGAGGTCACTGAGTATTGTGCTGCTTCAGAGCCACTGCCAGTGTCACTGCCTGGCTCTGTGCTGGGCTGCATGTTCACGTGAGGGGGGTCAGACCTTGGGAGTGGGACCGAGGCGATGGACAGAGAACGTATAGCTCATCAGTATTTGAGCCTCACACCTGTTTCGCTCCCCTTCTAACTCAAGGGACTGTTTCACATTTGCACATAAAATGATAATAAAACCAACGGAGTGAAAAGCCATTAATTGGGATATATCACATCTCAGTTTTTGGGTGCCTAAGCGGAGACGCTGAACTGTGCCTGATTAGAACAGTCGGGAGCTGGCACCATTCCAACGAGCATCAGTGGAAAGGTGGCGCCTCACAAACCCTACCTAGAAAAACAGCCAAACGATTCAAATTGAGAACCATCAAGTAGGGGCACCCAAAGCCAGGGGTGACGGCAAGACTGAAGGAGGCTGTGTCTGCTGAGGGGTGCACTGGTGCTAAGCCCAGTGCTATGCATTGAAGGTTACAGAGATGAAAATTTTTGTCATCGTCTGTCCCACTAATGCTGGTTTTAGAGTCCTTGGTTATATTTAAATGTAAGGCCTAAAAATCAACAGGTACAGAAGTACATATATGCCTTGAACAGATCATCTTTCTTAGGCCCTTCCTGAGTAACTGGGTTTGGGCTAGCAGGGGCAGAGAAGGAAGGTTGTCCTTTTTCTGCTGCTGCAGTATGTTCTCTAAACTGTGCTCTTGCATCTGCCTCTTGTCTGTGTACTGAAAAGCGCGGCAACCTCTGTAATTTTGGTGCCCTGACCTGATACCACTGGCAGTTTTATCTCCACCCCTTGCCCCAAAGGCTTTGGCAACTGCCAGTGCCAAAGGGTCACAGTCCTGTCCTCTCCCGCTGGTCCCTCCAGCTGGAGAGAAGGGCACAGCATTTGCTCCTTCATGAAGAAGAAAATAAAGGGTTGAAAATACAGCGCCTGGGTGCTCTCAGAGTGTTGACATGGCCGCAAGATTATGCTGTTTCACGCTGCAGAG
Source organism: Phalacrocorax aristotelis (assembly GCF_949628215.1). Lineage (NCBI taxonomy): Eukaryota > Metazoa > Chordata > Aves > Suliformes > Phalacrocoracidae > Phalacrocorax > Phalacrocorax aristotelis. Next base: position 179,693,645 of record NC_134276.1, on the reverse strand, counting down.
CTGCATGGTCCTGCTTCAGCCAAGAGCTGCAGCCCTGGACCTTATCAGGTATTGACTATCTAGGAGGACAATAGCACAAGGAGTTTTGTTTGCTCAAGTAATGACAAACTTTATTATAGACCAACTGTACCATACCAAATGTTTAATAATTAAGCAATGAGATACGACAAGAGGCAAATTCCAGCACAATTTTTACATGCCTTGGATTGTATGATAAGGCCAAAGGCCAAGGAATTTTCATCAGAGGATCAAACTATTTTGCATTCGAATCACCTATTCTGTCTAGTTTTCTGCACACTGTAGCACAACAGTGATATTCTGTCATAAATATTGTAAGCATAAAATTTCTCATGGTCTGAGACCTTGGAATCTATTCTCCCAATGATATATGTGTATCACCGGCATGCAGAATGGTGGAATACACCCCTTTGTCCATGATTAAGTCTGGAATTGATTTTCAGACCTCAGTTAACAGGTCTGAAAAACAGGTTTGCTGATGGAATTGCTGATAGATTAACTATGTCGCTGCAAGGGACATCACCTCAGTGCCACGGTTGCTAACTCTCACGTATTTTCCCTTATGCCATAAAAAAGAAGAGAAGAACTTGAGATTTCAAGACAATGCTTGTTGTTATCTGCTGCAAGTTTGGTATGAGTTCTGTTTGCTTCACGCTTGTCTCTCTATTTTAGAACTTGAGCATATTATTATGAAATGCAATAATTTTCACAGAAATGTCACACTAATGCAGCATCAACTCTGAGATTTTAATCCTATAAAAAATCAGGTAAAGCCAGAATGAAGATTCTCACAATAAATTTAAAACAAGCTCTTTGTGGTATGTTTTGCAAGGACTTTATTTATGCAGAGAACATAATACCGGGCAGCGTGACGTGCTGTACAGCAAATATTTATTTTTCAGATAAGCATGGAGGCTTGAAAGGTCTAATGAGCTAATTGAAATAAATAAGGCTGTCCTGGAATTCAGGCCTGGATGCGTGTGGTGGGAAGCTGTCCATCTGCTCTGCCACTCCTTCGTTCAAGACCAGCTACTGGTGGACAAGATACTATAGCTTTAGGCTGCTTACCCCTCTCGACCTCTGCTCTGGGTATTCCATACCTGCAGGAATAATATAAGCCATTCCTGGCATTAATAGGCATGACATACTAATATTTAAGAGGGTGCCTACTTGATCAGGCCAATTAAAAGTAGACTCCTGCTCTTTGTAATGCCACGATATGTTGTTCAAAGGAAAAAGAGCAAACCCCAAAATTAAATGTTGACTATTCTGTAATATAGTCTTATATATCTGTAATGTTCGTTAGAGACACCAAAAACATAATTGTGATTCCTGCCTTCAAAAGCTGCCACTTCAGCAGCAACCTGAAGGTCAGGGTGTGCTGGAGACCAAGCCCATAGACAGCTTCACCTCGAGGCAGAGAGCCATCGTGCATGGACTGACTGTGGCCATGGGGTAGGGTAGGTGGAGACAGACTAAACAGGTAAGTGCTGGATGGTCACCAAGTGTTGCCTCAGAGCTGCTCTTAAACATAGTGTAGATGAAGATCTGATTACAATACAGAGAGGCAAGGGTGAGGGAAAGAAGGCATCAATTAAGACGTGATCATCTGGCTGCGTGGTTAGTTATAAGCACATCTTCCTGTGTGCTCAGCCAGCTGTGTGTGTGCAACATCTGGAATTAGGAGGGGGAGTACAGCTGGGACACAGTCCTTTACTGATTCCTGCAGATAATCAGCTTTTGCCCTGAGGCACTACACTTTGCTAACCATCTTCTTCAAATCCAATTTTAAATGGACTGCGAGATCATACTGTAACACTGGCTGGCCAGTACAGCATATAAATGCATAAGCTTAAGGTATGACCTGTACATTACAATGCATTTCGGGCACTAGGAAACTGCAGAAGGAATTCTGTTATATTAGAAAAGACAACAGCATTCTTTCTACATGGCTATTCTTTTTATTAGATCAGATATTTAGATTTTTACCATTTTCCTGAAGAAGTAAGGGCCGTTTCACAGAAGCTTCAGGGAAATGGCTGCATTTTAATACAGTCTAATTGACTTTTATGGTTATCTCTGAGGAGTCCTGGTCATAAAAGCTAATTAAATTATACTGATCTACATATTCAAGAACCATTCTATTTCTCACCCTTGGAAAAAAAATTTTAAAAAGAAAAAACTGGAGGCTCATACTCATGATTAGGACACGTTACAATCTCCTGACACCCCTCTTCGTGCAGTTTGATTTGCTCAGCGTTGTAGGATATATTTAACCTTCCTGAACAAGTGACTGCCCTTACCAGTTTTAAGAATGTTGGTTATGTTATTTCAGATCTCTCATTCTGCAAATATGTAGAAAGATCTGTGTACTCAATTTACAATTCTACATTCATCTATATAATTCTCTAGAGAAAAGGTTACAAAAAAAAAGAGAAGCCAAAAGTAAATAATCTGAATCTGCATGACAGGGGCTTTATAAAGTAGACTTTCTACATTTTTTCATTCTCTTTCTTTTTTTATGTGGCTGGGTTTTGTTTCTGCTTTTTAGTTCCATGCACCTTGCAAGAGATTCTGACTTTGTTGTAATAATAATTTAACATCATGCCAACCCTGATACTGTAAAAAACAACGTTGCTGTTTTTTAATCTGAACTCCCATTATTTTCCTGTATTTATTACCCACACAGTGCCAGATTTCCAAGATACTTAAGTGCCAAACGAATCAGGCATGTGCCAAGTAAAATTTTATGAAGCAGACAATATTTCGGAAAGTCTTAATAGAAGTCTGACTCTACCTTTCAGCATCTAAATACCTTTCAAAACCCTGCCTAAGGCAGTAAGCAAAATTACCACTTAGAGTTATGGTTATTTGCCCTGACAAAATTTGCAGAAACCAGTTCTTCTAGAGTTAGTATCAATGTATTTCAACCAATTTTTTAAAAAGCCTTCTGACACAACGCACCATACAATTCTCTGTCCAAATGCCTTAATCCAGCTAACACATTGCTCACTAAATAGTTACCAAGAATTGCCCAGCAGCTCAGAGTTCAGCAGGCTCCCTCCTGCTTGTACCCACCTCCTCAGTGGGTATGAAATGCTCTAGATGCCAGCAGTGAAGTGGTAACATCCCCCTTTTGCTCTTCTGTTATGGATTGACTGAACAGCTCTGACCACCTTTTTCAGACTCTACCTGCCTGTCCCTCCTCCTCTCAATGTCTTTGGCTACAAGTATCCTGGGGACAGCTGGTAACATCTCAGAGCTACCTGGCAATACAGTGGACAAGCATTGTCATTTCCACCTCTTCTCCGTACTGCTGACCCACCCTTATTTCCCAGCTCCAAGAAGCTTCTAAAAAAGCTTATTTTTAAAAAGCTTACTTACTAAACATAAAGTAGTAGGGAAAGACATCAAGAAACCAATGCAATTGACACCTATAATTACCAGCACCACCAAGTCCCTCTGAAAAGACCCTCAGTACTGTGGGAGTTTGTAATGAACATGAAAATCTAAAGGTCACTTCCAACTAGAAAAAAGAAAAAGATGAGTTGATTTGTCAAAAAAAAAAAAACCTACCTTTTTCTACAAAGTAATACATAGAAATTACCAAAGTTTGGCAAAATATCATGAACTTCCATAGGAAAACACGTGAAGAAAAGGAGGTAGGACTTCTTGCTAATTTAACCATATTGTGAAAGGTGTTGGTGAGGGACCAGCCCCAAGATTGGCCACTGCCAGTGTTTCATACTCTGTAAGGCCATACCGAGCAACAGCAGCCACTTCATTACGTCAGGAGCTGTTAACCCACTATTAGCCACATTAGACAGAAGAGCTGGGGGTCTCCATTTCTTCAGTGAGGACAGACCAATAACAAAGCTTCATTGTGCTGGTGCCTAGCAGTCCTGTGTTGTGTGATGGAGAGTTTTCGATGCCAAGCCACTAGCTAAGGATCAGATTGCAAAAGAGAAAATCCCTTTGGGGAGAGAGCCTGTACAAAGCAAGGGCATTGTGAGACAAAGAATAAGGGCTCCTCTCGAAACAGGCACCTCTCACGTTCTTGTTGGCATGCACATACAGAACCTCCGTGAAAGCAGAGCCACGTGCTCTGCATTGCTTTCTCAACTCAACAAAATTCAGGGTCCTGTGCATTGTCTGAAAAATTACTGGCAAAACCAGACATCTGCAGATGCCAGAGATCCCTATTTACAAAGATCCTACCCAGCAATGCTCCCCTGAGTGCAGCTGCAATCAAGCAGGGGAGTGGCAGTCCAATGCCTCTGGCCTGGACTTTGCCAGAGTGCTGCCCGGGCCAGAACCTCCCTGGGGACCAGGGGCTGCAGAGGCTCACCACGGTGACCGGCAAGGCAGGACTTGACCCCAGGCAGGGAGCAGGGCGGCTGGGGCCAGCTGGGTTCAACCAAGAGTCCAGATCATCAGGCACCTCTATGGGGGTGAGATTGGTCCAAGGTCACACCAGAAAGTCAGTTCATAGGCCAGGATCAAGGCAGTCATGGCCGGGCACAGCTGTGGTGGCACTGGAAAACGGCACCCCAGCATCACACCTTGGATGGAGGTCTAAAGGCCTGGGCTGAAATGGGGTCCATGGGTAGAGGTTTGGTCCCTGGTGAGGCTGGGCAGGGCCAGTGAGGCTGTTAGCGCACCCACAACGCTGGTATGTTCAGTCAGGAAACCTTGCTTACTCAGCTGTTTTCAAGGATCCAGGGCTTTTCCTGTGGTTTTCATGCCTTTCCTGCCTTCCCAGGATTTCTGTGATCTTTCTTGCTGCATTTGCAGTAGGCACATGGAGGTGCAACCAAGGTCATCTCCTGCACTGTCATCTTGCATCGGCATCCCCTTGGGCATTCCCACTCCAGCTCCACTGTGACTTCAGTAGGAGCAGGGCTCCCTCCTGTTCCAGATGAGCTGGTGGGTTTTTTATGTTCATCCTGAAGGGAAAGCAACTGATATGCTCAAAATTTTAACCCAATCCAGAAAAATATTATCAGGGACCAGGCAGTCTCAGATACTGTCTTCAGTTCTATTCTAATAGAAAAAGTTATATTTGCTTAACACCAAGTCCCTCAGGTACTAATAAATAGGTAAAATTTCAAGGGTCAGGTTTCAGTGGTGAGTTTGTGCACATAAAAAGAAAGGATATATTAGCTCTGCAAGGGGTCTGGTAATCTGGAACGTCTTTGTTTTTACCTGGGAAATCTGACCCCCCCACGTTTGTACTTGGCAGGGCTGGGCTGCGGGTGCTGCTGACAGCCGCAGCACCTCTCGAGCGATTCCCAGTGACCTGATCAGGCAGGTCAATAAATATGGCTGATATATTTTAATTGAGTAGTTTCATGGACCAGTTATGTCCTTGCTTGTAGATGGATTGCTAGGGTAGACATTCACAACTTTTCTTACTAAAAATGTCTGAAGCTGTTCACCACCACTGCCATAACTCAGAAGGAAACTGCCCCAGCTGGACCTTTTTCTTTTTAGCAAAGCCACTCATCTGTGTGTGTTTGCGCTAATGACAGTTATATTGTATTAGCATGCAGGATCCGATAAGCAGGGTGGACAATAAGATTAGAGACTGTGGTGTTGACAGAAACACGGTCCATCCACAAAAACCCGCACGGTACTTAGTGAGGACTCAGAGAACCGTTCCCCAGTGATCGTATCCTGCTTCTACCTCCTACCCACCCTCACCCACAGTTCTGTTTTGCTGTTGTCTCCTTCCCACAAGGCACCACAATTTCTGCAACTATTGACTTTTATGACTCAAATGCTTTTCCAAATGCAGAGCCAGGTTGCAGAAGAACTGGTGAGGCAACCACAGCCAATGTTTTGGTTTCTTCCAGACACATCTTCTAAGGCACCCCCCAGAAGAAGGGGAGGTATACCCTTTTAGCATAAGGGCTGTAATGTAACTATGAAGTTTCTTGGTCTTTTAGGAAAGCTGTATATTATCCATTAATGAAAGTGATACAAAACATCAAGTTACTGTCTGAATGTACTATGCCTGAGTGACCAGGGAATACCAGCTTTTAAAATATACTTCCATTTGGGAGCCTCCCTTCCTATTGGAATTGAGGTATATTCGTCCCTTAAATAGGAACTCGGAATCTAAATGCCATTTAGGGTCTAGTCCTTTGTTGCTTCTCAGATGATGGCCTGGCCACAGGGATGCACGGCATGCGTTTGCCACTGAATTCATTAATCCTGAAGCTGGTTGTGAAGGCAATGGGCAGGATTCTGTGCAAAACAGACATGCCTCCTGCATCATCCAGGCTGTTAGAAGTACATCAAATCATGGTTCCTCTCTTCTCTCTGGACCTCGCTAGCCCTTGTTATGACTTTGGTCCTGATCTTGTTTCTAGGGGTAGATCTAAATCCAGCAAAACCTGAATTTAATATATTAACAACTGCCACAGCTGATTTGTAGTGTGCTGGAGAGCCAGGATGTGTCCATGCCTCTTTATATGAGGCCTTGTTTAAATAGCACATGAGAAGACAGTCCTGGCTCACAAAAACTTACATTTTAAAGTTAGTAAAAGATGCAGCACATAGGCAGAAAAGCAGAGAGGATAACAAGCCTAAGGAAGTGATGAAACAAATATTTGTCAATCTAGTAGGTCTCATTCCAAGCCATGGAGGCAATGTGGCAAAAGGAGAGTGTTAAGGGAGGGCTGAAGAAAGATTATGAGGCTGCTCTGCAGATGTTTACAGAGAACTTCTCCTGAGTGTTGGGGACAGCATGAGACAGAGCATGGAAGCATGTGTTCAAAAAGTTAGCAGGAGGCAATGGGCATTGATACAGTGGGCTGGTGAAAGACAGGAGTCAGCTTCTCAGCCCTGAAGGAGACGGTAGGTAGGATGAGGAAAAGCCATGCTTCTCCCCCCACCCCCAGACAGGAGGGATCTTCCTTACCACACTGTTTGTATTTGCCAACACTCAGCAACCACTTCTTGCTTCAGCTGCACTTTGTTATATCAGTGAAACCACTTTTCTCATGGTCTTTTGGTGTTTGTTCTCTGCTTCATTTGTATTAAAAAAGAAGGACTCGCACTTACAATCCCACCAATTGCTACTTGAATATTTACCAGTACCTACTTTTAAATTCCTGAAAGTTTTTGTGAGCTTTGCATAATTGTTCTAATTATTATCTCTGTTGTCCTTTATAAAGGAAAATTTGTGCCAGAGGCATAACTATTCTGCATTCTTCCAGCTCCAGAATCAACCCTAAAGTCAGACCCAACAGATGCCTGGATTTGACCCTGCTAGCCTGGGCGTCCTTGTCTTTGCCAGATGTCCAGGTTAAAGCATAGCGCAGACCATTAGAAGTGCAAGTAGGAGGCAACTAGAGTTGCAAGGGAGAGACAGCCTTACGTTGTTACACTAGGGACACCACGTTCAGTACGTATTTACACGCGCCTCTCAGAAGAAATCTACCTGACTTTGCCAAGGTCTGTGCTCTCTCTGAGGAGGCGCTCTGTAGAGATGAGACTCAGGCAGGATGCTATCCTTAAAAAAATTGTGTTGAAGTTTGGGCACAGATGGATGTAAAAAAAATTGACAACTGTCCTGAATACAGGATTGTCACCTTCCACACAATGACTGCTGGCCCTTTTTTCTCCTCATTCTTCTGTTTATTATAGTCACCTTAAAAGACTATTGGAACATGCAAGCAAAAAAAAAAATCCCAAATTATCATTAAAACTTGTTCCTTCGTGATTCTTTTGGACTAACTGATCTCTACCATCTGTGCAGTGCACAGATATTTTTAGCGATTGTAAACTGTAGCGATGGGCCAGAAACATGCAGCTTAGTACAATTCAGTCAGAATCTGAAATTGTGCTGTTTGGGTCAACCACATTCAATGTGAGTATTCATGATAAGTCTCCTACGTCAACAGGTATTTGTCCTCTGTTAAAAATTATGTGTTATGTAGATTAACATAACACAGTTACCTTTTTTTTAATTTCCTGTTCTATAATTATGGTGACATGACCATCAGAAGTCAGGAGTAGTGTGGTAGGTCAGGAGGTTGGCCACTACAAGCTCTATCTCAATAGTTGACCATAAGTGGATTGTACGAACCCACTGGGAAGCATACATCCAAAGGTTCTAAAAGGAGACTGCTCTCACTGTTCGGTGTCTAGGTACTTATATTTAGCTACCCTTGCTTTAACTACAGGAGAGAGAACATTTCAAAGGGTAGTCTTTAAAAATGCCTTAGTCACTTCATGGTTTTTTGACCTATTGATTATGCTTTATGTATAACCTACAAATATGCAAAAGGAGAAAACTCAAGATTCAAAAGTAGGTGACAACAAGATCCTTCACCACATTTCAGTTCCTTTGTGCCAAATACCATATTGACAGCACAACAAAAGAGGTCCACAAAATTGGCAGCAGCAACTATTCCTCTGGTTAAAGCACTGCTGAAGATAGTAATAAAAACTGGACACTTGTGCCATAGGGGAATGCTAGGAAGGGAAGCAGGGGCAAGGCTGGCTCCCAGTTGTGCTTTGGTGATTGGGTTTAAGCTGCAATAACCTTTGAAAAGTCCTGGGAGCTACGCGGTACACACCGCTGATGGTGTACAATCAGGAGAGTGCCCCCAGGCCTATGTCATTTACACCAGATCTCCTGGACATGCAGCAAAGAATTTTACCTGCACATTTTGGAAACCACTGCTGTACCATACTGACAAACAGCTTAATTATTTGTTACAAAGTATGAGAAAGAAAATGGTCCAGCTGGTATCAACAAAGGACTGGGAGTCAGGACGGCTGGGTTATGTCCTGGCTCTGTCTTTAAAATGGCTGTTTAATTGTATAATTCTCTTAACATACATGCACATTGTCATGTCCATCTTTTAAATAATAATGCTCATCCGCTGAGAAGCTTATATAATTTCTAAGAAAGTAATTTAGATACTTGGCTGACAGAAGCTACAAGCATACATTGCATTATTACAGGCCCATGTGGTCTGAGGCTATCTTCAGTGAAATATTAAGCAATGATCTGATTGATTGATTGATTGATTGATTGATTGATTGATTGATTGTTTTTATGACTTCTTGAACCGAGCCATTACCCAGAGTTACAGGTCTTCTTTGATGATTTGCCTTGAAGTGGGTCTCAGGTCTCTCTTTACTTCCAAAGACCTTAAAAAGACCCATTTTCATGCCTAGAAGTATAACAAACATGAAGTCACCATATTGCTGCTTGTAGGTGAAAGAACAGGTCTCTGTGCTACGCTCTTCTCAGGACTTGTTCAAGCCTTGTCCCTGCTTTTTTTAATCTCCATCTCTTGCTTTGTTGCTGGGCTGCAAGAGGGTTATCATTACTTCCATCTGTCAAACATATTTATCTTCCAAAAGTGTTATCCAGCACACACACACTGGCTTTATATGGGCCTTTCTTGTAGGTGAGGATCTCCTGACTTTTTTTTTCCTTTGTAGAAACTCCTATTTTTTAAGTTCTCCAGCTTCAGTAAGGTGCAGCCTTATATACAATGTTTGTTTAATAGAGTAAAAGGCCTTTTTTTTCCCCCCACAGATTTCCCACTGACTTCAGCAATAATCTCACTGCAAACTGAGATCAAAATTTGCCCTGCATTTGGGAGTGCCTTGACTTAGCTGCTAGCAGAGACACCATTTTTCAAATAAATATTTATATTTGTGTTTTATTTGTGGTTGATTCTATGGGAAACAATTAAGTGCGTTCTTTTACCAGCTAAATCTGAATGATTCATATTTGGGGCTAAAGAGTTCGTTATGCAATTTTTACTCGCTTTGCTATATTTTCATTGCTGAATTTGTTATGTTGAAGAATCATGTGTGTCAGAAGTAGTCAGCAGGCAACTTAATTAGTCATGAGTATACATTTCTGGATGTCACATGGATAGTCCGGAAGAAAGCGCAGACAGCATCAGAAGAAAGCCAGCAGCATCAGAAAATACTCCTCTAAACAACTGGGAACTTTCAGGACAGATAAAGGCTTTTCATACATAAAAATAACCTCCTAGATAATCATTCTGCCCACATGTTGAAGGGCTGCTGCTCTGTCATTTCCTTATGTTTGTTTAGTTTATATGTTAGTATATGCAGTGTGTAGACAGATTATGGATTGTTTTCCTGACTTCAAAACTCTGAAGTTTCAGCTAGAATTTAAAAGGGAATATTAAAGTTACTTTAAATGGGAAAGAGATATTGCTGATATTGAACAGTACGGGCTTTCATGCTTCTGACTCCAGGTGAATACAAAAATCATTAGACAAGGCCCTCTTAATGTTGTACGTTTCTCTATGCTCAAAATGAACCCATGAAAGCAGAGAGTAAACCGCATAATCCACTTATATAAAGTTAGCTACAAGAAAGTGCAGTTCAGGGAATACAAACACACACAATCTAGACACCTCACCCTCAGTCCTCATGCCAAAATCCTGCTGAGGCAGTGGGAAACTCCTGTGCAGAGAAATCTAGCAGGTGTGCCTTCAGTGCATCAACTTTGTTTTCTCAGTTGCAGATGCTTTTGCCTCTCTGAAATTTTTGTATTGAACTATTAATATTTGTTGATACATATCCTATTTTAAAGTGTAACATTTGCATTTATTTTATAAAATTTCTTACTCTTGGTACAAGAAATATAGTTTTAAATGGGTATTCCACTGACTGCCTAAGCAGTCAGGGCTTTAATTCTGCTTTCAGTGAAGTTTCAGTTTTCAACAGACACAGGAACAGATCTGCATTCATGACTGCTTTTTGTAATTAAACCAAAAAAGAGGAGCTGCCATTAATGTAATGCAGTTTTCCAATCAATATTGTGGCTTCTTCCTCCCTGATCTGCTGAAATACAATTTCAGAAACACAGAGCACATTGCCACTTGGAGGGGAGGAAGATGCAGAGTACCTAATGTTCCCTCCCTGTCTAAAAAAGTAACGTCTAAGTTGGTGGACTTTAAAGAAGAGAGGCCAAGGGAAGCTGGTAGAGCTAATCAGCTTTATAAAGCCAAGGATGTCAGCTTAAGCCACTGTTGTGCCTGTGATGGTTCCCTGCAGGAGGAAGGTATTATCAACCTCCTCCTTGCTTCCTCATTAGTTATTTTTGGCTCCAGACGAGTCCTTCATTCCTCTTTACCAAGAATGCTAGACTTCCGTCACCATCACAAGAACAACAGCAGCAACACAATGTGCATGTCTGGGTGTGCTCCAAAGAATGAAGCTCAAGGATAGAAATTGTTGTGACATTTTAACAGAATAAAGAGAGTTTCTAATTTAGCAACTGTGTTTATGTCATAAAATGTTATACGGGCAAAGACATAACATACTTTGTAAATACATTTTCCAAGTTTTCCCGAAGTCAGCTCATGCTACACATATTTCATCTTGTCATTAGGGTATCTTGCAAAGTTCAAGGAGTAATATGAATGTTTCTGAAACAGCGAGGCCTGACATTGCAAAGTACAGAGTTAGAGAAACCGGCAGGGGAATGTATTCCATCAGAGGACAAAGTTCTATCAAACACTGCAAAACTGCACCAACTTCATCCCTTTTTGTTTATTTTTTAAAAAAGAGAGAAAAGTGTGATAAAACAATAAAAAATCTGTGAAATACTTTGATTAAAATCAGTTTTTCAGAAAACGTTTCGGATGATCGGGCATTTTTTTCCCACAAGAATGAAACCTCCGAACTCTTGTGGAATTCACATCACACGCCTGCACTTTTGGACATTTTCAGCATCTTCTAGGTCAAGAAATCTTACCCGTGTCTGGGGTTCTTCTGAATGAACATACATGTGCACATTGTGGATGTTTTCATCTGAATTAGCCATCTAAGATTTCTGCATAGCCAATTCCAGTGGGAGAAACAGACCCTCCTAAAAAAGTGGTTAATCTTACCTCAAACTAGACATCTAAAATAGACCTAATAAATCAAGCCCATTTAAAGTGCCTTTCTATCTGTTGATGATAAAGATAACCCAAGATGCCTAGCTCAGATGTAGATGTTTGAATTGTAGATGACTCAAGTTAGGTGAGATGAATCCGGCCCCATATGTCTTCTTGATTTTACAGGCTCTCTTGGAAGGAGAGTCTGGAGTAGGCAGTGAAAATACTGAGACATTTTTGTTCTGTAAACCAGAAATTTTGGTGTTCCCCAGTCAGGTCTACTCACCATATGTCTTTACATTTGTTCTGTATCACAAAATTGACTTCTTGTTGCTTGGTTAAATACAACATTTTAAAGAAGCTAACATATGGTGGTATCACGCCACTTTTCAGAACTGGGATGCTATGGAGAGCAACGGGGAATTCTGTTTAAAAATTGGTGTTAAGAGCTATCCTCAAAAAATCTCTGCTAAACAGGGAAAAGGAGGGGTTTTTTACCAAAAGTACCTCTTCTTAAAATATTGATAAGTTACTTAACATACTATGAGTGAGTTGTATAAAAAATGCTTATGGCAGTTGTTGAGCATTGCATGGAGGATTTGGTTCTGTGCATCCAAATACATGAAAATTCTTTACACATAGACAGATGTTTAAGATGGAAATAAATTAGAGCTGAACCTGTCAGGTCTAAAAAAACTCTTCATTGCTTGCTGTTTTATCCATCTTTCAAATAACATTAATTTCATTATTATTTTTATGTTCCAGGGTAAGGAGTAAATAATGTAATGGCAACCAGCTGTCTCACTGGCACCAATCTCCCTGCCCCCTGAGGCTTTGACACAGTCAGCAGGTGTCCCATGCTGTGAGAGGCAGCAGAAGAGAGATAAGAGGCAGGAGGGAGTATCAGGAGGAAAAATGTCTCTCTGGATCAGATTTGGCACACTTTGGGCCAAATTCTTGCCCCCAGGGTACAGAAGGTGAGTCTCCAGACCTGTGGTGCTGCCCAAGGGCAATCCATGTGTAGGGCAATGGCAATAACATGGACAGTATCTACACAGATCCAGAAGGATGAGTCTACTTTACAGAAGCTTTTGGAGTGTTGCCATTTCCCTCTGGACTAGGTTGCACAGGTTGCACTGAACCGCATCCAGGAGTAATGTGGTAGGAAATATCAACAAAGCTGCTTGCTCCTGTGGTGTAACAGTGCCTACATCCTAATACTTCAGATAACTAGTGTCATCTTCAGAGCCTTCCACCCACTGCCTTAACCTCCCTACATCTGAGCTGAGGAAGTCTCAGCCACAGGATTCTCCATCTGCACCAATCACGCCAGACCTTGGGTTCAGAGTACCCGATCTTGTTTCACATGAGCTCCCAAAGCTCTGCTGGCACGCCAGCATCACCGCTGAATCACCGACATGTCTTAGTCAGCCTGCTTAAAATGGCATGGCTCTGAATTGTCTGGTCGCCTCCTCCAAACTGCATCTGACCTTCTGCCAATCCCACTCGCGCATTTCTAGCTACCGGCCTCATCTCTGAATTTGCAGCCCCGGGGTCCTTGAGACATCTATGGTCCAACGGCCATGCAACCGCCTGCAGCCCCTTCCTCTGATGAGGTACCAGGGCTTTCCTCCATTTGCACTATCAGACCATAAACCCTTCAGGGTAAGGGCTTACTATGTGTTAGGCGCTGACCTCTTCCTGTACCACATAACGTACATTTACAGCACTATAAATTATTTAAAATAGCTCTGCCTTCAGTTCAGCCACATGCTGAGTTAAGCTCCATAGCCTTTGGGTATTTTGCAGCAATTTTATTTTTCTTCCTCAGCATTTCACAAATTGCTTGCTGCTCCGTAGCACTTGTTACTGTTTGCTAAGGGAGATGATATGGTGTATTATCACTAGAGAGAAGTGTTTTTGTGGAGATAGTGTTAGCTTTCTTCCCAAAAATTCAGCTACGCCTGCACAGGAATGGAAGCCCAGACCCTAGCCCCAGGGGGACCTTGACTTCATTAGCACTTTCATTTAGCTCAGACAAGTAATTATTAATATCAACATCCAATTCTAGCAAATATAGCTGGATGTGCCACAAGGTGACAAGATGTAATAAACATAAAACAATATAGACTTAAAAGAAGAGAACACGTTCCTTTCAGTTAACAAGGGACAGAGAAGACAGCAACAGCAACAAATGGTGATGCATGTAAGTAGTTTCATATTTTTTTACTTCATCTTGTTCCCATACACTAAGTTAATTTTTTAATGTTTTTCCCTTGAAGTGCTGGGGACAATTTTAATTATTTACTCAGGTTAATGAAGAAATTAAGCTCTGCCTCCTGAAATATAAATACCAGGATGTTAGATGACACAAATGCTGGTTTTATTTAGCTCAGGAATAGCTGGAGACAAATGCACAGGACATGGGGCAGTGCTTTGGTAGGCTGCAGCAAACCACTCCGGCCCCACATCCACTCCATAGGCTCTCACACCTCCAGGTCTACTTAGAGCCTCAGGAACCTCACCTCTCCAGCAGCCCTTCAACTCGATGACTGAAGCTTGTCAGGGAACATCCCGCCTGCTTTTCCACCACCTCCTCACCTCCTACTGTGTAGGTCTGTCCATGCCCCCACCTGGAAAGCGATGCTTCCCCTCCCCAGGGTCTGCCAGGGGCCAGAGCACCCCTCTCCATCTTCCCTCTTGTGTGTGCTCAGGGCTAAACCAGAAACAACAGGGTCAGGGCACTCAAGGACACAGCAAAAGCCAGGCAGGATGAGAGAGACCTTTCTTGCACTGTGCACTCTGTGTGTGTGTGTGTGAGTGCGCGTGTGTCTGTGTATACGTGTGGTAATGTCCAGGAAGAGGCATCTAGGAGCAAGACTTTTACCAGGGGACCATGACATCAAATGACTCGCGTTATAGCCATGAAGAGTCCAAAACCATTATTTTTCTTATTTTTCTCGCTTCACTCAGGCCTGGACCTCTAAGATATTACTTTTTCTTAGCCACTTTACCAAGAGCATTAGACCCTAAAACTGTTAAGCCTCATCAGAAAGGACACAACCCCACTCCCTCTTTTCAGATAAGACCCCAAATCAAGATGTAGGGTGACTTGATTAGGCTACTCAGACAGCACACTTAGTATAATACATGGCAATCCACCTTTTCATGGGAAAGCTGGAGGGAGAATAAACTATCACCTGAACCACTTCTCATGGCCTGCAAGTGTGTGCCCAACCTCCAGCAGTCTCATAGCCATCACAGGACTGGGTCTATTGGGTAGCTAGCTTTGGAGACAGCCCAAGGAGGTCTGCAAAGACCTTTCTTACAGGGATGTCTGTGCTGAACATGATCAGCTGTAGCTTTGTCCCAACTCCCAAACCCACTAGACCCAAGGACAGGCAGAAGAACGGACAAAATCTAAAGCATAGTTCTTAAATTTTGCTTACATGTCAAAACCTCTATGTTTGGCAAATTCGCACCAGGAATGACAGAGGAGAGTCTCTCTCCCTCTTTGAGCCTTTCTCTAGGATGTCACATAGCTGAAGTGGCTCAGGGCAGGGCTCTCTGGGGCATGGGTGACTAACATTGGCTGTGATGCTGCCTGGCTGCACCCTCAAAAGGAGTACAGAGGAAAGAGGACATGCCTGAGAAATTAGAGGACTAAGCCAGCTACTTGAACGGTGCTCCTCAATTTTCTTCTCTGTTTCTTTAGGCCTTTGTCCAGCAGGGTCCCTTTACGCCATATGTGAAAGGGTGTCATCATTAGAAGTGTTTTCAAATATCTGACCAAGAAAAGCATCCTTCTTGCCACAAACGAAGACCATTTCTTCATGTCTAACTGGTGTACTTTACACTTACCTTCTCAAAATAATATCTTTTTTTCTCCTGTATCTCCAATATCTCAAGGTTATTTTTAAATTCTCATCCTCTCCCCCAGTGTACGAACAGCCTGTCCTCAAGTGGTGTTTTCTGCAAATTTACTAAGCTGTTTCATCAATCAAGATGTTAACAAATTAATTGAATAGTACCAAACTCAGAGACCCTTGTCCAGACCTACTGCATACATCTGTACAGCCTGTTGGTGAACTATCGGTTACCATTTTCCAAACATGGTTGTATAATGAACTTGGCTAATCATGCCACGTATTGCATTCAGGGTCCCCAGTAGCTTCGCCATCAGTCCAGGGTGGGGTGGGGGGTGTGTGCGCACGTGTGCCTCAAGTAAAGATTCATCACCAGCCTTCAGGGTCAGTCCCCCTTCCTCACAAACTCCTCACTCTTTCGCTGCTTTCCACACTTCCTCCCATCCAGCACCTCGCTGCTGGAGTCATCACAGCAACAGGAGGATAGTTATTGCCACTGCCTCTCTGAGGAGCAGCTACCGGACAGTGGAGCCATGCCCAGAAGACTCCATGGCCTGGGCAGGGGAACTCAGGCAAGTTCTCAGTCCTACATTTTGTCTAGGGAAGAACCTGGAAATCCCAGAGAAGGAATTAAGAATGGAGTAAGCTTTTATACTTTCACCCCAGGAATCTCACTGTGGGATCTTATAGTGAAACACCCAAAAGAAGAACTTAAGCAAAACCAGACCAGAGACTGCAAATGTTGAATGAGGAGAAAATAATGCTGAAGTTTTTCCTTGTCCACAAAGCATATTAAAAAGCCACAGAAGCACAGCAGAAATAAGGCATCTAAAGGCAACACTATAAAACTCTACCCTTCGTTTGACCCATGGCTCAGAGTTTAGACAGCCTAGGGCTAGAAGTGCATGGCATTCTTGTCCAAGTTTTAAGTAATCATCATGGTGCATTTGCCATTTTTCCTATGGCTGACCAACAAGATCCAGTTGAAACTGCCCGCATCTTTTTAAAATTGTTTTTCATTCTTTATTCAGTGAAGCCAAGATTTACTCATAGTCCCTTAGCTCAAAACAGGGAAGCAATAGAGGAAGAGCAAAGAAGTATAAGTTTATGATTTATGTAGATGGCTGGTCCTCTATGTATTTCTGAAATCTTCTTTACTTGCCTATTATGCATAGACTGGTTTCTTACTGGCTTCCTAAAAGACATGTTTCAATGAGGAATTTGAGCAAAGGGAACAGTGGCCTTAGTGACTCCTTAAGGCAACAGCTGCAATAATCTTCTCAGAAAAGAAAATATACATACATATAACTTGATTAATATTCTGCAGCATAATGTATTGCTTTTAGAATGACTTCTTACATGAATAACTAAGCATCCTCTAACACTCAAAGTGGTTTTGTGCTAAAAGCAGTGTGCAAGGCACATAGCATGACCTTGTAGAGCACAATGCAGTTACAGGGCATACTGCTGTGAAACACATGCAGCATCAACAGTCACATGAGGAAACCTGTCCCATATGGGTAAAGTTGTATGCCTAAGGCATTTGCTGGGTATAGCCCCATAGCTGCAGCCACTGTGGAAGTTGTTTTATAGCCTGTCTTTCCAACAGAATTATTAAACTTTTCCAGTAATAAAATACTACAAACACTGTGTCTTTGCTATCAGATTTGGGCTAACAAAATAATGCTTCTCTGAGGCATAATGTGAGGATAATTGTGTGCTGGGAGTGCTTTCCTCAAGCACAAAGTCATTATTTCTCCTGATTAGGGGCCCATTCAGAAATGACTCGTTTTCAGTGACTCCAAGAACCAGATAAATGCACCCCTCATACCAGAACATACTCTTCAGGTGTATTTCTTTTTTCCTATGTTCCTCTTCAGGCAAAATGATTTTACAATGGGTAAGCACATCCAGACTAGTGTTAAGCTACTTAGCAAGCATAAAAAAAAGTGGTGGCATAGGCAAGTGACTACTGTATGTGCCCAGGCTGCTTGTGTTCCAGTTGCTAGCCTGTGCTGTCATATCTTTACTGGTGCTGTTACCAGCATGAAGTATATAAAAAATAACACGGGTAGCTCATAGGTATGTCAAATCTGCCTTGAGCAAATATTTATAGTCTGTGTAGACATATCCAGTTCAAAAGCCTAAAAAAGTGGAACAAATGTCTATAAAGACGCACTTTTCCTACTCTTTTTTCTTTTTGTGCATATTAGCAAAATAAGCTTCCTTTGTGGAAGTTCTTATTATAGTCTTACTTAGAATAGACTGGCAAGCGACGGGCTGAGTCATATTTGGTTTGATCTCCCTTATATGGCAGCAAACCAGGAGTCACTCTGCTGAAGTTCATTGGAATAAAACTAGGCTAAGTGGGATCAGGATCCGGCTCACAAACTTGTGCAAGGTTGTTACAGGTGCTGCTGCTGATACTTGTATTTTGGAGTTAACCCTCACCTAATTCATCACCATCACAGTGACAATAACAGTTCTCGGAACTGAACAGGAGTCCAAATCCACACGGAATAGCATACAGCAAAATGATCTACAGCCTGGAAAACAGGTTTTGCTTTAGTATATGATGTATGAGAGTCTCTCAAACACACACTTGATACTTGCATCCCATAATGGTAATGGGACTAAAAGCATAAGTAAGAGTTACAAGATAATCCCTGACATAATTTCACTAATGCCTTACACTCATTTTTTTCCAACCCTCTAGGCTGTCATATAACTAAGTATTAAAAACTACCGGGGGATTCCTTGTGATTTAGCTCTAAAAGCTGGTTCATGAATCTTGTGATCCGACTAGCTGAAAAGGCCAGTCGTTCCCTGACATGTAAGCAACATTGTAACAACAGCAAACAGCAAATCATCTCATCTTCAGACAATTCCTGAGCATTTATTATTGCTCAATTGCTGTAAGTTTCGTTAGTGAAAACTCTACCAACTACTTTCCATGGTGTATTCCTTTCCAACCATTTTTATTGAGGTCCCTGCTGTTCTTCATTATTTTTATCCTCTATGGGCCATGCACCACTTTGCTGAATCCAGTGTCTCTTTCTAAAAAGCCAGTTTTCCTTGCTAGATTGTTAATTTTTTTTCTATTGGCTTTGATGTCTTTCTTCAGTTTCCCAGTGCATCTTCAGGACTCCAGTTCATTTCAGGCTTTTATTTCTGTTGCTGCCTGCTCTTTAATTTACTACTACATATACCAGCAATTTACAAGTGTCTGATTCCTTTAATTTGAATTTTTCACAGAATAATAAGTAAGACACTAAGTTGATGTAGCGCTATCAACCCAAGGTGAAAAAAAGAAAATAAAAGGAAACGTACCAAACAACATCTTCAGTTGCTTTATGATTCTAAGTCTTCATGACATTTTTGGTCTTCTACTCTAAAGGTAAGGACAAAGATATGTAAATTGCAAACAACAAAAGTAACTCTGAAGGTCCAGTGTATTTGAAAACATAATTGAGTTTAGCAATGAAGCTAATATACGGATATTGTTTTTTTCAAAAGCTATTCTAAACTTCAAGCCAAAATGCCCAAGGCCATTTGAAACTCGCTTTCAAGAATTGTTTGAAGGTGAACTGCTCTATCAGGGTAAAAACCCCAGCCCAACCATGCAGCGCTTGCACAGAGCCAGTGTTACACCCTTCCTGGGGGTTACAGAATGGGGATAAAGCACAGGGGCGAAGGAGGAGAAAAAAGTAGAAGATGGAGGAAGGAAGAAACAAAGGCTTACAGAATTGTCCTGTGGTTTCTTAGGTGCCCCCAGAATACACTCTACATCCCACCGTGCTGCCTTTAGCTCATTACAGGGCACAAAAGTATAATTTCCGTGTGCTCTGTAGTTCACCTTTAAGCCCTTGCTCTCCTGAAGTTAAACTGTTTGTAAAGCTCTGACATACAGAATCATTCTGCTTGGATCACAAGGAACAGGCTTATATTTTATGTCACTGTAAACTATAAAGGCAGCGTTTTCTGTATGTGGTTAAAACAAAGAATGGAGAATTTAGCATGCCTAAATTCACAAGGAGAAAACCTGAGCATACTTCTAACGGAAAAAAAATGTCGGACACCATTCTTCTTGTCATGTTCACAAAACCAACATTTCTGTGTGATTCCTTTTAAGTTCAAAGCACTGTTTTTTAGTAAATGAGACAAGGGGAAATGGTGAAAACAGTTTCCCTGAAGAAAACTATTCCCCGGTTCTTAAAAATTTTGAGCATATTGAAACCTTAGGGAGACTAAAGCATTTTCCATTACATTTGTGCTTTTCTTGGGTTTTTAAAAATATTTTCACAGAACGTAGCACAATGAGAAAGAAAGAAACAGATCATTCAGATGCATAAACCAGCTCTTGCTTTGGCTGACACCAGTCTCTTCCTTCTCCCAGCATTTTGAAAGGTTTTCCACAATTTTCAGTGCTGTGGCATGGTGCCTCTTGCTCTCCTCACATTGGGCCCTCATTCAGCTGTTTCAGGGCTTTGTAGGTGTTTTGTGCCTGGTGTATTGACTATGGAAGAAACTTCAGCACAAAAAGAAGAGCTAAGAAGAGTAGTTTCAGTTTTGTTCCATGTTTTTTTAAATATAATTCCATCTGAAATACCCTGAAAATCTTTATGTACAGCAATAGACTCACAAACAGCAGGCAGGAAGGGGCCTCGTGAGGTCCTCTGGTCCATCCTGTTACCCACAGTAGGATGGACCATATCTGTGCCTCTTAGAATCATAGAATCATTTAGGTTGGAAAAGACTCCTCAGATCATCACTTGTCACAGATCCTTCTCCAGCTTCCTCTTAAAGATCTCTAGAACTTAAAGATCTGCTTCCTAGGACATATACTCTAGTCCTTCACTCTCCTTACCATTAAAAATCCTCACTAATACTCAAACTGCATGTTGCCCTTGCATTATCCCCCTTAGCACATTTTTTCTGGTCTTATCTGACATGAACACAGAGGTCAGACGATTTCCTGTCCTCTCCCTGGCAGGCCTCAATGTGTCTGAAAAAACATGTTTGAAGGCTGACATCGTGTCACTCCTCTCTCTTCATTTCTCCACAGAAAATAAACTTGGTTCCTCCTGCCTTTCCTCAGACTCTGTGCCCTCACGATTATTTCTTGAGCTCTGATCATTCTTGTTGCTTTTCTCACAAAATTCTGCCACTAGTCACACACACACACACACACACACACCCACCCCCACCCACACACACACACACCCCCTTCTGAAGTGGGATATCCAAAGATGGATTCTGTATGGATGAGAAAAAGATCCCACCCTTGTCAGACCCTGCCTCTGCAACTCAGTATGGAATATCAATATGGAAAACCACCATCAGCCACAGTAGAAACAAACAGTATTTAAGGGTCTGTTAAGCCCAGCTCTCAGGACATTGCCGTTTGGCTTCGTTGTGTCATCTGCAAGCATTAATAGGCATTAAGGCTAGTACCACATACACCAGTATAAGTGAATATGCATCCGGGGGAAGGAAAGTTATAGGTACTGTTGGGTCCAGATGTGGAGTTCCCCTAATTGCAATATAAGGGCCTCCACCACAGCATCCCACTACTAAAGGTCATTTGCCTTCCTCATACATGTAAAAAAGAGGTGCAGCAAATCTGTGATGAGAAGGAGAAAGTGCTGACCTTTGATCAGTGTTGGTACAAATTGATACTTGGATAGCAGGATCATATCTTCATTCTTTCCTTCTTTTACAAAACTCAATCCAGTTCACAATTAGTATGAAGTTTGCTGGAGACTAACTTCCAGAGTTAATCTCCCAAGAGACTGGTCAGTAGTTTTAATAAGAAGAAACCTTCTGCTGTGTAACTGCCCAGGGCTTCTCTCGTGTAGTATTTAGGATTCCATTCAGGAGCAGTTCCCCTTTGTCTGCTGCCTTCATAAATAATGGATACACCTTGCATTAGAGATTAGCAAAGATTGTTAAGCTTCCTTTTTTGCATGTGTAAGATTTGGTAGCTTTTGAAATATTGATATAGTTGTGCAATTTGGTGCACCTATTATATTTTTAAGCAAGAATTTAAAAAAAAAAGCAGAGAAGACGAAAATTATGGCAGATGTAAAAAAGCAGATCTTTGACACAAAAAACATCAGAAAACATAATCCTTCCATTTTTAAGTCTATGGAAAAATAGTTGCATTACTAACTTTTGTAATATTTTTTTAGGAAAACTCTACAGAGATTGCTGTAGGTTTCAAAGCAATTACGGTAGGAGGTCATGAAAAGCCTTCAGGAAATGCTGCCAAGATACTGCACCATCTAAAAGGAAGAACACAGTGCTGGAAACTTTTCAAATCTGACTGAGAATAGACAAAGGAAGACAAATTTTCAAAGTCCTCTTTACTCGTTTCACTGATTTTATTTTTAATGTAATATATTATTTTATCTGAAAACACTTTCATGTTTAGTCTCGGTATTCCTTTCTGGAAAAAACTACAGATAATTCACTGCGTGTTTTGGTAGGAACCAGCTTTATCAAGTCTGGTGACTTCTGTTTTTCCTTTTGTGTGCATGCTACCGAGTTTAACTGTCTAAGCAGTGACATTGTACTTGCTATTGTGGTTCTTTGTATGCAGTGAAGTCCTATTTCCAGCTCTCTGGCCCATCCCTTCCGCATATCCCACAGACAGGACTTAAGTGCAGCTTATTACAGGACGAGTTAACCAGTAATTTCATTGTGCTCCATGGCTAGGATCCTGAAATGCAGGCTGCCTAGCCAAAAAAGAGCAGACAAAAACTGAAAGACTGCATTAAATAACCATAAAAGTTACAGGGTCTGACAATACATACAGTTATGGCAAAATCATTGCTTTTATGCTGTGGCCAACTTGCCATTATCCAGAGCTATGGCAGAGAAGAAGAGGAATAAAGCCCTGAAATAACATAGATAATGGAAAATTGCAGGCAATATGGCACTGAGCAGCTTGGTGCCAAGGCATTTGAATGGTTTGCTGTAAAGTCAGCCAGGATGGCTGGTGCCACATTAGTGCTAATATGCCCTTCTGGAGCATGTCGATTCCTTCAGGACCACACAAGTGTGGCCTTCCGTCCATGCTCCATGTTGCAAGAATGCTCAGAGCTGGCTCAGCAGCACAGTGCAGTTGTAGTCAGGGCGCTGCAGGATTTAGCTCAGGTCCAGCTGGACTTAATACCTAATCTCAGTGCCAGACTTGCTAAACCGAGGCTGGCTTCGTGCAAAGCCACCTTGAACCACGGGGTGCTTGGAAACCCAAGCTACCTCTGTACAGAGCAAGCTTCAGTCTGGTGGGATTAAATAGTTCAGTCTTCAATGTACAAAATTGGCTGAGCTTCCTCAGAGACAACCTTACTGTAGATATGGTATGGCTGTCTATGCAACACTGTTGAAACTACCAAGACAGACTAGATCCAAACTACCTCTGTAATGATAATATAATTCAGCCTGAGACTACAGATCACTGAGAATGGGCTGCTTTAAAGGCAGATCATCTGAGACACATGAAAGATGGGAGATTTACTCAAAGTTTCATTGCATGCCAGTAAGAAGCCCACAGCTGCTGACCATCTCAACCATTTCCTAAACTTTAGGTCTTATTCCGGTCTACTTTGTGAAAACAAGGGGCTGGAGTCCCTATCCTTACCTTCCCCAACCGCAGAGACCAGCAGGTAAGGAACTCCTAACTTGTGATATGGAAAGTGTAAAACTGATAGTTCAGTGGAGAGCAGAAATAACAGGATTGAGTTAACAGGGACTGAAAAATTCAGCTTTCTTGGCCACACAGGGATATCACAAAACAATCAGCAAAAATTATTTTTCTTGACAAAGCTATTTGGAAGCTGGAAAGCAGGGGACAGGTACTCTATACCCAAATGGATTAGCTAAGGCATGACTGACTAGAGTTACATGTGCTTTTTTAAATTACACATTTAGCAGCGCTAGGGATGTGAAGAGAGCAAGAGAGACTGACCACATTGTTTTCTTTTGACTCCGGGGCAGACTGTTTGGACTGGAAGCAGATCAGAACTTGCAACAAGCTCTTCACTATTCTAAGATTCATCAGGTTACACACAATGCATCCAAACGTGGCTTCCAAACATAAATATGTTATGGAAGGAGAGTGAGGAAAATGCATAGAGAATTTACAATATTTGGAGACCTCTATTCACATTCCTGTATGAGTTATCATTTGATTCCTCTCTTCCTCTAACTTCTCCTATGAAGAAATGTGAAATAACTCACAGAAATCTTTAAAAACATAGAAACAGGGGGACCAAGTCAGGGGACATGAGGACAGCCAGTATCCCATCTCTAACAGTGGGCAGCAGTAAATGCCTATAAAAGAATTTAGGGACAGAACAAGTGCATGAAGTTGTTCCTAAAATATCTATTGAGCACACAGCAATTTGTGGTTCAGAGGATTCCTGAACCAGACATGGCGATTTTGCATTTAATAGCCCCAATGGATTCATCTTTCATTAAGTTGTCTAGTCACTCTGGAACCCATGCTAATTTTACTCATCTATAGCATTTTGTGGTGAGGGGAGAAGAGGAGGCTCCAGGGAGACCTTATTGTGGCCTTTCAATATTTAAAGGGGGCTTATAAGAAAGATGGGGACAAACTTTTTTTGGGGGCCTGTTGCGATAGGACAAGGGGTGATGGTTTTAAACTAAAAGATGGTAGATTTAGACTAGATATAAGGAAGAAATTTTTTTATGATGAGGGTGTTGAAACACTGGAACAGATTGCCCAGAGAGGTGATAGATGCCCCATCCCTGGAAACATTCAAGGTCAGGCTGGACAGGGCTCTGAGCAACCTGATCTAGTTGAAGATGTCCCTGCTCACTGCAGGGGGGTTGGGCTAAATGACCTTTAATGGTTCCTTCCAAACCAAACTATTCTATGATTCTATGGTCTTTAGCATTCTGTCCTCCTCCATGTTGTTGCTTAAGGTTCTTGGGTTTGGTATTGAAGGAGATATTTCAGGAAATATCTCAAGAATTTACAAACTAGAGTTGATCTTTGACCTTCAGATTAAGAGAGGAGAGATGTGATTCTACTTCAGAAGATCAGACAAATATACCTCTACCTTTAAACAAACCAAAAACCTATAACTGAGCACAACAGTAGCATATGTCTTTTTCGTATGTGAAAGTACTTGAGTCTGGTTTCAGGTGCAAGCCTGTCGTCATGCACAGCTGAATGTATTAGAAAAGTTCTCAGAAAGTAATCTAAACATGCCTGTAAAGTGGAACTGTGCAGATGTATTGTTTTTTGGTAAGTATTGAACTGAATTTATGCTGCAGTGTGGCTAGACAGACTGACTCCCATGGAGTTTCATAAGCAGTATCTTCTGTTTTCCACCATTCCTTCTTGCCAAAGGAGACAGTTCCCTGTGCAACTCCTCTTAGCGTTCAAAGGAATTCACAACAGAAGCATGAAGTCTATTGTATACTGAGAAAAACCAGATCCTTTGTGCCATAAGGTAGTGGAGCATATCTAAAATAATACAGCACAAGCATTAAACTCAGGAAGAAAAGTTCTGTTCTGTTACCAGCAGCTTATTGACAGAAAATGAAGCTGAAAAATTTGGCCAAGCATATTTCTGTATTTTCTTCACGCCTGGTTGTTGTGTTCAAACAAAGGCCTTCTCTTTTCCACACAATATAAATGCTCCTTGTTCAAATCTAGAGTTCATAACTTAAGAATTCATTCCTAGGGAAATTGTTTTATTGTTGTTACTACTGAGAAGAAGAAGGAAAAAAAATAGCGTTACTAATGCGTTTAGGATTCTGTATTATATTAATACAGACAGAAAGAGGAGAAACACTAAAGCAGTGAGATGGCTTTGGACAGCCTGGTTGGCAATAGCCTCTACACCCTGCTGGTGTGCCCACTTTGACCTGACATCTGCCTTTGCAGTTCAGGGAGGGCAAGAACTGCTTTCTGCTTCCCTCTGCACCAAGGGCCCAGAAACAGTGGGACAGTGAACAGCAGTGGTGTAAGCAGGCTATTGTCCCACAAGCAGGATTTTGCAAAGGAAGGCTAGGCAACTAGACCAACGGGCTGCCATTCAGCTTCTCAGCAAGGCAAGGCATGGTGGGTGCTGCAAGCAGCCATCCGGAGGGCTGTGAAGTCCACGCTGAAAGGAAGAGAGAAAATGCCTTCAATTGCTGCACCCCCAAGCATCCCACCTGGGCTCCTGCACCCTCAGATTGAGTGGATAAAGATTTTGCTCTGAGGAACAGACATGGGTTGTTCTTCAGCCACTACTGTGTTGTGCTGTGCTGTTTGCTGTAAACTTACATTCAAAACAGAGCTGGACTTTTGAACTGGAGGCCCCCAGGGAGGCAGAGCTATGTACCATTACTAAATTTAGACACTTCTAAAGTGGAAAATGGTAAAATGTTTTGGTAAGAGCAAACTTTTCAGGATGCGGTGCACAAGACTTGTTCCACACAGCTTGGCTGCTATGAACAGATGATTGGAAAACGAGCAATCATTAATCTCCTCCTGGAAAGACAAATAGATTCCTGAACTGTTCACAGATGACTTCAGATACATCCAGAATGAAAGGCCTGATTTTTCTTCCTGGCTCCAGTCGTACAGAGTGTTTCACACTGGCACTTCTGCCTAGGAATCACTGTTCCCCAGGGAGGGATTTGAATCCTCTGCAGAAACAGATGAGTCTATGTAAAAGCTGCTGCATTTCCTGACAATATTTGGGAAGGGTGTTTTTACCCTATAGTTGGTTGTTTGGTGTTTTTTTAGAGGCTTTATATGTATCATCAAAATTGATAATCCGCTATATAATTGTGGTATTTATGGCCTTTATCACCTTCAGCTCAGTTCAGAGTATTTAATTATATTTCAGATATAACTCACTTTTCTGTATGATCTTGAAAGTCATTGTTCCAACAGTATCCTAGAGCCACCTCCTTGACTAAGTTATTATTTCTTAATATTGGGATACATAGTGTTAATTAGGATATAGGACACCTTACTACTCTGTGTCTTGCTGTGGCATATTTACAAAGATCTTTAAGAAATCCAGCGTTGGATTTCTTGACCGTTCTGAGAAAGCTCATCCACTGCATTGCATCACAACATCTGCCTCATGTAAGCTCCTTGAAGTTCACCAGGACACAGCATAACAAGTAGCAACTGGATATTAGCTTGACTGGTGGAGGCAAGCAAAGGTTCATCTTCCTCACAAGGGGAGGAGGAGGGGCAGGCGCTGATCTCTCCTCTCTGGTGACCAGTGACAGGACCCGTGGGAATAGCAGGAAGATGGGCCAGGGGAGGTTTAGGTTGGATATTAGGAAAAGGTTCTTCCCCCAGAGGGTGGTGGAGCACTGGAACAGGCTCCCCGGAGAGGCAGTCACGGTGCCAAGCCTGACGATATTCAAGAAGCACCTGGACAACACCCTCAGAGATATGGTGTGAATTTGGGGTTGTCCTGTGCAGGGACAAGAGTTGGACTCGATGATCCTTGTGGTTCCCTTCCAACTCAGGACAATCTATGATTCTATGACGATCTGCAGAAGCTTTCTGATAAGCACCGCAGTCACTACAAGTGATCTATGTATTTCCATGGATATTCAGAACCGTAAGTCCCAAGTGGCTCTCAGGGTCTACAAACTGGAATAGATAAAAAGGAACAGAAAAAGCCTAGAGCTATGCTTCCTCCTTTAGTTTTTATTCATTAACAATAGAGAAGCCAGATGCAGTGAAATAAAATGTGTGTACTTAGGCAAGAATGCTTTACTATTTAGATAACAGAATTACTTAATAACAAGAGGTAAAATCCTATAAAAGCTAGTATTTTGCTTCTCTGATGTGGGAGACATGATGCAGACTGGTGGTTCAGAGTAAAACTAGAATAATGCAGTTGCATGAATTAGGAGACAATATAATTTCAGAGAAAACGTAATTCTGTTGCAACACCATCTCTTGGTTTAAGTTGCACAGCAGGACAAGCGTTTTCCTAAGCCAAATTTGATAACCACCATGGAGGTGCTGGGTTTTTTTTAAGTTGCCTAGTTACAGAATTTGTAAGCATATATTACAAGGTTAGCCCATTTGTGAGGTATCCTACATATGTTAGGCCTGAAAGTATAGCCTTGGCAATGTACCAGAGACCCAAAGGTTTCTTACAGGAGACTCTGATATGCATCAGTTTCTAACAAAACCTACAGATTAAAATGATTTTTGGCATACAGAAAGGTCCAGGCTAGACCCAGATGGACAATAACCCAGTGTTTCTCCATGGGTTAGTCATTAGGCTTCTTTGTGATTCAACCCACTTGATATCTGTAATGTGCAAAACAGAAGTATATTTCCTTCATTTCCATAAAGAATTGTAAGTTATACAAATAAAAGAGTTGTAGAACTGAGCTAAGTACTATTACCCTAATTAACTCCATTGCTTTGTCTTAAACTGATATATCTATATTCTGAGTCATAGATTTGTTCTCTATTTAGTAGTAGTTTATATAGTTTTTGTGTTTTTTAAATTATTGTCAATATTTTCTGCCTTCATGCTTTTGAGTTTGCAAGGATTCACTTTTCTCAGGACTCTGGTCTAGAACCTAAATTGCCATGGTATCTGCTCCTCTCTTGTGTGGTCACAAAGGTAACCTTGAAACTGTGATGGCATCATCAACCAGTGCAGTAATGTCTTCCTGAGGCTGCAAACAGTCTGAGTTTAGCACAATAAATTGCCTGTTCATATTCCAGGTGACCATACATACGCTGTGATTCTGTGGCTAGGGTATAAAATTTGTCTAAGAAAAAACAGGCAGTGCTTTTTTTACAGAAAATATTTCACCTTCTCCAAACTCTTCTCCCCAACATTTTGTTTCCTCTCTTTCTGCCCTACCATAGCCTCTCTGAACCTGCCGTTTTTCAACCCTCTAGGAGCAAATTAATTGGATTAAGCGACTCCTTCAACCATCAGGAAAGGAAGTAGGGTGTTGGAGATCCCTTCTGCAGCTCTTTGGGCAGAAAGCCATGCATGCAAGAGCCAGAACCAGGCAGCTCAAGGATCAGCTGGGAAGGTGGGACCAGCAGAGCCCCAGCACAGAGCTGCTGCAGCCACCTAAAAGTGACCTCTTTCCTTTGTACAAATGGAAGGGAAAGAAGGTGCTGAATAAACAGCTGAGCCAAGACACAAGGAGCAGAGCCTAGCCAAATGGGAGGTGTAATGTAATAAACTCTTCCTCTGATATAACCTTTGTTGAAAAAAACCACCAGTTAGTTTCACTGTCAACTTCAGCAACAGTCAGCTGTCAATTAGCCATCAGTGATTATCCATCCTGCTTTTGGTAACTCCTAAAACAGCTCTGTACAAGCCCAGGTCGGGTCTGGAAACAGTATGGGCCCTTCATGGGGAACTGTACCTGCCTGCTAGGCATAATGCTAGCTCACTGGTTTTTTCTTATTGTATGTCTTTTTAGCTTAATTTAGATGTGGTTTGTATTGCTCATTTTTTTTCTTCAAGCCAAGTGTTCACCTCTCTCTTCCCTGCCTGCATTTTGCTAGATAATTAGCAACTGTGTGAACCATACTTATGGGATGAAGGTGGGCATGGAGAGCTGGGAGCAAAGATTAAGGCCCCATTCTTTCACCTTAGAAACAGCATTTTGTTTCAGAAGAGCCCATGAGTGTTGCCATGGCACTTGGGGATTGTTTCTGTGTGTTGGGTTCCACTGTGTGGTGACTTACATAGAGCTTCTTTTAATTTCCTGACATTTTCAGTGATGGGGCTAAACTATAAATTCTCAGATCCCTGAACTTTGCTCCTATTTTGTGGTTTGAGCTCATTTTATTGGCTGATAATGATTTTATAATAAGAGAATTGTTTCACTCATTAGCAGTGCAGTGACTGCTCGAGGTCTGTGCCCAGTGTAGATTACTTAATCCAAGCTGGCCAGATACTTAAATCAACCATGCATTTTAGCTGTTCCGAATGAAGACTGTTTTCATTGAGCTGGTTTCTATTAATTTTCACTGCCCTCTGACAGCTGCTGCATCGGAATTTCCTTTCTGCAATTAGTTATGGCAAATTTGTATATATGAACAGTTTTTAAATATGAAAGGTAGCTGACACTGGTGCTGTTTGCACTGCCATTTGCCCAGTGGGAAAAATGAGTGTAGCAGGGAGAATATGGCGATCTTACAGAAGTGAACTCCTGCCATATGAAATGTCGTTTGGCGTAGTGAAAGGCCTCAGAGACGCACAGTGATCACACAGTGTGCAACACCCCCTCCAGCCGCATAAAGCCATGGCCCACCACAACCAACCAACACCCCTTGACAGCAGCTCCCTTGCGCTCTTCTGGACCCCTCTGTCACAAAGTTAACTCTGCCACCATGTATTTAGCAGCCCAGATATACCATAGGTTGCAACGAGTAGTTGACATGAAATGCTAGATGGCCATGAGTAAGTGGAGTAGAACAGGGCCATGGAGAAGTGAGGCTGCCAGGCCAGGCTAGCCATCAGACCTCTCTCTATCAAGACACCTTGATAGGACAAGTCATTCACCATCCTCTAGCACAGCAAATGGGCAGTGTTTCCACCCACAGGGATGGTTTAACCAGGTCTCAACACTTCTTTTAGCCACTCATTTCTGCCCCCACAAGACTCTCTCAGTAGGTCAGCAAAACTCTGTGTGGCTGCTCTGTGACCACCACATCAAATGACCAATGTGGACTAACAAGAGATCTCCTGCATTTCCCAACACAATTCACTGTGCCCCTCCAACAACAGCTTCACCAGCACCATAGAACAGTGCAGAGGAGCAAGAAGGCAAGGAGACGAAAAGAGCTGCAATTCAATTAAAGCCATCGTTGACAGCAAAGGAAACATCTGTGTAGCCACTGCATCCACACTGACTGCAGAGTGGCTGAGCCTCCCCTAGTACTTGTCTCCCTGCTAACTACAGAGCCAAGGAGACCTCCTCAGGCTGAACACCTAACTTTGAGATGGTTATAGTCAGGTTAAAAAACCCCAACCAAAACATCTCTGGGTCTTTGGTGTGAAAGCACCACATCCTGATATCTCATTTGCTAACTATTTTTCAGGCTATCAGACACTTAATTTCTGATCATGCATCTATCTTGCTGCCCCCTCACTACCTAATCTTTTTTCCTCCCCGTCCTTCCAAATTGTATTTTGACCTTTTCATTTTCTCTTGCTTCTGTTGTACTTCTTTTCCCCTTTCTTTCATGGTTTTTTTTTGTCTTTTTTTTTTCTCCTCTGTTTCAGCTTTATGTTTCTGTACTTTGTTTTCGGTGTAATGCTGCCTTGTGGGTTGTCACAGTAACACCTTGTACGTAATTAGCTCCTGTGCTCTTTGTGGTACTGTTGGGTAGACATCTAATTGGCCTCTCAGTTCCCCTGCTACAACTCTATGGCCAGGCCAAAGACAGCCGTGGTTGTCCCTTCCCCTTCATGCTGATGTAGCTCCAGAGACAGCCAGCTCCTTGATTTGGTAGCTCATCAAAAATCTGCATTCCTCAAAACCTAATTTGGAGCTGGCAAGTCCGAAGCCGAGCATCAGCAGCCGGGTAAGCATGTGATTTCAGGCTGGTGTCACTGGCTTTGGGGAGTTGCACACGCCAGAACCTCCCTTGGGCCCTTGGCACCAAAACCTCTGAAAGATGGAAATAGAAATAATTCTGAGAACTGAAGCAAAGGGTGGCTGGGAAGGAGGAGGGAGGAGGAACAGACATGCTCCTTGCTGTTTGCCAAGAGACAGCTTGCTGTTCAATCTGGTTTATAACCATTAGCTTATAAAGAGGTACTTCTCAGCTCTGCTGTGCAATAACACCAAAGAGCCAATGCTCTTTAAGTTGTGAAGGGCCCATGCACAGCCTGTTGTAACCAAACAGTGCATTTGATACATTTCCTCCAGGTATTTCCACGCATAAAAAATATCCTGGATTGTTTAGTTCCATTAAAGAAAGCAATTACACTGTCTTCATTCAGCTGGACTGGCAGGCCAGCACCACTGTAAAGGAAATTCATCTCCAGGATCTGCAAATGACAGAGCTGGCTCCCCTGTACAATAAAGCTTACTGCAGCAGCATTAGCTGCAGTACCTTTTGTTACAATCTGCTTACACTGTACAATATTGGGTAACTTGATATTTATCCAAGTGACATTTAAATTTAAGTCCAGAAGAAAGCTGATTGTCATCTTTTGTGAAAACATTACGTGAGAATTTTAGACCCCTGTGTCACTTGATGTAAATCAGCTCTGTATATAAAAAGCTACTAAACTGCCCTCAGACCCTGTAAGGGCTATAATTTTCACATAATTTTGGTGTGATTATTGTTCATCCATTTATGTGTGACTATGATAAACATACGCCCTTAGAATTAGTCCATTTAAAAACACATTTCCATGATCAGTCTGCCCTTCTTAGCCCTTCTTGACCCCCACTTGGTAATTTCTTCTAAGTCGTTTCAATCATGTTTTATCATTAGAAGGTTTCTTAATAGGACAGTCTAGCCTTTCCTTCTCACTGCATGAAATGCTGCTGCTGGAGCTTGATTTGCATGACCTAAATGATTCCTGCAATCACTGCTCTCCAGTTGTTTGTCCTGGAGGGACAGTGAAGGATTATACTGTTTTAAAAGCATTTCTATTTAGCAAATACCTCATTTGCAGTAAGACATCAGCATTTACCACATTCATAATGCAGCTGGTCTTGCTAATAAATTTCATTTCTGCTTCAATTTTCTTGCTTCACAGAAGACCAGAGACAAAGATTGCATAACTGAGATCCACGAGCAGGTAATATTTCCTTACCCATTAGCCCTCCAACTGCAGAGCTGCAAGCTCTTTCAAAACAGTTAATCAGCAGCTTGCACCACCCATCCTATCACAACGACCCCACATGAGGACCTCCACATCCCTCTGCATAAAACGGGAAGAAGACCACTCTGCTGAAGCCTTGAAGTTCTGTTCCTCATGCTGCCATTCCTTTTTGCCTCAGTTTCCCTTCATTTAAAAATAAAAAATAAAATAAAAAAGAGGCTTTTAGCACCAGAGGTACTTGAAAACTAAAGATGACATTTCTCCTATTCGAGGGACTGATCCAATCAATATGAATCTCATTCCAGAGTTAAATGCCCATTTTTGGGGATGGAGAACAGAAAAACTGTGAGGTGAAGTGAAGGGATGGTGTTCAAGCCTTCTCAGCTGCTCTCCCAGATGGGCTATTCTCAGTACCAACAGCTAATGGAGGTAATACTCGCTAGGCCAGGAGCTATTAAGGTCATTTCCTTTGCTGCCACTACACAGGTGCACTGAGGATGAGTTAGGTGAGAGGAGGAAGGGTCTAAAGTGTTCCCATCACACTGCAGCTATGCAATACAAGAGGCACGATTTTCTTCATAACAGTAAGCTAAATGAAAGTTTGAGTTGATTAACGACCACGACAGAAAAAGAACCAATAGCGAAAGCATTTATAAGTCACTGTATGCCTTCCAGTCCAGCAACGGATTCTTAAACGAACTACTTCATGCAGTGGTTGCTGTTAAAGGGAGGCATTCGTCTTGTGTTATTGATTTTGTTTATTCATACAGGTCTTCACTATAACCACCAATGTCATGTCAAAAGCAGCAATAATGGATTTCCACATCTTCTTGAAATAGCCTACGTCTTTCTTAAAGCAGGGTATATCTCTTTGCCACGTTTCTGTAATGCTTAGGACATTGATATTGGACCTGTTAAGACCTCGTCACGGTAGAAGTAGTAATTATTTTATGACCCTTGTGAGAGCAATATAACTTAATAAAATATTTCCTTTTCTCAGCTTCTATATCTACATGATGCAACAGCATCCAGCTCCACAGTTCTTTTCATGAAACAGGTCCGTTTCTGGCAAAGGGAAAGAGCTTCTTTGGGGAAACATCTTTTTTTCCCATCTGTCGTTGAATCCAAAACAGTGTTTCCCTCAAGACCACCAGCAACCCAGAATATTGATGCTTGGAGCAGAGCACACTGTCCTCCACACTGCAGGCCTGCCTTTGTAGTGGATAAAAAAGCGGCTGAGCCAGTGGACACTTGTTGAATTTTGAGCATTCTCCATCACCCACCACGAGCAGTGAGGGCAGCTCGCTGCTGGCTGCAGCAGGAGCCGTACAGAAGACATATTAACAGAATAGACCATAAGGCATTTCATCGGGTTACACAAACGCCCCCACACAAGTACACACACGCACACACAGGGAAACAATAATGGCCCGAGAGAGAGAAGGTATTTCTAAGGTTTCCACCTTGCAGTGGCGCAGCAAGTTAAGAGACGGACAGTTCCCCAAAACGTGGCAAATGGCCATAACTGGAAGTCTCACTATTCGCAGTCTGTTTCTCTGCTAAATTTGGATTAATGGAGGAATCACAAAATCTGTTGCTGAAAAGAGCAGAATCCCCTATAGAGCCAACAGCACTCTCAGAGCAGGTGAGGTTCGCCGTGAATTGTTACAGTCCATGCAACATTAGGCAATATGAGGTGTCATTTACAAAAAACGAATATTTGGCACATAACTTTGGGTCTGTTGGCTGAAGCAGAAAAAGCAATCAATACATGTTGGCAATATTTACCCACTTACAGTACTGCCAAATGTGAATTTGTAGGAACGTAGTGACTGTTTTGAACCAATCTTTGACTTTGTCTCTTCACAGATGAATGTGGACTGAAGCTAGAATAATCCACAATATGGAGAAAGAGATATGGCAGGAACGCACAGGGTCACCCCTATTATTTGCTCTTGCCATAAAAGTTACTGCTGAAAAAATTAGGTCAGATACAATTTCCAAAGGGATTAAGTGAGGTAAATCAGATTGATAACTGAATATGAGTCTGAAAAAAATCGCTATGTCAGACTTGATCACCGTTCTACCTGGAATAAAACCTAGATGTTTTTAAAAATTGGAACAGAAATTTTGGATTTTAAAAGAATGAGCCCACATCTGGTACATTATCTGTTTCCAGCTCTCTCACTCTCCCTTCCTCTCTCCCTTCAGGCAGTGGTGTTCAGACGCACCCCCCTCAGAAAGGCTGAGACACCAATATATGACATGCTGCAAGTGGGCAGTAAAGAAGAACACCTGCAAGATAGAAACACATCCCATGGCAATAAAAACTAGCACAAACATGACTTCTGCTTATTTAATTGGAATTATGTTTGCTATTACAATCCAAGTGCTATGAAAATTTCACTAAAAAAACAATAATCATTTCAATTATCAGGTCCTAATTAAGAGCAGCAGAAATGTCCCACAAAGTCAAACTAATGATCCATCTCATCCAGTATTCTGTTTTCAGTGCAGGCAGTGGAAGATGTTGTTCATGGAGAACATGAGTCTAGACACTTTCTGCGGTCCATTCTTCTCCATCCCCCAACAAGCAGAATTGCTGTTTGAGGGATGTTAGATGATGCGTTGCTGTGTAGTGCTGTTAGCACATTCACAGACTTTTTATCTACAAATTTGCCTCATCTCTTTTTGTCCTGCTGATACCATCTGCCTCCCCAACCTCCCTTATCACTAGTGTAACACAACAAAGCCTTTCCACTCTCCAACCACGTCTTTGCAAGGAAGGCCCAGCTGACTCAGAGAGACAGACCTTGGGCCATGAACACCAACATGTGGGTCCCTTCCCGGAACAACATCTTCCTTCTCATTCTGCAGAGGCCAAGAAATAGTTTGAAACTGAAGCGAGCTGGTTTCTGTGGGAGGGCAAAGGCAGGAGAGGAAAGTTAGCCATTTGCAAGTCACCAGCAGAAACAGGGCTCTCCTATGGTCATACAGAACTTCAAAAAAATTAACCAACAAGCCTGAGACATGGAATAAATCAAAGGAAAAACTAACTATTGTTCTAGGGCTTTTGCTAGCATTTCTAATTGTGGAAAGAAATGAGAAACTGTCAAGTGGAATCTCTTTGATATGACTGCATTAAAGGATAATTTCTATTCCCCGGATGCACGAACTAACTCCTAATGAAAGGTGTGTCCTGAAGGACAGAATTTGGCCTTATATGAATCTCATGAACCCAACATCTTTAGCAGGCTTCTCAAATACTCCTTTGTTCTGCAAAGTGCTCTACTGTACTGTTTACCTGAAAGAAGCTGTACAAAAAAATGAGTCAGATTAAATGCTCTAGGGCCAGATTTCATCTGACCTTCCCATGATACCCTAGTAAAAAATTAAAGGAAGGTCTTGTACAGGGAGTATTTCTTTTTACTGCATGAAGCAGTGGCTCTGCTCCCTCACTGGGAAGGAAACAAGGACTCAGGTCTAACTTGCCTCTGCACTGGAGGTGATACTGAAAAGTTGAGGCCATCTGCATATTTCCCCCACGTAGCAAAGCTAGGGAAGAATAGTGCCCAAGGTGTAGCCATACCTTTCAATAATATCTAGTTTATAAAAGGATGTGGCTTTCCCTAATACCCTGTCTGCAGGGTGGGGCTGCTTGCAGAGTGTGGGGTTGAAAGGCCTATAGGGAAGGTTGATATTAACTGTTCAAAGCTGGAAAAAAAATCAAAATAGAATGAAGTTTTAATTAATCACAAAGCTATACTGTCCCAAGCAGGTGATGAATTCTGAACACTTAAGAGCTTCATTTCTTTAATCTGCAGATGTATTTATTTTTAAAATTTCCTTCAGTTGTACTGATATCACCTTATACTCCAGCTACTTAATGACAAATCTGCTTAGGACCCTGGAGAACTGAGTTCAAGACAAGCAGAACAACAGGCACCAGACCTTGGAGGACCTATAGTTGACATTTGGCACTCTGGAAGAACTGCTGCTGCGTATGAGCTCTGTTCAACAGCAGTGCAAAAGAGGTTGGAAGAATGACAGTAAGACAGAGTTTGGACATGCTGTATGATCCCTGGAGAATGAAAACTATTTTGAAGGTGGTTTTTAATTCATTGGCAGAACTCTCTAAATGTGCATGGTAGAGAAGGAGGTATGTTTTCTGAAGCTCAGTTAACAAATTAAGGTTCTGATTTACGTGAACATTCATTACGAAAAACTGTTAACCTATAGATATGGCCAGACTCTACTTAGTGGCAAACATGATGGGGACTGAAGTTAGAGCTCTGTGCCCCCCACTCATCACAGTCACTAACAGCCAGCTTTAAAGCAGCTTTAAAGCTACTGACTATATCTCAGCAGCAGAGCAGCACAACCGTAGTGCCAGGCAGAAGGACATGCTGTTGCACAGCACACTGTAGCTCCTGGCTCTGATCTGGTTGGGCTACCCAGCTGCCTCATGCCCTTGTGCCTGGCTTTGGGAGCTCAGCCTGGGAAACCTCCTCACTGTGCCTTGCGCTTTCCTGGGCAATGAGGAAGGCAACCAGATGGACCTCCACGGCCTCATGGCCCTCACAGCAATGCCTCTGGACACACACCCTGCACATTGCCCTGGTCCTCCCTGAAGAGGTCCTGGTATGACCTGGCTCTAGCAGGAGGCTCTCACCAGCCTGATCTTGCAGTGAGCACAACTTGTCTACAAGTGAGGGATGGATGTGTGGCACTAAATCCTGAGACCACTTCAGGCACCTGTCTGGGTGCCTTCTCACTTGGCCACTGAGACTTAATAACATTTAAAGGTCAAAAAAAGACTGTAGTGACAGATAGGGATCAGATTACCTCCGAATTTTGGCTTTGCCCCTCCCCATAACTCTGTATCTTGCATAGTGTTTCTATTGACAACCATAACAGAAATGCAGGCACCTATCTCGACTGTCCCATGTATTAGAAGCCACCACTATTTGTTTGAGAACGCTTTCCCACGCCTTTCAGTTGAGAAAACCACGTGAGAAGCCACATATGATACCCAGTTTAAACACGAAGGGTCACAGATTATTTTTTTCTGAGAACTATTTTGAAAAAACTTCGTGAAATAATTGCAGTACAGTGCAAGTAATTAAGATAAAGCTGTTTGTTTACAAGATGGATGTGTGGTATGAAATGAAACATGAGTACAAGATCCAGAAAAGAATAGAAAAGAAATAGTGAAAATCTAATATGCAAAAGACATTCAGGAATCAGAAAGAAAGTGTACAAAGAGGTAGACTGGGAATCTTGCAGGACTCAGACAGCAACAGTAATATGATGAAATGCTACAAATAAGACATGGAACCAAGGAATTTAAAGGGAAAAGATACAGACCAAGAAGCAAGAGAAACTGATTTCTCTGTCTTTTCCTACGACTTGTCTTCATGCTGATAAAACTGCAACTATTTAGTGCATAAGTGACAAACCTTTCAAGTATTTTCAGACATGTAGTCAGATTTCAGCTGAACAACAGTTGAACAACTTCCAACACATGCACAGGCAAGAGGTCCATAAATGAGTATGAAAAGCACCAGGTACCCTCCAACACCCCCAGTAAAACAGCTCTGGATGCTGGGGCTATATGCGAGGAATGCACCACAGAGAGCACCAAACCTGTACAATATCTCCCATCTGTGTCAAAGGCAGAATACAGGACCAGACAGAACGTTGGTCTGACCTCACAGGGCATTTCATATGTGCTTGTGCTCTTAAATCCTGTCAGAAATGTATTAGATGACCGAGTAAACTTCTATTTAAGCTCACAACCCCGCTCTCACTGTTGTAGTGTCCTATGCTATAAATGTACTGAGGGCATTCAGGAAGGCTTCTGGCACACTTGGGCTAAAGATATGCAGGAGGGCCACAACAGGCCACATTGCCAACTTGTCTTCTGGTCCAGAAGAATCCTTTCAGCAGATTGACATCTCAGACTGATCGTAGGGAAAACCTTGTGGGCACAATACAGCACACGTGGACTGGAGAAACCCAGAAGAAATATTACATTACTGTGGCAGGACAGGAGAAAGGGA
Organism: Phalacrocorax aristotelis; assembly: GCF_949628215.1. Classification (NCBI taxonomy): domain Eukaryota; kingdom Metazoa; phylum Chordata; class Aves; order Suliformes; family Phalacrocoracidae; genus Phalacrocorax; species Phalacrocorax aristotelis. The sequence goes on along the minus strand of NC_134276.1, from coordinate 179,654,979 downwards.
TACAGTTTTCATTACTAGAAATCCAACAGCGAGTTTCTTGCACCCCTTTTGGCCATCCATAGAAATCTGAAAATTCCTGCTCTGTTCAAAAGACCTGCTGGTTAATATATATATGCTGTTTTCATCTAGGGCTTTTCCCTTAGCAGTGCCGACTATCTTTGATACTCACGTTAATACTTTATCAGCCAGTAGGAAAGGAGCGGGCACCATTTTACACTTGGCCCACAGGTTCCAGTGTGAGTAAAAAGTACTCATCGTCTCCTGCTATTGCACCCAGTAATTATCTTCGGGATAATTAGCATATGTATCCTGGAGATCTCCATCAAGACTCTTCTTTCTATTGTGGACTATAACTATTAGGTTGGATCTCTGGCTGGTATGAACTGGCATAGCACCCTTAATTAATATCTTTTCCTCTCCCTCCAAGCTGGGAGGAAGCCTCAGGAATAGATGTTGTTAAGGGATATTCAAGGCAGCTGTGAGCTGAAGATATGAGTCTCTTAAAATCTGATTATGCATTCCTTGTGCACTCAGAGCTCTGAAAGTTTTAGCTTGGTTGTAAATATGAGATCAGACCCTCGATTTGTTTAAATGGAGGAATATGTGTTGCATAGAATGCAAGTATCATTAAACTGCTAAACTTTGCACTGATAGAAACATTTTTTAAAGACCAAACAAATTATTTTCAGACCTTAAAACATCACAGCCAAAATCTATGATGCAAAAGTGTTTGGTTCGCCATCCATCTCATTTTAATCAGTATAATTATAATGGATTACTTTGTATCATTTAAACAAGTTGACATATCGTCATCTTGCAACTAAAATACCAGTGGCACTTCATGGACCTATCTCAGCTTGAGAACAGCTGAGGTCATCATTATTATTCCTCTTTCTCTGTTTGTTGTAGCTATGGCCTGTTTTGCTTTTGCTGCTGAAACATGACTACAGCCTATTGTGGCAGCGGAATCTATGTGCAACCTGGGGAGCCGGCAGTGGGAACAGGGAAGTCGTGTCCCCACATCCTTTCAGTGATAAAAGCCTCAGGATAAAATGTCTGTAAAGCTGAGTGCTTCTGAATGAGCCGTTCAGAGGAGTGGAAGCCAGCTAGGACTGAAGTCTAGCTATTTATCTGTTCCTACAGCAGATTTGTGAGTGTTCGCTCTGGGAAGAGGAGAGGCTTCAGAAGCCATCAATGTTCACAAACCACAACGTTAGAGCAGAAGCATTAACGCCTTTCTGTGGCAACGTGCTGTCTTTGTAAAAAGTACAGTAACTTCTGCCTACAGAAAAATGCTCACAACATGCATCTCTCAACTTGTGGGGAATCTATAAGTAATAACAATGGGGTTTCTGTACCTCGTAACATTTCTCTGGATTAAAGTAAGGTATGAATTTGAATTATAATGACAATTCCAGGGCAGCTACTCTCAGGCACATGTAATCCACTACAGTTATTTTGGTTAATTTTCTCTCTGCAAATAAGTACCACTAGTAACAACTAGCGTGTTGTTACAATCCTCTTACAAACTTTCTCATCACATACATTTATACACAACTGTAATTATTATTACATAGCCCTATAGAATAATTATATATGCTATAGGTATGTGTAAGTGTATGTATTATGTCATTAAAATAATGTGTGTGGTATAAGTAAATGGCAAATATTAGTATACGTGTATGTGCTTTGATACATATATGCACAAGGGAGTGATGGATACTGTGACATAGGGTATGATATTTTGAGACACATATGCATAACGATTTGAGAAATATAAAAAAGGAGCTATGTTAGTTCAAATGACATTCCCTGGAGACAAAACAAGACCAAAGATCTAAATAAAAACAGTGTATAAAACATAGCCTAGACATAGATTCTGATGGCGAGTCAGTGCTATGGATACTCTATCAATATCCAGATTGTTAGTGATTAAGTATTTTTGATGACATCTTAACTTAAAACTACCCAAAAAGAAAAAGAAAGTAAAAATCAAACTATATTTTCTTCTTTTTCCCTCATAGAATGACTTTGATTTTGACTGTGTTCAAATAGATCCCAACATCCAGGAACTGCCATCAGGCCATTTGTTATTCATGGGGAAATATAACAGAATTTGTCTTTCATTAAATGAAACAGGGACATCTGATATTGCCAGTATAATATCAGCACCTTCTATTTCATTTGGATGCAATTAATCTGGAAATACAGTAAGGTCCCAGGAAACCAATCTTTCCCTAGTTTTACGTAGGAGAAATAGATATCATTTACTTCAATAGTGGCCTCCCTTATGTGGGATAGACCTTCCAGTTGGAGTTTCCAAGCACCCCAACACATCTACTTTGCCAAGCTTCCTGTAGGGGTTATATATACATTTTCTGTGCTAACAGTTACGTGAGCTATGAACTCCAGGCACAGAGACACTGGGTGCACAGCCTCTGAACTTGAGCAAGGGGAAAATTACAGGATGTTTATATGAAGATTTGGGTGACACAGGCAGGAGGACAAAATGGTGGATGTGTAAAAAGTAGCAAACACACACTGAAAATGTGAAGCTGAGAGACAAAAAGGGTCATGTTCAAAACATGCCTTGTCAACAACACACAGAGAGGACAACCGCGAGGTCTCCTGCTCCAGTGGATTTATTGGCCACTTTTGAATCCATGTCGTGCCCCTGTGAGGCTTAGAAGCTCCTCACTCGCTAGATCTGCTCTCTGTCACGACTGCATGCACAATGATGGTGGCTTGTTTCAAAATGCTGCTTAATCAGGGAGTGAAGATACCTACTAGGATGCCTCTGTTGAGCGCTGCATCTTCCCAGTGCCACTCTCAGCTGCTGGCAGCTATTGCTGGCACTGGCCAACACCCAGGCATAACTAAATGTCCTTTACTGTTTGGGGATGAGGTATTCAAACACACACAAAAAAAGGCAGGTAACCCCTAGCCTATAAAACCACTATGAATATATTGACATTTAACTATTGTGACTTAATCAAGATTTGTAAATACGTTAGAATGAGTAAGTGATACACTCAGTGTCTATTAAAACAAGAGGGTGACGCAGCACTGAGTTGGTACTAGCCAAGGATACTTCCTGATGATCTGAAAACTGCACCTAGCTACTGCTGATGCTTGGGGCAAATTATTTCTGTAGGCTCAAACAATTAGAGATACCCTTCTGAATGATGTTTATCTAATGCTGCTTTCTTCACCGTAAAAGACTGTTAATGCAGCAGTTGAGCAACTCCAGGAAGGCACAGTTATCCTGAGATAATCAGGAGCCTGAGGGCTCAGAGGCAGTCATCTGTGTTCTCTGCCCCAATTTCATCGGTATATTAAATTAAAATTAAAAATCTGTATGTTAATACATCATGAAGGTCAAACATTTCATTGCAAAGAAGTGTGGAAATTCAAAAATAGGATTCCCAGAGCAATCTTAACTGTATGTTTACATGTATATAGGTACGGTGCATTTTCCCAAATAATATTAGTGCTGTCACTCAAAAACTATTAGAAATGTGGACAAATTATTAGGAAACTGATGTCTCAGAAATCGCTTATTTGTTTATTTGCCTCCGTGTATAAGGAGGACAAACACACTGTTTATGAAGTGGGTGGGTAAGCAAGTAATAATAATTAGTTCAATTTCACTTTGTACATGTATTTAACAATATCCTTTGATTAATTTTTAAATTTGTTTATATATTATGTGATTGCATATATAGGAGGGCGGAACTGAGGTTGATCTGTCCATCTTACAAATTCCATGTAACTACCTGGAATCTATTTTATGTGATACTGGTGCCAAACCACAGGACACTGGGTATATGATGTGTTTTCAACTGGCCTTTAGGGAAGTGACAGTTTCCGTATAGGTTCAGCTGGCAAGCTTTTCACCCCTGATATACTCTGAAAGAAAATGAGGCTGAGATTTATTAGTGGTGTTTAGGTTTCCTAATTATGGGCCAAGCCACCTTGGAGGTATACTAACAAACCTGAAATGAGCTGTAACGAGCTGACAAGCATCTATATGACAGAATCGTTCATGACTCTGTTGTGAATAGGTAGCTTATTACAGAGCACTTAAAAAATACATCTCCAGAGTGTAACTTGGACAAGTACACACACAGCTTTTCAACACAGGTGTCACAAATGTATGTATTTGGCAAGGAGTCATGACTGACTGTCCTCCCTATGCTGCAATCTGAGAGAGCCGTCTAATCAAACCCTGGCTAGATGAGCAGAAATCCTGAGTATGGAAAATGCTGAGAATTACTCGCCCAGTGAATTGATGACACTCGGTGTTCTGTGTACATTAAATAATGTGCGCAGCTCTGTTCACTTTCTAGAGTCCATGTGCCCATATACTGCAATCCTTCACGAACAGCCTAAACCATGCACAGAATGTTCCTGGGAACTAAAATATGATGTTATGCCTGGAGCAGGGCAGATACAGGGAGAGCAGGACATGGGCCAACCTGGGAAAGCCTGAAGTGGCTCAGAACTTATTCTATAAAAGGAAGGATTCCCTCCTGGGGGCTTTTCCTCCATTACAGAATGCCCAAAGACAGACAAAAAATTCACTTAAACGATAAAAAGCTACTCGCAAGAACTGGTTATAAAATGACTGTTATGTCCAAGGCACTTTTTCTCTGAATCCACTGTTACGTACCAAAATTGTTAAATAACATGGTGCTAATCTGAGAGTGTTTTCAGGAAAAAAAGCTACAGTCCTGTCTTTTTAGATCATTGGAGGAGTATAAGGTAAGTGTAAATGCTGACCTCTGAGCACAAATTTCAGTATTGTAGTGGATGAAAGGAAATGTAAAGACTGTCCTGATTATATCACACAACCCCACCCCAGAACTAACTTGCAGTCTTTAAACTGCTGTGCTAAAGCAAAAAGGGAGACAAGATAAAAGATAAAGAGAAGAAGAAGGGGGGAGGGGGAAAGTTGCTGTTTTATAAAATAATGGAATGATATATAATAAAGCTTAGATGAAATTATATGAGTTAGAAAAAGACAGCATGAAATCCATTACTGCAATTCATTGTGTCCTCACTGGAATCCGAAACTCCCCTAATTTGTTCATTTTTTTTTAAGGAAAAGGAAGAATGGAAGGAAAAGGAAGAATGTAGAAAACAAGAATTATGAAAAGCGGGGAGCAAAACTAAATACTTAAGTGGCAATACCATTAAAGAAAAAACAAACTAGAAGTTTTCTTTTATTTTGTGTCATTAAAATCCTGGCCCTCTGTCTTCTTTCCCTTGAACTGTATTTGGAAATGCCACACAGCTGCACAACTAGTGCAGCCAGTGGAGTATGACCTTAGCACGTGAAACTCAGCACCAGGGCAACAGGAGTATCGCCTTCACACAAGGAAATGCAACACTGGGCCAAAGCTTCCACTCCTTCCCTATCTTTGGTAATGATTCACAGGGCTCCTCTTTAACCAGCCTCCTCTGAATGTTAAAATACTGTCTAGAGCTCAAATCAGAATAAATTTTATGCTGCTCGAGGTTGTAATAGAAGATTCTGTGTAGTGCAGAGGTAGTTAAAAGGCTTGGGACCTTGGAGCAGTTCTGAATTTGTAAGAAGGGTTTGGGGAAGACAGCATTTGCATTTCAAATGCGTATTGTTATTGATAAAAATTGAATGTAGCAACACAGACATCTCATGGGAATAGGATATTATGAAATCTTCAATTTGAAGTTCAGCAGAACTGCATAGTATAACAGTAGTAAAAAGAAAGGATTCATAAAATAAATCTATTACACAAATAACCTGTTCAGAACCTCAGGGCAGTTATGGAACAAGAAAGAATTTGACCCCAGAGTCCTTCTGAAAGTGACAGCAGAAAGGGGCAAATAGGTTGTAGGCCTACTAGCTGATAAACCACTGCGAAAGGTAGGCTAAAATGAACCAAGCAAGCTGCAAAGAGTATGGCAAGAGGGAACGAGAGGAGGCAGAGCGGGGCACCAACACGTCTCTGCACAGCTCTGACACCATTGATCATCATAACGCCCATATGACACGAAAAAACACCAGAACTTTTTCAGATCAGACTATGAGCCATGGCCAATGGCAGATGTAGCAACTTATTTGGAGATGATTTGAATACATGCACTCATCCAAAATCAGCACGCTTGTCAACATTTTCCTGTTTTTACATTGGTTATTTGGGGAATACAAAGTTTCACTAAAATATTACCCTCCAACTAAAATATACAGTTGGATTAGTGGTAAACACTTTACTGAAATGGCTGTTTGAGGGGTTTGCCGTTTATGGACTTGTTAAGAAAGAAGTAAAACAAATAAATATTTACCAGCTAAAAAACCCACAATGCATTCTTGCTGAAAAAAAGATTAATGTCAAAAAACTTACCCTGCTTTTTGGCTAGCTTTAAAAGGTGAGGAATATGTGTATTCCTTGGTGTAGACTTTAACAATACTCATTAAGACCTCTCTCCCGATTGTAGTTGCAGCACCAGCTTCCATGGCCAGAGGAAAGATATGGCAGAACACGGCCATATCTACAGAGCAAGCTTAGGAGAAAATGATCTAATGAAGTTATTAAATAAATTCTCCTTTCTGTGCTGTACATTTTGTTCTTCTAACCAAACCGACTACCAAAACTAATGAACTGCTAACATAACTAATGATTTCAAGAGATCCCTGTGAATGCTTTTGGCCCATTGTGTTAATTAAGCCTTGATTCTGAAGTGGACAGAAATGAAAGGAAGCAGAGAAAAATCATATCTATATTTCAGTGTAAATTGCTACATTAATTGGGAAATAATTCAGCTGCTGGGGGAAGCAGGACAAAAAATAACGAGTATTTTTAGACCTGTCATCATTAAATATACTTGCTCCTGTCTTAATATTGACGTAAACCAGAAGTGAATATATATTTTAAACATACCTATTGCTAGACGTTGCACATCCCTCAAGGACTGAATTTAAATCCTGGTATAAAGCTCATTAAAATCAACAGTAACTTTTCCTCTGTCTCCAGTAGTCTGAATCTGGATATAAATGAGTTATTCTAAAAGATGGACTAACAACGAAAAAGAAAATAACAAAGAACAAAAGAAAGGTACAATAGTTAAAATGTTGGTACTGACATTCAGTTATCATTATAAACACACTTTTTGCAAGTCAAAATTCTGTACTTTCACGTTCTGGTAAAGCACAGTCAAAAGTACCCACTTCCCATATACACGATTGGCACTACCATTATGGTCCCTGTGCTGTCTTTGCTCAGGCTGTTCTACTCTGCTCAGCGCATTATTCTAAAATATCTGGTAACAGGGTGAAGAATGACATTCTCCAGTGGAGTGCAGAGCTATGAATGGGCAAAACTAAGCGTTAGTTTAGAACTTTATACTGCCATGTTATCTAAATTGTGAACATATCAGTCATCATCAGTTAACTACTGTTGCACCCAGGCCTTTTGGGGATAACTTCAAAGAACTCTCCAGGTATCACAGGAGCTGGTGATTCAGAAGGTAGCAATCCTCTTTCTGCATCATGTGCTGCTAAAAGTGTTCTCCTGGAAAAGGAGGGGAGTAAAACCTCTGAAGCTTTTAAATAGTTAAAACGTGTGACTTTTTTTTTTTTTAAGAGAAGTGTTTGCCCATATCCTGGACAGATTCTGCTCCAGGTAATTACATTCCCTCTCTAGTTCCAATTGGATACATTATTCTTCATTTACTCTTTTAAAACACTTATGTTGCTGTGACAATCCTGTTCCTTATCTGATCAGCTGGTTGTCCAACACAATTTGAAAGTTCTTTTCAACACAGGATAAAATAAAGTAGGCTTTTCCTTTTACCAAATTAATCCTTGGTTTTAAGAGTTTAAATTCCAGAGCTCAAGGCATTTTCTTGAATCTCTCTGCAATTCAGAGTACCGTGCTTTCACAACAGCCATGTTGTGAAACAGGTATTCCATGCTTTATCTGAAGTAATTGCAGGGATATAAAGAGTAGCGTCTCAAAGACAGGAGAAAATAGATTAAAAAATGAGACCCCTGTAAGTAAATGTTGACATTTACAATTCAGATTGCAGTAGCGTCCATTGCCTGTTCTTCCCTAGCTTAGAAAAACAAAGGCAAATTTTGCTCCTCAAAGCAGTTATCATGGGGTGGGGCAGGAGGCAAATCACAAGATAAAGGGAAGGCTATACTATGCGAACAAATAGTAGGATTTGGGCCAACAGCAGGGAAAAGGGTTAGCCCAGTAAGAGATATTGGCAGATAAATCAAAAGAGTCATGGAACATCCCTAGGAGACAGGAAAAAGCATTAACTGAAGATAGTTTGCAGGAGGAAGAGCAGAGAATTGACCGAGGATTTTCCTCAAAAATGAGGTAAACATATGGAAAGTAAAAAAAGACTTGGGGGAAAAAAATCTTGGAGCTACCTTTCAGTCAAGCTTGTGATTAAACCCCTGTTTAAACAACTTTGATTAGTAAATGGCAACGTATCAAAAAGATGCAATGAGGAGAGGTTAAGGTGCAGAACTACACAATGAAAGCTACATCAGAAGTGAAAATTATGAACTGGTAGAACTGATAATTACCAGTGTAAAAATCTCAGGCTGAAGCTGTATCAACAGATATGAAGACACAGCGAAATTGCATCGAGTTTGCAGGGGAAGACACATCTCTGAAACATCTCAAGGAGCTATTCAGGCAGGCAGGCAGGCAGGCAGGTATTCTCACTCTACATGGCTAAATCTTCTGAGCGTGGAGAAATACCAAACGAAAATCATGCTGAAGGATAAAGACTGATAAAGATATCTCACGCATCTATGTCTCAAAAATAACAGACATTTTTCTTCAGTGTTGGAGATGCTGTCTCCTTATTGCTCTCAGAATCCAAAGCACATTCTGATCCAGTAAACACTCTCTTGCTGGAACAACCAAGTCACTGAGCTAAGAATCGACCCCTTTCAGTCCATTCACCAGAAAAGACGAGAACTGTGCTTCCTCTTTGAAAGCAGGGCATCCTCCTAGATTAACCAAATGACATTTCTTTTCCCTTCAGGACAAATTTCTAGAGGAGTTCACAGCTAGTTGGCATGCAGCCAGCACAACATTCCCTGGCACCACATGCCCATTAAACTTCAGAGTTTGCTGGCACAGGCCAGCTCTGCATTCTGTCCCGGAGATGGCTGTATTTCAGGAGTGATGAAACTGCAGCACACATAGAGCCACATTCTTTGCTCCAACACCCATGCAGCCCCAGTGAAAACAATGCAGGCAAAGTTAGAAAAATTATATGGAGGTGACCAAAGGCCACCCTGTCAAGCTTTTATTCAAGCATTGTTTAAAAAAAATATTCCTTTGTTTTCCCCAAATAATCTATCAACTCCCCCTTGCCCCCCACTAATTCCACAGAACTTTTTAACAAGATCTGTCAGTATTTTCTTCCTCTTCTTCCATCAGAGGGGATCTTCTATGTTTCCTGGTAGCTGTTCCTCACAATAGCCATGACATTATCAGCCAGCTCACTGTGTTAGTGATGAGTAGGCTGAATCAGCTCCAGCTGAGCACTGGTCATTGAAATAAGAGGTTTTTGAACTACAGGCACGCAACTGGTACATTGGGAAGTCGCAGCCCAAAGGACAAGTGGTACAGTGCTTTGGAAGGGTCTATTTCTCATTAAGGTTCATGGGCATAAGCAGGTCTCTGCTGTTCTTTCCTTTGGCAAGCAGGCAGCTGGGTATTTGACCTCCTTCTTTTAAAAACTCCAGAACGATGCTTGGCACAGGCAGGCCCACTAAGCAGGAAAGCTGATACAGCTGTATTGTTCCTATTCGATACAACAGCACCTTGGCCCTACCTACCCTATTTCTTCCCTATTCACGGTTCTTTGGGGAGCTGCTCTGTCACAGGGCACCTCCGCACTGGCACAGTTGCTTGAGTGACCATCAGTAAGCAGCTGAAATGCTCATGTGAAATGCTCAACAAGCTGAGCAGAACAAGCCCTGTGGAGTACTGGGTAAGGATGCTTAAGAAGCACACCAATTTCTATTCGCCAGTCACACTGATATGAGTAAAGCCGGTTTAAGAATTGCGCTGAGGATTAGCCAGCTGATTCATAGGAAAATCCAAATGTAAGGGCCCAATTTACGCCCCAAGTATGTGGCTGAGAGAGCTGGGAAAAGGGAACGCTCCATCTCTTGCTCCAAATGGATCCTAATTGCCTATTTCTTCTAGTTACAGTGATCAACCTCCAAGCATGTCTATATTAAGTAAACCATGTGTGTATATATGGGTATATACACTTCTTTTAAAATATTGAGTTTCAGATTTTCCTGTATGAAACTCAAAACACCAAGACCTACTAGTGGAACATTTACTTAGGCTCCCAAAGGCCCCTTCCTGTTTTCTTGTTGTATAGCAAAGAGCAGTATTTGCCCCGCTGCCTATAAAACACAGGGAAACTAAAGGCACACTGTAGAATATTATTACGGTCATGACACACATCTGTTCCGGGAACACTGCTTGTTATTTGTGATTAATCTAGTTCACTGAAGAAAGTTGTGAGGGCAGAGGATATATCTTTCTGTTTGTTCTTTTCCGCTGTACAATGAATATTTCTGGAAGCTGATAATAATAACTACTGACAGAAAGACTGAAGAAACAGAAACACTTTTCTGTCTGGTGAGTAAACATACTGCATAGCTAATAATTGCAATAGATGCTTTCATGATTTTTACTTGAGAGACGGTATTTTATGTGTTTTGACATCTCTCATTCATGTTTTTTGCCCGCACAGGACGCCCCACTGAGAAACAACTGGTTTCTATGTGCTTGATTTCTCACAACCTGAGCTGTGTTGCATTATCCGTCATTTACAGGGATTGATTATCAAAGTACTGCACAAGGCTTTAAGCTGTAAAACGCCAAGAGATTTGCCTGGACTTTGGAGGAGATTTTTATGACGCTTGGGATTTAGGAGCAACACTCTAAAGAGAAGTATTTTTTAAACGCGTCGCTTTCTGGATGCCTTGAATCTAGATGAAGCTGCTCTTACCAAGGGCAGTTAATTTCTCCCGTCGTTCTTTGACTCTGTTTGCTCTAAGCTCTAATGTCTCCCACACATTCATTTGAAGTTGTATGGACTCCAAACATTTATAGCAAGGGACTCTCCATCATCCAACTTCGGGAAATGTAATCTTTCTCTTTTTTTTTTTTTTTTTATTTTTATATCCCTCTTCTATCTCTGTGCTACAAACAGAAAGCCTGTGCTTCCTCCACACCCACTCTCCCTGCCAGAAGCCTCACTGCAACTTCCTGTCAGTTTTACACACGCTGCTGTGGACTTCCTCTGAGCAAAAGTTTTATCTGAACGTGCCATGTTAACTATTTGCTTACTAAGTATTTCCTAAACACATAAATGCTTATTTAGATTTAACCTTTATCAGCTAAACCCTTTGTAACTGGAAAATACTAGTGATGCTCAGAAAAAGAATGGCTTACGTTATTTAGGACTAACGTACAAGAAAGGCTAAGAAATACTGTAATTATTTGCAGGCAATGGGCATCCTGCTTTGTATCAGTGGGGCTAATGATAGGCTGTTCACATCTGAAGGCATAATAATCCACATAAAAACAGTAGTATGTTGCGTTTCTCAAACACCCTCACCAATAGATTGAAATACAATACTGCCCTGGTACTTGTTTCCAGCTCTCAATGTCCTGTGTTAACTTAGAGCAACCTTAATGTGCTTTTGACCTACCTTTGAGCTGTAACTAACCTATGGCTCCTGCTTGGGGCTTACAAGAACTAGCGGGGAGACGGACCTCATCATCCCGTTGAGCAGCTGGGAGATGAGGGCTGCGCTATCCCGACAGACGTTCGTTCCCCTGTGGTGTCTTTGGGAACGTGACAGGGCTGGCGATCAGAGTCCAGATCAGAGGCCTGGCACCGCAAGGCCACCCAGGACTCTGATCTCCAGCTTTAACCCGCTCTCCCAGCCCCTGGCCGCTGCGACCGCGCGTTTTGCTGGCGCTCCATCCCCCAGTAAAAATGCCCCCGAGCCCAAAGCAGGGGCCTGTGCACGAGGACGGCGGCGGCGGCTCACACGTCCCGCCTGCCTGCCTGCCCGCCCGCCCCGGGGCTGGGCCCCCTCCCTCCCTGCCCGGCTGTCACCGCGGGCGGTGGCGGCAGGCCGGGGGAGGCCGCAGCGCCGCTCGGCGGGAGGGGAGGACCGCTCCGCCCCGCCCCCCTTCCCAGCGGGGTTTCCAGTCAGGGCAGCGCCGCCGGAGCAGCGGCCATCCCTCCCGCCATCTCTCCCTCCCTCCGGGCCTGGGGGTGTCTGTCTGTCTATCTGTCAGTGCCCTACGGAGGCCAGGCCGCCCCGCACTAACGCGGGGTGGGGAAGGGGGGGGGGGAGGGGTGGCGCCGCGGGGCCGCGCCGCGCGCCTGCGCAGGGGGAGCGGAGCGGCGAGGTCACCCCTCCCCTCCGCGCCGCCCCCGCCGCGCCAGAGCGAGGCTGGGCGTGCGGCGTCACGGCGACGGCCCCAAGCCGCGCCCCGGCACAGGCGGCCAGAGGGAGCCGAGGGGAGCGGGCGGAGCGGCGCGGTGCGGAGCTGTGCGGCGGGCTCGGCCGGCGAGGCGGCGACGGGGAGCGGAGGCGCTGTCCGGTAGGTCGCGGCGGGGTGGGAGGGCGGGCCGGGCCGCTGTGGCGGCGGGGTGGGGAGCGGCGTGTCTGGTACAGGTGGCGCGGCGGGGCGGGGACGGGCCGGTGGGGGCGGCGGCGGCGGCGGCGGCGGGGGTGGGGGGGGGGAGCGGGGAGCAGCGGCAGCGGCGGGGAGCGGCGCGCTCTGAGGGAAGGGGCGCGAGCCTGGAACATGGCGGAGGAGGAACTGGGAGCCGCCGCCTCGTCCGGCCTCAGGCACGGGGGGACACGGCGGGGGGTGGGGGGTGGGGGGAGAGCGGGGCGCTGAGGGGTAGCCGCCGCCAACCTGGCCGAGGACCGGGCCCTGCCCTTCGCCGCCACCCCCCTCCCGCCGGTCCCCGGAGCAGAAGTTAGAGCGGAAGCGGAAAGTTGTAACCCCGGCGGCTCGGGGCCGCGACGTGGGGCCCGGCCGGCCGCGGGGAGGGGCGGGTGACGCCCGGCTCGGCCCCGCCGCGGGCGGGGAAGGGGACGGTCCCCAGCTGCCGCCGCCGTCGTTGTCAGCGGGAAGTCCGAGCCCCACCTAGTCCGGTCGTCGGGGAGAAACTGCTCGCTCTTTCCGGCCGGTGTGTGGGGGCGAGGCAGGGGGGCGGGGGGGGGACGGGACACAGGCTGGGCGACCCGGCGGTGCTTGTGCCTGGAGTGGCCGCGGAGCGGGACGAGCGGCCAGCGTCGTGCTCAGCGGGTTCCCCTCCGGCTTGTCACAGAATAAAAAGAAGGGGATGACGGGGATGTTCGTCGTGTCTAAACAAACCCCGCACCCGTGTCAAAGGAAATGGAAGAATTTGACTGATGCTTCCTGCGCCAAACCCGTGTCATAACCTCGAGGCACCTCGTACCCTCCTGCGTGTGCGGGTGAAGCAGTGGTGAAAGGAAAGCGAAGTTTGCAAGGGGTCGAATAAAACCAAATCCGAGTGTTTTTGCCTTGGCCTCAGATTACAAAGAGGATAATAAACCAAGGTTTCCTGCAAAAAAGATCAGTGTGGTTTTACTCCCTTTTCCATCTTAAAGGGATTGGTTGTCCTTTTCACGGATTATAAAAAAAAAAACCCATAGCTTTTTCTGTACTGCTTTGGGGAATGATAGTGAGGTATTACAGTTCCAAGGGAGAGAGTATTTCAGAGATGCCCAGCTTGAAAATTGCACAGGTCCTGTGTGTGTGTCCTTGCATTTAGATGTTTTTATTAGTGTAATTTGTTATTTCCAGCATATAACAGCTACATCCTGCCCTAGTGTGAAATGTGTAGACAGTGTATGACAAAGACTTTCCAGTACTCTCTCACGGTAAAATATACATTGAAATTACTCGTATAAAAAAGAAGACACAAAGCACTCTCCCTTTTCATAAATTAAAAGGCAAATAAGCAATCACATTGTCTTGTATAGTAACCATTCAAAACCAAGTGTGCTTTTCTTTGGAAAGGGATTCTTTTATCCTCTATGGAAAACTTGCAAAATGAATCAAATGATCATTTTTTGATGACTTGGCCTCTGTGTTAAAATCGCAAGCTTGTGGAGGAGGGAGAAAAAAAAAAAACCCCAAACCCAACTTGCTACATTCAAGTGTTTTCACTTTCTGTATTCATCGCATCTTTTTTTTACTCCAGCTCAAAGTCTATCCTGTGGACTTTATTCTAGCTAAAAATGAGCTGAGTGCCTAGCAGAGGTTACCTTGGCTGTTCACATCAAAGGCTTTGCAAAGATACTTTCTAACTAATTAGATGCAGTGTTTCATTCCTTGGTACCTGCTTGTTTTCAGGGATGCTTCTTGTAGTGGTATGAACTACTTCAAGTTCAACTTGCAACTGTAGTGTAAAGCATTATGATTATCTGTAGCTAAATAACTGAGTTTTGAGTTGCACTGTACAATGTAAATGTCGTGTATCTTTTTTTGTAGCAAAGCTGATCATACTTGGAGCACCCGTCTGCCTGGGGGTGAAATAATCTGCAAAACAGAGTTGAAAGACTCTAAGTGTAAAACCAGAACTTGTGTATTGGGGGGGGGGAACCCCAGTAGTCTTTTTACTGTCTCCTACTGTGCATCTTGCTTCTCTTACTACATACATGCACCAGATAAGTTTTCTGAGTGGAATTAAAATTGTGCTCTTTTGTTCTGAAGCTCTGCTGTAGGACAGTTTATATATATATAAAAAAAATAATCTGAAGTGAGCCATGACATTTCTTTGTGCTGTGCCAGTTTTGCAGAGTAAAACTGCCTGTCTTTAATTGAGAGCCTTTCTGGAGCAGAGGCAAACAGACAGGAATCTAGGTGAGGGCCTACAAAAGGAGAAAGAAACTACTTGTATGGCTGAGGAAGGAAGTGTGCTGAAGACTACACTGTAGCTTGTGATCTAGCAGTTAGTAATGTGACTGGGAACTAAAATACACAATTGTCCACCTATCGTCTGGGATGTGGGACGTCACAGAAATACTTGAGTACTCCATGCTTGCTGCTGTAGCGCCAATCCTGTCATCTGCAGAGCTCTGCTAGCTGCTCGAAGTTAGGTATGGAGAGGTGTTCTTCAGGATAAGGGTATCTTGCAGATAAAAATAGGCACTCTGTTGTCCTTGGGTGTCTGGTAAGAGGGTAGGTGGGTCCTGAACTGACCTGTCTAAATAACGCTTAGGTGACTTTAAGATACATAACTGATGTTTGAGAGCGTTCTTCAGGGTAAGCTCAAGTTGTGAGTTTTAATCAGTATTGCTCTCAGTATCAGAATGCTAAGCATACCCTACACAACAGAAGTTCGTGTTTAGCTTGTGGTTGCAAGCACTGACACTCTTTTGCCTCAGAACAAATACAAAAGCACACTGAAGTGTGCTGTGTAATGTCAGTGCATTGAATCCCTGCTGAGTTGGGGCAGGCTTCTGCTGTGTTCTGTTGCATCTAGGTCAGGTGGAGGGATATTTTAGACAGCCTCCTTTTTCAGAGAGGTTGAAGGAGTATCCACAGTAACTACACCTTCATATTCGAAGGCAAACTTTGTTGTCCTGCTCAGACGTGGTTAAGATGGTCTGTTTCTATTCTTCTTGCATGAAGTAGGGAAAAAGGAAGGGGTTTTTTTGTTACTTGAATACCCTTAATAGGGGACCTGTTTCCAAGTTGATGGAGTTTTCAGAGTTGTTCAGGAGTGGTTGCAGTGGAGTGTTAGTATTTCTCTTAAAGCATCTAATGTATCACTTTCTCCTTAGGGCCTGTCAACCCTAAGAAAACTGAGTGGGATGGGCATAGTAGAAGCAATATTCTGATGGTGCTTGTAGTAGGCAAGTACTATTTGGAGAAGGTCAAAGACCTCGTCTACTGGCACAAACCATTTCTTCATGAAACAGTTGACTGAGGCTACCTTCAAAAGCAGCAGTAGGTTCTGGCTTGACGCTCTTGTCTCAAGCTTTAGAATGCCTAAAGACACACTGGACAACTAAAAGTGAAAAATGTGGTTTGTTTTTTTTTTTTTTTTAATTTTGTGTGCCTGTTTATGTATGCTGTTGTGAGCTCCTGACATACTATGTGTTCCTCTCCTCTAGCAGCAAGGAAAGGGAGGAAGGCTGTAAACGCCAGGTTGGAAATCTGCCTATTAGGCAACTTTTGGAATATAAAATGATTTGGGGGGCCCTCTAGCTAATCAGGATGCTCTTTTTTCAAGAGCTGTGTTTTAATAGGAATTTTTTGTTACTGAAACAGTAGAGTGAAAGTTACTATAAGACCCTACAGGAGTGTGTCTAGCAGAGTTAAAGGAACTTCTTTTCAGAGTTGAACTAGGAGGAAGAGGAGGCATTCGACAGTATCTTGTATGCTGTCCCACTCGGCTTTCTAGTTATTAATCTAAGGGCTTGATGTTATTTGAAGTAAATCCCTGCTATGCAACTATGAAAAGAGACTGCCAATTACAGTACACATGGTTATTTCATTCTTGGCCAAGGGAGGAAGGCCAGACCATAGTGCAGGCGTGGGAGAGCCTAGCCCTTCTAATGGACTGGTGTTTGCATCCTGTGGCAGAGAAGCAGCATCTCATGTTTCTCTCCAGCCTGAGATTCTCTTCAGGGAACCCCTAGTTTCTCAGATCACTTCATATCATTCCTGCAGCTGTTGCAACACAGGACAGTGTCCTAAATCTGAATGACTTGACCAGGTCTTCTGCAAAAAGGATATTGTGTGCCACTGTTACTTATTCGTGAAATATTTTTCAATATAACTCTAATCATAGAGCTGTGAGAAACCGTATATCGTTAGATTTCTGGACAGTGTTGAAGAATTGTAACAGGAGTACAGTTTATTTTAATAACTGAAGATAAAGCAAGGATCTGTAGTTATAATTCTTTTTGCATAGCAACTTTGAGGAGAATGTGGTCTTTGCATCAAAATGTGTTGATATTGAGGTGAATGTTAGTTGCCTTAATAAGTTAACTCTTGATTTCAGTAGGTACTCTGGATTGAAGGAAAAGATGAAGTTTCACAATATCTCCTTTAGTATGACTTCGTAACTTTATGTGAAATTAGATGGTAAAAGTTCTTTCTTCAGTTAATTTGCTATCTATATGCAAAATAATGTATGTTGGCTAGCCCCCTCTACAGTTAATGTAAAACAACTTGTGAGCACAGATAGTCCCTGCAACCCTCTCTTTTTGTTTCTCTGCATTAGTGGTCTTTGCTTTTGAAGTCTTGTCCTATTTTTTCCACTCATAGTCTCCTGTTTCTGCAACATAACCACTTGTGCCTTCATTTGTTTTTTTGTGTCTGCAATGAAGGGAAATTTCTAAAAAGGATTCTTCGTATATCAGGAAGAAGCAAAAAGGGCACCACCACACCTGTGTTAAAGATGAACTGCAGATATATGTGAGTTACCTGTGTGGAGTTCAAGAGGGGAGGTACAGGGGACAGAAGGAGGACCTGTACGTTGCTAGGTGTGCCACTTAGCACCACTGAAATCAAAGTGTTTTCGGTAGTTGCAGGGCCAGACCAGCTACTTCAGTTTTTTCTAAAGGTTTCATGTACGGTCAATATTTCTTATTTAAGATGAAGCTAGTATGCCAAACGGTGCTTGGACTGCATCGGAACCCAGACAATACTGATAGTTAAGTTGTGCAGTTGTACAATCCTTGCAGTTAATCAAACTTCTATAGCATCTGGTCTGATACTTCCCCCAAAAAAGTGATTCATTAGAAGACTAGTGGAAAGTTGCAACATGTTTTGTTTTTTTTCCTGAATGTGGAGAAGGGTAAACTGGGACATGGAATGGAAGTAATCTATTAAGTAGAAGTTATGTAAGAATCAATCTTATTCTCTGCAATACAATATTTAGGATTAGATTATTTGTTTATAATGTGACATTACAGTTGAGACCAAGCTGTGCATGGCTGCACATCCAGGCTTATGTGGTTAGTTAAGTGTGGGGGCAGCCCAGCAACATACAGTGCAGGAATCTCTCTTGCAAATGTGAAGTGGTTAAGGTGAATTGTTGGACGTTGTAAGATGCAGTCAGTAACCCTCCTCTGATCTTTGCTTGTGAAGCTATTTCCAAGATAACATTCTGAAAGCTTGATGTACAAGATGACCCATAAGTAGACCCTTCTTGGCTTCATGTGATTGCTTTTTGCATACAATATTGTTGAAGGATTTTCTTGGGGTTGGGAAAGTGTATAAATTAATACTGCATGCAAAATCTTGACTCATGTTTCTGGAGTTACATTTATATAGTTAGTATGTATAAGGATATATCATACCGCCTTTCTGTGACCCTTCTGACATGTTTAAAATGGAGAATTGATGGGCAGTAGGCATTCTGTGAATATGGTGGTTTTATTCCCATTCAGGGGATGGTCCTTTTGTTATTCACTGCCTGTTGTTTATATTGGTGCAAGTGTACAGCAAATGCTATGTGTTTGCATGGATTTTATGATGAGCAGCATCAGAAATTAGTTCTTGGCAAGGGTGACTACACCTTCAGAGTTCTTGCACGTATTATACTGGTCCATAGATTAATTTCCAATATAGTTTTATACCAACAGTATTCACTGAATACAAGCATACAATGTGAGATGCCTTGGACTTGGTGTTCTTAGTTGTTCTTAGTGTGGTGTGAAATGTCGTGTTCAAAATCCAACTACTTCTGACGTCAGTTATTTGAGAATATGCCATGATTCTAGAAACTGATGTCAAATTATCATCTTAGCACTTCGTGGAACATAAGAGAGTATGTAGTAGTCCTGTGGCATCAAGGAGGAGTATTGGAAGAGGCAACAATAGCTGACTGTCATGCTGGAGAATCACTGTTCCGTTTTTCTGATATCTTTTTTTTACTTAAGTAGCAGATTAGGTGGGGTCTTGCCAAAGAAGAGACACCCTGTTACTTGATATAGATCATCCTGGGCATCGAGTAAGTTTGGAGGCCAATAGTGAGAAGTCTGTTATAGTATAATAAACAGGCATTCATAATTCTCCTTTTTTAACTGGATGTTCGGTCTTCTTATTTCTGGTGTAAAATTTTCTGCTTGATTTTTGTATCTGAATACTAGAAAGAAATAAGCATTTCTGAATGATACCTATTTGTGCTCATTGTGTGTCCTTAGAGTTTAATTGTTACCTTTTTACCTTTCTTCATATTTGAGCAAGTCCATTGCTTTTTTTAAATGATCCTCTGTTTTTTTTTTTTTCTGGTTTCCCTAAACCTTTTATTTCAGGAAACGCCCTAAGGTTTTCTACGTGAGATCTCTGCCTGAACCTCAACCTAGCTAAGTGTGATAGCTGAAGTTCTGTGAAAAGCTGAGTAGCTGAAAACAAGGTTTCACAATTAAGGGCTTTAGGCCACTGTATGTGCTGGTGTTTGGCATCCTTCTGATCTATGTGCTGCTCTTCATCAAACTCCTAAGAATAATCTCGAAAGAAAAGTGCTCTATCTATGTGAGTAAGAATTAGAGTGAGGAAAATAAGAATATTTCATGTGAAGCCTAGAATGAAAAGATCAAGTAGGTTGTACAGCTTTATTCTTGATGAACAAAAGAAGTCCTGATGCTACCTTTTCCTTCTCTGCCAGAAATCTGGGTCCTGTCTAGCCAGAAAACTGATGAAGAAGCAACATTACGTGCATGTTAGTTTGGACTTAATTTAACTACAGTAACTAATATTTTGAACAATGTGTAGTCTTGCTAAATGAAAGTACATCCTGCACCTAGCCAGAGGCAAGATCTTAAGATGCAGTTTGCAAATACTTTTTTCAAAGACAAATATATCAGCCTGAAAATATTACCTGAAAATAATGTAATTCTTCCATTACTTAATCTTATTGTGGACTACTTTTTAAATGAAATTTGATGCTGTAAGTTTCACAGAGGAAAGCTGAAACCTCTTTTCCAAGCTGAATGCTGAATCTGCTGCGATAGTAGAAGTGAAAATAAGGAACTATTCACAGCCTTATCTACAGAAGGTTGAAGTCATAGATCCCAAGAACCTAAACAGAGGGTGCATTGGGTAAATAGGGAGCACCCTAAGCAATGTGGAAATACACGACTGTAGTTTCATGAAGGATAAACTTGCTTCACTGGAACAGTCAAGGTGGGCTGAAAAGTCATTCTTCCACTCCAGCTTTGCCCAAAGTATAGTTTGTTTTGAGATGCATGTATTTAACTTGCTGGAAGTAAAACTCTTCTTCAGTAAAAGATTTAGGATGCAGTAGTAATACTCATTCAAATGCTGTGGTAATTGTCATAGTCTAAATAATAGATGACTCTTAGGACACCAGACATTTGTATCTGATTTGTATTTAGAAAGGTCTTCCCAACCAAACCTCTGGAGCCAATTGTTAAATTTCAGTATGCTTTGGACATCTGCTACTTCACCAAAGCACATGTTTGATTTGACTTAACAGCAGAGTGAGTCTTAAGGTACAACAGGTTTCTCCAGAAAATGGCAAGCTTTGAAGTTGCAGAAGAACGAAAAAGTATGGCCTAAACAAGAGCAAGAGTGATCTTAAGATGATTAAAATAGACTCTTGTGGAGACTTGATTAAACAAGTTTATCCCTCGTTAATTTGGTAACTTTCTACTAAAGACCTAGTCCATGTAGTAGAAAGCGGAGTGGGGGGATGAGTGTGATTGAAATTCATTTGGTTAAAATTATTCAGCTTTTTCTGTAGGTGTCGTTGTGTCTATGAGCTCAGGCTTGCAAGTGTGAATTGCTTACCTTCAGGTTCCAGCTCATAACTGTCAGATTTTTCCCTCTCTTGGAAATTCCTGACCCATTAAATGAGACTTTTTTGGGGGCTGTCTAAGATACATCAACTGCTCACAGAGCAGATGCAGGACTACAACAGTTCACAGCTTGGCATGGTAAGGTAAGCTAGCATTTGTTTTAGTGATTTTTTAATTCATTTATTTATTTATTTATTTTAATACCCTCATCTGAAGCTTATGACAACTTAGCAGTTGCCTCAGAAACAACCAAGTTGTACGTGCATCTGCATACGGGCAGAGGTGTGGAGGTCAACTTCTACAGTGGTCATCTGCTAGTCAAGGTATGTTTGTGAGTTGGATGTTACCTGAGGAGCTGCTATCCCTAGGTTCAAGATGCTACTGCCTCATTGCCAGAAACAGCACAGGATGTTCTGGACAAGTTTTGGCAATTTCAGTTATGCATTTTAGACCTTTTACAAACCCACCCTCATCAGTGGATTCAGCTAATGAAGTTGACTGTGAAAAGAAACAGTTAAGGTTGCACCTCCATTATTGCAGAGGTAGCAAAACCACTTGGCAAAAGATGGTAGTTAATGCTGGGCGTTGGTGTATGCTTTTTTCAACTAACCTCAGGACAGATGTCTCAAGCTTTAACAAAAGAACTCTTTGTGAAATTACATATAATTTGGGTGACTTTGACGTTTGCTCACGTTCAAATACCATGTTTCTATTAGGGAAGTATTGATTGAGAGGCCAAAACAGAATTGAGCTACAATTACTTGGGACTTGGCTAGTGTGGTTCATTTATCATGGAAGAACTAATTTTATTCCTGTTAATGAATGCTAGTAGCTAGTATTCTCAATTTGCAAAGAATCAGTGTCCTTTCAACAGATAAAACTTCTAATCTTAATTAAAATGACGTATGGGAATTTGTAGGACTGCTCTCAGGCTACCAGCCTGATTCGTAATAGAATTACTGTAAATCATACTATGGAAGGATACTTGGTATGTAATGGTCCTACACCAGCCAGACTTAAAATGGCCAGTAACAGATGATACAATGAAGGAAATATATATATAGCTGTGCCTTGATGGTGTATCAGTAATCTAAACAAACCTGAATTGAAACCAAACTTTTAATAATGAGGAGAGTACAAGTATTGATACCTTGGTATGCAAGCTCTGGCATTGCCAGGGTTGTATGAGAGATGTGGGTTATAGGGAAAAATATACAAGAGGGACAGAAATTCATGTGGTATTGGAATTGCAGTTGAACTGAGCATTGCCTTATGTCGGTAGAAGGAAACCTGATACAAGGCTTTGCTGGTTCAGCAGCCAGTGTCAGAATCAGAGTAGAGCTAGGATTGCCAGATGTTAAGCAGATAACGCATGGAATTTGAGGCTAGGAATTGTTTCTGCAACAGAAGTTAGGCTGCCTTTTTCCAAAGAAGAGTATTTTAAGCCAACTGGCAAGTTTATTCTTCAAGTAACTTCCAAGCTGCACAAGTTGCATTTTTACAGAAGTACCTTGACTCTGAAAATTTCCATGCCTTACTTCTAGTCCTGCTGTTTTTAACTGTTTTTGTAGCTTGAAAGACAAAATTTACTGCAACAATTATACAGAGAAACAAATGTTTATACCTGCTTTTAATCGGAAGGATGCATATCAGGTAAACCACGTTGGGTATACCATGATGTGGCAATCCATTAACTGATAATGTTTCAGAGCTAAATATGGATCCTCCTCTGCAATGACAGTAGAGCCAAATTCACAGCAGTAAATTGCTGCCTCAGTTTTCAAAACTTGCTGTATGATTGAATACTTAGCTTAGGCCTAGTAAGATATATTAACGTGGTAATTGTTCATTCTCTGAATTTAATATACTTGTAGTATTTTTAAAAATCTTGAGTGTTGTTCTTTTCTGTTTATTGTCTGCCTGGATTTTCTTTGCAAGCATAAAAAACATTTGCAATGCACTTTCTTCAGAAATTCTGAGATCATCATTTTAGCTGGAAGTCTGGTAGAACATGCACGAACAACTTTCATGGGGGATGGTGACTATTTTACAGAAATAGGGAGAAAATGCAAAACCATGGCAAACTGTCAGCAAAAATAACAATAAATCTGATAAATGTTACAAACTCCAGTTGAGGCTTAAAGAGACTCTATGGCTTACGTTTTTATAAGGGACTGCAAATTTGAATTGACAGATTTGAATTTTTGCACAAAGTTAAAACTTTAACTCAGTAGGTGTTGAAGCATAGCATATTTTTAGTAGCTTAAGAACGTTCGTTACATTGCTTGCTTTTAAGTGACTTTTACACTTTGTATGAAACTACTGCAAGTTGCATGTGCTTGTTAGTCTCTCACATTAGGAAGCTTTCATCTTGAGATATCAGTGGCTTCAAGCAGACCAGTTTTTATCCTTAGAACATGCATTAAGTTTGTGTTCATGTTTAAGATCTAGCTGGGAGTTAACTTTGACTTAAGGTTAAAAAACCAGATTTTATTCAGCTATACTAATCACAGACAGTGGAACCAGTTTCACAAGGTAAGCTGCTGTTAACTGCTTTATAGAAATTGTCCCTGTGTGCTGTATTAATCAAGGTGGCTCCCTTAATGAAACGAGGAGAACTTGGTTAAGGTCTCTCTGTAGGTAAGTGTCCCCATAGGCAGTTCAAGGAGCAACTTCAACCTCAGTGCCCTGTTTGTGCTGCAGTAACTTGTTTTCAGGTCTCAGCCTTTTTCTCAGGTGATTAGTATGATTTCGTGTCACTGGATAAGCTTAATCACCCAGACAGCTTTTGGAAAATCCTCTGAAGATTCTCTGGCATCAGGTAAAATATTTGAAGATAGAAGAAATATTTTTGTCCAAGAAAAATTACTGTATTAGTGCCCAGAAGAACTAGCTGTTCAACTGGCAAATACTTTTGTCAAGACAAGAAGCTATCAAAATCAGGTAAAAACTAGAAATAAAAATTGCTTCTGGCTTTGTTTACTGAATAGTTGACTTGCTTCCAAAAAGTCTGCATTAATAACGAAATAGCTTTACTTCCAGAAGTCTTGAGTATAAAAGTCTTTAATTAGACCTGATGAGCTTTTCAGTGTATCTTGTCTTCAGAATTGATTTCTGAATAATGTTTTCTGTATATAAGTGTGAAAGTCAGCTCTGGCATATTTTAATTTCTTTTATAAGAGATACCACTTACCATGTTGAGTAAGGATTATCTGAGTTGCTTTATTCCTAAAGCATCTAAATGTTGGTGAAAATAAACAGGCTTCCACTTTGGGTTATGTCGTCAAGGTGCTGCTTAGGCACTGAAATTTTTCTGAAGAAAAAAAACCCAAAACCCAACTACTTGGAGTTGAGTCATAAGAATTTAGGACTTCACCTTACATTATTTGGCAAATATTAATAATGGCACACATCCTCTCCAATCAGTCGCTCCTTGAGGAAGGGGTTCTGAACCAAGAGATACGAAACTTATAGGAATCTGTATGGTACAATTAGACATAGGTGTGGCTGTCTGAGACTGCTCTAGTACCAGAAGTGGGAAACGTCTTGTCTGGGAATACTTAATCCTCTGACCTTAGCTGGTCCTGTGACTGACCTAGAGCTATTTTTCCGAATGTCTGACCATTGTTGTCTTGTTCCATCTCAGGGTTAGTATCCCCACTCTGAGAAGCACGAGTTTTTTTTTCGTGGCTTTTTCTCCCTCCACTGCTAATTGTAAGCAGGTAAACCAGTCAGTTAATTTGCTTCATCTGTCATTATAATGGTTGAAGCAATTTTTTTTCCTCATGCAAACAGCTGAGATTAATTTAGGAGTGCTATTCCCAAGGTGGTTCTAACAAAGTGCCTTGTCCAGAGAGGTAAATGTTCTGGGGCAGAAACATTATGAAAATTTCAGCGAATACACTGTAACTTCACAATACAACCAGAATGTCAGGGTCTGTACAAGTCATGGTGTCTGTAAAGAGCTGAATAATCATGATCCCTTCTGAAAATTATTATGTTTCTGGGAGGGACTATTTGTTTAATTCCAGACCAGAACAACTAGTTCACATAAGCAAGTCTCAGGGCTATCTTCAAGTAGTGGCTGTATTTAGTTCATGTATTTGGCCTGGGGCTGAGCTCCAGTAACAGGTTCATTTGGCTTAATGTCGCTTGGAAAGATTGGTTTATTAGCTTTCTCCTTCCTTAGGTAACAAAGTTGAATCAGAAACCAAAATTTGAAGCTGAAGAAGTTGAAACAAAACTAGGAAACTAAATTCTAAAAAAAAAAAAAACCACCAAACCTACTTTACTAAATATCATATCAAGCCCAATTACCAGTGGTATTTGAACCTTGATGAATTCTTTATTGCATGGTTGCTTTTTAGGAAAGCTTTAAAAGCAGCAAATGTGCAGTTTCTTCATTCACT
Source organism: Phalacrocorax aristotelis (assembly GCF_949628215.1). Lineage (NCBI taxonomy): Eukaryota > Metazoa > Chordata > Aves > Suliformes > Phalacrocoracidae > Phalacrocorax > Phalacrocorax aristotelis. The sequence continues at coordinate 179,629,698 of NC_134276.1, read as the reverse complement.
GCTGAAGTAGGGTTTCTTATTGCTCAACTTTCTTAGCGTCATCACTTTGGTTTGCCTTTTTCTGGAGACATACTTCAAGACATCTTTCAAGAAAATGTCCAGGAGGCACTTTTTCGTCGCTTATCTGATAAGGGCAGAAGCTGTGAAAGCAAGTTCCATGTTCACAGTTCTTGACAGATGTGAAGCTTTTAAAATACGTTTCTAGTGTGGTGTCCTGGTTAACCTTTCTTCCTTCTGTTCACATGGTGTTTATTCAAAGATCTGCTCATCCTTCAAAGAGAATCTTTATTGGAAAAAGTGTCCCTGTGCATATAAAGCTCTTGCTTCTCTAGTTTATCAAGTACTTTAATTTTAAGTGTGGCATTCAGAAGTAGAATTAAGCAGTTACTTTAATACACTACACTATATGCATTAATACATGCATTAATTAGAAAAAGTAATATGAACAAACTAATGAGAGAGGCTGCACAGATGTGGTGGTTTTACGGACTGTTACATTTCAGGAAGTATGCAAGGCAGTTACTGAAGGCAATCTGAAAGTGAGCCCTGTACTTTCGAGAGATTTTATACTTGAGACAGCATTGGAGTCTGGTTTATGTGAAAACTCTATTCCTTGAAGAAGAGTAGCTTCCCTCATTTCTCTCTTTCCAGCTAAATCTTACATTACACGTCTCCAGAGTTGAGTTGTTTAAATATATGTGCATACAAATATTTGGCTCAGCTGTTCCAAGCCAGTGCCCACTCCAATTAAGGGGCGGGGAGGGGGGGAAATGCCTTACTTTTTGCATGCTTCCTATCTTCTTGTTCTTTAGTGCCTGCGTAGAGACCACAGTTGACAATATTTTCCTGCCTAAAGATGGAGGAGCAGAAAAATGAAAAAGCAAAGGAAGTTGGCATTGCTCCTTGTAGGTCTGTCCCCTTAAAAGTAGCCAGCTTTCAAAGCAGAATTTCTCTCTTTAAAATAGACTCCACTAAATGAAGAGGGATTCAAACAGGTGACTTGGTTTATTTGGTAGGAATAAGTTTAATCTTACTTATATCTAACTGTTGGGTGATTTGGTGGATACTTCTGAACTGTCCAATAAATCTGGGGGGGGGGGGGGGGGGGTTGCATATCTGTTACTCAGTTATAGTATCTTCATTTCTGTTGTGCCCCTTTGAGTATATCCATTTTACAGCCCTGAGATTGGGTGATCTGGGGAGTACAGATAAATATTGTTGTTGGACTTAACACTACCCTGTTCTAGAAATGCTGGCCATGTGATACAGGTGTAGCTTTAGAGTGCTAAGTTCTAGGCAAGGAAACACATAAACTTTACTGCCTCCTCATTTGAATGACTGAGATCATGTGATCTGATCCGTTTTCATCCTTTCCAGTTAATACAATTGCTTTCTGATAGCTTTAAAACTGAAGGGTATTGTTGAAATGACTGGTTAGTGCAGGCTGCTGAAAATTATTCTGAAAGTGCTACACTGAGCTCTGTCTTGACTGTACAAATGGCTTCTTAATTACATATTCTTCCAAAGTTCTTCCAGTAACTTCTTTTTTTGGGGGGTGGGAGGGGATGACAATATGTGAAATGCAAGGCGCAGACTTTATAAAGATATATTGCATGCATTAAGTACAGTGTCTGTTTCAGAATGGCTAGAGAAGGGCTTCCCCCCCCACCCCGCCCTGCCTGAAAAGGATATCCATGAGAAGGTTGAGCTTCCATCTCAGGTTTTATAGTTTCCATCTTGCTTGAGCTTAATGGCTTCTGTTTCAAATACTATCAGGTAACTGAAAGACAGGGTGCTTTATGGCTTGAACCTCCTCTTCTATACTTTGTCGTCTTCCTCCTCTGCCCCCACTTGTTTGTCATAAATGAGTCAAAAGGAAATCGTGTTAGCACTGGATAGAGCTGAATACAGTATTAGTTCCAGAGTCAAGCATTGTGTCAGTCTGGAAAGTAAAGTAAGAGCAAGATTGAGGTTTAGGATGTGAGCAGTCTCAACAACACGTGATATGGAAGAATAGGTTTTACCTAGAGCAGTCATGTCAGGCTAGTTGGGAATCACTGGAAAGTCAAGTTCAGGCAGGTTCAAAGCCCTGACTCGGTCTGGGGCACACTTGAAGCCAACAGGCATACTGGTCACTGGAAAAAGTGCATTGCTAGGCTTTTATTACACCAAATAGTGTGCCAGACCACAGCATCCTAAAGCAGCTCCTAGCTTTGTGGGTTGGTGGCTCCTTAGCTGAGAAGGAGGCAAAGACCTATAACCAGGAAAGTTTTCTTAGGGAAAGTTCTCTTTGGGAATTGAGTTTTTCTTTTCTGTTAAACAGTAAAAGAAAGGTGAAGTGACATCAGGACTGCTGCTCAAAGCCAGTGGGGTGGTAGATCTAAGTGGGACCGGATGATAGATGGTGCTTCTGCTGCTGCATGCTGTGGTAGAGATGTCCAGGTTACCTTTCTTAAAGCATTTTGGAGAATATGTTGGCTTGTGTTACATTCCAAGATGTCATTGCCAGGCTACCTGACTGTAAGAGCAGTGCAGAGATGCCAAGCTGCCTTTGTGCTGTATAGGTGTGTGTATATACAAAGGATTACTGTGTGCTCTTGGTGAATGAAGGATTAACTGTACAAATGACAAAACAGCTGTCATGGGGAAAGAGGAAGTTACATTACATTGCTCATTGCCTGGGTTTGGAGGGAGGGACAGAGAAACGTTTGAGTGTACTGCAGTCTGGCTTTGCCATGTCTTCAGAGATCTTAAAAAAGAAAAAAAAAGGGCGGCTTTTAAGTGCTCCAGAGATTAAAAAAAATTGGTCAATGAAGCTGCAATAGTGTACATATGTGCTTTAAGCCACCACCTAAAGTAATGAAATTGGCTCCAGAGTGTTTTACAGCAATGGGTATTTAGGTCTGAACTTCCAAATCTGGATGCTGAAAGAAGCCTTGGCTTGCATGTAACTCCTGAATCCCTGTTGGAGAGCCAAAATGGAATTGCCAGTCTCTCACTAAAACTTCTTGTTTCAGGCTTTGGGATTTTCCTCTAAGGAGTTGTAGATCAGTTAGTAAGAGAAAGCCACAAATGTCTCAAACCACTAGGCAAAACCGATATTTGGTAGCAGCTGCTTAAGTTCTGTTACTTCTAAATTACTGTCAGCCTTCGTTACTGACATCTCCGTACTTCGTTGTTAACTTCAGACTGAAAAATACAGCTTGAACTGTTCTTTTCAAGACTGTGAAATTGCTGCAGTTAACCCAGATTACCGTGCTGGGATTTCCTCTACGCCCACTATGTTTGTGTCATTCTAGTGACACCTTTCCAAGAATAAAGACATAACTGCATATTTGTTTTAAAGAAATGACAGGTAATGTAGTTATAGGCTTAACTTGTCATGACTTTTAAAGGTGCATTTTGGTACAGAGACAATCCTTTTTCCTATTGCTTGTAGATCCACAAACTGTAAGTTGTCCAGCCTTTCTAACTGAACATTTACAGTGGTGCCAAATAGGTTAAACTTGTGGTGTGAATGGTTCTGGTGGTCTATGTTTGCAAAACATCTGTGTAGGGAAGGAAACATAGTTTTAAAAGTCAGGAGTGAAAATACATTCTCTTAGGTGTGAAAATTACTGAGGAGTCTCAAAACTTATATTGGTAACAGAACCCTGTGGAGAGACTTGTTTTGCTGGACATCAGGTCAATTATTTCCTTACAGCTTTCTCCTTATGTTCCTTTTGCTTGCTCAAGGTGCAAGGAACTGTTTAGGTAAGTTGAAATACTGCTCATTACATGTTTGCTAGAAGAAAATTAAATAGGACCTGGCATGTTGATTTCTCAGGTCTTCTGACAATGTGGAGTTAATCAGTGATGGCAGAGATGGACACTAATATGGAGGTGCTCTAATTTCTATGTAAATCGTCAGCATTTTCTGCTGAACAGCTAACAGATGGTGTGATTCCCAGAGATGCTGTGAGATTACTGCTGATGAGAGGGGTCTTTCTTACCTTGCTTCCACTGCTTACCTTGTGCAAGTGCCTGTGTTGGATTCCCTGCACTTCCCCTCTTCCCCAACCCCCAAATTTTTCGTCCTTTGGGGAAGGTTTCCTCTTTCTGTGTGTGAGGAGAGGCGAGAAAACGGGTAACCCAATCTGGTAAGTGCTAGAGCCAGTACAGGAGAGGAACTGAGACCTTCCTCCCAGGGCAGCAGTAACAGTCTGATTAGCTCACTTGCTAACCAGACTGAGAGAGGTGTGTTTTCTTGAGCTGTATGACCCAAAGCCATGTCCCAAAATCTGTGGCCGTGTTTTGTTTTTCTGGGGTCAGTTTTCAACAAAGATGAGCAAGGAGGTCTGGGAGACTGCTGTAGGCAGCCACACTGGCTAGTGTGGAACAGGGGAACAGATCTAGCTTGTAGAAGAGGAATGGTCTCAAAAGGATATTTTAGTTGCTGACAGTTATTCATGAAACGACAGGCATTATAACTGTGGTTAGATATCTAGAAAAAAGTTCATCAACTCTCAGACTTAAGAATGGATTTTTCTGAAAACTTGATTCTGGGATCCTGCTGTCCTTTTTGAGAAATGTTTGTTTGCTGGGAAGAGGTTGGTTTAATTTTCTTAGACAAGTCTCTCTCTGTGATTCTTTGTTTAGCTTTTAAGTGTTCCAGAATGAGAAAATGCTTGTTATCTCCTCTTGGATAATTGTTTCTTATCAATAGTAACTGTTAGCTTTACTATAATAGAGTTTATTCAATATTTCTTTATGGGAGAGTAATGAGGTAGGGGAAATACTGTATCTGATGGTTTGCAGCATTTTATGTAGCTGCATTAAGTGTTGATTGAAAATGGCCACTGTATTAAAAAAAAATTAACTAAGCCCTTTTATCAAGCCCTGCTTAGTGAACTGGATTGTGGTGTCATGGTTGTACTTTCTGCATGTAGATCACACTTTTGGTCAGTAGATACAAACTTTGGATGTTATTTCAAGTAAATGACAAAATAAAGAGATGCTGTTGCCTAACGAAGCTTCCAATTCGGGTTTGGTTTTTTTGTCAGCATGCTGATGCTTTGAGATCTTCAGAGGAGATGGGAGACATTTCATGCATGTCAGCTCAAAGGAACAAAATCACTTACATGTGTATGTGTATATATGTGAAATTACAAAAACTTGTGTGATATGAAATAAGCTTGAGGGGGTGGATGAGGACGTAGTAGCTGTGAAATTTGAGACATGTTTCTAGAATTACTGTATCAGTACCATGGGTAACAAAAACTATCAGCTGTTTACCTGATAAACCTATTGAATACTCTGAATGTCGTGGCTGTAAAATTGCAAGCTCTTTAGGCATCACTGTGGCTCTTGGGAACATTGGTTTTGGTCTGTTGGTGTAAAACGTATCGTGCAAGCAACTTCTCAACATCTTTCATTCATTCACAAGAAACCAGTGAAATACCTTAAAGCTTGCTGTGACTATAGCTGAGAGGTGCCAGAGACTTAAGTGCACAACTAGAAGAGACTTTCTAGGTTTCTAGAAAATGTTAGGAGGTGAACACACCGCACTGGATGGTATGCTGTAATCCAAGTAATTGGCCTATTAACTGGAGTAAACTAATTTCTATGCCTAATTCCTCCTTGCTGTAAATAAAGGAGATGAATCCATCCAAAGGCCTCTGCAGAAGTGATACATGCACATGCGTGTGAGCAGTTCTTCCAGATACTTGTACGCTTTCTTTGAAACACCTATGATACTTTGGCAAGATCATGATACTGAGGTCTTTATTACAGAGAGTCTTAATCTCTTCTTGCCTTTTCTCTAAATTACTGCTTCATGGGATATCAAAATCTCAATTTAAAAGATTTTTCCAGGTCTGTACTATATTGATTGTGAAATTAGGCTAGATAACACACAAATAATGGTTCTTCAAGTGTTAAAATCCTGGTAACAAGAAAACCTTGGAGGTACTTTATTTGTGCTAGATGGAAAAGTGGCACCATTCAGCAGTTACTGTGTCTTGAATAAATGTTCATAGTTTCCATATTGTGTAATAAAGTGACATCCTGCTTAGGTTATGCCTGGTTATAATGGTAGATCTCCTGCATTTATCAGTGGATATCAATATTTATGTTCATGTCTTGTTATATATGCAACCTTACAGTGGCTGTAGTAACGCTAAAATAGTTGAACTGTTGATCAAAATGGTGAACAATTGTGTGTTTCAGGTATTGAGGGTGATACACCTCTTGCATCATGCGTGAATACAAGCTAGTGGTTCTTGGTTCTGGAGGTGTTGGAAAGTCTGCTCTGGTAAGTACTCAGTGAGGCAGTTTGAGTATGTTTTCTTAGGCTTCTTTTTTATTTTTGTTTTGTCTAATACACTCTACTAACTGATTATTTCTTTTACGTAAGTGTGCACGAATAAACATAAATGTAAGTAATGACTGCTGGGGGTTCCTTGCTAGAATAGGTACATCCTGAACTGGGCATATCCACATCTATTGGTGTGTTCTCACATGCTGATATTTTTCTGTGCGGTTGGTTGACAGTGCTTGGTCAGATCTTTGCCTGTCTTATACAGTGAAGTATGTAGCCACAGTGTTATGGAGGTCTCTGGCTTCACTGGGTAACCCAGCCAGAGGTCTGTGGGAAATTAAGCTGCTTCGTGAAGCTCTCACAATGAGTTGGTTTGCCTGTGTCTGGCCTTGGTGACTCTTCTCTCTAGGAAGGTCTTCAGGGCGCTGTTTGCTTAATGTTTGACAGCAATCTCTGAAGCACTAATACTTCCTTTATGCAAATACTAATATATCATTGCATGTTTACAGGAAGTTTTGCATGTTTTCTACATCTTTCCCTGCAAGTAGGTCTATAGCTGTGGTAGGTAGATGATCGTAAAGCTCATCCATTTTAGTTAAACAATTACAGAAGAATTTAGCCTGACCTAGATTAGCACTGAAAAAGTTCACAGAATAGGATGTTCTCAACCCACCTAGGAACTTTATGGCAAGGTGCACAATTAAACTGAAAGATGTGAAGTAAGGTCTAGAGGTCCACTTTCTCAGGTAAGAACTAGTCTCTCATAAAGCGGTTCCTAAGGGAGACCTTAAATGACAAATAATCTTAGATTGTGAAAGAACTTTTTCCTTCATCTGTGAATTCTTTATTACTGCAGCATTTCTGGATTTCAACCTGTCTGCTCTGACTTGGCCACTGAGTCTTAAAGTTCCGCTTGACTTGTGCTAAAAGCGTCCTACGTGCTAGGTACACAGGAATATCCTATTGAGTCTAGTTAAGTCTAGTAAATGCTGGCAGTGGTTTTTTGACTAATTCTTATGCTGGCAGATAAGTAGCAGAAGATGCAGTAGTTCTAAATGCAAATGTAAAAGCCATGCAGCTGTATACAGTATCCTGTTCAACTAAAAACTAATCATGATTCCAGCAGTTAGACAAACCTGAAATCAATGCATGCTTTAATTCTTATGCTCTAAGTGAGAGTGGATAAGGAAGGTGTAGCATTGCTTCATCTAACAGTACGTAGTCAAATAGGCATATGCATCTAACTTTGTGGTGTTTCTTGTAATTTATGTCAATCACTTAATCTGCCTTCAAAAATGAATTGGGTAACTGAGTATAGGCCTAGAACAGTATTTGTGTACAGTGTTTACAAAATGTCACCCTACAAGAAGATTCTTACAAGAACTTTTGTGTTACAGACTGTACAGTTTGTTCAAGGAATATTTGTTGAAAAATACGATCCAACGATAGAAGACTCCTACAGAAAGGTATATGCAAAAGTCCTCCCCAGTGTTACAGAAACTTAAATCTGCCGTACACATTGTCAAATATTTGAGTCATTGCTTGAAAAGGGGTATGCTTGGTAATGCCACGTAATACCTGATAACAAGTTTGAAATATAAAGGTGCTCTTAGTCTGTCTACAAGGAATAATTCAAGACTAGCTTTTTAATGTTGAAGCCTATCCTACTAGCTTGTCAGTAAAAAATAGTAATTGTCAGAATTGGGAACACTGAGTTGTGTGTTTTGTTTTTTGTTTTTTTTTTTTGGTGTAGGTTTTCAGTTTTTTGTTTTGTTTTTGTTAAAGTAAAATAAACTACTGCTCTTTATTTTTTACAGTATTTATTATTTTTTGTGTGTGTTAGTATCTCCAGGTAGATTTGGTCCTGCATGTCAGAGGTTCTAAGCTTCTTTCCTGCTAGGAAAATCTGCTAAAAACAACTTGAGGCTCACCTTCAGACCACTGGAGGCAACATACTGTCTTCCTAACAGTTTCACTGATAGCTTGATATACTTCCATTAGATGGGTTGTTGTTTTATTAATAAGTTAACACCAAGCTATCATAAATGAGCAAACATTTAACAGGGGCCTGTTAGTTTCTCTCTTCCCATCTTCAGCATGACAGGCTGAAAGGTCTGACTCTGCTTGCATCATCTGAATCTCCATATTGCTCACTCTTCAGTTTCAGCTGAGACCATGATTAATATTCCAGGCTAAGATAACTTAATCTGGACTGCTACCAAAGGAGTTAACTATTTGGTGAAGCAGATTAGTTTTCAGCTGTGTCAGTTTCTTAACTTTTTTCTTTTTCTAGCTGAATTACTTTCCAGATGCATTGATGCTCTGATGTAACTCACTATGTGGCCACAAAAATACCAGCGTATACGAGGGGGGCAAGATGCACAAATCCTAGCAGGCAATGGGCAAAAACTGAAGTACTTCCTCTTTCAGCACTGGGCTACATTTATATTGGAATAAAGAGGCTGTATTAACAGCTATTGCAGCTTATTGTTACTGGAATCTCTTCTGAACAGAAGAGGAATTGGAGCAAAATTATAATTTTACACCTGTTTTCTTTGACCTCATAGAAATCTATATGCTGGAAAAATTCTAGTCTGTCTTAAGCATGTGGGCTTCCAGCCAAAGCTAGAACTCTTATTAAGGAGACAACAGCAACAACAAAAAAATCCTATATAGCCACTTAGGAATTTTGGATACTACCCTGATGTTTGGTGCAGAACTTTGCTGGGTCAGCCCCAATAAATGACTCCAAAAACATTCACAAGCTGTACTAAAGTGAAATGTTTCCTTTGTTATATATTTACATTCTTCAGGTCATACTAGAATCATGATGTTTTCTGGGTGAATTTTTCCAGAGACTGTTTCCCTGGAGCCTGAAAAAGTAGAGCCATCTCAAGAAATTTTGCCTTTTGCAAAGTAATTTTTTTTAGCAAAGATCTTGTAATGTTCCCTTCAGGTTTGGTCCTGAAATGACTAGGAATATCTCTGTATAGTCTTCTTTTCAAATCAGTTAGATTGTTCAAGTCTTGCTTAAGTCTGGACAACACTTCATGCAGTTGTTTTCTTCCCCTCACTGCTAGTTACAGTTCTAACTTGCTGCTTGACTTGGGTGACTTTAAAATGTATTGGTTTGGCAGTTGCAATTCCATGCTATTAGTCTTAAATCTAATTTTATAATATTTGGAGTTGAGAAGATGTAGCTTGAAATATTTTAAGTTTGTCTGGAACTAAATAATTTGAGCATGAAGTCTTGAAACTTGACACTGTGGTTTACTCCCCAAATACTTCTCCATAGAGAGAATAGACACTTCTTAATTAGCTGAATAACTTTGTCAGCAATACATGCTAAAATAGTGGCTATTGAAGGAATCTCCATCCCTAGGGGACATGGAGGAGGTGTAAGAGAGGTGGAAATAGTCCGCTTGCCTGCCCTACCCCCCAAGCTCAAATCTAGTTACAAACTAAAAGCTCAAAGGTGAACTAGTGGTAATGCATATATGGGGAGTAAGGGACATGAAGCTCTTTCTGAGTGTTGATCTGCCAACTTGGAATTTTACATGCAAATGGAAACAAGGGAAGCGTACCAACAGCTTGAAAGAAAAACAAAATGTGGATAGCCTACTTGAAATAGCTTGAGGGTACTTCCATGTCCTTTGCACTCAAGGCCTTTTTTTCTTCCTTTTTGCTTTTCCCAGGAACTAGATAGAGGAACCCTGACATAGAAACAGAAACTGATCTGGCTTCTTAAACCTATTTTTTGCAAATTTTTCTAATCTGGATCAGGTTACTAATTAGTGTTACTAAAGGCTTGTTCTGGGGACACCACTCTTAGTGGTTCGCTTGGTTTATTGTTTACTGCGTACTACTTATTTCCTTGTTGATCTAAATTGCTATTAAATGAGCATTAGTATGCCAGTCCAACTTTCTGGCTTTCACCTGTACTTTTCTTTCAATCTGTGAATGATCCCTGAAACAAGTTGGAATTAGTTATGCTAGTTGCTGATAACCATCATTACAGATTTAGCAGCCTCCTTTTTAATAATCAAAAAAACCCTAATCACTTTGCAAAGTGGTACTTGGCTGCTGACGCTGCTTTTGAAAATGTCAGTAGAGCTCTTTGAAAGGCTTCTTCCTGCTGTTTTCAAAGTGTATATCCATATAAACTACTTAAGCCATTATGTTGCTTTATGCATTATGAATTTGCTTATAAAATCACACAATTCCTGGTGTCTTCAGAGGGGAGAGTTGCAAGAGGTAAACCTAACCACATCTTTCTCTCTTGACAGCAAGTTGAAGTAGATGCACAACAGTGTATGCTTGAAATCTTAGATACTGCAGGAACGGTACGTAAAACCAACTTTCCTAAATACTGATATACAGTGTTAAAACCATCGAAAGCTGTAGGGTTGTAAATGATGACATGTTTCCTTCCTCATTCTCTAAAGACTAACTGTGGTCAGTGCATTGGATTAAAGGATGTTCTTTAACATACTAGTATTTAAACAAAACTTGAGTATTGCAGCAGAAAATGAATTGCAAATTTCCTGTGAGCTCATGTTCTATAGTAAGGGAAAGTGAGCTTGAGAATTTTAAAAGAACTTGTGCTGCTGTTTTGAGTTTATAGTGCCCAGAGGAAAATTTAGACCCAATGGTTACTCGGGTTTGGTTTCTGTTGCTGTGGAGAATATGTGCTTTCTTCTCTCCTTTTTCTTTTGTGTGTAAGATGTACTCTGACATGGGGATAAAAATAGTATCACTTTAGTCAGCTTATGTGAACTCAAAGTGCAGGGTTTATGCTGACCCTTTGCATAGTGTCAAGTTTTTCTGACTTGTTCTGAGTGGAAGCAGTCATGTCCCTCATTGATTCCAGTGAGCACAAACTCAAGACCCTTGGAGAGTGTAGCATGTGTTCTCTGAACTACAGTAGTAATCTGGTCCAATAATTTATTTACATGGCCTTACTCTTATATGGAATTTAAAACTACAGAAAGATGGAGTGGCTGTCCTTTCAAAATATATCGGGCTTTTCATCTGACGTACAGTAAGGGACTTAGTGAGTGACTGGCCAGTCACAAGATAGCCAAGTCACCAATGTGAGAAAGGCAAATGCTGTTCCACAGCTATGCTGGTGAGAGTTTTCAAACAGGCAAAGACCTTCAAAAAGTCCTAATGCTACTGTGCAGTGCACCTTATGCAATATCATAGTTGTCACCAAAGTCTTGGAAGTGTGACAAGTCTATTGAGCGTCTCCATCCTCTAGTCAATCTCCTTGAAAAGGAAAGTAGAATTTAATATAGGGAAGTGCCTAGACTACAAAAGGGAGGCTGAAAAGGGATGCATTTACTTAGCGACGTGTTTTAAAGAATGGTCAGGAGATGATAAAATGTTGGCACATAAGGAAGGATTTGGGAGGAATGTAACTTTGTCATCTACAGATTACACTGTACTTTCTACTGTACCTCCCCTCTTTTGAAATTGCTTTAGTTCCTGTGATTTCTTCCCCCACCCTCCAGGGTGTAGCCCTTGGCAATATCTAGGTATTGTTCAGCAACCCCGGATGATGTTCCAAAACAGATATATTTAAAAGCAGATTTATTTATTTGGTTTACCGTAATGCTTATAGTCAAGCAGTAGCTTATTGGTCAGTTTAAAAAGGGGGGGAGGGCAGAAATGCATTGTGCTTGTGATCCATTTGTGACCTGAAGTATATGGCAGTTCACGTAAGGAAAGTGCAAACTAAATGCAATGTCTGTATCTCTTCTTTTAATTACAGGAACAGTTTACAGCAATGAGAGACCTATACATGAAAAATGGACAAGGTTTTGCATTAGTATATTCCATCACAGCACAGTCCACGTTTAATGATTTACAGGATCTAAGAGAACAAATTCTTCGAGTCAAAGACACTGATGATGTAAGCATCTTTAAAAATGCTTAATACTTATATTTACAGTTTTCATTACAGATGTTGTAACGTATACACTGTGACTGGATAGCTTCCAAGCTTTAAATTAAGAGACAAATGAACCAGTAGGTGCATAGTACAGAAATGCAACTCTTAAACTGGAGAAATCGTAAATTGTCATGTGGAGTATAAAGAGAATTGTCTTGTTTTAATCTCTTCCTTTAAAGTACAGTATTTCAAACAGTATATATCCTCATTTGCTAGTACTGTAGAAGACCTTTCTAAAGAAACTCTATTTTTACCTCAATTATTATCAATGAAGGTTTAAAAAAACCTACAGTTCAATTTTTCCTCTTTATGCTTACTGTTTATGGTATTTTAAAAGCACAAAATTCTAAGTACTTACAGAAGATGGTACTGTAAGCTTTAAACTTGCACATTATGTAGCTTTTATATTTTGTGTGTGTTCTTCCAAGTAAGTTTGGTCATACTATTTCCACACAATTTCAATATGCACCTCTTAGCATTAATAGTGCTATAATGCGAGGCTAAAACATTCTAGTTTATAACTGATGAAAAAAAGCTTAGTCCCTTAATAAAAGGAAGAAAGCTATTTCAAATGTGAAACAGCAGTAAAAGTGTGTTTTTAACTGAAACACCTTCTAGGTTATAGCCATCAGACAGAAAATCTTGCCTGGGGAAAAAAAAAAGTAAGCAATGAACAGTTTTTAGGTGTGCTCATCTCTTTTAAACTGCTAATGGAAACTTTGATCCCTTCTCTACTGCATGTATACACATATGCTTCTGCTGCCGGCAGACACAGAATATATTAAATGTTTCAATATCAGGGAAGTTCATTGTGACTCTTGTAATACAAACCACCTTGCACTTTAAGTGTAAGCATTTGGAGGTCTTGCCTGTGTTCAGCAGATTTCTTCTAGAAATGATTTATTACCCACTATCACAAATGTATTTCAGAAGGGTAGAAGTTAAGTTGCATTTGCCTTTCTCATCCAGAACCTACCAAGTTATAGTCTTGTTTAGCATCAATTAACTTTGGGCACTACAATCAAGATAAATGTGACAATATTTGAAACCTTAGTTTACATGGTGTATTTATGCTGATTTGCCTAAGCTTGCTTTGGTAGTATTTTGCTAGTATTTCCCTGGAATTCTATTTCTCTTTAGATCACTCCCCTCAGTCCTGAAAGCCATTCCATAGTATCAGAAGAAAGATAATGAGCTTCAAGTTGCAACTTTAGTTCTCACCAAAATTTACATAAAGTTTTTTCGTATGCCGAAGCTTAGGAAAAACTATGACTTGCTTTCTCAGTGGGGGGAAATTAAATGATCAAAACATTGTAAACCTTTTTTCAGTGCTTGAATTTGGGAGAAACTTAGTTATGTCCTTAGATTAGTAAAAGGAAGAAAAAAAAAATCCCCAAACCCCCTGCCTTTGTATGATTGCCTTTTCTTGCCACAAAGGTCAATTCAGTGTTTTCTGTAGTTAGTAGTTTTGGTAAGCTAGCATGTTTCTTTCCTCTGTGTGCATCATCTTACTAAGAGCTGTGTGAGCAAACTGCTCTTGAAAGGAGTGCAGATACGATGGAAGTAGAGGAATGGTGAAAGGAGCATTAGCGTCCTTCATCGTGCTACCCAGTACAGGATGCTTCTTCCAGGATTTCTGAATGTGTAACAATCTTGTAGCAGATTCTTCAGTAGACTTTAAACATCTAAAAATGAAATGTCATTAGGTGTTCTAGATGATGTGAAGTTTTCTCAATTGGCAGTGTGCCGAATCCTCAAGCTATTTCCCCCACTGCCCTGCCAAACAGCAGGCAAAAAATGCAGTCACTTTGATTTGAAGATTAAAGTCTCGCACAACTGTGAACTTAAGTTTCTGTTATACCAGAGCTTCATTATTCTGGAGGTCAGGATCCGCTGAGGATTCAGGTAGGGTTTTAGGTGCGCATTTACATTGTGCCTTCCCAAAATTTTAACGAATTCTTTGCTGGTATGAAATTGTTTTTAGGTGCCTATGATTCTGGTTGGCAATAAGTGCGACTTGGAAGATGAAAGAGTTGTGGGAAAGGAGCAAGGTCAGAACCTAGCAAGGCAATGGAATAACTGTGCATTCTTAGAGTCTTCTGCAAAATCAAAGATAAATGTTAACGAGGTAAGGCACACTACCTATGGTGGGGAGGGGTGGCAGGGAGAGAAGGATAGGACACTGTGTTCTGTTCACCAAACATTACCATTTTTCAAGAAAGACTAACAAAATTATGAGTAACATTCAATATAATGGAGAAAACTCTACAAAGCTATTGTGAGCATTTGAGAGATGTCTCTATTAAGGGATGTAGTTAGCTTCGACGTAGGACTTTTTAAAATTAATATAATTTTAGTGTAATTAGTTTTCAAATCATATTCATATGAATTTGGGATAAATACTTTTTTATGTTACATTCCTTAGTTGATATCATTTCTATCCTCTGAGAATCCTCTGCTAGACTACTTTTTTCTTTAAAAAAAAAAAAACCCTGCAAGAGAGTTAACTTAAATCAATCAGTTTTAAGGACTTATTTGGTGTTAAATTATTTGAGATGGTAAGGACAAAATCTCTTAAGGGTTTTGTCCAAATTAGCAGCTGATTAGAGACCTAAATAAGTGCTCTGTGTAAAGGAAAAAGAAATGGCAAAAACCTGTCTAGCAGCTTGCTTATTTAGCAGGAGCTAGGTTAGGTGACTGATCAAACACATGTGTTTTTGGGACTTGCCATAATGCATGCCTTCTTATCCAGTGGGGGTGTTGGCATAAAGAAAGGATTCAAAAACTTTTAGAAAAAGAAGCTGCGTTAGTGTCTACATTTCTGGAACAGCTTGAATACTACGATAAACCCTTCAATTCATTGCGTTTTCTGGAAAAATCGTTGGCAGCATCAATCAAGTTGAAAGGGCCTCTGTGCAAGACTTGCATGTAATCAAATGAGTATGGTGGTTTTAAAAAGGAATAATGTGTGTTTAATTAATTGGGAATTTCTGGAAACTATCAAGTTTTTCTTAAATACAAATTAATCAGCTTAACTATATAAAAATCATATGTTTAATAAACTAGAATGTACTTCCATCAAATATTAAAAGCCCTTGTTGGAATGTTTGCTGCTTTGCAGCCAGTGCTTAGGAAACTGCTAGGATAGCTTTAGTATGAGGACCTCCTTGATTTAGGAGATGCAGAAATAATTGGAACAATGTCTGTTATGAACAAAACAGATGCTATTTAATTGTAGTATGTAGACTTGTCTTAAATTAGCCTTTCAACAAAATCATGTTCTAATTAGAATTCTAGGAGATTCAAAGTGTGAGAGAGTCTCATACATGAGTTACTTTTCTAGGAAATGTTACGCTTATGTCATGCTGTAGTCCTAGAGAGGCTGCTGAATTAATTCTCTAGACTTCGGTATTTTTAAAGTATCTGGAAAAGTATGATCTCATTCGAATACAGGAGACTGTTATAGACTACATAGTGTACTTGAGTTACCATGAAAATGTGGAGTTAAAATTTATTAGAACTGTATTTAAAAGAATATCTTTACAGTGATGTGAGTTAGAAAGCTGTGGCCTGTTTCTTGACCTCAGTGCTAAATTGCAAAGTAATAGCATATAGTAGTTGATCATTGTGACATATATCATGCGTGTTCAGAAAAATTTCACCCAGAGATTAAACAGTTGCAGATTATAGATGCCTTTCCAGTCTGCTTCACTGAAAGTCAAAAAGCCTTGACAGACAATTATTTTAAACAGAAGATAAACAGGTGTTAAGTATACAACTTTCTGGCTTTGTGATAACTGAATATTTACAAGGGTTCTTGAGTATGTGAGTGCATTATATGAAGATTCAAGGTTTAAGGTTATGAGAGAAGCCTCTTTATTCCAATAACCAACTGATTTTTATATTTTCAGATCTTCTATGACCTTGTGCGACAAATTAACAGAAAAACTCCAGTGCCTGGAAAAGCACGCAAAAAGTCATCATGTCAGCTACTTTAATACATAGCTGTACTGTAGCTCTGAGCCAGGTAAACCTTTTAAAATTCTCTGTGTATTATGGCTATTAAAAATGAAAAAAACAACAAAAAGAGCCTAAACAGCTGTGGCAGCTGTTGATGCAGAACAGCACTGAAAATTCTTGACTGACATTATCATAGAAATTTTTAGTGTTTTGCCATTCCAAAGTCAGAACTACAAATACATGCAAGAAACACTGTTCATACTAGTATGATTTTTTTTTCCCCCCAAGCTGTAAGGTGTGGGTAGAGCTCAAACTAAGCACGTTTGTTCTGTTACTTCAAAACTTTAGCTTTTGGAAACAGTTTTCTTTTTTTAAAGGCTGATAGAATATACTGCAAGAGCTGAATTATCAGGAATGCACACTGTAAAATACTGCTGTTTGCATGTTAAAGCGTCACTTTCTGCTTTGAACTCCTGTATGTACTTGTATGTTGTCATAGGAATTTAGCTTACTTTCTTTGGACTATATGGGTATTTTATAGGCTGCATTGTAATTAGCATACTTGAAGAGAACAGTGAAGTGATCATTGTAACACTCCAAATATTTGACCTGGAGCTGTTGCTTCCTAGATCAATTTCTTACTCCTTGGCAGTTGGCTAATGTTCTACATGACTAAATCCATGCTTTAAGAATGCTGCTGAAGGCTCAAGCAGGCTCCAGCCTGCTCTTTAGGCAAGCCTTTTCAGAAGTTAGTCAGCAGGCACAAATTTTTTTCTGCAACTTGTTTTTGGGCAGGTTGTTTCCCCCTTTCCACCTCTGAGCCGTAGTATGGACAGAGGTATGTCTTGATTGACCTGGCATCATGCAAGTTGTCTGTTCATCTCGATTCCCTTAATTTTTACTAGATGTATGGTGGTTTGGTTGCTTCAGTGCTATAATCCGTTATTTTGTCATCTGATACGCCCATTTGATATACTGGAGGATCCAGTATATCAACTGGAGGTTGGACATTTCACTGTCATAAATTGTAGGCTTTTATTAATATTCAGATAGTGTCACATTTAACTCTTTTTGGTGTTGATGTGAAAACTTACTTAATTTGAACAACTTGAATCAGCTCAAAGTAGAACGGAGAAGATTCCCAAAGCATTAGCTAAGGATGGCAGAAATGGCTGCTGCATTTCCTTACCAGAGCTTTCAATTCAGGAGCTTTGATCCTCCAAATGTGTGTTTTTAAAGCCACTGGAACTGTTATACTCTAAGCAAAACTAGTCCCACCCCATCAAATACTACTTCCACAGTTCAGCTTGGATTACCATATGTATCCCAATTCAGTTTTACTAATTGAGATAACCTTATCACTTCTCCTCTACTAATACAGTTTCTGTACAAATAACAGGCTATCTTCTAAGTCTGCGTGCTAAGAACTTTGCTAGTTCCTGCTTTAGCTCTTGTAACTAAAGAGAAATGACAAATAGTTGTTAGTATTAGTACTAACCTCTGGTTTTGTTGTTACAGGTCTGAAGAACTGTTGCCCAATTCAACAGTGCCAGCATTCCAACTTTATTAAACCTACCAACATCTTAAATGGACTTTCCTGTGGTGGTACCCTTTAAGAAACGGATGAAAGCTACTACATCAGTTTGCACATTCTAATCACTTTCCAGTGTCACGAGAGATTTTTACTTATAAATATTCTAAGTGTATGCAACTGGTAAAACCAGAGCCTACATCCAGTATTACTGATAAGAGACATTGTTCATCCACCAATGTTGTACATGTATGAAAACTGTGTACTGTATACTTCAACAATCCCCACTTTCTATTGGAGAGTACAATAATGTAAATCCTAAAAGCACCACTATTTTAGCATAATAAAAGAAAGTCCAAAGAGCTCCTATATAGACTACTCCAGATAACTTTGCTTCATCGGTATTTGTAGCTTACTGTAACTTTTTTAAAGAAATACAGGATCATCATCATCGTATTGTACAAAAGCGCTTTGATTAACACAACAGCTATATAGTTTTTTAATTTTAGGAAAAACCTGTGGAGGCAGTGATCTAGTCTTTAAGAGTCCTTTCAGTATAACGTCTGACTAAAGACATGGCCTTTAATATCTGTTGGGAAGGAAATGTCCAGACTTTTCAACCTTTTATTGTATGTTTCCTTTTCCTTGTTTACATAGGGAACAATGTTTATAGTTGTGTGTACAGTGGGGGTCTACAACAGGAAGTGTATATTTTAAAATGATTTTTTAATGATTTAACAATTTTTTGTAAATCATTTTCGGGCTTCTGCAGCTGTAGATTCTCACTGTGAATTCCCTTGCTTGCTCATGCATAAGTGTATTTGCAATACCAAATATACAGGTTTAGTACTTTTGCCTGTTAGTGATTGTTTTACATGTGTAACGTTTTGGTTGAGATGTTAAATGGTGGAAGAGTACTGTGGATGTGAATGTGGGAAGTAATTTTAATCATGTGTAATTGGTCACAGGGCCTAAGTTGCAGTAATTAACTTTTGCTGATTTATTTAACGATGCCTTGTTGCTTTGTATGCATCAACGTTTGGGTGTAAAGATTGTGTGTATATCCAACAGGGAGCCACAGTATTTAAATTGACCAACCTAATGTTACAACTGCTTTGAGGTGGCCAAATGTAAACTAAAAGCCTTAATTAAAGTGGTGCAATTTTGTATGACTTAGCATCAGTAGTTCAATAAATTTGGATTGCCATGCAAGGGCTTGCATTACAGTTATATACTACTTGAATGTTTTGTGTTTTAGTAGTGCTAGTAAGTATTGATTTTTTTTATTATTATTATTTTTAAATCTCTTGCACAGTGCAGATTCATACATCTTAGGACAAAAAGGAACCATTATGACTTTGTCTTCTGACAAATACATGCCGTAGACATTTCTTCTAATAGCATCTCATGTGCTAGGGTGGATGAATTTCTGACTGAATGAAATTCCACTTATAGTTTTGGACTTGGAATATTCCAAGCTCTAATATAAGGGAATGTCTAACAGAAAAATAGCTGTCTTCAAAGGTTAGAATATCAGTGGCTGTTCTGGGAACTTAAAAATATGTTGCCTGCTATTTTCCTTCTTTCCAGGAAGAATTAATTGTTAAAATTGACTTTGTGGAGCTAAAAAGTTCTCTTGGGAGAAAAATACGATTTTTCTGCATGATTAAACCATATTAGTTTGGTGTCAAGGAACTCTGCAGAAGAGCATTCTTGCAGTATTGAGTGTAGAGTTTTGCAGACTGTAAATATCTGTAATGCTGTTGGACTGTGAAGTGGAATGCGTGGACTGTGGATGATTTCCTGATCTTGGCTGTGCTGCTGAAAGTTGATGTCACACCCAAATACTTGGTACCTCCTGCTTCTCTGGCACAGAATTATCAGAGCTTGTTTTAATCCGTTCCTGCAAATTCAATCAGATTAGGTTAGTTAATACCGGTAAGCTTTGAGATAGTTTACGTTGCCCAAAGTGAATTAAGGAGCCCAGCTGA
Organism: Phalacrocorax aristotelis; assembly: GCF_949628215.1. Lineage (NCBI taxonomy): Eukaryota > Metazoa > Chordata > Aves > Suliformes > Phalacrocoracidae > Phalacrocorax > Phalacrocorax aristotelis. Next base: position 179,609,965 of record NC_134276.1, on the reverse strand, counting down.
TCCTTCCTGCTGGTAATTTCATCAGTCATCACCATTGTTTACTGGAAGTAATACACTCTCTCACTGCAGAGTCAGAGTTGAGAGTGAAAATTCCTTTTCATTTATCATTAGAAACCAGAGCACGTGGTTGATGATCCCCATAAATATCTCTTTTGGTACTCTCTGCATCCTGATTGGTCCCCAGAGTAGGTGAGACTGGAGCACTGGATGCTCTAGTTCCTTTTTCACTAGGTACCTTCCTCCCTGATGCGCTAATCAGTATTTTTCCTCCCTTCACTTTCAACCTCTGCTTATTCAGGTTTTATAACACTTTTATGTCCCAATTGTCCTTCTATCTGTGTTTTTTAATGTATTTCTTTTCCAGGCAGCTGTAGAGATGGAATTAGGTGGGAGGGAGAGAAAGTTCTTTGGTAACAGAGAGGGCACCCTGGACTGGTCTCAATGTCCAGTCAAAGAGTACTGATTATGGGGAACATCAGGCTTTGTCCTGAAAGCTCTGTACTGAAGCATTCTTGGTTGCTCTGTGGAACAGTAAATGCGCAGTTCCTCAGGTAGTCAGTTTGATCAAACCTCAGGAAAGTAAAATTTTCAGAAACTCCAGGCTTCACCATCTAAAGGTTATGCTAAAAAAGTGAAATACAATTCCTCCTCTATTTAGAACTTAGGCCAGATTTGTAAGATCAACACACCATACCCCAGGTAATACCTGAAAACCAGTATTTGTCTCCTTGAAAACTTAGCCAGGCTTCAGGGGAGCAGTGTCCTGGTTGTTAAAGGGAAGATGCATGACAAAATGATGCTGAGGAAGTAATGGACATGAAGCGTAAGGAAAAACGCATGAAAGAATTTTCTTCATATCTAAGTAATGATGGCATAAGAAGCTGTTCCCGCTGAGGAAGTGAACATCCAGTTCCCCACAGGAATTGGAACTATGTAAGCCATTACCAATTCTAGAAAAGAATCCTGTCTGCTGAAATTTTTGAACAAACCTTTATATATCTTAAGGATAACTGCTTTGTGTACCAGCACTTAAGAAGTTCACGCTTGAACTACTTGTACAGAAACCGAACACTTCTCATAAAGCTTTGGATGAAAACATTGCATAATATGTATCTTGAACTGCAGTAATTTTCCAAATTCAGTGTTAATACACATGTATTACTGCTTGTGAAGTTAGCTTATGTTTACAGTGCACACAAAGGTTGTGACTGCTTTATTTCCACACTGATCTGAAACTGGTATGTGTCAGTGTTTAAATGTCTGAGCTTTCTATGGAAAAAAAATGTTTCTGTCCCGAACTTGAGAAGTATTATGTAATGGAATTGCACTCTTCCTATTAGGACTCTTTCCTGTCAGTATAAACTTATTTCTTGTACCTTACCTTGTTAATTAGAAAAATATTTTGAGACTTTGCAAGATGTTTTCAGATGTCCAAATGAATGCACTGTAAGCTCAAACCACCACTGCTCTTCTGCATAAGAGACGGTAACTTGTGGAAAAGTATTGTAGAGTTAGATATTGTTTCATAAAGTGTACTGATATTGCAATGCTAGAAATGGGAGGTAAGGGAGAATCCTGCTGGAATTTGGATTAAACTGTGCAGTATTCTCCTTTTCTGGTGTAATAAGATTTGCTGTTTCCTCGTGGGCGATCACTAAAGATAAGGATTTTCTTCTTTTAAAATGCTCAACAAACTATGGATGAATCAAACTTGATAGAGTTTTTTCTGAAGTTTTCTAATCTTTGCCAGTTTTGTGAATAACTTAGAGCAGGAGAAATTTTGCCACAATACCGCACTAGTTCTAGATGGACTTCAATTTAGACATATCAACAATAGAAAGTTATTTCTAGATGTGAATAGTCAAAAACAGTAGTCTGTATACAGCTCTGTGTAGCACTTTTTGAATCGTAATATGAAGGTACAGCCAAACATCAGCATAGACAGAAAGCTTTTTGTCCAATTTTAAACTGCTGTCCCAGCAGCATTAGGCTATACTTCAATTTATAGCTTGTCCTTCACCTGCATATGGGGAGGAGAACAAAAGCAAAGAAAGTTGCTCAAATACGTAACAAAATGCAGTTGCATGTAGCTCTCTAAGGTACCATTAGAGAAGCTGAGCTCTTAATCAAATTAGGGTCTTCTTTCTGAGTCTCAAGTACCTTATGCTTTTAATTGAAAGGTTTATGGATAACTTGCAAGATTCTTAAAACCTAATTTAACTTCTCTGTTCTATAAAGTAAAACTCTGGAATGATACTTATATTTGTTGCAAACTTTACATTCTTAGTGTGGAACTGTAAGCAAAGTTGTGTAGTCTTGGTTTTGTTATCAGTGTTGCAATATCTGGGCTTCAAACAACAGATAAATGTGGATTTTACTTCTCTTTCTGTGTTAGGCATTTGTTTGGGGTTGGATTTTTTTAATACCCTCCAAGAGCATATATCTTCAGCATTTTGAATCATCAAGCAGAGCATGGCTTCCTGTTTTCAGTGAGATGTTCTTTAGGGACAGATATGTGAATGGAGAAAGGAATGTCTTCGTAATTCCACTGTACTCACTTCAGCCTCCAGAAATATTAGTTTGGCTTGGCCAAATAACAAGCTGTACAGCTTCATTGCTTTAAGAAAGCTCACTGCCACCAGGATTTTTCAATTTTTATTTTTTTCTTTGAGGTTGTGGCTGGGGTGAACGACTTCATTTGCATTATGTTGTAATTTCTAATTAATTCATGTAATGTCTTTTGGCTGCCATAAACCTGGGAGAAGGGTGCATTTCTTCACTCTTGGATACTGAGTGAAATGACAGTAAAAGTTACAGTTCCTTCTTTGGTCAGTATACTTCACGTTTTCGTACTATGTAGCATTTTTACCTTCTAAATCTAGCAAGGAGCAGTCAGTAACTTCACTCCCATACTAAGTACAAAAATCTACATGTGAAATCACAGCTTTCGTAAACTGGGTCTACTGCTTGTAACGTGCCCAATACCACAAAGACCCCTGGCACTACTGTCATGATTTTCAGATACAAATAAAATGACAGTTACAAATTTGTCTCTTTTTCCTTTTTAATAAAAAAGGGGGGTTTAGCTGAGCTTCCTTAATAGGAGTAGGCATGGGAATCAATTTGTTTAGGGTAAGACCCCCCAGCAAACGTTAATTTGAGACTCGAGTATTTTAGTACTAAGCAAGCACATTAACACTTTCATTAAATTCTGGAGACTGACTTTAAAAAGTTTCCTTACATCTAAATTTTAAAAAGTTAAAAATCACACACTTCCAGGAACATGTTTCAACAAAGCAAAGGCGGGCTAAACCATGAGCCTCCTGCCTTCTCTCACAAAAAGGCAAGGTACAGAGTATACTCCATGGTTTTCTTTGTACTGAATGCAGTTGCGCTGCTGTCACACACTGCACGAGACTTTGTCGTGCTCTTGCTTTTGACAGTTCTGAATTAAGACTGCAATTTTGTATATGCAGGTGTTGGGTATGCAGCTTAGCAATGCATTAGGGCAGTTTACTTGATTTGTGAGCTGTCTGTATTAAAACATATTTTCTAAAGGCTAATTGGAGTTTTGAGTTTAGTTGTTTGATTTTAATCTAGTATATCCTGAACTTTAACCTAGTACAGCCTGGAAACCCTGCTAAGCTCACAGAAAGCCAGTAGGGTGCAGAGGAGTCTTAGGTGTTGGTGGTAAACATGCCATATTTCTGTGTTAGTCGTGCTAGCTGCTGAGTTGTCTTTGCTTCTCCTGCCTCTAAGTATGGAGCGTTGCTACCCCTCATGATACTCTGACAACATGACTGCAGTTAGGATCAGTGTTGATGCAAATATGTGAAACTTAAGATGGATATCTAATTTTTAATTATAAATTTAAATTGCAGTCCTTTATATCACTGAAAAATTCACATTCCCTTCTGCTTCTTGGAAGCGTAAGATGCTTGTGTGAGAGTTTCAGTTCTTTTTTTCCTATGTTTTCCCCTCTTTCATTCCCGTTGGGTAAATATGAAGTGGGACACTAGTGAAAAAGTACTGCCTAAAAACACACCTCCAGGTTTCTGCCCTGTTTCCACCCTGCCCTTGCCCCTCACTGGAGCCAACTTCAAGCCTCTAAGGTGCTTCCCCAGCCTGCACTTAAAGAGGCAGTACATACCTCAGACAAGTTCTCTCAAGGGCCCCAAATCTTTTATATTTTTTTACAGGTTGGTTAGGTTTCGTTTTTTTAAAAGCATGCATGCTGCCCTCTTAATTTGTCTTCAGCCTTATTTCTTTTGCTTTGTTCTCATCTGTTATTGCTTTGAATAAACTTGAGGTAGCAAGCAAACAAAGTGTGTTCTCCGACATTACATCTCTCATTGTTTACACTTTTCTGCCCTGAGAAGGGGCTAGCCTGAGAGCTTGAGCTCGTGGCAAAGAATTGAACCAGACATTAATTTGTGCATTACTCTGAATTTCCCACTGCACAACAGAGGAAAAAAATGTTACGCTGCTTTGTGAGGGAGGATGTGTTGAGAGGTAAATCCATTAAATATGTAGTACCAAGGTAGGCTATAATAGTTCCTTTAACATTCTTTTAGTTTTTCTGCCATAACGAAGATTGTTGCCTTTACTTGGGCTTTTGTAATAGTCTGCATGATGGAAGGGCAACTTTTTTTATAAATCCAAAACTGCATTTCCTAAGTGACTGATCTACTCTTTCTCAGGGTCTTCTGCTTGCTGGTGTTCTTGCATACCCAGGTTTCTCAGCATTCCCCTTCTGAAGCCTTCTGAGGTTAGGGGTTCCAGCAGCTCCAGCAAGCCACCAAGGTTGGGTGCCAGAGTGTTTTATCAGCATCTTAAGGAAGCTGTAGGACTTCAGACAATGCCTTGCAAGTCTGCCTTTTGCAGCTGTTTTCAGATGCGTCCTCTGTATGAGGAATGTAAGCAAATTAGGCACACTACAGACTACTTGGAAGCATTTTTCAGAACTTGCCTGCCTACACTAAAACTGCAGTTTGGACAGTTTTCCCTGTACTAGAGCACAAGTAAATAGACTACTGTCAGTAGTAGCGTCATTTGTAGTGTTAGGGTCGTAACAATATTTTTCTGTCATTAAAAGGTGCGCAAAATCCAATTTGGGCAGAAAGAGGAGAGGCAGCTTTGTAACTTTGAGGGAGATAAGCGCTGAGTGATCCCACATGGTGGTTACTGCTGTGCTTCTGCGTGCCTGTTGCCTGAGTTACACTCAGGGAAAGTAAGAGAAATAAATACAAGCTTGTGAACTGGTGCGAACAGCCTCATCTGCTTGAAGCAAAGGCCGGGACGCACGCTGCTTCAGCTTGAACATGTAATATCTTGAGCATTGGATTAGCTGCTCTCTGTGGAATGAGAGAGCCTGAATAAAATTTCAAACAGTTAAACTACTTTTTTATTTTATGTTTGGTTTAGTTTGGCTTGGGATTGTTTTGGAAGCTTTGTCGCTTATTCCGGCATCCCCTGGCCGCCCCGGGTCCTGACGGGCGAGCAGCCGCCGCTGGGACAGAGGAGGGCGGTCCGAGCCGTTACCCCTCACCGCCACGGCCTGGCTCGGCCCAGCCGCCTGACGGGGCTCGGCTGCCCTCAGCCCACCACGGCCGCTCCCCGCGGCCGAGCTGACGCCGGGGATCGGCGACCCGCTCCCCTCCCGGGCTACCGGCAGTGCGCGGTGCCCGGAGCGGCGCAGGCGCAGCGCGGCAGCCCCGCCTCCGGCGGGAGGAAGCTCTCCCGTCTCCTTCCGGGCCGCGCGCCGGCGCTGGCGGAGGCGGGAAGGCTCGATCTGGCCTGCGACGAGGCGGAGGCCGCCATGGAGAGGTGGGAGGCGTGGGGAGGGGGCCGAGCCGCGGCCGGTGGGGTGTCCTGTCCCGTCCCGTCCCGTCCCGTCCCGTCCCGTCGGTGCGCGGCCCCCCGCGACTGTGCTGTGGTGTGACACGTCCCCCTGCGCGGCCGCGGAGGAGCGGGGAGCGGTGCGCTCCCGTGCCGGGCTGGTTTCTGAGGGGCATTAAAGGCCTTTATGTCACCCGAGAGCTTTGACCTGCTCTGAGTTCTTCTGGAATACACTTACAGATTAAACAGGAGTTGTTCATGAGGCGGGAATCCTTGAGGCGGGCCTTTGCAGGGTGCTGTGTAGGCAGTCATAGCTGTGGCCTTCACAGTCCACCGGTAGCTTCTCCTTTGCCTTTTAGGAATTATTAACAATTTTTTCCCCTTTCTTCAAGACACCTGAACTTTCTGAATCTGGTGATTTTGTGTGTCTGAATAAAAAAGTCAAAGTGAAATTATGTAATTCTTTCCATTGAATGTTTCAGTTCAAAATCGAATTTTATACTATTGTATGTATTAATAGCTTTTTTTTTTTAATAACAAAACAACTGTCGTGTAGGAGGAACAAAGTGCAATTTTTCAGACAAACTAATTTTCCCAAGCTGATGAGCAGTACTAGATGTTCTGTAGAGGAAAGTGGACATCAGTACTAGAACTGGAGATGACTTACGCTTTGTTTAAGTCTCCTGCTCACAGAGTTACTTGAAGCAACAAAAAAAAAAATCCTCTTGCATATTCTGCTTGGGTTCACTTGCTCACTTTGTATCTGTGTTGCTGTTCTCTAGAAATGGCTTTGGAGATGTGTCATCCCCCCATGATGCAGAGATAGCCAGACCTGGACGGAAGCAAAGCTCTCAGAAAAGAGTTTCTAGTATCCTTTTTCTGTAAAGACTTTTTATCTTCTCTTTAATCATTGCTTGCTGTGTTCACAAGCTGTGGGTATTTTTACCACTGTTTTTTTTTAAGCATGTTGAGAACAGTTTTCAAATATACATCAAGTTTCTTTTTGTTTTATTCCCATTTGAAGTGAGGAATGTATGAATATAATGTGAAATTGTTATCTGATTTATGAGATATTCTGCAGTCAAAATTTTGCTGTTGAACTGCCTCATATTTTCCCTTTCTGTAGTCTGTTTTATTTTCTGTGTGGTGTTTTCATGCATTAAGAAGAAGAGTTCAAAAACAAAACTCTATTTGCAGTATCTAAAAACTAGTAGGGAGGGATATTAATGACTGACTGAAAGTGTGACTAGGAGATCTGGGTGAGATTCATTTAGAAAAATACTGCATTTTCAGCAACCTGGTACATTACTTGGCTTTCACAGAAGAACTTAGGGATAAGCCAAAAGATGCAGTTCTTTGCCTTTTCACAGAATAGTATTTCCTCTGAATGGAATGTTCTCCCCTCCTTTTTCCCCTATTGTAGTCTCAAACCATGTCAAAGCTGTTGTAGTGATGGCTCAGAAGATTATTCACTAGACTTCAAGGGAAGTAAGAGATTGTCGAAATGCTTGTATAGTCAATTCTTGGCTATGTTTAGATTGTTTCGGTTGTGGGTTAAATATGGTGGCAGGGGTTGTTCCACTGCCTATCTCCTAAACTTGTGCTATCCATCTGTGTAGCGTGGTGTTCTACACCTTTTCATGGGCTTATGAACTCAGGTTGATGTCAGCCCAGAGAACTGTGTTGAGCCACAGCTGACTCAATCCCTGAGCTTTTGAAAAATGAAGTTTTCTTAACTCTATTCTATCATAATTTTATGGTTTTGTGCTCTTTTGCATGTGTTGTGTTATCAGAGTATAGTGGTTATTTAGTGTATCTTAGCTTTCCTTCCACAGTAATAGCAAGAAGAGTGCACAGACATAGATTTGAATTTCCACAGAAATTTTTTCCCCACTTATTTACAATAAGAAAAAAAAATCACGTAATTTGGCAGCTAATGTAATGGTATTTTTCTGGCTATGATGGCAAAGGAATTCAGTACGCTTGCCTGTCCTGGGTTTTGCAAGCAGAATAAAACTAGTGAGATACTGGCCCTGATCACATTGTTCATAAGAATTGTGATGTTCTTGGACACTGATATATCATGGAATACTGAAACTTTTACACAGCTGCTACTTAGTAAACCATACCTAGAGCACTGAAGCTAGTTGCTGACAGGAAGAAGCAAAGCAGAGCAACAGAGACTTTTTTTGTTAAAGTCATCAGCATCCTGGAACTGAGAGAGAGAGAACTTGTTTTTTTAAATGCATTCAGTCTCAGATTTTCTTGTTATGGTTTCTGTAGCATAAAGCAGCTCCTCATGGGGCAAAAGTAGTCCCTTCGATCTGAGCAGTTATGAGGAGTCCCAGACCTGTTGTGCTCAGGTTTCTGAACTTTATTTTGCAGTGTCCCTTTTTGCCCTTCATCTTTAAGCTTACAGTGAAACATTTTGTGACCTAAGTCAGGCCTATGAATGGGACTTTCTGCTTTAGTCTGAAAGACAAGATGTGTAGTCTTCATAATATTTGAGCTATGGTAGAGTATTTTTTCCTTTCCAAGTATTCACAGTGATATTGAATAGAGCCAAAAGCATGTTTAGGAGAGTGTTTCTTAACTTGTTTATTAATCAGTTCTTACATCCCTGGATGACACTATCGGAAACATGACGCCCAAAGGCCACCTCATGTCCCGAACTCCTAGTTCATTCCTTCGCCAGCCAGGTAAGGCTTCTTTCTTTCTTTCTTTAGTATTTAGTTAAAGGAATAATATGCTTAGACTTCATAATTGATAACAGTTCAGAAGGAGAAAGACATGGATGCATTTAGTGGATCCAGTGAAGGGTCACAGGGGGGTTGGAGCAGATGGTCTCCAGAGGTTCCTTCCAACCTCAACTACTTGGTGAGTGTGTGATTCTGAAGTTAAACACATTTATAAATATGGAAAAAAACCCACCTAGTAGCAATCAACAACATATATGCTCATATGTTATATATTTATGCTATTGCTGAATGCCAGTTGATTTTTGCCATTCAGTTTTTAGAGGATGTTTGAGCTTTGTTTTGTTTGCTTGGCACAAGAGTATGTCCAGCACCGTTTCAGTTTCTCTGAAGTACCACATTGGAACTGATTCTTGCCTTACTAGTCACCAGTCTAGTTTGTTGTGTTTCCTTCTTTTTTGTAGCCTTCTTCTGGTTTTGCAGTAGCTCTTAATTCTTCAAGTTTGTCTGTCATGTAATGTCTCTTCAGGTATTTCTCCATCCTTGTTTTTGTGACAGGTAAATTCTGTTGCAGACCTTTCTACTAGGTGTATTTATTGGTTGCACTAGTAAATGCACTTATCCACTAGTGGGGGAAGAAATAATACAGTACCCCTCGCAGAAAGGCTGTGGAACTGCACATGGTGGCTAGGGTCCGATTGCCCTGAAATCTCAGCCCCCATCTCAACCCTCCTGTCTGATACAGGTCAGTTCTGCATCAGCTGACCTGTATTAGGAGCGTTATTAGGAGGTTATTCCCCAACTGGCACTGGTGCGAAGATATCAAGCTCCAGAGAGACTGATTCTTCATGATTTCTCAGGGTTCCTGGCAAGTTCCGTGTAGCCCCTGCCTGTTCTTGTTCAGTGTAATATCTAGTGGCTTCTGTTTTGGTGGCCAGCAGCAAAGATAAATGCTGTTAGCATCAGCCGCCTTCTCAAGCATGAGCTACTCTTTAGTCAGCATTGACAGCTCTCGCAGTAAAACCGCAAGTTGTTCCTAGTGTTGACACTAAACATGTTGTGGAAAGGTCTGTAATTCTCTTAGAGCTTCCCTCACTAGTTGTGACTCAAATAAACACACATGCCTGTTCCTCACATTTCCATGTCATCACCAGGGCTTACCTCCCTTTTCCCTGTCACAGTCTCTCCCTGTAGTCTTTATTTTGTCATCATTCAAGCATTTATATGAGGGATTCCTCTTTTCTGTCATTATCTAGCCAGTGTGTTTTCCAGCAAGCTCCAAGAGGGTGGTTGCACCTTCTGCTGCTCCACATCTTCCTTTCAGGACTGCTTGCAGATGGGTGATGTGCTAGTTGTTTTAAGAGAGAGGCATTATGTGTCACACTGTGATGGTCAGAGACTTCAAAATCAAGTAGCTCTTTTCCTGCTTTTATCTTCAAATTATAACATATGTATACCATCTTGACCATTGTCTGTCTTCAGTGAAGATCTTTATTTCAGTTAGCATGTTGACCTAGCGGCTTGCAATGAAGTTTCTGTTTCATCTATTTTCAGAAAGTTCAACAGTGCAGAATTTCAGTAAAAGGTAGCGTACAGTTTGCTTGCACAGCAGCTGCCCCCCGAAACTATAGAGGTTTGATGTCAGATGCAAAATACTCTGATCAAGAAGGTTTAATGTTGAGCAGTTCTGTTTATTTGTATGACTGGTCATCATAGAGGTTTACATCAGGACATATTACTAGACAGCATATAGTCTAAGCCTACCATCTATTTTTTAACAGACTTCAGAAGGAGACTTCGTGGTTTCTGAATAACGATTCTCTCTGCAGGCTTGCGTGGCTATGATTTGTGATAAACTTTCTTCAGACACCATTATGAGTGGGCAGGTAGTCCTTAAAAAAGTTTTGCTATTTGATGTTCCTGCACTATTTAATCCAAAGACTTCTGCACTTCTTCATTACAACCCTGCATTTCTCCTCGGTATCCTGGCTTTCTTCTGTTTTACCTTTGCTGCTGCCCTGTACAGGTTTTCTAACAGTCAAAAGTGTCTTCTGCTGCATAGGCTAGAGTTACTTCTCTTTCAAACCACCTGACAATTCTGCAACAAAGAAGGTGTTGCCATTTTCACTCCTCTTTCTGTTCCTGTTGTACAGTCTCACTCCTACAATGGAACAATTAAAGAGTTCTTGTGAAGTGCATCCATTGTCTCCTCTCCTGGGGACAAAAGTTTTTTTGCTTCCTTTGATGTCATTTCCTCCTAATGGTGGATTTGGGAGTATTAGAACTGTATTTGAGGATTATTCAATGTAATTATTTTTTTTGCTACCCTGTAAATTCCTAACCCTGGAGTACATTATATCATATGGGTAGGGGGATTTATAGTGATTATTTTCTGGTCCCATGCAGGAGAGGAGAATGGTGACCCATTAACAATTTAAATGCTTTGATCTGCAACTTCAGAGTCAGACTGTTAATGTTTGTAGCCATAATCCTAGTTCTACAGATTGGAAATTGTTTTGTCTTTTTGATCTTCAGTATGCTTACTTTCACATGTCAAGAGTTTAGGGAGAATTTATTTGTGGTGATTCAAGGTATGTGCTAATACAAGGACGTAAACCTTGGGACAGAGACCTTTGGTTCTTGAACTTTCTAGATCTGTGTGAAACTGATGCATGGAAAACCAAATCTACCTATTGATACGAAGCCTTCTAGGGTCCCTGTACCTGTTTGCAATGACCTTGCCCCCTTATAATTTGACGGTGTCAATCATCTGATAAGACAGTCTTGCAATCTTAAGGATGAGTCTGATGGAGATCCTGGACATGCTTTTTATTTTGTGGTTGTATATGCTGTTGTAGGCACCTTTGATGCCTCTGTTTCCAGCAGTACTCAAGTCCAAAGGGAAATGTTAATGATCTTGAGGCTGACTGAGCTATCTCGGTAGCAGAAACTGCTGCTGAGGGCTCTACAGGCACTTCTGTCTCCAAATCTGCTAACAAAACTTTGGGACTATGCGTCATTCTCTCTTTGCAGCTGCTGATGCAGCTCCTGATTCAGTTGTCACTGCGTTGATGCACCCAGTGTTTTTAGATGACTTTCCAGGCTGTTTGTGGTCAATAAGAGGACCAAAGCAGCTACTGTCTTGGTGCAAATTCTGTGGTCTTTGGGCTGTATGAAGGTCTGCTGTGGCGGAGCACCCTGTTGCCATGGGATAGGGCATTTATCATCCTGCAAAGCCATGTCTCCATTTTTAACATGGGTCAGGTGTTCCTGGGAACACTAGCCCCTGCACTGATATGCAGGAATATCTGGAGCAGGTGTAGTGCTTGGCAGAGCACACTTGTTGCCTTTTGCTTTAAGGGTTCAGAGACCCATTTCTGAGAAGGAGTGACTAGAGGTTTATTGCTATTGATGCTCATGATGTGAATGTACCAATGAACTCTTTAGTAACTGAAGACATGTCGCACATTTGGTGCATATATACGCTCGCCTTCAACCTGGCTTCAGACTTTGATCTGGAACACTGCTGTACTTGAGGAACAACTGAAATGACAATAGATACACTTTGTCTTTATGTTTATACAGGCCCCACTTGGAAAATTAAGGCCTGAGTGTGCTCCAGACTTGGTTTACAGGGTGTTTGTATAACCCTAGCGTAACAAGATGTGTAGATTATTAAGTTCCATTTTTGATTATTAACCTCCTTACTTCTAAGTGGGTATGGGCCCAAGACGTGTTTTTCTTTTGTAATTGGCATTTGTGGGCTTGGTACGACCCTTCTCATAGAAGGAAAATGATGGGCAGGAGCAAGTTACTTCTTCATCAGGTTGGTTTGACTATTTCTTGTGTGACCAAGCAGGATTTCATAACTACTTCAATCTCTGTTTTAAGATTTCCTTTGGAGCTCCTTGACAGAACATAGTGGCCTTAAATACTTTTTCTTCTCAGAAGATGCTCTCTTTCTTTCAGTTACTGCACTAAATCGAAGCTCCATGAAGCCGTCAGATATATCTGCCATCCTGGGAACAGGAGGAAAATCTCCCCTGATTCTACCAACTCCTGGACTTTTCAGCAATCTGTCAATGGTAGGATGGTTAGAGCACCTTTTCCTCTTTTGTTCCTGTGAAACTTGTAAGAAACTACAAAGTTACAGCGTTTCAGTGTTGTTTGCACCAAGGACAAACTGTGGGTGGTACAAGATTGCTATTACTACTATCACTGCTTGATGCTAGTGTTATTTATTACTGCCACGTTCTTTGACATGATGCAGTGAGGAGTAATAGAAGGGTTTAAAGACTTAGTAAATTTACCATGTGTTTAAGCTAGTCCTTATAACATCAGCTTGTAACTACAAAAATCTTGACTTTGAGGAATTTGTAAACAAGCAAAGACAACTGTTCTGTCAGTAAGTTAAACCTTCAGAATGTTCTTGTTTTATCACTCTCCAGAATTAAGCTTCACTTGGATGTTCAAGTTTGAATTTCAAAGAACAAACTCTTCTTACAACGTTAATTATCTTCTACTGTAATGTCTTTGGAAAAACACTGATTAGGAAAGTTATCAGTAAGGACGTCAGAAGTATTTTGTCTCTGTTTATTTTTAAATTAACTCAAACCAAGTTAAGATGTTGTTCTGTATGTGCATATTAATTTGTTCTCCCTTCTGGTGGTTTCTATAATTTGTTACAGCCCATTTGTTTCTTTAAATTACCAGTCCCTGGGGCCTAGTTGATCAACATGTATACAGCTCATAGGAGTGGCACTTCTCTGATTCAGAGCCTCTTGTCATTCTGTAACTAGAGTTTTGTGAGTGGAGTACACTTTAGGTTAGCATTTAGTGCTCTGACTTGAATCCGATTTAGATTAGAGAGGGGAAACTTGGGACTAGGCAGAGGCTTTCACAGGACAGTGATGGAAAAAGGACTTAAAATTATGGCTGTGGAAATTTACTTGCTGGTAAATAAGAACACTCATCAACCCTTTTTGTATTTCTCACAGAGACCTGGTACGATTTTATTGGAACTGAGTTTCTTGTTATTTTTACTCTGCGATAGGAGTGCTATAGCGTTCTGTCCTGGTTGGCTAGAGGGCAGTAATGGCAGAGAGAAATCAGGCAAGAGGAGTACTGTGGGTGGAAACTGGGGCGTAAAAAGAATAACAACAGGTATATGTCCACAGTTTTTGGATATGGTTAAGAGACTGCTGCAGCAATGTCATCTGGTTCCCTGTTTCTACTTTTGGGTGGGACTCTTTTTTAAGAGTCTGGAAAAAGAATCATCCAGGGTCACATCTCTAGGTCTTTGTATAGCATTAATTGCTGCTGAGAAAGCAATTGCTGTCATGGAAACAGCTACAGGGAGCTGTCCTGGCAGTGCAGTATATATACAGTCTGTCTTCTGTTTTGGCCATTTTGCTGCTCTGATGTCAGATACGTTATCAAATACCTCCCCTGAAATACCCACGAAAAAGAATACATACGTCTTTATCTCCCCCTTTAATATTCTGATACTTGCTATTATTTTAGACACATATTGCTTCATCCGATCAAACATTTTTGAGAAATTCACCAAGCAGGTTGAAAGACTGCGGTAAATGGTTCTCATTCAAGTTTTAACTATTTTGCTTAACTTTACACAGCTGCTTTACAACTTAGTCAATGTTATTCTGTCATTTTTTACTTTGAATGACAAAACACTAAGTAAACATTTAGCATAATAGAATATGAATGTTTAGAGTGATTTATAGGTTTTAAGATGAAAAGTGATACACGGTGTTTTTAAGTAGGTCTTATTAGATTAGCTTTTCCTTCAGTTATTTCCTGAAGAAAACATTGATAATTTCCTTTTTCCAGAGTAAAATCTATCTTTTCAGAGCTGTTTGTTAAAGGCATAGCTTGCACCTTATCTAAAGGCAGTTATTTCACTACTAATTTTTAGAATTGCCCTGTTTATACTATTTATATAGAATGAAAAAACTCAGAGCTAGGCTTATGATAGTCTGAGACTCACTATTTATTTTCCTTATGTCCTTTTTATGCTTTTAGTTGAATGAAAGTAACTGGACAATGGCGCTCTCACCTCAGCAGATGGGAATGTTTGTAAATCTAGACACATCCAATATGACAGAAGATGTCACTATGAGCGCTGTTCTGTTGCGTGAAGATGATCCTGGGGAAGCTGGTGAGACAATCTGAAGTTTTCATAGTAATTGACTACATTTTTTTAATTATGGGATATAAATAGAAATTTTTTTTTCTATATTATTTTGCTGATATATTTCTTTGTCAAAAACAGTCGAGTTTTAAAAGTTCAAAAAGTTATCTCTTCCAGTTATTGGAGTTTTGAGATTTTGTGTCTTCTCTGGAACCTGGTGGCACATATGGGATGCTCTGGTGATGTAAGACACAAACTGGGTTAGTTTTGTGGAGATATGCAAATGAGTTTGTTGTTAAACATGTAATCTGAGAAAGTTTTACGTCAAATAACTGTGAAATTTTTGCTGTACCTCATAGCTTCTGTGTATCTTACTTAGCTGATAATGTCTTCTGACTTTGTGGGCTGTAAATAGTTCATATCATCATTTTCCTCATTTAGATTTATGAAAGAGAAGATGTTTTGTCATCAGAAGGATTTTTTGTAGCGTGGGGAGTTTTTTTTTACCAAGTTGTGTCTGACTAATATGGCTGTTTCTTCTTAAATCTGTTCTAGCTACTATGAGCATGTACTCAGATTTTCTGCATTCCTTCCTGAAGCATACATCAACTACCATTTTCGATCTTGTGGATGAGTACGAAAGTATTTGTAACAGTCAGGTAAGTAGCTTGCTTGGGTTTTTATTTACTTTATTTTACAGTCCCTTCCCTAAGTTGCATTGCTATTTTTCTTTAAGCTGAGAAGTCACAGTGCTTTACATAGATGATTTCAATCTTCCAGCTCGTTGCAGTCTTACGAGTCACTGAACGCTGGCGTTGAATAGGATCTCTTTCCTCATACACTGCTTTGGCACAGGAATAGCCATTGTGTAGCTTGCCAAATACTAAAAATGTCATCTGGCTGCCATTCCACTGCAAGTGTCAAGTGACAATAAACATGAGCAGATATATAGATTTTTTTTGTTAATGATAATAAGCTGGACTAAAAAGGACTTGTTTCTTTCAGGTATAAATAAATAAAACCATTGTATTATGATGCTTTAAGAGTTTTCTGCTACATTGCTAACAAGCTGGCAGTAGAGAATTCAACATTAGATTTAAGGTGTCTCTGCTTTTACACGCAGGCTTTTATTTGATTAGCTGTTTACTGACAGTTTGGGATCAGCAGGGATGGATAGTTTGAAGGGAAGAAATTCTGATGTTTTTGTCAATAAGCATTGATCGCAAAAGGGGGAGGTGGACAGATAATTTTTTTTAAGAGACTTCATACCTTTGTCTATGTTAAGAAAATGCATTCTTGGTAGAAGGCCGCTAGCCCTGTTTTGTGCATATTTGTTGTTGGGCTGAGTTGGAGAACACTGAGATCTTTAATGAGGCATGTTCCACAGTTGTGTCCCCAAGTGGGAAACAGATCAGAGAAAGAAAATAAACATGAACTTGTTTATTTTGTGAGATGGTGGAACTTCCAAGGTCTTTTCCATTCCTCCTCTTTGAGAATATGGATACCATCTACAAGATCATGGAACACAGAATGGTTGTTTTAAGCCACCTGGAATTGTGGGGGGGTTGATTGTATGTTGCCAAGGACCTACAAAAGGATGTTGCTCCAAGGATTGGCTTGGATGTTGCTGACAGGGCTTGGGACAGGGGTGGAGGGACAGCCCTGAGCTCTCACGCTGCCTCTTAGCTGTACCCTGAGATCAGTCCAGTGGCTCCTCACAGCCATGAACTCTTTTCATGTTTTCTGGGAGATACTAGAAGGGAACAGAAGATCATGCTTCTCTCTTGCATCGTGGTGATACGCTTCATTCTGTCCTCCAAATCTGTTGCTCCCCTCCCACTTGAAAACTGGTGAATATATTGATACCTGACAAATTGGGTGCTCCTAAAATGTAAGACTTTGGGGCCATTCTTAGAGGTAGTAGGAGCTCTGGAGCTAGCTACTAATGGAGAAGACTTTATTGTCTAAGGTTTTTTTATGATAAATAAAGGAAAAGATATTAGAGCTTTATTTTGGTGATACTGTAAATTATGTGGTAATCAACAGTTTGGGTTTCCTCATTTACCAGAGGTAGAAAGGAAAGGGTGTCTTTCAGGCACTGATAAATACTGTCACAAATACCAGTAGGGGTCACTTTATGTTGGGTATTGATGTATATGGAAACAAAGTTGGGGAGTTTTGGTGGTTTCGGGTTTGTTCCCTGCCTTGTGGTTGCCTTCTCTCCCTCCCAGTCTTTGGTGCTTTTTGATTGACATAAGCTGCTTTCATCCTGGGTTTGTACAGTGCCTTGCAAAACAAAGCTACTCTCTTGGTTTATGCCATCTAGGCTGTGCTGATAATATTTTTATTAATTAAGGGAGTTTATGGTGTGGAGTATCATCTACCTATTTTGAAGAGATGGAAATCAAATTTGGTTGTTAAGAGCATTCAGGATAATTAAAAGAATGCTGTAGTGGCTTAGAAAAAGAAATACAATGATGGGCAATATAAACTATGTATAAATTTATTTTCCCCAGGTGAATATACTCGGAAAAATAGTTTATCGGGCAACTCCTGGACAGCAAAAGTTTTCAAAAACTGCCAGTGTCTTGTGGCTTCTAAAGCAGGAGATGGTAACTTGGAGGCTGTTGTCCTCACTTTATAGGTAATTCCTTTGAAAAGCACATTATGTTTTTGCACTGAGCTGATTTTCTTGGATATATTTTTAATGAGTTTGTAAATGTGGAGTGAAGCAATTAAGTACTTATTAATAATCTGTTTATGGAGCTAGGTGCTGATATATATGTCTTTTTATTATCTATTTACAGAAATGATAGTTGTAAATGGGCCTATTCTTATTACTTTTGCAACTTCCACTATTTTTTTAAAAGAACATTTTTGTAAAGGTATTTTTAAGTGCTTTCACATATGTATTCTGCTAAATTTTCTCAGCTTTATTTCAATCATTAAGGTTTTGCACTTTTATTTCTAGAGACAGAATACAGTCTGCACTGGAAGATGAAACGGCATTTGATATCACAGTAAGCTTGGGCTTTTTTGATTTTTTTAAGCATTATAATAAGCTAAATAAGCTAAATACAAGCTAAATGCTTGTATTTTATTTTTTACAATCTGAATATTGCAGCCACTCAAAATTCAAAGGTGAAAGAATGTAAACAAAAATGGGACTGATTTGATTTTTGTGAAGAAAAATAGCAAATTATTTCATGTATTGTGGAAAGTGAATTTAAATATTCAATTCTAAATAGAAAATGCTAGTGTAAAAATATTATAAACTACACTTTATGTTTTATTTCCTTAAGTATTTCACATATACTTGGAAAATCCACTAGAAATAACTATTTATTTCCTTTAAAAAGTGGTTGCATCAGTAGGAGTAATGTTCCCATAGGTCAGAGAGAGTTTTGCTTTGCCTAAAAGAACATGTGGTCTCAAGCTGTCTAGCCTTTGCAATCCTGATTCCAATTTGTCTCAAGAGAAATTCAAATTGTTTAGCATTCTGGTTTCAGCTCTAGTCTTCTTGACTATGTCAGTATAGTGCTTCCAGCCTTTGCTGCCAGAATACGCTTAGGAAGACAAAACAATAAGTAAAGTGACTCTGCCTTTGTAAGATTTATGATCGCAGTGGCTTTTTTCTCAGTAATAAAATAGCTTCCTCTAGGATTCCCACAGCTAAGTTGTAACTATTAAACACTGTTGTGCCAAAAAACAGTCGTCTTCTACCTGTTTTTTAGGAAAATGCATCTTCTGTTCTGTTACTTTTTTGTTGTTGTTGAAAGTCTAATGAAAGATAAATTAATGCAGGAGAGCAAATAGAAGGACCAGGGTTCTGGGGTTGGTTTTTTGGGGTTGGGGGTTTTTTTCCCACTTTTTTCATATTAAGTGTGCATATGGTCTTGGAAAACGTCATCATTTTTATGTATAGAGCAATAAAGGGAATTTAGGATAATATGAGTGCAGTCAGTGGGAACAATGGATCTACTATGTAGCATCTTTCTGTGGTCATACATCTGTGAAGTCTGAATCTCATTTTTACAGTTTTTAGTGTAACTGGATGTAAACAGTAATCCAAATAAAACACATGTATAATGTCATCCATTTTTAAAAAAGAGGTAGGGGGTAGATAGCAACCTGAACTTGCAGAAAGTTTATGAGTTAGTAGGTGTTCAGTTTGGTGTTTGCGGCAAGTTTTCTTTCCCATGAATAATCAGCTTTTTCTTTAATAGGTTTTAACTGCTAGTGAAAAGACGAGTGTAGACAACTTGTTTCAGAAAGATTCACTTGTTCGACAAAGCCAGGTATGATGGAAAGTTTTTAAGATGAGAGTGGAAATAGATCTGTAGACACTTAAATGTTTATAACACTAATGCTTTATGCACCTCATTAAGCTGGTTCTAATACTTATTTATTTAGTTTCACTGAAGTGTGTTATTCTTTGTATGCTTAAAAACAATGCTCTCTGGTTTCTGAAGATCATAAATATTTTTCAGGGTAGCTTGGAGAGGATGGAAGGCTGAGAGCTATTCCCATTTGGAGCATCCATTACTGTTGATAGTGATTAATAAACTGTTAAGTAGCACTGGAGTAACTGCAGCATCTAGAGATCAAGTGTCTAAATAGCCTTCGTACTGGATATTTAAAAGTGGAATAGGCTTCAGGATGTGTACGCCTTTGGTTACAGTGTAGATCATGAGCAGATCCATAGATGAGAGGAAGGCAATTAAACTATTATTTGTTATATGTTTGCTTTAAAAATGCAATTTAATTTTATTCCAGCTGGTGGTAGATTGGCTAGAGAGCATTGCCAAGGATGAAATTGGGGACTTCTCCGATAATATTGAATTTTACGCAAAAACTGTATATTGGTGAGTTCACACTTTATTTGATGGTATACATGCTCCCATCAAGCGTAAGATTCACAGGCACAGACACAGAGTCTTTCTTAAAAAGAAGTAGTTTTTTAGAAGTTGTTCAGCTCATACACTTCTTTTCTTTAAATTCTTAGATGTAAAAATTGGGATTTCCTACCTACCCACTGAAGTCTGTCTTCTCAAAAGTCCATTACTGCTTTTGGGAGGCCGGGATCAAAGGAAAACCATCAAAGCAACTTAATTTAATCTTAACCTGGGTGCAGATTTGATTTTTCATAATAAGGCACAATAAGAGATGGTCACCTGCTGATCAGCCTATTATTTACACTGGATAAAACCATTTTTATTACATGTTTCTCAGGTGGTCACTTCTTTGCCTGGCTTTAATGTTTGCCTGTTTAAGTTCTTGTCATCACATTGTGTCACTGACCATTCACCAGAAGCCATTATGGTCATCTTTATTATCAGTGATGGGGTTTATGACAGAAGAGAGCAAAGCCTACCTTTGATTCTATAAGAAATCTGCTTTTAATGGCCTGTGAATGGCTTTTGGAGTCATGTGTTCATCCCAAGTTGAATTTCTGTCCTAGATTGACTTTATAGTGAATGCTAATGGGAAATTTTGCTCAGGTAGAAATCAATTCATAGTTAAATACATGAATGATTGAAAAAATGGATGCTTTTGAAAGAAATCATAGATATGTGAATGATTCTAATATTGTACTTCTTGTGCATTTTTGCCACAGTAACACAGTCCATTGGTAAACCCACCAAACCAAGTGTGTCTCCTGTAACCATATTCTATCTAAAAAAAAATATTTTTCAATATTTGTGTCTCATTAAAATATGTTTGCTAAAAATCCATTTTTCTCAAAAACATTTCACTGTTTTCAGGGAAAACACACTACATATCCTAAAGCAGCGACAGTTAAGTACATACATTGGAAGTTCTCGAGCTCTGGTAACAGAGTTGGTAAGTATTACATAAAATAAGTTTTGATTTCAAAATGTGTTAGAGAAAGCATATATGCTATTTTCACAGCCTTCCACCAATTTTTAGACAGTTGTACTATCCAAAAGTAGTTGTACTATCTAAAAATTGCAAAACATTTAAGTTGGAAAAGATGAAAATCAGTACAGAAATTGTGAGGCAGGAGACCTCTGGAGTTCCCTTTTGGGATCGTGGACTCCTGCTTCCTTTCAGGAGTCACTTCCACACCCCCACCCCACCCCCCATCGCAAGTACCTGGTGCCTATTTGGTGAAGTAAATGGCTTTAGTAGTATTTTTTATGTCTGAAACAAACTCATGTTCCTAACCAGAAAAGCTTATAAACACGGTTGCAGATAAGGGTGTGCTGTCTTTGTACAGTAACTAGTACAATGAAACCAAGTCCTGATGAGATTCCTTGAGAGCTACTATAGTAAAAGCTAATAGGAGGGAAGTCAAGGAAAGAAAGGACTGTCCAGTAGAAGGAGGTGATGAACCGTCTCAGTGACGGCAAAGCAGTTGTAGAAGATCAATTCAATAGGGGAGTGATCTGAGGTATTCACTAGCTTGAGAAAATCTGTTAGATTAAACAGAAGCGAGTACGGCTGTTAAAAGCCTCTCAGTTAGAAGATGGAGGAGGAGAAGGTCTGGTAGGTAGGGAGGCAGTAGGGGAAAGGATATTTGAAGGTAAGAAGAGCTGGAAGATGAGAAGTTTGGGGCAAAATAGCAAAGTGGTGGAGTAAATAAAGAAATTGCAATGGCTCCTTCTGATAGGAGCAGTGACAGAAGAGGAACGGAAGAAATGTGAGAGGAAGGACAGGGAAGTATCGTGCCAGATATTACGTGGGTTGTACAGTGTTGTGCTGACATGTTGGATTGGATGGCGACTTTTCTTTTCCTTGTAGGATCCAGATGCTCCTATAAGGCAGAAACTGCCACTTGATGACTTGGATCGAGAAGATGATGCAAGGTTATTGAAGTATCTCTTCACTCTCATCAGAGCAGGAATGACAGATGAAGTAAGCTGCAGAAAGTTATGGTATCTTCTTGGTTAACTCGTTTAGCTTATTTTAAATCTATATTAAAGCTAATGAAAAGCTGCAGACTAAAGTGTCTGTTTAAATTTGCCTTGTAGTGATTTAATTTCCAATTTATTGTCAGTACTGACAGTGGTGGACTGCTAAATTATTATTTTAATAAAATCTTGCATTTGGTTAAGTTATTTTGGGTATAGAATAGATGTTAGAGAAAAAACATTGTATCTTTGGGTTTTTTGGTTGTTTGACAATAGTTTTTTACTGTCGTAGCTTGTACTAGATACTGCCAGACAAACACACAGAATGTTCAACAAATTTCCTAATTGCAGATCTAATAATCAGTGGATTATCATACAGGCTTTCTTCTAGCTATATTAGAGTGGAATGCACTTGCAATTTTAACTAGAGAGAAAGTTTTGATGTATGCTTTCCTTAGAAATAGCATTAAATTAAGCAAACTTTACTTTCTGTGCTCCTCTAACGTTCTCTTGGGTATATGATCCGAGTGGAGTTGAGGGAGAGAGTCAGGGCTGTTTTTTTTTACCTTGTACAAACCATTGCTGTGGCACATTTGGAGGTGTGTCCCAGGACTGAGAACCGGGGACCAGCGCACAAGCTCCATAGGCTAGTACTGCCATCAGAAAAAAATGTAGTTATTTGCAGTGGTTACTCTTATTAGTTAAAACAAGTTACTTTCTTGCTTTCTACCTTTCATTTTCTTACTTCTATTGTTTGGCAAGGTCTTCAGCGGTGAAAACTGCTAGACTTTATCTGTGTATTCTAGAAAGTACATTATTATCCTCCATAAACTTTCACTCTTTAAGTCTGCTTGTTCCCCTACCTGAGAGAGAATATATTATATGTATACATTGCATTAATCCTTAGCTGAGTAACATCCAGGCATTTCAGTCCTAAAGCTATTCTGAATAATGATTCCCAGTAGAGAAGTGGCTTTCATGATTTAGTCATGTAAATACCTCTGTTGTGGTGTTTTGTAAAGGCCTCAGCTGGAAACTGATTCCCTTATACTAAGGCTCTATGTATGTGTGTATATATATATTTGTGTGTGTGTGTGTGTGTGTATATATATATGATGACATTTGAGTAATGTTGATGGGGCGGGGTGGTGAAAGGGACTTGAGATTCTTGTGCCCAAGACGTTAGACTTAGGAATATGGTTACTTGCTAGTATTCTGTTCCACTGTGGTGCACATCTATTCATTTTCTGATAGTACAGGCACATGAGCATGTTGCTGCAGGGCAATATGAATATAAATTTGCAGCATCAGTTGTTCTGCAGTTGCTGCTAAGATGTCCCTGCTGTCTGATAAGCATGAAGTGGGTAATTCACTACTGAAAGAGTAAGTTAAAATACTTTGAGTTTACTCTGAATTAAGAAGGAACCTCTGTTCATTTACCATACAATAGGTACTACACAGCAGGTAAGCTAGAACAACTTGCTTGTCTATTCTTTAAATTTACTGTTTGTCACCATCCCCAAAATGGCTGAATGTCTGCAGCCATCCAGTGTGAAAAGAACAGAATTTGGCTAAACAAACCAAGACTGCATATTGCAATTGCGGTCACTGTTCCTGCTGTTTTGTCAGCCTTGGAACGGTACCAGTCAGACTACTTAGATAATCTTTAGCTGGCTTTTTTTTTTTTTTTGTAGGGTTGTAGGATTGGAAGAATTGTAAGCCCTCTTTTTTTGTACAGTTTCTGTTCTACTTTCCATGCTATTCAAAATAGCTTTGAATTTAACCTGTTTGTGCTAGTGCATAGACTATTGAATATCATTATGGGAAAGGTGGGATGGCTATTTTAAAAGTTCATGAAGGGTTTGGAGGGCTAAGTCAACTGGAAAAGTAGATGACTGTGTGAAGAGATGGATTATACATCTAAGCGACAAGACAACACCTTAAACTTATCAGAAGGATTCGTAACAGCTGTTCAAACTACTGAAGATGAGACTGTAGCATATTTCTCACATTGCTATAAATACTGAAAACTAAAAAGTTTAGTGAAAAAACCACCAATGCCATTTTATTTACTTTGAAATCTTTCAGTTGTTTTGAGTTTAAAGTCCTTATTTTTTCCATAGTAGAATCTCTACACAATTGTCTGTTTTAATGATGTTCAAATTTTTAAAGGAGAAGCTAGTAGTTTTCCTACCTTGTAGCCTGTTGCTGAGAAAATCCATTATTTTTTCAGGCACAGCGCCTATGCAAGCGATGCGGTCAGGCCTGGAGAGCTGCAACTTTGGAAGGATGGAAATTGTATCATGATCCTAACATAAATGGAGGTATCTACCTACTTCAAAGTGCATTTGAGACAGATGTAAAAATAGGGCAGAGGGCTTTCTCTTAATATCTGTCTGTGGCAAAGAGAAGTAACTCTTTCATCTTACAAGCCTTTTTTGTAGCTAAAATATTTTACCACGTCTGTTGAATGTGTAAAAACTAATATGAAATGGGTTTAGTTGAAGGTATGAGTTCGCTGAATCCACTTAACATGCTAAAGTCACTTTCTTTTTGAAAGTCAAGCATAATCACTAGGAAATAGGTGTCTCAGAGTTCTGGACAGATTTTCTCTACCTCCATATAATATTTCAGTCTGTATTTTCTCAACATCTGACTTGTGCCACCTGGCAAACATTTTGTTGCTTGCCGACTCAAAGTTGGGCTCTATATCCAGCTTCAGAAAGGTATAATAGGAGTAGAGGTCACCAAATATAAGTGCAGGAAAAAGAGATGTTTTTGAAATATTTGAAAATTTTTAAATTACCTTCCTCCTTGGTTCTGGGGTTCCTTGCACACAGTCCTATTTATAACACGGTACCTTTCTTCTCTTTATGTTCAGGACATCGCAGGATTTAGCAAAGAATTTAAGAATGTGTCTAAATGTTGTCTGGAAGGCATAATGCTTTTCTACTTTTCAAATCCTGATAGCCTGTTACTTTTATATGCATGCTTCACCAGTGTCCTAGCCTTGTTTTGAGTGTACCTCCCTAGCCTGCTATTATATGCGTTTTAATTCCACGATGCATGCCCTCAAGCAGCTGCATGCAGAATAGCAGCACTGAAGCAGTGATTTTTTTTTTCAGAAGTTTGTACTCCTTAAGATACAAAAATTCCTTTTCTCTTTAAGTTTGTGTTTTCCAGATGTAAACATCGTAGATATGTTATGGTCAAAAACATTATTTTCTTCAAAGCTAGATAGCAGCTAAGCTTTCAGAGTACTGTAACTTTAAGACGCGCATTTACCAAACTTCCCAGAAAAGCCACCTTGCAGTCCAGTTGGAAGCATCAAAATGCTTTGAGAAGAGTTCCAAAGGGGATGAAATCTGGTTAATAACAGAAAATAGGCTTTACCTTGTTACTGGTTTCTCTTTTTTTTAATAGCACCTTTTTCTTTTCCTTCCCCCCTCCCACATTATCCTTTGCATGTAGGAAAAGAGCTGGAGCCTGTCCAAGGGAATCCGTACAGGTGTATTTGGAAAATAAGTTGTTGGCGTATGGCTGAAGAGGTAAGATAATGCTGATTTGCTTCATATTCATATATAAATTTGAACTTTTCTGAACTCTGTAACGTGATTTTAAGTAAGCCTACCTCCTTGGTGTTTGTTGCCTATAGGATTTGCAGTTAACATTTCTAAGACAACTTCTGAAATAACGTGTTTGTGTCTTGTAGTGAGACATCTACCCAATCAGCACCAAGTTTTCAGGCTTAGGAAATGTCTGACTTTTTTTATTTGGTTGAAGGCGAAACTGCTGACACTAACTTTGACTTAATCGAATAGGAAAAACTTTGCTTTCTTTACAGGTCAATATAAATTTTTCAGATAAGTTACAAGGGGATACCAGTGAAGGGGAAGTCACTTGCCATTCTTATTTTGGCTCCTGATATGTCCTGTGATTTTCCAGCTTTTCTTGGAAACTGTTAGATGGAACGTTTTTGTAATGGATTAATCTCTAATAAAATGTAAAGTGACTAGGAAACTTATATGCTTTGTAATTAAAAGTTGTAAATGCAGCTTTTTTTTTACTCTCTATTTTAGGAGCAGTTTAACAGATATGAGAGAGCAATCTATGCGGCACTGAGTGGAAACCTTAAACAGGTATATCAAGCCTCCTAGTTAAGTGGTGTTTGGTAGTTGTGCATTCTCTACCTCATATGTGACAGTGATGTCATCAGAAATACTGCAATTACCAGTTATTGTACTTTTAAAGATCTAGTAAACAGGACAACAGCAAACATGCTGCTTCAGTAGACATGTTCTTTCTAGGATTGATGTGACTTAATTAAATATGCAGTAGACTCTTCTTAGTATTATTCCTGCTGACTTTCAGTACAAACAGTTCTAACGTTTTTAGTTCTTTTCTAGTTTAGTATTATTTAAGAGCTTATATAGTCACTTTCCTGCTCGTGCACAGTATTCTTACAGATGAGTTGGTGTATCCAAATATTATTCTGCAGCCGAATTTCATTATCAATATGTTTTATACTCTGTACAATGCTCACTTTTATCTTTAAGTAGTTGTCTCTTTTTATTAGTTTTAATCCTCTGGATGTTTTTGTGCTCTCCCACTCCTAACTAGGGATTTTTAATGTTTGGGGTTTTTTTAGTTTAATTTTAAGAACAGTGAGGAACGTTGCAGACTATCATAAAAGTTTCCTTGCTGTTATACTAATCAGTGGTAAGCTCCTACTTGAGGAGCTTGATTTCCCGTGTGTGTGTGTCCCCAGTCCTGTTATGATGTAGTAGGAATAAAGATAATTCTGAAAATAAAAAGAGGGGGAAGAGAGAATTTTTCAGGTTTTATTCATTGAAATTTGAAATTAGTTCTTCTACAGGAAAAAAGGCTTTGTAAAATTATACAGGCTTATAGACCAGAAGATACTTACCTTCTTGTGACAGAGTAGAGAGACATTTAATGAAATTAAATTTCAGTAATTTCAGTAAAATTCAGTAATTTTAAAATTACTGTAAGAAAGAATCATTCCATGAAATGCAGTGTTTCCTCTGGAGCTTGTCCCAGGCTTTCACTGCTGAAAGAGCCTAACAAAAGATTCAGAGAAAAACTGGGTATAGAAGTCTTTACATCACGACAGCAGGTGGTACTCCCTTCCTCCTACCCTTTGCCGCTCACTGCTGCACTGTGACTTGTGTAATCATGACATAGACCAGTAAGGCAAAGTGAATGTGCTGAAAAATCATCAGGCAGAGAAGTGGATAGTCTTCGTCTGGATTGGTTTTCTGAGGTGGTACACAAGAGGGGGAATGGTGTCAGAGTGGTGCTGCCTCTGGAAGGAGGATAGGACGATTTCTACTGACTACCTTTGATATAAAATAATCAAGGAACTAGAGCATTATTCAGTGAAAGGATTTTTTGTATCCTGCTCTGATGAAGGAAAGGTTGTTAGTCTACTTTAGTGCCCGGAAACCTGATCCTAAATTACAGTTGCTCTGTTCAGATTCTGATAGTTTTCCATCTCTTAATAATTTTTGCTCTGTTTTTTAAATATGTAGCTTCTTCCAGTTTGCGATACCTGGGAAGATACTGTTTGGGCATATTTCAGGGTTATGGTGGACACTCTTGTTGAGCAGGAAATACGAACCTCAGTAATAACTGCAGAGGAGATGGAAGAGCTCCCTAGAGATTATTTAGAAACAAAGTAAGTTTTAAGTAAAATTATGCTCCTACACTCAACAAGGGATCCTGTATGATCTGTCTGGAATATTCAAGGTAACATTTTTTTGCCTTTTCTCTCCTACTTTGAAGCTGGACTTCAGAAAAAGTTTTTGAAGAACTTCAGGCAACAGACAAAAAGGTACATACTATTTACAGCGTTTGACCTCACTGTTTACCATTTTCAAATATTCACTAGGTTCTACTTTTACTATACTACTTAACAAAATCCTCAAATATGCCCAGTGATTTATTGTACATTTTCTACCTCTGTAATGTGTAGTTTCTCAATTCAGATAGATTTTTCTATATGCTGCTGCCTTTTAATGATGAAAAAGGTACAGCTTTTGTCTTGTCCCCTATCTGCCAAACTAGCTGGGTGCACTAAAATAGCTGACTGCTGAGTGTTATCACACAGACAAACCAGACAGAGTAAAACACCTATTTAACACTGATAAAATGTGCAAAGATTGATTACATGCTGTTTTCTTTATAGGAGGTTTCAGTTTTCTTCATAGGAGGTTTGTGTGCATATTTCAAAACAGGCCTTTCAAAATTTAAAAGCATATTTGCTTAAACAGACTGTTTCTTTGTTACTTTTAACACCCAGGACACTTATTTAATTTAAGATGGGATATATAACTTGTATGTTAATTTTGTAAAAATTAAATTGAAACTACACTTACTTTTATTTGATGGAATAGGCATACAGCATTTATCATATTGCTAAGACAAAGATATGTTGAAAGACAGCTTGATGCAGTCAGCCACAGATACACGCAGCTGCCTTTGCCTTTCTAGTGCAATCTTCACCATATAGCAACTTTACAGGTGCATTTAAATTGTATTTCATGCATTAATTCCTCTAATGAAAAAAAATCTCTTCCTCCTCAAGTAAGTTTCACATGCTTTTTCTTTAAGGATTTATACACATTGTTGCTTCTGTGACTTTGTAGAATCTATTCTCTGTAACATCGTTATTCTCCTCTTCAGAGCAAAAAGCCCTTAGCCTTGGATCTCTTCCATGAAAGTATTAACTCCACAGATCTATATTCTGGTTTTTTCTTTCAGTTTGTCAATATTCTTGTAACTTGACCCTGAGATAGCAAGTGCCTTTTCTCCTGCTCTTTATGCAGAATACCCTTTGAAATAGGGAAGCTTTTTTTTCCCTAAGGAACCTTTGCTTTATTTATAAGCTTGCTTTCTTTATACATTACGCTATAAGATTTTATTCTGAGTTTGAACTTTCTTTTTCTCTCCCTAGAGGGTTATAGAGGAGAATCAAGAACACTATCACGTGATTCAGAAATTCATTATACTGGGAGATGTGGATGGTGAGCTTTTCTCCAAGTGATTTTTTTAAATGTCAACTGACTACATTATTTCTAGTGACCTTTCCAGAAATTTGTATTGTGAATGGATTTTAGAAGCACACAGTAGGCATACTCCACTTAAAAGCTAGGCTGCTGCTTTAATCAAGAACTGTAGGGACTTTCTGCAGTTTCACATACAAGGTAGTCTCAAAGAAGTCATGAAATCACATAAATGTGTCAGAATATATGTGAGACTATTGCTGTAACTTTTTCTGAGAAATTACAAAATACTTACAGCAGATGGTTAAGCCAAACAGCTGAATCTTCCCAAAACTGTTGCTGTTCTGTTTCGTTGGGCTTTTGAGGCTAAATTACATTTATTGAATAAATGCATAATTTTGGAATATTTCTTAGGTGGTTTTTTTTTCCCATGATATGGCTAATATCGACATTCCCTTGGTGGCTATAGGTTTGATGGAAGAATTCAGCAGATGGCTTTCCAAAGACAGAAGTGTGCTTCCAGGACACCTCCTTCGTTTCATGACACATCTTATTCTGTTTTTCCGCACTCTGGGTCTGCAGACTAAGGTAAGTTCACTCGTATTTGGTTTGTTGTCATAGCAATAGCTAGTCTTTGAAGTAGGAATGTTTGTGTGTAAATATATAAACTACTTACTATGATGGTAAATTACTGCCAGGCTGATGAGGAGCTGTATGCTTAGTGTATTTGTTGATCTGAGAGCCAAAATGCAACAGTCAAATTAGAAAAGAGGACCCTCCTCCCCTGCAGTTCAGCTTGAAAATTATTTGTTGAGGATGATGGATTCTACTTGTAAGCCCTTTATTGAGAAGGATCTGACTCAAACTTCAATATTAGGTTTATTCATTAGGTTTATTCATAGCAGCCATGATGCTTTGAATATAACCTGATCTTGTACACAGTTGTTGGAATTGTACCAATTGGTGTAAGCTCAGAAGTGTTTTTGCTTGAGGTAAGTGTTACTAGCTGAAATTTTCATATTTTCTCAAAATATATACGAAGTGTAGCTTACTAGCGACCTAGCCTATTTATGCTAAATATGCAGACAGGTCACACAGCTGCAATTACTCTTTTCTGAGAGAATCACAAATAATTAGAAACCTTCCTTTTCTACTTTTCTAAAATTCAGAAGTGCTTATGTATCAAATAAGTTTCTGAATGTATCCTATTTTGGCAAAAGACAAATGTGTGTTTTCATTAGGTGATTTAAATACAGCTCTGAGTTGTTATGGTTTTTTATGCCTCTAATTATTGCTTCGTTCCTTTGTTGAAATTTATTTTTGAAGTCAGCTAACATTTAGCTAATTAAGAGGAACTTGTGAGTGTGTGTGTATACATACAACTTTTTTAGCCAGACTCAAAATTTGATAGAGTAGGTCTTTAAGCGAAAGTGTGGTAGAATTAGTCATTAGCCTATGTTTAATAGAGGGGACAAAAAAGGTGCAATTTCCTACCTAAATTCCATTGTGGGATTGTGAGTAACTTGACTGCTGCCTCTACAACTTTGGAGTAGGTGAATTTACTGGAAGATTACTCAAGCAACCCTCAGCAGACCTCAGAGGGAAGAAGCAGTTAGTTGTGCAAGCTTTTATGATGTTCCTTATTTGATGTTTTGAGCACAATTCATATTCGTATATGCTTAGATGAAGATCTGTAATTTCATTTACGCATAAAATGGTAGTTCTTCACAGTAACAAACACTTGAGTCTTAGCTAAAGCAGTCTTAGGTGCTCAGACTATACTTCGGTTGTTTAGTATGGGCTGTTACAGGTGAGCCAGGTGATATTTATACCCTGTACGCAGGAACATTAGCATTTTCTATAATACAATAGCACACTGCAATAGTCATCTGTTTGCCTGTTATTTTATTTATTGATTTAAAAATATGGTAAAATGGAAATACTTGAAAAACAATTTTAAAAGTAACTTTCCAGTTAGACCAAAACCGATATTATCCAGTTGCTGAAAAACTAAATCCTTGGAACACGAAGTCTTTGAATCAGAAGACATATTTTTCTAAGCACTCTCAAGAGAAACAGCTCTTCCAGCTGAGCCTGTTTGAATGTGTAGATTACTGAAGCAGGGATAAGCAAATAACCTTGTGTCTGTGTAATAGTGGTAGCCTGTGAAGTTGTGGTGGGGTTTTTTTTTCCACATTATCTGATTTTAAATTGAATTTGTATTTGTTTGCAAAAAGGAGGAAGTTTCTGTTGAAGTCCTAAAGACCTACATTCAGGTAAGCTTTCAAAAATAGTTTGCTTCTCTGATGTAATTTAGACACAAAGGAGG
Organism: Phalacrocorax aristotelis; assembly: GCF_949628215.1. Classification (NCBI taxonomy): domain Eukaryota; kingdom Metazoa; phylum Chordata; class Aves; order Suliformes; family Phalacrocoracidae; genus Phalacrocorax; species Phalacrocorax aristotelis. Next base: position 179,579,051 of record NC_134276.1, on the reverse strand, counting down.
AAGAAAAGGACACTTAAGGTTACAGGATGGAAAAAGCTATGACGCAGTTAATGTTCTCTTCTCAACAGATCCATGGAAGCTTGCCTAACATGCAGAGTTTCTGTCAGCCGTGCTTAAATAAAAGACAGTTTTATTGATCCTTGTTTAGAAGCTGAGAAGTGGAATCTTCCTATATCAGAACAAAATAATCAGAAATTTGTTACACATTTATGTTTTTATATAAAACATGTTTTTACACAGGTGTAAACACACTTATGTGTTTACACGGAGGAATATAGTAATGTTTTTCTAAATATTTGCTTCTTGTTCTGTAGCGGATGATATCTGAGAAGCACACGGATTTAATAGCATTTTATGTTAGCCACTTGCCCCCAGAACTAGCTGTTGCTCAGTATGCTTTATTTCTTGAAGATGTTACTGAAAGTGATCAACGCCACCACTGCCTTGAATTAGCAAAAGATGCAGGTGAGATATGATGATATTAGAATTACCATTTTATATCGTGGGTTATTTTGTCTTTAATGCAAGACCTAGCTAGGAAGATTGTATTGTTTCCTTCCCGTGTCTCTTCATTTTTTAATTAAACTAAATTGATTTGCTGCTCACTTCTTCAAGTAGATATAATGTGGTTTTTTACTAACCTGGAACTGCAGTTCTTTTTCTGACTTAAACTAAATATCACTTTTGCTTCTGGATTATGTCCAAACACAGCAGGAAGTAAATGCCAGCTGCCTGTCTCAGATATGTGCTCTGAAGCTTGACATGATTGTATTATTTCAGAAAACTAATTATAAAAATAACGCACCTGCTTGTGGGTTTAGGAAGGTTATGAGTATCTTACATTTTTTGTCCTATCTCTAGTGCCCTTTCTTAGCCGTGAGGGGTTGCTTGAATTAATTGTAAGCTTCCTTCCAGGCCTCTACATCAACCTGAAAGGGACTACAGTGAAGCAGCACGCCATCCATTGTTTGACAATGCTTCTGTGCCGCTCAGAATTCACAAAGAAATAGATTTACTGCAGAATTCAGTGTCTAACTTTTCTTCAATCATTTTTTAGTCATTTTCTTTTAAAAACTTGGCTAAGGTTTCAAAAATAAAACGTCCTGCTTCAGCATCTCTGAAAGAACTATTCTGAGCTTTTCCTGGTACGTTCCTGTCAAATCATAGCCTTGCCGTCAGAACTGTAGGAATCAATGGCCTTAGCAAATATAGCTATATGCTGGTCCCCAGCACAGACTGAAGAACTTGTTAGTTGTCTTATTCTTTTCCCCATGTTTGATGTTCTCTGTTATCTCAAATACCGTACTTCTGAAATACCTGCAATAAATTTTGTATCCCAAAAGCTTATAATTTAGTCTGACAATGCGAGTGTGAACAGGCTGATAAGAATTACTAGTAGTAAGGAATAAGATCAATAGCTGGAGTCTGAAATGCATTTTGAATTAATGATCACTGTTACATGGTTCTCTCCTAACCTAGGTCTGGATGTTGCAACCATAACAAAAACTGTTGTTGAAAACATCCGCAAGAAGGATGCTGGTGAATTCAGTCACCATGACCATATGTTAGATACAGGCACAACAGAGGTGAGTATACTTTGTAGGGCAGATGTTCCAGTTTGCAACCAACTACAGAGTCTTCTACCATATACGATCCATATTTCTCGTTCAACAACAGTGGTAATTGCCTTGAAAAAGCCTGTGAGGGAAATGCACTTTCCATGTGATCAAGTGAGGGGTTGAATTGCACAAATTCATAACTCCTGTTTCTGCATCTCCTTGATCGTGTGGGCTGTGGTGTACGTTGCTCAGCAGCATGTCTGTATGCAAACAATAAGTGAAGGTAAACCCCATGAAATGACTATGACAAGATCTGTTGTAGCTGAGAGTAGGATATTATTGTAGCTTCTAAAAATTATGAGGATTAATACTTTGGATCTCAGATGTACCTTATTACTTGCTGAAGTGACGTACTCTAGCTACGACAGACATCGGCTTTGCTGACAGTTTCCTTGTCATCAGTATTGATTGTTGCTTGGATCCAACTCAGTACGTTAGTGACAGTGAGGTCCTGGTAATAGCTTGCATTCAAAGTACTGTTTAGAAAACAACTCATGGCAATTTTTTTGCCGTTCAGTACAAAGTTTAAGTTCCCTAAGCCAAATAGGTAGTTTATTCAATGCAAGAGTTAGAAAACTGTGACTGCAGGCTGATGGCACCCCTGAAGGTTGTATCAAGGGCTCCATGAACCATGTTTGTACAGTATAAAAGTTAGAGGAAGATGCATGGAAATCCATAAAAATTTTTGAGAGCTGATGCTCACCCGTTGGTCAGAATGTCTTGGAAATACTTAGAAATGGATCTTTGAACAGTTGTAGATTGCAGAGATTTTCTAAGCTTTTGATACCAAAGTTGTGAATAAAGTGATCCTTGTCAGTATGTCATAATGCTATGCAAAGAGCTCTAGAAAGTTGTTTATTTCATTGACCAGATTCAATGTCTAACATCAGCTGTACGCTTGAAATGTTAGTGAAGCTATATGTTGGTTTTCACAGGTGGATCGACTGAAAATAGATGTGATTGACTGGCTTGTATTTGATCCTGCGCAGAGGGCAGAGGCACTTAAGCAAAGCAACGCAATCATGAGGAAGTTCTTGGGTACTAAACCTCACAAATATTGTAGACTTCTTAGATGTCGTTTTTGTTCTCATTGGTTCTTGGCACTACATTTGATATACTTTTGAACCTAGTCTATTTAAAAGCATGGGTTTGTCAGTTTCTAAAAATAAAGTATGGTGTCGTGGTTCAGCCTCAGTTGGCAACTAAACACCACGCAGCCGCTCGCTCACTCCCCCCCACCCCGTGCAATGGGGAAGAGAATCGGAAGAGCAAAAGAACTTGTGGGTTGAGATAAGCACAGTTTAATAATTACAATAAAATAATAATAATGATTATGATAATAAAGACAATAATGTTAATATAATAAAATGGAAAAAGAAGGAAAAAAAGAAAAAAACCTCACAGAAACACAAACGCTACAGCCGCTCACCACCCACCGACCAACGATGCCCGTCCCTGAGCCGCGATTGCCCCCTCCCTCCCCCGGCCAGCCCCTCCCAGGTAACATACTGGGCATGACGTTGCATGATATGGAATATCCCTTTGATCAGTTTGAATCCGCTCTCTTGGCTGTGCCCCCTCCCCTCCCGGCTTCTTGTGCACCCGGCAGAGCATGGGAGGCTGGACATGTCCTTGACTAGTACAAGCGCTACCCAGCAACAGCCAAAACATGTGTGTGTTATCTCAACAGTTTTTTTCATGCTAAGGTCAAAGCACAGCACTATGCCAGCTAGAGTGAAGAAAATTAACTCTATCCCAGCTAAAACCGTGACATATGGAAATCGCAAAGCTGTTGATACTCTGTTCACATTCTCATAGCATCCAAGAAGCACGAAGCTGCAAAAGATGTGTTTGTGAAGATTCCCCAGGACTCTATAGCAGAAATATATAACCAATGGGAAGAACAGGGAATGGATACTCCGCTTCCAGCTGAAGATGACAATGCTATAAGGGAACATTTATGTATTCGGGCATATTTGGTGAGTTTCAAATATGCTGTATTCCAAGTTATTAGTAAGAAATAATGGTGGCTTTGCCTTGGTGGTGAAACTTTAAGCTTTGTCCATTTGATTTAACTTCTAATTCCTGGATGTGCTCCAGCTAAGAGTACAAAATATTGAGGTTCTTTCTGTAGTTAAAAGTAACTTCTGGGTTTTGTGCATTTAATGACGTTCCTGTAATGATATGAGTCAAAAGTGTCAAAACACTGTTTCCAATGCAATCCAGGAAGCCCACGAAACCTTCAATGAATGGTTTAAACACATGAACTCGGCTCCACAGAAGCCTTCTTTGTTACCACAAGCAAGTTTCACTGAAAAGGTGGCCCATGAACATAAAGAAAAGAAGTATGAGGTAGGTAAAAGTTCAAGTTGTTATTTACTATAAACATTTACGTCCTTGCTTAGGAGGCAGTCGTAGTTTAATGAAACAAGAGAAGAATTCTGCTAATTCACATTGCTTAAGAACTCTATTATAAAATATTTCTATGTTGCAAAGAGGGACTATGAGACAGAATAGTAATGCCACCACACAATAAATTCTCATGCTTTATTCTTACATGACTCAGCTTTACATATAATATTGTATACAGTAATAGCAAATATTCATTATAATGTGTCGACTGTCAGTGTTATTAGTAAATCTGAGTACTCGATTTTGCTATTAACTCTCCCCTGGAAATGGAGGACGAAGGCTGTCTTGTGTTCTTGAATTTGTCACGTTTTCTTCTCAAAAAGGTGCTGCAGTTCTGTTTGTTTTGCCAAAAGTTCTTTTTGCACGTCTGGCCAGTATGAACACACTGTATTCAGTTTATACAAGTGTTTGTTATGTAAGCATGGCAGAATAAGTTGTTTAAAATTACCTTCCTCTGGTGGCTTCGACTGCTTCTGAAGAACCTGTCTGACTCTCTGGACAGGGAATTAAGCAAGGATGGCAATAGCTGTTAGCAGCAGGCTTTTAGGTTTTGGTAGCTGGCTGAAGATTCTCATTTGAATTACAGCTGCGCTGGCTGTTGCATGCTAGGTGAAGAGCCTGTGATAAAATAGCCTTGGAAATTATCCTGTTCTGCAGAGGTTTATTTTTTTTCTTTGCCAGATGGACTGTGGTATTTGGAAAGGCCTCTTGGATGCTCTTACGGCTGATGCGAAAGAGAAAATGTACAACGTGTTGCTGTTTGTGGATGGAGGATGGATGGTTGATGTTAGAGAGGTAAAATGAATTTCTATATCGTGGCATAGACCACAAAGCCAGATTGTACCCAATTGTACCTTTGTCATCTTTAGTTTGAAATGCTTCTGTTTACTCTGTTATAATTCACTCTGGCCTTGCTGTGACCAGTTACAGATTGCTTCCCCTTCAGTAACCACATAAATCGGATGTGGCAGCCCAGTCTGGCCTGGTTAGTCCAGTTTTTTTGCCTCTGACACTGCTAATTATGTGGTTATGCTGAGTTGCCTTTTAGAGGTAAATGTTCATACTGCTAATACATTATTTCGCTACGGTCAGGATGCTGAGGATGACCCTGAACGAACACACCAGATGATTTTGCTACGAAAGCTGTGTCTGCCAATGATGTGCTTTTTACTGCACACAGTGTTACATAGTACTGGGCAATACCAGGAGTGCCTGCGACTGGCTGACATGGTTGCTTCTGACCGGCACAAGCTTTATACGGTGAGTTATTGAGAGCTACAGACAGCTTAGCTTCGATTTAAAAGCTCTGTGGGCTGACTGTGGAAAAAGCTTCTATATGGAGAGGAAGATGCCATATGTTCCTTAACATCGTAAGTCTCTTCATCTCTTCCCATTCACTGCAGTAGTAAAGGGTTTCCTTGGTGCTGACTTAAGGAATCAAAGAGTTAACACTGAAGATGATGCCAGTGTTTTGACAAGTAGTTCTTCTCAGTAGTGCAGTTACTAATTTTTGGATGGGGGCTATTGAATTTATATAAGTTGAACAGTGGAATTGTAATTGATCTCTTTTTTTTGTTTGTTTCCACTACATTTCAGAACATTGTATAAGCAGGTTTTATTTTGGAGCACTTGGTTTACCTAACATTCTCTCCCACCAGAAGCCTGAAAAACAACACAAAAAAACCTTTATCACTTTAAAAAAAAGAAACCACAACAAACAAAAAACCACCAACAACAAAAAAAAACTAAACCACAACACTCCCCCCACCAAAAAAAAAACCCCAAGGATTAGAAATCTGAAAAGAAACATGAAGGCTAAGAAAAATACTGTGGTGCATTCACCTGGATTGGCTTGAGATCTCTGCCAGCAATAACAGGAAAATGAAATTTGGCTGTTTATCAGTAGTCTTTGTAGTAGTTATGAGACAGACCTCTCTTGAGTCTACCTTCAGGTTTTGGATACTGCTGCTAGCTTCCAGTCCTTTACTAAATGCCATTCTGAAATGTCTGGTGTTCACATTGTCTTAAATAGAAAGAAAGAACAAGCAAAAGAAAGACAGTAAAGAAAAAATTTAGTAACTCAATTAATGACTATTTACTTTTATATCAGTGCTATTCGTTGCAAATAAATACAACTTCATTATGTCCTCTTTTATTCTTAGGTATTTTCAAAAGAAGAACTCCGAAAGCTTCTGCAGAAGCTGAGGGAATCTTCTCTGATGCTTCTGGACCAGGATCTTGATCCTTTGGGATATGAAATTCAGTCGTAGGACTTAATGTAAATACTTGCAAAAACTTCTGAACATGGACATTCTGGTTATAAAAAAGAACAAAACCATGACTCAGATAAACTGTTCTGATCTCTGGGGGAAAAAACCTAACCCTCAGCTTTCAATGTCAACTTGAAAAGTTCTCACCAACTTCGGAGAAGATATTTGTTATACAACTTTTTTCATAGTCGGGTTTTTTTCTAATAAAAGTGCTTCACAAATAGAAATGTTTGTTCATTCTAATCTATAATAGCATTATATAAATTTAGTGATTGTATGAGGCTCCTTATTCTCTTTGCTACCTGCCAAAGAGCTGGCTGTAGACTGGAAACGTTGCTTGGCAGAACGCGCGAGGGTACAGTGGAGAGGACAGTGAGACTGGAGGAGGATGTCCATGGAAAGCAGGAGAGAAGCAAGCAGGTGCAGGGAGCTGGAGGAAAGGGACGTTAAAGGAAGAGAGAAATGGAGGGCTATCACCAGCCCTTCAGAAGAGAGAAGGGCTTGCTTCGGGGCTTGCGCCGTTCTCACGTACGTCGTGTAGTCACTAAGATGCTGATGTAATCCTGAACTGGCGGAGGAAAGGTGACCATATTTCAAAGCTCCCAAGTTTGAGATTTTGTGATTTATTTAGAAATCTCGTTCAGGCCCTGTTTGCGCGCATAAGCACACATTTAGCTGCTTTTCCCCTGACTGGAGAGTGCAGAGGACGGAGCTGGAGCGCAGTTAGGCGTCCGGCAAAGGACGTCGTTTGTGCTATGCCTCGCTGTACGTGGACTTTTATGCGCTGAGGGCTACTTGCGCCTTGGAGAGAAGGCGTCTTTCAGCCCGGGGCCGCTCCCCGCGTGCCCCCCGCCGCCGTCCCCACGGCGGCCCGCGGGCAGCTCCCAGCTCCCGCTCCGCCCGCTTCCCGCCGAGCTCCGCCCGCGGGGCTGCGCCGGGGCGGGCGGGGCCACCGGAAGGCGCGAGCCCACGTGCCCCGGCGGAGGCGGGGGCAGGCGGCGGCGGCGGCGGCGGCGGCGGCCCGGTGGCCGGCGGGCTGGCCGAGCCGCTGCTGGCCGGCCCCGCGGGACGCCATGGGCTGGATGCCGGCGCAGGGTCGGTTGGCGGCGGGGTTGCTGGTGAACCTGGCCGCCTCCATCTGCATCGTCTTCCTGAACAAGTGGCTGTACGTGCGGCTGGGCTTCCCCAACCTCAGCCTCACCCTGGTCCACTTCGCCATCACCTGGCTCGGCCTCTACCTCTGCCAGGCGCTCGGCGCCTTCTCCCCCAAGAGCCTGCAGCCCTCCCAGGTGCTGCCGTTGGCCCTCAGCTTCTGCGGCTTCGTCGTCTTCACCAACCTCTCCCTGCAGAGCAACACCATCGGTACCTACCAGCTGGCTAAAGCCATGACCACGCCGGTCATCGTGGTCATCCAGAGCCTGGCTTACGGCAAGACCTTTCCTCTCCGGATCAAGCTTACCCTGGTGAGCAGGCGGCGGGGCTGAGGGGAAGGGGCTGCCCTCGGGGGTCGCCTCGGGACGGGCGGGAGGAGGGAGGGAGGCGGGGGGCGCCTTCGCCCGCGCCCCCCGCCTCCCTCCTCCCGCCCGTCCCGAGGCGACGCCTGAGGCAGCGGCTCGGCTTAAACCCCCTTTCTCCCTCTCCACAGGTCCCCATCACGCTGGGCGTCTTCCTCAACTCTTACTACGACGTGAAGTTCAACCTCCTCGGGATGGCGTTCGCCACCCTGGGTGTCCTGGTGACCTCCCTCTACCAAGTGGTGGGTCGTGGCGGGGGGGAGCGGTTGTGGTGGTGGGTCTTCAGGCTGCAGTCCCTCGGTTAGAGCGCCTTTGAACAGTATCCTGCCTTTCAGGAAGCCCTCCGTACTCCGTAATTTATTATAAATAAAAAAAAAACCACAAAACCTAATTATGATAATCCCCCACAACCCCTCGGTAAAGAATTGATTGTCCTCGCTGCTAAAAATTGGGGTGACACCTTTAACGTGGTTGTTAGCATATTTTTAAGGGATAAATATCACTTCATCAGTAAAACTCTGTTTTTCTGGAGAGCACAGATTCCTTCCTTGCCAAAGCAAGTGCCTTGCATTTGGGCCTTTACCTGTAAAGGACGTTTTCCAGTCCTTCAGTTAATCCCATGGTTTATCCTTGAGCTATTTACATTTTATCAGCAATCTCCTTCAATTTCGATTGTACACAGTCTAAGGTGTTTTTATAGAGGGTGCATTAATGCCATGTATAGGCACACTATAACTCCCCTGCCTGATTATGGTCGGGAAAAAATAGATATGTCCAAGGACTGCTGTAACCCTTGCTGCTGTAACATTGCACTAGCAGCTCATGACCAGTTTGTTATCATCCATGATTGTAAAAGCATCCCAAATTAGAGTCCCCTTCCATGTTTATGTGATAGTCATCACCAATTTAAGCATGAATCTCTTTGTAACAGATGTACTGTGTCTCCAAAAGAAGTGAGGCTCTTTGACCTGTAGTATGCAAGATGCTAAATAATAGTCTCTCTTCCTGTTTTGGGGCAGGAGGAGGAGGAGAGATGCGCTGGATAGTAACTTTAGGTCATGGTGTGTGCGCTGAAGAAATTATAGGACCTGGGTGAAATTATCCCCTAGCTTTTAAAAAAACTTAGCAAGTTTATATTGTATACACTGGAATCCATGTTACCCATTAATGTGATTTATGAAGTATTAACGTAAGCATCACTCTTCAGTATAATATAAACCTGCATCTTTTTGCCTGTAGCATCTATCTTTGTATCCATAGATAACTAATGTTGTTTCTTAAAGCATGCTACAATTATAGTTGAAATGAAATCCAGTATATTTGGAATAAGCTGGCAAAAAAAAGCAAAGCATTTACTGGTTTTGTTAGCTTCTGTGAGGAGGAAAATGAGAGCAGAAGCAGATCTCTGCTTAGACATAGGTGCTCAGCTCCATCACAGACAGGATCTGGAATTTGTCTCGAGAACAAAAGGGAGCTGGCATTTTCTTCCCAGCTCTTTTTTTTTTTTTTTTTTTTTGTTGGTCTTCCTCAAGTGTAACACCTTACCCTTAGGCTATGGGAAAGGAAAGTTTAGGCACATAACGGGGTTTTCACTGCCCCCGCGTATGCTTTCCTCCTCTCATGACTATGCTCTACAGCTTGTGTGCTCTCAGGAGACATGTAGGCCTCTGATCAGGCAAAGGTGGAAGATGATGCTCAGCAGTCCATTTATGTAGTACCGTCCACATGAGGCTCCCTCTGTGTTGGCAGCCTGTTTACTTTTGCTCAAATTTTCAATTTATGGGTTTTTTTTTCCTCGTGTTTAACACCTTTCTCTTTTGGTTTTAGTGGGTAGGAGCTAAGCAGCATGAGTTACAGGTTAACTCTATGCAGTTGCTGTACTATCAGGCACCAATGTCCTCAGCTATGTTGTTGTTCATCATACCCTTCTTTGAGCCAGTCTTTGGAGAAGGGGGAATATTTGGGCCCTGGACGCTTTCTGCTGTGGTAAGGCTTTTATTGACTTTACTTAAATAAATAATCATTGATGATGTAGTCAAATTTGATACTAAGATCTGTTTCTTTGTGAAACAGGTTTTTGTACAGTCATTGAGATGAGAGGGGCATGTGCAAGAGAAAAAAAAAACTTGTCTACCCCACTTCCTCCCAGGGGAGTCTGTCTGTCAATCGATTTACCTCCTTATTCTTGTTTCCACTTAGAGGGCATCTGAACAACAGGGAAATCTGACAAAATCCAGAAGCTTCCTCCAGAAGCTTTCTCGAGCGTATGAAATTAAAAATCTCTAAGTGCCCTAGTTCCGGCTCTTACTGTCCACTCAGGAAAGAGATAAACATCTTCACTTTTGACACTCTCCTCTTCTGTGGAAGGATGCCAGTGTCGGTTGTTCTCCAGAATTGCTAATTTCCTTTCACCAAGGAGGTTATAATTTCTCTGTTTTCCTTCTGTCCTAAAAAGAGCCAGTGGCATATTCTTACTGCTGCTGATCGTGCCGTCGGCGGTGGGTCATTTCTCACAGCGTTGCAGCTTATGAGTGGAATAGAAAGTATTCACAATAATAAAATCGGATTTTTTTCCAAAATAGGGTTTTTTTGAGTGACCATAAGTAAGACTTTTTCTCAGAGGTAAAGAATGCAACTTCTATGTGCACAAGGAGCCAGATTTTCCAAATCGCTCTTAAAGGTTCACTTAGAGTAACAGAGAAAAGGCTTGTGGTTATATCAGTATATATTTATGGACATAATACCCTGAACTACTTACACACATAACCAGTGTCTTTACTGATTTGAAGCCGTTTCTATTTTTGATCTCCATATGTTTTTCTTGCTGGACACTTTGAATTTGAAAGTCAGGGAAACTAACTAAATAACCTGAAACGTATCTATAAATGGCCAAAAGCGCGTTGGATTACTGACTGTGTCCATTAATCCACAGATAATGGTACTGCTGTCTGGTATAATAGCCTTTATGGTAAACTTGTCCATTTACTGGATCATTGGAAATACGTCACCTGTCACGTATCCTTTGCAACATTAGTTGTTTCTCCTGTTTCCAGGTGAATTACGATAGCGTTCCTCTAGGCTGATTTAGTGTGGGGAAATTGTGTGGTTACCTGCCCACTTTATCTTAAATGATGAAGCGGGGAAAGCATGCTTGTGTTTTAGTGTATTTTATTTCTTTGTTGGGGGTTTGTGTAGATGTGGTGGTTAACTTACTGAGGTGACCTTCATACCTAAAAGAATTTTTACCCACACTTTGGCTGCCTTGGGGAAGTGTTGGCATGTCAGTTCATAGTGTGCGATGAGTGAGAGGCTTTACGTGGAGGTTAATTCTTAGAGCTGCACGGATGCAGTAAAGTTGCATGAGTTGAAGTTAATGTCACGTACCATTGCATGCTTTGCATGGAATTAACGACGTTCTCAAGTGTTTCTTTTTACAAAAAAATAATAGTGGTATTTGCTGTTGTCCTTAACAGATGTCTAGGTATAACATGTTTGGACATTTCAAGTTCTGCATCACCCTCCTGGGAGGGTGCCTCTTATTTAAGGATCCACTGTCTGTTAATCAAGGCCTTGGGATTGTGTGCACATTGTTAGGCATTCTAGCTTACACCCACTTCAAGCTTAGTGAGCAGGAAAGCAATAAGAGTAAATTGGTTCAGCGTCCGTAAAGCAAGGGTTTCTGGCGATTAATAATATTGTGAAGGAAAACAAGTATTTAAATATGCATAGAACGCACAGAATTGCCTCGTTCATTTAAATCTACGGTTTTAGTTTAACCCCCAGGATCGTTATTCTGTAACTAAACCAAACAAACTGAATTATGTAAAATGCTGGGGGTTTGCCATCTCAGCCCGTCATATCATTTTTATTAAATTTAAATGGTAACTTAAAAGAGAAAAGGGCACACTTCAAATTGCTGTGGAAATTGTACTGAAGTAATTATATTTTTGCATACCAAATGAGATCATGATGGCTACAGTTATAATAGAGAGAAAGAGCGAGAAAAAGGAGGAATCCTGTCTTTGTGATCATGCCAATATTACTGTTGTGAAGAAACTTGGAGGCATTTTTATGCAGATATTCTGGTATGTAGTGATGCTTCCTCCTTTTTGTCTGGTGAATGATGGAGAGGAAACGTACTTTGTTCAGTAGTTCTAAAAAGGGCTGCCAAGCTCATTCCTGTTTCTTCTATGCTTGCTTACGTATGTTTGGCTTCAACACATTGATATGTTTTGGCTGAAGAAAGTAGATAAAATTACAGGTGGAGAGAGACTAGAGACGTTGGAAAACTTGAAGCCACAGGCCAAGCTATAGAAAAGTAGGAAGTCAGATCTAAACAGTTCATCTTAAATTTTTCTTTTGGTCCATCAGGATGTTAATGAAGCCATTCGTGTTTTAGAAAATTCTGTTACCGCTTTATAATTTTCTCTATGCCAAAACCAATTTGTTACGTGAGATCTTGTAAATACTCGCGAGCCTAATAAAACCTCTGATTTTGTGGTAATAACCAAATATTTTGCAGCCCTTGCACGCAGACACCCATGCTAAAAATATTTTTGGAGAAATCTTCGGAAAGGTCACCATCTGTAACGGACGTGAAGGTTGCCGGGTTCTCTCTCCTGCCTTCACCCCCGCCTCCCTCGCTCCCACACCCTTCCCCAAGAGTTAAGTTTGTTGGAATCTGCGGATTTGTCTGCTCTTGCTCCCGGGAGGCCCAGGGGCTGTCGGGGCAGTGCTGGGTAGGCAGCGTCTCCTCAACCGACAGTCCCCGGAGATGTATCAGAGTGACTGAAGAGTGCGAGGTGGGACCTGCTGCTGCTCTAATTTGGGAACGCTTTGAAAATTATTTTATGCCAGTATCAAGTACTGATTTTGACAACGTGGAAGGAAGTTGAGTGCTGTTCTATTTAAAAAAAGACAGAAAAAATAACTGCTTTCAGTAAATCTGGTGGGAACATATGTTCACTAGATTTGCAGGTTTAGAATTTATTTGCAGTATCTTAATCCTTACATTTTGGGGTTCTTTTTATCTTCATCTACCTCTGGCAGATTTAAAGAGGGGAATTACGTGAACAAAACAGGTATTTTAAGTTTTACAACCACCGACAGAAATGATCTTTAGTTCCTCTAAGCTTTTTTACAATATAGGTAACAAGTCTTTGCGTAAGAAACAGTGCAGATCTTCTCAAGCTTGTAAATTATTTATTCTGGTACAGAGTTCTTGATTTAAGAAAAAGTTATTTCTCTGTGTAACCTAAGTTTATACTGTAATACTCTATATAATTTCAGAGTTAGAAATACCTGAAAAATTTTACATCTTTACCAACTGTGTCTTAGACATTGTACTGGTCCAAGGATAATTTTTTGTATATGTTTTTATAAATCTATAATTAGTTTAAAAATACAGCCTGGACTACTGAAAGGTGTGTCCAGTCAGTCAATCTCTGGATGCATATCCTTCAGTACGTACACTGAGAAAGCCATTTGCGTTGATTTGTGCTGTGCACAAGTCCTAAAATGCAGATAGACTGCAGAGACTCTTACAGTTAGAAAACAACAACTGAATTAGAAGCCTGCATGACAACAATATTTGGGATGAGACTGATGTAAATATGAAGAGTTAAAATGAACAAAAGAACCATGTCTGAAAATACAAAAGACTCCTTAAAGGGAGGAGCAGATCTGCAAGAGAAAGTCAACAGCATCATCAAAACAATACATTATAAATAGTCTGTTGCTGGAATGTGTAAGTCGTGGAGGTCACTTAAGTGACATGGGGTTTTTTCATATGTTCGAGAACTCTCCTTTGAGATATACCTGTTGTATCTAAGAAATAAAGTGTCTTGAACTTTGTGATATGGTTCAAAGCATTAAATCCAGGAGGCTTGTGTAATCGTGGGATAAATAGATCTTTGTATGTATTGTTTCTTTGGATACCATGTGTAGGGTGGGAATAAATTTTTAATCACTTCACTGATCTGTTTATTGCAGGGAAGAACAGTAGTTGTCTTTTTTTCATCTTCTGCTTGAATTGCATACACTTTGGGGGTCTAGGTTGCGTGTAAGACAAAGTAGTGCCACTTGGATTTCTGTCTATATAAATATTTCAGGGAGTTTGCATGTTTTGGGGCTGAACTCGTAACACAAATGAGCGAGGCTGCATGTGTCCCCTCCCCAGGGCACGTACAGGGGCTGCACGTAGGTATGCACACACTTGCCCACTGACAAACTGCCTGTGTGCTTTCCCTCACTCCTGTCTCTGTCCCCCACCTAAGCCCTTCCCGAAAGCACCAGTCTGCACATTCTTCATTTCCTTCTCTGTCCTGTACAAAGGTCCCAGGTTCCTTGGTCTCACCCTTGCCCTACGCTAAAACTGCGCATACTTCCTTCACCACTGCTCAGACCTTTTCCCTGCACTTTAGCAGAGAAGCCCCTGTGCTTTCCCAGCGGTACTGGGGAGGAGGGCAGGAGCAAAACCAAGTTAACCATTATGATGCCAGAGAACGGTAACTGGCATCAGCCTCCTTATTCCTTCGCAGGCAAGTATATGTAGAGTTTTATGTTAGGGGGTCTGAATCTTTCTTCAGGAGATTGTAAAACAACAAAGAGAAGGAAGGGGTAAGATTCAGTTTAGATGGTTTTACTGTAAGCACTGTGATAATTTACTTAGCCAACTTCTAAATCCTGAGGTAAAAGTAGAGTTTAATAAAAATTGCTGATTCTTACCTGGTGGGAAATGCACTTATTCTAGTTTTCACTCTGTCACTTTAATGTGTTTTCCTGCTAATTATACATATTTCATTCAGTTTTGGCTTTCCTGAAAGAGAAATCAGACACTTGGCATCTTTAACAATACATAGTCATCACCCTGCATGTACCATTGCAGTTGGAGCTGTACTGTACAAACCCCGGTGTTTACTTTCTGCTTTTCATTTTACTTCATAGCCTACATATGACTAAACCATGGTAACGAGATGGACCTTGGTCCTTTTCTGCCATCAAGTGCTTTGCTGCTTATTTCAACGTTCTTTACTTTAAAAAGCTACCCCTGATGTAGTTCCAGTGGAAAAGATAGCGTAGATAACTGGGGTGGCATTTAAAAATTATAGCAGACCCTTGTGATTCTGATTAAAATATGAGTGACCGGTGGTAAGTTTCCTTTGCTAGCCACGTCCCCGAGAACAGTTTACAACAATGTACATGAGTTTTTCTCATTTTCCCCAAAGGAATAGGACGTATGCCTTCACTTCAAGATATTCAATTAAAAGCTTTGTGTTACCTTTAACTTTGTAAACTCAGTACTTGTTTGACAGATTTTGCGTCTGGTTTTGTACCTGTTAAGTTCTTGCAGGCTCTGGGGGCACCGTGCCAGAGGAGTTTTCCTGTTGATGGGCGAACAGCTTCTCTCTCGGGGTTGAGGCTGAAGGAGAGCAGTTTGCTGCTGCTGCATGTATGAAAAGGAGGTTTGTCTTGCAGGAATTCTACCTTGAAGACAGAGCTGCAATTCAGCAGCAACATATCCTCTCTCTGTCTCATTTCGCGAAATGAATGCCCAGTGATGGCCTGGGGCTAAAGCAACATTAAAGCCTTGTTTGGGCTACCCATAGTTTTTATTAAACTTCTTTGAAAATATTAGTGGTAGTCAATGCTGGTTAAGTAGTAAGGTAAAAAATTCATTTTTATAATGTCTTTTTTACTGGGAGCTTCAGAAGAGTGTTTTATAATGTTTTGGAGTATGGCTAATGTCTAACTCATGCTTAGTTTGTCGCATTTTCTGCAAAATCTATCAAAAGGTAATGATGGATTTCATAACTGCCTCTATATATTTATACAGTTGGGCTGCTGAGAAGGGGCTTGCTCTTGAGCAATACTGTGCCACAAAACACTGACATACTGTGAATGTATTTAGCAGTGGTTTAGAAACATGCAGCCTGAAATTCACTAATGTGCTTAGGAAGGGAAAAAGTCTCCCTCTGATAGGTGAGAAAGCTTTTTATCTTCTTGCTTTTAACAACAAACCTGCAGCTTGCAGTTTAAGAGAATTTGGAGAGCAGGCCTTCCTCTCCCTCAAATCACCTTTCACAACAAGATTTTTCTCCTAAAATGTCTGGTTTGCTCTGAGTTATGTAGTTGGTGTCTTACCTGGATTTTAAAAGAATAGTTTGGACTGCAGACTTGCGGGTGTTTGCTTGTGTTATGGGCTTTTTCTCTTAAAATTTGATGTTAGCCATTCACAACCCAACTTCACTGTTCAACAACAAAACAAAAAAGAAAATTATGTTGAATAAATGAAAGGTAGACAGGATATATAGGGAAGATATGTTTTGTTTTGCACAAGAATTTCACTCTTCTAGCTGTAAAGATGCAGCTCTTTCTGCTCCTCTACTGTTACAATCAAGTAGATGCACACAAGCACCAGCTTTCTGCTCCATACAAATCCACCGGCTTCCTGCTGGTGCTCTCTGATCGCAGTCTCAGCCTTCCATTTGACAGCTCAGTTGCTGCAAAGATGATTGGGAAGTCAGCTGCAGAAAGTTAAGTACATATAGTGAAAAACTATCAGCAGGAGCTGATATTGTCTTGGGTAATGAGGAAATCCTATTCTAAGACACAGAGACATCTTACCAAAAAGACCTGTGTTAAGCAGCAGAGAGAGGTGTGCGTTTATCTCCGGGCAGGTATTGCAAAGAATGCAAGAGCTGAATTGTGTGAATTCTTGCTGTGCTGCAGTAGTTGACAAATTCAGTGTAAACTAGCTTTCAGTCATATAAAAATTGAAAATATAAATGCCACACAAAATAATAAATAGCTGGATTCAGACAGTATAAAATCTTTGCCAGACTCGTCCCACAGCCATGGTTAACCTTCCTGAGAGAAGGGAGGTATTGTTCTGCCCCCCCTTCACCCAGCGGTGCCAGGCTCAGTGAAGGAGGTTTGTGTTCCTGAAAGCTGGTCTGCCTTTTTTAAACTATATCAGTTGGTCCAATGAAAACATATCACCTCTCCCTACAGAGCTTGTCTTGCTGAGGTTGCTCTTTCTGCTTTCATCCGACTGACTTGGGTCGTGCTCCTATCGTCCTCCAATAGCTGAAAAGTCTAATGGACCTTGGGGCGTAGAACATATTGCATCACCTCATGTAACTGCAGTGCCCGGGCAGCCCTGCTGCTGGGGGTCCAACCCAGCCCAAAGGGTCATAGTTACAAGATACTGTACAATGAGAACTAAAGAAAAGGGCACTGCAATCCCTTTCATTGTTTTAGTTGCAAAGCAGCTACTAATCCTTTCAAATGTTAGTCTTTGTGACTTCCCTTTAGTAGGTGCACAAGAAAGCTTCCTTTCCTGTTTCAGTCTGCTCTTACTGTATGCAGTATAATTATACTATATTTTGATATATACTATATTAAGACAGAAATCATAGTCACTGCTCACATAAATATATCGACTGCACCCAGCGTTGCTTCTTTTACTTAGGGCCTCTTAACTGCCTGCCAGTCCAGAAAAAAAAATTGACTAAAATACAGGAGGAGGCAGGTTAACCTGAATTAAGAGGTAGTTTGCCAGCACGGGAGTTGCGTGTGCCTTCCCAGCAGCAGTAGCTCAGTACCTAATAAGCACAATATGCTGCCTGTATAATGGAAAGGCAGGAACAGACATGGATGGATTAAAAGTAATGTAATGAAAGCAAATTATGTGTTTAAAAGCAAGTAGTGGGGATGATCCAAAGGTTGCCTAAGGATTAGCATTGCAAAGATACATTCCAACTTTTTAGTGGCTTCACTGGAATGTGAATATAAGCTGCTCATTTGAAGGCACATGGTTATATTTAAGGAGCTCCAAGAAGTCCAGCACGGCTGTGTGGATAACTAGCACATGCAGGATGCACATGCAGGATGCACACACAGGCTAGCAGTGTGTCAGAAAAAAGCAGGATTATTTTTAGAACCGTCGACGGCTGTGTCACATCCAGGAAGTGCAAGGAGGAGCTCTCTGGTTGAAACACAGCATAAGAATGTAATTTTTAATGACCTTGGCACTGAAAACAGTTGTGTTTTTTACTTTCTTATGAAGCAGAGGCTGAAAAGCGAACTTGTTTAAAGGAGCTGTGTTTTGATCGGGCGAAGCACATGGATTATCACGGCTACTAGGACCCTGGAACAGAGGTGGCTGTGTGTCTAAAAAGGTAAAAAAAAGAGAAAGTGAGACAGTGGATTAAGAGACAACTAGGAGGAGTATACAGCATGTATGCCTCTAGGCAGATTTTTAAATATAAGGTCTAAGTTTAGATGCTTAACTCCACGATCAGGCATCTGAATAGCAAGGCCAGATTTGTCAGTGTGAGATTCTTCCCTTTCAATTTATTTAACGGAGAATGGCATGTGCTCAGTGTTTCCAGAAATGAAGCTGCATAGTTGACAAGTTTGACATATTTTTTGGTCTCCAACTAAATTAGGTATGCTGTTTAACAGTCCTTGTTCTGCTTCCTTACTCTGACCATAATGTTTTTAATCCTCCTTACTCTTTGGGGGAAAAGAAACCATTTGCACACTTTTATTTTTCTGTTGCAACTAACTGTCTTGACTGAATAGGTTTTGCTTTACAAAACACTGGATTTCCAGGTTAAAAACTTTGATTCAGATCTTGTAATTTATCTATGTTTGCACGTTGATTCCACTCGGGTTTCTGTCTCTGAGCTGAATGGAAAAAGCAGCTCAGATTATACAGCATCAACTGTTGTAAAATAAAGCGCTTTTCTCTGAGGAGTGGAAAGGCAATGTTAAGGTCTTCTGGGGTCCAGAACGATTCATTTGTTAAATGCATTTCTTGTGGCGGTTAGTCAAAAACTGGTTTCCTATTTGTTAATCCAGTTGAGAGGAGAAACCGACAGTGGTGGTCAAACATCCTTCAGGCAATTATTTCTGAAAACACACGGTCTCACTTTTCTGAGTGGTAAGATGATTCTTCTGATCGGGATTAACAAGGTACCAATGTTTTTTAGGTAGTATCATTCCCCAGAGACCCACTTTGTCAGCTTTTCTTCAGGTGCCGTTCGCATTAGACTTTGGTCTGCAGGTAGAAAAAAAGAGGGAGAGAGATTAGTAGATTTGTTTCCCAAACCAGGCCCAAGCAAGACTTTCCCATAAAGGCTATTTTGATTCATGAATAGCTTTGCCTTTATCAGGGGCAGACATGTTAACCTTAATTCTATACCCCTAAACCTACAGTCTCAATGAGGTCCCGCCAACAGCGGAGTGGATAGACAGCTGGGAGGATGGCACTGGACTGGGGTTGCTCAGCACCCACACACAGTAAGTTGTTTTTATAGATCTAGATGTAAGATTACAGAACCAGCTGTAACTGGGTGTCATTTAGACCCCATCTTGGAGGCCGAAGACAGAAATTAAAATACAGGTACCTTGAAAATCAGACACTTTCGGAAACTAGCAGATTTAGTCAAAGACATGCCTTTAGCACACATTTAATGAGATGGCAGAGTCAGTGGAACAACATGTTACTGCTTAAAGGCACATGTCCTGCTCCTCCCTGTGAACACAGCTTGGGCACTTGCTTCTGCCCCTTCATCTGTCTGAGCTGGGAGATTCATCTGACCCTCTGCTAGGCTGAACAGCCGTGACTACTTCAGACAGCGAATTGATTGCCTTACTGTGCAGGTAGGCAAGTTTCAGAGCTCGGACAAGGGAGAAGACTGACACCACACGGCTAGAAGCAGGAAGCGGAGCAGGGTGAGAGGCACCTCTTTCAGTAGTCCAGATGTAATGTCTACATGCCCACTTCAGAAGGCAGGTTTTGAAGAAGGTTTCACACATCAATGAAATGGCGAGAAAGCCCTATTTTCATGTACAGCTACTGACCTATCAGTCAGACGCCCTCAAAGAGTTTCTCAGCACTCCACAACATATTTGTGTGCCTATAAGTGGTCTTGAAGTCTTTGGGAGACTAGCTGGCTGTGAGCCTCGGTGGCTTGTTGCCTGCCTCTGCAGCCTCCCGTGGACTGGCAACTCTCTGTTCTCCTTGTCCTCTGTATAAAGGGAAGATCTTTGTGTGTTGGTCCTATTTTTCAGCATGCTCCATTTAGCTGAACCAGTCTGTGCTACATCAGCCATTTCTGCTTCCGTTAAGACAGCTTTACTCATTTGAAAGCCTATAATAATTCACAGGGTGTCACATAAATCAGAAATCATTGGGATATTATTTTTAAAGGCTGGTTAATTTTCTAACCACTTACTTGTCCCTAAGCAAGCCAGGATTTAATTATCTTGTGGTTAAGCATTCTCAGTGTTTTCACTGAGTGTAAAAGTAAGATAAGCAGTCCCTTGATCTCCAGAGTTTCTTTTTAAAAATGGATGAAAATCAATGCATACAAAGATATCTGAAGAAGTTATTTTAGTATGTGACATCCTTATTAACAGAATTTAACATTTTGGGGCTAGGAATGACTGAAATGAAACAAACTTCTGGAAAGACTTCTGTAAAAGTAGCTTGACAGGGTTGGGCTGTAGCAGTAGAAGAAGCCAGAGACATTGGTCTCCAAAGAGGTATTGCTTGCATTGAAAACTGGAACCAAAACCTAGTAAAAATGGAGAGCTGATATGCGTATACAAAGCACAGAAAAACCCATGAAGTTTCCTTAGTTATGCTGCAGTCATCTTTTTGGTCTTGCATAAAATAATTTTATAGCTGCATGGACCAAAAGGACTCTTAACTCATTCCATGTGCACACGCTGACAGTGATGTGAGACGCTACTGCTTCCCAGCTACTTGCAGCTTCTCTTCTTCCATAGAGGATTGTCCTTTCCCATCTGTGTCAGCAGAGAGGAATGTGTGCCCATGCCGTGGTCTCCCTTGGATGAAATCACTTGAGTAACAGTTTAACATGCCAGACTATGGACTGCACCCACTGAGATGTGGATAGTGATCCCTCCAGCTTACTGTGTTGCAAGGGCAGTAACTTTTGCTAAGAAAGTACCGTCAACAGCAGAGGGAAGTGATCTCTTGAGCTGGAGCAAATTGATTTCCTAGAGCTGTTTGATCAAAGCTGTAATAACAACAGCAAATCAGGCCTGCTGGTAAGTAAAGAAATATCAAGATCATAATTTTGGAAGTGCGTGGGGAAAAATCTTTGAAAGCGATGGAGAGATTAGCCACAAAGTGAAAGTGGGTCTCACTTCTCAGTCTTTTATCAAAAAGAAGTTGCCACAATAAAATGTGTGTACTTGCTATCACAAAGGAAATTCCCTTAGTATCTGCACAAGTGGAATGCAAAATACACAGCTGAAACATGCTCTCTACAGATGTCAAGATGCAAAATTCCAAAGAAGCTTTCACAGAAGGGAACAGGTTCTGCTTGATGTAGGTCAAACGAGCAAATGAGCTATAAAACAGAACGGCCTGCAAATTACCATCAGAAGTGACTTCAATGGTACAATCATCCCAACTCACCTTGCAAAGAAAGCTTTCAGCTCCTTTGCAACACAGGAAAAGCTGGCTAGCACTCTAGCTAAAGTAATTATCAGTGGTAATGTGCTCTTTACTTCTCCTAAGTAACACCTGAGGAAAACTTCTGGGAATTTGGACCCACTTCTGTCACTGGAGATACTGCAGGGACTTATCATTCAAGGTGTGGTTAGATGATAAGGGAAAGACCACTGAGTGGCTCCCTGCCTTCAGAAGGGGTTATTTCCCTATTTCCACCTCCAGCTTCCAGCTGTGTGCTCCCACTGCTTTCCTTGTGATGTCTCATGCATTCAAGTGACTGCATGATAAAGCAAGTTGTCATACTAGCAGCAAATAAAAGCAAATAAATATCCTGCTGTTGAATCAGCTAAATCTGTGGTTAAATATGCCAAAGTCAGCTCAAAAAAAATAGTTGTCTGGGAGTGCACAGCTCCTGGCAAGGCCATTGTTTCAATAGGGCATTAGATGGGCTCCAAACATTCTTTTAGTGAGATATTTGATGGGCGCAGCTGCATCACCTAACCATACAAGGTGGCTGAGTCAATCCAACACCACACTGCTTCCAAAAAAGGTCTCACCATCACAGCTTGCAGCCAGCGAGGAGAACGGGACACCTCTTTAGTGGTGGTAAGCTCTGAAATCAGCCAAACTTTCTGTAAGCTTCACCTTCAGTGGTACTGCTGCCTAAGGTAGCTGAAACAGATCCTGCCTTTTCCCCTGCCTACCTGTCTGGCACCATTCCAGTGATGTCCTAGTCCAGCCGCTGTGTAGCTACTCAGGATTACCTCAGGGAACTGATCTGGCTGAGGAGTAACCTGCAGAAAAAACTGCTGTCTTTCTCAGGTGTGCCACATCACTTTATCCACTTTATGCCATTGATACACAAATACCTGTGCCAGTATAACAGAAGGGGCAGCAAAGGATGGAAGAGGTGGGTGGGAACAGATCTCTGTGAAGTAGCGTGCCTAGCAAAGAAATGCGTGCTGAATCTCCACTATCTCACCATTAAACACAACCGTTTTAGTGTGGCTGTGCAGCTGAGTATGCTCCACAACTGATAGGTTTCTTTAAGCAGAGCAGGCATGGTAATGTGGCTGATGAGGGATCAGGAAGAGGGTAAGACAGGGCCAAGTCAATGATTCTCTGAAGCGTTACCTACATCCCATCTGGTAAGAAACAGGAAATGGATATTGTGGCATCTCCTTCCTTGAATGAGTTAAAGATCAAGATAGGCAATTATCTGCCAAAAGGGATGGTCTGTATTCCACCAGACCTTCTTCAGTAGGTATTGGGGAAAACAAGTGTTCTCATGAATCTTCTTGAAACTGTATTTTGGCACAGAAAGCCAGAAGACCTGTGCTCTCAAATAGCTCACTGAGATGCATTTCTGGATACATTTGTGTGGGGCTCATTTTACTTATGTGAGGAAACTGTAGCCTGCCAAATCATGATGCAGCAATACCTTACCCACAGTGGTGGATTTGGGATTCTTCCCTTGTGAGTAACACTACTGTGGTGTATTTCTCTCAGAGTGTTCTACCACGCTGTGTCCCCTCTGGCCTTGGCTCATATCTGAACAACATGATGTGAAGATAGGTAAGGTGGGTCAGAAGTCAGAGCCCAGTGCCTGCATATCTCTCCAGGTACACAAAGAAAGGCAGAAGAAACTGCCCAGAAAAATGCTCAGAATCAATCTATTGCAGCTAAAAGGATTATTTTTAAATGACAGGGGTGTTCTGAACTAAGATGCAGAGATGGACCCTGAGAAACCAGCTGAATGAAGGAATGCCAAAAAGTCCATGCGCTTGGTTTCTCTGGAAGCAAGATAACTGAGATATTAATACTTTAATGGACCAAACAAAGCACAGAACAACAGTTTGCATGGCTTCTTCAACTCAGTCAGAGTTTAGTTTCTGCCCTGCTTTTCCAGTAGCATCAATGGGTTTGTGCAAGGCTTCTCCGTTTATTTCCAGAGCCTTTCTTTGCGTGCTGTAGATGGAAAAAACCCTTTTCTCCACCAGATGGCACAATCGCCAACAAACCTTCACTGACGAACCTCCTTATAAAGCCAGCCTCGTCTAAGGCTGAAGGTTTGTAAACGGAGGTAATGTCTCTCAGACCAGCCAATGGAGCCAGGGGAGGTGGCAGAAAAACAATCTCAATGGCACGCATATCCTTCAAAAATTCATATACCATTTGGATTAATACTTCCTCTCTCTCCCTCTCTCCAAACCTTGCCTTCCTGATGAAGACTGTGGGTGTTATTCTGATCGGTATTGCCCACCTGTACTTAGAAAGAGGTTTCAATTTGTAGGGCAGCTGGGGTGGGGGATTCCCCTTGCTTTTCCTGTTTCATATTTAGTTAAAAAAATATTCTGGTGTCAAAAACAAGTAACGTATAAGAACAACCTGTCTTGTTCATGTTTCTCTACTGTAGCTGGACCCATCAGAGTCCTTCTCAGGCTAAAAAACATGCCACATACTGGAAACCAGTATCAGGTGGCTTTCAGGTGAGGCTATGAAGAACTAAAACTCTACAATAAAAGAAGAAAGGCAGGATATTAAATATATGGATATTAAAACACTTCAAAAAAGGAGTAAACCCTTTATTGATCCAATTCTACAAACATTTTCAAATGTATTTACAAAAAATTAGGACATCTAAGAGAATTTGCAGAATAGTTTGCAAACTCTTTTATGAAACTATTTTTTATATATCTAAATAATATATATATTAAATATACTGTGGAAACATTAACAAAATCCGAAAAGCAGCAATGATGGGGGGGGGGGGAGAAGGAGACAAAGTTAATATGCAAGTACTGGGAGAAAAACACCGTAGGGGGCAAAGTGGAGAAATTCAGAGGTCAATGTAAAAATGAAGCTCAAGACGGTGTTATCCCAAAAAGCGGGTTTGTTTGCCCGGTGTGCAAAATGCCAAACTACACACAGAGCGGAGGTGTTATATTCAAGTGATTTTTATGCAAAGGTTGGTGCTAGGTGGTAACCCACAAAGCTAGCGCACCGCAATGAGAAACTACAAGGCATTTATACAGCTAGATGTGTCAATCACAGCTAATATTGACATGCCTCAGCTAATAATTGGTTAATTTCTTTCTCGCTTCGATGTAACAGTACAGCTTACTTTTAATTTACCACGCATGCTCATAGATTAAGGGACTTATTAGAGGGGGGCCAGTTCCTGGCCTGTGGGCCCGATTTTTGGTATTATAAGGATAGTTCCCCCATTGGGCATTTTGTTTTAGTTGTTATCGACGGCCCAATTAGTTGTTCTCCTTGACTACATACTTCATCACCCTGTTCTCAGCGGCTTCTGAGGCAGGATGTTTGCTTTGATCAGTCTCTCAGCTCTCTTCAAGGATATAGTCATAAAACAAGTGCTTCTCTATCTCTCAGTTTCTGTCTTTGGCCCTCAACTTCTGTTTTGCCAGGCTTGCTTATTTCATTGGTACGTCTTTAGCGGGCAGTTCCAAAAATTCCATTTTCTTAGGGATATCAACAGTGCTGGTCATTCCAACCACTGTCTGGCATCTGAACTCCCAAATGCCAAAATCCCATTTTCTTAGCGTTTCTCACTGCAGTTGTGAGAGTAGAAAAGATGTATGAGAGCTTTCCCCTTGATTCAGGGGGAAAACATGTATGAGAGCTTTCCCCTTGATTTCTGTGACTGTCGTGTTCCAGGGCCTTGGCACCCAGCTTGGCACAAACAGAATAATCATCAAGGCTGTTGCAGCAGAACTGCCTGTGTCTCTGTGGTCACAGAACTCCTCCCAGGAACACCCGGCTATCTTCTTAGCCAGCTCAGTTCCCTAAAGTTCTCCAGGCCTTTGGAAGAGTCTGGGTGCCTATGTTTAACCCCTGGCACCTGGTTTTGTAATGTTCCACAGAAGAAGGGCTTTCTTTACAGTAAATGGCCATTGAAGGACAAATAATTTTTACAGACATATTTACATCTCCAAGATCTTTAGGGACATTTGCCTGTTCTGCTGCAGTGCAGAAACATTTCCTGCTTTGGTCTCCCTTTACAGTAGTAGTCCATTAATTCCGAGGTTTAGTTCCTACTTTCCCAGGCCTTTCTTACTGGACATTTGTATAAGAAAAAGGAGCTGTAAGAAGAACTGCCAGTAGCTGCAGAATGGGAAATTGATACAACTGATGCACAGATGGAGCCTAAATGCTGAGGCTAAAAGCTGCTTTCCATGTTTTAGGTAGCCTATGTGAGAACAAGGAACAATCCTTGAGGGTCAATGGAAGGAACAGGTAAAACAGGGCCATTAAGAACATCAGTGAAGAAACAGCATTTATCACATCCTTAACATCCATTAATATGATTATGTCATACTGATAAGGTACTTTGACAATGCTGTCACATTATTGACAATGGAGAGCAAGATGACTAGGTGTGTTCTTTGTGGAGATGCAAGTACACAAGAGCTACACACATGGACTGGAGGAAATAAATCACATGATCACCCATAAATAAAAATGAAGGATGCAAGTTCTGAGATATTTCAGAAATCTAAACCCTCCAATTCCAACTGCTGCTAGAAGAAGAAATCTGGGAAAAGATCGCTCAAGATGAAAGTATAATGTGTGGCCCACTACAACTATGTCATAACTAGGCTGTCTGGATGTTAGGGCGGCTAAAGAAGAACCTCTGTATATGTCATGTGTAAATCTCCTTCCCTTTGGATCTTTTTAAAATCAGAACACTAATATACCACTGGAAACATGTAAATAATTAAAAAACAACTTTACTGCATGTTCATTATGCTATGCAAACTTAAAAGATGACAAGACCGCATGCTTCAAGATGACTGCCTCTCCAGTACAGCCTGTTTGCTATGTAAAGCTCAATACACTTGAGATGTAAAGCACTGTCTTGCAGACTACTTTGCCAGGTAGGTAACAGGAAAACTTGGTACAAGTTTGTAGCTGTCTGGGACTCATCAGTGAATTTATTTTCTAGTTTGCCAGCCTGTCATTCTTGTACATAAATGTACCGCCTTTTGATCTAGAAAACCTGCCTTTTTCTTCTGTGTCTTTCCCATAAGAGAATCTTTCAGTCAGATCAAATAGAGCCACCGTTTTGAAGTGGAAAGGGCAAGAGGATTGAATAACCACTGTCTAGGCATGAAGTTATGCAGCAATTCGGGTTTGCTTGTTTGCAAAGACAGCAATGCAGCACATGCAAACTGAATATTAGGAGCCCATGGATTCAGTCCTCTTCATGGTTTGGGTCTCAAGTTGAGTTCAGGTAGATTTCCTGACTGTCATTCAGGATGCTCCAGCTCCTCTGTGAACGTCAGAGTTCATGGGTTTCACCAGATGGACAAAACGTCATTTTTGTGTATCAGTCAGGAAAGTCCATATCACTATAGTCACCAAAAGATGACACAACTAGCACAGATACAGCTCCCCTCCTATTAAAACCACACCAGTTCCCTTCTGTATGTTGTGCTGATGTTACTATTCCCTCAGCCCACAGAGAGAACCTTTCTGTTTCAGTGGCATGAATGTGTTCCATACTTAGATGCTGTTGTTTCATGTTTGTGTTTAAACATGTACTAATTCATGGGCAGGCAACTCGACACTATAATAAAACTTCTCTTCTTGATTTTTCTTCCTGAAAAGTGGGTTTGTCTACCTGGTGTGCAAAGCACCAAACTACGCACAAAGCAGAGGTATTTTATTCAATTCATTTTTGTGCAAAGATGGGTGCTGGGTGCTAACTCCACAAAGCTGGCACCCCACACCAAGAAACCACAAGGTATTTATACAGTTAAATGTGTCAGTCGCAGATAATATTCATGCTGCCCAGCTAATAATCGGTTAGTTTCTTTCTCATTTCACCTTAAAAGTACAGCTCCCTTTAAATTTACCATGCATGCTGGGAGAGTAAGGGGCTTATTTGAGTATGGGGTTTTCTGCCCTATGGGCATGATTTTTAGTATTGTAATGAGGATAGTTCACCTAAAGGACACTTACTTTTAATTCTTATCAACATCCCAATTAGTTGTTCTCCTTGACCATACACTTTATCACCCAGCTTTCAGTGTCTTCGGAGGCAGGATGTTTCCTTTTGTCAGTCTCTCAGTCCTTCTTCAAGGATATAGTCATAAAACAAATGCTTCCTATCTCTCAGCTCCCTTCTCTGGCCTCCAAATTCTGTTTGGCAGACTCACATGGTTCATTGTTATTACTTAGCAGAAAATTCCATTTTCTTCAGGATATCAGCTTGGCAACAAGTAGTTGCATGCCAGCAATTAAATGGTGAGGTAACATTTGATCAGGACCCACCTGAATCAAGTGAGGGCATATAAATAAGGAAAAATGCAGGCTGGGTAACCAGGAAAAAAATGTGGCCCTTCAGAAAGATGACTTAGAAGGTACAACAGTTTATTTCAGGAGGTATGTAAATCCATGCCTGATTTGGGAGAGGTTTAATCTCAAGGAAGCTGAGGAAACTTCTCTCTTCAGCAAATCCACTTCTAAAATGAGCTTTGGAATACACATCCAAAATGGATAACATAGTCTTGTTTGTGATAGCAAGGAGCTCTTGGAGGGAAACTACTCAACCTTCAAGGTTTCAAGTTGAGGCTACCCCAGACACTTGTAATTCCTCTAGTAAATGCTCTAGACTACTTGTCTGGCTACTGGCATTGTTTAACTATATGTGCTGCAAGCTGTATGTTAAAAGTTGTCTTGGCAAAGCTATGCTCTCAAAAGTTGAGAGCCATTTGATAGCAGCAGAAAGGTGAGTTTGTAATTCACAAGCAAAACCAATTACATGAGCCAAACGAGAGTGCTGAGGCTTTTCTCAGGAATGGATAGCTCATTCTGTGTCAGGTAAAATTGTACACCAGTCAGTAAGACTGCATCAATCAATATTAAACTGTGGAACAGACCACAAGAATGTCTGCAATGGAGGGAGGTATAAGCAACTTTGTGGTCTAAAATAAAGGATTATCATTCCTTGTAGAGCAAGCAGCTAGAAAGCAAGCATAGGATCTGGGAGCATGCAGGGGAGATGTGGACAAATAGGTTTGCAAGGCTGGGACAATTCTTGGAGAAACACAATCAGATGCATAGAATGGGTCTGAGTTAAGAAGCTGCTTGCATAGTGTAAAACGCTGCTGTGTTTTGTTGTTAGTAACAAACAGTTCAAATAACAGCCACACAGTTAAAATCAACTTTTTGTCTTCCCCTCCTCTAACCCAAACTGCAGCCTGACTTTAACAGTACTTTCAGGCCTGACCTCACCAGCAACTGTAGTTCTGTCCATACGTGGCATCCCAGACTGCATTTGGATTGCATGCTATGTTTGCTCTCAACCTCAGCTAGATCCATGTTGTCCCTGAATACATTTCAGCGTTCCCTCTGGAGCTTCTGAAAGAGGCCTCAGTCTTTCACCTGAGTCCTATTAGCCTGTGCACACCCCACACACCCTTCTGGGCCACTCCCTTGAACAGAAATGTGTTTTGAGCTGGACTGAATAGTACATTTGAATGACAAATGAGCACTGAATTAACAGAACAGTTCTAAACTGAACTGGGGTCATCCTAGTTTGCTTAAACAAGGCAGATGACCGTTGTTAAATGGAGGCTTTCTCTGATCTAATTACATGCAATCAAGTACTACAGAGGAGAGATCACTGGATTATTTAATTTTCACAGCTACAGATTAGTAAAGCGGGAAATGGTCACAGTCTAATCGCATACTTCACCCCTGCTTAAGAAGAGTAGAAGAAAAACACTCAGTTCCTCCACTCAGTGATGTTCCTAATCAAAATTATTGGGAGTAAGAAGAGCTTTTTCCTGAGATTTTCCCCTTTCAGTTCTTTAGAACTGCTCCATGAGCTCCAAAAGCAAGGACTAAACAGAAAACTAGAGGGGAAAAACCCCACCCCAACCTTTCATTCCCTGTTAGATATTGAGCACTTCTAAGTAGAAGTTCGTTTTGTTTAATTTTGTTTGTGGATGACTGAGCTAATACCAAATAGGAATCAGATTTGGGCAGACATACCACTGTCTCCCAGATGCATGAAGGAATGTGTACACCAACTAAACAAAAGCAGAAGAATTTCTGTCTTCTGATGTGGGATTGTTCCAGCTCCAGGTGGTTTTGAAGCAGCTCGTACTTAATGCTCACACCTGAACTGAGTGCCTGTGGGACAGAGGTGAGATCTCATGAACGGCTGCTAGAAAAACATTTTGTTTGAGACCATCTTTGCCAGTCCACGTGAAGTAATTTTACATTTTTCAACTGTAGGAAACTGCCGATCTCATATCCAAATGAACCATAAACTACTGCAGCTATTTAAACCCAGGGTGCAGCTATTTAAGCCCAGGGTGCAAGTTCTGTGAACCTGCAGAACGCCTGTCATGCCACCCAGTCTGCAGAGCAGCTGGGATTGTTGGGAAGGGCAGCACAGCCCTGGGCAGCTCAAAAACACAGCTCCTGTGCACCAGAAAAACACAAATTTAACACCAAAGTACAGCTTAGCGTTCCCTGTGAAGTAGCTGCAAAGGCATTGTGTGTGGTCTTTGGGTTCCCACTGCTGCTACGAGCCTTGCTCTTGATTCCTGCCTGTCATTACTGTCTGTTCAAAATTGTCCCCAGGAAGGCTGTGTCGCCTTTTCATTTAGTAGAATTTGGGTGTCATTTATAGTAAGAAGTTCCCAGTGGCGGTACTATACATACTCTCCATTGGGATAGGTCTTAGTTTATGAAGTGTAAGTTCTCTGAACCAAATAGGCTATTACTGGCATGAGGATTTCTTACAAATGTGCTTTTTCATACACAACAGAACAGGAATGTAGAGAAAACAACCAAATTCTTACTCCTGTGTTTGTAAAGAAAGGTATTGTCCCGCTGTCTGGCATGTGGGGTCACAGCTGCAGCAGACAGGCCTGGCAGAAACCCCAGTTAAGCCACACATATCCCAGCTGCATTTCAGCATCCTTTTTCTCCTCCCTTTATCTTGCCGTGCCCAACAATCTGTGGCACATGCCTGATCGCAGCTGTGTGTCACATTGATAGAGATGCAGTCTAAGGCTTCAGAAAGGACACATCAGCACAGTATAAGGCCCCAGAGGCTTTTTTTTGTCATTGTCTCTTTTTTTTTTTTTTTTTTTTTTTTTTTTTGTCTGGAGCAGTTGATAGACAGCACGTGAGGTTAACTCATCTGATAGCCAAGAAGCAGCAAATGTGTTGGAGATGAGACCTGACAAACCCCTGCCACTTATGCCTCTGATCAGCATCTGGGAACTTCATGCCATTTCATGTAAGTGCCAGATGCTGACTAGGCAACGTGTTGGGGGTGGGAGGGGAAGTATTACAGCAAGGGACAAAAATCTGAAATGGACGTCTTTAATGGTCCAGCTGTTCACTTGAGCAGGGCACCCCTGCAGCACAGCGAACTATCTTTCCTCTGGCATATGCACCTATAGGTAGACTAGATCCATCTAGATCCATCTCAGAAAAGAATTCAGCTTGCAAGCATTAAACAATGAAATGTCTACAGTTAGAATCTGAACTTATATTAAAAAGGGTCTCATAGCATGTTACTTAACCAGAATGTAAAGTGGGTATCTCCAGTTAAGGCAGTTGGGCTACATCTGCTTCAGGTATTTTCTGTAATATAATAAATAAAATACACAGGTGGGGTCTTGCCATAGTGATGTCTCCTTTTACTTTTACGACCTTGAAAGAGTGGGGAAGCCAGCTCTCATAACTGTACAAGCTTATTACCCTTCAGGTAAAACTTCTTCATTATATTAGTACAAAATTATCAAGCATAAGAAAATAAATATGCATGTGGAAGACACAGCATGTGCTGTATTAGTGACAAACTAGTGGCAAACAGGACAGAAGTGGTGCAACACTGCATGTCAGAAAATATCCCCAATCTCCCTAAGCAAACATGTTTTAGCTACTTGCATCCTCCCCTTAGTTGAGATTAGTCTGTCTGAGAATAGAGATAAGATTGTCCTTGAAGGCTGATAAAAATTCTAGACAGAAACTGTTTTTAGGTGGGTTTTTTTTATCCCTAGGCGTTAATGAACTGTTAAGGGGAGTTATTATTTAAAGAATCCCAATTTAATCTCAAAGTCATTGGTCACAAGACACTTATTGGTTGAGAAGTGGAAAAAGAAAGTCATAGTTACCAGTTTGGTAAGTCTTGGACTGTAGAAAATTTACTGCTAATTTAAAAAGCACCTTAATTTCCACATAGCCTTAGCAAAGTGATACTGTGGGTAAGACAAGGCTCAATAATGTGATATATTTTGGGGAGAACCACATAAACACTCTATTTTTGTTTTGCTTCAGTTCAGTAAAATGCATTTTGTACAGAAATTAAACAGTTTTCATGCCACATCAGGACAAGACTGAGCATTGATAATACTGCTGTTCGGTGTTACATCAACTGAATGTAGACATTTGGTTCTATTTTCTTGCATTTTTGTATAGACCTAGTTTTCTCCTAATGATGAAGCTAGTGAGCTAAGGATCTCAGTAATGGAATGCTGAGTAGAAATGAGCAGATACCTGACTTTGCTGGTGGCTTGACATTCTACTTAAACCAGATTTCTGTTTGCCTTGAAACTCTGGTATCAACAGGAGGTGATCACGCCTTGCAAAATTCTGGCAGCTTCTCGGCTGTCCCTCACCAGACCTTGAGCTTTATGCTCTCGAAGGATAACAAGCTCGTCTTTAAAATCCGTCATCACACAAATATCTTAGGTTTAAACCATTGCTGGAATTTTTACAAGGTGCCATGGTTGCCGAGAGGCTATATTTGGCTGACGGACAAGTCCAGGCAGTTATCCGCTGCTTGTTTGGACAAGTTAGTTGTCATGGAAAATTAGCATTATGGTTGCTCTGCTCTAGCATATCTTTAAACACTATCTGCAGCGCTTGTGTTCTCTTAACAAATCTTTTCACTAT
The DNA here is from genome assembly GCF_949628215.1 of Phalacrocorax aristotelis. Lineage (NCBI taxonomy): Eukaryota > Metazoa > Chordata > Aves > Suliformes > Phalacrocoracidae > Phalacrocorax > Phalacrocorax aristotelis. The sequence continues at coordinate 179,546,791 of NC_134276.1, read as the reverse complement.
TCAAATATAATTTTAAGATGTCATTATAGGCAAAGAAAAAACTGAGAATTAGAAATGGGAGAAATATCAACACAAAAACAAGTTAAAAGGCACAAATGAGCACTGCAAATCAAACTAGTACACAAAGGTGTCAGATCTATTAGCCAGGCAAGCAACACTTATTATCGTGTCCCTGAATTTACGTGGACTATAAGCAAGAGTCTCTGCCTTTATTAACCTCAATACTAACTGACGTAGTGAGGTTTTCTGTCACTAAGTTACGCTGCGGCTGGATTTACGGAAGTTAAGCTTGCCAACCAGAGCCTGTTTATCCCCAAACAAGGTCTGAAAGTTTCAGGAGGGGCGTTGAGGAAGCAGGGGGCCGTAGGGCTGCCACCGACGGGGCCGCGCCTCAGAGCTGCCGGGCCTGTCTGAGGGGAAGTCGGGGAGAAGTTCAGCATCCACACAAGGTTTTTTTTATTTTTTTTAGTAAAGTGAGGCTCCGTCGGGAACATCCATAATCTTTTAGGGCCACAACGGCCTGCCGCTGCCTCAGGCCCGCGCGCGCCGCTCCGCGGCCGTTGCCCCCAGCCCGGTAGGGGGCGCTAGAGAGACGAGCGGGCGGCGCGGCGCGGCGGGGCGGCTAAAATGGCGGCGTCGGGCGCGCAGCGCGCTGCCGCCTGGTAGGGCCGCCGGTCCTCCGGCCGCCGCGGGTCAGGGAGCGGAGCGGGCACGGCTGGCGGTGCGTGGGGGGGCTCCCGGCTCGCTCCGGGGGCAGGGGCTGAGGGGGTCGGTCGGGGCTTGCTTCTGGCCGATGACAGTGTGAGTGCGGGGGAGGGGGAGGGGCGGCTGAGGGAAGCGCTGAAGGAAGCGCCGCGGCTTCCGCCCGCGGGGAGGGGAGGGGGAGGGGAGCGGGGCCGGGGCCGGGGCGGGCCCGGGGGGTGGAGGGCGCGGAAACGGGGCTGTGCCTCCACGCCGTCGCCCCCCCCTCCCCCCCAGCTGCTGGCGGCCGTGGTGAGTCAGCGCCGGCCGCCGCCCGCCGTGACTCGGCAGCATCGCCACCCCTGGTCATGCTCGGGCATGTCGGGCCGCGGCCGGCGGAGGAGCTAAGCCCCGACTTGCCTCCTCTTAGCAGCGCTATATAAGGCCGGGCCTGGCCCAGCCGGACTCAGCCCAAGGTAGCTGCTGCTGGAGCCCGGTGTGTGGGCCGGAGGGGGGCGGCGAGGTCCGCCGGGGTGGCGGAGGGGGAGCCCGAGTTGTGCAGCTGTGTTCCACGTTTTGAGCTGGTTTTCCCCTTAATTGCAGGCAAATGTGCAATACCAACATGTCCTCCCTTACGGATGCCTCGTCTGTCACCGCTTCGGAGCAAGAGGCGCTGGTCTGTACCTCTGCTGGACGCGCGGGTGTTTCATGCTTTTTGCAGAGTTTTTTTTATCCGCTAATTCAGAAGGGCCGCTTTGCTCGGCAAGCGATGGTTAGAGAAAAGCCAGGAAATCCGGTGAAGATGGGACCTCTTTGATCCTGTAGTTGTGAAGCAAATCTTTTTCATTCGTGGTTGAGCGTTGAGGGTGATGGTTTAGGTCTAGACTCTGTTTCCTGGAGACCTTTGATGGTCAGGTTGCTTTCTTTTAACAAAAAGGATCTTACGGTCCGATTTGATCATGGTAAGTATTTTGTGGTGGAAACCGTTAACAGTTCATAACTGAAGAGTTGTGGAAGATCTGCATTGTGCAAAACGTACACTGTTTGTCAATTAATCTTGTCATTGCAACCGAAGGCTTTTGAATTTGGCATTTTCACTTTCTCCACTGTTGGAATTCGTAAGCAAGTGGTAATAAGAGTCTTCATTTGTGTTTATGGCTTTACATATCCAGGCTTTCCGTGATATAGTGACAGTTATTCTGTCCTGGCTTTCCACATAAGTTTTCCTGAGGATGGAAGTCTATGTGTTATACCTGAGATGCGAGTTAAAAACAGCATGTGTATAGTAACAGTTAAACTTCTTGTAGAACGGTAAAGCTTAAAAGTGTAGACTGAGAGCAGACTTCAAAAAAGTGAAGTAACAGGACAGCACTGTTGAAAGTTTGGGGTGTTTTTTTTGTTTTGGTTTTTTTTTGGGGGGTTCTTTTTTAAAGTCATAATATGTAGCTACCATCTGCTGTCAGATCGTGTGGCAGAAGAACTTCTTACTTGCAGGAGCCAGAGAAGGCTAGGGAGTAAAAGGATCTGAACCAATGGGTCTAGTTGTAGATTCAGAGATCTGAAACTCTGCTTTGCTCTCCTATGGTCACCTGTCATTTGTAGTTTAATAAGTTATTGCTTGCTTCCTTTATGAAACTAACACGTGCCGTGTGATCTAAATAATTCAGCACTTAGGAGGGGTTGAATAGACATCTAACGTTGTCCACAAGCTTGTTTATTGTTTTTATTATGTGTGATTCTTGCAGCTAATCTCTTGTTAATGCACTAAAACTTAACGTTGGTTTTAGCAGATATTTGAAATGGAATGTAAGGAGGTTCCCCACCTCTTCCCTTAAGCACTCATTTCTTGTCCAGTGATATTTAATTCATCATTTCCTATAAATTTATTTTCTATAATATTTTTTTCTTATTTTAGGGACTACATTAGGGTAGATAAATATTACCCTGTTCTTAGAATGGTTATGCTGTTGTTAAAGTGGCAATACTAGAATATACTGCACTGGGAACCCTCAGTGGCTCCACAGTTGTGGCAGCCCCTGCAGCTTGTTCTCACTTCCTGCACTGGTACTGGCACAGCTGATTGTCAAACAGTGCAGCGAATGGGATCGGGATGGTGGTCTGGCCAGAGAGGGGAAAAATAAAAGAGAAAATGTTTTCTGTTGTTTTTAACTTTTCCTCCTCTACCTCAGAAATTGCCATAGACTGGCTGCAGATCTAGCTCTGCTGGTACAGTGGGTGAGCGGGAGGCCATTGCGGAGGTATGAGTGATTGAAATCCGATGGAAAGGACAGGGTGTGCTTATCTCAGCTAAGGAAAGCCTTCAGAGGTAAAGCACCCCAGCTGGCAAATGCAAAACTGCAGCCCCAGAAACTGTCACAGGAAGAGACTAGGAAAGAGGTGGACCGGTGCTTGCTTTGGTTTGTGACTAGCACTCGACCTGAAGGTCACAAAGGTCCGTTTGCGTTCCTCCCTTCCCTTTGGGAGTCTGCCGTGACTAAAGGAGCAAAACGGAATTCCCCGTGACCCAGCCCTGTACTTGGAACCACCAAATGAGTCGTGTAGCTCAAGTCGAGGAATCTGTACGTACCAGGGAAAGAATGGGGTTTGAGCTAAGATGTACAAGAAGTTTAGTGTGATTGGGTTCATGTTATTTTCTTTCAATTTTGACTTTGCAAAGTGGAAAACTTGGGTGTGGGTAGGTTTGAACATAGTTGTGTGTTTGTATATCAGATTAATACAGAAGGAGAAAGCCAACCTGTATAAATAGTATTTTGTTTGTTGAAGAATCGGTACATACTGTTTTTCTTCTTCCCCACACAGGTTAAACCAAAGCCACTGTTGTTGAAGTTGTTAAAGTTAGCTGGTGCAGAAAAGGACACTTTTACTATGAAGGAGGTGAGAACTTTTAATCACTAAAGGTAGATTATGGTGAATACAGATAGATTGTTGTTTTGTATTGAGTGAATGGGGGGCAGTGTAGTTCACAGCTTATCTAGAAGATACTGAAACATTTTCCTGCTGACTTGTCAGCAAGTTTCTCAATATCTGAAAAAAAGTGTCTGGTCGTCAGTAGAGCAGCAAAGTACTTGGGGAACGACAGATGAAAAATCACAGCTCAAAGGGAGTTGTAGGCAATTCAAGTCAGAAGAGAAAATCTCAATGAATTTAATGTGTGTTCTTTTCCACTTAATAGAACCTGGGTGTTTAATGTCTGTGTATGTCATTTATTTTACAGGTAATATTCTATCTTGGACAATATATTATGTCTAAACAATTATATGATGAAAAACAGCAACATATTGTACACTGTGCAAATGATCTCCTGGGGGATTTATTTGGAGTAGCAAGCTTTTCAGTAAAAGAACACAGGTAAAATGGGATTTTTTTCTGAGTCTGGTTGTGAAATAATGGAGAACGTAATGCGTATGGCCTTTTTAAACTCTCTTCAGAGATGGTAAGCTCTCTTTTATGATTACATGTAGCTAACTTCCAAAATCTCTTTCTTTATTCCCGTCTAAGGCGACTGTATTCCATGATTTCCAGAAATCTGATAGCAATCAACCAACAAGGTAAGCTAGTTTGGGAGGACCTTTTGTTTTGGGAAATAGTAGCGGAAAATATAACTTACAGTAATGCGTCTTGCATGTTAGTGATCAGATAACATCAATCTCTCTGTAATTAGCTTTTTGGCTTTACATGCTACTGTCCAGAGCAATCACAAATAGTGAATCAAAGCAAACACTGTTTCTTCTGTGGAAGAAGAAAAACCCCAAAACAAAAACATGAACAGCATTTGCGTAATTTAGTCTGCCTAGAGCCAGACGGAGCACAATCAGAGCTGAACACACAGGACTCAATTGAAAAATTAGGCGTTTGCTTGTATTTCTTACAGATAAAGCCCTCAACAATGTAACAAGTTTTATATTAAAAAATTAGCTTCTTGAACTTGTGCCAGCAAGGAAGTCAGGACAAATGCTTTTTATGCTCTGTGTTAGTGTTCTGGTTTGATTTTCAAAACTGAATGCGGAGTACTTTTAGAACTGGTCACCCTCAGCTATACCGAGTCCTCTTTTAAAAGGTCTGTACACTTAAAAAAGTAGCTTTGTGGTAACTTTGTGGGTAGCCACTCCGTAAATGGAGAATTGTTACATACAGTCCTCTTTCCTGCAGTGTAAAAGTGCTCAGTACAGCTGTAATTGTTGGCTAATACAAGGAATGAATCAGAAGCGAAGTGTTGGAAGCCATTTTGTACATTAGAAATCCATAGTAAGACACTGTGTGTTCCTGATTCTTCCTAAACACAAATGTTCACCTGCTGAGAATGGGAAACGTGCTTTTTTTTATTATCACTTATTGTTGTGCTTGCAAACTTAAATCATACCTCAAATTCTTTTCTTGAAAGGTCATTTATTCCTTCAGAGTCTGTCTGGTAGTAAGCATATGTAATTAACAACAGTTTGTTTTTTTTCTGCTGTTTAATGTGGTTTTAATTCAGTGTTCCCGCAAGATGGTAACTAGTAAAATACACTTTGGAGAGGAAAAAGTGTTAAGTGTTTCCTCCCTATATTCTTTTGTATCTGCAGAACCCCAGCTAATGCACAGCCTTCATTTCAAGGCATTTATAATAAAATTCTGAACTACTCTGCAGTCAAGATTCCTTCTTCCTCCCCACTTTCCCACTTCAGTAATGTTACGGGCAAAGTGCCGCACATGCCTGAAAAGCAAAGGAACAGGGTTGTTGTTTCCATTGTTGCAAAATGTCTGGATTGTAAATTCTGGTTAGAATTTACTTTGTAAATGCTGTGTGCAGATAACTTCTCTCCCTTGCTTTTACTCTAATGTTTTTGAGCCTGAAATTGTCTTTCTGCTGTGCTGTATTATGGATTTTTGGTTTGGTTTCGTTTCAGACTCTACACTTGCTGACCCACCTGAGGAGGATGCCAGATTTCAGCTTGGAGAAGAAAATGTTCTGAAGGTGATTTTTAAATTTCATTTTTAAATAAATTTGTGAAATGTAAATTCTATTTAGTTTTGCATGATGGTGTCAGTGGCTTAGTTGCAATTAGCTGATTCTAGCCTCTTACCTTGTATTCATGCTCAGGCTTACTCAGTATTTCTGTTAACCAGGAGTCTATGCAAGAGTTGGAAGACAAGCAGACTTCATCAAACGTGACTTCCCGACCAACTACATCTTCTAGGAGGAGACAACATAGTGAATCTGGTATGTGCAGATTTATGATGCAGAGCTTTCAGTAGCATGGCCACTTAGGGAAAAAAGAAAAGTACGTTCTTTTGCCTTCCTGACTTTGAAAGATGCTGTGAGATACTATTCATGTTTCTCTGCTTATCTAAAACGCAATGTTGAGTCTGGAAGAAATGCACGATTCCTTGCATTGCTCCGGTATCACGTTACAGTTCAGATTTCTAGAACTGTTAGTAAGATGATGGAATAATTTGTTCCACAGATCTATTAAGCTTGTTCACATCAGCAGGACTTAATCAGTTGTGTTGTCTTCGTGATGAGAACACTTTTGTTTGAAATAGACTGCTGTAGTCGAATTCATTTCACTTCCCTCTGTAGACAGACACAAAATTTTACATTTTGTTTGCTCTCAAAAATCACTTTTCATTGGATTTCAACTGGTGGCAAAGACATCAAAGATCTGATAGTAACGTGGGATGATTTTTCAATGTATTTAGGTACCTGACCATTCCTTAAGCACTTCTTAAAAAGTCTTGCAACTTAAGCATCGTTATTTGTCTCCTCTTTCTCCTTACTGAGGTTATTCAATAATCACTGGCCAAAATGTGGGATGTTTCTTCCGATAATTAGCAAAAACCAGGCTGGTCAGCCTAAACCTCAATAACTTTAAATTCCTCATTGGAAGTGTTCTCTACAGTTCTACTTAAATACTATTCTGTGGAATTTCTTACGTTAGTTTGTTCCATCACTTACTTCCATTACCTCATGACTTGACGATTGTAATTACGGGGGCAGTGATAACCTTCTGTCGCTGCATAGACCTTCCTTTTCTTCAGTTGCTTGGGAATATCTCCCAGTTCCTCAGCTTTTGTGTAGTAGTTTTTTGTCAGTCCGAAACTGTGCTGCATTGCTGAGCGGTTTGCACTAAATTAAAAGAACGTTTAATGTTGTAACAAAAACTGGTGAAAGGATGGAAAGTCTCGGTTAAACATCACAACCTGTAATATTTAGGCATGATGCAGAGCACGTAAGGTCCTGCACTGTGCTTACTTATTGTAGGTTTGATTATTAACTCTTGTCTTTGCATCCATTTATTAGTTTGTTACAACCTTAAAAGTTCTTTTAATATAGTGTTTTTATATACACTTTTTTTCTAATTTATAGGAAATCTTCCTTTTAAACCACTATTCTTGTTAAATTGGGATGGTAGCGGCTCCTTTGGAGCCGCTTATATAGTGTATAGAAACCTTGTGGTGATACAGTATCAGTACGGCATGGAGCCATGACAACTAAATGAGGACAACGATGGACAGGAGCAACCCTTGGGCCTGGGGGCACCAAATTTGGTGGGGCTCTCAGGGCGGAAAAAGAAAAGAGAGGGGCTGAGCCAAGAAGCACCAAGGGAAAGTAAGAGAAGTCTCAAAGTATGTACAAGTGTTTTGTTCTCTTTTCCTTTACAATGAAAGATTCAAGACTTGAAGACTCGTGGATTGTCAGGGTGTGTTTTGGAAGGCAAGGGAGAAGCTGGGCGATAGAGGGTGGGTGCAAAAGGCACCTGTAGGGGGGCAGCAGGCTCTTACTGAGGTCTGTTGAACCAAGTTGTCAGGCCTCTTGGGGAGCTTTCACTCCACTGCACTTACATACTGACTTTGCAGTGCCTTTTTCAATACAATTCTTTCTAACCAAACACTCTGCAAGTCAGTGGAGCTGAATTTTGATTTACCCCAAAAATGCTGTCTCCCTACTCCTTATGCTGCTGCAGGTGGTTGTTTCAAAACCTGATGTATTTAAAAAGCATTGCCTTTTTGCCTTCAAAGCGAGCATACTTAGTAAACACAGCTTAAAGCAATGCTTTCAGAGTTCAATTTTCACTTAGTACGCCTTGAAGATTTTCCTGCTAGTGTGTGGTGAAAGTCGTAACGGTTTGTCACAAAAATCTGGTTGAGTAAATACAATTACATATAGTGCAACTGTTTAACTGCTAAATTTGTTGAGGTACCTGAAACTTGAACGTGAATGTACCTTGCCTAGCATGAGGTCCTTTGTATGCATGTGACACAGGAACTAGGTGCTCTGTCTCCCTGCAAACTCTGGGATGGACTCAGAAGCCCTCTGAAAGCGCCTTTCTGTCTACTGACTGTAGAGGGAGCTAGGACAATTCAGATCCTAACTGTATTCCTTAAAATTAGAAGGGATTTAATGTGTCATGTGTGAAGCAGAATAAAAATGCTTCCAAATTTGCAATTATTTTATTTCCTGCATGTGGAGACTGCCTTTTACAAGCTGTGGTGATGGGGCCAGTGGGGAAAGCCAGCCCCTGAAATACTGGTTTTGGGAATGTTTCACACTTTTCATGTTTCTCAATGTTTCTGTGTCTTCTTTAAGTAAGTTTTTGGTGCCTTTACTTTTTCCCCCCCATAAAATAATACTGAATTACTTTATTTTTCTTAAATTTCTATATAAGTAAATTATATTCTAAGCTTCTGTTAAGAATATTCAAAAATGCACATTGTATAGATGTTTGTGGAGTAATAAAAATTCTTGAATGTGCCCAGAAGAAAACTCTTCAGATGACCTGCATAGCGACAGAAGAAAGCGACACAAGTCAGACAGCATTTCGTTGACGTTTGATGAAAGTCTCTCATGGTGCGTAGTCAGCGGTCTGTGCCGTGAAAGAAGCAATAGCAGTGATTCAACAGATTCTCTTTCCATTCCTGTAAGTAAAAATATATTTTTTTTGTGGTACAAATTTTGCAGATTCCTCAAGTGCAAATATGCATCTTAAAACATCATGTTCTTGATTAAAAGCAGCAGCGGCTTCAGTGGTATCTGGGGAGAGAAAAGATGGTGTGTGGGTGGGGTGGGGCCTTTTATAGATGTGCTGACAAAGCTGAAGTGAAACTTAAAAATACTAACTCTGAATATTCTTTAAAGAGTAGATTCTTACTGCTTGGTGCAGTATTGAAAAAATGTGAGATACATTTTGTGTTCTAAAATAACTGTTTCTTAGCATGCTGAGAGAAGAAAAGCAGTCACAGATGTTCCATAATACAGAATAGCTGGTACTTCTGGGCACCTGGGGATTCTGGTACAGCTTTGGTAACTACATAGTAGTGCCCTGATGATGATGCTGTGTTCATTTTCCAAGCCTTTCCTGTTTTTTTTATCGTTGTTTTCAGCAAACACTTCACTTGAGGCATATTATCTGTGGTTAGGTTAAGTCACAAAGAGCTAAACTAACAGTACTGCTAGTGTTATACTGTATTCTGAATTGTCAGAGCTAACGCTGTGTCTTCATTCTCGGTATTTTGTAATTGTTTAGCCACTGTCTCAAATCAAGGTTAACAAAGCTGATGAGAATAGAAAATTTAATGACGTGCAGCCAACAGGCACACCTTCCTGCATCTGTTCTTTCACTTCTTAGGAGAGCCTTTGTGAAATAGTAGCAGCAGTCTTCAAGCTGTCTGTAGGTTGGCTGCAGCCTCTATTGCAGAGCTGACAAAAGGCATTGAGATCTGGCTTTATTATTACCTACCTTTGATTCACTTGTCTCATAAAAGATGTTCTATCTAACAGCAGCTGGTCTCATTTCTTCTAGAGCTAATTAAACTGCTCAGTTGGGTTTTTATCTTATGAGCCATTTAACAGTAATGGTTATGGATATGGACTAGTGAGGTTGACTGTGTGCTTTCTCTTCTTTTCAGGATCTTGATGCCAGTTCACTAAGTGAAAACTCTGATTGGTTTGACCACAGTTCTGTTTCAGACCAGTTTAGTGTAGAATTTGAAGTTGAGTCTATTTATTCAGAAGATTATAGCCATAATGAAGAAGGACAGGAGCTTACAGATGAAGATGATGAGGTACGTATTTGTTTTGTTTGGGGTTGTTTTTTTTGACTTAGTGTGTGTGGGGTGGTGAGAAGGGGAAAGAAACTTATAGGAATACTTCATGTTGAGATTCCAGCAAGAAGTAGTAACTCTTCAGGTTTATTTCAGGACTGTGTGTGCTATGTCACAAACTGCACCTAGTGGTTCATTAAATCAAATTTACATGCCTGTGCAGCTGGGTCACCGTTATACACCCACCGGGCAGTAAGCAGAGCAGTGCTAAGGCTTTCTGTAGGCTCTGAAACAGACTCCTGATGGTCTGGAAAAGTCTGTCTGTTTAACTTCACTCGCTAGCTGTTGGAGTTGATGGCATTATGTGCACGTGAGTCTGTTCCTCCATTTTTAATTGCAGAAGTATGTGTAGAGCTTTGATGACACTTTCAATAGTGAATTAAAACTTTCCTAGTAACTCTTTGATTCAGAGGTATCCCCTTGCATTCACTTTCATGGTTATAAATTTTACATAGAGGTGCTGAAGCACAATTTTAGAAACTTTCATGAGGAGGCAAGACAACAGTAGAATTGTGTTACCATCATTGTCAAGAGATCTAGATATCTGGAATGTCAGGAACAAAGTGGGAGATGATTTTTTTTTTTTTTTTTCCTGGGTTAATTTTCTGTTACTTCAGAGGTGAATGAGTTCATGGCAAGATCGGTAAAGCACCGGAGGCAGAACTTGCCAGGGGCGTACCCAGCCGTACTTGAAGGGCTGCATGGGGCTGACTGTACTGATGTGTGCCGGGTTATAGTGCTGCGGAGCGGCACCCTGAGATAAGGCAGGGATTTGGAGGAAGAAAGGATCGAGGTGTGCCCCTGCCCCCAGCGGCAGTGTTGGGAACTGCAGAGTGGTTGAGGTTGGAAGGGGCCTCTGGAGGTCATCTTATCCCACCCTCCTGGTTCAAACTGAGCTGGATGCCCAGTGCCATGTGCTTTTAAATACCTCCAAGGATGGAGGCTCCACAGCCGCTCAGGGCAACCTGTGCCAGTGCTCAGTCACCCTCACAGTAAGAAAGAGTGTCTCTGGATGTTCAGACAGAACCTCCTGTGTTTTTATTTGTGCCAGTTGCCTCTGGTCTTGTCACTGGGCACCACTGAAAAGAGCCTGGCTAGCCTGCTTTATGCCCTACTTCCAGTTATCCATGCACATTGATAAAATACCCCCTGAGCTGACATCTCCAGGCTGAATGGTCCCAGCTCTCTCAGCCTTTCCTCATGTGAGAGCTCCTCCAGTCCCTTAATCTTCTTAACAGTCCTCTGCTGGACTCTCCCCAGTAGCTCCGTGTCTGTGGTGTACTGGGGATCCCAGAGCTGGGCACAGTGCTCTGGGTGTGGCCTCAGCAGTGCTGAGCAGAGGGGAAGGATCACCTCTACTCTAGAATGTGGTACCTCCTCTCTGTCTGGTCTAATTTCTTCAAAGTGGTATTACAAGTGTGAATGGAATTCTTTTCCCCCAAACCAGTCATCAGATTTTGTGGAATTACCTGCTAGGATACATTAACATATATGCACTATTTATTACATTTGATTAGAAGTCTATTAGAAAATCTATCAGATTAAAAATCTATCAGATTTTTAATTGAATGCCAAAAATCATTTACATCAGGTTTTTTCTTTTTACTTAAACCAGGTGTATCAGCTAACTATTTACCAGGATGAAGACAGTGATGCTGACTCATTTGATGAGGATCCAGAGATTTCTCTAGCTGTGAGTAAAAACTTGGCTGGCAAAGCATCATAAGTTGGGTGGATCAAGAGTACATCAAGGTAGATCAGAGTAGATCATGGAGTATAGATAAATTCTATTGTTACTAGTGTGGGTTGTTTTTTTTTTTAAATTGATTTTTGCTTGCATGCTTGAAGATTCCAAGACAACGATTTAATTACTGAATCGTGACTATTAAGGAACCCTGATATTTAAAAAAAAATAAATCAGTAAGGTTCCTAATCCATTTAAAAAAATACTAATTTACGGTTTCAGTGACTTCAGGGAAGGAAATTATTTGAAGCCTAAATCTGACTTTTTGCACAAAATGCAAAACAACAACAAAAAAATCTTAGTATGTTTAAGGACTCTTCCTGTAAATGGTAATACCAAGTTTTATTGTCCAGCCTGAATCTGTAGCATACAGACGTGAAGGCAAACATGTTTTCAGAAAAGTACTGTAAAATTAATAGATTTTGAGGCATTTTCTAAATTATATGAGACCATTCTTGAAGTATGGGAAGAAGTTCAGGGGTTTGAGGTAACATCCGTAGATGTTTGTGAGAAAAGCAGACACTAGAAATAAAAAGCTGTGTATTTTTATTTGTACTAGCTTTTCACAATCAAAGCTTGAACAAAGGCTGTTGTCCAAAACTGTCTGAAACGTTCCAGTCCCTTGATGGTCTGTAGGACCGAGGGTCTTCACTATGTGTGTAGAACACGGGGCTAGCCTCCGTCTGAAAGCATAGCGCTGCTTGTGTATGGAAAGATAGGTCAGTACCTTATTTTTAGGAATTCAGATTGGTTTCTGAAGCTTTTGATGTCACCGATGATATCTGGGACTCAAACCAAAAGTGCTTTGAGTCTTCTAAATGAGTTTTGGTTTGGTGTTTTTTTGTTCTCATTCTCACTGCGGTATGGATTATTTCTAAGAAGTGTCCCTCCCCTTAAATGGAGTTTTTAAAGAGTGTGTGGTGTATTTTCAGTGTAGTATATGCAGTAACCTCAGTGATGCAGCCTTTTTTTTTTTTTCCTAAATGGCCGATGGACTCTGTTTCGTACTACTGTGTCAGAGTGCCCTCACCCGGCCGCTTTGCACACCAACAGCTTAGCATCCCACAGGTTAACTGTCCCACCAGTCTGGAATAGTTTCCATTTCTATTGTTGGAAATAATGGGAATGGTGACCATTTGATCAGAAAGAAATTTTCAGGAGGCTTTCTGAAGACTTTTGTGGCCTGGTTTCTTCAATTTTGCCTAAGTTGTTAATAAATCATTGTTGTTCTACCTCTGTTTTTATTTCACAAATCTACTGCAAGAAGTAAGTCAGTCAGAGAGTCTTTTAAAACTCAGACTATTTTAATTTAGAACCATAAAATGGGACTAAACACAATGGAATGGGACCAGACACAATGGAATCTTTAAATGATACACAAGTTGATAGATCCAGATAACTGTTATTTTGGCAGCGATAAATTGTTTATAATCTCTGAATATTTGAGTTGTAAGCATTCCAAGTAGCTTAAGCTGTTCCAACCTTTAATTCACTGAAGGATTACTGGAAGTGTCCGGAATGTAACGAAATGAATCCTCCGTTACCACGACATTGCCACAGATGCTGGGCCCTTCGGGAGGACTGGCTTCCAGATGAAAAGAGTGAGAAATCAGTAAAGAGCAAGTTAGAAAGCTCCCTCCCCCTGGAGTCCGAAGAAGGTTTTGATGTTCCTGACTGCAAGAAAGTGAAAATGACTGAAGATAAAGAACCAGCTGCAGAGGAGAACGAGGAGAAAGCAGTACAAACTTCCGAGTCCCAGGAAAGCGAAGATTATTCTCAGCCATCGACATCGAGCAGCATGTTCTGTAGCAGTCAGGAGGACTATAAGGAGCCCGAGAAGAGAGAAATGCAAGACAAAGAGGAAGGCGTGGAATCCAGTCTACCCATTACCAGCATAGAGCCCTGTGTCATATGTCAGAGCAGACCTAAAAATGGCTGCATAGTGCATGGCAAAACGGGACACCTCATGTCGTGCTTTACGTGCGCAAGAAAGCTTAAGAAGAGGAACAAACCCTGCCCGGTGTGCCGGCAGCCCATACAAATGATTGTACTAACTTATTTTAGCTAGGTGGGTGGTGACTGGAAAGCAGTGGATGGAACTTCATAAACTGGTTAAGAGAATAAGAAACTATTTTTGTATGCTTATTGGGGAAACTAATATTTTGGCTCTCTCTGCAATTGGTATGAGAAGTAATTGCTGAAGTAAATGCACTGGAATTGTTAAGAAGTTAGCCTAATATTCCTAAGTCAGCTCAAAGGTTTTAAGTCCCGCTCAATAGAAGTAACCAATTCCGGCAAACTGCCTGCCTTTCCAAGTGTTTCGTGTTCCATACAAGCTAGTAACCATTGGCTTTGCTGGACTAAATACATTAAAAACCCGAATTCAGTGATTACAAAAGACGTGCTGAAGAGCTCCTTAATGTGAGTTCCTCCTCTTAAAAAGATGCTCCAGATTCCAGTATCTGTTGCCTGGTGAAGACACCAGGCTCAATCGGAACCCTCTGAATAAGTCAATAAAATAAATAACTAGAATCTTGTCTCCCTCATTCCCAAAACTTGAATTCCTCCAAGTAACCAAATGATGGGGGAGATCTTACCTGGAAGTGGGGGAAGATGCAATAGAAAATCATATAAGGTTTTGGAAATATAAAGGGGTACTGCATGTCTCTGATTTTTGTAGTGTGTGTAGCAAACTGCAGGGCTGTGTGCGTCCTGAGAGGTCGCTGATCCAAGTTCAGTCTTAGGGTTGTCTCTGAAACATCCTGAGAAACCGGCTTTTAAAATGCTTTGTGGGTTTGGAGGTCTGTACTGTCCTGGCGGTTGTTTTCAGCAGTGTGAGAAAGGGCTGGAAGGGGCCAGGTAAATGAAGGAGATGCCATGTAATGTCGAGTCAGGCTGTATTAGGGGACATTCTTACTCTTTTTCTACACTCATTTTTGGTTTCAGCGGTGTAGCATGCTGCTTGATCACTACATTCACTTGAATAAAAATAGTAAGGCCAAAAAAGTCCACCTTCATCTGCAGAAACAAATACACTGTGCCGTTCTAGTTCACAAAGGCGTTCTTTAAATTCTGTAGTCTTTCCAACTTAAGCTGGTTTTTATCCGTATCACAAGAATTCTGAAAAATCTGTTGCAAGGTGTTTGGCCAACTGGAAACTGGTCTCGTTGGGCCTGTCCTTTACTGCTTTTAGCCCTGGTCTCCTCACTGTGCTTTGCCAAAAACTGTGTGCAACTTACCAGTGCCTTTATTAAGGCGTCTGTGCAGCGACTCAGTTCTGTGGTGCCTTCAGAGTAGGTAACACGAGTATATCTCCACAAGTTGAGGTACCTTCAGGGCGTAGTTAGACTGCTTGTCTGAGCTGTTTTTCAGATGGAGAGTTTCTGTACTAGCGAGGTGTTTATTTCTTTGGAAAACTAGGTTACAAGAGGAATTGTATGTTTTTAGCACCTTTTAGTTTTACAGGTAGTTGCTGATAGTCTGCCCCATAGGGAGTAGCAAATAGGTCATTTCGGCATGGGGGAGCACCAAGAAGGGAGACGTAGCCTAAATGCAGGAATTGTGCTGCATGACCGTCCCGCAGGCCGCAGCTAAACGTCTCGCTTCGCCACCGGTGTGGAACCACTGATGCCTGTGTGGTAGCACAGACTTGTCCTGCTGTAATTGCCTTCATGTCAGAGCTGAAATAGTTACTGTAGTATAAAGGGTCTGTAAACCAGGGCTGCAAAGGCCGGGATACAGGGAGGTGCCTTGGAAAAGGGCATAAAGCTGTACGGGAGAGGCTCGGCAACACCTTGGCTGTTACTCGCCTGCAGATAAATACCTTCATAGGTAAAGAGTGAATTACCAGGTTCAGTCATGATGTGTTCATACATTTGAGCTGATTTTTGAAAAGTACTACTAAAAGATACTGACATCCCTGAGGTTTTACCATAGCTTACTTTAACCAAACAAAATGTAAAACCCAGTTGTGTATCTTTCTTCAAATTCTTAGATGCAACAGCAGGTAGCTGGAAGCTCCTTGAAGGTCTGTGGTCAGCCGTAACCTTTCGTGGGGTTTTATAACCCTTCAGACCAAGACAGAAGTCCTGTGGGGCAGATACATACACTGTTCAAGCAGGGATGCTTCTAAAAGCCAGTTACCTGCCTTAATCTACACTGCTGCTTTTTCTTAATTTTTGATTTTTCAGCGCAATAATCTCTTTGCAGTCACAGAGATAGCGGTGTAGCTGCAGTCGGTGGGGGAGCCGCTGCTCCTACCTAGTTCCTGCTGGGACGGATTGTACCATCCCGCTCTTGGTGTTCTCATCCGCTCCCCTTTGGCAATCTCTATATTTAAAAACAAAACCAAAAAAATATTCCGCTCTCAAAAAGGCGCATGTGGTCAGAGCAATGGCCCTTGCTGTTCGCAGCCACTCAGCTTTGGGATTTTTCTTCAAAAAAACCGATTTTGTCTCTTACTAATGTTTTATGCTTTGGCAAAAGATGAAGTGAGAGCAGAGAGAGTAATGAATTTTCCCTTTTATGATCTAAAGTTTTACTTCCCTGGCATGCCTTCTGTTGGGGAGGGCAGCCTTGGGAAGTACACGGTGCTGAGGAAATGGAGAGGTTTGATTTCTGCAGCTGTGGCCAAACTCCTGTGTCAGAGCCTTTTTTTTTTTTTTTTTTTTTTAATTCTACTGTCTGAGTTTTAATATTATTCTTAATTTCTAGTAAAACCATAGGGCGTTATGTTTGTGGGGTTTTTTTGCCCCAAGGCATGCCTTATGGATAAGGGAGGGATGAGTATCGGTGTCCATCCCAGCATCTACGGGAGGCGCTGGCAGGCCAGTGCGCGCGTGGGGTGTTTGGTGGGTGCCTCTGTGGTGTCGTGGCCCCGGCGCTGGGTCCCCAAGGCTGAAGCTTGGGTCTGCCCCTGCGCCGTCACCCCGACCCATGCTCCTTGTGCACGGGTGAGTGTTGCCGGCCCTGTGCTTATCACCCTGTTCTCTCTGGCCTGTAAATATGTTTCTGGCCTTGGGCAGCAGCACAGAAGTCAGCAAAACTTTTAGAGCAGAAGTTGACAATTGGTCTTACTTGATGAGCTCTTTGAGATCCTTATTTAATAGCATACACGTTTTAATCTTTAATTTATTGCAGTTTGTAAATATTCTTGTGCTTACAGTGAGTGTCTTGAGCTTTAATTTATTGAATTAGTCTGTAGGTACGTGCGTAGATAGGTGAATATGCATACTTGGAAAATCACAGCTGCAAAAAGATTTAAGAAATTGTAGCATTAAAATGAAGATGAATATTCAGGTTACTTTCAGACAAGGGGCACAGGAAGATTTATGGCTTTGTTCCTTTTTTCCTTCCCTTAAAATAACTTCTGCATTGAACCTGAACGACACTCATTAAATAGAGGTGGAGGCTGACGCAGCGTCAGCAGAGTGAAAGCGTTTTGCTGGTGTTTGATTTCCTTTGGAATGCTTTGGCACCTCTGAGAACAGCCAAGTGGCTGCTCCGGGGAGCTGGTGGGCGGGAGGTGATGGTCTGGAAGATGCAGGGAGGTGGTGAGGGGTTTCAGAGTTAACTTGCAATGGATGGTAATTGCTTTTGCCTTTGAACATGCAACCAAGGAAGCCATGGGGATGAGGGCCAGACGCGGACAAAGTGTGATGGTGCACATTTTCAAGAATTGTGTTGGCCTGTTCCTTCGCGCACTTCAGGCAGACAATAGTTTCCTAGAAATGCTACAAGAACTCACCTGGTCATCTTCATAAAGTACAGTAAACCTACTTAATATGATTTTTTTTTTTCACTATGTGTTGCTATTTATCAGTATTGAAATTCAACTCTTGACCCAAGGAGGCAAAGAGCAAAGTGAAATGCTCGAGGCAGGTGGTGAATGGGCTTTGTTTCAGTGTCTGTGACGTTTCTGAAAAGGGCTAGAAGCGGTGGGTATTAAAATACTTGATATATTTTAATACTTTTAATACTGTATCTTTGTGTAAGACTTATTAGTTATGAAGCCTGCTGCTGTTATCCTTCAAAAAACTTGCACAGCTGAAACAGAAGTAACTGGATTGCTGATAATGTTGAACTCTTATGCCGCAAAGGTTAGGCTTTTTGTTGAGCAGCACCCCTGGAACGTTGGTTGTTGGCATTGCTAACGGGTGCGCTGGAGGAAGCACGTGCCGATGCCGTACGGCGCAGGAGGCTGCGGGCAGGTTGATTCAGAAAGGGTGAAAGTGCTGCTAAGGTTTAATTGATGAGAAGCGTTGCCTTTGTTCTAACAGTGTGGTCCAACTTTCTCGCCGAGTTCTGTTGGGTGTAAATTTGTTTAAATGTCGCTGCCTCTGAAAGGTCTGTCTGGGTGCGAAGCCACGTGCAAGGCTTCAGGCGGGTTTTTCCCCTAAAAAAGAGTAACATGAGGAAAAAACAATTCCTCGTTCTTACAGAAAGTGTCAACAAGGATAATTGTTTCTAAAAACTGTTCTGACAAAAGAGAGATGAAAATGATTAGAAGCATCTTGAAACTGAATAAAGCGAAATGAATAAATAGGTTTAATATAGGGGTGAAGAAATTCCCTGTCTTAATCTAAAGCCGCTATTGCATTAGGGCGTAACTTTAGAAGTAGGGTTTATAATTCTAAAGCAGTTAATTCAGGCAGCATGTTAACCTGCCCCACGCGTGGTGGGGCAGCAGCCATTCCAGGAAGGTGCAACATCTCGTTGTGCAATGCTTGGCCTACAAAGGGGCATTTGCAGGTGTGGCGCTTCCCTGCAGGGAAGAGCTTTGAGCACTTGCAGAGGACTCGTGGACGGGCAGCGTTAATACCAGGCCTGAGCTCAGGACTGGTGGATGGGCAACGTTTGTGTCAGGCCTGAGCTCTGTCGGCCACTCTTCATTACTGACGGTGCCGGCGGGCTTTGAGTGTGCGTAGGGCAACCTGTGCTGCACGCCCCGTGTTGTCGTACCTCCAGCCTGCGTAGGCCAGCACCCTCCTGGCCGTCAGGCCTGTCTGCACCGAGGGTTACCTGCCCGACTCACCCGACTTTTCCAGCGTGTCCGTACTGGAGTCAACATCTTGTCTTGAGTTACTTCTTGTTTAAAGGTTGCACAAGCGATGTAAAGCAAAAAAATCCCCAGAAACCTGGGCTTACGGGATCTTCTAGCAATGGATTGCACTTACTGATCATGGAAAATTGTTGCTTTTAACTAATGTGTGCTGGTTTTGTTTGGTTTGGTTTTTTTTAAGTTTAGCACAGATGCACTGAAAGCTTCAAGTGAATGCCTCTCTGTAGTACATTATATATATATATTCAACATGTAAAATTTATTGGTGATACATAAGGTGGTGTCTCCCCTTCTGAGTAGATGTTGTTTTAACTTAACAGCCTGACTTTTAAAGGACAGCTCATTTTCAAGCTAAATAGCCGTCAACACGACAATTACGTACCTAAAGTACCCCAGAGCTTTTCCAGGAGCAGCCTTACTTTGCTCTGGGACTGCATGTAGTTGGAAGAACTGTTAAGCAGACTGGTTCATAGGGAATTCAAACACCTATGCAATTTTGCCACTACTCCTTGATGGACACGCTTTCAGGACCTTGCCACGGCACGTACCGTTTAGCTAATCAGCAATCCCCCTGCCACAGCAGGTAACCATTAAAATACAGATGTCTGCTCAAATTGCACAGAGTATGGATCCACTTATGATGAGAATTTTCATGTGTATTGAGTTTGTCTTCTGGTGTTAAGTTTTTCCTTTTCTGAGGAAACTAAATACTATGTTGCATTTAAAAAGCTTTAAATAAAGACTTGTTTATATACTCCTTGGTGTTCTTTTTTTCACCTCAGTGACTTGTTAGAAGTTCTCCTGCTTAGTTTTTCATACAGATTTTTAATTCTGCGAATGGGTGTACAGGCTCTTCCTGCCCTCACTCAGCTTCCCACAGATCTCATGCTTTTAGGGGATTGTAAATCTTAGGGGGTCTCTGGTTCTTTGTGCTGTGAGTGACAGGATCGCAATGAGCAATCAGCGGAGGGATTAGTGGATAATTATTTACTCCTCTGGTTGGTAAACCATCCACAGCAGTACAGAGGGGGAGCAAAGGTAGAAAATTCAAATGGAGATGAAGAAAAACATTCAAAAAAGGGGTATTGTGTGCACACACAGCCCTTGTTCCAAACTGGCATCACTGTTTCAATTTCTAAAGTGTATTTACAGCTTCATACACTGCCTGGAAGAGAGCCCAGGGGTAGGTGAGGGGCTGATGCCTGAGCTCCAGTGCCCAGTGGAGGCTGTATGTTTAAAAAGGCATCAAAAGATTAACTGCCACCCTGCACTTTTGTTTACTGGGCCCAGGAAAAGCCTGATGTTTCCAAAGATAAGCTCTTGTGGTTACTTTTGAAATTGCTTAAGGAAATCTTAAAATAAATGCAGGAGATGGAACTAAATGGCTTTTCTTGATAACTTGTGTGGTTGTTGGACTGCTTCAGAGGGTCCTCAAAATGCCCTGCACAGCCCGGCTAGGGGACACCGGTAGAGCAGCCACGCCTGAAACCCACCTCTGACAGGACGGGGTCTGCGCCTTGCTGTGCCTGCCCGCCAGCCTCGCATGTGCCTGTTAGATGCGGCCCAGACAGCGTGTGTAGTCGCAGGGCTGTGATGCGTGCCTAAACACACTGACGCCACGGCTAAAACTAGTTGGATTTAAAAATTCTAAGCCGTACGTGGTTCTGCTCCACACCAAATTCAGTAAAAAATGGACAGCACCGACAGGATAAAGCTGTCAAGGACGGTTTCCATTTTTTTAATAGCTTTGCCTTAGAGGAGCAGTTTCCAGAGACCAGAGTCACTCTCTTGCCCGATGGCACAGATGATTATCATCAAGCTTCCAGCAGTGTGGCCCCTGGGTGCTCCACTCCCATCTTCTTGTCTTACACCACGTCTTTGTGACTGAGCCATACCTGGTTTCAGCTGCCCACATAAGAAAGAACGTACGTAAAAATGCTATTTCTCACTCATAGCAGTGGCTTTATTATGAGAACTTAGGCTTGAGCTAACCCGTGTGGCACATTAGCTGTGGGTTCAACGAGGAACCTGGGTTGGCGTGAAACATTTGCAGTACAATCCTAGACTTTTTTTTTTTAACTTGAGCAACTTCAGAATGTATTTGCACTTTCTGCATCAAAATTCTACAGTTACCTCCCCGGGCTGTACAGAATTTCTTTAGCATGTAATACTGATGTAGAAAAATATGATACTCTATCAAAAATTGCTTGTCAAGCCCGTATTTTACAAAAAACAGACACTCTTTTGCATGTACAATTCCTTGCCAGAAAAGCCACATTTGTGCAGGAAGATGTTTCCCTTGCCTTGTTGTGTCATTCCTGACTTTATCTGAAAATCACAAGCATAACGGTCATTAAGCCCCAGATATGTAGAGTTGGTTTTGCTGCAGCTGAAGCCCGCTGGAGCTCCTGGTAGAGCGGAGTTTTGGGGCATGAAGCAGCTCTTGATCCGATAGGGGCTTCTGAGAAAGTGAAGTCATGTTTCAAAGCACTGAAGTTCCCAGTGTTGTCGGGTATTTCCACTGTCTCCAGCATCGATTTAAATCCTGGTACAGTAGCCTAGGAGCAAACACAAGATTTGAAATGGTTTGAAATGTTGAGTTCAGCTGTGAAATAGTCTTTATGTAATGGGCTTATTTAAGCCTTCAGTGTAAGGCAAAGTGTTCTAAACATAAGTTTGAGAACATGGACTGAGAAAAGGGTAAAGTTTTTCACATTACAGCAATAAGACTAAACCCCCCAAACCCCTGAGATGAAACCAGAGTATTTATTGATGATGGGGTGCACCCCGGGCTGACCAAGAGAGGGAATCCTGCAGTTACGCTTAGGCCTAAGCCCCCGGCTGGCAGCAGGCAGTGCCTGCGCTGAACGGATGTTCTCTAATACCAGCTCCCACCAACCTCCGTGGAGAAGCCACTTTGCCCAAGGAAGTAACTGCTGCCACTGGCCATGTCCACCCATCCTGCCTGGGGCTACGTGGGTCCCAGCCTCCACCTCCTCGCCCTTCAGGACCTCTGCGGTGTGTTTCAGACACCTCAAGCTAGCATCGCCGTGGTCCAGCCTCTTGCCCCAGCTGGCTCTGCCACCTAGGTCGGATGAGTGCTTGTCTCTCATCCAACACTGGGGACTCAAGAGCTGCTGTATCAAAAAAACTTCCTTTCTGCTGACTCATGTTTTAAGATACCGTTTTCTTCTAACTCTGCTAAAGAGCCTTGACAGCTCCTGTGCGTGACTTGAGCGAGTTCAGCTCACTGGTCTGTCAGGATGCAGCCCCACTGCGGCCAGGAGCTCAACGCAGTGAGAGACGACGCTACGGTTAGGCCGCGCACTTACGTTGATGACGTAGGTCCCAGGCAAAAGGAGAAGGAAGTACTCCCCTTGTTCATTTGTTCTGTAGGGGCAGATGTGCGGCCTTCCTTGGGCTTCCACGATGGCGTT
This sequence comes from Phalacrocorax aristotelis, assembly GCF_949628215.1. Classification (NCBI taxonomy): domain Eukaryota; kingdom Metazoa; phylum Chordata; class Aves; order Suliformes; family Phalacrocoracidae; genus Phalacrocorax; species Phalacrocorax aristotelis. The sequence goes on along the minus strand of NC_134276.1, from coordinate 179,524,767 downwards.
GGGAATAGGATTCCCGTTCTTATCTGTAACCTGGCCCTTGACACCTATGAAGAAGGGAGAGGCGAGAGAGCTGGCAGCCTGTAGCTGCGGTGAGCATCCTTCACTGGAAGAGCCAGGCTGGTGGTTGCTGGATGCACTCTATGGCTATTTCAGTGATTTTGAGCACATTTAATATCACTAGTCACTTCTGTCGTACTGAAGGGAACTAAAATAGAAAATCCTTCGTTGTTGTTAGTGGTTTACCCTCACATGAAGTTTGAAAGCAGTGTTGTCATCTCTGCTTCTGAATATCATTTGCTGAAAGCACCATGTATGCTTATTGTTCGTGTCTTTTACCGAAAGGCTTCAATCTTCAGTACTTTTTTTAAATTTAAAATAAGTCAGCCTCTTACCTAGTACTTCCCAATGGCAGAATACCAATAATGTCTGCTTACGAAATGGTTTCCCTAAATTCTCACACACAGCCTTCAAGGCGGTGCTGGCATTAAGCAAAGATAAAACAGCAGTCAGACATTCTGAGCAACAAAACACAAGATAAGCAAGATTTCCGCAAACCCTTCAACTCGCTGTAAAGCACCACTGCTTCTCTGTGCAGCAGCTCTCTCTTCCAACTCTGAAGGTGAGATCACACCTGGAAAAGCCTTACAAAAATACCAAATCCAAGCAGCAAAGACCAGTGAAACATTGCCCACATGCACACATAGATTTCGAGACCGCTGGAACGGGTTACGGGACTCCCCGAGGCAGGAAGGAGCGAGTGGGGGATGCATAAGCCAGCCCTGGGGCCTGTCCCTTGCTCCTGCCCCAGCAGGCTTTGAGCCCCCTACACCACTGTAGTGGTGCTGGTCACCTCCCACGTGTAAGCTCTCCTCCCCAGCCCCAACCTGGCCTTGCAGCACTTGCTGTTCAGAAGCCACAGCTCCCAAGTTGATGCCAGAGCTCCTCCCCTGCGAGCTCTGACACCCAGCCAGGCTGCTGAAGAGCCCCCACTTTGCCCACAGACCCGGCTCAGCCTTAGCCCCCTTCCCCATTCGCGTACCCACCTAGGTGTACTTGTTTTATGTATTCGATCAGAGCAACCTTGTTGTCTTGCCAGAACTTTTCCAGCTGGTCTTCTGGAGGATATTTACAGCATGACAGCTCCAATGTAATTTCAAAACATTGTCCCCAGACATAGTTGTAATCTTGCATTCCACCTTAAAAGTCAAATAAAATAGTGTTCAGCTGCAAAGAAGCACCAAGTCGAAGCTAGAAGGAATATAGCAGAGTTAAAGTGTTGGTACTTGCATCACACCTGTAACGAGTAATTCTGATAAATTATTTGTCAGTGCCACACCTGAATTTACTGCCTCCTGTGGAAAACCAACTTAATTACTCCAGTTACATGTAGAGCGTTGTGTTCTAAAGCACAGTGGCATTTCGGGAGTGATTACTACGGCTGAGGAATGGTGGGCCTTTGACTTAAATTTGTTCAAGTACTCCCCACTAAACAGGGGCAAGTACATTCACAGGCTGGCATGGAGTTTGCCACTAACTCCACTAAGAGCCTTTTAAGGCTCTGAATCCAGACTGTGAAAGCAACACGCAGCACCACAGTATACAGGACCCATATTCTGTTTGGCTACACATAAACAGTAATGAAAATATTTCTCTCATTAATCAAACATTGAAAAAAAAAAAGATTATAAATAAACAGAAGATTGTTTTTTCTTTCTGAAAGGACAAGGCCCTGGTACCACACCAGTGCGTGGGTGTACTCTACGCAGACCTTAAGAAAGGGCACAGCAGCAGCCCGGCAGCAGAGACTGCCTCGTTCACTATGTAACTGCTGACTGGGAGAGTCTGCAAACACCCACCTCCTGCTTGGGGAATCCGCATGAACATGGTGGCTTACGCCCCTTATCAGCCCCCTGCTCTGGGCACGGTCACAGCCCTTCCATCACCAAATATGGCAAGAGAAAGTGGGAACATCGTATCCGGCGCAGCTGAAAAAATATCACTGACGTTCTTACCTTCCAGCTGGTACCAAGAATACCCGTTGGTAATGCCTTCTGGAAAGGTTTGCCTGTTGTCACACCCAGTCCCCTTGTACATGCTGGCATGGTTGAAAGAATAAGTTTTTGCCAGGTGAATAAACACATCATCATCTGGAGATCTGCTATAGCCCTTCAAAGTGCCGGTAACTGCAGGATAAAGATAGCCATTCTGTAACTCTCATTACTGGCAAAACCTACAGTGCTGGCTTACGTGCAGGATAAACGTCTCTCAAATAGCCACGTCAGGCAGTGAATTTTGATGGGTTTATCAAAGTCTGCCCATCCCAGCTGGCAAAACTTTGCCGAAATCCTTATTAATTTTGCTTTGGTACAGCTAATGTTCCTCAACTAAATCAGCCATGGAGAAAAGAGTTTGCTACTAGCTCACCTGTGTTACCATTATCAAAGGTGTAACTGGCAACCAGGGCACCCCCGTGCAAGTTTGCCGAAAGAACAAATGTTTCATTTTTTATCCAGTTCATTACTGCTTGAGTCTCTGGCTGAATGTCAGCACTGTTACTTTCAAAGGCATCAGGGAAATTTCTGTTCAGATCTTCTCCGTTCTTATTGTACCTTAGAAAGAAAGAACACATTCCCATTACTGTTCTGCCTATAGACACTTCCACATCACCAGCCTCCCAGCACTTAAGGTCTGTGGCTTGCTAGCGTCTTCAGGAAACAGGCAAGATGACCATTGCAAATCTTCTCAAGCATTAAGAAGATGGACTTCAGTTTGCTTTCTGGCAGCACTGGGATTTTCACAGCACACAATAAAACAATTCTTCTATTGTATTTTGGGTAGAACCAGTAATAACATTTAACACATGTATAGCATGTACACACTGACACGTACGTGAATTAGAAAAACCTAAGCCAGATAAGGAGGATGTCGTATGTTCTTCACACTAGTATAGAAGACCAAGGTGGATGTGGACATGGAGCAAAAAATTTGACTCAAACACAAGATATGTTCTCTTCCCCCTGTACCAGAAGGTCCAGCCTGTGCAAATGCTCTTCCTTTTTTGCTCAGACAGGTCAGTACAGAGAGTAGAGAGGGTATTTAGCATCTGCTGTATTAATTTTTAAACTCAGTTACTTAAACTCTTTGACAGTGAGGGGATAAAAAATACCACCCTCCATAGAAGTCCTATCTATTTGCTGAGGAATGGATTTATTTCCTAATAACAAGGGGGGACTGCACTGGTCACCTAGAGAACTAAACTACCTAAACTACCTTTTCACTAGCTTGTTAAACTTTTTCTCCCCTTTTTGGTCTCTCCAACAGCTAAATTAAAGAATGCAAAAGTAGCACAAGATGCAATGCTACGTTATGTTTTCTTCTGCGTAAGTTTTTTCCTAGCACTGGAGTTAGCGCAGCACCTATTACAGCCAGCTCTGCTTGCCTAACTCCTCCCTCTTATTAGATCTACATTCAACATGATCTTTAAACACATTTCTAGAAGTCCACTCAACAAGCTTAGACACAACTTTTTCTCATTAAGAAGAGTTACAGAGTTCTCCAATTGAAATAGATCCCTGTGGGTGGAGTTTTCCTTTTTTTTGTGGGACCCTAAAGGTCTAAATAGGTTATTGTGCTTCTATTTGCAGTCTGGGTCTCCTGCCTAAAAGGTTAGCTCATGACACCCTTCTGACCAATTTTCTCTAGCCGCACCACATATAAACACCAGTCTGACTCAGTCTTCCAAAAACTCTATGCCGTAACAGTGTGTCTTCAGAACAGCACCGCCAAAATTAGCCCTAACACATCCTCTAGGCTACCCTCTCCACCAAGGATGATTCAGTCTCTTGGCTATTTCCAATTATTACTCCCCACCCATTTCCTTTACCTGCTCCCACCTTCTAAGCCACCCTTACCTTCCTCGTGTGTAAAAACAATCAGGTACTTTTGTAGCTTCAAATCCGTCAGGATTCATTGTTGGCATGATATGAATCCGGGTATTATTGAGCAATCGGGTAATAACTGGGTCACGTCTGTAGCTGGTCACCAGGAAGTCTATCAAATGGAGCAGGATTTCTCTCCCAACAGTCTGTATAAAGAAGCATAGATTTTATTTTAAGTCTGCTATAGAAGAAGAAAAAGGAAAAGAAAAAAAGACCCACCACCTTCCACTTACACATTTTTCTTTCTGGATTACACAGACATAAAAGGCATACAAGAGTATTCTGGTCAACGCTGTTTTTTTAATGCTCTCCCCTAAATATATTTTCAGTAATTTAATAGATGAAAAGAGTCACTGGAGGGTTTTCACATGGCTTTTAAACCCAGATCAACCAGAGCTTTTTCTGTAATGGGAAACAGACTGTGTCAGCTGTGCTGCTTAAATCCTGCAGGGATAAGGACTAGCCTTATCAAAAACTGTAACTGCAGAGCCTGCCTGTTAAAGATCCCATGGGCCTGGAAACGCACCGTTGTGTTACCTCAGTTGCCCTGCGGAGTCAGCTCTGTGCCGATGCCCGAGGGACCCTGGGCCCTGCAATGCGCATTGGTGCTGTGCATCACCACCTGGCAGTGACATTTGGTTTGGAAGAAAGGAAGGAAACACCTTCCATGTTTTCCGGGCTGCTACAGAGCGGGACTTTTTCTTGCTGATCCCCTTTTACGGGAAGTCAATTTTAATGCAGGATCAAAAGAGACCTCATAGACACTTCTGTTATATTCTCTGTTACATTGCTTTATTTTAATGCTGTGAACACAAGCATTAGGGAAACCAAACAGGTATATTACATCCTTAGAGAAAGATGCGGAAGGACATTTGGGTGCAGACTTTGGATCAAGGGAAGGCAGCGGCAGAAAAAAAGCTAAATAAGTATTTCTGTTCATTTAAGTTTGTATAGGCCATGAAAGCTGGCAGGACATCTCCCTTTGGTCTACTCTATCAGATTTCAGGCAAAATAGTGGCAAGTTCCAGCTCCAGTGAGTTAAGAACAATCTATTCTACCCCAGAAAACACCAGTAGAGTGTTCACTGGACCACACTTTCCAGCAGCACTTTCTGCAGCACTGTGCCCCACGCCACAAGGGCGCTGTAGGGTTCCTAAGCCCTGGCTGGGATGGGAACAAATCAAGACTTGCCACTAGACATGCTCTGGAGATAATTTATCTCTACTTTATCTCCAAGAACAAAGCCTGGTAAATCACTGCAGGCTCCAGCTCAGAGCTACAGCATCTCAGTATCTTTTAGAATGAACCTTGCATCACTAAAGTGGAAATACTGTAAATAATTATTTTTTCCTAAAGCAAGGAACATGGAGTGGCATTACTGGAGGAACCTGGTATCACAGATAAACATCTTGCTTTCAGACTGGTACAGGCTAACGTAAAAGGTAGGTGACATCGGGCAGGGGAAAAGGAATATTTCTCCACTGCTATTTGCTGCACTAATATATTTTTAAATTTTCACATTGGTGCATTTTAAGTGGCAAATCCTGCTCTGGGTGTTGAGGTGAACAGGAACACAGACACCGTCCAGCAGGAGCTCTGCCTGCAGGAGCTGGGTTGGTACGCGATGGGGCAAGGAGGGCTGGGTGTAACTGCCTTTCAGGCTGGGAGCAAACCGTATCTTGCCAGTTAGCTGGCAATTGCTGTTTAGTCACAGGAGAAACAAACAAACAAACAAACAACATAGTATCAAACATGACTCCGCTAAGTTGCGGATCGCACTGTTTTAAGTGTCGTACTTGAAGGCAGCCATGGTCTCTGAGTTGGTACTTAAACCATTCTGCCATGCTCTTTGAACAGGGACAGAGAAGGATCTCTTCCCAGTCTGCCCCAGAGCAGATTTGTTCCCAAATTTTCTAACCCTTGCCTGTCACCTCCTGATGGTCTCCTGCAAGCTACCATCCAGTAATCCACTAGTGGAAGCTGTGTTACACAAATGCATTTACTGTCCCAATAACTAAGTGGTTCTTTTTCTAAACACTACAGCAAATGGGCTTTGGCAAGGTGGGGAAAAGGTACCTAATTTCCTCCACCACCAGTAGTTTTCAAAACAGCACCTGAGTACATGAAAGCAGACGGCTCTGCAGGTTTGATAAATTTACTCCATGAAATTTAAGAAGGGACGCAACAGAACCTGTCTTGTACAGGCAGCTCAGTTCCAGCTCTGGGTGATAGACATCTTGGGAAGCATACAGAGCAGGGGGGAAGAAAGGAGGGGAGAAAAGTCAGCCAAATCATGGCCCTGGGCATGAGAGATAAAGCTAGCAGACTCAGAAGCAACAAGAACAGCCCTACCACAGAGACAGCTAAACTACAGACAAGACCAGACTGCTCTCTGGAGGAACTGGGAAAGTGTCTTTGCTCCTACCATACTTCAGTGCCTGAAAAAGTCATCCAGAAAAGAAAGGGCAGAGAAGCAGGAACAGGAAGGGGAACAAAGATAAAGAAAAGCAACAAGAGAAGGTGGTGGAAAGGAAAATGCTTATGAAGAATGGAAAATGACTAGTTTTTCATAGATTACATTCTTTGCACTTAAGAGCTAAACCCAGATTTACTTATATATACAGTATTTTAAAAACTAACCCTATGTTCTAGGATTCCTTGTGTAGCTACTGCTGTACTTGAGTACTTAGTACATTAAACAATTCAGCTAATCTCTGTCACAGAGGGTTGGTACTTTGATAATTCCCTGGTGGGGGAAGAATATATTTATTACCACTCTGTTTCGGTGGTGAGAGGGGTGGTTTTATTGTGGTGCAGAGTACGCTGCGTTTCTTGAGAAAGCACATCTGGATGTCTTTGAGGGGGGGAAATTTTCAATTCTGGGAAAGTATAGCTCAAGTTTTGACCAAGTCCTTGGAAGTCACCTCCTGCCCAGCCAAGCTTTACCCTGTTACTAGAGAGGTCAGCTGTACCTGTGGAGGAAAGTTATGAGGCATTTAGTTTTACTTTAGAGTTTCAAATAAAGGATCTAGACACAGTGGAGGTAGGTTGCTGACAGACACCTTAACCTGCCTCTACTTTAGTGCAAAGATGTATAGAGCAGGGGCCTTTATGTGCTCTTTGGCTTTGAGAAGACATGATGAATATTTGGTTTTAATTGCAGTATCCCAAGGGCAATGCCCGGGTTCATTGTTCTGCGGTGGCTCAGATGAGGGGTGACACAAAAGCAAAGGAAAACCCTTTTTCCCACCTCTAGGGAGACAGACATTAAGTGTCTCTGTGCACTTTCAGCTGCCAGCTTCCTTGCATGCCCCAAAGGGAGAGCGTCAGCAGGAAAGGCTTTCAGCGATCCTCAGGGGAAGCCCTGAATGAAGCAGCATGCTACGTCAGGGCATGGCTCAACACTGGAGAAAAGGGTGTGACTGCCATTTCTGTAGAAGTACCCCTTAAACTTGCTGACTATGACTTCTGGCATGGCTGGGTCAGCACCCTGCTCAGCTACTGAAGGGCTTACTCAAGAAGCCCTAGCGGCAGCCAGTTAAAAGATTAAGGTTAGCTCCAATTGCACCTGCACCGTAACACTTCACTGCAGCACCCCTGTTTTTAAAACGTTTTTGTTACCACATGATAGAGACCTAATACCAGGGGACTATGGGTGGATAGCCTCTGCCTATTTTTGTGATTAAATTATTTCTTTAAACGCGGCCCAGTTTTTAAGTTGAACTATGTTGAAAGAAAGATCCAAACCATCAGGTAGGACCTGTTTCAGAGCAACACAGTCTGGCCAGCCTCCTTGCTCCAGCTCTGACTGCTCTAACAGACCTAGCGCAGCATACCCGGCGCAACCCCGCCTAAGGAAGTGGAGTTACAGCAGAGAAACCAATTGTCCATCCTGGTTTACCACTTAAAAGAGAACATCTTGTAAGTGGGGCACTTAACACTTGTACAGCACTAATTGTTATGCAGGGCTGCGACACACCGCACTGTGTTTGTCCTTCTTTACTAAAATACACCAGTGTTAAAGCGACTCTTTGTGCAAACACAGTTTGGCACGTATCCATTTATTTCTACAGCAGTAATCGCTATGGAAATGAGAACTATTACATGTATGACAGGGAATTGCAGTTCCTTGGTTTATCACTGAAGGAAATGGCAACATAAGGCCTGCTTTTGAACTAGTAACTGGCATAAGATGTTGCCACCTGGACAAATTCCACAGGCTTCAGGCTTCTCAGCACAGGCTTCACCTGGTTGAGAAATGGATCACTTTTTCTTTTCCCACTCAGAAGAGTGGGAGGGAAGATAAGGAAGAAGGTAACTGGGGTGACGCAGCAGCCCCACCTGTACTGAAAGAGATCTCAGCAGTATCCAGCTTTTTTTAAAAGTCTGAGGTTAGCAAATAGATTTGGTTTCTTTGAATTTTGAAATCTCTGGTGCTTCCTACCTTCTTTACATCACATCAGCTGATGCTGAAGCCAGGTGGAAAATAGTTCACTGCTCCATACATATTTTTTATTCTCTTTTCTAGAGCACATATTTGTTTCCCTGCCACACCACTTCCGATTATATTGCGCAGCACAAAGGACGTAAGAATATGTGCTGAAAACTCCTTACAGCAGACTGTACAGTATGTGGACACAACTCTTTTTGCCCAACCTGGTGATTAAAAAACCCACGTTTTTTAGTAGTGGCATTTTGATAGTGTTAATGGAGCTCCCATTCATTTTTTTTAGAAATGAGAGTGAGAAATTCTACACAAGACTCACTAGTTTGTTGTTTTTAAGCCCCAATTTTATTGATCACAACTAAATCTAACTCAGCCACCCAACACCTAATAAGTCACCATATCTTAGGAAACCCTCTGTGGATAGGACTATGTCTGTGATGACATGGAAAATAGGGTCTAGATGCTTAAACTTAAAGCACAAAATAAGCTGGCAAGATAAATACATCCTTTCATGTAGGCTAGCTCTGTATGATCAGTACAGGCTCAGCTTCACGTAATAAAAGAGGCAAAATACTATTACACGAAGAAAAGAAAATTATCAGAAGTGGATGATTTAGGAGAAAAGGTTTGGTATCAGCATTACTTACCATCCTGGGAAAGAGTTTGTCTTGTGATGGCCCAGTTACACTATAACTGCAGAAAGTTAAGGAAGCCATATACTTAATACATTAAAGGGGCCAAGCAGAAAGGCACGGGTAGTTTACATTTTGTTCAGATGTGCTTTTCCTTAGAGTTTTCCTACAGTGATATACATGGTTTAGGAACAGTCTTCTAATTAGATCCTGTGGTTCAGTTGTGTAGATTGGACTCAGGTCACTGGCACAGCTGGTCAAAAGGTGGTACTTCTGCTCCATTGACGACTTAGGAGCGTTTGGGGTTTGGTTGTGGTTGATGTGAAGTGGAGGAAGTTTTTCCACCCAGAGTGAGTGTACACACTGAGGAAGAGCAGATCTTTCAAGTAAGGGTACAGGCCTAGGACAAGGGAGGCTGCTGGCTAAATCAGAATGAGTGCTGCCCCAGAAGAGCAGGAAACCTCTCCCTCATCTTCCCCACTGCAGACTTTAACAACATTTCACAGACTTGTGCATTTTGTGCAGTCTGTTAGTGCATTTTGATTATTAAAGTCTCACATAGCTGCAAGTGACTGAACTACCTCTAATTATCAGTTTTAATCTGTCTTGGATTAAACAAAAAGTACTGCTAAAAATGGCATCCAGCTTCATACAGGCACAGAAAGAATGGGAGAAGTCTTTTGTTGCATCTCTGGGGCAAAAGTTCACCTTATTTGGCAATGGTGATCACAAAATAAAATCATTTAAACCTTGGCTGGTCACATCTTACAGTATTAAGAAAAATTAACTGACTTAAAAAAAATCTTTCCAGTTCTCAAAAAAATACTCTCTTCCTGATGTTGTGTACTTACATTATTTTACTAGAACTTTCCTGTTGGGCAGCTCTCCAAATAACCTAAGTCTTCTTCCAGCAGCACATGTGAACAGCCTGCACACATGCAGTTCAGGCTCCCCCCAACTTTTAGGTTTTAGGAGCAGCTGGTCAGCTGAGTCAAAACAGAGAAGTGTCATTTGTGTGACCATGACAGGTTAGAAGGGCAGCATCACCAACCAACACTTGAGAACAGAACTTTTCTCACTTTGTACTGTTTTTGGCAAGCATCACTGAAGCACAAAAGACCTAACTAGATCAATGAAATCTTGCAATTTTAAGTCATGAAAGACTGTGGAATGCAAGTTGAAGTTTGTCATACAGTTAGTGCAAAGCTTATCTGCTTAATATATTATAGGGGTAGTTGAATCTTTCCCCAGTGAATAGTCTAGCAGAATCTTAGATTATGGGAAAAAATATTCAAGTTCTCCAATGCCTCCCTATATGAGGTATTCATTTCCTGCCATCTGAAATACATTTATGGTCAGATAGGAAAAACAAACACCAACTGTGCGTTATATCCATACACAAAAAAGGAATTAGGCAAAGATCATAATGAGGCCTGAAAAGGAGGAATAGCTCTCTTTCCAGAATCTTCCCTATGTGTCTGCTTGGTCTAATGAACAAGCTAGAATGTAGCATGGCACTTCGTGCGATATGATACCTAGGCAGCTCAAGGATCAACCCTGCTCAGACAGACTCAGATATAGTGCCAGATACTTCAAAAAGTCTCACTTCATTGCCTCACAAAGTCAAGATAAAAATTTAGATCCTAGGCAGTGATCCAGGTCACCTGATCTCCAGCAATTCCTGACCCTGTGGATATGCAGTGTGTGTCTCCATGGTCAAAGCAGTGATGATGGCCGGAGTGGTGCATCGTAGAGGTTCCAATAAGAGGAGTGGCCTTCGGCAGTCCAGCATTATTGGGTTTGAGAGCCAGGCCATTCTGGCTAAGATCATATCCTGCCTTCCACCTCTCTCCCACCAAAGCTGGCTCATCCGTAGCCATAAGTTTGCATTTACCTTCAGCAGTCTGCAGGGATAGTCACATGGAGCCTCCGTTCCTGGGCTCCCTGGCCTACCCTGCTGACATGCACCAGGTCTTAAAAGTTGAAAACCCTATCTGGGGCATCCAGTAACACATGTACCCATTTGGAACCATGAATCAGCTTCCTCCCACACACAATTAAATTCCAAAGCAGTCAGACTCCCAGCAGTACTTTGAGCACAGCCACTGTCAAACGAGGTGAAACTAGTCTAACTTGGGGAAAATTCTTGGCACATTGAGTCACAAGTGCCTGTAGGCGTGCAAGTGCTCACACACAGTATTGGTAATAGCAATAGCTTGTGATATGCTATGCTTTACACAGGACACACTTCCTACTACATCTGTATTTCTTAGTTTTGGGAATTCAGTGTAGCATATGTACATATATTTAAATATAACATTTGCCATTTCTCTGTTGAATTATTTACCCTTCACATTAAAGGCTGCATAGAAATATATTGTGTAGTTTAAGCTTACTCTGAACATGACTAATAAAAGCAGTTAGAGCTTAAGAATAAGGGAAGTAGAAAGCAAGAAGAGATTATAGAGAAGAGTGAAGTTTCAAGTCTTTCTGTTCCAGATTCATGTACTATACCAGGAAGGCTTGCAATCAGCATTATCTCCTGTTTCATTAATAAGGGGGCATTCTTTCCACAGCAAGTTAAGCCTGAAAGTGCTTTTTGTTTTGTACTCACTGTGTTATTGCAGGTGAATCTAAGTATTCCTAGCTTAAGGTTCCCAAGAGAAATGTTCTTTCTAAAATAAGTCATTTGGTGCTTCACAGGAATTATTATTCAATCTTAGGATGTATTTGAAGAGTTCTATCAGTCACGCTTCATGCCTAGGCAATAACAACACACAAGCAAACTACTGCATCTGACTCATTGCCAGGAAAGTTAAAGCCTCTGAGTTTATCCACATGGAGAAGACAAAGCTCTCTACTTAAGAGAGGTCTTAGGTGTACGATTCTTCACTGTGATGTAAGGTGTCCTAAAGCCCTTCCACCAAAACAAGGGAACTTTACTCTTGAAATTCCTCAAGACATACACACGTATTAGGTCTCCTTTGAGGTATGATATACCTTAATAATAAGTAGCACACACCTGAGAGAAGTTCACTCTAAACCTCTGGTAAGTGTATTTGGTATAAATTACATTGCAAAAGTTGAAACGTACCTCATCCCCATGCATATTAGCAACATACTTGAACTCTGGAATGCCAATCTTATGATGGGTTGGAAACCTTCCCAGAACAAGAACCCACAGGTCTCTACCTTTAAGAGGGGAAGGGGAAAAGACATTTTTTTAAACAAGTGTAAAATGATACAAACCTTAGAGAAAAAAAAAACAAACAAATCAAAAAACCTAAACCAAAACAAACAAAAAAACCCCACCCACACAACAAAAAAAATCCCAAAACCAAAACAAAAAAAAAACACACCACAAAAACCAAAAAAACAAAAACCAAGAGAGTTGGTCATTAAAACCGGTGCACCAATTCTTATATTTCATTGCTGCCCAGTCAGTCCTATATACAGCATATCAAAGCAGACTGTGGGCTTTTTTATCCTACGAGTACTTGCTAAATTAATTACAGGAATAAATATGTTTTGCCTTCTGACCAAAGGCATGTAAGTGAATCCTGCAATTTCAAAAGCATTTAACCAGTGCAAGAAAATAGTTTGGGTTTTTATGTTGTAATAAACATTTTTCAAATCAAGTTTAGCAAGCAAGATCTTTCCAAGTAAAGTCACCACGCAACTAAAGAGTATTTAAAATAAAACACACTCTTCCCCCCAAAATATTAAATCATTACAAGGGTTTTCTGAAGTACATACAGATATTTCCATTATCACAAAGAAAGAGCATAATTTTTTTTTGTATTAAAGATGACACAGAAGAGCTAAATGCATTCAGGAGTTACTGCTCAGAAAACAGAAGATACCAGGCAGAGCTGAATCAGACACATATTCCAGAAAAAAAAAACAAAACAAAACCCAGCAGGGAAGGAATTAATAGCTACAGAAAGAATATTAGTTAGGACCGCTAAAGCTGCACAGGAAGCTGAACTTTAAGTAACAAAATAAACAAACATTTTGGAAATCCTCATTTAAAGGGGGAAGGGGGCATTTTTTATTATTATTTTTAGTGATGTTGTGGCATTTCAGATCTCATCTGCAACACTACGTTTCCCTCTAGTCTGCTCGATGAGATGGAAAGCTCTAGTTTCAGTAGGTGGCAGCAATGAAACTGGACCAGGACCTTGACAACAGCGGTCACAGCCTATAGATGGCTAACACCCAGACCTTGCATGCATGCTGCTTGTCCCCAGCTCTCACGCAGGGTTTGTTGGGACCATTGAGCTGTCGCAGCCGAGTCCAACCATCGTTACTTACAGAAAAGAAGAATGTAGGTGCTGCTACATGCAGTACTATAGAAAGCATTGTTTTCTAAACCTTTGTGGAATGTCAAATCTGCAGTAAATAAACTCTGGAGCATAACAGTTTCCCAGAGGTGGAAGCCAAGGACCTCATGCTACAGCTGCAGTGAGACAGTCACATAGCTAAAAAGGAAAACAAAAATGCTGCAGCAGCTGCAGTACCTTCAGGAATGGGAGAAAAATGTTGAAGGACAGAAGGAACACTACAAGATGCGCTGAAACTCCACTGAGGCCTGAACGTGTCCCAGCTCTTTCTTCTAGATGGAAGTGGATACAGCTAATCTGTAAAATGTGTGTTTCCTACAGAGAAGACGTATAAGTTTATAAATTCATTCAGCCCTGGGACTGCCTGTTATCAGCACACACACAGGGCTTCAAAATATCTTAGAGACAACAGGTTCAGTAAATTACATGTAAAAAGTCCTCTCAGAGTTAAAGTGAAAAAAGTGCTGATTAAAAGCATGAGTTTCCTCAAATCCTTGACCGTTTCCTACAGAGGCACAAAGCAGTGACCTAGAAGGTGAAATAGCTTAGTGCAGGATCAGGACATTAAACCAACCAATATACTCACAACATTTATATTACCTTTCTATATATAATTATTATCTAATATAGAAAACACCCAACAAATCACAGCAGCCAAACAATATTGTAGACCCTAGAACATGAAGCATCTTATCTCACCAATAACCAGACCTTAGTATTACCCCCTGGTTTTATTCGAATGGAAGCAGATCACAAGGGCCATTTCAAATCCAACTACTAGCAATGAAGACATCCACATCCATTGCCTACAGACTTTTCTGAGCATCTCATGAGCTGATGTAGAACACTGCCATATTCTTTAGCTGCTTTTTCATAGCGGTGCTAGCACTGATTCAGTACTATATATACTAAAGCAACAAGAGTCCAAGTATGGCTAAAATGCTATAGTAATTTCTATCATTTAATACTTTCTACAGGTAATATTGTATTCTGATTTCAGATTAAAAAAGATTTCCAGTGCCTTGCCATTAACAGTGCTCATTCCTGCTGCTATCACCATGAAATTACACTCATGGGAAACACAAGGAAGAGCTAAGTATAGACTAGCATTAAGCACTGATTTAAATTGGTCTTTCCAGTATTAGTGTTTAGACTGTTTATGGTTTGTGTGAGGGCCATCTAAATGATAAACACTCCCATGAACTGAGACTCCAATTATTTCCTGGTGTTTCCAGCTTGTGAGAAGTATTAAACCTACCATTAACAATTAAAATAAATTCCTGGGTCTGCTCAGCCTGCAGTACTGGATAGTGTACCTATGAGGGATGATGTAAGACTTCTTTCCATAGAGCAGTAATTTACTCATATAAAAAGATTCAGCATAGAGATAATGTTTCCTTTAATCAGCAAAGCCTAGATAACTCTCTTTTTGTACCTGAAGTGAACAGCTAAGCTACCTCCCATGCTTTGAATCAACTGAATGTATAACAAAAAGCCATTTCTCACTGCCAAACTAGAACTGACTTCAACTAATTAGTGAAGTGTATTTCAAGTAATCAAGACAAACATGTGTGTCTAACTGTGTCTCAGGACAAGTAACAAGGCTTGTATTGGAACAGAGCCAGATCACACAGCTTCTAGTGGCATGAGCTGTCTTTTTTAAAATTTTCTAGCACTGTCACAGTTCATGACATAGTATCAGTATCCTAAACAGATACTGGGAATTAAGGCAGATAATTGAAATCGATCTCCAGATCTAGTGGGAAAGAAGCCCAATCATTTGTAGATGTCACCATCCGGATTGCACTCCCTGGTTTGTTTTGTTCTGAAATTTATTTCAATTTGTCTTCACTTTGTTCTTTAAAGCTTAATTTATCCAAAAAGAATTGTTGTCATTTCAAAGAAAGTTATGGATAGGAAATTGAGTTAAACGACTGGGCGATGCACCAGACCCACTGTCAGGACCACTCAGGTTAGGCTACTCATTTAAAAGATTGCATGAAAGTCCACTTTGACCCTGAAAAAGCAATAGGCTGACTAGAGTCCTCCCGGGCTGATCACACGTTGCCTGCTGACTTCATGGGTAGGAACTGTAGTAATGCTGATCCATGTTGAGGTAGTCCCTGCCTAGAAAGGCACAGGACAGAGAGAAGAGGAAGAAAGGCTGACTCTTATTAGAATTCAAGGTCCAAGAACAATTTAATCACAGAAGCAACCACAGAATCAAAAAACAGCCCAGGTTGGAGGGGACCTCAAAAGAACATCTGGTCCAGCCCTTTATGGGAAGGGAAGCCTAGATGAGATTGTCCCTCAAAAGATCATCTGGTCCAGCCTTTCATGGAAAAGGGAGCCTAGATGAGATTGTTGAGCACTCTTGAAAACTTCCAGATATGGGGACTCTACCACATCCCTAGGAAAGTTGTTCTCAGTCAATGATTGTTCTCACTGTAGAAAAAATTCTTTCCTATATTGAGATGAAACCTCTCCCGGTGCAACTTGTATCCATTGCCCCTTGACTTTTTCCATGTGGCTCCCTGTGAAGAGAGAGCCTCTATCCTCTTTGTAGCAACGCTTTAAGTACTAGGGTCCTGTGATGAGGTTCCCCCCTGCTCATTCTCTTCTCCAGGGAGAGAAGCCTGAACTCCTTCAGCCTCTCCTCACAGGCCAGGTTCTCCAGCCCTTCGATCATCTTCACTGCCCCCCTTTGGATCCTCTCCAGTCTGTCCACATCTTTCTTGAATTGTGGGGACCAGAACAGGATACAGCATTCCAGGTGCAGCCTGACAAGCACTGAGTAGAGTGGGATGATCACATCTTTATGTCAGCTAGTAACGCCCCTGCAGAGGCAGCCCAGATTCTGATTTGCCTTTCTTGCTGCAGCAGCATGCTGCTGACTCCTGTTCAGCTTGTTGTCAACCAGGACCCCCATGTCCCTTTCAGCAAGGCTGCTCCCCAGCCACACAGATATTAGCCTGTACTGGCTCTTTGGTTATTCCATCCCAGGTGCAGGACTTTGCATTTGCCTTTGTTCAAGTTCATCCTGGTCTTGCTAGCCCACTCTTCCAGCCTATCCAGCTCTCTCTAAGATAGCTCACCCTTCTGACTTGTCCCACCTCACCACCCAGTTTGGTGTCATCAGCAAACATGGTGACAGTTCTTTCAATTCCATAGTCCAGATCATTTACAAAGATATTGAATAGCGCAGGGGTCCGGTACTGATCCCTGGGGGACCCCACTTGTGACAGGCTGCCAGCCTGAGTAAACACCATTGATGACCACCCTGTTTGCCAGTTTCCTAACTATCTCACGGGCCACCTATCCAATCTCTGTCTTGCCCATTTGCCCAGGAGAAGGCTGTGGGAAACATTGTCAAAACCAGTCTAGTCTGGCTCCAGATCTGACCGAATACCTATTTAACAGTACAGCACTGAACATAGCTCATACAAAACTTGCTCTGACACTGGCTAGAAAATTGAGTTTTTAGATGTCTAAAATCCAAGCCTCAGATACAAATCTACTTGGATCCATCTATGTTACCTACAAAATGCATAAAACTAGATTACGAAAAAAGACAACATGATATTATACCAAGTAAAGTAATGACCTCAAAAAATATACCTTTGAGATTTGATACACGCCACAACAATTCTCTTTGTATTTCATATCCACTTCCTTAAAACTTACTCATTTTTACTCTTACTTATCCCATGTTTGGCAACAAACTCTTCAGGCCAGGTAGCATATTATCAGGGTGGTTTGCATATTACCCAGAAAGATCCAGCCCTGAGATGTAGGGAAGGCCACCTCTACCTTCTTTTCTTACTACTAAAAAGTTAAAAAGAAAAGTGCAAACAACTTAAAAGCTTTATAATTATTCTTCAGATTGATATTGACTGCATATATTTCAGCAGTCCTGAGAACTTGCCTCATCAAGGCTTCATTCTATTGTGCTCCACAAAAAAATTTTAAAATATATTGTTTTGACCCCCAAAGCATACAATCAAAGCACTTCAAAATAAGAAGGGGGACCAGACAGACATGGTTTCATTCAATGAGAACGTAACAGGGTGGTGGCTATGCCTCAGGTGTAGCTTGCACCAATCCTGCTCAATTCCTGTATAAGCAGAAGAGCTTCCGCCTAGGTTCTATGATGAGAACACCAAGTAACAGTAATGAAATAAAGATACCAGCTAATTTTTATAACAGCTTCCACTGCAAGAGCAACCACAACATAATTACGGTTTGACAGAAGAAAGAAACAATGCAAATAACTAGCATCTGCATTACTTACACAAAATATTGTGGGGAGATGGATGGCATGAGAATCACTCCTTGATAAATTCTTCTGTAGATATACCACAATTCCCACATAGTCCCTCATACGCTTTTTAATCCACTTTACCTATGCGTACTAATATTGGAAACATTTCCCTAACTGCATTTGGCAACATATTCTGATATGTCTTGGGATACCCCATCCTTACTGGTTACCTGTAATACTACTGTAAATCTAGGTTAATTGTTACCATGCAAGATACTAAGGCATCTTTACAGTTTTCTTTTTATTGCAGAACTATGTCAGGGTATCTTCCCAGCTGCATCTGACACCTATTTTCTGAGACTAAGTCAAACTATGCTTAATTACTACATAAAGTTCCTTATCTTACAGGAAGAGAGATATCAAGAAACCAGTTCTGGCTCTATTACTTCTACCTTTTAAGTCACATTAATGGTAAATCTGTTTCCATGCTAATGCAAACCATTCTTTGGCTTTTGGTTTTTCTGATCTGTACTTGCATTCCCTGCAAAGCTCAGTACTGCCAGTATGTAACACAGGCGTACAATTGCCACCTATTTCACACACATAGGCAAGAAGACGGATATACAAAGATATTAAATACTTAGGTAACTTAGTATTGTGCTTCCAAGGTTCAATATGAAGACAAAGTGTTAGTTTCTTCATGGTAACGGTGGGGCGATACCGTCTTCCAGCTAAACACTATCACACCTAATGAAGGACTTCAGGAGCAATTCCCTTTTGCTAAGCAAGCACCAGCAGCATCCTTGCCCTGTGGTACTCTGATTTGCCATCACCAATTCAAGCTGGAAAGTCTAGAGCTAGTTTGGAACTCCTGCAAGGGGACTGCCCAACAGCACACATGGCTCAATCCAGATACTAACAGAATTTGAGTTACCAACACACTATGCATATAACCAGAAGTGTTTAATCACAATGACTGATGCAGTAGCATTGCAAAAGTAGCCTTACGAACATGAACAAATATGTGAGTTTAATCTAGCCAGGCTGATGAGGAACGCACCTTCCAGGTTATGGTAAATAATATAAGTGTACCCTTTGGGGATATAAATTTTGTAGATTATCAGCCAAAAAAGGCAGCTGTCTGCTTGGAAAACACACAAAATGCCTAGTTTATACTCAGAATAACCAACATACCTGAAGCTAGGATCAGATAGGCATCTGTATGAACAACTATGGTACATCAGATTCTTTTGTGAGTTTATCCTCACTGTCAGTATACCATGTTCTCATGGTCCACTGAGACAGAAAGGATTACCTAAAGAGTCAGCCTGGATTAGCATTAGTAATGAAAAAAGTTGGTATCCCAAGAAGAGCTGGAGCACTTTAAATATAAGACAGTCTTCAAGGCATTTTGAAGGATTAAAAAGATAGAGATCAGTCACATACGTTAACCAGGCATACCTGGCGATATTCCGCACAGCGCATAGGTTAGTGGAACAAATACAAAAGAGCCCAAGGTATCATTAGACTGCAGGTGTACCATGGCCACCTCTCCGCCCAGACTGATAGCACTTCTTATTTGGGGAAGGGGGCAAAGATTCTACTACTTGTTTTGTTTCCCCAGGTACCTTGCTTAATGGAGAGACTGTAAGAGAGATCATACTTCGCAAGAACTATTCTAACCACACCATTCTTAATAAGCTATTGGAAGAAGTAAAAATCACTGATAAGGAAACAAATGTTTGTTTGAGGATAACAGCAAGAGAGACCAATTGGTACAATACCTGTGTAGCATTTTTAAATTTGATTTCAAAGTATTAGGACTATCCTGTGCTCTGTATTTCCACTTGTCAACTTTCTGAATGCTAATACACAGTCCTATCTCAGCAAGTTTGTGGCATTTCTTGATATACGAAAGACCAGAATGTTTCAGCAACAGATGCGCTACCACTGACACAGTTACTACTCTGGAGCCACTGCTTGTTTTAACACTTCTGGTCTCTTCCCATGTATCCCTTCTCACGGGGACAGGGCTACCCCTCTCTCTCTCTCTCTAAAGGCAAAAAATAAAAATAACAATTTCACACTATTTAATAAACACATATCTACTTCCAGAGATTATACCAGCCAATCCAATTTAGAGTCAGTACCTTATAAGCAGAACTATAGGAATAACTGATGGCTCTTTAAAAAAAACCTAGATACTGTTTATTTGTAACCAAAGCACTTGAGAAAGGAAGTCCAAATGAGAACATGGTTTATGTGCTTGCTTATCTTTCTAAAGGTTTACAAATCTTTGGTTGATTGGGACATCACAGCTGCTTTAGACACTCTACAGGACTTGTATCTTATGAGAACAACAACCCTTCTTTCTTACACATGCATGACTCATCACACTACCATTTCCAGTTCTCACAGTCAAGCTGAGCAGACTCTTCATACACACAAAGATGAAAAATTGCCAATCCAGAGCACACTCTCTACAATAGCACCTTGTAGTTTATTTGAGCACAAATCAAGCAATAAAAATAATTTTTAAAGAAATTAAAGAACAACAACAACAAAAAAAAAACAGAAGAGAATGCTGGGGTTTTTTTTAATTAATATACACTAACCTTATTCAGTATTGCTCACCAAGAAGAAGAGAACACTACAGACACAAAATTAACCTAAACAGGCTTTCCCCGCTATTTACACTAACTGATTTAATATTCACTCCCAGAAACCAGATTATTTTTCCTTTTCACCAACTCTTGCTTCTATTACCACAGCGAACCTAGTTTTGAAAAATGTGTGCTTTATTTTCTGAGAAAGGTGTGAAACTGGTACGTATCTAGTAATTTTCAGGGAAGTTCTTGTATACATAAAAGAACAAACTATTACCCATTTCATAGTAGTACCATTGGATCATCATGAGCAGAATGAGTGCTTATAACACAAGCCAGGCATGAGGAGGGAGATGCTTTGGTTTTAAGTACAATTTATCCAGGTTCAGCAGTTTTATTTGGCCTACCCTTTTACCACCAGAGGCAGAGGAGGCCAAAACTCTTACTGCCACTTGAAGGCAAGAGAGGCAGTAGAAAACCAGGAGGAGACTGCAGGTTGTTGCTCCTCCATGGCTGAGAAGTTACTGGTGCACTTTGAAGGTTTCAGTGCATTGAAGTGCGTCATCAAGAGACTTGCTAGGCATATCCTGTAAACATCCCTGGCAGATCCCAGATGTTATGTTTGCTCCAAGAATAGGAAGCTCCAAACAATACACTTCTCAACACTGGCAAGCAGTCCTACAAATTCAGGCAGTGAGCATCTTCCACTCCCCCTCTTCATATTTTTTTTTTAAACTGGCTGGGGGGGGAAAAATATTGCAAGATAGATTAACTTTTTTAAAAGAATCCAAACCTTATCATCATCATCTGTTTCTGGTTTAGTTAGCAAGCTACATTAGTTTGACCAGTTGCTTCCAGATTCCCTCTCAAAATGGGTAACAAAATGTCATCTTAGAAACATTAGTTACTGCCTTTTAGGAAAGACAACAGATACTACAAGGAACTAAAATTCAGGCAGTGTTACTACCTACAAATACAGTAACTTAATCCTTTGTCTCTTTGAGAAACCTGTTCTGGTGGCCTTTGTTTCTTCTTGGATTTTGAGATCAGCCTAATGCAGTTGTTTATCAAAGCAAGCTTTGTACTTTAACCTACTTTAGGTTCACTACGATTTGTCAAAAACCACCGGGTTGCACATTGGCAGAAGTGCATACTGGGGAAGTATCATTCTGTGCCTATCCTATTCCTAGACTTTTCTCTAGCTATTCTTGGAAAAAATAATACTAGGCCAGACTGGACCTTTGAACTGACATGGTAGGATGACATTTCTTACTGAGTTTGCTTTTATTTTAGTTTTAGGATAAATGTTACCTTTTTCAGATCTGCTCAAGCTCTGTTCAAATGTCCCAGGTAACTGCAAGACCCACAGATGTAGAACACACGGGCTAGAACAAACAGGAAATGTAACTCAACTGTCCTAAATCCACTGTGAGCTCAGCATGTTACACAGCAGCTACAGTCATTTAATTAAAGAAATTAAAGAAATCCAGCTGCCATGGATTGACCTTTCCCATAACAACAAGTAAGCCTGAGACATCAAACTGCAGAATCATCTGCTTAGAACCATCCTCTAACTTCTTCCTCACATCTGAACCACTGCATAGATTGTACAAGTTACTGTGCCAGAAGTGGAACAGTTTACAGGAAGGGCAAGGTAACCTCTCAGCTGGGAGGGGAAGTAAGCTACAGCCAGCCCTATGCATTATTTGTTTCCACCTCCAGTTGCTACCTGATTCATGAAGTTCAGAAAGCAGAACTAGCAATCATGTGCACATCCAGCTTTCATTTCTTTTTCAAAGAAAAAAACACAGCCTTAAAAAAAAAATCTAGATCTCTCTTCTATGCAAAATCATGCACTGAACAACTGCTGAAGGAACAAATGCTTCAGGGTAAGAAGTCAAACCTTACCTATCAACTAATTAATGTACTATGAGTAGGTCTCCATTTGTAGTTACGTGAACTAGTTGAACACAATACGCCATACCATAGCTACATACAGTAAAGCTTTAATTAGGCAGCCCTGAGAATCAGCAACGTCGGTAGTTCCAAGGACCTACAGCCAGAGGTCCTAGGCAGAAAGGCCATCCAGAAGGCATGCAAGGAGCACTGCTCTTCTTTCATGGGACATGAATAAAAAGCTACTAAAACCACTTTTCCACTAAAAAGTCTCATCCCCAGAAGTGGGGTAGGAGGGATGCATTACTGTGCTCTCCTCAAGTAAGAGGTGAATGTAGACAGATTGACCATCTGGGTGAAACATAGGCATAGGGTAAGAGTTATATTTCTTTAAGTCTGCAGTTAGAATTTGTTTAAAAATTAACAACATTGTACTGAAAGGGCAAGACAACCCACATCACCGATCATCAATATCAATATTCACCCTATTTTCCCTATTCCTAGGGAAATATAGGCCCTGTAGCATGACCCAAACCCAGCACATATAGGCTGTGACAGACTAATAAACATACATAATCTGGTGATAGAAGACCCTTAACTGAAGGCCATCTCTTGATTAATGGTTATGTTTTCTCTCTTTTTTTTTTCTTTATTGGAGAATCTCTTCCTCTTTCTGTGCTACCCCTACAGCATCCAAAAAACAGCAGACTGTGGACCAGACTGTGGACCAGTGCAAGTCAACAATGAGTTACATATAAAAAGTAACTTGAAGTAAGAGTACAGGTTTAATTCGCCCCTTGCAATCAGCAGACCATAAATTAGAGTTAAACTGTCAGTATAGTTATGAGCTATACAAAGGATCACAAGCCACGTTTCAAGATCACACCTCTTACTTACATGGCCAAAAAATGTACGTACAATACTACAAAAAGCAGAATCCTATAAGAAGTGAGGGGGAAAAAACCCCAGTAGTTTGCCTATTGTGCACCATTCCAAGTATCTTGAGCATTGTGGTTTTGTGTTTGCTTGGTTTTTTAAACACATCTTCTATATATTTACTTTCTCAACACGAGCTAAATGATATGGAGATAGCCAAGAATCAAACTGCACACACCAGCTGCAATTGCTGATTTTATGTTACAAAAGCTCCCTAGCATTGCTCACTTCACTAGTGTGAATTACAATATCCAGTTGTCGATCCTGTCTACTTCTAAACAAACACAGAAAGCTGCAGAGTCTTGCAGAGGGAAAACAGGATGGCTGCAGGCTTAAGGCCTTTACTGCTCTGAAGAAGAGTTTGACAAATACATGCTGTAACTAGACACTACAAAGCAAAGGGTAAAGGGGAGACAGGAGAGCAGGTTTTGAATAAATGCTGCTCACAGGAACAGTGAGCTATTTCTAAATGTAACGTTGAAATGGGAAGGTCCGATCCAACAGAGATTCCAGTAGTAGATAACAGTTCTTACACAAGAAGGGTTTGACCTATGTTGCTAGGATAGGTTCCTTTCAAACAGCTGTTTGAAAATTTATTTTTTTTTTAGGCTGAGGCAGGAACCTCTGCTATGGGAGGTTTCACAGAAAAAACCTTCCCACAAGACTTCCTGCAAGAAACATATTTAAGTTTCATTTGTGTGTGTGTGCAGGTATGCAAAAGAAAACTGTACAACACATACAAATACCTACACACACTTCCATTATTATTTTTACATGTACGAGATAGCATAGAAGACAAGACAAAGACCAACTCACAGCAAACAAAGAAAAGATTTAAGCAAATTATTTTACTTTCACTGCAAGAGAATAGGAACATGCTTAGAGTCAGTGACTGCATCTCTAAGAGTAACGTCTTAACTTATCAATCTTTTAAACATCTGATGTTGACCAAGCTATGTACTGTTTATAAATTATTTGTACGAAAAGCATAGCCATACCGACAGGAAAGCAATGTTAAGTCATGTTACCATCAGGCAAAATCTTAGTACTTGGCCATCAGAAGACTAATTGCACACAAACTACCTGTGCTGCATTACAGCAGACTACTATTGCAGAGGCAGGAGTGCTATGGCTTTTCTCCTATAAATAGATGTACACAGTATTCACATTTAGACTAATTATGGCAACTAAATTGCTAGAGGATGCAGTCAGATGAAATATGAAACTATGTCTCAACATCTGAAGGCTTTTTAGCTTCAGTTAGGACAAATGGACTTAGAAATTAAAGCTAATGCAATAACGGTGAGTTCTATTTAAGCACACAGTTTAGAGCAAAGCTCAGTTGAAAGCTGAAGATTTTTAAAAATACAGGCTAATACTTCTTGTTTTTAAAGTAATGGTTTAGCCCTGACTAGACAAACCCTGAAGGAAACAGTCCTCCTCCTCTGGGTTTTTTCCCTTCCCATCACAGTGACTCACATAGTGTGCTGCAAATAGACTTTACAAGGCTGTTAAGGTCAAGCCCATCCATGAACCCAAACACACTTTCAAAAATCAAATGAACATATAAACCTACCTAGAATTTGTTAACATACATTTATATGCCACAAGTACCAACAAAGACAAGAAAAAACAGATGGTTATGAAGGAAGAGACCAAAACCAGCAAGTGGCCCATAAGGGGGAACAAATTTCAGAAGAGAAGCAGGCAAGAATGGGTAAAAGTTTAACTACCATGATAAGTTTTAGAATGCCCATTTTTAAACGAAACTCTGGACTTGAGCCAAGTGACTTTACGTGCTTTACATGAGGCCCTCAGAGTGGGAAATGTCTCATTCATTCTTGTTTCTAAAGTTGAACCTTGACAGTCTCAATGCTTATATTATCTACACATGCCGTGCTTGCATGATGAGTCTGTAATTCATGGTAGTAAGGAAATTTGTGGGGTGGGAGATGAGGAAGGGGTAAAGGGGAGACATTATCAAGGATTGGAGACAGGAGGAAATACTCTTCTGCACAAACATACCTCACATCATGTAACCACATCAAAAATAATTGCAATATTCTCTTTAAAGTCATCACATTCCCTGTGGATTTTCCTCTACACAATTTGTTTATTTTCAAGACGAAAAGTCTTCTTTTCACCTTCTTCCTCCTTCTTTTTAAATACAGAGGACACACCATTTAATAATGGGTAACACTGAGAAACTTACCTCAAAGTACACTGGGGTATGTATAACCTTCTCATTTTATTTTTGTACAGTGTCAGGGCCCCTGAAACTAACCTGATAAAAACAATTCCAGTACAGTACAAATATTTTATGGATACCTATTTCAGTTTTGTTTTTAATCAGCAGTAAAACGTGTTTTCTAGTACTTTAAACAAAGTAAAGACATCCAGATATAAGCTTTTCTAATGTAAATTCAATAACATTTTCAGTGCGTTTTACAATTGGAGGTAGTAACCCAGGCTCCTTCCATACTCTGTCACAAGAAACATCTGGAAATAAGTTCCTATTTTTCCCCAGGTAGACATCATTTTTCAGCTACATACACAGACTATCAATATATTGACTAGACAAGTACAATACCCAGTCTTTTCTTATTAAATATTTTCACTGGAGTGCAATGAACCTGAAGTTAGCACTCCCCTGCTCAATAGCCTCCTGTAAATGCATGGAAGTATCAATCATGCTGATTCAGAACTGTCAGGAGTTTTAAACTGATCCCTGGCATATCTTAGGCACACATTCCACTGATGTTTGTGCAGAATGTTGTGAGGGACAGGGTAGTTGCCTAGGTTCTCTATTAACTGTATTACCAGGCAAGCACACACTTCCCACTGCACTGCTGAATCCTAGTGAGTCCTTTTGCTGAAGTCACAGCTGCTTATCAGACGGAAACATGGGCATGCACCATTCCCTTTCTGTTTTCTGAGGAGGGAAATCCATGAATGCAGGCAGGAAGGAGGCATAATGAGCTCCAACAGGCACCTTGTCCAAGCCACTGAGAAAGCTGGCCTGCTGGGAACCCTGCTGAGTTCACCTTCCCTGTAGTACATGGTATCCTCTTTGCACAGCTCCAAGTGGAAGTCCTACATGAACTTTAAAAACCAAACCAACCAAACACACATCCCCCTCCATGTGCTTCAGCCTCTCTGTTTATAGAGCAGGGATAGCAGAATGCTAGCAAGTGAGATTTTTTGGTAGACTAGCGAAAGTTAGCAAAGTGCTTAAGATTAATGGATGGAATGTGCCAGTCCAAGGGCAGAGGGAGCAACTGAATAGTAAGCAGCAGGCTAGGATGATTAAACCACATAGTTCTCACCTAAAAAAACAAGTATCTTCCAAGACTGCTCTTTTTCAAGAAGCTATTTCTGAAAATTCATAATGAAACCACAATGAAATGTGGGTTTTTTTGTTTTGTTCTGCTCTTTGTCTCTCCAATGACAGAATCTGCAAAAGAGATGTTAATCTATTAAGTCAACGTTGAAGCTCTTCACTAGGTAAAGACAGAGATACTTTAATCATACACAACTTTTTGCTCAGCGAGCAGGATCCGGCTTAAGGATGATGTTTACAACTGTTCCAGTTTGACTGGTATTCTAAAAATGCAGACTGGCCTCCAGAAAAGCTAGATCTAAAACATGCTGTAATTGGTATGCTATCACTTTATCTGAATCCAGAGTGTATCTGAAAAGAGTTTTTAGAGTACTACACAAGCCAGTCCGCTCTTTCGAAGTTGCTTGCCTTTGTTCTTCAAATGAGGTCATGAGGTCTACCTATTAGAACCCACTTCCCACCACCCCACCACCCTCATTTTCTTTTCAAAGAAGACTAACAGCACAGTATCTTGAACAGAGAAAAGCTACATATCATACACATACATCAAATATTTTCTTTTTGATAATGCACACTTTTAAGATTAGCTTGCTGAAGAGTCAGTCTGTTTTTCACTGGGGTGGCATTAGGCAGGACAGGTTAATGTGATTACACCAGGTTCCATTCTCCAGACTGACGCAGCTCAGCAGCCTCCTCTATTATTATCGAGCACACATACGTACAACATCCAACCTCAATACGATATTAGAAAACAGAGCTCCTGCCAAAGATCTTTTACGAGCTTATTCAGAAACACAACTGAAACAATAAAAAAGAATCAAGGTATTTTCTGGGCCATCACACATCTCTGCCTACCTGCTTATAAGACCATATCAGGTCTCTCACAAACATAAAAATAATCTACAAATCTTGAGACATTTGAGGTTACCTACTAAATTAGACCAAACAGATAACGCTCAGTTTTGTCAGCCAATGGGCTACATCTTTTTGAGCTCCCTTCTCTCCTCATTTAAGGATAATAGGTTAGCAGATGAGATGCATAATTAAATATCACAGCTTCTAAATGTACAGACCTGGAGACTGAACAGGCCATCACCAGCCTAGAACACATTCTTCCCAGTAACCTGGCAGAGGAGCAGTGAATTTCCATAAACATGATGTAAACCACCACAAAACAGATAGGGCACCTTTTAGTTTGTTTTCCAGTGAGGCTCTTGCTACTGGTTCCATTGTGTACACTGCTGTTATAGTCTACATGCATCAAATAAACACACCATGTAAATCTCACCTCAAATTTATCCATGACAAATCATACTTGACTGCTTACTTTTTATGCAGAAATGACTGGTTTAGTTGAAGAGAGGAAAGGACTTTATTTCTTCAGCCTTAACCTTAGCAAGGCTTTCAAAAGAACCACAGAATCAGTTGAAAGGGATCTCTGGAGGTCACCTGGTCCAAGCCCCCTGCTCAAGCAGGGCCACCTACAACGGGTTGCCCAGCACAGTGTCCAGATGGCTTTTGAGTATCTCCAAGGATGGAGGCTCCCCAACCTCATCCATCCAACCCCAGCCATCCTGACAGTATCTTTGTAAACAAGCTGGAAACATATGATTACAGGACTAGACTATAGTGAGGTCAGAAGCTGGCTGGACTGAGCAATTGGTGTTTCCAGTGACAGCAAATTATAAGCAGCATTCCTCAAGGGTCCATACTGAAGCTGATACTGTTTAACATCTTCACCAGGGCTGCCATTCAGAGGGGCCTTGACAAGCTTAATGAATTTGTCAACAGAAAACTCATTAGGTTTGACAAAGGCAAATGCAAAGTCCTGCACCTGGAATGGAAGAACCCCATACTGGGATTATCAGGCCAAGAAGACAATCCCATGCTTGTACAGGTTGCAGACTGGCTAGGTTGTGGCTGTGCAACCTAAGGGTTGCAGGGTATGGGAGGAACATCCAGGTGGACAAGATATGTGCTCTCACAGCAGAAAAGGCAACCTGTATGCTGGGCTGCATCAGCAAGAACATAAGACAGCACCTTGAGGAAAATTATTATTCCCCTCCACTCATCGTCAGTAAAGCTACATCTGGAATACCGTGTTCAGCTACGGGCTCCCTGGCACAAAACAGACCACACCGCACTGGAGGAAGTCCAGCAGAAAGCCACTGAGATGCTTACACTACATCTGAGAGGCTGGAGGAGCTCAGTTTCTTTAGCCTGGAGGATAATACTTCCACTGCCTAAAGGGACATTATAAAGAAGACAGAGCCTGACACTTCTTTGAGGTGCACAGCAAAAGGGCAGGTAACAACTCACAGCAAGGGAAATTCTAAGAAGAAAACACATTTCCACAACAAATGTGGCTGAGCACTGAATCAGGTACCCAGAGACCCTGTAGAATCTCCACCCTTGCAGACATTCAAAACTTGAGCATCATCATCTAACTTTCGATTTAGCCCTGCTTTGTACAGGAGCTCAAACTAGATGGCGTCCAGACTGAAATTACTTTATGATCTGCCTGGAGGATGTGAGGCTTCTGACACTAACAGAAATATCTAAATGCTTTTCAAGAACTACATGCAATCACTTTCTGAAGTGGTAATACACAGGTCCCTATCACACCCCACATCTGGGCTTCTAAGAGTGGATTCTATACCCTCGCAGAGCTCCGGGTCTACCAACCAGAAGTCAAGCCTTTACTTCACATTCTTCATAATCCAAGTCTAGATGGCAGTATATAGTACCAGATTATTAGATAAAACTAACCTAGGTTTTACTCTAATTTTAAGAACATGGGAACAATAGTCATTCATGAAAACAGTAAAATCATTAATAAGTACATTTTGCTACCATGGTTTAGCTAATTTGTGGTGGGACAACACTAGTAAACCCATATGAGTACGCGCATGTGCGTACATACATTCTTGTTTGTGTCAGCTTAACTGAGAAAAGAGGAATAGAAAACCTGTTAGCCAAAACTGAAACTTTGCTTTCACCAAAATTATATAAACACTGTTGTCACAAAACTTTCTTTCAGCACGAGCAAAAAACTGAGACCCTAATTCAGCACCATCCTCTACCATATTTCAGAGGACTCTAAAGGCGTGTTTCTTAAAGGTAGAAATCTCTTAACATTTAGAAAAAAAAGAAAATAATAAAGAAGCACTGAACATTTTTCACTGCCATTCTGCTTTACATGGCATTGAGAAAGTTTCCAATGCCCACCTATTCCATTCAGAGGACTCCTACAGGCATGCAGGACATGCAAAAAGTGCAAGTGATCACTTTTTGTGAATCATGATGGCAGAACAAGGGAGAGCCCATATAATTCTCTTTTCTCACACAGTTTGCCAAAACAGAAATAAATATACCAAATAAAGTTTCAGAGCACTGCCCACTCACTAAACAAGACATGATGCATTTCCAGTTTTCATGCTGATGGAACTCAGACAAGTTGAACACTTCATGTTATCAATTTTCAGATGTCCAGGTATGTAACAGCCAAAATTTCAATCTCTTGGATTGGATGAAAGGTTTTGTCCTACCTGCATGAAGATAAGCCAGCAAAGTTCATGCCAGAAAAGTCAGAATCTAGTCCTATCATTTAAAATGTTAGCTAAATCCCCTCCAGGTAGGAAAATGAGGACGTAGATAATTGGTAGTTTGTATCCAAAGGAACTGTACTTAAAGGGATTAGCCTCCTCTTGTGTGGACAAATAACATAATCCAATATGATTCTGCCTTTGATGAAACCAAGAACACCCATAACTTTAAGACTCCTTGTCTAGTTTGAGTCTTCCCACAATAAGACTTTCTAAAAGAATTGAGTGCAGACGTGCACAGAGACAAGATCATATATCCATAGCAATGACAGCTGTTTGACATCTCCCTGAAACACAACCCTCTTTTTGGCTAAAAGCAATGTCCCAGACAAATACAAGTATATTTAAGAAATTTGAAGAAACACATGGTAAAACAAGGAAGGAGGTATGAAAAGAAACTATTAGAATTCTTCATGATTATCTACCTAGAAGAATGTAGATTTAAAAAAAAAACAACACACAAGCATAGATTTGGTAAGAGACACTACAACTATCTCCTTCCAGTGGTATGAAATAGGATTACAGGAAGAGATGATATTTCTGAAGAATGAATTTCTCTACCTAGTTTTATACCTCCTATCAAAGTGATTTAATTTTCTGAATTAAAATCTACTTAAGTTTTTTTAGCTTAAAACTAGACAGATATACATTATTTATAGGAATAAACACTAAACTTTCCAATTTCTTTCAACAAATGAAAACCCCCTTTTTTCTATAAATTTATTGTAAGGAAGTACCAATCATAGATAAATTAGAATATCTATGTAAGGACAGAAAGGTGATTATTGACTGAGATATATTTTCACGTAGGATTTGAGACAGAAATCCCATTTTTCATCTAGGACAGAAGACCTTGTATCAGTATGGAATTTGAAGTCCTTTTTCTAGTCAGTTCAGATTACTGGAATAATAGGTAAAGCCAAAAGAGAAGATATTTTTAACATACCCACAAGTTAGAAAACACACATTCCTATTACAGCCCCACCTAGAACAGTCTCTTGGCAGACAGGGTACCACACATTTTAAGCTCTTTGAAGACAGCCCTGTTTCTGAAATTGCCACTCAGGAGGTTTCCAATTCCCCCCCCAAAAAAATATAAAAAGGTGTCGGGAGAACTTCTTCCCTAGCTGAAGCATCATACGTGTCATCAGACTTTGTTACTGACGCTTGAGCAAGAGGAAGATGAAACTTCACAGAGACTTAAGCAGAGAGGCACCCGGTATTTGCGATGAGAGCAGCCCCGCCGCCAGCAAGCGCTCACAAAACGCCACCGCAGCCACCTTTACCCACGTTTGCCCCAATTTCAATAAAACAGAAAGCCTTCGCGCCTCCCCCCTCCCTTTATCCCCTACCTTCCACCGAGCGCCCGATGCTGTGCAAGTGCGTGAGGGAGGGGTAGGCGGCATGAACCCCCTTCAAGTACGCCTCCAGCTCCTCGGCGTGGTGGTACTTGAAATCCAGCGCGGCAGCCACAGAAACCAGGCAGAGGATGCCCACCACGTCCTAGAAAGAAACAAATAAAACAAAAAACCGCGACAAGCCCGCGGGGGGAGCCTTCCCGCCTCAGCCCGCCTCCCCTCACAGGGAGCAGGTGCCTTCCCTCTCCACCCACCGCCGCCGCTCCTACCCCGGCGGCCGCCCGCATGGTGCCGCCGCTCTTCCACAACTGAAACCCCGGCGCCGAGCGGGAGCCGCCATCCCCCGTCGCCGGCCTCGCCCTGCCCCTGACTGACGCGGGTTTCATCCACTCAGGTCCCCCCGGCCCGCCCAAGGGGACAGACGGACGGACAAAGACGCGCGCACCCCTCTTCTCCCCTCCCTCCTTCCCGCCTCGCCGAGGGCTGTCACCTGTGTGCCACCTGGCTCCTGTCAGCGCGGTGGCGCAGACCGCCCCGCTTGGCCTCGGCAGCCCCTCGGGCTGAACGCAACCTTCCTCCTCATCCTCCGCGTGTTCCTCGTGGTGGGTTGAAGGGAGGGAAGGGCTCAACGTGCGGCCGGCTTCGACCCGCCGGCGGGCCCTGCTGCTGGGCGCTGTCCTGAGGAAACAGCGCGGCCACCTTTTGTCCAGTCCCTGCTGGTTTTACCCCATTTTTCTGCCCAGAGGGGGTGGGGAGTGACTGGAGGGGGAGGAGGAATAGGCGGGGGGTGGGCGCAAAAGTTCACCGAAAGTTTTGACTTTTGGTGATTGTTTTGATTCACAAGAAAGGTTGTTAAAAACAAAACTAATTTTTTCTTTTTTCTCTTTTTCTTCAGTAGTTGGTGTGACAGCTGCCTGGCACCCGCTGCCGACACACACCCTTCACAGCGCCGCCCATCCTCAGCACCGGTGTGGTTCTGGAGTGTGATCAGGGTGTCAGCGCCCACAGCCCAGAGACAAACCCTCCGGAGGGACTCACGAGAGATTTTTAGCTGCCCAAATCCAACAAAATCTCTGCCTAGTGTGGTTTTTGTTTTTTAAGATGAGTTTTTAATAGGCTTGTATTCACTTACTGAAAGGACTAGATTATATCTACAGAATTAAATGCTTTTCTTGGTTTTGCACTAACCGCACTGCCTTGGGATTCACCACAAAGACTTTTCCATCACCTTTTATTGTCTTTTAGATTGAAAAGGACTAAGAGAAAAAAAGTTAAACTGGCCTCCAGCAAAAAAAATTAGGATAGCATCTACATTTATTTCAAAATATGATGTGGATATAGCTGAGTGTTAGAATACAACTGTTTGTAAATTCTGGATAATTTTTTTCTGAGAAAAATAGCAGTTTTCATTATAACCAGCAGCAGGATTTCATCTGTCTTCTTCTCAAGTTGGCTATACTGGACAATGTCAGAAAAAGGATATTGCAGGAGATGAATGTATGATTCAATCCCAAATAACAAGTCCTGCATTCTGAATAGAAGACGCTGTATTTAATAAAAAGTTCTTGTTAAAGAAAAAGTTACCATTAAATTAAAAGGTACTATTTTTTTTTTTTACCCCAAAGCTTTAAGAAAAAAAGAAAACTGTATTTTAATGCAAGTATCTGTAGTATCCCAATGTACCAGAAGCATAGACATCTAAAAATGGTGGTAAGATATCTGCATTCATACCCCTCAAGTACTCTTAGTTCATGGGAGGGATTTCCATATCACATCACATATGCCTAGGGATGGATGAATGTACAAGTCTACTCAATTAAAGAGAGGTACATAATATTAGGCTTCTCCTGAATAATAGTAATGTTCCTTCTAGCATGGCATTTTGGGGAGAGGACAGCCCCAGAGCCTTTCTCCCATACTCTGACTCCACCATATTCTAACTCTTATAACTTGACAAGACCTTCTCTCACCTATCACAAAAGAAAATTATTGCAAGACCTAAATATGGATGTCTTTTACCTTTTTTATTAAAAAAAAAGGAAAGTTAATAGTGGGTTAGAGTTAGTTGCATTTGCTACATGGAATGGGAGTGAAACTGTGGGGTTCCACTACAAACAAGTCTGCAGAGAAGCAGGAGGAAGGAGTCAAGTATGTGAACTTCACATTTGAATTCATGAGGCTTGAATATATATATATATATATTTATAGGCTCCTTGAAAGATGATCTGGAGATACCTCTTGAGTAAGCAAGGCAGAAAATAACACTCAGGTGGTAATCCAACATGTACATACTTGGAAACTGTCCCAAGATAATCATATTAAATCAGAGAACGATGACTCCAAGACAGAATAGGGCGTTGGCAACATGGTAAATATCACAGGGGGCTGCAAAAACTTTATCTCAGTGAAACGGTTAAAGTCAACTTTGATACTAGGTAATCACACTGTGTTATCTCCTTTGGAAATTACACCACACTTTAATGTAGCCAACATACTCATGGCTAAATGAGAGCATTACTGTATTTAGGAATGTTCAAAATGATAGATTGTTTCCATGCCAGGTGCATGCAAGTTAAGACAAGTCAGCCTGTTTGGCAATATTTGACTTCTGTGTGACAGAATCAAACTTCCCCCCCCCCCCCCCAGCCTGCACAAACTTAAAAGATACCTGTTGCTCTTGAATCACTTTGCAAAAGGTCAGTTTAATCCCACCTGGGCAAATAATATTCTGGTATACGCAGTTGTGGGTAAAAGTCAGTACCAAAGACCAAATTGTGTATGAAATTAAATCAACGATAAATCTCCCACTGGCATCAGTAGTTCAAAATCAGGAACTGCCTGTCTAAAAATGATTGCAGTTATTGTTCTCAGCACAGTGGACAATGACCCCTATGAGGAAGCGAGCTAACCAGAGAAGTCCTAGTGCTGTAAAAAGCAGTAACTGTTATTAACAGTTACATGAACACTAACGTTAACATTATTCTAGTGACGTCCAGGTTTGTCCATTCAAAAATATTCAACAAGTAACTATTAAAGCTAGCACCTGAGCACAGGTTTTGTAGGGGAAAAAAAAAACGCGAATTACGATGTGAAATTCTCACCTGTGGATCTCAGCAGAGAGTTGCTTGGGAGTATTTCCGGGTGGTGTAATGATGTGAGTAGCTGTGTTGCCCTCTAGTGACAGGTAAAGAAAATTCTGTCACAAGCAATAGGTAGGAAAAAGTCGTCTTCACCCAATAATTAGGTAGCACCATAAGACTGACACTCCACAGACACACAGCTAAGATAGGTCTCAGCTGTAAAAATATCTTCTGGAAGCTTTGTGATTTTGGAGCGCCATTCACAGAGCCGATTTTGGAAACTGAAAACTTACTCAGTGTTTTGTCACCTTTTGTGCAGGATTTTTGCACTTTCCAAAGATCAGTAAGAAAAGATGAAGCTTCAAAATATTTTTGGTGAGAAATACAAAAAGGTCACTAATTTTTAAGGAGCACTGCTGCTATTAAAACTTTCTCATTTGAAATCGTGTCCTAGGCATACAGACTACAGCTTCATGTTCTTTGCACCGATGTAACACCAAGGACCTGACAGTCAGATTTCTGGTGTGGGAAAAACACAAGATAAAGGCTTTCTCCAGTGAGACAGACCAGACAAGTGAGTTCAGTGCAAGTGATGACACAGACACATGAATTTCATAGGACAGCACAGTCCCAGATTAGTGTAAACCCAGATAACAATCACCTGATAAAGTGCAATGAAGCCATCCTGGTGTATAATACCCACTCCAATAAATTATCAGGGTGGTATTAGTATGGCAAATGATAGATTCCCTGCATGAAAGACACAAAAGCACCAGAAATCACTCAAGCATTCACCAACTTATTAGTTGGCACAGGCAATTCTCAGCTGAGGCATGCATACTTGCTTCATAAATCCATCCCAGCACAAGGATTACCCCCAGAGAAGAAAGAGATGCCCTGCTGTGCCTGGTAATCTGCAATTAGAAAATGCTCCCGAGGGAGACTATTAGCAGCTGGTATAGTTTAGAGCTGTCCAGACAAGCACTGAATTAGCTGGAGAATCTGGAACCGCAACTAGCTGCCTGACAAGCCTCTCTCTCATTCTATCTTGCAAACAGCAAAATCTGCATACAGCAGAGATTTTGAGCTACCGTATGACAACACATTGTCCTGTGCTACAGTGGAACAGGTCAGTTTTGCTCCACAGGGGTTTGAAGTGTGGGAACATGATCTTGTTCAAGACAAACATCTCAAGTGTTTTGTGTTGGCTATTGTAATACAATTGTAACATGTTTCCGTTTTATCTTTCTCCTCTTAAATTGGCTTATATTTGCCCTTTCAGTAGTTCACACAAAATTAGGCGTAATTGGAAAATAAATTATCTCTGGAAAGGCAGAACTTAATTTTGCACCTGTGGCATAATGGGTCCCTGGGTAGGTAGGAGCACCGGACTAAAAATGGGGAAAGCCAGGAAGGTTTGGTGGGCTGGGGACGGATGGATTTCAGGGAAGTAAATGAGAAGAAGGAAGGTGAGGAATGTCCACAGAGGTTTTGAGGAGGTGGGAGGACTGGAGGCTGGGGAGAAGGGGCTGGAAGGTGGGAGGGTTATGGATACTGTTGTTGGGAAAAAGCAATTGAGAGGATGAGGGGTGGGGTCATCTGGAAAAGGACTGAGAGTAGTCTTTCTGCTCACTAACATCTTGCTAGCCTGACCCCAGGATAACAAAATTTGAGAGATAAATCATTGACATGGCATCTTGTCGGGACTGCTAATTTGTATATGAAATGCATTACAGTTAATACCACAGAAATTACAGCAATTCTCCATAGCTGATTTCTTGTTGATATTAAGCAATACTTTTGAGTAATCTGAAATTTGTCCCAAGAACTGGACTGATTTCAGCTTTTCAACATTTGGAAAATTCATCAAGTTTTGGAATAGCATTTTGCCATTTTTGATAATTACCATCAGATCAAAATATCTTCCTAATTGCCACGGTCAAGAACAATGCAGCACCCTTACTCACAATGATGGCTAGGCTGGCTCCTTAAACAAAATTCCTCCAGGCCACATAACATATCTATTTCAAATAAACAATGGTGCCATTTCCTAAACAAGAAATTAAGACATTTTTTAAAAACTTCATTGTGTAATAAAAGAATCCTCTATTTCTCTGCACTGATTTATGCATAACAGGCCTCTACGCAGAGAGCCGAGTAAACAGTATGCGCTGAAATCTCCTGTCAGTGAAAAGTACACATTATGATGTTTTGAACTAACCTTTTTCTTTTGGGAGAGAAATGAAAAGGGAGCTTTCTAGATATACAATATCTATGAATTTGCTAATGAGCAGTTTAAAAAGGAATGTTTAGTGGTGCAGTAAACAAATATGCCACTTGCTTGACCTCACTGAAAGCAACTGGCTTAATTCTTGGATTAATTGTACTGGCTGTGTACTGGTTGGACTGTCATTTATTAGAACATAATAATGGACCAGGGAATGGGTGCACAATCATACACAACAAGTCCAAAAATTAATTTCATTTTCACTTGGCTCAGCTCCCTGATCCAGCCTGTAAAAGCACTGGCCTTGGCTGAGGGTGCAGAACAGCTAGATGGCCCATGGAGGGTGAGAATGAACAGAGAGTGAACTGCTGGCTAGAGGTAGGTAAGGATGTGATACTGCAGGTCAGCAGAGAGTTTTTTCAGAAGAATGAGACTCTTGTGCTGTGCCTCAGTTCTGGGAACGGCTTGTTCCTTAGAGATAGGCTGGACATGAAATCCCGTTACTCTCCTACCCCACTAATGATATGGCAATAGTAATGCTGAATTTAACTGCTGATTAATTAGTACTTGGCAAGCAATTTTGTAATGCCAATAAAATAAAAATTGAAGAAGGAGAATGCTTTTTCAAATATGGAAACCTCTGTTGGGCTTAGTCTGATACTATCACTTGTCTGTGTAGAAAGGGATAATACATGGATAGTTCCTCCAGCCAAATGAGCTTTCCAAGGCAACCTGTCATGACAGAAAGCTTACTAATGTTATCTTGATACAAACAGCATTTACAAACACAATAGCCTGCATAAAAGAGGAAGTAATATATAGCTTTTATTCACGAACATTTATAAGTCCACAGAGAAAAGCTGTTCCCACGGTGGTTATAGAGGCTGGCTAAAGAGCACCCTTTAACAAGACACAACCTGGAAAGAAAGAATCTTCCAGTCCTCAGGCTTTGAAGGTAGTGTATTAGAGGTCATGCACAACCTAATCAGAAAATCAAAAATCAGGATGAAAAAAGTTGTTGCTGACACCTAGTTCATGTTTCACGGAATGATTAGAAAACTATAAGAGTAGTCAAGCTTTGATATGGAGCAAGAAAGACCAAGTAAGCTTTAATTTTGTCTTGGCTCATGGCATTTTTATACAATTAAGCTTCTTCTAATGTTACTTATTTACAAAGACTTTTAAGTGATTTCTTGCTTTAGGATGCTTTGTACTTAAACTAAATTGTGTAAGAATCATTTTGCTACCACAGTGCTTCCCTAAGAGTAACCACTCAGCAATTTTTCCTGTCGAATCCGTGCTTAGAGATGTGTAGGATAAGGGACACTCTTGCATTCTTGGCCCATCCTTGGTATGGATGGGTCAAAACAACATATGTTACAGCAGCCTTGAGTGTGGTCATCAGGCACCAGCCTGACATCTGAGCCAGTCCCAGAGTGGAACAATTTCCTGTACCAGCCTCAGAAGGAGGCAAATCTTGGGGGACAAATATCTTCATTTTTGTTTTGTTAATATATGACTGTGTAAATATAATATAAACTCCTCTATTGGGAATGTGGATTTCAAGTGTTGAAGAAAGAGTAGCCTCATCTCATTTGCATTAGTAATCTTTTTTGGCAGTCTCCCACACAGGAAGCCTGAAAATACACAAGAAGAAAAAAATGAATTCCCCAGACAGCCTGTGGTAGGATGATCACTAAATTAAGATAACTTGAAGGATGCCCTAATTTCAAGACATCTATTCAAATCTCCATAACAGATCACAAGGCTGAATGTTGCATGCGCTGCAAAGGTTGGCACACTGCATGCCAAAAGCTTTTCTGTAGTTGATTGTTTGTCATTTAGTTTTAATTATTGTTCATCCTACAGGGTTCTTCATGGATGATTCTGGAGCCTCAATCTGCCCTTTTCATTACACACTAAGCAACTTTTTTGAGCCTTTCCTTTACCATGACTGCTCCTGTGCAAGCCTAACTACACAAAGAATTCTGTCTTTGATCAGATCAGACTGTTTAGAGAATTATTTGGCCCATAAAACAATCTCATTGTGGGCTAATACTTTAAATTGCACTATATATTACAAAAATTGCCACAGATTTTCATGAATATAGATATTTGATCATTCAAAATTTCCCACTTCCCATATCTGCCTTCTTTGAACATAAATTATTTCATCTTGTCCTGATATTCATAGATCTATTGTGCTCCGGCATTTGGTATTATTTCAAAGTGGCTATCACAATTAGAAATGTATTACAGTATAAGCCTAATGTGATTGTTGGCTTACAGACTCATGGTACAGATCTTAGCTTCATGGTGGCAGATAGATGTTTTACTGGACTGGAATGTTATCCAGTTCTTATGTGAACAGAAGAAAGTTCTTGTTTTTATTTTACCTCTAATCACTTTAAATAATGGACTAAATTTAAAGGAGAACCTGAGTTGGCAGGACTTGCATCATCTCCTCATCCTATAATGTAAGCTATATTAATGTAAACTCAGAATTTTTACTTGTCTTGGTTCCCTTAGTTTCACATTTCATTATATTGGACCTCTAAATTTGGTCTTTTAGTCTAAATGTAACCAAAACAGGTGGTCCCTCTACTAGGTAATTTTATCAGACTTCTTTCTTTGTCTTTAAATAAAGGATTATTTCTTTTCACTGCATGTGAGAAAAAAACACAAAAGATATTATTCCTTGCCTAAGTCTATATCTATGACATTATTCCTTATAAAAAGACTAAAATTTACATCTTCCTCTCCAGCCAGTGTTGTACTAATTACTCTCAGTATTTTTGGTACTTTTGTCTAGATCTAGAATTACAGAAAGATCTTTATCTCTATCTGTTCTCCAGCCTTACCCAGCTGCAAATAGAGAATCTGAGGCAGTAAATCACACAACCATATGTTCAACAACTTTAAACTTATGCCAAAGTTCTCTGGACTTCAAACACAGCTAAGCATATTATTACAATGACACATGTGCTATCTCATAGGAGAGGGAGGGAGCTTGGGCGCTTTCATTGTTGGGGCTTCTACTGGAAATGTCTGTTATCATTACTCGCTCCAGAGTTTATATTGCTTTATATAAAACCCAAGTTGATCCATGGACATACATGTCTGTAATTTCTATTGAGTTTTCTTTTAATGATTTGGGCCCAGAATTTTTGTCATCATTAATGCCCTCCACCCTATTCTGAAACAAAATTTTAGTGAGTTGCTAGGCCAATAGCAGTTTCACAGACTCTCCTTGTCTCCTATGGGCATTTTATCTGGTTAAAATACGATGTTGTTGTTTACTCTTATTTGAAGATCTTTTTCTTTCTGTGTTTATGTTCTGTAGAGAACTGATTAATGTGGAAAAAGATCTTACTCCATTCTCTTCGAGGAAATGAAGAAGTGGGAATGCTTTATCTTTCTGCTCCACTCAGGATTCTAGATTCTCTAGACTCAGTTTTGCATCGCCCTGTGTTGTCATTTATGTACACAGAGTAACTGAAGACCATACAAAAGTGATAAATTAGCATTTTTTATACACTTGGCACTGATGTATTGATTGGGCTGTGGAGAATAGGTCTACAATCATTTGACATTCTTCAAAGACCATGGGCAAGTAAAATGAAAGCAGAGCTGCTTGCAGAAGCTTTGTGTTTATTTAATTGCTGAATTATGTCAATAGAATTAATTAGAAAGACACGGTGCTTGTACATCTGCTGACTTTATCTGAACTTGTAGGTAGCAACAGCTCATTCAAAAGGTTTACTGAAAGTCAAAAATAGTCTAAAAACAAGGCAACAATGCACATATCACAAACATGGTAAGAACATTGGTTCATGTGTATGGAGTAACTAATGTTGAACTAGCAACTACCTGACCTTCCACAGAATACAGAGGCTTTGGTAAATGGTCTTTGCTTCCGGCTGCTGGAAAGCCAAACACCACCATATTATTGTCTATGTATTCTGTGACC
Organism: Phalacrocorax aristotelis; assembly: GCF_949628215.1. Lineage (NCBI taxonomy): Eukaryota > Metazoa > Chordata > Aves > Suliformes > Phalacrocoracidae > Phalacrocorax > Phalacrocorax aristotelis. The sequence continues at coordinate 179,484,128 of NC_134276.1, read as the reverse complement.
AACAGTTTTACTACTGGTTTTACTACTTGCCACACTGCTGAGGAATGGTTCTAGTATCTGAACTTGAGACCAGAGGGACCAGAGTCCCTAGCCGATGGGAAGGGCAGGCTTCAGAGGAGATGGAGCTGTCTGGGGATTCAAAGAACACTCAGGCTGTCAGTGAGGTTTGGTCTGTCAGCATCTTTCGCTCACTTTCTTTCTCTCTCTAGTCAGAAATTACCTCAAAAGATGTCCACAGGAAGGTGTTATGAAAATAGATGTATTTTCACTAAATATTTTTTCTTTAATGAGACAGAATACGTGGTTAAAATGCTTTGATCAACTCTGAATTTAACTAATTTTAATGGAAGATTTTAGTTTATATTCTCCACTCTGTTCTGCAAATCTCAGCCATGATTCTATTTTCAATATGGTTAGAAGTACCAAGGCATAGTTTTTAGTACAATATTTTAGTTTCTTCCTTTGAAGCATCTACTGTTCATGAATTCATAAAGGTTTATGTAAAATCTTTTATTATACATGGGATTGAGTTCTCTGTGGAGAATTGGTAGTGTGTTGATCTCAGTTAATGTAGCGATCCTCTATGTGATGTATACACAGAATTGAAAAAATATTAGTAGAATTGTAAAATCTAGCATAGAATAAAGATTTAAAGAATAAATCTAGCATAGAACAAAGATTTCTGGGGCAACAGTTACTCTGATACTTTGTGCCTGTATTATGATATTTATTATACACGCTCAATTTTTTTTCTGCACCCAAGACCTCAATTTTGGTCAAAGTACACAATAAGTAGTGACACTTGATGAACAACTTTTTAATATTTTTGTTTATATTAATTTTTCGGAGGGTCGCCTGTTTTCATCTGAGGCATCAGTCAACATACAAGATCTTGTGGGTGTTCCCTGTAAAAGGGGAGACTAATGATGGAATCACGGATTTTGTCAATTCAATTCCTTTCATTTAGAAATAATGGCCAGTCATGAAGTGATGATATCTTGCTGAACTCAGTAGGAGTCAAACAAGAAGCATTTTCTTTTCTTATATTTTCAAGCAGTACTAGAATTAACTCTGCTGCTGTTAGTTTCTGTCCTGCTTCCACTGGCATCTCCATCAAACAATACCTAGTCTCTCCAACTAATGTTCATCCAGGGAGCTCAGCTTCTGACCAACTTTTTATATAACTTGTATTTACAGCTGACGCACTTTCAAAAGAAGTGTAATTCTATTCTGCATTCAGGGAGAACTTTAAAACCGATTTAATTTACGTGATACTGGTACATTTCAATAAACCACTATTTTAACCACAAAAAGACATCCCAAACACTGTTAGGAGGACGAAATTGTTAATTTCCTCAAGCTCTTTTGTCATGTTCATAACAATGGAGTATGAATAATTCACAAGAATTAACATACATTCATAAGTCTCTCTGAAGATTGATGTTATCCTCATTTTACAGATGAGGCATTGGACCACAGGAAAAATCGGACCAAATGTTTTCATCAGTCTTAGGAACCAATCTGAAACACCAGCAAACTGATTTTTGAAGATAGTTAGCATTATATTACATTCTTTATGCTTAAAAGAAAACTACAACTGACTCAGCTGCAGCTGTAAATACTGGAAACTTTTACAGATTTGACCCCTCCTTATCAGTCTAGGTCCCCAAAAATAAGGAACACAGTACATTTGGTAAGTAGTTTTACAAAGCGGCATCACATAGTAGAGGCAGAGACATGATCCTGTTCAATTGGTCAGTATTTGCCACCTTAAACGCATAACTATGTTTTCTTCTTGCACTCTGTGGTCTCAGAGAATCCCTTCCAGCTTCAGCAGCAAATGAGACTAAACTCAGCTATGACCCTTATTCAAGTGTCATTTAGTAAGCCTGTTACAGGGCCCGCACATGAAGGAGCCAGCAAGAGTATGCCAGGACATCCTAGTTCGCAGTGTTACTCCTTTAGTGAAGAGGCTTTTTATCTGATCTTCCACATGAAAAATCCAAAACAAGTAGAAAGAACAGGTATTTGGTCCTGTGAAACGTCATCCTCTATATGGTTCATAACAAGGTCATATTTGCTTTCTGCCGATTGGGTTAATGAGACCAGCAATGGTTTATTATCTTTTGTGTCAACACGTTCATCTGGGACAGCACCAGCACCTTTCAAAGATATTTGGTGCCGTCCAAGGTTTGGGAACCTCAGCGATCCTCCTTGGCCTCGAGGGCACAGAAGCTGCTTTGACCCGGCTTGACTTCTCATACACTCTGCACACTGACCTTCTCCTTTCCGGCCTGATTCATCCTGGTGCTTGGCTTCTTTTTCCAGTTCCATTTTCTTTACTTAACAAGACTCACAAGATGTACCAAAGACTTTCCTAGGCCCAGTTTGCCTGTTTACCTAAAATTGTCTATTATATTCTGTATTGTTTCACACACTGTATTTACTGACTGATTTTTAGCCATTTTCTGGAGATAGAGAAGCTGCATACCTCCAACCAAAGCTGACATTGCAAAACTTGAACACTAAAAGTACTCATCTGCCTCAAAGCTATCATTGTGACTTCTTTTCTGTACAGACAACAGCATCAGAAAACATCCTCTCACTTTCAAGATCATCAGGGCTAACAAAGTTCTGTGCTTACATTTCTATTCATGGCACTGTATTCAGCTGACTACTCAAGGAATTAAAATAAACTGAACGTCTGTGCCCCTGAAATGGTTATAACTCTTGCCTGTCATGTTAGATAAATCTGGACAACACTTAAAAGCTTACATCCTCTCTTTTTCCACAGTCAGGGTCCATAACATTAGTCAGTTAATTTGGTTGATTCCTACCACTTCTGTCTACCTTATCCATATTAGCTCAAGTGAATTATTGTATGAATATTTGGTAACTGCTATTCTCTTTGTAACATGGTCTATCATCTTATCATATTTGCTAAAAGCCTAATAATCTGCAAAGACAGTACTGTGAAGACTGAAAAATCAATGAATTAAACCATTTGCTGTGGAATTTTCAACAATTGTTTTTTTCCCCTTCAGCCTGATTACCCTGTATCACGAGGTACCCAGCAGGTCGTTAGGGCACTCTTCAGATGTTCTTAAAGGCTACAGACACTTTTTTCGTTCTCTCTGTTAACACTGGGGAAAAACTGATAGCCTTCTCAGAATTATGTAGGAAGCAGTCTAGGTCGTAGTAAGCCCAGCCATTCTAACCATTCATTGATCAGCCGCTCCACTTCTCTTAGATTTCAGTGTGCCTTCATGTCATCAGCGGCTACATCTCCCAAGCCTTTAGGGACTTTTGGCTCTGTGATTTCTATTTTACCTGCTGTTGCCCCACTAACAGGACCGTGACAGTGCAATGCGGTGAAAGAAATGTTTTGTGGTTTTTATTCTTTTGAATGATAGTTAGGAAATTAAGAAAATACAAGAATATAATTTCCACTCTAAGCCATGTTTTCAGGGTGAATCAAAAATGATACTGGGACTTTTCAGAACCCTGGATTGATGACCTAATAGGTGACACTGATTTTCTGTGTCATGCCAGCTACTGATTTCAACTTTAATATCTAATTTGAAAGGAGTTGCATATTTTTATATACTGCAGTGTATGAGTTCTCACAAATCTGATATCTTCTTCTCTTTGCTCACATAATTCTCCCCTTTTGTTGAACCTTTTTCTTGATAACATATATAAATATAAAACAATTACACAAGTATACAGATAATTAAATAAGTGCGTAAGTGAGCATTACATGGAAGAATATTCTTGAGTTGCAAAAATGCTTATAAAACCTGTTTAAACTGTTTATTCAGTAATAATCAGAACATCATAAGTTAATGTCCAGTCACAACCCCAAGCAGGATGTTTAAACAGAAAAATTACCTTTATTATCTGAGACTGTGCATTATGTAGCATATATACTTTCCCAAAGTTTATTAGCTGAAGTGCTTTTGGGATTTAAAATTAGTGGGCTGTTTTCTAGCCAAAAATACTCAAGGACCTTTTTTTCTGAGTTGTCTTGGTGTCCTCCTCCTTGCATCTTTAAAATTGGGTAGAAATCTTTCTTTCAGTAATTTTTAAAAGTTTTTTTTTTTTACTTCAACTAATATAAAAAAGTATCAGTCAAATGCTTAAGTTGGATAGTTTGGATTTTAAAGAAGGGTAGCATTAAAAGCCATTGATATTTTAATTAATCTATTTCCTTAACTTTGTGGGAATAGCCAGTGTGTACTGGGAGCTTCAGCCAATCCTGATTATTTCTGTGAAAGAGATAAAAGTGGGGGGAAAACAGTCAGGAGGTTATTAAAAAGGAGTGTGTTAACAAGCTTTGGGAAGATACAGAAAACATCTAAATGAACTAAGGGAGAGCAGATATGTTCCTTTAAAAGGATAAATTATCAGCAAAAATGAGGGAAGAAGAAAATTTGACTTGCAAGTACCCACCGATAATACACAGAGCATCTTCTGAGCAACAGTGTGAACTTATCTCTCCCCAGCCTTCAAAATCTAACCTCTTCCACATTTTTTATGCTCCCATCCATACCTGGAGTTTAAATACACAGTTCTGATTAATGGGCGACCCATAAAACTGGAGACAGCAATCAGGCTGGTAATCTAAGGATCTCAGGTTCTGATTCAATACCATTCATCCAGCAAAAAAACTCTGAGCACTCAAGAGTCTTATCAAGAAAACACAAAACGCATGAGTTGCCAAGCAATTCATGGGTGTGAAGGCTTTGATGTATTTATGTAACATCAGCAAAGTAATGGGTCCAATGAATTTTGTATAACTAACTACCTGGTTCATGACCTAAGCTCCTTGTTGTTCCTTTTTCCTTATTTGCAAAGAAAGCAGTGGGTCTAATTCGTAAATACTTACAAGTGCCATCAAGTTATATATCCATTGACATAAGGGCTGAATTAAGTCTAAATATATATATAGTTAAAGATTAAATGTAAGTTTCATAAAGAAGATATTGGGAGTAGAAAGAAAGTCTTCATATAAAATACTAGGACATAAAAAATGACAAGACATACACAGAGAAATGACATTATCAGGACATGAAAATAAAAATAGTCAAATATTAATGAAACTGAAATAAGCGAGTATTAAAACCCAAGGCAAAAACACTGAAGTTTTTGGAAAGTCACAGAGTCCTGACCTTAAGACTAAATCCAGTCTTGGAACTGGCTATCTTGACTTATCCTTTTCTCTGTAAAAAGGACAAACCCAATATTTCATACTTTGAAAAGTCTCAAAAGTCAGAACCTTTGTTTCATCTCTACTTAAAACACTCAGGCTGTGCACGAAGTAAATTGACAGAAGGCTCATAAATGCATTTAATACAAAGTGATTTTAAAAATAGTAAAGGCAGAACAAAAGATCCTTTCACTAAACTTTCCTATAACAAACTCTCCTATTACAGAAGGATACTGTCACTTCATTGTCATCAGAAAAGGCTTTAAATTGGATCATCACATAAACTGCTTATCCTGCTAGTGTAAGATTGCTCCAGGGCACAGAACAGAGTTTTCAGCAGCCCTGTTGCACCTTTGGCTCCTTCAACTTGTAAGGAAAGACTGAAAGCCAATTTGGTGCCCCGTTTGCTTAAAATGTAAATTTTATGGACATTTCAAAATGGTCTGCTCAAGGTTTTCAGAAAGCTAGACACCTAATTAAAATCCCAACTAGTATATAGTGAATCTGTGGTTATACCCTGCAAACAAACACAGAAAAAAGAGGATAAGTTTACTATAGCTCTCTATGAATTACGGAAAATGATGCTATTTTGCCTAAACTGCCATATATTCAATTTGGTCTTATTTTACAGGTGCTGTGCACTTTAGCTGATAATAAATGTTGTAGTTCCACTGATATTACTGTAGATCCACAAATGGTAAGTTAAGGTAAAGAAAGAAAAACGCAGACATTTAAAACGTATGAACATATTATTCAGGAGGATTTATCCATTTAAAATGTTGTTACAACTCCCAGAAAGTGCTGTTACAATTGAGAATACTATTTACATATACTGTAGTATAGGATCAAGCCCTGACACAGGAGGCTAAGGTGACCCTTCAATTTTTCTGGGAAACAGATTGTTAGATTCCCTGTTACATGATGCTAAGACCGCTGAGGCTAATTTGGGAACACCGGGCTCTTGCAAACTGTGGGGTGAATAATTCTGTGTAATAAATTCATTGAGTGAAGAGTCACACAAAAGTCATCCCGTGTCAATAAATGATCATCTCTCTGTGATGGCTTGTGGGGCTGCCACAAACTGATATTAGGTATTGCATATCTTTGTAATGACGAGGACTCTCTAGATAGTATTTGAACAAGTTTCCTGAGAAGACTTGCACGTCAGGCTCCCTTACCCTTCACTAGCAGTCTTTTCAAAGTCACCCTGCTTTGCAGGGATATTTTTCTATGTTCGGAAAGATTTAATATTGTTCGTAAGCCACTAACACAGCACTATTGCCTTCTTGACTGGGCTGTTACTGTGTTAGTCCTCTGTATTCAGAGAATTAAGCTACAGTAGGGCTGTTGTCCTGCCTTTCTGGGATGCACATCACTCTGAGCCAATCTTGTCCTTTCACTGGTGGTATCTGGACTGTTCTGAGGTCTGGGACACTGCAGTTTTGTTTCCATTTCTGTGACTATATGCTTTGTAATGCTGTTTCCTACCAGCATGCCCTTTCCATTCTGGTACACAGGAATTTGGCCCCAGAATCTCTTTCTTCAGTTGAAGACAAACTTCTACAAAATCTGTCCTGTTGCATCACAAACTTATTACTTGGAAAAGTAAGGAAGCTCAGAGAAGTGCTCTTGTGATTCCAGGAGAAACTCCTGCAGGGCCAGCCCATGAAACCTGGTTCACTGTCACCCATCCTACAGCAGGTATTATTTCTGATGTTACATACACAGTGTTGTTACAGGCAACCAAAACTTCCCCTTCCGATAGTCTGCAAACTGCAAGCTATATCACTTACAAGAACAGAAGGGATATTGGGAACACCTTTTTGGCTAAAGGCTCCTCATCAGGACTGAGCAAAGGCTCTTCTAGGAATCATCTGCTCTTTTCTACCTGATCCTGCCTCATAATGATGGTTACAGGCCTGTGGTTGACCTGTAATTCACAGCTTTGGTTACTAAATTTGCTAAGCATTTCCTTTTTATAGGCAAAACAATTTGCACAGTTAACAAAATCATTATAACAATTAAAATGACATCTGTAAAAGGGAAAGCCCCATTTGAAAATGCCTGTAACTGTGGGAAGCCACCATTAGCATTCTGCTATTCAGCCATCATTATATTCCCACCATGGCTGCAATATGAGTATTATTGTTATTCTAACAGACAGTAATTTCTGGAAAGCTACCTAGCTGATGAATCCAGTAAAGGTGGGGTGTTTTAGCATGTACCTCAGTAGTTTAGCAGGTACCTGAAGGCACCAATTTAAAGTTATCAAACAACTGCCTTTATGTGATGGAGTCTGATGGCCATTTCCGTGCATGTCATGTACCTGTAATCATGTCCCTTCCTGGAGATTGCACTACAAATAATACATATATTTTTGTCACTTTATGCACTGAAACGACTTACATACACAACTGACCTGTTTCTAACCAATCTATAAGGTCACATATGATTATGTTAAAATATAAGCAATCATCTGATGGCTGTAGGTGCAGGTTTTCACACATGTTTTGCACAGGCTGATTTGCAATTTAAACTAGCCATATCTGAACAGTAAAGCCACCCAGAAAGTTTTCTCTTGCTCTAATCTATCTCAACTGATAAATAGCAAGGTTAAAACAGAATATATTTTGGGTTAGCACACCTTGAGTAAGCAGGTGGATTTGCAATTATATGACCCCAGTGGCAACATGTTTTTATTTTAACATTGTTGTACATTTCTAACATTACCTGGTCAGCTCTTTTAGCAAAGAAACTCCTTTTTCATTGAACAGGAATGCTTGCATATTGTACACATACAAAAAGTTTTGGTTGTTGGTCTCCACAAATGACAAACCTCTGGTTTTGACCATGTATTTCCTTTCCATCAATTTCCTCCCATAAGAATTTAAAAATATCCCCAATATAGCTCTGCACAAAGTGACTTTTTTCTGACCTCAATGCTGCAAAACTACACATAATGCTACACAATCTTTCAAAGTACTTTTTACCATAATAAGCATTTCTATACTTAACTGATTCACCTTTCCTTTTTTTATAGTGCTCAACATTTTAGACATGAACCCACAGCTACCTGTATGTACTTTGTTACATGCACAGACATGGTTCATTTATGTATTAGTGATCTGTTAGTCACGACTCCTATTAATAATGCAGGTACATTTGTCCTCACTGAGAGAAAGCAGTTTAACGTGTTTGGAGATGGAGGCATGGTTAAAGTGGGAGATGTTTCTCCATGTTACCTCAATTTGTAAATATTTTTATCTTGTTTTTAAGTTCAGCTATAGCAATCAATCTGATAATAAAATTATCTCTTTTCCCTTTCACTTGCACATACATGATAATAAAACCAGAAAAAAAAAAAACAACCAACAGTTAAAACAAAGCTAAGGAACCTCTCTCTCCACTGGTGAGATTCTGGTGATCTGTTTGTCAGTCTTTACTTTGTGTATGTTATCCATTGCTTCCACCTCTTCTCTATGACAAAAGATGAACTTTATGCCTTAACTTAAACCAGCAGTCCCTCTTTACATAATCAGAAAAATTGGCTTTAACACATCAATTAGAAACACACACAAAGCTGACTTCTGGCTATCAAAGACAACTGTATCCTTCTTCAATAAGAATATAATTCATTCTCTCAATCTCAAATCTTCAAATACACATACTAAACCCACAGTTCTCTCAGTTTAATCACTTCAGTACCAACAGCACTTATTCAGGTTCTCATTTTAAACTTATCCTTTTTGCTTTCTTTCCACTGCTTACTGTGCAGCTGATGTACACACTCCTCCAAGATCTTGTTCCTGCACATACTCATATATTTACTTGAAAACACATTACCGATTTTCATAGTACTACTGTCATTAAGCCTCAACTATTAATTTTAATCTTGATACCTCTTAGATTTCCTTATCTTGAATCCCTCATTTTATTTGCCTTAAATTTGCTAATGATCAGCAACTTTTTTGTGTACAGCTCTCTTTTACTTCTAAAACATTTTGGAAGCCATGTTAGAGATTCCATGAATGTAAAAAAAAAAAAATCAACAAACGAAATATTGGTGGGGGAGGGGGGGAACCCCAAGCCCAATAGAAGCAAATGGTTCTTCTTTTCTTTCTCATTTTTTCTTTTTCATGAGAGTATATATCTTGTATCTAGGCTTCTTCATTATGCTGCTGGATATCATAGAATGCCAATATCTGGCAGCTAATATCAAATGATATCCCAATATCCAGCAGCCTCTAAGGACTGTTTGGTCCCTTTTCACCCGTTAATTCCAACAGAATGGTGAGCCTTTCACAGTGGTCAAATTGTAATGTCACTATGAAGCCCCAGGAAGAGCCTCTGTACAGAATCTAAATCATTCCTTTGTTTGGAGGTTTTCTTTTACTTGGTCATCTTTCTCCAGGCTGGTACAGCTTCTCTTATTTCTGTTGCTTGTTTCTCCCATGGTTTCTGACTTGTGCCTTTTACTCTAGGGAGTGAAAGATTTATTTCCTTCTCTTGGAAGGTCTGTATGTTTAGTGGGAGACAGCAACTGGGTTAGCACAGGAACAAACCTGCTCTTTCATACTTACTACTTTTAGTAATCACTAAAAGTAAATCTTTCATATTTACTACTTTTACTAATCACTAGCTGATTGGTACTCAGCTGTTTTCTTGGAATTCAGAGTTTGTGGTTTATTCCATCAGCAGTGGCAAGGAGGACAAACAGGGGAAACAGCTTTCTAAAGCTCACAGTCTCCATAAATTATAGGAGACACACATTTTTAATAGATAATTGGAATGCTTAGGATTATTTTTTTATATCTATAATGAGATGTGCTTTCATTTGGACATCTGCAAAAAAATGCTGTTGTGGCTTTCAAAGCTAACTCTACCCTCATTCAATTAGGATATCCTGCAACTAGCGGTGTTCCCCAGGGGTCTGTGCTGGGTCCAGTCCTGTTCAACATATTCATTGATGAACTGGATGATGGGATAGAGTGTAACCTCAGCAAGTTTGCAGATGATACCAAGCTGGGAGGAGTGGCTGATGCACCAGAAGGCTGTGCTGCCATCCACCGAGACCTGGACAGGCTGGAGAGCTGGGCCAAGGGGAAACTCATGAAATTCAACACGAGCAAGTGCAAGGTCCTGCACCTGGGGAGGAACAACCCCAAGCACCAGTACAGGCTGGGGGCTGACCTGCTGGAAAGCAACTCTGTTGAGAAGGACCTGGGAGTGCTGGTGGACAGCAAGGTGACCATGAGCCAGCAATGTGCCCTTGTGGCCAAGAAGGCCAACGGTATCCTGGCGTGCATTAAAAGGAGTGTGGCCAGCAGATCAAGAGAGGTTATCCTCCCACTCTGCTCTGCCCTAGTGAGACCACATTTGGAGTACTGTGTCCAGTTTTGGGCCTCCCAGTTTAAGAAGGACAGGGAACTGCTCAAGCAAGTCCCGCAGAGAGCTACCAAGATGATCAGGGGACTGGATCGTCTCCCATATGAGGAAAGTCTGAGAGACCTGGGTTTGTTCAGCCTGGAGAAGAGAAGACTGAGGGGGGATTTCATCAATACCTATAAATATCTAAAAGGTGGGTGTCAGGATGATGGGACTAAACTCTGATTTTCAGCAGTGCCCAATGACAGGACAAGGGGCAATGGGCACAAGTTGGAACACAGGAAGTTCCAGCTAAACACGAGAAAAAACTTCTTTACTGTGAGGGTGACAGAGCAGTGGAACAGGCTGCCCAGGGAGGTTGTGGAGTCTCCTTCCCTGGAGACATTCGAAACCCAGCTGAACGTGTTCCTGTGCCCCCTGCGCTAGGTGTACCTGCTCAAGCAGGGGGGCTGGACAAGAGGATCTCCAGAAGTCCCTTCCAACCCCTACCATTCTGTGATATTTTATTATTCATTGTCTCCCTCCCAAACCTTCAAATACACATGCAGCATTTGTTACAGTGCCAGGACTTTATTGGCTTGGTCAGGAACAAGCACTCAGCCTAGTTGAGAGCTAAAGACCTTCTCTACTCTCTGGACAGCATCTGGCAATCTTCTCCCAGTAAATCTTCCGTTTCTACCTTGTTGTCATAAAACACACAAATCACAACAAGGAACATATAATTTTTGTTGATACACCTCCAGTTTGAAGAGTTCTGACAGCAGGCATAGATGAAACTGTTCCCTGTATCACATTGGAAATAAAGTATGATTTATAAATTAATTAAGATTTCCAGTCTTACTGGAATGCTGAGCATCATTTCAACAAAAAAAAAAAAAAGGATATGGGATTTGCAATAAGGTTGGAAAACCAAAAACAAAGTGAGGGCCTATTTTTTTTAGTGAACAGTTCCAGGTTTGGATTACAGCAGTTCCACATGTTGATGTTGGAGTTACGGGAAGACCTGCCCTTGCAACACCATCAAGTCATGACAATAGGTTATTTACTCTTTTTAATGAGATACAGATAAAATTTAACCTCAGACAAACCAACTTGATGAAGAAGACACAAATAATCTAAACCCTCTAACAAGATGATTCTTCTGCTTTGATTTGGAAATATGCCATGAACTGTGCTTCTATGATCGCCTGTCTTTTTGGTTTCCAGAGCTCTTCATTCCAAAGTCATGGAGGTAAACCTAATATGCAAAACTGTCAACGCTGCTTCTGCTATGTCTTACCAGCAGTACCTGGATGGGCTTATCTTGTATTTGTTTGCATAGGAGCTTTGCCATGCACATCCTGTATGTGCTCATTAACAGGAAACTAATGCTCCTTGCCCTTATTTACAGGTCTTTCATTCCTTTTTCAGACCTTGGCTGCTAGATTACCTCCCTATAGTGTATAGTGTACATAGCTCCTTCTAGTGTACAGCAGTGTTTGGGATATAGTCATGGTAATCTAGCTGATGGGGTTTTGTCTCTGTAATGCCTGACACGACACTGGTGGCTCACCAGCAAAACTGTGGTCAAGAGAACCCCCTCTAATTGATAATATATAGGAAATTTTACACTCAGTAAAAGTTGCCCTTAGGCTTCTGCTACACTTGGCAGCAGAAGCAAAACAAAGCCACCTTCTCTCTGATTTGTCGTCCACCTTGGGGAGCACAGCTGGAGGGACCCCAGGAGGTCCACGTGGCCCAGAGGGATGTACTCAGCCAGGGTCAGATGTCTCTGGATACCCACTTACCTACAGAGCTTCCATCCAAACCCTCCAGAATAAAACAGTGGGTGCCTCAAAGCTTTCAAAAATACCGTCAAGAAAGTATCTGGTGACAGAAGACTCTGCTGAAAGCTGAGAAGAATGGAGAGTCATCCTCTCAAACAAGATGGCTGCCAACAAGAGCACCGAGGCCCAGCTGAAAAAAATTACTGTAGCCACTTTGGAAATTAAAATCACAGTGTCCAACAATACTCTTAGATGCTACTTCAATTAGTTCTTCTTGGCAACACTACTGGGACAGACAAATGAACCTCAAGGGGGATATTTGTGGTGGAAGATGCAGCACCAGAGATCCCTGCTCAGATCCAGAAAAGTCTTCAAGACAGATATATCTTCTGTACAACTGGTCTAGCCAAATCCTGCAGCCCACAAGGAAAGACAAACCCTTAAACCTTGTCTTACTGTTCCTTACAAAAATGCTCAGATGTCTGGTAGATGGTGAGTTTAATTCCAGAAAAGCTCTGCAACTGAGTCCAGTTGCAAATATCATGTACCGATATTTACACATCTCAAATTGATTATGAGAGAAGAAAAAATGACTCGGTGAAAAAAACTTTTGGGGATGCCACATTAAAAATGAATCATTTTCCACAATTTAGCAAAACACATTATTGAACTGTAATCACCCCTTTAAAAAGTAGGAAATCTGCCACCTGGCAAGGACTTAAACTTTTTTTAATGAAGTTTCCAGTTCAGCTCTGTTTCCAGATCAGTGAGGAACTGCATATCTTCCAAAAGCTACTTGTTTCTAGTCTTTAACTTCTGCTCACTAGAAACATGAGAGATATTTCTATTCTCACTAAGACATAATGAAAAAATGTCAAATGATAGCTCCAGCAGTCAACCGAGTGGAAGAAGAGATCAGCACAGGATGATTCACATCATCTGTGTGATCACCTACTAACCCGTTCCCATTCTTCAACTGTCTGTACCATTCCTATCTCCCCTCCCTTCCTCCCTTCTTTCCTCCCACTCGTTCTTTCCTCCCACAGTTTCCATCACCCCACCCTCCCTTTGCTTTAATCCTTCATTCTCTATGCCCCTTTGCTCAGCTTCACACCCCGCATGAATCCAAATGTCCCATGCATGAACCTGGAATGAAAAGCCTATAATAAAGAACCAGTCCCTGGACTTAATTGCCTGTGCTTTTTGCTGCAGAAGTTTACAACTTGTCCCAGCAGCTTGATTTTTCCCCCGATAGTTGAATGCTTGCTTTGCATGGGGGAAGGAAAGAGACTGCCTGCTTATGAAGAATGGGGAAGAAGGACTCTGCTGAACCCTCCCACTCCCCCAGCACAAAACATCTCACTGAGAACACAAGGCTGTTGATGAGGGTATTCAGTCTGGCAAATGATAAATCACAGAGACGGCATAATAGGCAGACACATCCTCAGTTAAGGAGCATGCCTGCAGAGTGTGAATCTGGTCGCACAGCACGCTAACCACTCAAGCGTTTAGCTCCTAATGGTGCAGGCAACGTCCAAGGGTGGCAAAATGCCAGTGAAAGGGTGAGTGCTGCTCAGGTGGCAGGCCAGTCACGTCAGGTCCAGCGCCTGCTCACAGAATAGATGTTTTTGGTTTATTTAGTGCCATAATAAGTGGCTTTCATTGATTCATTCTTTCTTGAAATGCAAGTCTTTAATGTCCTTCCTCCCTAGCCAGCACCTCCAGCCACACTGCTGTCTGTGCCAGGAAGGCTGCAAGGAGCAGGGACACAGGGAGGAAGGTGGGCACACTCATCTCTCAGATATGCCTTCTGTCTCCTTATAGGCACTTCCCGTTGCTACTGGTGGCCCCCTCCACAGTGTCCTTCTTCACAGCTTCCTCCAGCTGTCCTGCTGCTCCCAGTGGCAAGTCTCAGCCACTGTCTGGAGAAACAGCAGCTGGTGGGAACTGGTCTTTCTCCAGTATCACAGGCGCTGCCTCTAGGGCAGGTTGAGCATCCTGCCCACCAGTGAGAGGACTGCAGTTACAAAGCCAGGCTCCATCTGGGTATTCCCTCTGGCCTCAGAAACTGTTAATTCTTTTCTTCATGGGGGCACAGATTCAACTGGAAGGTGGAGTAACTCACAGATTAGTGGTTAGGCCAGTCTCTAAAAGAGATGGGAGATGTGAAATAGGAGCTGTTAATGCTCCTAGGCAAAAGAGAGGACTTCAACTCTGGTGCAGCCCTGTGAAAAAGGAGAGACGGTGTCACACCAACCGCACCACAAAAGTGGAATCAGTACCCTCTGAGAATGTCTCTGCTGATGCATGAGAGAGAGGCTTTGGCACCTCCTGGAGCAGACCACCAAAGATACTTCAGCAGATAAACTCTTGTTTCTGAATTCTGGTGAGGTACATGCAGTACATGCACGAGACAGAAAACAATTTGCTGAGCCCTGTTGGAACTGAAGTGCTTCTGCTCATGTCCAGAGGCTGAACCCTCAGGACCTTTGAAAAGCCAAGGATTTTAGATGCCTCTCTGCTGAGGTCATATCTAAGCACTGGTCTGAAGGGTGGCAATTTTGGGTGCTGGTGTTCATGGTCCACTATGGGTACCAAAGTCCTTCACAAGATCTGGTCTTTTGGCCTTAGGAACAGATGTGGTCATCAGTATCTGATGTTTCAGATTTGAAAAATTCCAGGCCAAAGTACAATAGCATATTTGAACCCGTCTCAATTACCACTGAAAGAATATGTTCCTGCCACAGAAATTAGGCACAATTTTGGACATATTTTGGCTTTGCTTCTGGGTCCTATCTTGCAACTCTGCTTCTGTGAAGAACTGTGGAATTGCTTAAGACTTTTGGACACTCTTTGGAGTGTATAGTGTTTAGCAGCATATATCAGCTACAAATTCTGGGTTTGTTTTTTAAACTGTTATTAAAAAATAAGCAGTACTAATAATAGCGATTACATGGCTACAATATATGTAGCATATGCTTACTGGCACCTAGGGTTGTCCATGCCAGTAAGAAACTTGGCGCAATGATTTAAATACCTACTTAATATATTAAAATGTAGTTTGCTTCTCACACAAGGCCAAGCCTATACCTAGCTTCAGTTTCACATTTGTAGCTCACCTGGACAAAGATAAGGTTAGTCTTGACAAAAAGCCCACTCACTCCCCACTGTGATGACATTTTCTGGCTTCACCTCCTTGCAAAATCACAGCTGTACTGTCACTATGTGATCCGCACCAAAGTCCTGAAATTCATTATAGCTTCTGCCATTTTAAAAACCACCTTTTGTAGGGGAGAAATTGCTAATATATTATTTCAATGACTTCATATCTGTATTCTGTATTGAATGTTCAAGAAATTCTTTAAAAGACATATTCAGCATTCCCAGCATTCACTTGGTTTTATAAGGACTGCCAGCAGCAATCACCCAACTTGCCTGTTAGCCGTAATTCCTATCTATTCTGTCTATTGTAAACACTAAGCCATAAGACTGCATTTGTAATTTTTGTGGATTCCTCAAGTATGGTGCTAATAATCTGGGAAGTATGCAAAGGTTTGAGTTTTACCCCATCATCTATGCATATTGGTGTTGCAATTCCACCTTTCTTTCATAAAATATGAACTTTGAAGGGAACACAACAAGAAGACAAGGACAGACCACTAGTTTAGCATTGGCATTTAATGGACTGACACACTTTTAATTGCACAGAAGATTGTATGGATTTAATAATTGAAAACTGTGCTATCCAAAGATCAGATAACAGACAAAGAGACATCGCCACTGAAGGCTCACCTGCCTGGGCAAGTTCAATACAAGACAAGGTATGCATTTGAACAAATTTAGTATATGGTTAGAATAACTTATCTTCAAAAATTTCTGTGTATGTATTGGAGTCTTACTAAAGTTAGCTTAAATACATCCGTTTGTCTATTCAGGTGCTATTATACCAGTATCATCAGAAACATTTCTACACTTTAACACAGCTTTAACAAGGCTGTCCAAAGATTTAATAAACTAAGAGAAAGACTTGAACTATACTTGCCTGGGCTCTATATTTAGGACCAATATATTTACAAGTAAATGGGGCTTCGATTTCTCCCATATAATCATTACAAGCACAATTAATATAGAAGTGTAAGTAAAAAACCCCATGTACTTCTAGCAAAATCTATTCTTAAAAATTGGAGTGCTCGGATGTATCAAGATTCAATGATGATCATTACTTCCCACATCTATACAGCATAGTCATATATATATATATTTGGAATTTACAAAAATAAAAAATGAAAATTTTTATTTCCATTTTCAGCACAGGCGGCCAAAGTTGCCAGAGTTTCCAAGGCTTAAATGCAGTATATAAACTGTTAAGACCTAAGTCTTTCAAAAATCACCAGTCACCAAATCACTTCATCCCATTCTGAAAACATGGTCAGAAGATACAGAGCTACAGGGGTTGGTTACTGCATGGAGGTTTAGTAAGAGGATGCAAGTTAACGAGTGTGGAAACAAAGGGTGAACGCTACTCTTTAGGGCGTAATGCAGTGCACTTGGAAATCAATGGGATTTTTCCAATGACTTTCCTCTCTCTTAGCTGACCTAAGAGTGCCTAGTGCTGCCTAGGAGTGTAGGAGCTGCTTAGGACTGAGTTTAGGAAGAACTGCACCTTCTGAACTGCTGAGACTGGCACTAGCAGAACCGCGCTTTTAAGCATGAGGTTCTTGGCTCTGATTTCCTCCCCTTTCACAGAGATAGTCTTACCTGTAAAAGCAAAATGCAATCTTAATTTTGTTGCCAGTTGCTTTCTCTAAACAAAAGACTCTAGTACGTATAGCTGAAAACTGCGCTGAACTTTTGCTCTGCTCAGAAAAAATAAGATGCATGGATGGATGCATGGATGGACGGATTGATGGGTAGACAGATGCACTAAACATTACATCCCGTACTTGAAAGCTAATGGAAAACATATTTTGTGGCTTTGACAAATTAACAGAGCAGAGCAACCTAGTTTTATATATCACAATCTTCTTATTTCCTGTTTTTCTAGTGAGTTTTGGCTTGGAAAGCAAACTTATGCACAGATGAGTAATGTGTTTAGCTTTAGATTTGGCCAGAAAAGAAAATCCCAGAAGACCTTCTTAGTTGGATGGAAATAACGTATATTGCTCTGATGTTATTCTTTGGTATTCAGCTCTGTTGCTGCTTTTATAGCTGATTGCAATGTGCTAATGTGATAAGGTCAAATCTCAATAGACTTAGTGAAGTCAGTGGGAGTTTTGACAGAGTAAAATTGAAATATCTCAGGAAGGATGTTAGGACTTGGCTTATCCTCAGATTTTGCATTGTCACCCTAAAACCTTTATGCCCTGAAAAAAAGATAACTATTTTGGAAGAGTCCTAACCACTCAGCAGCTGAGACAGTTTCTGGAGTGCAGTCAGGCACTAAGGAAAACAGCTTTAGGACTGTCTTCCAGTAATGTCACCAAGTCACAGTGCAAAGGACATTGCAAGGACAGGGCAGAGGATGGTATGTCAGAAATACAGTTTTAACACACAGCTCTGAAGTCAGGTGAGATCTTTGGGCAAGCAGGATAGCATGCAGAAGAGCCAATGTCAGACCCATCCATCCTCTTCTGTGGTTTAGCCAGCAACTCAGCCCCACATAGCCGCTCGTCCCCTCCCACACCAGTGGGACAGGGGAGAGAATCAGAAGGGTAGAGCTTGTGGGTTGAGATAAGAACAGTTTAATAATCAAAATAAAACAAAACGACAATGCAATGGAAAGGAAAACAATGAGAGGCACGAAACACGGGGCGGGATGGGGGAAAGGGGAATGAACCACCAAAACAAAATGCACGTGACACAGGCACTCACCGCCCGCTGACCCAATGCCACCAGTCCCTGAGCCGCAACAACCCCCACGCGCCAACTGCCCCCGTTAATGTGCTGGTCACGGCATCACATGGTATGGAATGAACATCCCGTTGGCCAGTCAGGGTCAGCTGTCTTGACTGTGGCCCTGCCCCTCCTGGCCTCTTGCCCGCATGGCAGAGCATGGGAAGCTGGAAAGGTCCCTGACTACTACAGGCACTACAGTGAAGAGAATTAACCCTTTCTCAGCCAAAACCAGCACATTCTCCACCCCTTGTTCCATATTATTTACACTATGCCCAGGACCCATACCATCCAATACAACCTTACCAACCACCACCCCTCCCCGTCCCATCCTTTGACGTAATACACAGACATCATTCCCTTAGTTTATGGACCTTCCCTGTAGAATGTCCATTAAAATGTCCATTGAGTTCATCCAGTCCATGACTCCGGGCTCCATCATCTTTCAGGGCAGGAGAGATGGTGTGTGTGGTGTTGGGTTGCTGCACACCAAGTCAGTCATCGTTCCATCACTGCTGCACTTTGCTTGTTTCAAAGTTTATCTTCCATGGATTGGGAGGTTTGTACTATGGTATCACTGATACAACACAGAGGTGACACACAATATTATATAGCAGTTTGCATTATGCCATTCAGTTCATTGGCTGTTTTTGCCAAAAATCAAATCCCCTTGAGGCACACATTGGACTTCTCCATCCTCCCGCATCACCCACCAAGTGCACCCAGGTCCTTGAGCAAAAGCAATCCCACAAATGGGTTTGCCTTTGCCCAAGGCAGGAAGAACCCAGACTGTTTTCCCCAGCATATTTTTTACATGCACTACAGGGACTCTGTTCCCTTCTTCAGTATGTAAGATTTCTGACTGGACAGGGCCAGCTCGATTGGCAGATCCCCTCGTGTTGACTAACTAGGTGGCCTTTGCTAAATGTGTATCCCAGTGCCTGAATGTTCCACCCCCCATTGTTCTCAGCATAGTTTTTAACAGTCCATTGTACCATTCAATTTTCCCAGAGGCTGGTGCGTGATAGGGGATGTGATACACCCACTCAATGCCGTGCTCTTTGGCCCAGGTGTCTATGAGGTTGTTTCGGAAATCAGTCCCGTTGTCTGACTCAATTCTCTCTGGGGTGCCATGTCGCCACAGGACTTGTTTTTCAAGACCCAGGATAGTGTTCCGGGCAGTGGCGTGGGGCACAGGATATGTTTCCAGCCAGCCGGTCGTTTTTCTACCATTGTAAGCACATGGCGCTTGCCTTGATGGGTTTGTGGGAGTGTGATATAGTCAATTTGCCAGGCCTCCCCATATTTATATTTCAGCCATTGTCCCCCATACCACAGAGGCTTTACCCACTTTGCTTGCTTGATTGCAGCACACGTTTCACATTCGTGGATAACCTGTGCAATAACGTCCATGGTCAAGTCCACCCCTTGATCACGAGCCCATCTGTATGTTGCATCTCTCCCTTGATGGCCTGAGGTGTCATGGAGCCACCGAGCTAGAAGTAATTCACCCTTATGCTGCCAGTCCAGATCCACCTCAGCAACTTCAATCTTGGCAGCCTGATCTACCTGCTGGTTGTTTCGATGTTCTTCAGTGGCCCCAATCTTGGGGACGTGAGCATCCACATGACCTACCTTTACAACCAGGTTCTCTACCCGGGCAGCAATATCTTGCCACAGTGCGGCAGCCCAGATGGGTTTGTCTCTGCGCTGCCAGTTGCTTTGCTTCCACTGCTGTAACCAGCCCCGTAGGGCATTTGCCACCATCCAGGAGTCAGTATAGAGATAGAGCACTGGCCACTTTTCCCGTTCAGTGATGTCTAAGGCCAGCTGGATGGCCTTCGCCTCTGCAAACTGGCTCGATTCAGCTTCTCCTTCAGCAGTTTCTGCTACTTGTCATGTAGGACTCCATACAGCAGCCTTCCATCTCCAGTGCTTTCCCACAAGATGAGAGGACCCATCAGTGAACAGGGCGTATTTCTTCTCATTTTCTGTCAGTTTGTTATACAGTGGGGCTTCTTCAGCACGTGTCATCTCCTCCTCTGGTGATATTCCAAAATCTTTGCCTTCTGGCCAGTCTATGATCACTTCCAAGATTCCTGGGCGACTGGGGTTTCCTATTCGAGCCCATTGGGTGATCAGCACAACTCATTTACTCCACGTAGCATCAGTTGCCTGATGTGTAGAGGGGATGTTTCCTTTGAACATCTAGCCCAGCACCAGCAGTCAGGGTGCCAGGAGCAACTGTGCTTCAGTACCAACAACTTCTGAAGCAGCTCGGACCCTTCATATGCTGCCAATATCTCTTTCTCAGTTGGAGTATAGCGGGCTTCGGACCCTCTGTATCGACGACTCCAAAATCATAAGGGTCAACCTTGGGTCTCCCCTGGTGCTTTCTGCCAGAGGCTCCAAGTAGGGCCATTCTCCCTGGCTGCGGTGTAGAGCACATTTTTTACATCTTGTCTTGCCCGGACTGGCCCAAGGGCTACTGCATGAACTATCTCCTGTTTAATTTGTTCAAAGGCTTGTCGTTGCTCAGGGCCCCAATGGAAATCACTCTTCCGGGTCACTTGATAGAGAGGGCTTATGATCAGACTGTAATTTGGAATACGCATTCTCCAAAAACCCACAACACCTAAAAAAGCTTGTGTTTCCTTTTTGCTAGTTGGTGGAGACATGGCTGCTATTTTGTTGATCACATCCATTGGGATCTGACAACGTCCATCTTGCCATTTGATTCCTAAGAACTGGATCTCTTCTGCAAGTCCCTTACTTTGTTTTATGGCAAAACTAGCTTTCAGAAGGATTTGGACTATTTTCTCTCCTTTCTCAAAAACTTCTTCCGCTGTGTTGCCCCACTCAGTGATGCTGTCAATGTATTATAGGTGTTCGGGAGCTCCACCTTGTTCCAGTACAGTCTGAATCAGTCCATGGCAAATGGTAGGACTGTGTTTCCACCCCTGGGGCAGTCAATTCCAGGTGTACTGAACACCCCTCCAAGTGAAAGCAAACTGTGGCCTGCACTCTGCTGCCAGAGGGATTGAGAAGAATGCATTAGCGATATCAGTTGT
Source organism: Phalacrocorax aristotelis (assembly GCF_949628215.1). Classification (NCBI taxonomy): domain Eukaryota; kingdom Metazoa; phylum Chordata; class Aves; order Suliformes; family Phalacrocoracidae; genus Phalacrocorax; species Phalacrocorax aristotelis. The sequence continues at coordinate 179,462,805 of NC_134276.1, read as the reverse complement.
GGCATACCACTTGGCTGCCTTTGACACCAGTTTGTATTGAAGCTTTAGCATGTCTGGCACAGCAGCACTCAATGGTGGAGTGACTTCATTCAGGTTACGATAGTCTACTGTTAGCCTCCACTCTCTGTTAGACTTCTGCACTGGCCATATGGGACTGTTAAAGGGTGAGCGGGTCTTACTGATGACTCCTTGGCTCTTCAGTTGGTGAATGAGCTCATGGATGCGAATCAGAGAGTCTCAGTTGGTGCGATATTGCCGCTGGTGCGCTGTTGTGGCGGTGATTGGCACCTGTTGTTCTTTGACCCTCAGCAACCCCACAACAGAAGGGTCCTTCAAGAGACCGGGCAAGGTAGACAGCTGTTTAATTTCCTCTGTCTCCAAGGCAGCTACACCAAAAGCCCACTTGCACCCTTTTGGGTCCTTGAAGTACCCTCTACTGAGGTAGTTCGTGCCAAGGATGCACGGAGCCTCGGGGCCAGTCACAATGGGGTGCTTCTGCCACTCATTCCTGGTTAGGCTCACTTCGGCCTCCAACACAGTTAGCTCTTGGGATCCCCCGGTCACTCCAGCAATGCTGATGGGTTCTGCCCCTATACAGTTAAATGGCATTAAGGTGCACTGTGCACCGGTGTCCACTAAAGCTTTATACTCCTGTGGGTCAGATGTGCCAGGCCATCAGATCCACACAGTCCAGTAAACCCGCTTAACCCTTTCCTCCACCTGGCTGGAGTCAGGGCCCCTCTAGTCTCGATCATGGCATTCGCAACTCACTTCGTAAATGTGAATCAAGAGTCTCTCTATTAAGCTCAGAAATAAAATCAGCACTTCTACTCCTCTTTCTGGGGACCTGCCCACTGGAAACTGGAGCAGCAGCTTTCCTGGAAGAACCTCCCTGAGTGACTGTTCTTCCTTGCAGCTCACATACCTGTGCCTCTAGGGTCAAGGTAGGCTTACCATCCCACCTCCTCACGTCCTCTCCGTGGTCACGCAGGTAGAACCATAGGGTGGCCCATGGTGTGTATCCTCTCCTTTGAGCAAAAGTACGCTAATTCCTAACAGCTGAGACACTACTCTGTAGAGGTGTGGAGTAGGACATATCTTCTTTGAGTTGCTGGACCCCTTGGGATAGCTTCTCCACAGCAGAGATGAGCGAGGAAGAGATATTTGCTTCATACTCCCAGAGTTTATCAATCACCTCTGCCACTGTTGGTGCCTCATCCTCTCTCCAGGACATTACTGCCAATGAGTTTGCATACGAGGATGGTGCGCTCTGTACAAACTTCTACCACACGGGTCGTGTGCACTCAGCTTCATCTGGATCTTTGGATGACTGTTGATCATCCAGGTCACCATAAATCACCTCAAGCACAGCTAATTCCCTTAGATACTGGATTCCTTTCTCCATGATTGTCCATTTTCCTAGTCAATATGTAACATCTTCTTTGAAGGGATACCTTTCCTTTACTCCGGACAGGAGTCGCCTCCAGAGGCTGAGGGCTTGTGTCACTTTTCCAATTGTTTTGCCAAAACCAGCACATGCCTCTACATTACTTAGGGAGGAGGGATGATCTATAGAGCAGGATCAGTTCAGCATTTCAGAAGAAAGCATCAGCTTTCTTCTCTCTTGAGCTGAGATTTTTGTTAGTAAAAAGCAGAAACTCATGCCTTAGGTTTGGTGGATTTAATTATCATCCTGCTGTAGAAGATATTGATCTGATTGGACTAAAACTCCTGGGCCTGACTCTTATGTACACCAAGGCCCTTTTGCAGTGTAAAGGCCCCGTTTGTCAGTATAAAGCCAAACTCATAGTTCCATTGGATTATACAATGGCCTCAATTGCTTTTTAAGTAGCTGCATTTTTCAATAGGTTTCAGGCCTGTGTAGCCAGAAAATGTGAACTAGATGGATTTTGAACGAGCAGAACAACAAAAAGAACATTTACTACTTTTAACCCCCCTACTTTTAATCTCATGAATCATTGGGTTCTGTCTCTGGGGTTTTGAAGGGTTGCGATTCACATTACGTCCCACCTCCAGAGGTGAGAACTGTTCAGTGTTCTCCTCTCCTTGAAATTTCCATTAAATATATAGATTAGCGTATACTGCTGTGACAGCTTTGTAATCAGAGCTTCCTTTCCTGAGAAGCTGATTGGAGCCACAGTTGTTTCTTGTATTACATATCATAAAATACTCACCTGAATGTACAAATTCTAGCCTTTTTTAGACGTTAATCTGGTTTGGATGTTAGCCAGCTGGGCATTTGTGAGGGGCTCTGTTTAATCAGCAATCCTCTGTATTCTTTTCAGCCTTCCAGAAATATATACACTTACACACATAGAGCATGGTTAAAAAAACATAATTCAGGAATCCTGGTATGAATATTTAGAAGTATCAACCTGAAGCCTTTATATGCTTCTGACCCATACATCTTTCTGAAGAACAATATTGGCTCACTGGCGTTCACCAGTATATACACACACATTTTTCACATTGAGGAGAGTCAGACACTGGAACAGGTTTTCCAGAGGTGCTGTGCAGTCTCCATTTTTGGAGGTTTTCAAGACCTGACTGGAAAGACCCCTGAGTAACCTGGTCTGATGTCATGGCTGACACTGCTTAGAGCAGGAGGCTGGGCTGCAGACTTCCTGACATCCCTTCCAGACTCAGTTATCATGTAATCCTGGGATTCTAGGACTACACAGTGAAGACAGATATATGTAGTGGATTTTTTCAGTGGGTTTGGGAGTTTTGCTATATATAGTGGATTTTTTCAGTGGGTTTGGGAGTTTTGCTATCATATATTAGATAATCTTCACACTGCCACATTGTAAGTCCTGGTTGTGTAAGCCAATGAAATCAATACAATATCCTGTTTCAAGTTACAGTGTTTGTGATAATTTTAACTATTCATACTAACCAGGCACAGAGTGTAAATATTTCCACAAAATATGTCTAAAGATACACATTAAGGTTATCTTTTGCCTCCTCTGAAATGCATAGGGAAAATATTTCAGTCTTTCCATTTACCATATCTGGAAGTTCACATGACGTATGATGAAGGATGCTTTTAGAGTAGAGATGTACCTGCTCACACACAGAAGGTAAAAGTAGAGGATACAAACCAGAACAGACAAAATAATGAATAATGCAAGAGAAAAGAAACAACATCTGGTGATATCCTTCCTCAGCTAAATAGTGTTCACTGCTGTCCTGAGAGTCTCTGTTGCCAGCTTTAGACACCGATAGCATACAACTCCCACTGATTCCCTTACAGAAGACATTTCACGCCACTTGTGACATTTTTGTTGTATTCCCCTCTGTTCTCTGGTTCATCTTCATTCCTTCTTTTGTTCCTCTCCTCAGCCCTACAAGCACAGGATTTTTCTCCCCTCTCGGTTTACAACTTCTCAGAGTTCACACCCTTTGCATCCTCTCTCTCTTGCAGTGCTTGCAAAGCTCTTGCAGTGACCTTTCCAGAAAAAATAAACTTTCAGATTGCATGGTGATTAGAGAGATTATCCACATCAAGCATTCCCCTTGTGAGCATGAACATAACAAAAGCTCATTTAAGAAACTCAAGCGCTCTGCTGTAACTGGGAGAGGTATTGCCTACCTCCTACAAAAGTGACCCTTTTATTCCTCTGCTAGATTTAATCAACAATTTGTGTCTGTCGTCTCAGCAAGAAGCCCTTTTGCTTCCAGAGGTTTGTATGAGTTAGAAATGCTGCTGCTAAACCACCGGAACAATTGTATCAGTTTCTAGTTTTTCTTCAGATTTCCTACCAGCTTGCCCATGCTTAGCCTATTTTGAGATCCTACTAATAATTAAAAGCTCACACCTATTATTCTAAGGTAGAAAAGCATTAACTAAAATGTCTGAAAGCAACAGAAATGTCTGCTGTTTCTTCAGAATATTTCTTCCTGATATTCTTCCCACCTCCATCACTGTAGGCATTAAAATGACATGGCATGAGGCAGAACCAGAAGAAAAGTTCATTTACTAGGAGATTTGACTCCAGTGCAGAGAACCGTGTAAATCATAAATCACCGCCTTTTACCAACCAACTATCCTGTGGTCCCATCAAATTATCTACAGGGCACCATTTTTTCCAATAATCTTTCTCTAAGGTAAATATTTAGACATTTTTCCTCCTTTCAGAAAACACAGGCAATGAGGTGTTTTCAATTAAGGCTAAAGAGTTTGCTGAGGATTTGGGAGATGCTTTTGTAGCTGGGAAAAAAAAAAAACAGCTGACAACTCTGATCACTTTGGCATGGCACCAAGAATTACAAATGCAAGAAACCATGTGATTGCCTGTTACTGCTCTCCCCAAATGCAAGTGTCACATTGATGTCTTCCCTCTGTTTCTGTCCAGTTCTTAGGCCTTTCTGTTAAGTGAATGTGCTTCATTTGGCTTACGATTGTTAAATTCACCGTAGCAAGTGGAATATCAACATGTCTACAAGAAAAGAGTCATCTACTGAGGACTCAAATGTTGAATTTCCCTTAAAGATTAAAGAAAACAAAAAAATGTCTGTAACTCCCCTGTCAGTCCTGGCCAATACGGTCATGTACCAGGTAATACATGAAATCACAGAATTATTATAAACTTACTGTTTCTCATAAGTGTGCTAAATGCAATATAAAACATTTGTAATTACTTTTACATTAAAAAAAAGCATTCCTAGTTAAAGGACACCTTTGACTGTATGAGAAAATGTGTTCGCTCACATTGTGTTTGTTCCATAATAGGAAGTATAACCATTTTCATTCTTACCTATGGGCTACATTTCCCGGACCAGATAGGGAGAAAATCTCACCTACCATCAGATTAAAACTGAGTCAGAGTGTGTAGTAGCATGGTACACAAATTCAGCTTTTTGGCCAACATTTTAAATCATAAGGCCTCTATTTAATACAGTTTTGCGTAGGTGTTACATTCCTGCAAACAAAGTAAAAAGGACTAAATTTTTCCATCCCCAGATGATGAGAAAGCTGAAGAACTGGAAAAGAAGCAAGTGAAGATCAGTGATAGGCACTGTCTACATGAGTTTCTTTTTCAGGAAACAAACTGCAATGCAAGTTTGAAGGGGTTAGAAAAGATACCTGCAAATAATGTGTTAAAAAAAAATTAGATAAGCATTCTAAAATGAACCTTCCCAAAAGTAAAGTGATTCTGAGTCATCCCAGATTGTTCAGGTGGTCAAAAGCAGGGAAGCTACACTGTCTACTGATATGGAGTTCATAATGAATAATTTTTTCAAGTATTTTCATAACCTCATAGTACCTGTGGAAGAAATAAGGGACTTCAGATAATTTTGGCAAAGCAGAATCAAACAGTAGGTTGAGTACATCCATGGTGAGCTTGTTTTAATTTGTAAATCTGTTATGGCAGATGAAAAGAATCATTCTGTCTATAAAATTAATATAACCACTATTATAAGAACATATTTTCAAGATTATTCTTTCACTTATATATACAAATGGCTTATATTAAACCATAATCTTCTCAGAGACGCACTCCTTAAAGCAGTATCCTGGTACAAACGAAGGATTATGACCCTTTTATTCCATTATTATTTGTATTTTATTCCATTATTATTTGTAGTTTAATAATTTAATAAAGTAGTTTAATAATTTGTAGTTTAATAATGTAATTGTCACATCCAACAAGCAAGTTATTAGAATAGTATGCAATATTTCAGTGAAATATATTACAAAATTATAGTAGCTTGAGAAGGACACTTACACAGTTGGAATTAAGGCATCTAGGTCAGGAGCCCCTTGCTAATGGAGTGAGTGAGGCTTCTCTGCAGGTTAACTCAGAGAACTTCACTTAGAAGCTTATTTCCAATAATTAGACAAAGACCTTAAACATGAGGTATATGAAAACCCTCATTAGGTTAATCTTTAAGACAGTTTCTATAGAAAGAAGACACCTGTGACCTGTATTTCACAGTGGATATACTTTCCTTCAAAATCTATACCGTAAATTTTTCTTCTAAAATAGTCCTTGGTAACCGCTCTTTTTGGAATAAAAAAAAACACGCCTGCAGTTTGCACTTATTTGTTCGGATTCACTCTTTTATTTTTTCAATTATTTGTCTTACCTACAGCCAGTTGTTTACTGTTTCAAGTTATGTCTTGAATAGTTGCTCATTTGATGCTTATGTGTGTGAGGTTTATGTGTTATGATTGTTTATGTGTCAAAGTAAGAAAAAAAATCGATCTTGTGAAAAATGTACATTATGAATAACAATTCTGAAGATTTTCCTTGTTAGCATGAAAGCATGCTCTCTGCTTTTATTCTGGCAATCTAGTGTACCCTAGTGCAAACTTGAGTCACAGATTTAGCTTTTGGAGAGGCTTCGTGAGCTCTTTACACTAATAATGTTCCTAAGGCAGCGTTGCCTTGTTCTCCCTGACTTTCAGATTCAGCTTTTGTTGTCTTTAAAGCCCTTTTATTTAAACTAGAAAAGTATGTCCTTGCATTATAGGAAGTACCAGCAACATAATTGGTCTGATGAGCACAGTCATATACATGCCAATGAAATATAAACTAGAGTCCTTTCTGCACTTCTTTTTTAACACAATCAAAAAAAACCCCTTACACCTCAAGGTCTGGTTTTATTCTGGCTGTGTGTTACTGAAGAAACAAAGGTCCATACATATCCATAATTATCTTCAAGAAAGCGATGACCCTGATGGAATGCAGTAGCTGCCCCAGCTGTATTTTGATATACACTGAACAATAAAACGATACACATAGGAAGGTTTGCATCTCTCATGCTTTCTTGTGGAATTACTTCTTTCTCTGCTTCTTGGAGAGATTCAACTTGTCTTTTAAATACATTATCAAGTCAGTGAAATAATTTATTTACAGCCCTGTGATTTTTTCAATACACTGGAATGAGATTTACTAACAGCTACAAATGCCTTAGGCTTGTGTAAAGCAAACATCTTTATTTCAGATCTCCATTATTTAGGGCCCTTTCCAGAATACAGGGCTTAACAGCAAGACTCCCTTCAGACCAAGCCTTCATTCTGCAAAACACCAGAACCACCTAAATACCAGTGTAGAGGAATGAAGACTATTTTGTTCAAATGGGATACACAGAACAAAAATGTGCTCTATGTATACCTGAGATACAGATAGATTCCATACATAATGCAAGTCTCTGTTCCAACATATGTTTGCTACGTGAACAAAGCAAAGCCATTTGGCCTATTTGTTCTTTGATTTTCTGTTTGGAAATAGGAGTAACATTGCCATCTTATCTCCTGGAATATTATGAGAGCGCAAGCAGTAAATCATTTTGGGGTGCTCCAATATTATGGGTAAAAGGCTCAGATACACATTCTAGCTCAGATAGATCAAATTAATGTGCAATTCCAGAGTACGTGCAGTATCGTTCCAGGATGTGATCCTCCCAACTTATAGCAAGGCACAATTAGTTTTGTTAGTAATGACAGCAAGGTTAGATCATTATGTGTTATGTCGTTGATAGCAATACAAAGATTTTCACAGAATTTAGTACGGAAAACGTGTTTTCAGGTGAAATATTAAAAGGAACAAAAGTAAGTCTCTAGTAGAGAAATGCAAGCAGATGGAAAAACTATTATGTGAATGCATGAATCATAGCTTTCCTAAGGAAATAATTTGACCTGAAGAATCTGAAACTGGAATTTGGCCACAACACAGATACATGCCAAAGGCCTAATCCTTACTTACTTTGTTGGAATGTTCTTTAAAATTGCACAAAGAATCCTATTATTTAGGAGTCTGTAAGATCCCCAGTTCAGCTGACTTGCTCATTTGACTGAAGTTATAGTGCCATCTACTGTAGTAATAGCCACAGAGAGTCCAGATAGACTATAAAATTTCCCTCTCCTGAGTTTATTTTTTCAATTATTTTCCTCTGTAGCTGTAATCAAGTCAAGCTATGAGTTTTGAAGCACTAAAAATCATATCAGATATGAATATAAATAAAGGGACATCCAGAGTTACAACAAAACAGAAACCAGACAGAGACCTACAAACTACAATAAAGACTATTTGAGGGTGTATTATTCTTGCTTTGGGGTTCAGGATGGCCAAAAAAGCCAGTCTTTAGATACTGAAATGAGAAGGAAATTTTCCTGCTGTTGGGTTTTCCTGTACCTCCCAGGTTTGGAGTTTTCACAGCTTCTTTTGAAACTACTGAGAGTGGAGGTGCCGAAGAAGATACTCTGAGAGATGAACAAATCTGCTGCAGGAGAGATTTTTTTTCTGTACTCTGCTCTATTAAATGCACTCCGTGCTAACCTTAACCACCTCCCTCCCCAAAAAAAGATGCCACAGAGTTGAATTTTGTGCCCATCTACTAGAGCAGAGGTGCAAAGTTGTACATTTCCATACATACCCTCCACCAATGCCCCAGTGCAATGAGCATACGTAAAATATCACGGGACATTGACATTGAAATCAAAAACACAGAGCTGGGGATGAAAACCTTGTCTTTTTGTAGACAACTGCAACACACTGAAGGGACAGACGCTGGTTAGAGATGGTTCCCCTGATCCAAGCAATGTGGAGACAGATGAAGAGTAGCCTCCAAAGAGCCTTCTGGCACGTTGGTATCATGACTAGGACATAACCAGCTCTTAGCACAGGGACAGTTCACACACAGCCCACAGTTTTGCAGCCCATGTGTTCATTGTGCTACCGCAGTCTGGACAGTGCTGCAGAGTAGTCAGTGATACACAATCACCTCATTTTTCTACATGTTCATTATACCAGAAGTAATTATGTTCCAGAGACCCTCTACACTGATGCAAATGTGTAACTACATCACATACCACTATGAAGAAAAAGGTGCTGGTACTATTTCTATATCAGGATTTAGTTTTCTATATGCAAAGAAAATAATCTTCACCCTGAAGACTGACTGAGCATTTGTAGTCTGTGATTTCTGTTCATACTCCAGGCAACATCCACTAATTTACTGAACCTGCAGGCAAACAGCATTTCATACCTTCCTCAAAACCTTTGCATCAGCTTCCAAGTAAAGTCAGGAGGATTCACATCTAAGATACACCTGGTTGTATCACAAAACATCAGATTCAATACAAAGCTATTCTGTTTCATGTCTTAGACTGACTGGGCTCTCTTTGCTCTTCAAACCAGCCTGCCCTTTCTGCTGATTCCTCAAACTGTTTTGCAGCTAATGGCTGCACTGCAAAGGCAGCCGAGATTTACAGCTGGTTAATTCCCTCTTCCCAGTAAACTGCATTTTATGCCCTTCTCCTTTTTGCTTGTATTGTGAATGATTCCCCTGCTGGAATTTTTATTGAGCAATGGAAAACAAACCTTAAAGAAGCACATGATATTGTAGTTCACTGAGAGGTCATCTCATAAAAAGACTTGTGCGAGTTGCTTGTGTCCCAAGATGGGTCTTCATAAGGTTTTAATTCAGTATCAACCAGCTGAGTTTGACACCGGGCATTTTAGTAAGCGAGGGTGAAAACACTTCACTGCTTGAAGGTGCTCTTCTCTGAAAATCCTTTGTTCAACACATTTATAGCACACGTAGTTGAAAAAAATATGGCTATTTTTTAACTGTGTATGGCACCAGAACTTGTGGAAAAAAACCAAACCTTTAACAAACTAAAAGGCGTGCTGAGGTGCTAAGCAAGGCCATAGTATCACAGTTGTTTGAAACTGGCATAAACCAGAGCTGCCACTGAAAGAGGTCACCCTGCCCTTCCCCGACCCTTGGGCGCGCGGCCCCCGACACACCCATCTGCTTATACAAAGGCTTATATGGCCTCATGTCAGCTTTATTCTTTTTACCATGGTAATTTTGAGCCAGACCGCTGCTCTGACCCAGTTCACCACGGTCTACATGACTTACGACTTTATTGCTAATTAAGAGAGTGCCAAGCAGTGCAAAGGGACTTGCAACTAGTCTTTTCATGGCTGGTCACCTCTGGAGAACAGCCTCTTCCTCTCCACAAACCACCTGGCCCTTGGTCTTTTACAGATCACACATAGTGCCATTGTGGCCCCAAGACATAATTATTCTTTTGTCTGCTTCTTTTCAGTTCGAAGAGTCTGAAAGAATGGGATGGCCATGTTGCAGCTTACCAGGAGAGGTTTTTATTGCACAAAGCAGTGGGTATGTGTTGCACGCTCTGCGATAGCGTGGGCAGGGAGGGGACTGACGAGCAGGGAGTAAATTCAGGGGAATGTGTAGGACAGAGGAACCTGGAATTAGCAAAGTCTCATCCATCCTGCCCAGTCAGGGGGATCCTAGAGTGAACTGTACTGTGAATCTGCCCAGGCACAGAGAGGAGGTGCAGGCAGGAGAAGGAGGGGTTGCAGAAGGGCAGCCCTCCTTCCTCCAGTGGCAATGTCTGCTCCAAGTGCCTGGAGGACTTCAGCTGGTCTTGGAAGGACATCGTGAATCTCATAGCAATGACGTGTAGTAAACTGATCTTAATGAAAGGGAATATGCTTCCAAGGAGTTAAAAACTGCTGAGCTGGCTTTGACATATGTAAAAGATGGGTGAGCACTGGTGGGCTTTAGTTCAGAAAAGAAATGGATCCTGGTCAGGGCAGAGTGGCTGAGACTCTACCAGGGACCAGCTCCTGTCCTTAAAAGTTGTTGCAGATCATATGTGTGAAATTATGTGATGGTGATACTGAATCTTGACATGCTCAAGTCTGGGGTAGAGAATACCATTTGGAGTGTGTGCCAGTAGACAGCAACGTTAGTGTCCCTGCTGAGCTAAAATACCGAGTTTATCTTCAGGGCCATTCATTTTTAGTTGCCATAGAAACAGCCATTAGAGCCATTTTATATCTGGCTGACAAACCCCACATTTTCTGATCTCTCTTGCTTTTCTTTCTGTTCTTTTTCTTCCATGTCTGATATTTATTTCAATGTAAAATGTCTGGCAGAAACATAACTTCTTCTACCTGAACCATGGATATGAATTTTTAATTTTTGTCCATGAAATCCTCCATTGATCCTCATATACATGTGCTAAATTCATAATAAAAATATATATTTCTAGTTAAAAATAAACACACAAACAAACGGAATAAAGACACACACACAAAACAAAATTAGTTATAAACACTTTTCCTTTCCTTTTCTGTTGCAATAAAATGAGTATCAGATTAATTTTAGGACGATATCTCATTTCTCACTAATCTAATATAGATTCCCATCTGTTCTCCTAGTTTGCTCATCTTCAGTCATCCCAGATGGGTTACAAACACAAATCAGGAGTTTGTATTTACTTACTTACACTTTAAATTAGTCAAATTATATGGTTTTTGTGATTGTTTTCATTGATTGAGGTGTTCTTCCAATATTTCTGAAATTTTCTACTCTTTTTCGCTCTGCTTTAGTGATGCTATTTTATGACCTCACACCTTCAGGGAGACAAAATAAATGTTTTTTAAAATGTTCACTTATTCTGAGTAGCTCAGATATATAAAGGTGCTAAATTCCATCAGTGTTTACCAACTTCTGCTAGTACTGCAGTGGCTGGCACTCTAGATGTCAGATTCTCACAAACTCAGTGCTTTTAGAAATTTGAGCCCAAATGCCTCCTTTTGATTAAAATAAATATTCTAGTATACTTACCTAACTTACAGAGGGAGAGTTAATGAATGTATTATAACATTTGTAAACTACATGATAAACTCATATTTAAAGTGTTGGGAAAATGCAAAATAATTACGAGTACTTTGTGTATTTTCTGTAACACAAAATGAAGTTGGGCTAAAACTAATTCAGAATGAGACCTTCCACACCAGAAGTTAATTATTACATACGAAAAATATGTATTCCTAAAATACACTTAAACTTTCTGAGGAAATAACCTTGTTGAGAATAATTTTCTGCCACTAAGCTGTTAACAGCAAAAGTATGTTCAATTTAGACACGTGAAAACAATGCTGAAGCATTCCTTAAGAATGGCCTTGAAAACCACAACTTTTCTGTATCACAAGTATTCTGATGGTAAGTTTGGTGGTGTCAGCTCGCTAGTGCACACAGCTTTCAGCAATTCATATTCTGCTTATTTGCTTCCCTTTGCTGCCTTTAAATCTAAAACCTTTGTCCTGTAATAACTGTAATCAGTGCACAGGTAATTGTGATTTATGGTATGGGCAGTGGTTGACAGCTCCTCCACTGAGGTAAGTCCTCTCCACCCTGAATTGTAGGGTAGCAAGAAGCTGCCCTGGGACTTACAGCAGTGATTTATTCTGCAGTATCCTCAGGAGCAAATCCCGTGGCTGTCTGCGCAGCCTCATCCCCTGGGCACTCTCAGGTGATGTAAGGAGAACCTCTGAAACACTTTTCCTCTCCGCTGTCTGCAGGGAGGACAGCCCCTGGGAAAGCTGCAGATAAAAGTGATCCCTGTTCCCTGGTGCACTTCTGCAAAAGTGCCTGGTGCAGCCCATCCTGCTGCACTGGCCTGCCGCACCCCAGCACAGCCACTTCTCAAAATCTCGGTGGTACAAATGGGACACCCAGCGCTTTTGCTGCAATCCCAGCAGTGGGATAGGGGTTGGGACTTGCCATGCCACAGAAAACACCGTCCCTGCAGCTGGGGCAGTTAGCTCCTGGAGGGCACAGGCATGGGCATGTCCCCCTCTGACCATTGCTAACCGCTCACGCGGACATTGCTTAGCAGAGCTGCGTAGATGTGGACGAGGCAGGTGAGGCAGGTTGGCATGCTATTTTAGTAAGATACATTGCTTTCCAGTTCCAGACTAATTCTGCTTATTTACAACACAGTAACGATACACATTGCAGCTGCTGGAAGTGTACAAACTTCAAAAAACCAAACCTGAACGTTATGGAGGGGGCTTCTCTTGTCTGAAACTGTATCTCTAAATAGCTGAACTTGAAAGAGAGGAAGCCTGGAGAACAGTGTTGTACCAGCCTGTGCTTGAAGTGCTAAGGCAGGTGCAATACATGAGTGAGCAGTGAAGATTTTTTACAAATTCAGAGTTACTCCTTATATCAGAAGTAAGCAGATATTAAAAAGGAAAAAGAAAATGAACAGAAACTTATGCAAATAAGTTTTCCCAGAGCATAAATTATTTGAAAAATTGAAACCATCTGAAAGTGATCTTGATAGTGCTGTTCCTTTGTTTGAATATATGCATGTAGCCCATTCAGAGAAAGAACAGTATGTTTAATGCACTTAACACGTTTAGGAGGTTTCAGTCAATTTAGAAGTGGAGATTAACGGCAGAAAGGTATTGCCAAAAATAGATTAGTGCCCACCTTAATGGTAAAAATGAAATTTTGGAGGAACGTTCTTAAACAAAGGGAAAGTGAAGCTATCCAAAAACCAGGATGTGAATTAAAGCTGAAAATTCAATTTCATACTTTTTCTTGAGGTAACTGAGCCTTCTGATTAGCAGCTCATATGGAAGTGGATTCAAACGGGGCAACTGAATTTATAATCACCTCTCACACTATACTTACCTTCTCTAATACACCTTCCTGCCTTGAGAGTTGAGATATCCATGCCATTTGTGAATTATCTCCTGATTACCCATAGTCTTCAACCTGGGTCCGAACCAGAGAGTGAACAGCTGAACCAAGAGAATGAGCAGACTGACGAGCAGTTACAGGGGAAAAAAAAGATGGAACACTATGCTCACAGGTATGAGCCCAGAACAACTGAATACCTAGAGGTAGACAACTCTGGGCAAGAGATGAATAATACCAGCTATTCTCCCATGATAGCTGTGTCAGTGGGAGTTCTTGTAGATGCCCTTTGGATGCAGTTTCATGGTACACTTAATCCAATCTAACTGCGAGCCACAACCAAATGATGAGGTAATATCCCCCCTTCCCAGCACAGGCTGTTGCTACCTTTGTTTGGGAATGGGAACATGACTGCCTCTTCCCTTGTCAGCCTGCAATTACATTAGAGTTAATAAAACTTGAAATTTTGGCCTTTGAAAGCAAGTATGCAGTCAAGGATTTGTGCCTATTTGCCACCTCATTTGGAACACAACATTTTTTCTCAGTTGTTGTCTGTGCAGTTTTATAAACTAAGACATTTCAGTTGGAAAGACAATTTCTTACGGATTAGAGCACACAGACTCTTACCATTTGGATTATTTTACTGAGAGAAAAACAATAAAAGAACATGCACAGTGTCTCCAGGCAGCTTTGGAACGATCAAAAGCTTCAGGACTACAACTAAAGAAACAAAACATATTCAGTGCAGTTGGATTAACACAGCTACGACGTAAGCGTATAGAGCAAAATACACACTGCAGATATCAACTAAGCTGAGGCCTCTTCTAATTTTGAGTACTATCCTGATTAACACAGAATTTTTTTCTTATATCTTATCCTTTCACTTTGTTGTCTCTAACGTTACTGCACGGAGTTTACTCTGATATTGAAATAAAATGTCTGTTTGAAAATTCCGGTACCGTTCTCAGTCTTGATTCCTCAGGGAAATTTCTAATATAAATTTATTTTTTTAATGTATAGTTTTGCTGTGTTCATGTTAGCAAAACCAGATTACTTTTAAAAAACATTATTTTTTTTGAGATTGGTTCTGCCACTCTTACCTAAAGTAGTATATCTAAATGTATTTTGAAGTAATCACATACAATACAAAGGAGTGGGAAAAGTGTTCTCCTCCCCTTTGTCTTGCAGCAGCAACATCCTAGTAGAAGAGGCTCCGAAAGGCCTGGGAGAAGGAAGCGTGGAGAGGTCTTGTGGGCTAACATGACACGCTTCATAAGGTTCTCAGAGCACCAGCTGCTGCTTTGATGTTCAGAATGAGGATTATACTTGAATTTGCGTCGTTACCACACAAGAGACCAAAGGAACAATATACAACCAAGCAGGCTCTTGCAGATCCATGAGAAACAGGGACTTCACATATAGGCTACTTTCTCATGTAAAGCTGCCAGTGTCTTTCCTCCTGCTTCTGGTATCGACGGAGCTCCAACCGTTGCTGTCAGATGAAAGAATATCCCACAGCGTGAAAGAGGAACTGATGGAAGACACAAGTTCATCTGCTGCCACTCATTCTTGTGGTGGGCAGTGTGATTTGGAAGGTGTGCAATTACTTCACAACCTGTGGCTTTTGCTGTCCCTAACAAACCTTACCAGGACTCTTCTCCCAGACCAAGCTGTACCACTGATAACTCTTTCTCTCACAATCATCATTTCTATTTCAGCCCATGCTCCACCTCAGCCTTCTGAATTTTACTGGGTGAAAGCAACATATGGTCTAAATAATTTTGATGTGTACAAAATACGAAACATTAACATTTTCACTAGAGTGGATCAACTCTGAAATTGCTCCATGGAGAGATAATAATCCACAAAGAAGCTATTGCTGACCAGAAGAAAGTTGAAGAAATATTTAGTAAGTCTACTCATGAAAAGACTGAAAAAACAGCAAAAAATAAATAGAACAGCTTGTGTAATATTTAGTCTCCTACACTGTTTACAGCATTTGCTTAATGATATGTATACAAGAATAAAAAATATCATAGCCTATTTTGTAAATGCCTGTGGGCAGTAAATCTAGCAAGTCAAACTATTTAGAAATGCTTTGAAGTGGAAAAGCCTCTTGAGCATGAAACACAGCACAGGGTGGGAGTCGAAGGGCTTTATTGATCACCCTTCATTATCTTAAAGAGCAAAGAGACGGCAATGCCTTTTCTGGCCTCTTCAAAGACCCCTGGCAGGATCCTTCAAATGCTAGCAACAATCCCTGAGGTGGTTTCTGAGGTGACTGTAATGACTTTCTCATTCATATTTCATTTCCTCACCCTTTTAAACATAATTACAATCTATGCGTAACTTTCTTAAGATATTCAGATGTATATAAAACATTCAACTGCACACAACCTGCAAATTCTCCTGTGAATTTTTGTCAGATCACTAGAATAGCAAGGGTTAAGTTTTCTTGACTTCAGTAACTTTGTTCAGTGCGGCCAGAAATACTGTCACAGTGCTTCATTTTGTTCTTTAGACTAGTTGCTAAATCAGCCAATCATTAAGCAAATATGTGAACCCAGTTAGATCTCAGTACTTTTAACAGTACCTGTAGGCGCTGTGGCAAATCCAGAAGTGCATATTCTTTGCAAACCCAATGAATTATTTAACTCACACGTAACTTGCACATTCATAGATGTGAACTTGTAGGTAACCTGTGATCAAAGACAGTATTATCAATCATAATTGTAACTGACACTAGAAGTTCAATTAAGGCTTTTTTGTTCCTAAGTGTAATCTCTAAAACATTTGTTTCAGATGGTACTCTGAACTTTTCCAAAGAGTAAGGGATCCGCTAGTTCCTCTAACCAGGAAACTCCAAGAGAGTTAAAAACAAACTCCACTACAGCGTTTCTGGTTTCCAGAATTATTGTCACCAGGAATTACACTAAATCTGCACCTGACCAATTTTAACATGCCACAGGCTGGGTAAGAACTCCTAAGCATCTCCATACCTGAGGTACATCTGGACTGTCGGCAGATGTGCTCCACAGCACATCCCCTGTTGTGGTTCCCTGACTTTTTAGCTCTTTCCTGGTCTGCTCATCTTCCCTTCCAATGAAGACTACAACATGGGGGGCAGCAAGGTAGACTGGGGTGGTCTGTACCCAAGTCCTGAACCCAAGATGAAGTCAGGACAGTTTGGGATGTGGATGCAGATCAGGGAAACACTCCCAGGCACGGAAAAAGAGATTTTGAGTCAAGATAAAAATAACACACAGCGTTTTTATTCCTTGTAGTAACTAAAGTATTTTAATTCAGTCTGAGAAGTAGAGAGTTCTTATTGCCAGCTCACAGTAAGGTAAAAAAAGCAGCTTTAGTTTTGGATGTGCAACATAATGTACAATGCAGAACATAATCAATGATGTTGAACATTTTGTGCATTACGTTCCAGCAGTTGCTGTTTTTTAAAATCACCTGGAGCTTAAACACAGATCTAGGCAACAGGCACATTAATTAAAAAATAATTTGAAGCTGTCTTGGCAAACCTAACAGTTCTCGATGCAAAATTTAAAAAATTTAAAAAATTAAAAAATTTAAAAAATTAAAATTTAACTAATTAAAATTAAAAAATTAAAATTAAAATTTAATTAAAAATTAAAAAATTTAAAAAATTTTAAATCTCGATGTGACACTAATTATCTCTTCACTTTGTGATGTTAAAACTGAGCTCTCCAACAGCAGAGCATTTCAGAGCCCGGCTAAAGGAAGAAGCATGTCATCGTTCATCTCCTTTCTGCACGTTATACCGTGCTCCCGAGCCCAGCGCGTGCACCCCTGGTTTGACGACGCAGCACTGCTTCGTTCTACAGGCGTTAATTACAGTCCTCGGCTATTAACGGACGCGCTTCTCCTCCGCTGGGCAGCGTTTTCCTCGGAGCCGAGGCTGAGCGAGAAGCACGAGTAAGCAGCCGGCCGGGCCTGCATGAGCCCCCTCCCCCGGGACCGAGGAGCCCCCAACAGCCGCCATGCAGCGCGCCCCGTGCGGGGAGGGCCGGGTCCCGCCGGCACCGGGCCCTTCGCAGCCCGGGCCCCCACAACTCTCCGCTCACTCGCTGCAGCGCCGCCAACCCGCAACCTAACATGGCCGCCCAGAGAAGCTCAGGTGGGTGGCGAGACCCGTGGGCGGGAAGCACCTCTGGAGGGCGGGAAGCAGCTCTAGCGGACGGGGAACCGGCCCTGGAGGGCGGGGAAGCGGCCTCACCGCCCCCGGGGCGGCCCCAGCGGGGCGGAGCAGGCCGGCCCCTACCCCGGGCAACCGCCATTTCTGCCGCTGCCGGAAGCCCCGTCTGCTGGTGCGGAAGTGACGTCTCGCGCTCCTCCCCTCGCTCCTCTCCCTCCCCCCTCCCTCCTTCCCGGCGGCGGCGGCGGCGGCTCGGGAGCCGGGCGCGGCTGGCGGCGGCCCGAGGCGCGGCCGGGCGGGATCATGGCGGACGGCGTGGACCACATCGACATCTACGCCGATGTGGGCGAGGAATTCAACCAGGTACGCGCGGGTACGGCGCGGCGCGGGGCGGCCCCTCCCCTCCTTCGCTTCGCTTCCCTTCCCTTCCCTCGCCCGCCTTCGCCGCCTGCAGGGCCCTCAGCGCCGGGCCGCGCCGCCGCCATCGCCATTGTTCGGCCGGCTCCGCCGCCGGGCTTGCCCCCCGCCGGAGTGCGCGGGGACGGCGTGGGAGCGGGCCGTGTCTCAGGCTCGTCCCGCGGGTACTGTGGGGGCCCGGCCGCCGTCTCTGAGGGGAGGCTGCGGGAGAGGCCGCGGCGGGAGCGAGCGAGCGCCTCCCTCCCTCCTTCCCTCCCTCCTTCCCTCCCTCCTTCCCTCCCTCGTTCCCGTCTTCCCTTCCCGCCCCGAGTGCCCGGGCCGGGGCGGCGCCGGGTCCCTCTCCCGCCCCGGGCCGAGGGGTCCCTCCCGGGTGCGGCGGGGAGAGCGGCAGCTCCTTCCCGGCGGCGGGAAGGGGAAATACTGCCATTGTTCGCAGATGAATAAAAAAAGCCACCGAGCGGTTACAGTTTCTCGGCCGCTCTTTGCGGGGGAGGCAGAACTAGTGCAGCCTTATTCTGCAGCACCGAAGAAACTATCTTCCTTCCTTTTTGTTTTTTTATTTGTTAGTCTCTCCTAGTCGTTAAAAAAGTCGCGCAGGCCTTCTCTAGAGGACGATCTGATCTTTTGGTGAGGAGCCGTGGACGAAATAAACAGAACTTCCCTGGCTTACGAGTAATCCACTTTTCTAAGCCTCTTTTTTCCTTTTTCTTAACCCCATATCTTTCCCCAAAAGCCGTGTGCCTATTTCCTACCGAAACCCGATGTTCGCATCAGTTTTGTCGCCTTCTGCCCTCTTCGTGATTCCTGCGCTTCTCCAGGTTGTGTTGCCCCCGGATTGCATTGTTCCTGCCCAAGAATGTAAACAACCGAGAACAGCTGCACTTTCACACATTACTGGGCTTACTGAGCGATGCCCAGTTGTATGCCTGCCTGCCTACCCCGCAGAGAACTGGGAAATAGGTGATAGCTTATGGAATTCACAGTTAACTTGGATAGCAACTTATAACTATCTCAAGAAACTTTAATTCTTTAGATATTTATTCCTAAAGTAATTCAGAAGACTAGTAATCTCATAAAGGTGCACTATAAAAGAATGCCATACCAGCGAGCAGATGATGGAGAGAACTGATTTGCTGTTAAGTTTGTCAACATGTAAAGGTTTCTCCCTTACAGTTGAAAACCCATTATATGCTTTTAAATTGGGATGAACCGTAGTACAAATACCATTTAGCGTACATCTCCTCACTTTCTTTAATAACTTGGTTTTGTTTTAATCAGTTCCAGGTAAAACACTGATAACAAATCAAGTTTTTCAGAAAAACCTAATTTGAATCTAGTAGTGTTTGTGTAAACTCGTGCAGAAGCCCTCAGAGTACAATAGTTATGTGCTGTAAATATAGTGCAGGCAGATACTGGTGATGGAAATGGTGTGTTTCACTCACATGTCCTGGCCTACTCAGGTTATGGTTAATATTGATATCCCCTATAGTCATGGTGCAAGGAAGGATGATGGTACAGGTGAAGAGTCTTGTAATAATTTGGTTTAGTTTATAACAGCAGAGAGTAGACCCTTTTGCTCTTTTCACTGTAATTACCCTGCTTTCTCCTGCTGGGGCTGCATTTCTGCAGTCTGCTTCCTCAGTTTGTGAACCTTGCAAAATATAGGGCAGCAAAGTGAGTTCATGCCCCTTCTCCCTCAGCTTTGTTTTGCTTTTCGTGCAGGTTTTTTTTTTTGTTTGTTTGGCTAGGGTTTTTCTTGGGGTGGGATGGTGTTTAGCAAAATTTTGCTGTCTCTTCTTTTCCAAGTTTCATATTTGTGATTTTCATGTTGTCTCAGGACCTGCTGAGTGTAGTATAGTTGAACTACATTACTTTAAAATAGAAAATTTTACTGGGAGAGATTGACATGTATGCACTTTTCCATTTCCTTCTGTCAAGTACTAAAGGGGGCTAGTTGTTACTGTCTACGGTATAACTTACTACCCCTATTCTGACGTCGTCGTGATGGGCCCTCGAGAAGCTCTGTTCGTGAACTACTGTTTCTGATTTGAAGCTGACAGCTTAAATTGATAAGACAGGACATGGCTGTGTATATCTGTGGATGGTTGAAGATGACAGTTGAGAAAATGCTGTAGGGAGAAAGTGATTTGCGGACATTTTATGGAACAGCATATTTGTAAAGAAAAACTGCTTTATGTGTAAAGCAGAAAGTTATTGGTTTTGGATTGTGTTGTGCTACACTAATTTGACTTACTAATAGTCATTCAAGTTGGACTCTAGGAACCTTTTCCTCTAGTTTTGCCAGTAGCAGGGACTGAAAATTACACTGTGTGGCTCTGTTGTTGTTCTGGGTGCAGTATACCTGTATTTATACCTGAGCTGGGACAAAACTTTTGTTTGCATCTGTAGTAAGTGGGTCATTTAGGACTTGTGGCTGGATGAACTTCCCTTTGTTGTTTTGTCGTGTTCTGGGCCTCGAGGTACTCATCCTTCAGGCTTTTCTGGGATTATTTTTTTAATGCCTCTTTCCAGGAGAAAGTGGGGAGGGATGTTCTGCTTGGTTAGTGCTAAATGAACCACAGGTTATAAGGGTGAAGTGAAGAATGCAGAGCCACGGGTTTAGAAGCCGGCTAAGATGGATCACAACTGAGAACTGTCTTGGGTTGTATCTAGCGTGGGTTGCAATGAGCTGGGTAACTTGACTTGAAGTCAGATCTTTTTAGTGAAAATGCATCTTTCCCATCCCATCTGGAGCTCATCAAAACTATGTCTGTCTGTGCTGCCTCTTAGCCTTTCAGTATCTTATTGTTCATCATAACTGTATTCTTTGTCCTTGGGCTTACAGCTTTACTCAGTTTGGCTCTGACCAGTTTTATTTATTTTTTTAAATTGTGCTTTCTTTTTTTCCTTTCGCTTCTTGCCTCCCCTTGCCCCCCCCCCCCCTTTTTTTTTTTGAGAACTTGGTTGAGTCATTTTCCATTTTGTTGTTCTAAGCTGGCTTCCCCATCCAGCGGTCTTTCATATTTATTTAAAGTCTTGTTTTGAGATGGGACTCTCATCAAAGTAATAATTTCTGCTTGTGACCTGTAAGCAATAGCTATTGTGTGGCATATTTTACTTTGACCATCTCCCTATGTATTACACATCTTGCTCCTCAAGAAAGAGAGATCTGTGCTGCACCTGAGAACTGCATTATCTGCATACGAATGGCTGAGGCTGGCATTCTCTAGATGGCAGAAGGTGGCAGTAAGATTAGGGGCGCTTTAGCAAATATTCGGGTGTGGTTTTGTACACAAAAACCTAGAGTATCAGTCCATGATACTGAGATAATGAGGAGCCTCTGCATGAGGCTGACTTGGACTGACTCAAGGTTGCCTGCAACTGTGGCCAGCAAACTGGGTTACTTTCCTACAGCCACGAAGATGTGACCATGTATTGTCAAGTTCTCTGATGCTCTGATCAGCTTTGCATTACCTAAGGTTTTTATTTTTTTCGTATATGCGCATGCACATAATTGAACAGTAAAAAACTGTTTTTATTAGACATACGTATGCATAGAAAAATCCTTCTGACCAAGCAGAGGATACAAAACAATTTAAGGATCTCTTATTCTAATGCTGTGGAAAAAGCGCTTGCTTTGTTTATCCTCTAATGAGTATACTTGCATAGTTGCATTGTGCATATGTCTAAACATGCCTGTAGTGTTCTAGTTTGATATTTAAATGCTAACAAATTAGAAATGAAAGAGTTCTGACGTTTTATTTTGTAACTGGATAATAAAAGTGATTTAGATGGAGTAGGCAGCTAAGAGGCTAATTATCTGGAAACCTCTATGGCTACAGATTCTTAAGAACCTGTTAGTTACTCTCTTGACTTCTTGTCTACAACACAGAGAGAAAAATATTTGTTGTGTGTAATAATAAAAGCTAGCATTTAATGGCCACCTAAACCAGGTTATTAAAAACAGCCTTTATAACAGGAAGACAGTTGTCTCGTTATGGGAGGGGATGGACACATTGTGGTGTAAAAAATTTCTACCCAAAAGAGCAGAGATGTCCTGGTCATAAAAAACACATGCTGGCAGACCTGAATTTATTATAAAATGAATGTGCAGGACCTTATTGTGTACGTATTTTGTCAGTTCTGTTGATCTGCTGAAAGGGGCCTGGGGAAGAGATAACCTTTGTAGATTTGCAAATATCAAACTACAAAGAAAACTTGAGACCATCTCATCTGGCTCCTTTTAGCTTTGTTCTAATGCAAACAGCAATACTACCTACGTTTACTTTATATTTTTGACGACTTGTGAATTTTCAGTTGCTCTATTTAACAAGGGATCAGACTGCTTAAATTTTAGTGGTGTGCCAGTTGTAGAGCCGAGAGCAGTTGGGCCTGTAGAGTGAGCTTGAATCTTGTGGTCTAACAAACTTGCCCACCGTGGTGGATGTTTCTGCCACAGGCAGTGTGCTATTTCAGAAACGTCAAATGCCTGCTGTTTTGTTAAGGTTCCTGTCTGTGTTCAGGCAGCTAATAGAAAACAGAAAGATTTTTGCGTATTTCTTTAACTTGTTATTCTTCAGGACCTATAAACCTTTTTTAAAGTGAGCATGCTAATGTGTATTTAGAGGTTTTGATCACATATACTGTAACTTGAATGCAAAAGTGGTGAGGGAGAAGCTGGATAATCTGCTTTTTCTTAATTGGATGTTTTTTCCAGAAACAAATTTTTTTTAAAAATGAAGTTTTATTTATGTCACCAATTACACCCCCCCCACCCCCCCAGTGTCTTCTTGGAGGTGTAATTTAGTGCTTAACTCTTAAATTGAACACAGTTGAGCAGAAAAGCGAGTGTCAGGGATGTACATATAGTTTAAAGAAATTCTATTTTTAAAAAGCCGTTTCCAAAACAGCATTTGTAAAGGGAGTGACCAGTTCTCTGCAACTCAGAAGTATGGCTGCTAAATTCCGAAAAGAAATAACACTCCTAATTTGTCCCTTCTGGACATGACCGTGATGTTCCATGTGTTTATGGTTTTCATATTTGAATGTTGGAAAACACCGCAAACTAATTAAAATACAAAGTATTGAGGAAGGGCTGAGTAACTGGAAGTGTAACAGCTAGTCTGTCATGAATCTTTGAGAGCGTATCTTTTCAGTACCCTTTTTATTCACCCAGTCCCACTTAGTAGTGCAGAATGTGGAATTTCAGTTGTCATTTTCCAGAGCAAATGATCTAGTATTTCAGACTGTGGTCTAGTTAAACATGGGCTTTGGAAATGCATCAGTACTGAGTTGGTTGTAGAGGGGGCTGGAGTAACGATGCTAACTTTGTTTCTTAGTATGTTTATCTGTAAGATTGTGAACAACTACAATTGAGCGAAAGTAATTTTCTTTTGTGGTTGATGTTCTTCTCTTAACTAAGGAAGACGGAAGAGGTCAAAACCAATTCCTGGTACAGGCAGAGCTATTCGTTGAAATAGCTAAGTCCAGAGGAGTAACACTTCCTGTACTCTTTTTCTTCCTCTTCTGCATCTAGGAAAGAAAGGCGTGTTTAGGTAAGTTTCCATGGTACACGTGTGAAGGAGGGAGGGTTGTTGGATCTTGTGCGACAGCCATCAAGACACCTCTCTTCCATCTACACCTGCAGTTGCTGACTCAGATTATCCTTAAATCATCTAACCACACACCTTGTTGACAGGCTGGTAACGGAATGAATTCCATGCTGGCTGCAAAACCAGCACAAAGTAAGAAGAGATTATGGTGAACAACATCAGATTTTCTGTTGTGTCTTTATTGATGAAGGCACTGATGCTGTCGGGCTCTTTGGGCCCTCCAAAAATTAGATGCAGACTGCACTGCCCTGATACTTCTCTCCCTCCTTTGATGGTGACCTGAAAGCCTATGTGATGGAAACTTAATCTGTTTCAGAGGAGCTTCTTGCCACTAGGAAGGTGCAGCAGAACTGTGGACTGCTGCCTACTCTGGCATTTTGGTAATGCTGACCTCAGCCTTCTCGGAGAGATAAGTTAGTGTACATCTGCTGTTAGACTGGTGGCTGCCTGTTTGGATCTGTCTACCAAGACTAAATTCTACTTCCCTGAAGTCATCATCCATACACACAGATGACTAGAATTACTGTACGTTTAGGAGAGGATTTCCTTAATTGCCTTGTGGCATCATCCTTAATCTTGCTGTACGATGTCTTGTTTAGGCCTGTCCCAGGCAGTTCTTTGAACCTACTTTCATTAGCTATGATGATAGGAGGACGCAAACTGAGATAGAGAAATGGACAGGTTAGGTGAAAATACAAAACCTGTACTTAATTTAATTATTATAAACTTATTCTGAGATAAATTTTCTGCTGAACTTTAGGGTATATTGGGTCAGTGCAGTTTACTGAACATAAAATCTATTTGACAGTGCCAAAATTCAGCTTATCTGGTTGTTTTTTTTTGTTTGGGGGGTGTGTGTGTGTTTGGGTTTTGTTTTGGTTTTGCTTTTTCTTTTTTTAAAGTGCTACTGTCTCTGTGTGAGGAGCAGTTGATAATTTCATGTTTTCAAGATAGCTGATCATCTGATGATGGTTGTAGATATACTGGGTTTTCAGCCAAGACTGCTAGCTTTGCAGCCTGTTTTCTGTGGATTCCAACTTGATTCTCTCTAGTTGCCATATCTGGTACATTGAACTCTCCTGTCTAGGATGCTCATGTGGGTTTCTAGATACAAATTCACAGTATAGTGAATGCTGAAATATCTCTGATATCAAAACCTGGTGAGGTGGTTTCTGTTCTGGATCAGGGTGGAAGAGTCCAGGAAGCCTCTGCTGGCTTTTGAAGCCCAACTTTCACATGTTGCAAAGCAACCTGTGAAAGTCAGTATAAAAGCTGAAGGTTAACATTGAGTAATGCTAGGCTTTCCTAAGCTTTGTCAGACCACTGTTGCTCACTGAGAATTTATTGCCTTCCTGTCAGCAGACATTTAGATGGTGCCTCTCTCTCACACAGATTGGGCTGTTCAATTGTAAATGATTGCTAGGATAATAAAAAAGGATAGCAGGATCCCATTATGGAATTGATCACCATTGAATATGAGTGACAGTATATAACATGAAAAATGGCAAGAGAAGTCTTTGTATCAAAAGAAGTCTTTGTGTTAAAAATAGTTCCTTAATGCAAATGTACAACACACAGCTTCTTTCATATTTGGTATTAAATATGATTTTTATTTATTTTTAAATCAAACTGATTAAGGTTACACTGTGTTTTTAAAAAAGTTTTTTCATGTTTTTGTGAAGGAGATTTTTATCATGTTTTACCCTTCTCTTAATTGGCTGTCTTCAGTGATGACAGCACAGCTGTCTTTCTAATAAAGTAATATGGCTTGGTAGTAGCACATCAGCAGATTGAGGGAGTTGGTGCTCAGGCCCCTCTGTCTACCTAACACAGTTTGCATAGTCTACTTCTGACTAAATTTAGTCTGGCTTCTTGGACCAAAGATTCCTACCACACTTATAAGTCAAAGCTGTCTGAAGGACTACTGATGGATCTTGACCCGTCTGTTCCCATTTAGCAGGTAGAATGTAGTTGTTGAGCATATGAAGTAGGGCTTCTGGAAAGAAACTCTCATTTCCATTCCCTCTGAAAGAAGTTTAGTTCACTTGGGCAGAACTGTGCTGTAACCTGTACCAACCCAAGGGAGAAGGAAGTGATTCTCGCCAAAACCCCACAGTGCTTGTCTGAACCAAACTGTTCCAGAGGCAGCCGTGATGCTGTAGAATAGTCCCTCTGTGGCCCATGAATAAATAAATGTTTAATAAACACAAACCCTTTGGGTTTATTAAATTTGGTGAAACAAAATAGAATTCTGTCCCTGTCTGGCCCCTCTGTGAATAAGGAGATAAAAATCAACTTAGGAATGCAGTAGAAATCTGAAAGGTAGAATGTTGTGTTTGTCGATAGGGCTCCTCTAGAAGCTCGGTCTGTTCACTACCAAATGTTTTGGTGGAAAAAAGATTTGCTTGAGGGTGGATGTTAGCTTCTCGTTTTGCACGTTGCTTGTGCTTGCTAATGTCTATAATTCTGGGAGAAGGGCTTCGGGGTTTTTGGATTTCTGTTTACGTCACAAGGGCAAAAGTACTGCAATGCAAAACAGTATTTTTTGTTGAGTTTTCTTTTTTCCTCGTCAGTTTAAAGTGGATAAAATTCTTATGATTTCTGTTATATTCTAATGTGGGAGAAGCTGGGGCTTAGCTTTTCAGCAGGTATGTTGTGTAGGTGTTGGATTAGACTTTCCACGTCAGCAGAACATGGCAATTATCACAGCGTTTTGTTTCAAGTAGATTTTAAGAGTGGCTAATGTTAAATATAATCAAGGTGTCTTTTGTATTTTAGGAAGCTGAATATGGTGGACATGATCAGATTGATTTATATGATGATGTAATTTCTCCATCTGCAAATAATGGAGATGCCCCAGAAGATCGTGATTACATGGATTCACTCCCACCATCTGTCGGGGATGATGTAGGTAAAGGAGCTGCACCAAATGTTGTCTATACATATACTGGAAAGAGAATTGCCTTATACATTGGAAATCTTACTTGGGTAAGTATCTTACTACTATTTAGGTGTAGCCAGGAATTTTAAAATTATGAACATAATTCTTTGTTAATATTTTTGGCTTAAAAATAGTTCTGTATTAAATGTTATGAATACAGAAAAGCAGGTGTTTTTGTGTGTTGTTTTCTTTTACCTGAAATTCAGGTAAAAGAGCTCTCTTGATGTCTAAAAAAATCGAAGAAATCTTCAGTAAATATAAAGTTTCCTCTTGCATTTTAAGTGTTATGAAGGGATATTTATGCTACTATCTTCTTAAGGTTTTCAGGGAACCGAATGAAAGAGGAGAACAAGCTTAAACTTTATGCCTGCAGACACTTTAAGGCTACTGAATGGACCCATTTTTTTTTTAAACTCTTGCTGAAGTTTTTAGTTTAAGAAGGAGCTAGAATGCTCTCTGGGATTTTCTTGAAATTACTTTTAAAGGTTTTTCCAGGGCTTTTTTCCACTTGCATTTTTGCAGAGCAGTGACTCTTAAAACAAAACTGTTTTCAGGTATTTGCCTTGAGGCTTATTTTTGCAGTCCTAGGTGTAATAGGTTTGGGATAACTCACTGAACTGCAGTTGCCCTTAAGACAATTACTTTTGTTATCATTAAAGCATTTTAAAATCAATTGCAGTTAAGTAAACAAAATGCAAGAGCTGATCAGTAGCTGAGTTAACTAGAATTTTTATCTGTTTACTTGAAATCCAGTTCTTCCAGGTCCACACATGCAAAACTCTCAAGGCTTTTTCCCTTCTGATTAATTTCTAACTAGTGCTAAACTTGAAAAAGAGTGCTTTATGGGGGTGTAGGTGTGTTTTCACTAATCATGACAGTATCCTAATTTCAGGAGCTAATAGGTAAGTATAGGAACTGTTGACTTAACAGTTACACCATTCTAGACTATATGAATGGAATCAGTAAAATGAAATTAGCTGAACTCATTCAAGTCAAATGTCACAATTTCTAAAGCAGGTAGGCCAGTGTTCAGCAATTTGTACCTACTACTCATTATTTGGCTTCACAAACAAAGTCATACACAAAAAATACGTTTATCTGCTTTAGCATTTCTGTTTTTCTTTGTGTTTATCTCTCAGTGAAGTATTTCTTGAATTTTTTGAAAAGCCTTGATTTGAGGGAGATCAGATAAGTACTTCAGAATCTTGAAAGTCTGCTTTGCAATTCCCTTATGAAATTTAAAGAAGTGATGGAGTTAAAGAAGTAGGAAGAAAAATATAAGTATTAGTGCATTTGTGTATCTTTGGATATGAGTGAAATTGTTGAATGGTACATAGTAATTAAGAGGAAGTTACAGCAAGGAGGTTTGGCTAACTGGAAACAGTTGTTTCTAACCATAGTTTCTATACTAGTTTCCATTCTTTTGCAGGTAAGTCCTGCTCTTTTTGTGCAAATAATATGTAGTTCACTAAACTCTCACTGATCAAAGCTCTCATAAAGAGCACCTGGTTAATATGGTGTTTTAAACTGACTTTTGTGTGGAAATAATAGAATCATTAGGAGAAAAAATGGATTGGGTGTGGAAAATTAAGTTATTGAAACAGTCCAGTTAAAGCCTTATACTTTCAGAGAAAAAAGTTACTCAAATACAGATATTATTTTTTTTTTTGGCATACTGTAACTGGTATACTGCATGGAGGGGTTGATGCAGTGTAGCATATGGGGAAGTGTGTATATTTTTAAAATTAGTTTTTTGAGAACTGCAAAATGGCTGCTCTCCAAAAGTCAGAAAATATTGAGAGCCTGAATAAAGTATTCCTCTTCAATTTCACACAAGCACACAAAAAAAAAAATCCATGGAAAACTTAGTTGCCCTTTTCCTGGTGTTTTAGATAAGCTTTCATAGTTGAATATCAAAAATATTTTTCAGTGGACAACAGATGAAGACTTAACTGAAGCAGTTCATTCACTGGGGGTAAATGATATTTTGGAGATAAAATTTTTTGAAAATCGTGCTAATGGCCAGTCTAAAGGGTAAGAACTTGTCATTTGTTTTTTATGTAAATGGACTGAAGTTTGGGAGGGTGGATATGAGGAAAGAGTAAATGTCAGTATGTGAACTGATAATCTTTGTTCACTGATATCCAGCAATGATTTGGTATATCATTTCTTAGTAATGACTTAAATTACAGGCATAAATTTTTGACAGTATTGTGTGTCTCATTATTTTGTGACTTAGATCTTGTTGACCATCTTCCTATATTTCAGTTAGTGTGGTGGTGATACTTGTTGTTCCTCATAGTGTAAATCCTGTTCCCCCAACCCCCACTACTAAATCTTTCTTTACATCTTTATTTTCCATTAACTGTTGAAAGTGAGTGCTTAAACCCATTTTTCACTGGCAACTTATTCTTCCTTGCATGAATGTGTCTTTCTCCTTAGTAGTAATGAGAACACAGTAATGCTTAATGATAGCTTGGTCATATGAATTCATGTATAGTTTGTTGAAAAGCTGCCTTTGTTATTATATATTTTGATGCATTTTGTACTTGCAATTTTGGTGGTTCTTGTATGTCCTAGAATGAGTTATCTTTTCTGTTCTGAAAACTGGACTTACACAGAAACTGTTTCAAAGGTTTCTAGTTTAAGTATTCTTTTGCTTATTATGTGTAACCTTTTTCATGAGGCATCAGGATATCCAGGAAACAAAAAGACTGTGGTGTAACTTTTTTTTTCTTCTTCCTTTCAGGTTTGCCCTTGTGGGTGTGGGATCAGAAGCATCCTCCAAAAAGTTGATGGATTTGTTGCCTAAAAGAGAATTGCATGGGCAGAATCCTGTTGTAACTCCATGTAATAAGCAATTTCTGAGTCAGTTTGAAATGCAGTCAAGGAAAAGTAAGCCTTTCTTGTGTGCTGTCTTGGAAAAACAAGTTTATTCCAAAAATAATACGGCAGTTTTTCTCTCAGCACCTGACCATTTCTACACAGTTTAACATAGCTATAAAATACTTAGAGCCCAAGTGAATGAAGTTGCACCTTTGTTTAAAGATGATCCTTCTAAATAGAACTTCTAAAAATTACTTAATACCCTGAAGAGCTGCTGTTTTGGTAAGAGAGAGCACTCACTGAAAGAAGGTTGCAGCTTTGTGAAACTCTTAACCTTACAGTTAGAGAAGCTTTCTCAATTTCTTGTGGATGTAATTTTAAAAAAAAAGGTAATTTAGAAGTTTAACATTTGTAGATGAACTAGACTAAATTCTGATGCCAGACAGGCTGCACTTACAACAGAAAGGGAAAGAAAGATTGTGCCTTGCGCTTTCCTCCAGCATCCTGTCTTATGGTTCCCAGTCCTAATAGTTTGTGGCCTTGGGCTGTGTTAAGGAAGGGCTGTCAGTCTCCCCAGATGCTATTCCATTAGTATGGGGTATACTGGAACACTGCCATATTTTAGCAAAGTACTTTTTCCTCCCCAAATGCTTCGGGTTTGGGTACTGAGGAACAGGTTGGTGCTCCTAAGGTTATCCTTTAGTGCTGCATAAAACTTTAGATCAAGTATTGAAAAGCTTTAACCTATTTTGATTTATGTAATTACACTTTCACTTTTCAATTGCAGCCACACAGTCTGGCCAGATGTCTGGGGAAGGTAAAGCTGGTCCCCCAGGAGGAAGCTCACGAGCAGCATTTCCACCTAGTAATAGAGGGCGAGGCCGTTTTCCAGGTGCCATTCCAGGTGGAGACAGATTCCCTGGACCGGCAGGGCCAGGAGGGCCACCACCACCTTTCCCAGGTAAAATAATTCATATCTGGCATTTCAGTTTCATTTGTGCTTTCTTGTATTAATGTGACATACTTATTTGGAAGTTTATAAAGATCAAGGCTATCCAGCAATGTGTTATGATCAGTGTCCACAGCTGGATTGTAGGATTTAACAATATTTCTTTGTTGCTATTCAAACAGGGAGTTGTAATTCCTAAATTTGATAGCAACATAACAACAGAGACATTATTTATAATGTGTCAATATATGTATTTTTCAAGTGTAAAAAAATTAAGATAGACAGGTCTGCTTGCTAACATGACCTTTAGCGTAGTGTAGTTCAGCTTTTCTGATTTGTTACATGGGGTGGGAATGCCTGCGTTGCAGAGTGTAAAGTAACTCTTCCTTGCTGCATTACAAGTTTACACGTCATCAGAAATATAGCTGTGATTCATGCCCACTGACAGGTCAGTTAGTTGGCACTTAGAATACCACAAATTTGAAGAGGCGGCATTCGTGTTTAGTCAGGTATATGAAACGTCAGAAATCTTTGAACAATCAGGCTTGCATTGCAATGAAGTTCTTATTTCTGCTTAAATATTTTTAATAAATGCCATTCAGTAGTCAAAGGGACATGGTCAAATTGAAAAATCACTAATAAGGATCTGAAAGTAGGTTTGGATACTGCATTTATCTTACCTTCTCCAATACAGCTTTTTCCCCCATATTTTTAAGACACAATGTATCTTATGCCCCATATGAAAGACTAGCTGCAGGTGTTAGTAGGATGCCATGTTTTCTAGGTTTTTAAGCTTTTGGGGGTTTTAGTAACATAGCAGGTGATTGATAGGGAGGGAGCTAGTTGTCAGTTTTCAAGTTGTTGTTTGACTAGCAACATCTAAAGAGAACTACTATTAAAAATATTCTAAGCTACTGGACTCAAAGCAGGACCATGCATGTCTTGTGTAAGTTGCAAATTGTTCAGCGAGGGTTGTTTCTGGTTTTATGTTTGTTTTTAAAGTCTTAAAAAAAAAAAGGCAAGAATTTGAATTATTTTGCTACGGTTTTTATTTCTTTATATTTATTAACACTATTTTATTTTTTATTTATTTTTTATTTATTTTAGCTGGACAAACTCCCCCACGTCCACCTTTAGGTCCTCCTGGCCCACCAGGCCCACCAGGCCCTCCGCCTCCTGGTCAGGTCCTCCCACCTCCGTTAGCTGGACCTCCTAATCGTGGTGACCGTCCACCACCACCCGTTCTGTTTCCAGGACAGCCCTTTGGTCAGCCTCCACTTGGGCCACTTCCTCCAGGCCCTCCGCCACCAGTTCCAGGCTATGGGCCACCACCAGGTCCGCCACCACCTCAGCAGGGTCCACCTCCACCTCCGGGTCCATTTCCCCCTCGTCCGCCTGGCCCTCTTGGGCCACCCCTGACTCTTGCTCCTCCTCCACATCTCCCTGGGCCACCTCCAGGTGCTCCACCACCTGCACCACATGTGAATCCAGCTTTCTTCCCCCCACCTGCCAATAGCGGCATACCTACTTCAGACAGCCGGGGCCCACCTCCAACAGATCCATATGGCCGACCTCCACCATATGACAGAGGTGACTATGGGCCACCTGGAAGGTGAGTGCTTTTGGTGTAATGTGCTTGGTAGCAGATTTTACTCCTCTTGTAGGAAGCATTTGATTTTTTCCCTTTTAATGCAAATGTTAGAAATAACAAATAGGGCTGGAAGGGATCCCAACAGTCTTCTAATTTGCCCCTTTTCACTTCTCTCAGTGAAATATCTCTCAGAAACACGTTTGTAGCAGTAAGAAAATCCTGAAATGCAACACCAGTAATCTCACTTTCCCTTTTCAGCTCTGTGTGTCTTCACTGTTTGTATTTGGCAGTGTCATCATTCCACATGTTCTACATGTAAACTTAGATATCGCTTGTTATGCAGCAGCTTCTGGTTGTGCTTATGTCCTAACTTGAAATTCTGACTTGTAGCTTTATCATCATGCTTTGCAAGCTGTCTTTTTAGAATGCTGGGGAGCTCTCCTTTTTGAATATGCGCATATGTTGAGTGCAGTGCGGTACCAAGCTCATACCATTTTCATCTTTCAGCAGCTCTGCTTGTCCCTTTTTTTTTTCTTCAGGATTCAATTCAAAGTTAGTCTTTGTCTCAAAAGCCAGGCGTGAATTTACTGCAAGACTTTTATCTTCCTTTCTTGTCAAGGTGCTTCTGCTCATTTGGTGCAATCTTGCTGTGTTTGTAGCAGTGGCTTTTCCTATGGTTAACCCTATGTGGGACAGAGTTCTTGAGTCTCTCTGACTTTGACTTGTCAAGTTTTTCACATCTTGTTTGAAACATCTTCATCTGTGTTTTCAAGCATCTCTGTCATGCTGCTGTTTCTTGATATTTCCCCCCCCTCCATATTTCTATTTGTCTCAGAAAATTTTGGGATAAATTGTAAGAAAAACGCTTTTTATGTAGTTGCATTTGGATTTTTCAGTTGTGATTTTACTGCTGACATGAGACTTCTCTTGCTTAAAATGTTTTCTGCAAAGACACTTTGATTCTTTTACCTCAAAGTTTAAAAAACCCCATGCATCTGTACATACTGTGTTCATACAGAAACTGTAGAAATTCAAGCATTTGGCTTAATTGCCTGAAATGTAATAAAACGATAAGGTGTTGGTTGTTTTTGATGGACAAAATCAAGGTTGTCTGCTCTGCAGTTTATAGAATGTCTGGGGAGGGAAGGAGTGGGAATAGGTCAGTATAACTTACTGTCCAGTATTTTCATTAAAAATGTTAAAACTATCATCCATAACTATTTAAATTGTCATTAATTATATATCATAGGCGTTTCACTGGAAATAACATGTCCATAAGAGAAAAATTACA
The DNA here is from genome assembly GCF_949628215.1 of Phalacrocorax aristotelis. NCBI lineage: Eukaryota > Metazoa > Chordata > Aves > Suliformes > Phalacrocoracidae > Phalacrocorax > Phalacrocorax aristotelis. Next base: position 179,429,510 of record NC_134276.1, on the reverse strand, counting down.
TATTCCATTCTATGGGAGGCACACGAAAAATAATACTCAAAACTCAGGGAGGTATGAATTTTTAGACATTTCCTCTTATGCTAAACTGGCTATAGGATCTTGTTCCACTTCTTGCAATTAAGAGGATAGCATTGCTTATTATTCTGCATTTTCTTTCTACCAGAAGAACTAACACTGTTCTAGAAGTATCAAGCAGTGGGCCAGTTTAACAGTCTCCACATTTGTCTGTAACACATTTCTCCAAATTTTCTATATGATACAGAGACTGGCTAATAGGACACTGCAAAACTTTTGGGAAAATTTTTATACAGGTTAACTTCTGTTACCTTGGAAACCCTATATAGGTAGCTAATAAAGTCAAAAAAGTGTAATGAGTACGAGGATTCTGCTTTATTGCTTCCTCCTTACTGTGACCAGTTTGGAGATTGAATTGGAGCACCTTGAACTTGACCAGAAATAAAAAACCCAAAATTAGCTGTAAAATGTTGAAGTATCATTCAGAAAACTGCGTATTTTAAAGATGGTAGACTATATTTGTTTTTCATAAGTTACAGCATTCTGGTCTTAGTTAAGATCTGGGAAACAGGATCATATAGTTCTAATTCCAGTACTGTTATAAAAATTATCTCTAATATTGCTCAAAGTTGCATTGCCTATGTACATGTATTTCCACATCATTCAATTGGGACAATGTCTATTTACGTACCTTCAAGGATTTTATGAAAATTATAAATATTAGTAAAGCACTTAATACTAAGTGCTGCTCAATCTTCAAAACAGATGGGATGAACAAGAATAAGTCTATTTATACAGCAATGTGTTAATTGTTTTTTACCATTTTTCTTTTTTTCTTTTCTTTTTTTAGCTTTCAGGATTTTATACTGTAACATGGTCCTTAACAAAAACCAAAACCAAACCCAGATCCTGCTTTCTTTTCTGTTTGTCACTTTGCTTAAAGTTGCAAACTTGGATTGTTAAAACTGCAATATCTTAAGTTTTTTTAACCTTTTAAATACTAGTTTTATTGCTTGCAGAGAAATGGATGCTGCAAGGACACCGCTAAGTGAAGCAGAATTTGAAGAAATCATGAATAGAAATAGGGCGATCTCAAGCAGTGCCATTTCGAGAGCTGTATCAGATGCCAGCGCTGGTTAGTAAACTCGATTAATCTTTTCCTATTCTACTCAACTGAAAAAGAATTTATAGTTTTCTATTAAGAAACTTGCAGGCCTGAAGCCACATTTTCCTAACAGGAGGTTGAATTTAGGTACAGCCTATGACGGATTTTGTATTGCACTCAGTTAGCTTGAGAATGCCTTTTGAGTACTGATCTGGACAGTATTCTAACATTTGGTTCTGTAGTAAATGATCTGTATGGCTGTTGAAGATAAAATACTTGAAATGGTAATAATAGTACAGATAATAAAATATTTGTTGTAATTTGCATAATTTTCTGATCATGATCTTATATCATTTTCAGGGGACTATGGAAGTGCTATAGAGACCTTGGTAACTGCAATTTCCTTAATTAAACAGTCCAAAGTATCTGCAGATGATCGCTGTAAGGTTCTTATTAGCTCTCTCCAGGACTGCCTTCATGGAATTGAGTCCAAGTCTTATGGTTCTGGATCCAGGTAAAACTTTCCTCTTCCATCTGCCCTTGCTTCTGAAAGGGAAGGTGTAGCGCAGGACTAGAATTATCCTTTACCAATTAATATTTCCAGTGCATAATTCTTATTAGAATTTGCTATTGAAAATTAAGATTGTGGATATTTGATGCCAGTTTTCATTTTGCTTAAAAGTAATTTTCTCTACACGTGTCACAGTAGAAATACACTTGAGTTGCGGGGGAAAAAAGGTTGAGTGGAATGTTTTTTGCATCTTGTCCTTTGTCATACAATCTAAAAATTGAGAGTAGGTGGATTTGAAATTCATGGACTCTTCTACATAGTACAAATAAGAGACTGACATTTCTTTCAAAACTTAAACACCACCCCTTTCAGAGTTAGGGTGAATGCTGAGCCTGAAGTTCGTTTGGATACTATAGCAGTGGTGGAGTTGACCTTGACTGTCAAAAACAGAGAGCTGGTTTTGACACATACTTTCGGTATGCAGTTTAGCAGCCATACTGTAGTGATTGTTTGAAGTATGGTGCCTTCCCCCAGCTGATTACAGCCATCTTGTCCTCCATTCCGAGTATGTGCTTTCTGTCTTTCCCTTGATAGATTAGGAAGTGGATGCACCTTACTATCTGTAACTGCGTTCTTGGCCATCACCTTTTATACCAGTGCTCTGATGTTATGTACAAAAACATATTTGCATCACAGTGAACAGATATTTCTTTCATGTCCTTTTTTGAGGAAATTCATAAACAGAATACAAAATTGGCATGCAGATGGCTTGTATTTTGAAGACAAATTTAATGAAGTAATTTCTTTTAGAAGACGTGAGCGATCCAGAGAGAGGGACCACAGTAGGTCACGAGAAAAAAGTAGGCGCCACAAATCACGCAGTAGAGATCGTCACGATGACTATTATCGGGAAAGAAGCCGTGAAAGAGAGAGGCATCGTGATCGCGACAGAGATCGCGACAGAGAACGAGACAGAGAGAGAGAGTATCGTCATCGCTAAAGAAGGTGAGCGTTTGTTTCATGTTCTTAAACTTTACTGACCCACTGAAAGTAACTACGCTAGGTTTGGGATTATTTACAGCATTAATATCTGCATTTAAATGGTCCTGCAGTATGTACTGAATCACTTTCTTCTTGCAGCATCTGACACGAACATAGGTAAGTAATGGCAGGTAACTGGTCTTGGGAGGGAAGGGAGTATTTGTGTGATTACCTTCTGCAGTTTGCATGCTGCCTTTTTAATTTCAGGTGCTATTAATGTTCATGGTTTTTATGAAATGCAATTAAACCAAGTGGTAAGCCAGACTGATAAGTCTGCTCTCTTTGTAATCTTAGAAGATTATGTTAAAATTATGGTTGTATTTCTTATTTGTATTTTAAAATACTAATTTTGTATTTTAAAATCTACTTGTGTAAGGACTGCAGCATTGAACCCTTCATATCATGTGGATTATTTCAATTTAGGGAACAATGTACATACAGTTGCTGTCCTTGCACAAGTACAGCATTGGTTTTTTGTGGTTTGGGTGTTGTGTGGTTTGTGTGGTTTTTTTTTTTTCTCCCCAGTGAATTTTACTCAAATACAAGAAATAAAGCCAGACTTCAATCTTTATTTTATGAAATGTGACCTTTCAGTATCTGCTGCCTTCTAGCTAAATTCAGGTATTATCTTCAGTAAGAGTTATGATCATTTGTTCCCCGCTACCCTGATTTTTTCATTCTCTTCCCCCCCTTTGATAGTAAAATAATTTTCTGAAGACTAGTAAACAAATGTATGACACAAGGATTGTTTCTTCTCTGCTTATTCACAAACTAATGTGTTCTTTTATTTCATATATCTGCACTTGTGCATGCATCAAATGTTTAGATAGCCACAGAGTAGCATGCTAAGTAATACTTTTTTCAGTGTACTGCTGAGAGCTTTAAAACACACAGAAATGTTCATCGCATTATATAATGTAGCATTTTGAGAATTGGGAACTCAAGCTACCCATAATTCCTTATATTTGACAGTGGGGGAAAAACCCTACCTATTAGTTTCCCTGTAGTAGACTTTATCCTTTTTCGAAGAATTTTCCACTACGTCTACACTAAAATTGAAGTTTGCAGACTTGCCTGTCTGCCCAGCTTCTAGTTCTTACATTTACCCTCAGATTTAGTTTCCAGATTTGCATGGAAGTGCATTTACAGAAGATTATATGATTTCTAAAAGGTTTTGATCTATTTAAGCGTAGCGTATTCCTAAGTGAAAATATAATTTTGTATTAGTTAATTTTCAGTTTTTCAGGCAGGCTTCTGTTGCCAACTCCTTTGGGAGGGAACAAATTCTGATACTAAATGCTCTAGTCTATTGAGTATTAAGTGGGATGTTGTCTTGGATTTATATACTAACAGGGACACGCAAAGAGGTAATCAGCCTAGAGAAGGGGAGTCAGAAGCTGAAGTAGGAAGATAAAATATGGCAGCTGAAATAAAGTTGGCAGTATCTATCTCTCAATGCCACTTTTTGTCATAAAAAATTGATTGGTAGAATTACTTCTGCATTTGCATAAAAATAGCAACTGTGTTTTTTTATTTGTAAAATATCAGAACATAAAAATACAGAATTAACAAAAGTAAATGTAGTTTCTTTTGTTGAACTGGATTTTTACCTTTTATGATGACGAGTATTTGATATTTGCAAATAGTTGTTATTAATAGGAGGTAACTATTGAGCTGTGATGGATGCATTTCCAGCGTGTTTTTCTTCTGGTGGAGATGAGCAAGCCATACTAAAAATTGTTAGTAACCTGGAATTTAAAGATTTTTTTTTTTGTACCCTTTTATTAATCTAGCTTTAATTTTTGTGTATTTAGTGTCGTGCGTGTAGTCATGGAGTTTCTGTACCATGTACAGATTCCCTACCCTTTCACCCCAAGAAAACATACCAAATAGCATTAGGTTGCATTTTATATTTTCCAAGGCACTATTTTAGAAATGGACTGTGGTTTCAGTCTCAGCTCCAGTGGGATTTATATATGCAGCTCCCTTCAACTTTGTGTACTGGGACTTTTCTTTCAGAGAGGTTGAGTAGGTAAGATTCCCTTGTACAAAGACGACAATAGGTCCTCAATACTTGATTTAAAGGGGAAACTTATGCTGCATGTAAATTAAAGCATTTGTTTTTTTTTTTTTTAAAGTTAAGTTGTAAACATTTTGTCTTGTTGCTGTCTTAATGAAGGGCTTTATTGTAGTTTTGTTTTTTTATATATATATATACACATACACCCCACCCCCAAAAAAGAAATACAGTTATCTTCTGGTTTGTATGTTTCATTTTCACTAAGATGTATGTTGCCATACATTTTTTGTTTCATTCTTTACATTGATTAATATTCATAAACGGATTTAACAGTCTTAATTAATAAATATCAGCAGTGCTGAAAAGGGTTACTCCCCATATTACTGTGTTTTGCCAGATAACATGAAGTTGCCTCTGTGCCTGCAACCTATGACTGGCACCTTTACTTCTCCTTATTGTGTACCTATAGTCATAACTGTGATACTGTACTGGCATTTTTTTAAGTGTTACACATCTAGTTTAGAAGGATTTTAAAGGTCCATTGTGAACATTTTTGTATGCAGTGAAATTCAGTTTGTACTGTATTACATTTACAGAGATGGGTTAAAATGGAATAACTTACTAAATGTGTTTATAATAATAAAACTCTATTAAAAAGTTTAGATGTACCATAGCAGGTATTTACACTTCTGTTTGTACACTTCATGATTTAAAATTCAATTTTTGCAAGATTTTATGCCTTGACTTGAGTAAGGCTTCATGTACACTGATAATCCATTCTACAGAATTACTACAGAAAACTGAATGTTTTCTTGAAACATCTTGCCTTTGCTTGTAGAAAGCCTATAGATACAAAAGAAAAATAGATTTAAGTGTCTAACCTGTATTAGTCAAGACAACTAAGAATACAGTAGAATGATATTTAGAAGGATTAACAGCAGAATTAATGTGTACAAACAGAATAGTAATATAACTTCATCAGCATGAGTCCTGATTTTTTTAGACAGTGGTTTTTTAGTTTAACTGATACACAATGATGTACTTCTAGCTGATACATTGTCCCAATCTTATCCTGTCTGAATTTCTATAACTGCTGAATGTTAAGGTTTTCATTTTATGTTTTTGTTATTGGACTGATTATTTCCTATTTAAACTGGATTTGGACAGAATTGCAAAGACAAAACCACACTAACATTGTAACAGTTGATATGTATGTAGACTTTGTACTCCATATTTCATGTTTTTTTTCTCTGATTTTTTTTTTCTGCTCTCAAACCACTGTAAGCAAAACAATTTGAAGTCTAATGTACTTCTGGGGCTCATATGCTTCTTCAAAAACTGCTCTCAGCTCTCTCTGAAATAGTTTCAGCTTTGGAGTGATCTAAGAACTAACGTGGTTGGGTTTTTGTGTGTGTTTGTCAGTAGGAGGGGTGTTACTGGTAGTTTGAATAATTTTCACTATATTTTTGCTTGTATGAGTAGGAACTGTCCTGTAACAGTGTGTTAGCAACCACTTAAACGTCAAGTGAGGTATGAAATTAGCCTTTTAAGAAACCTTGTAAATTAATAGAAAAGTGCCTGATTTTGTATGTTATTTTAATAATAAGCTTCTAGTTAATAATGGAATTTTAAGTGAGTCATGTGATAGCATTGTTCAAGACCAGGGTATATGCACCTGTCTAGGATTATTTCAGATCATCTTAGTATTAAGCTATTATGAACATTATTTACCTCATTTATCTTTTGAAAATGTGTATTTCTGAGGAAGCACATATGTGGGGCTGGCACTAATCTATTCCATCTAGCGTTTGTCAGAGAAATCGTGTTTTGTGCATCTGAATCGGTATTTGAAATCTACCATAGAGTGAAAGAGGCAAGCTGTGCCACTGTTTTATGTGCTTCTTAAAGTCTATTTTATGGCTACTCTGATGCTTTACAGAAACATATGGCTTGTTTCTTAATGTTCGGTGGTTTTTCTCATTTTCTTGAGAGTGATAATTCAAAAACCAAACTGAAAATCTTATGCTATTTTTTATTTTCAAATGCATAACTGCATAACTTACTATTTTTTTTCCATTAACTTGTTGCTGGAATTTTGTCTTCTGAGGTGTCATTAGACACACTTATACTTTTGTGTTGCCCCATCCTGAGCTTTTTTCTTTTGTTTGTGAAATCACTAGTTTTGACAAATTTGAGCTGTGTGAAAGTTCCCCAAGAAACTTTCAGGCTTTCTAGCATTTGAAACATAAAGAAGTTACTTGCAAGTGAAAATGTTGGTTTGATGCAGTGTTCTCCAAAGAATGAACAATTTTTTTTTCTTTTGCTCATTGTGGTTTGAGAACTAAGATTTCTTCAAAAAAAAGAAAAAAAGAGAAATGAGAGAGATCTTAATTTTTATGTTTTCCTGTGGCAGCCTGATCTACCTTTTTGTGTCTTCCTCATATATTAATGTGAAATATACCTGCCAATAATTCACATCTCTTTAATTTGTAAACTAAAAATTGACCTTTCTGGACACACCTCTCTGTTCATCAGTTATTTCTGGTGAATAGACAGGCCTGGATTGTAGGAGAAAAGACATACAATGAATGAAACTCATTTGGGAATGTTATTTTTCTTACCATGTAAAATGATTTATAAAATCAGGAAACTGTTCTGGTGTTGACTTTAAATTATACACTAAGGTTGAACAAAGGTACCAGGTAAGTACACTAATAATGGGAGGAGGGAAGTATGCTACAAATGGAAGAAGGTGCTAGTGGTGGTAAAATAGTCTGTCTGTACATGTATGATGAACCGAATTACATGTATCTCAGCTTACATGCAGAAAGACAAATATAGAGACAAGTTTGGAATTCCTTCTTTCTCACTGTGTTATGGCTAAAGCATCACAGTATTTAGAGGTTTGTGGTGTTCTGGAATGTAGGTTAAGTTAAATTTTGGCTTTCAAGCTGATACTTTCTGTGGGATTTTTGATTTGTGTATTTTTTTCTTTATGTATAGAATAAAAGAATTACATGAAGTAATTCTTAGGAGCTATTAGGATATAATGACAAATGTGTATCATGCATTTTACTGAAATGTGAACGTGTTGGGAGATTGAAATTCAATCTCAAATATCAGAAATTTCTGCTTGTATAACTAAACTTGAGGGGTGTATGCACATACAGCTTTAAACTACTGTAAAATTTTCACACTTAAAAGCTGTTTAAAGCTTTTTATATGCTTATTTGGGTAATTCAAATTACAGGAAGAAATTTTATAGTTGCTACTGCAAGATGCTTTATATATTTAAAAAATCTATTGTTTTTTGTTGTAAGCGTCTGAAAACCATGCTCACATTGCATCTTGCATAAATACAAAACTGTTTGATCACTTAAGTTTTGGGATTTCATTTGTGAAATGTTCTGGCATAAGACCCTAACTTTTAAACCACAAAGTAACTATTTAACAGATAAGCCTGAACTTTGGATTTTGTTAGTAGAAATGCTGAGAAACTGATTGCTGTGTGGTGTTAAACTGTACAAAGCTAACACATGCTTGGGATGGATAGCTTATATGAGCTTGAGGCAGATCGAAAATAGCATTGCCAAGAAGTACTGACTAGAGATTTAAGCTTTTTTTAAAAGTTGTTTCTTACTTCAATATTCTACTTGCTTGTAGAATACTGAAAAGGGCTGAGCATGAAGGTATAATCCATACCGATTTATTTCTTCCTTTTGGAACCACAAAGGTTTACGATTTTGCCAAGCTATAGTGGCAGAATACTTGGAGCCAAAATGTACACCACTTTGGATTTTAGTTGGTCATTTTTTTTCAAGATAAAGATTCAGCGTGGTGCTGACCATCTTAAGAGCCCTGTATTGAAAAGCATTTATCCTAAGTCGAGTTTATCATGCCTTCTTTAAAGTTCCTGTAGTTCCATAAGTACCCTTACAAATCTAGCAAGCTATTCCCAGGAACTGAAGCTTTCTCATGCGAGTATTTTAAATCATATATATGGTGCTTTGGATCTGTTAACTGTTGCCTTAGAAGTGATAAAGATCCATAATTCTTGCCACAGGAATTGTATGATGAGAGCAGCAAATTCTGACATGCAGTCTCACAGCTGTCATATACTTACTTTCTCCACTAAAAAAAACAGAGGGAGATTCTCCCCTGTGTGCTAACTTAGCTCGCAGCTCTGAACCCATCTTCTTGTGGAGACAGCACTTCGTCATGGTGCTAAGAACATCATAACACCTATGGAAATATTGCTCTCTGGGGAAGGAACTTCCCCAAAAGTGGTTACTGGTTGATACATTGGGGACTGGTTGACTTGGGAGCAAAGTCTGCGAATAAGAAAAATTACAGTCACTGCTTTGGATTTGGATTAATTTATGTGCATACTGGTAGTGTATAGAGCCTACTTGGTTTTACTTTTTTTTTTAAGTTGTTATTAACAGTCATTTTGAGGAAAGGCAGAAGAAATGTGTCAATTATTCATGCAAAAATTGAGTACTTTGTTTTCCCAACTGCTTTGAAATTATTATACTGGTAGAAGAATATTTGACAGCTGTGTACCCGTGCACGTTCATGAAATTGCTCCTCTAAATGTCTTGTTTTTCAAATGAACAATTTAATGTGTTGGTTTTTGAACAGCTTGATTTAAACTATTTTGAAATTATTGAATGTTGAAATTGTTAATTATTAATGAAATGAAGCTAGCTAATTGTTTTGTAATGGAATTCAACTGAAATCCAGTGTATGGAATTATACCATCCCAAGTATTTTGTGAACTCTTACATTAACTCTGAATGGTGTGGTTCCTTAATTTGCCAAAATAGAGGAGAGTAGGAAATAGGGCTTGGGTTTTTTTTTCTAGGGCAAGTAGATGAGGAAACCTGCAAATCTATGTTGTATTATTTGAAAAGTGGGTTCTTGTGATTGAACTGCAAGCGTGTATTTTAGATGCGCAAAGCCCATCCTGCTTGCTGTTAGTCTGAAAATTTTGAAGTACTGGTATCAGATTCTGTGCACTTCTAAATGTTACTGAGTTGTGAGCCATCCACTTGATTATACAATCAGTGCATTACTTAAATGTCAAACCAGCCTAAAACTTCTGTAAGTGGGCAGGTAAAAATGTAAAAATCTAGTTGTGGCAAAATTACCTTACGTGCTTGTTCATTTACTCTTGCAGAATGCGTACTTTAGGAAATGTTCTATATAAATGTTTCCATTAGTCACAGGAACAGTAGCTATTTCTTCCTTTATCATTCAATACTTCAACTGTGAAATTTCTATTCTTTCAACTTTGTTGTACAACAACATTAATTTTACTTTTAACTATTGTATTAGAAAACAATTTCGTGCACAAACAAGTAGCTACTGCTTCTGGGTATTTTGTGTTAGTTTACATTATGGTGAAGTAGATGCACGACTTGTGTATGTATAGATAAGCCAACAATTTTCTGTGTATTATGGGGACTAGCAAAATCTACATCACAAATTTTGACACATTACAGCTGAAGGAAGAGGAACAGCGTGCAAGACAAGATACATTCTTCAAGGAAAGATGCTTGTCCAGCAGTTTGCTTCATGTGATTGAACTGAGCCTGTAAGGATTCATGGATAAAATGAACAGGAATAGATCTGAATAAAGCAAATCTGCATACATGGTAACCAGTAGCTCTTTTACTTTTTTATGTTGCTTAACTGTTTTATTTGAGGGAAACCTGTGTGATTTAAACCTTATAGCTTTTGCAACTTTATTACTGGTTATATACATTTGGCAATTATAATGTGCAAGCAATTGGAAAAAGTCAAGTAAATGCTTGTTTTTATAGTAGTTTGTTCATGTTAAACTGTTCATATGATAATGTCTGTACACAGCACCACTTTGATTACAGTAGATGTAGTGTTGTAATAAACTGTTTAATGGGGCTGATGTGTAAAGCTGTTCAAGTTATTTGATGTTTACACCTCAGGGAAAGTCTTGTGTTCAGCAATATTTAAAGATAATGTTACAATAAGAACATTGATGCTGTCTTTAAAAACATCGCAATAGTTCTTGCGTATGCCTCAACCTAATCTTGCATTCAGTGAGTTAAACATACTAATGTTGCTCTCACGCATTCAACTTTGATATGAAAATAGGTGGTTACATAAAACCTTTAATGCTATTTTGCTTTCTAGCAGTGTTTACCTAGGTGGCTTGTGAATTTGCTAATTGACATATAAAACTGTAAAAACTGCAGTTCTTTGTGGTCTATTGTTTTAAGGAGAGGTGGTCCCAGGACTGTGATTTTTAGCATGCTTCAAATTTTCTCATACAGACTTGATCGTGATTGACACTACAGTTAATAGAAACTTAAACTGTTCATGTGAACTTAAACTGCCTGTTATAAGGGGTGGAAAGGTTAGCTTTAAAAACCAAAACAAAACCCTGCAGTTGTTTACAGTTTTATAGTAATAGTGCTTGTGTGTGTTCCCCCTCCACCTCCAAGGCTGTAGCAGACTGTACATAGTTGTATATTAGAAATGTGCCAGAAGAAACCAGATGTTCCCATTCTTCAGACTTTATGGGTTTGCTATTTTCTTAATACTTTGGGGTTTATTCACACATGCATATAAAAGAGAAGGTACACTTGTATGGCCTCGTTCAGTGACGGGCAATATTTAAATGTCTTAGCAAAAAGTGGCTCTAATTAAATCAGTCAGATGAGGTTTTGTAAATTTACCTAAAAACAAATTATTGGAGCTCACAGTGAAAGTTGACTTCAAATTATAAGAATTTGTTTTACATTTCATTAAGTGTGAAATGCAAGTGAATAGAAAGTTTGTTTTCTAAGTTGCAAAAACTTAATTTCTGGCAGCCTTGCACAAAGGCTCACTCTTAGTCTACTGTAAATCATTACATAACAGATTTATTCTTGGGGTTTTCACTTATTCAAATAGCTGCACTTAATGTTTTAAGTTAAGTTTCAAGACCTCAGATGGCTTTACAAGGCAACTCTTGGACAACTCTTGATTTCTTTTTTTTTTTTTTAAAACCGATTTTAAAGATTTTACAGCCAACCTAAAATGTTACCCAGTTCAGGAAAGCACTTAAATCCATTTGGTTTTCCAGAGCATTTAAAGCATGTGCTAACAATCCATAGATTTCAAGGAGTGTAAACATATGCTTTAAGTACCTTATTTGCATACGTGAGTGATTTTTATGCTTTACTGATTTGGGACCAGTAGCCTGTGCAACTGCGAAAGTTTTGCCCAAGTCTGAAATGCTCCAATATTTTTGTCACCTACCGCTCAGCCAGGTTTCCTGCAGCCAGGTCGATGCTGTTGGACTTGGCTACAGCTTCAGACTCTCACCCCTGCTTTATTTTTTTCTTCCTTAAATTGTGTACCTCAGTTCCTCATGCATGGGATCACTGGTGTTTATTGAACTATTTGCTACTGAGAAGATATTTGACATGTTTGTTTAATCCTGTTTGCAAATGAAAACTGCCTTTTAAAGTTTTGTAAAACTGAAAGTTGTATCAAGTCATGACTCGTTTCCTGCTTTCTGTGAATAGGTGTTGGTTACGAACAGAACAGTACTGTTGTAATTTTTTTCTTTACTTAAAAACATTGTTTATTGCTGTGTGTAATAAGTTTAAGGAAGAAATAACCTGCCTGTAGCTGTTACATGGGGAATAGCTAATACTGGAGAGGCAGCAGGTAAGTAATGTTGCATTGCATAAATATATTAAATCTTACAATAAAAAAGTAAACTTAAAAGCATTTTATGCAGGAACTGATATTGTACTCCCCATTGAAATAGATTTAAGGAGACTGTTGCTCTTCTTACACAAAGTATGATTTCTCACTCGCGTATAGGTTTCCATTGCTGGCAGTGGAAATAACAGGGAGGGTATAGCAGGGAGAAAACAACAGAAGTTAAACTGAGCAGTCATTGTGGTTTGAGAGATGAGGTCCCCATATGAAGCCCCTTATTTCTGCCTGTTCTCCAAATACTTAGGTGTAATTGATAGATGTACTGTGTTGCAATTTAGATGAAACTCACATTAACAAGAGAGTATTATTGGGGTTTTTTAATGAAACAAATGTACAGGAAAAAATCCAAAGACCCTGATAGACACCAAAAAGGAATGTCTAATGCACATCATGTATAACTGGATCTGTAGTAGAATATTTACCAGGTTTTGGTTTATTAAATGTTACTGGCAATTTCCTGCGCATGCTCAGGAAATATAGCAGTTAGGTAATTTACTGACTGGTGATGATGCCACGGTGGCTACTGCTGTGCTCTTGGATATTCATCCAATTGTATTTCATTTCCTTTTGTGGATGAAAGGACAAAATAGTCTGTGAGGAAATACTTTATTTCTTTCAAATATTGATTATTTTTGTTTAAATCTTAAGGCTGTGTCCTTTATCTCGAAAGACAAAACCAACAAGTAGTGACTTAGGGTTGGCGGCGCTTTAGCAACAGAAGTTGTTTTACTGGAGGCTTCTTTTTTAGAAGTAGAGCGCTTTTTTAAAGTAAAATTTCTACTGGACTGTATGTTTTGACAGGTCAAAAATAGTTCTTTAGAAGAAGAACATACCATTTTGGAATCTGTACAGGTTTTTTTCCCTCATTCCCTTTTTTGCTTTCTGTGCCAATAATTTTAGTTCTAATTGCATTTTGAAACATGTTTGTCAGAACTTCTTCAAATTTTTATTTACTGTGTGGCTTATAAGCTTGGACAGCTGTTTTGTATTGAACAAGATATTCAATTTAGTCATTAGCTTGATTTTTTTTTTTGTTAAAGGAGTGAGTGTTTTCAAATTTTGTTCCTTTGAAATTGGTGAGGCTTAGTTTTTTCCAACTGTATTTTTTTACATGATTGTTTAGTTGCATACCCAAACCCTTGTAAATGTTTCCTAGTTGTGTGTGGATGATTGGAGATTGAAATGTTGTATATACTTGTCATCTGTGTTTCTAGTAAAAAATACATGGCATTCTTTATAGAAATACTTAATTTCTGATTTCCTTTTCTTATCCACTTGCTCTCTGCGTAGAGGTTAAACAGACTTTGCTCCTGTTTTTATTTATAGAACTTTATACATAGCCTCTTAAAGTTATCATTGGTTCTTGTGTAAACTGATATACAGCCTTAAATTTCTGGACATAATGCTCATTACGATACTGTTAGTCATGTAGGTTAAAATATAACATGCATGTTTAAGACTGATACTCTTCGGAAATCCAAGACACTAAATTGCTTCTGCATTGAAATATAAAACTTCCAAGATCTTGGAGAGGAAAGTGCAGGTCACTGTGCATATACTTAAAGAAGATTGAATTCTTTCCAAAACAAGTATTTTGATGCAGGAGGGAAGCAACAGGAGGGAAGCAACATGGATTTGTTAAGATTGAAATTATTTTGGTAAATGACTAGATAAGTCTTAAACATAATGGCTGCAGCATGCTGATCAGTCATTATTTCTGTATGAACATCATGTCTCTTGCAAATGTTTACTACGATGCTTTGCAGTTAATATTGCAGACAGGCTTGGGGTGGGTGGGGGTGTTGAGGTGGTTTTTTGGTTTTGTTGTCACACACACACCCCCCCCACACCCCCAAATTAAGAACTGACATGCTCTGTACTTTTAGATTCATTTTAGCTTTAGAGGATGAATTACTAAGGAACAGTGTGGAGCATAGAAGTTACTCTATTTGATGTTCTCGTGGGATTTCTTTTTCCTCCCATGTTGGACAAAATATGATAAAGCATCTCATTCTATTTGTATACTTATGCACTTGTTAGTTCTTGAATCCTTTCTATAGCCTCAGTTATTGCAGCAGGTTTTAGGTTCTGGTATGACCCATGTCTGTGCTCAAATTTTTTAAAGCTTCTTTGAAAATACACTAGTTTTATTGAAGTGTCTTGAAAATAGTAAGCACTATACCTTTGATCCCAGTGAAATGGAGTGTTTAAGTTGTAAAAATTCCCATCTATTCATACCATGTAATGTGATTTTACATGATTCAGTGCTAACACTTTGGAGTATATTCAAGTGATAGACTTTGGCCTCACCCTCTTGTATACTGTATTTTGTAATAGAAGATATTTTAAACTGTGCATATTATTATTACATTATGAAACAGACATTCCCTTAATCTTCAGATGTAAGAAAATGAGGAATGTGTGTGCTTTTATAAATACAAGTGATTGCAAATTCAGTTTCCTTACTACTGCAGGTGTCCTTTTTTAAAATAAAAAAAAAAAGAAAGAAAAAAAGGCAAGTGTTTTAAAGGTGAAATACATTCTTATTTGGTAAACCTTAATGTTTTTATGATGATTATCAGCACTGCTGACTTTCTAAACAAAAGGCTGTATTGTCTTCCTGTACCATTCCATTTCCTGATTCCCATTTTGCACAAGGATGTACGAGTAAGCTATTCAAGAAATGGTTTTGAAATACAGCAGGGGACTTGTCTGAGTTAGATTGCAGAATTGCAATGCAAAATGTAAGGAAATGGATGTCTGTCAGAATGCCTGACTCCAAAGGATTTTATATATATAGTAAACAGTTTCCTGATACCGGCAGGCCAAAGAGCCTGTTGAATACTTGAGTTTCTGAAGACCTATATTTCTCAACAAGGTAAGATGGTATCCTAACAAATGCGGATTTTAATACATTTTCAGCGGAGGTACTTAGTTAAGTTTAGGGATAATTTCATCTTTTTTAGATGTTATACTTGAAATATTGCATAACTTTTAGCTTTCATGGGTTTCTTTTTTTCAGCCTTTAGGAGACTGTTAAGCAATTTGCTGTCCAACTCTTGTGTTGGTCTTAAACTGCAATAGTAGTTTACCTTGTATTGAAGAAATAAAACCATTTTTATATAAAAGAATACTTTCGTCTGTCTTCATTTCAGCTTGTCTAATATCTTTGCAGTCCTCATTATATCAGAGTCTTTTCAAATAGTTGGACATTAAAACTTAAAGTGTGGACATTCATAGCTGGATTCTGTGCTGTAATTGTTTCTGAATCTAGAAATAGTTCTGTTCATGCTAGCTCTCGTCCTTCTCATCTGGTCTTTAAAAACTTTTTGCAGAGTTTAACATCAGTGAGAAGTGCAGGCTTTAATACATGTGTGAGTTGACTTAAAAATGTTTGGAGCTGTGGGCTTGCTTTATAGGAAGTGTTAAACCAGTGATGATAAACCTTCCTATTTTAATCTGGCTTCTTGAGTTGGCTAAATCTGGCAAATGTTAATCATTACAAAGCATGTGTGTGTTGAACACAGCAGTGGTAAAACAGCTGTGTGGCAGGTTGAACTGTTGTCAGCTCATCTCATGCGGACAGTTGGTCTGGTGCCAATCACAGTATCCATCCTGTAATGACTTAAAAATACTTTTGGCACTGTGGTTTCATGGCCAAATATCTTACTCTGCTGCTAAATCAGAACATTGTATATGTAAAACACACCTGTGTGTTATATAAGGAAAGTCATTATCATTGCCGTACTGTGCCGTACTGATGGTGAAGCTTTCATAATTCATAGTATTTGTTGAAGTACATCTACTGTAGCACAAAACGAGCTATATTCGTTGTACCATCTTAGATTACTGGTACTACTTTGCAGTGTTGTTGGCTCCAACTTTTCTGTGAGAAGCCTCCAGCGTTTGGCAGCGGTAAGATTGTGTGAGAATGCTGATTTTCATTTGGGAAAAATATTTTTACTAACCTTTATAGCTTCAAAAAGAGGTGTGAAGTGCAATCTGACTGGCTTGAACAATCACAACATTCATGATGTTATTAAACATGATTTTTGAAGGAATGAAGGTGGGTGATGGCACAGGTCTGTGTAGAGGAATCAAAATGCTCATTAGAAAATGAACCTGAATTTCTTTGGCCAGTGCTCTAAACCTGTAACAACAAAAATAGCATTCACTTAGTCTAAAGGGCTCAAATTTTAATTGTTCAAAATAGTTTTGTTATCCTGTTGCTTGCTAACTTGGCCACTGATTATTTACTGTGCTATGTCTGAATTTCACAGTTAAGCTGGGTTTTTAGCGTGGGTTGTAGCCTGGCTTTATTGACAGAGTGAAGGTTGGGACAGAGGTGGAAGGAGTGTTGGGCTGTGGCTGGTGGGGTTCAGGGCACACCAGGCTTCCTTCTGGGTGGAGAACACAGGAAAGTCATTGCTAACTTACTTCTGAAGTACCTTGTTGCAATTTCCCCCAGGTTAGGGTGTCCAGAGTTCCCATTGCTGAATGGGAGAGAATTATAAAGCATCCTGTCCCCCAAAACACATAGGATGTGTACTCTAAGATAAACAGAGTGAGGGCTCAGTAGTACATGGATGAATTCGTTGTGGAAGCATTCAAGCATAGGTCAACTAGCCAGGATGCCAGATCATCACGGTATGATTTGAAACTGTTCCAGAAGAATGAGGAAATTAAGCACTCTTGTGTATGTGGGGTTTTTTTATCTTCCACGTAAGCTCTCTGGGGAAAGTATCATTTCCAGAGACAAGGAAATAATTTGATAATGCTCACTAGAAAAACTTTCTTGCTCAGTTCTGCTTGCAAGAACCTTCCCTCAAAGCTTTTTCAGTGTCCTCTTTCCGGCCAATAGAGGAGTGTTACTGATGGGGGAGAGGCTTGAGTTTTTGAAATCTGTCTCTGTGGAAATGAAAGACACCTGAGCACCTGCTCAGACATTGAGTCAGCAGTTACAGGTGTTCCTTTTTTGACCTCTTACATTTAGAGAGGGGAGAGATGCCCAGGTTCAGAGTATTGGTGCTGTTCTCTACTTCTTTTTCTTATTCTCCCCTGGTTTGTCCTTCAAATCTTTTAATAATATTGCAGCTGGTCCAAGGGAGATGGTAAGTTGCAAAAGAGAAGAGCAGCAGAAAGCAGATCAAACTCCAAAACCAGCAAAGCAAAGTCTGTATGAAGCTGTGAAAGGTACGTCTGTGCAGGGTGAGTAAAGGAGGATGCAGGTTGTAGCAGCTGTGTAGCTGATGTTCACAAAGATACCTTTTTTATAAATGTTATTACAGGAAAATCAGCTGCAGGTACCTGGATGTCTTTATTCCCAACTTATCCTGAACTGCTGGGCTCAACAATTCATGACACGCCATGCAAGGAAACACAGATTTAACCATTTTGGGGCCAGAACCTCCTGTGTTGCATGGGGAATGACCTGAGTCCTTCTGAAGGCCTGTATCATCATGCTCTCAGAAATTAGGTAGTCAGCTGAGAAAGATGTTTAACTAATTAGCCTCTGCATTTTTTCAAAAGATAACCGCCTGGTGGCATGGCATACTTGCTGAAGGAACATAGTCTGCATGCGCAACACCTCCAACAGTGGGTTTGGCATATCCTAAAGCATGACACATCTACCTGACTTTCTCATCTTGGCTAACAACATGGATTGCTCCAAACATAGTGAATTTAATTTTAAAGAGTTGATGCTTGTTCATGTTCTACGAGAGCAGGTAAGGCTGCTGCTGCTGCTCAGGAGAGTTTGCTGTGTAAGAGATGGGCAGTTACACTGTCTTCCTCTTGCAGTCCCAGTTATCGGTCACGTTGAATTTTTATCTGTTTTACCTCTTGGAAGATCCAAAAGCAAGCGATTGCTTCTGAAAAATGTGAGTAAATGGCTGGAGCTGGGGAGATAAGCCTGCCCCACATCCCAGAGAAGTAACTTCTTGGGAGATGTATAGGAGAGCCTTTGGAGAGGCAACAGAAAGGCCAGAGTGAGGTGGGAATATACTTCCTTTCTTCGACTGGAGATGAAAGGAGGGGTTTGTGAAAGGTGCAGAAGCAGTTTGACACAGAGGGCAGCACGTTTATCTTCAAGGCTGTCGCAAGCTGAGAGGTGCAGCGCTGCCCCTGGACCGAGGGAGGGAGAAGGGCTGGTGCTAAACAGGTGGAACTTCTGCTGGTTAAGTTTGATTTGGAGGTGAGTCAGAGAAGAAAGTCTTCTTTTGGGTATGTAATAAATGTATAATATTATAGAAAACAGTGTGATGCCGGTCAGCTCATACTTTTAATGCTGAGACCCAAAGTATATGGTGTTCAAAAGTGATGAAAAAAAATTCTGCCTTTCTTTCTCTGCTCTCTTACTGCCCCTGGAGAGACAGTGTGAAGAACAATTGCAGACCATTTTTATTTGTAGAAATAGAGGTCTCTTTGCTGCAGGTAGATTTCTGTCCGTTCTAATTTGAATCTCTTTATCCATCTCTTCAGAACAATTTGCAGAGAATTGTTAGCACCCTGCTTCCCATCAGACTGCTGTTACCGAAATCGGCAATAAACTTCATAACACCAACGTAGCGTTAAAAGGCAGGCATCCTTTGTGCACGGGGCTTTGCTCCTCCTAACGTGGGTGCCTCAAAACTCATTGTCAGGACTTAAATACACATACAAATCCATAATCATGAAGGGGAAATACATATGTAGAGTAAAAGGTGGAGACTTCCGAGAACTTATTAACATGCAGTCCCTCCTTTTTGCCGCAGCCTCTGTTGATCCTGGGGGTCTTCTCTGGTGGTCGAGGGGAGGAAGGCCAATAGTCCTCCTCACTTCAACTTTTCACCTTCTTGTAAATCTGCCAAACCATAGTACCGGTCTTATCTAGCTTGGTTGGTGTTCGCATTCCGGCCTTCCATATGTCGGATAATCTTTGGCCTTAGAAATGCTAATTTAGTGTTAACAACCCTCTTCTTATCTCTTTGTCTTCATCCTTAGTTCTTCTTCGTCCTTGAGCCCATATGTCTGTTCTTTATGTCACATTCCTTGTAGGTCACCTTGCTCCAACCTAAGATACCTACTTATCTTGCTAAGATACATTTCACTGCTACCAATTGTTCTAAACTACAAATGAAATATTATACCCAAAGTAGTCGTTAATAACCTACAGGATAATACTGGGTAAAAATAAAAGCATATATCACTGCAGACGCTGTAAGTCTGTAAACTTAGTGCCCTTGGTATAAGTGGGAAAGAGAATTAATTTAATTAATTTAATTAATTAAAGAAATGACCCGGTATAAACAGATGTTTTTTAAATATATTGTTGAATATTTTTTCCAAAACATTTACTTAGCACTGGCACTCATTGACTAGATTTTTCTCTTTTTATCCTGTATATTAATGGAGAAGTCAAGCCCCTGGACGGATGTGTTCACAGTGGTGCAGATGTGCACAAGTCGTGTAAAAGGGTGTCTTCCTGCCATCTAGTGGCATGAAAAAAACCTCCATTCCTCTCTGCTTAATTCACAATTTCATGAATTGTTATGTCTGCGGCCCTTGTTTGTCTAATTACTGGGATGGCCACACATTGGTTGTCTATCCCACACAGCCACCTCCTGATGAGTTACGAGCTTTGTCAGCAGAACGAGATCTGATCATCCTCAGCTGCCCTAAATTTAATAAGATGGCAGTCGCTTCTTCCCCTTTTTCCACAAAATAAACAGGCTGTATTTTTTTGTCCTTGCCTTGACCCCTCATGAAAGTCCTTGTTTCTTGCCTTATTTTCTGTGTGTTATTTTGAATGCCTTTTGAGTGCACTGCTGTTCCATTCCTGTCCATGTTTTCTTATATAATACACTTGGAGTGAAAGTAGTACGTTAATGCTCAAAAGCCTTTCTTTGACACTGAAAACAATGGAAGTTACTATCCACACAGGCAGAGAAAATGTTGGCTGTGGTTGAACGCACCTCCAGAACCTGGCAGAAGATGGGTGGGTTCCTGTGGTACAGGCGATGTTTGCCTCTAAAGGAGCAGGGAGCTCTACAGGGTTACTCTATTTCAGAATGGTTAAATTAATGCTTAAAACTGATTTGTAAAGCTCCTTGGTATCCCCTTTTCCTGTTTAGCCATCTACTTCTTTTTGGCAGACAGGCAGCTACCCTCACTACCTCTTACAGTCTGCAGACTGTGCTCCACTTAAAAAATACGTAGCTCTGCCTGGATTTGTTACAGCTCCACACTGGTGGGAGGGGATGAAAACAGAGACCATTCATCCCAAACAGAATCCTTATTCATGGGTCAGGCTGTAAGGGACCTGGGCTCCCACCTCAAAAAGCTAATTGGAGCCTATACATAATTAAAACTGCAGTTCCCACTTTCCTAAATCATTTAGCCTGGAATCTCTGCAAGATGTAGGTCCTCAGCCCCCGTTTTCTCAAAGGCCCGTCGTGTAAAGGTAACAAAAATGGTGAACGGTGTGGAATGGCCAACAGCCCTGCAGAAGAAACTTGGAGATAATGTCTGAATTGTGTGCTGGGTCCTTTTTTAGTACATAGAGCATGTCGAATGAAAAGGGTTAGAGACGGCTGATGTTTTACTAGCAGCTATAAAACCAGAGGAGAGTGATTAGCCTTTTTTTTTTCTACAAGAAAAGCTGTATTTTGAGCTTGTCTGTATAAGTATACATTCTCCATAGTGATTAAAGGTACCTGCTGGCTGGCCTCCATCTCAGCTGGAGTCCAGGAGAATTTTCTTCGTGTTTCTGTCACAGTGGTAACAGTATGATATTTCAGAAAAATAACTTCTTTTTCTGTCATGTGGGATCCCTACTGTGCCCTCCTAATTTTAAGTTATCCCCTGACTGTTCCATTCAGTTATTTATAATATTAATTTTATGCCTTTTACCAAAAATGAATTTAGAAATAAAACTCCTAACCTCCATGTTATCACCTCCTTCAGTATTTTTTTGGGGTATAATTACAGCAATAACTAGCTCGGATTTTTAACTGTGAGGGGTTTGGGTGCATTACTGAAGAAGATGGGCAAGTTTCTAAAAATTCAAGTCTTTATTTATGAAACTGGAAAGTTGCCAAAACCAAAAAAAAAGTGTTACCACCAAATTAAATTAATAGTCTGTTAAAACCATCGGGGCTAGCGAGAGGGACAGTGGTATGGTGTTCATTGCTGGAGCCAGGTTTGAGCTACCTCCAGCTGCGCCTGATCCTTGGAGCGGGCAGCCTTTTCCCCCGCTCAGGTTTGTCCTTTCCAGGACTGCAAGAAGTTTGAGGAAAGTCTTAAATGACACATGTGCAAGGTCAGCTCCTGTGAGATTGAATGTAATGCCTTTACAAAGAATAAAAATGTTCCTACCTCTAACTTGGAAAAAAATGGCAAATTTAAAACTACAGTTCTGGAATTAAATCTTGGATTGACCTAACCGGGGTAAGGGTGCTGAGGCATCTGGTAATTTTGGTAACCTCCAGTGTCAAGTTGGAGGTTGTTCTTTTTTTTTTTTATTAAATATGCCAGTATCTGTGTGCCATCTTGAGGGAGCTGTGAAACACCCGAGGTGGGTGGCAGGTGAAAGGCTCAGCTCTGTGAGGAGCAGTCAGCTGCATGGATGTGGGTCATTTCTTCCACACAGCGGCATGTGATAATGCTTCACCTAAACCGCACGCTCAGGCGGAGGCTGGGCTCAACGGTTAGGTCGTGGTGGCAGATCACGTGCAGCAGGCCCCAAAAAAAGGTTGGCAGAAACAGGTTCAGCACCTGTATTCTTCAGGGTGCTCCCAGCCCTTCGCTGTAGGCAGGAGCCTGGGTAACATGGTCTAGTTCAAACAACCCCATCCATTTCCAGTCTTTTGCACGTCATCTTGTTGCACAAATTTTTTTTTCATTCTGCTTTTGGTCCTACAAAAGTTTTCCCCTGTAGCTGGCCATATGCTGCAACCTACTTGTGACTCTGAAAGTGACTGCTTTGAAGATTGCCCCATGTGAAGTGATTTCTTTTATTTCGGTAGGTGCAGAACACGTGTCCAGTGCCAGTTTCTCCCATTCTGCCACTTCTTTTTTTTTTTTTTTTAAATGTGCTTCTACACCGGTAACAACATTCACGCCTGTGAACATTCAGACAACGAATCCATTAATCTCTTGGTAATCAAATCTTTGTATGAGGTTTAAAAAGAAAAAACATTTTCATTCTCCCATATCAGTCTTCTCTGTGACAAGTCATGTCCAACACGGCAGATTGAAGGCAAGAGGGATGGGGAGTGGGGTGGGAGGCTTTTAGCCTTGCATACTTCATTGCAGGGTTGCAAGAGAAGGCGAAGTAGCCACACAGGACTGGAAAGTATTGCCTGGGATACTGGAGTTGCTGCAGTTTTGCAATGAAGGATGTCTGGCTGAAAACCTTCTGCCACTTGCTATTCCTCTTACTGTTTGGAGTGATCCCTAGAATATTGGAGCAACATCCTTGTCATGGAGTTTGTGCATTTTATTGCTCCTGCTGTGTAGCTACTTTGAAATAACACATAAGCACTCTAATAAATTTTGCTGGGATTTCCAGCACATCTTTGTCCTTCACAAAGCCTGTTTAAAGTCTTTACTTCTTTATAATCTTGGCAAATTGTTCCACTGTCCATCGTGAGAGAAGTTGGTCTTTCCTGCTTTCTTCTCTTTAGTCACCAAGTGAGATGTGAGATCACCAGAAAACCAGTGGATTTTGGGGCAGGCTGACATCAAGTGAGAGACAGGTGAAGTGGTTGGCTACCTCAACAGAACTGAGAAACAATAAAACTGCAGCAGTGTTGCAGGATTTATGTAGGCACCCCCCAGATAGTGTGTCAAAGCCGCTCCACAGTGCTTCAGTTCTAAAATCAGATGTAACTGAACTTCCCTGTGAATTTTGTGCAGAGTTATCATGGCATTTCCTCCTGCTTTACTACAGCTAAATGATAAAATAGGAGGTGGCAGAGTAACACTTGCTGCTCTAGGTGCTCTGCCATCTAAGCAGTGATTGCACTTGCATTCATACACCTGAAATGAGGGGTGTGCTCTGCTGATTGGTGGCACCAACTGTGATGTTGGATTACAGTCCTGCCTGTTTGTTACCAGCACCCAGGAGCGCATGACATGATCCAACAAACATGCCCAAGCTAAAGCAAAGCTGCTTCTTGTCTGTACATTGTTAAGCCTTTGCTACTGGTCTGATTGACCAGCACATACCAAGCGTTCATGTGTAGTTAATTACACCTTTATTTCCCTATGATTTGGAGTCTGAACTGCCAGATTAGAAGGGAACATGTAGTTGGGAATTTTTAGAATCATTACGGTTGGAAAAGACCTCCAAGATCAAGTCCAACCATCAACCCAACACTGCCATGCCTCATAAACCATGCCCTGAAGTGCCACATCTACATGGTTTTTAAACACCTTCAGGGATGGTGACTCTACCACCTCTCTGGGCAGCCTGTTCCGATGCCTGACCACTCTTTCAGTAAAGAAATTTTTCCCAATATCCAATCTAAACCTCCCCTGGACAACTTGAGGACATTTCCTCTCGTCCTGTTACTTGGGAGAAGAGACCAACACCCACCTCACTACAACCTCCTTTCAGGTAGTTGCAGAGAGCGAGGAGGTCTCCCCTCAGCCTCCTCTTCTCCAGGCTAAACAACCCCAGCTCCCTCAACCTCTCCTCATCAGTCTTGTTCTCCAGACCCTTCACCAGCTTCGTTGCCCTTCTCTGGACACGCTCCAGCACCACAATTTCCCTCTTGTACCGAGAGGCCCAAAACTGAACATAGTATTTGAGGTGCGGCCCCACCAGTGCCGAGTACAGGGACACAATCACTTCCCTGCTCCTGCTGGCCACGCTGTTCCTGATACAAGCCCAGATGCTGTTGGCCTTCTTGGCCACCTGGGCACACTGCTGGCTCACGTTCAGCTGGCTGTCAACCAGCACCCCCAGGTCCTTCTTTGCCAGGCAGCTCTCCAGCCACTCCTCCCCAAGCCTGTAGCGTTGCATGGGGTTGTTGTGACCCAAGTGCAGGACCTGGAATTAATTTTTTTAATTAACTAAATAAATACCTGGGTTCATTTTGACAGTAAGAGAGCACAGGAGCTCTAAATCTGTGAACACGCCATTTCTAAAACAACTCTGCAAGTGTAATCCTTTATTGCCATTCCTCTCAAAAACAGTGCAACCTCTGTTTGGTGTGAGGTGGCTCATGACCACTCCTGCAGCTACTGTACTTGAGCCTTTCACCACTGCAATGACTGCTGTCGCCAGGGGTTGGTCTTGGGGAGCGTATTGCTGTAGGCATGCTGCCACCACTCCCGCCTAGTCCCTTCCTGCACCAGTAGCCAGAGTGTTCCTGCTGGTGCATTGGCAGGTGTCCTGAAAGCCTCTTCCCAGCCCAGCTCAGAGCAGGGAGGAATAGTCACAGAGAAGGAATGTGGAGCCCTGCCCACCATTGGTGCTCACTGACCCACCTCTGAGTGCCTCCTGCTGCTGGAGACCCCCCTCCCTCACCTGGCCGCAGGCACGGGCTGGGGGATGTCCAGCCCTGTGAAGAAGCAAGGGTAATGCAGATCCCCATGATATACCAACAAGGAGGGGGTCAGCAGACAGGTTAGAAGATACCACCTGCAAGGCTAGTCCCTACCACTGCAGCTGTGGGCAATAGCAGGGTAAGAGCTTACAGTTGTTTGTGAGGGGGAGGTAAAAGAGAATGAGAAGGTGCCCAGACCATCAGGTGGTAATGGGCTGGCCTGGACGGAGGGGGGTAGGGGAGGTTTGGCATGTTGTTTCCTTTCAATTTAATCAAGTGTGAGCAGGGTGATTGGAGGGCGTCACCCTTAAGAGGCTTAACAAGACCATGCTTCACGGACATCTTGCAAAACTTACTGTGACATGTTGCTGTTTTGGCAGACTTTATAGGAATTTGCAGTATCGGTTCAAACAGGAGTTAAATTCCTGCCAGGGCTGTGCTTACTCACCGTAACGGGCTTCCCCGTCCTGCTGTGGGCTGTGGTTTAAAGGCATGCATTCCTGTACGTGGCCATAGCTGGTGAGGAGTGAAGCAATCTCTGATTAAACAGGTTTGCAGGTTGACAGGACCAGAGGCACAAACTTAAATACAGCAGGGTCCCTCTGAACATCAGGAAACACTTTTTCACTGTGAGGGTGACCGAGCACTGGCACAGGTTGCCCAGGGAGGCTGTGGAGTCTCCATCCTTGGAGATACTCGGAAGCCTTCTGGATACAGGCAGCTGGCTCAGGGTGGCCCTGCTCATGCAGAGGGGTTGGAGCAGATAACCTCTGGAGGTCCCTTCCCACCTCAACAGTCCTGTGATACCCTAAAGTTCAAAGATTGCTTCAAGTACCCTGTTTGGCACTCAGCAGTAAAACAAGCAGATCAGCCAGGGTTGGTATATCTGCAGCTGGCAGACCACCACTGGCAGGAGAATGAGGCAGTAATGGTGGGTATTTCTGTTTGACCAACAGCCAGCCACGCATTTCTGAGCTGGTATTTTGAAATATTAGTTGTGGATTTCAAGACAGCAGCTTCTTAAGATTTTTGTTTCTTCCCAGTTGGTGACAGCACAGCTCTAGTTATTAGAGTCAAAAGGATAAAAATAATGAGGGTAACAAATCTAAGTTTAAAGACTAAGAATGTTTTAGCTGCATGTATCACGAAGAAATTGAGACCTTTACTGGATAGCTACAGTACTTAGGTGTCTCTTTACCTACTTATTGCCCTCAGCAGAGGTCAGATAAGAACCCAGGTCTCCCAGGCTACTTGATTGACTATGAGGCAACATTAATCCTAAAAGTGTGCAATTTACACTGGTTAAAGGGAACTAGCTGATATTGTGATGCAGCCAGTATCATTGAGGGGCTTAGAATGGAAGATGGAGTCTAGGGGCAGTGTTAGAAGTGGCTGTTCTCTAACAGAGTTGCAACTTGAAGTGGGACACTGTGAAAAGCTGATCTCTTAAAGAGGTTGCTGAACATGACAGAGATGATTTTCCAGCCCACCTGTCGAAGTTCCTGCAATTCCCCAAGCAAAGCTGCCCTAATAAAGCAAAGCAATAAGACTGTATGCAGGCAAACTGTTTCTTGCCAGCACTTTCCTTCTGAAATGAATTCAGTGGATCTGAATTTCAGTCTAGTAAAAGGTAGCCAGCTCCGAATGCCATTTTAAAAAGTAGAGCTTCTTGTGGTAGTGCAGCTTCCCTATGCTCACTGGAAAAAAAAAAACCTGTACAAGCTGAACCTCAGGGCTCCAGATTAGCTGTAAAACCCACTTCTCTGTATTATTTCTGCTATCAAACCATGAACAGTACGTAGGTGCTGGTAGCTAGTGCAGGGAGCTTTTCATGCATCACCATTTGGGGAAATTTTAGACGAGGGTTGATTCACCATGGGTGTTAAGGAGGCTGCACATGCTTCTTCCTCCCCCGTTACTCCTGCGTGACGCCCCATCTCACTTGCTAGCGACTGGCTCTGCGGCCCCCTTGCACCCCGGGCCTGATAAACCCAGCATTGCTCCCGACGCCGTGTAAGAACACACAACAAGCGGCATGATGAGGTTGCTCATATCGATACACAAATGATGTATTGCCGTACTTCATCACTTGACTAGGAAAACCGCTGTTGCAGAGCTGGAGGATGACACAGTAATTATGCCAATTAAAGCTTCTTTATCTCTTAGGGCTATTTTTGTTTAGTCATTAGTGGTGATACGTTTATGATGAGCAGTAACTGTGGAGTTAGACCAGGACTTTGATAATAGTTTCGTAACAAATCTGAGTAGCAGAGTTTAGATAGCCATCTCCCTTTTTGGTAGATATTGCGACAGAGTTTAAATAAAATCCTTCTCAGATAATGTTCCTCTGCCCTCCTATGGCTTCCCACATTATATAAGAAATTTGATAGTTTTGGAGTGATGTTTTAAGTATTGAGAAGTGCCCACGTTCTAAAGAGGCTGTGTTTCTGGTTGCTATAGGGCAGAGGAACCAAAAAGGGGTGGGAGAAGGTTAAGAGATGAGACAAGCGCAGGAGAGCCCGTGGTCTCGGTGCATGCGCTACCCTGGCAACATCAAGTCTTGGTTAATCCCTGCATTTTGCCTCCTACCCCTGGCTGCCCAGAGGAGGGTCTATGAGACAGGTGAGCTGGCAGCAGCCATGAAGCATCTTGGACTGAATAACTTTTGGGGACACAGCCTGGAACTCTCCTCTCGAGGCTTCCAGGGGGCACGTGGGGTGGGAATTTCCATTTAAGCTTTGTTAAAGTGAGCAGGTCCATGTGAATGCCCAAGCTTAGAGATTAAGATCCCGTTGGGTTAGTCCATCTCTGCTGGCATGGACTGCAGCTATTTTCTACAGCTTTTCTCCTTGCTGTCTCTTTCTCTGCTGCTCTTCCGCAGTCTAATAGAGCTGTGGTCATCAGGAAGCTTTTCCCAGAAGCTGCCTGTCTCATCATAGCTCCCCAGTTCCTAACTGTGCTGCTTTTACTTGCTGCAGTTCCTTCCTCTGCTGGTCATCTGCCTGCGGTGGCTGAGCAGCTGGAGCAGGGCAGGTGGGTGAAGCTGTGGAGCAAGACAGGCAGCTGGACAGCGGCACTGCCGTGGGACCTAGAGACAAGGAGTACTGGGACCATTGTTAAACCCATTTCCTTTGGAAGGACACACGTGCAGGCTCTGATCATGGGCCTGGGGAGCAATCCATGTGTTGGCCATGGCACATTCATGTTTCAGACATGAATCTCTGTCCCATCCCTCCTTCCTGCTGCCCTGACGCAGATGCAGTGGCATGTCAGTAGGACAAAACAGGGCAGGTAAGTCATAGGGAGGGAAAGCCAAAGCCCTGAGTGTGGCCCCTCACCAAAACCTCTGCTCCTGCCTTGGTGAGCAGGTATTTGTGCAGCGAGAAGCTCTGCGGGAGTGTGCCTGGCAGCAGGAGCGAGGTGAGCAGGTCTGTTTGGGTATGTCTGTGGTGGTTGCCAAAAGCACCCTTGGGGCCACCCGTGTGAGCAGCTCCGCCTGCTACGGCTACCGAGAGCACACCCTGCCTGCCACAGCCCAACCACTCGCCCACATCCCATGAGGTGTGCATGCAGCTGGGCCACCCGTGCTTGTATGGGCAGGAGCCAGCAAAGAATCAAGGCTATCTTTGGCAGGAATTATTTTTTTGGCCATTCCCAGTGTCTGCAATTTTACCCTTACGGCAGTAACAGCAGTGAGAGGACCCAAACACTGCACTGGTTTCCCAAGTTTCCTTACTTGCGCGTCATTTCTGGTCATTTCTGTCCAGGTGAAGGCCAACATTGATTGAATACACTCAGACCCACTGCATAAATTCGATGTGGTACTATTTTCCTCTGTTGTTTTTGTAGATATGTACGTTGGGCTTGGTTTGTGCTTCTATATAGAGCAACATACAGAAGCGTACTGGAATTTATTTCAAAGAGTAGAAATCCCATGCTGCGTTTTCCAAAGACATTTTGAAGTTAAGACATGTTGTATGTGTTTTTCATTATTTGGTTGGATTAAAGAATAAAAGAACTCCCTGCGTCATGTGCATTCCCTACACAATCATCTTCTTGATTTTCTGTATCAGAATCAGGGATCTTCCAGACCAACAGCTGCTGCTGGTGCAATGGTGGCAGGACGCTGAGGGCCAAGCACGTGTGTGATGTCCCCTGCTCAGCTGAGCTCAGTTTCTGCAGGTGCTGCTGTGATGGGCTGCCCTCTCATATTCCAGTTGCAAATAGATTAACCAAGGCTGGTTACAGCCCTGGCTTTAAAAAACAAAGCAGAACAACCTTCATGCCCACCCTTGCCACTTTCCACAGGGAGATCTGCAGGGCAGTCAGCGCACAGGGGAGCAAAAGGTTTCTTTACAGCAGGGACTACACTGTTCCCTTTTTGTCCATGTTAAATGTTTCTAAAGCGGTTTCCACAGAAGCTGTTCATTGATGAGAAGTTACACTAACCTGAGGAAATATAATTTTTCTTTGAAGAAAGCTTGACCACTTGCAAAAGACGGTCCCACATGCCAGCTTGCCAACTTGCTTCATTTTAACAAGAAGAGCTGTAATACTTCAGAGCTGAGCAGCACTGTCCATGTGAGATCTAGTTCATGCAAGGAAAGGGTTAGAGAATTTTTGCTTTCCAGGAGAGGGTTAGGCATGGCGTTGCCCATCTTCTCATCTGCCAGAAGTCCTGACACACACCTTAGGGAGCCACAGGAAGGGGGGCTCTGGAGAGTGGTTTGCAGGCAGGCTCTGGCTGCAGGTCCCCAGCAGAGTCCCCTGAGTTACCATAGAATCGTAGAATGCCCTTGGTTGGAAGGGACCCGCAAGGATCATCGCGTCCAAACAACCCCAAATTCACACCATGTCTCTGAGGGCGTTGTCCAAGTGCTTCTTGAATATCGTCAGGCTTGGCACCATGACTGCCTCCCTGGGGAGCCTGTTCCAGTGCTCCACCTCCCTCTGGGGGAAGAACATTTTCCTAATACCCAACCTAAACCTCCCCTGGGACATCTTCCTGCCATTCCCTCGGGTCCTGTCACTGGTCACCAGAGAGGAGAGATCGGCGCCCGCCCCTCCTCCTCCCCTTGTGAGGAAGCTGCAGGCCACAATGAGGTGTCCCCTCAGTCTCTTCTCCAGGCTGAACAAACCAAGTGGCTTTAGCCGCTCCTCATACAGTTTCTCCTCTAAACCCTTCACTAACTTCGTGGCCCTCCTCTGGACACTCTAGCGGCTTTATATCCTTCATGTACTGTGGTGCCCAAAACTGCACACAGTACTTGAGGTGGGGCCGCATCAGCGCAGAGCAGAGCGGGACAATCCCCTCTCTCGACTGGCTGCAATACAGTGCTTGAGGCACCCCAGGACTTGGTTCCCCAGTCCATCGTAGGAACAGACAGAGCTGGGCCAACCAGAGGATGCAGCTGGGTCATGGACTAACTGTGCAAATTGGCAACTCCCTCAGACTCGCCGCCTCCTGAAACAGGGAAATTAATTACCCTTGGGTCAGCACAGCCCCCTACGTGTGACCTTGCGTAGAAGCCCCACGGGCATTGCTCTGGAGTCACCAGCAGCTCAGAGGGAGCTGGTGGGCTTATCCAGAGATACAGCACGAACCCACAGCAGCATGCACCTCTGGCTTCGTTCAGCTCGGCAGGCAGGCACGCTCCCTGCTCCGAAGTGAATCAACAACAAGAAGGATGCCCTTCAGGCCTGCCACTTCTGGTAATTAACATGGTTTTAAGAGTCGTTTGTCCTCTGCTGCTCTTTGGAGTACTGTGGGAAGCTGCCTGCCTTCCTAGAAGAACAAGGGAACATTTTGGTCATATATTCTGTTACATTCGGCTGTGCTACAAAGCAATGGAAATAGCGGGGCCTGCTAAGCCAACTCATTTTGGTGACGAGAAGGACCACCGACGAAATCCTCACACCTAAGCAGGATGAAGTGGTGACAGTTAATTTTTAATACCTCGTTCGCCCAAAGAACCGTGAGGGTCACAGAGCAAACAAAAATGGCAACAGTGGGAATCTTTCCTTCTCATGTATTTTTTTTTTTTTTTTTCATTACCACGTGCAACTTCAAACTGGGGGCATCATCTGTTAGCTTGCGGTGAGATATCCCTTCCGCTGTACTACAGCACCACTGAACAGTTGCCTACCAAGACCAACTGACAGCGCAGTTATTTACCCATGGGCGAAGGACCTTGGTTGCAGATTTACCATCAAATGGCAGCAGAAACTAGTTTGTCACCACCCTAGTAGACTCGTTCTGTATTTTATCTTGCAAAGATAAATGCACGAAATACAGGATCCTCTTGCAACCTGGTTTATTTTACATCATTTGTGGGCTTGCTTCACTGGATTTATTCTGCTTGTGTTCTGGTAATTGAAAGTTGTTCTGCTTTTCCTCAGAAACTAGGAAGGGAAGAAGGCAGAAATTGCCACACGCCTCTGGCTTTTGGTGCCTTTTGTCTAGAAGACAAGACGATGTCTTACCACAGAAGGTGATATCCTATGTATTCCAGGGATGTACAGAAACTTCTGGAGCAGCCAGCCCATAGACCGAGTATTTTGAAGTTCAGAGTGGCCACACAACTTTCAGCATGATTGCCAACTTCCTTTTTCCCTTTTTTTGGTGTTACAAAGGCTTTTCCCTCCCGTTGCATCCATCGGACCGGCACGTACCGCGCCCTGGCCAGGCCGGCTCTGTTTGTGCAGCGTGCCTCGTTGACCCGGCACCGTGCAGGCCCTTGGGAACAGTGTGCAATAAAGCCGGTGAACACCATCGCATGCTGGCTGCGGGTGTGCCGGGAGGCTATTGAACATATGAAAAGAAGAAATAATATTGACTCGATCCCCAGCTTCCTTTTTGAAGCGTTACCAAGCTCAGGGAGAACGGCCCATCCAAACCCCGTTGCTCCCCCAACCCTGATGCTCCCCGAACCCTGCTATACTCTAAACCCCGGTGCTCCCTGACCCCGGTGCTCCCCGAACCCCGCGGAACCCCGAACGCCTGCACCCCAAACCCCGGCGCACGCCGAAGCCAGTCGCCCGCTCAGCGGCGCAGCTCCGCCCAGCCGGGCCCCGCCCCGCCGGTGACGCAGCCGCGCCGCCGGAAGCGGGGCGGGCGGGGCCGGGGGCCGTTGCGCGGGCGGCAGAGCGGGCGCGCGGCTGCGGGCGCCCCCCCCGCCCCCCCCCCCCGGGGCAATATGTTCAAGAGAATGGCCGAGTTCGGGCCTGACTCCGGGGGGCGCGTGAAGGTGCGGCACCGGCGGGGGCAGGCGGGGAGGGGCGGGGCGTTCCCGCGGGCGCCAGCCCGGCCCGGGCGCGGCAAATGCCTGTCAAACTGTGTCGTTGTGGGGTTTTTCCCTGTTTTTGTTTGTTTTTAAGGGCGTCACCATTGTGAAGCCGATCGTGTACGGCAACGTGGCGCGGTACTTCGGAAAGAAAAGAGAGGAGGACGGCCACACGCACCAGTGGACGGTTTACGTCAAGCCCTACAGGAATGAGGTGGGTGCCGCGCGCCGGGCCCCGGGGCGGGGGGGCCGGGCGGCCCCGGCGCCGCAGCCCTCAGCTGGGGTTTAAAAAGCCGGGTCAAAAAGGGAAAAGAGAGGGAAGACGCTTTTTCTCTGACGTGTTTGGAGCGGTCTTCCGGGCCGGGGGGCACTGGAGGGCGTTCGTGGCGTTACCCCGAAAAGCGGGTTCGTTCGCCCGCTGTGCACAGCGCCAAGCTACACACAGAGCGGAGGTGCTTTGTTTAATTCACTTTTGTGCAAAGATGGGTGCTGAGTGGTAACCCCACAAAGCTGGCACCCCGCACCGAGACACTACAGGGCATTTATGCAGTTAAATGTGTCAGTCACAGCTAATATTCACCCCCCTCAGCTAACCGTTGGTTAATTTCCTCTCGTTTCAACTTAAAGGTTTAGTTCCCTCTAAATTTACCACGCATGCTGGGAGAGTAAGGGGCTTATTTGAGTACGGGGTTTTCTGGCCTATGGGTGTGATTTTTAGTATTATAATGAGGATAGTTCACCTAAAGGACACTTACTTTTAGTTCTTATCAACTTTCCAATTAGTTGTTCTCCTTGACCGTACACTTTATCACCCCATTCTCAGCGTCTTCTGAGGTGGGATGTTCCCTTTTATCAGTCTCTCAGCTCTCTTCAAGGATAAAGTCACAAAACAAGTGCTTCCCTATCTCTCAGCTCCCTTCTCTGGCTACCAAATTCTGTTTTGCCAGGCTGACATGGTTCACTGTTATTACTTAGAAGAAAATTCTGTTTTCTTCGGGATATCAGTGGGGACAAAGTAACGACAGAGCCACGGGGCAGCACTGACTCTTGGATTTACCCCCTTGCTTTCCTTCTGTCTTTAAAGGTGGTTGTGTCAGAAGGAACAATAGGCATATGGGATGGATGGATGGATGAATAAACAGTAGTTTGGTGTGCTGCATAAATTATCAGAAATAATGCCGTTTCTATTTCAGGATATGTCTGCCTACGTGAAAAAAATCCAGTTCAAGCTGCATGAAAGCTACGGCAATCCTCTAAGAGGTGGGTTTTGCATTTCAGCATTTGTTCCCAGGGCTGGGATGCTGATGAGTTCCACTGAGGCTTTATCACCTGCATTAACACTTCTGTTTCCTACCGCAGTTGTTACCAAACCACCGTACGAAATCACCGAAACAGGCTGGGGTGAATTTGAAATCATCATTAAGATATTTTTCATTGATCCAAATGAAAGACCTGTGAGTACATCAAGCTTTTAACAACACT
Source organism: Phalacrocorax aristotelis (assembly GCF_949628215.1). Lineage (NCBI taxonomy): Eukaryota > Metazoa > Chordata > Aves > Suliformes > Phalacrocoracidae > Phalacrocorax > Phalacrocorax aristotelis. The sequence goes on along the minus strand of NC_134276.1, from coordinate 179,395,765 downwards.
TAGGTAATCGTGGTGGCCTAAAGCTATGCTGTGGGGTACTGCTGGTCAAAGTAAGTCCCACCAGCTGTGGAAACAACAGAGCCTGCTCTTGTAGGAAATGTATGTAATGGTTGACCACGTTTTCCTGTTTCTGTGCTTTACCACTGGCATTCATGACTGCTTTTCCTGTGTTTGGCTTCTCTGACATTTACTAATACGTGACTGCGTGTCACACCTTACCTGGGTTGAGCACACACTGAGGGTTTCTCCTCCATGTAGCTTCCTAGTTCTGGGATATTTGCATATTTTAATTACCCTTTTTTTGGTCTATCGGATTTGGTCTAAATCAGCCAGAAAGCAGCAACGGTGTTGTGCTAGCATTAGTCTCTTACTTAAGAAAACCAGGTTAAGACACTTCTCTAGTTGAAAAAAGTCTTGGAAAGAATTTTTTCTTCCCATCCTGTCTTTTAGACATATCTTGCAGGTTTCTTTACCTGGGTTTAGGTAGGAAGCTCAATTACTGTATTTTAGGGGAAGGGGGTGTTTATTTCTGTAAAGACTGAGTCCCTTCTGTTGCATGAACTACAGTGATCCTTCTGCTTTAGCCATTTTTTGCCAAAGGAGAGGAAAGCTGACTTTTATGTTTTTCTTGAGTATGTGAGTATTGATACTGGACTAGAAAGGAGTGCCTGGGCTGTCATGCTCAGTGGCACCCCAACCTGTCATACTAATTCCGTTCACAGCTTGACCAAGCTGTCCTAAAGTTGGTTGGATGTTTTTCCCTTTGCTGCTGTCCTTGGACAGCTGTTTCAGTGCCTATTGTGTTCTTCCTTTCCCATAAGTACCAACTGGAGTAAGGTGTCGCTCTCTTCTGTGACCATGCAAGGGCAGAAGGGTGGGCAGCGTGCCCTCCTTGCAGGTCGTGGCCCAAGCAGTCAGTGGTTCCTCAGGGCTGGACAGAGGAATTCTGCTCCTCTTCAGCTCCTACCATTTGCAGTGTGGTAATACCTCTGCAGAGAAATTGCAGTGAAGAGCTATTCACAGGCCCCCCGGTACTTTTCCTTCATAAGAAGGGATGATAAGGTCACAGAAAGTGCTTTCTGACTGATGCACTGGGAAAGTCGGCTTGAACTAAATCATTTGTTTGGAATTGTTTATGAGAAGGTCATCTTAGTAGTGTTTAAGCGCCAATTCTAAACCACTTGCCCAGATGTTTTTGAAGTACAAGAAGCCTTTGGATAGCTAGTGTGCTTAACATTCAAATTTAAATAATTCTGCTGAAGTTATATGATGTTTATTTTTGCATTCCTAAAAGATTTTAAAATCCTATACGATTCTTCAGTAAGAACAACACTACTTGTTGATATCTAGAAGAAGATTTGTATTTCTCTACAGCTGACGAACTAATAAAATTCTGTCTTTGTGTAGGTAACCTTGTATCACTTGCTGAAGCTTTTTCAGTCTGATACCAATGCCATCCTGGGAAAGAAAACTGTAGTTTCTGAATTCTATGATGAAATGGTATGAAGATTTTTAATGTAATCCTCACTCTATTTTGAAGAGTATCAGTGATAACCATGCATTTTTCTCCTCCATTAGATATTCCAAGATCCTACTGCAATGATGCAGCAGCTGTTAACGACTTCTCGGCAACTAACGCTTGGTGCTTATAAGCATGAAACAGAATGTAAGTTGAAAATGAAAATATTTTCATTTTAGAAGTAAACAGTAGCTGGTTTCGGTATTTTTTTTTCTGGGCTATAACAGTACGGCGGATTTGGATGCTGCTGAAAAGTGCTATTTTTCCATTAAATTATCTCCAACTTTGCAAAGATTATTAATATTTATTTGAAAATGTAAGATTTTCTGATCTGTATGCCTGCTGGAAAAAGGAATTATTAATTACTCAGTATGAAGAGCGATGGCATGGTCTATGCCTAGTTTAACATCTTCGAAATGCGTTAAAACACGGAATAAATTAAGGCCACTGTATTTGTGGCACAGCTCTGTTCAGCTCATCGGGGTATTAACTGCAAGTAAAGATCGCACTGAAATACAGAGCAGTTAGTACTGCTTTAGTCAAAGCAGCAAATACCCTTTTGGGATCAAGAGTCTGTCTTTTTAATTTCTGTTTAATTCTTCAACTGTAGGTCATTTCATAACATACTACTTCAGTATAGCTTAATGTTCTTTGCGTCCTTCTTATCTAATCTGTCTTTAAATATTTATTTATTATTATGATTAATTCCCATAACATTCTGGGGCATTAAAGAAAAGAAAATACATTGATTCATAAAATATAATGCATTTAGTGATGGTTTCCGTTCTCATCTCCTGAATTTCATCTCTTCTACCCTCAGAAAGCAAATATAATATTTATTGAGCCCAAATCCTACCTTGTTCATTATAAACACTAATGCCATCATAGTCCGGTGTACCTGGCCTTTGGCTTTTCTGCCTGTTTCCCCTGACAACAAATGTCAGGTATCTTTAGACATTAAATACCTAGAGCTAAGGGTGGTTATGAGTTTGAAGCCCTACAAAGTTAGGCTTCTGATTTGCCTTATGTCTGTTTGGGTGTGTGGACATGTGAGCTACTCCTATTTTCTGCCTCAGTTTAGCCAGTCTTGAGGGGGACTTTTGTTATATTGCATGTTGTTATGGTTTAGGGGTAGAAAATGTTTAATCATTTGAACCAAAAAAAAGTCTTGTCCGAATTTAAACTTTTATCACTTAAAATGAAGTTAAATTTAATGAACTTTAAAAAAACTGTTTCTCCTGAGCATAGACAGAAAGTTTTAGTGTTTTTTTTTTTAATATAGATTTCCTTAAAATGTGCTACTGAAGCAGTTTTTTTTAACATACAGGATATGAAGGGATATCCATGGCCTCCATAAATTTGTTGGCTTTACCAGCGTTGTCCAAAAACTTGTGCATGGACAGATTAAAAATAATGAGGACATCTCAGTAAACCAGATTGAGATGTCCTAATGTCAGATATTTGTAAAAGCAAAGGCAGCACCACTAAATCTTTTAGATACATAGAATAAAACTCCAATGAGACGGAGAGTAGAAAGTGGTTACAGTACATGGAAAAGGGACCACAGAATGGTTGAGGTGTGAAGGCATCTCTGGAGGTTGTCTTGTCCAAGCCCCTGCCCAAGCAGGGCCACCTACAGCAGATGGCCCAGGACTGTGTGCAGGTAGCTTTTGAATGTCTCTGTGGATGGAGGGTCCACCATCCCCCTGGGCAACCTATGCCGCTGCTCGGTCACCCTCACAGTAAAAAGGGCTTCCTGATTCTCCAAGGGAACCTCCTGCGTTTTAGTTTGTTCCTGTGGCCTCACGGGCTGTCACTGGACACCACATATAGATTATTTGTAATTCTCTGTAGTCTCCCATGTATTTGCTGTCACCATGTCAGTTTTTTTCCCCCCACTTAATCTTTAAAAAACTCTGGAAAATGATTCACTGAATTATATAACTCCATCTGAGGCCACACAACAAACTTACTTTTTTTTTTTAATTTCAGTGGGGTTTTTTGATAGCATTTTGACTACAATCATTACATATATTACATGTTATAATAGGTAATATATTACATGTTAGAATAACTCTAAGGCTAACAATAATAGATTTTTTCAGGACACACACCATCGAAATTGCTGTTGCAATTTTTTAAAAGTTACATTTTTTCATGGTACTTACAATCTTTATTTTTCTTTATCACCACCATAGTTGCTGATCTTGAAGTGAAAACCAGGGAAAAACTGGAAGCTGCCAAAAAGAAAACTAGTTTTGAAATTGCTGAGCTTAAAGAAAGACTAAAAGCAAGTCGTGAAACCATCAACTGTTTAAAGAATGAAATCAGAAAACTTGAAGAAGATGATCAGTCTAAAGATATGTGATGAGTGTTGACTTGATAAAGAGCCTATACTGAAAACGGAAGGACTTCAATCATGGAACTGTAGGTGTTCTTTTGAATTCTGTAAATGAGACTACGTGAATTTCACTTCCAAATGATTGAAGTATGTGGCAATCTACTTCGTAAATGGAAGAAAAAAGAATGTATCCTTGTTTTATAGTTAAAATCTCTGGGTACTGAACGATTTATTTCAAGTAGAAGGGGTCTTGGAGACCAGACTACTACTTTTGTTGGTTTGTTGTTTGTTTCTTTTAAACTGCATTTGATTGGTATATGAAGACTTTGTATTAAGTCTTGTGCTAGTTCAATGTGATTTTACAAAATGTTGTTTACTTTTTTACTTGTTTTTTATACTGATTGTTTAGAGATGCATCTTCAAAGCTGAAAATAAAATACGCGGTTTTTATTTTAATATTTTTTTGTCTCTGTCCAGTTGTGGGCTTCAAGAACAACTGTAAATAGCATACCCTGATTTAAGGCACAGGTTGAAATATAATGGTATGCAAGTTGCTTAGGTCTTGTTACAGGGATTTCTGCATGTCTGTTACCAGCATAGTGAAAGAACTTTCTGAAAACCGGATTCTACATAACTTGTGGGGCTTGAAACTCTTATCTGTAGATATATGTGTTAAAGCAGATGTATAAATGCATCAGTTATACAAGTTATGCTCAGAAGCAGGAAATTATTCCAATCCTGTTTTGAAGAAGTTGAGTATTTGTACTGTACTGCGTTTATTCTTAAGTAACTAGCAAGTGTTCATCCTGAAAAATCAATACATGGACTTTTGCCTATAACTCTTTTTTTTCCCCAAGTTGTAGAGGTAAAAGAGCCTGATGGAGATGACACTACCTCATGTTTTGAAAAGGCTTGGACATCTTTTCTGTTGCTTCAGGATACTATGCTGCAGTAAACCCTGCTGGAGAATCAAACATCCCACATCTACCTTTCCACAAGGAAACAGTATTACCAGTGCTTTGAGAACAAAGCACTAATTTCTTCATATTTCTTCAAATTTGAAACAATTGACAATTAGCTTTTACCGTGGCTTGGTAAAGATTTAGAACTGAAACAGTTTCAACAGTCTTAATGAAAAACTTAAGTCAAAACCTGGCACATTTAGTTTATAGTATTTTTTTATATATATATATACACACACACACTCAGGTTGAGGGACAGCTTGTAGCAGTGGTATCCATGCAGATCCTTCTCAGCACTGCAGACTAGCCAAATTCTGGCTACCTAACTGGTTTGGTTTACTGATTCAGTAGCCAATTTCCTTTTAAGCAGTAGCTGAAGAACAATACACTAGGCAATTTCAGTACAGTAGAATGTGCCATTTTCAGAGCTGTGCATTGAAAATTACTTGTGTGGGCCACAGTATATTACGCATTTTAAGGCTGAAAGACCATGCTTCAGTGAAAAGTTAAATATTAATACAATTTTCTTTTACGATATCTCATTATTCAAAGTGTTTATTTGGCTGATTCCTTGTGCTTTGATGATCATCAGATTTTTAAGGACAAATATAATAGGGTTAGCATCAAGTGAGTCCTACATGTATTCTCTTAGGTTCTGCAGATTTATTCCATTTCCTGAGGAGGTTTTTAAGGTTCATTTGTGCATACTGAAACAAAAATGGGAATGGAAAGCATGGTTTTGGTGATACTAGGTTATAGCCAACATTATTATCTTCATATTTGTCAGTTAAAATTAGTAGAGTAACTCAGAATACTAAATAGGCTCAGCAAGAGCTATGACTAACAAGAACAGAGCTGCTGCAACAGGCTTAACAGACCAAAACAGAATGGAATGGTACCTTTTAAATCCAACATTTCCACAGAAGCCTAAAGTATTCTTTTTGTTTACATTTTCCATAACATCCAATAACCAGTCTACAGAAGGAATGATCCTGGCTCCACTGCTGGTAGCCATCAACATGCTAGACCACTGATGTAATTTTTGTTTGTGGTTAGCAGGGTTTCCTGCCCCACCCCCACCCCACCCCCAGTTTTCTTCTTTCAACTTCTTGTATTTTTTTTTCTTCTCCTTTGTGCTCTCTGTAAAGTTTATACAAGAGTCGTTAGGTTCCCCTGTCAATATTAAGGCAAGAAAATAGTGCTAACGTATGCCTGATCTGAGCAGCTCCTGTAACAGAAAATAGGAAGAATTATCTTCTGCTTTGCGAAGTTCCTTATGTTCTGTGTTTTCCTTAGAAAATACTTTCTTCAGATGCTGAGAAAGCAACTGAGCCTTGTATTAGGCAGTAATTAAATTCTGGAAAAAGTTCATGAGTATTAAGCAGTTTAGGATTTTGGACTGAGAATAAATGTGAAAAAAAACCACCTCCCTGCATTTGACAAGTAAACCTATAGCTACCTTCTCTACGTGCAATTGCATAGTTCTCAGCTAATGGATAGGCTATGTTTGGACCTACGTGCTCTGCCATCGAAAGAGTTGTTGATGCAAGCACCCGAGATAGCACGTAGATGCAGTAAATGTACAACACTGTGTTGACGTTCTAGAGTGTATCATTTTCAAAATTAATAGAACTGAAATAGACTGGAGCACCTAATGGAGGTCAAATGCAACTGCATCGTTGCCTGGAAGAAAAACCCAAACACTGCACTCAGTTTTATTTCTGGCAGCCCTACAGAGATGTGAATCCAGACAAAGAGTCACAGTTTGTGCTTGCCAGAGGTTCTAACTTAAATGCCAGCTATTATATTGCTGAGAGTGACTTCAGACTGTGGTTTCATCCTGAGGTATAATTGTGAAACACAGATGTATTTAAATTTGCTTTTCAAAGGAGGGGAAAAAAAAATTCCTCATTGTGCTATAGGACCAGTTTTCTATCACTGAATTGCACAGTACTTTGTCCAATTGCCCACGCTGAAGGTTTAGACTCCACTTGAAGTAACCGTTTGGTAGGTAAAGATAAAACAAGGTTTATCTCAGTTTATATGCATACTGTTAACAATTTTACCATTGAGGAATGTTTACTTTGGGCATCAAACATGCAAAACTTGTCATTGCCGCTTCCACTATAAAGACTTGGGGGTTTAAAGTATTTTAGCTAAGACACATTAATAGTCATCACAGTAATTTCAAACACTGACTGCTTACTTACTACCCGGTATTATTTATTGCTAGTCCTTTTTTTACCTAGCACCATCTCATAGAACTTCTTTCCTTTGCCTTTGGGTTTGGCACACTGTAGTTTACAGTTAGACTGAGAAGCTGTATGAGGCTGTGCCTGGGAGGGTCCTCATCAAAAGTGCCATTATCTGGCAGATGTGTAAATTCACTTAATTCAAAGATTCACTTGAGAATTGTCATTAGTAGAGATGGGACTGGAAGGAATATTAAGTCACCCTGTTCCTTTTCTTTCTAGACAGATGCTGGTAGTAAAAGCAACCTCAAGACACTTTTGCTGCTTATGCATTTAATCTGTATTAAATACATCAGTGTTTGCTTGCTTCTTAATGGGAATCCAGAATTAAGAGCATTTCAGGTTGTTTTCCAAACACCAGGTGGCAGGTATGTCCAAAATATTCTTCAGTCTCAACATCATTTTAATTACTGGCATTTTGGCAGATCTGTGATATCTTTGGTTGATCTAATTTGCTTTGAGACTTGATCATCTGATTAGATAACTTGTATTTATGTCTATAAAGTTTACCAAATTATCTCTTGCATGCTATGAAACTGTTCAGCAGCCTTGTGAGCAAATCAAACGTGCTGTGCCAGGAAGCCAAAAAAAAAAAGTAAATGTTTGTTTGCAATTTCTGTTCATTTGGCAAGGGAAGCAGCTTTCAAATACAAATCTCCGTGGTTGGTTTTAGGTTGGTTTTGGTTCTTTTTTTTTTTTGCCTTTTCAAGCCGAGATTGTGTGACAATATAAGTGAACAAACCATAACTTAGGTGCTCTGCTGGACTCCATATTTTGCTTGCGTTCAGTTGCTTGCACACAATTGAAGGTGCAAAATGGCAAGATTTTCCACAAGTAGAAGTAATTACTTTTTTAAACTTAATGTTAATAGAGTAAATAAGCTTTTTTGACTACTTGCTGCTTAATGAGTACTACAAATGAACCCTTTCCTTCCAAGAAACTTTTGATTTTCCTGAATACAGTAGGGAAGAACAGCTTAACTTAAGTAAGGGGAAGAAGAGAGAATTAAGATGGTAAAAAAGAATAGCAACAATGAGAAATCCATGTTATATATACACATCGTGATACAATCAGTTGGGATTTATTTTAACATTCATTTATCCTATTTCTGTTTTAAAATGTTTTAAGCTAGAACATGAAATCATTTAAGTTTCTAGTGGAAGTCTTACCTATGCAAATAGCTAATACACATCCAAAATTAAAATTTACATTTCCATTTTCATAGGAAAAAAACATCTTGAATGCCTAGTGATTAGGCCATAAAAAGAACTCATTAGCATTGGAACATGCAGTATTTGTCCTACTCCCTCCCTGATAATTACTATACTTTCTAATTTGTTCATTTATTAAACGAGTGGCTGGCACTTCTTATTCCCACAGTTGTGGAGAATTCTGTACTTTAGGATGGAAACAAATTTCATCTGATCTATGGGCTTCTGCTTTGCAAATACTTCCACTTGAAGTGATCAATAGCTTTTTTCTTCAATGTCTAATTCTGCAACATCTGGCAAATCTTTTTTTTTTTCATACTCTACAATTCAGCTTTATTTCAAATAGCCTATTTCATTTAACCTCTGATCTAGAATGTTCTTAAAATGCATGGTGAACACTCAGTTTCTCAGTGAAGCATTCTGGTATCTTTTTTCATTGCATCAAGAAACAAGACATATGGCCAAGAAAGGTCTTCTTTACCTGCTGAATTGATCAGCCAAAACTGCACCTCAGTTTAATGACTCCAAACAAAAGATTTGAAAACATTTCACTGTTAAATAATAGTTTCTAAGCTTGCATCTTTAAGCACTAGCATGCTGGGTAAATACAGGTATTAAGAGTTGGCAAAACCAATAAGGTTTATGCTTCTATCCATGTAACAAGGGTGACAGCTTTTGGACTTAAAATTTGGAGGCTGAATAGTGCTGCAGCACTCTGCTGTTCCGTGTGCTGGACCTGTTGAATGGAGCAGCACCAGCATGTGGCTCCTTTTTCCTGTCTTATGTTTATTAAAGCAAGAATTAATCCTGGTCATTTTTGTTTTAATCACAGTCCTAATTAGAGTGATAACTCTGTCCCACCTACAGTTCACTTCAGGCCCTAAGCCACCTAAACTCCGAGTAGGTAATATGGAGAACCTTGAAAAGTTAGGTTTGAGGGGCTTGCGGGTAACTTTTGGTGTTATATCCTGGTTTCTGTATGGAAGTCTATGTAGTAGTTAAAGCATTTACTCTGTAAACTAAATATTCCTGAGGAAGACTGAATCTGCATCTCATAGTTTTAGAAGTTCTTAACCATGAGGTCATGAGAGTACTGTCCATTGCTGCTACTCACAGCTGTAGACAGCTCTGCAGGTCTTCTCCAGGTCTGGACAGGGAACAGGTGAAGGAAAACCATAATCTCACATGAAAATTAGGGCACTGCAGAAAACAAATTGCCTTTTTTTTTTGTTTTGAGCTGAATAAAGCCACCATCTCAGAAAAGGGTTTTTTAATGTTAGTTTTAATTTTTTACTACAGAAAGTAAACTTTTACTTAAATCCTTAGTAAATGAATATGTCTAAATTAGATGGATTTCCTAGTACCTTCAGAAGCTACACACCTTGTTAGTGACTGTAGAAGAAGTGTATATATTGGACAAATTGGAAGTGCATTTTTTTCTTTCCCTACTTGCTAGAGGTTAGGCACATTTGCATGGAGAGGCAGGACACAGGATAGGCACTTAAACTAGACGAACTGGACTCTGCCACCCTCCTACGTGGTGTTTGGAAATGATCAAAGCATCCCCTGCTTTGCAAAGCTTTGTGGTTGCTCTGAGTCTTCCTTTTTCAGTCCTTATCAGGAACTGCAGCATTAAATGAACACGGGCATTGCCCTGGATCGTGACAGAACGTCACGGGCAATGGCAGAGTGCAAAACTGGTTTGGTACGCAGTCAACTGCCAGGTGTGTTGCTTTTTGGGTAGTTAATAGTTCATATTCTTTCAGTATCTCATCACTGATCAGTCTGCTACTCCTGTTTCCTGCTAGGTTCATTCTACAGTATTTAACAGTCATGAGACTGCAACTTCAAATAGCTAATGCAGTCTAGCTCCATTTAAAATAAACTGTTTTGAGTTTGGCTTACTTTTTATTAATGAACAGGCAACAAGTCCTACTCCTTGTGCATTTTTTGAGGATAGAGAAGATACGTTTCTAAGGCTGCGAATTCTTTCTAGCGCTTCCCCCCCCCTTCAAGGATAAAAGGCAGAAACAAAGTCATAACTGTAAAGATGATTAAATTAATTTGTATGCATTTTAGTGTTACTTTCTTGGAACAGGCTGACAGAGTATGTGTATTTTAAAATTGAAAAGCAGTAAAACTTTTCATGGTTTCATTGTCTGAAAAGTTAATTTTAATTAAAGTTTGTTCATAGTCTAACCTGACCCCATATGGTCCTAAATGTTTGCAAGTGCCTTGCCTCCACATTTGGAGCTGGAAATGCTTAGTACTTCATTAAATAAACCTGACCTTCGATCATTGTGAGGTCAGTGGGTTTCAGCCAGACCTCTGGTGAATGAAGGTAATAAATGAGTAAATGAAGCAGCCACATTTTCATAGCAGAAAGGCCACTTGAGAAAAGGGCCACTTTAGTAATGTTTTCTATTTCATGATAGTTAGACTTTACAGCATTCCTTTACAACTATTAAGCTAAGGCTTTTGGAAGTCTATACGATTCCTACGCATAAATTTAAACAAACCATTTTTTCAATTTGTCAACTAGCCACTGCTACTGTATGCCCTCTTGTTGACTTAGCAGTCAAATTATTTTCTTGTAGCATACTTTGTACATTAGGCCGAAGATTTGCCTTCTGTAAGTTCCACCTCTCTCCTTGGTTCTACGCTACAGCTCCTTCACCACTCAACAAGGAGCACTAAAGAGATAGGATCTATACAACAAAAGCAAAGTACGACTTGGTTTTGCTGCTACTGTTAATCCCAGAGCTTTATCTGACACTGATGCTGTAGAGTGCTAGCTTTGGAGTCTTGCCTAAATCTAGAGATAGTTTGTGTGACAACTCCGAATATATTTTGTGATCATGTAAAGCTGTCCACACACAAGCATGTTGACCTTGGTTAGCGGCATTATACCTGTGTCACCTCTCCATGGCCTCATGTAAAAATACCCCAAAAAACCAAAAACCTGCAGCTGAACCTCTACTGTAGTGTCCCTGATACAAAAAATAAAACTTGTCGAACAACAGCATTTTAATAATAGCAACATTTTGTAAACTGCATCCAATGCTAAATCATTGATGCAGTTGTGTCAGACACTTAATTATTATCTTTGCAGCTTTTGTTGGAATTTCTGCCTAAAAAAACCTCGCTAAAAAATAAACCAACTCAGTTACTGGGGTGCATTCTGATCTCTTTACTGCTCCGTAGACATACCTGTTTTTCAAGGACTGACTGTGGTCTACTCCACTTGGACTAGAATTGCATCCAAACTAACTTCAGTAAAGGCACTTTGTAATTGTGAAGCAGAACTGGATTTGAAATAATATTCTCATGATCAAAGATTCTAAGAAGCTTTTGTAGTAATTGAAGAATAACAACTATATAAAATGTGTTTGCTTCTCATATTTAAATTAAGCACAAAGATAAAATGCATGAGAGGCTTATTAAATGAACATACAGATACTGCATCTGATAAGATCAAAGCAATTGAGTGGTATTTTAATTTAGGCATTTGACTGACTTTGTCTAAAAAAAAAAAATGTTTTTGAAGTAATGCTGGCCATGTTCCATAACATCTGAGAGGTTCACTCAGTTGTGGATTGCTCCACTGGGCTATTCCCTCCACTGCTGATATATTATTTATATCGTATCCTGAGAATACTGTATATGCAAAACATGCAGGCAGAGTTCCAGGCCTGAAGGCCTTCAATCTAAATGGGCAATATAGGATGGGTGGTATAATAAATTGCAGTTCTTTACTTGAACTGTAAGCAATGTCTTTCAGCTCCAAAATTACACCCTTCAACCACTTTGAACTGAAGAAGCATTCAGTACAGTTCTCATCCTGTGGCAACTCAACTCAGTCTGACTGTAGTGGATAAGTGAAGCTACTGCTGTCTGTGGGTTTCATCATCCTTAACGAAATAGGCTTCTTCTTTAAAAAAAAATAATATTCCTGGAAGTCACTTGCATGAAAATTGTTCTTATGGTTTTAAAGAAGGATAGAAATAAGATGTGAGCCAAAATTCTCCGAAAATCTCCCATATTTATCAAAAACGCTTTGATTTGGGGGTTGGAGTGAGCATGCAGTTGTTTGGTACAGAACTAAGTAGCCTTGGGAAGAAAAACTAAGAACAAAAACTCTAAGCATCTTGCTTCATTACTCTGACAAAATAAGCCAGTACCCACCCATCAATTGTGAATGTAGAACAAAACCCCAAATACTTCAGGCTGCTTCATAAAGGTTTGCACTAAGTGGGTCATAAATAAGATCAGGATATGCAGCCTGCCCTGAGCTCTATCATGAAGAGCAACTATTTGAACATCTCAGGGAAGGCCAAGGTTATGACAGAGAGAGAACTATGGTCCACAGTTACCAGTTTGGTTCTTCTGTCACGGTGAAGGTCTCTTCTGCAAGGGGGCTGAAGCTTTCTCAGCAGTGGAATGAACTTCCCCAAGAGTCAAAGACTCAAACCTCAACTTTTCTCACTTCATCTCAACAATCTGTTTCTTTGGGGTTCTTTAATATCAACGCAAGCCCTTTTTTAATGCCTCATTAAAGAAAAAACTGTTCTGTCATCTTTCTCTCCTCCTGCTAACGGGCAGTATGGAAAAACAAACACAATTGGACAAGTATCTCTTTATAGTAAAGTTAGCCAGCCCCGCCTGAGTCACACTGCTTTGGGAAAAATTCCATGAGCAGGACCTCCTTGGTCTCCATCCTTCAGACTCTTCCCCATACTTGTTTCTGCGTGAGAGAATAATGTTGGTATATATTTTGATTCTGTCCCTGATTTGGCTTAAAATATATGCTATTATATGTAATTGAAGGGAAATCCAATTATTTCTGCTTAAAATAATTATTGCTTAAAATACCATTAAATTAACAAGTCTGCTTTTATTTCCCGTTTCAAGCAATTATGTAGTTTGCTTACACCAGCTTTATGTGTGAATTTAGGCAGTCCTAAAATTGAGAAATAATACACTGGCTGCAAAATGAGGTACTGTAAAAGCAGCGTTCTATTCCATTGCCAGTAATTCTAATATGCCATACTTCATCTGTTGTTCTTCTATGCCTATGGTAAGAAGGTTCTTGCTTTCCTGAAGGAGCCCACTCCTTATATAGTGGGGAGAAATAAAAAAAACCCTGGCATTTACGTTGTTCTCTTAAAACATCAGGCTGTAATCAGCAGTTCAGCTGTGGCTTCATAAACTGAGCCTTGCCCCAAGCAGGGGTGGGACCCTTCAAGGGAAGGGTAGGCGATATCTTTCACAGCCCTCCGATTTTCATCTGTCTGTGTAAATCACGATGCTCAGTTATCCATTCACGCCTAGTTGTGATTTTGGAGTACGTGGGACAAATGCACATGAATGAAGGAGAGCGAAGCCTGCTGTACCAGTGTTGAGAACAGTTTATCTCGCACTTTCTCTGACCACTGCTTTCACTAACAAATTGTGATTAAGAGGCAGGAAAGAACAGTAATCCTGCCAGTGTGAGCTTGGATTCCCCCTGCAGATTTACTGCTCAGCAGGCAGAGATGTTTTGGAAGACAGAAAGGGAGTGCTTTTCACTGTTTTTCAACGTGACAATTTGACTCCTTAGAGAAGCTCTTACTGCTTGTGTAAAGCAATATATCCACCCCAGATAAACTGCACAAGGTCACTGTGGGTCCAAGTTACATCATCATTTACATCAAAGTCAATTTTAAGTAATTTATTTTATCTTTTCTACTCCAGATAGGAAAAACACTGGATGAAAACAAACCCAATTATATCTGATTTTGCTAAGTCAGAGATATCACTGCTAGAGGAAAAAATCCAGGTTGCAACTTCACATGTTCCTTTAAACATTCTTCCTGAGCACACCAAAAGGCAATTTTTTTGAAAAAGCCAAGGTATCTCTCTCATTGCACAGGACAGAATAACTTATGTGCTAGAGAAAGGAGTTTCAGAAAGGCAGATACTTAACTCTGGTATGTAATGTAGATGAGAATTCGACTTTAAAGACCATTTACCAAAGACAATTCAGTCATTCTGCCAACCACAACGTCCCTTAGTCCCGCAAATGACAAAGTAGAACAGAACTATCTGTCCATGCCAATGCAGGTCTTTCCACCACTGCTTACTATGTGTTTTTGGAAAGGTACCTGCTGCCCCTATAGGCACCGTGCCGCCTCAGAGTCGTTTTAACAATCTCTGAGCATGAAAAAAAAGTTTATTTAAATGTAGTCCTGGAACCTGGAATGATTAATCCATCCATTCATTAATCAATCCATCAAAAAGATACTTTGGAGGTTTTATGAAAATAGTATGACTTATCCTGTAAGTAATTCTGTAAACTGATGGCAAAATACATACCAGTAATAGCTGTTCTAGTAAAAGTTTACATCATTTTGCCAGTTTTATTTTCTCACTGTCTCAGATCCTATATGTTGCTATCCTATGGCCAGACCTTCTGTAACTGCAATGTTTTTCCTGACTGGAAACGGAAACAGGACATATTCTTGTAAGGATACAGGCCCAAGGAAAAAGCGGTGTTACTTTTAACATTTTCTCTCTAGTAGTCACCATTCATAACTTATAACATACACTGTGAAAAGACTGAGAAAACCATTGATTGATTTAAATCTGCCTTAATTTTTTACCAAAGGCAAAAACTGCACACACTGGTGCTTAATCATACTTTGCATCATGTACAAGCATGCACTTTTCCATACAAATTCCATCAGGTGTTTAATCTGCTATTGCAAAAATACTTATTTGCATACAATCACACCCTGCTGTGGTTTTAAATGTTTTCTGAGAATACATTTTAAGCCTATTATCTTAACCTCACTGCCTTTCTACCCACATATAGACTAGCAGACATGCAAACCCTTTAATTTTTATTCAGGCCTGACTGCAATTAAGTTGAAGTGCATTTGTTCTTTAAAACTATAGGACCCAGCTTATTCCCTAAGTATTGTTGGTGAATACACGGTTGTTCAGCTGCTGAGCTCTAGCAGAGTCTGTATCTTACAAAAAGAAGTTCTTATTACAGGACAAAACGGTGATGGGCAGTTCTGGGTATTTTTGTAGTCTGAAGTCTTTGTTGGTGCCATGCATGCCAGCTATTGAACAGAAGCAGTCAGTCACAAACAGCACTATCTTATCTTTTAAAAATCTTAGCCCAGATACCAAGATGCCCTGATCCTAGTTAGAGAAATCAAGGTGAAGAACAACATCTTTTTATATCAGCTTTCTTGTTGGAGACAGGTTTGATCCAGATGCATAGGACATGCACTTACACAATCACATCATGTGACAAGGCAGTATGCTAGGTATACTCTTCCCCATCATTCAGTGTCTGACAAACTAATTATATATAATTTGTTTAAAGACGACATTGGAAGTAAAAACTAAAAACTCGTAAGTGTGGACAACAGTACCATTTTCTGAGTCCTGCTATAGCTGCACCCTGACAAACAACTCCTTGATGTATTTTTACGAAGTATTTTAATGACTACTGTCAAGCCACTAAACAGAATGTACCATAGCTGACTCTTGCTTTCATTATGGCAAATCCAAACTGTCTTGTCCCCACTATGTTCTTGCACTGAGTTTTCATGTATATTAGTTAACCCAGTCCAAATATGTTCTACTTTTGTCAATTAATATACGATATGGAAAAATGTATAGTTAGGGCACAAGCACATGGTAAGAACCTATCTTAAGAAGACAGAACCATGAAGGTTGCAATGGGCCTCAGGAGGACCACCTACTGCTCAAAGCAGGGCCAGTTAGAGCAGATTCCTCAAGGCTGTTTCTAGTCAAGCTTTGAGTATCTCCCAGGAAGGAGGTCGCATAACCCCTCTGGGCAACTTGATCCAATACTTTACCACCTTCATGATATAAATAAATAAATGAATAAATAAATCTACCTTTGTATCTAAGCAGAATTTCCCATGTTTCAACATGTGTCCATTCCCTCTCAGCCTATCACTGTGCAACTCTTAAGAATCTGGCTTGGCTTTCCGTGTAGGCAGCAGCAGTAAAATCTTCCCTTAGCTGCCTCCTTAAGGCTGAACAGTATCAGTTCTCCTCTCAGTCTTCTGCAACCATTTTTCCAGTCCCCTGACCATCTTGGTGTCTCTCTCCTGTACTAGCTGCAAAACAGCCATACTGTATCAGATTACACAGGTATGCCTAACTTGCTTCTGATCCTTAATGACCAGGACTAAACAGTCAGGAAGAGAGTATAAAGAACAGGTCAGGTATAGCACAATCCTTCCTGATATATATTCAGAGTTTTCAGTAAATCATTGGTTAGGGAAAACCTGAACCAAAGGCTGCTATATTCCATTCCATTTACTAGCTCCCTATGTACTGCCTCCCTTTTAAGTTTAGTCCCTTTTTGAAAGTAATGATAGTTTCAGCTTCCACATTTCTGGAAGCAGTGAGCTCCATACTTTAGTTCTGCAGCATCTGAAAAACAGACTACCTTTTGGTTGTTTTAAACCTGCTGTCCATTATTTCCCGTGCACCCACTTACTAGAAAAAGTGAATGAGAGCTCCCTACCGTCTCTCCACAAGCCACCATTTTATATAGTTCAATCATTTTCCCTCAGTCACCCAGGCATTGTCACTTTGGCTTTTTCATACTGAAAAGTCCAAGTGTTGGTAGTCAGGTTTTAAACAGAAACCATTCTCTATGTTTTGTTATTCTTTACCTTCTTCCTGACCTGGAAACCAGAGCTTCATACTGTTCTCTCAATTCAGTCATACTGCTGATCTACACAAAGATGTCGCAACATTTTCTGCTCCATTCTGTCTTCCTTTTCTAATAATTCCTGCTATTTTTGACTTGGAGCTGGAAATGAAGTGTCCAAAGAACTACCCATAGAGACTCTAAGAACTCCTTCTTCAGCAGTAACAGCATATGTAGAACTTACCAGTAGGCACATATAATTAAGATTGGTTTTGCCTGTACACATTACTTTATTGAAATTACATATTTATTGAGACTGAATTTCAACTTCTAGTTTAACATCCATGCTGCTCAGCAGAACGAGATCCTTTTGCAACTCCTTGCTGTCAGCTTCATACTCCGCTGCTGTAAAGGATTTTGCATCAGCAGCAAACTCTGCTGCTTCCTTACTCACTCGCTTTCCAAGACCATTTCTAAGTATGCTAACTAGTGCAGGTCCCAGCATGAATCCCTGTGGGAGTCCAATAGTAACTCTCCTGCAGTGTAAAAAAAATTTCTATTTATTGCTACCCCATGAACCCTTCTCTTTCAGCTAGTTACTAATTCACAGGACAGCCTCCCTTCCTTACTTAGGACAGCTAATGTTCTTTAGCAGCACTGGTGAGGGACCATGCCAAAAGCTCTTTTGAAATCACTACAATGAATATATCACCCTGGTTTATCAGTTTGTTGATTTCATCAAAGAACTTCATAATTATGACAAAGTTTCTCTACCTACAAAAACCCATGTTGATTTTTCCATAGTCTGACGTATTTGTCTGTATGCTGAAGCCTCACCCTAGCTCTTGGATTTGCTTGTGTCACCTGAGACAAGTCTCAGTGACTACACCAGTAAGAGGACTCAGATGCTGAAAATGAACAGTTATGATCCTTAAATCCCAAATGACTGCCTTCAAAATTCTCATCCAGATGCTTTCCAGCTATGGAGGTGCTTACATTCCACAAATTCTTATTTCAGTGAGGTTCCCAAAACATCCCTTATGGCTAATTCTGCTCCTAAAGGTCCAGCCCAGATAGTCACAAACTAGTTCCGTGGCTAGGATTAAGGAAGCTGTAATAACTGTATGATGGTTATAGAACACCCCAAGTGAAGGAAAATATTAATTTTTATGTTCACAGACTAAGGATGTCCCCGATGTCCCCCACAATCAGAGTTTTGGGATTTCTGATCACTGAACTATAGGAAAAGGACAGGATGGTTTCTCCTACCCTTTAAATGTTCACGTCCTGTATAAAGGGCCCGCCTTAGGCATCTAACATGAAAGAGTACTGAAGTGATCTCCAAGTAGAGCAAGCAGCTCCTTCCATCTCAGTTAGTTTTGAGGATGTTGAGAGACACCCTTTTAGGTTTTGCAGCTGTACTCATCTGCCTGCTCTGCCTCTACATTGAAACACCTCCCATGTAGCTGTGTTGGCAAAATGGACTATTTGTCCATGTCCCAGTTATGAACTTGCAGTATGGACCTAAGTTAACATTCCTGAATTTGCACTGTAGTGGCTGAAGCAGGTGCACACGGTCCAGCTGCTGATTTTCCAATCGCAATCGTAATACCTGCTCATGGAACACAGATGCAAGCCCAGCATCTTACAAGATTCTCTGGCACTAAGCCCCCCCCTGCCCGTGACTTCAGTCACATAAATGTTATTGGCCTTTCACTGTGAAAAGTTTAGCCAGCTTCTTGTTCAGAGTGGATCCCACATGATCCTATTCCTCTGCTTGCTTCTGCCACATACCATATAGGAAACCTGGATAGAGATCTAGTTGCAATTGATTTCACCCAGCAGCAAGGTTCTTCATTGGTAACTGCCACAAATCAGAGCACTGCAGGACCAAGACCCTCTGTAGACCTAATCCACACTGCCTTGTAAGTAAAATGAAACTTTATTTCTTCTCTTGTAAAGGAAACATAGAAATAATTCCACTAATGCTAATGAAGTATCAACTAAAACAATGACAAATGCCCTAAGGATACCTAAGTAGTTATTCACTCAATGAATAAATAAACAAGGCAAAGGGCACTTGCTGCACACAGAGATTTAAAATAACCAGCTGTTTTCTCCTGTGAGAGGCATCTATTCTGTGTCCTGAACGAGGAAGGGGCAAAACAGAAAAATGGTGTATGATAGGCTACTTAAGTCTATCCTACTTTGTGCCCACATGGGAGTAAAAATTATAGTTGCACAAGTTGCCTAATTTTTAAAAGTCTGACAATGTGACAATGCTCTTTGAACACTGTTTTGTACATAGTACGTAGTCAAGCATGCACAGTTCTGAGGCCCTGAAAATCTGAAATACAAAGGGGTAAAGTAAGGACATAGCGACAATATTCATTTGGAATTTCCTTGCTTTTGTCAGCTGAAGTCAGATCTTGAATGTTATTTCATTAGATTTACATCCCACTTGGTTATCACAGTCTAGTTGGAAACAGACATGTGTACATTCTACAGTCAACACACCGATTCTCCTCCTGGGAAACAGCCAGCAAGAAGTTACAGGAACTGTGTATGGCAGCCTTTGTTAGGGGAATGAGAACAGTTCAATTTGGTTAAGCAGAACATTCATTTGTGAGGAGAACTGAATTTGTATATATACTTGGGAGGCTCAAGAGGCAGCTTCGCTTGCAATGACGTTTTTCAGGCTTTCAATATTCAAACAGTAAGGGACCAAATATCTAGTACGTCAAGGAGTAAAACACATAGTATCTCAGACAGCAAGCTCAGCCTAAAATAAGGTCAGAGAAAATACCTAAGTTTAAAATTACGGTTTTGCAGCTCATTGTATTTTTTAAAAGTCTACCGACCAACTGCCACAGCGACAAGTATTCTCTCCTTCACAGTACATTACCTAGAGCTCACAGATCCTTTACATGTGTCAGTGGTATATTTGTACAAGAACAAGACATCCAAGGAAAACCAAATTACAATACAAACAGCCATCTGAAGAATTCCAGAACGACTGCTCCACTTTTCCTTGGATATTACAAGAATAAAAGCAGAAGGTTTGCCATATTCCAGGAGACATTTCAGGAAAAGCTTCACTAGGTGAATTAAAATGTCCAGCTGCAACACACCTTTATTTACTATTGGATTGAAATGTCTTTTTTTTTCATTTTCACCTGAAGTGTTGACAACTTAACTAACGATGACATCATTCAATGAAGTAGTGAACTACTTCACTGTTTAAGTTATAGGTAAAATATGGGTAAAAATGGTTTAAATTATCGGCTCAATCTTGTACTTTCTTCTGAAAAAGACTATTAACTTCACCAGGGTGCTGTTCTTTCCTAAGAAGTGCAGGATCAGGCCATAAGTGGATGCTGCATAGCCCTTACTGTACGCAGGGGCTTTGTTCAACTCTGAAAACAAAAACATCTTGATTTATATACAAAGGGTCATTCTACTTAGCGCGCCACATGAGGGGAGGCAGAATGTGACGTGACTGGCGTTACTCTGTTCTGTTAGCACACCAAGTCCAACTGTCTCTCTTTGTAAATCTGTTTTCCAGCTCCTGAAATGTAATTATAGACTGAATGTGTGTTTTTTTTTTTAAAAGAAGTTTTTGTTATAGCATCACATGGATTTTGGAAAGGTGAGGGTCAGAATAAAATTACACTCTAGGTAGCCTCTTACAGCAGAGAGAGAGAGAGCGAGCTTCTGTACCACATTGCAACCAGAAACATGCTTTCGCTGCTGAGTCATAAACCCCGAAAGACAGTATTTCTAATAGAGCCTGCACCTACAGCTGGGTTAGGTGGTGCCTATAGCAATATCAAATGCCTTCTTTATTACAAAACAAAGTGACTGCAAAGTTCTATGAATTGTCATAAGGCTGTTGCTATGGTTTTATTTTTAAGGGAAACTCTCCTATATTTACTTCAAGAGTGGAATTTATAGTTAAAACATTAAGGATCTGAATCAGTATCCATCTCCAAAAATACACCCAGGCTTCATGCTGTGGTACAGACATCTCATAGCTATCAGAAGAAACTTCCCTGATGAGAAGACAAACTATACATGAAATGGGATAGGTTCCAAAGTTCTTGGAAAGAAGAAATATAACTCCTTCACTTCATACCCTTGAGAAGTTTGTTGCCATGCATCTCTGAACAACATATAAAAGGCAACTGCAGAAATACAATGCAGAATTTGGCATTCTATTCACCAAGAGTCCCCTCTTTGTCAGGCCCAGGCATTAAGAAAGAATCCAAGATAAATAAGTGAGCACTTTCTTAATCAGATAAATCTGCTATTATAATGTTGTATGTGACTTGACTGCTCTCTTGCATACAGAACTGAATACTGCCTAAATCAACAAAGATCACAGGCAAAAGCACTTGACCCGCGAAGCCCAAATTTCAGGATAAAACCCACCACAAAATGTTGGCACCATCTTGTAAGAATCCAGGAACTGGAACAAGAGGGGTCTGTGAACCAACACTGAAATACATTAGGACAGTGAAATGAGAACTTCTGGAAATACAAGCTACAGTATATCTGACACAGTTCAATGTTATTTCCTCTTCAAAGACTAACAATTTTTTCAAAATATTTATATGATCCTCTAATTTTTAAATAAAAAGGTGTTAACCTGAAAATTTCCATTTGTGGTGAAAATTTCATTATTAATAAAGGAGTAAATTCTAATTAGTACTAAAATGTAACACCTCTAAAGTGAACATTTAATTCGTAAACCAGTTATGAATCAGAGAATGATGAAATGTACAATTTCTTTTGTTCTCTCAGAAAAGCCATGCATTTAGCACATGCAGTAGCCACTGTATAAGAAATATAAGAAATGCCCAGGCAAACAAATGGAAATGTTTAGCTATTAAAATAATAATTTTTAAATTTTAGCTAAGGGCTAACCACTTACAGAAAAGCTTCAAGGGTGGCAGCAACATATAATTTTTAAAAAGCTATAGTGAAACAACAGAGGAGGTGCTTGACTCCAAAGTTCTAAGATATAAAGAAAGTTCAGGAAGATCTAACAGAATTGAAGATGGCAGCAAAGGATTTAAAGCACTGTAAGTTCATAATTTGCAGAAGTCTGCAAGCAGCTATGCAATCTTTGAAAGACTAGCAATCCATATAGCATCTGGATGGAGCTGCAATAATCTCAATTTTGGATGACAAAAATGATTGTAGATATGACCAGTGACCAGTATGTCACAGATCCAAAAGATCTATGAAGTGAGAAAGTGAAGGAACAACACTTGTGACCAGTTAGAAATTCCCAACAGAAATGAGACACAGCAAGGTCTTAATAAGCCAGAAAACCACCTGGAGAAAGATATCTAACAGCCACAGATCACAGCAAAGCCCCAGTACCTAAGTACACAGTTGGTCTGTCAGTAAACCTGGGTCACCTGGGTAAGATAACGCTCAGGTAAATGGTGATGTTCACTGTGACAGGTGAACAAAACCAGCACTTCACCTTTGATGAAGACATTGAACTTGACTGTCAAAGAGACACTATGCCATCCGGGTTTAATAGAAATCCTGACATACAGTTTAACTGCAGTCATTCACATGAGCTGGTGAAGGCATGGTGAGAGCTAGAGGGAGTAGAAAAAGAAATAAATGACCCAGCAGAAGAGACATGTGGAGACTTTATTCCTTGCTCATCCAGATGCTGCTGAGAAAGGCTATGGAAAAACTGCAGTGTACAAATACTTGTATGTCGACTCACAGGTCAAGATCAACAACTGAAGCCAAGCAGACTTTAAGGCAAGCCTGCGTACCAGAGGACCTGAAGATCACAAGAAATCCTGCAGATGTTTGGACTAAGAACAGCTTGTTGCTTTGTAGCTCACTGCTCCATTACACTGATGTGCAGTATGTTAGATGGCAGGGTTTGCTATGTGACTTCACACATTACGTGACTCAGCTATAGGAAAATCCCATTCCCTCTGCTTTATCCTTCCAGCTCTCCGAGCAGTGACTCAGATGCACAGAAGCCAAGAGCTGCAGTGGTACAAACGTTAAACCACAGCAGTGCTCCCTCCCCCCCTTTCATTTTAGATATTGTCACCTTTCTAGCAGGTCCCTCTGAAGAAAATCTCTGCATGGACTTCAGCTTCTCCAACTCTCACACAGTCTACAGGTTAAATGAATATGGGGGTACTGGAATACTGTCATCCATTTGCTTCTGCTACAAAGCAGCAACAGTCAAGGGAAGGGAAGAAAGGTGACTGACTGTCAGAGCAAGATTCTCCATTCTCCCTGCCAAAGACTTTAGATAGTAGAAACACAGTCAAAACATGAGTTGCACAACCCCTGTGAAAGTAAGATACATAGGCAGATCAGTTCCATGACGTAATTAGGTGTGAGGCATTGTTTAGTGGAGAGGTCAGAAGTCAGAGTGAGGCCAAAGCAGCTAGAGAGCAAGATGAAAACATATGTAGTGTGACCTGAGACAAAGTTGTAACTTTTGCATGGGTTGCTCTAACTGCGAGCAGTGTGGTTGATTTGTGCGTGTGCTGGGACATCAATTACACGTTCAAGTTTAATTGAGATTACAAGGTCTTCTGGCCAAAGAGCTGCCACACATATTGGTCTATAAACAGCCAGCAGGCAAGACGATGTATGGGTAGCAACAGTGAGAACAAATGCACGGTGTTTTTTTGCACTGGCTAACAGGAGCGCAAAGTGTTTCCACAAAACTGTGCAAGACGCAGGCGTGGCACCTTCCCTCATTCTTCTTCTTGTTTCCCACGTTTCTTTTCACAGCATCTTTGTTGTTGATACACACGCCGCCTACCTTCGCTGTCAGTCGCACGCAGCGTCCTTTCTGAAAACAGCGGCTGCAGATCAATCACCGCAGCGGCGTCTAAAATAAACGCTGCGACGGCGTGTACAGCTCAACCGGCGGAGGCTGCCCTCCCAAGAAATTTCAAACAAACCACACCAAACCAACTAAGCCAATCCTTTCCAACGCCGTGCGCGCAATTACAGGTTTAATTTTTTCTTTCTTTCTTTTTTTTTCTTTACCTGAGAAACCAGTAAGACCCGCTTCGTGGCCGCCTCCCTCATAGCTGGGGCCCCGCTGCGCCGCCCTGAGGCGCGCTCTCCGCTGACCGCCGCTTACCGGGGGCCGGGGCCGATGACGGGCCGGGTGACTGACAGACCGGGTGACAGAGCCGCCGCCGTTTAACGGCGCGCGCGCCCCCAACGGTTCCCCGCGGCTCGTGAGCAACCCAGCCCGTCGCTGCCTCCCACCCCTCTCCCGGCCGCTGCCCCCGGAAGGCGATCGCGCCGTGCCCCGGAAGTTGTGGCGGGCAGAGTCCGGCCCAGAGCGAGGCCCTGTTGCCGCCGCCGCCGCCGCTGTCGGGAGGCGCAGCCGTTACCCACGGCGCGGCGCAGGGCGGGGCGGGGCCGTGCGGGGCCGCCGTCGCGCCCGTCACAGGCGGCCCGGCCGGCTCGGCGCGGCGGCCAGCGCGGAGCTGATGGTGGAGGTGAGTGCTGGTTCCCCCCCCACCCCGCTCACTCCTCTACCCCGACCCCGCGGGAGGGGGCGGCGGCGGAGGCTCCCGGGGCTGGGCCCGTGGGCGGGAGCAGCCCCATATGTCGCCTCTTCCCGTGGGAGCCGGGCTGGGACGTGCCCTGCGTCCCTTCCCGGTCCGAGGTCTGGGTCCGGGGTGCGGGGGGTCGCTGTGGGGGCGAGGGGGGGTGCGGCTGGCGGCTTCTCCCCCGTCATCCCCGGGGCGGGGGTGGGCTGCGGGCGGGGGTTGTGTGTGGGCGGGGGAGGCCGTGGGGGGATCACCGCCCGGCTCCGGGACCGGGGGGGCGGGAGCGCAATGTGAGCTTAAAAGCAAAAGAGGAGCCGGTTCCATCCGTCCTGGCTGTCGCCCAGCCCGACCCCGACCCTCACCGCCCGCCTCCTCGAGGCTTGGTGCTTCCCATCGTTCAGCCTCTTCGCGTGCGACCTGTCAAGCGCTTGCACCTTCCTCCGGGCCGGCAGCTCCTGCCACACGCCTCTCGGGACAAGCGCCTTCCCTGCCCCGCGTCGCTGAGGGAGGCCAGGGGCTTGCGAGGGGCGAGCCCCGAGGCTTACCGAGAGCCCTGTTGGGTCAGGGGTTGGGGCCAGCGGACGGAGCCTCCCCAGGGGCAGGGGGTTCTCCGAGCGGTGCTGAGCGCGTGTGGATGAAAGCGATACCTAGCCTACTTGCTCGTCCTTTTTAAACTCCCCTTTCTCTGACATACCCCTATGTGCGAATGTAGTAAGGGTAGGTCTGATGAATCACAAAGGTCAAAAGGTGTCTCGGTACTCGTTTGGCTCGGTTCTCCGTCTAAACTTGATTTTCTGGAAAGTGAAAGCATATTTTGTCATCTTCCTGGTCGCTGCATCTTGTTCCACGATAACGCGTAAGAAGTGATCGTTATGATTAGAAATCACTAGGAAAGTTGTTGGACCGTGGATTGAAACTAATACCGCTACTGCAGTGGATACGCACTGTAGAAATCAGGGTTGATTTTAGTAAGTGTTGAAAAAGTTGTCAACTGTGGTTTTGATAATATTTTTAAAAAGTTTTTTATTTGTGACTTTTGAATAGTCTTTGAATTTTTTTAGCTTTCTTTTGACTTAAAGTGCTAGTGATAATGTGACATTTAGTGTAATGAGCAAAAAGGTTTTCTGAATAAGTATTTTTTATCTTTCTTTAATGGTGTTAATGTTAGCGGTAATTCTGTATTATGACTCTGTAATTAAATCTGCTCTACTAGCTCTAAAACATATTGGTATTTAGGGGAATGAAAAGCTAATTTTTTTAAGATTTACTGCTGTGTTAAAAGTAATTTGGTATTAAGACACATGGATTCAGATCCATTAAGCATCCTGTTTTCTTGTTAAAGTCAGCAGAACTTTCAGGGAAGTTTGTCTGTTTTCCTTGATTAGCAAGTGCATTTGAAAAGCAC
This sequence comes from Phalacrocorax aristotelis, assembly GCF_949628215.1. Taxonomy (NCBI): domain Eukaryota; kingdom Metazoa; phylum Chordata; class Aves; order Suliformes; family Phalacrocoracidae; genus Phalacrocorax; species Phalacrocorax aristotelis. The sequence goes on along the minus strand of NC_134276.1, from coordinate 179,369,824 downwards.
ACCTGTCTATGCCTGCATAAAAAGGAACCTGTATCAGTATAAATCACCAGTTCAAGTCCAAAAACTCTTAGCTCCATTCTGAATGGAAAGTGATTAAGGATGTTATTCCTTGACTTTGATTGCCTGAGTTTATTTGTCTCTGTGTCAAGAATGCTTTGAAAACGCTTGTTGAAACAATGCGCCAGCAGTTGTCTGTATATCTGGTTGAATGTCTTTCCAAGGTTTTGCTCACTTTCCAGTTCAGTGCCTTGTCTTAAATGTTGGTGGGGAGTTGTAGTCAAAATAAACTGTTCTCACTTCTGTGTAATTCTTACAGGCAGAGTAGTTTGGAACGCTTTTTCATCACACAAGAAACTTCTGTTGAAGAGGAGAAAGGTTGTCTTAAATTGCTGCATTGGGCAGGTGGTTGTGGAAGAATCTATCTTTGTAAGAAAAGGAGAGTTTCATAAGCTGGAAAAATATCCTATATGGCACTCGGGAAGACTGTTTTGCAGATACATGAATCTGATCCTGCACTTCAGTTACACAGATCTTAAACTGTAATGTTGATATGTTTTGTCTTTTGAATTGATAGGATTCTGTTTCTTTGTTAACTGGATGAACATAAATATATTTACTTGCCATGGAAGCAATTCCCTGCTAAATCTAACAATCCAGTAATGAATTCTATTGTTTGGAAGTTAGCAAGATTATTTCTAACAGTCTGTCTGTACTCCTACTTACGATACTTTACTGTTCAAAAATTAGCTTGGAAGTAGCTGTATCCATATTTGTTAGGGCTCTGATTCTGAACTTGTTGAAATGAATTTTCTTCACTTCTGTGACCATTGGGTCTTATAGTTTAAACAAATCAACTTTTTGAATGACATTCACACCTGAGCAGAGAGGTTTATAAGATCACTTTAATCAGCTGAATGATTGTTTAAATGCCTTGGAAATACTAAACTACAGTTAAGGTGATACTTAACATGACTGCATTGGTTTTATTATGTGTGTGTTCTTCCTATGCAAATATCTGAGGTGATTTAATCAGTGCTGTTTAAAAGACTATCTGGTGAAAGTATCATTAAGTTAGAGTAGCTAATGCTCTATCTTCATTTTATTAAACATGAAGAGCAAACCTGTTTAATGCAGTGAACTGGCCTCACTTCCTGCTGCTTGTGCCCAAGTAGACTACGGCTGCTTAGGTTTCTGAAAAAAAAAGGGATGAGGTTTAATCTTAGGAACAAATTACTTAAAAATAATCATGTCCAGCTGCTCTGGCAAGTTTAAATTGAAAATGTGGCAGTGTATGAGTGTGTTTCCACAGTGTCGTAAGCCGATCAAAATTGGACCTTCTACCTTCCCAGCCTTCGAGGAAGAAGGCTTCCTTGTGCCATTAAGGACTGCACTGGGAGCTGGTTCAGGAAGCCAAATGGGCTGAAAACTAGCAATTTATTTTTTTTTTAGTTAGTTTTTAATTGACTCAGCACCCTGACCTGACTCACCCTGCAGCTGCATACCTGTCAGCGGCTGCATGAGCGAAGAGATGGGATCCAAGAGAGGGATGGGAAGAGTTGGCGCTGCATAGGCCTGAACCTGCGAGGCTGACGTTACGGGACTCCAGTCTGCAACCTACTGCTTTGCATAGGCGTACAGCTGGCATCGACCAGCTCCACCATTGAAAAACATGGTCCTGTTTGTTTCCACCCCGCTCTGCTGCTTCCTCCTTTGTGCAGGCAAATACTTGTATGGTTATGTGGTGAACTGGGTTGAGGTTTGTACTAACTTGGGGGAGGGGCAGGGAGGGGAGGGTTAGGTTTAAGCTGGATCAAGTTTGCTGCACAAACATTTGTGCTGGCACAAAGATGGGGGTGGAAGCAAGCAGTAAGGGGAGCAGGGTGTGTCGGTTTCTTTTGGTGACAGTGACACATCATGCCAGTTTAAAGTATATTCTGTGCTGGCCTGATTCAGTGAGGTTAAGCTGGTATGGCGCTGAGGGTTTGAATACATTGTTCAGTTATGGTGCATGGGCATATTTTACCTCTAGGACCCCTTAATCCGTGGCAGCGTGTCTCTGATTTAATGATGTACTTTGAAGGGATTTTGAGGGAAGAATCTGGCCTTTGATATAGTAACTCATTTTATTAGTGTTTTTTTTTTGGTACCTATTGTTTCATTTAGTGGTACTTAATGGGAAAAATATGCCCCTGTTTATAACTGCTGTTCATCCATCAAATTCTTGAAACAGTGAATTTGTTCAGCATGTATATTGAGTTTTTAAATTTAAAAGACTAAAATCAGAAAAGATAGTGATCAGTGTCCACTAGGAAAACTGCAAGATATTTTGCAGTAATAAGAAAATTAAAAAAACCAGACAAACAAACCTATAAAAATTATGAGGCTGACCTAAGAGACACAACTTGACAGATTTCTAGGAGGCAGTACATGACTTTTCTTAAGTAATTCTTTAATGGTTAGTGGTTTTCAAAATCTCTCTTAAGGCTTTCAGGCTATCACAGAAGTTGTACTTAATGTTTCAGGATACGGATAGGCATTGATTTTTTTTTTAAAAAAAAAAACACATCTAGGAAGATTGTAGATACCGTGCCCCCCAGCCTTTTGTCTCTACTGCTGTGCCATAGATTGCCATCCTTAATGATTCTTTCTACCAAAAAAGCTGTATGCGGTGTTATGTGCTTTAGGCGTAATCAGCACTTAAATGGACAGTATTAGCTCAATCTACCTTCACTGGTCAGGTACCTTGATTAATTTTTCTTTAAGTGGATTAGTGTTTTCTTAGACAATTCACTCTGCAAATCTGTATCAACGGTAACCTCTCTTTGCTGGGTGGCCATTAGTAACTGTGGCTGGAAGAGGTGACCTATCTGCAGCTTCTCAGTGACGTTTTCTGAAACAAACGTAATAGGGTTTATTTTCGTCTGCTACCAAATGCATTTTTTCTTCAAAGCTATTTGAGGAGCTGTTGACCAAAAACTGCTGTCCAGAGATGTGTAATTTCACACAGCATATGCAGATGATATTTTAGTCGTGTATAAGTTGTAGAACAGCAGTCTTAATATAACAGACTTTGAATTTTCTGCTCCTAATCATCATCTTTTCTATTGGCCTTTCTGTGTAATCAGTGTCAGATGTGAACATTCTTTTTGAGCTTGAACTGGTGATAAACTGGTGTGTGGTGTTTTCTCGCGTAGGTATGTATGCATATAAGCGTGTGTGTGTATATGTCATGTATTCTCCAAGTATAATGTACTCTTCAAAGTTTCCTCTTCACTGCTTCTGGCAAGGTGGCGACAATCATGACAACCAATTTAGTTCACTCTTTATTGAGGCGCATCTTCCTAGAGTCCTGAGATTCTCCAGAATTTCAGTCTTTTCCTCAAGCTTGAAATGACAACAGAAATAATTATTCCTTGGCTTTAATAAAAAGAACTAATAACTTATTTCTGATGTTTATAAAACAAAATTTCATGATTATTGCATGTTTGGGACTGACTATATGCATTCTTTTCTAATTAGTGGAAATGGCATTGTGATTACTAAATGTTTTCTTCTCTTGTCTCAGAATAATTTTGTCTCATTTGTTCTTCTTCTGAAATGCCTTCACATCCATATGTGGGGTAGTGAAATGAGAAGCTTCTTGCCACGTGAGCAATACTTAATCTGTCACTGGCTTCTCAGGAGGTCCAGTATAATCCCTAAACTTTTTGCCTGAATCTCAGTCAACAAAGTAATACTAACATCTGTGTTAGGGAAAATGTTCCTCTGAATTACTGCAAGTGTAAAATGGTAGTGTTGCATGTCATTGCTATCATAGCCACCTGTGCTGGACAGCCACCTTTATTGACTTCAACTTCAGAATCAGCCACAACTGATAGGCCTGCCACTTCTTCTCACAGAACTTTTCTGATGTAAAGGTTCAGGTTCAGTACTGGGTGTTGGTAAAAACACCTCTGTGTTGGTACCTTTTTGAAATGGGATTTTAACAAAAAGATCCCAAATGTAGGTTTTTAGCTTATCCTTTTTCTTTTCCTTTGTGATAAGTATGTATCTTATGGCAAAGGTATTCAGGTATTTCTTGCTATTCAGCTTTTTATTGTCTGTGTGTCTGTTACTTTTCTGTTGAGGAAAACGTGATTCAGAAATACCATATGAATTGTCTGTGCTTGTAATTAAAGCTGAGAACTATAGGGCAGTTGACACATCTGAAATAGTGATGGTTTTCCTGGACTGTACTCCAAACTCAGGAGAGGCTGGGGTACCGTGTTTTCAGTCTGAAGAACTGACTTCTTTCCTTTGGCTTTTCTTCATAGTGATTTTGGTCCTGGCAGGGTTGAGATGCGACTGCTGTCATTCATACAGTGGTGACGGTTACTGTAAACCACTGATCCGTTACTGTGTGCTGACTCAGTGGTGAAAAGTTGCTTTAATTTCTTGCCTTTTCAAGGGTAAAATAGACTCACTATCCCATATGCTGGTACCTGGATTCCTGTGTTTCTAATGGAAGATACAGAACTTGGATCTATCTCTCATTGGAGCTGTAGTTTCAGCTGGTGTGTTGGTAATTCCACTGTTTTCCCATGGCTGCTGCCGAAGGAGTTAAACTGCATAGCAGTTCTGATCTGTTGGGATTATTACTCACCTTGACACAAAGAATTTTCTTTCAAGTACATTTTCTGAAATGCTTTGGACAGTGGTACTATCTTCTTGTGTGTTAGTATGACACCTGGCACAATATGCAGGTGGGGGCATTTCATTCTTACCATAATTTGGTCATTAAAAGTGATTGTAGTAATAACGCTTGTTTAGAATCATAGAATATCACCAGTTGGAAGGGGCCCATTGTGTGAACATTGGTAAGATATTAATCAGCATAATATTAGATATATTTTTGAGATGGAATGTCTTTGTGACTTGCAAGATGTTTGACAGGGTGAAGAGTTGTTTGGTTTTGCCATGCCTTAGGACAGTGTGACATCTGTTTCTCAAATGGAGATGTTGAAGCAGTAGCTTTGAAGGGGAAACTCTCACTATTTCTGCCCACCCGCCCTCCCCCCCAGGAAATGCAAATTTGGGTTTATATATAAGCTTAAAGTGAAAAATGAGCGATCTAGTGCTGTGTTCGATCTTGGTAGCAATGTATCTTATCTTGAGCTTTTCTGGAATGACAGCAGTAGCTTTTTGCTTAGCTGCACAGCAGAGCAAAACAGAGCTGACTGCAGCAGTTATCCTTCAGACATGTCTAAATTTTTCAGTCTATTTATGAGTATCAACAAACACTTTGTGCATACTTTCGCCATGCGTTGAATGCTTCTATTTTCCTTTAATTTAGCTTAAAACTAGTAATGGAATTCCTGAGGTTTTGCAAGGAATAGCTCTTGGCAAGCCTAGAGTTTTGAAACCAAAGGCGAATTAAGATACCAAGCAAACACAGGGAGGGCTACTTCTTCAGGGAAGTATGTTAAGATTCTTCCAACATCTTAGAGTTTGTTGTATTTATGTTTTAAAAAAATAGATATCTATTTGAATTTCTCCTTTAAAGCACAGTTGTTGTTACTTTTCTTTTAAAACAACCTCTTACTGGAACACAAGGGGACTTTTTTTTTCCCTTGATGTCACTCAACAAGTTTAGCCTTTTCAGCCAACCTCTGGAAGTAGAGGGTGTAATACTCCTTTCTTTGTAGCTGTCTGTATTTTTCAGTAACTCAAACACTGATTGAAGCATGTAATTAGAGTACAAATAGTAGTTTAAATAAAATATGCTCTTGTTTTTAAATCACCATAATAATTGTAATTGAAAGGAGTTGTTGGTACGCATCTGTCAGGTGGTACAATAATACAGTAAAAAAAATTTACATTTTCAAAGTGTAGTTGTGCTTCTTATAAAGCATATAGCTAAACCGATTTAGCTTTGTGGGAATAAGAGGGGATAAGAGGTATGGAAACCTCCCTGGCTGTCACAGCCTTGTCCATCTTTGACATCGGTGTGGCTTGCTGCAAACATCTTCCTTCTTTTGTACTTTCTTCCTGCTAATCCTGAGGCATACCGCGTTTGTAGAAATCTTGCATGCCATCTCCTTTATGTAGGTTACTGCATTTCTTTGTACAGTTTCGTGGCGTGATGTGCCTTCATTCAGTCCTGCATTCCCTTGCAGTGTTTCTTATTATTGTAAACATTTTCAACGTCCCAGAGCTCATTATCATTCTCTCAAACTTAACTCATTTGCTCGCCGTTTACGATGCTGCTGACAGCGGTATAATCCTCTTTCACCCAAGGCAGTTGGCTGGGAGTAGCCCTCTTTTTTTTTTTTTTTTTTTAATTATTCTTCTCAAATCCACAGTCATGCTTTATTCATATCCTCCTTCTTCCTTGTCCAAACAACATTTTCAAGACCACGTTTTCTTTTCTGTCTTTACAAATGAAGTTTAGGCTGGTATCTGTCATCTGGAGTACTTCAGGTACCTCCTCCATCTTCTCCTGCTACTCCCATCTCTGCAAGCTGTTTAAAATACAATTTTTCAGTAGTCTGCTAGTATTCCTCATCAAGCTAAAGCTCATTGTCTTTGAATTCAAAGACCTGCATCTCATACTTCTGCATCATACTCTTGTTTTTCCCTGCTACTCTTGGCGCTCAAATTCCCCACCCCCTTTCCGCATCTCTCTGCTTAAGTTTCATGTCATATTCTTTACTTTGGTTTAAGAAACTTTTGAGTATAATTGTATGTTATGTATATTAATGCTACTACAAGAGAAAATGATTGCATCTCTGACTTTTCTTCATGGGTATTAGAGTACCCTGTTGTCTCTCTGCTTATACAGATGAACTACGTTTTTATCTACCAAAGCTGACAGGGATGCGTGTTACCTTTGGATCTTTTCTTATAGCGACCTTTGAAATGTATGTTGCTGTATATCTTCCAAATCTGGTGCACTTGTCTGATGACTCTACTTTTTACTTTGGGGTAAGCTAAGAGCACTGGTGGCATGCTTTAGACTCTGTTGTGTGAGTACAGCATCAGATTTTGTGGACTCTTATTGTATGTGATTTCAGTTAGTAAATGTTTTTTTTCTGCACTTGGAGGTTTCTTTGAGGCAAGTCAGATGTAATCTGATTATTTAGATGATACACAAATTGAATTAAACTGGCAATAAAAGTAGTATTAAGTGCCATGTCCTATACTTGACTTATTGCAGAACTAAAGCTAATATTAAACAGAGGTAATAAATTTTTATTAATAAGGAAAGCCAAGTGACTCTTAAATTTTGGTTTTTTTCATGTCTCATGAAACTTTGGGTCACAAGGTTTTTGAGTCATTGACTTGTGTTTTGGTTTGTTTGTTTTTTTAGAAAGTTAAACTTTTGGGGCTCCTCATTTGAATGGTTTTGGCTGGTAATACAATGAAAAAAATAAAACAATTATAATAGGAAAATCCATTTTAATATATGGCTTGCTATACCTTTCTTAGAAATGTGTTAGGTTAGTTGAATTAAATCATTGTGAATCTCCTCTGGGTCATAGCAGCTGCCTTGTGTTTTGTTAAAATCTACAGGGTAGGTTTTCATGTCTTGAAATTGAGTGTGCAGTGTATGTGTTACTCATCAATTTGTATTGCCATAAATATAAAAGGACTAGAGCAGTGGTAGCTTTAGTGTTAATTCTCTTCGGTATAAAAATATTAATGCTGCCGTAATGTTTCTGGATGTTTCAGATTGGTCTGTACAGTATTTGTGCAGCTAGACTGGAGGTAGCCTTAAATTCTTAAGTAATCGGCTTCTACTTCAAGATTCCTAAAAGCATTGAATTGGCAAGTGTTTGGATACTCTGTGTGAATGTGAATGCTTACATCCTTATCTTTCTGATAGCTGTCTCTTTCTTCATTTACTGTATAAATTTTGGGTGATGGTATTCAGTTCCTGAGAGAACTTCACTTGGAATTTTGCTGGGAAGAATACCATTACATTAAACTTTGTTAAAAAGCATTTGGTTAAGACACTTTAGGTCTTAAAAAGTAACGAACGAGCTAGTATTAAATACAATATTATCCAATAAATGGTGCTCTAAACTTGAACTTCATGGTATTTATTTAGTAGTATTATAATACTGTTATGCCTATATTGAGAGAAATTCGGAGTAATACATGCCTCTTGGTCAGTCCTGCACGTCCAGAGAGCGTTCCATTCCTAAAAATTGCTGGACTAGAAAAGAATGTATACAGGAAGGGAAAAAGGGAATGTGCTACATAGGCTTTAGACAAACTGTTTTCTTTTTTAATTTTTCTTTTCTCTCCTTCTCCTTAATCTTTAGCAGGTAGGTAGATGGGAGAACCTTTCTTATCCAGTGCTTACATCCTCCCGCCCCAAATTCCAGAACTTTTTCTGGTAACAGAGGTGAGGAGGGTATTTCCAGCTGTTCTCTGGATCCTCAGTTCTAGAGCAATGTGTGTTTTGTCTTAGAGTCACAACATATACCAGAAACTTAGATAAGCTTCTAGTTTCTGTTTAAGTGTGTATTATGACTGTTACTTTAGGATACTTATGGCCACTTAGGGTCTTGAAATATTTCTACTAGTAAAGGGTAACAAAGTGCCCTTCAAAATCTAAAGTTATTTGTCTTGGATTTTCTATGCATACAGTGAATGTGGATCATCTGAATTTGTTTTCTTTTACTATTACTTTAGTCCATAAGGGTCAGTACGTTTGCTTAATAAATATTTATTTCTTCCAGCTTCAGGTTTCTGTTAAGTCCCTATAAACTGGTCCCGTAGAGCACAACTTCATATGTCTGCTAAATTTAATTTTACTTCTCTTCAAGAGTTTCTTTCTTCATGTCGGTTGTAATATAGAATTCTATTTGTTAAAGGGAGGTAGCTTACTAATTTGGAATGGTATGTTTTTAAAATTGTTTCATGTTAAAGTAAAAACTTGTTTAATGTTGCCGGTAGTGTGAAATTAAAAAGAAGACTAACCATCCAAAGGTTTGATTGTGCCAATAACATATCAGTTTAGCATTTTTCTGTGAATCCTTCACTGCTGATGTTAAAATTAATCAGGAACGCTTATTTATACTAAAGCCTATCCCCTATCCTGTCTCTCCTCTTCAAAGACATAACCACCTGTGATTTACCCTGGGGCTTAGCCTAAGGCAAACTGAATGTTCATGTCCTGGATTAAATATTTGTGAAGTTTTAAGGTTCACAGGTACAAGCATGTAAAAAATTAATTGGCAAGCAGTTAAATTAAGTTTTATGTTCACATATCACCTCTGATAGCTTCCTGTACTGTTATCTATTGATAAGTAAATTGGAGTACAGGTTTCAGTGGCTCTTTATTTATTTAGATCCTGATTAACTTAAGATTCAGTGTAGCGTTTTGACTTCTCATTCAACTACAGGTGACAAAACTTAGCAAGATATCTAGGAAGAATAAGGTTTGACTTAAGCACGTGCGGGTCAGTTTGGAATTTACTTAAGCTCTCCTTAGGATGGATGATTTCTTTGTACTTGGGAGTAGGAAGATGTCTGAAGAGGAGGAAACCTGTTCGGCTGAGGCTTTGAGGACAGACTGAAATACTTAATGATAAGTAGTGTACTCTAGGGAAAGCTCTTAATAAAATGGTTAAAAGTTGACTACGATGAGATACTTTATGCTAATAAGTAGGATGATATTAACCAGTTATGTGATATGTCAAACTGCTCTTGCATTGATTTTAAGGTGACTGGTTGCAGTAGTATTATTAGATTGATTTGCTCTGGTATTGACTTACAAAGTGAGCAGTGCATTATGGATGGTGCATTGGATTCTTAAGAAGTGTTCATCATAAGCACAAGTTTTTATATTATACATGAAATATGTAGTTTTAGGCTTTTAAAGGTAAGTATTTGTTTCAACATGCTATGCATTTAGTAGCTAATTATTTTGAAATTGACTGACAGTTTTTTATGAACTGCTGTAGTGCTTGATTACATACAGTTCCAGAGTTTTTTTTCAAGAAAATAAACATATTTGAAGTAAGACTTATTTTCTAATCCTGCTGTTAGATGTCAAAATGTCTAGAAGAGGTATTTCTTCATGTTGCTTTCCAATGGCCCACATAAAAGTGTGTGACCTAGATGTGTGGGGCTTTTGTTTTTTCTTTTAATGGAGTTAGGCAAGTTAACATAGCTTTTATTGTTGATTAATAGCTAAATTTTTTGCAGGGGAGTAGGATGGGGAAGGATGGCTAGTGTTCATCTTCAGCTCTCTTCCATCACTTGGGTGCATTCAGCTTTATGTTCTGCTCCATCATTAGTCTGTAGAAATGCTAGCATTCAGATTGTCAAAAATTGGACATAACCCAGGAGCTGAAAAGAATGTGAACTCTTGTGTAATGAAATATATAAAACTTCCATGTCAGCTGAGGCAGAATAAGTGAAATACTGTATTAACGAGGTTTTTAAGCAGTTAGATTTTAAGTTTGTTCTGTATGAACTGTTATTCCTCAAGTGTGCTATACCAAGGAAACGTAGCCTCAGAAAGCCTTCTATATTCTTGACTTCAGAACAAACGAGGAAGTATGACAGAAGAATGCTTGAGACGGAATAATGAAGCCTAGCACTGTACAATGAACAGTAGAAGTATTTTACATATTACTTTGAATAGTAAATGTTGTGGGCTAGCTGTCAGTGATTTGAGAGACACCTTGGTTTACATTCATTGTAAAGGCTTTCTATGAATTAATTCCAATACAAACACAACCTCAGTGAAGATGCATCACTGATTACGTTTCATTGTGAATGGACTATTCTGAGGTGGGTAGTTAGAGGAAATTTTGTAACTACATAGGGGTGTGTATAAAGAACATAAAACTTGAAAGAATAAGAAGGTGTTGTCATTGAAATGCAAATCTAGAGTTATGAATAAAATGTAACTAAAGCTGTCACCAAAATGTTTGATGTTAAAATTTTGTATGATAAAAGCTTCTTGTTGAGTTACTCATAGTCTAACCCTGATAACAAACTTTATTTAAACTTTCTTTGGGTTTCAAATCTGTATTTGTAAATATATTGCTTTTATGCTACTGGTGGGAGTAAAACCATTGTTGAGCGGAAATGTAGTAAAAATCTCAGAAACCTATAAGCGGAGTTTCTTTTGCTCTCTGCTAAAATTCCATCACACTCTCTTTCCAAACCAAGATATAGAGAAGAAGAAAATTCCACCTTTTTGTTGTTATTGTTAAACAGTGTGTAATTTGGGACTAAGAACTCTTTGCTTTTTTTGAAAAAATACCTTTATAGAAATGCGTTATTATTGAGACTTGAAACTTTTGTGTTGGTGCAGATACACACTGACACAGTAAGTCAATCATTCCCACTTACTCTGAATATAATTTTAAGTTGTTTGAATGGCATAGTTTTGCCCAGCCACTTTACACTTGGATGAAGTGTTAACGGTTAAATTGGATGTGAGTAGGTTTTGGGGTTTTTATTTTAACTCAAAAATAGCGACCGTGTAGCTCGGGGCAGGCAGCGCATGTTTTCTACAGTTTGCTTTGCACAATCATCTTGTACATGGATGATTAAACTATTTGTAAGTCAGTTTACAGTGTGCCTTACAGTATATTTTTGTTTATTTGCTTTAAAACGCCATGATGTGAACTGCAGCAATTTAGTAGCTGATTCATGAGTGGTTCAGTGTTTGTATCCTGAACGAGGTAGGGATTTTGTTGGGGGGCTGTTACCTTGTGAGGATAGTGAATTTTATGCACTGGCTCCTCGGTCATGGTGGTTGCTGTTTCCCAGAACTTCATTTTATTTCTGAGAACACTGTAAATGCTTCCCTATGAAGTGTGTGCGTTCACAGCACATGTTAGGCTTGTGCCTAATGTAATGGATTGTACCAATGGGTTTTGTGGTGCCCTGCAATTTTTTCATACAGATTTTGTGTGTTATTTATACATCTATTTTAATACTTTTTTTACTACCTAAACTACTAGATATGCTTCATCAAAGGTTATATTTCACTATTGATGGCATAAGTCTATAGTAGTGACTTGGCAGAGATTTTAAACACTTGCAAACGTAATTGCAGTGTAAATTGCAGTGTATGTACTGCAAAATGTAAAATGTCACTGCTCAAAAGTGTCAACTGTAGATGATTCTCTAGGGAAACTCTCAAATGAGTCATGTATAGTACCACAGGTAGTAGACTGAGCTCTGAGGATCTTAGCATTACTTCTTGCTCCTTAGGCTAACTGACGGCCAGCAAGGAAGCCTAGGTGTGCTAGAGGTTAAAGAACTCTGCTATCACTTCAGTACATAGTGAGTTACAAAAATGGCTAAAATTAACATACCCGTACAAATTTGTTCTACCCAGTTTGGCCTTAATTCAGTGAATGTAATAGACAAAAGTTATCACCTCAGCAGCCAGGAATTAATGCATTTTAGATTGAATAATGTAAAAATTACACCACTGGGGCTAACTGCTGGGTAGGGCTGTTAGAATGGGGAAAGTTAACATGCTTATGAGTAGGCTAGTGTGATAGGACTGCTTGCAAAGGTCACTGTCTCTGCTGCAGCAGAATTTGCATCAGCACTAGGCAGGCTTCAGAATTTGACAGCAGCCTTCCTTGTAGCATACTGCAGGTTTTCAGTTGCTGGCACAGCAGAAGCGAGGGATGAATATATGATGGAACCACAGCCAGATTACATTATTTAAAAGTTTTCTGCACTACACTTTGCTGCCCTTTCACTTAGGACGTTACAGATGTATATAGGGTGACTGAAATAATGTAAATTAGAAGTCCTCTCTCCTTCTCAAGGAAAGTAACATCAGTACATGTGCTTTGCATAATATTCTTGCTTCTCTAGTTACTTTCCAGAACACTTGCTAAGCAGTGTTGACTTTTAAATGAAAACTAACAATTTCCTCCTACTGTAATTTAGGGGGTAATGTACAGAAGTTGATTTGCATATTCAGATAGTGAGCATAAATGGATTGGAATTTATGAAGGAGTGTAGGGATGTTAGGTTAAGAGTCTTTGAAATACTCAGGATTAAATAATTTACTTGAAGTTGTACAACAGTATCAAAGCACATATGTTTAGAATAAGCAAATTATTAGTGTGTTGTAATGATCAGCTATTATAGAGATTACATCCAATTCAGATGTAGAACTGGACCTGTGGAAACCTGGGGTGTTTCACATAGGTGAGCAGCTCAAAGGTTGGTGGGGTTAAACAGAAGTTGTAGGAGCTGGGCAAGATAAGATAAGGTAGTGGATGAGCATAGGGAATTGCATGGGAACTGATAAAGGAAGGGGACTAGGAATCAGTTAGGAAGAAGCTTGCTTTTTGGAATATTTCAAATTTTGGGTGCTTGACTTAGTTTATCCTAGTATCACCTATCACATATATAATTTGAATTACGATGTTTTACTGTCTTAGCAGTCACTAATTAACATGTTTCTTGGATCCAAATTACTTTCTAAATATCTGCAGTATTGTTAGGCAGGGATAAGTGGCTTCTGTGCTTTTGTTTTGGGGTGTCTTTCAGAATAGATAAAGGGGTTGCAATAAATGGGTAGAGTATCTAGGATTAAAGTGCACTGTAAGTAACATAGTGGTTAATTCACACTGCTTCTGTAACTGTCTAAACTTCAGTTCTATTCTGTTTCTGTTCTAGAAAATAATGTAGCTGTAGCAGATTTTGTTTGGATTGCAGTTTCTGTTACATACTCTTGTTGACTAATTCAATTATTGCTGGATGTAATGTGTTGCTTTGACAGAAGCTTGTGTTTTGTTTGCTTGTACAGTCTGAGACACACCATTTTCATTTGCCTTTGAATTTTTTATATTAACTGCAAAAGTACAGAGAGAAAGAATAGGAGTCATGGTTTATCTTGGATTATCCAAACTTGCTTTGGAACATTACTGCCAAAGGCTATTACACTTAGTGATTATTATGTTTATGAAGTTGTTGTATTTTCTCAAACCACAATTCTTGTAAAAGGATAATTAAGTTAAAGCTCGGGCTATTCTTTGCAGATTCTGTGCCAGCGCCAAAATATTTTCAAACAATACGTAGTTATAATTTCAAAGGTATCCTTTTAACTTGAAATCCTAAGTCGTATAATGAGTGTTTAAAATATACTACTGTCCCTCTAGTTTACTGGATATTAATTTTAAGGTGAACGCAAGCCACTTATCTTGCACTGCCATTAGAAATCAGGTATGAAATGTGCTATTTTGTATGAAGGTTTAAAGTTTATGTTCTTGCTGTAAATTAGTCTTTATGCTGTCGATGACAGAGAAGGACTTGTAGGTGAAGTGACGATTGGTGACTTGGGCATAGCGATCCTGAAATGGAGTTTTTGATTCTCAGAGAATTAAGGAGGGGGCCCAGCAGAACTGCCACCTCGGACTTTTGAGGGCAGACTTTGGCCTGTTTAGGAGCCTGGTTGACAGTCCCTTGGGAGGCAGTCCTGAAGGGCAAAGGAGCCCAGGAAGGCAGGACGTGCTTCAAGAAGGAAATGTTAAAAGTGCAGGAACAGGCTGTCCCCATGTGCTGGAAGACAAACTGGCAGGGAAGATGACCAGCCTGGCTGAACAGGGAGCTTTGGGTGGAACTAAGGAGAGGAAAATAAAAGTTTATGATCTTTGGAAGAAAAGGCAGGCACCTTGTGAGGACTACAAGGTTGTTGAGAGGTTATGCAGGGAGAAAATTAGAAGGGCCGAAGTCCAACTAGAACTTAATTTGGCTACTGCTGTAAAAGACAAAAAATGTTTCTATAACTACATTAGGAACAAAAGGCAGGCTGAGGAGAATCTCCATCCTTTATTGGATAGAAGGAGAGGGGGAACATAGTGATGAGGCCAAGGCATTTAATGCCTTCTTTGCCTCAGCCTTTAATGGTAAGACCAGTTTTTCTCTGGGTACCCAGCTCCCTGAGCTGGAAGACAGGGACAGGGGGAATGAAGCCCCAGTAATCCAAGGGAAAATGGTTAGCGACCTGCTATACTGCTTAGACATGCACAAGTTTATGGGGCCAGATGGGATCCACCCAAGGGTACTGAGGGAGCTGGCGGAAGTGCTCACCAAGCCACTTTCCATCATTCATCAGCAGTCCTGGCTAACCGGAGAGGTCCCAGTTGACTGGAGGCTAGCAAATGTGATGCCCACCTACAAGAAGGGCTGGAAGGAGGATCCAGGGAACTACAGGCCTGTCAGCCTGACCTTGGTGCCGGGGATGGCTATGGAGCAGACCGTCTTGAGTGCCATCATGTGGCACATACAGGACAACTAGGCCATCAGGCCCAGTCAGCATGGGTTTAGGAAAGGTCCTGCTTGACCAGCCTGATCTCTATGATCTCTATGATTCTATGACAAGGTGACATGCTTAGTGGATGAGGGAAAGGTTGTAGATGTTGTCTACCTATATTTAGTAAAGCATTTGACATTGTTTCCCACAGCATTCTCCTGGTGAAACTGGCTGCTCATGGCTGGGACAGGTGTACTCTTTGCTGGGTAGAAATCTGTCTGGTTGGCCAGGCCCAAAGAGTTGTGGTGAATGGAGTTAAATGCAGTTGCCGTCCATCCCAAGCGGTGTTCTTCAGGATTCAATATTGGGGCCAGTCTTTTTTAATACCTTTATCAATGATCTGGACTAGGGGATAGAGTGCACCGTCAGTAAGTTTGCAGAAGACACCAGGTTGGGCAGGAGTGTTGATCTGCTTGAGGGTAGGAAGGCTCTACAGAGGGATCTGGACAGGCTGGATCATTGGGCTGAGGCCAGTTGTATGAGGTTCAACAAGGCTCGGTGCAGGGTCCTCCACTTGGGTCACAACAACCCCATGCAACGCTACAGGCTTGGGGAGGAGTGGCTGGAGAGCTGTCCTGGTAGAGAAGGACCTGGGGGTGGTGGTTGACAGCCAGCTGAACATGAGCCAGCAGTGTGCCCAGGTGGCCAAGAAGGCCAACAGCATCTGGGCTTGTATCAGGAATAGTGTGGCCAGCAGGAGCAGGGAAGTGATCGTGCCCCTGTACCCGGCACTGGTGAGGCCGCACATTGAATACTGTGTTCAGTTTTGGGCCCCTCACTACAAGAAGGACATCAAGGTGCTGGAGCGTGTCCAGAGAAGGGCAACAAAGCTGGTGAAGGGTCTGGAGAACAAGACTGATGAGGAGAGGTTGAGGGAGCTGGGGTTGTTTAGCCTGGAGAAGAGGAGGCTGAGGGAAGACCTTCTCGCTCTCTGCAACTACCTGAAAGGAGGTTGTAGTGAGGCGGGTGTTGGTCTCTTCTCCCAAGTAATAGGACGAGAGGAAATGTCCTCAAGTTGTCCAGGGGAGGTTTAGATTGGATATTGGGAAAAATTTCTTTACTGAAAGAGTGGTCAGGCATTGGAACAGGCTGCCCAGAGAGGTGGTGGAGTCACCATCCCTGGAGGTATTAAAAAGACTTGTAGACGTGGCACTTGGGGACATGGTTTAGTGGTGGACTTGGCAGTGCTAGGTTAATGGTTGGACTCAATGATCTTAGAGGTCTTTTCCAACCTAAATGATTCTATCATCTTTTGTGGAGGGACAGGATGGTAAAAGTCTTGCTGTTAGCGGCTGTTGTTGCTGAACACTTCAATATGGTTAGCAAATCACAACTTCCCGAGGCTTCATACTGTGTGTTTATATGAAGTATAATATAATAACTGAGTTGGATAATGCTTGAACTGGAGTTTGTAAGGATGCTTGACATCTGTAGTTGACTGTCTGAAAAATTATGAGAATGATTTCCATCAGTCAAATGAAACAGCTCAAATGTCAGTAGTTTATTCTTAACTTATACACTTAAGAGAAGTTTTATGTTCTTCCTTGAAAAAAATGTGGTAGTGGACTTTTTTTTTTTTAAAAAAAAGCAACCAAAAACCAAACAAACCTCTACTGGCTAAATGGTCACTAATCATGTTCCTAAATATTTAGGAATTTTTGAATCTGTATTTGTGCAGAATTTCTGATACTTTTACTGCAGTGTAAATGGAAGTTAGAAATGGCACTGTCAGAGGTTGCAGAATACCAGCATGCTGCTTGTATAAGTCTAAATTTAATCAGCCGTATCAATACCATTCTTGATGTTGCAACTGAAATACTATGCTTTTTATAAAAATCTTACTTTTCCTAACTTATAAACAGGTTTCAGTATTTGATTGAAGCTATACTTTGCACACATAACTTCAGCTTTATATGAACTTACACTTCCATAAAATACGTTGAAAGAAAGCAGTTTGAGAGGCTACAGCCTGTTTTCTTTCCCATTAGGTGTTTTATAGGTTTCTGTAAAAGTGGTATACAAGTTGATCGATTTTTAGCAGATCCCTTTAATATTTCTTTACATTATAATGAAGCTGTATTTTCACTGCCATTTTAGAACAGTCAAGTATGGCCTGTTGCCAAAACAGAGGAGTATGATTTGTCCTTAGGCTCATGGTCCAGCCTGCCTGTTGTTGACACTAGTAATAGTGTGGCCTTCTGATCAGCAAGATCAGCGCAGTGGTTTGGAGTGAAGCTTGTCTGACTAAATAGATTAGGCAGAGCAGGAAAGTTTGTCTTTCAGCAAGTCACCTTTAAGATCAGCTGAAAGTAACACAAAATAGCATTCTGAGAAAGAACACAGCAGTTAATTTAAAATATTCCATCTCACAATGACTGTTTAATTCACAAAATGAAAACTTCCCACTACTTGATGGCTGTGCAACTATTTTCTACGCATGAGAGGAAACAATGTGCCCTTGTTATAAGTTGCATTTGTATTATCTCAGAAACATAGGCTTGGTTTTGAAAGGGGTGTTTTTGTTCTCTCTTACCTCCTCTCAGTTTTAGTAGACATAATTCTAGTAGAGAATTGCAAATTTTTAACATAAAAATTTGGTTTTGGCATTTTTCTGGTCTTCAGTGTCAACATATAACACATAAAGAAGAGCAAGTTGTGTAGTAAGAAATTATTTTAACTTTGGGGTTGTTTTTTTTTTTGGTTGGGTTTCTCTGGGGTTTTTCTGTTGTTGTTGGTTCCCCCTGGGAAGCAGGAAGGGGTTGGCAGTGTAAAAGATTATGGAGTAGCCCAATATTTAATCTGCAACATTTAGAGTGGCCTTTAGTGAGTGTTACACAACTGTGTTGATTATCAATATTCACTGTTTTGGCTCTCTTTTTTTTTTAATGGTGTAAGTCATCTTAGTTATTCCTTTTATGTAATTAATATAAAAAGCTCTGGTTAAAGTACATTGGTACTACTCATAATGGAAATTATATATCAATAAAATAGAAGTGGATTTCTTCTGCAAATGGGATTTTTTACATCCATTTCCCCATGTCCCAGTCATTCCCATACCACACATCCTTAAATATGGCTACTGGGACACAATTATTGTAGCGTGGATTTTTTAAAATTGTGAAAGAGAATATTTAAGAGAAACTTAAAACTTTTAAAAGTTTAGCTTTAATCTTGAGTATGTGGTTAAAACAGCTTTCACAGTTCCAGCTGTTTCAAAAGCTGCCTGTCTGTAATGTTAAAATCTTTGACATAAAACGTGACCCTTATTAACGTGACCTTATAAGAGTAGAAAAAGCACCCTTTTCTTTAACCTTAACCAGAATATTTCCTTTTCAGTAGAAATACTTGTTGCTACCTATAGAATAATTGTGGTTTTGGTTATGTTCAGCCTTCTCTTGTTCAGTCTGCCTAAATTAGTACTGTTCCTTTGTGCAGAATAAATTAAGATGCAAAATTATTTGGGATTTCTCCTCACTGTTAAGTTCAGAATTTTGGAAACGTTATTACATGACACTTAAATTCTTAATGCTAACTTGTAGCTTTACTGACTGTAAGGGGTGGTCTTAGACACAGATGTTCACAGGAATTGTTTTTCTCTGTTCTCCCCAGAAATGCCCTATCTGTCCCTGTTGCTTGAAGACAACAGAAACCCCAGGTTTCTGGGGTTGCACTGAATCAGTAGCAAGCTTGGGATGTTAATTGCATATTATTAATAACATCTGGTTTGCTCTTCATACTGCTGTCTTTTTCTGGATAGACTACATAAGCAAGAACACTTAAAATATTTGAATTTGAAAGCATCAGTTTCTGGTAATGGAAGATGTGGCTTTTAAGGAATGACTTGTAAAATACACATGAATCTTGATGGAATCCTTTAATGGTTTATATTTATCTTGATATTGTTTAAAATATATTGTGTATGTAGGTAAATTTCTGTGGGAAAACATGCAGAGTATGATGTACATGCCTGTACTACCATTAATTTGACCATGTTTTGGTGGCAGTTTGAGGGGGGATGTTTGCTAACTCAGTGGGAAATGATAATCTTGGTTCGTCCTCACAGATCTGTTACAACTTTTTGAGAATCCATGCTTATTTTTACAAGGAGCATGATTTATCTAGCTAGCACAGGCAGCAATAGCAGTGAAGAAATGGAGGCACAGGCAGACATTTGGCGCCTTAAAGTTTGTAGAAAGCATAAAGAGACTATTCTTTTTTACAAAATTAAGACCAGCAACCTATTTCAGAGGTAGTGGAACAAATACTATATTTGTAGTCCTGTTTAAAACCAGCTGTGTATATACCATGCCAGTGGGTACAAATGATCGTGTCCTTCTGCCTGTTTGTTGTGTAGCTGTGGCAAAGGTTGACCTTTTTGCATTAGAGACTGTTAACTTGGATAATTCTGTGTGTTTTGGGATAGGGAGTTAATGGATGTTTCTGTCCAACTGAAGGCCAAAGTTCTTTGAACCTGTCAAGCATACTTGCTGATGTGTTTCCAAAACATGCCAATATCCAAAATTACGAGCTTGTTGGGGGCCCCTGGGCACACTGATGAGATGCTTTTTGTGTATTTGGTAGAAATGTTGCACCATCCTTCAATGAAGTCATTAGCTCTCGATGGTTCTTTACGGTGTAATCCATACCGATACACACTCAACTTCATTTGCCATGCAGTAACAGTTTTCTTAAATGTTTGCTGGGTACATGGTCTCCTGACCCACCTTCTCTCCTTGCCATATAGACTTTCCCTTGCATAGCCTTCAGATTGTAAGGGAACGGTGAGAGACTTCTCAACAAGATGGCCTTTCTGCCTTAGTATATATGAGCAAAACTCTAAAAACGGTTATGAAAAATATTTTAATCTCATATGATTAGGCCTCCTGTATATGGACCTTTGGACTCCATGTTGTTTCATCTCTAAGAATGCAGTTCCTGTAGGAAAAATAAACTGCTTTTGGCACAGCATGTCTTGAGAATGTCTTTATTTCAAGGTCTTCCACCGTTACTTCCCCCCTCCCACTTTTCTCTTGTACTGTTGCAGACAAAGGTTTTAAACAAAAATCAAAAAGTGGATTTGTCAGCACTGTGTGCAGAGACTGTAAGTAAGGTATAGCTGCAGTTCCTTAGGAAGCTTTGTCTAAGTCAAATTTACTGACAAGTTGTACGTTTTCCCCTTTCCAAGCCTGTAGCCCTCAGCTCTGTTTGATGTCTTTACAGTTGTGGGTGTGAAGGGTTATAAGCAGTACAACATCAAATAATACCTCTGTTTAAGCATAGAATTGCACGTAAAAACTCATAACTTGTACTCAAATTAAGGGTTAACTGCAAGGCACTTAAATTGTATGATACGCGTGACGCTGTTTTAGCATTGTTGAAATGAGTCTGCTCATTGCCAGTTCTTGGACAGAGCGTATTTTCACTGCACGGGAACAGACAAAAGCAACAAGATAGCTGTGCTATAAAACAGGGATGCCAGTTTAGGCTGGTAGAGGTGTTCCTGCCAAGGAACTGTGGCTGGGCACACAGTTTTCATGTCTGTTACAGTGTATGTAATGGTCAGCTGAAATTACATCTGTCTTGTGGTAGCTGCAGTGTATATATTAAGGCAGGAATTACCAGCTGTTTTTTAGAGTTTATGGTCTAAATGGGTAAGACAGGCATGCAAAATGAGAAAAATACATGTATTACGTAAGTGACTGTAGATTGACAGCAGTGGCAGTAGCAAGGTCCTGGGTATGGACTAGGGATGAGCTGAACAAAGGAAATGGAATGAGAGGCAGATAGCTGAGATAAGGTGTGGTGAGAGGAGAAGGAGCAGGGAAGATGAAGACTCTAACAGAAAGAAAAGGTCAAGCTAATGTAGGAAAGGCAGTCAGTGAGAAGTACAGAGAATCTTCCAAATGCCCTGGAAACCAAAGGTACTGGCTTAGGTTGCCTCTGGTCCTGTCACCTGGGGTACTTGTCTAGCTTCATCTGACTGGCCATCTCCACTGGACAAAATATTTGGCAGAGTGATGTTACTCATCACCCTACCGATTCACTAAACCCCAAAGCCTGGTACAAAAGGGCCAATTGTTATTTTCAGGATATTTCCCAGTGGAAGTCCCTGTGGCAGGAGACGGAATGCTATAGAAAAGACAGGAAAAAAATAATTGAGGTAGACAGAAAAGGAAGGAATACTATATTCAGTAATCATGCTTTATGAATCAATTGTCATATAAAATTGTTACCTGACCGTGTGCTTCTGAAAAACCTCCTCTGTACAGCGAGGTTTTTTCCTTATTGAACAGCTGAAGATTGTTATCAAAGATGCTAGATCAAAAGTACCAGTAATGTTAATGAAAGCTTAAAGTTTACATTTCAGACTTTGTAGCTTTGTTACATAGCAAACGTTTTGATTTTTCTATGCACAATTTCAAACTGTGTGTGTTCACTAATATTATTTCCACTGTTCCATGTATCCAAGTAATCACTTCTGTAATAAACATCAGTGTTTATGTAACGTGGTGATTTGCTAAAATGTAGTCTTTAGCAGGAATATATTTCAACTCCCAAGTTCAAATGTAATTTTTATTCTAAAACTGCTTTTGAAAATCTAAATATTGGAGAAAGGGCTTGGGTTTTGTTTGGTTTGGTTTTTTTAATGCCAACATTTATTCTTATAAGTTGCATAAGGCTAGAATGGAGGAACCAAGTCTGACTCCTTTGTGTTCTGATAAGATCACAGAATCACAGAATGGTAGGGGTTGGAAGGGACCTCTGGAGATCATCTTGTCCAACTCCCCTGTTTGAGCAGGGACACCCAGAGCAGGGGGCACAGGGACGCATCCAGGCGGGTTTTGAATGGTTCTAGGGAAGGAGACTCCACAACCTCCCTGGGCAGCCTGTGCCACTGCTCTGTCACCCTCACAGGAAAGAAGTTTTTTCTCATGTTTAGCTGGAACTTCCTGTGTTCCAACTTGTGCCCATTGCCCCTTGTCCTGTCATTGGGCACCACTGACAAAAGCCAAGTCCTATCGTCCTGACACCCACCCTTTAGATATTTATAGGTATTGATGAAATCCCCCCTTAGTCTTCTGTTCTGCAGGATGAACAAACCCAAGTCTCTCAGCCTTTCCTCACATGGGAGATGCTCCAGTGCCCTGATCATCTTGGTAGCTCTCTGCTGGACTTGCTCAAGGAGCTCCACATCCTTCTTAAACTGAGGGGCCCCATCTCATCCATTTACTCTTGGACTGAAAGCAGTTAACTTTCTATGTAAATACTATATTCCAGAAAGTTATCTGACCTTGATTATGGAGCTACTCAAGACATGAAAGCTCCACAGTTTTCTTGTCAGCTTATTACAGCCAGTAATTACCATGCATTTATTATATGTTTAATTATTTGGTGTTTTTTGTACTTAGTGGTTTTTAAAAACAGGGTTTTTTAAGTTCTCAAAGGTTCTATCAAGTTCTCTCATCTTCAAGTGTAAACTTTTTTTTTCCATTCAATGAATGATTTTTGGGTGTAAATATCTATTAAACTGTAACTTTTAAACACAGAAGTCCCATCTTAATACATTTGTAATGAACTTACTTGCTTAGGATAGAACAGCTTGGGTATTGGGTAATATCCCACATCTCAAACACAAGAGAGCACATCGAAAATCATTACTGCATTTCTTCTCAGAATAAAACACCATACAGGGATTTTGGGTGACAGGGTGTTCAGCTAATAAAATAGATATGAAATAGCTCCTCAGAAATGACTTCTAAATTGCTGTATTTTGTTGTGATAATTAGTAAAAACAAGTCCTCTGTGTGGACAGTACTGTTCTAGTTTAGCTGGTTTCAACTTTTTATATATCATTCCTGTCTGTTCCCGAGCAGTTGAAATGTGTTGTAGGGAGTGAGAAGATCCTTCAACTACTTTACAGGAGTTTGAATATTAATAGTGGTAACAAGCAATTTCCTTTACTTAAAAAATTCGTTAAAATATATAGTTCACTACAGGAATGTTATGCTTCTCTATGCCAGCTTATTAGCAAGGGCAGTCAGTACTTTATATAGATATTTTACTGCTTTGAGTTTTTACATAGAGAGTAAATCTAGAAGGAACTTAATAAATCGACTTAAATATCTGTTGGAATTGATTTTTAACTTGCATTCATCTGTACTTGAAGTCTAGTTTAAGACGTTGAATCATATAAATTAATACTAAATTTAAAATACAAATCTAGTTCTTAGAATTGAGCAAATTAGAATAGGTTTTTGTTTTCTTTCCATTCTAGTCTAAGTAAGTGCCGGCAAGCTTTATGGGCTTGTTATTTAGATTAGGGTTTATGCCAAAACATTTTACATCCTGTGTTTTTAAACAAATTGCTGTCTTTGCTAGAGACCACCAAGTTTTCACCCACAAAATGCTGTAGTTGTAGAATCTGTGAACGATTGTTTTTCTTATCATCTTTGGACAGACTTCTAATACCCTGAAGCAGTAAATTGTCTGTTTAAACTATGTAACTAAAGTTAGCTGCCTTCTAGAAAATTTTTGGGTTGGGGTGGTATGCATTTTGCTTGTTGCACCTGCTTTAAAATTAAGCTGCAAGCCCCATGGATGGGTCAGAATTGTAACTTCTTTTTAAATGTTGCTATTACCCCCCCCCCCCCCCCCCCCCCGAATTCGTGCGTGTTCTGTCCTTTCTTTCAAGTTGAGTGACTTTTCATTGACAATAAGGTGTGATTGACTATTTCAGTACAGCACAGAATAGAGTAACTACGAAGGCGTATCTATGGGCAATTTCAAAGACCGTTTCTGTTTGTGGTGCCATTAGTCCAAACAGCAACACCCCCTTATTTGTGTTCGGGTGTTCATGTGGTGAACCTGATCAGGAAGCTGGTCCAGATTAAAAAATAGCTGAGCAAGGAAAGTAATGATTATTTTAAACCCAGATCAGTTATGAGTGACATACTGATATTTGGAAATGATGAGTAACTGATGAAACATTTCTAGAAAGTAAAATCTGAAATAGTTGAAATTCAGGTGGGTATGGGGTTTCCTTACAAGTTTTTTTTGTTTGTATTTTTTTTCTCAGTAGCAATAAATGATATTTTGCATACATTTAGGTGCAGATATACATATTATCTGGAGGAGGAACATAAGTCTCTGGTCAAGCTGTGATCTGGGTATGGCTTGAAGTCCCAGCTGAGCTAAGCATGCAGCTAGTTGTAGTCCTGCTCTCCCCTGCATATTCCTGCCTCCTCTTGGTTGTGGCAGCTCAGGAAGCTAAACTGCCTGAAACGTAACCTTCCAAAAATATATTTTCTGGCCTTGCTCCATGAAGGAGCTCACCATGGAGACCAATGAGAGCCAGGGCTCACCTGTGGCCAGGAGCACCAGGAGAGTCCATCACTGTACCTCCAGCTTACTTATTGTGTAGCCTTTGGGCAGCAGGAGTGTCACCTCCTGAAAGCTGGCTGCATGTATTTCTAAGAAGTCCTGTCATCCTGCTCTCTGCACTGCCTGCCTATCCCTCCACTGCATGACCCCTGCCTGGTTTTGGCAGTCACCTCTCCCCTCTGCCCCCGGCACCCTTGCAATTCTCCATTACCTCTTGCGAAGTGCTGCTCAAACCGGAGGGGAGAGGAGATGAGGTGGGAAGCTGAAATGAGCCTTGAGCTTATGGACTTCAGTTTGAGGAGTGATGGGTTAGGAAATGCAGTGGCTGGTGTATGACTGGAGACTCTTCATATAGGAGACAACTTGTCTGCTTTAGCCAATAAAGCAGTTAAATGTCAAGAATAATTCAGAATTGGCAATTCCAGTGTAGATCTGCAGGGCTTTCAGAGCATCAGTAGTACGTTTAGTTTGGCTTCTTGTTTGCAAGGCCTTTTTGAAGTTTAATAATTAAAAAATGTAACAGAAGAGCTACTGTTTGTACCTTTTAAGCTAATGTACTCTACCAAGTGGTACTACTTCAGCAACCAGTAAATAGTACAGCTGGCACATAATGAGGGTGTGATCTGTTTGGGTAGTGTTATTGGTGAAAGAGTATAATATAAATATGAAGAGTTAATCTAGTGTACCCTAGGAGCACACATGTGTGTTGGTGTGTGTTCCCCCACGCCTGCCTTCAATGTATGTGTCTTCCACTGTGGGAGTTCAGGAGAAAAAAAAAAAAAAAGGTAATTTTGGAGCTGTGGAGGGTAAGTTTTGGAGGCTTTAGTCCCAAGTAAAGACAAGACCCTGTTGTGGAATTGATACCATTTTCAAAGGGTACTATGGGTGCTGCTTTGATGTAGTTATGGCTAGTAATGGTAATAAAGTCTTGGCATTTTCAGTAGTCTCTAGAATTAATCCTTTACAAGAGAAAATGTGCGTTCAATATAGCTATCAGATGCTAGCAAAATGAATGGGCAAAGACCAGCTTGTCCATGCTAGCTATAACCCAGGTCAGCTTGTTTTCTATATGCAATAGTGTTTGAAGTTTTAGTGTGCTATTTTAAACTACGTCGACCTCATTCTTAAT
This sequence comes from Phalacrocorax aristotelis, assembly GCF_949628215.1. Lineage (NCBI taxonomy): Eukaryota > Metazoa > Chordata > Aves > Suliformes > Phalacrocoracidae > Phalacrocorax > Phalacrocorax aristotelis. Next base: position 179,344,019 of record NC_134276.1, on the reverse strand, counting down.
ATCTCGAAGTTGCAGAAGTTTGCAGCATGTAAGATTCACTTGTAAAATAACACAGAATCATAAAGCCAGCGTGAACTCATATGTAGAGACTACCACTAAATGCAGTTGGTAAAGAAACAAAAAAATCTATATGTAGGCTTTGAGAGCTACAGCATATCAGGTAATATTTGACACTGTATGGTACTTAGAATTCCCCATAGCCAAGGAGAGGTGGAGCTGTGTGAGGCTTTTGAGGTTGAAACTAAAGGCTACTGTCCCAGCACCAGGAAAGTTCAGTGCACTTAGGCCTTTCATTTAGGATTTTTTTAAATGGAGTTGTGTCACTCTTTTGCTCACTCAGAGAGGATGGTGGGTGAGTCTTCAGATGTGTTTATGAATCCAAATCTTGGGGATGACGCTGTGTGAGAGCATGTGCTGCACATATTCAGGTACCATAGTTGTTGATTAGAAAACTGAGCGTGCTATCAAGATGAGAATCCAAACAGGTTATTTTTATCCTTAAAGATTATCTGCCACTTAAGATAATAGGTGATAATTCCAGAACAATAAGGTGAATATGACTTTTCTCTGTAGTTGAAGATACCAATGCTTATAAATGTCATGTGACGCACAAAGCCAATAGTTTAATCCTGAAAACCTTCCACAGAAATTATTTTCCAAATGACACCTAGTCAAAGTTGTTAATGGAAGGAATCTAACTGAAGGACTTGTTTTAATAAAAGTATATTTTTTTGTGAGGAAAGCTTAATTTTATTGTAAGCTTCTGTTCTTCAAAATGTTTGTACAGTGAAGGTGCCCAGTCTTTCAAACTACAAATTTGGGACAATAAAATGCCTGAAGAGGAGCCTTCAATAATGTCTTGGGAAGAGTTAAGTCTTACAAAAAGATGAATAAAACAGATTTTTTTCCTTTCCCACCATCTCAAATCATCTCACCCCAGATAATACTCTTCCAGGTAATAAAGATATAGCTTATAATAGAGATTTTTAGAAAGGTGTCCCAGGGGGAAAAAAAAAGTAAATAGCAGGAAATCATGAGGTCCATAACTGATAGTACTGAGGAATTTTAAAATGTGGCTGGGTTTGCAAGCCATGTGTGAGTTGTTACGTTACAATCCATTATTTTGAAATGTAAGAGAGAGCAAATGGTTACTCAAGCTAGCTTTGTAATGAAACCACCAGTTTTGCAACAACTATTTTACAACATTAATTACAGATAAAATCAGTTCAACTTTTTAGGAGGAGCGGTATAACAAAATTTAGTCAAGATCCAGGGGAAGAGCAAGGTGGTATTTGTTTCTCTGATCTCTTAAGTTACTTGATGCTTGTTCTCTGACAGATCTCATTTGCTTGCACTCCTTTGTCCACTTGCTCAAGCCTTGTGCCCAAGTGGTTTAGCCAGGATCCCTTGTGAGTGACACAGGACAAGAAAAAAAGCTGTCAAATCCTCATGACATCTCTGAGGTGCCTCTTGACTGGTAATGCCAAACTAATTTTTGGATGATCTTTTATATCTTTTCATGGCGTTGTGGTGTGGTTGTCTCAATGTTCAGCTTCCATAAATGTTAGGACTGGCAGCTGTTCATTGTCTGGTTTTCACTTCATTTTTTTTTTAATATACGTACTAAATATATGTCAGTAGTCTGAGGATGGGCTGACAGAAAAAGGAATGATACATGCAGCATGATGCAACCTCAGTGCCATCCTCCTTGTGTTAGCCTGCAGGCTTTTCCACTGGCAAGTTGTCTGTGCTGTGGTCTGATCAGAGGACAAGACTTACTGCTGGGACAACCGTTGCGGGAACGGTGCTCTTTCATATTGGGACAAGCTAAGCTTTAATCCTTGTTCTGCTGCTTGTTTTGGTGTGTAGACACTGACACGCTCACGCAAACACCCACATTTCCATTCGTACTGAATATCCTTCTAATACTACTTTTACAGATCTTCACGATACTGGGAAGGGATTTATACAAAGCGGGCAATTCATTAGGGATTCTTTAGAAAGGTATGTTTGTTCTTTGCTGAAAGAAAATGCTGTGTGATGTTAACATCGAACAGCAGTTACATACTGTGGTATAATAGTCACCCAACAGAATAAAGCTTTTTAGGGCTCTATATTGAGAGAACTGGGTTGCTACAGAAATTTCTGCAGCATTTCAATCGTGTTCCCGAAGGAGACATTTTAGAAGACCCTAAAAGGAGCTTTTTAAAAAAATGGAAATGTAATACATGGAAACAGACCTTTTAGCTGTGTTGTAAAGCACTAAGAAAATATTTTTTTATTAATGGAACTTTGCTCTCCATTGTACAGGTAGATCAAGCTATAGGTTTTGGTAGCTTCCATTTCAAATAGGAAAATACTTTTTAGGGCATGGATCAGCTAGACTAATGGGGAATGTGTTAAATCACTAACAGGAGTAATCGAAACTAAAGATGATGATGTAGGGGGGATGACAAGTTATTTAATGGTATAGAAGTTGACTGTAAAAGATTCAGCAGTGAGAAAAAGAAAATGGCTGCTTGGACGCACAAATATGATTATACTTGGGTTTTACTTAAATCTGCTGGGCAGATCCTAATAATCAGAATTTTAATCAGTTGGGGTAACCCAAAGCACAGACAGGCATCTACACAGTCAGGTTTAACAAATCAGCCACATTAACTGTATGTGCTTACACTGTTTTTCATTGCAAATGCGAAGAAAAAAACTTTAACCTGCTTTTTGGCAGATGCAGTTCAGTGGTGATTAAAGGTACCCTAAGACTGTGGATCTTACTTCTCATCATCTACCAGTGAAGAGTCTACATAGTTTTGATTTAGAGTAGTAACTAGCTATTGTTAATCTTCCAATTTTATACAATGAGCTAGGGTCATGAGGGAGGTAAAGTTAAACGATTATTAGAATTCCTCCTTAAAGTGGGAAGCAAAAATGTACAGGAAGTACACGAGGAAGCATGTAAACAGAACTGAGAAAATCAGGGGTCTTTCAAATATGATGACGAGTTCTGTGCAGAAAAGGGAGAAATAGTAAATACAGAAGACAAACTTGTTTTTAAACCCCCAGATTTAATGATATCTTGGGAGGATGGGATTGTTGGTTTTCCAAGAAACAAAAACCATGTATAAAAGCCACATGTTCAGGTAAGGCCAGGCTCCTTGTATGCAAGTGCTAAGAACTTGCTGATGCTGAAAGAAGAACCAATGGATAGATGGATAGAGGAGAGCACATATTGAGAATATGTACTGAAATGGTATTTACCTATTCATTCATTTTTATAAAACACAGTGGCATGCTCTTAGTTTTCACTGAATCTGCTAATATTTTGGTAAGAAAGACCTTGCAGGCTTTTCGGTAGTGTTTCTATTATTGTATTAGAAGACTGTGCAAAACATGCCAAAAACATAAAAGCAAAACTTAACCTTTCCTGAAATGTTTGAATGAACAGTATTTCAGAGATTAATATATTACAAAATATAAACTCAATGCCATTTACTTAATTACAAAATTTGGCACTTTGCTGTCTTTGAAGACTTGGCAAGAGCTGCGGGCCTCAAGTTTTAGGAGGCATTTGTGGTTAAATATTGGAGAGCTGACTCACTATTTAAACAGTTTCAAGCCAGGCATCCTTCTCAAGAATTAAGTTAGACTCTCTCTTCCTCTTCAGCCCCATTACTTGACTTAATTGTTGTAGCCTTCTACTTTATTTTCCCAACTCCTTGTCTCTCCTTGATCCTGTATCCAAAAAGCATTTCTATAGCAGTGATGCTTGAAACTTCAGCCCTGTCTCTGCTGTTTTGTTGTTGTGTAAAAATGATGCTTTTTGTATATGCTTTTCCTTGGAGAAAAAGATTCAGAATTTCCAAGAATAAAATAATTTAGTAGTGCTTGCTTGTTTAATGTAATGCTGCGGTTTGGAGTTTGGTGTTCTGGCTGTTTCTTTTAAAACGAAGTAGTTAATCTGGCAGACATTCACAGAAAACAATATGGTGATGTGGATCTGGAGAAATTGTTTTATTAAGAAATTGAAAAATATTTGCATGTGTGTAAGTTGTTTTAAAAATGATACCAAGTAAAATATAAGTCTTGTTTCTCTTGAAGTTTAGAGTAAGAGGATCGGTTTTTGGAGAGCGATTAAAGAATAGAACAAGGAATGTTGTCCCACATCCTCAGAAGGATTAATGGGGATGGTGGAGCAAACAGCTTGTATGCTCCTGATCAAGATGCATGTTCATTAAAGACTTAGACCTTTCAAAATGTACTGAGGTGAAGATTTGAAACTCCATTTAACACTGTGTATAAGTAGTGTGCAGCTATTGAATAGAACAGTTTTATCAGCCGAATACCTGGATGAAATGTATGAATACCTTTTATATTCCATTAGAATAGGCCAAAATATGGGGTGCCACACCTCAGGATAAGGGAACGTGGATCTTAAAATGTCATGCTAGAGCAAAGTGGAGAGGTGTAGGATCAGTGTCAGATAAATCAGTCTTAAACGTCATGAAGTATTTGTTAGCACAACATTGCTGCCTGCTGCAGTTCTCTCTGCGTGTCTAACTCAGCCATTTGAGCTGGCCTTTAATCTTTGGTTCTGCTGTAATTGTGGTGAACATAAGAGCTTTTCTGTCAGAATGAGCATTTTTTTAAAGGAATTACCATTGAACAGTGTTCCAACAAATGTTTAACTAACTTACCTAAATTTGAGTATTTAGCTAAAATGGTCGCTTCTAAGGAGAACCGTGGAGAATTAATTTAATGCTAACATGCCATTTCAAAATTTTACAGAATGACTCTTCAAGATCAGTTGGCAGTCTTGATTTTAAACAAACCAACAAGGCTCCTAATTTGCTTTTCTTTATGGTTTGGGTTTGTTTTTTTTTAAATGGTATTGGGTATTTTTATATAGCACCAAGGCGGGGTGGGGTAAGGGGAAAGAAGTAAAAAGTTGCTGATCACTTTGAATCCAAATGTACTGAAATATACACAGCAAAACGGATGGAGTCGTGAGGATCTGGGTGTTAAAAAGGAGGGAAGAAAAGAAAGCCTCCTGTGAGTTTGAGGAGCAGGCAGTTGGCAGCAGCAGGAGGTGCTGGCAGAGGAATGCTGCTGAGAGGGCGAGTTCCCAGTGCGATCCTGCATCAGCCTCCTTGCCGCGTGTTCAAAGAGGGCTCTGAGGGCGGCGTGCCAAAACGGCAAGCTTGTGTGTGGTTGCAATGATTTTGTTTTCATAGGAGCCAGAAGGCTTTACAGTTTAGCTTGGGTTTTGTGTTTTGGTTTTGTTGGGTTTGCTTTTTTTTTTTTTGCCTTTGGAAAGCGCTGAAGAGAGAAAAGGAGCATACATTTATTACTGCATTTTAATCATAAGTCTGACAACATGCTCATTTAATAAAAATCTTGAGGTAAAACTCCACCTGTTAGCATAAGCGAAGTTAGAAACTAGATTCTGCAACTTCACCTCTACCATTCATAGTTTGTTTTCCATAATTGCAGCCAGCGGCGCTAGACTTTCTCAGCATGTTTAGTTTCTTCTTGGATCTCCTTCATTGTAGTTTTTAACTCTGTTATGGTTTGTTAGCACTGCTGCTTTTTCATTCTTCTAATACTTAGGCACCTTCAATATTAATTTTCTTAGTAATTGTTGCCAAGTGGATGAAGGGCAAGGATTATGGCTGACCTTAGTTCAGCTTGCTTTACTATTAAAATGCCATCTCCCCAAAATGCATTTGCTGTTTGGGGGGGAATTGTTGTTATGTTGTTGTTTGTGGGACTGGGCAGGAAAAGGGTCTTCCAGGACACCTGAAAGAAGAGGAGTTGATTTGAAGGATGGTGGCACGTGTGGGCAGGCTTTTTGCTGTATTTCTCAGGGCTTTCTTCCTGCTCTGCTGAACACTAGTATCCCTTTACATCCCTGTGCTTCCATGGATAACATTCCAGCTTTGGTACCTCTTATGTCTGTTCTGTCTCCAAACATTAAAGTGAATTACTCAGTCTTTGCTGATGTACAGAAATTTTATTTTTTTTTTCCCCCCAAGTAATTATAAAGCGGAGAGGTCCTTTTTGTGACCATTGGAGGAATGAGGCTCTTGGAGCTGACCACACTCAGTAATGACTAGTTCAGGGCAAATGCTGTATTTTGGTGCTGTATCTCTTATGTGCATGTGAGGTCTGGTACGTGGGAGTCCCGTGTTCCAGAAACCTTAATTTTTGTTTTCCAGTTGAAAGAACTTGGCTCCATAGTAGTGAAAATATGCTAGCCAAAATAAATAGAAGGTCAAAGTATGGCCTATTTTAAGTCCTAAGTAGGATACCAGGATTCTTAAATAATATAGAATTTGCCACCATGGATTACATCACGACTCTGATGACGCAGGATTTGCCACATCAGATAAATAGTTTATCCATTTAATCCGTTGTATTAGCCAGTTACAAAGTGGGCAGTATTCAGCTACCAGCAAAACTCAGAGGACTAATTGCAGTACAATTTCAGCCGTCTTCACCTATCTTCTGGAATGAATAACATGGCAATAAAACAATCATTGTTTACTCAGTAACATTTTTTTTTACATGATAAGCTGGTTCCTCTATTTATTAGTCTGTTTGCTGTCTCAAATGCCTGTAGGACTTCCACTTTCATCCAAAATTTCATTTGTGTGGAAGAATTAAAGCTGCTTTGCTGTAGTGACAACTGTGGTAAACAAGGAGAGAATGTGATGAGTTACAGACAACTTTTACGTGTATAACCTGAAATGCTCAGATTTATACTCTCAGTTTGTACTTAATCTCTAAGGTGATGGTACCCAGGTGAAATTATTTCATGCTGTAGAATGACCATTAGCATGAACAGTGCTCAAAAACTCTGAGCTGAGAAAATCACTTATCATGTATCTGTAAGGATTTGGCTGTACTTTCTTCAAGTATTTCTAACTGTGAGAGTTTAAAAGAGGAGAAAGATGTATTGGAATGAGCTTCAGGGAGGGGCAGGTTCTATGCTGTGTGGCTCATCATAAGGCAAACAAAAATAAGAGTACAGAAATTGAGTGGATTTACTAGTGTTCAAGGGAATCGAGTGTGTAGCTTCAGGTTCTGTTATAAGAAGATTTAAGGCTGGTAAAGGTAATGCAAATTTTGCCATTGTTTGGGGTAGATTTTTAAATAGAGGATTTAATCCACAATTCATGCAGTATCTCTTAAAGCATGCTTTCCCTTTGACATATGAATACTGAGGACACATGAAGGATCTAGAAAAATACGCTGCTTTATAAATTGCATCCCGTCATTGCTGCTTATATTTTGGCAGGGTGAAAATTCACTGTTAAACAAATTTAAATATACCAGTTGTAATCAAATATCAAACAATATTTAACATGATATGCAAGGGTGGAAATGACGAAACATAAAGGATGTCACATCTGAAATGAATCAATTTATATTTAATATCATTCTGTAAAAAGTTTCTAGGGAAAAATGAGGGACAGGGAGAGAGATAAAAAGTAAGTTGCAGAGTGGTTTGTGTCTGTAAAGGTTTGGTAGTCTTGTAGCATGTGCCAGGCAGGATACTGATGGTCACTGCAAAACCCTCTCTGAACTGGGGATGCTTCTTCTCTGAATCCGTGTATAAATATAAACATCCCAACACTTGGGGGCCACGAATTTTGAACTTTGAGAGGAGATTAGCAAAGGTAGCTTTTGCTATTTCAATGTGTTCAGTTGCCTAGCAAATCACTTGTGATGCTTCTTCCTAGTGTCTAGTTTAGATGCAATTTAGACAACCAAAATTTGAACTCTGTTTCTTACATGGTAAATGGAAAGAGGTCAGTCTCTGTGGGGCTCTAATCTGGCATATAGTTTAGGTCCACAACAAGGCAATTGTGAAGGTTTCAGGAAGACTTCCCAGGAGCCTCGTGATTTTCCTGCAAGGTCTGATCCCTACTGCTATTACAACCAAACAGAAGGATGAATTTTGGCTCTCAGCCAAATGTGCTCCACTTTGCAGATATAATAACCTGTGTAAGGTCATGGTTTCTGTGAAAGATACCATTTTGGTTAGGTATTCAAGTAAACTTCTGTGTTTCTTCGTGTGGGCTATTGCCAGTTGTTCATGAGATGAGAGTACTTAATGATGAAACGTGCCCAACATTGATAAGCCTAGGATGGAGAGTCATGTGTGAATTAAATTTTTCCTTTTGTGGTAAAGTGTCTTTTACATGGTACATGTAAATTGAAATATGGCACAATTTGAGTTTGAAATAGCCTGTAGAGTCTGTTCTTTCAAAGTTTTAAGAACTTAGGAATGAAACATCCAATCCAGTTTTAAATTTTCTTACTCCCACAAACACGGACTTTAGCAGAATACTTTTTTTTAAAAGTAACAGTCATCTTTTCGTCCATTTATCTCATGTTCCTAAACAGCTTTAACTTTTAAAGAGGACCCCAAAATGGGGAGGAAACAAAATGGTGAGTCTCCTCCTTTGTTACTATTATGATCGGGGAACACTACATTGAAAAGAGCTAGCAAACAAAACTCTGCAGCTAAACAATAATATGAAAAAGTTAATTTCAAAATATCAGAGAACTTGTTTTTTAAAAATAAATAAATGTTTGTCAATCTGACTGTCCCCTAGGCAATAACGTGAGTTTATTTCACAGAAGGCAGCTATGATACTGAAACCATCCTAGCCTTGGTACATGTGCAACCACTACATTGTCTGTTCCCTCCACTCTTCTCCCAAGTATTAAAAAAAAAAAAAAAAAAAGTAGGCTTTTCCATTTAAAAAACTTAAGGATTTCTCCTGAAGCTGTCAAGTACAACTAATTTCTATTTCTCTGTTTGTTTACTTGATTGATATGAGCATTAATCCTGAAGTTAAGAAAGAAGCAGGTGTTGAAACCTTTCATATAACTTGCATTTAAAGAGTGTGTTAATAAAACTTCAAATTGAATGTAGTCTTCTTGTTCATTCTTTGATAGTAAAGAGCTGTGAGAACCCAATTCTGTAGTTCTGAAATACTCAAGTATTATAGTGCTGATGCAGCTGAAAAAAAATCTTAAATGGATTTAATTTTTGAGCTTTCTGAATTGTAATGATTTATTTCAGTGCTGGTGTAAAGCCCAGCAGCTAACATGTTTCAAGTGTAGGTAAACCATGGCTAACACTTTACAATGGTTATGGAACCCATTTGGAGAAATGTATTTTAGGAAGTGGCAGAGGTTAAACTATGAAGGTTACATCCCTGTGTTGTTATTGAAGACAAAAGAAATATGAAGTGCCAGGCAGTTTCAAGTTTTTTGTTTAAAGAAATGAATGAAAAAGGTGAATTACTCCTGATTTTGCTGTATCCGTCAATGAATTTGCTACTTTAATATACCTCCAAAACTCGCAGCATTTCTGTGGGTGTATTTTTTATTATAACTGCTTATTTCCACAGAAATTTGTTAAACATAGACAGTTTGATAGTACTTCTTTTTACCTTTTTAAGCAAATAGTTTAAGTAAGAGGAGGAAATAAAAATGCAGAGGAGTTTGATGTTGTAGTGGTTGGGATTATGTCGTTTGTTTGTTTGGTTTTTTAAAATTGTATAGGTCAACCAAGGAACAGTCTTTGAAAATGGTTGATGCTGACACGTCAAATTTAAAAGTGGATGTAGTTTTCTAAATTGGGTGATTTAGAATGTTATAGGCAAAAATGACAGTATAAGTTTAGCTGTGATCAAAATATTATCAAGTGCTTGATAATATGCTTGATAACCTGTGAATGAATAGGTTCAAGTGCTTGTCAGTCTGAGCACTAATAACCTGTACACAGACACCTTTCTCCAGTTACTGCATTGTATTAATTTGTATTCATTGGGCTTTCTAGATATTAAAATTTCTGAAGGAGGAAAAACCCTAGTTTTTGTGTTTTTTGGGTTTGGTTTTTTTTTAAACTACCATTTTGTGGTATGAAATGCCTTAAAATTATGTTAATGCACTTCAGTTATGTTTTCTGCTCTCTGTTTGTAGGTCTGAGAGCAAGACATACAGAGGATCTAGTGCTGTGGCAGCTAGTGGTTTGAAAGGCCACTTTTTTCATTTGAAAAAAATACATGCAAAAGATTGGTTCACCGACAAGACACCTTTGCTTCTCCCTACCTCTTCTGAGGCGTGCTACGGTTTTGGGGTGTTTTCTTGCCTGATTTGTAAAAGGTGTGTGCTAGGAATTAATGCATACAGAGACTATCCCTCAGAGTTAATGTTTGATTCTGCAGCCAGAGCATGCAGAACTAAGTTCATGACAGTTTTTAGATTGGTTTTGCAACCATGAGCTGTCTTTAATGGGGTGACCAGTTATCATGAGCGAAAGGAGGAGTACGACTACAGCTTGGTCATGTGGCCTATCTTACACATGGGCAATGTATGCATTGTTCAGATCATTCCCAACCCAGGGAGACTGCAGAATTCCAAATGTTACTTTTTTTTTTCTTTTTTGTTGAATTTGTGGTCAAAAGCTCTCTACTTTTACACTGATGCCTTGTCTTCCTTGGCTTTTGAGGGATTAGTGTAACTTGTTGCCACTACTTAGTCTATGATGGAAAGAGACATGTTTTACTTTACAAAGCCAAATAATGAATATTACTGAAGTTATAGCAGTTCCTAACTTTCACTCCTGTTAACAAGTTTTAGATAAGTGCTGGTCCTGTTTTTTCTTGCCTGGAATTTTTATCTTGCAGTGCAGTAATGAATGTGTTAGGCAGAAGCAGCAAATACCCTCCATCCCCTTCCCCCTCCTTGCATGACTGCACCCAACCACCACTGATGCTTCATGAACGGGAAATTACAGCTCCTAAATTTGACATTGTAGACATAACTGAAAAGATTAACTTTTAGGGTTATGACTGTGAAAATGTCTACTTCTCCTTGTATGTTTAAATTTGGGTAAATATTTTGCATTCTGGGAAGATTTGAGAAAATCCCAAACAGAGTAAATAGCCAACTTGTAATTGGAAACAACTGGCTGGAGAATTTTGTTATTGCTTTGCATTTAAAAGCAGTTAGGTGCTGTAAATTTGTGTGCTTTCTTTTATCCATTAAAAACTCTGTTTAGATCATTTAAGAATCATTCTTAGGTAACTGAAACAGGCTAGTCTGCTTTAGGTAGCCAAACCATGTGAAGGCTTTAGAACTCTGCTAGAAAAATATCAGGGTAAATACCAGTGCAAACACACCTGCATTAGTGTAGCTTGCCTGTGAAAATTTATAATTTTATTATTTTTTCTAGTTGACTACCCTGTAGGATTCCACCGGAGTGAGTGGGTCAAGCTTTCTGCTCCCTCTTTCCTTTCTCCTGTCCTGAAGATTTTAGCAGAGAATTTGGTAAACTAAGTAAACCCCAGCAATTAGCAAAGGGGCTGAGTTTTCTTAAAACTGGGCAGGGGTGACTAAGACTGTGATTCTGTCCCCAGCTGGCTCTGGCACTTACTAGACTCTCTGCTGATCTGGTTTGGTGTGCTAAGCCAACAAAAATCTAACCTGATCAAAAGACATAGTTAAATAATAGCAGCTAGGTTGGGTAGGGCCATCACAGAACCAAACCTTACGTGTGTTGCAGAGGGATAGGTCTTGATTCCAACTGGGTACAGCTTTGTCCAATATCAAGAAAGCTTATGGCTAAAGGGCAAATAAATTATAGGAAAGGTATGTGACTTGCTGCAAGTTCCTGATCCTAAATACCACTTATGCACAACAGAGAATCTTTGTTTAGTATGTGTATGCAAATATGCATATCTGTCAAGCAGTTCAATAAGTTTATCCTTCTGTACCTTTGTGAAATCTAGATTTTAGTTTCAAGTTAAATACAAATTGTTAACTATTTATTTTTTTAATGTCTTACAACAGTGCATGTCCATGTGCTGAGTCCATGTCACCCTTTTGTGCTAACTAGAATGGCTTTTTTGGGTCAGACTTGAAGTATCAATTTGTCCAGTATCATGTTTCTGACAGTAAACAGTGAATTCTGACAGCCAATAGCAAATATATAGGGAAGGGAATAGTAAGAAGGAGCATTTTATGATAATTCACTAAGAGCTTTCTAAATAATCTGCAGCTCAGAGTCTTTTTGAGCCACACGTGACATCCTTGAGTTTAAAAGCTCTTCATGGAGCTTGCATTAGTCCAATTACTTTCTGAATATTTGTTTTTGGAACTCATTCCCACAAGACGTTGTGGATCACAAAGTTTAGCTACATACCATGTGCAAAAAGTACTTTTGTGTAGTTTTTTTTGAACCTGCCCCTTAGTAACGTCAGCTACTGCTCCCTAATGCTTGCATTTGGAAAATAGTTGTGCTTTTTTTATCTTTTCCATGTCACGTATAATTCTGTACTCATCTTTTCTGTCCTGTGTGGTCCCTTTTTGCCAGGCTGAGCAGTCCAAGTAGCATGTTTCTGGTTTTACTCTGTCTTCCTGGACAGGGGGAGGCATGATTACATACATTACTGCATCTGTGGGTGCACTGTGGATTTGTACAAGAGAATTGTATTTTTGTTTTGGCTCTTTTAGCTCTCTCAAAACAATTCTGTTTCATTTGCTTTACGATACCTGTTGAGTTAGTGTTTTCACTGAACTGCATGACTACATGACTGATCTTAACAGACATAGCTCCTTTGCTAGGTGTGTTATTTTGCATTTACCAGTATTGAATTTCTGCTGTTCTCTTGCACGATCCCTGTACAGTAAGAGTGTTTTGCAACTGTTATCGTGATACCTAGGACCTGGGATGAGTTTGGGACTGCATTACATTTGATACTATGTAAAAAAGTGCTTTGGGTTCCCAAAATGCTTCTAATCTGCAGTGGTCTCAAACAAGTTTGCATAGATGGCCTGAAAGGCCGATAAGAAAGGCTAATGATAAAATTATTTTTCTGAGAATTTGGCACTTCTCCTGAGTTTAAGAAGCAACATCAAAGTAAACATCAAGGGCTCATTTGGCAATTTTACAAACAGAGAAGGGAGGCTGCCAACTGTTAGCCTGATGGAAGCAGTAGTTGAGTTTTCAGTGTTACATGTGAGTGGATAGGCAGTATCAGAGTAATCGGGGGACGGGGGGAAGGGAAAGCAAGCAATTTATAGTTAATGTCATGCAGCAAGAATCCTGAGGGAAGCAGAGAAAGGGTGATGTGTTAGCCATACAAGTCAGCGTTTGTATATGTTCAGTAGGATAAGTGAGAGGGAGTTAGGCAGAATAAGATGTATGTGTTCTTCTGTTTGCCTGCTGTGATTTGGTTCAGTGTGTGCTAAGGATGATGGGAGCTTCGCACCTGTCATTTCTACACACTAAATTGGGTGAAGAGTGAGTGGAGAATGAGTAGTCACCAGTGGCTATGCTGCAGAAAAGGACACCAGATTATTTCCTTCCAAGACCCAGCTAGGCACTGAAATGCTGGGGGAGCTCTAAGAAATCGGTCTCTTGTCTAAAACTCCACTTAAGATGCATCCTAGCCATGAAGACCTCACTTGACATAACACTGCCAAAATAAAAAAAAAATTGCGTGTATTTTTGTTAGTCTAATAACTGGCATCTTAAAAACAAAAATAATTAAATTTTTATGTGCTCTTCCAGTTCTAGGTCAAATGATTAGTTCTGTGACAAGACAGCATGACACTTTGAGTATGACAGAAGCCCTGATGCTGCAGCAGAGGCTGGGAATATTAATGGCCAAATCTAGGTGAGTAATTTTTAATTCTGCCAGTTCTCTAGCTGTTTCATTTCTTCCTCATAGCCTTGGTTCACATCTCTCCTTTGAAGCAGTTCTTGGTTTTCTGAAGTATTACTATTAGTATTACTATTACTATATTGGAGACAAAATAATGAGCTTGTCTGATTATTGATTACATAGCCTTTCTTTGTTGTTCTTGAGGTACAGTGCCTATACTTCATACATGCTCATATACTACTTGCTTTCTACTTGCAACTCGAGTGATTTTTTTTTTTTTCCCCAAACTGCTGTGCAGATACAGTTTTTATTGTTCTTTTTAAGTTTGCAGGCACCTGCTTCCAGCAGATCTGATCCATTATTTTATGCTGAATGCAAAGAAAGTAATGATACTGTAACAGCGTCCTGCTTTCTAGATCTGTTTCCACTTTGTCAAAACGTTTGGGGAGGTCTAAGTCTGGGCTTTAAGTGCAAGCATCTGTGCCTGAAGGCTGCTAGAAGCATCTGCAACTATGGCTGCTGTATGGACCAGAGCTTGAAAACCTTTGCTGCAAATGTATATATTCATTGTTAATCTGCATTGCAGCTGTTGTCATCTGTTGGTCTTTTTAGCAGTGAGTTCTCAGCATAAATAGGGCAGCATCAGTAGGCTAACAAGAGCAACATCTGAATGTTACTGTAGTGGGGTATTGTGGGGTGCCAGGGTAGGAAATCAGTAATAGGTGTTATTACCTGTGAGATGCAGGTAATAAGCAAAACAGGCAGAATGCATAAGCAATAGAATGGAATAGTTAAAATAACAATGGGATGTATGTATGAAGACTATTAGAAGTAGTCTGTAATTGAGAGAATGATTGGACTGATTAATAAAATTCAGGACTTCATTATGCTAAAAACCCAGTGTGTGTAGCATGACTTCTCTCTGCAAAAGTAGAAGCAAACAATCAACCCCCCAGTTTCATGTTGAGTTGGGAAGAAAAGCTCTGTCAAATTAATGCATGTTTTCATGTTATGGCCAAAAATTACATTAGAGAAGCCATGATTTTTGACTTCGTGTCTTGGTGCTCTGCCTCTTTCTTACTGGATTACTCCAAGCTATGTTGTTACCCTTTCTGATGAGTTCTTCATTTCACCTCTGCAGGGGTTTGGTGGCAGATTTATACAGATCTAGACAGTCTCTAGGGTAGCAGTATTTCTTCTGAATGGCTTTTCTGGTCAAGAAGAGGGGAAGGGTTAGCTGTTCTTCATTGTATTCCTTGCACCTTATTTCTCAGCCGACTAAAGTGCTACTTGGATACTACTGCTGCATGCTAATGCAAATGACTGTCTAGAAAGCAAGTCCCATATTTCTTAAGGTGACATCAGCTTTTTTCTCCCTTTCATCAGGAGAAGTTATCAAGCAGTTCTGTCTTCCTTCTTGATTCCTGATGTCCTATCTCTTGTTGACTTACTAGCTCTCTTCCAGGATTTTGCCCCACTTTTCATTTGTGTAGTGGAAATATTAGTTCTTATCCAATATAAAGATGATATAAATGGGTTAAGTTTTGTTCTGTCTCACTTCTTGTATTTAAGAAATACGAGACCACTGTCTGCAAGGTGATGGAGGAGAAGCAAGTTGTGAGACTTGGTTCTATTAACATTTTATCATGCTGTTTTATTAAACTTTTACCATGCATACAAAAATATCTTAAAATTAAAATATCAAAAATATCAGATATTTATCTTTGTTTCCTTAATTTAGCCATGCTTTTCTGTTAGTTGAGTATTTTACTATTTTATAGCAAATGAAGTAGACTGTGTAACAATTTAATCCAAACGGAACTTAATAGAAATAAAAACTCCCAATTTTAAAATATTAATGTTGAATGTGGGTTTTTTTCCCTTCCTTTGACTTCTATTACATAGTTTTATGTGCATTGCTATGTGGGAAGTACTTAAAAGTGGAAGCACAGAGCCTCACTGCCAGCACAGGGCAGCCTCCAGGCCTGGAATGCCTCCACCCTCTACCGCAAGCCAGCCCTGGAGCTGCTGAAGCCAGGGCAGCCTTTCAGGATTGCCATGTGGGCTCTTTGTGTTGCCTGTGCCTGGTAACCTCGTACAGCCCAGGGCTTGTATGGGCGTCACTAGGGCTGTGCTCAGCAGTCTAAGCCGGGGAGTGCTCATTTAGACGGAACTGGAATCCAGGTAGTTGCCTTGTGTAAAGGCCCTGGTGTGGGAGATGAGGATCGTACCCATTACATTGTTGGTTTTTGTTTTCCCCCAAGCTGCTACCATGGGAATAAAGGTGACAAATCAAACGGGTCTGTTTGGTAGTAACCTCAAGTTGAGTTATTGGTAGGACTTAAAAAGTTCAGTGTTTCTACTCCTTAATGCCAAATCTAGCTTAACTTTTAAAAAATATTTGTAATATTTATGTTGATTTTTTAATTTCTTATGACGGCAAAATTCATCGTGAAGAATTGTAATTTCAGAAAGCAATTTGTGTTGGGTGGTTTGTTGATGATACTGTATTTTTACTTGAACTAAATGATATTTTTGTTTGTTTGTTTGGGTTTTTCCCCCCCCCTTTAGAGATCACATGGTCTTCTAAAGAAGTCATGGGTAGCTGTTGTAGCTGTCCAGATAAAGAAACTGTCCCAGATAACCATCGAAACAAGTTTAAGGTAAGCAACTGACGTGGTATGCTGTGAATTATTTTGTTGCTTTCTTGCAGAGTAGGTCTGTGATGGAAAAAATCTAAATGAAAATAGGGTCAGAATTACTGAATGGTTAAAACATTGCAGAGTTGCAGGCCTCTCTGGGTACATGTTTCTCTTGCCCCTTTGAGAAATCCTCTCTCACCAGCAGTGACAGGAATTCTCTAGGCAGGGTAGGTTTTTTTAAGACAATTTTGATCTTCAGGAAGGAGAAGCAGCCCTGTGCTTTTGATCCATCTCCATTTCAGTTGGTAGGGCCCAAGTAAGTGTTGTTGCCCCTGGGAGGTTATGGAAGTTAGGAAGGGAGATGTAAGCATAAGGGAAGAGCTGTTGGAGAAGTGTGATTATGAACCTGGACACAGGGTCAGCAGTGGAAAATTTTAGGACTGCTGATTTTACTTGAAGATCACCACCGATTATAGCATTTTGAGAACTTTCGCCCTTTACTTGAAGAAATTTTACTTATAAATGTGCTTCTGGCCCTTATATCGCTGGAATTTATAAGCTTGTGAACACTTGTTCATGTGCTTAACATGAAGCTGCTGAAGTCAGTGACTTTAAGTAAACATACCTTTGCAGAGTCACACAAGTCAGATTTGCTTCCGTGCTCCAAACTGTCTCTCTGAGTTGGCAAAGGAATGTAATGCTTCCGTAGTGAAAAATGATTCATGCATTGCCTTAGGGCAACACTGAAATGAGCTGTAAAGCCATGGGAATTTCTGGAAATGTTTAATAGTATCAGTACAAAAAGCTGAAGGATAAAATATTTTTCTGTTTTCTTACTTTTTGTGCATTTGACATCACTTTCTGTAACTAGTTCCTCTTTTCTTGTAGAATTTCTCTGTTGTTTGTGTGGGTTGCTGATTAAGCAGCAGGGGGGGAAAAGATGAAAGAATGTAATTTTCAAAATGAAGAAAGTTGGCATAAGCCTCAGTGGCAGACGAAACTATTCCTAATTCTTTTCAACTGACTAGATTTCAAGTTGAAAAATGTCTCTTTGAGGAGTAACATTAATTGATACCATAGCGAAGATTTTTTTGGTAGCCTTTTTATTGAGTAAGAATGAATTCCACTAAAAGCAGTGTTGTGAGATAAAATACATACGGATGAAAATATACATTGTCCAAATTCTGTAAAGGATGCAGATGACCTCAAACTGATTTAAAAGTAGAAAGAATAACAGTTTAAGCTTTACACACATGTTTTCACGCAGATAACCATAGGGTATTTGAATTATTTGTTGACTTTAAAAAGGCAGAAAAAAAAATCTAAAACACTCTGATTATTCAGCACAGTGCAAGGCTATGCAGGTATGTGAAGGAAACTTTATCTTGGAGTCCCTTATCCTTCTTCATTCCTTTTCCCAACTGTAAGTGGGGCTATATGACAAAGCAAATATTTTTTTTTAAAAAGGGGCTCTGAAAGATTCCATTATCTGAGGTATGCCTTATCTGTGTGGAAATACTAGAATATGTACATAAAGACCATTTTTAAAAAACTAACTTACAAATGTGTTTCTATTTTAAATTTTTCCTCAGATTTTACAATAAAGTTATGCAGTCTCATTCATATTGCTTTTAAATATGTATTATTTTAATTCTGGGTTGGGGGAGCAAAGGAACTGGTTTGGTGAGGTTCTTTTTTAAACTTTTACCTCAAGCATGACAACTAATATGACGGAGCAGATGGACGACATCGGTTAAACATTAAGATTATTAGTAGTGGTATTGGTGCTCAAAAGAGTACTTACCTAATGTTATTTAACTTCCTTTTTCTAGGTTATTAATGTGGATGATGATGGTAATGAACTGGGTTCTGGCATAATGGAACTTACAGATACAGAACTAATTTTGTACACCCGTAAAAGGGACTCTGTAAAATGGCACTACCTCTGTCTCCGTCGCTATGGCTATGACTCAAATCTTTTCTCTTTTGAAAGTGGCCGAAGGTGTCAAACTGGACAAGGTATGTGGAATTTTTGCATATAAAGATTTTTGGAAATTTTGATGTTGGAAGGCAATTTTGTTTAAAAAATAAGGGCACTTGCCTGTCCTTTGGCAATGATTATAAAGTTTATAGTCATATATGAATGTGGTTTCTGGAAAAAAAAGTAAGTTACCTTATGAGGAATGGTTTTATGGCAAAATGAGGATTTGAGTTGCACATAGTTTTTGGCATTGTACATCTGGAGCGCTTCATGCTTTTATGTGTGGATACTTCTGGTCAGCTTAGGAGGCAGTTTTGATAGGGAAATTATCCTACCTCAGAGGTTGACCTGACTTTCAGGGGGGGTCAGTGAAACCTGGAACAGTGGAAGAATCTCCTTGGAATTAAAAAAATTCTCTGTTTTCAGATTTTTTTTTAAAAGACTGTAGCACTGATATGAACTTTAATATCCCTATCCTATTGTCTTCAGTAACACACTTGCTTTTCATACCCTTCCTAAAACAAATACTACTTTCATTTATATCAATGACACCATTCTCAAATTTTGACATATTTTTGTATGAAGTGTGTAAACTCCAGCTCTGCTCAGTTATTTTCTGTGTGGCTTTAATTGGAAAAACTTCGTTACCTTTCCAGTTCCCAGATCATGCCTGCCTGGGCCAAAGTTGGCTCCCAGTGGGAATATTTAGGCTTTTCTCTCCCTCTTCACTGCAGCAGTCCACAAGGGAATAACTGTTTCAGTTGAGGTCTCAGCCTCGTTTTGCATCTTTCTACTGTGATGTAGCTGTATGTAGTTGGAATTCTTATGTATCCATATGTTGTAAAATTAAGTTGCATTTTTATTTTCTTAGAGATTTTTAGCATTTACGAGTGTTTTTATCAATAATGATGTTTAGCAATTGCAATTTCTTTTTATTTAACTGTAAAAAAATCAGAAAGATGAAAGAACTTGATCATAAACAAAGCTGGTCAATCTTCATTGTCCAAGCAGAGGTAAGGGCAGACAGGGTTTGGTTTTGGGTTTTTTGTAAGAGTTTAGAAGGCATTCTCAGCTATCTCCTAATGAGAAATGGAGACATTTTCAAATATTACAGTATACTGCATACTAAACTAAATTTTCAGACTTCTAAGAAGACAGTAATAACCTTTGTTTTGAAGAAAATCACTTTAATAGATTTTGCAGGTTTAATTTACTGCTTCTTCTAAACATGTAAAATAGATACCAATAAAATTCAATTGAAAATACTATTTTGAAGGTTCTTTTCCACGGCTTATTAGCAAGTCTGCAAAATTTTCCACCAAGTCTAATTGACTTCTGTGCTTCCCTCCGAATTTTTTTTTTTTTTAAGCAGGCTGTGTAAGCAGCAAACCTTTCCTCCCTCTTTTGTTTCTTGCCTTCCTTACATAATGTTAAAATATTGTAAATATGGAGGAAAAAAGAAATCTGGCAGAAAATATTCTGTCTGCTGCCTTTTTGCAATGGAGTGTTGTTCCTGAGACCTACACTGGGTTTTGTGGGCACAGTTGCAAAACTTCATCTTCACTTGGTGAAATGACCCGAGAGGTTTTTCATTTGAGAACACCCTGAACACTGCCCAGCAACTTATACCGATTGCATTAGCTGATTATTCTTGTTTGTGTTTTCCATTTAATCTTAAATTATATCTACTGATAAGTTGTCAGAGTATACTGATGGCGAAACATTGAGCTTGTGCTAGGTACTAAAAACCTTGAAGACATGTTTTGGGAGCACAGCTAATAGATAATTCAGGATAGAAAGCTTGGAGGAGCTGGTGTGTCACCATATTGTGTAAGTGTGTATTCAGAAATACACAAAAAATTAAACATGAACTTGAGCCAGATCATGGGTTGGGGAAACGTAGTAGAAGAAGCTCTGCAGCTGCTATGTTGCAAGCATGAACCTTATTCACTGCACCAGCTGAATATTAATTGTTGAGTGTGATTCCTCTTAGTCCATTTGGTATATTCCCAGGTGGGTTTTTGTGAACTTCTGCCATGTGGAGCACTTCTGGTAGTTGTGATCTGTTACAGTTCTGTGTCCCTAAATAAATATTAACAGCATATTAAGATAATTGCACTTACAGAACTAGCTATAGAGGTAGGTAGTCTTTAGTAAAAAAGTGTTTTAAGATTGTAATACTCACTTTAAAAACTGAGCACCTGCACCCACGTTTAACAAGCATGTCAACTTTAACTTCATGCTTTCAATGGAAGAATAATCCAAAGCTGCGACTTTGCTGGTGAGGGTAAGTTGGGGCGCTCCCTGCTGTTTAAAGGCAAAGTGGCACAATACACACGCAAAATACACGGTATTGCTGCTAACTTTGTGTTCTGTGTCTATCCTTTAGCCTAAAGCAATTGGTTTGTTACTGTCCGTTTCACACAGTTTGTCTTACTAGCTTTTATTTTCATCTTTCTAAAGAAACTAGACTTTTACCCAGTGTTTAAATCCTTCTTTCCTGTTGTGCAGGTATCTTATTTTTATGGTAATTTAATAGCAATCTGGTTTAAAAAATGTGCCTTTGTAGCACCACAGTAGTTTCATTTAGTTTTTTGATTGATTGATTGAACAGGTCTCCTTTTTATCAACTTAAAAAAAAAAAAGGGGGGGAAAAAAATCTTGCTCTGACCTGTGCCTTTTTTTTTTTTTTTTAAACTACTCATTTAGCACTTAAAACTTAGTTTTGCTTTTAATTGAATCAATTTTCTGTTCTAATTTAACTTCTGGTGCATGGGAAACTTATTCCTCTATTAGATAAACACTTCAAAGGTTCTCACAGTAATTTTGTGTGTTTTGGTGCAGTAAAACTTTCTTAACATTTTTGCTTCTTTAACAGGTATTCATTATGTGGATTCCAGTTCTATTGTTTAAAGTTATGTACATTTTAAGGCTTGTTTCTTACCTTAAAGGATTTTGATTTTTTTCTTGTGTATTTATAGGAATCTTTGCCTTTAAATGTGCCCGTGCAGAAGAGCTATTTAACATGTTGCAAGAGATAATGCAGAATAATAGCATAAATGTAGTAGAAGAACCAGTAGTAGAAAGGAATAATCATCAAACTGAGTTGGAAGCTCCAAGAACCCCTCGAACGCCTACCAGTAAGTATGGTTATGCTGTCAAGCGACATACCTGAATGTAATGTGGTACTTAGTTTTAAATTATTTTTCTTTTTAATTACATAAAGATTTAATGCAAATTAAATGCTATTTTCAGCTAAGAGGCTAATTACCAGTAATGCATTCTCCTGAGATACTTGCTGAGGGTTCTTTTTTGAGAATCCTAAGTCTTGGGAGCAAAATTGCCGTAGTCAAGTTCTTCAGCTTTAAGAAATAAGTTTTGGGAATTTAGTTGTTGCATAAGAACACTGCTTCAGTATATACCTGTTGAATTGCTTTATAACGTATCATCGTATTTTACTTGTAGCATTTCTCAGAAATGGTAATGTTGTGCAATGTTCCAACCTTTTTATTAGGAAAAAAAGTAATGTTAGTATCGCATTTGTAGTGGGTTTGGAATCCTTCTTTTGCCGTGAGTAGCTGGATGGGTAGAGTGAAGTTCTTTCAAAAATACTGGAGGATTTTAAATAATCCCAGGCAGATGGCTTGATATTTGATTATTTCAGAGAAATGGAAGCTTAAGTAAATAAGTCCCTGTTTGTTAGGGAGACATGTTGTAAAAGGTAGATAAGCTGGATAGGGAGTTTACTCGGAGGACTATGGTGCGTAATATGCCTAGAATTCGGTGTTGCTTCAGACATGTTTCCCAGTAAATACTGGGATGCTATACTCTGCAATTTGCTTTCCCTTTCCTTCCCCCCAGCAAAACTGAGTCTTGTGAATATTTAATACTGTTTTACATATTTTAATTTCCCTTTTGAAAATCAAAAATGAAGATATAAAGCGTCTTACTCATATACAGTAAAATGATCTATTTTAATATGGTTTTGCTTGTTTTCTAATTGAATCAGCTCCTGGGTTCAATGCACAAAGTTTACCTAACGGCTATCCCAGATATCCATCTTTTGGAGATGCTTCATCACATCCTTCCAGCAGACATCCTTCTGTCGGAAGTGCACGCCTCCCCTCTGTTGGTGAAGAATCAACACATCCTTTACTTGTAGCAGAGGAGCAAGTGGGTATTTCTCCCCCCGCCCCCCATATAATTTAGGTTCTACATTAGTTGAGATTTTTCTACTGTTCATTTTGTAGGCTTTCATTTGTGGTTTTCAGCATCAGATGTAATGTAATCCTACTGTATGTTAACTACCTCACAAAAGCGTTTGCTTTGCCTCTTTAAAATGATACTTTGTAGGATAGCTGGCTGAGGAAAAGTAACTATTTTAAGTTGCTCTTCGTGTTTATATACAAATAAAGTTATAGAAAGTATGTATTTGCATGTACAATTTCAGTACAATTTCAGTAATTGTTTTTAAACACAAATTGTAGTTTATATGGAGAGAGATCCTGGTCAAAAAGTTTCTTCACGTGTAAGTCTTCTATTTGGTGAATAGAATAATAGAATAATTTATGTTAGAAGGGACCTCTAAGTCTAAAATTTTAAAGTTAGAGGAGGCTGCACAGAGCCTTCTGCTGTTGTGCTTTAAATACTCCAAACAAGGGGATTCCTCAGTGTCTCTGAGCCATATGTTCCAGTGTTTGACCACCTTTGTTGTGAAAGCATTTTTCCCTAATAGGTAATCAGAATTTTCTTCTTACAGCTGGTGTCTGTTGCCCCTTAGCCTTTTGCTGAATGTCTCCAAAAAGGGTCTGGCTCTGTCTTTTCTTTATCTATTAGGTAGTTGAAAACAGCTACTAGGCTTTTTTCCTTGGCCTTCTCGTAAGACTGAACATGGGTGGCGCTCTCAGCTTCTCTGAGTATGTCACATGCTCCAGCCCCTCTAATCATGGCCCTCCACTGGATTTGCTCCACTGTAGTGGTGTTTGTCTTGTACTGGGGAGCCAATTACTCCAGATTCAGCCTCACAAGTGCTGAATTGATGGCAATAATCTCTATCCTTCACCTACTGGCTGTGCTTTTGTTAACACAAACCAATGCACATTTGATTTTCATTGCTGCAGGGGCACACTGCTGACTCACATTCAAATCACCATCTATCTGGACCCCTGGTGCTTTTCCACAAAGCTGTTTTCAAAGCAGTTGGTGCCTAGCCTGTACTGTTAGTGCTGTTCCATGCCAGGCACTGGAATTTGCATTTGGTGTTGCTGAATTTCATGAGGTTTCTGTGAGGTCACTTCTCCAGGCTGCTGAGATCGCTCTCAGTAAAAACTTTACCAATCGGGGATAGACTGAAAACTTTGAGGGTGTGTTCTCAGACATTGAGGTTGCTGATGAAAATGTTGGTCAAATTTAATAAAACCTAATCAAGCTTCCTTTGCAGTGTGGAAATTAAAGATAAATTTAGCTGAAGCAGCTATTGAACTGTTGGTTGCTGTCATGATAAGGGACAACAAAGTAGAGCTCTGCCTCACTGTCCAAGTGAACTAATTAGCGAAGATGGAGTGGCCCAAGGTTGCCCTGACCAGAGCAGAGCTGGAATAGAACCTGAAAAACTATAACTGAAGCACAACTGGAATAAAACATCAAGTCAAAATAATAATCAATGTAGGATGTAAATTGCGTTTTGTTGTCTGCCTTGAGTACCTCCAGTTTTATTTAGAGTAACATTCACAAAAGCAACAAAAAAATTTCAGGGGAAAAAACTGAAACTGAGCACAGTTCAGCAAACTGAGAGATGACCTTTGCTCTTAAGCAGCTGCTATCAAGAGATTTGGTTTTCAGGTATTTTGATTAGAAAAGTGGGGAGTTAAGAAGGAAAAAAATTTGGAGGGGGAAAAAAAGTGCAAATAGCATTTGAATTTCTTTTCTTCTCCTTTTAGGTTCACACTTATGTCAACACTACTGGGGTACAAGAGGAAAGAAAAAATCGATCAAGTGTGCATGTGCCACTGGAATCAAAGCTTTCAAACACTGACACAACTAAAGTGAAAGAAGATCCAATGTGTACTGATGACAGAGATGCTCAGGTTCTCCTGGAGCCTGAAGGAGTCAAGTTTGTTTTAGGACCAACACCTGTTCAAAGGCAGTTAATGGAAAGAGAGAAACTGGAGCAACTTGGGAGAGACCAAGTTAGTGGCAGCAGCACAAACAACACTGAATGGGACACTGGGTACGACAGTGATGAACGTAGAGAAACACCATCTGGTAATAAATTGGTGTATGAAAATATAAATAGGTTATCAATCCCTAGTGCCTCAGGGGTCAGGAGAGGTCGTTTGACATCCAGCAGTACCTCAGACACCCAGAACATTAACAACTCTGCTCAGAGGAGAACTGCGCTGTTGAACTATGAGAACTTGCCATCCTTGCCTCCTGTTTGGGAAGCCCGCAAGCTGAGTAGAGACGAAGATGACAGTTTAGGACCAAAGACCCCATCACTGAATGGCTACCACAATAACCTAGATCCAATGCATAATTATGTCAATACAGAGAATGTAACAGTGCCAGCAAGTGCTCATAAAGTAGAATTTACACGACGTCGGGACTGTACCCCAACAGTCTTTAACTTTGACATTAGGCGTCCAAGTTTAGAACACAGGCAGCTCAACTATATACAGGTTGACTTGGAAGGTGGTAGTGACTCCGACAACCCTCAGACTCCAAAAACCCCCACCACTCCACTTCCGCAAACTCCAACCAGGCGCACAGAGCTGTATGCTGTGATAGACATTGAAAGAACTGCTGCTATGTCAAGCTTGCAAAAAGCACTGCCCCGAGATGATGGTACTTCTAGGAAAACTAGACATAACAGTACTGACCTGCCTATGTGAGCCTGGGAAGCATTAAATCATTTGCACCTTTTGTGAAGTTTATAAAATTGAAGATGCAAATACTTTGCATTTCTTAACACTAACGCCTTTTATAGACTAATAGAACTTTTTCTGCATACTTCATGTACTTGTCTAACTAAAGGGAATTAATGTAGAGCAAGTATTCATTTAGGTAACACTATTTCATTCTACAGTAGTAGTAATTACTGCATAGCAGCATCACCACCTTTCACAGTGCCTCTTTAAACCAATTAGAGTCTGAGTGACATGCCAGTTTTGAATTTATAAATATTCTGGTCCGGTGCCTATACTTGTTAATGGCATTTATAACACTTTTTAAAGCCTCTTGATATGTGCATTATTAGCAGGTAAACCTAATCTTTCAAGATACCTGTCGTATGTTCATTCCTCATTGAAGTGGCTCCTCCAGAATGAAACGTCTATAACGCATTAATTTACTCAGTTTGACATACACAAGAGATATTGGTTCATCTCAAGGGATACAAGCACCACACTTTTGTCTTTTTTTTTTTTTTTTTTTAAGACCACGTGGGCAAGAAGGCCTGTAATTCCCGATAGTTTCCTTAACTTGTGTGACATTTGAGAGGTCACATCGAAGTTCATTGATCAGAGTTATAAACGTATCTAAACAGAGCCTTAAGCTCCTTCTTTCTGACTGGCATATCAAATTCCCTGTGAAATCTGACAGAATTTCAATCTCAGAGTTTTGGGGGTGTGTTTTGTGAAGGAATTCACAGGTTGGCTGTATGAATTAAGGCCCTCTTGTCATTTCTTAGTTCAGTGTGCCTTCCTTTTCTTTGCATTTGTGTGTTTTTTTATCTGTTCCATATTGTCTTGTCTTAAAAGTCAAAATTTTGTACATAGCTTTAATTATTGTTCAGGGTCATTTATGTGTTTGTCTTACTCTCTTCATTTGACAAAGACTCTTGAAGGTCAAATGGTTGTCTGTCCAGTGTTCTACTTTTTTATGCCTGACAGAAATATCCCAGCTCTCCAGCAGCATGCATTATTGCACAACTGGAAAGGTATATTATGCAGTTATTGTCTTCCTCTAAAGCATCAGACACAAGTTACACGGGAGGCAGGGTACTGGACTTGACAGTTCTTTGTAGAAAATTGTACATTCTAGCAATGTGCATCCATAGTAGATAGTATAATTTAGAAAGATACATAGTAAATTATCTGAAGGTAGTATTATCTACAAGCATACTTCTTTTCCTTTTGCAGTTGGTGAACTTGGTTACAATGATAGCTGCTTAGTGTTACAGGTACATCCAGGTAGAATGTCATTTGTTGAATATGCCAGGTGCACCCTTAGCAGAGCTTTCAGGGTTTGTTTTTCTTTCCTTTTTTTTAATACTCTGAAGAATTTTAGAATTCTGGCAGTATTGCAGGTGCACCTTGGTACTAGCAGCAGAAGAGATTACTCTTGAGCCTGTGATTGCAAAGGAACTGACACTTGTGTGAACTGGTGTGATGTAAAATAACCCTTGAACTGTGAGTGAGGAAAAACATGCAAGAAAAGCCATCTGGAGATCTGAAAAAGAATTAAGGGTCTTCATGCAATATTTGAATTGAAGTTTTATAAAAAGCAAACTGCAGGTCTTTTCAGTCTTTTAAACTGGAGTGTATTCCTGTTCCTTTGTTAACTTTTTCTTTGGTTTTCTCTCAGTTTAGTAGTGGCAGCAGTGGTAGCACCTGAAATGCATGCATCTTGCCACACCATTAAGGGATACCAGGCAACCTTTTCACTCTGACTTCGATTATCCTTTACAGACCGTATGGTACTGAAATACCAGATGCACAAAGAACATAATTTTCAGGAGTAAAAGATGGGGAGTTGTTGAGACCATTATGAGGAACTTAAATGAGATTTAAAAGAATACCTCATTAATGATTTCACGGTCAACCTATGCATACTCCTGTGATAGAGCCATTGACTTGTGAGGAGACCTTGGTACTCAAGAAGGTAATGCCTGCTAAAAGCTAGACATTTTACAGGTCTGCAGTGTTAGTGCTCCTTCACATCTTTGCCATTGCCTCACCTTATGCTATGGACCAGTCTTGGTTTGTTCTGAAGAGAAATTGCCAGGTATTGCAAAATACTTACTGGGTTCATGATACTGGTGTGATCCTTGTTCTTAGCTTATAGCTCACTTAAATTTGTAAGCCGAACTAATGCTTCAGCATGTGTTTTGAGGCAAACGCGTTTGATCTAGCCTAGAAATCTTTGGTCCTCACCTCTATAGTATGGGTGTTTCAGAAATACTAGTAAATTGGACCCTTAAAACACACCTGTGAAGCAGGGAAGTAATATTCTTAATTGACAAATAGGGATACAGAGGCTTCAGGTAGATCCCACGTGACCTGCCAAAACTACAACCAACCATATCCCTCCTTAGTTCTGGTGCGCTGTCCTGTGTTTGTCCTGAATAGTCTCAGATAAAAGGGATGGTCCCAGTAATGTTTTTTATGTTGTTGCAAGTTTCACAGTACTTCATAGGGGGTGTTTGCTTAGCTCTGGTCCCCAGAATTGAGAACATACTGAAATTGTAGCCTTAATTGTATTAACAAATCTGATACCATATTTTCCAGGGCTATTTTTTTTACCCTTTTGCATTTTACAGGTGGGATAATGCTTTCTCATTTTGTGTACACTGCAGACATACTGGGTAGTCCCTTTTACCCACGCTACTCATCTTCAGCATTCCTTATTTTCTGCCCCTTGAAGTAGATGTAGTTGCAATGCACTTTACCTCTTGAGACTTGGTAAATATTTTTTAAATTCAGTCTCTTTAAAGGCTGTGATGGTAGGTGTAGTGTCTATAATCTAGGCTTCAGTTTTGAGCTGAGAACTCTCTGTGGCATTTAGATCATATTTATTTTGGGCCCACAGGTGTACAGATCAAGAAACTACAAATGCATAACCATTTTCTCTAGTAACTGAGACATGTGAAGTTTACATAAACTAGGTCCTGCAGAAATCACAGCATCTCTATCAGGTCTGCTTTTCATCCATAACATGCAATTGGCTGCTGCCCTTCAAGCACACTTGACAAGGGAAACCCTTTAACTGTAGGTGTTCCTTTAATGCAATGATTTGGGAAAGACATACATTAGTGTATCGCCTAAAGAAGGAAACAGAGTTGAAAAAAAAGATGAAACAGTGACCAAAAGTACATAGTAAAGATTATACTAGAAATACAGTTAGTGAGAATGTAATCCATTGATTGTATCAGGAAAATATTTGTTTTTCTCAAATTGATGTCAAAAGGAGGACTAATTTTTAAAATTTTGTAATATTTCTTGGTGACTCCATAAAACAATATAAAGACCATTCTGAAAACCTTGACTCTCATTAGAACATTTTTTGTTTCCCCCGATAAGTACGTTTTGCATATGACAGGGGTTGAATGTAATGGTGTGCGCTGAAGCACTATTCCTGTTAAAGTCTACAGAACTCTTCTAGAAATCTGAAGTGTTCAGATAGGTATTTCATGTCATAAGCTGCTTAATTCCCCTCCTCCCCCCCCCCCCCCGATGTTTGGATATTTGTGTGCGTGTTTACACTCTGACTAGGGCCACAGAAAGATGTAAGCTGTACAAAGTCCAAACCAATGTCAAAACAGGGCTGTTCTTTTGCAGGTGACAGGCCAGCAGCTGATTTTGCTGGTTTTTTAACAGTGTGTATTGGCTCAAAATCTGACTATCCTTGGTTTTGTTTTGCATTTAACCACTTCTCAATGAGACAGAGCCAGGAGAGAGCAGATTGTCTTTATTCACTGTTGGTGAAGTAAAAATGCAAGTTCTGATTAATGTCAGTTATGACTTCGAGCATGTAATGATGTGTTTGATTTGGACCTCTATTTCTAAGCAGTATTCTCCTCTTCGTGTAAGGTGGGATCAATGGTGAAATTCTATTTCTGCACTGTACTAATTTATTTAATGTCTGCAAATAAGATGAACCTGATTTAGTGGGAACTAATAGTGGACTTAAATCTGAAATTTCTCCTAAAGAAGGTTGGTCCTTCAGTTTGATAGATAGAATCAGGTATTTTTGGAACTTAAGGGTAAGATCTTTCCCATCATTTCCTTGAGGTAGCAATTCAGGCATTTATATTTGACAGTATTTACTTAATATAAACATAAGTTCATTTATGATATCTTAATTTTAAATTCATATACACTCCAAAAAAATCCAGAAGAAATTCCACCACAAAAAACTGCGTTAAGATGGAGTCAAGGTAGCTAGTGTCCTTCTTACAGAGCATATATACAAAAAAGACAGGAAGTCATGAGTTAAGGTTCTTTGACAATCTTTAGGAATTACTTCCTCTTTTGGACAAGATCAGTGAATAAGAAATTAAAAAATTTAGCAGCTGTAACTCTGACCATGTATGCATTATTTCTTGTGATACTGTGCTGTAAGGTATGTGTCTAAGTCTGTCAGATGTCTCATGAGGATATTATCCTAACACGGTGTTTACTCCAGATTAACGCAGTATTTTGTTTGGAAACATGTAGGTGTACAGATAGAAATAGAATATGAGAGAGAAAGTTACCTTTAAAGTTGATGAAACACGTGTTGGACATTTCTATATTTTTATATATTACAAAGGGCATTTTGAAATTTTTCTTGCAGTTTTAGTAATTATTTAGTGTGGTAATATACATATATTGTGACAACGTTTTCTGCTATATCCATTACTTTGGTGTAATTCTATTTTATGTAGCAAACATGTATATACAAAGGAGATTATGTAAAAAATATGATCAAGAAATAGGCTCGAGCCCTTCAGAAACAGGGACTGTCTTCCTCTGTGTCTGCAAAGTACTTAATGCCTTGGGGTCCCAGCCACAGCTCACATCTGAGACCCGTGGTGACCAAATTGCCAAGCGACGGGCACGGAGGAGCAGCTCCTCTGCTTTCCACGAGAAGCCTTAGTACAAGAGGTGCCGTGAAGCTCACCTTGCCACTCCCTGGTGCCGGGGCTGTGCTCTACATGTGCATTCCCAACGCCACCTGCCAGCAACCCACAGAGCCCAGAGTCTGTCTGTCCTTTGCTCCAGTCCTTCCCTTTGGCAGTAGGAAAGGAAGTCTGAGCTAGGAGCTTTGATGTCATCAGGGAATCTTCCTTGTTAGCAGGGCGATCCTTCCGGAGCTTGTTCAGGCCTCGTGCAGCGTCCTTTGAAGCCAAATGAATGATTCGTGTTGACTTCAAGGGCCACTGGATGCGTTCCTACCAGATCAAGTTCTGCTGACGTAACAGCTCTGTTACACCTGAGGACCTGGTTGGTCAAGTTCTTCAGGAATGGTCTAAAAATACTGTAAAAATATAAATATATTTAATTACACGTACTGAAAAAAAATCCTATTTGTCATGGTCAGAGTTCAGATTATTATGTGAATTTTGATTTCTTAGTCATACTTGCATATATATTGCTTTAACTATTATGTATGAAAGAGGAAGTGATTCTAAAGTGTATGAAAGATCAGGATTACACCTGTTTTCTAATGGTTATGTTATTTAGGACTGGATGTCAGCAAATTTAACTCCATATTAATGCAGTTTTTTTGCATTAGAATATGTGTGTATATCATACACCCACATTTTATATATAATATATTATATATTTGGTACTAACTTTGTATTTCCCCGAATTTTTGCCAAATCTCGAACACAGATGTTCTCACTTGTAAGACTTTGGTACTTAATAACTGAATGTATAAGAAATGCTCTGGTATGAAAGGAGAGTGTGTTGTATGGTGTCCCACAATACAGATGTCTCAAACCAGCAGGCACGTTGCCTTTTTCACATCTCACTTCATTGCAGCATCACCTTCCGTCTCCTGAAAAAGTCTGTGTTTTTAACTAAACTGCAGACCTGCCGTTACAGTACAGCTGAATACCGCTCTAGCATGAAAGCTGACTGCTAGTAGTACAAATACAATAGTCACCAGTGTGCCACAAATGCATTTATTAAATGCAGAAAATAGACATTTCTACAAAGGCCAAAATCTTATGTTGTATGTTCCTTTCTTGTCATTACATTGTATGATATTGTAAGATTATTGTATGTCCTAATTTGCATTATAAAATGTTTTTTCCTACTTAAAGGCATAAATATAGCAACTTTGTATAAAGGTAGCTTTCTAGATTTTTATTTCTTTTATATAAAAAAAGTCTAAAAAGTGGGACCATTGCCAAATTGTTTATAAAATTTCAGCTAATTTGCCCTGTTCAGTTTGTTTTTACAAGCATTCTGTATTTCTTTTATGAAAAAAGTGGTATTATACTATGCAGAAAGAGTGTATTTTTATGCCATTCCATGTTAACCTTAAAGAAATTGATTTCACTTGTTTTAAGCTGTCATTATTGAGAAAGCTTACCAAATGTGCATTTTTTTTAAAAAATCTATGATGTATTATGACAACATTTTCCCCCTTTACCAGTGCCAACTTCATCTGGAAAGAAAAAAAAATTGTAGCATGGCAATAAAAAATTGATTTTACATTGAAAATCGTCTGTGGGTTACTTCAGTACTTCCCAGTGTTAGTGTTGCTGTATTCTATTTTGTTAGTGTGACTTTTTCTGCTCTTCTTTAAATCATTGCTTCAGGTAGGTGTTTCACCCCACCCCACGACACCCCCCACCCCCCACTCCCATATTCCGGCATTACTCAGTGGTAAAAAAAAAAACCACAACGCAACCCCAAATCCAAAACATGATGACCTGGAGTCTGTAAATTTTTCTCCAAGCTTTCGTTCAATTTTTACCAGTGTTCTATCACATCTTTCTCATGTACATAGCCTTAGATTTTTTTTGTTGTGGTAGCGCTCTTGCTGTCGACTACTGGCTGGTGAATCACATGGCAGCAACCTGAATGTGCTCCTTTCTCAGTTATTAAATGACTAAGATTTCAACAAAACCCAAATGGACTTTGTTAGCATAGTACTGATAAATTCAAAAAGAAAGTAATAAGAAAATAGAACTTTGAAGTCCTGCCCTTAGAGCATTAACTGCCAGCAATATTGTAACTAAAACATCATTCAACTGATATAAGTGATTCCAATTAAAATATACATATACCTCGCATTCTTGACCTAGTGATGCTTTGTTCTGAAATAAAACTTTTTGAAGCTGGCTCAAAATAGGTGGCATTCACCAGCCAAGCATTAAAGAGCTGACCTTTCAGCCGTATGTGCCTAGTCCTAGGATTTCCAGTAACGGTATAGCCTGGCCTTGTTAAAATCCCCTTACGTACATCCCAATAATACATCTGTTAATTTTCAGTTGGGAGCACCTGAAGAATTAGATTTTTCTGAAGAGTCTCTGTCCCTCCCTCCCCCCCTTCCTTCCTTCCTTCCTGTCGTTTGTGCCCAGAGGCTGAAGTGACTGGCTTGACTGAAATTAAGCTGCAAACTAGATACTGTGACTGATGTCTGAATTATTGCTCCAGCGAAACCAAGGAACAGTTGCTGCTCTATTATTCCTGCATCATTAATAGCCCAGCTCTAAGCAGAAGGTCTCGATCTGAATTAAAGCGCTGCCAGGAGATGCTGAGACACCTGGAGGTCTGAGAGTCCATCCCTGAGCAACCAAGCCTGTGCTTCACTGAGCTGTCCACTGCGACGAATGGCCTTTGGGACTGAAACATGCTCTTGTTTCTTAACCTTGAAAGAGCTGAGGTGATTTACAAAGCATATGCATTTATGAAAATACTAAAACAAGAGGCACTTTTTCTTCTTTCCTTCACTTATTCACAGCGTGACTTTAAAAATTGCCATTGGCACAACAGAGGTGAGGGCACTGCGTGGCTGGAACTGAGAGGCAGGAAACCAGAACTAGCGCTGTTGTTGGGCTCTTCCTAGTCAGGTCTGTCACTACTTTTACACACTATAAATCATCACTTTGTGATAGCCAAAAGTGCCTTAGACCAAATTTACAGACTGGCTGTAGTTTTCCTATGAGTATTTGATCTTCCAAAGGCTGTAACTCAGATTAATCATCTGAGGCACTTCAAAATCTTCCCCCCCCCCACCAGGTCACACCAGAGTAGCAGCAAATGTGAATTAAAATTAATCACTAGTTCAGCGCAAATCTTTATGAATGCTCTAATTATGAGATAAAAATAGTTAACATTCTTTTAGCTGGGTTATTAGCCCAAGCCAAAACTTAAGATATTTTTCTTCATAACTATGAGGAAAACTGAAGATGTTGAAATTCAAGCAGTACTCTGGTTTTCAGAACAAGGGTGGGGGGGGTAACATATCTAACTCTCTCAAGAAAACAAAGCAAAAATCCCAAAGAACTCGAAAAATACTAACCAGGTACTGACATAATAAAAAACAGAGGCAGGTGTGAAAGTTGGCAGAGTTCTAGTCATGTTGTTCTTTGCCATCTCCGTTGGGACGGCCAGTTTGAATCTCGAACAGCTTTGTGTATATACTAAGAGATTTTTATCTGGCAGCAAGAAGAGGGATACCAGCTAGGATTAATTCTTGAGGAACAAGTCATAGAAATTGACTGGTTCTTGTATGACCAGGTCACTAACAGGCTTTTTGTGTGGAGGAAAAGTAGCAACAGAACAAGGCTTGGATGTGGTCTCACGCATCTGCAAAGCTGCCAAGAGGGGAGTTACCCGTTTTTTAATATTGAAAAGAAGCATGTACTGAGTGGGGCTGTGCTGGGGTACCTCCTGCTCGCTGCTTTTAACTGGTGATGTGGGTGACCTAACAACAGGGACCGGTCCAGCAGGCACGCTGGAAGCCCAGAGCGGTGACTTAACGGGCTTTTGACCGCTTTGAGAACTGACCCCCGGGAATATGATGAAATTAAACTGGGGAAAGGGCAAAACTCCTCCGCTGGAGCAGAATTAACTCAGTGCCGCCCAGACGGCAGCTCCTCGGGAGAAGGGCCGGCTTGCTGCCAGGCGCTGCCAAGCACACCAGGCCCGGTGCTGCCGTACCAGCCGCCGGCGTGACCCAGGGCGGAGCAGGA
Organism: Phalacrocorax aristotelis; assembly: GCF_949628215.1. NCBI lineage: Eukaryota > Metazoa > Chordata > Aves > Suliformes > Phalacrocoracidae > Phalacrocorax > Phalacrocorax aristotelis. Next base: position 179,309,795 of record NC_134276.1, on the reverse strand, counting down.
GGCGACAGGCCTCCAAGTGACGTCACTCGTAACGAAAAAGAGGAACGTTGCCTCCCTGGGTCCGCCCACCGCCCTCAGGAGGCCGGGCCTGCCGCGGGGGGAGCGCGGGCCTGCCGCGGGGGGAGCGCGGGCCCGCCGGGGAACGGGAAAGGCGGGGCCAAAGGGGGGGCCCAGCCGCCGGCGGAGGGACGGGCCCCGCCGCGCCTCCCACAGCCCCACGCGCCGCCGGAAGCGGCCGCTCCTCTGACGCCACTTCCGCCGGGAGCTCGTGGGCGGGCTGCTGAGCCGCGCGCTAGTTCTCTGGGGGAGGTAGCGTCTGGCGGGACCTTGGCGGTACCGGTGGCAACGGCATCATGGTGAGCGGTGGGGCCGGCGGCGGGGCGACGCTTTTGCCCGGGAGGAGGGCGAGATGATGGCGGCGGCGCTCCCTGTAACCACGCGTACAGGGCCTGGCGGCCGCGCCCCTCCCCCGCGCTTTGTCCGGTTGCAGTGCTCGCGTGGGGGCGGCCTCGCGCCCTGCCCTGCGGGCGTGGGGTGGAGGAGGAGGAGGAGGAGGAATGAGGGCGGGTGTTGGGCCTAGAAGGTTCTAGAGGGCGCGCGAGTTGGGCCGGTGCCCCGTCCCCCTCGGCCCGCCCGCAGCAGCATGGCGGGAGGGAGGGCGGGAGGCCGCTTCTTCCCTCCTCTCCCCTCCTCTCCTCTCCTCTCCTCTCCTCTCCTCTCCCGTCCGGGGAGACCTGGAGGGGCGGCACCGAGGCGCCCAGCCGGGGTGGCCGCCCGCCCGAGGGCACCCGCTGGGAGCTGCCGTCGCGCCGTGCGGAGTCTCCTGCCGCACCCTTCCCACTTCTCTGGTCAAAGCCGTGATGTAACGGGCACCGAACTGGGAGAAAAACTGTGTGCTGATCACGCAGCGAAGTAAAAAGTCACGGAACTCTCTTAAGTGGGTTGAAGAGATATGTTCTTATCAAGAATTCCTAATTTCTATTCCTCATTCATATTAAGATAGGAATGGTAGGAAGACGTGCCAGGGGAGCTTTAGGTTGGGTATTAGGAAGAGTTTCTTCCCTCCGAGGGTGGTGGAGCACTGGAACAGGCTCCCCAGGGAGGCAGTCACGGTGCCAAACCTGGCAATATTCAAGAAGCACTTGGACAACACCCTCAGAGATATGGTGTGAATTTGGGGTTGTCCTGTGCAGGGACAGGAGTTGGACTCGATGATCCTTGTGGGTCCCTTCCAACTCAGGGCATTCCATGATTCTATAATACATCTGTTATTTTGGGATTTCATCCTAATTCATTTAAGTCCTTGAGTTCTTTGTGAGTATTAGTCTTTAAAGGCACATATTCATTACTGCTATAACTAATTTCCATGGAAATGCGAAAAAAATCAGGGTTCAACACAAATATCAAAGTATTAAAGACCCAGTGTGGTCAGTAGCTAGATTTTTTTAGGTTCTGCTGGCTGTACTTTGGGTGGTTTGGATCCGATGGTTCGCTGGGCAGAACAGCAACATACACATTGCTGTGAAGTAAGGTACCGATAACGGCCTTTCAGGCTCATAGATCAGTTTTGTAATCTCTGCACATGATTATAAGATTGCAAGATAAATTCACCTGGACTCTCTTAAAAATCTATCTTGAATATACCTTTTCTTTAAAGCAAATGGGATATAGAAATAAATCTTAATAAAAGCATTTTTTTAGGTTGTTAGTGTCAGGGATTCATTTTTAAAATATATTGTTTTATTGAAGCTAAAGGAATATTCTTATGTTAACTCTGTTTTAGGCTTCCATTTCTCTCGCTCCTGTGAACATTTTCAAGGCAGGTGCAGATGAAGAAAAGGCAGAAACAGCTCGGTTGGTAAGTTTAATTCTCAAAAAAAAAGGGTAATGCTTGGGGTAATTAAACTTTGTTTCTTCTACTGTTAAATGTGCTTTCAGCTTACGGTGAGGTAGAACTTCATCTGTCTCTTACTGGTTTTTCTTGTTGTATGCCTGAACAGAAGGTAGGAGGAGTGTTGTTTATACTAACGGTTAGAGAAACTCCTCATAATTGTTCAAAAACTAAGTAACTCTACCTTAGCTCAGAAGATTAGTGTTCATTGGAAGGCATTTCTTTTGGCTATGAGACAGGCATTCATGGTTTCTGTGAAAATTAAGTATATTTGATTTGGTTATCAAAATGTAGCAGTTAAGAAACTTGTACCCAGACTCTGCTGAAAGAAGTGTGGCTGTGGAAGGGTTGGGTTAGGATGTTTTCTTGGAAGTTACAGGCTAGCATATAATTCATGTATTAAAGTAGAAATAATTTGTTCTCTAATTTGCTTCATTTCAGTCATCCTTTGTTGGTGCCATTGCTATCGGTGACCTGGTCAAGAGCACTCTGGGGCCCAAAGGCATGGTAAGGCAGCTGCGAGTCCTCAGTGGTCATACCTGTTAATTTTGTTTTAATAGTTACCGTTGGGTTTCAAGCAGTATTCCAAATCTTGCATCTTGTAGGACAAGATTCTTTTAAGCACTGGGAGAGATAGCACAGTAACCGTGACCAATGATGGCGCAACAATCCTGAAAGCTATTGGAGTTGACAATCCAGCTGCCAAGGTCTTGGTTGGTGAGTTTTTAACAGCTTGCCTTGCATTTCTTAACTTGTAACTTTATTTGGTAGTTTTTATGTGTTCTTAGAAAAATATTCTTCAGATAATGTGAAAAATTGAAGGGAGGAGGGGCAGAATTCCTGAAGTAGGGAGGCCAAGGTGTTTCAAGAGTTGTGGAACTCTGCAAAAGTAAAACTGAAGTATATGCTGCTCTTGCAAAACTGTTCTGGTGTCTCCTTGTCTTCCCTCAACCCTGGTTTGTCCCAGGAGTCAGAAGGGACAGAAGGCAGCTGTCTGGCCCTCTTTTTTCCACTGGGAAAATTCAGAACAGAAATCTACTGGGGTACAGAAGTTCTGTCTGGCTCTTCCTGATTTAAATCTTTTTTAATCATTTAATAAGCATTATGCTCTGGACAGAGTTTACTGTTGTGATCAACTGTCTTAGTGTGCAAATGGTCCAGTTCTAGTGACAAGCAGGACCCTGAACAATTCAGTGTCAAGATTCTGAATGATTTTTTTGCTGGGTCCTTGTTTATCAGTAGTTCACGCAGCATACTTGGTTATTATAGTCTCTGATCTGTATTCGTATCTTGGAGCTTCTATCCGGCCCTGCTTCTTTTGATGACCAACTTTACGAATGGAGAGAGAGGGAAGCAGCTCTTGACCATCACCAGGCTGGAACTGGTGTCCAAGTGGCAAGTAAAGAGCAGGAGTTTAAAGGATGCTGAATTCTATTTGCATCCCAGGTTTTTCTGTGGCTTAGAGAGTGACCTCTTTAAACTGTTGAAGAGTAAAATTCTTTTTTCTTCTCCAAACTAATGTGATATAAGAATAATTGTACATGAAGCTGGTACTGGCGAGCATGGTATTTTGAATCAAAACATTAATCTAGTGTTCCTTCTTTAGATATGTCAAAGGTTCAGGATGATGAAGTTGGTGATGGAACTACATCTGTGACAGTGTTGGCAGCTGAATTACTGAGGGTGACGTATTACACTTTTTCAGATGTTTCTATTTGAAAGCGTGCTCCTGTGATATCAATAGGAGGTGCATTATTTGCTGTTTATGAAGAGGGCTCCCAAAGCATAGGAAAGCCTTACTCTCTTGCTATTGAAATTGATAAGAGAAAACCCCCACAGGCATTCCATCATATTTTTTTAATATATATTTTAGACTATATTCCTTATTTATAAATTCACAAGTATTTTTATTTGGTACATTTTAGAAAACTATTTTCTCTTATTTCATTATGCAAGTGAAACATAGAAGTATCACTCTCACAGGCCACTTCCCTGGATGTTGCACTGGGCAGCATGCAGCACTGCTTAGCTGTGAAGATCAGTCCGCTGAAATCCTTTTCAATAACATTAATGGGGGAGGAAAAAAAAAGGAATGTTAAATTCTGTTCTTGTGTGCACAAGACTTGAAATTATACTGTTCCTTTAAACTCTGCATGGGTTTTATGTTTACATAAATGTTTATACTGCCAAACTAAATCTGGAATTACTATGAAAGAGACTTCAGAAGTGAGGAATTCTTGTTAGCAGAGCTGTGCTAGTGAATCTAATCTCAGATCTAAGAACTCTGATCAAGAGTATCTGAGAAATGATCCAACAGCTTGCCAGGTTTCTTGCTAAAAGGGAGTTTGGAGATGTTTGGGGTGTTTTTTCCAACTACAATTTAAATTGCAGCTATAAGTGAACAGGAACTGATCTCCATTGGAGTTAGGATTTTTTTTTCATTAGTCAAAATTTCTTGACAGTATTCCAAGGGCAGGTCATATTTGCCTAGATTGGAAAAAAATACTGCCAGTAGGGTGACTTTAATTCCATTGCTAGAGCTCTCAGGCTTTTACTGCTATTCAGGATTTTCTGATTACTTGGAAGTGTCCTTCTAGGTAGCGTAAATTTACCTTGGGGGGAAAAACTAATGATTGACTTCATTTAACTAGGAGGCAGAATTACTGATTTCAAAGAAAATTCATCCTCAGACCATCATTGCGGGCTGGAGAGCAGCCACAAAAGCTTCGAGAGAGGCACTTTTGAAAGCAGCTGTGGATCATGGGTTAGTAACGTGCATTTGCTGTAACTTCTTATAAACCAGTCAAGATTAAAACATCGGTGAGAATTATATACCACTGGGAAATTCTTCACTCTCTTTTAAGTAGTGTAAAGGCTGAATTTATAAATTTTAAGTTAAGAAAGGAAAGACTTTTTTTTTCAGATGAACTACAGAAGCTTTATGAAATTATTCAAAATTACTTAGGATGTGCATAAATAAAATACGAGCAATAATTTGCTTGCTCCCTAGAACAAAAATCTGAGCTGTTACTTCAGTTTTCATACTCTGATTTTAAATGTGACTATTTTCTTTAACTGACACTTGGAGAGCGCAGACTTTCTGAAGGTGAATCCAAAAGTTCTCCTAATTGAACTTGTATTTCAAGTAGAAGGTTGTATTCCAGGACTCTGGAGGGATTCTGTGTAGCATTCCTCAAAATGGAACATGGTACGCACAGGTAGACGCTAGAAGCAGCAGGGAGAGACTGACATTGATAGGTTAACACCAGTTAAGGCTTTCAGAATTTTCACTTTAACTGTACTGACTTTATTTTAGTGATGATGAAGTGAAGTTCCGCGAAGACTTGATGAACATTGCAGGAACGACTCTTTCATCAAAATTACTTACTCATCATAAAGATCACTTTGTCAAGCTGGCAGTAGAAGCTGTTCTTAGGCTGAAAGGTTCTGGTAATTTGGAGGCTATCCATGTCATTAAGAAACTTGGTGGAAGTTTGGCTGATTCCTACTTGGATGAAGGTAAGTCTCTGTGTGTTGGCTGTTAAGTGCGCTTGAGAAATAAAGCTGTTAAAAGTTACACATCTCTCTACAAATATGTTCTAGGAAAGACTGCTATGTTATATTTATTATTCAATTTAATAATGAGGAAGTTTTGTAATAATTTAAATGACTTGTTCTCCTTTTTTAATTTGAAGTCTTACAAGATCTTTCTGTTACTACAGGCTTTTTACTTGACAAGAAGATTGGTGTGAATCAGCCAAAAAGAATTGAAAATGCAAAGATTCTCATTGCAAATACTGGTATGGATACAGACAAGATTAAGGTGTGTTACGGAACTACTGCTGTGAAATGGTGTTTTTGTAAATAGAATTAATTTTTAGACTGAACACTTGTTTTCTTTATTTAGATTTTTGGCTCTCGCGTTAGAGTGGACTCTACAGCAAAAGTAGCAGAAATAGAGCAGGCAGAAAAAGAAAAAATGAAGGAGAAGGTAGAGCGTATTCTTAAGCATGGAATAAACTGCTTTATTAACAGGTATGTGTTTTCTTGGAAAAAGGCAAGTGTTACAAAGTAGCAAGATTTTAATATTGTATGAGTGTGAAGAACATTATGCCTGTATCTGTAAAATTGGTGATCTTGCCTAATGCTTAATTGATTCACCTTACTGAGGTTGATGTTCTTTCATGTGCTTCCCCTCAACACCATGGCCCCTTTTTTGTTTTTGTTTTGTTTTAAAGAGGAAGAACTGATGTTGTTTAATCAAGGATCCATGCTTAAGTCCAAGTGAAGTGATGTCACTATACTTTGACACTAACAGATTTAGTTATGAATACCAGCAGCATTGTCCACATCCATATCCCCCCTTTTGGGGGGAAACTGGTGCTGAAAGAATCTCTGCTTCTGAATGTGTTTAGTTCAGACTGAACCAGCTATGTTTTATCCTGCATTAAAATGCTGGTGTTGGAGTACTGCTCCAAATTCAGGAGTGTTTCAGAGGCCCCTCTGCTCCCTGTCATGAACCTTTTATACACATCTTTGAAAGTGTGGAGGAAAGCCATTTTCATGTAATGATTCATTCAGCTCATAAGAAATGTCACGATCTAAGGTAATTATTTTTGTTAGCAGTGAACTTCTCTTTTAAACTGTCACAGTGCAAAAAACCCATTCAGTTATTTAATGATATGAGAAATGCTTCTGCCTTTCAGTAATCCTCACTTGGGTGGAACTGCTGTACATGCGAGTAGCTTGGCTCCTGGTATTTCAGCTCATTGCGTAGTCTACTAGGAAGCTGATTAGCTAGTAGTACCCGAAAGGATGGGAGTTGTAAGAGCAGCACTGTTTTGCACAACAGCAAAGATATACTCTTTCAGGACAGAGTGCATCTTATAACTTGCCTTCAAAATTTGCGTTAAACATCGGTAAGAGCTGCTGACAGACTGACGAATCTCAGTCTCTCCATCTGTCATGTTTTACATACATTGTGTGCATTTACATACATTTACATACATTGTGTGCAAGTATAGGCAAAATGGGTATTCCATCCAGTGGACGTGGTACAAATACAAGAACTAGAGTCAGAAGTCTTGCTGGCAAACTGATAGAAGAATCCTTGGAGGTATGCAAAGAAAAAATCCTGAACTCCATGGCTCTTACTCAGTGTGCTTGTAACACAGGTAGTGGCCCTAAGGAAGCTCAGGTAGCAGTCAGTCGCTGTAGCCAGGCTAGTGGTACTCCAGTTAGGTTGACTCTTGACTTTCAGATTTATTCCCTGACAAAACTTCTGTTTATAGCCATACTGTAGATCCACTTCACATCTGATACTATAAATGTTAGCCAGCTCAATACCTCTGACGAGATGTTTGACAAAGGTCAAGGCTATATGGATGGCAAGTTGGAAGAATCTTCTCTGTGCATACCCAGCAGTGCCAATTGTCTCTTCTGAAGATAGGTTAGAAACATCTCTTTTTGGCAGAGATGGCATCTCCCAGCCCCTGCTGAATCTTTACAATACTCAGTCTCTAATTTGGAAGGGAAAAATAATTTGGCTTAGCACTCCTGAATGGTTGTTGACCATTCAGCTTTAATTGACTACTTTGCTCTAGAGAGAGAGGGATACATGTTAACAAGAGAGCACATACTCTTCTCTGTGGTTTGCTATTTGTTTTGCAAGACTGGCTGTTTATTGTTCCCAGAGAGTTGTGTACTGTTTGGATTTTGTATTGGTGAAGGAATTAAAGATGTTACTTCACATGTTACTCTAGTGCACTCTGCTAGAGTAGGCAGTTAAGTGCTCAGCAGCACTTAGGATCAAAGGACTTAAAATTTAAAGCATATGGGCCCCTGTGATAGTGTGTCTTCAAGGGAAGGATATTTCAAAGAGCTTTAGTAGTTTTAATTTTTTATTTTTTTTTTTTAGCTTTTTATGTTTTCCTGTCACTGCATTTGCTTCTGTGTGGTGTAACGTTCTGCATGTGGCAGGTACCTCACATACTGACTTTGTAGCTTTCAGAGATCTGTCCGTGTCCATGCTACGGAGAATCAGGTGTCCTTTGTTAACTCTGGTATTCAAAAGGTTTGCTCAATATGTAATGAGAAGATGTGCCCGTGTTTTAATTGTAGGCAGTTGATCTACAACTACCCTGAACAGCTCTTTGGAGCTGCTGGCGTTATGGCTATCGAACATGCAGACTTTGCTGGTGTAGAACGTCTGGCTCTTGTTACAGGTGCGTAGAGTACCTTGTTGGTGGGTCACATTATTTGTTTGATCTTTAGTAAATTTTAATGCTTGATCACCTCATTTGTACTTTTTACTATTAAGCAGATCTGTGAACATAAAAAGTACTCCAAATAAGCTCTATTTTCCAGTACTTAAATACAAAAGTATATGGAGGACCCTGTCAAATTGGCCGTAAAACTTTGAAATTACTTTGTTGATTTATCAACTGCTATAAGACTGTCAGTATTTTTTCAGAAGCAGGTAACTCAATTTCTATCTTTACTATGTTACACTTACATGTTAAATGTCTGTTTTGATTCTGAATCATGTCTGCATGACGACTTAAACATTTTTCTCTAGCAACTGTGGATGAAGGATCATAATGCTAACTGTGGAATATAATTTAGCCAGCTAGTGCCAGTTAGTAATTTTCTTCCATATTTTAAAAATATTTTCAGTTAAATCCCTGCTTGATAAACCTTTGAAATGTTTGTTTTCTAGGGAAAAGATGAAACTTAATGATAGAATAAGATGATAAATCCACAAGTTAGTTAATACCATCTTGTTATAAGTGGCTGTTGTTTGTAATAACAGAGTAGACTGAAGAGTCATCCTTTGTTAAAAATGTGGGCCTGAGTCATCGACTCGAGGTGGACCTCAAATGACATGAACAACCTGGATATTTTTAGTGGTGGTTAGTGTAAATGTGACTCTAGTAACTAATGAAAATGAAACATCTCGAATGCTACAGATGATTCTCATTGCTGAAGTTAAAGGTAGTTAACTGGAACATCAGAGAAAATTGGTTATGAAAGTGATCAAGAGAATGGATAACTTGCTTTGCTGGGAGAAGGGAAAAGATACTTGTTTAGCTTAGCAAAGCTGAAGTAGGAATTGTGTATAACGTTCTATAGGCACGTTGACGCAGGCAAACACTTGATTGAGAGGAACAGTGCTCATGTTCTGGAACAAATTCAAAGCAAATTTTGTAGGCAGGGCAAATGGACCATATCAGACCACGCTGCATCAAAAAGTATAGCTTAAAAAAATAGACAAGCTTTTCATAAGCACAAACTCTCTACTGCAAATCTTGTCTTTCCTTGTACTGCTACAACTACAGCAATGCTGCAAGCTGATTGGAATAACTGAGCATACATTGGGAGTGAATATATGTAAATGGTTTTCTAATGTGAAGAGCAAAGTACTAGAACAATATTGCATTCAGAGACATTTTGGTGTTTGTGATATCAGATTTGTTTATGAATGGTGTGCTATAGCACTGCTATGACAAGACATGAGATGCATGATTCAGGAGAGTGGTGGCCAGGGGTTCTCAGCTGCTGTCAGGCAGGCAAAATGAATGCTGGCACAAGCTTGAGTTTAAAAACGCAACAAACTTTATTTAGTATTTTATAAATACTTCATCAGTAAGTACTGCTAAAACTTTTAAACAGATTGACATTTTAATACTGCCGAATATCAATATTTAGTCTCTAATACAGGCAGAACTCAAAAGCGTAACAGCTGTTGTAGTTCTTGTGATGTGACACAAAATATTGGTGTTTTAAGGACGTGTCAACATCAACAGAAGGTTTCTGGTGCTGTATGCTGACATTGGAAAAATTCAGCTTATCAGTAGCTTTAATTTCAGTTTATTTTTTGGGCAGTTATGAAGATGACCCCCGCCTTGGTTAGACCTTGCCTGAGTAGATGCTTTCATCATGAGCTCTTTGGCTTTTATATGATCTTATATTTGTAGGTGGTGAAATTGCATCAACCTTTGATCACCCTGAGCTAGTAAAACTAGGAAGCTGCAAGCTTATTGAAGAAGTCATGATTGGAGAAGATAAACTCATTCATTTCTCTGGAGTGGCAATGGGTAAGTGTTTTACGACTAATGGAGTCTTGTAACATTTCTGTTAACCCTGTGCTAACACTGTTCGGTTACCGGGATGGCATAGGAATTTTGTAGTGATTCATGTAACCATTTTTCTCAAAGCCTTGCTCTTCAGTAAAAATCCTGCCAAGATGCATGTTCATGGTTAAAATTGTTCATCTACATAATATTAAACATAGGCATAAACATTTGTAAAGATGGGAAGCAAAATTTGTGATTTGGAAGATTAAATTGACAAGAAAAGTAGCAACCTGTCATGCTTCAAGAACTCCAGATCTTGTTCTATAAATGCCAATACTGTAAGTTTCTGATGGGATGTTTTGAAATAACATTCATTTTCTAATAAAATAAATAAGGAGTTGTGGAGCAGTTAATTGATAAAAGCAATAGCATGGTGTTAATTGTTTCATTCTACCTGTAAAATGTCGTCGTGCTTTCTTTTTGCCCCAAATGCTCTGTGTAAAACTTGATGGCAGTGATAGCGAAACCGTTACAAATGCTTTGCGGTAGTCTCTTTTTTTTGTCTTTGGTTTGTTGTTGTTTTTTTTAAATCTTTTTGCATTTGCACTTTTTAGGTGAAGCTTGCACCATAGTTTTGCGTGGAGCAACACAGCAGATTCTAGATGAAGCAGAGAGGTCTTTGCATGATGCTCTCTGTGTTCTTGCCCAGACTGTGAAGGACACTAGAACTGTGTATGGTGGAGGTGAGTATTAGATTCTTTGTACTTTGTACCTGATACACACTTTGTATTACTGTTCAAGTCAGATATGAAATATCTGTGTGTCTTAAACAAATAGGTTGTTCAGAGATGCTGATGGCTAACGCTGTTGCAGAACTTGCCATCAGAACACCTGGCAAAGAGTCAGTTGCAATGGAGTCCTTTGCAAAGGCTTTACGAATGGTAAGTATGTTTAATCAGTGAAACTTTGCATCTGTTAATCCAGCAATCTTAAGTTTACTAACTTCTGACATCAGATAGTTGCTTTTCTTTCAACTAGCACATTAAAATCTTGGCTGATTCACTTGACAACGGATTTAGAAAAGATAAATCCTTCTGTTCTATTGATACTCTAGTGCTATTTGATAGTACTAGAGCATGAATACAATCTAGAAGTTTCTAGACTTGCATTGGAGATTGCCTTTTAGCAGGAAATAGAGTACCACAAGAAAGGTTTATAGAATATTATGGTGCTAACAGACTGTTAATTAGAGAAAAATTCCTGGATATTAGGGAAAACCTTCCTTAAGAAGTGAAAGACTACAGGAAAATATTTCTCGCAAAAAATGAAATTATAGAGCATGGTAAGACTTGGCATTACCTCAGAAATAGTCCTTGTATCAGCAATAGTGTGGCCAGCAGGAGTAGGGAAGTGATCTTGCCCCTGTACCCAGCACTGGTGGGGCCGCACATTGAATACTATGTTCAGTTTTGGGCCCCTCAGTGCAAGAGGAAAATTGTGGTGCTGGAGCATGTCCAGAGAAGGGCAACAAAGCTGGTGAAGGATCTGGAGAGCAAGTCTTACAAGGAGAGGTTGAGGGAGCTGGGGTTGTTTAGCCTGGAGAAGAGGAGGCTGAGGGGAGACCTTCTCGCTCTCTGCAACTACCTGAAAGGAGGTTGTAGTGAGGTGGGTGTTGGTCTCTTCTCCCAAGTAATAGGACGAGAGGAAATGTCCTCAAGTTGCATCAGGGGAGGTTTAGATTGGATATTGGGAAAACTTTCTTTACTGAAAGAGTGGTCAGTCATCGGAACAGGCTGCCCAGAGAGGTGGTGGAGTCACCATCCCTGGAGGTATTTAAAAGACTTGTAGATGTGGCACTTGGGGACGTGGTTTAGTGGTGGACTTGGCAGTGTGGGTAACAGTTGGACTCAATGATCTTAGAGGTCTTTTCCAACCTAAATGATTCTATGATTCAGTCAGCACATGTAATTTACACTGCTGTCACTTAAACAATGAACAGAGTGATCTGGTGGTTAATACTACCAGCAAGCTTCTGTCCTTAAAATGAAAACATTTCTCCAGTTGTTGTCTGAAATAAGAGAGACAGATTTCTTCATGTCCATGTAAAGTGAAGTGGTAAATCTGATAATGAGCTTCTGTCCTCTCATCTACGGTCTTAAACAAAACCCTTTGAAGTGTAGTTTGATTTCGTACCCTCACCCCAAAACTTATGATCACTGTAACAGAACATCTGCCATGTTTTTGAAACTTCTTTTCTTGAAACTTAATAGTAAACCAGTAATAACAAAATGTGTTTCATGTTTACTAGGGATTAATCCCTGCATTCATTAAAAACAACCTGTGCTTGTCCCCTTAGATCCCAACAATAATAGCTGATAATGCTGGCTATGACAGTGCAGATTTGGTTGCTCAGCTCAGGGCTGCTCACAGTGAAGGGAAGACTACTTACGGACTTGGTAAGGGGTTTGATACTGCTTCTGTTACTGGGTTGGTGTTTGGGAGGGCAGTGAGGCTTATTAAACTTGGCCACATCCCTTTGTCACTGATACACTCAGCTGGAAGAACTGAATATGTTGATTTCCATTTGCTTTGCAGAGAATGGAGGCATACGATGTCGCATTCCTTTATAACTTTACCAGGCTTTTCACAATAAAGTGAAAAGCTTTGGTTTTGAAGGGGATGGTTTCCACCTGTAAAACCACTTTCCTTGCTTACATTGTGTCTAGTTATATGAAGCTCAAAAAGAAAGGCACTGATATAAAGAGAAACAAACAAAGAACCAACGCAACCCAGCCCTTCCCCCATCAACTTAAAAAAGTTTTTGAGAAGAATTCTGAAGTTGATAAACCTAAGAAAATAGTGCTGAGTCCTCTTGAAATTTTGCCTCCTTTTCCCAGTGTATAAATTTTTCATAATTATTTTTTTTCTTATAATTGCAACACGTTAGGCTTAAATCAGGAGCCTTGAAGTGAAAGACTTCATTTAATACTTCCCTTACTACCAATATGGTTCGTTTGAGCAGGCAAGTTACCGTTCTGCCAGCGGCTTGTAATTTTGTGATGTAATGCCTTAAAAAAAAGAAAAGTTTAAAAAACCCCACCCCAAACAAACTCTTGATGTGTCTCTTCTAGATATGAAAGAGGGTACCATTGGAGACATGGCAGTCTTGGGAGTAACAGAAAGTTTCCAAGTCAAGAGACAAGTTTTGCTGAGTGCAGCTGAAGCAGCGGAAATGATTCTTCGTGTTGATGACATTATTAAAGCAGCACCAAGGTAGGATTTGAGTCAGTTAAAATGATACAGAATAATCTTCTGTGAAAGCGTAACTGTGTAGAAAAGTCTTGTTCTAAAAATATTTTATTTACAATGAAGACTGACGTCTGACATGCTCTAACGTTCATGTTACATGATTTGTTTTGCTCTAGGAGTATGAACAGGCCTTCAGAGCCATCAGCGTGCTTAAATTGGCATGCTGAGCAATGCCTAGTTAACCTTAGGTCACCAGCTACTTGTGTGCCACATATAGTACTAAAACATCTGCAAAAGTGGCTGACCAAAATGTAAGGGATCATGCTGCGTTTTTTTTTTTTTTTCCTCTTGGGAAAAATTGTAGTTAAAAGTGCAGCTGCTTCTGAAGTGGAATCGGCAGCTAAAACCTCAGTTGTTCAAGATGATTGGGAAGAAATTCCACTTCAAGGCAGGTTTAACCCGTGAGCGCCCGCTGCTGGGCCAGTGTGCACTGTTTTGTGAACCACAGGTTTTTACTGTGGTCAGAGGTGCGGTATTAGCTTTGAGGTGATAATGCCTTTTGTGCTGTGAGATAAAAGCAGCATTGAACACAAAATATCAACTAAAAATTAAAAATAAGGGTGGGTGGGGAGGTTGGTGCAGTGTCAGGGGCCATTTTCTGAGTTTTTTCTTTTTCTTCCCAGAAAACGCGTACCAGACCATCGCCCATGTTAAATTTTCTTCAGCAGCTGAGGATGTGTGGACCAGATCTCACAGAGTAATTTTTTTTTAATAATCTAATTTTCGTGAGGTTACAGAACAGAAGCTTGAGATGAGCATCTCCATCAATGGCATGAAATAACTGTCTCCAGTTGGTTTTAACTTATTTCAGTTTGTGTGTTGTGGGGAAGATTCACTTTCAAGTAAATCAGGGGTTTTATACAACCCTATTCCTTCTGTTTCTCTCCAGGTTCCACTTAAAATACACAAGAAATAAAATAAAAAAAATAAATTGAAATCCACCAAAGTTGTAGTTGTCTTTGTGTAGAACCAAGAAGGGCAGCTCTGTTAGGAGAGTGGCGGTGCGCATCCTCCCTCCTCGGACGCTTGGAGCGGCGAGCAGGCAGTGGGGGCTAAGGCTAACCTCTCCATCCCTTGTAGCGTGCTGGTTCGGGTTGACTCGGTGCATTTAGTGTGAGCGGTTTATTCCAGTCCTGGCTGTGCAGGTGTTGAGTTGGGATCCTAGAAACTGGATCTGAAGTTAAATGTTACCCTTTTCTAGTGATGCTGGAGTATTACTCAATTTTTGATGATGAAGAGAAAAAGCTCAAGAGGAACCTTGGTCAATGCCCAGAACTACAACTTCAGGGGTTTTACAGCTTTTTACACCACAAACTTTATGTAGATAGGAGTTCTGCTGAGGGGTGTTGAGAGGAAGGTGCAGTCTGGGAGAGAGATCAGCATCCTGGACCAAAGAGGCTGTGTTTGAGTACAACGTACTGGGCTCAGGCTGACTGTACCAACACCTATTATTGGTGGGAAATGTGCCAGGCTGCATTGCATTCCTGTTTTCTCCCTTTTCCTCCCCTCCCCCCCCTTTCATATCTGTTGCGGCCTATCTTTATATTCTCTTTGCTATTCCAGTAGTTGCTGCAAAGGCAACGTGTTTCTTAATTGAACTGTTTTATGCTTGGGTCGTAAGGAAGTTTGTGATGCCTGCAGCAGTCTTCCCACGGATCCCTGATGACTGTAAGCAGACACAAGTGGAGGCACCCTGTCTGTGTGGGAGCCTGTCGAGAGGTGCCAGCTGGGCGTCGTGGCCCTCCTGGCCCTGCAAGTGTAGTGCAGCACCTTGGCAAACACTGGGGAAGCCTGCCAAAGCAGGAAGATTAATTGGAAATCAAGAAAGTGTCTGTGCAAACATCTTTCTCCCTTAGGTTTCCTGAAATGAAGAGAATCTGCTTACAAAACGCTCCTCCAAACTCAAACCAGACTCTCTTCAGATCTCCAAAAGTGGCAATACCATGTAAAGAGCGTGGTGTTAAATACAAACCATTGACAAGCAGGTGAAAGTGCCTTCTTCCCCTCCCCCTCAGGTAAAAAAAGTGCCAATCAGTTCCACAGAACATCCAACTATCTGAACTAGAATTTTAACATCTGACCATTGCATGTTAATAGAGCCCCAAACATCTTGTCGAATAATTTTGTTTTGCAGGAAGAAATAGTTTGTTGGAACAAGGTTGGATAAAGAATTTGGAAAGAGACAATTCAGTTATTTCCAAAGAAGGATGGTTTAAACTCAGTGACATGCTAGTACGCTTTATTTCGTTTAATGAATAGTAAGCATGCTACATGGATGCCAGCCAGATCCAAATTCAGACTTCATTTAACAAGACAGCAAGTGCTAGCAGAGTCTATATATTTCCAGATAATTCTTGAAGCATGTAAGTGACACTAAGCAGCCTCGAACTGGCATTGAATCAAACCTTTTCTGGGAAGTCAACTGCTGCTTCTGCAGGCTGCGCTGGTGAGACAGTTCCACTGACGAGTGAGGCAGAGAGGGGGAAGTGGCTGTTCTGCACCACCAAGGGCTCCCCACCCTTTAAAAAAATCCAAGCCATCTTTTACTGAACGCAGTGATACGTGCTATAGAATCAAAAGCTAAAAATGTCATTCTGAGCCAGGTTTCTTTTCTGTGTTACACAATTAAAGCAAAACACGCTTCTTAAAAAAAAAAAAAAAAGTTTAGTGCATTTCCAAGGGAATCTGAACAGGTCTGAGTTGCAAACTGTAGAAATATCCAGCTGAAGTGAACTGAGTAAGGTTCGCCTCAGTTTCTGTGCAAGCCTATAGCGGCAGGCTTCCAGCCCTGGGTTTTATTTGTGCAAGTTTACCTTTGCAGCTTTCATGGGTTTTCTGTTTTAGTCAGGCTTTGATTTTCTTCTTTGCTATTGCGTGAAAACTCGGCGTGTTCGGCTGCCCTTACAGGCAGCGTTGTTGGTAATATAAAAACTAGCAGCAAAGCCTCCAGCTTTCCTCACCATCATTTAAAATGCTGCTTGGCGGTAACAAAACAAGAGCGGTTGCTAATTTTCCAGGAAGAAGGCAGCAGCGGTAAGAGGAGAGCCTGCTGGTACGTATGCGCCGTTTCCTTGATAGCGCAGCCAGGGCCCTGCTGCTGCTTCCCATGTGGCAGGCAGGGAAACCTTCAAGCTGCTGCTGGGTTTCAGATAAGTCATCTGAGGCAAATGCTGTGGGTTACTTTAGAGGCGTGACTCTCAGCAGCGATCACCTTGAACAGTGGCAACACCTCAGCAAGGTGAAAGGGAGGAAAGTGAGCCCATGGGCTTCCCGTGGGAGAAGAGCAGCAAGTCCATGCCCCGTACAATCCACCCACTGAAAGCATCTAAACCGTGTCTTCATCTATGTGAACTCTTGAGTGGTTCCTGTATGGGAGGAGGGGGAAAGGAAGGAATTCTTTGCTCAAGAGAGTGCTGGGTGCTGCGTGAAAGGGGGGTGTCTGTACAGAGAGTGTTGCTGTCACCTAGGTCTAAACTGGTGCACCTACTCCTGAAGACTAGCCAGGTGGCATGGTGCTCCCTGGACGTCAGCAAGTGAGGGAGAGGTTGGGGGGCGTTGTGGGTGCGCTGTCTTTGCCAGCATGGGTGGCTGAGCATCAGCAGGGCTCAGCTTCTGGCTCAGGCTTGGTGGGAGGAGGTGGTGATGGTCTCTCATCGAGTGTGATTTCTATCACCGCCCCGGACCGCTTGCGGGGCTCAGGGGACTCCTCTGACCATCTCCCCACCCTGCGCACCCCTTTGGCCACCTTGGGTGCATTTCTGCAGGGGTTGTGGTCGTAGATCACCAGCTTCAGGCCAGGGAGGTGAGCCAGGCTGGGGAAGTACCGGATGGAATTGCGATCCACGTCGATCACCTCCAGAAAAGGCATGTCCAGGAGCACGGGGGGGAACTCGGACAACAGGTTGCCTGAGAGCCAGATGGTGCGCAGCTCCTGCAGGCACCGCAGCTGGGTGGGGAGCGTGCGCAATGCGTTGGAGCCGGCGTGCAGGGTCTTGAGCAGGCTGAGCTCACACACCACTTCGGGCAGGCACTGCAGGCAGTTGGACTCGATCCAGAGGGTCTTGAGGTTCTGCAGGAGCCTCAGCTCAAGGGGCAGGCTGCAGAGCTTGTTGTTGCCCAGGTAGAGGATGCACAGCTGCTTCAGTGTGCACACGACCAGGGGCAGTGCTTTGAAGTTGTTGAAGTCCAGTGCCAGGATCTGCAGGTTTTGCAGCTGCTCCAGCTCAGGGGGCAGATAGTTCAAGTTGTTGTCGCTCAGATACAGCTTGACCAGTTCTGTAAAAGAGCAAATGTGCGGAGGCAGCCGCCTCAGCTGCCTGCCACTCAGATCCACTGTTTTATCCACTGGCATTTCTTCTAGGTCTTCCAGAAGGTACTTCTGGCACTCGTCAGAGGGCACAAAAGCAGCTATGGCTTTCAGACTGTTGCCCATCCCAGGACGTTCTTTGCTTGGGGATCGCTGGGACTGCAAGGGACAGGGGCCTGCCGTGGTCTTCTCTGGCTGTGCACTGGCCTGCTGGTAACTCCGTCTTCCCAATATAAGGCTCTGTTTACATGGCACCAGCCATTAATCTCAAGGGCTCTGAAATGTTTCTGATAACTGAATGAGTGTTTGGTGACGGGGATTACGGACAGGACGACTCGGAGTGCAGGTCTCCCTCGCTCCCCCCTCAAAAACATTCCTTCTTGCCTCTTCCCACACACTACAGACATTGTCCGATTTTGCCCCTAACCATCACCCCGATGCCCTGGCCCCTCACCTCTCGCTCCGGCCATGCTGTCTGTCCAGCCAGTGCTGGCTGCAGGGATTGGCTCGGGAAAGTACACACCACAGAAGACCAAATTTTTAAACTCGGATGTTTAGCTTTCATGAAACTTTCAGCAGAAATGTCGGATGTATTCGAATTGTTGTTTAAAATGCCTGTCAAGACTTGAATGGCTTTCCAGACAAGTGGTACTTTTAGGGGTTTACTTTGCAAGGTGCCAAATACATAATTTCAGAGTGTAACCTGCTGCTCAGTACTTATCTTAAACCTTTAACACAAATACTTGGCAAACTGCTATCTTGAGCTGTTCTACTATTTATGTTCCTAATCTAACAGTGTTTACTATAGCTTCTGGCACTTTTGACTGTGTAGGGCCTTTTTCATTACATTGTGTTTTGCTTCTTGTCTGAATTCCCATTTAATACGCTCACTATCACAACCTGCCAAGGCTGTTCTCCGGCCACCTTCCAACCGTGCTACTGCAGTTCCCGTGTCCGTATCAAAACCTGGCAAGGAACTGCCACGGACTTAATTCCATCAAGATTCTCGCTTGTTATGAGCAAGATAAATACAATGTTAAAAGTTTAGATGTGACAGTGTAAACTGTTTCACTCCTCTCTCAGCAAGACCCGTTGCCATTCAGGTCAGGAGCACCTCTGATTTCTAGGAGGAGCCTTCCCGTGTCTAGGCACCTCTGCGTACTTTGGCTTCTGGAGCTGCTGCTGGTTTAAGTTTTCTTGGGGATTGTCCCACCTGCGTGTGGAAAGCTGGCAGAGTGTTTTAAGGTGAAACAGCCTTTCCAGTAGCTGGCTCTGCTTTGATATTTACATCTCATTGCTGTCATTTTCCGCACTTACCCTCCCATTTAGGGAGGATACTTTATTCAAACAATCTGCAGTTGGTTTCTCGGCATTAGCTGCTACATAACCAAAATATGTGATTGCCGAGAGCCACATATTCTTGGAAAAACAAAAGGCAGAACAAACAGAAGATTGAGAAAAAGGCAATATCGAACAGTTAAGGTGGCCTCTGGTCAAATCTGGTAACACAGATTTGTATTACCATTGCATGATTTCAAAGGTAAAGCAGCTCTTAGCTATCAATTTTGTATTGGCTCTAGGATGTTTACTAGTCTTTCACTGCAAGACAAATGGCTTTGCCTTGCAGCAGTGATGGTATGAAGGCTGTATGGAGGGTTTCCTGGGGGAGGAGAACACCCGAGAGGGCATCTGGGGGCCAATATTGCAGCAGGGTGGAGAACAGCAAGTGCTGTGACCTGAGTGCCATAAAATAGGTTTTGGACGGAGAAGCTGGGCAGAATATCAAGCCTGGAGAACAAAGCTATGTCGCAGTCATCTGTGGCCGTGCTGTGGCAGAGAGGTGCTGAAAATACTCTCTCTCACGACAGAAGGCGGGACATGCTGGGCACAGCATGCCAGCAGCAAGAGCCGGTTCACGCTAAATAAGCATCTCAGAGTAGCCACTTCTTTATTGCTTTAACACTACGTGCCCTGTCAGAGGACTGCCGTGGGGAATGTGTCATTCCTGGATTTTGCAGGGTGTCCTTTTCCAAGCAGTTACACTGGAATGAGATCTGACTTTTAAGAAAACATTCCCATGGCCCTCAGCAGGTTTTTGTATTTGTTTCCATTTCTAAGCACCTGCGGCACACCTAAAGGCAAGGCTCCCCGCCGTGTTGAGACACTGTATGTTTTAGGTGTGGAAAAGCAAATGCATTTGGTGTAGATAATAATGAATTTACATCATTGGCAAAGATATGTCCCTTAAGCAAATCCCTTCAGATAACCTGCTGATCAGAACAACATAAAAGCCTGAGTAAGAATATATTAATAACATAGTTTAGGTACATTTTTCTTTATAATCCAGATGGAGACAAACATATTTGCAATATACCTTATGTCTATAGACACAGACACGTATATATTTTTTCTACTTGAATTATTTCGTCTTCATGAAACCTTTAAGCTGCAGACAACTATTTCTTAGGGATCCTCTGCATTGTAGTTTAATCATTATTCCAGCTTATCAAAAAAAGTCACGATGACCTTTTGTTGCTGCATTTTGTACCTCTGTTGGCTAAATGAATGTCTGCTTGGAACACAAGGTGAGATCAGGGTATTTAGGAAAAAAATAACCTTTGTGTGGTGGGATAATAAAGGGATACATTTGCAATAAAATGAAAACAAACTTCATCCTTCTGAGAATCAGTGACTCAGTGGAGGCTCTGAGGCAACGGCAGTCTCCTCAGTAGACCTAGGGTGGTGTTTTGAAAGCCACTTCACATCTTCAAAGTTATCCTGATGCCCTCCAACAGGAGCATTCATGACTTCCCAGAACCATTTGTGGCATTTGAGGAAAAGTTCAAGCGATAAAGGCGCTCAGCACAGGCATTGTCTTGCTCTTGTCAAAGCGACACTGCCCTACCAGAGGGCATGACATCTGCTCTGCTGCGCGTCAAGCGGCACGTGGAGGCTCCTTGAGAAATGCCTCTGCTTTCTGAAAGTTCACAATGACCGCAGCTTTTGCTTCCCATTTCCAGCACCCAGCTCCTGCAGCTCGGTGGCTGCGACATCTGCGGGACAGAAAACGTGGTTGCTTACTGAGAACAGGTGTAAAACCTCTGAGTCCAGAAGAAACAGGGAACACTGCTCAGGGCTAGACAATTAAAAAAAAAAAATCACAGTAAAACAGAAATCAATAGAAAAGCTACGTGTTATTATTCCTGTATTTTTTGAGACTTCTTTTTTTTAAGAAAAGCCCCATTAGAATAGAGATACCGGTGCTTTTTCAGATCCAAAGCTCTGCACGCAGCTGTGTGATGACACCAGGCTCAGCCTTTGCTGAGAGCAGGTTGTGTAGCCCTCACAATTCTGGAGATAAGTTTGAAAAAGCAAGTAATGTTTTTCAAAATCCACGGGACTAATGAAGAGAGTTCTAAAATTGTTGATTTTAAGCCTGTCATGCCCCTCCTCAATCAGCCGGACATAACAAGGACAGAGGCTTAAAGGAATAGTTTTTAACAATGTCTTTAGCATGTGCTTGTAATGATTTACTTTACATTTATTTAAATCCTGTGACAGGCATTTAGACCCCTGCTTCACTCACAAATGCCATGTGTTTGGTTTTTTTTCTTCTGTTTCTTTCTGGATGGGAGCATTGCCGCCAGAGCAGATGATGACTCCTGCCTCCTCCATGTTCTTGACATTCATTCTTTGCGACACGCTGTCACACATTTGCTCTCTTTTGGAGGGATTACTTAGTTCCAGTTCACCTTCACGTGGTTAGCAGTCTAATTTAAACTAAAGCAATGTATTGCAAGGCAATAATCATTATTGCTCTTTTCCCAGCATCCTAGCTGGGTCTTTTGAACAAAAATGGCCTATTAGTCAAATTTAGCCTTAATGTATGCTAGGCTGCAGTATGTAATTGCTCACTGCACTTTCTCATGCAGAGGAAAGATTCAAAAAGTCTCGTAAGTAAATTGCAGACTCAGTGCTAATCTTCCTCCCAGGCAGCTAATGGATTTGGGGTTGCTCTCTGTCAGATCAGAGTCTCTTTTTGACACCATTATTTTCCTGCCAGCTTAACTGGCAACCTAAGTGTCAGGCAGGGGTGGGAACCACTAACCTCAGGAAACTCGCAGGAAAATAAACCCAAGCGAGAGCTTCCACATGTCTTGCTGAAATGTGTACAAAACCACTGGCTGTTTATTACCGTATGCTGCAGCCTGTCATGCTTTTTACTTTTAAGACCCATTTTTTTGGGGTGGCAATCACACCTATTTTTAGACTGGAGCTTGCCCATAAATAGGGAATTAAACTTCAGTTGTTAGGGGATGACTTATCACAACCCTATCAAACGTCTGTCTGCTCAGCCCTGCTGAAATGCCTCCATGTAAAAGGGAAATGGTTATATATTATGTCCTCTTTCTCTGCATTGGACACTTCTGGGCCACTTGTCACTAAAGCAAGCTTGGAAAGCAACTTACTCAGAGGGAGCCAGGCAAGTCCTTGGACTGCCTTCTCTTTCTCATGCTAACAGGAGCCAAGCTCACCCCATTTATTATATTTATGTAGAAGACATTAAGGATTGTTAGTAAAATGTCTATTTGGTCTAGACTGTGCCCTGGTTATCTATGCCTTAGTAGCTTCACTGGACACTGATATTTGCACAATCCAGCGGTTACTCTGAGAGCAAATTAATTGGTTTCCTGCCAAAGCACTGACCTCCTGTGATTGATCAACCTGGCGAATGACCCTCTACTGACAACGGGGTATAAAAAAGGGACTTCTGAGTAAATGAGTGTCATTAGACTCTGAACCGCTTGGAGCCATGAGGGTGATACTGTTGGCTATGGTTTACATCCCCTTCACTGTGGCCGTGGAACGGTAAGAAAACATGTCTAGCATCACTGACGCGTGTCTCAGCTGGCTTCCTGGGGTGACCCGTGCTTGTTGCTACCTGAGGTCTCACAAAAGAAACAAATCTTTTTAAAAGAGTGTATGAGAACTCTAGAAAGGAGAGCCAGTTAATTTTTATGTGTTTACTTTATTTGTGTAGAATCCCTCTCATTCGATTCAAATCTATCAAGAAACAGCTGAAGGAAAAGGGAGAATTAGAGGAATTCTGGAGGAATCACCATCCTGACATTTTTGCCCGGAGGTACCTGCATTGCTTCCCTGCAGATATCGCTTTATCCGTAGGAACCACTTCAGAAATGCTGTATGATTACATGAATGTAAGTACAGTCCTGGTAATGCAATCATAAGGACTTGCTGTTCTCTTGAAGGCAGATTTTTTTCCCAGCACATTTGAAATCTAGTCTCTCAATGAAGTTACAGGGCTTGAGATGGCTCATTGCTCTACTCTATAAATACTAAATCATAAAAAATTAGTTTACTGGTCTGCAAAGTAAAGCATGTATGGATCTAGGTTAGCATGGGTGGGACCTGAGTGGAAAGCTGGTGTAATCTAGCAGTGGTAGTCCTGTGACAAGTTTTATTTTTGTATAGATGTGTGTTGGACTTGGTTGGGTCGCCAAGCAAATATGGAGGGTTTGTCTGTATCAATCTTGGTTCAGGATTGGGTTTTTAGTAGCAGAATCGGATTACTTCATTTAGCTATATTCCATTTTCAGAAGCTTGGATGTTTGCATGTTATAAAAAATCCCCCAAATCTCATTTATTTGGAGTGGGGTCATAAATTGGTGATAACGAAGACCCAAGAAGAGTTTTTATTTTATTTCTTTTATCTCCTGAGCTTAAGGTCTGTTAAATATTTGAGACTGACCTGGGTCTCACACTCACCTGGCGGAATTTACCCTTTAACCTGAGAAAGGAAAAATATGAGTTTCACTGGATCTCACAGAGGCAAGTCACCAGACCAACCATTTCGTAAATTGTCTTTCTTGGGCTTAGCATTTTGTCCATTTGGTTGGTCTCTGTTTTCTGTTTTCTTCAGTTTTTCTGTTATGTTTATCTAAAGGAAAGCTAAGTTGCAGAAATGTTGCAGAGGCTGCATCTGAACAGGGAAGGGAAAGCCGAATTAATTCAGCAAGGACTTTCTGACACTTGAGGGTCATAAAGGAATATGTCAAGAGGAGCTAGAGATGTGTGTGAAGAAGAACAAAGGAGACCGAAAAATTTCAGCCTGCTCTAAACTATATCAAAGAGGGATAAACACCAAAATAACAAATGAAAATCCACTTCCTCAGCAAAGACAGGTAGCACCAGGAACATCTTTGTGGAGGTTTCAGTGTGGTGTGTTTATGGGGGTTTTGAGGTTTGTCTTTTTTTTTTTTGAACCAACATGAGTTAGACCTGCCTCACTTTACAGATTAATTCATAAAGGTTTGCTTAATACAGGAAGGAATAAAATCCTACTGTATATCTGGATATTCTCTTAAATAATGCGCTTGCTTGCCTTGTCATAATTATCTCATTCAGACCGTAAACTCCAGGGTCAGAAACTATATTCACTGTATTAATTAACAAGTATGCACTTGAAGATACATATTAAAATATTTGTATTGCTACAAAAGGCTTGGCACTGGGTATTGCTTTTCTATCTGCATTTGAATTCCAGAAATGCCACTTCCTAAAAATAGGTCTCTCAATGCTGAAGTGCTCTTTCAGGGCCAGATAGGGGCACTTAGACACTTGCATTCAGGATGTGGATAAGCTCTTCACTCCAGCATTCACGTGTTCACAGATTATCTCTACCTTCAATTGGTATCCAAGGACAGTCAGTGGTTTCTTTATCCACTGGATGAACTTTGTTCAGTACATCAGATACAGTCTCTGCAACAGAATTAATTTTTTAACTTGCTAATAGATGACAATTGCAAAGGAAAAAGCCCAGCCACCTGTGCCAGCATTTGTGCAGCCGATCAAAGCCCTCTGGTGCTGGCAGAGGTGGGCTGTGCTGTCTTTGCATCACTAATGTGAAATCACCTGTTGTGGGGAATGGAAGTAAATTTGGTTGGTAGCCAGTCACAAGAGGTGTTCCCCAGGGCTCAGTGTTGTGGCCAGACTTGTTTAATATCTTTATCAATGATCTGGATGAGGGGATCAAGTGCACCTTCAGTAAGTTTGCAGAAGACACCAAGTTGGGCAGGAGTGTTGATCTGCTTGAGGGTAGGAAGGTTCTACAGAGGGATCTGGACAGGCTGGATCATTGGGCTGAGGCCAATTGTATGAGGTTTAACAAGGCCAAGTGCTGGGTCCTGCACTTCAGTCACAACAACCCCATGCAACGCTACAGGCTTGGGGAGGAGTGGCTGGAAAGCTGTCCTGCAGAAAAGGACCTGGGGGTGGTGTTCAACAGCAGGCTGAACATGAGCCAGCAGTGTGCCCAGGTGGCCAAGGCGGCCAACAGCATCCTGGCTTGTATCAGGAATAGTGTGGCCAGCAGGAGTAGGGAAGTGATCTTGCCCCTGTACCCAGCACTGGTGGGGCCGCACATTGAATACTATGTTCAGTTTTGGGCTCCTCAGTGCAAGAGGAAAATTGTGGTGCTGGAGCATGTCCAGAGAAGGGCAACAAAGCTGGTGAAGGGTCTGGAGAACAAGACTGATGAGGAGAGGTTGAGGGAGCTGGGGTTGTTTAGCCTGGAGAAGAGGAGGCTGAGGGGAGACCTTCTCGCTCTCTGCAACTACCTGAAAGGAGGTTGTAGTGAGGTGGGTGTTGGTCTCTTCTCCCAAGTAATAGGACGAGAGGAAATGTCCTCAAGTTGCATCAGGGGAGGTTTAGATTGGATATTGGGAAAACTTTCTTTACTGAAAGAGTGGTCAGTCATCGGAACAGGCTGCCCAGAGAGGTGGTGGAGTCACCATCCCTGGAGGTATTTAAAAGACTTGTAGATGTGGCACTTGGGGACGTGGTTTAGTGGTGGACTTGGCAGTGTGGGTAACAGTTGGACTCAATGATCTTAGAGGTCTTTTCCAACTTAAATAATTCTATGATCCTATGATATCATACTGACATCAGCAGGGAGCTGCCTGAAAGCCTGTGTGGTCATGTAAGAGCTTCATCTTGGAGCTGACTTTGTCACCACTGAAATCGGTGCAAGATGGCTCGTTGACTTCATGGCGAACATGACTGAGCATTTGCTTAAAAGGCTTTAAAAATGCTGTACTGTTAAGCAGGCAGCTGGAGGGAAATCTGCTGCCCACAGCCACTTGTGGAGCCAGACACGCTTCCCTATGGCGTGCATTTACGTTTAGCTGAAATTGCATCAAACCCCCTGAGAATGCATTGCATGATGCTCCTGAGTCTGCTTTTCCCTTAGGAATAGCTCACCAGGAGGCAGGTCAGGGCTGACCAGGTTGTTTCTCTCCCAGGCGCAGTACTACGGAGTTGTGAGCGTTGGCACACCACCACAGAGGTTCACCGTTGTGTTTGACACCGGCTCCTCCAATTTTTGGGTCCCTTCTGCTTATTGTATCAGTGAAGCGTGCAGTAAGAAACATTACCCTCCCTTAAGCTCCTTGTGACTCGGGTACCTTGACCATTTCTCCTTTCCCAAGGAGCTTGTCTGCAGCAGGTATTTGGGAGGGCAGGATCTGGAGCATCCCAAAGGGCCTTGCTACCCTCCCAGGCTTGCTCCTCCATCTCTGCTCCTCTGCGCTGCCTTGCAGCCGGCTGCAGCTGCCAAACATCCCTCTGCACCACAAGGTGCCTGATATAAAAGGCATGAAAATAAACCTGGGAGAGCTACAAATAGCAGTGGAAATGCCCATTTTGGTTTTGATTTGTCTTTAAAACCCAAAAAAACCCCTCTGAGGTACAGAAAAACAGGGGTGCCTGTGGGGGAACAAGCACCTCCATCGACACCTTCCTTGTAAGACAAGGGAAAATCAGCCTTGCCTGCATCTTGGCTGGCTCTGCATCAGGGAGCTGGCGCAGTGCTGGGAACTCCCCATAGTGCACAGGTGTCATTTGTTTTGTGTAGGGGTGCACCAGAAATTTAAGTCCTTTCTGTCGGATTCATATGAGCATGGAGGGGAAGCTTTCTCCTTGCAGTACGGCACTGGACAGCTTCTGGGCATTGCTGGCAAAGACACGCTGCAGGTGAGCCTCCACCTAAAATGGGCGTCAGCCTCCAGATAACTCTTTTCAGGGCAGTTCAGATACTGGCCTTGCCCTGGAAGACCTTGCCTGGTTCAGGCAAGGGCAGTGCGAGGTCCCACCAAGCTGGGTGCTGAGAGGTGTGGGTGCTGCTCTGGCTTTGGGCTATCCTGACAAATCCCTAAAATTTGATTTTGCATTTCTGCTTCTCTCCTTGGGTCCTGTCCTGGGTTTATGAAAAAACATCCACAGAATTAAGATATTAAAAGGAATTGGTGCATCCTACCCAACAAATGGGCACCTGCTATGTTGATGCAAGTCACAGCAGGATATCTAGGCTTTATAAATGGAATTAATCCATTGATATGGATCTGAATGTGACTAATTTCTTGTAACTGATGGTGTCTTTACTTTCACTTGCACCAAACAGATAAGTAACATCTCCATCAAGGGACAGGACTTTGGCGAGTCGGTGTTTGAGCCAGGAACAACCTTTGCCTTTGCTCACTTTGATGGTGTGTTGGGCTTGGGCTATCCCTCCTTAGTAGTGGGCAATGCTCTGCCTGTGTTTGACAGCATCATGAACCAGCAGCTGGTAGAAGAGCCGGTCTTCTCTTTCTATCTGAGAAGGTCAGTCTTTAAAGTGACACTGCCAAAAAGAAGCAAATCTATTTTAATTGTTGAGGCAACTGTGTATTTGTATAAATCTTCAATTCTAGAAAGTAGTTTCCCTGATTTCTTTTTTTTTTTTCAATTTGACGCTGAAAAATATGGAGTGAAAAGGAATAACATGCTGGGGAGGACCATCAATTTTTGGACAGAGAGTTATTCTTGTTGGAGATGGTTATAAACAAAAGAGAAGCTCCCAGCTCAGACTCACCATTTCTGAGTCGGCAGAGGTTTCCTTCTGGCCAGTGGAGATGAACAGAAATGCTGTGCTACACCCAAGTAGCCACATTTCAGAAAGGAAATATTGTTACCTCATCTGGACCTAGCTGTAACTCCACCAATTTATCTAGTGTTTACTCTGAGGTGAGAATAGCAACTGGCTTAACCTGCTCATTATGCCTATCTTAGCCCTCGGCAGCCTACAGTAAGTCTTCTCAGCGGTTGCTCAGAGGCTCTGGGTTGGGTCATCTGCAGTTATAATTTAGAAATAATCTCTTTAAGCCACCCATATCTGAATTTAGAAAGGGCTCTGACTTGTCTTTTGCTTTTTAACTGTAATCTCATCAGCACATGCTGGCACACTCCCACATCTGTGTTAACCTGTCTTCTGCTTTCAGAGGAGATGATACCGAGAATGGTGGTGAGTTGATCCTGGGGGGGATAGATCATTCCCTCTACAAAGGTTCAATCCACTGGGTCCCAGTCACCGAGAAAAGCTACTGGCAAATACACCTGAACAAGTATGTATGTATGTATGAAATACCTGGTGGAATTAATCTCCCCAGGTAAAACCTGCAGAGACAGAAACGCCTAGTGATACAGATGCAGGAGGACTTGGCTGCAGTGTTTTACCCTTCTGCTTTTCAAAGAGAAGGTTCACCAGGATGAGACCGGGGTTTATTAGCTCTCTAAATCTACTGTACATGGGTAGCTGGTTTCTGGAAGAGCACATTAATATGTTTTAATATGATACACCAGTTGTCAAGTTGATTCTTGGTAGACTATTCAGTTAAGAGGTTAAGGCAGCCAGGAACTGAACCCAGCTCCAGGTCCTGCTCTCATCTTTCCTGTTAACCTTGGTCAAAGTGGTCAGCGTGCCTTTGGTCCTCCTGCTCCACAAATTGTTGAGGACACACACCTGTGAGTGAGGACAAATTCATCAGCAGGCAACAAAGGGTTAGGGTTGTAGGAGTCCTGAGAGAGAAAAGTGGCTCAACAAATGATAAGTCTTCCTCATACTGTTTCCTTTCATTACTTTCTTGTCTTTTAAAGACGCTCTTTTCTTCTAAGACTGGGAAAGCTTGGCAACTAGTTTTAACTTCAGACCATACTCTAGTACTTTAGCTAGCAGTAATATGCTTCTTCAGTCACAGTGTATATGCCATTTGCTTAAAGATGCTTTGTTTTTCACTTGCAGCATAAAGATCCAGGGCCGGGTGGCGTTTTGCTCCCACGGCTGTGAAGCCATCGTTGACTCAGGCACTTCTCTTATCACCGGCCCCTCTTCACAAATCAGGCGATTACAGGAGTATATTGGGGCAAGCCCATCACATACTGGAGAGGTAAAAACTATACAGCCAGAAAACAGCCAGAGAGGAAGAGGAACTGGTATTTGGTCCAAAGAGCTTATAGGGTGGGAAAATAACTGAAATAATTGCTCAGAAAGGTCTCAGCGAAAGCCTTGTTTCCAGGACAGCACTGAACTCAAAGCCATGCTGGTTTTGACCTGTCTGCCTTACTGCCCCAGCCCTCCTTCTAGGTGTCCACTTCCTCTCCTGTACTCATCAGTACTGGTGTGTAAGGAAATAATGGGGGCACCACTTTGCATTGATCCATACTCTACATCAGAGATAATTTTCTTTTGGCAAATCAGAGGAGCAGTTCCTTTCAAAGCCCCTGGCTATAGCCTTTAGCTCGCTCAAGCCAGGAGGGGTTAGTGCTGATGGCTAGCCCTGTCAGCACTGAATGGAAAGGGAAAGGTATTGTCATTGCAGGCCCACAATGGTTCCACTGACAGGACCTCTCACTGTCTGCTTGCAGCAGAGCAGGTGGTGTCGTGCTGGGGCTCCCAGCAGGGACGCGTATCCATGATGCTCGCAGTGCTGCCTCCTGGCAGATGAGCCGTGGGTTGCAGGACAGACCTCACTGTCTCTTATTCTCCCTCCTGAACTTTATTCCTGTCTCCTCACTGTTTTTCCTCTCTCCTGTGTCCCCCTTTCTGGCGCTCCCCACCGGTCCTCCCCGTCCCTGCCTGCCCACTGAAAAGCACCACCACCTCCTCCAGCAGGCCGTAACGGCCTTGGTGTATCACTTCATGGCCTCTCTGGCCCCGCACCTGCAGTCCCCAGCCCCCTGTGCCTCTCTGGGGTGCTTGCATGAGCTGAGGTTGCTCAAGGTAGGTTAGGCTTTCCCACTGCCTTGCCTGCGGGCTGGGCTGGGATGTTTCTCTGCCACCCTTCGCATTGCTCCACTGGCAATTTTCAGATGGCATGACCGAACCTTTGTAACACCTAAAGCATTGAGATAACGAGCCCGAGACAGCTAAACCCACCCACCTCCAGGAAGAGAGCAGCTTATTTTTACTGTGCCTTCTTGCTGGCCCTTGGCTGACTCCCATGGGTAATTACCCCGTCACCACAGTTCCAGTGCCCCAAGTAAAGCTGCCACGTATGGTTGCTGTTAACTTCGCAGTTGTCTTGATCCTGACACAAAACTGCACTTGGAAGAAAGTTAAGCATGTTACGGTTGGGCAGAGCACTGGGCAAAGATCAAAGACAAAAGTGAACTTTTAATCTGCCTCCTTTTGTAAGAGAAGGACTTGGCGTTGCATCTGTGTAACTTGTGAAGCTTCTGATTCTTTTCCAGTTAAACCTTAAATTTTGTTTTTATTCAAATTTTCAGCTACATGTCAAACAGTATGCTTTAATAACAAGTTGGTTTTATAATGGTATATATGAATGAATATAGATAAAATATGTTTTCCAATGCATTTATATTAGTGTATTATAAACAAGAAACAGGTCATTGCGGTATAAATTTATAAACTCCAATGCTGACATAAGAGCACTCAGCTAGCATGTCAGGCTGCAAAAAAGAATCCTGAAAATAAGACTTTCTATGACTGTTTTTGTAGCAGCCAGAGACAGGCAGAGTATATTGGCTCCAATTTATCCCAGTGTAAGTGGGTGCATCCATCAGTGATTTTACCAGAACTTTTATCTATTTCCAGCAAGGATTAATTTGTTCTGGATGTACTAGCTATGTAAATGAATTATGTCTTGCTTCTCATATCCTACAAACCATTATACTGTCTTTTTTACCCTTGTCCTCTGTATCCCATGGTTTATTGTGTTCTAATGGTATGGCACCTGAGAAGATTTAACAACAACAACAGCAGTAGAGTCTTCCTTATAGGAAGCCTCTACAACAGTTACCTTAAACACTACAGTTTTCAGCAAAGATCCCTCTGGAGCTTGGAGCATTCTGCAGGGCCATTTAACACACCAGTTGTTTCATGAAATAACTAGAAAGGCCAGGAAATGATCTTCTGTTACTGTAAGTGAATGTATTATTTATGGAAATTAATGGCCATGCCAGAGTTTAGTCCTTCTTCTGCTCTTTACATCCCACTCCAGGGCAGAGTACAAAGCACCATATTCCTCACTGACAATTTTTTCCCTGAAACTATGATGTTACGGGAGGGAGGGAGGTGAGCTGCAACTGTAGGGTGCTCCCTGCATGGGCTGGAGGCAGCTTCGGCCACCCAGCCCTAGCCAGAGCATCGGAAGACTTTTGCTCAGCAACCTTGCTGACACGGGTTCACGTACTCAGTTCTGCTTCTGAGCTGTACAGGGAGGACATCAGAGTGCTCCTTCACCTTGTCCCTTTTGGGGCTCTTGAGGATTTTCATCAGGCCTGCTGGAGGGCAGTGTTGAGCCATAAGTCAGCTTGATGCAGTTTCTCCGTAGTAAATTCACTACTACCTGCCACAAAAGTCTTGAATTCATAGGGCAATACTTAAAAAAAGGCACACCAATCCCATCCCAATCAGTACGTCGCATACAGTTTCTCGTAGACTGCAAAAGACTGTCCAGCTTGCCTCACATAAGCTTCACGATCGGCCACCATGAATACAAGCTGACAGCAGAGCAATACATTGTAAAGGTGCGTATCCGTGGGCTCCCCGCTCCCCTGTCCCTGAGCTGGGGCTGGAGCAGGTAGCTGCAGGGACACGTGCTTTCTCTTCCAGGAATCTACTGAAGATGAAACCTTCTGCGTGAGCGGCTTTCAGTCTCTTGACATCGCCACTCGCACCAGCCCACTCTGGATTTTAGGAGATGTCTTTATGTCTGCGTTTTATTGCATTTTTGACCGTGGGAATGACAGAGTGGGATTTGCAAAAGCTGTTCATAGGAAGGATTACTACTGAGTCGTAATGAAATGATCTTCAACACACGCGTGAAGAAGGACTTTAACCAAAACTCTGGATCTAAATGCAGTCTTGTTTGGGCTTTGGAGTGATCCCTGTCCCAGATTATATAGTTTCATTTAATCTCTGTATGTTTACAATGGAGAAACAGTATTTCCAGAGTAACTGATGGACACCACAGCTCTCAGGATGAAGTGAAAACATCTCAGCACTCAGATTTGCAAAAGAGCAGGAAGGATAAAAATGCTGAACACTGCCAGGCTGACAAGACAGCAGTTATGAGTGGGGGAAACTAATCCCAGTCTGGTCTAGTCTGTGAACCTGTTTTTCTTCTCATGTCCTAGTTTCCACCTCATTTCCTACCACTTTCCTTTTCCTCACCATTTTCCACGGTTGGGGTTTTGTCCACCCTCGTTTCCTTAGTGCCACGTAAATTTTCTTTATATGGGCTTGCTCCAACTGGTTTATATAAAGAAGAATTTGACTGATACCTGTGTGACCACTGATTTCCACTACTGTTCCTTGCACACAATTTCCTGCTCCTTACACCATCTCTCAAAACTGCTTTTTCCCTTGGGTTCATTCTCGCTTCACACTCATACTGCCCCCATACACATGAATAAAACTTA
The DNA here is from genome assembly GCF_949628215.1 of Phalacrocorax aristotelis. Lineage (NCBI taxonomy): Eukaryota > Metazoa > Chordata > Aves > Suliformes > Phalacrocoracidae > Phalacrocorax > Phalacrocorax aristotelis. Next base: position 179,277,439 of record NC_134276.1, on the reverse strand, counting down.
ACCAAGAAAAATCTGCTTTGGACTTAGCACTGTTACAGTTTTGATTTATGTTTTCTTACAGCAGTTTCTGTGTGGTGAGGCCGGAGTGGAGGGGAAGGAGCGGTGCAACAATGATTGAAAATCCAGGTTGCTTTGTGGCCTGGAGGGGAGAGATGAGACATGTTGGGGTGCTGGGGCTGCTTGTGTCTCCCTAAAGCCAAAAAATGTCTGCAACCCCAGCCCTGGAGCACCAGACACCTCCCAAGCAGGACAGGGCTGTGGGGAGCTGGAGACCGGCCCCTCCTGCGGCATCACTGGGGCAGGGGCTGGTGGCCCTGGGGGACTTGCTGCTGCTGCCTGTCTGGATGTGCTTAACACAGACCAAACACAACATCCATTACTGGCCTTGGCAGCATTACAATCATGGCCTCTTAGATTTTGAGGCTTCAGTTGAAAGACTCAATAAGTATTACTAAAGCTAGATGGTTTGTCTGTAGGTATCTCTGAAATACTGATCTTGCCTGCCAGGAAATACTCCCTCTCTCCGGTGCACATTTTCATGACTCTCTGTTTGCAGCCACATTGTGTTACACATTTGGCATCCAAGCTATCAACCTCTAGCAACGGGGAGTCTGTGGCCAGTTGTCTCTTTTTGCAGACAAGATTGAGCTGTACGACATTACCGTGTATTTCAGGCCAATCTTGCCTTATTTCCCCTTTGTCCATATCACTCGTAAAGAACAGAGTGACCATGGGCTAACTTATTTGCCTAGAAAATGTAATTTGTTTGGTCGTAAACCAAGACAGATAAACATCTATAAAGCCCTACCACTCACTTAACAGCAGTGGGGTGTTTTTGTTTTCTCTACTATGCAGAAGACTTAACACTCTGGTACATTTCCATTATTTCTAAAATACAGATATATATTGCTCAAACATGAACTTGCAGTCAGAGTTAGAGATCTCTTACTTATGACAGAGGGTTTTAAGGGTGGTAGGATGTGTCCCTGCTCCTGGTCGGTCCCTGCCCTGACATCTCAGTTCTATGAATTCCAGCACAAAGCATGAACGCATCCTACAAATAGGTAGAAAGTCAGGCAGTGCGTGCAGGGACTGGCCTTCTGTTTGTTCTGATATATCTCATCCTGCTCACGATTAACACCATGTGATGGGAGCAAGCTCTTGCTCTGACCTATTTGTCTGTCCTAGCCCTATTCTCTCCTCAGTCTTTTCCAGCTTTACCAACTTCTGTAGGTCTGCCTTGCTATTCCTGCTAGACATCAAGTTGACTTGTGTGGTAGGTCAAACCTTTGCCAGAAGTGCTTCTTGACAGTTCAATACAGTCAAGATGACTGTGTTTCTCAAAATGCCTTTATTCATGCAATAATTTGACATTGTTTATACCAGTGAACATGAATTATAAATTGTTGGATTTGCTAAAATAGTCCCTTTACCAGGCTAAGGCAAATAGTTAACTGAGAGAAGTGCCTAAGAGAGCACATAATCCAAAAAGATAATTTAATACAAATCAGAGCCCACAGATGTTTGCAAAAGTGAGATAACAGACTAAATGTGGAGACGGAATTTTTCTGATAACTCATCCCTGTGCTAGCTTCTTTACAAGCAACAAAGAGAATATTATAGCTAACCTGGAACTGGCCTGCTATGTGTGAAATGCTATTTGTGTATTGGAGATTACATTGTGGGACTTCAGAGCTGTCATTCCTAATTTAACATGTGTCTACATGCCTAATAGACACCTCCATAGGACTTAACTGAAGCTTTCACCTACCTAATGGCTACTGTGTGGACACCCTTAGCCTCCATCGAAGCATGAAGACAGTTGCTGGGCCACAGAGTGCTTGCAGAGTGAGTGGGAGAGGTAACAAAATCATGGCTCATGAGATGCGTAATGTCCCACTGGAAAGCACCAGTGTGCACCTTAGGTAGCAGCCAGGCTGAGAAGATGATGGAAGATGAGTAGAGTTGGATGATGAGAAGCTGGGAAGGCTTCTTCAGGCTGGGATGAAACATGCTGATGCTTGGGTTGGGGGGGCAGGGTGAGCACTTGGCCCCAACACCTTAAGCCCTGGTGCAAGCTGTGTGAAGGATGAGTGAGGAGATGGGATGGGATGGGACCCTCAGTGCAGATTTGTAGTGGCCACTTTACAGTCATCTCTCATTTCTGGCTTAAATTCCTTTACAGAGAGAAGCACAGTTCCTCAACCTTATGTACTGTGAGAAGAGAGAACTAGCTAATAGGCTAGACTTCCTGCATAGCTGCTGAAAACCCTTCCTGTACATGTGCAGCTGGGAGGAGTACAGCCAAACTGCCCTGAAACCTGTAGTCCTCTCCTGTCTTTAATGAAGTGCTATGGAGGAGTGCTTCAGGCTCCCAGGGAGAGCAGCAGTTACTTTATCTTTGGGTCTAGCTGCCTGGGTAGCCTTAAAATTTCTCATTTACACTATAAATTTGCCATTTGTTAAAGTTAAGCTCATTGGTAAATGGAGTTCCTTGACAGTTGCATATGCAATTAAATTGAGAAAATATTGAATTGAAAAGTGTGGCTTCAGCTAGAAGAAGAAATAAGGAATAGGGAAGAAAGAGGAAATGCTGGAGGAAAATATTTTTTTTTCTGTATTGATGTAGGGAAGGGATAACTATGTGTTTCCAGCATTATCACAGGCCAAGAGAGTCCTTTTCCCTAGGGACAGTCAGCATTCTGGGGCTCTGATGACTGAAAAGCTAGAGGATGCTGCCAGAAGCTGGGTATTGCCTAGTAAGGGCCATCCAGAAAAGAGGACTGCTAAGCTAAGGTGCTATTTATTTCAATATAATATCACTTGGTTGGGGTCCTCATTGTGTTGGTCAAACCTGAACATAGCAACTTGATTTGCGTGAGGATTTAAGAAGTAGCAAGAGTGAAGGTGCACCAGAACACCTGACTCCAAAACTGTGATCAAACCTTGCCGCTCAGCTGCTGTCAGACACCCACATCACCTCCTCTCACAGTGTGAAGAAATGCCTCCACAAGCGCCTGGGAAATCTGTGCTTGGCTTTTCTGCATACCTGAAATTCCCATGAGTTCAAGCAGCTCTTCCCTGGGTTAAGTGTCATCTGCTTCCTAAACTGATGGGGATACATGTGCTTTTGTCTAGTGTCTTTGAAGGATTTGAAAGGGTGGCGCCGCTCAGACGATGGCTAATGCACCACAACAGGAGCCGGTTCCCAGACTGAAACAAAGCTGGAAGAAGCAGAATTGGGAAGTGTGGTTGATTTTTTTTCAAAGCCTACCCAGATGAGATAGCAGAGTCCTGCTGTATGTGATAGCCCACTGGAAGGGCTCCTTACCACAGCTGTTGGCCAGAGGAGCAGGAGCAGGCAGGTCCATTCATTCCCTTCCCAGCATCAGGGGACCCTGAAGACTCCCAGATGCTACTGGTGCTACCAGTTACCCTGGCAGAGATGCTGGTTTGTTGTCTGAAGTGCAACCTTCTGAGCAAAAGAGCTGGGTGTACTTGCTATCCACATTGCCTGCTGGCTGTTGCAGCCCCATCATTTTCTGTCTCCCCCTCTCTCTGCTCTTCCCAGTCCCTGAGACACCTGGCCTCTCCCTTGTCTAGGAAGACTATCTACTTGGATACTCACTTGTGGGGGAATGCTGGCATCACGCTCTGGACTGCATTCATGTAGATGTGGGTGAGAGCTAAAAACAAAGAGCTGCTGCTGCTTTCAGGGCCTGCTTGGAGACTTTTTGCAGGAGTGGCAGCTGAAAGGCCAGGTTGCTACCAGAAGGTGTAGGGAGGTAGCTTGGCCACTCCTGGAGCTGCAGGAGCCACCTAATGCTGGCTCAGGTTTGGGTTAATGGAGAATGTGTGTGTGGTACGCCTGGGCAGCATGGGAACGCGGGGTAGGGGGGAAGGAAGTGCAGAGCAATTTTTGCTAGCAGTCCTGGGCCATTTGGTTGTTTCCCTAGGGTGACTACAGCTTGTGTGCTTCCAGCTGAAGATCTCTGCAAGAGTGGACCCCTAAGCTCAGTTGTCCCTGCAGCTCCATCACCTCTTGAGAGAGTGCCACAGTCCTTTCATCACTACGGAGGCCACAGGGGAACACCATTTTACAATAAAGAGCCACTGGGTATGCCACATACGTGCTCCAAGGAGTCGAGACCAAGACTCACACCTCCCATGCTCAGTTCATCAGCAGTTTTGACTTTTCTATTATTCTTAATGAAGTTAAGCATTTAATCCTTTTATTTTTCCACTCTGTAGTGGCATAGCTTCAGCAGAACGGGGCAGGCTCTTGACCGACACAGGCGAGGAGCCTGATTTTTCAAGGGTTCCTCCAGGCAGTAAGAGATGGTGGGCTGAACCTCTCCAGGCTGACAAAGGAACTGAGCCCACAACTCTCCTCCTAGCCACCTGAGTAGAAACCAAAACTGTTGGTGGGTCTTGCAAGGATGACATGGACCTTAATCTGAAGGACTGGCCAACTGTAGCATTGCCTGGGGTGGATCCATAGTGGACAGAGCCACCTCCACTCTTCTTAGTGTTTCCTCTAGGTGAGCCTACACAGCTCACTGCTGCGTGCACTGGCTGGTTTGCATCCACTCCTGAGGCTCCCAGTTCTCCCCATAAATGTTTTCCCCACAGGGTCATAATTTCAGGCCAGAGACCAAGTGGCTTAAAGCATGTCACCACAATGCCTCCTATTTAGGCACCCAAATCTTCCATTGCTCAGGACTTCCATCTTGCTCAGGACTTGTCTGAGCATCCTGTCTGCCTTTCTGCACTTTTAGCAAACCTGTGTGAGAACCACTTTCAAGAGAAGACAGGAAGTTCTGTTAGACCCAGGGGAAGCATGGTCAAAGTTTTCTTTCACTTTTCTCATTAGAAAATTCTACTATCGCTGTTTCTTTACTATCCAGGTTTTCCCATAAGTGCTGCATCTCAAACGCCTCTGGAGCAGCAGCAGAACTAACATTTTTTCCATCACTGAAGGTCCTTTGCTGGGAAGTTGTCCCAGAATCTGTTAAAGGTGGTGCAGCGTTGGCATTTGACACTGTACTATGACTATGAAAGCTCGGTAAACTCCATCGCTGAAGGTTTCTCTCACGATCTGTTATGAAACCAGCTATGTTACTACCGTGGGGCTCATGTTTGGGCTCCCCTATCACAGTAGGAAGTGACTGGTGCACCTCAGAGCCTGGGAGGTACGTAGTAATTTCTGGGTGGGGAAAAGGATGGTCCAGAAGAGACACTTTTGCCTCAGTTAGGCTCCTTTGGAACTCCTCTTCTGGCATGCTTGCAGTGTGCTCTGTTTGCAGATCTGGTTTGCCCAGCACATCAGGCGCTTTCTCCTCAGCTTCAGAGATTACGACCTCAGGAACTGGCTTGTTTGTCTCGGATGACGTGTCACTCTCGTCAAACTGTGCCTCATTCCTTGAGGTTTCAGTTATGGGTCCTAGATCTCTGCTGCTATGGAATCTGTTACTTCTGTCAACTGCTTCATGTTTCTTCTTGAAGCTTGAGGTAGAGTGTCTCCCTCTTGTGTGCATTTCTTGCAACCGTCTGATGTGCCCTTTTTCATCTGCTGGGAAAAACACTGAATTCTCACTTGTCTGCCGGCTGTAGCGCCGGTGAGCTGGGGACGAAGGGCCCTCATGGACACTGAGAAATCTCTTGACTCTTCTCAGCACTGAATGTTGTCTTCGGTGTTTCTCCTCTTCCCAGGGCCACTCTTCTCCATAGAGGAATTCAGTATCGGCCAGCCTGCCAAATAAAGCCAGGTTAGTATGTGTCACTTATGTATACGAAATACATCGCCTACATGCACATATATCCCTCTGTCTCAGCAAGAAGACATAGGAACCAAGGACCTAGTGTGTCCCCAAGGAGGAGCATGGAAGGGGTGGAAAAGGGGTGAGAGCACCAGGAAATAGTGCCTGTGCCTTTGGACCAGCTGGATCACCCAGAAACCTCTCCATGTCCAGATGTCTCTTATCCTGAGGACCAGTCTGGGAGGGCATCCAGCCAGGTACCTGGCCCCATTTCATATTTGGGCTGTAGCCCTCTAAGGCAACTCCTTAGAGGTTGTGCTTAGTGTTGTGCTTAGGGTGATGGAAAGAGGAGAAAGAAACCCTGCTCCGTGCTGTAGATATTATTTTCAGGAGAATCCTTCGGGCAAAAGTAACAACAGTGAAAAAGCTACTCTGGGAAGCGGAGTGTGACAGTTTCAAAAAATGATGGAATTACTCAGATGGCCAAATCTCACTTACTTCTGGGTCATGACAGTGTGTCTGAAAGTCCCACGTGTACCTGGTACTCTTCTGTCCGGCCTTGGTGGTTCATGAGAACAACTATTGTTTCATCTGCCAGGCAATTCAGTAGGTATTACTGACTCAGTCCACCCCAGAAGACAAGTCAAATTGACCCAGTTACCTGTCCTAATTGCAAGGGTGGCAAAGGGGCTTGGGCCAAATTTAAGGTGAGGAGCACATGGAAGTGACACTAACCTGGAGGGACAGAGGAATTTCATCCAGCATTTGGGAAGATGTTGACTTGAGGGGACTGGAGAAGGCTTTGGATTTGGGCTCAGTTTTATATATTGGTTGACTCTTTAGACCTTGTTTTTGAAATCTGCATGAGAACTACCCAGTTTTTTTAGAGACGTGAACAACAACAGTTCAGAGGAGACAATAATTAATTAAAAAAACACATCAGAGCTGTTTGCATTTCATGGGGGCTAACATGGAGCTATTTTTCATTCATTCCCCCCTTCATTTTTTGGGTGAAGTGCTTCTTACTAAAAAATTGTTTGCAGACTTAATGTTTCTTCTTTTCTTTGCCACTTTTTTTCCCTAGCAATGGCAGTAAAATAGATTATATTCTATGGGTTTTTTCTTTACTGTTTTACTTTCTTCTCTACTTTTCTTTTGGCCATTTTATAGCTTTTCCAGAAGGAAATATATTCTGAAAAGGCTGCATGTGGTAGAAGGAACTCATATAAACCATTGTTCTTTGTACTAGAATGTATGCAAAAATGGAAAAATAAGAGGAATAAAAATGAGAAAACACCGATTTCATTTTGCCAAATGAAGCAAAAAATTAAGTACATTTTATTTTGATAGAGGCTGGAAAACTTTGGAAAAATGAAAAATTCTTGAGGTAAGTATTTAAAAAATGGCTACTATAAATTTTTTAAAAAGGTTTTCAGATAAAAATGTATACTTGCCCTGATATTTGTTCAGGCACGGTGGTATTTACACTTACTGTCCTATTCTATATTACAGCAAGTAATGACTGTTTAAACGCAACAGCTTCTAAGCTGACTGGCTTATCACTGGTTTCTCATGTAGGTTCTGATGACACGGGACAATCCTATATCCTCTATATGTTTCTTTATAAGGATGGTTCTTGTGTTGATCTCTGCAAATAACTCTTCTTTACCTCTTCACAAAAGCTGATGACTCCAACTTCCATGCCTAGATTATTAGCCAATGAAAGTCATACAATGTTTAAAATAATTTCTTGCTTATCTTCACAGAAATCTGGGCTGATTTTGGCCATCATCTGCTAATAAAGCAAGCAAAGAAGTAACTATTCTCCTAACTGGGGGTGTATGAAGAAGCTGTAGTAAATAAAAAAATATTAATAAAAGTCAGTCATTATCTTCAGGCGGCATCCTGTGCTCAGAAACTAACAACAAACCCTCCCTGAAAACATAACCTATTTATTAATTACACAATTTAAGCTATGGGTGCACAGTTCGTATGAGCACGTAGACCACTGGAGACATCATTCCACCAACACCAGCCTGTCCACTCCCTCCTAACATCATCTTCCATCTCTGCCTTTCCCGTTCACAGTATCGTCACAGCCTGCAGCCCTGCACTGACTGTCCGTCAGTCAGCGTGGGCTTTAGGGGTGATGATCTCCTGATGGCATTAAGGACCCTTCGTGCCACTCACCCCATTTCAATTGTTGAGCCAAGAAATGAAGGAATACAGTAATCAGCAGCTGCTTTTGTGTAGGGTGGCCGGGCAGAGGAATCGTTCCAGTAAATATCTTTCTCCATCCTTGGTAAATTCATGTGCATCTCATCCACCGCCAGGAGTGAGACCTTAGATTTTTTTTGGTATAAATCATGTCACTTTCAACATAGTACAGTATACAAAATAATATGCTTTGTACTTCCTGGGTCAACATTTCTTTCAGAAACCCTTTAAAGTAAGACGCGTAAGCTGGCCTAGGCATTGGGAAGATACTCAATATTATAAAACATACCCTTTATACCCTCCTATAGTCATGAAAGCATAAATTTTAGTGTATCTTGAGTCTTCTATGCTGCAAAGATATCTGCGTCAGATTGAAGTCCTTTCCTCATGCATGATGTAGTTAAATGGATATGTGATCCTCCACGTGCTATGGGAAGTCTATGTAGCGTATTAGTTGTGCTCCTTAAAATGTCCAGAGGTTGAGAAGTTTTCTGATAGGCTTCGTCTACATTTTAAGACATTCAAAACTAAGTACGTGACCATAATGTTCTAGGGCCTTCCAATATATTTTAAAGAAAGGGCTCTGAGGCACCACAGCATGAGTAGCCTGAAGCAGCGTTAAGCCAGAGAGCATCTTTGGCTGCAGGGAGGCCCTTCCCACTCCTGCGTGTACTTGCATTGCTTGCTTGCTTAATACGCTACTTGCAAATTGCTTGTCCTGCCCTTGGTCCCTCTAACACCTGGGCTCTGCTTTGCAGTCTTAGTGGTCCCCAGCAAACGTGGGGTCTGAGAGCAGCTCAACCCCATGCTTGGCTCTACCTGCAAGGGGAGCAGTGGGTGCCATGGGACCTCTTCATGTCTTTGGGCTCCTTCAAGCCACAACGGAGAGGGGCTGTTTGGGATCTGGGGGTAACTGCAATAAATCTGTACCCTGGCCATCTCACAGCTCCCGCCACTGAGGACACGGGCTCCTGTGCTGACCACAGATGCTGCCATGGGCAGCAGCATCATGACATGAATCATGGTATGAGCCCTGCTTATTAGTTCAGAGCCCTACTTGGTCTTTTTGGTATCTTCACTGCCATTTTTGTTTTTTTTAAAGGAAGGTTCATACACAATAATGAAATCTCTAGACATTCAGATTAGCAAAATGTATTCTTATCCATGTGGGAATAGATGGCTTTTGGATTTTGCAGGATTGACCTACATTATGTGTTTTTGCAGGCATAACATGAGCTTATAGTTTGAGGTCAGCTGTTTGCCTGTTTAGTCAGGCATCATAAATGCCAAATACCAAAGTCAAGATGCATTAGCTTGTAAAAAGAAAATCTGAGGATCACAGCTATAGGTACTCCTTCAGGGAAAGAATTTGTTTTGCTGACACTTGTTGCCCTTAATTTGCACCTCAATATAAGAAGTAGGACTACATGTAATGATAACTTATGGTACAGTAAAACTGGAAGTAGAAATAACAACAGCAACCTGTAAATTTCTATCGATGCACCAGTTAGTTTCAAAATCATCATCATCTTCTCCAAATGGATTAATAAGTTGTTCAGCAACCTGAAAGGAAAATGAGACAGTGAATAGAGGTTGGCATACCACATCAGGACTGCTGCCGCAGAGAAAATAGGATCAGATTTTTCTCCCTCTCCCTGCCTGTCACTTGCAATCATAGCTTGAGCTCCTGTGTGATGGTTTTGCCAGACTAGCGAAGGAACATCTTGCTTTCCCTATAGATTCATACATCCGTACCTCGTTGGTGCTGTCAATCATGATTGTCAATGCTGGCATACTGGGAATTGAGACATGTCTGGGCCACAGTAATTGTCACATAAGATAGTCATTAACTTTCCTTACTGTTTTATTTGGCTGATTTAGATGAACAGTTTAGCAGCTAGAGGCTGTGTTATGCATTACGGTCTACGATACTCTGCCAGCCCATTGGGTCAGTATTCCTGAGCCCTGCAGCTGAAGTCTGCTGGAGGGAGTACAGCTCATCTCTCCACCTCAGCCTTCAGCCCCTGCTTCTTTCTCGGGGGTGATGCTGATGGCATCCCTCTGAAGCTTTTCAGGAAAAGCATCCCACCAAAAGACTTGAGTCAAGTGGACATCGTGCATCATGCTAGCCAAAGCCAAGAGACAGGATCTGAGTTTGTTCTTTAATTCAGCCTGCTGTTTTGGGTTTCTGTACATTAAGTGATTAAAACTGCAGGGGAGAAGCCCATCCTGTGCAGGAGTCAACCATACAGTGAGCTCAGGCACTTTGTGGTGAAGTGCTTTAGTCTGGAAACTAGGCTGGGAAAGGAAACCTCTCTGGCTGCCCATTGCCTTATCCAGTTCTGTAACCCACAAAGGAATAAATAAATAGAAAAACAACCAGAGACTGCCCCTCTGTCCCCATGACCCCCAAAGAACATTGTGGGGAGAAAACTCATAGCTGCTGGGGGAAAAAAAGAAGAAAACAAAAAAATTTAGGAAATTCAGACTGCTTCTCTATTTCTGTTTCTTGGTACACTGAGGTTAAATATCCTCTCCCCTTGATGCTTTTCTCCTGCTTGTCTTTTTAGGCCCCGGTTTTGAAGCCAGTCACATTCTTGCTGACCCTCCCAAGCCTTCCTGGTGGTCACCAGGGCCATGCACAGGAGCAGTGGCTGGATCCTTGGTTTAACATGGATATGGGTGAAGCAACTGTATGATTAAACTGCCCTGCTCATGAACCTCACTATGGACAGCTATGATCTAAATAACTTATAATAGTAAGGCAGTCACTCCCTGGCTATTTATTCCTATGTGTCTCTAGGCTGTACCAGTAGGTAAGCACTTGCTGACTCTCCTAGGCCATCACTTCCCAGGCCAGCAGTGGAAGACAACAAATGAACTGCTGATCAGACTAACACAACAAAAACACCTTCAAGGCAGGAAGAACGAAAAAGAGACAGGAGACACCTCTGCTCACACTCGTTGGCCTGGCCCATGGCATGAAAGTTTGGGTATAGCTATGGAAGTGCTGCAATAGGAATGAGCCAGAACACAGCCTGTGTTGCAGCTCCCCAGGGAAGACACTGGATCAGTTCAGTGTAAACAGGGGGATCACTGCCCAAGAATCCACTGCAAATCCTGCACCTGACCTAAAAAAAGCGAGCAGGGCTGTGACAGAGGGAAAAGCAGTGCTGGCCTTTTGCTTGGTTGACCTGGTTGACTTTATTCTCCAGAAAGGAATGTAGTGCTGGACAGCTAAGCCCTGTATTTGGATGGTCCGTCTATCCCTGTAATGAAAATGGGGACTTAGAAGTGCCTCATATGATGGCAAACTTTGCCTTTGTATTGTAGGTATAACAAACCAGGCCCAAGGCCAAGCAGTGAGCTCAGTTTAGCCATCATTTCTGAGGAATTGCCAAGTTACTGGAAGTCAATAGCTTGGGCCCCTTTCTGCACCCTGGCAGCCAAAGCCCAATACACTCAGCAAGAAACCCGCTATAACCTTCAAGACAGAAATATCCTGACGCAGGGGCACTGCAGGTTTGGACAAACCTCCGGTCTGAGGGAGCACTGCCGATATCGAATTAACTTTTAAAAAATGCTTCTCCTCCCTTTCATTTCCTTATGCAGAAGATTTTTCAGTTACAATGGCATCTTATAGCTGCCTTAGCCAGGAGCTGGCTGGAAGCCCTGAGCCTAACTGGAAGAGATGCTACTGACAGCCTTGGGTGCCGACAAAAGGGAAACCATTCCTCCCTCAGGAGCACCAGCAGGGTGGTCAAGAGAAACAACTTACAGTTTTGTAACCTGCTGGTAAAACCCTGGAAGACATTGCCTGGAAAGAAAGCCTCATATTTCTGCAGGAGCAACGTGCTGCACCAGCCTCCCTTCCTCTCTCTCCCGCTCCCCTCCAGGTTGGTCCCTATGCAGCAAACCTCTTTCCCCACCACCAATTTCCTAGGACACAGGACTAGAGGAGCTTGCCATGCAGGCACTTTACTTTCCCCCACAATCCACCAGCTCGATGTGCTGCCTTCTCTACTTTGCCCTTTGGAATTGGCTGTGGGAAGGGGGCTCTAAAACTGGTCAATTTTTTGCGATTTATATTATAACAAAAAAGTTAGCTCTAAGTGTCCAGCCATCATTAATAATCCCAAAAGGAAATCTTAATGCACATTGATGCTAAAGTACCATTTTACTTTTTGTTTGAAACTTTTTTCCAGTTAGTCTATCTTCATACTCACTGCAGAGGAGAGAACTGCCATGAGGTATGTGGCTTAATTACTCAACTATCAGATCAATGACGATATGTTAACTGAGCAGGCATCAGTGGGCTCATGGGTAGCATCTAATTCCTTCTATAACTTTTCTTTTTAATGAACATTTTTATGCAGTGGGGTTGTAGCCAATATTGGCTGTCACTATTTGATAGCCCTCTGGAACTGGAGACTTTTAATTGCCTGCATCTGATTAAGTTAACAGCAGATACTAAAGTCTGGCTTTGATCATAAGAGGAAAGTATGATTCTGCCCTTTCAGCCCATGTCAGGTCTGCAGCAGTCTTTCCCCACTGCACAGCAGAGTGGGACAAAGGTGTTGTTGGTTTTTTTTTTAAATATCTTTCATGTGTCATTTTATAGTCCAAGTCCTGGGACCTGATTTTGCTGGAGCAATACTCCTTTAGGGAGTCGTGGCTGCACTGGTCCTACTAAAATGAGCTCTTTCACGTTCCCAACAGTTTTTTAACTCTAAGATCTGTCAAGAGGAATTAAAAATGTAGTGCATGATTTTTCTTTATGACCACAGGACACTTTGGGCTGAATTCAGCTTTGGTGTAACTCCATTAATCTTCAGTGATTTTACAGTGTGCCACAAACTGGACACCTTGAGTTTAGCTCTGTCACCTTCACCAGCTCCCCTAGGGAGGGTTCCTCTATGACCTTTCCAGAAAGTGAGTTTACCTTGAGCCATCCTGCGTAGAAGAAGAACTGTAACAGTGTGAAGATTGGAATGTAAAGATCTAAGTCATGCCCCTGATACCCTTGGTCAGTATCCAAAAATTGGCGCCCTATCAGGCAGGCAAAGAAAAAAGTATAGACTGCGAGAGTAACAACCTGCAAAGAACAAAATTTAATTGAAATCATACAAAAATGCAATCTTATGCATAAGGCAACACATACCCAAAGGCTTCTGACTGCCTTTTGCCATATAATTTACAATTCTGTAGGGAGGTATTACAAATAGAGAGGCTGCAGGAATAATTATAGCCAGGAAGAAGACCCAAGAAACATAAAAACATCTCAGTGCTTCCCTCCCCTCTCCCAAATTATGCAAGGACTTCAAAACATGGCCGCATTAAATATGACTTTAATAGTTAGCCAGGCATCCACAATCACGTGGGAGTCAACGAGTGCTCAACAGCTAGGAGAATCTGGTTGAGTCTATGGATGTTTTGCGCCAAGCTCCCCTTTTAGAGAAATTGTGTTTCGGATTTTGTAAAGGGTAATAGCTCAGTACCTGGGTATAGACCAGTGGAATTCCAACCCAGTCATAACCAAACAAAAGACTACACCAAGACCGGTACTTATTCATTTCCTAAAAGGAAAAAAAAACCAAACCCAGAATAAACAAACCTCAACAAACCAAAATTGCATGGGGTTCAATTCTAAATTATAAATATTTTGTTACAGTTAATTTTTGCACATATAAAATGACAGAAATATGAAAGTGTAGTATATATAAATTGATACCATAAGTATATCCAGCACCTCATTGTCACATTTGAATATTTACTGAGAATCACAGAATCATAGAATCATTAAGGTTAGAAAAGACCTCTAAGATCATCAAGTCCAACCGTCAACCCACCACCACCACGTCTCCTGGACTATGCCCCTAAGTGCCACATCTACATGTTTTTTGAACACCTCCACGGATGGCAATTCCACCACCTCTCTGGGCAGCCTGTTCCAATGACTGACCACTCTTTCGGTGAAGAAAGTTTTCCCAATATCCAATCTAAACCTCCCCTGATGCAACTTGAGGACATTTCCTCTCGTCCTATTGCTAGTAACTTGGGAGAAGAGACCAATGCCAACCTCGCTACAACCTCCTTTCAGGTAGCTGTAGAGAGTGAGAAGGTCTCCCCTCAGCCTCCTCTTCTCCAGGCTAAACAACCCCAGCTCCCTCAGCCTCTCCGTGTAAGATTTGCACTCCAGACCCTTCACCATCTTTGTTGCTCTTCTCTGGACATGCTCTGGCACCTCAATGTCCTTCTTGTACTGAGAGGCCCAAAACTGAACACAGGATTTGAGGTGCGGCCCCAACAGTGCTGGGTACAGGGGCACAGTCACTGCCCTGCTCCTGCTGGCCACACTAGCAGAAGCTGGAATGCTTAGTATATTTTAGTTTATGGAGCTGGAATGCTTAGTATATTACGTATTTCTTCACAAATTATCTTTTGCTTCTATCTTATCCACAGTCTAGTGATACATGAAAGAGAATATATTATATCATAAAAAGGATGTTTGACCACTTAATGAAATATTCAGGGAGATTATCTTCCCTGAAACTGATATTAAAATCTTCAAAATGTCAAATTATTCTCATTTTTTTCCCCTGCAGCAATGGAACAAGTATGAGTTTACAGCGATGTTACAATGACTTTTTACTCATCAATTTGTTGCTTCAGTTAATACCTTCTTAGTCATATAAGCACAATTCCTGTGAACTGCTGCTGTGTGTGCTTGAGTGTACTGGGGTACACAGAGAAAAGTGGTATAAATAAGATCATTTAGATGACACTGGAGAGCTCTGAGCATTAAATCAAATTACGTAAGTGAAAAGCCACCACACAGCAATTTCAGATTAGTTTTCTGTAGATTTACTTCTTCTACTTACGTTCATCAGTGTCTGCAGATCTACACTGTCTCGAATTCTTCCCTCTTTTCGTGCCTTTGATGCTAAGTTTCCAAACCAGACAAATGGAACCCAATATTTCAGGTGAGGAGACTTAAGGTCATCAAAAACTTTTCTTTCATATCTTGTCATAAAACCTGTTTACCAAAAAAAAAAAAAAAAAAGAGACTTCATTTATTCTGTGCTTTCAGTGCTACTGCTATTATAAATTTTGCATATGTTTGAATCTGTTTATGTGATATTTGCATAGAACTATGCAAAACACTATAATTCTAACTAGTAGCCACCTTTTTTTTGAGCTTTTTTTTGCCAAGATATATCTTGCTTGAAACAACTTCTTTTTGCAATAACTACCTACACAAAATACCTCTCGATCAATACGTGCAATAATTTGCTATTACTGTGTTCTCATATCTGACCGCTGACATATTGTAGATACATATAATACTAAGAATTGTACAGATTAGTCTCTAGTTTCATATTCTACTTTCAGAAAAAATACAGAACTAGATATATCAATGAAGAAACTATCGCTTTTCAGCAATGATGGCTTTTAGCAGCATCTCAACATATGTTGTAAGGGCAATTATGTGACCTTCTGATTCTGCTAATTTTTTGGTACATCTGCAAAGCAGTGAGCAAGCAACAGAGGATACAAGTGCATGCATGAAACAGAGCTCAACAGAGAGCGTGCCTTCTGCCAGCGAAATACTTCCCTGCCAGATTGCGTTTCATGTTTTCTTTGGGGTTACGAAGGTGTGCAAGGAGATGGAAAAGGAATCATGCACAGAGGTCCTGCTGCTAGTAGGACACCGGGCCAGATGACGTGCTGTGTGGCTGCAGGCTGAAGCTGCTCTCTGCCTGGCAGTTTGCCTCACTGGGGTGCTGGGAAGGTATTAAGTTTCCTGCAGAGTTCTCCTGGCCTTGTGAAGTGCTGCTTCCCCCTGCTGCGAGCAAGTCCAAGGTCAGATAGGAGGGGAGCCAGGGCTGTGTGGGACAAAACCTGCACCAGAGCAGCTCACTGCCTGGGACTGGCACAGGAGCAGCTGGTTTTTGGAGAAGCACCTCCACCCCCTTGGGTTTTGTGGGTAAGAAAACTCTGCGCTGCTCTGCTGTCCTCCTTCCACTCAGCCTGTGAGAAAAACAACCTCAGAAAATTCATAAGGGGGAACTTCACATTTTCCTTAGTCCAAATCCTGGATTTTCTGGGATTGGAGCAATTTTCAGGTTTGGGGGATCTTAGTTTTTCCTCAGATGTGCGTGTCAGCTACCAGAGTGGGTATAAGGCTTCTTTTGTCATGCTGACATTAGGTCTGAAACAGGACAAAGTTAATAACATGGCAGCCCCAAAGCAAGGGGCTCAGCCAATTAATTACAAGTTTGAGTGCTGAAAATTCAATAAGAGGATTGAGAATAGACAGAAAACTTTTTATAGTCTCCGACTAGTAATGAAGAGTTAGCCCATTGTTACTAACATTGCTAATGATACACGAAGTAGCAAAAAACCCAAGAAAAAAACCCAGACCACAAACTCAATTGTGTTTAGTATAAAAATGTGAATAAGGTAAAAGGAGAGGAAAAGTTCAGCAGCAAGACACAGTACCCCTGGAGTATCCTGGAATTTGAGTACAGAGTAAGATACAGCTTTATAACATCCCTAGGCAGTTTGCAGCCAGCTCTCCAAATAAACTGCACAGAAATAATCAGGCAACCAGACAAATTGACCTGCTAGTTACGAATTCTGACTCCTAAAAGTCAGTCTTCCAGGCTGCCTTTGATTTTTGGCTGGCCAATCTCCTTATTATGGGACAGGAAAAGATGTTTCTATCAGGCTGAAACAGACAGACAGGATATCAGAAAATTGACAGTCTGGA
Source organism: Phalacrocorax aristotelis (assembly GCF_949628215.1). Classification (NCBI taxonomy): domain Eukaryota; kingdom Metazoa; phylum Chordata; class Aves; order Suliformes; family Phalacrocoracidae; genus Phalacrocorax; species Phalacrocorax aristotelis. The sequence goes on along the minus strand of NC_134276.1, from coordinate 179,260,690 downwards.
ATGAAGGCTGGATGCAAGTCACTTGAGAGGCTCTGGGAAGTCATTACCTGGAAGGACACAGCCTGAGGGGGTCACAAAGAACAGCAAAACTCCAAGGATCAGTTCAGTGCTCCACTAAACTGGGTACATTTTTGTTCAGAAAAGCTCAAAAAAAGCCTTGTTCTTTTAACAGTATCATTCACATTGTCATTATTTTTAAACTTAAGGTGTTAGTGTTTATGTTAATTAAATATTCTTTTTGGTGGATATTAATAATGCCTAGTATTCCTATCACAGAATATATGAAACAATTCTGGATTGCTCTTACTGCTGGTGAAGGTTAGGGCAATACAAACAATATGCAGTTCAGAACTGCTTGCTGTTATTGCAGTGGTAAAGAAACACTTTATATTCCATTAAATAGAGGGGAGGCTATCAAACCGCAGTTATTAAAATTAAATTGTTTCTAAATATGGTCATACTATTTTTATTCAAGAGTGTTCAAAGAATTAACTGAGGAACTCTCTGAACAAGAACACTGGTTTTGACAAGCACTGGAAGACTGGAGCAGTTCCAGAGAACTGGAAATGTTTGGCAAACACTGTGCCAAGATCTTGAAAAGGATGATCTAAGGAATGACAGGGCACTGAATCCTTGTGAAAGTACAAAAAGCTCGACATGGGATGCAATCAATAAAGAATCAAAGGACACTAATGTAAACAGTGTTAGCCAAAGTGGTCTTACGGGAAAATTATTGATGAGAACACAAGCTTGGCTAGAAAAAGTCACTCATGCTCTCCCTCAAGTGATTCAAGGAGTATTCAGTTCTCCTGTCAAAACTGAATGGTTTGAGGCAATACTGGTTCAGGGCACCCATGCCAAATACTCTGAAGCCCAGTGGTTAGAGAAGAAGGAACTGAAATAAGGTAATCTCCCACATCTCCAGAATGCACTAACAACGGTCAAGTAGATAAAAGTTTCACTTTCTGCTACTGTGTTATGTGGGAAAGAATTTAGGTACTTCACTCCAGTAGAGGGTTTGGGACTGCAAACTTCACCCGCTGGTAGGTATTCATGTAGGTGGGCTCACACCTCATGTTTCTCTTCAGCATTTCCTCTCAACTGTTTTGGGCTGCTCTCTGCCCAGCCGCTACCTCATTACTCGTGTGTTTTAAAACTTGTGTTCTTCAGCATCCAACTTCCCTCTTGCACCTTGCAGCCAACAGGATTGGTATGCTCAGGACTGCTGCTAGGCCGGATGCTTACAGCATATGTGCTGCATTAGTCAGCATCATAATGTCATGAATCTACATGCATCTACTGTCTACAGCTGTATAAAGAATGCTAAAAAATGAGAAAGGGTTCAGAAAAGAGTTATGAGGAAGATCCAGCACTGAAGACTGTATCTTGTAGGGAGAGACTACAGGTAGTGAAGCTCCTAAGTCTATTCAAACCTTTATGCACTCTGCTAACAGGTAACTATTGAGAGAAAAATGGTGTTTTGATCTAATTAGAAAAAGAACAGCCCAAACCCATTAAAAAATCAAGTGACTAGAAAATGACTCCATGCAAGTTCAGACTGAGAATAAAATTTTGCTCTTCAACAGTGAGTTCACCGTTGTGAATGTCAGTTCACCTAGGATGCAGTAGTCTCCAGTATACCCAGCTGAATTTTACATCAGGGTTGGATATATGTCTAGAAGGTATTATAGCTCAATCAGAAACTGCAACATGATAAAGGATGTTGTGAGTAAGCTTTTATGCCTTGTGTTACGGGTGAGTCAGACTAGATTATCATGATACTGTTCTCAGATTTAAAATCTATTAATTTAAGCCGTTCATTTGCTGAGAAATGTGTAGCGATAGTTACGCTGTGCCAATTCTCAGTTTGATAGTGAAATGCAAAGTCGGCACAAGTTGTTTCAATGATGACTGTGATATAAGCATCAGATTCTGCTACTCACATTCATATTAAATGCTGCACTCCCATGCAGTCTGATATGTAATGCCATAGGGAGCTAGGGAGGGGAGAACTGCAGTGTACTGTCTTAATCACTGGATGATAATAGGAGCAAAATATACCCTCAAGTGCATCAACAAAAATTCGGTGGCACAATATGCATTAAAACCTACAGAATAAGTACTGAAATCCACAGAGCTGACTACACAATCAATACTTAGTTATACAGTTTATAGTAGCATATTTTCCACTGTTCAAAAAAAAGGCACCAACCAAAACTTGTTTTCCAGTCTACAAATTTTGTACAATGCTGCAACATTTTGTCTCTTTAGGAACAGATTGTCTTTAGCAATAGGGAGGCAGAGCTGGATTAGCCTGCTGGAAATGTTGTAATTTTCCAGTGCATACTAGAAACAGATTGCTGGGGAGAGTGACAGAAGCTTCCTTGACCTCTCACAGGCTCAGGTAAACAGTTTTGTTGAACAGCACAAGGAAGAGAACCTCACAATCCAACTGAATCCAACATAAATGATTTTTTTTTCCAGTGAGATCAGTGCATTCTGCCTGCATTTTTTTTTAATATCCAAAGCTTCTCACACATATTTGAAATGTGTATATGTATATACACACTGCATATTTTAACTTGCTACAACTTTGCTCACTAATCTCTGCCAAAGGAATAATTTCAAGAAATGAAGATGTTCGGTAAAAAACATATGACTTCTCCTGTTTGGAGCAGATCCCTACATCTCTGCGCTGGTGTTCTACCCCTGACACTGACCACACCAGTCAGAAGCCACGGCATGACACATTGACTTTAAATACTCAGAGGTCAGTCCTCCATAGACAAGCAAAGTCTTACATGATTGAACTTCTCTTCACCATCATCATACTCACTGTGTTATCAAAACAAACAGAAAATAAAGATGTGCTTAATACTTAGTGTATTTATCCCTGAAAAACCCACACTTAAGGTGAGGTTGTAAATATAAAGAAAAAAAACCTTGGGGTTGGGATTAAGTACATAACGACACTTAAAATGTGCAATCTGCTTAAAATAAATTTAGATAAAGCTGTACTTGTTAAGTGCCTGCAGAGATCAGCCTCAGACACATGAGCCAAAGTTATACCCTAGTCATTGAGGCAACGCCATACAACAAGTCACCATTCCTACTACCTCATACTATATCGCAACTGCATTATTTTTCACACTTTGGAGAATGTTGCCCCTGCTGCATATGCCTGTGTGTTTGGGGCAGGCCTATTGCCTCCATGATGTCTGAAAGCAGGTCCACATGAGAGTCTCAAACTCCTTTGGTTTCTATAGTGTCACTAGATGATGACTTTAAGAGCATTAAAGACGCACGCTTAAGGGAACATCATTTAAGACACTGACAAAAAGGTGGTAGCTTTGACACGGGTTTGTACAAGGCACACATGGGGCCAAAGAGGAAAGAAAAAATGAGTCTGGCTCCTTCCCTCCCTGTGTCCCCACCTCTGAGGAAAATGAAAGAAATTTTGGGGAGGAGGACTCCAGTACCTGCTCCTACCACGTGGTCCATGGTGGGGAACCTTTTGTACACGGCTGTGCTCACAGAGCGAAAGATCAGCAAAGATGTTAAATTCACGTAACGCATGAGAGTCCTCCTTAACAAGCGCCCATATTCATCTCTGCCCTGGACACAGCTGGAGATGAGGAACATCAGACGATCTGGCCATGGCAAGTTCACAAACTGGTTCCACCAGCGATTCACCACCAAAGTAACGTAGAAACCTGGGGGTTAGAAGGAAAAAAAGAAGTCCAGTGCCTGTCAGGATTTCTGGTTAGGTTACTTTGATTTAATTTGCAGAGTGTTATTCATATCACTAAGATGCTACATTTCCCAGAATAAATGCAGTCACATCAAAACCCAGGATGCGATCAGTGCTAATTACTTAATAGACACTGCAACTTAATGGCTGTTCCAGCTGAGTATCTCATACTCATGAACTTCCAGATTTCCTCTTCTGTAGTAAACCTTGAGTGGATTTAATGCTTTGAAAGATCAGGCACAATGTATCAGTGTTAGTGGGCACGATATATATATTTATATATTTTTAAGATATATATTTATATTTAGTGTATATGGAAATGATATATATTTTTATATACATATTATATATATATTATACATATAACGTATATGGAAACTACTCTTTTTTTGATATATTAAGAACACGAGCATAAATGTTGATGTCACAAAAGCAACTCGAATTTAAGGAGACCTGTTGGAAGCTGATGACTTTATTGTGAGCCTCTAACCTCCCATAAGCCCCTCAGCTCTGAAATGCTTCCATGCATGGACATTCACAAATGCCTGAACAAAGACAGCATTGGAGAATAATTTCACATGTAACTAGTACTTACCAAGCACAAAAGTTACTGGGATTTGTTCAGCATATTTGTCACAGTAAATTGATAATTTTTCAAAGAACCGTTTTTGGCTACCTGTAAGAAAAAATCTGCAGCAAAAATAAAATGTATCTGTCCTTTCATAATATTCTGGCACTAGCTACAAAATGCAAATATGTATAAATAATCAGGTATGTGCAATTGGGAGCAACCTTGGCTAATGTCTTCAAGCAAATTCTTAAAGGTAAAGTGCTGAACACTTTTGGCATGTAATAGAGAAGCTGGAGGAGAGGACAATATTATTCCCTGGTCTCTTCAGGTTTCTCATGACTAATTTGACTGGTACTACTAATTAGGATCAATACACCTGCAGAATTAGCTTGCTATCTCAGACAGACCAATGATAACAGCAAGCCATAAGTCTGCAAGTAGAGCCTGCTCTCCTTTTTCAGAGGGCTACTTAACAAAAATGCTCAGGTCTGCTTGAATTGCAAAAGTTACCAATCTCTAATTACTCTTATTTGAAAATGTTATGTTGTTGCAGCAGGTTTTTTACTCTTACTCCTACAAAATTTTTTCTTTTCCACAAGATTAAAACCACAACAACTGTATTTATTTTGCAGCGAGGCAAATATTCACCAAAGGATAGAAAATGAGTGGAGCATGGCAACTTCTGCCCATGGAAAAAGATATCTAATGAAATACAACAAGCTTAAATGTAAAAATTTTTTTTTATTTATATAAATAAGTATTACAGTTATTTGATGTCATATAAAAGGAACACATGACAAATATTTGGTGGGTTTTGCTTACAATTGTGCAATGACACCTGGAGCGCATATAGAAAGCTTTCCATGGTGTATTTACCATGGTCTTTAATTGCCTAACATTTCAGTAAAACTAGATCAATTTAAATAAATGTGAGACTCTGGTGTTTCTTTACCTATTAATACTATAATTTTCTTTCTGAGATTACAGATATAGATTACTGAACATTTTGGAAAATCAGTGATTAATAACAGACAAACCGAAGCTCATTTTCTCCTTGTGCCACATAAAAAGCAAACACTGAGGTCTAATTACAGATCGAGGTAAGAGCTGAATCATGATTTTGATACTTTCGTGTAGTGTAGTTCAACAATTAAAAGCTTCACTGTACTAACTGATGCATTGCATCTGTCACACCAGTGTTTAATTCACACCCTGGTGGAAGAAGCAGCTCTTCTAACGTAATCCCCCCACCCAAGTAATAACCCAGATAATAACCCATCTGGTTTCAATGCAGTTTTGCTTGGCCCTCTGCATGCTTAAAAATAAGGTTTGCTGTGCCATCCTAGCTTTAAGCAAAACTGCTTTTCCTGACTATATAACCTGGCTCACAAATTATTACCTTTCAGGGTTGTTAAAGAAATTACCACTGAGCAACTGAAGACATAGTTCTGCAAGTAGAACGAAAGGGCTATACTTATTCAAAGGAGAGAGACACACTCGCTGGTGCCAACTCAACCTCAGAACGATGGAAGCTGTATAACACAGGCTAGCTACGGCTAGCTTCAGTAGGCCCATTGCTTAACACTGGGCTGAAAGTAGAATCAGCTGAATATGACAGGCTCTATGTTAATTATACCCTACCTGCATTCTCTGGAACATTAAAGTAAACATGGAAAGGAAAGAACATTAGAAAATGTCCAAGGAAAAGACAATAATTACGTAGTAACATCCCCTCCAACCATCATTCATCCGCCTAACACTATGAAGTGTGAAACTTCGGTATAACATGTAATGAGATGTGAATTGGAAAGAGTGTACCTGTATAATACACTTATCGCTGTGTAAAGAGTAGCAAAAACAATAAATTCTCTGTACAGCAATTTGTAGATGCTGCCTTTCCACTTTAGGAGTAATCTGTGAAATCCAAAGAAAGTGGCATTTGCTACTTTGCTGGAATAAGTGACTGTCATCCTCTTGGCAGGCTGCGCCTAGAAACAGTAGAAGAGAAGCAGGAAACCAACAACATTTTAGACAGCGTATCCTAACCTGAATGCACCCTTGTATAGACAGATACAGAGATATACACACATATACGCATAAAATAGTTTATGTATACATAAATGCATAAATACATGCTGTGTGTATTTATATATATAGAAAGGGAGAGAGAAATAAAAAGTTACAAGCCCCAGTGAGACCTGAAGATTGACTGATGCAAGGCTGTATTTGGGCTTTGCCTCAAAGACCACCCAAAAGCAACAGCTCGCACTGAATATGGCCACCTGCCTGGGTGGCAGCGGCAGGGACACATTACACCTTTGAAGCCTCTGCTTATTCTCAGTTTGCTCCAGTCCAGTGTGAGCAAAGAAAAGGAAGTAAATTTGATTGAAATTGTTTTCAAAACTTCGCCAGCACTCCAGCAAGAAAAGTAAAGCTAAATTTCACACATGCACCTTCCTCCCCATCCAGTATTTTTAGCTGGCTTTGGTAACTACACTCATCTAAAACCAAATGAGATTTGGAGACTGCCTCTTTCATTAACAGTTACGATAGCAGCTGAGATCAGCTGGGGAACCCTGTTATTTCTCAGCTTGGCAGCTAGGCATACTCATCAACACTTCAGCAGTGCACGGCCATGCAAAAAAAGCCATAGGGTTGGGCAGGTATGCCGTGTGCGACAGTGTAATTAAGGCAGTACTAAAAGTATACAGGTAAATATTTGACTTGGGGTTTGTTACTTGCTTACCCAGTGTAGGGAGATGCTATAGGAACATAAAAAAACCCCATAACTCCAAATGTGGATGAAAGCAGTTTGGTACAGCATACAAGAGAGGGAGTAACTAAGAAAGCACAAAGCCTCAAGACAGTGTGTATCATAAATACGATTCTTGTCTATATTTTCCTGATGCCACTGTAGGTCATCTACTCTCAGAAAAAAAATAATCTGAACCCCTAGTTAATAGATGGCCTGATGCTATTTTATGCAACTTGGCTGTGTCTCTGATGCAGAGCATAAAGTAAGCCATTAAAATTCAGCTGTAAAAGTGCCACATTTTCTTTTAGTCACCAAGGGAATCAGCAGGAAAAAGACAACATAAGCCTTCTATTGCTGACAAACTGCCTCTTCTCATCTGCAGAATGGCTGTTCGAGGTTTGCTTGTGTGGGCTTGGAAGTTTTTTTCTTGTGTTATTGTTTTTTAAGACGCATGGGGTTTATTCTTCATCATCCAAATGATAGTTTTCCTGTTTCTGAGACTTAGCATAGGCCTTTACATTTTTTGTTGTCATTGTTGAACTCAAAAAAGTTCAATTTAGGAGGCAAACTGGCTGACTGGCATGCAGAAATGCAGTCCTGTCTGCTAAAAAGCCTGTGGTCATTATGCAATGCTTAAGAAAATGGAAGCAGAGATTTCCATTCTCCAGCAAAAACAGGGCTTTATAAACAATGGGAGATGTCTGTGGCTAGGCTATCGGGGGGGGATGGAGTAAAAAAATACTCTTAACAATACACTGAGCTTCCTGGGATCACTGTAGGAGGCTTTAGTCCTTGCCCATTGATGCTGGGGAGTATGTGTGTTCAAGTCATATGGTCAAGAAGTGTGTCTCTATCTCCCCACTAATATCCAATTTGTCATGGAAACCTCCAGTGGGACTGCCTGCATGTAGGGACTTAGATCTTGAAAAGATATCTGATAATGTGAGGGCTCGTAGCCTGGTGGGAACCCAGACCCCCAGAGTAACACAGTGCAACGATTAGAAGATGAAGTTAGACAAATTCAGTCTGAAGTAAAACATAAATTTCTAACTGTAGGGGCAACCAAATATCAGAACAGGGGACTGGACAGACACCCTGCGGTTTACGATCTTTAAGATGACAGCAGATAGTTGGACAAAAGATGATTGTCAGGAAGAAATCCCATAGCTGGGACACAGAGAGTTGGGGCTGAGTGGCTCTGCTGGTCTCCCTTTGTATCTGGGCATCTGTACAGTCCCTTCTGTCATGGGCCATGGAGGGAATAAGATTGCTTGCAGCACCCTTACAGCATCTGCAGCTCTGCAGGAAGGCAGTGATTAGTGTCAAATCCATGGCTTTCAGTTTCTGCAAATGCGGTTCAGGAAAGAGGCATCCTCCCATGCATCAGTGACTGGACAGTGCCAGAAACTGGCCAGTAGCCGAGCTGGACAAAATGGGTCCACCTCCTCCATGGAGCTGCAGCAAAACCTGTCTTGCAATGCCTAGTGGATGGGTTTTGGCCACAACTGCAGAGCTGTAATGATAATAGGATTCAGGATTAAGAATATTACGCCCCCATTAGACTGGGAAAGTTTTCTCCATGAAGTGCAATTTGCCTGCTTGATTCAAGCAACTATATTTTACTTAATCAGATTCCAGCCATCTCTCCTAGCACTTTACTCGATGTCCTTGGCTCTGAACAGAAACTCCTCACATTGGCTTGGGAGGCACTGGGTGCCCGCAGCTTTTTCTTTCTGCTTCTGAAACGGGGCAAAGAAAAGTGGGACTGTTACAGGAGTTTCAGGTTTTGTTGCCTTGGTTTCCTTGCCTTGCCTTGCCTGCAATGCAGTATATTTCAGTTTCCTGCTAGGCAAATGCTTTATTGAACATTTATTGCTGGTTCATATAGGGACTTCAGGGTAATATAATGTAATGTCCTAAAATATACATCAGGTCAGATTAGGTGATCTAAGATCCCTTTAGACTATATGAAGCTATGAAAGACAGCTATGTGCCTGTCTGATTAGATTTCACAGCGTAGCAAACACAGATTTAAATCTGCACTTGTGATTTTTCCTCTGGGAACAACTACAACCACTTGGGTACAGCCCACCCACCAGCAAGAAGTTTTGGCATAAAGCCTTGCGCTGGGTCTGGTTCTTGAACAGTGGTCCCAAGCATTTGGTTCGCAGGCAGCATGTTGACTGAGAGTCCTTCCAACATTACTCATGGTCACAGGAAATTAAAAAGCTAAAACTGAGATGGACAGGAAGAGCTAAGCATAACAATGCCCCCCAGCACATTCTTGCCTGAGCGCTGCTTTCACTGGCGCCACAGAAGGACAGCGAGCGTTAGATTAGATACCACAGACACTGGTGCCATGAAAGACTTTCCTATTAATTGTGTTGCCCTTAACTTCATTAACAGATATAGGGCTAGGCTTTCCACTGGTGTGGATTTGTGAGTTTTGAGGACATAACACAAATTATGTCCATGTTATGCCTGCAGAGACTTTGGCTCATATCTACAACACTGCTTTTCCTTCTGTTCAGTGTTTGTTCCCTCTCTGAAACTTTCTCAAGCACAGGCTGAACTGTGAGTTATACATTATTCCACTTTTGCTCAGATCATCAGAAGCCTTTGGGCATAAATACCTAAAAATAAAATAATTTTTCCCCCCCTACTAATATTGAGCCTAACTCTAAATGGGATTTTTGCCTGGCTGAGAATTTCAGGGTGCATTAGGATTCAGAGAGAAACCACAGTAAAAAATAACAGCCATCAGTTTTTCCTAACTGACCATGAAAGGAACATTACAGAATGTATAAATAAATATTGCCTCTGCGCAGCCCTACCTCTTGTCATTGTATCACCTTATTTCTTGGTTTATGGCACAGTAGAGAAAGTGAGTGAGAGAGATTTGAGTTAAGCCAACTATAAAAACATATCAAGCTCACGTTATATCCACTGACCTGCTATTTTGGTTCAGCAATCCAAGCCCAAAGACAAATCCCAGACTCTTCCTCTTCCTCAGACGTCCCAAAGTCCCCTTTGGGTCTGCAGTAGTCACCTTGCTCTTTCCCTAACCTGAAGCAAGACGTTGCTGCTGCCGAGCCCCAGGAGGAGCGGACTGACAAGAACAGGGGTTAAAATGTCTTTCCACTTCTGGAAGTCTGTTTTTGCCAAGTACTCTGTCCTGTCAGTTACAGAGGGAACAAACGCAAGCAGCAGCAGCAGCAGCAGCTGCTGATCTTGCTCTTTTCTAGTCTATAATTATAACACCACTTGCCATCGGAAGGACCCCTTTCATTTGAATGGAGACTCTTGCCATGGTTTGGCTGGCATCTCTGGTTTTCTACATTTTATTTCCCATCCCCAAACTGGGACGGACAAGAAGGGAGCCTTCTTCTCTGAGACTTCTGCTGAAAAGAGTGACCCATTTGAGCCAGCCCTTTCGAAGACACATCAATGAGCAGCACTGACTACAACTGAATGGGAAGACCGGAGACAACCCCACCAAACTTGGGAATGTGCCTCAGCTGTACCTTGATCCCACCCTGGAGCCCACCTTTGCTGCGTTGCTGATTTAAAATGGGAAATCAGGACTTAGGGTATGCTGTAAAAATCACCCATCCCTCCAAATAGGCAGAGTTGCTGTTACCAAAAGTCCCATCAGACTCAATGAACCTATTCATGACGGTGCATTTCAGCATGTGAAAGCCTTTCTGTGACTGGAGGATCTGCACAGGGCTTCCTCCCCGCTTCCCCTTTGTAAAATGAGATGAACCCTGTCTTTTATGACCCACGGCATTAAGAGGGAGCTGTAAAAGGTGACAGACTGTGAAAGCCCAGGAGATGTCATATAATGTTGCCATAAATCTCTAGGGACAATGAAATAATGCAACAGTAAAGTAAATTAAAAAAAATTACAGGGGGAGAGGGTAAGCAGGATTTATAGATTTAATACATTTTATGATGAAAGGTTTTTTTCCCCCTGCCTTAGTACCGTTAAGCTATTTGAGACCACTTATTTAATTAAAACCCTCCTGGAAATAAAATCAGTTGCTGCCACTGTTTGCCTTTCTTCTTGTTGGCAAAGGCAGAAGGAAGACACTTTGATGTCAAAGCAGGGGAGACATTAGACTGTGGCATGTGTGTGTCAGGCGGTGACCTGTGGCAAAAGATGACAAATCATTTTAGCATTCGGTGACTTGGCATGAAGAAACATACTGCCTGATCCTATTACAGTCACTGCCCTCTGCAAGGAAAGCTCCTAACAACAGGGATATTTTAAGGTCACTTGTAAAATAATTACTTAGACCTAAAACATTTTTCTTTGCTGAGTATAATAATTTGCTGCTCTTGCTGAGCGGTAAATAATAGCACCTCTGTGTGTCAGACACGGGGTATCAGGTGGTTTTCCTGGAGGCTCTTCGGTCTTCCTGCAGATTGAAGCAGCTGAGATTGCTCCGCTTGCTCTGAGCTGTTTTGCAGAAGACATGAGATTTAGAGCTCCTGTGTGTTCAGAGGCAGAAATAAATATAGGTTTCCAGCCATGTAGCTCTATTGTGACTGGTTCTGTAGGAAATACTCCTCTTTTTATCACTAAGGTTCCCCTAAGCCCTTGCTGGATTTCTCCCAGACAGGTGATGTTTTCACCTCTCGTCCATTCCCCCCCTCCTCACGAGAAGCAGAATCAATTGGTGTAGAGCCTTTGCTAGCAGAGGTTGCTGCACGGTTGTACTGTACCCTCTGACTTGGCTGAGCACGTCCTTTCCCAGCTAATGGTCCTCCCATTTTAAGCTGTCCAAGCCCATAGGCTGCTTAGGTTCACCTGAATGTGGGCGGAAGGGGGAGAGTGTGATAGCTTGTAACTACTACTGCAGTGTCCTCAGTTAATGAGCATACTACCTTTTCTAGCTGATGCCAATACCTGTGTTAGCATGAGTGAGTGGAGACATTTACTGTAAATTTTAAGCAGTCTTACATTTTGATTCAGCTCTTCAGTTTAGCTTTATATTGACATTTTGAATCCAGAACATTAACAAGACATTGGTGGTGGGCTCCAAAAGCTCATTTATTACAGAAGGGCTATGAAAGCCATTGCAATAATGTCTGTGGTTCAGTAAGGACTAGCTACAGAGCTCTGCAAAAATCCTTTTTTTCAACACATTAGAAGCTGCCTTCTGCTTTAGAGGAAGAGGATAAAGTCGTGGACTCTGGAGGAAGAAAACAGCAGCAAATGCTTTTCCCAGTCTCTGACAAGGGTGCCAGCTAAGGCTAAGGACTGAGAAAATATTGGTTAATGACAGTCACACTCCTTTGCTTCTGGGTGATGTTGACATGGCTGTGACAGTCTTACTGTATAAGAAATGGCTGCTGGGGCTTTGAGAAGGCTGATGGCAAGGAAGCTGTGTGCTATAAGCACACAGTTAAGCAGAGCTGTAGAGAGGCATCGGGGTAAAGGGAGGCCTGTGGCATCTGTTCCTCTACCCCTCCACCATTGGGCTGCAGTCTCACAGGGGTGTTACAGTACTGGGGATGGAGAGACACTGGGCATAATTGTCCCATGTCCTCCTCCTCCTCCCTCACGCTATTTGCCACCACATGTCAGTGGTCAGAGAAAACATGGCCATGGTGGCAGTGGAAGTACGGTGCCCAACAGACTCTTTGGGGAGAAGAGATGGAGCTGGCGGACAGAGGGACACAGGGAGCAGCTTTATGCACACTGCTGATTGCCCAGCCTCCTCCTGGGTAGCAGCAGTGACCAGTCAAGGTTGGGTGGGGTCACTCCCTTATGGCAAATCACCCTCCAGAGCAGGGCGCTCTCATGCAGCCTTCTATGCCTAGCAATAAACCCCCGTTGCTGTGTGATGCTCATTGCTGATGGTCCTACAACAAGGTTGGGACAGACATGCTGTGTTGGGCTGGTAGGCATTAGCCAGGCAAGGCAGCCTTGGGCAATTTGACAGGAAAGGGGACGTGGGGTTTCTGGAGCCTTATCTGCCAGGAGTTATCAAGGAACAAGCCTGGACTAGTTCCCAGAGATTCAAGAGAGAGAATTTTTTAAATAATTCTGATGATTTCTTCCAAGCTGGTACAGTAAAGACTACTCCATCAAACACTGAGCTTGGGAACAGACTCTTCAGAACAGAGAGACCTGCAGTCTGTGACCTGTTATTAAGAACTGGTACTACTCTCTCATACTTTCTCATAATCCTCTCTTTCTGCTGAATTTGTTGAATGAGCAAACCTATGCTACAAAGAGCCATTTGGGCAATCTGAGTTATCTCCTAGCACTTTAAGACACTATTTAGTGAAGAAGCACATTCAAAAAGGACGCCAACTAATTTAACTGGCTAATAGGCAGCTGACGTGCACAATGTAAAACAGGAAATAAATAAATAAATATTTTTTAAAGGAAAAAAAAGACAAATTTCTCTAAGGATTTGTTTTTGTATTGCCTCCCCTCTGCTATGTAACTGTCTCTACAATAAGATGCATGGGTAGTTATGACCATTTATTAGATTTTTAAACATAACTGAGTCCACTGCAGCAAATGAGGTTTCATAGAAAATTCTTAAAATCTCATAATAATGAGCTAGAATTCCGGTGCTCTTGATATTACAAACTACTAATTTTTCCAGAAATTATTTATTTAAAATCTATGTGGAGTCTTATTACAGACTATTAATCTAAATTAAGATCTCTTCAAGACATGGTAAGTAAGTAATACTTTGTTAAGATATTCACATCCTTGCTATCATATGCAGTTATCTTTAACAGGCGTCATATTGCAGATGGCATGCAGAAATTCTGTTTGTATACGCTATGTTCCTAAAAGGTTACTAAAAAAGGATGGATTTGTGATGTGTGTAAAATAGTATTTCACATCGGCAATAAATAGTTTAATATCACTTCTTGTCTTTTTTCTGACCTTTCCTAATGGACATCCTTAGCATCATAATCAAATAGGAGCTAAAGAGGTTCTTTTGTTTTACGAGTGTATATGGTAGACAAGAATCTGAGAGGTCTTATCTACAAAAATAGTTTTCAGAAATTCCCCTGTATATGCAGCTCTACTAGTGATCACTGCTAATGGTGTATTTTGCATTCATGTTCTCCTGATGTGCTTTGGACACATACAAATCACACAGAGACAAAAACATTTTAGCACAATGTAACTAGACAGGTTTCTGCTAATATCATCCACGGGTGTTTAACAAGACAGTGTGGTGCAACAGATGGTAGAAATCCATCAAATCCAAGTTATTTAATTTATTTGTGCTTCCTGCTCCTCTTTCCTCTTGATTTTTGTGCCCATTTATACTGGAAGAGATACTAATTCGTATTGTGTGCTAGTGAAGCTCCAGGCAAACACTTCAGTATCTGTAACAACATCTCATAATGCCAATATCCAAACGAATGCCATAAAAACTAGGCTACCATGTGGTCTGGACAACATGAAAGAATTTTCTTATTGAAAAGAAGTGAATAATTAAAATGTGGGGAAGAGGGCGGTATTAAAGAAGCTGCTGTCAGATTTTCTCAGGCGAGAATATATTGAGTTTTGCTTTATTTTTCTACTTACTGTCTCTTGCTGCTGGAATTCCTGTATTAAATAAATGGGTAAATTAACATAAAATGTCCTCTGCCCATAGAATGAACATGTAGAGAGCTGCTGTGATATCTCACAGTCTCTTTCATGAGAAAAATTGCAATAATTAAAAGTTAATCTAGTGAGAGAGATACCACTGTACTTAGCATCACTCAGTGTGTGTTGTGGAAATATACTTTAAAGCAGGCTCTTTTATCTCTGGAAGTCACATGGTAGAATACTTCAGAGGATTACAGATGAATTTGTCTGCAGGATAAAGCTTGCTGCCCCAACAGATTAATTCTCCAAGTACTGTAAAACTGTATTCAGAAACATTTTGCTTTGCAACTTCCTTGTAATGAAATAAACATAATTTGTTACATGGTAGTGCTGAGTTTGGTATTAGAAATATTATTATTACTGTGACTGTTATCAGCCTCAACGATCCTTTTATTGCCAGAAGGCACAGACACACAAAAGCAAACCGATGTCACAGTGTGGGACTTGTCAGAGGGAAGACAGGATCAACAAAGCAACCAGGAATAAGGTGACCAGGATCCGGGCTCAAAACCCAGCACCCGGATTGACAGGAACAGCTTTCTCCTGACTTAACACCTGCCTCTCCAAAGTGCTACTTGTTCATCTGAAACAGGCTAGGTGGGTTAGTTAATATATGCTAACACAGCTTTAGCGTAAGTGGAAGCTAAATGGTGAAAAGGGCAATGATAGGAGAGGTGCTTGGTTTTGCTCTCAGGACTGGCTCTTCTGAAGTTAGTGTCATTCTGCTTCACAAGATGCCCAGGGTTTCAAAACTTCTTGCACAATGTCAAGCATTCGATATTAGATAATTTCCTTGCTTGCCTGAAAATGCCACTGATTGCACAGCCATTTGCATAATCACCCTTTTGTACCTGTGGGATCTTGCAAACCTCTAATTTCTTTTATTTTTTAATGAAGAAATTGTGTTAACAGAATTTTGTATTGTAGTGGACATTAAAGAATATTGATGGTTGATAGCCTGTGCTTTATATTGTATATTAATGTCTCCTGCACCTCTTAGGGAGTTACATTTGAGAAAGAGCCATCTTTTCTCACATCATAATGTTTCTAAGAACACCAAAAGCATTTTTTGCATTAGAGTTAATAACGCTTTGTTTGTACAACAGGCATGTTTGTGCTCTCAGTCAAGACTTTTGAGGTACCAATGGACACACCATAAACTTGTGTTCCTTATGGCTTATGAGGCTACGTTTTCAGTGGGTGGTGTTACTTCTCTGAGAGTGGCAGATGTTAACTCTTGTTCCCTGCATAGACATATAATAGTAGTGGTGATAATAATACAACAGAATAGTGGACACTACACACAACAGTACAGCCGAATAATTCTGTTTCTCCCATTTAATATATAACAAGGACAACTTTGCTTACTCCTTGAAGAAACTCTCTGTATGAATGTATTTTGCTTTGTGAATATGAAAAATCACCTCTAAGAATGGTGATCCAGATTAGTGCGTGACATTAAGAGATTAACACTGTGCAGTAATGACTGATGCAAAGCTGTGATGCAGTTTGCCATATATGACACTGTTAGAGGTGTGATTAAACCATGCTGCAACTGGTGGAAGAAACTAGACCCTTCACTATCTGTATTCAAATTAAAGGGGGCCTCAAACCAAAATGTAGAGACATGTTACCACTGAATGCAACTGGGACCGTAAGGATGGAGGATTTTCTTGAGCTGTGTCTTGGGCAGAGAGATTTGTGGCACTATCTGCTTGTGTGAGAGACAAAGGGAAAAATAAGACAGATGAGATTCAAAGAACAAGCTAGAGACTAAGAACAGGCAGAAAAACATTTGCAGGGAAAAGTGTTTAGAAAAGGGAAGTTCTTTGAGTTAGGTATTGTCTGGAAAGGACTTGGAACAGTTGTTGCAGCATTTGTGAGAACAGGATTATCGGTATTTGTGCATAAAAAAGGATTAGCCATCATCAGGGTGGCTGACCCCCATCAATTTCTTTTTGTAAAGGGAACAACAAACATTAGTCCTTTTTCTTATTTAGCTGGTTTAAATTCAGAAAAACCTAATAATACTTACTGCTATTAAAAATAGTACTTGATACACACATGAAAAGGATAAAAACGAGGACTTCACTCTGTGACCCAGGTGGTCCTAGCAGTCCTGTCTTAAAGCTAGCTCTGGCTTTCCTCCCTTGCATACTTCAACGTTAAACATTTTCCTCAGAACTTCATTTGTTCACTTTGCAGATATCGATTAAGCGGGGGGGGGGGGGGGGGAACCCCAGTATAAAAAGAAAAAGTAGCATCCAGGAAAAAGAATAGTGAGCTTAGTGAACCAACTGATCAAAAACCCCAGCTTTTCCTTTTCCTACGGACAAGCCCAATAATCTCCACCTGAACATCAACAAACCCTCTCATTCTCTGCTGCCTGCAACTTTTCACTTAAAAAATGCCTAAACAGCCTCAGTAGCTTTTGCAAAACACGCACTACACTGTGTTTGTTTACCTTGGTTCAAAATCAAAAGCCTCGTTGCTCCCCAGACACAAGGTTTAGTCTGTGAGCCAAGAGTGGATGAAACAAACCCTGCACTCATCATGTTGCTGCTGAGTCAGCACACGGCACAGAACACACATAGGCATTGAACAGTGCAAGTCGGGGAGTTTATCCTTCACACTCCTCTGGGCAAATCCATGCTTTGACTATTTTAGTGACATGAGGGAAAACTTTTCCTGCCATGGTGGGTGTAGGCACATTTCCAACCAAGGTAACACAGATGTAAATGCTAGTGAAGACAAGACTCCTGGGGGGCCTGGCACTTTTAAGGTCACTTTGGGAGGTGTAACAGAGTAATCCCTTTCTTCTGTGGAACTGGAACTGCTCTGGTTTTGCTACTACCTCAGCATTTTCTACCATCTATGCAACTGAGTAAAGGATTCAGATTACTTTTCAGAAATCCATGCTGAACTTACAACGCATTGCCACCGTAAGTGTGCCAAGCTGGAGAAGACAGAAGGAGACAAGGAAATGAAAAGGCTGCTCTAAACTGGGAGGCATTCCTATGCCCACTGGAGTGAAGTCCATAGAAGCTAGGTAACGCTGGACAGAAGATGAATAAAGCAGTATTTCTATCAGATAGGAAAATGGTTCATACCTGCAAAAACTTTTCCATAAGACCAGCTTCACCCCACAGAGCAGAACATAGCAATAACAGGCAGCCTTGATGAAAGTCTGGTTTTGAATCTCTGTGTCACTGAGCAAAAATAAAGAAAAATAAGTCAGTTAAAGCCACATCTTCCGTTTTTATAGAAACTTTGGTCTGAAAGAATGAAGAACTTTAAAAAATCCATTATTTAAACCTTATCATGTGGCCACGTTATAGGGAAGGAGGAAGAAGTCTCATGAATTTCAGTTTAGAGATGGATAAATTAAGGCACAGGGAGGGTATCCAAGTCCAAAGCAGAACTGTAAATAAAACACAGGATTCCTGAATCCTATGCTTTTCACTGTTATTATTTGGAGTATTTGGTGGAGTTATTTTTGGAGTCTTATCAGGTAAAAGGATTCTTGAGTTTTAACTACAGGGCTACGAAGTTTATTTAGCTTTCAGGGGGTTAATTTTCAGGTGAAAATATATTTTGTATTTTTATTTTCTGATTTCTGAGTTCAGGTTTGGCATCTCTGCTGTCTTCCATCTAGGGATGAACATGTTGTACTGTTTTTATTCACACTCTGGATGCATCCCTGCCTTGCTTCTAAACATAAACAAAACCACATGTCAGTCCTTACATAAGTTGGTAAGATGTGCTGGTTTTGGCTGGGATTAGAGTTGATTTTCTTCATAGTAACTGGTATGGGGCTGTGGTTTTTTTTGTTTCTTCCATTTAGTATTAAGTTACGTTTACAAGAACCTTCAAAGAACCTAGAAGCATTTATTTTATATGCAACAGCAGGAATCTGCCTAGTTGGGCAGCTTGTTTGCAGAATCAGTCTTACGGTCTAAGTGGACAGTTGTAAACTAATGTGCTCGAAGGGAAAATTTCTTTTTGGTCCTTGTCATTTAATAGTTGCCATTTAACAGTTAATAGAGAATTTATATTCTTTATTCGAGTGTACCTTCCCGATTAGACTGTGTTCTGTGTAGTCATAGAAAGGGTTTTTTTAAAACACGATAAAGAATTTGCCATTCTCGTTACATTGTGTTAATGAGTTCTGCAGGTTGTATATAGATATATGCTGTGTATAAAAGCAATTTATTCCCCAAATTTAAATTTTTTGGTATTCAAGCCTTGACTTCTGATTGAGGAATACAGGGCTTTAATGAGCATTCACTTTTCAGACATAACTTTAAGCTCTTATTTCTGACGCTGACTGACAAGTTGACAAGTCTAACAGGAGAGGACTATAAAGTGGTTAGAGGTTTTGAGGCTGCAACAGATCTATTGTGTGATTTGAGCACATCTTTTGAGCCACTCCAAGACAAACAGGAAAGAGTCAATGTATGTGATTTAGATAGAGTTTGGTAAGGCTTTTGAAATTCCCTCCTATGACATCTCATAAAAAAGGGAAGGACACGCTGCCTGGCATAAACTACTGCAAAGACAATACAAGTCTGATATGAAAACAGTGCTCAAATGGTGGGTTTGGATGGCTAATTGTTAAAGCATCTCATCTCAGAGGATCTTTCTGGTTCTGATAATGTGCAGTACTTTAGTTAATGACTTGGCTGATGGAATAGGGTGTGTGCTTATCAAATTTGCCAGATATGAAGGGCCATAAACAGTTTTTTTCAGAACAAGACAGGATTCATGGACATAGAAGAAAGTTCACAGGTGAAGTCACACACACGTTGGAGGAAGACTGGTTAAGCAGTGTTCTGCTGTCATCAGAAAAAAAGCAAGGGATCTTTGCTGGGATTTGTAAGCAGGTGTGTGATATGTTAAAGCCAGTGCTCTGCAGACTTCAGCTGGAGTGCTGTGCCCAGACTTGAGCATTGTTCTTCTACAAAGATGAAGACCCACAGAAAGGAGCCCAGAGAGAATGATAAAAACAACTGGACATCTAAAAACCGTCACCTATGAGGAAAGATTAATATAAGTGTGCTTATTCTTTGAGAAAAAGGAGGGGATAGGTGATGCCATCAAATACCCTGAAGATTGTTGCTTTCTGCATCCACTGAGATAAGCTCATTACCTCTTGTCCTGCACGGCAGCAAAGGAGATTAGATTAGACTTTGGAAAGTATTTCTAACTCCAAGGTTAGTTTGGCAGTGGGACGCACAGCTTAGGGAGGCTGTGCTGACTCCCACCACTGGAAATTTTGAGAAAGAGCTTCAGGAGCAGTTAATAAAAATCCTGCCTATTTGCTATACTTCTGGGTTTTTTTTTTAAGCAGGTAGATTTGAAGAAAAACTCACACCTTGCTGGTTTTAATGTTATATCAGTTTTATCAGGGCAAACAGCAAGAGGATAAGAGCTGTAGTTTTAGGACTCCCATAAGCTGGATGATTATTTATGCCAATGTACCAATTAGTTCACTTTCCAAAGGCTTAGCTAAATGTTGAAGAAATATGCCTGACTGGTGGTGAATTCTTGTGTATACTATGGTTCCCAAAATAGCTGGTTCAGCTGAGCTAGTAGAAGGGGGGAAAAAAACCTCAAAAATAGGTAAGATTTATAGTCTCTGTACCTTTTTTGTACACAGTACACAATTCTTTGGTTCTTTTCACTGTGCTATGGGGTTGCAATGCACGTGTGAATTCTGTTAATAGATTCATCCTTTGGTTTGCTTGAGTTTATTGTTTTGTAACATCTTCATTGAAAGGGAGGTAATTACAGTTTATTCAATATTAAGAAAAAAAACAAGAAAAGAAACAAGTGGGAAGTACCACAGGCAAGCAGAAAATAAGATTTTGAAGTTTATCTACTTTACTTATCTGTGAAATTGTTGAGACATCCCCAAGGTTCAAATGCAATAGAAGACCTGGACAGACAGAGATGCAGCTGCAGGGTGACTCTGGACAGTGAGGGAACTGTCTGCAGTGACGTTTACCACACTTTGCACTGGTATGGCTGGAAAGAAGCTATGCGAGTGAGACTGTCAGTTGTTAGTATATAGATTGCTGTGGCCAAGCCTGTGCCAAGATACCTATCCAGCCTACTATCTAGCTAGAGAACATCAATTTCTGATTTGGGGCATTTAACCGCACTGAGGAATTCAAAAGGAACAGCTGATCTGATTTAACAAGCTGAATGAATAGATTTGATGGGAGCAGTTTCAGCAAAGTCTGTCCTCCAGATTTTGTACATTGTGCAGGTTTGTTCATAGAATCATAGAATCAATAAGGTTGGAAAAGAACTCTAGGATCAAGTCCAACCATCCACCTACCACCACCATGTCTCCTAAGCCATGTCCCAAAGACCCATGTCTACAAGTTTTTTGAACGCTTCCAGGGATGGTGACTCCACCACCTCTCTGGGCAGCCTGTTCCAACGCCTGACCACTCTTTCAGTAAAGAAATTTTTCCCAGTATCCAATCTAAACCTTCCCTGGTTATTTCCTTTTGTCCTGTTACCTGGGAGAAGAGACCAACACCTGCCTCACTACAACCTCCTTTCAGGTAGTTGCAGAGAGCAATAAGGTCTCCCCTCAGCCTCCTCTTCTCCAGGCTAAACAACCCAGCTCCTTCAGCCGCTCCTCACAAGACCTGCTCTCCAGACCCTTCACCAGCTTTGTTGCCCTTCTCTGGACACGCTCCAGCACCTTGATGTCCTTCTTGTAGTGAGGGGCCCAAAACTGAACACAGTATTCAATGTGCAGCCTCACCAGGGCCGGGTACAGGGGCACAATCACTTCCCTACTCCTGCTGGCCACACTATTCCTGATACAAGCCCGGATGCTGTTGGCCTTCTTGGCCACCTGGGCACACTGCTGGCTCATGTTCAGCTGGCTGTCAACCACCACCCCCAGGTCCTTCTCTACCAGGACAGCTCTCCAGCCACTCCTCCCCAAGCCTGTAGTGTTGCATGGGGTTGTTGTGACCCATGGCAAATGTTATTCCACCACAGCTGTAAACTGTACATCACCTTCCACTGGCAAGAGTGACTTTGCTCATTTAGAACAACAGTGATGCATGGTTTTATTTCTAAAATGACATCAGTTGTCCTGATTACTAGGGACTTAAGCGCACTGAAAGGCCTTAATTGCCCTGATCAGCCCCATCTGGGACCTCTACTCAGGCACTTCTTCCCTTTGTGGGAAGGGACCCCAGGGGTCCATTTAAGCCCAGGCCCAGGACACCAGGATTTGCCTGTGCTATGTCTTACATGAGCCTGTCTTGATTCCTGTCTCGATTCCTGTCTCCTTGGATGAGCCTTAGACCTACATTATAGGTGTAGGCCTACATATAGGTTTCTAGTTCTGTCTCTTGCTGTTTCTGACAAGACTTCCTGGATGGATCCTGGACTAGTTTTGACGTCTCACCTTGTGTGATGGTTGCGAAGTATATGATATAGCCTGTTGCTATCAGCAGCCTAGCCCTGCTCTTGACTGTACCTTCACTGGTGTGGTTACCCTTGGCTCCCAGCTCATGGTGCCTAGAAGAACAGTGCTGCTCTGATATGCAGCTCAGGAAGGAACCATGGGTTGGATACAAGTATTATTTTTAAAAGAGATTTTAAAAAAAAGCTTACTTCTCATATTTATGTCTCTGGATTTAATCCAAATTGTTTCAACTCTCAATTTTAACCAAGTTATATTTTCTGCGGTTTGTTACTGCCTGACTTTTAAAGTATTACATACAGCAAAATACAGGAGTAATTTGACAAAATAAATCTGCTGGTGATTCATTTTAGCACATTCAAATGTCTTTGGAACTGTATTGCTTTATTTCTTGAAATGCAAGATGTCTAATCTGGTTAAGGCAGCAGATTGTCATGCCAAGTACAGTTGTTATTCGGATTAAGAACTATAGGATTACAGATCCTAATTATAGACTCTTGTCAGTTTACTATGTCTTAATACATTGTTTTCAACTTCAGATTCCACTTGTCATGTCTCTTTTGCAGTCATCTTTTTAACGAACTTTCTGATGCATCTCCTAATTTGGCAAACCTGTATACTGATACCACTGCCTGAGTTCTACTGCATGTCAATATTAGCAATTTAAATAACTTTAAAGCTCTTCAAACTGAACATCTTTGCTCTGTGAGGCTTTTCACAACAAACTTCAAATTATACTGCTATTTGAATGTTCCACATCTTGTACTGCTTGGTTTCTTTGCTTTCAGATTTCTTCCAGAAAAGCTGTGGATGATGATTTTCTGTAGCCATTTTTGCTGCTCAAGCCTCCTTGCAGTCAGTGTAGATTTACATAGTGAAAGGAATTTAGAAGATATTACTCTTTATAGGTAATATATTTACTTTATGATGAATGGCATCGATACATTCACCTTTTGACATTCTCTTTGCCATATTTATTTGCCCTAAATGAACTTCTTGCCTGGTGCATGCTATGGTAAATATGCCACAGAGAACATTATTTGTCTGTGGCTATTTACTGCAGGACCAGCCAAACAGGATTCTTCCACATTCGGTGGAAAGCTGTCAAGATAATTAACATTTCAATTATTGACTGGAATGTGGCCTAGATTCCTTAACTGATGAATGGGACAAGATCTTGTTTACAGTAGTCTTTTGCTGAAGTTCCTCACTGCTGCAGCACAGGTTAGTGCAGTTCAGCTGCACTAACAATGGTGAAAGAACATCATCCAGCCAAGACTGCTGTCATGTTAAGAATATTTTTTTGGCAATCTAATCAGACCAGTGGTAAAATGGAGACTTGCTTATAGTGGCTTTCCAACATTTTGCCTACTGCTTTTAAAAACATAGAAAATAAAAAAGACAGTACACACCAGGACTTCAAAAGGAGAAAAGTGAAGGCTGCATGTTAATCTCTGAAAAACTGGAAAATTGCCTGAACTACCCTGGTTGTGTCAGGGTGGCAGTAATGATGGCTTAAGGACATAGGCAAGCCAAGATGAGAGGTGGTAGTAGTAGTAGTATCTCTATATCAGACAACCAAGTAGAGCTGGAAAAACACATCCTTTTAGCAGGTGAGCCCTGTTTTAGCTATGTGGCCTTATTTCACAAGTCTTGTGCATATAAATTACAGCTCAGTCTTTAATTATTACATACATTAGGCAGGCTCAGCACCTGATTTGGGGCAGTGCATGCCCCATGAGTGAAAATCACTGCATAATGATCTGGCATAAGTCTCATTTTCTCATTCTTTAATTGTGTAATCCTGTACTGTACACCATTAAATACAGAATTATTAACTTCCTTGTATTTTTTCACAGTAACAAAACATTCAGACTTTAATGTCCCTGTCCTCACCTGTCCTTGAAATGTTTTTAACCCTTTCTTCCAGGTTGTAAGCAGAGGCACAGAGATGTTGGCTGATCTCTCCTGAAGCCACAAGCATTTGCAGCCTGTCCATCTGCAGTCTCCCTTCTTGTGAAATGTAGTGCCTGACAGCACTCGTGCCCTGCACTGGGCCAGCCCTGAGCCTCCGGTACCTTTCTGGCCAGGCCCGAAGGAAACGATATAACAGCATTTTGTGGGCAGGGTGTTCACCATGGCTGCCCTGGTGCTGCTTGTAGGACATGAGGCTGCCCCTGGCCCACATGTCCCGGCTGTGTAATGTATCTGCCAGCCGGCCCTTGGCCTCCAGCCTCCACTTGCCAGGCGTTCTGGCCCCTGACACCCAATTCTCTGTTGGCAGCGTGGCTGGCTGCCAGGAGTGTGTAGGAAGAGCCTCCCCAAGACTGTCCCTCAGAAGGATTTTGGGTCACTGGCAGGTTTTCCAAGGGCAATCTGCGAGGCCCAGACACCACTGCTGACAGGAGGCCGCTCCGGCTGGCCTCGCACCCCAGCTCCTGGGGTAGGACCTGGCCTCCGGAGGGGGGCAGCCCCTGCCCCAGCCACGGGGTGGCTGCCGTGCCCGGGGATCCCCGGTCTCCCTCACGCTCCCCCCTCCGCCGCCCCCTCATGTCCAGCCGCGGCCTCCGCTGCGCGAGGGCGGTTCCCCCCACCCCCGCTAGGGGGCGGCTGGGGTCGCTCACACCTGCCCCCTCCCGATCTCTGCGCGCATGCGCGGCGGCTGCCCGTGCCCCGCCCCCCCGGGCTGGCTGAGGGGACGCGGTGCGGCGGCTGCTCTCGCTGGGATCGGCAGGTACGTGGCGGCGGGGCTGCGCGGCCCCGGCCCCGCAAGAGGGAGGGAGGGAGGGAGGAACGCGGGTTCCCGGCAGCGCCGCCGTACCTGCCCGCCGCCGCGCTGCCGGGAGCTTGTGCCCGGGCGGGCGGAGCCGGTGCCGCCTGGGAGCGCTGCCCCTGGCCGGGGCGCGGTGGCCGGGGACGGGCGGGCTTCCCGCTGCGTGGGTGCAGTCGGCGGCAGGGCCGCGCTTGGCCCCGAATCCAGCCGCGCTCCGAGCCGAAACTGGGTAAAAGTAGTTCTCGAGGGTCACCGCGGCGAGTGCCGAGCGTACCTGCCCCAGGAGGGCCGGCGGCGGACAAAGAGCCGTCGCGGTGCCGGAGCCGGCGGCTCGGGGCAGCCGTCCCGCCCTCAGGGGCGGCAGGGACGGGCGCCCGGGCGGGAGCGACTCGCGTGAGGAGAGGGGGTGGTGCGAGACGGGGCTGAGCAGGTGCTGAAACCTCCTCCGCTCCCAAAGCTCTCGGCCGGTGGGGCGGAAGGGGAGGGCGGCGGGGGGAAGGGGAGCCCCGGCCCGGCCTGGCGAGGCCCGGCTCGCAGGCTTGGTCCCGCTTCGCCTAGGCCGGGGTGGCGGTGCCGGGGGGTGCCAGAAGCAGAGCGGTGGAGACCGGAGGGGAGTTTTGCTCTGTGGGACAGTGGAGCTGCGCTCGCCCGTGATGTTTCTGGTTACGTTCAGGTCTTCGAGTGGTGTTGAGGTTAATACCTGGTCGCCGATAAGTAGCCTTGTAAGCTGTAGTAGTTAAGCGGTAGGGATTTCAATTAACCTTAATTTCATAATGCAGTTACGTTAGAGAATAATGCACAGAAAGGAAATCCTGGTTATAAGTTGATTGCAAGTGATGAGCTGCGCAGAAATTTGTGCTGCCGAAGTGCTGATGCTCCCCTAGTTCCCCGAGAGTCGCAGGGCGCTGGAGGCGGGAGAACGCCGAGTGGCCGAATCCTTAGTGATACCCTCAGTGCTCCTCTTGCCGACAAAACCAACAGTGTTTTCGCGGAGAGCGTTGCCTGCCTCGTTTGCAGATAGCGTATTAAGCTTTATATTGCTCGATTTGTTCGCCGTGTTCATTTGTAAGCGTGTTCTTAGGGAGTCTCAAACCCAGTGATCTAGAGAGCTAAAATAATTAATCTTCCACAGGCTTGCCGTAACTGAAATTATCAGCTTCTCTTTTGAAGCAGATGTAAGGTTATTCAGTCTAGAAGCATGTACTGGCAGCTACCATCTGTTCAAATATTTGTATTCTTCGGTAAAATATAGGGCAAAACCTGAGGTCCTGTTGCTTTAATATTTGTATTGTTTTTATTGTACATCTGTTTAATGAGTTCTGGGGAGGGTTAAAGTCAGGCCTTCTGTATTTGTGTCTTGGCAGTCATTCTGCTGTGCTTGGTTAATGTTACCTAGTGAGCAAAGGATAAATAATTTACCATTCTCATTAAGCTTTTAATAAATAACAAATGGGAGTGCACCTCACAGCTGTGACTGAAATATCCTTCTTGTTACACTATATTTAAAAGGAGGGCTTTTTTTTCTGTAGGAAAACAGTCACGATAAGTCTTTTGATTATAGACTGCAGCTATCTTCATAGCTGTTATTGACTTGATTTAAAATTCATGTAAAATGCCAAATGAGCTGGTCTCTCACTGTTCCACTTACATTTATGGATTTTCCCCAGGAAAAAAAGAATGTGTGCTTTGGATTTTAAGACCCTTTTTAATATGACATTTAAAATCTTGTCCACTGTAACTTGACTAGAAACTTGTAGTAGCCAGTTGAATTGCGCTTAATAATATGGTAACAAATTTTTTTCAGAAATTAAGAAAATGTTTCTTTAAATGCATTTGCAGATACATTTAGAAAGCTTTACATACTGTAAAAATAGTGATTGTTTCTACTTAAGTTTTCTAATTTAGTATTTTCAATGTTAACTGAAAATGAGAGGGTCTTCAGGTCCAAGTCTTGGCAAGAATGAGACTACAGTCACTGTGATCAGGCTTAAATCTCAGATGGGACTGTGAAGTTGTTTCCAAGACAAGGCAGAACAATACTTGTCTTAAAAAGAACAGCGTCTGCAAAGAGAATCATACTTGCAGTTAACTTAGCTTGGCTTAGAGAGTATTTGTGAACAGAACAGCACTCTTCGAATGATTGTTTACAATAAAAGTTTGCAGTATTCTACACTGCACTGATTTTTCTCTCTCGTAAGAGGTATACTGTCTACGAGACTCTAAACCATGTGTATTTATAGGTTTTGTGAACACTTCATAAATATAGGTTGAGTTTGTGTGCAGCTTGTTTTCGTAAGAGACTTGCTGTCCGTACCTGTATTTTTCTAGTTGAAGGTATTGCTATAATAAAGTTTTCAAAAGAGATTTTTTTATCGTCAGTTCAGCAAAACAAAAATTCTTTTAACTTTATAAAATCTTGCTATCAAATAAACTACATGTTCCTTTTAAAACAGTGTGAAATAGTGTTTTGGATGCCTAACTTTAACATTAAAGAACAGAAAAAGACTGACATCATAGCAGCATATGACAACACTAGTGTGAATGCAATAGAAAAATAGTCTCATGCTGGACCAAGTGTGGTTTTGCTAGCTCTTAAATTCTGTAGTCTTGCCTAACTTACAATTTACCTTCTGTCTACTGTCTTGCCTAATTTACCATCTGTTTGTAAATATGTAGTGTAAGGTCACTCACAAATAAAAGTAGAATATGTAAAGACTGAAGTAGTTCAATGCTTTCTTTTCTGTCATATCTTACTGCCTCAAAACAAAAAAATCGTTGCGTATTTGGGCTCCTGAAGTAGAAAGTTCTGTCATAATTGCAAAATTGTAAAGATGGGAATTGTTTTTGGCAAATCTTAAAGGAATTCCTGTGCCAAATCTTGAATTGTGTTTGTGCAATGAACTGGCATCGATAACAGTGTTTAAACTGGGTTGAATTCTGTGGCTAAAACAGGTTAGGGGGAAAAAAAAAATCCACTCAATTTCTTTGTTCTGTGCCAACAGCTGATGAATATCTCATACTGGATAGGTGTAATTTAATTGCTTTTGAACTTTAAATTAATGTCAATATATGACTTACAACAATTTTACTTTTTGAACTGCCTGTTGCATCTGATAGATATAGGCATGGAGTAGCAGTACTTAATCAGACTGCTTCTTTACAAGGTATTTATTAGTCTGCTACTCTAATTCCCTATGGAGTTCTTTAGAGCTTAAAACATATTACATTCTAGACTCTAATGCCAAATATTTAAAAACTTTTTTTTTTTTTAAACCCACTGAGAAGATTGCAAGCCCAGTGGTGGGCTAATGTCAGGTCTTTTGAGAAACTGCTACAAAAAATCCACTTTTCAATCCCCTCCTAGATTAACTGAAGCAGATGTTGGAGTCTCATAAATGAAGTCCTTAAGACTTCATTATATTTTGAAAGGCCTGCTGTGTGAAGATTAAAACACTAGAGCTAATACGCACCTTTTTTGGGTAAATGCTAACTAGAATTTTTCATCAAAATGTTTGGAAACAGTGACTTCTTCCATATGGGATTTTTTTTTTTCACTTCAGCAGGTAACTGTTCTGTTGTGATGGTGCCCTTTACTTTTAAAGCTAAAAATAAGATCTTTGGTGTGTGAAATGTTTGGTGCTGGTGTTGCTTTTACTTTTACATGGGCTATAATAATTAGGAAACCGCTCAAAGTTCTCATTTTCAACCTGTCTTGTATTTAAAGGCAATCTGAAAAAGACAAACTCCAGAGTTCATAGTAGCTGGTTTTCAACAATACTTTTTTTTTTCTTTTCAAAAGCAACAAAGTCACAATAAAATACTGCTTTTGAGGGAGCTTTTTAGTATTTAGTTATTGACTGCTTTGATTCAGACAAGTAGCTGAACCCCTCTTAGAGTAATAACAGGAAAATTAGATGAAGTGTTTTGATTTGACTACTGTTGAAAATGTTTGCAGTTCTTGATTCCTCTTAAAAGCTATAGAAAGTTCTTAAACTGACCATTGTTAAACTGATTTCTTTGTAGTAGGTTTTTAGTATTAGATAAGATTTGAGTGTAGTTTTCTCATGAAGTTATGTGGGTAGTTGGCAGTGCAAGTGTGGCAGTGGAGAGGTAATAAAAAGCTGCAACATTTTGGCAGCTTCCACCAAATATGTGTTATTTCCAGGTGAAAGTACAAGGAAATTAATTTATTTTGTTGTTTCATCCTGATTTATTACAGAACTTGAATTTTGTATGTCATCCAAATTGCATGCTATCAACTAAGACAAAAATAATAAGATATTTGGTAAGCACTAATGCTAGTCCAAGCTTTCACCATATATTAGTGTGGTAGAAAAAGTATTGAGAAAATTAATGGTTTTGTTTAATAAGTGTGTTGCCCTGAAATGTCAGAATATCAGCTTTTGTTCGCAGTAGCAGAATTACTACTGAAGAGTGCTGTGTCAACACTGTGGTTTTTTTACACGCTGTCAGCTTGGTTCCTAGTAAAGCTCTCAGCTTATCATGCGCTTCATGTTCCTTGGCAGCAACGCTATTCACTGATGCCTTAGTCAATAATATAAACCCTCCCACAGCCTTAACCAAGTTTAACATGTTTTTTTTTTTCCCCTCCTTTTGTTTACCATTACTTTGAACAGTTCTTTCCCAAAAGAGAGCTTTTATTTTTAGGACCACCCAGCTTTTTGCATGTACGTTTTGTTTCGTCAGTGCATGATGTGTTCAGCTGACATCCTGGTAACAACGTAATGGTGTTGGTGAGTCTTGAAGCAGAGATATTTAATATGGGCTTCTTTGTCTGTATGGGTGGTGTACCCAGCTTCTGCCTGCTCACTGCTAGGTGAGAAGTAATGCTAGGAAACAAAAAAGTTGTGAATGGAAAGTGTTTTACACAGATGGTATGCTTACGAGTGCCCATTTGACAGGGTATGGGAAAAGTTCAGCTGAGGGACTTTATTTTCAGCTCTTCCAGGAATAACTTGTATAACTTTTTAACTTACTGTATCGGAAAGAGCTTGATTTTTGATAAGTGAGAAGACATGCGTGGATTTATTTGCTCAAATCTCTCATCTGTTTAGGCTGAGATTAGTATTTAATGTATAAGTAGAGTGATAGTCTTGTAAATAAAATTCCGTAATCTTTTTGGGTTTTTTTTGACTCTTAAAAACACTGCAGGATATAGGCAGATTAGGTGGAAGAGCTGTAGGAAGGGTGTGAAGTGGAACATTTCTCATAGGCGTAGGAGTATATAGGTAGCATAGATTTTCATTTAATTTTTTTTTAGCAAACATACTACTTTGCTTATCATATATTGATGTGACCGTCTGGAGGGGGAGCTAGAAATGCATTTGAACGTTTGGAAGATAATAAGCAGGGTTCTAACCTTTTTTTCTCTCTGTGAGCCAGTGTGACTTTCTGCACTTCATAACGTAGCTGAATTTGCATAAATTATCATAAAAATATGGAATGGCGCTTCTTTGAGCCTGTCGCTTGCTTGATGTACTTAAAATATTTTCTCCAAACAGATAGACCGAAGATTTGTACAGAAGTAGTAAAATACATTAAAAACTGACAGATAAGTATTTCCTGAGCCTTTTTTTCTTGGAAATGGCTAAATAGTATTTTTTAAAAATCAGTTTGGGGGGAAGAAAAAAACTTTCATAGAGAATTTCAGCCCAATGGGGTATGCAACTGAAAGCAACCAGTGGTACTGGTGGTGCAAGACGCTATGGTACCAGTATTGAGCATCAAGTCAAATTGTGAATATTCAGTGGAACCATGAATGTGTCTTTCAAACTTGAAAGGAAACTAGTCAACAGAAGGGAAGATGTGGCAGAAGAGTTGTTCCTGTTTTGCTCTCAGCTACGTTCTCAGTCTTTGCTTCTGTTGGGTAGTTTCTGGTGCACTTTCTGAGGTGCTGTAGGCGTAGAAAAGGCAAGGCATCCGGGCAGCCTTTCTATATCCCTTGTCAGAAGCCTGCATCTTCTGTTAATTATGAATACTGGAATCCAAAGAATCAGGAATGTGAAAAGACGTCTTGGCAGTGTTGCCAGTTTAGTAGTATTGGGCATGGCTGGCTTGGTGGTCAAAAAAAGAGAGTGGGGGGAACAATGAAAGTGAATGTGTTTGAGTAGATATGAGCCTGACTGGCGAGATGGATCTTTTTCAGCTGGCCCATTGACCTTTAAAGGAACTTTCTGCAATTTTATTTTTTCAAGATGGTAATATTTTAGCTTATTAAATGTAGAAGAATGATGTGTAATAGTTGCACTGTAGAGCTGAAAACATTTTTGAAGTGTAACCTTGAAGAAAGTCACTTAGTTCTGGCAGTCCCTCCATTTAAATTTGTTGACTCAACAGACTTTATCATCGCATAGAGCATGTGATTAGAATGCCTATAATAGTTAAGAACTGTAGGGAAAACAAACAAGAGTATTTTTCGAACTTAAACTCAAAAATAAGCTGCTCATCTCTGTGTTCGGGTAGAAAAGCTCCGAAGCACAAAACTGTGACAGTGTGTTTCTGTGTAAATCATGTTTGTGCAACTGCTGTTGATAGTTCAAAATAAAACGAATTTCTGTATAAAACATGAAAAAAACCCCCAAACCAAAAAGCATCCCTTTTTATTCCTGTAAGGTCCTTTTTGTCCCTTAAGTCTGGGAATTTTCTTAGTGGTGGTTGGGAGCATTTTTTTTTTGTGAGAGCAGTTAACAGACACAGAGGGAAAAAATAACATTCTTGCTGTCTGAACAAATGGAATTTCTTCCTCATGTACCTGATAATGTGGTAAAGCAACTTATTTAACACGGATGTATACACAGTACAATACTTGATATGCGAAACGTCTTTGAACAGTGTTCTTTGAGTTTAAGATGACCAAATAGTGTTGATGTAACTAAAGCATTACTGCATATACTGATTTGGGTATTCCATTTTTGGTGTTTCCCGTGTGTATTATGAAGTAGCTAATGAACTTGACGTGTATGTAAGTAGATGGCATCGTATCTTCACTACTATGGCCATCATCTTTCTAGGTCTTTCTGCCTTGTCTCTTCAGCTCTAAGATCCAAGCAGATTTCTCTGTAAAATGCAATGTCTTATTTCATTTAGATGCTACTGTTCTTTTTTGTATGCTAAGTACCTTGTGAAGCCTTAATTTTCTCTATTCTTTATTCATATAGCATGGAAAATGCTCTTTTGCAATGAATAATCACTGCTAAGTAATTCCTTCACAAATTTCTCCATACTACTTCAAATTTATAGTTTCAAATCGTGCAAAGATTTTTGTGATCTCTGATAAGCTGCTGAAAAATAGGAGCTTTCTATTGGGGCTTGTAAAATTCATGTGTTGTACTTGTTTTCTGTTGATCTTATGAAAAACACATGGAATGAAAAAAAAAATAATGAAAAGATACTGTCAGTTAAATTACCAGTTCATAGTACACTTTTACCTGTAATATATTTTTAGTATGATACTTATTCACAATTGTCATTATCACTTAATCATGTGATGTATTAAACACATATCGTCATACTTCATGAGAAGTCTTATTGGCTAGTTCTGTTATTTCAGTGAACTGTGACAAAATCAGATGTGTAATTTAACCAAAACTGCTATGGACTGTAATTTATTTACAGGTTCACTGATTTCTGTCTCTACATTATTTGCTTTGTTGAGATTGAAAGGGGAAGCTTTAGGTTTTGGTTTTTTTTTCCTAGTGGTTCCTGGGTCTCCCTGTCTTTCATGAATATAATATATTTATGTTCTGATGCAAAACAGCTCCAGGCGATATTAAAGATTACTTTATTTTATTATACAGACTGTATTCTTGATTTCATCATCCCATTTAGATGTGGAGTCTGCTATTAGATCTTCTGGATTCAACAGTCCAATGTATGGAAAAATGTGTTTTGATGGTTGAAGTTGATACTTTTGCAAGATTAGTCCACAGTTTCCATTATATCATGAAGTATTCTGAACGTATTTCTCTGGGTGTTTTTTTTTAAATTCAAATAGTTGTCAGATATAATTAAATATTTCCTGTTTACATTCTGATTATGTGATTATTTAATTCAGGGTTTCATATGATGAGGCTTTTATTATGGCCAGTGATCCCTTGGAAGGCTTTCATGAAGTGAACCTCGCTTCGCCTACTACACCAGATCTTCTTGGAGTAAACGAGCCAGGGACTCAGGAACAAACTACCTCACCTAGTGTTATCTACCGACCACATCCTTCTGTTGTGTCCTCTGCACCAATCCAACCCAATGCATTAAATGTTTCTGACCTTCCCACACAACCTGTTTATTCATCTCCCAGGCAACTGAATTGTGGAGAAGCATCAGGTGTCAGGTAAATTCTATGTATCTTTTTATTTAAATTACTGGTGTTTGTTGCATATAAACTGCTTGCTTTACTAAAGATATCATTTTAATACTACTTCCAATGTTGTAATATTAAATTGTGTCCCTAATGGTGCATTCAGAACCACTACTGCCATTTCTAAAATATTTCTTCTTAATGTATTACACGAATAAAAAAAAAATATCGCTTTCTTTACAGCATCAATGTTACCGACGCAGTACTTTGTTCTACCTCTGGACCCCAGGGAGGGTCATTCAATCACAATAATTCCAGAAAGGAGAGCAATAACGCAGAGAGAGAGTTTTTGCAGGGTGCTACACTAGCAGATGTTGCTGAAGGAAATGAAGATATTTTTGGGTTGAGTACAGACAGTTTATCTCACTTACGGAGCCCATCTGTACTGGAAGTAAGAGAAAAGGGCTATGAAAGATTGAAAGAAGAACTTGCAAAAGCTCAGAGGGTAAGGCTCTTTGTCTTGTCTCTTTCTGCTTTTTCTCTCTTCAAAGTGGTTCTAATGTTGCAGAATGGTGGCTGGGCCAGAAGGTGCAGTCTGAGCCTACTTATTTCTTATAGAACTATGATATAATTATTTAAAGTTATTCTGAATGTGTGCAGTGCTAATGCTAATGTCTTAGAATTCTTCCTTGATAGGGGATTTTTCTAGTGCCGCTGCTACTTAATCATGGAAAGCTTTTGCTGCAATATCTGGTTAAGCACCCTTTTTCTTTGAAATGTAGACCACTCCTTCATTCTGACATTTGAGAATAAGAGTAATTTTCTGTCATTCCATTGTTACAGTATAAGTATTTATAGATGCTCTTGAGTATTCTTTCTTCTAGAGTATAAAAGCATAGCATGTGTCATGGAACATAGAAATGCTTTAGAATGTTGTTTTGTGGGGGAATGCCTGCATAGGAAAGAAGCAATGAAGATATTACTGGTCATCTCTAGATACTGTTCAAATTGAATATGGATACCTTTGAAGACGCTGTGGCTCAATTCATTAATATTTGTAAAGCGCTTTGTCTTGTTTGGATGGATGGTGCTATATAAATGCAAAGCCATTATTTATCATTTTAACATCCCTCTGTGCTTAAACTTTGAAGTAGATTTTGTGCTGTTTGTATCTGTGCCCTTTCTTCTACATGATACCATTCTTGTTTAGATTTAAGCTCATCTTATCTTGTGTTTGAGCTCGTTTTCCTCTGTTTGTTACCTCACCTTGCTGTTGAATGTAGTCATAATTTCTGTGATAGCTGCATTTGCTCTTGTTGATGTGAATCTTCAATATGGATTCTGACATCACTTCTGTTGACTGTTTTATTGCTGAGTAGTTGCTTCCTTTGCTCGTTTGCTTAGCATTTGATCACTGAAAGGAAACATTAACCTGAGCTAAGTTTGAGGACCTTGCATGTGAATATATAATCCTAGCAATTGAACTAGGAACCTTAGAAATAAGAACAAATTAAAGTTTAAACTTTAGAAAAGCTCTTCCAGCTCCTGACAATATACCAAAGTATAGGTAGCGTACTTGAAAACCATGACTCACATCTGCTACTGCTACCTTGGAATTATCTGAAAATCTTATTCCAGTGTATACCACTTTGTCTCTTAAAGATAAGTGTTTAAGGAAATTACATTAAGGCCACTAGGACATACTGTGTATTATGTATTTTTAAACGCTTTGAGTCTTCTTAACAAAAGCAGTTCAGCACTAACTTGAGGCGGTTGATGTCAAAGTTCTTGCTAATTCTCAACCCATCATGTTGATTCTTACCAGTGTTATACTGGATGGATAACTTATTTTGTCTGCTTGTCTTCCTAAACTTGCCCTGTTTCAGAATTGCTCAGTAGCGTGGAAGTCATAGCGGGAGTCTTTACAGACTGTACAACATAAAAATCCTATTCTTTCTGTAATACCTTCTTTCTTCCACTTCCTGTATAAGGACTTAAGTTTTTCTATCCCTAGTTAATCTTTGATTGCTTTTTTCCAAAAATCATGGCTGTTCACACAGGGCTGTGCCCTCTCTGTGGTATTCAGTATGTCATGCAGTCTTTAAACTTTTGTTTGCGAGTACATTCACTTTTGTTGATGAGTACTCTGTTTAAAAATCTGTAGAGATATAATTAATAGGTAGTGCCTGTAAATAGCTGATGTTTTTTGCATAAGGGTTTTAATTTCTCTGTAAGTCTGTGCTGTTTATTAGGAACAGTGAGAAAAATGAGAATTACAATTTACACTTGAATTTTATGAGCTCATTGAGCCTGGAAACCTTAAAGACTACAGGCTTTGCAGGAGTGAACAAAGTAAACACAAATTTGCTATCCTGCATTTTTAATTTCTTCCAAATTTCTTACCCAAATGGTATGCTATTGTAATATGTATTAAAGATTGATTTTAATTTGTTGCAGTTGTGATCAGAAAAGGAAGTAGAAAGGAAATAGGAATTCTGAAGCTTAGGGGTCCACTATCTAATTTTTTTTCATGTCTCAGCTTGGAGTGCAGCTTTTTTCTTAATATGCTCTTGGCTCTTTATACTAGAGAATATATGTATGGTATGTAATTGTGAGACATTTAAGTATGGTTCTTGAAGAAATTATTCAGGAATAGGATAAAGACTTGGGTTTTTTCTCCTTTGTGTATGCCTTGTATTTCCTAAGACTACAGGCTTCACTTCTCAAAATGAACAGCATTGCTGGCAAAATTGTTTTAAAAAAAACCTTCAAAAAATTTTTTTCTTGATGAGAAGAAATATACTTCAGTCTAGATCAGTTGCAGCACCAAATCGTGTCGAAAGGTTGGGTCAGAGGTAACAACAGGGCAGCATTCTATACTAATGAAGCATATAAGATTGGATGTACTTTTGCCTTAAAATGCTCCCTTTGTTAAAATTACGTAGGCTTTTTCTCTGTTGAGACCATTCAGGTTAATTTTTCTTATTTTTCCACTGAAGACTTAATTTTTGGCTATATTCTCTAAAGTGGAGCTAAAGACCACTTGCTTTAGATGATCTGAACTGTTCTCCTTGTTTTGCTACCCTTTTAAAGCAGCATCAAGAAAACTGAGAAGGTGTTAAAAGGCTTAGTGATTCAGTGCTTGGGACTTCACATGTCTCTGCATTTTTTTCTGCCATGTTTCGATTGAGCTGTGTCACTGGTTACTGAAGGTAGATCAACCACAAGTAGATAACATGAGAGAATAGTGATGGTATTTTGATATGTGGTATTTCTTGATGTGCAAGTTTAGTGGAGTCCTTTAAAAGGAATACCTTCTGTTTGCTTTTCATCTTAAGTAACCAGCATGTTGCACGTATTTTGGATAGTTCGCTTGTAGTTTCTGAGCTGTAGCAGTTCACAGTCACGTTTTCCTTGAATTTTTGTGTGGTTTGTACCTGAACTTATTTCCTCATCAGTCAGACTGTCAACATAATAATGTCATCCATGACTGCAGAGGGAAACTTAGGTTTCTGTGTTGATATGTTTTCTCTTCAAGTGTTGAAATTATCAGCAGTCACTCATGGTTAGCCCCCCTCTCAAATGATGAAAGAGGAGTCTACCAGAGATGTGGGTTGCAAATACTGTATTCAGTTTCAGAACGAATCCCATGCTTCCCACAGTCTTTAGAGTAAAGCCATGTTTTACTTTTTTGCAGTAGAAATCTGAATTACTTATATTGCCCTAGTAGAGAGAAATGGAGAGTTTTAGAGTTTTTTCCACACTGATACAGTGATTCTTTTGAAAGAGGTGGCAGTATGGAATGTGGTATTGTAAATTTCAATATAGTTTAAGAACCTAATCCTGAGATTTAGATTTTTCTTTCAAAGGCTTCTGAGATGAAGAATGCATAAACTGAGTGTTACAATTTGATCTCTTGTCTTCAGATCTTGCATATTGAAACATGATTTGAAGTAGATTTTCTTCCCCTGCCCCATTATTCTGCCGGAGTCATTAAAGAATGCTATGTAACAGAGGCTATTGCCTTACAGTGTTTCTGCACAGGCTAACACTGGAGGTTAAATATCTTTATTTTTCCACAGTAAAACATGATATTTTAAAACTTGCCATGGATTAATGACTAAATAGATTCACAATAACTATCCAATAATTCCAGTAATACTATACAGTACCTTCAGCATTTTTAAATTTCTGTTGTGGTTTGCATATAAGTTAATGAACAATAAAAATTAGGATGCTCCCAAATAACATACCATCCCAGAACGCCACTAAACAGTATGCTTTCAAGCTTTTCTAAAACAAAATTGCAGTTGAATTGTAAGGCCACTGGCTTGTGGTTGTTAAAGATAGGTTGGTTCTCTAAAGGTGTTTAACTGTTCCTTGCTGTCTTTGCGTGATGAAAGTTTACAGTTTCTACACCTCTGACTGATGCTGTTATAGTCTACTGTAGGCATAAAAGTTTTCTCAGGCAAGTAAAGACTACACAGAAGCATCTTCACCCACACTGTAAGATGATAATTCAGTAGTTGGTGAAATCCTCTTACCTCTGAAGAGATATTCTGCACCTTCTCTTACATTAAACACTTTTCTAAATGTGGTTGTAATGGACTAATTTTTATGTAGCTTGTTTAACTTGGGTGCTGACTGAAGACCAGTCAAGTAGAAATGTATTCTAATATAAATACAAACTTTTTTGACAACTTCAGAATTCAGCAGTACCCCACATTTTAGCTGAGATCCATAGACAATCTTCGCTCTTTCCTTGATCTTCCTCATCTAGTTCTGACTTGGTTAAATTGCTGAACTAGATGCAGGATGATTTTCTTCTTAGAATTTAAAATATGAATGGTTTTGAAGTTGTAATTTGTATTCCTTATCTCACTGGTTCTTTCTAAGGACGCACCTTGTAGTCTGTGAAGATCAAAGTGAAATAAGGAATAACACCACCCTTTTGATATAGGATTTTTTTAACTTGAAGTTTTGGGGTTTTTTTCCTTGCAAGTTAAATTTTTATTACCTACTTCGGCAACTGTGTGTGCGCTTTATAATAGCTCATCTTTGTGTAGTTACTTTTTCAGACCAGTAATGTGGGAAGGACTGCAGCATGGATGACTAGTCTAGCACATGCACCTGTCTTTTCTGCATCTGTGTTGTGTATGGCTGGGAAGTCTCTGGTAATACCTTTAAGATAGAGGCAGTAGTAATGCTTCTAATAACTGCTAAGCTTTTTACTTGCGGTGCTCTTTATTTCTGCCCTGCTTAAAACACCAGGGTTATTAAATTTGCTTGGCAAAATAATGTCATATTATGCTCTTCCTGAATCATGTCATGGAGACTTCCCCAGTGTTTGACAAATCTAGCTAAGCAGCCATGCGTAGTAGAATGCCTGGTGGTATCTCCTTTTTGTTTTCATTAAGTAGCTGGATTTGTCTACCTAAATTTTAATCTAACCCCCCTCAATCTTTCCACTTGCGGGCGAAACTGTGACCACCTTACTCAATAGTATATTGATAGTGGTAGCCCAAAACAGAACCTGGGGTAGTTCTACTTACAATGAAAGTTTAATAACTCCTGACCCGACTATTAATATAACCTCCTTTTAAGATATATTGATATGTAAGTAGCATTTTCCTTACAAATCAATGAAGTAAACCAAAGGACATGTGTTGATATATTCCCTGCGTTTATAGGAACACAAGAAACATGAGCTTTAAGCATTTTGTATCAGAATCTTTCTTTTCCTTAAGAACCATACTTCATATGGGAAATACTTCAAAACAATACAAAATTAATTAATGAAATTCTATTTCCCCTTTCTTTAACCTCTTCTTCTTTCTTCCAGTATATTTTTTTTCTCTTTGGCTTTCTGTATTTTTTTCCTTATCTTCCATCCATCTGTAGATATTTTGCTGCCTTTTATTTTTTTGGGAGAGAGATAGGTCAATGTGTGCTGAACAGTATCTAGTAAGTAAGAGTTGAGTACTATTTGAGAAATATTGTGTTTGGAAAAAACCATAATTTCAGTGGTACCTTTCAAAATAGTTAAAAGGTTGCATATGGAAAGCAAAAAATCAAAATAGCAAATGACCTAGACTAAAAATCAAAATGTCCAAAGTTCAAACCAAATAAAAGAAGGGAGAAATAATGCCGTTGACACTAGATGAGTCTAGAACAGTCCTTAAACACTTGTTGAATTTAGGAGCTGAAGTCAAACAGGACCCTTCATCTTAGAGGAAAATCTATTGCCAGTGACACTGCAGAAATTGAGAGCAAGGCCTGATATTAGCATGCTACAAGGCAAGATGTAGTTTCCCTCATCGTTGTGTACAACATTACTCAATCATGAACACTTTTGGAGAAATACCAGCCACCTCTCAGAAACACAGGGAAGCTGCCATTTGGGCCTTTTTATGACTCTGTCATGACTAACGTCTCAGAGTTTTCTGAAGGCAGCAGTTTTCTTTATTGGTTTCTGGAGGGTTTCAAAGCAAATCATTGCTAGATCGTATTTGGAGTCTTTAACATGACAGGCCTGGGTCATGCATTTCAGGAGCAATGGTAGCGTAATAGTTTTACCCACCTTGGCAGGGGGAAAAGGAGAGAAGGAAGAACTAGATGGGGATGGAGGAGTTACAGCTGGAAAAAAATGCTTGAAAGGTCAGAGTGGTCTGTCTGCTGCTTTTCTTTCCCTTACTTTTTCCCTCCATCATTCTCTTTCTTGCAAGAGATTCCTGGGTTTAATGGTTGGCAAAGGGGAGAAGAACTTTTAATTCAAATTCCTTGTCTAACTTTTTATACTTATCTGCAAATTACCTCACTTTTCCCGCAGACTTGGGACAATACAGATGAGATTGGGCATGTGTAACACACTGCCAAATCTGTGGTAAGATCTTACAGTAAAAGTGGTATGGTCAGGCCTTACTCAAATTTTAGTGATGTAGACAAATTACATCTTGAATTTAATTAAGTTGTTTTAATTTGATTTTTATATCTGCATAAACGAGCAAGGATATAATTACAGGAGGATTTTGGAATTGTATTAGTTGTAAGGAGATGTGCAGGAGACAGTATTTATGATAAAATATACTTCAAGTTTCTTTTAGAATTGGGGGTTGTCTTGAGACAAAGCTTTTAAAATTTTTTTATTTTTTCTTAAAAAAAAGGGTTACTTTCTTTAAGTGTCTATTAAGAAATGGGTAAACAGAACGGGTATTCTGTTTGTCCCAATAATTTCTGAGCTATATTTTAAGTGACTTTAGTCTTCTAAACTTTCAGGGAAAAAAAGTTTTTTTTTTTTAATTCAGAGGATTTTGGAAATGCTGATGTCTAGGTTAGAGATACTTTAGATTGGCCTGGTATATTGCTTTTTAGCAGGAAGAATAGCAATATGTATGTGGAGCATTAATTTGATAACTTCTAGTGTTAAGATTAATATTTTGAAAGGCTTTGTTTAGCAAAGGTTTTATGTGCCTCTGATTATTTTTTTTCTCCCCCCTCTCTGTGGTATTAGCTTTAAAAGGCCAAATTGCTACTCTAAGTCAGAATAAATAACTTTCAATTTTCCATAGGAGCTGAAGTTAAAAGATGAAGAATGTGAAAGGCTTTCTAAAGTGCGAGATCAACTTGGACAGGAATTGGAAGAACTTACAGCTAGTCTGTTTGAGGTTTGTTGGAGTCTTCGATGTGATATACTTAAAGGAAGCTGAGCCAGATGTTTTATGTAGAATCAGTATATTGTATGCTGAATTTTTCTGCAATAAGCTTATAAAGGGATTTGTGTCCTGAAGGCCCGGGTGTGTTGAAGTAGAGGCTTAAGAGCAAGCAGTAGACTTCGTTTAGATGAAAGAGACCTTGTTAAGCTTGTCAGTCTGCCTAGACACGAGATGAGGAAAATATATCGGAAAGCTTAAAACTATTTAGGCTTATTTTTTGGCATAACTATTTTGAGACAGCTTCTCTGTCTGACAACAAGGCTATCTAGATAAGAGCTAAATTTGGGGTTGCCATGGTGACTAAATAAAAAAACCAACATAGTTCCAGATCAGTGGAGGTAGCAAGTACATAACCACGCTTTCAGCTTTTGAATTTTGGGTCTGGTAGCACGCTACTCCCACAGACTTGAGCAGAAACATTAATACTGAGTGATGCACCAGGGTGGAACCTGGTTACCAACTGAGAAGCCTGAACTTTAAGTGGGACCTTTTCATTCGAGAAAAAGACAGTAGTGCCAACAAAGATTGTGCGTTTGTATTACACAGAAGAAAATACTAAATCCATACTTGAAGCAGGATCAGTTCTCATTTCATCATAGGAATATTTATAGGAATGCTTAGAGGCTAAATTGTGATACCCATAACTGTCAGAATAAATATC
Organism: Phalacrocorax aristotelis; assembly: GCF_949628215.1. Lineage (NCBI taxonomy): Eukaryota > Metazoa > Chordata > Aves > Suliformes > Phalacrocoracidae > Phalacrocorax > Phalacrocorax aristotelis. Next base: position 179,219,058 of record NC_134276.1, on the reverse strand, counting down.
ATAATCCGGAGATGATTTATATGTTTACCAAATCGTAAGTATTGATTTTCAGCGCATGCATAAAGATACGTTAGGTATGTCTTAGAAACTATTTAAACCGATGATGCTGTATTGGTATAGAAGTGCTATTAAAACCTTGAAAATACTGACATGCAAAAATCAAATCACAGACTCCTCTGTGGGTTGGCAATGCATTTTACTTCTTCAACCCAGTAGGACAAAGTTACTTACAGCATTATCTCCTGTGTGTAGAGAATAAATGGGAGACTGGAAAGGTACTTTTTAGCATAAATACTTGTGTATGTTGGAGAGGGAGAAAAATGTGGGGCCAGGTATTTTAACTGTAGAGGAATAAAAATAAAATTATCAGTGAAATTTTATATTGGTGACACTTTAACTTAGAACAATGTTATCAGTTTAAAACTGTTTGAAATATAGTTTATTAGTAGTAATTGTATGAGTTTTAATTATTCAGAACTCCCAACTGTTGTGGGCATGTCACTTGATTTTTTTTTTTTTTGTGTGTGATTTGATTTCACTAAGAGGCCCTAACAAAACTGTGTTGAGGTTTCTTGATATTTTTTTTTTTCACTGGGATCTATAGCCCTTGAATTCACGTTTTATTCTGAATCTCACTAACTTCAGTGACCATATAAGTGGATATGCTGGAGCTTATATTAATGCATCCCGATGGAGGATGGAGACTTGTTTTGCACAGCTGGGTGTATATATTACATTGCAATAGCACTGTAACATGCGTTGCTTTCAAAGGTGCATCACTAAGCAGAAACTGCATGGTCAATGTTAAATGTATTTGTACACATTGTATAAATGTGTATGTTCCCATTCCTGCATGTGTCTGTTGTTACTTAGAATTTTACAAACCCATACTATACAGCTGTGTTGTATGCCAGTGGGAGCCAGATCTTTCAGTATGATGATGTATGAACTTTTTTGTTTTATTTATATAGCGTCCAGATATGTGCTAGGCGCTTTACAGATATGAGAAGGATCCTATTCCAAGTAATTTAGTCAGTGGTCCTGATCTCTCAATCTTTGATGCCTTCAGTAAGTACCAAGTAAGAATAGTAGTTTGATCACAGGTGCAAATTCCTGGATCAGAGCCTAAACAAATACATTATGCAGACAAAAGGCTTAGGGGTATGAGGTAAAAGGATGTGTAAAAAATTCCCAGTCCTTTTACGCTTTCTTCTCTATTGGCTCAGCCGCATTTCTTGGATTGGTTTTTAGTGCTTTTTCTGTTCTACTTAAGAAGTGTTTATTAATCCATAAACTATTTTATTTTAAGCTATTACTTTGTTTTAGTTATGGTAAGAATTTAGACTTCATAGTTGTTTGACAGGTTCCTTCATGCAGAAATTTACAGTTGCCTATAACTGGTTATTCTGGCTAGAAGAAGGGAGAAGTTCTTCTGAATGTGCTACAGTGCTCACGTTGCTTTTGTTGCTACTGGTTGAGTCTTTCTCTTGGGGTTCAAGGGACTGGACTTGTCAGCCACCAAAGCGTGACTGGAGCCTGGTGTCTGTGACAGGTATTGTTCCTGCTGGAGGTGGGTGGGTGGAATTGCTGAATTTCTGAATCTGGACTCAGGACCAAGGAGAAGAAACTTGGTGGGCCAGTGGTGGATCCAAATGATAAATTTATACGTGTTTTTTTGGTACATAACTATTTAATTTCAGATTGTTGCGCAGCTTGCTATTCACAAGTAGTCTCTGTGAAGGAAAAGTGTGTCCCTAGGTGTTTTTTTGGTGGTGGTTTTTTGTTTTTGTTTTTACTGGATCTTGTAAATTTCTATTAATTGTTTACACTAGCTAAACATTTTTTATAGGAAGCACATAAAATGGTCAAAGAAGCTAATGTCAAACAAGCTGCAGCAGAAAAACAGTTAAAAGAAGCACAGGGAAAGGTGGGTTTTTTCTGACTTGCTTGCTTTGTCTTTTCACATGGCTATAAATCTAAAGTGTGAATCGTGAAGATGTAAATAGAGCATTATTATGCATTATTAAACTATGTACTAAGTTGTTTTTTGTCACCTTGGCATATTCTTAGCTAACACCTATGGGCATGGAGCTGGTGTTTCAGCGTTGTATCAGATAGCTATTGAGGTGCATAGGAAGCCACTGTTACTACAGCATAGAATTGCATGGGCATCTCTGTTAGTACTGTTGGAAGATGAAGTCTTGATTTGAGCCATAACTGGAAATTTTGTTAAATGATTTAACATATTCATAGCCTAATATATTTTCATTTGTTAATGACTTTATTTTCCCTCCCCCCAAGATCGATGTCCTCCAGGCTGAAGTAGCAGCATTGAAAACATTAGTACTGTCTACTTCACCAACATCTCCAACTAAGGAGTTTCAGTCTACTGGAAAAACTCCTTTTAAGAAAGGTCATGCAAGAAACAAGAGTACAAGCAGCGCTATGGGTGGCAGTCATCAGGACCTTACCATGATGCAGCCAATTGTAAAAGACTGTAAAGAGGTAACAGTGCAAGGATTGTCCTCTTTTTGCTGATAAGCTGGCTTTATTGTTTTGCTTATAGTAAATCTATTGTATATTAAATCTTCATGTAATACTGACTATTTTAGATATATTTTTTCGTTAATGAAGGAAATTTTTTTTTCATTGTACCAATAGGTGGCCTTGTTTACCTTTTAAATCATTAGGGGAAGATGAGATAGGACTTGAAAAATTAGAACAAATAATTTAAAGATGGGAATTAAAAGAGAGAGAAGAAAAATACAGTATAACTGAATGATAAGTCCTGGTGACTTTTTACAAAGTTTGTCATGGTATGTTTGTAAACTTTTGTAGAAGAGAGGAAGAGTCATTTTATAGATGGATAATGGGAGAAAGAGGCCAGGGAAAACATGGAATCAATGATTTATTAGAGAACAGGAGGAAAGTTGCCTCTGGGGACCCAGGGGGGCCTGTGATTCTTTTTTTTATTATTTTTTAGTTACTCATGTAATTGATAAAGGGGAAGTAATGAGGTGGCAGGTTGGTGTTTGAGTCCTTGGAATGGTAGTAGCGAAAAGTGACCAAAGAGTTGAGAAGGATCTTATGATACTGACTGGTTTGTAGAACAGCAGATGAAATTCAAAATCAATAAATGAGAAGTGAGGCACCTAGGAAAAAATGCAAATATAGCAGACATGCAGTTGTGGACTTAGAAATAGCTACATTTTGCTGAAAAAAAAAAAAAGTAGTACACTTGTGGATCATTCTCTGAAAACACCATCTCGGTGCTCAGTCGTGCTCAAAGACCCAGAGAGCCTTAGAAGTTGTTAGGAAAGGAATCAATAGCAAAATAAAAAGCATTATACTGCTGTACGAACATGTAGTAAACGTGTGTGTCTATGCATGCAGCTATGATATCTTCATCTCAGAAAGGACATAACGAAAACATGAGGAGGTGTGACATTGATGGTCAAACCTATGGAAGTATTTTTGTGTAGAGGGACACCTGAGGCAGAACAAAAATCTATACAATCACGGGTGACATGGGGAAGATGAATAGTGAATGAATTTTAGTGATTTCTTGTAATAAGAAAACGCTGGAAGCTAAAAGTAAAATAATTTTCAGTCAGTACACAATGAAACTTTACAAGTCATTGTCACGAGGTAGCAAGATTAACATACATAAATGTGTTCAAAATGTAGTCATGCAAAGTGACAAAAGAAAAGCCTGTCAAGGTATATAGAAGATAGATGTGACATTTGGCTTAGGAAGCTGCTTTAACTACAGATTGCTAGAAGCTGGGAGGCTATAAAGTGAAGGCATATCACTGCCTGCCCTCGTACTGCTCTGCAGCCAGCTCTGTGACCGCTGGCCATCGTCAGAGGGGCAACAGGCTAACTGGAACTTTAATGTGATTCACACTGGCCATTTTTATACTTTGTTTTGCCAGTCATCATTAAGTGCAATTAGGATATACACCTTTTTACTATAAATCTGAAAAATAAGGGAATTTTCCAGTTTCTGTTTCATACTTGGGCTTAAAAAAAAAAAAAAGAAACCAAAACAAAACCAAAAGAACTTTATATCCTGCCTGCCCACTTTCAGTGGTATCCAGGATGTTTTCCATATTAAATTTGAATCCTATGGCTCTTCAGAAAGATGTAAACAAAAGGGGAGAGCTGGGATGGAATCCCATTACTTTGTAAGCATCACACTGAGGTGATGACTGAATGAAAATTTTGTCAGGCAAGAGCAGGAGAGGGGAGAAATCTGTTCTTCCTCAGTTTCTTATGGAGGCAAAGTGGTAAATGTGAAGGACACACTGCAGAAGGTCTGTTCTGCCTGGAATTTTTCTTTAGTTCGGTCTCCTTTCTGTTGGCTGTGTAAGGAGACACTTAGAGGCTGATCAAAACAGGTGACTTTCTTCCATAGAATAGAATCACAGAGTCATTAAGGTTGGAAAAGACCTCTAGGATCGTCAAGTCCAACTGTCAACCCAACAGCACCATGCCTCCTAAACCATGCCCTGAAGTGCCATGTGTACATGTTTGTTGAACACCTCCAGGGATAGTGACTCCACCACCTCCCTGGGCAGCCTGGTCCAATCCCTGACCACTCTTTCAGTAAAGAAATTTTTCCTAATACCCAATCTAAACCTCCACTGATGCAGCTTCCCTACTGCTGCTGGCCACACTATTCCTGAAACAAGCCAGGATGCTGCTGGCCTTCATGGCCAGTGACAGTCCAGGGAATCAGTAAGAAACACTGATTTTTCCACCCACTGGGACTTGAGTCTCATGTGTCTTCTGAGTAGGAATATTTAATGGAGTGCAACATAGGGTGAAGAAAGCAAGACTACCTCTGGCAAGGTAGTTAGATCATTGTTTTAAGCAGGGGAGACCTGCTTTCGTTATCCAATGCTTTGTGGCTTTGTTTACTGTTTATTGCTGGTCTAAGGTAAATGTTTTCACATTTCTGGGATCTGGGTCTGAAATTCTAGTTCTGCCCTTTCTTGCTAAATGCTCTTGTCACTGAGTTAGGCTACCCTTTGTGTGGTGTTCTTCTGATTTTGAGTGACTCTGCTTCAAAAGAGGGCCTGAGAGTACCCGTGCTCAGGGGTATGCAGTGGCCCTGTTGTGTGTGGAATATAGCTTTGGACCCTTATGGAGAGAGCCTACCACCCAGAGATGTTGGATGGAGCTGGGTGTAAGTACATGTCGACTCTCAGGTTTCTTTGTGGAATGTACAGAGTCAGAGTGGCTGCGTGCCTGCCCTAAATTGCAGTAGACCAGAAAGGTGCCAGCATCCCAGAGAAATAATTCCTAGCATGTGGGAGTAACTTCTAGGATAAGTAGACACGTCTAATTAGTTTAGGTATTAACAGGATTTAGGCAGCTGAGTAGCTGCCTAGGTCTTAGGCAGACAGGTAGTATCCACTCAGAGTAAATGCTGATGAATGGTGTCAGCGTTGTTCAAAGAGCTGACATGTTTCTCTCATCTATTTTACTGTAAAATGAAAGCATTAAAAATTTAACTAGAATTATTACAATTGGCTGTATATTTAATTGCACGTAATCAAAACTTTGATCTAGTGAAAGCGCAAGTAAAGGCATGTACCTTTAGGTACACGTGTAGCACACAGTGCACTTGAGAAAGGAAGAGCATCAAGCTGTATTCACTGAGCAGTTTTTTCAAGGCAGCTTCTTTATAAATTGCAGGTTTGGGTGAAATTGAGTTAAATCTAGAAAATCGAGTTAATAAGAAATGCATGCTAATTTTTAGAAACATATAGTGCAAATCCAAAATGGCTTTTTTCTGCTGATATCTCTTGATTGTATTTGTTTTAAAACCAGATCTGAGATGGGTTTTAAGGAATGGGAAATGTTTCTTTAGGGAGCAAATTACGGCTATTGAATTTCATTTGTACAATGAGGTGGGTGGCTTAGCAACCAGAACATTTATGGACTAGCTTAATTAAGATGGTTGTTCCTGATGTACCTGAGTGTAAGGTAAGTAGCTCTAATGGAAAACAAATTTGCTAGTCTAATTTTTGTAGATTCAAGAAAAAATAAAATCTATAATGACAAAAGAAGTCCTCAAAACTTATATGTAAAGGAATGACGAAACGCTGGGAGCTCAGGGAAGGGGTAATGCATGGGTTAAGAACAAAAGACTGGAAAGGTTGGTTCAAAGCAGTGTGCTGATATTTTTAATAGGATTAATAAGAAATTATTTTAATTTTTAGCCTACGTTTTCCCCATCTTTCATTATCCCATCTATATTATTTATTTGTAATATTATGAAATTTTAAAATCACATCCCGGCTTATCTTTGGCCTGCAGCGTGCATCCCTTCCTATAGCTTTAGGTTTGGGTTTTAGGATTATAGGCTTGCTATGGTACAAGAAAGGGATTTAACAACCAGTTGGAGGGGAAAGGTGCTGAAATCTGTGTCAGCAGAATGTCAAAACCAGTCTGAGGGTTTTGTTGCATCTGAGGAGCAAGATGGTGTTGCATATCCCACTGGGGACTGCTGTTAGTCTGTTATGTGGGATTTGGGAGTATGCGTTAGAAGCACTCAACCCCACTCTGCTTGATTCACCTCTTGGAGCAGTGTTGGTGCCCATGACAGGATCTTTCTCAAGTAACGCTAAAACAGATGATGTGCTCTGGGAGTACCTCAGCGTGCTCCAGCAGTTAGTGGGTAGCCAGCCCATGGGTCAGGCTGTCCCATAATGCAAAGGTGGATTTTAATAGCAACCTAGTACTAGTCCCCTGAATGCCAGACTGGATAGGTGCCTTCCTGCTGCTAAACTGATCTCAACATACAGATGACAAAATGAGGTGCTTTCAAAGCAGGTAAAAGAATCTCTTCCTGACACAGAGAGTGCTTACTCCCAGCATGATTTAATGGGTTGTTTTATTATCTCTCCATTGACTAGAGAAGCTGTGGGGGAGCAGGCTCGTAAATCATGCCCTGTGAATGTCCTTGCCTTCCTGTTGTAGCATGGTGTAGGAGAGAGTTTGGGCCTAAAGATGAAAAATGAAGAATAAGAGTATAGTTTTAATTGATTTGTATATTGAATTCCTGTTTTCCTGTGTCAGTATATTTAGTGTGTTAAATGTCTGTTTTCTTTTAGTGTTTGGGTAGCAGTGTGTTATAGTCAGATGCTGGGTGAATGTATAAGATGTCTAGGATTGCAGTTATTTCCTTTAGATTTCTGTGCTGTACTGTAACTTGCAGAAATGGAGATGATCTAAAATACTGTAATGAAGATGCATCAAGAAGAAAATTATTTTTTGACTTTTTTTTCTATTAATCAGTTAAGTTTTTCAAAGCTATCCTGGAAGCTTAGGAAATGGGGGAGAGGTAAATAACTTGTGCCTGGTGTTGTGGTGACCAGTGAATGCATTGCCTCTGTCTTGCAGATGATATGTTTTGATTTGCTTATGTTTACATAAAATCCACTTAGGAAAGTGGATTTTAGAAGGTGTTCATAGCTGGAGCACAGTAGCATTCTTTCACAGTGCAATGGAAAACATTTAGTTTTAATGCTCATTATTTACCTGTGGGTATTTGCAAATGATAGGCAGTAGTGTGATAATTGCAGTACTAAAATATGTGAATCTTTGTGTGTGTTCTAGGCTGACCTATCTTTGTACAATGAATTCAGATCTTGGAAGGATGAGCCTACTATGGACAGAACATGTCCTTTCTTGGACAAAATTTATCGGGAAGATATTTTTCCATGTTTAACCTTCTCAAAAAGTGAGGTAATGGAAATAGTCTAAATGTGGGCACTGACACTTTTCCCTTAAAATGTTACATGAAGCTGATAGACTGTATTGAAAATGTTTTCATACGAAGTTTAACCATTTTTGTTTCATTAGAGTGTGACAGTTTACAGTGAAGTGAAGTTTAGTTTGGAGTAATGCAATGATAATTTTTTTCTTCACTATTTCATTTATGCTATTCCAGATATGGCCTTTTAGGGTCTACTTCAGATGTTACTCCTATCTGGCAGAATCTGATGTGTGTAGGAATGGATGGTGGGTTTTTTCCTGATATTTCAAAGATAGTGTTTTGTAGAAATAGTGTCCTGTCACTGCCTCTTTTTTATATAGGGGGCAGTAGAGGCCAATATATTTAATTTTGTGGATCAGTTTTCTTTCATATCAGATATCAGGCTACAAGCACAGTCTGGGGATTTTCTTGGAGAGGTTTTAGTTATAAGAATTAGACTTTGGGATTTGATGTGATTCAACAGGGGCAGTTTGGGAATATGATTTTAGATGAAACAAATTATGAGACTTTTTTTCTTTTGTTATTCCCACACACTCTACTGTACAGAGGAAAGACTGGAGTTTTACCCACCCTGGAAATAACGTGGAACTGATTCCAGCTCCTCTGCTTTACTTAGTTTTTGTTCTTAAGCAGCGTTTACAGGCTGTAATTGGGATATCAGCCTCCAGGGGAAGGGGACCATATTCTTAGATCGTTATTAAAATAATAATAAATTTTAAAGCCCTCAGACTTGTTTAATTTTATTGGGAAAAAATAATCAGCTCACATGGAAAATCCTGTATTTTCTTCATGTTTTTCTGTTGTTTTCATGTGGTATGTTCTTTTCTCATGCTTTTCATCTCCTGTTTCTTGCTGGCCATAAGCATGCACAGTCTTTCAGTTAATTGTATACTGGTTCATTATGGCTGGTGTACTGCATCATACGAACCTCTCCCACTAAAAAGTTTATTTGGTTGCTATGGGAATTAAATTGCTTCTGCAGTATGTGTAAGTAGGCCATCCTGTTTTCTTTTCCAGCAACTTCATTTTGTTTTTTTCTGCTTGTGCGGTGATATAATTACTATAGATTTGTATCTCCTCTTAAGGAAAGAATGAGGTTTCTAGCACTTGTCAGTTATATCAGTTATTGTTTCCAGATGCTGTGCATAGTGACCAACTTCTGTTTTCACTTGAGTATCGATAAACTAATGTGCAATTAAACCAAACAATAAACTATACACATATTGTGTTTTTGAATAATTTGGCAATGCAGTTACCTAAATGGTTGAAGTATTACAGTAACTCTCAGTATCCTCCTGTGTATACGTGTAGCGTTTTGCTTTTGGGCGATGGTGGAGAAAGTATTTCATATGAACTACTTTAATAGTAACATTGTTTTAAAATATTCGAACTACAATAGAAAGGTATATTACTCAGTAGGAAGCAACCTTGGCTCAGAATTATTTCACTGTTGACATAAATTGCACCTTCTTTTAAATCAAGTAATGGCTATTACTTGCTCATACTTATACAGTAGCCGTGGGCAAATGTTGAGTCTAATAAAGCAAAATGAGTATCTTTCTAGTGTCTTATGATTGTGTGTTTATAAAGAATTAACATAAAAAGCCTGAGCAAAATTGCACTTTGTTTCATGAAGATGATGTTTTAACTTGGCTAGTGCTTGAAAGTTGCAACTGACTCTTCAGTATATTATAGCTTTTCTATGTATTGTTCAGTCTTACTCATTTGAGCACCTTTCTAAAGATACCTTTGGCTGAAAAACAGTGACATATTTACTTGTTTTTTTGCAAGATAAGGAAGCATGCTGCATCGTTTTGTGTTTCCACAGAACACAATAAAATTAGAGCAATTTTTTTAAATTAACAAAGTTCGTGCTGTATCCAGTCTCCGACAAGACCACTGCATGTACAAATGTATGTGCTATTTGGGCTTATGAGGAATGACTGAAAATATAGTTAGCGTTTTAAACATGCTTGACTGCGTTCCTGGCTGTAAAGGCAGTTATCTTGCCTCAGGGAGGGCAGGGTTATTTGGAGGGCAGAATTTAAACAGGAGCCTGGAAATGGGACCTCTTGCTCACGATGAAAGCAAAATCTCATTTGTATTTGAATTTCTGTTTGGTGAGTTGATTCGGCCCCCACCCCCACCCCATGTTCCTAGCTTTACAGAAGAAGAAATACATTACTGCTTTGAGGCAATGGATAACGCAGAGCTGTTTTTAACTGCTTTCTAAATTTCTCTTGCAGTTGGCCTCAGCTGTTCTGGAAGCTGTTGAAAACAACACTCTGAGCATTGAACCTGTTGGCTTGCAACCTGTTCGATTTGTGAAAGCTTCTGCAGTTGAATGTGGGGGACCAAAGTACGTTAAGCTAACAGACAGAGGGGGAATCTTGACTCATCTGAGAACTCTTGGATAGAGAAAAATGCTGTCAGCTAATCATATCAGTCAAATTCTTGTATCTTAAACTTTGTTTCCTAATATCTAAGACTTTGAGATTGCTGTTACAAAATTTTATGGGGAAAGTAAGCAACTAATAAATTAAACTTTAACAAAGACTAATACTGAACAACCCTTTAAGACAAATTCACTTTTTGGGAGAGCTGTTTACTTTACTTATTATGCATTGACCACAAAAGTAACATTCACTTCTCTGTAGAAGACCATCTTGGTAGTAAGAACAGATGCTTTTGAACTAGGGACTATCACCTGGAAAGCATCATGAAAGAAATAGGTATTGGAGTAATACAGGCTTAATGTTGGATATCTGGAGTATTTGTGGCATAAGAAATTTAGGACATACATAGCACATGACAAAGGTAGCTGAAGAATTTCAGGAGATATATAGAGTAAATCTCCTGATTTTTGAGCAGGAGGAATGTAATGAAGCGGGAATGAAGGTCAAGGTGGGTTTGAACCTAAAGCAGGAATTGTGCTTGAATGACAGGATAGTTGTTTTAGAAATTTTGGAATGGTCCTGGAGGAATCTGAAGCAAGACTTGTCAGGTACTGATACAGGCATTAAAGTTAGGTGGGAGGGGTTTGCCCAAGGCACTGGGGCTTTGATGGATGTGGTGGTGAAGCGATTTGTAGTGTGCTTTATTGTCTGTCAGGGTTAAGCAAGCAAGGTCAGTGTTAATCTGGAGCCTTCCAAATCTTGAGAAAGCCTTGACACTTCTGTTGGAGATCTTTTGGACAAGTTGACAATTCTCTCTGTAATAACTTGTTTTGACAGAGCTCAAGTTTCTGATGGAAAACTTGCATCAAAATGTTTTAATCTGGCTCTTAAGATTTTTATTTTGTCTTTCTCATTGGAATTGGTTTTTAGTTCTTGTTTTTCCTCTGTTTTTGAGTGGAAGAGAAAACACATTTAACATAATTCAAATTTTTTTACTTTCTCTTTAAAGAATCTGTATAAAATGGAAGTTGTGTTTTATGAAAATATTGATCCTTTCTAGCCTACAGAATTCAGGCATTCATACTCCTCAGCTTATCCTGTCACCAGAAAACACGCTCTTTGAGCTGTAACAGCCCCTCATTGGAAGGACCCACCACCAATAATGGAGTTACTCAAGGGGTGGTGATTTCAAGTCCAAGATACACCACTGTGAGCTGCGCTCTATGAATGCAGTAGAGAATCTGGACAGCCAGCAGCTACTGAAGCGAGTCATGTGTCATTAAAGAGCAATTGGAAAATAGATTTCAAGTCATTGTGGTTCAAGCAACCTTCCCTATGTCTTGACATGATTAAATATTTACTCAAAAACAGGAGACTCAGTTGCATCATTCAGAAGTTTCATGAGATTTTTAACCCATTTTCTTCAGTGTAAGATAAATTTTTAATTAGAACTTCTGTAATCCTTAAATAGTTGGCTAGGTATAGATTAATGTTTTGAGATGGCTATGCACGAATTTTGTTTTAGTTACTTTAGATGTATCAAAAGGCCAGGTGTACGTTGTTCTCCCTTTTCCTGCTGTCAGGTAGTGACAAAAACTTTTGTGGTATTGCTTGTAGATAAGCAATAGGTAAGGAATATGCAGTATTTAAGTGTAATTTGACAGCAAATATGCTTTGCCTTATTTTTGATTACCAACACTGAATGGGAAACATGTGTTCCAGTTTTCACTGAATCAGAGTAGCAGTTTCACATTTTTTATTTTTATGTGGTGCAAAGCACTATTTTTATTGAAACCATGTTCTTAAATAGGTAACAAAATACAGACAAACTGCACATAAATAATAAGAAAAACTAGAGTAGTGTTTTTAAAGGAATGATTTCATTGTATGATAGCCTGGAGGATGGGGGAACAGGGTTGCATAAAATAGTGGGTAATAGCCCAACAGCAAAATAAGGAGCGGAGGGCAGAGAGCTGTGATAATAGTGAATAGTTCTTGACGTACAGAAGTTATTGAATGGTGCCTGTGATGGTCTGTAGTAAGTGCTGCTTTAATGAAAGACAGCTGGGCTTCCCCACAGGATTTGAATAATTGTCCCCATGGGGAACAAAGCACTAAGCTGCATGTGTGCTGTACAGTGCTGAACTGAGTCGTCAGTAGTAACTGCCATGCCAGTATTTAACCTGGTGTGATGGAAGATAACATACAGAAGGTAATTCTATCGCCAGAAGGAAAAAAAAAAAAGGCTTTATTTTCCTAGCATTGTAAGTCTGTCTGTCTGCTCACAAAAGCTTGACTGAAGTTATGATCAGCTTGCTTCAGCTATTGTGGGATTTCTTGGATCAATGGACTGCTGTCAGTCCTCATAAATTGCTATGGAAAATCATATACACTCTTCATTTTTCTCCTGTCTTACATGGTCTGTGGGCCAGCTGCAGGCTATTTAAAAGGGCCTCCAAGTCACTGCTCAGAACGACAGAAGCTTAGTAATTTCTGTTCCACTCTTGAAAGGCTGCTTGTTCTTAGACTCCCTAATTTTGTGAGGTAGAAATGGAAGAGAGGAGAGCCAGCAGCTTTTAAAATCGATGAAACAGTGGATGCCATGACAACCCAGTTCATCTGAGAAGCTGCAATATAGAAATCCCAAATAAATCCAATTCCCATTTTATTTACATTTAAGATTGTATTAATAGCAGTTTCTTCAAAAGATTCAAACCTTCTTTTTCTATAGAATGTTGGAAGAAATTTCTTAAAATTCTTTGTCTTTTCCTGAATTGTTTTTCGGGAAGAATTTGTGGTGACTACTGACATTTCCTTGTTCCTGAATAAGACATACTTGTAGTACACCAGAAGTAGCAAATGTCATTATTTTACCATTGCTTATTATAATGGTAATGGAAAGAATTATTGCCAAATAGCCCATTTTCCTTTTGTCTCAAATTATTTTATATCCTGAGTATAAAATAATTATTTCAGTTTGGGCATAAATGCAAAGCTGGTCTTAGAATGCATCTGAGAATGGCTTCAGAGTATTGACTGCTATTCTGTAGGGCTGATATTTTTTATGATGAAATGCAACATCAAGCAGAATTTTTAAAAAAACTGTTTAAATGTTGGCATCAAACGGTGATTTAAACAATGTTTATTTCGCACATGAAGAGTTAATTAAAGAAATCCCACTGGTTGAGAGTTGTCAAGCCAGCTTGAATTAGTGAATGTAGAAGTACATGACCAGAGCTGAAGAAAGTTTTAAAAATAAGAAATTTATCGTGATGCACTGGTATTAAAACAAATTAGTCTGTGTGGAACTAAAATAATTGACAACATAATGTAATAATTGCAACTTGTGAAATGAAGGCAGAGACTGGGGTATCTGTGCCAATATGAAGCAATTAACACCTGCATGTGTTTATGGTGTTAATGTTTAGACATTAATGTCAGACTTGTTTATTAAATCATGCAAACTTTATATTTTGTAGGAAATGTGCTCTCAGTGGACAAAGTAAGTCATGTAAGCATAGAATCAAATTAGGAGATTCAAGCAGTTATTACTACATTTCTCCTTTCTGTCGTTACAGGGTGAGTAGATCTACTGTGATTTCATTTTGAGTAGTAGTTATTTAGTTATTTTTCCATGCCATCGTACAAAATTATGTTAACCACTGTCTTTTTTATATGTGTTCAGATCACTTCTGTGTGCAACTTCTTTACATATATTCGATACATCCAGCAAGGACTGTTGAAGCAGCAAGATGGTAAGTAGGAAATTGTGTTTGGCATATATGAGTAGCAAGTTGTAGGCATGTACATTATGTAAATTTCTATCTGTGCACAATAGCAGTGACCTGTCATTACAGGAAAGCTATCTGTTGGTAGTCATTGTTGTAATTATGAGAACGTGGTGATAGCCCACCCTCAAATAAAGGTTGTTTTGTGGGTTTGTTTTTCTTTAAGAACAACAAATTAAAAAGTAGTGATTTTTAGTCCATCTAAACCCCCTTAAGCAATGTTACAAAAAATTCTGTAACAAGAGAAGCTAGTCACAGTTTTTCAATACTGTATTTGAAAATCAAGGCTCTTTCACAGAATATGGAGATGTTTTAGACAAAAAAACCTTCAGTTTGGTTTGATCTGGGCCATTTTTTTCTTCTCTCACTTGGTATTTTGGTGTGTCTTCTCATTTCATGCATTGAGAATTCAGTCAGCCCTTGTCAGAGTATCTTTCAGGGAGAACTGGCAAGGATGACAGTATTTTGGATTAAATTGTAGAATATAAACAGGAAACCGTACTGTAATTGCTCACCTGAGTGCAGCTGAGAAATGAGGTCTTGGCCATTGCCGTGGCATGGCAGTGTCTCTTGATTAGGGCTCTGGTTATAAATGTTTCTGACAGTGTAAGGCTTGATTACCCCCCATCCCAAAAGGGAAATATGTGTGTGGGTTTTTTTTTAACTGCCATTGCTTCAGGCTGTTTTTTCTTCCCCTGCACCCCTGAGTTACCCAGTCACTTTGTTCCTGTCAGAATAGTATATCCAACAACTGCCTTTTTCAACTCTGTGCAGTAATTTGGAAATTTGCTTAACTGTGCTATTCAGTTTCAGTATGACCCTATAAAAGAAGATGGTTACGAAAACGTATGTGCTGTACACCTCGTTACTTAATTCTGGAATTTAAAAAACATTGTGTGTTGGTGTTGTAGTTATTGGTCGTCATTTGCAAGACTATTTTACGTGTTTATCACTATAAAAGAAAATTATGATTATTTGGTTGTGTTTAAACTGTACAATGATTTAATTATATTTTGTGTCCAGGTCAAAGAATATTGCCCAACAGCCTTCAGTCCAAGGTTTTTTTGAAACAGACCATATCACTTAGGCTCCTGGATTTGCTAAGCACAGATAAGGGAATAAGTGTCATTAGCCCTGTGTCAACAGTTAATTAAAAAAATTGCTTTCACTTCCACTTTTAATCTTTTCTCTTCTTTTAGTTGAGTTTTTGAAAGTAAACCAGCATGGTAATGTTTTTATGGATGTCTGTGCTTTTGGTTCTTCTAGTCTTTGAGTATGTGCAGACTGGCTTCATCCAGAATTTGGCTAGAATTAGCCCCGCTTTGATCTACCTCACCTATAGTCATCACTCCTTGTGTTTTCCAGTTTCAAGAGCTCAGTATTTTAGCTACACCCAAATCTTTTGTTTCCATTTCTAACCCTGAAGTACTCTTGAGGTGATAAATAGAGAGAATGGTCCTTACAAAAAATAATACTGTTAACTTTCCTTGTCAAAGGGAATTATTTTCATGGAATTCACCAGAAATTCACCAATTTCATATGTTATGTTTAAAAAAAAAAAACAAAAACCCTGCAGATGGTGATAATTCTTACTGATCTACTAGCATTGCAGATGATCTTGGAAATGTGTTAATTAAGTTTTAACTTGGTTTATAGTTAAAAGGCTTTTACTTTGACCAAAAGGATCTATATAGTTTCCGCTAAAAATTGTTCACTTTGCTATTGAAGTAAAGGAATTAATATTTTTTCCATCAAATAATGAAATATTTTCAGCATTATCAGAATTACTTATTCTTCACAAGAAGTTTTGAAAAAACTTCTGTGCTGCTTCAGCTCAGTTGTCAACTTTACCATTAAAAACATAAACTTCATAGCTTTATGTAAATATTTCACCAGTACCTTTACAAGAATGTCAACAAGAATGATAATTGTATGCATAATGCATTGTATGTAGTTCTACTCATGCACCATACAGTTTTGGAGACAGACGTCACTTTTATAAAAGTGGTTTCTGAAATACGGTAGGGAAGACCTTGTACTTGTTGCTCAAGTTAATAATCTTTGTAGTCATTCTACATCATGATCTTGACTGCATGGAAATAATTTTTGTCTTGAATAGTAATTCTGATTTGTATTGCTGTGGCATCTAGAAACTCAAGGTATGCACTAGGCTCATCAAGTTCAGCAAAATACAGGTGAAATTAAAAGAAAAGGTCTTTTTCCTCCCGTTTATCATTGCTGGCAGATTACTGGTAGAAAAAAGAGGGAGGAAGAAAGATTACAAATGGAAAAATTATAACAAAATTACAGATTCTGTGATGAAACGATTCTTACCCAACAAGTTCTACTTTTTTCTTCTTGCAGTCTTTTAATTTTACAGAAAATGAGTCAAGAGGTGGGGCAATTAAAATAAGAAACTGCAATTAATTGAAGCTGACTAGTATTGATGTATTTTTTGTTCCCTGATTTAAAAAAAATCATCTGAATGATGGTCCTATAAGAAATTCCCCAGATTTTAGAATTTTTAAAATGAATACTTTAAGAAATTTTGTCACAGCCAAGCACAAATAGCCCTCACATTCATTAATTCTGTTTTTACTAGATGTTTGTTACTTCTGAAGTTCTGCTAAACTGTCATACAGTGAGGCAGCCTGTATACATCAGTTGAAATAAAATATGAATTCAGTATGTTTAATTACATTTCTGTCTTTTTTTAGTGGATCAGATGTTCTGGGAAGTTATGCAGCTGAGAAGAGAGATGTCACTGGCAAAACTTGGCTATTACAAGGAGGAGCTCTAAATCTTTTTACCCTTGCGCATGCATTAACTTCATTGAATATACATAACTAAAATTGATGAATCTTTTTTGTCACTTGATATTTATTTCCACAAAGTGGGTCCAAGATCTTTCTCCTTTTGCAGATTGCACTAAGAAGTACTGTGATTGTTTTAAACTGACCTATGCTGTATATGCGTACATATAATACTTAGTTGAACAAATGTGGTAAGCACTTGCAGCTGTATTAGTAATTGTAATTTACATTTAAAAACAAAACTTCTGATTAAAGTGTTAGTCTGAAGCAGTGTCTGCCTTGTGCTCTTTGTGATGCAGGGTGATGTGAACCTCCCAGATGAGTCATTCCAAAATGCAAAACTGAGGTGATGTTATGAAGAGGGAATAAATGCCTGACATTTTCTTCATTGGAGTGTTTAGATACATACATGTATCTCCCTGTGTATGTATGCCAACACAGTAAACAATTAGGGGAACTTGTAATTCTTTGAAGTGCTGCTTTCCTGTATTTTTCCTTTTTACAACAGTGTAAGAAGAAGAACATATATTGTGAAGAGTCAGAGGCATAGTATATCTGGCTATCTTCTCTTTAAAGTAGGGTGCTTTTCAAGCATCAAGGAACAACAAAATTACCTTGGTCAGTCTTTGGTTAGAAATCGGTCCTGACCCCTGGCTGTTAAAAACTTTCTTCTCCCCTCTAATTTTCTTTCATCAGAATTTTTTCGTTCCTTTAAATGATTTTTTTAAATCTCCTGCTTTTTGGGGATTTCCAGTGTTTTATACATCAATTTCCCACAGCTGTCCTTGAAATTGGAAAATACCCATTATATGATGTCTTCAACATGCTGCTGATAACTTCCATTTCACACAAAATTTGCTACAAAGAGAACCCCAAAAAGGATCATGGTTTCTTAAGGAAGGTGCTTTTTCTGTTCAAGTGCTACTTTTGCACTTCAAGTGGTTCCTTTTCCCTGGCCATGGTCTAAGCTGAAAGCAGTTGATTAGGTTACAAGGAACATAGTTGTTAGGTATGTGGTAGACCTGCTCTGTAAAAGCCCTTTTGGAAAAACACTAGGTCCTGGTCATGACAGCCATTTATCAATTACAGATAAGATTAAAGCATTGGCAGGTAAACTGGCAAACATTAGAAGTAAAAGTAAGTTTATATAGTTGGTCCTTTAACAAGAAGCATCTCGGTGGATACGGATTTCTTTCAGATACCGAACAAAACCAGCTCTATTCATCACTGTCCTGCTGGAGTGTTTTCTTCTTATAAAAGTAGCTAGAATGAGCAGTGAAATTTCACACCGCGCTTGTGTTGCTTGCATGTGTGTGTGCCTGAAAACACTTGGCAAGCATTGGCTTTGACCAGGCAAGTCAATGTAGAGAGTAGAATAAACAACTGAACCTAAATTTTTTACTAGTAAGGCTTATGTCCAGCCTGGGCTATTTCAGTACTGATGAAATATTTTTATCAGTCTCCTGGGTACTACTTCCTGTTGTAGAAACCTGGGAGAATTCTACCTTAAATTGTTAAAGGGATGTTTATTCTTTCAGTAATGTTTTACTCGCTCTTAGAAAACAAGCTGTATTTATTGGTGCTGTGTTTTATGTTAGGCTCATAAATGCTTCCTAAATGATTCTTAATCCTTAGTTGACATGATTAAATCTCAAACCTTTCCCAGGATTAGCTAACGGTAGTTAAATGATAGCTGGTAGCTGCTGCTATTACGGCTTAATCCTTTACAAGTGTTGCTCATTCAAGCAGAGGGAAGGGGTCCTTTCTATACATAATAGCATCAAGACATAAATGGTATCTAAAGGTTTTTATGGTGATGCGATTTTCTTGTACTAGAGATTACACAGATGTGTCCAACGTGTATCAGGGGTAATGACTGTTTGGCTCGATCACATCAACATCTTGTAAACACTGATCGGCTTGCTCCTATCTTCAAGTCCCTTCTCTGAAGTTCTTATTTTTAATATAAGCTGCCTATTGTGAGAAACCGGCGTCACTGAGCGTTTGGGGCTTGTAAAAACTACACAACAATTAATTGTCCGATGACTCTAACTACTTCAGAAAATGGCCTTATTCTAGACTTCTTGACTTCACTGAAGCTTTTGTTCACAACCAAATGCCTCTTACAGAAGCCTGCTCAAAAAGTCTGAAACCTTTTCTCCTGTTTGCTTAGGGGTGACAGAACAGGGGCAATTTTCAGTTCACAGAGATCAACTTAAAGCCAAATACGGTTTGCTACTAGCCTTAAGAGACCTTTGTTCAATGTTCAGCTTTCCCATATGTTTTTCAATGTTACCTTAGACAAACAGGTTAATCCGTAATTTTGTTTTGTTAATAATAATAGAGAAGTTCTGCTTTCCTATAACCAAACCGTTGGATAGTCTGACACTCAGCTGCTTAAAAGTGGGATAGTGCATATGGTGACACTGGTGATGGCTTTGCTCTTGCCTTTTTGGGTTACTATTGCTTTCATGAGTGGTATTCATTATATCACCTGTGTGAAAGTACAGAGACAAGATAAGTAATTTTTATTGCCGCATATTTTGCGCATGTGTAATTGTGGTTAGTACTGGGACCAAAGGTCCTTAACATTAGACATACTGAACGGAAGAATGTACATCATCTTGCTTCGAAAGCCTTGTCAGACTCTCCTTTATGTATAGCAGAGTTTAAGTATAGCCCAGGCTCTAGTTACGAAGGAATGAAATCAGCTGGGACAAAGTCACTGAAACCTCCGACAGAAACATGACATGTTCCTTGGCATGTTCATAATCCCCTGGAAGAGAGACGGTGCATTTTTTTCAGTGGGGCTCTTCAAGCAGTAGGAGAGCAGAACAATTCTACTGATTTTCATGGATGTGGTGGGAGAAAATGAGGCGTTGCAGCAGTTCTTTGAAGGTAAGAGTCAAGTTTTAAGAGTCTTAACAATGTCTGCTGGCAGCAAAGAATATGGTAATGGTTTGAGGTTAATTGAAGTAGAAAAAGAGCCCCCAGACCCAAAGTTCTATTTACACAAAGCTGTTGTGTAAGGCAGCACCAGAATGAAATAATACAAACGGTACAGATGCGCTGCGGTGCCTTTTTCTTTGTACTTTGGCCAGAAGACCAATGGGAAGGTGGGCTCCGCAGAGCCTGCGGTACCGCCCTGGTAACTGCCAGGAAGAAAAACCGGGAAGTGGCTGAGGTCTCCTTGCAATTTATCACTTCTGAAACATTATTGATTTTCATGAGGTTGGAGAGCTCCCTCCCTGCTCTGTCATACCATGTCAGGTTAAAGAGGGTTTTCTTCCCACTAATGCCATTCTTCTGAAACGGCCTGATTATGACTGGTAAAAGGGCAATCGTGGCAGTATCCTCGGGATCCTTCTGAGAAGTTAAACTCGGATTTTTTTGTCTTTTGGCTGGGATCTGTCCTGTCTTTTTCCCAGAGATATTTTACAGTCAAGCAAAGTCCCATTAGTCTCCTGCGTGTCTCTTACCGCTAATAGATTCCATAATCAAACTGGATTAACTCAAACCCTGCCATAACATGATTCAAAATGGCTGTTCAAAGGCTTATGTATTATTGTTTTACTAAATCTTTCTCCAATTTTCTTTTTTTTAATACTAAGCTTTCAGTTCCAAGTTTCTCCTTCTGTATTTGTTTTCCTTCTATCACTTGTGCAGGTGTTCATGTGATACTGATCTCAGAGTAACTTGGAGAACTACCTTTTCTGTTTTGGATAACGTGGACAATTTTTGTTTGCTGCATTTAATTTCCATTCTGCCAAATAAATGAATTTTTTTTTTCCTTGGCACTCTGTTGGCCTAGGTGAGGTGGCAACTTTTGAGTTTTAATTTCAAACTTGGAAATTAAAGATTCTCTAGCATTTATCAAGAAAATGTGTTTAAGCCAAGAAATTTAAAGCGGTGAACAAAAATTTAGGACTGTTAGCCAGCAAATGTGGTGTTGATAGATGTTAGGGAATTCAAGCCATGTTTCTTAAGTTCATTTTAAGTCACGGAGATCAAAAGCTAAGGAACTTCCTCGGCTTTGCTTTCAGCAAGGTGTTTGTTTTTATCAAGCTATTTGTTCAAGTACTGCACTGTACAGCTGTTAAATACTCAAAATAGCGTTGAACATGAATTATATATTAAAAATCCCCTCATAATCAGAAAAACTGGTAGGAACTGACAGAAAACAGGACTCTCTGGGGAGTTTGGGCTAGGTCCTGTTGGCTTTTGAGACATCGATGCTTTGGTGACAGAATGTATCTCAGATGTTTTAGCTGTGTGAGCTCTTTAAGTAGAATTACTATTTGTAATTCTGGAATTACTAATTTAACTTTTTAGAAGGTAATTTGGTAGAACATCTGTCAGGGCAAGCGAGGGTGAGAAGCCCTGCCAATTCCACTTAATTGCAGGAAAAGAAACAACTTGGGAGGTTATGTTCCTTCAGTAATGTCGTGTGGTTCTGCTGTGTAATGCTAGATAATGAGAAAGGTCTGCTAGTGCAATGCAGCATGCAGGGATGCTGTTAGGTGGCTGAATTTTGCTAGCTCAATACTGAGATTAGATATGCGTTAAGGCTACCAGAGCTAATCATTCTTTTATTCAGCATGTAGTAGCTAGGCTCCTCTTGCTGTTAAACCATAGGTAAATCTGGAAAGAGAGCAAGCTGATTTAAAGCAGGGTTTGCACTCTTCAAGCAGGGGTTAGCTTCACTGAATGTAAGGCCAACTTTAACTGATGACCCCTCTCCATCTTAGCACTATGGCTTGTGGGTTGGCTTTATTATGGCATCTCACTAAGCAAGAGCAATAAACTGCTAGTTCTAAGTTGGTGGCCTTTGAGATTAGTCATAGCGCTGCTAGAATGTTGTCTTTCAAGGCTACAGAAAAGCTGAGTCCTGCAATATCAAGTGGAGAATGCCACTACTGAGGAAGTCTCTCTGCTTTGTCACTTGTTCAGTTTTGGCTTCCAAATGCATCAGCTGGCAACCTGGCACATTTATAGATCTGTTCTGTAAGATTATTTGAAATTCATGAGCAAAAAGGATCCCATTTTCCCTGGTGCTTTAGTTCCTTACAGTGCATATTTGTTTTGACACTCTTTAGTAAGATAAACTCACATTTGCAATATTGAGAGGGAACAGTCTGAAAAAGGAGTATTTTTTCAAGGAAAACAAGATAACGTTTATCTTCCTGTTGATCACTATGTTCAATAGTCAATAGACCTCTTAGATTAGATACGACTCTGACTGGGATTAGACCTTGGCTTTTTCTCAATAGTAAGTGGCTTTTCTCTTGTCATGTGGCTGTTCTGAGAAGTTCTTCTCTTTTTTTTTCTGACTCATTTCACTCCTCCCACACTAGAGATTTCATCTTTGAAGAGTTTTTCCTATGATTTCTATTGAAATTAATACTTACTGATTAAAAATTGCAAGTATTTTAAATAGAAACTTCCTATTTGTCAGGGTAAGGTCAGAGCTCCTGATTAGGTCTTGTGCCTGCCCGTGTGTAGCAGAGCAATCTGTTCTTTCTGACATTATCAGTGGGTCACAGAGAAACTGAATAAGGCTGACCTGGTTATGCTGTTAAACTTTTTTTTTGGAAGCTGCACTGAGGTGTCAGAAATGCGTGTGTTTGGTCTCAGTGCTCTGTGTGATCTAAAGAAGTCTCTTAGAAGAATCACAGAATCATTAAGGTTAGAAAAGACCTCTTAGATCATTGAGTCCAACCGTCAACCCAACAGCACCTTGCCTCCTAAACCATGCCCTGAAGTGCCACATCTATACGTTTTTTGAATGCCTCCAGGGATGGTGACTCCACCACCTCTCTGGGCAGCCTGTTCCAATGCCTGACCACTCTTTCAGTAAAGAAAGTTTTCCCAATATCCAATCTAAACCTCCCCTGATGCAACTTGAGGACATTTCCTCTCGTCCTATTACTTGGGAGAAGAGACCAACACCCACCTCACTACAACCTCCTTTCAGGTAGTTGCAGAGAGCAAGAAGGTCTCCCCTCAGCCTCCTCCAGGCTAAACAACCCCAGTTCTATCAACCTCTCCTCATAAGACCTGCTCCCCAGGTCATGTGGAGGTGGCTCTGCCCACCTCTCTGTACACCCATGCTCCTGCAAGGGCAACACTGAATATAGTTTAGGGCTCTTGGTAAATAAATTAAGCCCCAGTACACACCTGCCATTAAGCGTGAAACAACCAAACCAAAAAGTCTCTCGTAGCCTTTTAAGGATGAGAGATTGAAACAGGAATAAGAGAGGAAACGAGAAATTTAAAATATTAACGAAATTTAAAATATTAACGATAAGATTTGTTTCTCTGGAAAATGTTACATTGGGAAAAGCCATCTATCTTGACACAAGCTCACTCCTTACCACTCGGAGTTACAGGTCTTCCTGATGTTGAATGACCTAGACTGTGATTGCTCCTGGCTGGCTGCAGTTCTGCCAGCTGCAGCTGTTTTGTCCTTAACCCTTTCCTGTTTGTTGCATGTGCCCAATGTTCATGCCCGTAGCTCTGCTGGCCCAGCAGCTTTTAACCATGACTCCAGGTCTGTTCCAGTCAAAATGAACTGGACTGTCTTGAACAATTTAAATAATGACCAGTACTCAGAGTCTGTTAGCATGAAAGAAGTTAAGGAACTCTCAGCCCCATAAGTAACACTTACCTTAGTGTAAGTCCATGAGGTTCAGCTGGGCTTTTCAGTGAGCCCATATAGTGAAGCTCAAAGTTCTGAGACCTGTTTTAGTGGTAAGTATCTTCAGATGAAAATCAGTAATTCTCAAGCAGAAACAACTCCCTCAAGTTGCAAGGGTTTGTAGCAAACATTATGAATTTGTTCTTTAAGCAAGCAGGTACTATTGAGCACTGACCGTATTCTGTGTGCCATTTTTACCCTCAAGCTGTGTTTAAGAATTGTTCCCTGCATACAGTAGCTGATGTTTTAACACGAATCTTACTACAGATAGCTGGACTTGGCTTGGAACTTCCTGGTATCCTCTTTTAATGTCAGGAAATTATCAGTTTAGTATTGATTTTTAGACAGTACTAGAAGTTTGACAGAATACTTCACTGGTTGTGGACTGAATTTATGTTGGCAGAAAGAGCACCCTGATAACCTGGTTACTTGGGTACTCCTTTGGAGGGCGATGGCTGTGGTTCAAGCCAAATTCAGAACAGCGTATGACTTTCTGAAATAGCTGCTCTAGGAAGGACGTAAAACTTATTGCAAGGAATTTCTGGTTCTCTGTGTCCCCTCCTTCACTTTACATTTAGACACTAGTGTAAAGGAGGCAGCTGATTTAAATATGGTCATGTGTAAGGCACTACATGGAAATGTTGGCAGAGTTAATTGAGGCAGGTAATTCAGGGATTGGGGCTGATGGCTACAGGTGTGTAAAGTGAAGCTGAGGAGCCAGGTGACCAGCCTCATGGCTGCAGGAAGGGAAGGGATGTCTGCATCTGAAGCAAGCTGCTTCGGATCAGCAAGCTGCTGACCGAAGCAAGCAACGGTCAGCTTAGGAGGCTGGCGTTTGGACTATTCCTTTGGGGCCAGTGGCTGGGAATAGGGACAGGCTTAAGTGAGAACAGACAGGGAGACAGAAGCTAGTGGTAGAACTGACAGGTTTTAGGCTTCAGATTGAAGGAGAGATAACAACAGAATATCACCCCATGGATAAATGGGAAAAATAGCATCATATACTGCCTGTGACTGCAGTCTCTGTTCTGCAAACAACCGCGTATGAAACCCCAGTCACTTTCTTGGCCTTTCATCTTCAGCAGTTTCTCAGGTAGCTGGTGATCCTCTGTGCTGTGACACTAAAGTTGAATGTGTCACCCCATGCAGACTCTTCCCAGGGGAGACTGCCCATTGTGGTGTGGAGTGTGGACTGGGAACAGAGATCTCTGAGTGCAAGCTGATAAAGGCTGCTGACTCCACATGTCCTCTGGCAGCCCTTAGCCAGGCACGTGGTTCTGCACAAGAAGCTGTGTGTTTGCAGGGGCCTCTCAGCAGGGCTTGTCCTGCTACATGCACGCAGTTCTCTGCTCTTGCAGCCACCTCATGTCCAGATGAGTGGCTGGCTTGCATGCTACCTGTATCTATCAAGTACTTACTGTGATCAAATGCCTGTGAAATGGATGCCACCATTAAACATAAATTTGCATGTGATCCAACAGCTCC
The DNA here is from genome assembly GCF_949628215.1 of Phalacrocorax aristotelis. NCBI lineage: Eukaryota > Metazoa > Chordata > Aves > Suliformes > Phalacrocoracidae > Phalacrocorax > Phalacrocorax aristotelis. The sequence continues at coordinate 179,194,090 of NC_134276.1, read as the reverse complement.
TCCTCTGCTGAAACACCACGTGATGCTACTGACCTGGAAAGCACATTCAGAAAAAAAGAATAAAGTTCTGCAGGGCAACCAAATGCAGTGGCTCTTCTGTGCACCTGTATTGCATCAGTGGTGGCCTATCTCCTTCCTGGTGTGCTTCCTTCCTCTCCCAGCACAGAATTACTTATTCCTTCCTTCTCCTCCCACCCATTTAACTGTTTATTGAAAGCAGAGAGATTAAGAGGGGATATAATACATATTACTGTTGTCATCACTCAGCAAGAGAGCCAGTCTCTGGACTGTGTATTAAAGGCCTGGTCCTTGTTTGATTCATAGCTGTACTACAGAAGAGCTTGTCTCTGCAAAATAAGGAATTCTTGGTTTTGTGGTACAGGAAAAAAACTTTGTATCCGACCTCCAGCCTCACATTAATAACAGAATTATATCACTCTTCGTGACGGCCAGGCAAGCTGAACAGGAGCAACAGGTAGGTGAAAGGAGAAGGTGATTGAATCATTTTCCTGTGGACCACATTAGCAAAAGGAGAAGTGTTTGAGGTTCAAGCAGGGTTTATCCTAAATTCAGAAATGAAAATGAAAAGACGAGAATCCCACAAGTTTGAGGAAGGCTCGTGAAGAAACCAGGCTTTTCTGTACTCTCAAGCTGGTTTTTCAAAGTACTTTGTTCAGTGCTACTTCAGGACTTTCCGCGTTACAGTTTTGCCGAGGCAAGTAAGTATGCTGCACCTGTTGAATCTGTTCTCTGCTGTGCGGAGGACAGGTTTGTACACAATGCCAGTACACTGGGATGCAAGGATCCTTCAGTAGCTCAACTGCAAGTTGCTATCTCACAGTAAAGGCAACCAAAATTAAGTCTGCAGTAGTGATAAGCAAATGATGCCTAGATTAATCTGTGATCATAAAGCAATTTAGGAAAAGTTTATTAGTAATGTGAATTTATGTATTGTGACAGACACACAAGGGAATTCTTGTGCAAGGTGGTGGAAGTGGATTCTTAGATGCTGCTTGCAGTTAAGTAATGTCTAAACACTGGATCAAGAAGGAACCATGTTAGACACATCAGGGAAAAAAACAGGAGAAATTTTACGATATGACATCTTACCATGCACATGTCTGCAAATATACAGTGGGAATCTAGACAGTAAAAGCACCAAAGGCAGTTACTGCTTCCGTGCTCAGTGACAGTGGTTAACCTTTTTTATTCTCCCACTCCGCTGCAGAGCTGAGGCGAAGTGGTTGGCGCCAGCTGCTCAGGACTGAGCCCTGCAGCTCTGGATTTATAGGCTTTTGCCTTGTGTAGCAGTGGGACAGAGCCATGCACAGCTCCTCTGCCTTGCTGGAGGAAGCAGCAATTTCAAGGTCCTTGTCTTGTTTGCTTTCTGACTGGCCACACCTGTATTTATGGAAGGCTTGCTGGAGAGGTGGGGAGCCTACAAAGTGGTTCTGTTTGTCTGGTATTTTTAGAGAGTTCCGGCTGACTTTCTACAAAAGTTGTAATGGATTCCGGAGACTTTATAATCATAAAATCTGTTTATAGCCTTCAGTTACCAAGCAACAAAGGACAAAGTACTGAACCTTTACATTCACTAATACATTTAACGTGTTAGTGGGCTGGTTTTGGGGTGAAAATAAAAGGAAGCCACCGATGAAACATTTCTAAAGCTTTATGTTTGCTTTCTTTAAGTTGGGATGGTGGATTTTTAAACTGTTTCAGGAACTCACTTGCAGTACCAATGCAGAAAGTGGGCCTGTGTGAGACAATGTCTGAGCTTTGACCCAATCACCTGTCTTGATCCCAGTGTAAAAGAGTGTGATGTTCAACCCCCCTTTTTCCAGTTGCAGACTGGGGCCCTTCGTCCTCTTGCTGTGGTAATTTAGTGAAGCCTTAATGCTATGCATGAGCTGGTGTTTGCCTGGTGCTGCTGTGTCGTCTTAATTTTCCCCTGCACATCTTATTTGCTCTGTGTTTCCTGTCATCCTTTCTCCCAGAGTGACTAAAGCCAGAAGCATAACCCATCCGTTACACACAAGACAGGATGGATTTGTTTTTTCTTTGTGTCCGAGAATGGGCAGTGTTACTTAGTTTGAGGTACTGACGAGTCCCTCCAAATTCCACTCTTGCAATCTCTGTCTTTTTGCATTTTTAATTTTAGGGCACGATGTCCATGGAGCCTTGGAAAATCCCATGGTGGATACAAGTATGTTGGAAGAATTCATCAGCAGCGATGTAGAATTTGGAACTTTGTAAGTATTACAGCATCATGACTCCGCCTCCCCGCCCTCCCCCCTTATCAATATCTCTTAAACTGTTTTCATTAGTGCCATGACAAAATCTGAATGCAACAGTCAGATCTGAAATCTGAGTTTCAAGAGGATTGTGGCTCTCTTGATATTGTTGTTTGAAGCTGTATAAGAAGACTTGGAAAAATCAGTTAGAGACAGTAATGGAAATATGGTTGTCTTGTAGGTAAACAGAATGAATGATAATGAAGTCTGGGATAGTTCACAAATATTATGCTAATTGTGGCATTAAATGCAAAGCTGTTATTTTAATATTCCTGTAAGTGCTACTTCAGTGTTTATGTACAAAATAAGTGATGTAAGTGAAACTAATGTATAATAAATTGAGAGAATAATGTAAACCTCCCAGCTGGAGAGAAGCAGGGCTACTGTTTTCATCCTAATGCTTCACTCTGAACAGAGAAACTGTCCATTAATCTCTTCTGAGACTAACTTTCAGAGAGACAAAGGATACATAATGCAAAGGGTCATGCCTAAGGGTGGAAAGTTATACAGCACAGATCTATCAAAGACTTCAAACCCAAATCTTTCATCTAGAAAACTATCAGATGACTGTTGTTCAATGCAAAATATTATTAATGGGCTGACATTTGCACTTGCCAAGAAGCAGAGCAAGAGGGGATGCTTTAAAAATAATTAAACGTGATTTTTCATTTCAGACATACTCAGCAGTACACATTTACTTACAGTGGGCTAAATAGGCTTCTACCTGCTCTAAATCATGAATAATGCATTGATTCTCTGCCCATGCTATAAAAGTAAAGAAGAATGAAAAGGTTGTTGTATATAAATATACGTAACCTTTATTTTTGGAGTAACTAAACATGTATCAGGTTAAATAGATTACTGAACTCCTGTATGATGACTTTAAAATGTTGTTCTTTTGCTTTTGTACACAAAGCTTAGCAGAAATGTAAATGTGTATATGTGCTGTAATGTACCTCAGGTATGTTAGATATTCTAGTTGCAGTACTACTAAGTATTTACATGCAAGAAAATGATCTTGGAGGCTCAACAGGATTTTACACTGATACTACAGTAATACTTCATTAATTATGGGATTAAGAAGAATATTTACTGAACATTAGATCTCTGAAAGTAAAACTATGAAGTATTGGTCTGTATTGCAAACTATTTGTGCATAAACAGAACAGAATCTCCTAAAGGAACTTGGCAGAATGTGTCAAAGGAGAAAAATATTAAAAGCCTCCATATATATATATAAAATGCAGATCAACATAATGGCACGTGCAATACAGAATGCAGTGAGAAGGGTGCTGTAACCACCAAGGTCTTGAGTGCATCTGAAGGTGTCCTAATCTAATGAAGGAACCTTCCTTAGTTTCTTTAAATGGCAGTGAGATGGCATAGCATTTTCTCTCCCTTAAGCCACTTTGAAAGCACCATCATGAAGGACTGGAAAACTTGAAATAAAGTAGGAGACGTGACAGACCTGTACCCTCAACTGACAGGAGACAGAAGCATAGCCTGTCTGTAGTGGTCTGCTGTAGACTTAGGATGCTCCTATTTTCAATGCAAAAGGAATGAAGTGGTTTTGCTACATAGCATGGGAACACCTGCTTGTTGCTGAGACCTACTCATGGAGGACTTGGTCTGGCTTAAACTGTGGTGTAGTTCCAGCTCTCGCTTTGAGAGTAATCCTTTACACAATGTCTGGTAGGACACACACTGTAAGTGTGAAAGCAAAACAGAGTATCACAGGCAGATATCATACAATATAATCAAGCATATATACCCAAGAGTAAATAACCAAGAACCTTCTTTCAAACCTCAGGCATGAAAATGGGCTGAGCTGTTGGAGACAAGCTGAGACCAAAGCTCCTAGCATCAGCTGCACACAAGGAAACATTCACTTCCTGCCTGAAAATCAGGAGAAAACTGCACAGTAAAATACAGGCTGGCATGTTCTTGTACAGAGCAGTGTGCGTGACGTTCTTTAGAAAGGAATCAGAAGAGGTTGTATTTTCAGAGATTTACCTGTTCGAGTAACAAAAAAATGGCAAGCACTAGAAATCACAGAGCACGCTTAAGTTGTTTGGCCTTCCACAATGACCTCTCCGAGCAGGGGTGTTAAAACATAAATCTCTCCTGCTTGGCTATGGGGTTTGGCAAAGAGGTGGCTATGGATCACGTGGAATTTCTTGGTTCCCATCCAGGATTCCTCTGTCATGCCTCCAGTCTCTGGCTCTTGTAATGACTGTGTGAGCATAACTGCCTTCCCATCTTGTAGTCCCTATGCTTCTGCACTTGCTCCCTGTGATGTTCCCACCGGGGGCTGAAGGCGCCGAGCTGTGCTGGGACCTTGCCTCACGAGGGTGCCAAGGGCATTCCTCCTGTGCAGTGCTGATTGCCAACAACCCTGAGGAGTTGTTGTGGAGGTGTGTGGAGGTGGCCCTCCTTTCCAGTACATAAGATGTGAACTGGGAGAAGACCTCTTGCTTATTTAGCTCCACCTGGAAAGCAACCCAGCTCTGCCTGAATTTGGCACAGCACAGTGTTACTCAGCAGGTGTTTTCATGGCAGGTGACATGGAAGCTGTCAGATGAAGGTACTACATGGGGCGCTGCATGGATCTGCACTTTGTGAGCACCCTTTGTTTTGGGCAAGAGAGCTTAGAGTCAAGAAATTTTTACTTTGTTACCAATTTAATTTTTTAATTTGTTACTCCTGTATTAAGAAAAGAGAAGATAAACAATTACACATTTAGGAAAACATCCTTCCTTCCCCCAGTTCCTGCCTTTTGGAGACTCAATTTAAACTGAGCACTTCTCCCTCCTTCCTACCCACCTTGACTCCTCCGCTCCTTACACTTGGTCCCTCCCACTGTCGTTGGTGGTGGCGGGGTTAAGCTCCAGGTTACATTTCCAAATCTTTTTGGTCAGTTTGTAAAAGCTCTTGTTTCAAACTGGGCAAATGCCCTTCCCATCTGTGTGGCAGCTCCTGCTCCCCTCCGCACTTGGGCTGCCTCTCTGGTGACTTAGGGGCTAAAATGGGACCTGCTGACATCTGATGGTGGCTGAGAGTGCTTTGGCCAAACCGAGGTCTTAAGAAATTGGCTACATTTAGTGGACAAAGATGCTTTAGATCTTTAATGTATGCCCTAGAAAGAATGGGTTCTAGGCCTGTGTGAGCTCTGTGTATTCAGAGTTGCTGGTGTGCCTGGAGGTAACTGAAGAATGGCTAATGGGAAAGGAGGATTGAAGTCAGTGGGTCCTGGAGGGGGGTTTGGGCAAGAGCTGGTACCTCCCTGCATGGGGGAGAGGTGGAGGGCCATAGGAGATGGTCTGACAAAGCACAAGTGATGTTGGCCCTGTGAGAAGGGGCAGCAACCACAATGAGCAATGCATCCTGAAGACCCTTGCCAATAGCTTGGTGGTCCTCTGCTGCTTTCAGCATTGCCTTGTGGTTGTCCTCCATGTCTCCTCCCAGTAAAAATTAAAATATCTTCTTTTTATCTCTAGGCAAAGCCAGTTGCCAGACTCCCCACCAGACTCTGGATCGGAACCGTATTCTCCGCCACAGCTCCAGAGTAGGTCACATGAATCCTGCCTCTCCCAAACTCATAGGAAGGTTTCCAGCTCCTCTTCTTTCTCCTTACTCTCTTGTCTGTTTGCTTCTTGCAGCCACATGGTATGATGCTACATGGCCCAGTGGGCTGCAGCCTCCGCTCCCATGCCCATCTGCTGTGGCACCCAGCAAGCTTCCCTGCAGGTTCCTGGAGACTTCCTCTGACCCCAGCGCCAGCGGGCATCCCTGCAGCATCCCCCAAGGCTGCTGTCTGAATACAGGAAATGCTGTGACTCCTTGGAATAATTCTACATCCTCCAGCTGTTTGGGTTTTAATTATTCATATTTTCAGCCAAATGCATCTCAGATTTCTGGGTAAATGATAAAGCTTTTATACAAAGGATGAAACAGATAAAAAAAAAAAAAAAGTAGAGCTGGTGGAAGACATGGTCTAAGACTGGTGTAAAATCCCGGTGGGTGTAGGGTTTTCCACAGGATGGCAGTGTTTAGACATTTTTGAGACACTTGTGTTTGAGGGTGCTTTAAACATCTTGATTGAAGTTCAGGTTGGAAGTAGAAATGGTTTAAAAATTGAAAAACATTAGAAGGTGAAAGAGGGATCAACAGGTGCTTTATAACTGGATTATAAAAACATTCAGGCATTTTGCAATACCTATTGCAGGGATTTGCCCGTAAGGATCTGTTAAGTGTTCTGACAAGTGGCATGAGAGAAAAAAATATATTGTCATATGTGTGTACACAAGTGAATTGTTTTTGTGTGTTTGAAGCCGTTCATATGCCGTCTGCCATATTCACCCTCCAGCATGTTGTGGTTGCTTAATTATTTAAAATACACTGGCTAGTGCAAGCATCCAACCATGATACCTAGTAAGAGTGAATTGACTGACGCGTACCAGAGGGGGACCTCCCTGGCTGTGGGGAGAGAAACGTGAATTCGTCAGTGTTAAGCCTGGGCTTGCAGATGCTCTGTCCCCGTCTCCTCTTCTGTACAGAGCTCAATTACGTGTTATGTGTGATGTGGGGGAAGGAAGCTGCGCCTGGGTTTCTCAGTAAAGCTATTTGTGTTCTTTGTTTGTTTGTTTTCCAGTAGAAAGTGCCAGTTAGTCAAAGTCATATTATTTTTTGAGGTAATACTTTAGTTATTGGAACTTAAGATACAAAATACTTCTTAACTAAATGTGGAACTTTTGAACAAACCCAAAAAAAGAATAACAATGTGGTGGGCACGCTTTTCTTCTGCTCATGGAGAAACCATAGTTTGAGTACTTACCAGGCCTGACTGAGACCTAGAGTTTGGCTTGTTTTTTACCCACATCCAGAAGGAGTGAGCATCTGTCAGAATATTCTGTCTTACATTTTAGAATATCAAAACTTTGGAATAAGGTTTTTTTCCCTGTTGCACAAAGGAGCATTTTTTGAAACCTCAGTTTCTGTAAAAGGGGAAAACTCTTACCCATCGACTGCCCCTTGAGACCTCTTCATTAACATAGTAGTTTAACTGTTACTAGTGTTTTCAGTATAAGAAGGAAAGTGAGTTCACGCTTTATTTAAGATAAAGCGTGATTTAAGATAATTAAGGTAATTAAGATAAAGCATGATTTAAGATAATTATTTAAGACAAAGCTGTGATTTTAATGCAAATGCCAGGAGACAATAAAACCATGCCACGTATGCACTGTGTAAATTTTTAAAAAGAGATAAAGTTCTCTATTCATATGAAATAAAAAGAAAATAAACTAATTTATGTTTTGGAAGGAAAAATTGTGTAATTCATTTTTAAAAAGCCAACAGCAATTCCATCCCCCTTCCCCAGCAAATCAGAATTTGGGTGACAATAGAGTTAGAATGAGATACCTGGGTATTTCTTGTTATGATTCTGCAATATCTGTATAAATGAGTAATGCAACGTGTGTTTTTGAAAAAGTATTTCTGCAGCATCAGGAAAAAAAAGGAAGCTCTCACAATTACTAGGAGATGCCACTGATTCTCCAGTCCAGTCCCAGGACTCCAGACAAGGTAAGCAACTGTGTGAAGATGAAATTTCATGTTTCATACCATAGAGAAGTAAATACTTCAAGAGCAGAGCTCCTGCTGGCTCTGAGAAGGTAGTGATATTAACAGTCTGTACTCCACTACCAGGTTTGGAGAAATTTACCTTTTCAGTGTTTTTTAAAACCTATTTATATTTGGCAAAGAACAAAGAAACATTAGAGGTTTGTATTTCCTGAGGACTCTCTGGGCAAAATATTCTGCCTTTCTCCATGTGTGAGCCTGCAGCACACAGATGATACCATACTCTGCTGACTCTGCTTGGCGCTAAATTGACTGGGCAAAGAAACCATCTTGGGTCAGCTTAACAGGGAATTAATGTGGTGGATGAGCAAACAGATTGCAGTTTCCCTTTATCATCTCAATTCCATATTTTTTTCTACAAAGTGTATCCATGCGCAGGCTTTGTAAAAGCTGTGTGTTCTTCCCCTCCCCTTCCCCAAATTAATTTGGTTCATTGTTCTATCAAGGTGAAAATGCTAAGCTTATACCAGTTGATACAAAAAAGCTTATCAGGCACGTACAGAAATGGATCATCTTCTATGAAGCATGAGACTGTCTGTGAAGGAACAGTTTGTAATGAACAGTTTATCTGAGGAATTTCACCCTTGTCTGTTAGTGGAAAATCTGAGTTGCTTGTTATTTCTTCAGAGTAAGTTATTTTTAAGCATTAAATCCATCTTTTAGATCACTTTTAATGAGTAGCAACAGGATTTAACAGGTGACTTATCCTTTGGTATCTTTCATTTGATCAGTGGTGCTCAATTATGACTAGTCCTCTAAGTCTACCACTGCTGTAAAGAGAAGATGAGCAGACACTTCTGTGTCTGAAATTGCTATTTCTGTTTTTAATACTGAAAGACACAGGTTGAAATATGATTTCCTTGGGAGTCACTGTTAAAAAAAATCTGAGACACGCATACTGTTGGAAAAAGAACACAACCGTTGGTAAAAATGGCATGGGGATCATTTAGAAATGAGGTGTGAATTTCTTTACTGTGTTTTTTTTTTTTCCCTTTTATATATTTTCCCTTTGTTGTGTGTCAGAAGGGGGGATTTGCAGATGAAGCTTGGGCCTGAAATGATTCTGTAGGCTCTTACTGTGCTACTGCTGGCTGTGGATGGATCTTAGTTTATATGCTCAATGACATATTTTTTCCTGTCCTTACTGCATTCCATTTATCTGTCTCTCTTATCACATTCTCCTCTATCTTCATAAAATGTATAATATCTCAGAGAATTATGGTTAAGCCTGTCTATCTCAGAATGCTATAATGTATAGTCAGAAAGCATTAACCAGTCAAACAGATGTAGCGGTGAATGTGCTTGCTATTGGAAAACTCTGCCTCCTGCTCTGGAATGAAGTACCTCTAAAAGTGAGTTGGAGTATATTCAGTTTAAACCTGTAGTAAAGAGAATGGGAAGCATATGTAATTATTTTGCTTAATTCCTTCTTGCAGTGTTGCAGATTTATGGTAAAATGCTTAGATCTCCCCTTCCTCCTCCCCCTCCCCCCAAGGGGAACTACCCATCCTCTTAGAGAGAATAAAAATAGGAAGGGCTACTTGTATAATATTTTGCAAATCAAGAAAGCTGAAAAATTTGTTGTCTAGGGCAAGAGAATGTAACAAAATATTTTGGAATAACTGCAAAGGACAATCAGATTTAAATATATATGCAATATATTTGTGTTTTACATGTATGTATATATATGTAAACACATTTATAAAAATGTTTATGCGGGATTTTTGGCCAGTCACAAAAGTAATAACTGAATTGTCACTATCTCTCTACAGCAACTGTTAAGGATTGTGCTGCTGAAGTGCAAGAACATGACAGTGATGGGCAAAACGCAGCTTTGGAGAAATGCTGTCAAGCTCTAACATGGCAACCATATCAAACTTCTCAGTGGAACAGCTTATTTAACTCTAATTATGAAAAACTGTAAGCATTGATGTTTGCACTTGGAAAAAGTGGTTTCTTGGTCGTCTTTCCCTTCCCCCTCCCCGGTACTGTAGTTTTGTAGGCTTTTTTGGCATCCCTTGCTCTTCCTGAAAAAAAGACTGGAGAAGGAGGTATAGGAGGCATGATGGAATATGAATCTGCAGATGTATGAGATAAGCAGAACTTCATGCCAGGTTTTCTGATTTCCCTTCAGGGATTTAGGGGCAAAAGAAAAGTGAGTTTAACTTAAAATACCTGTTAATTTTGATTTCTTTTGTCACATTGAGCATATGGCACCTTTCCCGCTAATGGCCTAAAACGTTAAAGAAAAATGGAAATAGAAGATACCTGTATTACTTCTGGGCTCATATAACCTAAGTCTTAATAACTATAGACATATATATGATGTGCAACTGATTAGTCAAAGATTTAGATTTTTCCTGTATAAATCAGAACTGTGAACAATTTATTTGCCACATGATCTGGCAAAGGTTATTCCAAGTTCACTTTATGTCCCTGGTTTTCTCTGTTCTAGCATTTAGTGAATGATCCCTTTTAGCAAAAGCCCTTATACAGTGTCTGGTTTATTCCCCAGGACTGGTGCAAACAATTTGTCACTGTCTCCACAGGGCTTAAATAGCATAGTAAATTTTAATTTCCCTCTAGCCTAACCTGCTAAAAGCACTCATGGGAGTTTGGAGTGTATCAATGTCATTGCTGGACACTGACGTTCCCTGTCTGTGCACAGCGTGACGGGGCAATACACATCTTACTGTGCCCCATGCAACCCTTCTCAGAAGGTATTGACATGACAAGAGAGCAGACAGCTGAGCGCCCACATCTTTCTATTCCTTGGGAGCTGGATGGGCCAAGAAACCTCCAGCTGTGTTTGTCATGTGAGTTGTCACTCTAAATGAAAGTGGTTTCCAACTCCTGTTACGCTTTCAGTCAACGACTACATTAGAGCTGTGAGCTGACGGTGGGAGATTGCTTTCCTGCCACAACCCAATTACTTGTTGGTTCCCATACATTTAAAATTGAACTTCCAGACTTGTATTTCTTGGTGGGTTGTTTCAACAAAGACAGTGTGGTGCTGAGCATTAAAGCATCCAAATACACATACTGTTACCGTTACCATGGAAGGAGATTGAGATCTTATTTGCAGAGGAAGTCAGTGCTACTTTTAAGTGAGGTCAATGGCAGTGCCTTTGTTCCAAGATGGACTGTAATTACGGCACAGTGCACAGATTTTCTGAGTAGTGATCCTTTATTCTGTTAGCCTCAGAAGAACCTTGCGCTTATCACTGCTTAGTGTAGATGGATTGGTCCTGTACCCTGAAATTGCTGCATCCACTTTAAGGGCATTTCTAAGGTTAACTATTATTTTCCATTTTATTAATCCAGTATTTTAACCTTTTGATTATTTCATTTTCAAAACAAAATGCTGTTATCTGAAGTAGATTCATTAGAAAAGGTTACTCTACTATTAATTATGCCCTATGTTGTGTCGACCTGGCACTTTCTTAGCCCCTTGCCCCATTACTATTGTGAGTGGTAGGACTTTATTCCAGAGATGCTGACTGAAGACTCAAATTCTGAATAGAAAGATGAATTCGAAGTGTATTTCTAGTAGGGATGCTTGTGTGACAGGGATATTCCTTGCCACCTAGAAGTTCTTCCAAGTTTTACTGCACTGTTTGGTAAGACTGACCATTCTGTGTGCAATCGGATCAAAATATGTATTTGCTCTTAATTACTCGAAATGGTGTACTCAAAAGATGATAAACATTAAATTCCTCTTTGGGAGTCATTGTTCCAAACAATTCAACTTGGAGAAATGGAAATTTTTCCTTTTGCTTCTCAATCTGCTTGCCTGTGTTTTAGCAAATACTCTGAAATTGCTTTAAGAATATCGGCCAATGAACTTGCTTCACTCCTAAATTGGAAAAACTATTCCTTTCCCGACAATGAAATACACACATTTCCTATGTAAGTAAAAAGAATTACCAGTTGCAGGAAGAAACTGAAGAAGTTTTGCTTCTTTGGTTTGAGGAGATGGTAGACACTTCATTAAAATTTTAAATATAAATTAACACATGATTTAGTAATTTTGAAGTAGTTACTAAGTAGTTTTCTTTTTATTTCCTGTTATGTATAATCAGTGATTGTTTGAAAGGGGCCTTTTGTTCATAATTTATGAAAAGATGATAAAGTCTGTACATTTCTTGTAAAGTCTGTACATTTTGATTTTTCCAAATAATAATGTGAAAATGAATGGATAAGTTCTGAAAAGCCATCTTCAGTAATTGTGTTAATGAGAGGTTCTCAGTAGCATCAGACGAGGTCATAATTATCAAAATTTCATTAGCAAGAAAAGCCAATGCCTGTGTAAGAGAACTTTGCCATGTAGTCCTATTATTTCAGAATTATCCATCACTTAAATCAGAGGAATAGAAACATTGTTGGGATAGTGAGTTCACTGGCTCTTTTAGAAAGAACTTTTGATACCTTTCTGCGTTTGCTGTGAATCATAAGGACAGAATACTCTTTCTTTTTGGGTGACAAATTAGCCCCTTGAGTAAAGAGAATAGGGGTTCCTTAGTTGGGGGAGGTTGGACATTATAAAGAAGAGTTTTATAGTTACCTGGCCAGAGGGTCAGTATCCATAGCTTTTCTTTTAGCCTGAGTAAAGCCTTATAGGAATCCCAGCAGCTTCTGGACAAGCACTTGGTGTGGGAATTTGGGAACAAAACAGGGAGTCTTGCTGGCTCATTAGCACATTGTCTGCAGCACTAGTTCAGCTCTGTTGTTTGTAGAAATGTTATAATGAGTGCTTGAATACACTCAAAAGTTTGGTTGTGCTTTTAGGCGAACAGAGTTCCTTTATACCAGATTTGTGAGTGAGGATTATGTAAGCTTCTCCACCCCTGGTTTCCAAACATTTCATGAGTCAGAGTAGAATTAGAGTAGACTTTATATGCATTTTCGTTTTTACACCTCTAAGAGGCTAAGAGGAAAATACTGGTAGAAGCGGTGATTGTAAAGTTGTATTTTGGCTCCCATTTTGCCAGTAAAAATCACATGGATTTTCAGACCACATAAAAAATAGGAACTCAAGATGTCACTCAAATATGCCTTTACTTAATGTTGCTATTCTTTTTATTTTTTTTTTTGTAGACCTGCTGTAGGATATCACATTGTCACAGATAAAGGATTTAATTTTTCAGCAATAGATGATGCCTTCGTATGCCAGAAGAAGAATCATTTCCAAATCACAGTCCATATTGGAATCGCTGGTCATCCAAAATATGTCAAAAGTCATCTGGGGGGGAAACCAATAGAAAAGTATTATTTGAAAACTTTTGGAATAAAGGCAAGCATTTCTCATCTTTGTGATTATTACTTTTAACAAGTTAGTTTGTGATTATCCGTACCAATTCGTATTAGTTGAAATTAACTCTTTTCTTAGTCATTTTTGACTCTTTTAAGTTACCAGGATCTTCTGTGTGGAACTCTTGTGCAAAAAAAAAGTGATGTTTTATGGATGCTTGTGCTGATATATGCTGAAAGACATCATGTTTGCCTCTTTGCCCTGGTTTCACTGACTTCCCTCTCTTTGGCTGAAATTTTGTTCCCTCTGCGGGCAGTGCAGGGGCGTCATCTGGTGTGTAAGTGGCCAGTCTACGCATTGGTGAAAAAGATGTGTTGAAGAAAGCAATTCACAAAGCAAAGAAAAAGAATAAAATCTGTTTTCCCTGAACAATTCACATGCCAACAAAATGTCCCTATTTCTTCTTGCCACACTTTCCACTTTAAAGAACCAAATTCTTCCCAGCCAATATGGGTCCACAAGCTTCCATATGCAAAAGTAGTAAGCGATTTCAATCTTTCTGAAAGATTTTACCAGGTTTTATACTTACTACCAAAATTCAGTGATTTAAAAAAAAAAACATGTAGCTGTTTTACAAGGCAGTTACTACCAGTTTTGCTTACTGCATTCTAATGCAGAAGAAATTAGCTAATATTACTGTCATCTATTCCCATCTAAAGCAAAGTGCTGCTTGGTACCAGTCCAGAATGGTATGGAAATTTACAGTAAAATAACTTACAGAACTACCTTGCATAGGTTCAGTTCTCATGTTAAATACCTACATTTATACTTTGGGATAGAATGACCCAATAACAGTATAGATTCAGAAAGCAATTTTTCTTTTGCGAATTAATGCATGACTTTTCCTGTTTGTTTTTTTTTTTCCCCCCTTTTCCTTTCAAATTATATCCACAGAATCATTTGGGACTTCAGACTAGCTGGAACTGTCAGGTGTCAATTGATCAGGAATCAATTCCCATGTTACTTTCCATTCAGTTCCATGAAAAATGAGAGATTTAACTGTTTCAGACACAGTTTGCCTATTAATTTTTGATGCAAATTTTATGTAATTGAAGATTCAATATTCTTGTTATTTTTGACAATTCTTTTTTCTTTATAGGTGGAAGCTCCAAATCAAACAATTGCTATTGAACAGTCTCAGTCAGATCGAAGCAAAAAAACTTTCCATCCTGTTAAGTAAGAATTTTGAGAAATTTATTCTGCTTATTTTAATACTTGATTGGTCAGAAATGTGACCACTTGTTTCTGGAAAATTAGAGTAGCTCTAAGCCAGTCTTCTGATCTTTATCCAAATACCATTCTGGGTGTGTACGTAGAATGACAGTAGTAATATATACCTGGTCTTCCTTTGTTAAGAAATATTTATAGCAGCTTTACAAATGCATTAAGTATGCCTATCCAAACTATTTATATTCAGCCAGCAACACTATTGTATGGTGCTCAGAGCTGTATGGCAGATGCATTTCCTGTCTTAAGAAATGTCAGTAATGTTCCTGCTCTACATGGGCGTGAGATGTATTTGCAGTGGTTTTAAGGGGGAGTCCGTCTGCTAGAAACATACATGCAGCTTCTACCTGGAACTCTCTGCCATTCTTCTGCATCTTAACTCACTGGCAGAGGCAATGTTTGTTCTTCTGGCATAAGTGTCTTCTGCTGGAGCTGTGCTGTTCTCTATAAATAATTCTGCTGTTCTTTATAAATAATTAAATAAGCCTTAAAACAGAAAAAGATAAGACAGAGTCAAGTTTGACAGGACACTGCTGAGATAAAGGCTGCAATATATAGTCTGCAAAAATTAACTTTGAGTTTGGGAGAAGAGCTCGGTTTTTGCTGAAATACCTCTATCAAGGTATTTTTCTTCCTTTTGCATACTGAAGAATAGTTTCTGGGTGTACATTGTTTCATGGGTGATGATGGTGTAGTTTTCATTTATACCAGATGAGGACGCAGTTGGTGGACTGTTCTTTTCTCCATGCAAACTCTTTATTTATATTATTTATCACTTACAGGAGCAGTGCCACTATGTATTACATAGGTCTATATTCTATATTTCCAGACACAAAAATTAGGTGAAGAGACAAGCAGTAAAATGTATTTATTTTAGTGTGGAAATTCAGATCCAGTAATAAGCAATGTTACCCTTGGCAAGCAAAAAAATACCCATCGTATGGAACACATACGGTTTTATTACATTCAAGAGTATGTACAAACAGACCAAGAAACACAAGATTCCTATTACTAAGAACAGTTTCCCCGTGCTGGTGCTTCATGCTGTTTGTGTGTCTCCTTGACATAGTTACTGTGTTTTTAATGCATTTTTATAAATCAGGGTTACTGCATTTTTAGTGGTGTGCCTCTGTTTTTTATTTGTCGGTTTTTCTCAAAACTGTTCTAATGAGTTTGAGGAAATCCGGCTTGAGCCAGGGAGATCTCCAAATGCTTATTTCCCTGATCTTGTTTCCTTTTCTATTTCAGAGTTGATCTGCCAGGGGACCAGATAACTAAAGTAACACTGGGAAGGTTGCATTTCAGTGAAACAACAGCAAATAATATGAGAAAAAAAGGAAAACCTAATCCTGACCAGAGGTATTGCTGTAGCTAGTTGGCCTGTGTGTGTGAAGTCCAAAAGACAAGGTCTACTTATAATGAGCTGACATTTGTGAAAAACTTCAGTGTGGCCAAATCCTGTGATTTTTTTTTTTTTTTTAAATTTAAAATTCTGTGACACTTGGTATCTGCTTAAAGGCCTTTCTCCTAGAGTCACAGAATGATGGGAGAATAAAATAAAATATCTCATCCTCATGGTTAGAGACTGTTTCAGGAAATCACAGCCAGAATGTTGGCTGACGAAATCAGGCAGCCAAAAAAACCAAATAATGGTAATTTTTTTCTGGGGAAGGAAGGATCTTCATCTGTGAGTCTTCGATACTTAAATTTGTCAAAATTAGTGTACTCGTCGTTCATTTTCAGTGACTGTGGCTCTTGAAAGAGCATATTGAGAATGAAGGAAAGATTTTTTCTTTCATATTGTAACATGAATATATTTTTAAAACGTTCTGGCTATTTTTTTATGTATCAGTAATAGTAGTTGCATTTAAAACATTTTTTTTTTCCTGTGAGACAACATTACTTCAATTATTATCTTGATTAAATCAATTTCAATTTAGATACTTCATGCTGGTAGTTGGACTCTATGCTGTCTCTCAAGACCAATTCTACCTACTGTCTGCAAGTGTCTCTGAAAAGATCATTGTGAGGGTAGGTAGAAATTTATATTGCTTTGATGTGAAGAGTATTTACAAAACCATTTTGATATTCACAGGAGACTGGGGTGTGATCCTTGGGCATTAAAATTACCATTGAATCAAAAAGATTGAGGGAAAAAAAATTACACTTGCATATTGTATGAGTATGTTTATCTTTTAATTATTGGGATTTTAAAACATTAAAAGTAGAGCTATAGAAGAGTTTAAAAAGAAAGCTTGTTGTGAATTCCAATACAAAATAAGTTGATTTTTCCAGATTGTTTTTTCTTTGAGGTGAAACAATTTCCTGCACATGCCAGGAATTTGGTAAATGTTTTCATTGTCTAGACACTTCATTTTCAAAGGAGGATGAAAATGAAAAACAATGCAGGGAAAGAAGGTCAAGCAGCTCTAGGAAGATTAAGACCCATAGTGGCCCATTTCCAGTGTGTTTCCAGAGTGTCCCAGCACTTAATTTTGTGGTTGTAATACAGGTTTCAAAATAGAAAAAGGAAGAATTGGTCTCTCTTCCTCATGACCATTACTCTTCTCTCCTCTCATCCACATAAAGTTTTCCTTTTAGTGCTCAGTTTTAGCCTACAGTTAGAGTTAGACTTGGAAGAGAGAAAAGCCCCAGAGCTCTATTGTAACAGGAGCTATGGAGGGTTAGGGTTAGGAGAGAGAGAGAAAGAACGGAGCCCCAGCATGAGTGGGGTTGTGACGGGGCTGCTAAGGAAAGGTGTGGGCTGCCAAAAGCATTCAGTCCTGGCCCATTTTTTGTGTGAGCAGTAGCTGGTGGTTGACACTTCAACTGGGTATAGTCTAGGGTTATGGTTATTTCTAGGGTGAAGATTATGTTGAGGGCTTAGAGAGATAGGAAATGCATAGGTGCTGTGTGGTGGGGCTGCAAAGGGTGGTGAGGGCCTCCAGAAGCTTGCAGTTCAGTGAATTTTTTTGTGTGGGCCAACTGAGGAGCTGCTTCTTGTTTGCATGGCGTAAGTCCTTGGCTTATGGTGAGGAATAGGCTTGACATTTTGTTTTAGAGTCAAATAAGACCAAGAGCTCTAGTGTATTAAGTGGGGCTGGGAAGGGGTTCCTGAATAAAGGTGAGGGCTGTCAAAAGCTTTTAGTCCTGGCATCATTTTTGTAGGCCATTTCTGGGGTCCTTTTTGGTGGCACATCATCTGCTTAGGCTTTTGATTACAGCTTGGTTTGGCATTTGGGTTTGGAGAGAGCAAAAGTGCAAATCCCCAATATGTGTTGTGTTGCACAGGGGTTTCCAAAGGAAGATGAGGGCTTTCAGATGGTTTCAGTCCTGGCTCCTTTTTTGTCTGGGCCATAACTTTTTGTTCTCTTGTGTCATAAAGGCTCTTCCTGCAGTCATGGTTAGGTATTTGGAGGGCAATACGGCCAAGACCTACTTTCTGGGTGGAGCTGCAAAAGGGTTTTGAAAGCAATGTTTGGAGTTCAGTAGTTTTCTGCCCTGCTGAGAAGTTTTATCAACCTGGCCGTTGCTGTGAGTTCTTTTATTTCACGACACTGAAACGTGTTTGTATCATTCCTGCATATTTATTTCTTTTCCGTTTTTGTCCATTAATTTCCATGATACTGCTTTTGTCTGAATTTCTCTTTCTGCATCTAGCAGTGTTACAAATATCATCTCATTACTAATTTTGGAAAGCTGTTGAATTTTCATGTGTGATTCATCCTTGGGATTATTGTTACCTTATAAGATATATATTTTTATGTAAGATTTAGAAATTTACATTTTTCTACCATTTTTAATGTTAGGTTCTTTTGAAATTTCAATGAAGAGAGCTCCTTTTTTGTGTGTGAGACAGTTTTTTAACAGGAATCCGGGGAATGAGATTTTGCAAACCTGGCCACTATTCCAGACAAAAGGCAGAAAGGCAGAAGAAACTGCTTTTGAGGCTGTGTTTTTCCAACAGAAAAGCTGGGGAATAAAAAAGTCATTTTCCAGATGTCTGACAGGGCTTCAGTGGCAGGGTACAGTGAGCCAGCCACTGGCTACCTTAAAGTGGCAAAGCTATGCAAATGCACTGCCAGAGAAAGCAACGCACATTCTGGCTCTTTATACACTCAAATGTAACATAACAAAAGTACCAGCCGAGTAGTGGTTATCAGGCATATCAGGTCATGCTCTAATTGTGGCAAACAGTGGTAAGTGCACAGCACCATGCCTTGTAGATTGCAAAGGTCTGTGAAAGCCTGGCTTCTTTAAATGAGTGCAAACTTCTTATAGTGATCATACTTTTGTTCAGACTCAAATTTTAAAGCCTTGATTCAAAATGTAAAAAAATTTAACAAAATTAATCAGTGAAATCAAATGCCTTTTCTAATTACACACACTCCATTGTTTTTTTTGTGTTCTTTGAAAGACTCTGTTTCCCTGACATGATATTTCTAATATGACTTAATTTTAAACATTACAGAGGATCTTATGAACCTCTGAATTGTATTGTGTTTAATCTCTGCATAGTTTGCTCTTTTCTGATTTCCAGCCTTAGCTAAAGTTTGCTGGTAAATAAATGGTTATGTGGCATAATGTAAAAATTAAAATTGGGAAAGCTTTGGACGTTGATAATTCAGCTCAAGGCAATAATAAAGTAGAATTCAAGGGAAACATCAATAAGGCCAATGTCGTATGAGTAGAAATGCTTAGAAGTGACTCCACTCTTTTTTTTTTTTTTCTGTTGATGTGTTAGAAAAGCTTTTGAATACAATATAAATATTAAAGATTTGGCATTTCATTTTTCCTGAATTCCTGATGGAATAAGCAATAGTGTATCTATGCTATACTATATCTTTAAACATAATTTTTTCTTCCAGGCGTCTAACCCAGGGCAGTTTGAAAATGACAGTGATGTACTATGGCAGCGAGGACATGTTCCAGAGACAATAGTCTGTCACGGTCGAGTAGGAATTAACACAGATGCACCAGACGAAGCACTGGTTGTCTGCGGAAATGCAAAAGTTATGGGCAGAATCATGCACCCATCTGACAGCCGAGCAAAACAGAATATCCGGGAGGTGAGGGCTGTGGAGTATTTAGGGCATTTATGTTTCAACCACAGCATGTGTGGATCATTGTTCTGACATGTGAGGCAGCTTCTTTATCCTGGGTGTGCTGAAACGCTGGCCTAAAGAAATCGGGTGTACCTCTATGCTCTGTAGAGCCATCGCCTATGGACTTTGGAAGAGGCTGACCATAGAAGCTGGGCATATCTGTGTAAATGGGAGTTGTGAGACGGAAGGGTAACTGGCAATGCAAATACAAATAGCACTCTGCTAACGGGGATTGTTCATATTTTTTGATGCAAAGGTTGGCCAAGAGGCCATGTCAGGCATATTGCTATCTCAATGAACTCCCAGGTGCCATGACCATTCTTAATATTTCAACATATGAATCTTGGTGTCGGTCCAACTAGGTTGATACGAATGAACAATTGAGAAGAATAACACAAATGAGGCTGGTGGAATATGACTACAAGCCTGAATTTGCATCTGTTATGGGAATAAAAAATACCCATGAAACAGGTATTCTGTCAGCTCCGTTCCCATTTTCCATTAACTTCCACTGTTGTTCACTGTGCCATAGTGCCTTTTAATACCCTGCTATTTCATCCTCATTTCTTAGGATACTACAATTTTACACTTTCCTGTGTTTCTTTTGTGACACAAAAATACCATAATTAAGTATTTCTAGTGATTTTCCAACTTCTGTTTAAATTTTTAAAGATAGTAGCTTATTCTTCCAGAGGTTTAGTGAAAATGAAGTACGTGATCACAAACAATTTTGCTCTAATTGCAGAGAAATGGGAATTCTGAAGGTTTCTGTTTGTCTTCTGTGGAATGGAAAAAAGAAAAAGTTAAATCCTGGATTTTCCTACCACAGAAAAATTCTAGATCATGTTTGGCCCTACCTGTAGCTTTTAGGGTGGTCAACTCAAAGCATGCAACCATGGTCAATGGTATGCCACTGTGTTTCCTAACTTCAGTTTATGTTATCTTGTGAACAGGAATAATAGCCCAGGAAGTGAAGGAGCTTTTACCTCAAGCCGTTAGAGAAGTTGGAGATGTTTCTTGTAATGATGGAGAAAAAATAGAAAACTTCCTCATGGTTGACAAGGTATGGTCTTGAGAGAGAAAGTGGAGGTGTGTATTTAGACTGTTCCTTTCTTATATAAAGCTATAAACACACATTATGCTTTATACAAAGCTGTAGGCCTCCACATATATTTACAAAAACAGTGTTTGGCAAATCATTGAGAAAAACTGAACCACCAGGTATTAGTAAATGGCTGAATCTTTTAATGACAAAAAGTATTTACATTAAAATCTCATTATAATAATAATTAAACATAAAATAAAAGAGAACAGGAAAAAAACTAAATTTGCTGAATAAAGGTGGATAGCGATTTCATAGCATTGGTCCAACAAGTGGGACTCCAAAACATTCCTTTTTGTTTAACTGTTTAAGTTAATTAAGTGTTCCAGAAGTGAATGAAGCGATGATGGCATTCTGTTTGTTAAATAAAAGCTTCCTTATTCTAATCCTGGTGTAATCGCTCCTTACCAAGTACAAATGCTAACTCTCTGTGCTCTGTGGGAAGGTTTTTTTGGCCATCTGAAGTCCTTATTATGGCTTCAGAATCATATACTATAAAATCTTTATGGCACACAAAGTAATTACCATGCTCATAGGTTGGAAACAATGCCTTAGTATATTGTCCTCTCTTCCCCTACTTTTCCTGTAGGAATAGGACTGTAAGGGACTGTCAGTCACGCAGTCCAGTCATGCATGACTGCAGACAGCGCTTGTCCACAACGTAGCTGAGAGCAGCCCCTCTGTTGTGCGGTCATTCACTGCAGGTCAAGCACCACTTCCCAGCTTTTTCTGGCTTACAGCTCATTACGGGAAGAGGGAGGGTTTAGAGATTGGTAACCTTGTCTTGTCTGGATGATGTCATGAACACAATCCCATATTCATTATAATCCTGCATTCTTTCATTATTCTATAAAAACCCCACAAGTTTACACCACCAAACTTGGAGAAAGTAACAATAAAACATATTGCATTTCACTTGTCTTCCTTTGCTAGGCTACAATAAGTTAAATGCATAGGTTAAATCTGCTAGTCTGTAGTCCATATAAAGGAAGCATGAATTAGACATTTTGAATAAAGCTGTGGAAAGAGCACTTTCTACAGGTGCTGTGGAAAAGGAGACCTTTAGAAAATTCACTGTATTTGGTCAGGGTTCCAGCCTTTAGCTGATTTCTAGAAGCTCATAGAAGAGCAGTGGTGTTAAAGACTGACACTAGTTTATGTTGTGTGACGGCTGCAGCATCATTTGCATTTTTGAGCCCCACAAAACTGCTTTGGGCTAGTCAGGTTTCTTTCTGGCAAAGCTTTTAGGTTGGACAATGGATCTTTTGATTTATATCTCTCTCTGCTTGAAATATCACACAAAACCCACCTGTAACAGTGCCTCACAGCACTGCTGTCTGGGCCCATCATGTTCCCTTTCTCCTCCGTAGCTTGGGTCTCTAGACAACGCTTGCCAGGGTGTCTCCCAGGGATCTGACCTAGCAAACGGACAAAGCCTGTTGCACCCTGCAGGGCATGATTCTGCCATGGATGTGGCCCAAGGAAGTTGTTACAGTAATGGCTTATCTGATGCTTAGCATTTTCTTGACTATTTAGCTAGGTCTGGGATCACTTCACAAACGCTTTGACATTGTTTTAATACAGTTAGGTAAATCTGTGCTTTCTCCTCTTTCTCCTAACACCTGTGGCAGAGCATGTGAATGTCAATTCTGTCACCTTTGAGGTGACAAGGACAGGAGAGAGCTGTGTCTAACAGTTTAAGATGTATATTGAATTCAGAGATTTGGAACATCTGATGTCCAGGTGGAACATCTGCTTTAAATGTCTGGAGCTCCAAACTCCGGAATAGCTTAGCACCTTGAGTAGTAAATGGACAGTGCTTCATTTCTCTGCTTTCAGTTAGGCCTGTGATGAGGCCTTGAACTTTGTTCTCATATTCCAAGTTTAGTTCCAGATAAGCAGGATACTGGCTGGTTTTGTTGTGTTTCTTTTTCAGTTACCTGTTTGGAGCTGTCGAACTCTGTAAAATTAATTGATTGCATTACACATTTGAGCCAGGCTCTGCTCCTTTCTAGAGAAATGTCTGAACCTTGTGGAAATTTGCTATTTTGGGACAAGAATTTCTCTTCTCTTTTCAGTCGCACTGTGCTTAGTACTTTGTCATCAGTGAGGCAGTAAAACTCTAATCAGTCCTTTTTTCCCAAAGAAAGTATCCTTTCATTTTGCCAGATGAGCCATTTTCTCAGCTAGTTGTAGTCGCCTAGAAGACATTCATGCATGATTTGAAAAGAATGGGAAGGGCAGCTGCCTCATATCATTGATATGAAGGCAAGTGACTGTATAAACCATTTCACAGTTCTAGGCACAGGAGGTTATTTTGAAGTCACTTTTTAGTTAAACAGGCTGTTGGTCTTCTGGCCGTAGACAAATTTGCAATTTACCACCGATACCTGTGCTCTGGTTCTGTTTATACAAAATACTGTCTGTTTTTTTGTGGAATGCAGTCACCTTTAAAAGAAAAGTGTGTGTGGCATTTACAATGTAAAAGGCAAAACCCTGCTTTTGCCTTACTTCTGCATGACTTGATTCGAATGGAACATTTAGCAACATTAACTGCAGTAATAGCTTCATCCAAGGTTTAATGGCATCAGTCTGGTTGTACATAAATATGAGAAAGCCGTTCCTCCAAATACAGCAAAGAAAATATGCTGTTACCATGCTCCTGCAGTGGATCAGTAACAATTTTTGGCTCAGAAATGGGTAAAATTTATTACCTGGATGGTTGTACTGAGGGTCTTCTCCAGTAGCAGACTGATACCTAGATGATAAGCAGGAAGTAGAAGAAGAGAAGGCTTTTCCTGGGTAAAATATTCAGAAGGAGTAAATGGAAGGTGTCTGAACTGTGTTAGTTGCAGAGCTGATCATGGTATTTGAACTTCAAGGACTCCTCTAAGAGGCTGGAGATGTGGAAGGGGAGAACAAAATATAATGCCATCACAGCTTGACCTCTGGTTTGGATCCTTTGCTGTCTCAGTGATTCCTATGTGAGTCACACTATGTGTACAACAAGGATAGAAATTCTGGCTTGTCTGAGCCAGGTTAGTCAGTCCTGTAGGTGGATGGTTGGATGTACGTTTTGCTAATGGATTCTGAAACCTGTGTTCAGCTGCAGCACTACACATCAAATACTAGATTTCTGTTGTGACAGTGCTAAGGTTTAAAATTCAACACACTATGAAGCTAAAATATAGTTGAGGCTTCTGGTCTACAAAGCCCTTTAGCTTCTTCAAATTTTTCCGCAAGTCCTCATTTTCGATTTACTCCCAATTGAACATAAGCAATTTTTACAATCTAGCAAAAGGGTTTTATAGTCATAAGTGCATCCCATTTACTTGCATTTGCATTTACTTGTGTTTGCATTTTAAACAGTCAGTGAAGAATATAGGTGAGTTCTGTACTCATTACTGCTCGTTAGATCTGATTGATGAATACACTGTGTATACTTTTGTCATTGCTTTTCTTCTCAGGATCAGATCTTCATGGAGAATGTTGGTGCTGTAAAGCAGCTTTGTAAACTAACCAACAATCTTGAAGTCAGAATAGAAGAATTGGAACAGTGGAATAGGAAACTGGCCAGGCTGAAACGGATGAGCAGTTTAAAGTCAACAGTCAGTGAAGAGAGTAAAGTCAGGTACCTCTGTCTGGAATGTTCTCTGACAGTTATCACAGAAATTGGTAAAGTGGTCTCTGTGGTAGAAGTGAAAGCTTTGCCTGACAGTGGAGTTCAGCTTATTTCCAGCATTTAAGTTGTGCAAAAAATGCAAATGCCTCATATTTTTTAACTCACTGACAAAATTAATATTTGAAATGCCTGTTAAATTGCAGTCATCTTTGTAATTGCTTCAGTTGCATGAAGCAAGGGTAGATTATGTCCAGTTCCAGCCCTGGAGCTTGGAAATTGCTGCTAAGAGAAATCTGCAGAGCTGCTTCTGCAAGAATCAATCTTCATTAGTGCTTCAGTGGCACTGATGAACATTTCCTATTTCTAAACAATTTCCCCAAGTTTTCTTTGAAATCGAATGTAGCGTTTAATAGCATTCACCTGAAGGAGCTAACTGGAGGCCTTTGTTCTTGAAAATGAATCTGATTACACTTGTGCCTTTCTCTTTTTAAATGATAAAATTGCAAAAGCAAGTGACATTAATACCTTGTTGAAAATTTCTCTTTTTCATTTGTTAGCTGCTGAAGCATTTGAATGTTAAAGAGATTTTGTCTCTTACAGCAGGTATAGTCGAGCTACTAGTCTTTTGCCATCAAAAAAATCAGTTCTGTTAAAATCCAGCAAGGTGAGTGAAATTACATATAGGAAATATGCCTACAAGAGAGTTTTTGTAAGTGCTGAAATATTGGTGAAAGCTTTCATGTTTCTAAATACAAAATCAAATTCATTAGCCAGAATTTAGTGCCATGCTAGAATCTTAAAAACTGACAGTACTGAGGTAGAGAATACATATAAGACACTTCCACTTCTTGCCTATGCATTGTGTGTGTGAGAGTAGATCCATGCTGTGTGATGGTGTGAAGGAGGAGACCTCAACAGGAGACAATTGTTGAGCCTGTAGGTGTGCTCACATGGTGCACTGCAGCCTTACACAGAAATGCTCATTTTGGTTTGGAAGTCTGCACAGTGATAATTCTTCCTTAGCTTTTATCCTTGGATGAGTCTTTCACTGTGGTTTGCAGTTATCATCTCCTGTTTTGTACTGAATAATGCTGTCTTTCAGGTGGTTAAGACCTGGATAGGATGTCATTGCTATTGCTGAATGACTTCCTCTTGCCCATATCCTGGTATAGAAAGAGGAGACTCCTTTTCACAGGGATTGAATGAATTAGGGAATATATGTTGATATTTTTCAAGACAGTCTTCCTGGCCTGCTAAGTCCTGTTCTTTAAGATGAACCAATGCTCATTTGCCTACCTTGCTTTTGCCAGTGCCACAAAGCAAGAGAAAATAATAGGTCAGATACTCTTTATTCCATAATGACAATCAAATACTCCATCATCTAAGATCCTCCTACTTGTTTAGAAAGTGCCTTTCTTCTGTATTTACACCAGCCCTGGTTTAACATGGTCTGAGCACATACGGAAAGCTGCTCATCTTTTAGTTCTGGCCACTGTTTACTGAGTTCTTTATTTGATTTTGAAATACCTTAAAAGTATGAAAAATGGCAGGAAGAAAAGAGAAGGAGCTGTTATTTTTACACACTCTTTCTTCCTGTGTAGTGTTTGTGTTCCCAGACTATCAACAGTGTGCAATGCACTCACAGTTTTAGGGAGCCTTTAATTAAGTTTTTCTCCTTAGACGTTGACCCCAGTATAAGGATGATGTGTATGGTTCCTCTGAAAGTAACAAGGTTAACTTAGTCAGACTAGTGTAGTATTTACTAGTAGTTGCTTAGTTACGCGCCACTTAAATTAACCAAACATTTGTTTTTTTTTCTAGGTTTGTTTGTCAAAGAGGAAAGAGTCTTGCTCCATGAAGATTTTCTGGGTGACTATAATAGCTTTGATTGCTATTATGGCACTATGGTAACAATTAATTATCAACAAGTTGACTTGTTTCTCCCTTCCCCTTTCAACTTATCTCATCAGAAAGAAGATAGCATTTTTTTTTCTTCTTCTCACCCTTCCTACGCAAAGAACACAATGTATTAAAATTAACAGTGAACATGCCTGGTAATATTGTAAAGTTGAAATAGTTTTAGAAAAGTGAGATACTCACGTGGTGCACACACAAATAATCTCTGTCCATGTTACAATGTATGGTGCACCTTGAATGCATCTTGGTGGCTCATGCTACAGGTCACAAGCTGGACTTGTGAGACTCTGCATGTTTTATGCAGTCATTCTGTGCCTAAGTGCAATTCCTGATGTACAGAGTGATTCTGTTGTGTGAAATGAAGCTGGACTTGTTCCCAATGTGGTGGGCAGTCCTGTGGCTCTGAAAGTTCAGCTTGTGACATTGGACTAATGGAAAGGAAAGTATGCTCTGGGCTTTTGAGATTGCCATTTTCTATTTCCAGTCCAAACCCCTGTGGCTTACAATCTCTCTGTGAAGTGAATACTTTGAACTGGTGTTGTGATTCTATTTACAATGAAAAACTGACTGTATTTTTATGTTGAATTTTCCTGTATATCACTATCTGACTTAAAACCCATTAAATTCAAAATTTTTCCCACTAAAAGGCAAGTGATCAGATAGTTAACTCTTACATTATTGCATTTAAACAAGGTGCTGTCAAGGTATTATTCATACTGTGTTACATAAGAGATGTAAATGTACATAATAATTCTCTTTCTACAGTGCTTTGACAATATCGACCCTATATTTACTTAGCGTCCATGACAGACGTTTTGAGAAATATCCGATGTACAGGCAAGTAGTTGAATAGTGTTAGTGAATTAGAAGTAGTGATAGATTGTGGACCAATCTATTTTGGACCACAAGTCTGATGCCCATTTCTTAATGAATTGTTTTTCTTCATCAGCAGCACTTCAAGTTCTGTTGTACTCTCTCCCTCTACCACTACAGCAGGTACTGTATCTCTGCTGGTCTGCATACATGTAATAGGCTTTCAGTTTCTGTGCTATTATAAATTGCTAATTGACACACAGCACTCATGAGAATTATGTTGTGTTTTTATTTTTTTTTTTTCCCTTTAGCATTGCAGGGGGAAAGCACAATTTCTGAGATCACAGAACCCATCAGCAGGATCCCTGAAGTGAATTTCTGTGACATTTTGCCTTGTGACAAGGTCTATTGTTGTCCAATTCATCAACAAAAAGTCAAATATCTAAGTTACGATAAAACCAATGTAAAGGAGAAACGTAAGTTGAAACATTAATTTCTGTTATTTACCATTTGAATAAACACCATATGAAGAACGTGGGGGAAGGGCCAAGAACCTTTAAAGGTAGTTACCTTCCAACAGAAATGCCTAGTCCAGAGGATTTTAAAAATCCTGATATAACTCATCATCACTGCAGTCAATACGCTTTTGAAAATTCTGGCCTGGTTACCTTTAAGAGTTCTGGGTCCTAGAGATGTTTGTCAGGTGTCACTGTTCTTCCTGGCCTTTCATGGTAAATGATTTAATGTGAACCAGAAAGTCACTAATGCTTTTAATTAACCTCTGGCTACAGTTGGTCAGGAGTTGATTAGGAGTAGTGGAGGGTGAATTAACAGATGTAAAAAAACCAAAATGGTGTCACAGTGTGGTGGTACTACATCTTTCCTGTGGGCAGAGACAGAAATTTAATTGCCAGAAAACAGAAAACGTAGAATTAAAATTCTGCTCATTCAGGCAGGGTTTTGGAGTAGAGAAATGTTATTTGAAGGCAGAGCTCTGTGAAATAAATTACTTTTACTGGAATGAAATCCTTTTCAGATACTGACTGCCAGATGTTACATGTGAGTTAGGTGTATTGTTTACAAGTTTTATGATGTTTATAAAAGAGATTTTATACATAAAGGTATGTACAAGATGTTGGAATCTGTATTGCTCTTTCCCAGACCTTAACATTGTCAGTGTCTAGAAGCAAGCGTTAGTATTACTAAACCCAGCATTCATCCTCATCCTTTCTTGGCCTTGGGAACAATTCTTGCACCAACCACAGCTGACAAGTTGAGATGAAACTGGGGGGAT
This sequence comes from Phalacrocorax aristotelis, assembly GCF_949628215.1. NCBI lineage: Eukaryota > Metazoa > Chordata > Aves > Suliformes > Phalacrocoracidae > Phalacrocorax > Phalacrocorax aristotelis. Next base: position 179,165,768 of record NC_134276.1, on the reverse strand, counting down.
GACTGCATGTCAGCCTCTGAAGTACAAACGCCTACCAGGGCAGGCATCGCCCATTGCTGTGACACTCCTGCCACACAAACTGTTTCAGTAGGATTCACCCACTGGCCATTCTTTATACTGTAAAGTGCTGTTGTCTGCAGACAAGCTGCATGTAAGTGGTCCTTGCGATTCTTGTGATTAGTGGTACAGTAAACCCTGTAGCAAATATAGGTCAATACAGTGCTTTCAAGAGGTAATACCTAAGTGATTTGTATTCCTCTGAAGCCTGAAAAAGTGTCGATTAATTAAAAAGACATTAATCTCTTTTGCAAATGAGGGAACTGTAGAAGGATGAAAATGAAATATGAAAACCTTCTATCCCCAGCTGGCTGCTTTTGATATTAGGTGGAAAGAGAAGATAAGAATAAACACAAAGCGTTACCTTCTCAAGGTCTTATGCTCCAAATAGCATTAAGTGTGGATCCAAGAGTGAAAAATCAGCACAGTACACAAGCTACTGAAAGATTTCAGATCTGCACAAGTTTAATGAAGCTGAATGTATCCCCAGACGGAAGGTAACAATGTCAATATGAAATCCAAACAGAAGGAAAACCAAAAAGCTCCTTAATGTAGCTGTAGCCAAGATGAATGAAAAGGAAAATGTTTTCAGAACAAAAAGATGAGAGATAAATATGGGGAATAATCAAGATAAACAGTGGATATTTTTAGAATCAGCTGATTAGTCTGATTCATGGAAAGATAAAACTATTTGACATTACAGTTGAATTAAATGTGAATTTAGGAGTTCATACTTAACAGACCTTTTAGTGTTCCACCATGCGATATCAGAATTCTGTGAGTGCAGGCTACTACTGAGTATGTCCAGTGCAGATCCTAATCCCTTGCATCTCAGATTTGTTGAGGAGAAGGCTGTTAGGAGTGTTGAAGTAGAAACAAAAGCACTCATAAACAAGAGAACATTTATTAAACAAATTCAGCACATCTTTATGTAGTCTAGCTTAGTGTGGCCTTTTTCCTCATACTTTATTTGGTTTAAGAAGTAGTTTCTCTGAAGGATTTAGACTTTCAAACTCCTATTGATTTCAGTGGAAAGGAGTACCGTGAATACCCTTCAGCATCTGGGCCTTTTCTGCTCTTTGCCATTCGTTCTCATTTCTCACCCCTTTGTGTTAAGTGTCACTGGTAACCAGGGGCTGCCTGTACTTCTTAGAGACTTGTTTCTCCCTGGTATCTCTCCCTTTACAATAGAAGTTTGGGGAGGGCTCCTGCTGGATTTTGGTCAACTTCATGGATTTTCATTTATTGTCTTCAGATGGTAGTTAATGGATTCATAGCAAGGTACTACCAAAAGAATTTATCAGCAGGTTTTTTTTTCCATACTGCTTATAGCATATTACAACTCATGTAAATGAAAACCAGAAAGCGTATGAGGTAAAAAAAGGATACCAGATCTATTGGATTAGTTTATCTGAATCTTATCTGAAGATAATGGTTTTCCGCATTACGTTCTGATCCTGCTCATACTTTTATATTTGTTATTGAATTGGATCTTCGCACCCTACATGGGCCTTTGAGAGAGCCTGCAGAGTTACCACATGTGACAGAGTGGAAGTTTACCACAGTTTATTGAAGGCTGCTACAGAGTGTTTTGGTGCTTCCTGGTGCTCTCTTTTGGCAACTTGAGCTCCAAATAAAAACAACTTCAGGGTCCTGTTTTCTGCGTTTCATTTGGATTGCATCAGCTTAAAGGATAATGGAATAGTAATTTTATGAGGAGTAAAAAACCAAATAAAAATAATTTTCTATACTGGTTACTGACTCACTTTAAATAGTTGAAATCTTAGTGAAGTAGATCTGTCTTCATCCTAGTTTTTGTACAAATTTCTGATACCCACTTAATGCTTTCTTCCATCATCTGTCAGAGAATCACAGTATTCAATGTTTAGTAATTCAGAGTATCTAATAAATATTCCTGCCAACACTTGCACAGCTGAATTATTGTATCTGCAGGGAGAACATTTTTTTTTTCAGTGAACAATCTTTTACCTTTACAAAATAGTTCTCTAACGAAATTGTAAAAAAGCAGAGAATGTTTAATGTATTGCTAACATATCTAGACTATTAAGAGAAAACGGAAGAATGTGAAAGGAAGATGTGGCAACTAGTTTGTAAATTAAAAAGAAAAATGAGAGAATGAATAGGTCTTTTTTAGATCTGCCTCAAGACCTCATGTACATGTATAACATTGCACATGTTCAGCAGTAATTTTTCTAGGTGTGTGGCAGCAGATCACAATGTAAAGAAATGGGACAGCAGATGACTACTAAATGCAACAGTTACCACCGAAGTTGGCAGAACTGGCAAATCTGTATGATAAGCAAGTAAATAAAAAATGGATTCAAGGAATAACTAGCAGCAGTATCACAGACTCATATCAAAACACAAAAATGATGGAAAACCCAGAGATTATTTTGTATTACATTGCCTCTGGGTCCTCAGATTCCAGTTGTTAATGTTGTTCATGCTCTCAGTCACCTACTAGCATGAGGAAAGTCTGAATTTTCCTATTTCCCAATGCTGAAATGAAAACCAAAATCTGGAATGAGTAATAAAAGAGTCAGGTCAATCCAGCTTTCCTGTTTCAGTCTCAGTGAAATAATGCCTATTGATCCTTCCTTTCATAAAATAAATTTTTATACAATGGAGGAGTGATTTCTGTTCTAAACAGTCATTTTGAAATCAGAATGTTTCCTTTGGAAAATGTGGGAATGGAGCATTTTGGTATTCTAGAAATACATGATTCCATTTTTTCCCACATGAAATGGTATTTGATAAGCATGTTAGTTTAGGCACGATCAACATTTCTTAGTGCCAGTTTATTGGTAACATGTCTCTGGACAGATTCTTGGCTGACAATTAGTGTAAAAAGACAGGAATAGCTTTAAACTGTTTCCCATAGGCTTGAAGGGTCCTTTGCCTTCCCCAGGTTGTACAATATGATGATTATTCAAAAGATTTTGTGAAGGTCTTTTAAAGAGAAAATGGATAGAGTTAAGAAAAAAAAATCAGCTTATGTTTCTCAGTCTAGTTCAATGTTTGAAATTACAGAGGTGACATCAGTGAACATGGTGATCATGATGTTGGAGCTGTGTATTAGTTTCTTTAATTTGGTGACTCATCCTTCTCTCCCTGAAGTACTGTGTCTCACTTGGGTCAGTCCTCATTGCCTTACAACTCACATTCAAAAAGCTAAGTTATTCCCCCAGCCTGTGCTTGTGTGGGAGATGCCTATTTATTAATTTTCTCACTAATAAGAAAGATGTGGCTTTATGATCAGATTTGTGCTGAAGTGCCTGACTGGATGTTGACTTTCGCTTTGCCTCTCTATTATAACAATTGGTGATATTCTGTGTGTGGGATGAAATCTTTTCTATTAGGCTATTTTTTGAAATGTTTTAGATAGCTTGTTTCTTGTTAGCTACAGACTTCTTTTGACTGTATAAATGTTCTTCTCAATAGAGGTGCTTTGTGTTTTCAAGGTTTCTCTTGTTGGTTATGCATGCCTTCCTCCAAGAGATAGTTAATTTTCTGGTATTGTATTCATATTTTGCTGTTACAACTGTGCAAGGCTAACCTGAGGACATTTGTACATACATCCTTTCGCAGGCAACAAAAGTAACATGTTACCTGAACGAGATCCAGTCAAAAAATCTAACAGAAGACCTGATCTTGGAAATGATTGTAAGTCCCATATTTTTTTAAACACTGTTAAAATGTGTAATTCTATAACCTTTAGGCTTGGAATTTTGCTGCTGGAATTTAAAGAAGTTTCATTTAGAGCTGGTCATTATAGAGAATTAGCACTTAGGAATCTATTAAATACCTATGATTCACTATAATTTTCTTGTCATTGCAATTTATTCTTACATCTTCATTAGATTTTTATAGACATTCTGGCTGCTCTCTCTAGAGAGTTCTTAGTCTTGGCTTCAGGTGCAATAAAATGACAAGTGACATTTTCCTTGACGGGGACTGAAAACTTGTAAGGTGCTCAACACTGCTAACCCTTGTAGAGCAAAATGATTAAGCATATGAGCGTGGTATTTGTGTGCAGGAAATGCATGATACAGTGTAAAGGAAGCGTTCGGGGTTTGGCCTGGTTGACCTAACGGATTAAAAGCGTCAGCTGCTGAAAGGGGCCGTCTCTACCTTAGGATCCTGTCACTGCCTGCATCTGTGGAGATGCATTGAAGTTCTTCAACACAGGATGTTTGGCTTGATTTCAGGCTCCCCTTTCAGTGACTGTGTGCTGCTGTCAGAGCCAGTCTGGGCTAAAAATACTGATTCTTTTCTGTGAAGATGAGTAACTGTTGATTACGTGTGTTAAAATGGCATGCTCTGACATTCATTCAATATGAGCAGGATTATGCCTTGTCTTTTCTGTCGATGTGGATGCTCTGTTTTAAGGTTTGTGTTTTTTATAAATGTTTTATTAAAGATTAGGCAATATTTGGATGATAAAACACCCATACACTGGCAGGCACTTAAAGCTAGTTGTTACCTGGGGCCACGTGAGGAATAGAACACAGGTTCTGCTTGTTGCCTAGGTATGCCCTGTGGGATGATCTGGGAAAAATCAGTCACCTTCTGATTTTTTACATGGCTACACGCCTCAGAAAAGAGCCTCTGTGGCATTACTATGATACATGTTGTAATGAGGTGCTGTGTCAGGGAAACGTTCATCTGTGCTAGTTCTTTGAGATGAACATATTCAATTTCCCTCTGTCGCTTAAGACTACATGTGGATATTTGCATGCTGAAAGTTAAGTGTATACTACCACACAGATGTTTCATAATCAGAGCACAGGTGAGCCTATAATCATCACATTCCTTTGCAAAGTAGGGAACAGTTGCTGTAGAACAGAGGAACAGAAACACAAGACCAGTGCTCACAGTGCGATGTGAAGAGCAGGCTTGGGCCTCCTGAACCAAGTCCTCCTCATGCTTTCTGTACCACATTGCAAGACTTAAAATCAGCATCTTGATGCTGTAGCCAACAGCTGGAGTCTGGCTATCTGCTGGTGGCTCACATGGTCCCTTCACACCTGGGCCTTCCCCAAACCATTGTCAGTGTGAGCTTAAATCCTCTCGGGAGGATTAAACCTGTTTGGCCCCTTCTATTTGAGGGCCCTCTACAGGTCAGACTGAAGTGGGCTGGTTTAGGAGTCTGAGATGCTGCAGGTCCTAAATATGGACCTGCACTGATCAGATGCTGTAGATGTATCCAGAAGAAATAAGCTTTTTCAGGATGCAGCTGAGTGCAGTGATTGCTAGGCCAGCTGTGAAAGCAGAAGCTGTGCTGCTGTGTTAGCACACTGGTTCTTGTCACCTAACTCTCTGCAGAGTTAATCTGCCTCAGGGAAGAGCCATGTCATCGTGGCTGTAACCTTCATCTCACCATAACTGGCCACCTTAGAGAACACCTGCATGGCAGAGAGATGCTGGCCCAAGATGTCACAGGAAGCCTATGGCAAACGGGGGAAGTTAATCCAGCCTGGTTAGGATCATAATCACTCTGGTAACCAGTTACTTTCATCATCTTTCCTGGTAATCAGTACACCACCCATGGTTTGAGGTTGTTTTTTTCCTCAGAAACTAGTTTTTCAGTTGCTAGTGTCTAGTTACCCAACTGCATTGTGTGCTGCCCTGAAACGTATTTTACATGTGCATATTTATAAATAGAATATATATGCATCTGTTTATACATAGGATGTTGAGCTAATTCTTAAATACAAATTTTTGTGGAGTTTTTTTTCCATATTCCCATTCTTTAGGCTGTAAACTTGCTCCAGGTTCAGGATGTAAGTGTTTGGGAGATATCAATATAGTATCCTGCTACAGCTGTTTTCAGTTGTTCCTATTGCTACAGTTAAGATCAAAGTGCATATATATTTTTGGTTAGCTGAGCATATTTTGATTCATATTTGCTGATATTCATATATGTAGAATATTACAAAACTCTAAGTTCTTGCAAGTTCAAGGCATCGTTTTATGAAGAAATTACAATATTCATTAGAGTTAGGTAGTTTTCCTGTGCATAGGATTAGAAACCAGTTTTGTTGCATTCCAAATTATTTGTCTCAGCAAAGATAATGTTTTCCAAATTAATGGTCACTTGCGTGAGTGTGGCTTCTAGTACCTCAAAATGAACATTGGCACATTTGTATCCTACTCAGACTGCCATCGAAATAGCCTTCAATATCTGCTCAAATTAAAATGTTACAATATTATGTCCCTGCCCAGGATATTTGTCCTTGTAAATCGAACAAGGATATTATCGCCCCTTTAATGGCAGAATGAATGTAATCAACCAGAGGCTTTTTACTGAGTGCTAATTTAGACCTGTAGCAACTCCTGTAGTGGCAAGCAAGGGAGTAGATGCCACTGTATTAACTGCAATTTTATCTTGCTTTTTTCTAAGACTTCTGAAATAATCAAGAGGAAAACATTATTCTTAATATTTTTAGGGATTGATACAACAATCAGTTCAATACAGATTTTGGAAACTCAGCAAAGCATTGACAATCGATATTGTAGTAAAAATCTACAGTGCAGGTAGGTAAATTGTTTTATTATGCTTTATTATGATGGAATAGAATACCATTAATGTGGCATGGCTACTTGGCTGGCTCCTTCTCACAGTTGTTTCTTCTAGTGTGCAGGAGTTTCTTCTACCTTTTCATATTTTTTCTTTTTATATTTAAATGCAATTTCCAAGTTTTTGCAAAGATACTACCTAGCTCAAAATTTTATGTGCATTATGCCACCTTTTTCAGGTCTGGAAATTACAGCTATGTTATTCCTGTTAACAAATATACACCCATGGATGTAGAAATCTCACTGGAAATAAAGTAAGTACAATTAAAGATAATATATATGTAAAAAAAAGTGGTTCATTTTTTTTAATAGTAATTCTTTCCTGATTTCTGTTGTGACACTAATTTGTCCTTCTTCAGAGGAGTGGGACAAATCTATGCACAAATAAGTTCTTAATGTAGAGCTTTGAGTAGATCCTTTGCTGTAGCATAGGCCCAATACTGCTCTCAGCCCAATGACAATTTCACCCATTAATGCAGCTATTAAAACCCAGTAGTCTTAAGGTTCAGTTTAATAATCGTTTGAGTAGACATGTATGCATATATGACCAGGACTGTGGCCCGTAGACTATGAATTTGAGTTTTTTTTGGTGTAGAGAAATATTATCAGGAACATATGAATACACGTAACTCCAGAAAACAAATTTTTGGCCTGTTGTGCCACTGTAAAAGGGGATTTTTGTGCACAAACCTCTGGCAATACATAGAATTGTGACTTATGGCAGGAATAAGCAGCAAACTTATTCCTCTCAGCAGATATTTTCTCCTCAAATAAAAGCTTAGCTCCATTGTGTTCTCCCAGAAGTAACAAGTCCTTTCTTTTGGGGTTCTACTCCAAGAAAGGCCAGCAATAAAAAGAACAGCTGCGAAAAACTGTGCCTGATGACACTTCATGACTCTGTCTCTCCAAGAAAGGGTTCTGTGAAGTTACAGTCTTTATCTAATCTTTTGATCTTGAATATTATCCTTGTAAGCATCTGCCTTTTGCAGAGAAGATGAAATATAACAGTACTCCTGAAGTGCCTGCTTGTTTTCTACAGCAACTGAAAATCTGCCTTTTCAGTGTATGCCATTACAAACTAATAATGCAACCCTCCCATGTAGGGTTTAACATATCAAAGTTTCACTGTAGCAGGTGCTGAATTTTGGATATTGGTTTGTGGTTAGGTGGGAGGGGGAATTTTCCGTATATACTTTTGCTATAAACTCTCACTAAGAGAGCTGTAAACTTAACAAAACCCAGAATGCTTAAGAAAACACAAACATTATTTGGATTATTGCTGTGTCCAAATATTGTAAGACCCTGTAACTACTTAAAAGAGTTGGAAAACTTTTATGCCTGCTGAATAAAAACAAATGAAACAACACACAGTACTGACAGCCTGTGCAGGACAGAGAATCTGCCATATATGAATTAGATGCTTTAAAACTGATGTTCCTTAAATACCTCATTAAGGTTGTGAAAGCACATTTTGCTGGGCCTGCTTCATTGTTCCCCACAGCATAAACTGTAAATATTGACGTCACCTTTCCCCCACCTTCTGCTTTCATTTTTTATGCTAGCCACTGCCATATCTGTGTTCCTTTGGGTCTCCAAGGCATTTCCGTTTGTTTGTTGTCTTCCCAGAAAAGCCATCTGGTGGGCTAGGAGGTGCTGGAAACTCTCTAGGGATAGTTTGGAGAAGATATGACCAAGGGGTCTTTCCTGTTGAAGAATTCTGAACGAAATTCTGTTCATCACTGCTTTCCCGGACAAAGTCTGGGATGTTTCTACTTCTTTTTAATAATATATTTGCATGTGTGCAGTAGCAAATGGGAGTTATTTATATAGGTCCCTGTTTTAAGTCTTATTATGGGTTTGTCTTTTATAAAATTGATTTTTTTGTTTAGATGCCCAGGTACCCCCTGGCACAGGTATCTTATGCCTATGCATGATGTAAGTCATGCAACTCCGGCATGTCATGCTGTTAATTTGTATAAAAAGTCATATTCAGTAGCTTCTGGTATGAATATGCTTGAAGTTTGAGGAAGTGTAGTGTGCATTTCTAGATTTATCTCAATAAGTGTGAAGATCACCCAGGTTTCCAAATGCAAAACACCCTCCATTCATGGGAGGGAATGGGACAAGATTAGAGGTTGGTGGCTTAGGTTTATCTCCTTCATATCAATCAGTGAATCTGCTTTATTTCTCCACAACTGAATTCTTTGGATTTTTTGCCTTGTAGTGTTTTGTATTTATATGTAAAATTCTCCTATTTAAGAGCAATTTGATAGATCCTTATTTTTCTCTGTTTCTTGAAGCACCACAGAGCCATTAATCATATTTCTCTGCAAAGTCACATTTGGAAATTATTGCTCCCGTTATTCTTCAAGTCAAAACAGTAGGAAGGATTTCCTAGAAACCACACAGGTAAGATTTTTGCAGCAGTGCTGTGGCATGTGGGGATCATCTTCACATACTGCCCAGCACATGGTTCTTTTTTCATCTCTTGCTTTAAATGTACTGTGCAAAGCTGAAATAAAATTGAGCTCTGTGTAGGAAAAAAGTGTTCATTCTTCTGATAGTTTTGGCAGCTGAAGCCACACAGTTCTGAAATAATTTGTGATTAGCCTTAAACTCCCCTTGTTCTCCAGAATGGTGTTCCCTTCTATTAGCTCTCTTTGCTTTTCATAAAAGCGTCAGTGTCTCATAAGTAAGATGTCACGATCCCTTGAATGACGCTATTAATTCAAGCAATGTTGTGTGGATGCATTCTGGAGTAGAGGGAGATACAGAAGCTAGAAAAAACTTGTTATAATACCTAGTTCTGCTGAACAACCTTATAGATCACTGTTTGTAAGGAACGAATGAATAGATAGAAAAGACCATGAAGGTCGGCTCCAGAGTACGGAAAGGAGGGTAGCTCATGCCAGCTAGTCACCTTGGCCTTGTTAATAGTGTATTTTTGGGCACTTGGAAAAAAGAAATAGTCCATTAGAACCTGACTTATAAAACTAATGGCAAAATTCTGCTTTTGGTTAAGGTAGTAGAAATCCAAATGGTACTTTGAGTCTGCCAGCCATAGCTGGGTTTGGCATGACCATAATGAGACGCAACCTTTCTGTAGGAGTTGGTTTTCTGCTGAATATTATAAAAATCTGTCTAGTGGGTCTCTACAAGGCCAGTTTTGAGTTTGCTTCAGCCTAACTCACCACTATAACTCTGTATATCTCCAGAGATACTGAAGAAACAGGAGTACTTTTCTCCCAGGGCCTTAGGAGACAATCCTCCAAACTCTCAACTACTCTGCTGTTTCCATTGTTGTCTAGTGGGTAGCGAATTACAGTTTTAAAGTCTTGAATTCACTGGAAACAATGGTAGTATTCCCCTTTATTTCTGTTTGAACAGGAGTTGAACCAATAAATCTCTCCAGGGGAAGTTCTTTGTTGTAAAAACAAGAGTTGTTTACATGTTGTTGTTAAAACATGTTAGCTTTTCCCAGTAAAAAAATATTTAGAAACTGGATCTTGCAAACTTTTGATCAGCTCCAGTAAATTGATAAAGGCCTTAAACTCCCTTCAAATTAGCCAGAAATAGAAGACTCTTTCAAAGCCTCAATTTGTCCACATAGCTTGGAAATGTTTATTCTGGCTAAAAGAGTAGGAAAGGCAGAAGCAAGGATAGTAGCATTTCTGAACACATTGTGGGAGAAACCTCCCTGAAGTTGCAGAGTCGTCTTTAGATTTCTGATCTATGGTGCCATACTTGATATATTCTTAATTGATTTTAAATTACTTTTTTGGTGATTTGTCAAATTAGAACAGTTGGGATACTCTCACCCTTAAGCTGACTTTCTGATCAGCTTTTCAAATGCCTTTGCAAAAAGTTACAGGCTTCTCTGCAAACTGCTGCAAAGCCATCAGAAAGCCAAAATTGTCCAAGTTTTCACCTGTCTGCCATAATTCCAAGAGAACTGAAATTAAGTTGGACCCAGAGAGTTTTGCAATGCAGAAATGTCCTCGAAGCTTACTGCCAAAACTGGTCAAAGTGATTTCCTGTGTCAACCTGAAACCCACATCAAAAGAATAAAGCTAACTAGCCTCCAGCAGCAGTGAGCGTTCAGGTTTTGATGTGACTCAGAATAAAAATGCTGGCTAGTTGAAGAAGTTTTTTCAAGAGGATTTTTGTAGCAACTCATAGGTTTATTCCCTACCAAAGGGCAGGACAGCAATCATTTGGACTCAGCAGTCTCACATAAGTTGTGTCATGTGAACGTATCATCTCCAACAGAGAATGTGTCAGAAAGTGAAGGGAGGAGGGAAAGATAAGAGAGTTGAGACACTAGAAACTGATGAAATAAAAGTTACCATGGATCATAGGTTAAAAAGAGGTGAGGATTGAATTTTATTTTATTCAGTGCCGCATAAATATTTCAGGTACAGAATACGTTTTCATTTGTATGTAGCAGGACACTGCAATCAAAAATAGCATGAAATCTTGCCCACGTCTGTTTTTGAAATACTGACAAAGGATGCTTCTCATATCTTTAGAATATACAGAGGAACTTTCACTGCCTTCTGAGGACTACTAAAGTTGCTGTTTCAAAATCAGCAGAATTGCCATTTGCTACTATTACACTTTAAAGCTATCGGGCCACCTGGCACATTGGGAGCAATCCCTATTTACTGTGTGATTTGCTTGGAAAACCAGAGAGGGAATTCAGTTATTCAGAGCCAGCTGAGTGTCACTGGGAGCCAGATGTCTGTCAGTTCCTTGGCAGAGCTGATCAGAGCAACCCACGTTTGCAGGGTTTAAAGTCAGCACTTTGTCTTTAAATACTCTGACTACAGCTATCAAGTCTTATTATCATAATTGCTTTGCACTGCATTTGTCAGTGAAATGTTTCCAGAGCCTAACCTTCTCTCCAATTTAATGTGAAATAAGGTTATCTAATCTCTCTTTCTCATTTATCATCTAGGGACGTCAGCATATTTGGACTCTCCCTGTAGCTAAATTGTATGACAGTGCATACTATTTCCGTGTAGCTGCACCGGTAAGGCTTTTCTAATGGCAACACAGTAAAAGACAAATAGCATCTGAACTGAGAGAAGATCCTATATGAATCTCCTTTATTTTTCTTCTGCAGGGTTTTGCAGGCTGCTTGACAGATCCTTATTTTGCTGGCGTGTTTTTTACTGATTACTACTTCTATTTTTATCGGCAGTGTAACTAAAATGTCGCTGATCATTCTCTTCTTTGGGGAAAGACAATGAAGCTCTTGATGTGAAAAAAGGACTTATGAATGGCCTTGGATATTTTTTTAAACTTCTTGCTGAGTTGTATGGCACTTTCTTATTTGCTTCACTTTTAAATTTAACAAAAAGGAGAAAAATACGGTGTTGGACAATGACCATAGCTCTGCACTTCCAGGAACTGTTTCTAAAAGGACGTGAGGCAATAGAGTAAATTATGTGTAAATGGATAATCCTATTGATCGTAGTGAAGTTAAATGATATTGTACATATAGCAAACAAGAACAAATGGGTAGAAGCTCTGCTGACTGGGATACACACCAGTCCTCAGAAGATAGTAAGACAATAAAATGTTATTTGCAGTCAGGAGACCTGCTTCTGTCCTACAGGTCCTTACCTTCTCGTAGTATCAGCTGCTCTTTATTTATGTATAAAACTACTTTTTTCCTACCAAAACCAAACTAAACTTTGAGATAGAAATGTAACACTGCAAATGCCCTCTAAAAGAAGTGCTTTTATGTTAGGGAACAACAGGTCAATTCTATGGTATGGTTAAGTATTTCCATTTCAGAAAGCAGTACCATCATTACCACTATAATTGTGTGCTTTAACGATGCTACTGCTGTTTGAATGAGGTGTGTTTCAGCTACCTTTTTTTTTTAAACTATATGGCAGGAATGAACTATTTACTCTTAAATTCAGGTTATTTTTTTCTTGGTGTTTGTGAATTGTGCTAGTGTGATGAAAGAACAGAAATATTTGAGAAGAATAATGTCTTGCCTGCATGGCTTTCTGAGATGGATGTGGATACACACTTGCATGGGAGAACTACTTCCTTTTATATTTAGGAAAGATATTTTTAAGGTAAAGCTATTTGAATGAAATTTCACATTAGTTGCTCAGACAGAAGGAAAACACATGTAATAACCAAGTACTGTATAAATGGTGTTGTGGGGTATGTTTAGAACAATAATTCATTTTGTGTAGAGAAGAGAAAGTAAATATAATGGAGAGACTGTAGGCTTTTAAGGATTTATAATGTAAAAGCTACATGAGAACAACCTTACTCTGAATGAAATCCTTTATTTAGCAGTGAAAGGGAAACATTAGGAAGCAAAATTAATCTCTAAAAAAGAGCTGACCACAGCCTTTGTGAAAACCAATGTGTCTTAACTGTATATTTATTGCCTGATGATGCGATGGGAGAGTTTAATTTGTTCCTGTGCCTTCATTTGGCATTTCTTTTGTCTCTATTTTGGGATTTCCTTTAAGGGTGACCTGTTCTCACTGATTTTTTTTTTTTTTTTTAAAGTTCAGGTGGAAATAACTGCAATGTCTATGGTGGGGTTTTTTGCCTTAAAAGACTCACTACTTTGACCTCAAATGTATAAGGGTTTATTTTTGGGGTGGGTTCTTTTGGTTGGGTGTGGGTTTTTTTATTGTGGGTTTTGTTCCTCCCCCCCCGCCCCGGGAAGTGTTTATGGTGCAGACCACATGTTCTGTAATATACCAGAGACTAAATGGGCTTGGAACTATGGATCCAAAAGCATCAGAAGTTTGTGCCTTTAGTTTTTTTATGGTCCATACTTGAGAGTAATTCCTAAGAAGTGTCACCCAGTCACAGATGATAATGCATGTGCATTTTGAACAAAAATAGTACATTTCTAGACCCACCTGGTTTTTGTCACTTTGTTCTGGGTTGAAATACTCTTCCCAGTGGCACAGAGTGCTGCAGTAGGAGCCTATTAGCTCCCACTGTTTCCTGTCATCAAAAAACTTCCTGTGTTTAGAGTCTGGGGTGAGATGCATGTGGGATCGCAAACATTTTCTTTGTGAAAATGCTTGTGGTGATTTTATTACACATTACTTTGCTCATTCAAGAATTTTCAACTAGTTCTTTACTCATGTCATATGCTTTTAGTAAGGTACTCTTGAAGATTTTATTCAGATTTAAGATGACAAGTTGCTGTATGAAGGTTGTGTTCTAACAATGTCCAAGGTAACAAAAAACCACCTTGGCAAAAGCTAGGGAGGAACTGGCAGAAATTAAATACTTGGCCTTGAAAAAACTGTGATAAATAGTCTTCAGGCTCCTGCTGTGAATGACAGTGAGATGAAAGATTTTTTTTTAAATGGAATGACATATTAACAGTAGTGTTTCGACCATTTTAAATGTGGATCAGATTACTTCTGTCCCTTTGTGCCACTAATTATATTGGGTTTACCACTGAATGAATTATTACATCTTGGGGCCAGGAGAAAATACTAGTAGTGTAACAGAACCCTGAGCATGTCCTGTTTTTCCATCTAGAAGTTTACTCTAGTTAAAAAATAAAAGCTTTCCTATTTGCCTGGGATTTCACATATACCATGTCCAGAAGTGCAAAAGCAGATACCCAATGTAATGATTCAGCCTATACTTGCAGATAATATCTTCAGAATGCATTGGCTTGCCAGGCATGTGCTTGCTGGCTTCACAGTGCATGTACAGCGGGTTCAGCAAGACCACGAGCATGAGCCTGTGCTGGTTTTGGCAGGGATAGAGTTAATTTTCTTCATAGTAGCTCATGTGGGGCTATGTTTTGGATTTGTGCTGGAAACAGAGTTGATAACACAGGGATGTTTTAGTTACTGCTGAGCAGTGCTTACCCAGAGCCAAGGCCTTTTCTGCTTCTCACCCCACCCCACCAGTGAGCAGGCTGGGGGTGCACAAGAAGCTGGGAGGGACACGGCTGGGACAGCTGACCCCAACTGACGCAAGGGATATTCCACACCATATGACGTCATGCTCAGCATATAAAGCTGGGGGAAGAAAAAGAAGGTGTGATCGGAGTGATGGCGTTTTTTCTTCCCAAGTAACCGTTACGCGTGATGGAGCCCTGCTTTCCTGGAGATGGCTGAACACCTGCCTGCTGATGGGAAGTACTGAATTAATTCCTTGTTTTGCTTTGCTTGTGTGCACGGCTTTTGCTTTACCTATTAAACTGTCTTTATTTCAACCTATGAGTTTTCTCACTTTTGATTCTCTCCCCTACCTCACTGGGAGAGAATGAGCGAGTAGCTGGGTTGTGTTTAGCTGCCTACTGGGGTTAAACCATGACACAGCGCCACCAGATGCACAGTGGGTAATGCACACGCCCAGATTTTGGCCCATTTTGGCTGTGAAATACAGAAGCTCTTGGAATGATTCTCACTCCTATATCTGCTGACTCTTCACCTTCCTGCGTTTGGGGTGGTGGAATTCATCTTGACACCACTGGACTGGTGACATTCTCTACCTCGTGCGGTCCTTCTCCCTTGTACAACACTGAACTAGGACTCCCATAGAAGAATAGGGAAAACTTGGACAGCCTCATTTTCCGTCCTGAACAACTAAAGGAAGTATGGATTGATTTTTACCAAATGAAAAACATGGTTCTAAAAAGTTCAAGTGTCCCGGTTGTTTTTCTGCCAGCTCTGTGTGCTCAGTGATAAAGTTGCAACAATTTTTAATAGTGATCATTACAATTTGAAACACATTTTGTGATACCTAATAATGAACTATTAAGATGTTACGTACATTGCACTTGGAACAGGAAAACCCCTTCCCTTACCTCTCTTTAATAGAATGTGGATGAATTGTGGAGACATCCAGCCATCCATCACTGGACTGTTTTTCCCTAATTTGAAAGGGACCTGAGGCAAAACAAACTTCCAGTGGGAGTGATACACACAGCCGTAAATTGCAGGGGGCAAAGCTAGAGCTAGAAAAGGGTGATCTGGTACAATCTGATCTGGGTTTCAAACCAGCTGTTGATACCAAGGACATGATATGGCAATTCACATTTTTACTTGACTGTAACACAAATTACGTAGCCTTGCTTTCAGTAAGTTTGACCTAGTGGTGGCAGCAGCATTTTAAGTGAGGACCTGAGATCACTTGAAAGCTTGGTGCACTAAGCAGGGAGGCTACAGAGGGCAAATCCTGTATGGTCACACCATGGAAACCCAGTACAAGGCAGAAGAGCAGAACAAGTGGTTCTGGGGTGTAAGCCTGCAGCTGGAATAGGCGATAGCCTTCAGGCACAACCCCAGCCGAAGCTGTAGACAGCTGGGAGCAAAAGGGCATTTTGCTTTCTGGTTGCTGATCAGTTCAAATGACTCTTTAGGTCAGGAGAGGCCTAGCAGGTAGTGAGGAGGCTATCTGGTGAGATGCTGTGAACCTACTGTGAGAAGCTAGCAATGCCAAAGCTGAGCCTGGAGTCCTGCACAGCACGGGTCTGAAGGGAGACCTGGAGGTGAGCTTTTGATCAAGTCCTGCTTATCTATATTTTCCTAGGATCATAGCTTACTTTCTAGCATCAGAAAAATACTTACATTAAGAATTGTTAGCAGGTTAAATTCTGCCTACAGTGCATGAAGGTGCTCACTCAGGAGTCATTCACTTCTTAAATTACAAATCCATTGCATGGAACCTGAGACAATCCAGCTACAAAATGAAAACCTGATTTATATCAGGTTTACTCTTTCTGTTTATCTGAGTGGAGGAGTATGTTTAAAAAAAACTCAATTCATTGTAGGTATAGAAACTAGTTTCAGGATACACAGAAAATGAATCATAATTTATAAACTAGTTGCAGTGCTTTGAGATTTTTATATGATATGTTGCTTTATATGAAGACATGGCTTTTACATATGGCAATTATAGTACGCTTCAAAGCATTAAACACAACCGATGCAAACTCATTATAGGAATTGTTTACAGATCTTACCTTCATCTTGGAATAATTCTACATAATGTCCCAGCTAAACTGTGCTACAGAGAAACAATTTCCTGCAGATTTGTGTCCTGTATCTCTGACAGCCTGCCACTGCAGAAATCCCAGCTGCTCTGTTGGCTTCTGTGGGTCGCTCTGCCACATGATGTTTGCTCCCTCCCACGTTCCCTACCTGTTGGATGAGGCAAAAGGCAGGACCAGCTCTGATTTGAGCTGTTCTCATACTGATGGGGAAAGCTGGCTGCTCCCTCACACAGGTAATTCCTACCTGCCTTCGGAAATATTAAATTATGCTTGTCTGTTTCTTTGTGTGGGTGCCAGTTTGAGCCTTTTTCTCTTCTTGGCTTCAGATTCTCCTTAGTCTTGTAAAAACATAATAGGGCTGAGCCTCTACTGGATTTGAATGTAATTGGTCAATGCATTAAGAATTATTAGTAAGCAGGACAGGGAGGTTGATCATATCAGCTTGGAAATCTGATGTTCTTTTTAAAGCCGGGATTTAGTTAATTCCCAGCAGAGGAATTGTGAGTCATGGCTCTCAGGTTTCTAAGGGGAGATAGTGCTTTTTGAAACAGAATGTTTGGGAAATCTTAGTTTGTAGATGCAGAGCTTTGTCTTTGACACTAGGGAAGCTGGGATTCAGTCCTGCTCCTCTGCAGACCTGGGGCCAATGATGAAGCCTTCATGCCTCCATTGCTTGCTAATAAACCTGTGCTAATAGTATTTTGAAGGGGAAGAGGAAGCGGGGCAGTGTTGTAAGAGTAAATGTATTAAACATGCTGAGATGCTCATTTGTGTCAGCATGATATATGTTTGGGACTAATCAAACAGACCCTCTTTTAGTAAAACAATGTGCTCAGCACTTTTGAAAAATCAGGCTCAGTGAGGAGCATATAGGACTAACTTCAGCTTTTCAGTTCAAATGCTTTGATTTGGCATGTTAACTCAAAATCCTTGTTAGGTTATAGAAATGTTTCTCTGGAAAAAAGCATGAAAATTTTTTTTTTCTGGACAACATTGATCAAGTGGTTGTAAGAAACAGTTTTCACTGTTACATTTCCATACCCCCTCCCTTGCTTTTATGCATGCATAGTATTTGTTACCTTTTCCTAATCTGACATGGGGGTGTTTGCTGACTATGGAATGAGTAATATTAATTAGCACCTGCAAGCCACTAAATAGTACCTGGAGTGGCAGCTGCTGGCTATGTCCCACACTCTTAAACTCATTTGGTTGAAAGGAGAGTGCTTTCTAAGGAAAGGCCAAGGCATAAGCATGTCCCTGTCCTAGACGACATATATTTTGTCCACTGACTTGTTGCCCCTCTGAGGTTTGGGGAGTGCCAAGCAGTGGTCACGTCCCGGTAGCAGCTCCAGCAGCCTGGCTGATGCTGCGTGGGGCATGGTGGGTGCTGCTGGGAGGGGACGGGCTCAGGTATCTCCCTGGCCCAGTCTCAGCTCTCCCCAGTGAGGCTCAGGACCTGGAACTTGAGCACAACTAGAGTGGCAGTGAGGTTCAAGACTGTTAAGGCACTTTAGTTAGTCCTAGTATGTCTTGTCCTGATCCAGTGTAGGTTAAAAACCAGAAAAATTCACTCATGGCACTTCAGGCACTGAAGTCCTCATATAGTCTCCTTTCCCTGCTCCAGCTTCCCCAAATAGCATGTTTTCTGTCAAAATAGCAGATTGAACGTTTTTAGTGCAAGCCCAAGCTCTATATTCAAAATAACAGGTCTCACACAGGCAATCCTGACCCGATTTTAACCTTTGTTACTATGGCACTCTGCAGGCTGGGCAGTTGGCAGGGCAGGGTGATGTGGTGGTGGCACACAAGCCTTTTGTTGCTCCTTGGCCTGGGTCCAGCAAGCTTGTTTCCCCCCTTCTCTCTCCACCCTGCAGCAGCTGGCAGCAGCCTACATCTGCCAGCCAGGAGCAGCAGCCAGGCTGCGGCCTCTGCCGACTTTCTGGGTCGGTCTCCCAGAGGAGCTGCCTTCTCCCGCGCATCCAGAGCTGTTCCCCTGCAGACCGCAGCTCCCATCCTTTGGCTGCATGCCCCTGTATTGGAAAAGACTTCATATTCCTGCTCCTGGGCTTTGAGCAGGCTCTCTCTCCTCTTCCCTCACTAGTTGCTTTTTGCTTTCCAGCCGTCCTGTCCCCTACTTTACCTCCTTCCAAAAAAAAGAACATGTTACAATGCTTTTAAAGGATGAGATTTAAAATAGGTCATCTTCCTGATAATCGTTACAAAGGAAAGTGACTTTTATGAACAGGATTTAAAACAAAACATACTATTTTAAAGGGCGGATGTTTTAATTTCTAGTCAATATTAAATATATTGCAATTTCCTACATGCAGTAATATAAGGACAGGATTTGCAAATTTGAGTTTAATGTTAATTTAGCTGGTAGAAATACTCCACAGGGTAATCAGTACTTTGCATTTTTCATTCAATCTTAATGTTACACTTTCGCTTCCACAACATAATCTAAACCACAGACCAGCTGGCTGTGTTGATTAAAATCCTCTTTCTGCTTTTTATTAATCTTCATGGTTCTGCCCTAGAATTATGAAGTGGTCATGGTCTATCAGGAAGGAAATCTGCTGGGCCAGAATGCAGTATTTACAAATTGAGATTTCTGCCTAAAGCATATTGCTGATTCCTAAAATAAGTTGTGTCCTGAATGCTTTGTTATATCCACAGAGCCTTACAGGAGTTTGGAACAAAGCTTTTCAGATTAAATTACTTACAAATAATTCATTATGCATTTGGCTGACACATTACCTCACTGAAAACCTAGATTAAGAGAATGTCATTAGGGGATAGGGGTGACAGATGACTTTTGTTGTCAATAGGTCTAATCCTGCCTTTCAGAGGTGTAAAGTCATGCAAGCTCTTCATGTGGGCCCTCATTGCCTTTACCTTGATGGCAGAGGAATAATGGTCAGGGTATTGCTGCAAGGCAGAGCACTGATCCAGGAGTCAGGGGTTCCTTGGGATGCACAGCAAAGGGATGGGAAACATTCTCAAATTGAAGGTGATGGAGCAGTGGGAAGGATGCTCTGATTCCCAAAATTCATCCAAAAGCTGCTTGGGCACAGCCTTGGTCTTCCTTGCTTTGCAAAGCTCCTTGCCCAAATGTTGTTTGTCCAGACTGGATGAGAATCACCCCAAACAAGTAATGTGCTCTGTGTGTTGTTGCTTTTTTTGTAAATAATTATTTGACCATGATGAATTGATTTTTTTTTAACTAATCTGATGTGATGATTAGGCAATCACTTTAGCATGTGTTTTTTCAATTATCTCTCGTTAACAAAATGAGGCAGTAACTAAGCATAATCTATCTTTTCCTGATTTCTCACAAGGTTAATTAAGACTGCAGATATTCTTGCTGAGGGGTTTGAATGTAGGGATGGTTAACATGGTTATATTCTGTAGTTAGGCCTCCTATACTTTGGCCAAGATCCTACTCTTAAAGATGTTACCCAGAGAAAATGTTGCATACGTAGAGAGATCTGCCTACAGGTCTTTGCTGCACTCTTCCCTTCCCTACTCTATGTTGCTGTTGGTGACTTTGTCAATGCATATATCTGGGGCAAAGAAAGCACCAAATGATGATGGATGCTTATAAATAATGCATGCTAATGCCACAGAATTTTTCTATAGGGAGTGAAGTTTGGTCTTAGGGTTTACTCTTTTGCTTCCATGGTTGCATTTAACGACTAATACCCACTTTCATCCTTCAAAATAAATTGCCTTTCAAATTCATGCCATTGCTATCTGGTTTGAGCTTTAGCAAGGGGCTGTAAGATCTGCAGGTTGAAGAGTCAGGGCTCCAAAGTTTTCTGAAGCTTTTCTCTCACTCTAAGGAATGATATGCCTTACCTCAGCACGTCTCTCACCATTGCAGGGGTAGCCAGCCTATAGCAGAGTAGGACAGAGATAAGCCATGAAGGTGTGAAGTACCTGCAGTGTTAAAACCATGGCTTCCAGTGACACCAAGAAGAAGGAATTTTCCTATGAACCAGCTCTGCTATGACTTGCACTGTTGAACACAAGCTCTGATTATGTGGGAATAAGTTTTTTGTGAATGGAGCTGTTCTTGCTCCATTTTCTTGCGGTTGTCTTAAGCTTTTGTAGGGTGCCCTTTCCTCAAAGTCACATTTCTCACAAAGTTGCATTTTTTACCTTCAAAAAGCAATTCCTTTTTCTTACTTTGGAGGGTCTCAGTTGCAAAAAAAAGTCAGTTCCGACTTTCCTTCTTTCCAATTTACTTTTGTCAGTTTTCCAGGCCTTGATAATACTTTTTGAAGCTCTGATTTCTTCAAGCATAGAAATTTGCACTAGCAGCTTGCTGTGGTAACCTCATTGCTGATAGGGTGCTGCTGAGCATTGCTTGGCAGGCTGCTGAAGGTTCATGAGCACCACTCAAAAAAACAAACCCCAAAAGGCTACTGGGTGGGGCAAGTTAATCACCTTGTTTTTCTCCTCATGACTGCACAGTTCTTACTTTCACTGGACTTTTGCCATCTCAGGCATTTTCTTTAATATCGTGCACACAGCAGCTGGACTGCAGCTGCAGAACTGACTGGAAGCAGCATTCAGTTGATGTTCTTCCTCTGTAGCCTCCTGTGTTCTCATCTTGTTACCACCTACAGCATCATGGTCGAAGCAGCTCAGATTACCCTCTTGGCACTTGTCTTATTGCTTTCTTTTATGATCTCCTTGCTTTAAGGTTCAGTCTTTTGCCTCATCTCTTGTTAAGTATCATGCTAAATTAGAAATTCTTGCCCTTATCTTCCAGAAATGTTCAGCAACTTGGGATCTCTCTGCTGACTTTTGTGTTTCTCCCTCCTTTTGGGCCGTCACTTTTGTCCCTGTGCTTTCTGATGTAAATCCCTCTTCCAGTTCACTATTTCCTACAAATACCAATGAAAATAATCAGAGAGTCAGCCACGTGACCAAATATATAATTAATGATATTTCATACAGTAGTGTTCTTTCTTCAGTGGGCTTCTGTGCTTGTGGATGGTCTTATTGACTTCAGCTGGTGCTCCATGGAGCACTGGTTGTCCTCTGGGTACACGTAGCAGGCCCCCGGGCACTTTGTCTACACACGCTCCTCAGCACAGGGCACAAGTTGAATCCTTCACAAGCAGAAAATACAAAAATGCACAGAGCTACTTAACAAACTCTGCATTTCTGGGTCATTTTACTGTCGTCCCTTAAGGATTTCTTTTTCCATTGCTATGTGGTTAAGTGTATTTTCCAAGGCAGCAAAAAAACTGATATGAAGGATCTCACTCGGTCCATCTGTCTAGGTGAGGAAGGGGTTTAGTCTCCTTGCTTCTGCTCAGACAGCTACCAAGAACCATACCCCCTGTGTTTACTTATTTAAACTAAATTAGGTATCATGGTTACAAAACTCAAAACAAAACCAGTCTGTGTATACAAGAAGCAGCTGATATTCTGTTTCTAGAGTAAAATATATGTAAAGAATTTTTTTTCGATGCAGAAAACGGAAAAAAAATCCAAGCCTGTCAAAGTCAAGAATATTAAAGGAGATGGTTGCAAAATTATGATCCATATGCTGTACATTATATATGACTTTCTTCCTCTTCTATGTCTGCCCTCTGAAACATGAAAAATTACAAGGGCTGCAGCTGAAAGCATCATTAAATGTTAATCTGCTGGGGCTTCCTTAGTGCTAGCGAGGTCAGGCTCTGCCACAGAACACAGTGACAGATGGAGCGTCCTCTGTGAAATCATCCTGTGTTGCCAAACGCTGTTGGTAGACAAGCTGTCTGTCGCCATGCACGTGCTCTGGCCGCACACCCCGTGAGATCTCTGCCCAGGGGTGGGAGTGCTATGAGGAACCTGGCCCCCCATGCAGGAAAACGCCGGCGCGGGCATGTCATGCAGACACTGAATCAGGAAGGATGAGCTTTAGATTAGGGCCAGTAATGAGCTTTCTGTCTCTGTGAGCGTACTGTAACCTGCAGGCAGGAAAATGCAGTTTTTGAAAATGGTTTGTCCTGGCGTAGCACTGAGCCGAGGATTTCTAAATTGCTCTGAAGGGCACTGTCCCTGCTGAGCCTGGTTCCTGTGTTTTTCATTACCTTCTATGAAAGAGACTCGTCTTGGAGACTTACCATGTTTGCAAAATTAAGTTGAAACCTCCTGACTCACAGCCTTAAGGGCTTTTCCTGTAAACACATAAAGCTATACTGCACCTTAGATAGAAGGGTAGGTTTTTCTTGGTGTCTAGATACACCTGTTTGTGACCAGGCTCCCTATGTTGCTGTGCTTTTGGCATCACCACTTCATAACTCTCCAGCTAATTTAGTGATGAAGTTGCCGACAGGAAAACAAACCAGTCAAGTTCCTCCCTAAAGCTTTGGCACAGCAAAAATAGGAATGATCCCCAAATCAATGCCTGCCCCAGCTCCTTTTTGCCAAAGTCCTTTGTGGTGGAGAAGCTAAGGCTGTTCCCCAGGACTGCCAGAGCCAGCATTGCAGACACTGGCCTTAGGGCCTGTCTGCTCTCGTTCAGGAGGGACATAACACGAGCACTAGTTCGATGTGACCTACGCCAGTGACCTTACACACAGTTGGTCTGCAAGCCTCATCCTCTGCCTCACGCATTGAAGAGAGCTGTTCTCACTGCACTAACAGAGGAGGCAAAGAAAACCTAAAGCTCTGATCTCCTGTCTTTGGTGTTCTAAAGCTCTGGTGAAGTGGTGGTGGTGTCATTGCCTCAGTGCTACCTCATGCATTTTGGTGATGACCTGGGCAAACGTAGTTCAAGCAACTTGTGAGAGGAACTGTCACCACCAATAAATTATATAAAGTTTAGTGTTTTAGAAAAATCCTTAGAAAACAGTAGAGCTTTGCTCAGTTACTGCTGCTTATGAGCCCACTCTTTTCAACTGTGTCTAACCTGGGTTGCACATTTTCCCAGCATAGGGAATTTCTAGAAGTCATTTGCTGGGCTTGCTTGCCTCATGAAGACCAAGGACATTTGTGGAACCTTAAAATGAAGCTTTCAGACTTAAGTGTTAGATCAAGAATTGAGTTTTTGTATTCAAGCTCTTGCCTCAGACAAACTGAACAGCATCAAACCTGAAACAAATGAGTCGCATGCTTTCACCTATGCATCACAGCAAAGAGGAAAGCAACATAATATTTATAGAATATCAACAAAATAACAATATCAACAAAATAATAAAGACATTACACTTGTCAACAAAGGTTGTAATTTACGCTTTTGAGGCAATTGCAAGTTTTCGCTCACAGTGGTTGTAAAGATATAAATACCCAGAATATGAAGGTGGTTCAGCCCTGAACAGAACAATGCCTAGGGCAAACCAGTACTGGTGGTGGTGTACCTTAAAATATCAATACATCAATGGCAGTTAGACTGACAGGCATCTCAGATGTCCATGAAGTGGGGACAAGGTGATAAGTTGTCAAGCTGAGGTAGGGACAGCAGAGACTGAGGCTACTATACCTGAGATTACCCAAGTGAGCTCTAGCAGAGCAAGGAGCAGAAACTGCCCCTTCCAAATTGCAAAACAGCCTCCAAGCCAATGGCTCATTGTTGCTCTCTCATGAACATCTCCTAACCCCTCTTCATAAGCTCTGCTGTGTGCCTGCCTTTCAGTAGGTGGCAAAGAGCCAGCTCATGTAGGCTTGCAAGGAATTTTGTAATCCAATAACATTTCTCAAAACAGCAGGCATCACACTGATGGTGTGACAGACATTTTCATGTTGGGTGAAATCTCACTGGCAGTGGGATTAAATTTATCTTTCTCCAAAAAGGCTAGTACAAAAATGTGCTTATGTCAGAAGTGAATTTCTCCCTTGGCTGCGTGGAGTTGTTAGCTCGTCTTCTGGGGAGGGAGGAAAAGTGGCCACTGTCGTATGGGGTATCTGGGAGCACAAGCTCTACATAGGATGGGAAGAGAGAGCCAAGGTCACTTCCCTTACAACTCATCTTGGACTTGCAGCATTGCTGTGGATTGTGGAGTTACAAAATCCTGGCACCTGTGTGTCTTGTCTTTGTTTCCTCTTCCTACAGGTTTTAATCAGACTTGTGTCAGTTCTCTTCTCCAGGTATATGCCCAGCTGGATTTTGATAATACCTCCAGAGGCTCCTGTGCTGTTCTCTCTTCAATTACTGCCTCCCCTCTGGGAAGATTTTACATTTCAAAATGTTCTGAAAAGGACATTTCCCACATCTACTTTAACAGTGCTAACAGAGCTCCCACCCCAGGCTCTGGAGACTCCCAGGACACAGGGTCAGGGCATCGCCCTGCTTCAGCGTAGCCATGCCAGAGTTTGTTTTCAAAACGTCTCGTTCAACATATCCTGGAACATTAATTCTTTCTCTTCAATAGATAAGCCTGTGTTTTTGGCAACACATGCAGGAGAATAGCCAGTATGGAGCAATAACTGTGTGAATTTGCTTCTACTGAATGCTGCATCATGCTAAGATGCTCTGTTTCAGGTGGAGCTCCAGACGGGGGTCAGGCATCCACCTTTTTATGTCTCTGGAGAAAATATTCCCCTCTTTCCATGGTTGCCTTTGCAGGGAGCATGCCACATGTCTGAGCATGGAGATAGCCATTTTTGTAACAGAGCTGGTGCAATGCACTGCAAACAAAACATGTGCTGTGCTTCATCCTGGAGGCCTTGCTTTTTTTCTTTCTTCTTTATTTTTTTTCAGTGGACCTAAATAAGCCACTCAAATAGAAAGCCTGTGGCTGTTCCATGTGCAAGAAATAGTCAGTAGCCATCTCGAGCAGGTGACATGGTTCCTGGAGCTCTGCAGTGGACACCCTGAGACCAAGATGCTGTCATTCATCCATGTCCATTAGTGACTTGGAGAAGGAGAATTTTACTCATTAACTTGGCTTCCTCCACTCCTTGGTGCTGCCATGTAAGCCAGTGCCATTGAGAGTTCATCTACACAATGCTTTTCAGGGAGAAGTTGGCAAGCCAGCTAGAAGCCCGCCCCAAATTGTAAGCGAGGTCTCCACAAGTATTGCTGATGAGCCCTGCAGAGGCATGACAAGACAGCCCTCACAACTTGCAAAAGCTCTCCTGGCATTTGTGTCAAGTATCAGGCAACGAGGAACAGACCTCTTGCCTCCTCAGGAGATATCTTCTGACATCTGCTGCAAGGTAATGGTTGTTCTTATCACAGTTTGCATAACTGCAGATATTTGTCCTGACTATGAATTTCACTTTTGGGAATCTGGGCAGGAAAGTTTATGTCAGCTGAAGTATTGAATGGTTATGTATTGTATAATTTGCTGGGTTATCCAGATTAAGCATCAGCTCCCAGAAGACTGGGTGGGTCACTGGAGGTTTTTCTTCTCACCTGCCTTGTGTGTATCTGAGCCCTGCCTGCTGGTTGCAGCTGCTATACATAGAGCCAGAGGGTGCAACGAGGTGGCTTCTGTGGGGCACGAAGGCCACCAGGTGCCACCACAAATCCTCCATAAGCAAACCCATTCCCAGTACCGATCATTAGCCTTGCTTGTGACAAGCAGCAGTGCTTCTCAGGTTTTCCTATTGTTTAATACTTTTTCCTTTGGAATAAGAATTGGTATTGTGCTATTTTGTCCCATTATTTGTTGTTTTTCTTAATGAGTGTCCTGGTTTCAGCTGGGATAGAGCTAATTTTCCTCCTAGTAACTGGCATAATGCTGTGTTTTGGATTTAGCATGAGAATAATGTCATTACACACTAATGTTTTAGTTGTTGCTGTGTAGCGCTTACACTAAGTCGAGGGCTTTTCAACTTCCCATGCTCTGCCAGATGCACAAGAAGCTGGAAGGGGGCACAGCCAGGACAGCTGACCCAAACTGGCCAAAGGGATATTCCACACCATACGATGTCCTGCTCTGTATATAAACTGGGGGAGTTAGCTGCTCAGGGACTGGCTGGGCATCAGCTGGTGGGTGGTGAGCAGTTGCATCATTTGTTTTTCCTGAGTTTTGTTCCTCTCTCTTTCTCTCATTGTTTTCCTTTTCATTACTATTATTATTTTTTAATATTTTATTTCAATCATTAAACTGTTCTTATATCAACCCACGAGTTTTTAAACTTTTATTCTTCCTATTCTCTCCCCCATCCAACTGGGGAGGGGAGGGTGAGCGAGCAGCTGGGTGGTGCTTGGTTGCCGACTGGGGTTAAACCACGACAATGAGTTCCTCTAAGGAACCTTATTTAACCAAACAAAAATTGAAATTTAAACTTTAGACATACTGAATAAGCATATGTGTCTTTGGCAGGATTCAAGCCCAGAAGAGGGAAGAGAGAAACCGACAGATGGAGAAGGATGCAGCTGAAAGAATTCCTTGGTGAAGTAGCCTCTTTAACCTCTGTGCCTGCTTTGTACTTGCTATTTTTACTGTCATTTGGCTTATAATGTCAAAGTAACTAAAATAATGAAAGTACAGACAGTTGTACTTAAAGGAAATGACATGATTAAGGATTCCCCTCCTCGAGGAGAAAATAATGGAGCTTAGTACCTTAGACACAAGCTAGATGGTGCTAGAGCATACGAGTAAGATGGTGTTCACCTAACAGCTGTGTGAAATAAAAATATGATGGTCAAAATACGCTATAATAAGGGAACCTCTTCAGCATTACAGGATTTTTAACACCTGGTTTTGCCTGTTACTTTTGTTCTGATTGTATAAAAGTAGTTTCTATTCCCTATCCTCTCAAAATGCCCTGTCAGATATATTAACTTACTGAAATCTCTCTTTGATATTCTTATATTGAACTGATTAATACAGACAACCCTGTTCCATGACTTGAAGTAAGGTCATTTTTGTCTCTCTCCTTCACTTCTTTGTTTGCTTACATCAGGAGAGCAGTCAGACGTTCCCCAAACCAAAGGGCAGTGCCACTCAGTGTGGAACTTACAAAGAGGGACATGCATTAATGGAGTAAGTGTTCAAAAGTATTTGTGGGACCAAAGGGCATAATACCCTTTGAAAACCAGTGGGAGCTGTACTTTGGAGTTTTCTATGCTGCAGAACTTCCTCCAGCATGCTTTTGTTGGTACTTCCCCTGTTTGGACTAAGGGAAAAAAGCACCCTTAGTTGTGAGCGATTTAAATGATTAAGTGGTTTTTGGAAGTTTTGGCTTGCTTAAAAATGAATTAGTTTGACCAGAGGAATGAAATAATTTCACACTTTTAGCTTTAACTCCAGTCAAAAATTTGTTATTATAAATGTAGTTGGAGGATCCAACCCCTCTGGGGCCTGGCCAGCTGCAGATCCTGTGCTGCTGCTGTGTGTTTTGATGGGTCCTTCAGGGCAGTGTAGCCCACTCGGCAGAGCCCAGAGTGCTGTTGGATGGAAGTGTGCATTTGCTTCAGAGCATAGAGAAAGAGGAAATGGACTGTACAAGTTAAACAAGTCACCCTTTTTATAAAAAAAATTACTCTTACAGACTTTAAAATGCAAGATCTGTACACTTATAAAAGCATGGCCTATGAAGACTTAAGCTGTATATAACTTTACCCATGTAAGCAGTCCAACTGCAAGCAAAAAGGCTGTTCATTTGGGTAAAAATCCCACATGTGCTTTAGTCTGCACACTTAGAACCTTTCTCTGAACTCATACAATTTTATCAGCATGTGGCAGATATGGTAAAGTCCCTACACTGAAATGTGATGTGTTGTATACAGCATTGGATAGTGAGTCAGGAACCATATCCTCTGTTTCTGGGTCTTCCCTTGACTTGCTGTATGATCTTCTGCAGGACTTAGTCTTTACTGGTCTTCATTCACAAATGATATAAAGACGTTTTTGTAGCTGCATAAAGCACCTTGCTCTTTAGAAATGGACAGTGCTGTGACACATATGTATTACTGAGTGTAGCAAAAGGAGTAAAACTGGAAAAGCTGAACATGTTCAATGCATTTAAATATGCCTGGAGGTTAATAGTTTAATTGGCAGAGTGCCCTAGATTTCTGGCTAGGCCTCTTTTCATGAGCTTCTGCCGCATCCAACATACTTGCTCGCTGCTGTTCAGATACAGTTGTACATCTGGCGATCCGAGCTTTGCCGCTCCATCTCTTGCGCCCCTTTGGTGAGTGTGTTGGAGCCAAGGTGATGTGGAAATACTCAGTCAGAGGCTTGTGCTTTCATTTGAGGCTTGAGAATGTGCTGGAAGTGGTCCTGTTTGCAGTGTGCAAGGTGATTGTCGGGCACAGTGGAAAGCTGCTGTGATGAGCAGAAGAAATGGCACCTGCACAGCACTGGTGCTGCTCTGCGGGGTGTACATAGGGGAATATAGGTCAGTGAAACATCCAGAGGGGTTGCACAGCTGCAAAGGGCACAAGGTGCAGACGACAGGCTCAAGCTAGCCAAGCTGCTGCCGCCAAGCAGCCTGGTTTGTGCCTGGGGAATAGTGTACCGACACACACCGTGTGAGCCTGGCCCTCAGAAATGGCTACGGTGTTTTAGTCCAGAGCTGCCCTCAGGCTGGCACGGCTATTTTGGCTCTGGAGTGGGGTATCTGTGGCACAGGGCTGTAGGACGTATGCACCTGGGACCTGTGGCTTCCCTGGGAATCCTGGCAGGACTATGTGCCTGGTTCTCAGAGATGCATTGGGCTTGGTCACTGACAATGTGAGGAAGGTGAGTCTTGGAGGCTGGAGCAGATATTGCCTGTGTTCTTCAGCTGTATCAACTGATCTAACAGATGTGATTTTGGGCCCAGAAGCCTTTTTTCAAGGCCTGAAGAAGTAGCAGCCAGTTTTGCTTTTAAGCAATCCAAAATTGTGCAGCTTCACTTGCATCAACTGGTGGAATATTTATGGCTTCCTAGTGTGAGGTCTCCCCAGTTTCTTGGTCCCTTCCTGATTACGTCCATGTGCAGCATCTTGTAAAAATGTCTTCATTCTTTGCTGCTGGCATTTGTTTGAATGTCAACATAATTCCAGTGTGTTTTTGCGGTCTTAGGAGAACTAAAAGACTCAGTTGTCTTTTTAAATTTTTTTAAAATTTCATTAATTTTCTCACGGACTTGCTAGGAAATTTCTGTTCAACAACAGAGCCTACTGAAACATCCTACTGAAATATCGAGTCACTGGAAGTTTTGTCCCTGTTTGACTGAGTTTGGAAGGCCCGTGCAGCTTGGCTGGGAGTCTGGCTGCCTTTTAAGAGTGTTGGAGGTTTTTGGGTTGAACCACCTGCTGTTACAATCAGCTGGGGACAGTGTCTTGGTAAAGGAAGCCTTTCATAGCTTTCTTTCTAATATTTTCTATTTAATTTGTTATTCTGTCAAGGCCATGCTGTGGGGTGCTGACTGGAAGTTCTCATTAACGAAGAACTGAGATCTCTATGCATCCTGTGACAGGAACACCTCAAGCTGTTGCCTACAGCTTTCTTCATGGTCCTCTCCTGAGACCAAAAAGAAACACCCAATTCCCAAACTTCCAGTGAATGCATTATTTCCCTTGATTCTCTCTACCAGCTGACTTGTCCTTAAAATTTGCCTGCAGGGAAGGCCTAGAGGCTTGCTTGTGAATGAAAAAAAGAAAAAGGCTTAAAACTTTATGAGACCTTTTCTGCCAACATGAAGACCACCAAAGCTCATTGTGCTATTACTGAAGAAAATATATTTTTCAGAGGAGTTACTTTGACTAGCTCTAATTTTCTAGGCAAAGGCACCTTTCCAGAGTTCCCAAGCATCCTCTTCCCTAACTGAGATAATGGAATTTTTCTGCAATCAATTTCCGAACCCTTAACCAGATATTAGTTTCTTTGGATCCTTCACACATTGGTTTTTACCAGAGTGATGAGCTTACTGCTCTTATACTGACTTCAGTTTTTCTTGATAAGGGAAAGAAAGAGCAGAGCATTAAAAACCAGCCCTCCACCCTATATGCTGAGAAAGTATGCTACCACTGACAACATTATTCATAATAATATTTTAACTGGACTACAGTGAAAGTTTCCACTAGACTTTTAGCTGTCCATGTGTATTGTATGAAAGCACCCATATTTCTCAAAATCAGTCTGTAAACTGGCAATAACTTCTGGTTTTGCAGTAGAAGAGTGGAGGTTGAGAAAAAAAACCCACAAGTTTAAAGGAAGATGGAATTGTCTTCCTGCCACTTAGCTGAACACATCAAGCATGGTAAACTATCTGCTGCGTAGAAATCAGCCAAGGATGTTACAAAAGATGTCTGACTAGTCATTCAGCTTGGTACTGAAGGTTCAAGCAGTACTGAGCTTGAAGTCAGCTGGTGGTAGCACTTGACCCAAGTTCAGTGATCGCACCCCAGGGCTTATTGTGCATGCAGTGATTTTGGGTGATGTTGTCAAAGCAGATGTTCAGCTGTGAAACTTGCCTTACTCTGTTGTTCTGTCCCCTGCAAAAATATGGAAAACATACTATGGTGGGTCTTCCTGGAGGAGAAATTGAGGCTGTGGGGAGAAGAGCTGGCTGATCGTGGCAGCCAGATATTCCCACCTGGAATTCAGTGTGTCCCCCTGTCCATCTCAGAGTGAAGCTGGAAAACTGGGTTCACTGGCCACCCTTCTGAGTTTGCTGCCTGGTCTGGTTTATGAGACGAGCTCTGTAAAACCTATTCCATATGTTTATTTTACCAGAAATATTATTGGTTTGTCATACCACAACTGAGTGTGTTCATGGATTTTTGATCCCTGTCAGGATAAGACAAAGATTTGCTCTACAAGGAATTTTAAGTCAAATGTTAGTTCTGCCTCAGCCTGGATTATATATGTGCTGCCAAAAATTAATTTGGTGTTTTATTCCTGCCATGAAAAATACAAGATTTTCCTTTGGGGTTCCTAAGATTGTTCTTACCTAGTAATTAAATCTTAATCATGTTTTTACCAAAAGCAGTATGTTTGGCTCCCAAGGGGGGAGATGTTTCAGTGTCCATCTGTCCCTCCTCCTCCTCCCAGTTATGTTTGCCTTGTCAGCTGTTCAATCCCTGACTCTGCAAACTGATACCTAGATCCGCCGTGCATGAAAATCCCTGCTCTGCATCCTGCCAGGAGTCATTTCGTTTTGTTCCTCTGGCATCCAGAGGAGTTTTCCTCCCCGTGAATGACATGCTTTCTCTGCCAGGAGCCACGGACGCACAGTGTGGCTGGCGCAGGGCCATCATGCACTGTACCTGCCCGCTGCCAAGGGGGGACATGCGGCTGGGATCAAAGGGCTCTGAGCAGGAGGCCCCAGAGACCTCCTGCTTCTCATCCATCCTGAGGGGTTTGCTGGCAGGGTCACCTTGGGTAAATGGCTTCTGTCCTCATAACAGCCAGCCTGGAAAACTGTATGTGTGTGACAGAGCAGGGAAGCCTGCTAGATTTAGAAAAAAGTAATACATAACGTAGTGCGCATATGTTTTATGTATGTTTGTATATATATTATTTCATCAACATCAATGATTGTAGATGCTTGTCCTGTTGTGAAATCAATCCCTTATGTATCCTGTCCAGAATTCTGACCTCATGTTTATGTCCTTAGGAGCTGAGTCCTTTCTTTGTCCTCCCCAAACCCAAATCCTTTAGGGTTAATGTGTAAGAAAATGCATTGTTCTTATATGTCCACCCTTTTGATGTTTGAGTGCCATATTACTATTATTATTTTGTTTCTAGAAATGCTCATAAAAGCTATGTACTTGTACTTTTCCAGGAAGGTGGGAAGCTGTCTCACTGGCTTTCAACACCACCACCATCATTAAAACAATGGCGTGCAGTACCGGCAGTTTTGGGATGCCTTTCTTTGTACAAAAGGATAGTCTTCAAAAGCATAAATTCATTAAGCTCTACAAAACCTTTTGTACAAGTAGTTAAGTTTATAGACTAATTAACTATGATGAAAAAACGGAAAAAACAGAACACCTTTCCTGTCTCTTGCTCAGATTACTACATATATTTTTTCCCGATGACAAATCTTAAAAATTAATCATGGATTCACTTTTAGCTAAGGGGAAACTGTGTCTAATACAGTTTATGTTTATTGGAATGGAGTTTTCTTTTCTTTTCTGTTTTCATTCTGGAACTGTATTCTGTGCTACAGGGCTTTCCAATTTAATGCACAAACTTCTTTCTTTCCCAGACAAGAGTCAAACATATATTATATATATGTATGAGCACTTATTTCTGTAAGAATTCATTATTTTCAAATTTTAAAATGCACACAAACATTGCTAGATATGAAATGTTTACAGCTTGTAGGTCTGAAAAATTTGGTGATACTACTTCAGCTTTATCACAGCTTTGTCCTTGGCATGACTCAAGGACTTATTCTGATATGAAAATTGTATGCATATCCTTGGAGAAACATCTTATTTTTCCTTCCTTTTTTGTTTTCTTTTGCAGACATAATCTACACAATGGTAATAAAAATTAAGCTTCAGTAGCGTTTTGCCAGGAAGAATATTAGGAT
Source organism: Phalacrocorax aristotelis (assembly GCF_949628215.1). Classification (NCBI taxonomy): domain Eukaryota; kingdom Metazoa; phylum Chordata; class Aves; order Suliformes; family Phalacrocoracidae; genus Phalacrocorax; species Phalacrocorax aristotelis. The sequence continues at coordinate 179,132,674 of NC_134276.1, read as the reverse complement.
GCTTTCCCATTCTTCTCTCGTTCATCTTAGAGGGCTCGGGGGGGATTTGGTTTGGTTCTGGTTGCCACAGACATGTGCGTTGCAGATGCCAGAAAGACCTTTGGGAGACTTGAACACTGTCGTGCAGGAGCTACTGGTAGTGATGACTGCATGCAACTGAGAGAAGACAATCACTAATTCCTTTGTCCTGCTGACATGAGTTGGTGAAAACAGACTGAAATGGTGATTTCCAGTGCTCAAACCAGTGACCAGTGTGAAGGAATAGAGCTTTTTTTCTGTAGCATCTGTCAGTGTTCAGAGTCATGACCCCATAGCCAGATCATTTCAGTATGAAGCATGTTGCAAGGAGAAGCTTCTGTCACCCATTCTGAAAGATCAAAGACCTCTAAGATGTGCACATGTTTCACAGTCAGCAGTAATTGATTTTATGTTGAGCTCCACTACAAGATCAGTTTCGGATTTTGTCCATCTGAAGTAACACAGCAGTTAAGATTTACTTAGCTTACAGTGTTAAGAATTGTGTTAGAAGTAATTTACCTAATGACTAATATCTGAACTGTTTCCTCCAGCCACTCCTCCTGGGAAAATCCACTAAAAATGGAGATGCTGCCTTCACTCTCCCAAAGATAGGATCCATTCCCTATTCTTTAGCTTGGATAAGCCTCCCTGTACTATGTAGGGCATTCAATTTCTTTGTGTGCCTTTAAAAATGGAAGTAACTTGATGATGTTTGGACTTCCTTAGCTGTGTTTGGTGTTCACTCCGGATATCTCAGTGGCCTGCTCTCTTCCTGTCCCACCCACAGACCATCAGATACTTCTTTAGTCCTCCTCCTCCATGTCTCTTTGGCTTCCTACAGCTCCTGAAAAATATCTCCAGGAGCCCCCTCCCAGTCTCTTGCTGGGTGATAGCAGAAACACGAGGTAAGCTGCATCTAGTGTGATTCAGTGCATTTGCTCCTATTTTGTGCTCTCCAGTTTGTGCTTGGGTCAGCTGCCTCCCTTGCTTTGCCCCAAACACAGCACTGCTGGTCCTCCCCATATTTATGCACTGGCTGTCATTTAAATGCATAAGCCCAAAGTGCTCATAAAAGTGGAGCCCAGGGCTGATCTGCAATTGGTCCAGCTGGAGAATCAGTGTCATTTAAGATTGTATGGCCATTTTTCTGGTGGTTGAAGAGACAGAAGGTGAAGGGTGGCTGATGAGATCCCCACTGGTCAATGCCAATACCCTGGCAACCACCTTGGCAGTGCAAAGTAACTACGTCCTTAGTGGCTTCCTTCAAGTCAGCCATCAATATGCAAGGATGAAGCAAGGAGTCAGTTTACTGGTAAGTCCTGTTCCGGAAATCCGGCTGAAGATTTTTTGGTGGGGGCTGGGAGTTGGATTCACCAGATCTTGAAACCACAGAAGGCACTCAGCCTTGCGGTGCCTCCTGTGCACTTTATGAAAGGCAGGCTCCTCTGGCTGAACACGTAAGGGTTTTGAGGGATACTGTAAGGAGTATCTGAGCTCCTGTTGAGGAGGATTGGTGGTAAAGGAGTGGCTTTTTCTGTAGCACCACAACCAGTTGTTGTAAGCATGGGAAAGATGCTTGTCTTGGTTCTGTGGAAACACATCTGCCTACCCCTGGTATGAGCATCATGGGAAGCTGTCTGCCTGCTTCTGCATGCACATGGACTGTTTCCACTGTCTCTAGTTTTTATCTGTATTGTACATAGGTGAGGATGAGGAGAATGAAAAGTTAAGGTTGGTTAGTTGATTAAAAAATTGTTTGATTTTGCAAAAGTTGATTACATTTTGGAAGTGGGTTGTTCTAGTGAAAGAGCATTACTGATGCGATGGGGCAGGGGGAGTGAAAGGGACAGGAGTTACCCACCCCTGGCTGGTTTCCTGCCTCTTGGGATAAATCTACAGCTTGCATTTTTTTCTGCAGCCTTCATCACACTGACATTGATGTCAGCCTGTGCCGACTTGTTTTCTCACAGTGAACACAAACAGCACTTGATGTGCATATTGTCATTTTCACAGCCCATATGGTCTTCTCAGGTTCCTCAGGTGCTTGGCAGAAATGGGTTAGTCATCAGCATCTTAATTTACAGCTCTCTGGGGAGTCAGGGATGCTCCTCAAGGAGGGCGAGCAGCTAATCCCAAGCCTAGCACTGGCCTCCATCTACGATGGTCTAATAATTGGCAATGTGGAGCATGGGAATAGCTTAAGAAAAAAAAATGAACCACTCTGAGGAAGGAATGGTTCCTGAAGTTGCTGTAATCATGTGTCAAACACCTGGGTGCCCACGAGGGAGCCCAGCTGGCTCTTCTACAGTAGCTGGGGCCATAGACTTTTACCCCCTTAAACATGAAGTTGGAGCTGGTTGTCCAGAGGAAAGGGCAATGAAGTGCAAAAGCTTCAAAGGCTTCAGCTACTGTTTCCTTCTGCCTGGGGTCAACCCCCTTGAAAGTGAGACTCTCTGGATAAACGGGCCCAGGAGGCATGGGAATTTCTGCCAGAACAGAGAGGCTGGGTAATCAGTCACATTAATTTGGGCTAAGCGAAGCATGAATGAGGCCTTTACCATTCATTCAATGTTAATCATATTGTTAGCTAGAATAACAAAACTGACTCTGTAGAAATCCAGACTAATTTCCTTTTGTTGTAAAGTTAATCCAACCATGTTGTTATTGCATAGAAGTTCTGTCTTCCTAAAAGATCTTTGACATTGGCTTAACATCTCTTTCATAAGCTTAATTCTCTGGATTGAATACTGTTTTCGTATTTAGCAGAGATAACCACTCCGCATATTCTGTGAAAATAAACTTGCGATCATCTGTATACCCTTGAAAAGGGAGACTACCAAACATGCGTCCAGGCAGAGTATGATAACTTTGAAATAATAAGGAAGAATCAGATCAGAAATAATAATGAAAATAGTGACCTAGACATCTTCCAAAAGGTAAATATCGCATGAGAAATATTAAGGTGTATCTTCCCCGAGGGATGAGACAGACAGATATGTGTTTATATCAATTTTGTGGGTGAGAGAAAACAAGACTTGGAAAGGACATCTTAATCACCGTTATTTAAGGTGTATTTCAGCTCAATAAAGATTTAGATCATGTATATTACCTAAACCTTGGCTAATGATGGTTCCTCCATAATATTTCCTTAAAATACAGAGTCGCACTGAGGAAAAGGTTTAGGTCAGTTAATGCAGACCTATCCTCATCTCAACCTCTGATGCTGACATAATCAAATGAGTTGAAAAATACATTTAAATCCTATTTTCAGGTCTGGCTTTTGAGCATGCCTTGTGCTCTCCACTTAAAATATTGCCTCCAGGTACCCTTCATACTTTATACACAAAAGCATGAAAATATGTATACATAAACACACATTAGAGTCTCTGGCAGCCAATACATTTAATTCTCAGCCAGCTGCACTTGTGTGGTGCTTGTCCTTAGTGGACCTTCCTCTGGTATTTCTGTTGTGTTTCAAGCCCATGTAACAATGAGTTTTCACTGCAAAAGCAATGGGGTCACATTCAGTCAGTTGCTTGGTTCAGTGTGGAGAATGGTACTGGTTTTCCTTTACATCCAAAGTCTTCTCTGATATTGCCTGAGTCTACCCTGATGTGCTTAGGCAGATGCAAGACCATGTTGCCCTCGGAGGGCCGGGTCTGCCCTTTCTACCCTGCTGCTCCCATCTCCTCCCTGTGTTGGTGTCAGTAGCTGTACTACTGTGCCACTGTGTGGTACAACGGGTTCAGGTTGAGGAACACACCGAAAACTAATACAGCAAATGTATAAGCTGAGGTTAATGCCTGGTCAGACCCATTAACTGATCTGACAGGACACGTGGCAGCAGCATCCCCAGCCCTGTCCCAAGAGCGGCCGTGAGAACATGTAGCCAGGGACTGGCTCATGCCTTTCAGCCACAACATCGTCTTGCACTGGCTTAAGATGCCTGTAATGCCTTTCCTTAGCCCACATGACTGAATTTTATAGACAAAAGCAGAAATTTAGTAGAAGTTTTAAATTCTTCCTTTAAAGATAAATCACTCTGTCTAAACCCAGGAATCAAATAAAAAGAATAAGCCCTTCAGTTTTAAAATTCCTTTCTCTCAAAGCTGGTTGCATGACTTTTTGACAGGCTGACCTGTAATGTCCAAGGCCTTACGCTCAGTAGCTTATGGATGAAACGCCCTCTTGGAGTTATCTTCCAGTTAAGTGGCAGATCAGAGTAGAGATTTTCATTTTCATATTTATTCCTGCTGCTCTTTTAGTCCTGCTAATTTTTTAATTCGGTACGCTTTAGCACAGGTCTGTCGTGGTTCAGCCTCAGTTGGCAACTAAACACCACGCAGCCACTCACTCACTCCCCCCCACCCCGTGCAATGGGGGAGAGAATCGGAAGAGCAAAAGAACTTGTGGGTTGAGATAAGCACAGTTTAATAATTACAATAAAATAATAATTATAATAATGATGATGATAATAACGACAATAATGTTAATATAACAAAATGGAAAAGGGAGGGGAAAAAAAAGAAAAAAACCTCACAGAAACACAAACGCTACAGCCGCTCACCACCCGCCAACTGATGCTGCCTGGCCCCGAGCTGCAATTGCTCCCTCCCTCCCCCAGCCAGCCCCTCCCAGGTAACATACTGGGCATGACATTACATGATATGGAATATCCCTTTGATCAGTTTGAATACGCTCTCTTGGCTGTGCCCCCTCCCCTCCCGGCTTCTTGTGCACCCGGCAGAGCATGGGAAGCTAGAAATGTCCTTGACTAGTACAAGCACTACCCAGCAACAGCCAAAACATCTGTGTGTTATCTCAACATTTTTTTCATGCTAAGTTCAAAGCACAGCACTATGCCAGCTAGAGTGAAGAAAATTAACTCTACCCCAGCTAAAACCATGACAGTATCCACCCCTTATTCCATATCATTTACATCATGCTCAGGTCCCATACTATCCAATACAATTTCAATAATCCCTACCCACCTTCTCAACCTTTAACAGAATATACAGATTTCATTTATCATTCCCCTAGTCTATGGACCATCCCTGTAAAATGTCTGTGAAATGTCTATTGAGTTCATTTAGTCCATGACTTTGGGTTTCATCTATTGTAAGAGTCTTTCAGAGAGGCGGTGTGCGTGGTGTTGGATTGTTGCATGCTGAAGTCAGTCCTTGTTCCATCACCACTGCACTGTTAGTTCTTGTTCTCTCACTGCTGCACTTTTCTTGGTTCAATTGAAAGTTCATTTTTTATTATTATTAATTTGGGAGATTCCCACCATGATACCATTGATATGGCATATAGCAACCATAGTAGTGATGACATACAACATTATATAGCAATTAACAGCATATTATTCAGTTCATTGGCAGTTTTCACCCAAAATCAAATCCCCTTGAGGCACACATTGGACTTCTCCATCCTCCCGCATCACCCGCCAAGTGCACCCAGGTCCTCGAGCAAACGCAATCCCATGAATGGGTTTGCCTTTGCCTGAGGCAGGAATAACCCAGACTGTTTTGCCCAACGTATTTTTTACATGCACTACAGGGTCTCTATCCCCTTCCACAGTACATAGGGGTTCTGACTGCGTAGAGCCAGCTCGATTGGCAGATACCCTTGTGTTGACTAACCAGGTGGCCTTTGCTAAATTTGTATCCTAGTGTTTAAATGTTCCAGTCCACATTGCTCTCAGTGTCATCTTTAATATTCCATTGTACCATACAATTTTCCCAGAGGCTGGTGCGTGATAGGGGATGTGATACACCCACTCAATGCCGTGCTCTTTGGCCCAGGTGTCTATGAGGTTATTTCGGAAATGAGTCCCGTTGTCTGACTCAATTCTCTCTGGGGTGCCATGTCGCCACAGGACTTGTTTCTCAAGACCCAGGATAGTGTTCCGGGCAGTGGCGTGGGGCACAGGATATGTTTCCAGCCAGCCGGTGGTTGCTTCCACCATTGTAAGCACATGGCATTTGCCTTGATGGGTTTGTGGGAGTGTGATATAGTTAATTTGCCAGGCCTCCCCATATTTATATTTCAGCCATCGTCCCCCATACCACAGAGGCTTTACCCACTTTGCTTGCTTGATTGCAGCACACGTTTCACATTCGTGGATAACCTGTGCAATAGCATCCATGGTCAAGTCCACCCCTCGATCACGAGCCCATCTGTATGTTGCATCTCTCCCTTGATGGCCTGAGGTGTCATGGGGCCACTGAGCTAAAAATAGTTCACCCTTATGTTACCAGTCCAGATCCACCTCAGCCACTTCAATCTTGACAGCCTGATCTACCTGCTGGTTGTTTCGATGTTCTTCAGTGGCCCGACTCTTGGGGACGTGAGCATCCACATGCCGTACCTTTACAACCAGGTTCTCTACCCAGGCAGCAATATCTTGCCACAGTGCGGCAGCCCAGATGGATTTGCCTCTGCGCTGCCAGTTGTTTTGCTTCCATTGCTGTAGCCAGCCCCACAGGGCATTTGCCACCATCCAGGAGTCAGTATAGAGATAGAGCACTGGCCACTTTCCCATTCAGCGATGTCTAAGGCCAGCTGGATGGCCTTCACCTCTGCAAACTGGCTCGATTCAGCTTCTCCTTCAGCAGTTTCTGCTACTTGTCGTGTAGGACTCCATACAGCAGCCTTCCATCTCCAATGCTTTCCCACAAGGTGACAGGACCCATCAGTGAACAGCGTGTATTGCTTCTCATCTTGTGGCAGTGTTATACAGTGGGGCTTCTTCAGCACGTGTCACCTCCTCCTCTGGTGATATTCCAAAATCTTTGCCTTCTGGCCAGCCCATGATCATTTCCAAGATTCCTGGGCGACTGGGGTTTCCTACTCGAGCCCACTGGGTGATCAGTGCAACCTATTTACTCCACGTAGCATCAGTTGCATGGCGTGTGGAGGGGATGTTTCCTCTGAACATCCAGCCCAGCGCCGGCAGTCGGGGTGCCAGGAGCAACTGTGCTTCAGTACCAACCACTTCTGATGCAGCTTGGACCCCTTCATATGCTGCTAATATCTCTTTCTCAGTTGGAGTATAGCGGGCTTCGGACCCTCTGTATTGATGACTCCAAAACCCTAGGGGTCAGCCTTGGGTCTCCCCTGGTGCTCTCTGCCAGAGGCTTCAAGTAGGGCCATTCTCCCTGGCTGCGGTGTAGAGCACATTTTTTACATCTTGTCCTGCCCAGACTGGCCCAAGGCCTACTGCATGAACTATCTCCTGTTTAATTTGTTCAAAGGCTTGTTGTTGCTCAGGGCCCCATTTGAAATCATTCTTCTCTGGGTCACTTGATAGAGAGGGTTTACGATCATACTGTAGTGTGGAATACGCATTCTCCAAAAACCCACAATGCCCAAAAAAGCTTGTGTTTCCTTTTTGCTGGTTGGTGGAGACATGGCTGCCATTTTGTTGGTCACATCCATGGGGATCTGATGACGACCATCTTGCCATTTGATTCCTAAGAACTGGATTTCTTGTGCGGGTCCCTTAACTTTACTTTGTTTTATGGCGAAACCAGCTTTCAGGAGGATTTGGACTATTTTCTCTCCTTTCTCAAAAACTTCTTCTGCTGTATTGCCCCACTCGATGATGTTGTCAATGTATTAAAGGTGTTTGGGAGCTCCACCTTGTTCCAAAGCATTATGGATCAGTCCATGGCAAATGGTAGGACTGTGTTTCCACCCCTGGGGCAGTCGATTCCAGGTGTACTGGACACCCCTCCAAGTGAAAGCAAACTGTGGCCTGCACTCTGCTGCCAGAGGGATTGAGAAGAATGCATTAGCGATATCAGCTGTGGCATACCGCTTGGCTGCCTTTGACTCCCATTCGTATTGAAGCTCTAGCATGTCTGGCAGGGCAGCACTCAATGGTGGAGTGACTTCATTCAGGCCACGGTAGTCTACTGTTAGCCTCCACTCTCCATTAGACTTCCACACTGGCCATATGGGACTGTTAAAGGGTGAGTGGGTCTTACTGATTACTCCTTGGCTCCTCAGTTGGTGAATGAGTTTATGGATGGGGATCAGAGAGTCTCAGTTGGTGCGATATTGCTGCCGGTGCACTGTTGTGGTGGTGATTGGCACCTGTTGTTCTTTGACCTTCAGCAATCCCACAACAGAAGGGTCCTTCGAGAGGCCAGGCAAGGTAGGCAGCTGTTTAATTTCCTCTGTCTCCAAGGCAGCTACACCAAAAGCCCACTTGCACCCTTTTGGGTCCTTGAAATACCCTCTCCTGAGGTAGTCTATGCCAAGGATGCACGGAGCCTCGGGGCCAGTCACAATGGGGTGCTTTTGCTACTCATTCCCAGTGAGGCTCACTTCGGCCTCCAACACAGTTAGCTCTTGGGATCCCCCGGTCACTCCAGCAATGCTGATGGGTTCTGCCCTATACAGTTAAATGGCATTAAGGTGCACTGTGCACCGGTGTCAACTAAAGCTTTATACTCCTGTGGGTCAGATGTGCCAGGCCATCGGATCCACACAGTCCAGTAAACCCGCTTATCCCTTTCCTCCACCTGGCTGGAGGCAGGGCCCCCCTAGTCCTGATCATAGTATTCATCACTCACTTCCTGTAAATATGAATCACAAGTGTCTCTATTAGAACAGGCAGAAAATCAGTGCTTCTGCTCCTCTGTCTGGGGAATTGCTTCCTGCAAACTGGAGCAGCAGCTCGCCTGGAGAAATTCCCCATAGTGATTGTTTTCCCTTGCAGCTCACGTACCTGTGCCTCTAGGGTCGAGGTAGGTTTTCCATCCCACTTCTTCATGTCCTCTCTGTGGTCATGCAGGTAAAACCATAGGGTGTCCTGGTGTGTGCATCCTTTCTCTTGAGCAAAGGGATGCTTACTCCTAATGGCTGAGATACTGGTCCATACTGGTGGGGAGTAGGACCTATCTTCTTTGAGTTGCTGGAACTCTCAGGACAGTTTCTCCACTGCAGAGATGAGCGAGGAAGAGATATTTGCTTCATACTCCCAGAGTTTATCAATCACCTCTGCCACTGTTGGTGCCTTATCCTCTCTCCAGGACATCACTGCCAATGAGTTTGCATACGAGGATGGTGCGCTCCGTACAAACTTCTGCCACATGGGTCGTGTACACTCAGCTTCATCTGGATCTTTGGATGACCGTTGATCGTCCAGGTCACCATAAACCACCTCAAGCACGGCTAGTTCCCTCAGGTACTGGATACCTTTCTCCATGGTCATCCATTCTCTTAGGCGAAATACAATATCTTCTTTGAAGGGGTACCTTTCTCTCACACCTAACAGGAGTCGCCTCCAGAGGCTGAGGGCTTGTGTTCCTTTTCCAATTGCTTTATCAATGCCCCCTTCCCTAGAGAGGGATCCCAGTTGTTTGGCTTCCTTCCCCTCTAATTCCAGACTACTGGCCCCATTATCCCAGCATTGGAGCAGCCAGGTGATAATGTGCTCACCTGAATGATGACCAAAATCTTTCCGTATATCCTGCAACTCACTCAAGGATAGGGATCGGGTAGTTTCTGTTTCTTGTACACATCCTTCCTCTTCCTCCTCTTCTTCTTGTGATGGCCCTGGTTCTTCATAATCTCTTTCTAAATGAGTTAACTTTCTCTTCCAAGATTTCTTCTTGAATATAGGGGCGGCTGATATTGGCATGGGTTGGTCCTCTGGTTTAGCTGCAACACTTGTCACTAGGGTTTTAGTAGCTGCAGTGTCTGTCGTGGGGGTTTGAGTGGCCGCAGTGCTTGTCGCTGGGGTTGGAGTAGCTGCAGTGTCTGTTGTGGGGGTTTGAGTGGCTGCAGTGCTTGTTGCTTTCCTTGTCTTTGTCTTTTTAGATCCAGAGACCTTCTCTTCCCCTTGGGGGTACTGAATAGTGTTAAATAGGGCTCGATAGGCATGAGCCAGGCCCCAGCACGTTGCAGTGATTTGTATCTCTCTGGAATTGCCAGGGTGACAACATACTTCCTCCAAATATTCTACTAATTTTTCAGGATTCTTCACTTGTTCAGGGGTGAAGTCCCACACCACGGAGGGTGCCCACTGTCTTAGGCATTTGCCCATACTATCCCACATACCCTGCCACGCATAACTATCGAGCCTTGGGGCAGATCTGTGGATTATATTCTTAACTTGCTTATTAACCTTAGACAGAACCGACACCGTCTGCCAAAGCAATACCAACAGATGTATCTTAACTACCCAAGGATGTTCAAGATACTGAAAAGTTGTTGTAATGAAGGAGGAGACATTATATAAGATGGTAGCTAATGTGCCATTCTGTATTTCCTCCATAAAAAACCTCTCAGAAGAGGAGGTAAAATTGCTAATTGCCTCCATGAGGTGGTAGCTGAAGTACAGTAACAGCTTCCATGCAAGACCTAAATAACTGATAACCGTCAAGGCCAGTGTTTTAATAACAAATCTCCTAGGCAGAACATCTCTAATCACTGCAGAGCACAGCAAACTACAAAAACCAACAGCAATTTTTAACATGTACTTTACAATCAGCATGGTAGAGACTGGACAAGCTAATATTAAGAACAGATGAATCAATGCTGTGACCAGCAACTGTTATTATCTCAAACCCTTCGTGCCCCACGTTGGGTGCCAAAATGGACTGTTCAAGGCACAGCACTATGCCAGCTAGAGTGAAGAAAATTAACTCTATCCCAGCTAAAACCATGACAGGTCCTAGCAGTGCTCTTGTCAATGTGTGTTTTTATGACCAGCCATCAGACAGAGCCAAGGTTGTATCTTAGGCTTTTGCACCTCTGAGGCATAGACTTTCCTCCTACTCAGGGACTCCCATCTATGCTTTGAATGTTGTTCTAGCAAGAGAGGAAGCAATTCACCATTTAACTTTATCTTCTTTCAGACAGCAACCAGATTGCCCCCCAGTTCAAAGACTTGGGTCTCTGTCCGGTGCTGCTGGTGCCTGAAAGTGTCATGGGACTTTCATGCAGTCTGGCATGCCAAGCTTGAAGCGCTTCTGTCCAGCTCCTCCAAATACATATTGTGTGTTGCTCCATATATCACTGGTTGTAAGAGCGTAAAATCTCCATGCAATGCTCAACGTCACCAGTGCAATTCTTTTTCCTGTTAATTAACCAAAGCCAGAGAAGGTTAGAAAATAAGTTGCAAGCACAGCTCTCCAGTTGCCATCCTGCAGTATCACTGACAGGAGTGATTCCAAATCTTCCTAATTTTAGTGGATTTCTGGCATGAGTGAGGTGCAAGGTCTGCTCTGAAAGGACATGTTGTTTTTTTCCTAGGCAGAAAGTGGCACCAAGAAAGAACACCCCAAATTCCAGCACCTTTGAAAGCTGGGGAAGTTGAGCTACATTTTAGCTCACAGCAACACTGAAGACTCATTGCCCAGAGGTTCTGGTTGTTATGAGCACAAAGTGGTTGTCTCTCTGCCTGCAGGTACCTAGGTGGGGTTATATGGGGCCATAAATTGCTGCTGGGGGAGCGCTTTCCCTGGTCTTTGTTCTCTTTTGGCTTCGTGTGTCAGAAAATAATTAACAAACTTCTGTGAGGGATTGTCGGTAATGGGTTGTAATCACTGTTTTATGGATATAGGAACTGCCTTCCGGGATAACCCCCAGTCCACACCTAAGTCAGTGTCCTGTGGTCGATACTGGCCAATGTCACTGGGAAAAATGCCCATAGGCTCTATAATAACATGTTGCCCATGCATTTCCCTTGACCTTATGTGTGATGACTGAGTACTAATAAAGCTTATCTTTTCCTCCAGTGTGTTAAGGAAAAGGAGAACATTTTTGCAGGCTGCATTTTAAGGAAAGTGTCCTGAGGACTCTCTAATGCTCCCAAGTTTTCTGTGGGCTACAAAAATATGACATATTTATAAACATGTTTCTGTTGTAATGCTAATCGACTGAGGCTAACAGCCAGCGTTTTGTTGGGAAAGACTCTTAATCCTATTGTGCTTTTTACAGCTGTTGTCCCATGTACATCTGTTACTAGGGTTATTGCTTGGTACGTGGTCCTTGGTACTCCAAATGTCCTTCATGTGTGGGTGAGGAGCAGTTTCTGACTGGGTGGGCACATGGTCATCATCTTCTTCAAATGTGCCTGGTGGGGCTGCAGTCTCAGCTGCTGTGAAAGGAAAAAGCATGAGGTATGCCTTGCAGGTGGTCTGAAGCCCAGCAGCTCAGTCATGACCCTCCCCCCAGCCACCTCAAATTGCCCATCAACTCCTTTGGCAGACAAACATAAGTATGAGGTCAGATGGCTGCCAGATCTTGTATGCTGAGATTATTCCTGAGGTGCTGCATCTTTCGTTATTCTTAGCTGGCATCACGTTTGCCTGCTTGTGTTGCAGAGATGTTTTTAATTTGCTATTTCAAAGTCCCGTAAGTGGGACAGTCTTAGCTGCAATATGCTTTTCATGATTGTAACTTCTTACTTCTGCTCTCCTGTGGGACTTCAGATTTCTTTTTTTATTTTATCTTTCAGTTTTAAAGATGGAATCTGGTGGCTGGACTTGTTTGGGTTTGATCCTGAGTTCACAGAGTGAGATGGCCCATTAATTTTCTGCAGCAGAAGTTGGGGGAGCATTGTTCACCTCTGGAGAGATTGTGACAACGTGAAGGCCAGCACAGAAAACCAGCACCTCCTCACACTACCTTGGAGCAGTTTCATGAGGGAGAGGTGCCCTCCTTTGCCCCTCAGGATAAATCTGACTTCTGATTCATTCTCATTTTAGAAGTTGGGGACAGAAACTGTTCTCAAGAAATTTCATTATGAAGTGTAGTTGGGGCTTTGGCTATTTTGTTTAACAGGTTTGTTAACAGATGGGATCAAATGTCTGAAATTCTTTTAGTTTTTATTGAATGGGACAATGGTATGAAGTTAATTAAGTCCTAATTGATTTTTGCAAAAAATATTGGAGAACACCAATTATGAAACATAAAATTAGTTGCAAAGTTATCAACCTTCAAATGTTTTTAATCAGGTGGTTTTTAATTAATCTACAATTGTTGCATTGTATTTAAACATGTATTGCAATTGCTAAATTCTAATTAAATAACTATTGATTACTTAAAATAGAAGAAGGGAAAACAATCTGCTCTGGTAATGTCTTGCTCGAAGGGTAGATTTCTGCTGCCCTCCCTGTGCCCCTGCCAGTGCTGGCCCCATCTGATATCAGTAATATTTGCTGTTGGGAAAAAGAACACTTCTCACTAAGATGTAATTAAGCAATAAATTAGTGTTGGTCACATGAATGATGAAAACTCTGGAGCGCTTTGCCGGTGCTCCTGGCTGGTGGCTGAGGGTGCACGCAGCTCTGCCAGCCCTGTCTGGGACAGATGCTCAGGTTGTGAGTGTGAGATGGGAACCCCTCCTGCGCCCACCCTGCCAGGGCACCCCATTCTCCTTCCAGGGCCATGAGGAGGACATGTTTCAGTGGTGAGGCGTGTGGCAAACTGGGGGCTGACCTGGTGTGGATGGAAAAACAGTGGAAGCTGGTGCCATATCCTGCTGTTCCTTGGTATGTGTCTTATGACATGTCTTTCTTAGTCAGGCAAGTTAAGAGTTTACTTTTAGGTTTTCTTCTCATTGGTCTATTATGAGAAGAATATGAAAGGTATACAGTGTCTGATGCATGATAAACAGGAATAGAGAAATGAGCTATATCAGTAAGAAAGGTATCAGGTGATACAGGGATGTCCAGCAGCAGGATTTTGGAGAGGCAGAGCACAAGAGGACTCCGAATGGACTTTCCTGTGGATGGGTTAGGGGCAAAGGTTGCTGCCCCTCTAAGTTTTCACCCATAGCTGTTACAATCATGGGTTGCAGGGTCATGGATATTATTCTGCGTGTTAATTCAACCACCAGTCAAGGGAACCCACTGCAGAAGCTTGTAATGCAGAAGCACTCTGTTGCTCCCTATTTTGGCAGAGAGACCACGGACGAGCAAAGGACGGATTTTTTCATGCTCTGAAAGCCACAGTCTCTCCAGATAGACATGGAAATGTGGAGATGAGCTAGTTTGCAGGAGCTGATGCTGCACTTGTGTCTCCGTAAGGCATCTCTGAATAAAGAAGTACAACTTCCAACTTCCAGCACTGTCAGTTCAGCACTTTGCCTGCTTCAAACACAGTGACAGGTGTTTTGAATCAGTGGCAAAGTAGTCATGATTGAAATTACACTTACAATATGATGAGCTTCAGTGTTTACCAAGAGTTGTGCATCTTCAGTATGTTTACTGGTATTTAATCTGCAATGTTGGATCCCCTCAGCAGAAAAGTTGACATTGAACTGCTTTCTGGATTCTCTCAAGCACCATAAAACACCATTATCTTTACTCAAGCCCTCTGCAGATAAACTAGAAAATTAATTACTCTCAGATAGTATCCTTTAGTAAGCTTTTTAAGAGAGAAAAAAAAAATTTGTAAGCCCTGCAAGGAAAGGTAATTGTCTCTAGTGGGATGGGAGTATTTTACAGCCTTGTAAAAGCACTGAGATAGCTCCTGTAACCTAAAAATCCCAGTGAACGCAATTTTTCTTATTCTACTGTAGTTACTTGAGGCCAAGTCTATATATTGTTTAGCTGAACCTTGCCTGACTGGTATTCAGGTAAAAACTATATTGATCAGTCTGTTGTTTCCATCAGGTTTTGCACTCAGCCACCCAGGCAGGATTTGCTATCCCCATGAGGATCCTCTTTAGCCTCGTTGAGGCTGTGTCACCTAAAGTCAATGCTTTGAGGCTTGAAGAGAGTCTGATCTCCATCCCTCCATGGTCGCCCCATCCCAGCTATCCCAAGAGGAGGGGCTTCTCAGGACATAGCTGTGCTCTTTCCATGAGCTCAGAAGGAAGGATCTCCGTTGGATAGAATAGCTCTGATGCCTCCAACATCTTGTGGAAATGAGTTGGCTCAAATAAAGGAAGCAGACAGTAGGCAAAGCAAACAGACTTTCTTGTGACCTTTTCCTCCTAATCAAGAGGGAAAGAAAATAATTGGTTTTGAAACTGGCACTGCTCAGCAGACCAGCACTTCTGCCTTCTGTAGGTGAGCCATGGAGTAATTTGCTTGATGTATTAACTATCTAAAGAAGGGATGGAAAAAAAATTTGGATGCATAGTTTGCAAATGACATAAAACATTTAAGTTAGGAAAGAAAACAAGATAATATGCAAATGTATACTTTATTTGTCATTGGTGGTAGCTGTTTCCTGTTAGAACAGGCAAATTGGGAAGAGCAATTAACAGTCTTGTGTTTTGGTGTGTGCGAGGGGGAGCACAACCCATTTGAGTTACAGCATGTGGTGGAGGCAAAAAGTACTTCTGCTGCTCCTGGATGATGAATGAGAGCAAGCCCCGAGTGTGCCTCCTGCTGATAGACAAAATTCACAGTGGCTTCGTGCCTTGGGGTGGCCCAGCCCTCACTGGGGGACAGGACCCAGCCCGGCATGGCACCAAGCAGCTGTGTCCCCACCAAGGTGATGAGGTGCAGGATCAGTGCTTGCACTAGTGAGCTGGCCAAGACCTTCACCAGCTGCTGACAGGAATGATTTGAACGATGTATTTACCCCAGGGGATGCTGGATTAATTTGCAGGCGGGATGGAAGGAAAAAGCTAGATGTGACTGTCGACAGATCACAGAAAACCTCTAGCTGATGTTCTTCGTAATTTAAAAATAACAACCCAAGTGCCAGATTGTGTAAGGGACAGAGTGGGGAAAAAATTACATGGGATTATTATTTTTCCTTTCAAGGAATTTGCTGTTCACCTTACCAGAAATGCAGCTCCTGCTCTGTTTGCCTGCTGTTTAACAGAGCAGAGAGTGCTCTGAACCGGGCAATAAAAATTAATGAGAGCAGGAAAAGATCTCTGGGAAATTCACCAGAAAAAAACCCAGATCCTTTTCATCTAGAAAGGAGATGAGATGAATGCAGAGACATGGTGGAAAGATGTACAATAACAAACACTAAAGAGAAAGCAAATTGGCCCAACTGAATTTCTTTCTAGTACTAGAATAAGAGGGGATTTTGTAAACTGAATGTATTAATACAAAACGAAATACTTCAAAGAAAGTGTTAGCAATCTTACTGAAAGGAACAAACTCAGTGTATTTCAAAAGCTCTGAATATCCTAAATCATCCAATTACACAAGCTTTGCAGTGGCCATCACAGTAATTCCATTTTACAAAATATCACATTGAAATACAGCATTTTTTTCTTATGAGTACTGGTTTCAGTAAAGAGTAGGGTGGTTTTACAGTCAGAATAATCTTAATATTCAGCATGTCCTCTTTAAATATGTAATTGTGCAGGTGTTTGATAGCTAGCTTGGGGTAAGTGTACTGGAGATTTTTTCGTCCTGCCTTGTAAGTGAAAAGAAATAAAACATGGCAGAGAGATTCCGTGTTGAGATGTGGCTGAAGTCCAACACTTACTTCTCAAGAAACAAAGGGGCTTTGTGCAAGGGGCTGTGGGGCACACCACCAGCCTGCCCAGGCCATGCTGTGGGGTAGGAGTACAGTGCTCCTGTTTCTGTGGCTGATTAGCAGTGCCTATTTCTTCTTGATACTCCCAGGAGAAGTCTTTTTGAACCTTGCAGTCACAGACAGGGACTAAGTCTTGCTTCAGAGCTGAGGAGCACTTACTTTGGTGTCATCAGAACGGCTCTCCTGGGCCCAATCAGAGGTCCCTCATGCCTTGTTTTTTTGTCTCAAGCACTTTACTATGTGTCCAGTAGGTTATCATGTGGTTCCCAGTGCCTCTCAGTGCCATTCAGCACAGCCTGACTCCAATCTTTGTTTTTAATTGATGACTGAGGAACATGTGGGAGAGCACACAGTGAGGTCATAACTCCTACTAAATGGAGAGGTCTGCAGAGTTGAGGCTCCCTAGGTTTCTGACTCAACTTATCCAGTGAGTTTTTTGTATAAAAGGAAGCAAAATCCATCCACTTTCTTCTGCTCAGTACCTTCATAGGTATTTCTCTAGAATTGCTCTGCTGGTCAACTAAAAATTGTTTATATTGTTGTTGTCGTACTGTAATGAGATTTCTCTCTGATACCTCCAGCTACAGTTTTAATGTGTCTTATCAGACTGAAATTTTACAGACTATGGAGATTATTTTTTTCCCCCTCTCTTTCTTTTTAAATTGGTTTCTGATCTACCACTGTATATAAAACTGCTTATCTGGAACAGCCATTTTTTAAGTGCTGCGTGTTCTACTATTTCCATGTTTGTTTGGTTGTTTTTTTTCCTGAAATACGGCGTGAGTTTTTCCTAGTAATTAGCGCAACTCCTCGTGCCAAAGCTAACAAATTAAAGACTTGGCTTTAATTGCATCAGGTTACTAAAGCACAAGCTCATCTCTCTATTTTATTCATCTAATAGTAAGTAGTGTTGCCAAAAGTACTCTTCTAGCTCCTGCACCATGCTCAGAGCAGAGAGAGAGGCACCCATGGGAGGCTATTTAACCTGCAAATCTTAAACGCTTAAGGAGATGATCTGCCATTTGGAGATGCTTGCTTTCCCCTTTGACAGGGGAGGGACCCTAGAGGACTAGTTTAGACTAATCTAGCCTACGCTTAGGTAAGACAAGTCCCATCCCACATTACCAACTTACATACAAAATCTTTAGACAATGAAGTTGTGCAATATCTCACTGGCCAGGGTGTGCACTGAGAATGCTCAGAACAGTCCTGGTTTGGTACTTGGGCTGTAACAAAAAATTTATTTTAGGAAAAAAACCCTCATAACAATGTTAAACGAAAAGTGCTGCCTTATTTAAATAGTACTAAGTGCCATAGTATTTAAATTGTGTTGAAATGTCTCATTTTCATAAGCAATTGTTTCTGTATCTCCTGCCGTTATTCCTATTTCATATGGCATTTGTACAATAAGCAAATTAAGAAGATTCCACAAATATTCTTAAATGGAAACTGAATTTAGCTATGAATAGAAATGACAAATCAAAAGGTTAAACCCCAGTTGCTTCAAGAAGTACATTAAAATCCTTCCTGTAAAGCAACCATACATAGCATCTCTGGATGGGGCTCTACAGAAAGTAGGCTTTATATGTTTTGAAAGGTTGGGGGGTTTTTTTGCTCTTCTGCCTTGTCATCTGGTATCTGCTCTGGGCTTCAACCCACCTTCTCTTTTTTGGTGGAAAGACCCAGAAGTTATAGCAACTCTGAGGCTTCATAGCAGGGGAAAGCCATTTCCCAGCCACAGTTAATCTCACCACAGCACCCTCAGAGGAATTGATGAGGTGAGCTGAGTTTATTACTTTTTTAAATAAAAAGCATATTAATTTTATTAGAGCTACATTTTCTATTCAAATATTCAAGGACCACAGCAAGATACCCCACTGAAAGCCATTAGAAAGACACTGGAAAGTTTTAATCCTTTTACTTTTTTCTCTTTTTATTGTTGTTTAGCAGCTGCCTCAGGTCAGACCTCCCTTGGTTTTTTTCTTCATTTGCAATCCTTAGCATATGAAATCCACAGCCATGGCTGGCCCCAGTGGGTGACAGCTGAGCCTCTTCTCTCAAATAGCAATGCAAGGTTTACCAGCTTTTTCTGGCAAGAAGCAAGTTATCCACAGTTTGAAGACACTTTGTAGGTCCAAGAGTGGTGTCATTGCAAAGGGGGCATAGTTTTTCTCTTCTGAACTTTGTATCTTCATTTCTTCGTTTCAGATGTGTTCATCTGGAGTGCTTTTAATTAAAATATTAGTCAAAACATTCCTATTCCTTATTTGGCTCAAAAATCCCTGGACAAGGGGCTGTCCTATCCAGCAGGCAGCAGGGACATGTCCTCTCAGCCCTTTTTTTCTGTGATTTCTGAGGCTGCACAAGAAACTGCATGCATCACTTAGGAACAGCACAAAACTCCCTGCATCCTGATCTGATTTAAATTATTATGTTGTCTAGAGAATTGACATTCAGATCAAATATCTTTAAAAAAAAAAATCCCATATGCCGCAAATTCTGAACAAAGCTGGAGTTTGTCTGGGACGTAATGACACCAGCCTGTTGTGCTCTTCCGCAACAGCCTGTAATTATTTCTCTCCTCAAACTGTGCATACATCATTGAGGAGGCTGATACATAAATAAAAAAGCTGCATTAATTTCAAGCTACATTAGGAACAGAGGAGTAAAAATAACTGAAGTCTGATAGATAGAAAAAAAGGGAAAATGAGAAGAAATCTGCCTGAGAGGGTCTGGGGGAGTTATAGACCAAGGAGGGAAGAAAAATAAAACCATCAGAAAGCAAGAAAGTTTGCCATTGTTGCAGGGTTAGATATTGCCTGTGGGCTCTGCTGTTTCCTGCGGGTCTTACACTTGATCATTTACAGGCTGGGCAAAGGCAATGTTGCAAAGGTACAGTGTAAACTCTGTGTCTTCATCTTGTCTTCTTCAAGTCCATGAGGAAAATGTGATCACGTGAAGCCCAGTGTGATTTTTCTAAATTGCACTGTTTCTCCAGTAGGAGGACATATATTGGGAAAGCGGGTAGATGGAGCTCACAGAGGCCATCTGGGAGGTGTCGGGTGTCCCTGTTTTCCTTCTGCTGTTCTGGAGTCTGCAGTTCAGCTTCAAAGGCTTTGGTGTGCCTGAGTACCAGCTATGTGAAATAGCGGGTTAAATTGGGACTGGAATTTCACACGACGCTTGGATTTGACATGACAAATCAAGGTATCTTCCCATCCTCTCTGTCTCATGTCTGGTCAGTTCATCTCCTGCAGCTAAACACAGATATCTTCCATGCACTCCCAAGAGACACTGTTTTAGCTGCCAAAACAAGCTCTTTCAGGCTAAGGGACATTCTCTGTCATTTTTGGTTTTTTCACAGCTGTTATGTATAACCAGGAAGGAGGTGGCCGTATATTTCAAACCAGCATGTCAGAAGTTAAGCTTTTAAATCCATAATTAGGTATGTAAATCTGAGCGATTTGTTTCCTGGAAAAGCCGAGCATTCACATATACTGCTGAAATCCCAAGGGTGACTCTATCAGCTAGCAGACAATGTATGCTCTATACTAAGATTTTTTAAAAACAAACCAAATCAAATCTTTAGATGTTCAGAAATCAAGGCCCTTTTTAGAAGAAGGGAATGTAATGATGAGTAACCCACAGCCATGTCCTTCCCAGAGAACACACTGTCACCTGAACCAGATGTGCCTGGCAATTCGTGTCGTGTCGCTGCGTTCTTTTTCCCTGATCTCATACACCAGATCTAACTTTTCTGGCTAGGAACCGACTAGTGACTCTCACCAGCATCACCCTTCGGGAAATTTCCCTCCAGCTCTCTGGCAGGGGCTTTTCCTGGAGGTGAAGCCCAGTGCTCCTGGCCCTGGAAAGGGAGCTGGTGCCTTGAGCCAGAAGGGAGGACAGGGCTGCTGGCTGAGATGGGGGTCCTGCAGAGTGCTGCTGCGAACGGTGGGGTCTGAAGCACTGGAAGAGGAGAAGGGAAGAAGTGCTGAAGTTCAGGTGGTGAATGCTGAAGCCGAGCAGGAGGGGCAAGATCCGTCTTCAAATCCCCATCGGAGCCCTGACCACCCCAGGGTCTGATGAAGGTGTGAGCTGGTGGCTTTCCAGCATCTGGGGGCTTTCCAGTGCTTTTTCTGAATGTGCAAGGCCTTCCTTTTATTCTGATCCCAAAATATAACTGGAGGGGTTCTTTCCTTCAGATTTCAGGATTTGGGAGAAGAAGTGGGCTGTAAATGAACATTAATTTCTATTTAATTTTTAAAGGACCATGTTATTAATTGGATTTCCATGTGGGGTACTAGTGCTTAATGAATTACCAACTAGGAAGGGGCCAAGGATTTTTATGCAAGGTGCTTTACAGAAATTTGCTAAAACCCAAGTGCTGACAGATAATGCTTTTCACTAGAGTTTAGGATTACGTGGCTGCTACTTATATTATGACTAGAGTTGTAGCCTAAATTCAGTTATGGGTATTCCAGGGCAGATTTTACTAGACTGTATACCAAGTTAATCTCTGTAGCTTGATTGAATGGCACCAACAAGAAACCTGACTCATGCAACACAAGCTAACAACTTGCTTCTCTATAAATACTTGAGAACTGGCTTTTTTTTTAGTGCTAGCAGGAGCTGATCCAAATAAATTCTTCTTCTGGCAGAGGTTGCTGAAGGGCACCAAAAGTTTTCCTCTGGAGTAACTGTATTTGTCTGCAGAAATACTGAAGTAACAAACGGTTGTTTGGGAAAATGTGTTAGATTTTTTTCCCCTCTTTCTTTCTCTTCTCATTATTGTCTGTTGCTTGCTCTTTTACATATCAGTCTTTTTAAAGAGAGAGCCACTCCAGCTGCGTCAAAATAATTTTCTTTTAAGGACGCATGTTCTTCTTTTGTTGATCAAAAGCAATTAGAGAGAGAAGAGCTGACAGTTTCACTGAACTGTCAATGAAAATACCGTAATGAACAGTTCATTTCAAAATAACCAATTCTTCCATTAAATGATCTGTAGCCCTGGGAGGAAGAACTGCGTGGGAACAAGAATTGTTTGTTGCAGCATCTCTGTGTTGCTCTTCTGATATTTTCTAGGAACACAGTGGTATCAGTATTTTGAAACAAACACTGGGAAGTGTGAAAGAGGCTGCAACGTACCAGGATCTCGCCTCACACCAGTGACCACGAGAAGTATCATTCTTTCTTCAGAAGCACCTGGGTGTTTTGCCTCTATCAGAGTTTTGGTGTAAGAACAGAGCTCTGTGAACCCTTGTAAAAAGTGGGAGAAAGATGTCAAGTTCAGCTTACTGGTTTTAAATAACTCTATCTGGTTAATTGCTTCATAATCCCAACTGTAGAGGTCACCAATGAATGTTTTCTTTTAATGATTATGAATGGTTTGAAGTGCTGTCCTCCTCCTCTGGGAGGGGTTTTGAAGGACACCACATATCCATGATGTGGGTATTTGGGTATACACATATACACCTTTATTGTATTTCATAGGGAGCTGCATCCAAAGAGCAGCAGCTGAAAGTGCAGCACATCTTTGCAGTGGGCATGGCCCCTCTGAAAGACCCCAATGGCACCTCGTGGCCACGCTGTCACGTAAATATGCCTGTGCTGCGGGTTCTGCCTGCCCTGTGCAGAGACGGAGAATTGAACAGACCAGGGAACTGCTTGTGGGGAGAGGTAGTCGACAAAACCAAATGCTAAAAAGACATTAAACCTTTGGTGGAGTATAAGAGCAGTTTGCTCAAGTGACGCAATGTGCTCAATGTGTTTTAGATATACCTTGTTTAACCTAAAATCCATTAAAGAAGAATGCACCTGTCCCTAATTGTCTGTACTAGGAACAAAACTTGTTTTGTGCTCTTAAATCTTCCTTCTCCCTGACTGACTTCCCCAGGACCACCCATGTGCAGGCTTTTACTACTTGCTCTTTTCCTTTCCACGACCTCCCACATTTTACATATTTAGGGCTTCTCCCCCATCCCTAGAAAAGTTCATTCCTCTCCTCTCTGCCCCATCTCCTCTCTCCTGTTATTCCTTCATGTCATGGTTTAACGCCCAGTCAGCAACCAAGCCACTTGCTCACCCTCCCCACACCAGTGAGACGGGGGAGAGAATAGGAAGAGCTAAAGTCAGAGAATTCATGGGATGAGATATGAACAGTTTAATGATTGAAATAAAATAATATAAAAAATATAATAATAACAACAATACTAATGCTACTACTAATAATAATAAATTGTAATGAAAATAATGAGAGAGAGAGAGAGGAACAAAACTCAGGAAAAACAAATGATGCAACTGCTCACCACCCACCAGCCGATGCCCAGCCAGTCCCTGAGCAGTGGTCACTGCCCCTTGACCAACTCCCCTTAGTTTATATGCTGAGCATGACATCATATGGTGTGGAATATCCCTTTGGCCAGTTTGGGTCAGCTGTCCTGGCTGTGCCCCCTTCCAGCTTCTTGTGCATCTGGCAGAGCATGGGACGTTGAAAAGCCCTCGACTTAGTGTAAGCGCTACACAGCAACAACTAAAACATTTGTGTGTAATCACATTATTCTCATGCTAAATCCAAAACACAGCATTATGCCAGTTACTAGGAGGAAAATTAGCTGTATCCCAGCCAAAACCCGGACACATTCCCAGACAGCCTGTCCCCAGCTGAGGCTGATCCTTGGGCTTGTGAAAGAATGAGGTAGAAGAGTCTCCTCTGCTCCTCACTGTCTGATCCCTACTGACTCTCTGTTGTGATGGTGTTTGACCTACTTCCAGGCCAGGAGCCAGCATGGGCAAGTTGCTGCTACCCCTCTCGCCATCTCACAGACATGACCTATACCATGTTGCTTTACATCCACAGTGAAGTGAAACAGAGCAACAACTTCTCTCTTGATCAGCCTATGTCATGTCTACCTCCCTGACAAAGAGGGGAGAGCAGCTTATGCCTGGTATTATAAATCCCCTCCAGGTAAAGAAAACTTTCTCAAAATGCATCTGAAGCTAACCTGCCTCAGAAATGGTAGAGCTCAGAATTTCTGCTGTAAATGCTCTCTCCCTATCCTGGGATTTGAAGGACGTCTCCACTTCGCTCCTGGGGCAGGGCCCAGACTGTGCTTGCCATGACCTTTCAGCAGTGCATCAAACAGTGAATGACTTCTCCCGGATACAGCCTACTGAAACGCTTCGTTTCTGTGGCACACTCAGAATGGCATCATCTTCACATCTGCTTATTTGGGGCATGTACTTGTTTCTGCAGTGTCACACTGCTCAGCTTTACACATCTGATTTGACCACCCACTCTCCCCATGTTGTTGCCGCTGAAGCTGAAGGAGAGGTAGGTGCACTGAAAGCCCCAGAGGGGCGCTCGGTCTGCAGCAGGTACGTGCAGAGCTCAGATGGCCAGCATAGGTGATGAGTGAGAAGCTTGACAGTCTGAAGCTCTTCCCTGGAAGGTCTCATTTCCATGTATGTTTGGCACTCATTAGACCAAACTTATGTATTGCAGCACAAGTATCAGAAATAGCTTGTACACTGAAATGACCAGCTGGCATCCCTCACACAGAAAGTCAAGCCAAATTGTTGGTAATACCATTATAACCATCTTTCTTGGTCCTTCCAGGCCTTTTGGCACTGCTTTTATAAACATATGTCACAGCTGCTGCTCAGTCACTGATAATCTCATTCAGTCAGGCATCTGCTTGAACTACCAGAAGCTCCAAAAATATGGAAGTAAAATTGCCTTCTGCAAGTATCTTGTGGTTCTAGGGTACAGTGCCCAGCACTTAGACACCTCGCTGCCATTCGCAGTAGGCTGCTTTAAAGGTATGATCATTTAGTCAGTGTAATTAATAAGAGTTCAGAAATTAGCACTGAGTGCAGCAAAAAAATGGATGACCAAGTTGGTGTCTTGTCTCCCAGAGATCTGGAAAAGGGAACTTTGTCTTTCCTACCTGACTAGCCCAGCTGTTACAATAGCTCTCAAGCTACTGCTTCACTGCCCCACTCCAGAGCATTCATCTGAGAGTTCAGAGCTCATTTCATTACATATTTTTCTAGTTATATCTTATATTTTAGCATGGTTTCTCTCATGCACTCTTCAGGGCGTGCATTTCATGTTAATTCCTATGCTAATAAGAACCTGCGAAAAGACTTTTCAGGAGGGCAAAATGGATCCCAAATTACTAACTCTGCCTGGATATTACTTCTTTTCCCAATTATTGTTTCCAAACAAAATTTGTCAGTTTATGCCTCCTGACCTAGATGTAATTATAGCATGGCTGTCAAATAAGAGCTGGTTTAGTGCCAGCAGCTAGGGAAGCCTCCTTTGTAGAGACATAAGGAGACCGTTACTCGCAGTGTCTCTTTCAGGGTTTGGGTCCTATTTAAATAATGAGAAAATAGCTGTCTGTCTCCAGGAGAATAGTATAAATGGCTGCCTTTGAGTGAAACATTTGGTGCTGTTTTTATGCTTTTCATGTTGCAACAGCATGCTGCCTCAGTGCAGCCTGATACAACCACTGATGTGTCCAAGCTGGAGATGAATAACAGCAAACACAACAATATTACTGGGCTGTTTGTAAGGATTTTATATGGAGTTTTCCAATGGGAACCAATGCTACTGGGGTCTTGCTGGCAAATATGAAAGTACTAATTACAGATTAAAAGTGCATCTCACTTAGATTTGAGATTTGAACTTTGTAGGACTAGGTTATTTTTGTGTAACTCCTGGAATATAATTTCACGCTAACATCGGAGATATGGATGGATCCTCTCCTTATTTTGAGGATGTTCCTGAAAAGCAGCGGTTTGCACAAAGGCTTGGATATGGTGGGCCAAACACCCTTTTTGTTTGCTGTTTTGCTGCTTTTCATTTGTGGTTCTGTATTGTGTGGCATGAACAGCCAGCATATGAACATGGTATCTTGGCATCCTATCACAAATTCTCAAGGGTCCAAAGCCAAACAAACATCATAAGCATGTCCTAAAAAGGCAAGTTTCCTTCAGAAAAAGGCATCCAAATAATGGAGTTTTTCTTCTTGTCCTAGGGGTTTACCAACCATCTTTGGTCAGGTTGCAGGCCAGAGATCTGACACCGAGAAGATCAGTTCCTTTTAGGCATGTTTTGCTTCATTGTGACATCCCTCGCAGAATGCAACTTCTGCAAACTGACTTCTGTAAGATATTGGTGTCCGTATGAATCGGGGCAGCATTCATGGGAATGGGGTTCACTGCTCCAGGGAGTGTTGCATGTGGTAGAGTGTGATGACGCTTTATCTTAAAACTAGAAAGCGAATATACTGTCAGGTCATTTGGGTTGCATTTGGGATGAGGTATTCAGTGAGACTGTGTGTCTGCTCGGTATCCTCAGGCACTCTGGAGAAGACTAGTGTAGGAGTTACTGCCTCTCCCTGGGCAAGATTCTTTTCATACCTTGCCTCTGGCAGGAACAGGAGGGTCTGGGTCCCCCCTGGAGCTGGGAGAGCCTGTTGCTCATGGAGGGAAGATTCTCCTCTTCCTCCCCAGTTCCAGTGAGGGTCCCAATGCCCTGGAAGCTCCCGACTCTGCAGAGTCAGAAGCGACTCCCCACTGCTCTGCCTGAGGTCAGAGCTTTGCTGCTCTGAGGATGTACAGAAGGCAAAATCTCCAGGTGCCTGCTAATCGTGGAGTCGTGCCAAATCTTGTTTCTCTGTGCTGAGCACTGCCAGAAAGATCAAACCACTGTTGAGAGGTGGAAATAACAATTACTTATTAGAATTAACTTCTGCTGCAGAAATTGTGTCTTCCCCTTCTCATATAACTTATTCTCAGTTGCCTCTACCCTTACTTGGAGCAAGGAAAATCTCCAGGCCCAGCTTTGGATTTCATTAACACTCCTGGAAAGCTGGACAAAGCTACTGGCTCCTGCAGGGTTGCTCCAGCTGCACACCTGAATATGGTTTGACGATGGCAGAGCTGACGTGACAGCCAAGAATGTGCAGGAACAATTTAAAGCAGGAACGGAAATGTTTCCTCTTTAAAGAAAAGGAGGTGATACTGAGCCCTTTCCACATGCTAATACCCATTTCTGAAATGAAAGACAGGCTGAGAGAAATAGATATATCCTACACAGATTGCAAATCATCTCATCTCATGTCTGGTCGCCGAAGTCCTGGATTTCCTAAGCTCTCTTTCCATACTTAAAGAACTTTTTCCTAAGTATTAAATACAAGTCAAATCCATATGGTGGATTATAATAAATGCACTGATGTTAAAAACCAGCCCTCAGAATAAATGATGTGATCATCTTAACTGAAAGCCTTTGGCCTTTGTAGAAGCTCTGCACTGGAAGACCTTCAGTTGTTGTTAATTTTGCTTGCTTATGGGAGCTGTAAGAACTTAACAGCAGCACCTATAGGGGCACCTCTCACTAAAGTGACCCCTCCTGTGGGCCACATCAGTACTTATATGCAGGGACAGAGGGTGAATTCCCACTGTCAGCTGAGAAAAATAGATTACCTTTCTCCTGATAATTTCTGTGTGATTCCCCCTTTTTCCCCAGAGCTCAAAATACAGGATTGTGGAACCAGTTCTAGAAATTAAACCCTTAAGGTATGGTTAATCCTGCCAAGAGGGTGAGGAAGGGAAGGAACCTCTTAGTGAGGAACAACCTTCCTCCACCCTGCTCACCTGAGGGCTGTTGCTGGTAAAATCCTCCCAGTGGTGCCTCTAAGCAGCAGCTCAGCCCGTGATCTGGTGGCACTCAGGGCAGGGGTGTCTACCAGGTCCATGGAGGACAACTAAGAACAAAACCAGGAATACTGTTAAAAACCCAAATTCTCTGCCAACATTTTGGAGGGCAGAGTTGAAAACTACCACCTGCAGGGCCACGGGTTGCATGCAGGGTACCAAGAAGTGACGGGGCTGTCACTCCATCTATTCCATTAGCTGCCCTATGGGATGGCCTCCTTGATTTTGCTTTGCTTGGTGGCACAAAGCTTATTGGTGTTATCCCTGCTGCTGGGTTGCAGCAGCAATCCTGAGTTTAGTGCATAGATAATATACCCCTGCCTTCCACTTTCCAAAAGTCAGTAGTAACATTAACGCAAACCTTTTTTTTCATAGTAGTCCATGTGGTTGAAGAAAACAGTAATCAAAAATCATAATTTCCCATGCACCTTTTATAGCATATGAAGGGCTGGGCTCTCCACTGCCCTATCCCTGTGGAGGTGAGGTATTTCCAGTCATGGAAGTGATGCTGAATTTGGCAGACTGGGCTCTGTATGTGTGACATGCTCTGGAGTGATCAGCACTATATACATAAGAAATAGCTTTTGGATGTTACCTGTATTGGTGCAACCTGCCAGAAAGAAATAGCATCAACACCTTGCAAAACAATGCAGTGCTGTGCAAGGACACAGTGACAGTGGGAGGTGGGATACCCTCTCCCAAGTGCTGTGACTTCTCTTACCCGCCTCTCCCAGGGATCCATTCCTCTCCCAGGACCCATCCTGCCCACCCTGGCTATCTCCTTGCCCTGGCCCAGCCGCACATCATTTTCTGTGTCCTCCGCACATATCCAGCAGCACATCCACCATTGAGGAAACCATATGTGCCACCTGCATTGCCTGCATATGCAAGAGCCATGTCATGCACACCAGAACCACCACAACCTCTCTCCTGATCCTCCATGCCGGGCAGAGCAAGTTGCCAGGTCTCTGCTCTGACTGCATTAGGGAAGGCTGCAATGGATGAATGCTGGAGGAGGGACGTGATAGATAACCATGCTTCCTGGGGGTGCACTGGGCTGTACCTAGCAGCCCTGCGTGGAAAGCATGCGTCCAGGGATGACCTTATGCTGCAGCCTCCTGGTCAAGCAGCTCTGCTGGGCAGTGCCTCCGAGCTGGGGCTGGGCACCTGGCTGCGCTGCAAAACTCACAGCAGTGTGCTGCCATGCAGCACTATACAAAATATCATAGCCTGCAATAATTCAGCACGATCAAGTGATTAGCAGCTCAAAAAGGACTGTGAATCCCATAAAACTGTTGGACTAATAACACAGGCACTTGTGGCCTGTAAGAACCAAGCAATGGTAAATGAGATACCAAGGTATTATTCTCCAGTCTGCCATTACCCTAGTTTGTTTGTAAACTTGCAGGCATTAAGTCTGATATTGATGACAATGGAGTTGACTGTATTTGAGAGGCTGGACTTTAATTTTCAGCAGAGGTACAAAACCCACAAATGCAGCAAAAGCAATCTGCAATTAGGAACATTTTTCTGAACATCCATATTTACTCACAGCAGTAGAAAATTAAGTGCCCATCACTGTGATTTTGGCACTCAGAGATGGATTAGTGCCTGGTGCTAAGGAAAGAAGATATTTTATAGCACCACAGTTCCACTTTCAACACCAGGTTAGTGAAATTATCCTGAACTGGAAAAGGCGCCTTTGCAAGGAAGGAGGCTGAGTGCACTGCAGGAGCCTCTGCTTGTAGACTGATAGAATATGTGTTAACTGGAGACTCATTCCCATTGTATGTATAGTCTTAAGGGAATAACAGAATAAAGGAAATATTTGTCTTCAGGTTATGGTTGTCTTGATAAACTCATTAATGCTGGTTAAACTGCATATTTCCTGGGTAGTATCTGATTAAGGATGTGCATATGCCAGAGATTCAGTTGCCACTAGTATAGTTGTTTTGTGCCACTGGAATTTTATTTCACAGCAGCTATATCTACCTTGCCGTCAGAGGGACCTTGTTGTGTGGACACAGCAGAGTGGCTTCAAGTGCTGAATCTGCATTTGTTTAGCATACATGTAAAGGTATTTTCTTTGCTTTGCTATGATGGAAACTCTTTACAGGCCCTCAAATCTTGCCCTGAGCGTGAGAAAGTGGTGCTGGGTGGGAAGTGCTGAACACACAAGCTTAGCCCACTCCCTCATTTGGTATTTTTCACTCCCCTGATAACTGGGATGTTTCTGCAGGACCCATCCTCTGCAGCCACCACCCTGACCTCCAGCTTGGATTGCAACTTGCTCCTCACCCAAACAGTAATGCAAACTCTCATGCTGTTAGTATATATTATATATTATTCAGAAGTTAATTGATGAAGTTAAAAGAGTAATTTCTCTTTCTTCTTCTCTCTGCCTTTCAGGGATCTGTTCTGGTCTGGTTCTAGGCTATGTTTTAATGATTTGGATGATGGAAATGGGTGTATGTCCATGAAAAAGGCAGACAACATTAAGCAGTGAAGAGCTGCAATGAAGTTTGGACTTTCAACTGGTCTCAAGAAGTTGGAAACAGTGTTGGGAACAAGGAGATATGATTCAAGGAGACAAGAGAGTGGTTGCATTCAGGTAGGAATAACCACATGCATCAATATGGGGTGCCAATATCTGGATGGCAGTCAAAGCAGCTGCCCCCCAGAAGGGGATGGAGGGTGAGTAATGAATCACAAATGGGCAGAAGTAGATGCTGTGCAGTTAGGAGCAAAGGCAAAGGTGATATAAAAGTATGAGCAGTGGTATGGCCTAGTAGGCATCTGAAGTTATTATTTTTTATTATTTTTGTACCAAAAAGTCTCCAGACTGAATGCTGGGACCAGTTTTGGGCTTTGCTCTTAAGAAAGATGCAAAACACAGAGCCTAGAACGGCATGTGCAGAAGTCTAGAAAACATCTCTAACAAGGGAAGGTTTACAGAGAGATTTTGTTTTATCTGGAGAGGAAAGAACCACAGAGAAACTGGGGAGTCATGTGACATGTAAAAGGCAACTGGAAGGAGGAAGGAAATCTTGTCCCACTCACTGCGGATCAGACAAGTAAGGGGCATATGTTTCTGCAGGGAAGATTTTGGCTTTGATGTTAGAAAAATAATTTTGCAAAATGTAGCAGCAATGTGTAGCAGCACACCTCTATGAAAGACCTTATGGGGAATGTATTTATATAATCTTAAATTTATATAAATTTAATATATTTTCTTTTTTTAATATAAAATTGATTTCACTCATTCACGCATTTCATAGCTACATACTCACATGCATCAAAAATGTGTGTATCACAGGACCGTAGGGTGGTCCATATCAGAAGGGACCCTGAAGTTCTCTAGTACAACTTCTGCATTAGTGCAATGCAGACCCAGAGGTTGTGATTTCAAAACTTTTCTGGGAAACCTTTTTCCTTGGTCAAGGCAGAAGCTCCACAACTTTAATTTATAACCACTTTTTTTATCCTCCCACTCTGTACCTTTGTAAAGAGCCTGGTTTTGCCTTCTCAGTAACCTTCCTGGTAACCCACTGGAAAGTGGTGTCCACGTATCCAGGTGGTCTGGTCAGCTTTCTTGCAATTACAAGAAGCACAAGTGACACTAGCTTGAGTCCTCAACACCTCTCATGGATTCCTGAAAACAGCTTCGTGACCCTGTGCTCGTTTTGGTCATGCTTTTTGCGCCCCTTGGGAGCAGACAGTAATTAGGATCTTCTGTTTCTCCACCCTGTCCCAGCTCTTTGTGCAGGATTCACCTACTGTCCTTGGTCCTTATCTGGGCATAGCAAGGTTCCAACCTTGTTCTTTGTCTTTGCCTTTTTTATCTTCCAACCATCACTTCTTAATGACTTTTCTTAGTCTGTTCGTAGGCTGTCCTCTGTTTCAGGTAGTTCCTTGTTTTCTTAGTCTGGGTCTCTGGAGAAGCTCCTTGTAGATGTGATGGGATCCTGATGACCTGCTAAGCAAGGTGTTATTAACCCTGCCATTCTTCCGCTGTTTCTCCTCCACCTTCCACACTTGGACTTTCCCATCTGTTCTCCATTCATACTTAGCATTTCTGTCACAAACGGGAATAAACTGCATTTATGGAATCTCTGCAGAGGTCTCTGGAGATCTTTAAGAATGAGCCAAACCAACATCTGACAAAACGGGTTTAGGGAGCACTGAATCCAGCCACCAGGGTGAAGGGTTGACTACACGATCCTTGACATCTCTTCCAGCCCTAGTTCTGTGATCTGTGCTTACATTGCTTTATCCAGATTTCTTCCTTAAGGCACAAAAAGCCCTAGAAACATGAGTTGAGAATAACCAAAACCTTAAAATTAGAATGCAGCTAAATAATTTTGGTAATAATGTATTCACTTCTAGGACAGCGTCCTGATACTTTTATGCCTAGCATGATTTTCTGAATGCTTAAACCTAGCAATTTTAAGTATATCATATGGCATATGGTTCCACAATAGCAGTAAATAAATACAGGCCTGCATTTCCATCTAGAGTCCCCTTCACATACTAATCATGTCCATTCCACACCTGCACCCCTAAGGGCATGAAGGCAGTTCCCATTTATTCCCATTTTTCTTAACATTTAATGGCAACAAAAGCTAATGCAGCTAAATATTACAGTGGGAGCTGTAATTGAGGTTTCTAAGTGCTGTGGTATACACATAATTTGATTGGGTTATTACACCCTTTGGTGAGGAATCATCTGACAGATGGACCCTGGTCTCAGCAAACTCAGCGAGAGCCTTCCTGCAGTAATGCTCTCCTTCTCTCTGAAGAAATCAGGGTGAAAACTTCAAGTCACTGGTACTTTTGTCCTGGGCACAGCAGTCAGGTCCACACAACCTGCTTCACTTTGCAGATGTGGTAGACGGCTAGCTTTCATGCAGATCCAAGCACAGCTTGCCTGGATAGCTGTCAGTCAGCAGCTCATCCTGACTGATAACATTGGCTGAATTCACACCTTTGCTTACGACCTCACTGAAATAACCTGGATATTGCAGAGGAAGTCCAAGTGATCTGTCTTAGCTTAGCACTAAGAGTTCATTTATTGTAAGCGGAAAGAAAGAGGCCCAAGGAAATGCAAGGAGAGGTTTTATTTCTTACCGACATCCAGTCCTCTCTCCTCAGGCCACTGATTGCTAGCCTGCTTCCAAGGTCTGTTCCCTAGTGGGCATTTTAAGGCTTAACCTTTTATAGGGAAAGGTGTTTTTTTTTTATGCAGAAGGGCCAGGAAGTTTCCTGAAGCTACTCTGGGAATTAATGTGAAGAATAGGACAAGTCCTGGCAAGTGGCCAGCCCTGCCTTTCAGCCACCTGGGTTAGGGAGGTTCCCAGGCAAACCCCCTTAGCAAAGGTTTTCTCCTCAAACAGTGCTTTGCCTGCATGTAGCTATTTCAGGCAATAGTCAAAGCTAAATTGGGAAGTTCTGCTCCAAGAAACTTGGCTCCACTCTAATTACATATTTAGTTACACCATTATTGAAATATTATAAATATGTTTAAAAGTGGAACAAGAGCCTGCACTTTATGTGCAGTTTGGTAGCTCCTACCTCAGCCAATGTTTACCTCTGTGAGCACACGAAACACTTCTGAAACCCAGAGGGAGCCCCTCCCATACAGGCACAGCAAGAAGTGAGGTCCTCTCTCCTAAATTGTTGCTGGTGTACACAGAAGCGCAGGCAGCTTGGCTGCCAGCAGGTGTAGGGATTCAGGTCGCTGCAACCCAGGTGGGGGAGCAACCAGTTCATGGCAACCTTTCCTGTGAATAAGTCAGAGGGTTTAGAAATGAGTAGGAATATATCAATGTGAACTGATGGATGGCTTCAGGAGTTCCTCTGGATGTAATACTAAACATGCCTGAGCTTTTGCATAGTTTTTTTTCTGATGACCACAGATGGATGGAAATAGAAAACAAAAGAAACCCCAGTTTGTTTGTCATGACAGTGGATATTATTTACCAGACTCTATTCCAGCTATCACAATGGTATGGTTACTGGTTTTCTGTAAAATAGATGTCAACTGTCAGTTACAGGCTAATGGGAAACAGATGTTTTCCAGAAAAAAACCCTGGTGCGCACAGCATACTACACCAGGCTTCCCGCTGCTGTGCAGGGCTGCTGCATCTGCAGGGAGTGGGACATGCGTGGTCACAGTGTGGGAAAGAAAAGGATTATGTGTTACCTTATTTTTTACTGATTCAGGAATTTTTGAGACCAAGCGCTTGCACTCCTTCCTGAAAGATGTTTTATTCCATTTAAAGCAGAGCATTTTCAGAACTGGTAGCAGGGTCACAGCAGAGAGCATCACACACAGGTTCAGGCTCCATCCTCATAACAGCAGGTCTCCAGGGCCCTCAGTTCCCTCGAGCAACCTCCACAGCTGAACAGGGTGCAGCTGAGAAATCAAAAGTCTTTAAGAGCAGTAAATACAACTGTGAGTTTCTCTGCAACAAACAATTCAGTTAAAAAAAAAAAGTTACCAGGTTTTAGCGTATTCTTTGGCAACAGGGCCCTGGTGGATGGAAGCTACTGTGGGAAATCTAATGAAACATGGGGTTTTGTGGCCTCCCCGCTCTCCGAGCAAACCACCGTAACAGTTGGGTCCGTCACAGTGCACCAGGTGTACCCATGAGGACAGGGCAAAGGCCAGGCCAAATGCTCAGAAAAACTGTTTTCCAGTGAAGATATATAAACATTTATAGCCAGCTCAGGATTTAATGAGGACAGGGTAAACATTTTTTCTTAGCTAAATATGATGCTGTACATTTCTTTGCTATGCACCTATCTGTTTGCTGATGGTAGATTAAAAGTGCCTAGGTGCACTTAGGTATATTATACCTTATTGAGACATTTTGAACCGAAACCAGCCCTCCTGCCCAGGGTGCACTGCTGGTGTGTGCTCTGTACTGGTCACGCATGCTGATTTGCAGGACCCTCTGACTGCTGGTGTGTAGGAACCCTGGAAAAGGTGGGAGTTTTGCTTTATGAGACTACCTCTGGAGCAAAATAAAAGTAGAGACAATATGTATTTTTTTTCTTGTTTTCGTAATCAGTAGTGGGACGTCTGCACAGCAGAACCTTGCTTCATTTCTGTAACTCAATGGGGCCCCTGTAGATTGGCACTGAAATTGTTTAGCCATTGTAATCTTGCATTGTAATGGCATCACCAGGTGGTCCTTCTGTGCATATGCAAGGTCCATTACACAAACACCCACCTCCTTCTGCTATGGCGGTTCCACCTAATAATGACTTTTTAATGAGTTTTTCCAGCACTAAGGGTTTTTCTTTTAAATCCAACATTTTAATGATGTTTTTTATGGCATAATCAGACTGTCTCCCCAGACTGTTAGACTGTTTGCAGTGTTACAATGTCTAATTGTGAATCTCAACAGCAGAGATTAAGTGCCTCCCCTCTTTCTCTGGGTACCTGGTTTAGCACTTAGAAACCCCATGGAGGAAAAAGGCAGAGCTGTGCAAGGGACAGTTCAAAAAATAAGCCAATACCTTGCCCATTGCAAAGGACTTTACCTCTGTAGCAGACAGACCTCTGGCAAACGACGGGAGGCAAGCAACAAAGGTTCCCCGCTGTCACCCAGCCTGTGACTCTGAGTGCAGCATCAAGGCCAGGATGCTGAGGCCAGACATCTCCGTTACTCAGAAGGGTTTTATTTTGAGTTTATGAACCGGTATATCGTCCTAAGCTGTCACCAGCTTCCAGTTTCCTCTTTTATACTTTGCATATTTTCTTTTTTTCATTGCAATTGCATCCCCTCCATTTCAGAGTGAGGATTAGCAGTTGTCCCCTTCCATTTATGAATGTGATTTTTTACCACAATCAGGCGATTGCCTTTTTTGTATGAACGTTAAATACCTCTGTGTGGAGGGAGAACTGGCTTAAAATCCTTGTTTTGTACAACCTTCTCTGCAAAATGAATTTTTGCCAGTTTTCCTTCAGCTTGTGTCTGTCTCACCACCTCTACCCCAACGCCTGTGCTCAGAGTAAGACCTCAGGTCACAATTTTGGTGATGGTTTCCAGGCATCGCAGGCTATTGGTGCCTCGCTGCGCTAGCCCGGATTCATGGAGAGGCTGAGTAACAGGGCTTAAGCTCTGTTTTTTGGTGGCATATGCAATTACTTAGAAACAACATCTCCCCGTGGGCTTCCAGGAGAGCAGGGAAAAGGGGCCCTCCTGGCCACAGCCCCAGCTGTTCAGCCTGGGGCAGCCCCATCCCTGCTGCAGGGTGCAAGGCTCCTGGTGGCAGCAGCCCTGTGCCGATGCACCACCGCCCTAGAGTGAACATGCTTCAAACCTTTCACTTCCAGCCCCTGGCTTTTCTTTTTGAATCAATAGCTTTTCCTTCCTGGATTTTACTTCTTTTTTCTAGGTCTGAACTGTTTCTTTAATTTGTGGCTGGCTTAGCACAGAAAACAGTCAGGGTTTTACCATGAATTTGCTGGTTTTGTTATTTTATCTGCTGTTGAACTGGCATCTGCTGCTTTGCTTGGCAGCCCACCCCTTGGCTGCTCTCTGCTGAGGTTAAACAGGAGCTCTGACACCTACAGCCCTGTGCGATAGCATCTGAAACCCTCTCTGGGCACAGATTAATATTCATTTCTTTGACATGATGGTTCATAGCTCTGATGGGCTCTTTGCGCAGCGACAGCAGCTCTGGCTTGGGGCATGTACGACACAACCTTTATAGGTCTCAGAGACCTTTCCACCAGGGAGCTGTGCAGAGGACATGGTGCACAGCATGGCATCTGTACATCACTGAGCTCTGGCTGAGGCTGTTGCAGGCTTGGCACCTAATATTTCCAGCAAAGCATGGGTCTGTGGTGCTGCATTCACAGCAGCTGCTCCCTCAAGGCGGGGTCGTCCCTCTTTGTACATGAGGATTGCCTCTGCCCTCCTGGGGTGGCATCTTCTCCTATGACACCATGCTCTGACCATGGTCCCAAAAGGGTCGGAACCTGTGTCTCTTTACCAGCTCCCCCCAGGCACTGTGCACACAGGGCTGCGGGAGGGACAGGGGAGAGGGGCCAGTATGTCTGCTGAGGACACCAGGGAGGGTGAGCCAGGTAATGAGGCAGCTCCTTTCACTTCCATATGCTGTGCCATTGGGCATAAGGAACCCCAAATTCTTTTCTGTAGGGGAAATAGTTTCAGTGGGATAAATGGTGAGAGCAGGAGAGCTTTCTAGTAGCAGACAAGGTGCTGTGGAGTTCAGCTGAGCAGACCAGGGTTTGGGGTTAAGGTGCCACATTCCCCTTCAGGCACCAGGATCTCCTTTCAGATCTGTCCCGACACCCCATCATGGATTTGGCCCTTTGCATTTGTGGCCTTTTCAAAACTGAAGTGCAGCTTTCCCTGGTGTTTCAATGATGGTTTTATTTTCTTTATAAAATCCAAATTGAACCACTCTTTATAAACTAAATTCCCATTCTTGACAAGTACACAAAGATAAGAGATTTGCTTCGGCCCTTGGTACTGAAAGCTCTCGCAGTTCATCTTAGCAAAATGAGGATTTTTTGGGCTAGAACAGCCCAAAATGTACTTTTCCAGCTCTTTTGCAGGGAATACTTTAAACAACACCTTCCTTTTGTCTCAGCATTGCTCAGGTCCCAGCTTTAGTCACAAGTGAGAACACGAGTTCTCACAAGGGAAAAACAAAAAAAGCAGAGCTTAGCTTTCAAACTGATCTTCAGCCAGGTTTTGGCAATAAGGAGCGAGCTGGTACCCTCAGAAGGGAAAAGGGCTTTAGTGCAGTGAGGCCACGAAGTGATGGTGCCTTTCCAGGCTGAGCAGAGCCAACCATGTGTCATATGGGGGTTGTCCTCGCTGGAGGAGCACCCACAGGCTATATCTAGTAGTTAATCCCTGTCTTCCCACACCCCCTTGCTCCTGCTCCTTGTCTCTTTTCTCTTCCCAGCCATGGAGAAAAGGGTGTTTTCTTCACCCTGACCCTCTGCCTGAACACCCTCTTCCCTTCACCCCCTCATCTCTCCACCACCAGCTCCCAGTGCCTTCACCCCCTCATCTCCTCACTGCAGTCCTCCCTGTGCCCCACTGCACGCCCCAGCTCCCCCTGCACTCCCTGCACTCCCCAGGGAATGTGGCTGAGTATGTCATGTTTTTGGGGAGAACCATTTCAGCACAGGAATGTATGTGAACGGGTCTGCACTGGAAATCCGCAGCAGTGACAGCACCTTTTGTTTCTCCAGTGCACATGTTTAACCATCAGACCTTGAAATGACATTCTACCCTTAAATCTACTGTTGGGAAATGAATTCTGCTGAGTAAATTGCAGCTCCCTCCAAATGTGTATAGGCTTGGGTCAGCTAATATTTAAACTTCTTTTTATCATACACTTTTTTATGGGCCACAAAGTGTCCATGTGCAATTCAGAAAGAAAAAAAGAGAAGGATTCAGCTGCAAGCAGATCATTTGCAAATATTGAGTGAGTGCATATGAATTTTACAGTGTAATTAATATGATGAAGTTGGTGTTTACACAAGGAAGTGGGTTTGGCAAACCTGTGTTTGAGCGGCGCATCTGTAGGAATTGCATTGAGAGCCCCAGGTTATGTCTCTCCTCTGAAAAGAATCTTCTGCTCCATCCATCCTGACGAGGATCCCTGAGGTGCAGAATTCCTTCCTGTACAAAGTAATTCATTTTTGAATATTGTTAGCTTCCTGGGGAGCTTTTGGGTGTATATATTCAAAACCTATAAGCATGCCCCAAGCGAGTTGCAAAAGCCACAAAGACTATGCTCTTCAAAGAAGATACATCTGAAGGACTTGAAGTAGAAGTCACAAGTAAAAGCAAAAAAGAAAGAATGGGACACAGCTCAAACAGCAGAAGGAGAGGACAATTTGTATACAATAAGCAGGCACGTGTCTCTTTAGGATGGTCATGAAGGAGTGTATTCACATTACCTAATATCAGTGTGGAGACTGCACCAGAGATGCTTCCCACATAGCCATGGGGAAGGATGGATTTGCCTCCTTCCCTATTGACTCTTGAGGGCGCTCAAGAAATGGCCCATTCTGAGACCTAAACTGTCACCCTGAGAAGCTCCTGGGAGGACCTAAGGGCCTCAGACCATCTGACCTCTGTAATCCTTGCCTTGCTGCTTAACAAGAATATTTGCTGCTTCTGTTGGCCTCTTCTGACGTTGCTGCAAAAGCAACACATCCTGCAGGGCATGGTCTGTCTGTGCATCCCATGGGGGTCTGTGAGGAGCCCTGAAGGGTAGGACTCAGATGGCCACATTTTAGGTGGCTATAGTCAGTTTATGTGTGTGCCTCCCCAAAGGCACAGGGTGCAGATTGAAAGCGTATGCTACTGAGTGCATGCATCCAAAGTCACTTTAAGGAATGCACGGAGGGGACCAAGCTGGTGGTTCACGTCCAAGAGCTAAGCATCTCTCATGGCTTTTTTTGCCCCGTCACTGTAACCAGCCACCCACCAGCCTGTCTGCGGTTGTGGCAATTACTCATGTGCAGTGCTCAGAATGAATCAGCCCCAACACAAAGCCTGCCTGCCTTGCAGGTCACACTGCAGGAAGCGGCAGTGTCACGGCTCGCTGCTCTGAGCAGCGCTGGCCCAGCAGACTGACTGTCCTGACCACTGCCTGTGTGAACACATCTCCTGAGGATATTACGGTGTTACGGTGAGTGGCTCCCTCATCTGAAAAAGCCACTGCCTACTTTTCTTCCTACGCATTTCCTGCTTCTCAAATCCTCTCTCTTGTTCACCCTTATAGGAAGCTCTGACAGCTCTTTTCCCCTAAAAGTCCTACGTTTTCCTTCTCACACATATACTTCCATTTAAAACACTGAAGTAAATCAGCATTAGAGGATTAGAAATATCGTGCATACTGCATATAGCCCTTCATTACTATGGAGGTAACAACTTAGGGTCCCATGCTGAGCAGATCTTACACTCGCACCCTCCTGATGTGCCTGTTATAGGAACTGAGGAACTTTGATTCTAAGTAATATTGATTAGAAAAGGCAAGGGAAATTGTAAGAAACTTTTTTAAATAACTCAAGTAGATTTCTATATTGGGCAATATGTATGTAACTGAAGTCAGAAGGTTTTTAGTTGATTAGATATAACCAGTGTGAAGGTTAGAAAAAAAAATCATATATTCATATGTTGCTGGTCTATGAAGAACACTGTAAGAATTTCTGGGTATCAGTGAAGTGTACAGCAGCAGTGAACATCAAACATTAATGCTGATTAAATACTGATAAAAACTAACTAAACAGAGATAGAAACTGCCGAACTAAGTAGTAGAAAGAATGCATGTGTGTATATATATAAATAATGAATCTGGAATGTTTTTTTCAATACTGTTCCTCATTTCAAGGAAGAATGTAACTTAGAAAAGATCCAGGAAATAATAACAAAGTTAGAGATTTGTTGAGACTTAACATTTAATGAAGAGAATACAAAACCAAGGAATGGTTATCTTTGGGAGAAAGGTGATGTAGTGAGACCTTGATTTATTATGATGGTATAACACAGATCAATCCATTCTCTCGACTGTATTTTATAATAAAGGAACAGAATGATACTTACATGAAAGGGCAGTAAAATTGTAAGCAGTAAAAGGACTTACCCACAGTAAGTTTGTGGTGGTCAGTGCTGGAAGAGATCATCCAAGCAGGCAGTGGGGCAGTATTTAAACAAATGTGCATCACATAGAAAGAACAGGTAATGTGTTCTCAGACAGCACTGTTGTGACCCTCCCCCTCCCCAAAAGGGGTCCAGAAATAAGCC
Source organism: Phalacrocorax aristotelis (assembly GCF_949628215.1). Lineage (NCBI taxonomy): Eukaryota > Metazoa > Chordata > Aves > Suliformes > Phalacrocoracidae > Phalacrocorax > Phalacrocorax aristotelis. The sequence goes on along the minus strand of NC_134276.1, from coordinate 179,092,652 downwards.
AAAGAGGAATGGAAAGCAGCCCTGGAATGGCCTTTAGGGCCTGTCATGCCCATGGCTTCATAGACTGAAAAAAAAGGTGTTAGTATATTCCAGGATGGGAGGCCAAATGGAATGAAATGGAAGGTTGTGGTAACCGGACTCAATTTGCTGAAAGTGAATTCCTCCGCTCCATGTCCATATAGGATTTAGCTGCAGGATGCCTCTCATTTGAAATTATTGGAGTCAATAGCAATTCTAGCTTTATTAGTTTAAGAATACTGAAAATACATGAGGTGCACGATGATTAATATGTTGATGTGGTTTTACAGTCTGCACGTAATATTCCCTCCTTTCATACGATGTAAAGTCTCCATTGTATCTGCTCACCAGCACTCTCTATACCTCGGTTTACACCACCACTGGCTTAACAGAATTTTTGTAACGTAATTCCTCTAATTAATGACCTTAACAAACAGTGAAAGATTTTTCACAAAGTTATTTTTACAATGTTGGTTTTGGGTAGTTGTGCTGTTGTTATTGTAGCAAATTTCTTAATTATCAGGCAAGGTGCTAATTTGAACAAGGCTCTACTTGTCTCTGGGAATAAGGTTCTTAATACATAATTAGCTAAAACAACACATTATTTAACTGTGGTTTTCAGAGCCATTTTATATTTTTAAATATGCCTCCAGTGGGATTGTGTTACCCTTTTATTTTTCCCTGGTGGTGATGGGTCAAGTCAGTCCCTGCCTCCAGTGACTGCCTGGCCCCCCTTTATCCTGGTGGACCTGAGGGCCCAATAAACCTCATATCCACCTGCAGCCCCAGGTTTGTCCCCACCCAGACACCGGAGGAGAGAATCACTGCAGCTCTTTCTGGATAAGCTTGAAGCCATGTTTCTTCCTGTTTTACCCTGGTTCCTGCTTCTGACCTTGCTTTGCTCCAGCATCTGGTCCAGTGTGAGCTCCTTGTCTTCTCTACCTCTGATGTCTGATCATGCTCTTGACTTGTCCTCTGGTACGGTGTGGTCTCTGTTCCTCTTGTCCAGCTCCTAGCCATGTCTCTTGCTCATACCTCTAACTCAGTGCAGCTTTTGCAGTGACTTTGGTTGCCCCACTGTAGCACACTGTCCCAAGTCTCAGGCGTCAGCCCAGCATTGCTCTAAAGACTGGGACATCCTGGCAGAAACAAAACATCCCCAGCAGGCAGGGGATCTCAGCCCACATATGTGGTTCCCCAGCAACCCCTGGCAACCACAGACTGTGACCCCTCCAGCCCTGAGCTCCCTCTCCTCTGGAGATAATGATGCAGAGGTTTTATGTTGCAGTGGAGCTCTGGGGTCTCCTCAGACCTTGCTGCCACCATCCCCTGGTGCCTGCCTTCAATAAGGACTTCTGCGCTGTATGGGGACATGATGCCTGCCCCCATTTTCACCTCCCGGACGGCTTCTGAGGATGAACACTGGATTAACTGCGTTAAATGGGATTCTGGGTTAGCTGCTGAGGCAAGGCAACCTCTATAGACAGGGGGCTTTTATACCCAGCCAGAATATGTGCCGTTATTTGTAGCAGTTTTACCATGCTGATATTATTCTATCAGTGAGGAAAGAGGAGAAAGTACCCATCATCACAGTTACGCTGGCCCTGTGGAAAGTACCAATATTGCATCTGCTGTTCCATCTTTAAGCTGATTAATTCTGTACATAAAAACTTGTGGAAAGCAGAGACTCACATTAGATCTATCCATGCAATTCAAGATATTTAGCAATCCCTCTATCCTCAATTAACTCTTAGCTTCTACCAAGCCTAGGTGCCCTTTGACAGCTGTAATGCTAGTCTTTAAAGGTAAGGAAGAAAATCGTGTGGGCTCAATGGCTTATTCCATAAAGTCTCTTTGTCAGAAGGCAATTAGTTAGGCTATTTAAATGTCTAACTCTTAGAGATCTTATTCCCATTGGGACTGATGCAAACTGAGTGCCTAGGTAGCTTATTATGCCAATTGTTTCAACAGGTTTGGGGAAAAGGAATAAAAAACTACATAACTTTTTTTTCTTTTTTTAAGAAAACAATCTAAATCCATACTTGTTAATGAAAACATTTCATTTTCAAGTCAAAAAACCCAGAAAGTTTTCCAAAAGAGAAACATATCTGCAAAAACATGTTTTTGTGAGAAACTCATTTTATGTAAGGTAGGTCTCATGCCTTTTCCTCCCTGCACGGTGATTTGACAAGGGAGAAGGGATATGCTAATACCAAGTAAATAGTTGTAATTAAGTTTATGCAGGTCTCTGCAGTGCCAAGGAAAGAAAGGAAAAAGTTGTTCTATTGGAACAATGCTGCAATTAGTTTTGTAAAAAGCTCACGCTCTAATTTTTATCCCTTTTGAGCAACAAAGCTCAAAACAAAACCCAGAATTTGCAGAAGTGAAACAAACCCCAAGGAATACAGCCGTGTAATCTGATAAAGCTGATGAGCTCACATTTACAGGACCTTCTTTTGCCTGTTGGATGGATGTTCTGTCTGTGCATGCTGCAATTTTTCTTGCATCCTTTGTTCATGTTTCTAAATATTCCCTGGTGTCTCCATTTTCTGTTTCCAGTCATACCCAAACTCTGCACCAAGTAGGGTGGGAGACCGCCAGGACTGTCTCCAGCCACAAGGCAAGCACTCAGCACAGGATCCTCCACAGCCACCCCAGGCATCTCCCTGCCTCGGGGCAGCCGCTTTTGCAGCAGCCTGCCTGGAAATCATACCTAACTGGAAAGGAGATTCGGAAGGACAGAGGATGGGGCTGAGGTCCAGGATACCCATTGTGGAGCTGCTGCACATTAACATCCCTCAGAAGCCAGGGGTTTGCTTCCTTTTGCTTTACCCAAAATAATTCATGAGGCTCTTAAACTGTATCCTGCATGTACTAAACAGGGAAGCACACATAGTGCACCTGAAAGATGGTATAAGAATATAGGATATCTGAGGAGGTGCTAACAGTTTTACTGGGTCTTAATGACTGGGGTGGGGGGAGGGGTGGGAGAAATTTTATAGGCTGCTGGAAGACAGAGGTTTCTTTTTTCCAAGTATAACAACATGCTCTTCCCAGGCACTGTGTGCAGGTGTGGAGCTCCTTGGCTAGTCTACACATAAAAATGATACTGACAACCCTCCAGTGGGGCAATGCAACAGAAACTCAGGCAGTGATTCGGTGTGATCTTACTGTCCCACTTGCACCGGCATGTGTGACAACACCCATGCCCACCCAGCTACATGCTGCCTCGGTACAAGTGAAGCACCCCACATAGATATACTGAGGGTTCCTCCAAATTGCCTGCAGACTGGCTGCCTTCTGGGAATTCTTGTTTTACAAGTTTTAAAAAAACAAACCCTCCACCAACCAGCTCTCCAGTGAGTCTGGCATGCTGTCAATTCTGAAATGTCCGCAGGCTTTTACTCCTGCCAGAGAGCGTGTGTGTAGATTATTCTTCTGTATTTCAAGTTTACAAGTATGCACACGCCTCACTTTTGACATGTAAGTTAGTCACAGTTACATCAGTTGTCCTCCTCCCACGTAGATGCACAGGCACTCACAGAGTCAACACCTCCATCTGCAAAAAGCAGGTATTATATTATTATACATGATATACAGACAAATGTATGCATACACACACACAGAGGACAATCTATTGCTTTTCATCATTCACAACTAACCCATATTTTCCTAGAGAGACATCTGACCTGCACATAATCCTCAACACATCCTTGGTACAGCAAGCCCAACAGATACGGTTATCTTGAGGCCCAATAATGAAAGGCTGGAAGAAAAGCAAAATGCTGTTGCCTTAGCAAGTGACACATGCTTTATATAGCATATGCCTGCTTACGCCAGGGCCCTTGGTCAGATGCAGACTCAGTTGCTAGTGCTTTATTCAGTAAAGTGACGAAGTCCGTTCCTTCTGCGTTATCAAACTGAACACTGGATTTTCAGCTGCTAAAGAGAACTAAAGATTACACTGTGAAGGAAACAGATTTCTGAGGGCAGGACAGATGAAGGCAAATAGTTCTTAGAACAGAAAAAACAGAGTTTCTTTTTTCCCCCCCTTTTGGTTACAGTAGCCCCTGTGAACTTGCTTGTTAAAAAGGTTATTTTTTCTAGCAGGCAATTAATGGTCCTCTGCTTGGCGTGCTCTTGCACTGCTTTGCAGTTTATGAGCCATTTCCATTTCAGACAATGAAATTTTGACATGTGACATCGGATGTATGGAACTGCTTTCAACTGCCTTTGGGGCTAATTTTAAGCCAATCAGTCTAGAGTTTAGCTGTTGCCAAGAGCTTTAAATGGGTGCATCTTTTTCCTTGGCAATCCCTTTTATGCTATATGATCTTTTTATGGGCATTAGCTGCTTGGGATGTACACAACTTCTGTTTATCATTTTAAGTAGCAACTGATATTTTCAAAGATGCTAAGAACCAGATCATTAGCTCTGAAGTAGTGGTATGAGTGACTGACATGCAAATCAGCCCTTAACACAGTTCATCCACCTCTGAGGATTTCTCCAGCATTGGGAAGCCCCCAGGGGACACACAGCTACTACATCTGCCTGAGCGTAGCCCCTCTGGCTGGGGGCTGGCATCATGGCATTCACTCCGAGGTGGCAGCAACTCAGCACCACTGGAACAGCCCCCAGGACTGGCAATGTAGTTTACAGCAACCAACAAGTTCCCTAATTTACAGCTAAGACGTGGCCAGCATGGCGCTGCAGCAACATGGGGAGCAGCGCAGGCAGCTGAACCGTGTTGCCCCTCACCTCCTGTCACTCACCATCTGTGTCCCTGGGGTCCACTGTGCTGCCCGCAGGATCAGGAGTGAGTGCAGCCAGTGTAAAATTTCAAAATCAGCCTAATATGCTCTGACAAACAGGGAATGGGACAGCTCTACCCCGTCCTCCTTAAGGAGGGCAGCTCATTCTACTACTGCCTTTTGATGCCCAGTGGGCTTCCTGAGCACAGCTGGTGACCCCCATAGAGTCTGCATGCCTTGTTACTTACATCTATGATTTTCAAATTTGGACGCACTGATCGTGAAGAATTTACACAGCTGACCTGATTTTCCGAATTAGTGAAAATTAACATTAGTGTCTGCAGCAGTGGCAGCTTATGTACTCAAGATCACTTGCTTACACACTGAGATACAACAATTGCTCTTCCTTTGCTCAGAGATACCTCTGAGCACCTGGAACTTACTTAGCACCTGATAAATATTTGCACTGTTTGCATCAGACCTTAAGTTAGCAGTGCCAACAGAGATCTCTTGCTGAAACACTTCTGTTTCTCTCAGTGTGCCGCCTGAATTTGGTGTACCCCTTTACTGTTTGAACCCAGGCCATCCTCCCTTATAGTTTGAACTGTTGATGAACTTAATAGATCGAAGATATTCTCATCACATTTCTTACAACAAATATTTCATGACTTGTTGTATTACTAGAGAATATCACAACAATGCAAATTTTCAATAGGGACCACAGTAAAAATACGGAACTTGCAGAGAAATATTCTCCTGGGCTCCTGGTACTGATGAACCTTCACTTGAAGACCTTCAGAAGTCACGCAGAGGGAAGAAGCCCTTAGAAAGTGTGCAGATAAAGATTTTACATGGGAATACCAGCACAGAACAGATGATGGCTGAAGTTTCCCCTCTGATGGTAAGGCCCCTTGTTCACAAGGATTTTCTTAAGATAATTAGAGGTTTGTTTTTGTTTTAACTTCAAAGGACTTTATAAGCTGAGGGAAAGACTCAGGAGACCTGGAAACATTCATATACATTCATTTCATGATCTGTAATCAGATGTATCTGCTCCATATGAGAAACTAGCAATTCTGTGAGTAAAACAAAATGAGTTTTGAACTCAGCTCTTCACCAGCAACCAGGTACGATGCTTATCTCGTAAAGCACTTCAAACCCTACTCCAGGGAGGAGATGTGCAGGCATTTCTCCACTTAAGTGATTTTTCCTAACTCTGGTGTTATTTAAATCCTATGCCCCACCCCAGGACCCTCAGAGAAAGGGCACCAGTGTGTCTGATACTCTCTCCCCATTTTCATAGGAGAGAGTCAGTGGGTAAAGCTGCAGCACTGCTGAACGTTGGCTCTGGTGGGATTCATTGGCCCCACACACATCAGAGGCAAGACACTCTCAGAGGGGCTTTTGTAAAGAAGAAGCCTCAAAGAGGACTTGTCTTGCCATGGCAGGATTCGTGTAGCCTCTCTCTTGGACAGCTCGGGCCCTGCTAATGCCGAATCCTTTAAAAAATGTTTCCATCCTCGTTTGCTTGTTGTTCGGGATCTGCTGCTGGGGGAACTCAACAAGGAAATCGAGGTGCTTCATTAATAACAGACCATTCCCATTATTTGTAGAAAGTAATAAGACCAAGTTGTCTACTCGATGCAGTGTGTGCTGTTTAAATCACTCCCATAGCAGTAGGGTTTAGAAAAGTGCAAGCAGTGCAAGTTATTCTACATTATGATAGCGTATCTTTGTGTGTAATTGGAAGCTGGAAGGCAAAATGCACAGTGGAAACCCAAATTCTGCAGGGTGAGCAGTAATGAAACAAAAACATTTTCTTCAGTGTTCAAGATATAAAAATTAGCAGAATCAGATTTCTGTCTACCAGAAATAGTAAGAAATGAAGAAGTAGGGGAGGGAAACTATCTAACTTCAAAAGAAAAAGAAACAAATGGAGAAATAGCCTCATGCTGTGGTAGGACCTGGTTTTGCATTGAGCAAGAGGCAAATTTCCTTTTGACTTTTACAGGAGCCAAATCTTACTTCTTATCAGAGTTGCATGTGGTGGGACTGTGACCATGTGTCCTCCTCCCACGTAGCTGTAGCTCACTCTCAGATTAATATTCTGCTCGGGAGCTGCCAGGCTTATGATTTCTCTCATCAGAGTGGGAGATAGCATGTGTAGCCTAATCCACATCCCATCATTACATGGGAAGGCTTCAAGTCCACATGGAGGAATAAAACAGGCTTGGACCTCCACAGAGCCCAGAACCTCAGCCACTGTCCCTCCATTAAGAGTATAGATGGTGACCTTGGGAATCTAGGCTTTGAAACCACACTAGATTTATGTTTAACAGGCAGTAAATTAGTAATAGTATAATGAGAACAAAGTGCTAGGAAAAGCTGAGAGAAAGATGCATCTCACTCCGAGAGAACCAATCTGTATGACAAGGGTGATGTGTTTCAGTGACTCGCCTGTTGGTGCTGGGAGAACGAACCTATCCTCCAGATGAAGATTGACAGAGAAATTGTAGATTCTTCCCCCATGTATTATTTATAAAGATGGATGTGCAGAAAATGCTGCAAGACAGGGAAGCAAGTGTAAGGTACCACGTGTGAAGAGAATAGCTGAAAGAGCAATGTCTGGAGGGAAAAAGACTTGGAAAGAGTAAAGAAGGGGAAAGTAAAGGCTAAAATTGATACAGTAAAGTTGTGCTAGTGAAGTGTTCTTAAATTTCTCTAATATTAATAGTGACCATTTTCATAATATCTTTTTATGTTTATTAAATAGATGAATAAAAGAAGTGACCAATAAGCATGCCAATAAGGATTGATAATGTAAATGATTAAGGACAACATTTACAAATGTATTTTTCCATATATTTACTTGAATAACTAGAGATATACCAACCAAACTTAGTGACAAGACACAGACATCATATGATGTGATTACATTCTCTCTATATAAGGAGACAAGCACTACTATCCTAAGGCTAGCTGTGATTTCCTGACAACTGCATTGTTATTTCCGTCACGTGATGTGATACCTGGATACTACTGAAGTATTTTTTATCTCTGGGAGGACTATCCTGATGAAATACAACTCTTTTACCTCTTTATTGTCAACAGGTTTGAATTTTTACACAGTGTGTTTTCCAAATCCCTGATCTTACAAATCGAGTTAGGCTAATGTAACCAAAAGATATTGCAGCAGCTATGAATACAGAAACATTTGTGTATTTCTCACCACTTCTTAAGTAATGCAAGTATTTTTTTCATTGCTTATGACTAATTGTTGTTGTGTCAAAAGCAGTAGACAGGAAAATTGGTGTTTCTTCCAAACATATCATTACAGTCACTAAAGTAATGAGAAATACATCAGATATTTTTAGGTCATCATTTTTTTTGTCAGGGAAAATAGCAACCTTTTTGAATAAACTGGAAATCATTATTGCTTCCACTGGGATTCACAGTGAATGCACTAATTATGGTGAATTCATTTGGTACTGACAAAGTTACAATGAGGTAATTTCATGGAAGCTCCATTATAAATTGCAATGGGCCTGGTTGTACCCTGGCCAGAAACTTGTCTTTTGGCTCTGCCAGGCTCCCTGCCCCCAGTGGGGACAGATGGGGTGCCAGAGGGAGAACAAACTGAGCTGAAGGTGTGGAAACCCCATCCACCAGCGATCCCCTGGGATTGCTTTCCTGGCTCCCATGCCCTTAGGCCCCATGGCAGGAGAATGAAGAGCACCCTGGGGTTAGGGGAGAGGCTGGGGGTAGCTCCTGCCCTGCTGCAGGGCTTTGGGGAATCTTCAGGAGCAGGACTGCACATGTAAGAGCACTCAGGGGCTGCCTTTCCAAAATAACTTTATGTATAGGCACATCCTCAGGAAATTAATCTGCATTAACTAGAGGTAAGTGTGTAAAATACCTCATTAAACCACAGCAGACTGCAGTGCACAGATGTTCATTAGACTTTCAATGAACCAAATAAAGGCTATTTCACTTCCAGCCAGGAGAGTTTCAGTGCAGTCCGGTAAGCGCAGATATCAAGCGTGGTGCTTGATTCCCCCTTCACATTCCTCAGCCGCAATGTCAGCTCCAGGCTCTCCTGCCCTGACATGTCCTGATGACACGCTGCCACCGCTGTTCATGGGGCTGAGCAATGAGTCCCATCAGGGAGCTGCTCTGGGTGGAACATAAAGCCTTCTCCCTTTTCACGCAGGCTTATTTTTATCCCAGAGAAATTAACTGATATAATTTTACCATGTGGCCCCAAAAGCAACTGGGGAGGCACAGCTAAGAAGTTGATGGGGAGCAGGAGTGGGTGGCTGAAGTCTGATGGAAACATTTGAGCCAGTATTGCCACAGAAGTAAAACTCTGGCACTTGGCCATCACTTGCCTGTTAGCATCTTCTCCCTCAGAGTGGCTTTGGGATGATCTGTGCTTTGACGATGCCAGAATGCTCAGATACTTTCCTAGTATGGACATGGGACCTAATTTATGCAGTGAGGAACATATACAGAAGCAACAGCCTTGATGCCTTCCATAACTACAGCTTGCAGAACCACCAGAAAAACTTCCTTTTTTGTTTTTAATGTGGAAATTCCAGGGAAGGGAAGGGAAGGGAAGGGAAGGGAAGGGAAGGGAAGGGAAGGGAAGGGCCTTCCTAATACCACCCTCCACTTTCTCTGGGTGTTAAGAGGATCAGCTGCACAAACAGATCTGATTTGCCAAGAACAGTTACTACTGCAATCATTTCCCTACTTGAGTCCCCCTCATCATTATTTTTTGATTTGTGTTGAAATCTGTTTGCTTTGTACAGGTTCCATAAAGGCAGCCTGCTCCTCACAACATCCTGAGGGGACTACTGTGTGAAACATCCCAGGTGGGAGTAAGTAATGTTGCCTGTCAAAAGCAGCTGAATGTTCAAAACTAGGAATATTTAATGAAATATAAAATTTCCAAAGACAGTCTTAGGAGAAACAACATTTTCTGTTATTCTACATAAATGAAAATATATTTTTTTCACTTTTTACTGATTGCTTTTACATCCTAAACTAGTAACTACTTGCCTGATCTAGAGCAATAACATTTTTTTGAAGCTGGAAGCATTAAAAATATAAATCGAATGGTCTCATTATTTATTTAGAATAAATATCTTGGCATTCACTGAAAACAATCTCTCAGGTGTTTATTTAATTTGTATCACAGCTTTATACTTCATTACTTTCAAAGTTTAATGGGCTGAGATGAGCTGAACTGGTATTGTTAAACTTTGTCCGTTAACTAAAAGGTAATTCTGGAACAAACAAAAAGCTATAATATGTGTTAAAAAATCCTGGAAGATGTGGAATGACAGCTCTGTTTAAAAAAAAGAAAAAAAAACCACAACAAAAATTTAGGTGTAAAAAAGAGGAAAATATCTCCAAAGTCAAGTTATCTAAAAATCAACATGTCTGTGTAAGTTATTCCATAGATGCAAAATATTAGCATGAATATATTAGCCTATTCTTCAAATGTATTGCAGATCAAAACTCAGCATTATTTTCCTGAAAGCACCTGGTTTCTAAATAAAATGGCCATACCTAAAATATTTATGTTTACTTAATTTTTTTAGACCAAAGATTTGCCTCACAGAATGGTTCCCGTTGCAGGGCAGGAGAAGGATCAGAAAACGAGGATGGATTTTACTATGGTAGACAGAATTAAAATGAGCTACTGATTCAGCTTAATTTAGCAGAAAGAGAATTAATTTTTTAAATAATGAAATGTATTGCAAATTGATTAATACTTACTTCCCTGAAGCCCTCTTTCTTTTATCTCAGTTCAGTATTTGGAAGCTCAGAACTGGATTTTTCTTTCACCCCATTGAAGTAAAAGGTCCATATTAAAGATTTCCTTTAGTGATCACCAAACGGTTGTGTTTTGCAAACCCTTCTCCTCTGCTGCATTAGCCACTACACCTTCTATGGCCATTGGAGAAGGGAGAAACTTTCCCATCAGTAGACCCAGCATAAAACCTCTACATTCGTCAGCCAGCATTGGGCCCTCAGGGCCCTGTTGACTCGCTTCTGTGGGCACAGCAGGATTCACAGGGGACCCTGCAGGGTACAGTATCTGGATACCACAGAACCGTGCAAAGCTCTTTGAAAGACAACCTAGCAAATTTTTGTTTTCTTTTGTTTTGCTTTTGTACAAAACTGCCTATGTTTTTTGTGTTTCACAGGCTCAGACAGGATGGCTGTGCTCCCAGAAAAATAAGTCTATCTGCATCAGCCAGCACTCAGATCCAGGAGGCATTGCAAAAGCATCAGCCTCAACTAAGGAAGGGCAGGTATCAGCTCAGACATCTCTGAATATGTGAATAATCTAAACTTCAACATTCCTTTGATGCACCAAATTCTGGCAACTAATGGGGAAGAACCCCTGCGCAATGCTTGGGTATGTTTCAAGACTTTCAGGAGTGAAACCGAAGGAGACTTACACTCTTAAATCTCATCATGGCTTCTGAAGATGCCACAGTCACGCTGGCAAATAGTAATTAAAAATTAGTAAAAAGATAGCTCCAGATCACTTTCTGTGGTGCAGAAAGACTGCCCTGCAGAGCTCTGCAGCTGCACACCACCAGTTCTTGCCGTTTGCTGAACCTGCTGTTCAGATATGGGTGCGTGCCATTCCAGTGGGGACCAGGCTTTCAGTCTTCTGTCCACAGGTATGTATGGCTTAAAAGGCAACCAAGAAATGCAAATCTATTGCTACTAGGCTGAAATCCACTGTGCAAGGATCGGCACCTCAGCTGGAGGTCATCAGCCTGTACTTTGCTACATATAATCAAGTGCCTTTGTAGCTTCAGAAAGGTTCTGTATTAGGAAAGAATATCTGGATGAAACCTTGGCATTGCTGAAGTCAACGAGAGCTTTAATTGTGATTTTCTCAGGTTTTATCCACAATAATGCTTCACTTGTCTGAGGTCAGCTGGAATGGTCTGGCAGTTTTATGTTTACATGGTTACACAAGTAGAATGACAAGGCTGAAAAGCTTAATGATAGTTAAGAGCCCTTGGAAGGCAAGTAAAAGACAGTATTTAGAGATATAAGTGGATGGATTAATTTCTTCAAAGAGGTAGAATAATTACAGTATCAGAATAGGTGTATTTTGAAATAGTTGTCCAGAAAGTGTCTGCTCTGGGACAAAAAGAACATTTATATGTTGCTCTTAAGCTTTTATATGTTTATATTATAAACCTGCTCTCCACATTAATTTTCTTGCAGTTATGTTTAGTGACTTCTCTTTTTTGTGTAATGAATAATAAACCCTCTGAATATTCTTCATTCTTTCGCTGGACATAAAGACACAGTTTAAAGCCTTTTTGCTGTCTGTGGCTGAAGACATATTTTTTTAATGCCACTTGCTCAGTGACTGGTGTCCCATTGTACAGGAGAGTTGTGAACTACTATTCATCATCCCAGGTACTGCCTTTGCACAGCAAATGGAAATAACTGAGTTTCATGAATTGATGAGGGACTGCAGAGATGTATATGCATGCATGGCCTCCTTTCGTATGCACAACCTCCCTTTTAAGGAGTGGAGACACACATGTTGCCGGATCTGCTAAAACTATACAAAGGGCAACTGGCACAGCCAGCATCAGACTGAAAGTCCCACGTCCTCAGTCTTTACTTAAAAACTAGAATATCACAGAATCATAGAATCATAGAATACTTTGGGTTGGAAGGGACCCTCAAAGGTCATCTAGTCCAACCCCCCTGCAGTGAGCAGGGACACCTTCAACTATATCAGGTTGCTCAGAGCCCCGTCCAGCCTGACCTTGAACATTCCAGGGATGGGGCACCTATGACCTCTCTGGGGAACCTCTTCCAGTATTTCACCACCCTCATTGTAAATATGAATATGAATATGAATACTAATATAAATATAACCTGTCCCATAGTGATGGGGCTGTATTTCTCTGGATAGATGTAACAACTTGAAATAATTACATAAAGTATAATGACCGCGTTCTCATCAGGTTAAATGCAGTCAAATGGAGACTCATTCCAGTGGGGTCTCTGCGTCTGTGCCATCAGAGGATAATGCCTCTGCTGCACTGCACATTACGCTGAAATACAGCTCCTGAATCAATTTAGCTGAGTGTTATATGTAAAAAGACATTTGATTTTGGCTTTGCTAGCTAGCTGCAAGAACAGTGCCACCAATCATAATAAATGAACTGTCTCAGCTTCAAGATGCCATTGTATTTTCTCTCCATTGCCGTTGAGGGCAGAGGGAAAACAGGAAGGCCTGAAGCCTGGAGATGCACAGAGGCAGCAAGAAGAATATGTCTCTCTCCTAGAGGTAAATGAGAAGTGTAAATTACACCTTTTCAGTTTATTAAGTACTAATTAAGGGTTGCAAGCCTGGCATTCTTCTACCAGATGTGTGGTGCCAGGAAAGCAGCCACCCATGCGTTCAGAGCTTGATTGCTATCCTGTGATTATATAGAATCCAAGCATGGCTTTTTCTTTTTTGGGTATTGCTGTCATTTGAATAATAGATCATCAGCATACCTTGCTGTGGCGATCCATTATTCACAAGTAGTTATCATCCAAGAAAGGTGTGTGATGGCTTCAGAGAGCTCATGTGATGCCCAGGTGGCATGCCTGCGTGCTGGGAACCTCATGAAGGTCTGGCTGACCTCAGGAGATGGAAGAAAGGGTCCCTGGCCATTTCTGAGAAGCAGTGGAAATTTGCTGATCCCTGCTATGTTTAGTCAGGATGTTCCTGACTCTGAATGGAGCCATCATCACTGGATATACTGTAAATCTTGATGCAGCTCCAGGTGAAAAATACACATTCCCTGATACCTTTCTCTGTGAGAAAGGTTTCTTCTGCAGAAGGTTTCTTCTGATTTTCTTCTGCAGAGAAGCGGTGAGCTACAGAATATCTGCAACCTGGCTGCCAACAAGTCTCTTACTGTGATCAAAGCAAGGGCGGATTAAGGAAGGGACCAAAAACAGGACAGCAAGGTAGGTAGCTCTGCAGGTGGTTACAGGGAGCACCCTCCAAGCACGTGCGAAGGACCTGGTTTGAAAATTAGTGACAGGGGTTAACATCAGGGGCCAAGATTAAGCAGAAGGTCCCCTCCTGATACCTAGTGAGAGATGAAAGTTTGTCAGGGGGTGGGGATATGGGGGTAGAGATATGGAAGGAGAATAACCACTGAGGAGCAGCACCAGAGAGGACAAGCACCCTGTGATGGGGAAGAGGGAGGGAAGGGGGATGACACTTAGGAGACTGGCAAGGAGAGTGCTCTCTGCAGCCCTGCTCTGCCTGGGTATCAGACTGGGTTTGCTGAAGCCCAAGAGGGGCATGCTATGGAGACAGAGGTTTGGGACGATGAGAACTCAAACAGGAGTTTCATCTGAGAGTCCAGCTTAGCCATCTGGACTCAATCTAATCTTGCACTAAAATGTTTTCCTTCCACACTCCAGCCAGAAGAAAACAATAGTAACATAGCCGAAGACTTTTTAGTGGCAGTGGAGCAAATCTGAGTTCAAGGGTGGATAATTGGGTCATGCACCATATGATCTGCAAGCTTCAGACGCAGAAGCTGACTTACGCTTGGCTGTTCTCACTGTGTCTTGCTTTGTGCAGTTGTTTTGTGTTGCTCTACAAAGGTGGCTCAGTTTAAACATTATTTTACCCACACTCTGTGGATGTTTACAGTGAGCATCTCCTAGACAGGGAAAGAAGCATGAGGGAGGTTTCTGCTAAATCCAATACCAGCTAAACCCCAGCTATCTGAGCATCTTCAGCACGATTCCAAATAATTCACCTGACTGAACTACAGATAAATAGAAGAAAGGTTAGGCTTCCTTCAATGCTTTAAATATTTTGCTTTCCCTCCCTTGAGTTGTAGTAACAAATGGTAAAATTATTCCTTCTTTTGTGACTTATGGCAATTGTTGTATTACAGGTTTTTCAGTTTACTGGCAAAACCATTCAAAAAAATGCAGGAACCCTCAGCTCCCATTCATTTTAAAGATGTCTCAAACTGTTTTCCTTTTTTTACAAAGATGAAAGCGTTTGAAAAAATAGAAGTTTGAGGACAGATGAAATTGACTCATAGGTTTATGCTTGCGTAACAACAGAAGGAGAATGGTAAGGCTGAAAAGCTTAACAACAGTTAATTTAGGATCATTATTTAGCCGAAGTATAAGATAGTATTTAGAGAAAAAAGAAGATGGAAGTTTTCAGAAAAGGTGTGTTCTGGGAAAATAAGACTACAAAATGTGAAACCGCAGTGTGCACTTCCCTGAACAGCTGAACTGCAAAAGTATGTCTCACCGACATTGCAGACCCTAAGGTAATGACTACATACCTCTATATTAGCTTTATAATTAACCAAGTGATAGTGGTGGACATCATCATAAAGCTGTTCTTTGGGTTGACTACATCTAAGCTGGTGTGTGTAAAATGGTATCTTGTGGCATGAATAGGGGAGGGTATAATTTCAGAGAGGTCCCTCCCCAGGTAGCATTCCTTAATATTGCAATCACTTTGTTTAATTATGCAAATGCTACCTGAGAGTATTAAAGGAAAAGCTGGAATCTCTAATTGCATGGACCTCCTTGTCTACATTCCAGATATATGCAACTGCCTGCTGTAATGTTTTTAAGGCTATTTGCTGTAGCAGTAATGTTGTGCTAATTGTATTCTGCACACAGGAATTACTGAGTCTTGCTAATTTTGAAAGAAACTATCCCATGTTTGGCAATCATAGTTTGAACTAATTACTACATATATAATTAGTCCATAGATAAGTATTTAATCAAACATTAGTTCTAACAGTTTTTAAAATATCAAAAAGAAATTATATTTTTTGAAGGAAAAATTAATTTTTAGTTAAATAACTAGAAAGATTTCTTTTAAAATGTGTAGAAACAAAACTTAAAATGTTGACTTAAAAATAGTAGGAATTAAATAAACCTGTGGACCAAACACAATTTTTTTCATAAATTTTCATTCAAAAAATGTTTCCTACCTCAGTTTACAAAGTAGCAACTAAATAAAAAATGTCAAGGCAACAAATCCCCAATCCTACATTATTAATAATATGCTAGCTAGAATAGCATTAAGTGTAAAGAACCCCACACATTGTAAAAACTGTCTTTGTATCTCACATCTGGGGGGGAGATGGCTTACCTGTCATTCAAAATATAAGCAATAACAATTTAAGTCTTCATTACTCTGAGGTGTTTAGGTGGAGTGTTTGGTCTAAACCCACCACCCACCAGCACATAAGCCAGAACTTAAAAAAGAATTGCTCATCTGAACGAAAACAGGGAGAAAGTCCTGTACTTTGATCTCTAACTCCATTTTTTTTTAAAAGGCTCCTCTTGTAACAAAAGGTACCTGCATAGATGATATTTTTGTCTGACTTATCAATATACCATGGGATACAGAAACAAATTACATCCTCTTTAACAGATTTTTGCAACTGGGTGATTATAAATTTACCTTATCCAAGTGATTTCCCTCTGGGATAGTGTTTGAATTTCCACTACTGTTTTGCAGCTTGCATCAGGAGAGAAGGGAGAATGTGATCAGGAGAAAGCCCAAGCAAAGCTGCTGATGGCAGCAAAGGCAGATGGAGAAATTTGTGTTACATCGCAGTGAACTAGCCCTTCAGCAAGAAGGGGATTAATTACTGTGTACACGTACACACTGACTAATGGCAGATAATTTGGAATGAAGATGAATTATTTCCCTAATATGTCATGTTTGCTGCCCACAGGCTGCCTGCCTGGCTGCCACAGTCCTGTTGGAGCCTTGCCAAACAATCTCTTAGGAAAAACTGAGGGCCTATCCCTTCATGTGCCCCTTATGGTCACTTCCAAATATCTTAGCTTAAACTACGTCCATAGTGTCCAACTATGTCCATATGTCCACTATGCCCAGTTTAGCATCTAGCTAAGACTGTCTGTCCCTGAGGCTGTCCTATACTATGAAGCTCTCTGTTTCC
The DNA here is from genome assembly GCF_949628215.1 of Phalacrocorax aristotelis. NCBI lineage: Eukaryota > Metazoa > Chordata > Aves > Suliformes > Phalacrocoracidae > Phalacrocorax > Phalacrocorax aristotelis. Next base: position 179,075,868 of record NC_134276.1, on the reverse strand, counting down.
CTGGACAGAAAGCTTTCGAATTGGAGGAACCTGGGAAAATTGAAAAGCTGGCCAATAAATAAGAAAGATAATTTATATAGAAGTTCAATATTCGTTCTTTAAGGATCGTTTTTCTTTAAGGAGACTGTGATTTAGTGAAGCTGTCATTATGAAACATCTGCCTCCACATCGGCAGGGTCCCTGCCTGAGCCTGCTGAGTGGTGCATGACATCAGGGAGGCAACTTTCAGAGTCAAAACCATCACAATTAATGCTAAAAATGACTCATCTGCAGAGCCTTGCTTTCCCCACTGACTTGCATCAGCCCTGTGCTTACAGGTTTCCTTTAACTCCGGTGAAACTACTCACTGTCTACACGGTGATCTTGGAGGAAAGGAGAATCAGGACATGTCTCTATCCTATAAAAACACTCTCATCCTGGAGCCAGCAGCATCTTCTATGGCTTAAATTTTCCTTATAGGACTAGGAGCTGGTTTTCAGAAAAATGAGAAGTCTTCTCAAAGGAATGTCAGAGCCTGGAGTCTTGACCAGACAGATAACTAGCTTGTGTTAAAAGTACAACAGCAAGGAAGTTGAAGTATACATTCCATAAGCTTAAACACTTGGAAACTTTTAATGATTTGTTAAACAAAGTTCCTCACAGTCTGGATGTCTTGGGGATTTCTGATATTTACAGGATCATTCAGCATCCTGTGGGCAGTTGACCAAAATTCACCCAGGTCTTTATTAATTGATGATTGTAAGTGATTCTGGCAGCATAATTTCCCAGGAATATTTGGATGCATCACAAAAATGATCAAGAACTGCATCCTTGCCTGTAACCCAATTTGAAAGACTAAGTAGTAAATGGATGTGTGGCCTGGATTATCCTGTTCCTTTCAGAGCTGGTTCTTGCGGTTAAGGAATGGCTTGGTGGAAAATTGCTTGAATTCTCAGTTCAGGTGTTGTATTTACATTAGTTCTTGCCACCTATTTGCCTGTAATAAACACTTTATCAATTTTCACAGCACAAGATTTGAAATCCTACTGTTGCACTGAAAATATAAATACCAAAGGAAAAAAAAGAAGCAGCAGCAAAGATGGCAGGAACTCAGAGGGATAAATCCTTCTAAGCACTGGTGTTATTTTATATGTCCTTGGTGAGCCAGTAATTCCTTGTTTTACTGGACTACAGAGATATATGAAGAATTACTAAATTAATGCACGTGTTATCCACCAAAAGAGGAATTTTCATGAATGTGATATATTAATCCCTCTGATCTAATAGCACAGTTGCAGAATGTAATTAGTAGCTCTATCAGCAGGAGTCTACATTTGTCAAATCATCTTTACATCAAAATTGGCTTTACGTGCCCATCTTGTATAATCGCGGAGGCAAAGTTCTTGCATACTTTCAAACAACAAATACAGCTTTCCTGTAGGGGTGATTCTACTGACTTTTTTGATGTGCTCCAAGAGTTAAGGTGATACAGAGCACCTAGTTAAAGTGATATAACCATCTGGCCCTAAGCACTATGTAGGGCTCTCTATTGCCTAGGTAAGATGGAAGAGAGTGAAAGCACATTGATGTAATTCTGATGCAAATAGCTCCTTAGCCCAAATTATTATGGGTCTCCTCACAAGAGCTATGACAGAAGAATGTAAGGATAAGGAGATTAGAACAAGAAAAAAAAAAGAGGCATGTAGCAGTAAAAAGATCAGTAATCTATAGTTCTTAGTATTTAATTAGGTGCACAAAAGATTCTTTTAATTTTAAGCAATGACTGGACAGATCATTGATAAGGACTGGTTATAATTATGACTTCTTGAGAATTAAGACTTGTAAATTGAAGCTTCTAACTGTGCTACTTGCAGAGCTGTTTGATCTGTATCCAAATATACTGCTGCTGCAGTAAGACATGGCCTTTCAATGTAGTGAGTGGTTTGATAGCTTTACTAAGTCCATTGTTGCAACAAAAAGTTACTGCTTTTTAGTGTCATTTGGTATTTATGATTATCAACAAATCACATACATAGGGCTGTCTATACTTAGGCATGCGCATTCTTACCAGTCCTCATTGAACAACATTATAAACCTCTCCCTTGTAGTGGTAAAGAAATGTTACTTCAATATGTAATTTAATTAACACTTTAAGTAATGTGAGGTTTTCTGCTGAATGAATTTAGATGCCTGTCTTATGTTTTAATAACATACACATACAGTGCCAAATTCTGCTCTTGGGTTTATGACTTCAAGCTTGCTGGCACCTACTGCATCTTGCTGAAATGAAACATCTAATTAGGTGAGGCAGGTATTCAACCTGATTTCCTTTCCAGTCAGTGGAGAGATTCCACTGGACTAATTAGCCAACTGGAAGATGCCTATGTCCCTTATTGATGACAGAGCACACCCAGCATGCCCAGACCCTGAAATAGGTGCGATGAATCTGGGCCATTGACTTAACACATCCTTTACATGTCTTAAGATAGACCTGAGCCCTTAATATTTTTAACTGTTCATTTGCAGAATATTCATATATGCAACAAATTAACTCACAGAATATTCAATAAAACTGTCAAAAATATAATATCTTTCTTGTGCAAAAAGAAAAAAGCCCATAATGATAGATCAAATTTAGGGTTTATTTTTTTCTCCTGTTGCTCCCAGCACTGGTGGTGGTGGTCACAGCTTGGTATACAGATACTTCTTTCTTCTTTTTACTTCTTATAAATCTAAATGAAATGTTAAAATAAATTGTAGATTCTTTTCACTTGTGAGGGGAGAACACATACTATTTTACCTCAGAAAGAAACATCAGGAACCAGGTCTTAGTATGAAAAACTTAAGCATCCTCCTTCAAGGCAAGATGTTTGCATTGTGTCAACAGTCACTTGATAGTTGTCATGGTTTCAGCTGGGGTAGAGTTAATTTTCTTCACTCTAGCTGGTATAGTGCTGTGCTTTGAAATTAGCATGGAAAAAAAAACCTGTTGAGATAACACACAGATGTTTAGGCTGTTGCTGGGTAGCGCTTATACTAGTCAAGGACATGTCCAGCCTCCCATGCTCTGCTGGGTGCACAAGAAGCTGGGAGGGGAGGGGGCACAGCCAAGAGAGCGGATTCAAACTGATCAAAGGGATATTCCATATCATGTAACGTCATGCCCAGTATGTTACCTGGGAGGGGCTGGCCGGGGGAGGGAGGGGGCAATCACGGCTCGGGGACGGGCAGCGTCGGTCGGCGGGTGGTGAGCAGTTGTATCGTTCGTGTTTCTGCGTTTTTTTTTTCCTGTTTTCCCTTTCCTTCCTTTTCCCTTTTATTATATTAACATTATTGTCATTATTATCATAATCATTTATCATCATCATTTTATTGTAATCACTAAACTGTGCTTATCTCAACCCACAAGTTCTTTTGCTCGTCCGATTCTCTTCCCCATCCCACAGGGGTAGGGTGGCGTGAGCGAGCGGCTGCGTGGTGTTCAGTTGCCAGCTGAGGCTGAACCACGACAGTCTATTTTTGGCGCCCAACGTGGGGCACGAAGGGTTTGAGATAATAACAGTTGCTGGTCACAGCACTGATTCATCTGCTCGCAGTATTAGTTTGTCCAGTCTTTACCATGCTGATTGTAAAGTACATGTTAAAACTTGCTGTTGGTTTTGTCAGTTTGCTGTGCTCTGCAGTGATTAGAGATATTTTGCCTAGGAGACTTGTTATTAAAACACTGGCCTTGACTGTTATCGGTTATTTAGGTTTTGCATGGAATCCGTTACTGTACTACAGCTACCACCTCACGGAGGCAATTAGCAATTATACCTCCTCCTCTGAGGAGTTTTTAATGGAGGAAATACAGAATGGCACCATAGCTACTATCTTATGTAATGTCTCCTCCTTCATTACAACAACTTTTCAGTATCTTGAACATCCTTGTGTAGTTAAGATACATCTGTTGATATTGCTTTGGCAGGTGGTATCAGATCTGTCTAAGGTTAGTAAGCAAGTTAAGAATATAATCCACAGATCTGTCCCAAGGCTCGATAGCTATGCGTGGCAGGGTATGTGGGAAAGTATGGGCAAATGCCTAAGACGGTGGGCAGCCCCCGTGGTGTGGGACTTCACCCCTGAACAAGTGAAGAATCCTGAAAAATTAGTAGAACATTTGGAGGAAGTATGTTGTCACCCTGGCAATTCCAGAGAGATACAAATCACTGCCATGTGCTGGGGTCTGGCTTATGCCTATCGAGCCCTATTTAACACTATTCAGTACCCCCAAGGGAAAGAGAAGGGAGCTACTCCAACCCCCGTGACAAGCACTGCGGCCACTCAAAGCCCCACGATAGACACTGCAGCTACTCCAACCCCAGCGACAAGCACTGTGGCCACCCAACCCCCTACGACAGATACTGCAGCTACTCCAACCCCCGTGACAAGCACTGCGGCCACCCAACCCATCGCGACAGATACTGCAGCTACTCCAACCCCAGCGACAAGCACTGTGGCCACCCAACCCATCGCGACAGATACTGCAGCTACTCCAACCCCAGTGACAAGCACTGCGGCCACCCAACCCGTCACGACAGATACTGCAGCTACTCCAACCCCAGTGACAAGCACTGCAGCCACCCAACACGCCACGACAGATACTGCAGCTGCTCCAACCCCGGTGACGAGCACGGCGGCCACTCAAACCCCCATGACAGGCACTGCAGCTACTCAAACCCCAGTGCCAAGCATTGCAGCTAAACCAGAGGACCAACCTGTGTCAGTATCAGTCGCCCCTATACGTGAGAAGAAATCATGGAAGAGAAGGTCAACTTGTTTAGAAAGAGATTACGAGGAACCAGGGCCATCACGAGAAGAGGAGGAGGAGGAGTAACCATGTGTACAAGAAACGGAAACTACCCGATCTCTATCCTTGAGTGAGTTGCGGGATATACGGAAAGATTTCAGGCGTCATTCAGGTGAGCACGTTATCACCTGGCTGCTCCGATGCTGGGATAATGGGGCCAGTAGTTTGGAATTAGAGGGGAAGGAAGCCAAACAACTGGGATCCCTCTCTAGGGAAGGGGGCATTGATAAAGCAATTGGAAAAGGAACACAAGCCCTCAGCCTCTGGAGGCGGCTCCTGTCCGCGGTGAGAGAGAGGTATCCCTTCAAAGAAGATATTGTATTTCGCCTAGGAAAATGGATGACCATGGAGAAAGGCATTCAGCATCTAAGGGAATTAGCCGTGCTTGAGGTGGTTTATGGTGACCTGGACGATCAACGGTCCTCCAAAGATCCAGATGAAGCTGAGTGTACATGACCCATGTGGCAGAAGTTTGTACGGAGCGCACCATCCTCGTATGCAAACTCATTGGCAGTGATGTCCTGGAAAGATGACGAGACACCAATGGTGGCTGAGTTGATTGATAGACTCCGGGAATATGAAGCGAATCTCTCTTCCTCGCTCGTCTCTGCTGTTGAGAAACTGTCCCGAGAGTTCCAGCAACTCAAAGAAGATATGTCCTACTCCCCACCAGTACGGACCAGTATCTCAGCCATTAGGAGTAATCGTCCCTTGGCTCAAGAGAAGGGATACACATGACGGGGCACCCTATGGTTTTACCTGCGTGATCATGGAGAGGACATGAAGAAGTGGGATGGAAAACCTACCTCAGCCTTAGAGGCACGGGTACGTGAGCTGCAAGGGAGAACAATTACTCAGGGGAGTTTCCCCAGGAGAGCTGCTGCTCCAGTTTGCAGGAAGCAATTCTCCAGACAGAGGAGCAGAAGTGCTGATGGCCTGACTGATCTTAACAGAGACACCCGTGATTCATATTTACCGGAAGTGAGTGATGAATACTATGATCAGGACTAGGGGGGCCCTGCCTCCAGCCAGGCGGAGGAAAGGGATAACCGGGTTTACTGGACTGTGTGGATCCGATGGCCTGGCACATCTGACCCACAGGAATATAGAGCTTTAGTGGACACTGGCGCACAGTGCACCTTAATGCCATCAAACTATATAGGGGCAGAACCCATCAGCATTGCTGGAGTGACAGGGGGATCCCAAGAGCTAACTGTATTGGAGGCCGAAGTGAGCCTCACCGGGAATGAGTGGCAAAAGCACCCTATTGTGACTGGCCCAGAGGCTCCGTGCATCCTTGGCATAGACTACCTCAGGAGAGGGTATTTCAAGGACCCAAAAGGGTGCAAGTGGGCTTTTGGTGTAGCTGCCTTGGAGACAGAGGAAATTAAACAGCTGTCTACCTTGCCCGGTCTCTCGAAGGACCCTTCTGTTGTGGGATTGCTGAAGGTCAAAGAACAACAGGTGCCAATCACCACCACAACAGTGCACTGGCGGCAATATCGCACCAACAAAGACTCTCTGATCCCCATCCACGGGCTCATTCACCAACTGAGGAGCCAAGGAGTAATCAGTAAGACCCACTCACCCTTTAACAGTCCCATATGGCCAGTGCGGAAGTCTAATGGAGAGTGGAGGCTAACAGTAGACTACCGTGGCCTGAACGAAGTCACTCCACCATTGAGTGCTGCCGTGCCAGACATGCTAGAACTTCAATACGAATGGGAGTCAAAGGCAGCCAAGTGGTATGCCACAGCTGATATCGCTAATGCATTCTTCTCAATCCCTCTGGCAGCAGAGTGCAGGCCACAGTTTGCTTTTACTTGGAGGGGTGTCCAGTACACCTGGAATTGACTGCCCCAGGGGTGGAAACACAGTCCTACCATTTGCCATGGACTGATCCATAATGCTTTGGAACAAGGTGGAGCTCCCAAACACCTACAATACATTGATGACATCATTGTGTGGGGCAATACAGCAGAAGAAGTTTTTGAGAAAGGAAAGGAAATAGTCCAAATCCTCCTGAAAGCTGGTTTCGCCATAAAACAAAGTAAAGTTAAGGGACCTGCACGAGAAATCCAGTTCTTGGGAATAAAATGGCAAGATGGTCGTCGTCAGATCCCCATGGATGTGATCAACAAAATAACAGCCATGTCTCCACCAACCAGCAAAAAGGAAACACAAGCTTTCTTGGACGTTGTGGGTTTTTGGAGAATACATATTCCACACTACAGTCTGATCGTAAGCCCTCTCTATCAAGTGACCCGGAAAAAGAATGATTTCAAATGGGGCCCTGAACAACAACAAGCCTTTGAACAGATTAAACGAGAAATAGTTCATGCAGTAGCTCTTGGGCCAGTCCGGGCAGGACAAGATATAAAAAATGTGCTCTACACTGCAGCCGGGGAGAATGGCCCTACCTGGAGCCTCTGGCAGAAAGCACCAGGGGAGACCCGAGGTCGACCCCTAGGGTTTTGGAGTCATCGATACAGAGGGTCCGAAGCCCACTATACTCCAATGGAGAAAGAGATATTGGCAGCATATGAAGGGGTCCAAGCTGCATCAGAAGTGGTTGGTACTGAAGCACAGTTGCTCCTGGCACCCCGACTGCCAGTGCTGGGCTGGATGTTCAGAGGGAACGTCCCCTCCACACACCATGCAACTGATGCTACGTGGAGTAAATAGGTTGCACTGATCACCCAGCGGGCTCGAGTAGGAAACCCCAGTCGCCCAGGAATCTTGGAAGTGATTATGGACTGGCCAGAAGGCAAAGACTTTCGAATATCACCAGAGGAGGAGGTGACACGTGCTGAAGAAGCCCCACTGTATAACACACTGCCAGAAAAGGAGAAGCAGTATGCCCTATTCACTGATGGGTCCTGTCACCTTGTGGGAAAGCACTGGAGATGGAAGGCTGCTGTATGGAGTCCTACACGACAAGTAGCAGAAACTGCTGAAGGAGAAGCTGAATCGAGCCAGTTTGCAGAGGTGAAGGCCATCCAGCTGGCCTTAGACATTGCTGAACGGGAAAAGTGGCCAGTGCTCTATCTCTATACTGACTCCTGGATGGTGGCAAATGCCCTGTGGGGCTGGCTGCAGCAGTGGAAGCAAAGCAACTGGCAGCACAGAGGCAAATCCATCTGGGCTGCTGCACTGAGGCAAGATATTGCTGCCTGGGTAGAGAACCTGGTTGTAAAGGTACGGCATGTGGATGCTCACGTCCCCAAGAGTCGAGCCACTGAAGAACATCGAAACAACCAGCAGGTAGATCAGGCTGTCAAGATTGAAGTGGCTGAGGTGGATCTGGACTGGCAGCATAAGGGTGAACTATTTCTAGCTCGATGGGCCCATGACACCTCAGGCCATCAAGGGAGAGATGCAACATACAGGTGGGCTCGTGATCGAGGGGTGGACTTGACCATGGACGTTATTGCACAGGTTATCCACGAATGTGAAACATGTGCTGCAATCAAGCAAGCAAAGCGGGTAAAGCCTCTGTGGTATGGGGGACAATGGCTGAAATATAAATATGGGGAGGCCTGGCAAATTGACTATATCACACTCCCACAGACCCGCCAAGGCAAGCGCCATGTTCTCACCATGGTAGAAGCAACCACCGGCTGGCTGGAAACATATCCTGTCCCCCACGCCACTGCCCGGAACACTATCCTGGATCTCGAAAAACAAGTCCTGTGGCGACATGGCACCCCAGAGAGAATTGAGTCAGGCAATGGGACTCATTTCCAAAATAACCTCATAGACACCTGGGCCAAAGAGCACGGCATTGAGTGGGTGTATCACATCCCCTATCACGCACCAGCCTCTGGGAAAATCAAAAGATACAATGAACTATTAAAGATGACACTGAGAGCAATGGGGGGTGGAACATTTAAACACTGGTATACACATTTAGCAAAAGCCACCTGGTTAGTCAACACGAGGGGATCTGCCAGGCGAGCTGGCCCTGCCCAATCAGAATCCTTACGTACTGTGGAAGGGGATAGAGTCCCTGTAGTGCACATGAAAAATATGCTGGGCAAGACAGTCTGGGTTATTCCTGCTTCCAGCAGAGGCAAACCCACTCGTGGGATTGCGTTTGCTCGAGGACCTGGGTGCACTTGGTGGGTGATGCGGGAGGATGGAGGAGTCCGGTGTGTACCTCAGGGGGATTTAATTTTGGGTGAAAACAGCCAATGAACTGAATAATATGCTGTTAATTGCTATATGATGTTGTATGTCATCACTACTATGGTTGCATCAATGGAATGTCATCATGGTGGGAATCTCCCAATTAATAATAATAGCAAATGAACTTTCAATGGAACCGAGCAAAGTGCAGCAGTGAGAGAACAAGAACTACCAGTGCAGCGGTGATGGAACAAGGACTGACATGCAACAATCTGACCCCACGCACACCGCCTCTCTGAAGGACCCTTGCAAGTGATGAAATCCAAAGTCATGGACTAAATGAACTCAATGGACATTTCACAGGCATTTTATAGGGGTGTTCCATAGACTAGTGGAATGATAAATGAAAATCTGTATAGAGATATATGTATATTGTTAAAGGATGAGAAGATGGATAGGGATTATTGAATTTGTACTGAATAGTATGGGACCTGAGCATGATGTCAATGATATGGAATAAGGGGTGGATGCTGTCATGGTTTCAGCTGGGGTAGAGTTAATTTTCTTCACTCTAGCTGGTATAGTGCTGTGCTTTGAAATTAGCATGGAAAAAAAAACCTGTTGAGATAACACACAGATGTTTAGGCTGTTGCTGGGTAGCGCTTATACTAGTCAAGGACATGTCCAGCCTCCCATGCTCTGCTGGGTGCACAAGAAGCTGGGAGGGGAGGGGGCACAGCCAAGAGAGCGGATTCAAACTGACCAAAGGGATATTCCATATCATGCAACATCATGCCCAGTATGTTACCTGGGAGGGGCTGGCCGGGGGAGGGAGGGAGCAATCGCGGCTCGGGGACGGGCAGCGTCGGTCGGCGGGTGGTGAGCAGTTGTATCGTTCGTGTTTCTGCGTTTTTTTTTTCCTGTTTTCCCTTTCCTTCCTTTTCCCTTTTATTATATTAACATTATTGTCATTATTATCATAATCATTTATCATCATCATTTTATTGTAATCATTAAACTGTGCTTATCTCAACCCACAAGTTCTTTTGCTCGTCCGATTCTCTTCCCCATCCCACAGGGGTGGGGGTGGGGTGAGCGAGCGGCTGTGTGGTGTTCAGTTGCCAGCTGAGGCTGAACCACGACATAGTACATCTAAAAGTAGTATTTTGAACTGAAACCTGATGGACAGGGAAGATCAAAACCAGCAGGAATAAAAGAAATTCAGCTTGTGTTACAATCTTCCATGGAAAGCAGATACCACGCAAAGGGTGATATTGCAGGTGAACAAAATTAATGCTTAACTGATTGATAAATAGGACTTTTGCATTGCATGGGTGTAGTGTTCTGGTGCTCTCTGCTTCTTGTCCTTTCTTGTGATTGACAGGATGTAAATTAATATATAGTGTTGTTTGTGTTTTGTGGTGTAGGCTTGTCTTGATGAAAAGCTGGGTTGCAGTCACGAGTAGAAACTTCCACTCACCGTGTTTTCAAGTGCCTTCTGCCATTTCCTCTCTGGGGTGGGTTATGTTTGGCAATCCAGAAGAGAACAGATCTATGTTAGTCTAAAATCTCTAAATAAACTGGTCTCAGGTTTGGAGTGAAGTTAATTCATATGGCTGAGCCTGTTGTTTTATAAATTTCCTGACTGGCAGAGTTTCATGGTACAGTCCTCAAAAGTCCCTGTCTGAGTATTGCATGTAATATTTCTTTCACTTAATGCTTACAGAATAGGTCAAGTTCATAAAATTTAACAGTGTCATTTGCAGAGGTCAACTGCCTTTTTTTTTTCCCTAAAAAAAAGCAATATTATATAAGTGAAAATCCCCAAATATGAAAATCAGTGAAAACACCTTTAATAAAACAGGTATCCCCAAAACTGATGGTAAATACCAGAAGAAAGGCAGAGTTTTCTCTAAGCTAAATTTAAAAAGCCTATTTCCTTCATATTGATGGTACATGGGAGTCTGTTACATTTACAAAGAAAAGCCCTCCCCGACTATATTTTTGCATAGGTGCATACACCTTTTCAGGAATAATAACGGAACACTCTACTATGTGGAAATGTATTCCTTGCTGTCAATAGGAGCTACATTTATAGGTGAAGGTAATACATTTTCACCTTAGGTAATTTGAAAGTGAGGCTCACTTTCTTCCCAAAAAGTAGGAGACCAGAGCATTCCCCTGGACAAGTGAATCAGAAATCCACAACAGACTGACTTATGAACGGAGGAAGGAAAGAAAGGTTCTTTTAGATGGAAGAGACATAAACCCAGCTGATGCGGAAGGACAGAGCAGTACTTCTCCTAATACAGGCTTCCAGCATCTGGCAATATTTACATTATTCTTGGAGCTGCTCCTGACCATGACGTATTGGGTTACTTGCAGCAGCTGGAATCAACTAGTATATGATGGAATGCTAACCAGCATTTAAAACACCATATATGTCGGCCAGTGTTATGAAATAAGTTTTACAGCAGGAACTCCTGCATTCTTTTCCTGTAGTATTAAATTTCTATCTCAATCACTAGCAGCATGGAGCTGATCAGATAATGTCTTTGAACTGGCTGGACTTTGATCGTGGAAACTCCCTGCCACCACATATAGTACACCAAGAAGACACCAAGAAGGTAAATTTGTGTACATTCATAAGAGCATAGAAACTATTCCATTTATTAATAGCGCCAGGAAATTCTTGATGATAATAATAAGCCTCCGTATATAAGCCTCCATACATAAAGTTGAAATATATTTCTGTGCATAAGCTTTCTCTGCTTTTTTAAAGGGAGACTTGTGAGAGGAGAATCACAGGACCTGCGGTAGTTTCTTCCAACAGGAAAAATCAACATAGAGCAACGCAGAGATTAAAATTCTGAAAAGCAAAGCATATATTTGTTTACTGGTTTACGGTGTTGACGTAAAGAAGTAGAACTGTAGACTGAATATGAGGAGAAACTTCCTTACTGTGAGGGTGCCAGAGCACTGGAACAGGCTGCCCAGGGAGGTTGTGGAGTCTCCTTCCCTGGAGACTCCTTCAAAACCCGCCTGGATGCGTTCCTGTGCCTCCTGCTCCCAGTCCCTACCATTCTGTGATTCTGTGACATGTGTGAGCTGTACACTGTCTGGGCTAGTCTAGGATAGGCTTTGCTGTATTCGTTTTGAAGTTTCCAATAAGATGCTGGAAACCGTACCTCTTTGCTCAGCCTCCAGCTGCTCCTGTAGCTCTGCTCCCAGAGTCCCTCTCCCTGCACCCAGGCGCCTGGCTCCCTACCTCTGCGTCCACCCTGCTCCTGGGCAGGTCTCGTGGTCTGCGTGCCAGAGGCATCTCCATCGCAGGCTCATCATGGAGGGAATGCGGACTTCCATTTAAGGCAAACCTCAGCAAAACAGGCTGCGGGCAGACTGCCAGGGCAGTGTATTTTGCACTCTTAATGGGAGGTTTATTGCTGAGTGAAGTTGGTTGTCAGTACCACAACATTCACAAGGACAAAATGTCATTTGAAAAAGGAAGTATGTGTGTTTAAGTCAAACCAAAGGCTTACAGAGACAACCTCTCAGGCTTGGACACAACTCTTTCACTAGTGCTTAGTCCTTTATGCTGTCCTGCAGAAGTCAGTGAGCCTGGCATCCTTCATTCATTAATTCCAGATTAATGTTGAAGCCTGGAGAAGCACAACTCCAGCCTTGTCCAGGCATGTCCACAGGCTGGAGATGGGCTAACCCACCCACAAGACAGAAACTTCATGCTTCCAGCCCAGCTGTGGGAACACAGGCATTACCTGATCTGATAGAAACTGGAAGTAGCCCAGAGAGAAAGTGCATGATCAGACCTAAGCACTCTGGTGCAGAGTTAACTTGTTAATACTTTTTGAGCAAGGTTGAACTCGTGAGTGTGTTAAACAGGACACATGCTGGTACCTAGTGTTGTTTTGTTCTGGCTCCAGGAACCTGACAAACACCCTTACTGCATGGCCCAGCCACAGCCTGAGGTTTGCTTGCACAGGTTGTGCATCCCACTTCCCAAAGAGCTGTCAGGCAGCTTGGAAAGGGAGAGCGGCCAAAGTATAGGAACACCAAACAGTCTCAACAATGGTTACGCTTCAAATCTGCTTGACAGTCCTGCTGTCAGTTATATATATGTAGCAGCGTTATTATTATAGGGCAGGCTATTTTAAGACAGACTAACAGAGTTGGATTTCAACATTTATTTATATTCTTAGTTTTGCCATTGCATATGTTAGCTCTTGTTTTTTGTCAAAATGGCTTGACTAGAACTAATGTCTAGCACATATTCCCTAGAGAGGGATGCCAAGCTGAACTGTGAAATACACTTGTCATTTCACACTCTCCTACTGTGACTTGGGGTGAATTTGGTCATGCCAATCCTGCTCAAGCTCTTCCAAAGCAAATTAATCAGGTGGAGTCTGTGGTCCTCCACAATTTTTAAAAGCCAGGCTGCAGAGATGTCAACCTGGGCAAAGAAAATGAGTGATCACCTGTTAAAAGACTTGTGTCTAACTTCTTTCAGCTCCCTCCTTCGTAAAATAGGGGAACTTAGGCTCTCTGCTAAAGTGATTTAAAGTCCATGGAAAAAAGTACCAGAGAACAAGGTTTACGTGTTATAAGGCTTAGCTCTCAATAAAGGATTTTCTTCCTTCCCAGTGAGATTGCTATGCCTTCCCATGTAGATTGCTATCATTATTTTGTTCTTCAATACTTGCTTGCATTTGACATGTTTTTCACTATATCTGAGAGTAGAAAAAAACCTTACAGTGGCTTCTCTACAAGGATATTAATAATTTAAACTCCCTGAGAATGAGAGCCCTTTTGTCACTTATCCTCATCCCCACATACAGGACTTTCTTAGGATATGTAATCTGATCTCCCATTAGTCTTTTCTTGTGGCCTGAATCTTCCCTCTTTCACGTCCTCTCTTGCTTTTTAACACTGTGGAGATTGTCTGAAGTCAGCAGCAAGCTACAAAAGTTTTTCACTGCTAGCATTTCTTCTTCAAAGATGCCTTGCTATGGCCACCCAGTCTCTGCTAGCAGAGAAAGCCTTTGAAATGCATGAGGCTCCACAGCATGGTCACAGCAACGATGAGCATTAAAAAAAAAAAAAAAGCTGTTTGCTTAAACTGTTGGTAGCAACCATATAATTAAAGAGATGAGAAGGTCTGGAGTTTGTTTGTCTTTTAGAGGAAGGTTACCCACGCACTGGCTTCTGCTTTACTACAGGTTGGGCCAACTATAGCCCTGCCACTCACCCAGTGACTGCCTTGTTATTGCTGCCCAGATGTATTTGGCTCTTGTGCCTTGGCACAGCCTCTGTACGTGCCTGCTAACCTGTGACTGTCTACTGCAGAGTAAATGTGAGGTTACCCAGACAGTGCGAAACCTCCCAGAGTGGCCGCAGGATGTCCGGGCTGGCAGGCTGCCCACTGATCTTAGAGTCCGACAGCGACAGGATAAACCGAGAGGTGGTTTGGCCCTGGCCCTGTGGGGGTTGCCATCATTCAGTGAAGAAGGTAAAAGCTAAAAATATGCCCTGGAAGCCATAGGATGAGCCCAGAGTGGGGAGGGCAAAAGCCTGTCATCTGGGCAGGCTGCTGGGCAAGCGATTCAGCTTCTTGGACCAGCATCCCGCCAGTGGCTGCCCCACTCTGTGCAAGGGCAGGCAAGTGCCGGCAACGAGGGACTGAGGCCAGAGATGTTGTTAAAACACATATTTTGCTTGAGGGTGAGCCTTCAGCTGCAGGACCTGTCAGTGAAACCCCTCTGGGATGTGAGAGATCACCACAGCCTCTTGCCAACAACAGTCCAGGGATAAGTAATTTCCAACAAAGTAATGCAAACAGAGCAAAGAAATGAGTCAATCTGCTTCATCCTATCTGTAAGCACACAAAATTTCTCAGTTACTCTGTCAGGTAATCCTGTCCTGGATAGAATTAATTTTGTTAGCCCCCTCAGTAAAGCAGCATTAGCTAAAATGAGAGGGTATTATATTCAATCTATCAAGCTAATCTGCTGTGCTAATGCGATAATCTTGGAAAGACAATTTGTGGAAGATCTCTAGGAAGCTGGGTTTTACTTTTTCTTTTATTTTGCCCTTTTTGGAAGAGTTCTAGGAAAAATATGTGAAACATACAAGTACTGAGAAGTTATTGGAATAAAAAAGGATTAGTATACAACAATAAAGCTCCATCTGTGGAACGACAAAGAGCTTCACGGTTGCAAAATGAGCATTTTGCTACTGTTGTGGAAACGCTTTTTTATACTGCATTTCAGAATGTAGCCAGGGAAGATTATACAAATGTGCTAATAATAGAGCAGAATATGTGAGATTTTATATGAGCATAGGAAAAAAAAGTGATGTGGATTAAACACGCTCTTGCTTGCTCCTGCAGGTTAGCCTCTCTGCAGCATCTGTTCTGCCATGTCATACCTGAGAACCTAATCAATAAAGAATGCAAAGCTCAGATTTGGAGGTGTCAAGTTTTTTAACTTCATGGAGTTTGGATCAGGCCTGGAGGATCACAGGGCACAAAATGATCTGTAGCAAAAACCAAAGGTGTTTTGAGTTGAATGAAATCTGGAGGGGACCACTTTCATGGCAAAATGAACCATGGGTATGCGGATACTTCGCTGATCAGGCTTTGCCACAGGCAGGTAAATACTATGATTCACTCAGCAAACTCAAGTGATCTCTTGGGTACTTCCTAACACTCATCTTATACTTTCTCAAATCTGCAGCTATGGCTAGATTTCCTCTCACTTGAGCTTTTTAGGATGAGAAATATGCAATAGTCTACACTTGCTGCTCGGGATGATGGGGAGCAACCCAGGTGTCCAAAGGTGGTTTAGCCCAATGCTGTAGAGCATCTCCATCTTCCTGGGCATCTCCGTTTCCCCAGTCCTCGTGAAGGAACCTCAGACAATCAGTTTAACCTCAGATCCCAGATTTTGGAGGTCTAGAAATGGCCTGGCTGTATCAATCCTTCCAGAAGTAACAGAAAGTGGGATCCGTCTCACCCCGCTTTAGTGACCTAAAAATTAGGTGTCCAGTCTAAGGCATCTGAGTCCCTCTTCTAGCCAACGCAATGAAGTAAATGCCTACAGAAGTCAATTTATCTGATGTGACCAGGTAAGACAAACTACCCTCTGGTGGCGCCTGTTCCTCTCCAGAAGAGAAGAAGGAAGTAGAGGGTGAGCAGCAGATGCTTTGCCTTGTCAGGTCCTCATAGTTTTGCAGAGGCATGGGGATTTCCTCATTATGGCAGAGCTCCATACCTGCACTGCTGCAGAACACATATGTGGAAAGCCACTTTGATAATGATGTGCTTCAGTCAGACCACTTAAGCTAATGTATTCCTATTCAAAGGAACATCTCCACTGTCATACGCTGAGTACTGTATGTAATGGGTTGGAAAAGCCTGTCTCTGCTGTACTCACCTTGCATATTCAACAACAGTATAGCTGCAGGTGCTCTATACATGTAGCCTATAGCATCCATGAATCTGAGTAGATGAATCTGTGAAAATACTTATATTTAATTCACCAGTGGTATCTGGAACTTGTTGAAATTTTTGTTTTCATTAAACCTGCAAGAACACTATGTACTGTGGTGTGACTTGAATGCATAATTCAGAGGGAAAATTATTTTTTTATATTCCGTAAGTGTTTGCTGCCATTCCTGCCTAGAGTTTATTAAATCAAATTTGTTTGTAAAACCAGCCACATCTAAAGTGAAGATGCAAAACTGCATTTACAGGTTTTTTTTTTTTGTAAAAGCAATACTAATCATGTACTTAACATTTTTAAAGACTTTTTTCAGTCTTTATGAACCAGCTAAAATCTATGTTTTTAACAAAAAGGGTCTACAAAGTATAAAATGTTGACAGGTAATTCCTTGTATAATATATTCAGCAGGTCAGACTAATTATAATAAATGTGTACTGTCTGCCCAGATTTTTGCAGACAAAACCCCTGAGTCTCAGCTGCCTTTATGATTTCAAAGATTATTTATTTTGTTGGATCCCACACTCTCAGTCTCCTCACTCATCCCAACTCCATCACTGCTCCACCACTTTCTTCTGCAAGGAAATTTCCTAGGCCTGTATTAGTTTTGCTATAATCCCATCTGCTGCACTCAATCACATACTGCTCCAGACACCCCAAAAAGCCAGTTCTCCTGTACATGAGTTTTACCAGGTCACTTATTAGAGAAATTTACTTTGAGTATGCTCACCATGGAGAGAGAAGATTATGATGTTAATATCACAGTATATAATTGCAGTGTGTAGTGTGAAATTCAAAATGCAGATACAGATATGCACTGTAAAGCTCTTGCTTCCACAAAGTCCACTGAAGCAGAAAATAATTTTGAAGCTAAGCAAGGCACGATCAAATAAAATCCCTTGAGTGATAGTCTGGATTTTTAAACTTGCCTAAGTTTTATGTGACTTAGTCAAATAATTTTCTACAGTTTACAAAATACTAACATCAACACAGCCAAAAAATGTAATCATGTTTTGAAGATATGCATATTTTAGTCTAACGCTTTCTTTGCTTTTAACAAGCTTTTGTGTGCCTGAGTGAGAAGCTTTCACCAAAATCCTATGATTTTTTTAATCTGGTATTTCAAGGGTCTTTTAATTTGTCAAGAAAATATGTCACTATATGTCATATCTGTTACAATGCATTAACTTTTGTTGAGTATTTTGTTTGTGAGATGAACTACTTTCTCTAAACTACATAACAACAGCAGAATCATTAGTCTTCTGGTGAAGCACTTCAACAAAATTAAGAAGAGATTGGTTGAATTTTTATTTACCAGATTTTTATTGGAAAAAAATTAGGAACTAAAGTGGAGAGGAAGAGAGTAAAACATCTATTTTCTTTCTTTTTCCCTTTTAAAAATACAGAAAAGGGCAGGATAAAGTGAAAATGCCAGGGACTGTGTGAAGGCAAAGAGCTTAGCTATATACTTTTTGCTGGAAATGCTGTGTGTATGTAATGTTCACTTTTACAAACTTTAACAGAAAAAAAAAAAGTCCTGGCTGATGTGCAGAACTGGAGAAGAGATGGAGAGCTCAGCTTCATCTGTGCCATGCAGGTGCTGAACCATGGAGGGTCTGCCTCTATTTCAGGACCAGGGAGGATGTCCTGGGCCAGACGTGGATGGGCATTTTGTCCCAGGACTCAGCATGGGATGATGGTGCCTCCTCCTCACCACGTGTGCCTGGACCTGGTGGGGTCAGGTAGCAGCGAGTGGAGAAGGCAGCGCCCATGAATTTCATCTCGTGTCCTCCCAGGATGCCACGCCGCAGCTCAGTCAGCCATGCTCTGTGTTCTCACTTGGCAAATGGACCCTTAAATTGAACATGACAGATGACATTTTTCATTTTCATACTTCTAAGCTCTGCTTCGTCTTTGCTGAACCTTCACTGATGCCCTGAACATGGGCTCGTCAACGGTCTTTCGTGCTAGCACGAAGGGATTGCCACCAAGCTCTGGTGCCTGTAGACTGTGTCGGGGATGGCCAAATTTAGCTGTGTTTATCTAGTGCGCTGCACAATGGGGGGTGTATATTTGTCAGTCCCATGCTGTAACATGTGCTGTTACAGCATTAGCAAAGCGAGCATTTATTTTGTGGTGGTAACTTACATGAGGAGATACTAGAAGAGATCCATGTGACGGGATGTAAAGTGCTGTTACGAGCTGGCTGGGCGCCTGAAATTATCTCACTAATGCTTCTCACTATAATGTGGTAATCACAGGGGTCTGGGGTTATTTATAGCCAAGTGGGTGGGGAGTTGCAGAAATTGTTTTACGCACATGGGTAGAAGTACTCCGGCTGTTTCTGGTTCTGAGACTCTCAGGGAACATGAAAAAGAACTAATCATTTGGCCATAAACAATTAAGGACTGACAAATGAGTTGTTCTGAGGCAGTTGACGTGATATAGCAGCTAGAGGCAGTGGCTGTGTGCTCTCAGATTTAGAACCAAGCTGGAGAGCCCAAAACCAGCCCTGGTCTTGTCAGCTTGTACTTCCAACCTCATCTCCTCATACCACCAATGCAAACCCCTCTTGGCCTCCTGCTGGGAGGGAGAGCAGCATGAATGGAGGCAGTGAGGCCACCTGGATGCCTGCTCAGCACGGATGCCTGCCATAATTTTAACATTCCCGTAGCTACTGATATGCCTGGAAGGCATATCATGTAGGAGACGGGGTGGCTGTGACAGGCAGCAGCAGCATCCCATTTCTGCATGACCATGTGTGCTCTCAGGCCGTTTGGAGGGACACGAAGCAAAAGGCAAGGATACGCTCTCTGTTAGCACCCTCTACACTCACACTATGTAATGGGTATTTGGTAATTTATCAATGGGTAACTGGTAGATCTGGTTCCCTGGCCCTGTGTACTGTGAGACGTCCATCTCTGCACACTCGTGGCGTCCCTGGTGGCTAGTGAAACGCAGGGAGGGCCACTAGAGGGCTCAGAAACCGCTTACTGGGGAGATACCCAAATCCTATGTATTGCCACGCACTACAACTCAGTCATCACTGCAGCATGCACCTGTGTGATTTACCGTGGTGTTTACTTCATTGACCATTACAGGAGTAAACGACATCTGCAAAATATCTTCCTGTGGGTTTGACACATCAGTCTCTTTACTCAGCGATGCATCTCAGCATCATCAAGTTGTACGTGCAAGTGCAGGGCATTTATCATCACTGAAACTGAGTCTCCAGAAGTTGAAAGCAATTATTAAAGGACTGAATGAATTCCAAATTGCCGCCTACAGGGAATTTCCCGTTTTGGAAATGTTTTTACTTTCATCTTACTGAAAAAAGAGGTAACAACATACTGAATACATCATAGGTAATTTAATAGGGAAACATGTCACAGATTCAGGTTATAGTGTGAACAGCTTATCTGTGTTTCTAGAGTACTGAATAAAAAGGCAAGCTGTGGCTTATGTTGAAATTACCGATTCCTGCATTTTTTTTAAAGCAGTATGTGAAAAGCTGGTCAGAAGCATTTTGGATGAACTGTGTTCTGTCAGAAAATAGTTTCATTAAAATAAAGATTTTGTAAGAACATTTTGATTTCAACAAAATAAGAGACAAAATAAAAGCTTGACATAAGATTTCATGATGTCGAATTTTTATTTTTGATGCCAATTATTAGCCCAGTGACTCCAACAGAACATCTGCCACTGAATAACTAAAACTAATTGCTATAACGTGCCTGCTTTTTCTGGGATAATTCCTGGGTCCTAACCTGTCAAGTTCTGACACATAATAATGGGAAGTAATATACCTCTAAAATGCTAAAAGTCTCTCACAAAAGTAAACTGCATAGTCTGATGTGCTCCTTTTTATATTTATGATTTCTTAAGTTGTAATTTTAAGGTCAGAGTTCACAGTTTATTTTCTCATTGTCAGCTATCCACCTACAAAACAAGGCATTGGCCAGGCATCATCAAATCATTGCTTAGTTTTGCAGACAGGGTGCGTGTGCTCATTTTTATTTTAAACATAATACAGTTTATTTTGTTTTCTAAAAGTAATTTTATATTGAAGATGGTACATAATGAAAGAATGTCAAGGAAACTAAGGTTACCAGCATAAGCAATGTGATCTAATAGTGCTGCCCTTAAAATAAACAATGAGACACGTGATGGTTTGCATTTCACTTCTTAGCATAAGGTGTGCAGGTAGGCATAATACTTCTTATTAAATCAGCTGATACAGTTGATTTAAATGAACACTCTGTCAGGCCAACAATTCTTATCTCAGTCTAACAACATTATATCAAAAGTAAATATTTCTAGTCTCGGGTTTTTGTCACCTCTTTGTCAGAGCTGATGGAGATACTGTGTGCTGAAAAGTTTTTTTAGTTTTTGCAGATGTCCTAACAAAAATATTAGCTCTTTCTACAAGCATTTCCTTGTTCTGGGTTTTGGAACATCATGCTTATAACACTGCTATGACAGTTATTTGCTGCAACGTTGAGTCTTTGTTGCTTGATGTCATTGGCTTTAAGTATTATTTAAAATATGTATTTTTGTGCATCAATGATTAATTTTGGTTTACTATCATGAAATATTTATTTTAGTGTTCATATCCTCAAAGCAGTGTGCTGTGGAATTTTAATTTCTTAGACCTGGGCAGAGTAGTCTTCTGTATGGCAGTCAGGGTTATAGCCCCTTACTGTCCACACCAATGAATTACACTGTCCTTCCCATTATGAAATATTTCACTGAAGTGGCTTGATCTAAAAATCTATGGCATAATATAACTTACTCTCAGAGCATCAGTCAGTGCTGAAAAATCTCAGACTAAAACTCAGCACATGCCACAATTTAATCCTGGTGGAAGGTGCCTACTGCATAGTTGGAAGCTACTCACAACATCAGAACCTCAGGTCAGGAGTTCTATTCAGGTGACGACTATGGGACCCTGCTGTGAGTTCCCAAGATCAGAGACCTGCAGGAACCTAAGCACGGTGCAGAGAATAAAAACAGCATGTTCCCAGAGAGACACTCCTGTTAGAGAAAAGTTTTGCAATTTCTCCCTGGTTCTCTCCATGTCAGCCAACAAGCGCTGAAAAACCTCACTGTCAACAAGTGACTTTCTTGTTGATTTCAGGAGACAGAGACAGCTCCTACTGATGCCTCTCGGTGTCCTGACAGGGCACTGATTCAGCCATGACTCACAAGAAAATGTGTCACATAATGAGTCACCAGCATTGCATGCCCAACACCTCTCCTCTAGCAGTTTAGGTCTCCCATATGAGAGTTGACCGTGACCTCATCTTACTTGTAGTTCCTGGGGTCAGTGAAAGCAATGGATGTTACCACTATGAGGCAAAAATACACTAGAAACTGTTCAGCTACTACTCTGGAGTTTGACATCTAAAGCCCTTTGTACTCTTCATTTTTGTTCTTGATAAGAATGGACAACTGCCTAGGTTTTCAAGAAATGAAAAGCTAGGAGAGCATTTACAGTACATTGGTGCCATTATCAGGACAACGACCACTCATATTTATGAACATTGCATTATTGTAGGCTATGGGGATCTAACTATGATCCACAGCTGGAGAAAAATTGGAAAATCATGTGTCATTTTTTTGTTGTTGTTTTTTTAATCTATTAAAAATATTACTACAGGGAAGAACCACTTATAAACACAACCGGACATGAAGAAGGTTGGGCCACCAAAGAAAACAGGAAGTGCCTGAAGGGAGCTGCTCCTAGATAATATCACCTCAAATAGGGGTGGACCTAAAGCAATAAAAAATCCCTCACTTTGTTTCCATTTCCTAAATAAGTATTTCTGACTTGGACAAGGGTTTTGAGTTTTAATGAAGCCAAATGTCTCTGTGAGTCTGGGACAGCAGAGGGTTGTTCTGTATTAATATTGTCTTCATTGTAAATCTGAAAAAGGAACAAAGGTTGCTGGACAGTTTGGGGAGGGAGAGATATGTGCGCATAGTGCAACCTTTGTCATACTCTGCTTAATTTAGAATAGGAAAAGAGGAAGAGAAATGGGGGGAAAAAGGAGGAGGGACTTTCATTTGTACAAGTGCCTTTCCAAAGGGAAAGAGAATCTATCTGCAAAACCTGTTTCCTTCCCTACCTCCCCAATGTTTGAGCTATTTTCTATAGGGTTAGGTGAGATTGTAAATGGCCCTCTCCCCTCTTCTCCCATAATCTCATTATCTTGTCTGTTAGCAAGAGCAGTACAATGCCATAGCAGAGATTAAGGCTATATGTCTACTGGTAAATCAAACAAGGCAGGTAGGGACTTGAGCCCTGGGTCAGCCAGCCACACCGCTCAATTATTTGTGTGGTCCCTGGCCTGTGACACCTGGTACTCTCTGAGAGATGCCTCGGCATGGTCTCAGGGTAGCATGTCCCCAGCATATATGCTGAGGGTGCCTGCTCTGCGGCTTTGAAAATTCAAGCTGGTAAAGATGAGCTGTGGGGATGCTGGTCCGCATCAGAGGCATGGAAACGCTCCCTGGCCTGTCTTATTTAGCAGCATAGTTGCAGCTGGAGATGTTGTAAACCAACAAGATGGCAAGCAGCAGGAGTGAAGAGATGGACTTCCTTCAGTGGTCGCAGGTCTGGGTGCTGTCCAACCCTTCTCAATCTCCTAGTCTTCAAGAGTCCCTAAACGATCCTTTGTGACCACTATACTCCAATATATCTTTCCAGGTGGTTTCTTTAGTACAAGAAAGCACTTCAAAATTGTCCATTTAAATGTGGAATGGCTTGTGTTTTTATACTGATTTAATCTGTTTTTCTGGAATAACCACACAACTCCCTTTCTTGCTTTTTCACCACCTGAGAGCCAGCACTCTTTTCTTCCATCCTGTGCTAATATTTTTAACAATCACCCCACCTTCTCTAGTCTGGCTACTCAGAAAACAAGAAAATACAGTAGCACACCATCAAGATGGTATTTCTGGTAGTAAAATATCATAAAACCTTTTTTCTTTTGCATCTTTTACCAGAAGGGGATCATATTCTCCTGCGCATCTTAAATCTCTTTGTTTGGAAAGGCACCAAGCCCATTAAGGGCACCTGAAAAATGAGAGCCTGCCATAAGGTGCCATGCGACCTTTGCCTTGTCACTTCAAACCCCATCCTGAGTGCCACAGAGCAATGACCGCTGATGTCTAAAAGATGGCTGGTGTCAAAGAGCATGATCAGAAGTACTACTGTGCTGGCATCAGGCATCCTTTTGAAATTTAATAACCTCGTGTAATCAATGAGTTGCAATGTATAAGACAGAATTTCTGAAACATCAGCAGTTCGGTGACATACTTTTATGAGACCTGTTGTCAGCCAAGAAGCATATAAAGGCTTTTGATTTTCTAATTAAAAGGGTGAATTTATCTTGATTCCCCATACACTAAGTGAGGCTGATTAGTGAAAGATATAAGGGAACAAAACTTCAGCTGATGATAATTAAGACTAAATTATTCATTGCAAATAAATTAGCTGACAAGTTGGCCATTATCCTGCTCCTGAGCCGATCAAAAAACAATCGAACGTTTTCAATCCCATAACTATTTTGCAAGTTATTTCCTAGTATTGACTACACAGGACAAAAACATTTCAGAAGACAAACATGGACACTTATGTTGATTGCTCATCAACATAAGATGGATAAGATTGGAAAAGTTAGACGGTCTTAAAAGTTTTGCTGTATGTCTGAAAAAATATATAGGTACATCTTACATGCCATCCAGCACCACGGGCTTATGTATGCATTTTTTATATCTTGCTAAAAGATATTTAGTTGTAAAGGAACTTATTTTCAATTAGAAACGGGGCAGGGCACAGTGTGGCATTTACTACTGTATTTTATGTTTCTGCAGAGGTGGGCCTGAGCAGCTGCAGGTTGCAAAATGATGGTCAAGACCTTATGGCCTTTTTCAGGATTTTCATGCAGTGCAAGGCTACAACCCATTTTCCTTTTATAAAATCAACTTTACACCCAATAATAGCACCTTCTCTGCCTATACCATCTCAATGCTTCCTGCTGCTTTCAGAGGATCAGCCTAGCAGAAGCTTTCTGTATTTCCTGCTGGCAGGTGCCTAAGAAAGCAGCCTGACATACCTGCTTGCCATGGCACACCGTGGCAGCAACAGGCCTTGCTGTACTGGTGGGTTGTGGCCCTGGCTCTGCTGAGAAGCTGGGAGTTGGGAATTGTGGCTGGGAATTGTGCCTTTCCGACTGCTGCCCCGCTGCTCCCTTTAAGGCTCAATAGCCGCTGACCAGGTAACACTGCAGGAGAGAAACCCACAAGAGTCAACAAAGGCATTCGTAACCCCCAAAAGTCCTCTTTGTTGTGGGATAACAGATATCCTGCTGATGCAGCCCCCCGCTGCTGCTGATGCAGCCCCCTGCCCCAGCCACCCAAATGCAGCGGTGCCTACTATTGGGACAGAGCTATCTACGCCTATGTCACGGGATGCTCACCAAAACCCTTCCTAGTTTGGCGCTGGTGAGTCATTAAGCCTGGCACAAGCCCTTGCCAGTGGGCAGGGTGCCACGTGAACAGATGAAAAGCAGTGCAGCCGTGCCAGGTATCTGGCCGACTTCACCTCAGGAGCAACAGCACTGGGGCGGGCAGCATTGCACCTGCGAGCTCTTAGTGCCAATGTGCTCAGCTAACGATTTTAGACAGAGGTTAGTATCTGCTGGGCTGAATGGGTGGAGGAGCAAGTTCATGTCACTGCAGGCCAGAAGTAGATCATCCTGAAAATTTTAAATAAGAACTTAGTGGCTGCATGTGAGAAACTGTTGGACTGAATTTTTAAACAAGCAAAGAGGAAACAATTATTTGCAAGGTTTGGGTGGGGGTTTTGTCTTTTGGGGGGTTTTCAGGCTGTTGGGATTTTTGCATTTCAGGGTCATCAGATTAGAAATGCTGTTTGAATTCTTCATACTAGAGGATGACTTGCATGACTGGTGTCTGAATTTTGACCAGGTTCTTGAACATTTTTCTGCTTTCAAACCAAAACATCTATGTAAATGCATCTTTCAAGGAAAAATGTCATCTGGTTTGTTCATGATTAGAAGGGTGTTTCAGGAAAGCAAAACCTTTTTTCTACCTTTTAACATGAACACCGTGTTTCTAGCTGGTTAGGAGAGCTATTACAGTTTGAAGCTGAGGTCTGTAAAATGCATTTCCCAGGAAAGAGAGTGCTGTGTTATTGAGCAAGACTGCAGTATTTAGACAAAATCCTCCTGTCATAATTCTTTCAGACAGAGGAAGGTGTGAGCAGCAAAATGTCTATGTGAAAGAGCCGTCTGCAGCGGACTCAGCATCTTCAGTCTTCTCTTTTATTCCAGTCTCCTTTTGCAAGAGCAAGGGAATAAGAGTGGCTAAAGAGGGGCATAATTTGCAGAGAATCACGTTCTTGTAAGTATTGCATGTCCTGGGTTGCCAGAATTTTGTGTGTGTGTGTGTGCGTGTGTTTGTGTGTGTGTAGCTACTAATAGTAACACCAGACTTTTGTCTAATCCAAGCAGTTTTTCAGCTACTCTCCTCACTGCCAGGATGCAACTTCACGTGTGACAGCAAAGCATGACTGTAAGCACAGCCAAGGCTGAGGAGAGCCAGAGCCAGACCGTATGACAGGCAGCGTGCTGGTGAGCCTGTAGCTGCCCTCCAGCCAACATTACCTCCCACGGTGAGAGATTTCATGATGAATAGTCATGGTTGCCACATCCTTGGCCTTGGAGGTGATATACTGAGATGGAAAGAAGCAGTTGCAGCCCAGGCAGGGTTCCCAGATGCAAAAGCTTGTTTTGGCTCAGTGGGGGATTGGTACAATCCCCGATGTACCAGTGTGCTCTGATGGCGCTGAAGAAATCTGCGTACAATCCTTTCCCTCTGAGAGCAGCAAAATAGCTAAAGGCTTGTAAGAATCCTGTCATGCAAAAGAGTAAAGAGGAGAGAAAGAAGTCATTAAGACTTCACACGGAGAGGAGAGAGGGGATGCTAAAGA
The DNA here is from genome assembly GCF_949628215.1 of Phalacrocorax aristotelis. Taxonomy (NCBI): domain Eukaryota; kingdom Metazoa; phylum Chordata; class Aves; order Suliformes; family Phalacrocoracidae; genus Phalacrocorax; species Phalacrocorax aristotelis. The sequence goes on along the minus strand of NC_134276.1, from coordinate 179,049,380 downwards.
GTGTGCATTAGCTGGAAGAATCCTTATTTCCCAGGGAGCTGGATGGAGGCAAGTGTAGAGTGCAGAGCTATACCAAGCAGGGAACATGAAACAAATAAAAAGGCCCAAACAAGTATCCAGGCTATCCAAGTGCTTGCCAAAAGCTGAGACTTTGAGAATAGTTCAAAAGACACAGGTTTTATGGGCAAGAGTGCCCTTTTCCATTGATCGACCAAATGGAGCTGAAGAAACTGTACTTCAAAGGTCAGAGGAAAAGAAAGAGAGAGAAAGAGTCCCTGATTAGATTAAGAGAGTAACCTAGAAGGGAATCCCAAAGAAGGGTGAGGATTACTGACCTAAATCCCAAATAATGCTAAAATATGGTAGGGAAATCAAGCGGAGATTTATATGCTAAATTTATATGCTGCTTAAAATAAAATTCAGTTGAAAGAGTCTAATTCAGAATGAGGGTTTCCACAGGATTTGGATTCTGGGACAACACAAGTTAAACTAATACGATGTATTCAGTGGTTGTCACTGGTCCAGAAGTTTTCACCACAGCTGTACTGGAGCATCCCATGTGTATATCTATATATATATAGACCTATACTACCTATACCGGGAGTGAGCTGGAGGGACTGACAACAGAGGCAGTGCTGCACATTACCCAGCCCAGGATAGGCTTGCAACCACACAGGGCAGTGCTGGCACCCAGCACAGAGCCATGGAGTGAATGTCCAGCAGGGACTTCTGACTTAGGTTATGACACTCCCTGGGCATTTCACACAAGATCAGAATTTCACTTCAGAAGGCAGACCTAAAATAATTAAATGCTGATTACATGATTTAGAAAGTATCGGCGGATGAAAGGTGTTCCTTTTATAAGATGTGAAGAGAAAAATCACTGCAGGTCACTCCTTTGTGAAGGTAAACAGATATTCTTATGTGCAAGCTATAAGCAAAGTAGCAATGTATCTACAGTAGAAATGAAGTAGGGAGGTGAATATCTCTGATATTTCTGTTGTCTTATGACATTTTTGTTCTTTTTGCGTATGAAGTGAATTTCACCTCTCTGGTGATTTTGGTTTGGTGTAGAAACAGCGTTTCAATACTTCCGCCACCAACATGCAATAATCAGGGTATATCCCCTCTGGAAAAGTTCCCAGTCTAAAATAAACGAGTATTAGGACTTGAGAAGTAATTCTGTTGGCAGATGAATGCCAATGCCAGCTATATTCAACAGATAGCGGAAATCAGAATATATTAAAAATATTTTCGTTTTAGCTAATATATCCAGTTATATGGTATACAAGGATACAAGAGAGGGAATGATTGTGTGAAAATTAGAACTGGGCATCTCCTTCTGCCAAGAAATCCCAAAGAAAAAGAAAGTCATCTGATATGTAGCGGCATGGATGACTAGTGAGCTTTTATTTTCATCCCAAGAGATGGGTTTAGAAAGCAGGATCCACAACTGCTCTGTTTCTCTCCAGAGAACTGTAACAGTACAGTATTCACACACACGACACACATGCATGTGACACAGCTCTTAAAACACAATCGTTAGTTATTTTCCTTGCTGTGGGTGGGTGAAGCCCCAGTGCTCATAGAATGTCTCTTATAAAGGAGAAGTGAGAGACTGTTTGCCCGGTTTAGAGAATACAAATAAGGAATTATTCTGAACTAATTCAACAGCTTTCCTTCTCCCTAAACAACCATAAAATGTAAAATATTTGATAATACTGTAAACAAAAAAATAATTGCTTGCACTTCTCCAGATGAATATGTACAAGTTACTGCTGTATTACACTACGGGGATTTTAACTCTATGTTACAAATGATAAATTCTTTAATGCATTAGATATGATTAAACTTATGAAAATCGTCAACGGTGAGCTTAGAAATATAGGTTTTAGCAATGGGGTTACTCCCTTCCCTCCAACATAATTTTTATCTAGCATCAGGAAAATCTTCTACTGAAACTACCATGAGGCCAATACACAGAAGCCACTTCACAATAGGCTTGAATTAGGGTATATTTTTCCTGATAAATAGTGAAAATTTGGTTGGCATCACGCATTTCTTTATTTACAGTGGCAACAGATAGTGGAAGGAAAAGTTGAGGCTGGACACTTGGACAGAGCAACCATCTGGAGAAACAGAGACAACAGTCTGCTTCTGGCTGTTAGATCCGCCTGGGAAAAGGGCTCAAGCGTTCTGCCTCAGGCTGCTCTGGAAACCGATATCCCCTACTCCACAGCAGCTGGCTGTCACACCGGGAGCCTTTCAGGGCAGGTCCTGACCTAACACATTGCAACCTGGGCTTGGTTAAACACAAGTCTTCTACAGGCAACTATAATAATGATAATATCGATAACACTGAAACTTGTCTACCTAAGTTCTGCTTAAGAACGTCTATGGGAATTACAAGGGACTATATAAAACTACTTCTGTAAATGTGAATTTGCTCAGGAAGAGTTAAGCCAGCAGTGGTTAATGCCTAGTGATCGGTGTTTCGGTTTCAGCTCAGACCTGGATGATTTTGGCAACAAGTGTTGTACACTGTACTCCTTTTTATTGCTTTAGTGCTTTGACAACCAGAAGCGATGGCTACAGACATGGCTTTAATGGTTGATAGGACAGTAAAATCCCTATCTGCACCAGAGCAGATAGCAATGCCATCTCAGGTATCCAAAGGCAATGGATAATGACAGACTCAGGCACTTCACCCCAGAGAAGGGTGAAGAAGCGCAAAGACCAAACTTCGTAGTGCTTCACCATGCAGCACAGCAATGCACAGGCTGTGCTCCCAGGGTAGGTCCATTCGATGTTTTGCAGGCAGATGTGAGGCCTCTCCCACAGCTCATCCTCCCTGAAAACAACGTAACTTTGTTAGCTGAGCACAGAGGCCTAATTATTAGGGCAGCCTGGGCTAAGCAGCTTTTTGTCAGTTTGCAATGTGACTAGTCACACTAAAAAAACCCAGCCCAAAATATGGCTCTTTACCCTTAGACCACAATGCCATGATGGCTCATGCCAGATATGCGCACTTCTGAGTCACGGCACACTCTGGTCCATCCTGGTGAGGGCTTGCTGACCCAGCCAGAGCTAGTTCATAGCTTTTCCTGATTTTATGTTAACTTCTGAAGGATTGACAACACATGGTCTGGCATTAAGCTAGGCTCTTGATTTGGCACAAAGCCTGCTGCTACAAAATTAATCCATTTACTTTTTTTTTTAAACAAGTATGAATGAACAGAAGAGGGGCCACAATTTTTAGGGTCAATATTGCGAACTCTGAAGTCAGATTTAGTTTCTGACCAAACCCTAAGTGGTTTCAGGGCTCAGAGCACCAACTATCTTTTCACTGGATGAGCATGAGAAATCTTCATAAATGTTCTCAATAAAGTAACACTAAAGGCTGAGTGGGGAAGTTGGGATAGGGTCAGAGTGTACCTGGGTTGCTGAAGAAGATGTCTCAGATTATCTCATATTTGTACACTTTTTCAGAAAAGCTCATACTCGCCAGCCTTCAGCTAGTATTTTACTTGGGTGCTGGTATGGATTGCTAACAAGGATGTGGAAGCCAAAACTATTCATCACAAAATCTCTTGCCACGCTAACAATGCTAAAAATCATTAAAGTCTCACTCAGGATATTCCATGTCTGAATATAAATCACTTCTTATATTGTTTTTCTCCCTAGGGAAACACTTTTCTTGAACTGGAAAGGCCAAGCTAACTGTAGGGTAAGCTAGTCCATCTGCAGTCCTAGTCAGCATCTTTACCCCTGCACTGGAGCTTGGGAGAGGAGACTATCACAGTCAATTCAGCACTTTTCCATCATTTCCTCCATTCTGTCTTGTCTGTTTTGACAGTAAGCACTCAGGAGAGGACTGTCTCCAGCTCTGTATTTATAACACTAGAACCTTGATCTCTGCAGCTCATAACAGCTCTTTATGCTGGTGAATTTGAAATAAATTTGCCTTCATACTAAAAAACAACACATAACTTAATCGGTATGAAAACAGAGGATGTTAGAACGACTACTTACATTTTAAGAAGCTGCCATGGTGTAACAGCAACTAAGCACCACATAGCCACTTTCTCACTCTCCCTCCAGTGGGATGGGGGAGGCAATCAGAAGAGTAAAAGTGAGAAAACTCATGGATTGAGATAAAGACAGTTTGCTAGGTAAAGCAAAAGCTGCACGTGGAAGCAAAGCAAAACAAAGAATTCATTCAGTACTTCCCATGGGCAGGCAGGTGTTCAGCCATCTCCAGGAAAGCAGGGCTCCATCACGTGTGACGGTTGCTTGGGAAGACAAAACGCCATCACTATGAACATCCTCCGCTTCCTTCTTCTTCCCCCAGCTTTATATGCTGAGCATGACATCATATGGTGTGGAATATCCCTTTGGTCAGTCGGGGTCAGCTGTCCCAGCTGTGTCCCCTCCCAGCTCCTTGTGCACCCCCAGCCCACTCGCTGGTGGGGTGGTGTGACAAGCAGAAACAGCCTTGACCATGTGTAAGCACTGCTCAGCAGCAACTAAAACATCCCTGTGTTATCAACTCTGTTTTCAGCACAGATTCAAAACTAGCTACTATCCCTAAACTAGCTACTATGAAGCAAATTAACCCTACCCCAGTCAAAACCAGCACAGAAGTTAGTAACAATTTCACATTAAGAAATTGTTTTCGTGCAGATGATTTCTCCAGCCCTGAAAAAGGCAGGGTCCTTCTGAAAGTTTTTAGGAATATACATTAGGATTACATAGTTTTATATCTTGGAGCTTCTTATTAAATTAAATCTTGCAATCAAGAGAATACTTCCTGTTCTTTTATGCCAACATAATATTTCATGACCAGGTTTACAATACAGTGCATAAAAGATAGACCTTCTTGCATACTTTCCAAACACACGCCCTGAGTGGAAAATCTTACATTTGTGCACAAACTTACTTTTTACTAAACACCTCCTAAATATGCAGAACAAGTAATATTCAGGCTTCCCGAGTACACAGACTCTGTAAGGCAGAATTTCTCACAGCTAGTGCTAGCCATCTGAGTGCCACACATTCCAAATACACCGGTCACCTGCAGCCAGCAGGACACCCACCCTTGGGAGGTAACAGGAGTAAAAATTCCCTTCTCTCTCCATTGACTTGCAGGAAGACTGGATAAAGACTGGATAGATGAACACCTAGCCTAAACTTTAGGTGCCTCCTTTTCATACAGGTATAGTGGTGGGATGAATCGTATGCTTAGCTTTCAAATTCATCTGACTTAACATCAAAAGAATAATATAACAAATAAAATGTATTTGCGTGAGATACATGACTTCTGCCAGTACGTGATACTGTATCATTTCAGATACCACTGGGAATCAGTGTTACACCATTGCTTAGTTATAAGGGGAAGTGCATATACTCCATGGACTTGCTGTGAATATAAGCTTGCTGGGACTGTATCTAAGAAAAAAAGATTTTAAAAGGTGCAGGGTTGTCTGCCTGGGTCTGCCATGCTCAGCCCAGGCACCACCTGCCACAGCTTCTGCCTGAGTACTGCCCTGCTGCAGTACTTGGGATTTAAGTGCTTTTATTTGTAGCTATCACAACGTGTAATGAAACAGGAAACATCCTGCATGTAGAAATCGTAATTGTAAGTTTTGCACAATAAGACCTGCTGTTTTAGGCCCTCGCTGAAATCTGTGGGGCTCCCCAACAGGCACAGCAGTTTCTTTGTGCAGAAGCCATGGCAGGAATGGGGTTAGCCTCTTGTACTAAAAAGATTTGGCTGCTTACTGGCAGAATATTTATATCACTGTGCATGTGATTTCAAAAAGACAGAAAGAAGAGGAAAACATACATCAAAAGAGAGAGAACACAAGAAAGAGAGAAAGGGCGAGGGGGAAAGAGGGAGAGAGAGAAAATAAAGAAAATCTAACTTTTTTTCTCTGAAGATGCTGCCACTTTTCTCAATGCCAAGTCAGGTAAGAAGCAGAACTAAATGAGGAGCAGGGCTGCAATAGGAACCACAGGCTTTGCTGGAGGTGATGGGAGCATGGCACGCCATGGAATTTAAAATTAATCTCATTTCTGCTGAGAGACATGTCTGACTGGGGAAGAAGCAGACTACCTATGTCCATTGGTCTCCCCATGCAGAGTGGCTCCCTTGCTCTCAGATCTGGGCAGCTCCTGCACTAAGAGTATTGAAAATGAGCAGGATGGGTGTGGGAAGAGGTGGGAGAAGTTCAAACGTTTGAGCAGGCAATATTTACAGTCAAATCTCTGCATCATGAGATTTCATAAATAGCTCAGCTGCATGCCTAACAAAAGTCTGAATTTATGGTCCTGACTGGGAGAGGAGTAGGGAACCATCACTATCAGTAGTATCCACGGCAGTGGGGACAGTTTTGTAATAAACCAGCATTCTAATGGCTGCAACAAAGCTGAGACCCAGGAAACTTCTGGAGGGTCTTGAGCTGGCAAGTGCACATAGTTATAACTCTTGCTAGGCACAGAATCACAGAATGGTAGGGGTTGGAAGGGACCTCTGGAGATCATCTCATCCAACCCCCCTGCTTGAGCAGGGACACCCAGAGCAGGGGGCAGAGGGATGCATCCAGTTGGGTTTTGAATGGTTCTAGGGAAGGAGACTCCACAACCTCCCTGGGCAGCCTGTTCCACTGCTCTGTCACCCTCACAGTAAAGAAGTTTTTTCTCATGTTTAAGTGGAACTTCCTGTGTTCCGACTTGTGCCCATTGCCCTTGTCCTGTTATTAGGCACCACTGAAAAGAGTCTGGCCCCATTCTCTTGACACCCAGCCTTTAGATATTTATAAGCATTGAGGAGATCCCCCCTCAGTCTTCTCCAGGCTGAACAAACCCAGGTCTCTCAGCCTTCCTTCATAAGAGAGATAGATGTTCCAGTCCCCTGGTCATGTTTGTAGCTCTCTGCTGGACTCCTCCAGTAGTGCCCTGTCTCCAGTAGTTGCCTGGGCAGTGTAGTGAAGGTAAAGAAGAGCTCAGAAGTAGCTGCTATTGCTCCATTACAGAACACTATACTCCATGATACAGCAGGGTTCTTGCTTAGCTGGGAAGGCTCGGTCTCAGCCGTGCGACGGTAAAGGCCATTGGAGATTCCCAGGCATGCTGGGAGTTGGTTCTATGCAAGCCAGAATGAAAAGTAATTCAATTCAGGATACTGGCTGCAGACACAGATTAGCTTTGATGCAGCAAGTTCTCTCTCTCATTGGCCTAGCAACATGCCACTGCTTGAATTGGCTAAGGAGGTAAGCAGCAGTTTTGGACTTACGATTTGGGTTTCAGCCTTCATTGGGATGAATGGGCAGATACACCAAGGTTGGCAAGAGCAAAAGGATGTGCACAAAGCCAAGACAAATGCTTCCACAGTCATCAAGCACTCCCAGAGTTTGCCCACATGTGAAACCACCTGCAGGCTATGGGTCCGGCATGAGACACAGGTAGGTAACAGCACTGCTGGGGAGCTCAGGGACCCTTCTCCAGGCACCATCAAACTCCTGCCAAGTGGTATGAGTTGGCTTAACTTTTGTAGCTGCATGCTGGCAACTTGCTTGAACAGGGCTGGGGCCATGTACCCAGCACCCTGCCCAGCGGGACCGTGATGCCGGAGTCCTCTGGCTTCTGGTAGGATGGCAGGATATAATCATCTGCTATAGCCAGAGTTCATTTGCTATGCTTATTAACACTTATTTAGGGGAGAGCACCCTTTTGGAAATAGGCCTGACAAACATGAAAAGCTGTCAAGAAGCACAAATGAGAGTCCAGCACTCAAGTCTCTGTTTTTATCAATAGGGACTGCAGCTTAATGCAGACCGTCCTATGTAGTGCATATTCATAGTACCTGCATCAGTTAGTCACAAGGAAAAATCATGCCAAAAAGCCCACAACACCCAAAATAAAACATTGTCTTTTGACATGATTTAATAGTTTCAAATGAGAAATGCATGTCTGACCAGGCAGTTCTCCAATGACCACCAGCAAGAGCACCAGTGACTGCAATCTTGAGAACTGAGATAGGAAAGGTTCCCCTGTCACCACTGCTGTAACTCCCATCTCTCCGGGGATAATCATGCTTGGGAATGTCAGTCAGCACCTACTCTGGCACCGGCTTGTGTTTCTCTAATACTTTCTCTCCTCTGGAAAACATATTTCTGTCTGTAGCCTTATTCTTCTCTTTGTCTTAAGAAACACTTGAAACTGCTGCTATCTCTAGTTCTTGATTTATCCTCTCATTTACTAGCACTCTGGCAGACCTCTTAGTTGCTATATGGCAGCGTGAAGCGTCTTATTTTTGGAAAGTTTTACATTTTACCTCCTGTTTGGGGTCATATTATTTTCCAGAATTGGCAGATTTCTTTTTAAACGTGGTATTTTTTTCTCCCTGATGCTCTGGTATAATTAGCACTAAATCAGACACTGAAGGCACTACAGCAGAAGGCTGAGATAGGGTTTCCTGATAGTAAAAATATATGAAAGACTGAGAGAAAGATACTTCCACTCCCAATATTCCCTCCTGGAAACTACAAATCCAGCAGATGAGAGGCCATCTGTGTGGATACCTTGTGATACGTTTTAACACTAAAACAGCAATGGAGCTGCACTTCTAGGGCTTCCCTTGCCAGCAGCCATTCCTGGAAATCCCCTGTAGGAGTGAAAGGATGGATAAGGACAGTGCCATGGAAACAGCTGATCCTTCCCTTACCTTTCCTAAGTAAACTAGAAATGGGAGAGTAACTTGCAAAAGTCAACCTAACTAACCAAATGCTGCCAAATCTAAGTATTTTGTGCTCTATGTTAGTGTAATAATTAAGAATGATGAGAAAATACACTAAGAAAATGAGAGGTCTTAGTTCCTTTATTCTTGAAAAAATGTTTTAACAACTCTTTTTGGTGACATCTTTAATATCAGATTTGGTGTACACTTTGAACACACCTTTATCCTTGTGTTTTATAAATATTTTAAAAAATCAAATAGGTTATATTTATGAAAAAAAAATCTGCTACGTTCTTCTAGAGCAAAGATTCTTACAGAGCAGCATTGTAACCCTACAACTTTCTTCCAAAGAAAGCAAACCGCCAGACTTTTGAACATCATGGAGCAAGAAAGACATCCATGAGATGCTGCCACTCACAATTCATGAGCCTCACACAGTTGTGAGTTCAGCAAAAATCAGAAACTTCTGCCTCCTTCAGAAGTGGTGTTTCACTGTTTTAGTTAATCAAATGCACCTTGCAATCGAGGGGCGCTGTCTTCTGGTTCAAGCTGTTTCTTCCAAGGGACTTAAGCCCTAATTTGAGGAAGAAAAATACAGCCTGTTTCAGCACCACTGAAAAGCTGCTAACCCGTGCTCTAGGTGATTGCACTGTATTTGTTTTTCCTGAGGAATACTGGGACAATCTGTAGGTGGGAGAAGGAAAAACCCTTCCTGCGCTCCAATGCACTTTTTGCCCTATTTAAAGGTTACTTATGAGGTTGGCTATTCATTATGTTCTGCCTCCACGCGTGATCGAGGATGATCTTACTATGACTAATTTAATTTTATGTTTTGGAACACCCTAACTGTGACCTGCACAAACTCTGGGCAATTTGCCTTCCTCCCACTTCTGCAATTGCATTGCCTACATCTATTGGTGACACTTTGAATGCGGCCAAAGAGTATCCACAAACTCTCTGGAGCAAAGGTTTAGAAAAACTGCAGAGAATTTCCAGAGAACACCCAGAGCCCTGACAATGAAGCGTTTGGGGATTCTGAGCACATTCATTTCTCTTGATGATCTCTTCCCAAGTTTTCCTGCCAGATGCTGTAGGCTTTTAGCCCTCTGTGGGCATTAGCAGAAGCAATAGCCAGCTGGAAATGCAAAAGGTTACTAGATGAATGTCATGCCTACTTCAGAACGTGCACATTAAGGCCCGGCCTTCACAAAGATTAGGTAGAAGACTGTGCTGATTGACTTTAACAGCACCACATGAATTGTTGACTGCATGGGCCTCCACATGCAATCAGCTGCAGGATGGGTTTTCTGTAATTGCTGCTATCATGTATTAAAGCTCCTTCACCTGTGCTGTCATAGACAAAGGTTTGCAAACTGACTCCTATAGATTTTCTTATATTGATTAAAAATTAATATGCATCAGCCCAGTCTGTGAAATAAGTCAAGAAAAAAAAGGTGCCATCAATTAAATGAGATTAGAAATGACAAATGTATATCTGTTTGTAGACAAAGACACAAGGAGGTCAGACTGTACCACACAAGATTCAAAAGGGATTAGGAGCGTCCACACATGATTAGCAGCCATTGCATTAAATGAGCTCAGGATGCCTCTTTTAATTAAGCAGGTGCAACTATGCAAAACAGGACTCACCACTGTAGAAAAATGTATTGAGCTGAGACCAAAAGTAGCAAATGTATGAACACGGCACACACATGACAACACATCCTCTTTCGCAGCTTCAAAGGTTATTTCGAAGCATTAAAATGCTAACAGCTTTCACTTTCTTTAAGAAAACAAACAAGGAAGTCGCATACACACCTACTATAGCCACAGTGTTGATGTTCCTCAACTAAACACACAGTTTTAGGCAGAAGGGCAGGTTAGGTTATTTTTTTTAATTATCAAAATTTATATCACAATTTGCACACATTGTGATTGCTAGTTACGTTGTTATACTAAGTTAACCAGTCTAAGACAAGAAAACCTTTTTTTGTTTTTTTTTCCGTTCCCTATCTCTGTTGAACCGTACAGGCTTCTTGTCATACAAATGTTAACTGATTTGCATGTAAACTGCAGTTTTGTAATGGACAGAGAGATCAGCCCCCATAGATGCAATGACAATGTCAGGTGCTTGGTTTGCTTGCATCCTTGGGTACATCACTGGGTATTGTATGTCTTAAATTACATCTCTTTGGGGAAATATAACAAAAATCAGCTTTTGAAAAAGAAACTCAAACCACTGAAGTGTAAAATGAAACATAATGAAGCAAAATGCTTATAAATGGATGTAAATGGCTCAGTCAGGCTATAGAAAAGCTTATTTAACAGTAAAGATTAATAAGAATCATTACTGTTTACAGTATAAAAGTACTGCCTTTATATGTGTCATGTGGTGTAAAGAGATCTTTAGTTTTTGAGACTGAACAACAAAAGTACTCCAGAAGTTCACAGATTACTCTATTTAATGCTTATGGTGTTTTATAACTATTTGTTTATAGCAAATGCATGAATATTTGAGTGACAAATAGGAAAGTGACAAAGGAAAGGTTAAAATATCAGAATAATAAAATGCAGTATTTTCCTGGCCAAAGTGTATAGACATTCATTTCAATGACATGGTAACCATGCTCAGCACGCAATTGTGCTGCACAAAAAGGCGGTGGCATTAAGGAACTGGTCTCCTAGTTTAGATGAAAGACTCTGTTCTTTCATTCTGTGATTCTGTGATCTTCAAAACATGCTTATGTTGACAGACATGTTACTGTAGGTACTAATGTTTCTATAAAATATTAGTGTTGCGTAACCTACTGAATACTTGTTTTTTAAATTCAGTTTGGAGCTTCAAAATCAAACCTGAGAAGAAAGCACACTTGTGAATTTATTGGAAGAAACCTGCTATTTCTGGTGAATTATTATACGCTCATCTTCTTGTTTGACTTTGTAAACTCATTATTTCATAACAAAATTAATTATTTCATAATTATTTTATCATTTCATTAAAAAGTTAAGGTAGAGGCACCATTGTTGTTCCTGCTGGGGCAGAGAAGCCAGTTCACAAATAACGTTGACCTCCAGCCTGTAAACACACATGTACAGGCTTAGCTTTTGTACCATTGACAGTCCCATTGAATTCAAGGGGATTATTTGCATCATCAGTGTTTTGTGCATCTGCATTTGCTATACTTGAGCCATTGTTAAAACATACACGTTTTCAGGGTTGAACAAAAAAGTCCAGTTGTGTCATCTTGGCAACGCTTTTCCATTTTAATAACATACAAAGTGGATGGCAAGGCCTGCCCGCCCAACCCTACCTCACCGGCAGAGAAAATATGAACTTTGACACAATTTATCTCCTCAAGACGGTAGCTCCCGACCCGGATCCCGGGCAGGCCAGTGCTCAGCCTACAGCCGGCCCAGGCCGTGCCTCCCGCAGACCGGGGCCGCAGGCGATGGGATTCCCCCTCTGGAAGCTGGGGTGCTTCCTCAGGGGGAGCACGGCCGCCCGGGGTAGGTCTCCTCAGCACCCCGGCACCCCCGGGGCTCCTGCCTCCACAGGGTGAGAGAAGGACCGAGGTGCCCCGCTGCGCCCCCAGCCCAGGTCGGGCCCCGCGCAGGCTCCGCGCTGGGCCGGGCCGGGCCAGCCTCTTCCCTCACAAAACGGGGTCCGTCCCAGGCACCGCCACCCCGCGCCCTTGGCCAGCAGCGCCTCCGCCTCGCCCGGCCCCGCGGAGCGCGGCAGGGCCCGGCCGTCCCGCGGCCTGCAGTGCCCCACTGCCCGAGCGTTGGGCCGCCTCTCCCGCGGGAGGCGGAGGGAGCGCAGCAGAGCGAGCCTCGCTGCTCCTTCCTCCTCCTCCTGCACCCTGTCCCCACTGCATCGCCGCTCCGCTCCGCGTCCCGCCGGGCCGTGCTGCAGTACCCGCCCCCGCCTCCCTCCGCTAGCTGCCGGCGCTGAGCGGCGGCGGCGGGGTCACGGCGGCGGCCGGGTCAGAGGGTAAAGGTTGCTCCCCCAGCATCCTCCGTGCTGGATACTCAGCCATCTTGGATCCGCGGGACAAGAAAATTCATGCGGTGAGTCCGGCCCCGGCCGCCCCCTCCCCCGGCCCCCGCCACCACCCCCGGCTCCGCCGCCCTCCCGGCTGCGGCCCGGTGAAGGAGGGCCGGGCGGCGGCGCGGCCCGCGGTGAGGCCCCGCGGGCCCGGGCCCGTCCCGCCGGGTTTCCGTTTGCTTTTGTCTCCGAGGGGGAGCGGGGGGGACGCGCGGCGCCCGAGCCCGGAGCGCGGCCGTAGGCCCGACCCGGCCCGCCGCCCCCCGCCCTACTCCGCGCCTGCGGGCGGCGGCGGCCGCCGGGCGCCGCTCCGGGGCCGGCCGAGGCCGCGGCCCAGCGTTGCCTGGGCCCCGCATCCTCGGCGGCCGCCGCTGGCAGCCCGCCCCGCGGCTCGCTCGGCCCGCCCGGGACGGCTCCTTCCCGCCGCCGCCGCCTCGCCACCCGGCCCCGGGCCTAGCGGCGTCGCCTCCGCGGCCCACCTCCACCCCGCTGCCCGCCTTCTCTTCCTTCTCAGCCGGGCCCGTCTCCCTGCCGCGGCGGAGGGTGTACGGCCGCCCGGTCCCCGCCCGCCGCCTCTCCCCGGGCCCGGCGTCGGGGCAGTGAAACCGGCCGCCCGCGGCCGGAGCCACCGGCGGCCCCGCTCCCGAGCGGCGCCGGGCTGCCCGCCTCTCCGGGGTGGCCCTGCGGCCTGCTCCGCCGGCCCCCGGCAGGGCCCGGCCTGAGGAAGGCAGGGGTACTGCGGGCTGCTTTGCTTTCGAAAAATATACATTTTTTCTTTTTTTTTTTTTTTTAAGCCTGCGCCTTTTGCACTCTCCTCCTGGCGGCGGTTAAGGCGGTGTGTAAACAGGTTCTGGTGTTCCCTTCAGACGCGTTTGTAAAACAAACTTGAAAGGGAGAGAGCCGCTCTCCTGAGCGCGGCTCCCGGAGGAGGCAGCCGCCTTGCCTTGCCCGCCGGGCCGGGGTCAGCAGCTCTGCTGTCAGCCCGAGCCGAGGGGAGCGGGCCGGTGGCAGAGGGTGACAGGTTAGGGGTGAGAGGGGGACACCAGAGCCCTGGGGAAGGGTGCGAGAGGCAGTGTTTACGCTGTAGTTGGGTACATGTGCTCCTGACGGAAACGGGTTTGCTTACAGGTATCCGGGTTTAGCATTTCTGTTTTGGGGTGATGGGTTTTTTTTTGTGAAGTTACAGCTAACTTTGTTTTGGAGGTTTTGTAATATGAGAAAATGAAAACATGTTTGTGTTAGATGTGGATCAGCAGCTTTGCTGTAGATCCACATCTAACACAAGCATGTTTTCCTTTCTCCTGTAAGTCTGTTTCATCAGGGGAAAAACTTGTTTCCAACTTTGCACTATTTTATCCCCAGGGGAAGATAAGAACTTTTTGTGTTTCCTTCTTGTATATGTACGTGCGTGCATGTGCCTTGAGTGTGTGAAGGAGACATTCCTGTGCGCTTGCACGGCAGTAACATCTGGTGCTGGTGACTGGCTGCTAGTCTTAGCTCTTCAGCTGGGGGAAGGGAGTTTGAGATGATCAAACCTGCTGTCACATCAGTTAGTGGAAGCCTTTATGTTTCTGGAAACTTGGATATGTTTCAGACTGTTAAAACTTGTAAAGACCTGCAAGAACAAAATAATTGTTTAGGTTTATGTTGCAAAGGCATCTTTGCTTGGACCTGGAAGAACTGTTGTGTGTCTGTTGATGTACTTTGAGTTCTCTTAGAGCAGTAGTGTGTTAACAGAACACAACTTGCAAGATCCAGTTTTATGATCTTGAAGACTATTATGGGTCCAGTGCCTTCTCTGCCCCCCTCCCCACCAACTTCCACTGTTGTTTATGTTGAGAATCCAGCTGGCATGCTAAACTTCAGGGTGTTGACTGTGTCTGATTTTAGGAAGGGATTTGAATACTTCCTATCATGAGCTGACTGACTTGACTTGCAAGTGTATTTCCATTTCACTTTCACGAAGCTGTTGATAAAGCTAAGAGTGTAGTGGTAGATAAACCTTGTCTGCATGTCTCTCTAGAAACTTAATATTGCTGTCAAAGTAGTCATTGTTATTGTAACCCATTTGTGTGTCACTTCTACCAACAAATAAAAGCCAAAGCCCTTGGCTAAGAACTGAAGAAAAAATTCCCTGGAATTTATAAAATAATTGATTTGAATTCTCTTTGAAATAATTTAATTTTAGAGAATTGGTATTCAGTGGAAAAAAATAGGGCAGTTAACATGTCCTGAAGTTTGAAATTAAAAACTGGTCCCATAAGTGGCTGTTGGCATCTGGAAGACTTGGCCTGTACCTCAACCCCTTCACAGGAAAGCTGTGTGCTCTCAGAAAGTATTTCTGCTGTTTGCTATACTTCCAAACTTCTTTCTGTCTAGATAGAAATTAGCTCTGAAATTAGAGACATTATTGCATTTTTAGCTTCTGCTGTAGCTTTTTAAAAATTTTTACTTCTTTTTGTGTTGGTACGAGGGTCTGTCTGTTGTGTAGTAGTTGCAAAGTTGTAACCTCATGATAGGATTACAGCAGTCTTGTATCATAACTTTTTTGTTTATGTAAAAATATCTTGCACCTTTTTGTTATTATTGACTCAAGAAGTGAATAGAATTTAAAAATACACTATAGTTGAATTAAAATAGAGGTTTCTTGCACCTGGCTTTCTGACTTGATCTGGAAACTTAAGGGAAACATTGAATTGCTTGTTTTGTTATGAGGCAGTATAGAAAGTGTGCCTAAGCCTCCAAGTACAGAATTTTGTTTTAAAGTAAGTAGATCCTTGGATTTAACTCTTTAACTATGTCTTCTCTTAAAGCTATAATGTGCTTGAATACAGACATTTAAAGGGCACCTTAAAAATGTGTTATTAAAATATATATAAAATTCTTAAATTCTTGGCAGAATACTTGCTATATTTGTTGTGTGTGTTTCTAAATGTTAGCTTAGATAGAAAGTTCTGTGCCAGTTTACATAGAAGTGCAGTACCATAGTAAGTCAAAACAGGGTTTTTTTTTTGCCACAGATTTAAATGATTGCTCTCTAAGTGGTAGTCTTTTTTTTTTTTTTTTTTTGTTAATACAGTGTATACATGAATTACAGTGCTTGTTGACAAAAGCCAAGAAGTTCAGGTTAGGTTAACTTTGCTTCATCTGGGCTTTTGAGATGTAAATAAATTAAAAAATGGCGTGTAGACATTCTTCTACACAACAAAGATCTGCTAATATTTTTGCTTGAAATTTATCCTGATGTCTCAGGTATGCTGTACTGAGCAATTCAAAACAACCCGTTTCAGCTGTGTTTCCTGGAAAGGCTTAGCCTTTTTTTAATTCCCCTTTCGTTTATTTCCAAATGTGCTTTAGCACATACGTTCTTTCTGTGTGTTGTGTTGGTCTCCTGACCCAGGTTCCTTTAAAAACATATGAACAACCGAAAGTCTGTGGGTAGTCTTACTGACTTAAAAGCATCTACTTGATTGTTGGCAGTTAACTTCATGTGTGAGAGTTTTCCGGATGGATGCTGTATGTTGACAGCTAACTATGCTTATATTGACCATTATAACAGTGTAGGAAGAATTGTGTCAAATGAAATTATTGCACACTAGAATGGTTAAAATTGCCCTTATGGAATTATTTTGCTTTTAGAAAAGGTGTGTGTATACCAAACATGGTCTGTGCTAATCAGTAAGAGATTTCTACATAGGACTTAAAATCTTTTTGTGTTTGTATCAGTAAAAATAATAAACCAAAAAACCTAAAATATTAGATTGCTTTTCACTTATAATTTATCCTTCACTTAATACTCTGCTGAAAATTGAATATTTGTATTGTGGTAGCGTGCACTAGCTCAGGTTCTGGTCTGGTTGTGTAATGGGCCCCAAAGCAAGGTGTAAATGATACTTGCCCAAAGAGGTTACTGAGACCCACCCCCTCCCCACCTCCCCCCCGACCGGTCTTGAGATAGCGCTGGTTATCAGTAGTCTTACAGAAAAGCAGGCATTATTTTTTCCCCTTGACTTGCTTGCTCTGCCATCTGACCGCTTTTTACACTGCTAATATGTTTAATTTTGCAACTCTCTATGTTTTCTAGGGGGATTACTTTCAGATTATGCTGGTAGATTAAAACTTGATTATAATTGAGACTTTTTTCAGGCACATCCTTCTCTTGTTGAATTGCAATGCAAGAGTTGTTGATCAGAAATTCATTAATAAGTAGACCATTGTTTCCTTCTGCTTTTCCTTTTGTTTTGGGATTATGGTGGGGGGGGTTTGTTTGTTTTAGGTTTTTTGTCTTTTTAAGTATCATCTTGTACCTCATGTCACCCATGATTCTTTTTGGTTGTAGAGAGTAGTTTATTGAACTTCTGAAGCATTTTCAAAGTTCTGCCTTCAAATTTTGTATTTGAAGATCAAAGACAGATGAATATAGTTGGCTGAGGTCAAGTTATTTGTAAAAAAGTATAGTTTATCTAAAATTAAAACAAATATAAAACACTGCTGTGGGGGAGGTAAAATGGAAACTCCTACTTTGTGTTACTCTCACTGAGCAGACAATAATCCAATGGATTGAGTGTGAACATAAGAGTTGGAGCATGCTTTCTGTCTTTCTGAGCTACATACTGAAGTGATGAGTGACTCTGGGTAAGTTGTTTAACCAATTTATAGCCGAACTCTAGCCTGTAATATTAGGATAACGCTTTCCCATGTTTTACTTGCATGGTTCAAGGCTTCCATGGAACTAGATACCAGTAGTAGCTAACATATGTAGTTAGAGAAAACAATGTTGAAAACCCCAAAATGGGCCTATACCAAATTCAGTAGGTGCCAGTTGTATTGTTTGTCCTTACGTGTTTCAGAATTATATGTCCACAACATTTTCGTTGCAGTCTAAGGATGTGGGTATTTGAAAACAATAGCAAGGAGATTCCAGGCACCAAAAAGAAGCAGCATGACTGACTAGATTAAAACAACTGCAACTATTTTATATTATAAACTGTTAATGTTTAGATTTGTAGGCAACTTCCTGGCAATCAAGTTTTTCTAAGGCTGCTTTCATAACACAGACAATGATAATGTAATGTCATGCATTATCATTCCTGTCTAAGGATTGTAGGAAGATGCCCATCCTAATGCAAAATAAGTAACTAATGCTTGTGTTGGTGGACCGTGTACTTCTCATACAGTCTGTATGACTCTGAGTCTTCTCCACAGGCTTCAGTAGAATAGCGCTTTTCCCCTTCCAGCCTGCTAAAACCTTGCATTGTTTGGGGTAGACTGATTATTCTTTGTAACTATTTTTAATGCATTTTTTTTCTTCTAATTGTGAAAACTGTTCTTGCAAAGGAAGTGTTGCCAGTGAATTACAATGATGGAAAAAAGGTCTGCCAACCTTCCTTCTGTTCCTCTGCTGTGTAGGGGACTTGTTCACATATACGCTTGGAGTCTTTCACCATTGAGTAGTAATGCAATTTGTGAGAAATTACTTGTTGCATATAAATATATTTAAAAAAAAAAAGGCATGAAGTAGGGGAACAGCTGCGAAGCAGGTATTTTATGTAAAGACTAGGCTAAAAAAATGCATAGAAGAAGGCTGTCTCTCTTCTTCAGAGTGTGTACCATGCTTTGTGGTATGAAGAAGTGGAAATCTGAAAGGTTTCCAAAAAGAAATCTAAGTTGTACACAGCGCCGACTTTTGAAAGACTGAAGAGATGTTGAGAAATTCTGACTGTTAAAAGTACCTTGCGATGTTGTGTCCACTTGTAGAACAGTTTGCAGTAAAAAAATAATTTTAGATGAGATTTAATTTGTTGCAATGTTGGTACTTCTCTTGAAACTGCGCTGTGTGGTGTACCTTTTCCAACGTGTCAAAAGCATCATCACAAAGTAGAAAGGTACCTTACACTGAAATCTTAATTTGTTGGCTTATTTACTGGATGTGGATGCACATTTTGAGTAAATTGATTCTTCAACATCAAAATGATTAAGATCAGCATTATACACAATAATGTCAGTATCTCCTTTTATTTCATGGTGGAAGTTGAAGTAAATTCAGGTTCCTGTGATATGACGTTAATTGTTTTCTTTATTTAGGAAGCTTTTTGGCACTTTCAGGATGATATGTTTTGGGCAATAAATACATGATTTGTTTCCCCCCTAATTCATGGAAGTTCACTTATATAAGAACACATATGTCATGAGACACCTGTGATGAAACAGGAAGTATTTCCAATTTCTTGGAAGGATAAAATGTAGTTTTCAAGAGATTGGTGCTCTTCCGAGTTTTCCTTATCTCAGGTAGGTGTGTATTGTGACTACCAGCAGTATATGCTTCATCGAAAGTAGTATTTTCATAACAGTTTAATTAGGAATTTGCAAACTGTTGACATTAGCTGTGATCTTAATCTTTTATTTGTCTCCAAAAGACATGTAACTTTATTTGAAATAAACTTCTGTTTTTTTCAAAGCATCTGGCAGTTCTTTTGGGTTCCTAACTGTAGATTCAATTTCAGACCTCCCTTTCTTAAATATGCTACTAGACTGAATTTGTTTTTATAAGAACAGCTCAACAAGTCTTGAAAACTGGGATGGCCAAGGGTAGATCTAGTTGGCAACCAGGAGTGACTTGCTGAGAGTAGGTGTCTTTAACTGCACCTTGTGACTGCAGCACATGTGTATTCCAGCATACAGCTGCTGGATTTTTCTATGCTGGTGGATACCAGCGTCTGCAGAATCTGATTCTGAAAACAAAAACATTTTGTAAGGTGTATTTTTAAAACCTGATAGACTAAGTGTAGTCCACAGGCCATTCTGTTAATGTACTTAGCAAAGAGCCTGAAGAGGAATAGCATAGGCTGCCAATGAATAAGCAGTGGTAGTTAAATCTGTTGATAGTAGGTTGCACTGAATGGATTGTTTTATGTCTGTATCTCAAGAAATAAGGGAATCACTATTGATAAATTCAGGTGTGGTTGTTTTGAAGAGCAGTGTGATGTATGACCACTAAGTTCACTGTAAATTCTTTAAAACAGGTATGAATGAGAGTAACAGTAAAAATCGGAGATGGTGAGGGAAGAGTGAGCTTCAATCTAGGCAAATGCATGCTAGGTTCATTCTGCAGTATCTAGTACTGTTTAAACAAAGCAAACACCTAGAAGCTTTGATTCAGTTTTTCTCAGGAAATGTGATTTATGAGATTATTTGGTTTGTCTGTCCCTCCCCCCCAGTGTTTGTGTACATATCTATATATGTGTGTATATATAAACACTTAAGATAGAAGTCGGGTTACCTATATGTACTTGGCATATGAGTTAACTCAAAGTTAAGCATTTAACGTAATTTATAGTTATAAATATATTTATATGTGGAAATTTATATCAGAAAGAGGAATTAAGACTCAAATTATGGTCCTACAAGCCTCATAAACGTGTCTAGGTAGAAGATGGAAGTCCAAATTAGTGCACCCTCTTGGGGAAGAGATAGTCCAACCTGATCTCGTATGTATTCTGTAGGACAGCACCTGGTCAGGCAGCCTGTGAGCACATGCAGACTTCCAGAGTGTCTGTACCACGACTCTCTTTTCCCTGGAGCAAGGCGGAGACAGAGCTGTGAAGAGATGTGGAAAAGAGGGAAGTTGAGGGTTATCATGGTGTGGGAGAAGCATTAAGAAACAAAAGAACAAATCACAAAACAAAAAGAAACCAGTTTTAGTTCTGCTCATGGAAAAGAATGTCTGCATTTATGATTAGCAGTGTGTGGTGTTTTTTTTGTTGGGTGTTTTGGGGGTTTGTTTGTTTGATTTTAAATGAACCCAAATTAACTTTTTTAGTCTCAGATGGTTCAGTATTTTGGGGGTTGGCAGGAGAGAACTCTAATCTGAATCGAATCTAATATTCTGCTCCAAATGAGCAATTGTTCTTTGTGCACATTGATGAAAGTGTCCATGGCTCTGCAACAGATTCCAGTGCAGTACTTAATTTTGTAATGTGCTTCTAAAAATAAGTGCATAGTCTTATGTAAGACTTCTTGTATTGTTAGCACCTAGAGGCTTCACCCCCACTGGTTTGAAGCGGAACACATCATACATAATTTTTGATTGTGGGTATTTACATCGGAAGTATTTTTCCTGTCAGTGTCTGTGGCCAAACAGTAACTTTGCTTGTGTTTTAGGAATATCAAATATCTTGCTTTCACTATTAAGTATGTTACTCTGCATTTGCAGAGTTTTACAGTATTATTTTGGTATATCTGAGTGAAACAACAGAGAAACAAATGTCTACTGTACTATACAGCACTTTCTAATGTAAAGAAGCCTGGTGGATTCCAGCTCGCAGGTGTGTGCACTTCATGTTACGCTTTCTCAGACACCTCTCACATGATCTGTATTGGCGCTGTAACTGTGAGAGCTCTGAAAGTCTGTGGATGTTGCAGACATGAAAAAGAGGTGTTAATCACATTAATGCAACTTTGAGGGCAAACTTGAAATATGCTTGCAAATAAACCTCACTTTTTTCAGTATTTTAGGTGACGTTTATGATCAAATTATACTATTCTCTTAGCTGTTATACACCTCTCACTGTAGTCTTAGCAATGTTTTGATCTCTTTAATATGACTTTTCTCATGCTTTTTGAATTCAGGCTGCAAATAACATGTTACATTAAATGATGGAATGCATCATACCTTCCTGATAAGTTGATGCTTGGCCAGAACAAACTTGTAATCCGTAAATAATTTAAGGGACAGAAAGTGGATTTATCAAGAGTTGTAGCTTTATTAGCAAGTAACTTGGTTCTCATTTTTCAGCACTTCTTGAAGTAGGTGCTATATCTCTATGTTAAGACTACAGCTGAAACTTCAGAATAGAGGATCAAAAATTGAGACTCTCAAAATCTGAGGTCAAAACAGGGACATACATTGTTTTTTCTATTACTGTCCTTATAAATGTTAATTTTCTATAGTGTTGTTTACTGACATCCCAAGTGCTTCATTTTACACGGTCCTTCTCTTTCCCTGAGGGATCCTGTAGTTCAATGAAGAGTGAATTCAAAAGGGATTTAAGGTCTGAAGGAATAGATACTTGTAAAACAGGTAGTTTGTTACAGGTACCTGAACAAACAGGTAGTACTTTCATTAGGTCACAGCTTTAAGAATAAAGGAGATTTTGTGGATGCTGTTAATGACTGTTTTATATGAAAAAATCAAAATTATTTCATTTCCTAGCAGTGTCTAGGTCATCTATCCAGAACTTAGGGGCTGGGGAAGTACTGTCAGCCCTCAGACTTCCTTGTCGCCCATAGAGGTCATCCTGAAAGACTGAAAAATTTGTAAAGCTTGGCGTTTATGACAGCGGTAGCTCACACTTCAGAATGAGGGTTATCCTTGGCAAAGTATGGGTTATCTTTGTCCTTCCTGAGACCAGATGGTGCACATACACATTCAGATAGGTAGATATGTGCCACTTCTACATGGATAGGTTTTGTTTCTAGGTTGGGCTTGGATTGTTCAGTGGGAGACTGGGCAATGACAGTAGGTGATGGTGTGCGCTAAGTTCTGTCATTCTGTGCCTTCACCCTTTGGCTGTGGGTCTTAAGAAACCCTCTTGACCCAGCTTGTGTACTGGGGGAGGGGAGGAACCACAAATCATTGCACCACCCTTCCTGGAGGCCTGTGGGTACCATCTCCTTACCCTGGTGATGGGGAGACAATCCCTCCTGTTCTTGAGGAACTGATGAGTATGTCTGTGAGGGGAAGGAGCAGGATGTCCAAAACAAAATCGTTACTTGGCTTTGCCTTGTGAATAGCAAGTATTTTGCATTTTTCTCAGTTCTGGGCTTTCCAAAGAGCTCTGGGACACAGCTGGAGCACTGTGGCTCTGGGGGAAGGAAGGAAATTGTCTGCTGGTGCTTAGGGACTCCCGAGTGACATGTTCCTTGTGTAGAAAGGCCAGGACTGTGTCCTAGCCATGGTGGAGCGGGCATGTGCCTCTGGTAGGCAAGGTGAGGAGCAGGAGGGCAAGGGCAGGAAAAGCATCTCGGGGAGGAAGAGCCTGTGCAGGCCAGGCCATGTTTTTCTGTGCACAGCGTGTCAGCCTGGGCCTAGCCTGTCAGTTAATACTGAGTTTGGAGAAGAGAAATGCAATGTTTTCATAGTAAATAAGTTACTTTGTTCTGTTTGGTATCATTTCCTATTCTTCTAGAGTAGTAATCCAGGGAGCCAAATGCAAGAGTAAAACATTGGTTGTGTATTTCAGTATTTATGTGCCCAGTCTTTTTTTAAGAGCGTATCCCAGAGTTTCCTCACAACATCTGTCTGTTGTCCATCTGTCCACTGGGAAGAGAGGACTGCTAACATCGAGGAGGTTCTGGTGCTTGTTGGCATTTTATCACTGAGTTGTCTTGGCCTGGTTCGAGCAGGGCTGTGTCAGGAAGCTGTTGGTATCAGTAGGTTTATGGGGGTTGTTAGGAGAGGGGAGTTCTAGGAAAAGAATTTCCTATTTATTTGTGTGTAAAGGGACATTACATGTTCTTCAAGTGCTTAATTTTCCTATTAATATAATTTAATTTTGTGAAGTTAGTGTGTTTATCCTACACTCGTTGTATAACTTGCTATTTATAAAAAGTTTTAGGTTTTTTTGTGGAAGATGGTGTAAAACCCCCCCTTCCCTCTCTAAATAAAACTGAAATTTTTTGTCAGGTTTCTTCAGTGTCTGCCGTTTCGACTTGCAACATATAGAATGAATGGTCTTTTCATTGACTAATGCAGGGTCAGAATGAGCTCACATTCCTCTAACTGTTGCTCTTGCCATGGCACTCTCTAAAATTGTATGGGTATGTTTTGGTCTTTCTGAGGTATGGATATTTTGGTTGTGAACATGTTTTCTGTGAAAACTGTTAGTCACTAATAATTGTAGTGACACTTTAAAATATCTGTTACTGTTTTTACTGGAAAGGAAAAAAGCATCTAAAACATCAAGAGAGTGACAGATTTCACTTAGAAGGTAAGCTTCTGAAATTGTTATGCATGAAGAGCATTTAAAATAATCCAGTTGTCAGTGTTAAACTCTAATACTGAAACAAGAAAAAAAAAGTGAAAATGGTTTTGCCTAATCAGTTGCCCTCATGCTTTGTAGTGTCAAACACAGAAGACGTACCAAGTTTTGCCTTGGTTAACAAAAGGAAATTCCCTTTGGTGGTGTGTTTCTTCCTATGAATGCAGCTACTGTGGTTCTGCCCACATCATCATTTTTTTCTGTCCTCTTGTTTCTCTCTCCTCTGAAGAACCACTCACTGTTCCTCTCTGAGGTGACAGTCCAGCAGTGTCAGGGTAAGGGGGCTATCTTGGGACAAGATGGACAGCTGCTGATAGAGTAGGTTCGGTTGGGGTTCCATAGCAAGGTCTTGTCATTCATTGGAAACCTCACCAGTTCTTGCTCCTGTCAGCAGTCTGGCCTCTGTGGACACTGTCAAACTGGCAAAATAAAATTGGCAAAAAATCAGAATTACAAATTACTAGATTTGTAATGGGAAATATGTCCCTTGAGTAAGAATGAGACTCCTAATGATCTTTTCTAATTGTACACCTGTTATGAGGAGCTAATTGAAATTTGGGGTTGATGTATGAAGTGAGTGATAAAAATCTGTGCAACACTGCTGAGGTGGTCGTATCCCTCACATATTCGTTTTGTAATATTTCCTTTACATTTTTTGTAATATCAAACATGCTCTGATGTTTTAGCTATTAAAAGTTTAATTTTTCACTTAGTGCAAGAAGCTTTGAATTGGGTTACTATATAAATCTAGAGAGGAGCAGCTATGTCCCATCAAGTGATGAAAGCATTCCCAGCATTAGTATAGGCACATGATCCACTGAACTTAATTCTTACCTGAAGACAGGCTTTTAGATAAATGCAGAACACTTTAGCTAGTCTTTTTTGTCTCCTGTGCTCCCAGAGTGCCTCCTTTTTCTACCGTATGTATTCTTACAGTTTGATGTTTTGTCCCTGTGCTTTTCTTTCTTTTTTTATCTACTCTTCACTCTGTTTCTTTGCTTCCCTAGCAATTTAAGATTGAAAAGAGAAATTTTGTATTACCTCATTGTTCTTCCTGATGATTAGTCTTTGTATTGCCATGTTATAAACTTGTCTCGCTTTCTGTTCATAAACTGAGAGGGACATAGGTCACTATTTATATGAGCATTTCAAGTTTTGTTACAACCAAACCCTTCACTCAGTCAGTACGTAAACCCCTGCTTCAATTAATGTTAAAATTGCAAACTTAAGGGAATCTGAATTCAAGAAATGCTGGAATAGTTTTCTTTCCTATCGATGCAACCTATGCAGGCTCATCTGCATATCACTGTTACAGTTTTTTGATCAAATGCTGTTTCTTCCATAGGACTCTCTCCTTCTTTGGTGGACAGGATGCATGGTGTTAGCTCACTGGATTTTTTCTTTTTCAGTCCCATTGTTCAGATTATGCTATCCAAAATTATAGGTAAATTCTGGATTAATGTTTTCTCCCCCTTTTCTTCATTACAGCTTATGGAAGTGCTTTATAATATGTTTTTGAAAAAGTTATATTTTTATATTGCCTCACTGAGGTGACAGCCATGCGTTATGAAGAGAAACTGAGGCATTGGCTTAACATTTCATAACGGAAATACCTTTCACTAAATTTGCAGCTATGCATAGTTAATGCTTCTGCATAGACTCTTCAAATATTTCAAGCAGAAGGCACTTGTGAAAATCTTTTTGTGGCTTCCCCAACATTATTAAAACTACAAAAAAAGAGAGACAAGCCCTAAGAGACAGGCATAAAATCAGATTACATTTGTGACATTTGAACGTCTTAGACATGTTTTCTTTCTATAGCCTCTTCTCCATTAATTAGAAGAGGCTAGGGGTACACCTTGACAGTGGTCCCTGGTACATTGACTGCACACCAAAGGAATGAGGAAATTCAGGAATGGTGGGTATAAGTCCAGGGTCTGAAGCTCCACTTGCTGTAGTGGCTGGGTCTTTGGGACTCTCTGCTTTTGCATCAGCATCTTACGCATCTGTCTGTTTCTCTGCAGTTTCTTTCTGTTCCTGTTCTGAACTCTAATTCCTCTTCTGGTTTCCTCCTTCCCTGTGTCCTAGCTATTGTCCTGCTAGCACCCAACTGATTTTTAAGAGGTTTCAAGTATTTCTCAGTCCTAGGATTAAGTGTCCTTAGCTATCCTGTAGCTAAGCTCACATCCACACCGTTGCACAGAGGTCTCATGCAAGAACGTGAAACGTGCGTTGTAGATCAGCAGAGAGAAGTTGTGAAATTTTATATGATTTCAGTGTAGCATGTGAGCAGGGTGGTGTTGCAGAACCTTACGGCTCAAGCAAGCTTGAGCAGGTCTTCCTTGTGATGGTACGCAGTGCCTTCTTAAGACAAGAACATGCCCTGTTTGTCTGTGTTTCACAGTGTTCAAGTGCTAGGACATCCCAGCAGACTAGATTTTAAAATGTTTTCAGCTGGAGGGGGGATATTTTCCTGTTAGTTCAATCATTTCTGAATGTTTTTTTTATCTTAGCTACTTTTAAAACAAAAAATCTGATCAGTTCAGCCTCAAAGATGGTTAAGGAGGTATTTGGGCATTTGTGCGTTCTGTAATTTGGCCAAGTGAATGAATATGGGGTCTTAAAAGCAATGACTAAGATTATCTAATATAGTATTACTGCCTGTGCTGTCTGTAACAATGTAAGTTGCTCTTAAAAGTAAATCCAAATCTGTACATTTTCATAGCTTGTTCTTCCAACATAGTGCATTTGAAGGCAATTTTAAACAATGCCCAGATTGAAGTGCATTTCTTGTGTATGCAATTTATTGTGCAGTTCTCTGAATATGGAGTATAAGAAAAGCTATACAAAATTTCTGGAGAATCAGTAGTGTAGAAGTGTTGGATAAACCTCAAAGTACAGGATTGTTTTCAGAATTCCTATCTTTAAAAAATTATACAGTTTTCAAAGTGAGTTACCTGCCCAAGATTTCTTTTTAAAATGGCACTTGTGTTAAACACTTAGAAAAAGTATTTTTGCTCACTCCTTTGTGGTTTGGTTGTTGGTTTTTTTTTGTTTTGTTTGTTTTCTGAAAAGAAGCTTCACTTGAGGAGAAATGTTCTATGCATAAAAATATTGCTGACATTTATGAAAATGGGTTGGAAAGCAGGGGTTAGCTGTAACTTCGTAGTTAAGAAATGTCTACCATTGCTACATTAAAAAAAAGTGCTGTAAATGAAGATACTTTAGCTGTAATAGTGTATATATCAGGATTGCATAATGAGGAAAAGGGTGAAGCAATTAAAAGAGAAAGTGTCTGTTACAAGAGGAGTGAATGGTCTCAGGTGAAGTGAAGGTTTTAGTTTTATTTGGTGTGTTCACCTACATTAAAACTATCATGAAAATAGTAAAAATGTCTATTCAAGTAATATATGGCTCATTTTCTCCTCTTCTTTGTATTTTATAAGCGAGGCAGTTAATACCTAGACTCAGCTACAAATCTTTGAGTGTCAGTTTAAGATCCAGATTTATCCCACATATCTTCCTCCACTTAATTTTAATGCTTGAGGTGAAATTTCTCTCTTCTGACCTCAATTGGCTAAAAGGTAGGCATCTAGGCCTCTGGAAGTCCAGAGAAAGAAATGGAGGAACTTCCTTATGCATCCTTGAAAACACATGCAGGTACCAGAAATGATTGTTTGCTCTCTGGATGTATAAGTGTAACTGAACAGAGTATGTATGTTACTGTAATGTGTATAACAGATCATACATTCAGTGTAGGTGCTGCAGTACCCTTTTCCTCCTTTTCAGACTATACTTGTGGCAATACACATACACCAAATCTTTGTTATGCAGATATGCTGCAGATAATGAACAATCAGTAATTTTCACTGGGATGGACTGTGTAACTGTGATATTATGAGTTTCTGGAGTAAAACTTTACCCCTTTAGGCTTCAAATTCCAGGTAGAGATTTTTTTTTCTTGTTATGCAGGGCTCATTTTCCGCCTGTAACCCAGGATTTTGGTAAAAATTTTCCTATATAAATAGGGAGTAGCGATGCTAGACTTCTGCTAAAGCATAAGAACCTAAATAAGTATTGTACCACTATAGCAATTGTGGTATAATATATTAACAATTGTGAAGCCTTTGAATAATCTTTTTATTAAAAAAAGCATACAACAATACATAGTGAGTAGAATCCCTATGGGATTATGCATTTTTTGAAGACTGCTTCTGTGTGCCTGTGTGAGTAGTGTTTATTGAGATTACAAATGAGAATGTGGTTAGCATATTTTCCTGTGAGGGATCAGTTCTGGACTCATACTTTCTTCTCCCCCCTCTGTCAGGCCTGTGTCATGGTGCTCGTCCTTCTCTGAAGGGCCTGTATTGAATTATGGTTTGTTTACTGGCTCTTCCGACCTCAGGCACAGCGCCTCTGGGATCTTCCCTCTTAAGCCTTCTTTGTCTGGCAAACCAGAGTCTGTAGTTTATACGTTTTATTTAGATTCTTTTGGCTGAAAAGTGTCATAATTTTTTAATATGTAATTTTATAATGATGCATAGTGTTAGCGCAGAGTTAATTTTGCAGACTCTTAATGTGTGCTTGCCTCTCCAGATAAATATATAAATCATTGCCAGTTTTGACTAAAAATATATTTAAGTTAGTTTTTGTTCTTATTTTTAAAGAATCAGAACAGTATAAATTGGATTAGGTGTAGAATATGCAGAATAAAAAGTTTGTGAGCTGTGTAATTTTTTTCTCAGTAAATGACTCTGTGTCCTCTGATTTTTGCACTCTCTTTAGATCTATTGTGAGAAAGCCCTTACTGGGCCACCACGCTAACAGTATGAAGTTAGCCCAAGGTACTGACCTTGCTTATAAAAACCTACTTAAAATAAGAGGTGAAGTTCTTGTAACCAATTTTGGTTTCCTAACAAAGTTCTAAATCAGGCTGTGTTGCCTTTCAGGCAATGTTTTTGGGTTTTGGTTTTTTAGTTTTCAGGTTTTTTTTAATTGAAGTTTTATTCTTCTGTGTCAAGTCAACTATGTAACATACTGAAGAACTGCTAAATTTTAACACTATTAAAACATCTTTATGATGTGTTCTTTAAATTGGCTGTTAGATTTTACAAGTGTAGAAATGTGCTTGATACTGATGGACTTACTATAAACATTTACTGTGAAAACTTTTTTAAAAAAGAGTTCTGGATCAGTAAGAAATGTAATGGTAAAAATCTAATTTTCAGAAAAGAGGCAGATGTGGAAGTGGTTAAGGTAGCCTCTGTTAGGGCAGCAAAAGTATTTTACTCCCATATACATCATGTAACTGACACATGTTAATCATGATGCACTTCAAAGGAGTAAGCTTCTGAAACAATTTCTTTCATTTAGGCTTTTATCTTGGGATGTTTGGTCATAATTTAGGAACCTCGACTCTCAAAGACAAGTATGAGTGGGTTAATTGTATTTAATTGAAAACTTTTTCTTGAAGGATTTTTTTACACTGGAGCCATACTAAATGGCATTAAATAGTAACTATGCCAATTAGAAAAGATGATGATCTTTCATACTTTAGTTAGAACTTTTAACTTAACGTTTCATGTGGTTTTGAAGATTCTTGAAGGGCCAATTCTTTTAAAAAGTGAAATTTCTTGTGTGTTAAGCAATGGCCTCGCTGGATTTCATTTCAGTATTAAAACCTGTAGTTCCTCAATATTGCAAATAGTAGATTTAATAGTGAAGATGATTCTTTTGGCTCTTCATCCTGTTGCAGAGATGTCTAGAGATTTCTGGATTTTTTTTAAAAATGGTAATTCTGTAGCGAAAAGTATGTTTAGTCTTGATTTGCAAACATGAGTTGCAGTCTCCAAACTGATACACCATCAGGTATATATTACAAAATTAGGCAATCATGTTTTTTACATGCAGATTTGTTTTGAGGGATAATATAACCTTGTGGCTTTGCTACAGTTTGCATTCTTGCAGAATTTAGTAAACAGTTCTCAAGTGAACTTCTTCCTTATAGAGCCTTGTTATGGGAAAAGTAAAACTTAGGATTGCATTTTGAAGGGTGCCTCAAAACATCTCAAACCAACAGTGTCACTTTCATTAAATCAAGTTAATAGCTCAAGTTTTTATCCTTCTGAGAAACAGCAAATCACACCACTGCAGTCCCATACAGTGCAGAGAAGTGCCTGTGATATAACTAGCTATTGCGGAGGACTCCTATCCTGACTTCCAGATACAGAATGGTGAGTAAAGGACACACAAAAACTAAAAACATGATATCCACTTAAAAATATCTTTAGCTTGTGTCCAGATAGGAAACTGATAGTACTGTCTTCTATTTGTTTCAAAGCACACATTTGTTAAGCAAATGGTTTGGGTTATTGGGCTGCTTAAAACTACCTGATGGACTTCCTAAGTAATGTATCTGTTAACCCTTTAAGAAAATGTCTCTGCTAAAGGCTTAACAGAGATGTACCTTAGGAATTAAGTCTAGCTTTCCTCAGTTAGCTCAAATGACCTGCCCATAGGGTTGTTACGGAAAGCAAATGTCCAGATCCAGGGATTCCCCTCCTGTGACCGAGTTAGGAGAAGGACAGCTGGTTCTGGATCTCCTGTCTTGGAGATCAGTGTCTTGGAAGGTACTAGTATTGGATAAGCAGGTGCCATAAAAGACTATAGGAGGGTGTCCCCTGAAATGCTGTTTAAGGGTTTATAAAGCTGAAGTCATTAAACTGTTCTTTGTTTATAATTTCTCTGATTCCTTGCAGCTGGCCTTGCAGCTCGCCATTCCAAGGGCATAGAGGAATAAGCTCTGTCTCAGAATTATTTTTACTTCTCTGCCTTTCTTGCAAATGCCAGCATTACCATTCATAGCTGCAAAAGGTGTTTTGTATTGGAAGTGAAAAGCATTAGGTGGAGAGATTTTAGAAAAAATATGGGAATGTAAAAAGCAGTGAAGGTCTTGCACAATCTGGGATGTTCAGGATGGTGTCCTGTTTTTTCTCTCTTGGAAGCAAGAGACAGAAACCGTTTATACAAGGTGCTGGTTTCCCTTAGACAGAGATTAGGGAGGAACAATCTAAACCTTTTCTGCTTTACTTCTGTGGTGTCAGCCTTCTGAGTGAAATGTCAACTGCAAAGCAAGAGCAATAGCTTTGATACATCCATGTCTGAGCAGACTATCCACGATTGTAACTGCCACAAAGAGCTTTGCTCTCCCTTCCCCCCCACCTTCATTCATAAGGCTTCCTGGCAAACAATGGCCTGCCAGCACAGGTACCTGTATGGCAGGGAAATCAGCAAATAAACATAAACTCAGGAGATCCTGCCAGTCCATAAACTGGCTACAAAGTTGCTGTGAGAACCGGTGGAGAGGTTGGTTGGCAGAGCCTGCTCTGATAAATCTGGAAGTCGTTTTTTCACTGTTCATTGCTAGACAGGCTTGCAAGCACTGCCTCAGGCTCTAACAATTATCTCTGATTTCCAGCAAGGCAGCTGAATTAAAGAGAACTGCTACATCAGGGAAACACAGGAACAAGTTTCTAAAGGGATATTTCAGGTAGTTTGCTGGGCTTTTTTCCAGCTTAAACGTCATCTAGGAAGCTATTGCTGTTCTTGGTCCTCACAGAATTATATTTTGGAGGTCGTAGATGGAGTATTTCATAGATGGAGCAAAATCCTGGCTCGCCAACTAATTTAGACATGTCATTGAAGTAAGATGTTCTACGTCTGTTCATGATATGATACTCCATGGAGTATCCATTAGAAATTGCGCAAGTTGAGGTGAAGTCCAAGATCCTTTTCTGCATAGGATACCTTTTTTGGTAACTGTTAGTAGAGAATATACTTCTTTTGAACAACATTTTCTGCTTTGATGCCTACAGAATCACAGAATGGTAGGGGTTGGAAGGGACCTCTGGAGATCATCTTGTCCAACCCCCCTGCTTGAGCAGGCATACCGAGAGCAGGGGGCACAGGAACGCCCCAAGCTGCGTTTTGAATGTCTCCAGGGAAGGAGACTCCACAACCTCCCTGGGCAGCCTGTGCCACTGCTCTGTCACCCTCACAGTAAAGAAGTTTTTTCTCATGTTTAAGTGGAACTTCCTGTGTTCCAACTTGTGCCCATTGGCCCTTGTCCTGTCATTTGGCACTACTGAAAAGAGTCTAGTCCCATTCTCTTGACACCCAGCCTTTAGATATTTATAAGTGTTGATGAGATCCCCTCAGTCTTCTCCAGGCTGAACAAATCCAGGTCTCTCAGCCTTTCCTCATAAGGGAGACGATCCAGTCCCCTGATCATCTTGGTGGCTCTCTGCTGGCCTTGCTCGAGCAGTTCCCTGCCCTTCTTAAAATAAGGGGCTCAAAACTGGGTGCAGTACTCCAAATGTGGTCTCACTAGGGCAGAGTAGAGAGGGAGGATAACCTCCTTCCACCTGCTGGCCACACTCATTTTAATGCACTGCAGGAAACTGTTGGCCTTCTCAGCCACAAGGGCGCATTGATGCCTCAGGGTCACCTTGCTGTCCACCAGGACTCCCAGGTCTTTCTCAGTGGAGCTGCTTTTTCCAGCAGGTTAGCCCCCAACCTGTACCAGTGCATGGGGTTGTTCCTCCCCAAGGTGTAGGACTTTGCACTTGCTTTTGTTGAATTTCATGAGGTTCCTCTTGGCCCAGGTCTCATTAAGCCTACTTAAAGGTGAGTGTCATGTCATTAATCAAATGTGTAGAAAGGTCCTGTTGTTTTCCATGCCAGTATTACCTTTTTACAAAAGTCACTTGATAAGCTACTAACCCAAGGTAGAAAAGGTCTGTTGGGACAAATCTGCAAAATGAGTTATGGTAAAATAATGGGGGAGCAACTTCAAATCTGTTCTCTTGCATTGCTCTAGACTCCTCTCAGGTTTCTTCGTTTTGTTTTTGTTCTGTTTTTATCTATATATCTGTCTTACCCAAAAGTAGTTGTCTGACATTTTCCTAACAGTCAAATTACTTCTCAGCTTCTTCAACTGTGTGTGTTTCCAGGAGGTAGACCGTATGCTTTTCTAGTAGTGACTCCTAAGTCTGGCTCTTGGCTGCTGCAGGCTGAGTATCCATTATAATAGTCTTATAGAATTTATTTCTCTAGGAATAACAGTTTTTATAATAAGTTCTGTTTGTCTCACTTCTCCAACTTTAGCTAGAGAAACAGAAGCTGCATTCCTTGCATTCTATCCATAGGGAGGGAATGAAGGAGGGAACCTTTGCCTTTCAGTAGAGAGTATGAACCTGGGATTTGCTCTTCTGTGTAGTAGCAAAATATGCTAACAATTCCCCATAACTTCTGTTTGTGTTACTACTCTCAGCTGGTTAAGGTCTATCCAGTGCTAACAAATATTCAGTGAAAAATTTCAGCTTTAGAGACTCATTGATAATATGGAAAAGAAGGAAAAGTAGAGTAAGTCCTATTATATTAATTCTCATTGTAAATCTTTGATAATACTGTCAGCTTCATTCTCCCTGTCTGTTGCTTTCTGTGTTTAAGTGGTGCTGTCTGAGACCTTTGGGTTTTTTTCCCTTGTCTTAGTTGCTCTTCATGTTCTTGTCAGAAGAGAGTGAAAATGGATATAGGGCATGTCCAATTCCACTCAAGGCAAACTCTAAGAGACCTAATATTTAGTCATCTCCTTAGATAAACATGAACTGTCCCAGTACGCGTTTTTCCAAATCACTTATTATGAGAATATATTGAACTTTCCAAAAAATTGTCTTGCATATTGATACTTTAAATTAAGGCATGTTCAGAAGTCCAGATATATACAAGAGCAGAGATTATACCAGCATTATTTTTAATTGATTTGTCATGGAAGGTTTTAAAATACTTTTTAAATTATTTTATTGTTAACAGGAGCTATTTTTAAGGGATGAAAGGACAGCAAATGTATAGCAAGAAAAATTTGAATATAAGGCAGCCTGGGGCTGATACTGTTGGGAAAACTTATTAAAAATATTATATATTTTTATATTTAAATATATGTAAATATCATTGGCGTTGCCTTTAAAACATTCCAAAAAATGCTCCATTATGCATATATATCTTTTAATCTTAATTACATATAGTCAGTCAAGAAGATCACTGGGTGCTCGTTCCTAGAAGCTTAATTGATTTTTAAATACTGCAGAAGAGGGGTTTAGCATACATAGCAACATTTGTAATAGTGAAACTTGATGTAAAGCTGTAAGTGTTCTAATGTACCTTCCCTTAAAAGAATGGTTCTTAATATATTGTAAAATAATCAAAGCAGTGCTCTGTTACAGCTCTATTTATAAGAGTGCCTGTGTAATGACACATTTTTAATTACAAGATCCTTGTGTTTTCAGATATATCTGTGCTTACTTTAGAAAGTGAGCTTTTTTTCTTCAGCTGTCATCTAAATATTACTAGTGCCTCTTAGGAACTGATGAGTGGAATTACTGTTCTGGTCCATCAACAAATTAAGAGTGTGGAGTGACATAGACAATACTGAAACAATAATTTGCCTTAATGAGTTCTTGCACTGTCATCTGCAATATATCAAAAGAAAAGTTTACCATTTAGCTCTTGCGATTTAGACAGTAAATGGCTGAACAGTTTTGCAACTTGAGAACTGAGCATGTTATGAGAGAGGAGACAAATAAGCTACATGTTCTTCCTAGGTACTTTGGATTTAGCTTTTGGGAATAACCAAAGGCAAGATAACCTGGACACTGAGCAGCTGGAAGAGATGTGCACATTGGTTAAGTGACAGTGCTATCTTCCTCCTTCCTATAAAGGGAATGTAAAACCTGGATGTTCCTTAGAAGGAGTAGTTGTAGCCACAGTTCTGTATGTGAAATGCAATTAGACTTTTATAATTTTGCTTGATAATTATAGGTACTCTGCAAAGACTGAAATCTTTGAAGAATTCTAAGTTGTTTCCTGTTTCCTGGTTTTGCAACTTTAGCAGTAAAATCCAAATTTTTAGTGTACCTGGCCAGAGATTGTTATGCAGGTGAACATTCAGTTAGGAAGGAATACGCTATATTATTTAATGTGAAAACCATCTTTTCTCAAAATTCCCATATGAAGGATACATTATTCATGGGGAGTTAAGATCACTGTGCTTTTCTTACATTTTCTCCTTGGATTTTTTCCTTGTTGTCTCTTCAAAACAAGAAGAGGGGAAAATGAAGGGAAAGGGAAAAAGCTCTTCTACAACCCTCTTTCCTTCCTTACAAAGTAAAAAAAAAAAAAAAAGGGTGTGTGTGTAATTTAGTTTTCAGATTTTAATTTGGAATAGACTGGGTCATGTTGGTATTGGTAGGATTCCCTGTCTGTAAAAGCATCTGCATTCAGGGAGAGATTGGCCCCAATCCCACACTAAACATAGCTTGATTTAAGACACACGAGTTTCTGATTTGACTTCAGTGAGGCTAATTGTGTGTATGGTGTTTCAGCTTGAGGAGTAGGTTGTATAAAAAGAAAATAGAAGAGTGATTGAAGGGTCACTGCTGGTTGTTTTAAGGTGACATTTTCTAATAATTTTGAAGTATTACAGTTTAAAACAAAATTACAGAACATGTTAAGTATTTTACCATGAGGCCTTTTTATTCAAATCCTGCCCCCCCCCCCCCGTATCTCAGTTGCTGATCTACTTTTTTGCTCCAGCAACTCTTTTACATGTCTGCAGAGGTATCTTGCTAGCCTGTTCGCCACCTCCTCCTCCTTGTGAACCCTCTGCTTCCTACTGTCTCTTCAGGGGCAGGGTTGTTTCTGCTGTTTGTCGCTGTTGGATGCTGTAGTTGGTCTGGGTGCACGGGAGTGCATGAGCAGTGCACAGTGTCGGTGGATGAACCAGGAAGTGCTAGCAAGAGTGAAACCAGTGATCTGCAAAGTGCTCTCAAACCAAATAAGCAAAAATTCTAACAATATTTTGAGTAACTTTCACTGATGATTAGACATTCGTTTGCAAGCAGAGCTCACAAGTGCATTAAACACTGTTTCATGGTTTTAACAAAGTCTGCAAGAGGTATTTATTGAAGTCATGTACTCTAGTCTCTCTAAGGATTGTGTGTGTATTAAGGGGTGAAGGCATATCTCCTTATCTTTGTAATAGTAAGTCACAATTAGGAGTTGTATAGCTGATTAGCATGAATTGCACTTTTATTTTGCTCTGTTATTGTTGCTGCATTACTGTAAAACTGCTGTACTGGCAACCTAAAAATAAGGGCATTTTGATGTTGTCCAATATCCACTTAGATAGCAGTGGGTTAAATGCTTGAAACATTCATGGGATATTGTACTGTGGTGTTGAGTCAAATGGAAAGATTGTGCACCCTTAATTGAAGAATTAAGGGGAATAAGACTTGGAGCAATATAATCCATTAGATGAAGTAGAATGACATTAATTTTCAGTGTAAAATTTGATTTAGCTGCAATGATGTATACCGACCAACTTCAAATGAGAAAGCAGGAGTAGTACAGGTGTGCTCAGATGAATGATGTTTATTTGCGTTGAACTCCCAGTGTGCAGAAGCTGAGTTGTCTCTGTCAGGACTGTCTCAGTTCCGTTTCTGCAGACACTGTGCCAAATGCTGCTTGTGCTATAAAGCTGGGGCTGGGATACTGCACCCAACAGTTTGAGAACTATTTAGTTAACTTCTTCATGTCTTTGCCCATACTTCTCATTGAATGTAATACTCCTTTAACTATACTCAAAAAGAAAAAAAAGTTACTTCTGCAGGTTTCTGACAGATGTGAGGATTGTTTTACCTTTGAGGCATGAGCCACACATGTGTTTGCACAGACATCCTTCAATGCCCACAGCCACTTGAACCGGACCTCTTCTCCTTTGCAGTTGGTGTTTAGGTGACGTATTTTCGGTGCCCTCCCCTCTTTGCTGACAACACTTGGCTATTTTTGTTTTTCCCTGAGCTGTGCAGTGTTTCACTCAGTTTCTGGCCTTCAAATCTACTCGCCTTACTTGTCATTGGTATCTGTGGTAGTGGATTGATGGTCTTTTCAAGCTGTGTGTGGTGTAGGGCCAAAAGACGGTGGCTAGGTGAAAAAGCTTCTGTTTAGTTTCTTTCTAAACAACAGATGAGATGGATGCTTATTAACTTAACCTGCCTGGGCACGTGCTCCAGGCTGTGGATTTGTGCAGTACGTTAGTTGATCTCTATCTTCCCCACATCATCTAGGAGTAAAATAACTTCTCTTTACAGTATAGGTCTTCTGCCATCTTTGTGCTTCAGAGAGCGCACTACCCCTACCCCTAGGTGCTAGTGGGGCAATGCTTGTGCTTCTAGGATTTAACTGCAGGCACTGCAATATCCTGTGTATTGGAAACAGAAGAGGGAAGGGAAGCATCCCACAACCTCACAGATGTGCTGCAGTAGCTGGCAGTAGCTAGGCTGTTGATACCCGCTGGTGCGGCCAGAGCACAACTGTGTTTTGCAGACTTCTGCTTCCTCAGCTGTTGGAAAGAATGGTCAGAAGTTCAAAGTTCGCAGGAGGATATTTTTGGTTTTGTCTTCACGTCTGGCTGTCTTTACACTATCAGAGAAGTTTTAATAGAGTTTAGGGATAGATGTTCCAAGAAAGTCCAGGAAATGCAAGACTATACCTGTGTCTTGCCAAAATACTTTTATCTATTGTAGAGGATCTGCCTTTTAATAAAACAGTGCCCTTCAGCCTGAAAACAAATGATTTCTCATTTTGTCAGGGTTTCTAGCTGACAGTGACATCCATTGAACATCTTTTCTTTCGCCTCTTCCCTCTTCCCCCCCCCTCCCCCCCCCGCCCCATAAGGCAGCTTTTACACTGCTGGAAGACCTCAGCTTCCGCTTTTCCTTACTCTCTGTTCACACTTGAAGAAAAATACCGTCAGAGTTGCAGGCTTTACAAGCTTTACTTCCACTACCTGTGACCCATCTAGATTCCCTCTGTTGGTATCATTCCGGGTGTCCCAGCAAGTTCATACCACCTGCTTTGTCCTACAGTTTCCTTTCTCTAAATAAAACAAACCGCCCACAAACCCACAGCAGACTCTCCCCTGTTCTTGATACGCTGGCCACAAGTCTTACCAGTTATGCTACAGTTCATGGCTACCTTTCTGTTTCTGAAGTCAGAGCGTGGGCTTTCACTGTATACTAGCAAAAGTTTAATTGTGCTGCAGAGGGAAAGGATTTTACCGCCTGTTTTTTCTAATATCAAAAAGGAGGAGAAAGATGGAGTGGTTTTAGACTAAGCATTCATCTTCTCCCCTCCCTTTTCCTTAAGGTTTCAGGACTGCCCGTTTTCTTGGTCAGGAAAGAAATTGGTTGTCTCTTGATTTCATGATACTGGAATACGGAAGTGAGTGTCACACAGGAAGTATCTGTATTTTTTTAGTGATGCAAATCTGTGAACAGTAGAATATTGAGTTGATTGGCTTCTTTAGGATGCTAAGGTATGGTGACTTTGTCTCCTTTCTCTTCATAGTAATGAATTAGGGGTCACATAATTAAGAGACTCAAGAAACTATTGTTGACTTGAAATAACTTTTTCTTACTCAGTGGAAGACTAAACTTCAGGCGCAGTGCCCAGAAATTTTGCTTTGTTCTATCAGTTGGATGCAGCTGACTGGGTTGATTCTGGACACAGTATCTGCGAAGGCTTCTCTGCCTTGGATTTGGAACCATTAACTCTTGGTCTAGGTGCCTATCCTACCACCTAGAGTAGGGCCCTTAGGATTGTCTTCATAATGGGCGGCTACTTCCAATTTAAAGTTTAACTTGAATTAGTCTTACTTAATCTAGATGGGATGTGCAGGTCCTGCAGTTCAGAGTTGCTCATCTGAGTGAAGCAGAAATGTCACATCAGCTTTCTGGAGCTCTTCAGTGAAGCAGAGTGGCTGACAGGACACTGTCTTTGGGTGACAGTGATGGTGTGTATCGCTATTGAAGAAAATATTGTGAAGTCACATGGTGTTTACCAGGATCAAATAAATTAACATGTCAGGGATTGAGTTTGTCTTTAGTTTGTTTTCTGAGTGTTTAGAGTACCTTAGCAAAAGTCTGAGTCGCTTCATGGCTTTGAGTCTGAATGGGAGACTTGGACCGGTATGTTGGAGGTGGACATGTACAGGTGGATCTCTGTCAGCTCTGTTACTCATTCAGAGAAAAATTCTTGAAATATCAATTCTGTTAACTTTAGTGTTGCAGTGACGTATGTTGCTATTTGCACACCATAGCACAGTAGGGTCAAAATTTGCCTTGGGCCAGTGAGAAAGTTGGTTGCTCTTCTAAGTACTGTCTGTGCTCCTGTTTGGACCCACTTCTGTGTCTCGTTGGGAACCTGAAAGTGCTTTTTAGTTTGCCTTTTCCAGCAGTAATTCTTTCCAGACTTTAGGATAATATTCACTTAATATTTCTTGAATTAAAATTTGGGCTTAAAGTAATGATTGCCTACAATGGATATTTTGAAATGTCCTTTATTGATAGGAGGACCACTGAAAAAGGCTTGAATGGTTTGGGTAGCTGTAAGTTCCAGGTAATGGAACAAGTATATGAGACCATAAAAGCATGTAGTATCAATGGGAAATGGTATAATTTCCTTGACATTGTAAACACTTACCTATTCTGGCCCAAACCAGATAGTTACTTTTTCTAATTCATTTTTGACTTTATACCCATTTGAAATTCCTTTTTTGCTTATTCTTAAGGAGCCTGTGTTACGTCTGTGCAATGTGGACCAAGTCGGTGTCTTTGGAATGCTGTGATTTTTATGCATTTTTGTGCTGACATTTACTTGCCCTTTTTTATCTGTTTAGAAGATCTTTGACAATCTGAAATCTAACTAAATGAATGCTTCATCATTTTAAGTCATCTTTATTAAAAGTTGTCTTTCTATAGGATATTCGCTGAAGACAGTGTATATACCGATCCCAGATACTGAGGAAGACATCAGTTTGTGAACAGATAAGAGATGTGAATTTAAAATTATATTGTCAGAGGTGCAATGTGAGGAGGAGTTAAAAATGAAAGATGAAAAGGAGTTGTCAGATCATACAGGCTAATGCAGAAATTTGAAAGGAGCAAGTTGCAAAATGTTATGGAATGTGAATATTGTTAGCCAGAAACTGAATAACCGCTTAGGTTTTATGACTTTGAATATGCTTCTATTACTCTTTTGTGAACTTTTTCGGGTTAGGGCGGTTAAAAAAGCTTATGTTCTAGGAGTTTTATATTATAAAATAAAAATAAAAAAATGCAATGAAAGCAAAACAACAAAACCAAATGTAACTGCTACCAGTTCATAAAGCTTTTGAAATCTTATGTACACATGTATTTGTGTGTATCACTTGATATATGGAGTTGTTGTACCCCTGCCCCCTAACTTTGGTGAAATGAAAATCCTTGTTCTGCTAGGATTGTTTGGTCATTTCTGTGATGCAAGAGAACAAGAATGTGGTTGTAAGGTGCCAAGTAGAGATGTTTATTTTTTTGTCAAGTGAACTGGACAGGGAAGTATGCAGAAATATGAATACTTTAGGATGATCTATCTCGCCATTAATATGTTAAAGCTATTAATTAAAACTTTCCTGCATTATTTTTCTTCATTATAGTCAGGTGGTGACTTTTTCTGAATGGAAGCTGTTATTGTATTTTGGACTTTTATATGGAAAGAAAGATAATCTTTTTTGGTTTTAATTTCTGAAGTGGTTAAAGGGGAAACTGATACTAGAACAAGCTTCAAGTGTTTCTTTATTCCTACTTGATTTTACCTGCATAATAGGAAATTTTAGAAGCCTTATTTGGATATTTCTGTGCATCTGTACTTACAAAGTGTGACACTTCGGTCACGTAGGTGAACTTGTCTGCAAAGTAGTGGTGGTTCTGCTTTGATAGCTGTCTCCCACTCAAGTTAATAGCAGCAGTGTCTATGGTAAAAGATAATTCAGGATTATGGGCCCTTTGTGTTTAATGTTTGTTTTCTGTTAACTACCTTTTGTGTAGTCCTTTGTGCTCCTGCCAAAGTTCTGCACGTTTGAGCAGTTTGTAAATCATTTTTGACTGTTTTAAGTGCAGATCACTGGTGTCTGTTCTACCTCAGGCTTCAAGTGCTGCATCCTGGGATACTAATGGCAATTTAGAGCCATCTTAGATGAGTGTAAGATGCTGTTGAAATAGAGTATGTGAGAGCATAGGTAAACGAGCTGCAGATAAATACAGTAAGTGGTAAAATTTGTTTTAGTTTATTGCATGTTGTTAATTAATCATTCGTTTTAGATGGTGTATTCTGTGTGACAAATAAAACAATGATATTTTCTTTAACACGAGCCATTAGAATTTGGCATGACAAACTTAGGATATTGGTTTTGTTCCATTCAGTAAGGTCAGAGGAAATGTAAAGTATGCTCAGCTAAATGCAGTGAGTAGGTCTGCCTTGCTTGTATTTAATTACTAACAGGTTTGAAATCTGGTTCACTTACCTTTTCAGTCTTCCTTTAGAGTCAGTGGATAGAGGTCACTCTAGGGAGTGATTCCTCCCCTGATACTTCTCTTGGCTGACTATAAAGCAAACCTAAGTGTTGCTTTTGAAAGCAGGATTCTTCATGCAGCTGTCTGTTTCTGATCTCTCTCATTGCTGACAAAGACCTTGTGCTGCAGATTTGCTTGGTTTGGTGAGGCATGAAAAGGGCCTCGCTACCTAGAGAATCCTTTTCTTTATATTTTTGTGGTAGGACAGACAGGAGGAGGGAGCTATTTCTCTGTTTAAAAAAAGGTATTCTGTCAACACTTTGTTTCCTGAAAATGACCTAAAGTGGTTTGGATTAGGATCACTGATCAGCTGAAGGTTTTGCACGTATGTAAAGTTGAAGCAGTATAGGAATATCTGAATTTGAAGGAAGATGCTGAAATAAGTTTAATTTTCAACTACAAAAACAGCAAATAAAAGTTGAAAATAGTGAAGCTGTTCATCAGTCAAGACTAATGAGTATGAGACTACAGAGAAAATATCTTTCAAAGTAATTCTTCTATGGGGAAAAATGCAGGCAAAGTTCTGTATTTAGAATGCAAATATTAAACTAATGTATCACAAATAGAGGAGGCTATATTATCTGAACTTGGTGGAGAGGAAGTGTTATGCAAAATGACATACATATTTTAA
The DNA here is from genome assembly GCF_949628215.1 of Phalacrocorax aristotelis. NCBI lineage: Eukaryota > Metazoa > Chordata > Aves > Suliformes > Phalacrocoracidae > Phalacrocorax > Phalacrocorax aristotelis. The sequence goes on along the minus strand of NC_134276.1, from coordinate 179,007,421 downwards.
TGTGTTGTAGTATAAACACTGTTTTGACATTTTTACTGGTATTTGTAAATTAAATAATCAAACCTTCCCAATAGTGAAATACTTCCTGTTGTTCTTACTGTATGTAACTTAAGGTCTTAACATCAGACGCGTCTTTGTTTTAGCTTTGCATTAATCCATGTTAAAGTTTGGCATGCTTGAAGAAGTATTTTCCAGTTTTCGTGGCCCTTAATGATTTTTCTTTTTGCAACGATTGGCTTGTATGAGGACAGTTGTCCTATCTGTGTAGTCTGGAATTCAAAGTGAGACTGGGTTTGTACGAATACTGCATAGTATTTCTGAAAATCAAAGCTGGGGGGGTAGGGGGGGAGGCAAGGGAAGCAGATGTTTGAGAAGAAGTTTCAATTCTCTGTGGTTCTGTCAAATTTATTGTTAATACCCGTTTTCTCTTTTAAAAAAAAAAAAGATTGTTACTTATTTTAAAAAAAAGTTAGACACAGAGGAGTAAAGGTCACAGAAAAATAAGATAGTTCTTAGAGTGTATTGTCTTTGTGGGTTTTTTCATTGTTGTTGGGGTTTTTTTGTTTACATTTTCTCTCAGTTTGTTAGAATGGAGGGTCAGTCACTTGGTTGAGGTTTTGGAAAACCTAAACCTATGCTATAGATTGAATTTGGCTTGGGTGTTGCTCTTGAAGCTTAATCTGAAAGAGGTTTAGTACAAAAGCAAACTGGGCTAAAGCAATCCAGCATCATCTTGTGGTGGAGCAGAAGACATGGGTAGAGGAGAAGCAGTAGATATGTGTATTTTAAGAAGAGGTTTTGGCACACACTGGTATGGTCTACATATCTAAGCTGAGGACGTATGTCTTGGATTGAAGCTACGACCAGTTGTCTGGAAAATGGTAGCATAAGTACTTCACTGTGAAACTGTAGGGATACTAGGTTTTGTATGCATTTTCCTGAGTCTAGTACTTGTCAATGAATTGTTCCTGGATTGTTGGATGATAGAAGAGGAAGTAAATGTACCCATTTTGCATGAAAAGGCAAATACAGAGGTGACAAACAGTACAAACATATACTGAGGAGTACTGATTAATTAGCAGGGAAGAATGTAGTACTTGCAGCGTGTAATAAGCCATTCAGACTGGCGGTATATTGCTGAGGGAGAGAGGGGAGCAGTCGCCATTCCAGGATGTGTACATAGGAGTGCCTGTATCCAAATTGTAGTGATGTACCGTTGCCGTGTTTGAAGACGTTGGGATCACATGTGGAGTACTGTACTTAGAGAAGTTAACATTAACTGTTAAAAGAACTAAAGAACACAGGCCTTGCAAAGATGGCCCAGAAGAACTGGAGCTGCTCTCCTTTGGGAATGAGTACAATGCTGTGCCTCATAAATGCAAAAGGGAGGGGGTGGGAAAGCTGTTCTTTGCTGTCTGGGAAGGGATAAGATTTTCATGATGTTTGTACACAGAGATTTTTTGAAGGTTGGAGGAACTTTTGGTACATGTGGACAGACAGTGGCATAGGTTCCTCAGGGAGGTTGTGTAAGGTAGGTCTGTCATGGGTCTGAGAGGCAGTAATGGTGTTACCAAGTAGATGATGGCTCCTGACTTTTGCAGAAATGAAAGCTCAGCAGGAGCCAGGGACTGCCATCCAGGAGATGATAGCAGTTGCTAGCCTCTCATGAGTAAGAGTTATCTCTTTGCTAGGGAGAACTTCCTATTTCCTGCAAAATTCTTAATCAACAAATAAACATCCAATTTGGAAAAGAAGAATACAGCTTGATGTGCAGCCTTTGGACCGAAGAATTCTCATTTCTCATAAAACATTAAGAACAAAAGCCCTGTAATGAGGTGGAATTACAGGGTTTTTAATCAGTGTAGAGTCTGTGTGTATATATGAAATAAGCTAATATTTGTATTAACATGTTGTCTTCCCAATATAACATTATATACATACATAACAAAATGATGAAGATAGGCATTTTTCTCATTCAAAATGTATTAATTTTCAATTTGTGTTAACTATAACTCTCTCAAGTCATATTTTGGTACTCATGCTTTCGTAATCCCTGTCCCAGGGATGACAAGGCTGGAGTATTGTGGAATTTCATCAGTGCTGTTTAAATTGGCCTGGTAAAGATTGCATTATAATGTCATGATGTTTTTTCTTCTGCTGGAACTGAAAACAAAGCTGCTTTGGTGTAGTTGATGCTGTAAAGAGATGAGAGGGAGGAGCTCAAACCCAGCTACTTCTGTTGCACTGCCTAGAAAAGCTTTGTAACTGAAGTTCTTTTCCTTCTTGCAAGGGAAAAGGAAAGTATTTTGTGCTGAAATTATGAAATTATTACACATTCCACGTGTAGCAAGTCTGAATTTAATGAAATAAACTTAATACAGTCTGAATGATTACAGTGTTAGAAATACTTAATATTGTCAAGTGTATGAATGCTAGAACTGAAATAACAATATTTTAAGACAAGTAAAGAAAGCAGCATTACTGAGTGTGGGGTGATGCATTCTGAGTTCAGAACCTACCTGGAAGGGAGTCTTGGAAACTCTAAAGTTTCATGTCTTATGGTGTTGGAGCTCTCTAAGGATCCAGTCCCTTGTCAGGCAGAAAGGATCAGTCTGCTTGTAAGACTTAAGTGATATAATTTGTGTTTTACAGCAAAGGTAGTTCTTATAAAAATCCATTCTCAAAGAATAAAGGTGTGGGTCTTCCACAGTATTTGGTACCACTTCCATTTTGTCAGGTGAAGAACCAGCTGTTGGGCACAATCTTATACCAATGGTGCCAAGTCCTGCTTGCTTCGGGCAGCACTACTGCTCTTTGCTAGGGCTGGCGAAGGGAAGGTCTCTCTGGACCGTCTGGCTTAGGCATGTGACTTGTGAAGCCTGGTCTCTTCACAGAACCAGGCAAATCTGAAACTTTCTGCTGACTTTATTGGTGGTGTGTATTGACTTAGCAACCTTTGGAAGTGGAAGGAGGAGGGCAGCAGCTTGCCTGCTGTCTTACGGTTTCTTTGTGGGACATGCTGAGGCTGGGTGTGCACCAGGGCAGTATAGCTGCGTAAGAGATGGCAGCCTCTCCTGCTTTGCTTCCTCCCATTGCCCCACCGTTGGCAAACTATGTTTTTGGTTGTGTGGTCAGCCCTGGCACTGGGGCCACACTTAGTTGCTGAGGGACCACAGGGGTAACTGCTGTGGGCCCGGGGAACTTAGTTGCTTTCTTCAGACACCTAAGTCCATGTTCAGTAGTGACCACTTTGAATAGGTCCCCTAGTGTATCAGTGCTTTGGTGATGTTTTCAGGGAAGTGTTTTTGTTGAATTGCTTAAAGCTGAAGTAGTTTTGCAGAATAAGTATATATGAATTATTTAACATGTACTTTGAAATTTTGCTGCTCTTTTGAGGTGAGGAACATTAGAAAAGTATTGTGAGAAGGGGTGCTGCAAAATGCTTGGTGGAGTTTTATCCTGTAGCTGCAGTACCTACAACTGGTCATGCTGTGTCTCTTCTGGGCATCACTCTTAACTGTGAATGTGCCTTTTCGTTTTTGTGGTGGGAAGAAAATTTCAACTTTATCACTGCATGCAACAGCTGATTCCTTCACTAGCTTAGGGTCCTAGAATACTGCTGTGTGTTCAAGGCTCAGGTGATGTGGTTTTTCACTGATCTAGCTGTTCATTTCCCGTACTGGTTACAGCCAGAACTTACTGATTCTGGAGATCCTGAAAGATCAGAGCCTCAGCTTTCCCAATTGATTTTTGGTGTGTGGTTTTTTGTTTGGGTGGGTTGTTTTTGTGTTTGTGGTGGGTTTTTTGTGTTTTTGTTTGCTGGGGTTTTTTGTTGTTGTTGTTTGGGTTTGTTTTTTGTTTGTCCTTGTCTCTGTCCTCTCCTGTTCTCCTCTTCACCACCCTCACCCCCAATTTCTTCTGTCAGGAGTGGTTTCTGTTTGTTTCTTTCACCTTTGGATTTGGAAACATGGATTCTGTGCTTCCAGCTTCTGGTTGTGTTTCTTATGTCACTTCTGAAAACTGTTGGGCCATGAATCCGTGTTTGTTCCCCTGCTGTCCCAAGGTTGGTTCAGAAGTGTTCCTGTATTTCATGTAAGGAGGCAAAGTTCCCTTTAAGGTGTACAATAGAAAGAATGAGCCTGTACTCAAGTTTTATTTGGTTTAGCAAAGAATAAAATATACGCAGCTAAAAATAATTTTGAGAGCATTTGTGACTTCTTATGTGGTTTTCTTATGAGACTAATTCTGTATTTTCAGAATAACATCTTTACAGGATCGAGGCATCTGTGCCTTTCTGTTTGGAAAAAGGATTTGTAGATATGTTAGATCTCTGTAGCCTTTTGGTTTATGTTGTGACTATTTCGGGGGGGGGGAGGGGAAGCTTATTACTGATTCATCTTTTTCCTAAGTCTCCGAAATAATAGTAACTTTGTTTTTAAAATGAAACTTTGACAGTTAATGACTTGTGCTTAGTTTGTGTGTGATTATTGCTTTTTATTGCATTTGCTTTTTGCTTTAAAAATACTCAGAAGCTTTTTATTTTAATTTTTATATTATTTTCAGTGCACAAAATGCTTTGAAATGGATTTTTCTGTTTATGGAACATTAAGAATTTTAAGAAGCTTGGAAGATAATATATATTTACTAATAATGTTTTATTAATCTACTTCATTTACAGGAAGTGGTCATCGGTCAAAATTTGCTTACCTCAGCAGAGACAAAAAATTAATGGGCAAAAGTACAGTGTGTAGGTAGGTAGCTATTTTCAGTGCACTTAAGGTTCTTCGAGGAGAACCTTATTCTAAGGGAGCGGGGTAGCTATCAAAATGTAAGATTTTGCTCTCTAAAATATTCAGGCAGTAGATTCAATGATGCGGTATTAAAGGAAGCAACTTTGAAGTATATTAATGTGCTCTCTACTTTTATGACATTTTATTAAAAATGCCTTGGAATGATGCATATGTGCGTTTGTGTGGTAGAGACAAATTGAAACAAGTATATTACCTTTTATATGTACATTTAAAAATTTTGCAAATATTTTTCTTGACGATTTCTAAACAAAGTGTTCTTATAGTTTTTCCCAAATTGAACATAACTTGCTAATGTAAATTATAAAGGGATTGGGCACGGGTGGCTTTATTTTGTTGACTGTTGGTGTTTTACTACATTCAATGCATTGAAATGTAGTGCAATAATTATTACACATCCGTATATTATTTTCTTTTACCATATTCTGTTAATCATAACAGAAGTTAGTTGAGGCTCAAAGATTGTTATTCACATTCCAAAATGCTGTACAGTACTACCATACAGTCCACCCACTGTACAGTAGTACTGCTGCAAAGTTACAATCACATTTGTCCCCTTAAGAAAAGATACAAAAGAAATCCTTGATTAAAATTTTCATATTAACGTAGTGTGCTCTGCAAATAAATGTTCTTTGGAACCTGTAGTATTCCTTTAGCTCAAATGACAAAGGTTAAACAAATCCCCCCAAAAAACTTGGTTTAGTTAATACAGAAATGTATGTTGTTAATAATTATATAGGATATCTCAGGATAGCAGTGCATTAAATTCAAGAAAATAATCTTTGAAGATGGAAGGTTCAATTTTAGGACTGTGTTGTTTTATCTTTTATATCACTAAAGTAAAAATTCAGAGCTTTTGTATTTTGTATTGCAAGTCAAACCATGGTGCTATGTAATGTAGCCAGTTTTTATGGCTTAAGAGTAGAGTAGGAATGAGGTGACATTTCTAAATGGGGTATTATGCCCTTTTCAAAGTAAAATTTGTTAAATTCTTATGAGTTAGGAAGGAATTTCAGTGACTGCAGACTGTGGGTTAGTTAAAGCCTACAAATTTTTGGAAAAAAACCACATTTGAACGTGTTAAGAAGACATGAAGTTAAAACATATGAATTAACTTTGGGGTTTTGCCAAATAGCATGTTAAAGTAGCATGGACATGTTCCCAGGAACATGTCATGACATGCTTAAGACTCATTAACATGAGCAGAAGAGTCAGTAAACCTCAAGAATAGCTTGCTTTTGTGATTACTCTGTTTTACATTTTGGCAAAATATATTTCAATTTAATGATAGACTGTGGAAAGTCCCAGAAGTAATTTTGAAGAGTTTTTTTCCTTTCATTTGTCATGTATTGTTTGTTATATGCAGTTAGGCTTCAGTTTGAGGATTTAAGTGTGAATGTGAACTTTTCTCCTATGTGCTCCTAGTTCTTGTCCCAGAATCCCAAATTGGTTGGGAAAAAGTTATGCTTGGCACAGTTTGGTTTCTTGTTCCTCAGAATAATTTATCAGTGGGTTGCTTTTGCTTCCAAGGCAGTCTCAAGACACTTTTGGCTTTCCTAGAGCAAAGCTGGGTAAGTAGTTTACTATTAGAGAGTGTGCTGTTTCACTAGTAGTTTGTGAGACTGAAGAGAAACAGTTTGCCACAAAAATCAGTCTCCCATGTACTGCTTGAAAGAAGCTGAGATCTGAGCTGCCTGTAGTGTGGAATCAAGAGTTCCCTACACAGGTGAAGGCTCAACTTTGAGAGCCAGTATTTAAAGTGCAGCAATGGAGTATGCAGACTGGTAATTTGGGAGTTTGAGAAGTTGCAGTTCCAGATATCCTTGGTATCAGGAAGAAAAAAGCTGTGCTGACTTAATCACTGTGATAAGGCAGGTGTCTGTCCTTGTTTATTAATTTATCTGCTCTCAACCAGGCAATAGGATCACTTCTTAAAGCCAGAAGTCCTTGAGACAGAGGCAGATACCAGGGTATAGGGAGTAAGGACTGGTATAGCTTGGGTGCTCCTAGCCATGTGATTCAGGAGTGGCAGTGCAGCCCTGCTTATTTAAATTTGGACTAGATCTGATCCTTCGTAAAGTAGTACCAGACAGACCTGTTTTGTAATAATGGATTCACAGATGACAAGTCATTCATTTATTGAGAGTAATCTTCAGCTCTGTTCTTTTCAAAGTATTAAAATAAACCTGCTTTGATTGTCCACTCTTCTCTCTGTTGTCTCTCTTTTCCAGTCTTCAGCACTTTTGATACCAAGAAATTTTACAGAAACATCTCACAGAAGATTGTACCTAATGTACATTTAGCTTGTTAGAACAGAAGGATGCTTTTGTGAAAATGTTTTCAGATGTGGATTTTTGTATTAGATCCTTGAGAACAGATTTGTTGTTTTGAACAAGAATGAAGTAGTTATATTTCAGAGACCCTGATACTAGAGGATGTGTCAGTCCCTATGAACATATATGGGGAGAGGGAGCAAACTGTAAAATTCTGCTTTAATATGAAGTGTAAGACTGATGGTAAAAGTTAGTAGTCTTTACAGAAAGAAACTGGAGAATCCTTGTACAGAACAGCACGCATGCTCTGCTTTTGATGAGAAGAAACTTGGAAGCATCGAGACAGGGCAAAAGATCAGATAAGAAAAGTTGCAAGTTAGTAAGTTCTCAGAGGGACTCCTGTCTATCTCCTTATTAGGCTAAGCCCCAGCTTTTCTTCCTTAGAAGTTTGTTGGATCACTATAAATAATTGATATTTGAAATAATTTTTCCTCTAAAATTTATCAGAATCATGATAAGAAAGAAAGCTTTTAAACTGAAAAAACGTAATAAAAGGAGGAAAATAGAACTGACCATGGATGTACTTTCTTCCCAGAAAGTAAAAAGCCTAAATGGTTTCATTTCTGGTTTTTGTGAATTAATTGGACTATAGACTTCACAGGAAGCCCAGAAAAATGAATACATAGAGGATGCAGAATACTTTCAAAGTTCAGAGAGCCATAATGTATGAAAAAACCATTGTAGAGTTACTTAGTTCCAAAATAACCTGAAAAGTAGAAACTTTAAAAGAACTTAAAAGTTTATCTTTTAAAAGAAAATTTACGTTTCCTCAGTTTTATCTGCATAACTAGGGCTATGCATGCTCAAACCAGCTTTAATCTAAAATTTAGCACGTTTACCTTTATTAAAGAAAAAAAGCTTCAATTCATTCAACTTTTCTCTGTATGTTCTTCATGGCTTGCTGACAGATTCTTTTCCTTCAGCATTATTTTCTCATAGCACACTAATTTTATTACCTGAAGCACAGATTAGCTGACATTGGTCAACATTTTCTTTTTCTGATTGAAATTTTAGACTGAGTGTTAACACTTCATTGAGAGGCATGGAGGTAACTGTAGTTAAGATCTTTTAGGATGTATGGCTTTATTGGGGTTTTTGTTGTCATTCTTTCCCAATGGGAAGGCAAATGAGCAGATAAAGGAGAACAGCACAGGCAGGTGCTGCGCGTCAGTGTGCACCCTGCCGAGTGAAAGGTGGGGTGGCTGATGTGATTACCACCCTTCTGTCCCAGAGGTGGTGTAGGGATGGTTGGCTAGGGTATGTAGCAAATCCTGTGTGAATTTCGGTATAACCTACCAGGAGTAAATTGGTGGTAGCTCAGTTCATGTTCTGCAACTTGTCAGCAGCCCCTGGGGAGGGGGCATGACGGAAAAAAGATGGCAGCTGTATCAATCCACCACTGCATATGATCTGTTACATGTTATATTTGATTAATAGTGTTGTCCATCATAAAGGATTCATCCTTCTGGTGAATTTGGACAACGGGGTGCTTGCCTTTCTTCATTTCCTAGTACCTTGACTTCCAGATAACAGTATCTTAACAGGCAAGAAACCGTAACTGGGGCTGTGGCTATTATGTTGTCCTACCTCTATGGTGTGGTGTAGTCATGGCTGTAATCATGTGGCAAAGGTGCATGGAGGAGCTGGCTGGCTGAAAACTGGCTAGCCAAGAGCAGGACTGTGATGGTAGACTTCGCTGCTGTGAAACCTTGTGTTTTGTGAAAATCCTGCTCAGTGCTGATTCACACTGTAGTGAATCTTTAATAATAATAATAATAAAGTCTTCCTGTGCAGCCCCTTACTGTAAGAACTGTCCAATGAATGTGTAGAAGGCTTCTCTCTGTCACTGCAAAATGCAGAAACGTTGCTATCAGCAGAGTTCTGTAACTGCAGCCCATAGTGGATCGTGGTTATGTGTATTCTTCCTACCCCATAACTTACTTGCTGTCGCTTGTAAACTGACTTTGGAGTATCCTAAACAACGTTCCTATTCCCAAAGAACACTTTGAGGTTGCTTTCTACCAACCATCAGTAGTATATCTGTTTTCCCTTGTTCTGCTTTCAAAGCTTTCATCAGATATTTAGTTTGAGTCATGTAGACCTTCCTTAGTGGCTGCTTGCCAAAATTCTGGTCAGTACTTCAGAAGCAGTGAGTGCTAATGGATCCTCCCTTCCAACAATCTTGGATTTTGGAGCGAAACGGTTTGTCTGCAACAGAACTTGCTTGATAACTGTTTAAGTTCAGATCTGAAAAAATTTATTTGTGACTGATTTTTTTTTTTTCTTCTGCATTTCACTTAAATATGGGTGAGCCACATCTCGGCAAGATTTTTTTTGTTAATAAGCAGAAAGCTCTTGATGTATGATGTATATCCAGTCACTATAAGGAGTATGTGTTCGTGGCTGTATATATTAGAAATATTGCTGTTTCTAAACTAGATTTTTGAAGATAAACTCCGGACAGAGCTAGAAAACCATACTTTTTTGTGTGTGGCTAGGTTCTGGAAGTTGTGAATTGTACACAGTGCTGCTGTATAGGCTGTTTATGTATGCTGCCTCCAGGAACATTTTTCTTTGTAGCGATAAGCATTTTGATAACTTCCCGTTTAAAAAGGGGGGAAGGGTTAACAAGAGTGGTAAAGAATACTTTTTTTTTTTAATATATAGTGCAGTAAAAAGCTTATGGCACCACAGATTCAGAAACCATTTTACGAAATGATGACAGTAATGAAGTAGATCAAACACAAAGAATACTACAGTATTTGGAAATACTTTTGCCATTTGTAGTTTTTGAGAGCTAATTATTATGCAATTCCTGTCTTTGAAAGACAGCTGTACTATGTGGGTGATGTTTTGTTTCAAATTTGTGGCACATAACTGCCTCCAGTTATCCATTATATAGGTTCATGATGAAATGTATCACCCTTTGTATTCTCACCAGCCTGATGCTCAGAGAAAGACTTATCCATGCCTTCAAAGTATTCATTTGGATTTTGAGTTCTCTGAAATTTATTTTACATTTTGAAAATGTGGCAAAGAAATTAGTCTTTCTCTTATCTTTCCTGAACAAGATTTAATGCTGGAACGATACGTCTTTTAAAAAGCAAAACTTTTAAGAGTCTTGCTTCAAGACTGTGTAGGATGGGGGAGGGTGGGGAATGGATTGTATCACTCAAGAAGCAAGAACTTCTTCCAGGACCTGGCTGACCCTGAGAAGACTTGAACGAATTTGGCATCAAATTGTGGTGTAACGATTTAAATACTTGTGTTTTCCCATCTGCAATACTGGTAAAATGGATTGATGCTAATATTGATTTGAATGTTTTGCTATTGCAACTCTAAATGAAAGCATAGTAATGCTGCTGGTCAGGATAACTTTTGAACCTTATGAAACCAGCCGTAGGAAAAGGAAAGTGAAAATGGAGGTCTTGCATTTGCAAGCACTTTGCCAACTACAGAGCTTTCATTGTGAGCGAGACTGTATACATTAGCTGGAGATTGAGTAGTCCCGTTTTGAGTAAAAGTACTCTTCTATTTTTTAATGAGAACAGAATAACAGGAAATAATGCCTTGTTGCTTGTTTTACCAGGCTGTTGAGGCACTAAACATTGCTGTCCTGTCTTGGAGCTCGAAATACATGTGACTGTTCTCTGAGAAACTGAGGAAGGTATGAGATGGAGGGGACCATCCCATGTCTGGGACTTGGGCCAGGTCTAAGCAACATTTGTGGACTGAGCACAGACTGCCAATTTGAGGTAGCCCTATTTTGAAATGTTGTGGCATAAAGTCTGTTGCTTCAAAGAGGAGTTGCTTTAAAATGAAAAATGACACGTTATTTCAGTTCCTGATATTTTAACAAAGTTTACAGTACATAATACTGAGCCAAAGTTCTACAATATGGGAGTCTGACTGAAGTCCACCTGCTTAAATGAAAGAGTGCATAGCTAGATTACTTCATTTTTTGACAATGTTTATGGAGAACAGAATGATTGAGGAGGTTTAAATTAGATGTGGAGAAGATCAGTACAGTGAAAAGGCATGATAGGTGCATTATTGCTTTCTTAATTTTAGTTGGTGATTGTATTTGTAATAGTATGGTAGGGATCTCAGTCTGTAATTGATCTTTTCCAGTGTGGAATAGTATCTAACTCTGAAAATTCTTTACTAATATCAATTAACACTTAAACAGTAGTAATAATAAAAAAAAAAGATTTGCAGTTCAGCAATTTAGTGTCTTAAATAATTCTGGTACTTTTTAGTTACCTTTAAAATAAATCCAGTAATTATTTTTGTTTTGTTTAAAGGCTATTTGTGTCCTTGTTCTTCAGATATGATGTAAAAACATCAAAGTTGTTTTGTCATACTTTATTTTATGGCTGAACCTGGTACAGCTGTAATCACAATACAGCCTGGCTGCATAGTCAGAAGGTTACAAGAAACAGGCCCTGGAATATTTTGAGAAACATGTTTCCTAAAGTGTCTTAAAGCTTTCATTTAAAAAAGTAATAAATAAATAACCAAAGGATAGAGGTCTTTAACTTTGCATTTTTGCATTAGCCCTGAAGAGTCACAGATTCTCTTAAGTATGTTTTAGGAGGATATGCTAAAAAGTCATACATGAATTTGACTTAACCTGTCTGTGCTCTTGGGAAATGTTTCTGCTTTTGCAAAACATACCATTAGTCTGGAGAAGGAGAGTCACTGGGAAGCAAGTATGCTGCCAGGAAGTTGTGGCAGCTCGTAAATATTTTTTTCCCCTCTTCAAGGATTCAATATATTAAACATACTTAATGTTTTGAATTTTCCAGTTGTATTTTAAGGTAAGACAAGATGTTTGATGTGCTGTGTGTGCAGAATGAATTTTTTGGCCAGAATATTCTCAGCTATTTCTATTTTTAGAATATCTCTGGAAGAAAAAAAAAGAAACCCAAACCAAAAGGAACCGTGTATTTCTTAAAGTTCAACATAAAGTAAAAATAGCATTATTACCTCTTTCTTGAGAATGCTTCAAACAAATGGTCAGCACCGTATGTGTGAATATACTCTTCGATAAATCTTTAAAAAAATAGTTGCGTTCTTTCTCAGTTGTCCTCTAGCTTGTGATCCCTAAACAAAAAATCCCTAACATACCTCCCTATACCTCACCCTGGCAAAAGCTGGAGTAGGAGTGGGTCTAGTGCTGATTTACTTCGTGTCAACAAACTCCATCTGACTAATGAAAAAAAAAAGCCTGTTGTTACTCCATTAATTATGACCTACAGCTGACTGTATTGCTTAACTGCAGGAAGTGCTTGGGAAACCAGAGCTCATTTAAAATACAATGTTTTAGATCAACCAAACATGAAGGTTTTGGCTGTAGCCTGGAAGGAATAGATAGGCAGTGCTGGTGTCTTAAAAAGTTAGTGGAATCGGGTTGTGGGGTTTTTTTTTGGGGGGGGGGGGGGGAAGGGGGCAGGGAAGATAGCTGCAGTACTCCTGGAAAGAGGAGGCTGTTCAAAATCAATGTGGAAACGTCCTGGCTGGAGCGATGGTTACCCTTCTTTTAGATGAAGCACAGATGCAGGAACCTGGCCTCCTGGCTGAAAGCCTCAGCTGAAAGCAAATAAAAAGTCAAAGGAGTCCTATTCTTTAATTTTTAATCTTTTGTTCTTCTCCCAGAATAGAAGAGACTTGATGTAATGAAAACATCTAAATTCTGAGATCATGACCACATTTGAATTACTTCCAAGTTTGTTTTTCCCCTCTTGGTTTATAAGATTTATTTTCCTGTCTGATGTATAGTGCAAAAGTGTTTTGTTTTGTTTTTTTAAATTATAAATAAACTAGCAAAAGATAGTGTCCACTGAGAAGATACAGACTACCTAATAGTTATTGCAACATACATCATTTAATAAGGCTTAATACCTTACAGAAGTACAGATTTAGAAAGCTTATCCATGGGCATTTTTGCCTTCAACTGAATTGGGTGTGTAGGAACTGTCAAGTATTGCTTGAAGAGTATGTAAGGTAATTGCAGAGGAAGCTGGAGGACACTTAGCAGATGAAACGGTATCAGCTTGGTTTAGATGTGATATAAGGGACCACATCAAGATGAAGAGAAAGGGAAAAAACACTCTCCTAGCGATAGAGCTTGCACATAGTTTTCTTACTTGCTCACTGACAAGCAAGTGGTGCCATCCTCCTAATACTGCTTGAGAGGGGCTTCTCAGCTGTGCCATCAGCAACCATCTTGCCTTGCCTGTGACACCCAAATGACCGTCATGTTTCTGACTCATCTGCTCCCGTCCCCATGCTACCACCCCTACCCTGCCAGTATTGTTGCTGCTGGTGGTCTTCAATTTTGCATCCCCTGGGCAGATAAAGCCTCCCTAAGATCTTTGGGAGTGTCGTTCTCTCTTTGCTCACCACCAGTTTTCCTTCTGAAAGTTTGGAAGTAGTAGGATGCATTTTACGTGTGAATTAAAAGGGTTTAAATTGTACAAAATGAGTAAGATGTTTAGATGTTTTCCTATCAGTATACAAGCTGTTTTAGTGTGCCACTTTTATTGAAGGCTGTTTTATTTTAACTGTGTCTTACCATTTAAGTATAGTGCCACACTAGGCTGATGTGTAACTGAATGTGTAGATGTTTTTGAAAGAGGGAGCATAATGAAGCTTGCAGATGAATTTGTAGAGTAACACATGGTTGTCCGTTGTTGAAGTAGGAAGAAGTAGACCCTTTGTTTGCAACGATGTTGGCAATCAAATACATATGTCCTCAACATGAGCGAATGGCTTTTCTCGCTTTCAGTAAGTGGTAGCAGGGAGTTGGATTGCAGAACAGTAGAGGACTCTTCCTTAGGAGGAGTATCAGCTAGTAGCATACTAGTTACAATGGGCGTAATTCAGAAAAATGGTTACCACCTTATTCCAGTATTAAAAAAAAGTTTGTGTGTTACTTTGCTAAGGGTTTTCTTTTGGTTTTGTAACTTCCTGGGGGACTCATCAACACAAAAGGTTTCTGAGATGCTCCTTATTAATGAAACCTTTATATCATTTCTGTAATACTGGAGCAATTATCTCTGCTTCACAAGTGGGGCCTTCATGAGAGCAATTGGCTGGCTTGGAATAGATTAGGGCCTGGTTTGTTTTCCAGGTTAAGCTCTGGTGGTCCATGTGTGCATCACCTGAGTTGTGGGAAAAGGTGTTGAGTGGATAGGAATGATACCAAGCATCAGAGGTGGCAAAGTATGTCGTGTTGGTATTGAAGGTGTAATGCATGGTAGAGAAGAAATATTTTAGCGTAGCAAGTCTCTTGATTGTGAAGCTGAAGTCCGACCTACTTAATCTTAGTTAAATTCCTTTTCTAATTGCTATTAAAAATATGTTTTGTGTGTTATAACTACTGAATACCAATGAAGAATAAAAACCTGTTAAAGTTTTTTCTTTTTTTCTCCCTTAAGCTGTTCTGAACTTTTCATCAAAAATCATACTTAATTTCTTTGCATTTTTTAACATATTTGTCCTGTCTGGGGATTCTACAAATTAAGATGCTAGAATTAGAAACCTGCTTTACTTCCTGTCTGATTGTCACTTAACCTTCTTAATTCCCTTTATAGGAGTGCATTTATGTCCCTTGAGGATCTTTTCTTTGCTATATGCTCATATATGAACCATGGAACATAAATATGTAAAACAACTGTCCTGATCTGGTGCATTCTAGCAGAGGGGGAGTACAGTAAAGGGAGAGCAGATAGTACCAGTGCTCTGACAAGAGACTGGCATTTCCTTCTTGAAATCCCGTTTTCGGTTGCTTATACAAATTGCAGCAGTTTTTTCAGGCTGAAACTTCTTGTTCCCTGTAACTGCTTTGTCGTCTTGTCTTGCCACCCCTCCTTGAGTTTTCAGCTGAAGTTACTTGAATTATAACTAGTTCTATGACTTATTTCATACAGAAATGAACTTTTAGAGTAGGAAGTGCAAAGTTTTTAACTTTTGGCTTTTTTGTCACTACTTTTCTTTTTTGCTTCCATGGGAAGTGCATCGAATCTCACAGTTCCAAGTCTTTGAGAAGAGTAATTTGTGTGTGCTTAGTATGATTTTATTTTATGGGTTCGTTCCTCCAGTTACACGATCCAGCTTTCAGACTGCACATACATGATGTGAGTTTGGCCATAAGCACAATTTGCTGCAGCAGAATTCTGCTGAACACAGAAATTGCATTTTTATCAATTTGTTCTGAGTATTGCTTCATTTAAGAAAATGACGAATTCCAACTGCTTTCTTTGGGGACTGGAGGGAACGATAGGATTTTGTTATTTCTGAAGAACTTAGTGCAGTAACTGATTTACTAATCTTCTAAAGCTGGGCTTTACCATTGTATGTCTTACTAAGGAACTCTATGGAGTTCATCTGAAAAGATCTAGAATTTTGAACTGGGTGAAGTGCATTTTTATTTATAAAAAAACCACACCACAAAGCAACAAAAGGCAAGCCAAGACATGAATCTGGAGATAACATTCAAATAGATTAACTTGCTCAATTAGAGGATATTTTATTCTAATTTGTTTTGAAAGGGTAATTTCTGAAATACAGCAAAACATGTTTTGTCTACAGCAAAATATTCAAAAGTGTGGATGCAGTCCATGCAGCAAACTGAAATGTTGTTCAACTGCCAAATCAGTTTTTAGTTAAAACTGCAAGTAGTTTTCAACCACTGCATTTTCTGAATTACCTAATGGGGTGAGTCAAAGGTTATCAAACAAGAAGGTAGGAAGTGTCATTCTGATATCTTTCAATGGCAGCTTTTTGTATGGTCAAGGTGCAAAATATTGGTTGAGAGAAACTCGCAGACTAAACTTTTGAGAAGCCAAAAGTGCTACTATAGTAATAAGTTTTTTATAGGAATATTTGAAGCGAATTTCATTATCTTTCCAGAATGGAATTTTGCTTTTTGCTTGTGTATTTACAAACTTGACAGCTGAATTTCTCCTTTCTAAGAGTGACCCATTTCCATATTAACCAAATACCGATTTTCATAGACAGGTTTACTGTAATAGTTACTAGAACTGCAAGTTTACCTGTTTTTATGTGCTTCTTCACTTTTGTTGGGTTTTATTTTGGTTTCCCATGACAGTGTAGGTACTTCAGAAGCTTGTTTGGTTTCTGAAATTAATTTTGGTTGACTGGCTTGTTAGTGTAATTGATTTCTTCTTTGATGGTATCCCCAAAAGACAATTAGTAAATAAATGTGATTCACAGTGTTTATTTAGCTGTTAATTGTCTTGATGGGTCATCAAATAAGAACCTACTGTAAGTTACTTTTGTTTACAAGTTAAACTAGTTGTTTTTTGTTTTTGGTTTTTTTTTTAATATTATGGCTGAGGAGTGTCTTAAGTAGGTAACAGCAGTATGCCAGTACATCACTTGTTTTCAAGGTTCTTGCTGTTGTTCACTGCATGCATACTTAAAATAGTATTGAATTTTAAAGTATGAGCCAACATATTGGCCCCTAAAGTTACTGGCACAATTTTCACTTCTTTCTA
Organism: Phalacrocorax aristotelis; assembly: GCF_949628215.1. Classification (NCBI taxonomy): domain Eukaryota; kingdom Metazoa; phylum Chordata; class Aves; order Suliformes; family Phalacrocoracidae; genus Phalacrocorax; species Phalacrocorax aristotelis. The sequence continues at coordinate 178,990,756 of NC_134276.1, read as the reverse complement.
AAATGCAATAATCTTTCATGGTGAAACCTTAAGAGTTGAAGGGCATTGCACAGCCAAAGATGTTGCATTCTACAACAGTAAGTCAGAAATGCTATGTTAAATTAAATCTAGAACCACTCTTAGTCTTGAATGGACTGGAAATACTAGAAATGACTGGAAGCGTGAAGAAGAGAGAAAGGGGGTAAATATACTCACATTTTGGGTAGGCTCTTGAAGGTGATCTATTAGGTTTGGGTGGTTTTCTTATTATTGAGCAAATACTATTATTTACAATATTATTAGCAAGTAATAGTTCTTCCTGATCAACAAAATCCTTACCCCATGTCTTTGACAGATAATCCAGCTGCATGTTTTACAGTATGTGTGCAGGTATGCGTATGCGTGTGGTTAGTCAGGGCTTGTGACTTCATTGCTGTATCTACAAAGAACATGCTCGTGCTTCTCAGGTCACATCACTAAAGGTGAAACGCATCTGGTGGGTCCTTGGTTTCTGCCCACAGCTGCTCTAGATGGAGTGCTAGTTTGCTCTTTGGTCACTTTTGCAGAACCCTTGCTGCCTTTCTTGTCTTTGAAATGTCGTGTGTGTGTGTGTTGGGATTCTGTTGAATTGCATGTCTGAAGATTACTTCCCGAGTCAGTGCATCTCATTGATTGCACCCATAAAAGGTTTCCACACAGCTTAGCGCAAAGTCCTGTCCCCAACCACTGTTGTTTTCTCACGTCTTGCAAATCTCATGTCTGTGATTAGTAGGAGTAGAACCTGCAGGAATCTGCCCCAGGGTGGGCATGGTGTCAACCATATTATGAAACCAAATGGAGCCTCTTGTAATCTCAAGTTTCAAGTTCAGCTTTAGTAATTTCCATGTTGTCTTATTTTTATTTTAAAGTACAATAGTTTTTTTTTTTATGTTCTTCTTGTACTGTTTTATTTCAGGAGTGTTTTAAAATATGGTCATTTTGTCATAGTTAAGGATGGTTAAAGGTTTAAAACAGTTAACATGTAGCTCTTGGTCAGGAGAATTTCTGTGGCTTTTCTGTGGCTTTTTTGATGTTAGGGATTGCGCTTACCTGACACAGTTTGCATGCAGCAGAGTGTAACGGTTTTAGTATAGCTCTTGAAAGCACTATTATACTTTACAGAACACTTGAAAAATTTCAACTTGTAGATGCCTGTTCTTGAGAATGAGTGGAGGGTAGTCTAAAATAATAGCTAAATGTTCTTTATTTCTTTCATACCCAAATTTTTTGTCCGGAGTTCCTGCATAGAAGTTGCTATACATCTTATCTGTCATGTTATTTTCTTTTTGAAGGGAAAGACCATGTAGTGCTTTAAGGAGACTGGCTATATCTTACACTAATTTGAGAATTGACCTAAGTAAATTTGTAAATCAAGTATTTGCTTTATGGCTGTTATTTTTTTACTATGCTCTGTGAATTTGGAAAATAATCAATTTATGGACCGTATGACACAAGTCCTATGAGATTATTCTAAAGGCTATCCAACCTTCAAGGTTTCTGGCAGATTTCTGTCATATATTGTGGTGGTCTTCATTTCAGTCTTCCATATTTGTGAGTTTTTAACTTAAAAATACTTACATATCTTAAAATAATATAAAGCCCATTGTTCAAGATGGACAAAACGCCTATTTTACTGTTGTATTCTTACAATTACAAATCTGTACCAGTATTAAGCTCATAAAGGAAAAACACTTTTTAACAAAAAAGAGATCTAGTGAAATGATTTATTTTCCATGTTTATATACTGTAGATAGTATAAAGTTGTTATTTGAAGGGGTACCCCAGCATAAGCATATAGTATACTGTTAGAGGTTATCAGTCACCTTGGAGAAATGGAGTGGCTGCGATTGTGAAATGAAATGAGGGAACAAAGGACCTCAACTCTAGTTTTGTTTGTCTTTTATCCTGAAAATAAAATGTATCTATTTGTACTGGTGTGCATTTCATGGTGGTTTTTTAATAGCTACAACTTACCACTAAAGGGTTGGGATTTGACAGATCTTTTGCATCTATCAAATTGGTAGTATATATTCTATTGTGTATCAGTTCCAGTTTGGGCCAAATAGGAATTATCTTTGACACTGAAAAACAGGATCATAAACAGGAGGAGTTTCTACTGGGTACTATAAATTGAATTCATGCTATCTTCTACGAGCTGATGGAATTCCAAATTTCACTTCAGTCAAAATATAGAATTAAGTTGCAGGCTGATTTGGTGGGTACCAGTGTGTGACTTTCGGTAGACAGTTTTTGAGACACTTATTTCTCACTGAAAGGCTCATTAAGGGTACCTTTGTAGATGCTTTGGTTATGCAAGTATGTTACCTTATATGAAAACACTGATTTATGACAGAAGGGAAAAATAGAGTAAATTATTAACTTTGCTTAGTAAGACCTAAACAGCAACATCAAAAGCCTTAGTATATAGATGGGTGGAAGCTCTGTAACATCACACTGAGTTTACAGCTTCTGATTGCTCTCAGGTAGTGATAGTGTGCATGTTGACAAATACCATAGTCCTTGGGGGAGCAGGAATAGGAAGATATTACTCTATATAGTTTTTAGGTCTCATAAAGATGATGAGTTTACTCAGTTGTAATACAATGATCGATTTTTCTGCTCTATGCAAAATTAAAAATATTAATTCTCCAGGGAGATTTTATAGTATCCTCTTAGTTTAGAGCTGGCTGTGTTAATGCTAAGAGTGAGCTCTCCTTAGGCACTATGTGTAGTAATATTGCAAAACAGAAACGTAATTAGTTTTTGTATTTTAATACTATAACTTGCTTCAGGCTGTTAAACTAATTTAGTATAATATCATGGCATCACTTTATAAGTGATTATGGAGAAGATCTCTTTTCAGCTTAAGATGACAAAATTTTTAGTTTTTCGTTACAAATTCTGTGTCAACAACATATTTTTAGTTATTGCTAACAAACACGTTTTTGTGTGTTGAAGTATGCTATAGTGCTATATTGCTATATTGGTATACAGTGTATCTTGTAATGGATTTTTTTAATCCGTTTTGGTTTGGGATTTTTAATTTATTTTTTAATAAGTATTGTTGGTTGTCATGTGTAATGTACTCAGCTGAAGGACAAAGGTCAGTGACCGCAAATAAACAGCTTATTAGATGCTTCAAGCACCTAACATTTGTATGGTACTTTTAGTTCCTCTGTAGTGGTTGTTGATGGGAAATGTTCTGCACAAATATTTAAAGGTCTTGTCGGGTTTGGGACTGCATTTTGCTTGGTTAATGTTAACTTGAAGTCATGGGCAAATCTGATTTTTAAACACTATGTGCTTGTGCATCGAAAGAAGCACTTATATTCATACGATCGGAATTGGGCATGATTTGTGGCAGCAACCCATTTGTGGCTGGTTAGTTCTCTGAACTCCATCCTAACATGTAGCTCCTTCCCTTTCTTTCCTCTGTTATCATGAATATTTTCTAATAATATTTGTACATGGGTCTACCAGTGGGAGCTGTAAGTACTTTTGCAATATTATGCTAAAGGATGAACTGACAGAAGTGCACCATTTTTACATTTTTAATGAATGGTTACCCTGCCAATGTGTCTTGTGCAACAGAGGACTGAGTTCCCACAGTAGAACAGGAAAAGTAGTAACAGGATTAGGAGAGGTATCTGTATGAAATTAGGCTGAGTAGACAGGATTTCTTTACTTAATAAAATTGCCATGCAACTGGAGTACCATTTCTGTGAAATTGTGTTGGCATAAGTGTGTTGTGTGCGTGTGTGTGTGTGTATATATTTATAGGCATATAACGTATGAATGAGGGGCTTAAATACAAGAGCTGATTTCTACCTTTCACCTCATCTATCTAGACCCTGTGAAGGTACAAAACCTCAAGTCGCTGTTACTTTCCAAAGGATTTAAAATGTCTTAAGTGTTGCATGAACTGTGCTGTATTTACTTTTGTAGCTGATTGGAGACTGATTTATCAGTCTATGAAAAAAGAGCTGCAGCCTTTGTGTATGAGGTTTCCTGGTGCCTTCTTGTCCTAAGAAATAAGCAACAAAGTTCCATCTGCAGATCTGCCGGCCTTTGGCACAGCCACAGTTATTCTCACACCTTCTTACAAATAGTACTGCAACAGTGTTTTTTCAGTATCTGTGCATATGCTTGTAGCATGGCTGACTAATGAATATGTTAGTGACTACTGGAATAAGTTCACGTGGATAGGAAGGTGCCTACTGCTAATTTGGCGACCATCTGACACTGTCATTGCGTAAACCTGGTGTAATGTAAAAGTCTGCATGGGGATAAGTGCTCTGATTCGGAAGTTTGCCAGATGTTTACTGTCACTGGCAACTACTGGGAAGTAGATGAATTGGCTGCCGGTGTTAGCCTAAGAACAAGCAAGAAGCAAGCAGCCTGGCTATGGCAGCTGCAGCTTCAGTCCCTAATCCCAGTTCCTGCCCTTTCAGTTACTGGTCTGTAGCGGCTGCCTCATTTTTATCGTGCTGTTAGTTTTCTAACAGGGCTGGATAGCAGCATGAATTGCAACGCCACGTTTCTCTGTTGTGATCTGTGCTATGGTTCACCCTGAAAACAAGTGGCAGTTCTTTCTAGTGAAGTGAAATCCTGTTAGGGGTGCAGGCAGCTGCCAGAAAGCCCTCCAGCGCCTATACGGCTTCCCTCAGTGGGAGCATGGACAGCTTGAGCACTGCACGCAACTGCTTCGCTTGGCAGCGTTGAATGACACAGAATCGCTTACAAAAATGCTGCTGTGAAGAAGCGTCAGTCTCTGCAAAAAGTTCTTGAAGGTCTTCAGAGCAGTTGGGCACAGGGGTGCAGCTGGGCTGCAGGCAGGGATCCTCTGGCCTTCCCCTCTTCCCCGGCAGCTGCAGCCTGTAATGCACTGCTCTGCTCCCTGGAGTTCATCAGCACAGTCCTGTAAGGTGTCATGTAGAAATATGGATTGCCAATAAAAATATCAATATTTAATCTATCTAATTATTAAGTTTTCTTCATTTCTTTTTTAATAACCATGCTCTTGTAAGACTCCATATTAATATCAGTGCACTTCATCAGTCTTCAGGGCATAATCTTGATTAGTTTTTGGGCCACTGTCATATACAATTATCAATATAGAAAATAATCTTTCAGACAAATTTAGTGGTGAGTGTTCAAAATATCTTTAAGCTTTTCAGTATATTGTCTTCATATTTGGACATACTTGCTTTCTTGCAGCAGCTTTAAACATATATTTTTGAGACTGAAAGCTGTGACCTCACCCCACTGACTCAGAAATCTTTATGGGGGGTGTGTGTGTGTGTGTGTGTAGCCAGCCATGTGTAAACCTTTGTGGGAATAAGGTTAAAAGCTACAGGGTCAAAGACAGAGTCATTTTTTCTCCTTGTATAGTTCCTGTACAGTAGCTCAGGGTTAGGTATTACATCAGGTACAGTATGGTGTATGCTTCAGTGACTTGCTTTCTGTAACAAGTAAATTTTGTTGTTCTGATGACGTATCATGAGAGAAGGTTATGTTGGCCAAAAAAAAGTTGTCTTTTATCCCAGGTGTTGTTAAAGGAGCACCAGATAATTCTTCAGGACTTGTGAGAAGCTGCCTTTTACCTTTGCAAGAGCAGTAGTTGGTTGGGACACTTAGCTTCTCCTTGTTGCTCAGGATAGCTTCACCAAAGCATTTCACTACCCTTTTTACAGCCGTTAAAGGCAACTGCTCATCTCTCCCCACTTTACTCAGGCAGAGCAAAGGACAAGATAATCCCTTTAGCCTGTTAAATGCTCCATCCCATCTGGTAGGTGATAATTGCATTGTAAGGGGATTAGCACAATAGGATATGCTTACAGTGTAATGAAAGCTTCACTACAAGTGTGAAAGTCAGCTGAATGCTTTTGAGCAGTTTGGGACCTTATATTTGTACATTTTTGTAAATACCATAAAATATAAGTTTCATCTGGAGGAGGAGTGCAGTACCTTTACATGCCTTCACATGTGTGTAACATTATAAATTTGTTTTGAGACATCATAGAATCGTAGAATGGTTTGTGTTGGAAGGAACCTTTAGAGGTCATCTAGTCCAACCCCTCTGCAATGAGCAGGGACATCTTCCACTAGATCAGGTTGCTCAGTGCCTGTCCAACCTGACCTTGAACGTTTCTAGGGATGGGGCCTTCACTGCCTCTCTGGGCAACCTGTTCCAGGGTTTCACCACCCTCACTGTAAAAACTTTTTTTCCTTATATCCAGTCTAAATATCTCAAACCCTCTTGTAGGTGTAGTGGAATAGACTTTTGGTTAGCTGAAAGTTTTAGAGCAATTCTGTGATCATAGCTGTATTAAATGCATCCCAGGCATTGTCTTTTACTCAAAACTCCAATGACTCTGAAATCATGGGGTTGTTACTAGTACAGGAGCACCCATGTCATTAAAGACTGCCTAGAAATCTTCATCAGTAACGGTGAAATTTGAATAAGCCACATTGTGAGGAATATCAGAGTAATTTTGTGTCAGTAGGGATAAGAGGATTTCAAGCTGAAACTAACTCTCCTTGCAGCCCACCAGAATAAATGTTTTGAAATTTGTTTCAAGCACGAGCGTAAGGTAGTGCAAAATGACTCCCTAAAAAAAAGAATTAAAAATTGTCCTGTGTGTTTTTTAAGTTTAGCTAATGCTGTCAGTAGTGAAGATAGTAAATCTTAGGGATCAGAGCATTTAATAAGCTAACTGTAACTTAGATTCCTTCCCTTTCAAGATGTTAAAGATCTGTTTGAAGGTATGTTATGAAGGGCAGTAGCTGAGGGTTGATTACCATCCTGTTGGTTCCCCTCTCTCCAGTCTCCCTGTATGGTACAAGAAACTGGGTGAGTTGCTCAGTGCTGGCCAGTATGTGCCATTTCACTGGTTTGAACATTAACCTCTTAGGAAAACCAGGGCTTGGTTAACCAACACTATGCTGTGATAGTCTTTCCTAGCCAGATAGCTCAGGAACTGAACAGAGGTGTATGTATTTTTACATAAATAAGTCAGGTGTACAAATATGCACTGCATGTGGTAGATGCTTTAGCGATGTTGTATGACCTTGCTGCAGGCTTAAATTTTCTAATGAATTAAGGTTCTGTGACCAGCTGTGTGGTTACTGTTTCTTCAGTTTCCAGTTCCTGACTTAGCAGCTCTGTCTGTGTGTATGTGTGTGCCTCTGGGAGTAAGGGCAAAATAAAATCTAATGGGTTTTTATGGGCTGTCTGCAGTAACTTTGCCAGTCTGTGATGAGGTTGTTGAGTGTGGTTAAGCTCAACCTTCTCTTAATCATGGCTCTGAGTGTGCAGGGTTGAGTAAAAAACTGCTTTTCCTTAGTTGTGGTGATGAGACATGGGAGTGATTTTACAGAATTTTTTTCTTCCTTTTTTATTACTGTTTTTTCTTATAAGGTGGCTGACTGTAAAGAACATTCCTTAATTTTCATCTCTTAGATAGAAAGTGTTTACCTGAGGAAAGGAAAATTTGAGAAATTTGCTGTTTTGTTGTCTGACATTCAGTAATTTTAAATAAACCTGAGTGAAAGGAAAAAAAACCCAGAAAAAAAAAACCTAACAAATGAACACACCTCCAAAAAACGAAGTGTATCCCCTCTCCCCACTCAGTCCTTCCTGAAATATGAGTTTGTCAGATGAAAATACTACTTGGAAGAACCATTATGTTGGCAATATACAGAAAATATTTTTAAAGAGGAATTTTCAATTGCTTAGAAACATTTTTTTTTAACAGTCTTTACATACATTTAAGATACATACTATTATAAGTTTGTAGCAAATCATATATGGTATATAATCTTTTTTCTTATTTAGGTGACAAACAGCATGTTTGGTGCTTCAAGGAAGAAGTTTGTAGAGGGGGTTGATGGTGACTACCATGATGAAAACATGTACTACAGCCAATCATCGATGTTCCCACATCGGTCAGAAAAAGATGTAAGTTGAATAAGCTTATTTTTTCCACTTTCAATAGCAAGGTAGTTTCAAGTACGTGAAATATATGTGAGGAAGGGCCTCCTTTAGCTTCAAGCTGTGAATGATGTTGTTTTCAGTGGCAAGTGCGTTAATTTTAGTGAGTCTGTACATGTTAACTCCAGCCACAGGGTTTTATGTTTTCATCTTTGAGAATGTATTTGTAACTCAAATTGGGTTATTGATTATATCTTGTATTTACATGTTGAGCCTAAAGTAGTTTTGTAGTTTTGCATTTTACATCTTTAACTTTTCTGAAAAAGCCTTGTGCAGCTTGTTCGTCTGCTCAAGTATTTTACTTCCCATTTGTAATGACACAAAGTTACATAACCAACCCTTCCTAAACATTCTTTCCCTAATGCATTATTGTATGTTAGACCTGCATTGGCATTACTGAAGCTCTGCTTATTATTGAAATAAATAAATTAGCCAGTGAAGTATTTCACTTTTATATGGAGTGGCATGTAGAAATATATGGAAGGCTGAAAGCATGACTTGAGGTTCATGTCATCTGAAGGTCAGTAATACCATCTTATGACAGGCTTGCATTTAATATGTGTAAGCGACATATATGCTAAATTTTCTTCTTAATTAAAAAAAAAAAATCCCTTCAGACTTTCAGAAGGGTGTAATTTGCTTCAATTCCACCTCCATGACTGTCCAAGAAATATAGTTGTTTAATAGTAGATGTGAACATAGACTTTGACCAAAGTAAGCATAAACGTTTCTTAGTTGAAAAGTTGACTCTTAGTTGAATTTTCATCCAGATTTTCAAATATACAAGGAAATGGGTTTAGAGTAGAAGGCTTTTTAAAACAAAACAAAACGCTTAAATGCAGCTTTGCAATTCAGTTTCGTAAGTTATTTTGATAAGAAATTTCAGGTGAGGCAACAAAGGATTAAATTATACTACAGTGTAAAGAACATTAAATAGGCTGCTCTTCTCTGTTCATGTCCATAACACATGCATGTACCACAGATGCACACAGTCACATCAGAATATTTATAATGTTGAACATACTTTCCTTTCTGTGAGCACTGAGAGGTGCAGCTAGCACTCAAAACCAGTAGGCAATATTTCTCCAAAGTGATTCTTAGATATTAAATCCCCACTTTTAGATTTGATATACTGAGGGAGAGAAATCATTACGGTGTAGTAAGAAAGGTAAAGTGAGATTAATGCTATGCTGTACATTATACACAGTGAAAGCTGCTGCTTGGCACATTGTTGACACAGTGAATGAGTGTTTTAGTTGCCTACTCTTTCTGTAGGCAATGTTGCAGAAGTGGATCTTAGAATGGGACTTCAGGAGAAGGAAGGTGGGTGTTCCAGACCCCAGGAATGACAAATGAGAAATCGCGAAAGCTTGTGGGAGAAGTGACCAAAATGGGGCGTAGAAGCTGCTGTAGTTGGGAGAAGAGTGATGTCGTTCCAACAGGAAATGGAAGAGCGAGTTTTGCAAAAGTTTTTAAAAGTTTTATTTCCAAATTCTTATTATGGGATCCCCCCCCCCCCGTAGCTTCACTATTGATCATTACAATTTTCTGAGTTTTATGGAATCTTAAATCATTATATGCTATTGTAATATTTTTTAAAAGTTGATCAAAATAAATAATGGTGGTTATGTTGACATTGTACATCTTTGGTCACTCATGTATAGCTAAATGTATATTCTGTATTACATGTTCCTGTTTTATATCTCATTTGGCTCACAGTAGATGAGAAAGGTTGCAAAGGTGGTTGTATTCTTTCAGTTTACAACCAGTTTTGCAGCTTTGAAAACCTTTTCCAATTGAAAATAACTATGTTTTCAAATAGTCTTTCAACCAGAATTCTACTAAAGATGTTGTTCTGTATATGAGAACACAATAAATGTATTGACTATGTTGTTGTTTGGATAACGCTTAGTACTGACGGACAAAAATAAATATGCTCAGAATTATCTCGGAGTAAGCTAATAAAGACTAATGTTCAAAACCTGGATCCAGTTTTATGAACACCTGTAGGGAAAATCTTCCAGCATTCTAGATCTTGAACCACTTTGAATCTTTCTATCTTCACGTTTATATTGAAATGGAGTAGGTAAATGTGGGGAAAAAATAAAGGTAGAGGAAATTTTTGGGTAAGGAATGTATTGCTTTGATATTCAGAAAATCCAACTGGTAATAAGACTAAAATGTAGCATACACTATCTCTTCATAAGCTTACAGTCTTTATGCCTTTTTTTATAGTAGAGTTGTCTAAATAGGGTGCAGCTTTACTGCAATTTAAATTATTGCTCTTTTTTAATTTTCAGTTTCTTACATGTCTTTACCAAGAGCAGGTAAAATTAATCTATTGCAGGTTTTAGCTACAAACCAGTAGAAAATTAGTTAAATGTTAATTTTTTTCTCTGATGTATAATATATACATGTGAATCCTAGGTCCTTCATTTATGCTTCATTTATCTTCTAGAGTTCTTCAACCTGAAATAGAGTGGTTCTGAGGGAAGCCCTCTGTGAATGACCTCCTTATACTGCTCTTTGGGAAGGGATAAAGCTTGTTTAGTATTCATGCTTGTACTGGGCATAACTAGGTGTCTTTCACTTTTGAAGTCTTAACTGATTCTAACCTTAAAAGTTGCTGGTTTCCAATGAATTGTTACTGCGTATGTGCACTCCAAGCAGAGGAACATACAGAATGGTGGAAGCTTCCTAAAAGTTGGAGTAAGGACTATTACTGCAAGCATATTATTTTATATAAACTTTGAAACCTATTTTTCACTTACTTCTATAGTAGGGGTTCTGTCCTTGTGAAGAGGCATTGTCTTCAGGTGGGGTACAGTGATGACTTGTGCACAGTTTGACTCTGCTGGGAGTTTTTCAGCTTTCTACCTTGTTTTAACACCTAAGGTGGATGTTTTATTTTTTTTTCCAAATTATATTAGGAAATAGTCTTTCACGCATTAAGTGAAAAAGGAATTTAGAACTGATCTGAAAAATATGTGAAAAAATATTTTATGCCTTTTAATGAACAATTTTCATAGCACTTACTGATATGGTGTTCTTGTGGCTTGTTGCTTTGGTTAATCTGATTTTTAAAAGAATTTCCTTTACACAAAGGTGAAGTGAACTAAGGCTGCTCAAGTCCTGTCTTAAACTTTGAAGACTTTTTACAAGTGGGAAGAAGTAGCAGCAAAAGGTTTAGTACATGTTATTTTTATTTCAGAGCCTCAGTGTAGTTAAAAGTTAAAAGCTTTCTTTTAATTTACCTGCTTTTCACTAGGGAATACAGTTCTAGACAGGATTGATATGGTAATTGAAGTAGAAAAATGGAGTGTTATTCATGTGCACAAGTGCTTCAAAAATATGGATGCTGTTTGAGTCTGTTGTTTTAGGCACAAAATTATGGTTCCTTAGATGAGATTAGATCTTAAGTCATCTAATGCTTCCTTTTTACTAAATGAGTGGGTTTGCCTTGAGTCATCACAAACCTTGCTGTACTAAGTAGGGAAGTGGAACAGAGTATATCCATTAATGCTCTCTCTGAATTCTGCTGCACTTAAGGTCAGTGCATGATAAAGAGGTCAATAATCCTTTGGCAGAGAAAATAGTTATTTTATAGAACTTGCAGAAATTAGAACAGTTTAAGAAAATAGTTTAAGATTTGGCTTGAAGCAAATGTGATCCTGTAACTTAAACTGATAACAAGATGCACAATGTACCCATAAAACAATTACAGAGCTTATTTGTGGCCTGTTTCACCAACTTAGTTGAGCTGTCCATGCCCTCAGCAAAATAATTTTGAGGATGGGGCACATGTATTTTTATTTGGATAGAGTGACAATGGTAGAAATTGGGTAAGTCAAAGCCTTCATCTACTTTTGAATCTACTGTCCTCAAATGAGAACAAAAAAAAAGGCAATAAGCTTTGAGAAAAGACAGCACCTGTTCAGTCTGAACTTCTTTGATTTCTCAGGTGTAAGAATGTAAGAAGTGCTCTGCACGGTTTGACCAGTCTAGCCCGATCCACTGAAGGTGCCCTATGTGAGAATATAAGATGAGGGCATCTTCTTTTGTTATGAACTGCAGTCATAAATCTGACAGTAGACAGGCATTCCTTTTAATGAAGATGTGCCCAAACTATGAGGAAAGTTAGGATAATTTTTTCAAGGAATGCTTTTTCCATTTCTTGGACCAGTGCTTTGCTGTTCATTTTGTCTCCCAGTTGCTCAACAGATGATAAAATGCTCACAGTAACACAGTAATAATTCTCTGATTTGTACTTCCAATGGGTTAGTTTGACCTTATTCTCCTCTCTGAAAAATCTTAGCTTTTTAACTAATTCTGGACGACTTCAGTTGAGACCTGATGTTCTTTTTGCAGCTCAGTTCTTTTAAAATGTGGCTTCTTCTGAAGTCAAATACATTTTAACAATTGGGACAAGTAAGATCTAGCCTGCAGATAAGATTTGGCTTGTTGCAACTATTAATCTAGCTCCCTGACACTACCTTTCCTGAAGTAGGACGTCCTCAGATTTGGATATTGAGCAGAGTGAAATGGGTTATTGATTCTGGGAGCCTGCTTTCTAGAGGTTTCTTCCATCCTGGTGTAGTTGAAGCATGTCTGTGATGGATGAAATTCAGGTGTTCCTCTGTCATGAGCGTTGCATGAAGGCAGACATCACTGGGTTTGTCTTGTAATGCCCACGATGGTGGTGGTACAACAAAGGGGCGGTCAGAAGCTGTTATCAAAGCCTTTTCCTGCAAACTTCCATTCAAGTAATTTGTAGAACCTTTATGTAACTCTTACTATGTTTTGAAATATATGGCCTTACAAAGACGTGGTGCTTTTACAAGAGAGAAAACCCTGAAACAAGACTTAGCTTATGATGGAGATAAAGATCCAGAATCTTGCTAAGTTTGGGAAACTAAGTGTGGGAGGGGTTTAATCAGTCTTCTGGAGACAGCTTTGGCTTTAGGATTGCTGAACACCACATCGTTCCAGCTGGACTGATGACTTTCTAATGCTATTTTTTAGGATTCTAAGGAAACCTATGGTATGTTGTTTCCCAAGGCATCTTGCTTGCTATTTGCTTTAGTCATTGCTCGAGAGTTTATTAGCTTAGTCATAATTTAACTTCAGATGCTGCACATGGAGTTGTAAGTATTTAAGAATTCCCATGGAATCCTCTTGTATCAGAAACAGTCACAGCATTCTTGCTAATGCTGGCTTGTTGAATAGAGCTACTTAACATTAATGTTAACTTTTCATAGCCTGAACAGTTTTGATCCATTTGTGGAGGGGGAAAAAAAGTAAAGCTTATTTTTGTGAGAAAATAATTAATGTCTTTAATTATAAATGAGGAATGAGTATCTTCGTATGCATTACTTTGCATGGAAACATTCTTGTGGATTTGACTGAATAGTGGGTTGGTTTCCTCTGCTTGCATTGTGAAACATGTAGCTTAAGCTTTTTTCTTTGAAGTGAGAGTTGCAAAGCAATAAAGTTGCTTTTTACCTTCCCAGAGAGTGATTAAACATACTTTGTATCTTTTAGTGAGCACATAATATGTTTAAAAAAGTAAACAAAAACAAACCTTAAATGACTGAAAATTGCAGTGCCATTAATTGAAAACAGTTGGAAGGACTTGCAGGGGATGAGATTAGAAACAAATTGAGGGAGCTTTTGTGCTTTAATGCAGTATACCCTTTCAGAGCCTGTTGTCATTCTACTTACAGCTTGCCTTTTCATAATAAAGTTATGCAGTGTGAAGAAAACCCAAAAAGTTTAGAATGCAAAACGTACCCTTTTACTGTGTTACCTACAAGTCAGTACTTGAATGGGTTTATCAAATAAAACAATAAACGAATTGTACTTGGAGAGGAAAATGAGTTTTCATACTCTGTCACACAGCTTGCAGGAAATATGTATCTGAATTAGTCAAAGTTATTTCACATTGCTTACTTTACAATTTGAAATTATGTCACAAGTAAATTAATTTCACTATTGATGGCTGGAGTATTTACTTCTTACTGCGGTTGAGTTTGTATTTAGATTTTTTTTGCAGAAGAACTAAATGACTGTGCTAGGTGTTTTTTCTGTACTTTATCTAAAAGCTATGTTTTACTGCATCTCCACTTAAATCAACAATATATAATAGCTTTTGTACATCAGCTTCAGTATTTGAAGTGGTTCCTCGGACCAGATTAATTCCATGCATAAAATCCCCTGCCTTTTCTAGAAGGGGGAGGTTATGGTTTCTTACACAAAAATTCAGTTCACTGAACATATTGTATTGTAATATTGGTGGTTTACATGCTCAGTGTGTGGGTGGCTTTTTTTTTTAGCTTTTCATACGCAACTGGTTATTTAATTAAAATTAAATATTTGCTTCGTTGTTCTAGTTCTTAATTGCTTATGGCACTTTTGGTAGCAGATTTCAATAGGTTTTCAGTCATTTTTTGGCTCATTAATATACTGCACCATCAAACCAAGTGTCTCTACACAGGGAGAATTTGTTTTTACAGTTTTACTTTAATAGCCATGTTAACCTCATGTTAATAATGTCATTGTCATTCCAAGGCAACATCTTGCCTTTATGATCCTGAGATACTGCTGCCAACAACAAAAAATTTCCAGATAAATGTTATGCAAAAGGGGATTCTTGCAGTGCAGTCCTACCTCTGTGTGCTTCCCAGGTGCCACTGGAGGCAGGAGATCACAACCGTAAGTGATGAAATCTGAAAGATTGAATAAAATTTCATACTTTTTTTTAATATTGCATTTGATTTTATATTTCACAAATAACGTATATCAGTAGCCATTTTCACTTGCAGATAATACCCATCAAATATAAGGCTTTCAGAATTTCCTCATTGGTCTCTGATTTTGAGATTTGGAAATATTTTCTTGTGTGAATTTTGTGGACACTATTTTTAAAGTGTTTTGTAATCTAAAGGAAGGCTAATAATAATACTAAACATTAAACTGGCATAGTATAGAAAAACCTGTATTCTTTTAATCTCTCATTGGTTGGCTTGATTTATTATTATTTTTACGTCGGTATAACATTATCTGCTTTTGAGGCTGTGGGTCAGCTGTTTTATTATTAAATAGTGCAGCACAGATGGCAGATACCAGAAATAAAGTAGCGCAAATACAAAATGATGCTGATGTTTGCACCTGTGAGAAAACCGTTGTTTATCTGGCCAGATATTACTCACAGGCTTCCTTGCTTATTCTAATGTGTTTTGGTTTTAGTTGGCTTTCTAGCATTAGATTGATGTATTTTAACTGCAGCTTGCTTTGTGCTTAAGAAAGTAGCTTTAGGCTGTAACTGCATAATGTAGCAGCCTTCGCAGAATTCTTGCTTTACTGAGTTTGCTTGGTGCCGCTGCACTGAGGTGGGCAACCGCAGCGGTTATGGTGACGGGCAGCAGTCCCCGCCGTAAGGTGGGGGTTTGCTTGGAAGAAGCAGGGTGCTGCAGTGCAGGGGGAAGGCGGGAACCCTGTCAGCCAGCTCTGCCGCTGGGCCTCCTCCCGCCGGCTCCCTCTGCTTTCAGGGAGGCTGTGGCCTGTGTTCACTACTCTCTCTCGACGGTTGTAAAATGCAGCAGTTTAAGTTCTGGCAAATTTAGGCAACTGCTGGTGCTGTTTTTTGAGATTGTTGACACTCTTAGATGAACTTACTACAGTAAACCCATAAGTTAATGAAAGCAATTACAGTAAAATCTCATTCGTCACGAGGGGTAGGAAATTGCCTGATAGCACGTTACGGCTTACTGACTTTTTTAGTGTGGACCAGTCCAGAAAAATCAGGCCATCCGCTTGGATCATCAATTCGTTTGAGTTAAGAAGCAGAATCTTCCATGATCAGAACTGCACTGTGACTGTTCGAGGCTTGTAAAATGATGTTCACATCTTGGTCAACTACCATCAGCTTAGTCCTTCAGTCTGCCAGTACTGAGTGTCGGTCTTTCCATATACTAGCAGAATAATGTGCACCCTTCATGTTACACAAGGTCTTGTTAGCTCAGTTGTCTCCTTGTCCTGTGGGAGATGCTAGTGTTAGGCCTTCTTCATCTCCTGACATGTACAGGGAAAGCCAATTGAAACTGTCTAGTTCAGTCATACAAGGTTGGAATGGAAGGAGAAAACCCATGCTATTTCATGACTGGGTTTTGTAGTTGTTAACCACTGACAAATTGATTTAAACCTAAATGCCAAAGTTTGAAGAGTGGAGGGGTTTTTTTTGTATACATGCAGCAGAAGCTATAGGTATCAGAAGCTTGTTAAACAAATTGCCTTGACTAGATAGATGATTGTTAGTCACTTGTTTTAAAAAGTTGGTATTGTATATATACTGCTAGAATATGCTGTTTATAGACGTGATCTCAGTAATTTGGTATGTTTTGTTTCTCAAGGGTTGTTACAGGTATAATTCCAAACTTTTTTTTACTAAAATACTGACATAATTAGGTAAAGCTTAAAAGATCTTACAAGCTGGAAGAGGCTTTAGTGACCTTAAGGGTTAGACTGCTTTAGTTTTTATTAAGATTATCATGACCTTTGGCTGGTGTAGAGTAAAAGAAATTCAAGAGTGACTTCCAGCCACTGTTGCAAGTACGCTTTTGGAGAGTTGTTATATTTTGTGTGTTGTGTGGCTAGTGGTCCCCTCATATAAAATAATGATTGCAGAATGTCAGAAGGAATGTTTTTAATATTACTAATAGTGTTCATCTTGAATCTGCATTATCTCTGGTAGACCAAGTTTGAGTAGACTATAATAGTGACTCAAAGGTGGTGAATGCAAATAAAGGTCCTGGTAACATAGGTTAAGGTTTTGGCTAACTCAGTTGTTTTATTGTTGACCTTAATTAATTAATTAATTAATTAAAAGAAGACAAAATTTAAAACTTCTCTTTATTTACCTATGACATAAAAAGTGTTTAATACTGAGGAGGGTTTTTTGGCATATTACAAAATAAGCTAGAGAGAGAATAGGTGAGATACGGCATATCCTCCTCCATGAGATCTGAGAAATGTTGCATTTAATCAGCCTGGAACAGATCCACAGACATTTTTATTTATTTCTTCTGCAGGCTTATTATGTTTGATGTTCTAAGTATGTTATGACTTCAAGACTAGTTGTTAGACTTATTGAATTTAATACTTGGCCTTTATTATGGTTTCTATAAAGCTTTCTCTGCAAGTCATTTTGCAATTAACTTTTCATGTAAAAGCAAATGGCACAATACATGTGACCTACTTTGCAATGTTTCAAAAGAAAATCCGATTTCTAATAAGCAGTGTTCATTAAATATTATTTGCCATTCCTTTTCTTTTAACTGAATTTAAAAAGTCAAGTAGTACTCAGTACAGAAGAGGTGAGATTCTTTTTCCTCTCTTTCAAGTGATCTAGTACATCTTAGGTCTGTGGTTTGTTTTTTTTAATTATTTTACCTTTTTTTTTAAAATCCAAGTTAACATAAATAAAAGGTTTTTATGCTGAGATTTGTACCAACTTCTGCTTATTATATTACATGCTATCACAGCAATTCTTGAATGCCCTGAGCAGCTGTTCTTATGGGATCTTCTTTTTGGCTTAAATGTTTTGTTTGCCCGTCCCAAAGCTAGTAGTACCTTTTGACTGCGGTTTCTAGGTTTCTATCTCAATGTCTGGTTGGCTTGGGGTTTTTTGTTGTTGTTTTTTTGGGTTTTGTTTTTGTTGTTTTGCTTGTGTGCTCTTGTCATAACTTTGTCTATCATTTTTTTTTCCATGGAACTACAGTTTGCCACACCTTACAACATGTTTTGGGATTTTCCAACTTGTCAAACTTGAATATTTGTCTATTTTACCTCAAGATATTACTTTTTCTTTCCTTTCTTAGAACTATTGTATCAGCTTGTTTTATCAGTGTTTAACAAATGTCAGTTTGTTTGTTTGGGTGAGAAGTGTGCTTTTGAAGTCTGCCTCCCAAGTGTCCCTGCTTCTCCATGCTTTGTTTCATGTTGCAGAGCAGTCTAGGTATGAGTGGATTTTATTCCTTCTGGATCAAAATAAGCTGGAAGAGTTGCTTCAAGAGTGTGCCAGACACGTTCCACTCACTAAAGGGCAACCAGTGTTGTGGCATCGGGTGTTATAGTCATGGCTAACACCAGTTAGAAATGCATACAGTATGTGTGTTAGGCCCTCTGGACCAACTTTCTTTGTTTTACAAATGCACTTCTCTCTGGCGGCATTACTTGCTGATGCAAATGTGGCCTGTGACCTTTGCTATCTGAGTGCTGAGCTGAAGCCATCAGTAGTTATCTAAAATGTTCTGTTGTTCACAGCCAGTTCTTCATTAAGAAAGGAGAATTTTGGTCCAGCTTGGCATATATTTTAGTTATATTTTTTTTTCTGTAGGAAGTTTTTTGTCTTAGTATTTCAAATCTCTTGTGTATGCAAGTGTGGATGTTTATTGCTGTAGTTACTTATTATCAAATATATGCACTTTGTTCAAAATATGTGTGAGTATTTTGGGGTGATATCTCTGATACATCTTCAGATGGTCTACAGTAATTGCCTGCTGTAATTTCTCTTCTCATGCCTTCTGTATGTATTAAAAAATCATAAATGCTTTGTGATTTATAGGTATGAATGCTACTTTTGACATTTAGTGTCTACCCTGCATGTCTTCTTTCTCATTTCTGTCATCTAGATTTGGCCTCAGTATAGAAAACTCCTAGCAGATTCAGTTTATAAGGTTTGTTTGAGTTTTACATCTGCCTAGATTAAGTCAACAAAGCAATTTGCAATTTATCACAGTAAAAGTTATTTTGATTCGAATTCTTTACTCTCAAGTTGAAAAAGCTTGAAATCTCCTTATGTTTAAGAATCGGCATTCCTTTCCTTGAAACTATCCTAAAATTCAATCCAGGTCCAGACTGCTGCAGTAAACAAGCAGACATTTTCCCATGGGTTAGTAAATACGAGTAGCATATTCTGTTGTGAGCTGGGTGGGTTAGGTCAACTAGTACCTCTTTTTACTCCAAGGGACAATCAGCTATATCTAATGTTGATGAACATGTCATCTGTTCTTTAAAAACATCCAGGGATGGATGCTCCAGTGCTTAACTGTCCCTATGATTTTTTAGCAAAGGGTTTTTTTTTCCTCCAGATATTTTAGGCTAAATCTCCTGTTTTTTCAAATTTATTAATACCTTGTATTTCTGCAGCAGCATGGAGGGCAGTTTATTCTTTTACAGCAATGACTGGAAGTCTGGTGTCATGTCCCTGCTTTGGTTGCCTTCTTTTTGGAGTATGCAAACCCAAATCTCAATCTTTCTTCATAGATCTCTGTTGTTGTTGTTGTTGTTGTTGTTGTTTGTTTGGTTGGTTTTTTTTAGATCTTACCCTTCTCAAGAGTCTCTTTAGCTTGTCACATTTCTTGTGTGATGTCGGAAAGTTGACAAAGAAGGTTTTAATGGACATATTTGGTAATATGTGATGTCTCTAAAGTGGGCATAATAGAGCAGGAAAGATTACTTCTGACATTTGTACATCTCACCTATTCATATGGGGTGTACAAGTGTGAAGCTAGCTGTTAGGGGGGTACATTATAACTTTAATATCTTGAAGTTAATATCTGATTCTGTATATCTGCTGCTACCTAGCCACTCATTTCCCACCTTTTGCTATTATACCTGATAATATGAAACTTTGCACTTGGTGTTATTCCACTGAACAGGGATTGATCTGCTTGTATGATGCATGTTTCATAGGGGGTAAAAAACCCTATATCGTATTTAAATAACTGAGTAGTCCTTCTTCTGTAAAGATGGGTCTCTTAGCTACAAGGTAGAAGAACTGAAAGATTTTAGATCTTCTTCCTCTATGCTATTTGTTGCAAGTAAAAGAAAGTCTGGTTTTATACATGTAAGGTCATAAATTTTTATTGGCATGTAATATACTGTTAGAGTTGTTACTGTGCAGATATTTTGGGGAGTTTCTAAAACTTTTGATGACTTAAAAGGAATTTTCAGTTGCTGTTTCAGCTTTCTTAGCAAAATAATATACTGTTGTAAGCTTTCAGAGCAAGATAGCACAATATCTTTGTGTCTTTAATCTTTTATTATTCTTATATTTTAGATGCTGGCATCACCATCACCATCAGGTCAGCTGTCTCAATTTGGGGCAAGTTTATACGGGCAACAAAGTAAGAATTCTTTTTACTGATTGTGTGTTTATTTTATGCTAAAAATGTTCTAGTTTTATGCTCTTTGGATAGAGAACATGCATATGGCTTTGTTTTCTGGTGATTTGTCAAAAAGACGGTATGTCTCTTCATTTGTGTGATTTATTTTTTAAGATATATTTTTGCTTTGCTTAGTATGCATTTTTGCAGTGGTTAGTATGCAGTGTCATATATTGACACTGTATAGTTATTAAATATCCAAATATAATAATCCTGTAAAGAATGTCTGTGATTTACCTGTGGCTCTCTGAAGGAAAAACTAAGGAAAGTGAGCTAGGCCAAAATGAACCTA
The DNA here is from genome assembly GCF_949628215.1 of Phalacrocorax aristotelis. Lineage (NCBI taxonomy): Eukaryota > Metazoa > Chordata > Aves > Suliformes > Phalacrocoracidae > Phalacrocorax > Phalacrocorax aristotelis. Next base: position 178,970,229 of record NC_134276.1, on the reverse strand, counting down.
GTTCAGAAAAATATGTAAGGAATAGAAGGAATTTATACCTTAAATTATAACTAATATTTCGTGCTCTACAGGAGCAAATTAAATCTTGTGTACGTGCTTGGCAACTCACATTTGGCAAAGAACTTTGCCAGTAGGATTAATGCCTTCCGCACCGCTGTTTCTTTCCTTTCCCATACCTTGAAGATTTTTTTTTCTGTATCTGCCAGTCTTGTGTATACTGTTGCAGTGGAAGACTTAGAGAGCAACAATCATGGTGTGTAACACTAGCCACCTAACTTAAGGGCCAGCATTGAGAACTGAACCTCCTCGCAGCTGAGAGGGGCGTCCAGAAAGTGACTCAGAATATCCAAGTTAGATACAGTTACACAAGTAGAGCGGGCTTGTGAACGAACATCTGGCTCTTACCACTGTATGCTTTTGGATGTTTGCAACTTTCTTGCCAAGTGCATCTGACTGGGATTCTAAGAAAAAATCTCTTTAGAGTATTTTAGAGAGTCTGGACTTTTTTGTCTGGACAAACTGATAGCTTTGCTAGATGCATGGCCTTCACAAATTCTTTTGGCTTTCTTCAGATAGTTTTAAAAATATAGCAGTTTGTTTGTTTTGTTGTTGTTTGTTTGGGTTTTTTAATTTTAATTTGGTTGGGGTTTTTTGTTTTGGTTTTTTTTTTTTAACTATACCAGTGGCTGTTGATGAGTGACCATGTAACATAAGCCAGCATTTGATTATGCTGCTGAGATTTATATGAGCAGTTTCTGGCCAGTCTGACAGTCATGTTTGGCTCTTGGCTTTTTGGGTCCTGAATCTGGCACTATAACCTTTCAGACATAACTGTAAAAAGATATTGAAGTAATTTATTCTGTTTATCACAGTTATTTGTTGCTAATTTTTAAGGTTAACTTCTTTTCATCAACTTTGGTGTTAATTCAGTTGCTTTTGGTGCCTGGGACATAACCTCTCTAACGTGGAGACATGCAAGGCTAAAAATTAGAAAGTAAATATTATCAGGGTTCAGTTTCTACTGAATACTGAGAAAAAGGGACGAGAAACCTCTGTGTTGAAGTCAATGCTTGTGATCAAAATAATTCTGGGAAAAACAAGTCTGATAATGCCTATGTGCTTTTAGATTGGTAGCTGTCAGTCATTTAGCAAGATGTCATTTTATAGAGCTAATGTAACTTAAACTTAACTATTAGGTTGAGAAATGGGCCACTTCATTGATCAGTCTCCAGTATAGCCCATGCAGATCTATTGCTTCCATTAAAAAAAAGTGGAAAAAGGAAGCATAAGAAAAAAAATTATTTTTCATATGGTAAATATTTCAACTGCTCCTACTTGCCAGCCACAGGAATATAGTTCTACTTCATTGTTACAGGCCTAATTATTAAAAATTTTACTTTAAATAAAGCCAATAAAAAGAAATAACCATTAGTGCAAAACTGGCTTTGCTGAAACAAATGCTTGCGAAAAAATTAACCTGAATATTGTAATAATGTTTTTCGGTGTACTTTATGTAGTTTAGAAGTATATGTATTTTTTTCTTTTCCATTTTATTTTTAAAATTCCACCTAATTGTTAATCAGCATGAAATATTCTTTATAATACATATTTATGGTCAGTGAAATTATTCTGATGCAGCAAATTGCCAAAATAGTTACAGTGAACACTTTGATATAACAGCATTTGATTAAGTCTTAGGAGGCTTGTTATAGCAAGTCACACTACCTCTTAATCTGAATGTACAGAGAGAAATTTGAGTGTTATCAAACTTTGAGTGTTACTGCAAACTTCTTGGATTGCAAATTGTAGGGTAGGACACAGACAGGCAACAGTTCTTAAAGTGTGAGAGCTAAACGACTGGGAGGTTTCTTCAGACCTTGCCCATGATAATAACCGGAGCGCATGCGGTGTCCGTTCCTTGCATTCGTCGTATTTAATCATATTATGCGCTGGCATATTCAGCTTTTCTGCAGGGATGATCTACCATGGGAGAGTACTGATTGATCATCACTTTTGTTTGGTCCCCAGGATAAGGTTTTAAGTTCCCTAAGTATACCTCAGCAGCCTTGCGCCAAAGCAATAGGGACTGTTACTTAGAGCTATCACCTTTTTATATGCTAAGTTTGTTTCTATTGATATGTTGCACTAAAGGACTTTTTCTTGTCTTTGGACATCATTCTGAAATATCATAACACTGAGAAGTGATGTGAGAATGATGAGAAACTTTATGAAGTTTTTGGACATTTTGAGACAGGCAGCACCTGCTTATCTTTTGCTGTTCTGAGTTAGTGCTTTCTTTTTTTTACCTCATTGAAGTGCTTTCTTTATTCTGTCACACCCAGTTGTTTGTGTAGAAAATACTTTTCATCACATTGTTAAAAATCTAATGTATACTTTTAAATGCTAATAAAGGGCAGTTAAAATTCTGCTTGCTTTCCTATCTCAAAAGACTGAAATCGACTGGATCATGGACATTGAAGTTCTGTTATCAAAAAGAAGCAACTTAAACTTTACAGAGAACTGGCCTAAAAAGTTGCTTTTGTTGTCCTAAAAGCAATGTCATTGTTAACTAAATATTAATAATTTTCTTTTTTTGTTAAAGATTTGCTTAATTTTTAACAAGACAGGTCAGTGTTCTAAATACTAGACAAACCTATGCCAGTTTATTCAAAAGTAATTCACATATTTCTTGAGTGCGGTTATTGATTTTCTCAAAATGCCGCCTTTTTTGGGATAACTTGTAGATTTCCATGCCCTCATCAAAAACCTTTCTCAACGTTATTCATCTCAAAGGAAACAAAATTTTGTTAATGACTCCAATACAAACATTCCTTAAAGAGCCTTCCTAAAGTTTAACAGCAATGGGGCTGAATTTGAGATAATTGGGCTTCTACTATGCAAACAAGGACTTAGTTTTTACACTGCACTTTCCTTTAGTCTTTACACTTTTTTGAGGTTGTCAGCATAAATTGTTTCCATCTACGCCTGATGGAGAAGAACTTGTTCCTGATTGCTCTGTATCTCCACCCCTCTGAATTTTTTTTCAATAGGTGCACTAGGCCTTCCAATGAGGGGAATGAGCAACAATACCCCTCAGTTAAATCGCAGCTTATCACAAGGCACTCAGTTACCGAGCCACGTAACGCCAACAACAGGGGTACCAACAATGTCACTTCACACGCCTCCATCTCCGAGCAGGTATTTATTGATAGCCAATATTTCTGCAATTTGTGTCTTTCTGCAGAGCACTTGTTAAATGTTCTGCATATTTTGCCTTGAATACTTTACAGTCTGATTAATTAAAAAAAAGAAGAAAAGTAGTTTCTATTGACCGCTGCCTATGTTAGGGAGATAATACTGTAAAACAGTGAGACAGGACTTACTGTGAGACAGTATTTGATTTTTGTATGTAAAGGACAAATTGCTGGCAAATTCTGCTTCAGAATGTAAGAGGCTATTTTTTGGTTGTTCTGGTAAATGTACAGTTAAAATTTTTATGTGGATGTCATACACTGTACAAGAATATTAAGGTAGTAGGTCTGAAGTGCTGATTTAAAAAAGAGCTATAAGACCTTTTCAAATGCATAATATTTAAGTATTTAAACCTGACCAAGGACTTGATCAGTATGTAATGGGTCATCTGCTATTTCTGAAGAAATCCAAAACTACATTAATTATAGAGAGTAATCCAAACACGCTGTTTTGATGCTAAGCACAAATTAAGTTGCAACAGCTCAGAGTCCATCCAACATTAGTAATCTAAATGAGTAACCAAATACTACTATACAGATTCATCTCTGTGGATGGTTTTTCTTTTTCAGGGGGATATTGCCTATGAATCCTAGGAATATGATGAACCACTCCCAGGTTGGTCAGGGCATTGGAATTCCCAGCAGGACAAACAGTATGAGCAGTTCAGGGTTAGGCAGCCCCAACAGAAGCTCTCCAAGCATAATATGTATGCCAAAGCAGCAACCCTCTCGACAACCTTTTACTGTGAACAGGTAAGGCTGCTTAGTCAGAGCATCCCTATACGGTCATGGACGTGCTTAAATGCTGCGCAAATAGAATAAAGCTCAAAAACACTGGTTCGTGGGTTCTTGTCTCTTGGCAATAAACTTTGAAGCTGCTTTTAATATTCACACAAGATTTTTGAGGCCTTTAAGCTAAATTCTGTTTCCGACCGCTGAATTTCTGCTGCTGCTTCTTTAAGATATGTGATGTTTCTCATGTTTGTTTTTTGAAACTTACATTGATTTTTGGGTATATGTTTCTATTTTAAGACTATTCTTCTATGAGTTTGGGAAGAAGTAAGGCAAGTTTTAAAAACACAGTAGTTATTCTGGAAGAACAGTTAACTGATTCAGATGCAGTAGGGACCTAGTATTTCACTTCTTGAAATTCTGGAATAATGCAGAGAACAGTGGTTTGCCATTCATTTAAGGATGTGGTGCTCATTTGGATGCCAAAAGCTTCTCAGTCACTTCTGCTCTTTTTCTAACTGGGCAATATTGTAACATCATAAATAATTAGGCTTTAACTGTGTGTTGGTGCTATGCTTTTTCTGATAAACTTGTAGTAAAAACTGCATTTATTCTGATTATTTAATGTGTGTGGTCACAGCTTTGCACAGCTGACTGCTTTCCAGGCTTCATTCCATAACCTCATGATCTCTGTGCTCCCAGTTTCATCCTTTTTCTCCCTTCGGGCCCTTCCTTAGGGGACTTTTATATGGAGCACAAAGAAGCTCATGGCAGTGAGGTTCTACCTCTAACCCAATCTAGTATTTTACAAAATGGACAAAGGAAGGTGAAAACTAATGTCACAGTTATCTGAAACTTGGTCACTAGTCACTTGGTCACTTGAAAACTAATTCTGTAGTTTTGCAGTGATATAGGCATAAAAATGCTTTTCTCAATCAGAGCAATAGGGATTTGGTAATAGCGGTTTATGTTCTTGCTGTACATCACAGGAAAGAGAAGGCAAATTCTACATAATCAGAGGCAAGATACAAAGTCTTCTTGTACTGCAAGAAGTAAGAGATGATCATTTAAAAAGATGATTTTATATTTTAAAGTATTTTTTAAACTTGAGCATCACAAAAGGTTGAAATTATAATATACTTAAATCATTGTCCTCTGTATGTAGTTTTTTGGAGATTGGTATTTGTATAGAAAGTCCTTGTTTAGGTATCATTCAGCTGTAGGGTAGATAATGAAATCCCTGTCTGTAGGAGCATTTGAATTAAAATCCTCATCTTTCACTGTTTGCATTGTATATCTCATTTTCAAGAAGCTACAATTTTTACAAGTGGAGAAGGAACAATGACAAGTTCTTATTCCACAGCTTATTAGCCTACAGAAGTGTGGTAGTAGTACATACCCAATTGTTAATTGATATATTTAACAAAATTTTGTAGTTATATTGGGGGGGGGGGGGGGGGGGGGGGGGCGAATATGGTGTTTCCTTGACAGGTGCATGAATTATGTGACTTCCAAGAAGTGTTTTCTGAATGGTTGTCTTAGTTGGAGCAATGAAAGTTTTTAGGTTTTTGAACATTAAAAAATACTTCACTTCCCCTTTCTTAGTTACATTGGTAAAACAGGTTACAAATAATTGTAGAGAAGTATGCATTTTGTGGCCTAATACCTTTCTTATCCCTGAAATTCTTAACATGGTTATTTCTAATTACTTGACAAGCAAACAAGAACCCCTTGCATGAGAAATACTGTCAGTCATCAGGCTAGATTATAATCGTAAAGATCGATTTGTCTGCTGTTGGTGCTTTCATCAGGTCTAGAATTCACAGGTGATCCGAGGAGTTTGTTTCTTCAGATGCATGAGGTGCCAAAGATCTGGATGTCTTCCAAATACACCACCTTTGGGAAGCAGAACGGGATAGGACCATTCTTGGCTAACTGTTCCCTTTCTTGATGGCTTAGTACAAAATTAAACACGTAGGGCTATTTAAAGTTGGAATGAAATGCTTCAGATTTCTAACTGTGGAAAAGTCCGTGTAGGTAAAATATCCACAGGGAAAACATTTGACATTTTTATTTACGGAAAAACTTCTAAAACATCAGCTTCCATCCTGTTACAGGGGAAAAATGAATGTTGTGATTTCCCACAGGGCAGAAATTCAGAATTTCACTTAGCTAGGGCCTGTTTGTGGGCTGCTCAACACCTCCAGCTTGGATAGAATGAATTGGATCATTTGTGAGGGTATCTTTCTGACCACAGTAGTCCTATATGATATTTAGATGTCTTCAAACATTTTTGCTTGCCTGTGTGAAATTTTAATTTAGCTGGTGTCCTTGTGTGGCAGAGACCATCCCTGTGCTCTTAATAGTGCCATATGTACATGGTGATGAGTGCACACCATAACTGTTCAGCTTATAACTGAGTCATGACAAACTTGATCACTGCCGTGATCCAGCTTCCCACCTGTAAATGAATGGATTGCAATCTGACTTCTTATTATTGTGTTTACTGCTGCTTCATTTTTCTATATGAAATTACTGAGTAATGATCATGCTTGTCATAACTTGTTGGGCTGTTAAATTTTAAAGTCATTCCAGTTGTCTTGATTGAGCAGTGCTTGCTGCTGCTGCTGCTCAAAGTTTTCAGAAGTATAAAGGAAAATAATTTAAAACTGAGTTTAGGCTAGTCTGGGTTGCTTAAGCTTGAAATCATTTAAGTGTCTTACAGGTTTTTTCCTCCCCTTAATGCCTTCCACTGGAAATTACAAAGTATGTATAACCTTTTGTCTGACTTCCTGGATTTTTTCCACAGTATGTCTGGATTTGGGATGAACAGAAATCAGGCGTTTGGAATGAATAACTCCTTATCAAGTAACATTTTTAATGGAACAGGTGAGTTCACTCTGATTAATGTTGATCTTAAAGTCCAGTAGAAATTTTTTTTACTAAATCAGACTAATTGAAGATACTTTGTTCTGTTGTAGTGCAACTTCCTTATAATTTCCAGTTGTTCCATAGAAATGCTGCTCCAAGAGCAGTGCTATGAAACTGTTACTACTTCGTAACAGTGGATTTTAATACTTTTTAAGACAAAGTGAAAGTATTCTGTAGAAAACTCACTGTACATCACGTGACTATAGATTATACCTTGTCAGTTAGAAATGCAAAATAGCTTATGGAATTGAAAAGAGGATCAGAGAAGAAAAGATTATCCATTTTCTATGAAAACATTATATAGGGTAAAAACAGTAGGAAGGCATTTTTTGACATCTCAAACTCCTTTTGAGCAGCTGGTTTGTAACGTGATCCTTTCAATCAATTGTTTTAGTCATGATTTTTCTCTGGGAATTACTTCTTCACGTGAATTTAATGAAATAGAGAGGGGAAAATCTCCTTGTTCATAAGTGCTTTAGGTTTGTCTGTACCGACGTTTCCGTCGGTGGCTGTGTATATGAAGCAACTTGAGGTGCTGGTGACACCACAGGGTGGAATGGTTTGGGCGTCCTGTAGGACCTGGTGGCACCTTTATAGAGCTGCAGCTCTGGCCTTACCTCTGTAGTATTTTCTGCTGCAAATCAAAAAATGTTCCTGTGTTACTTGAACTGCTTCAGCTTTATCTTACCTTACATAAGGACAAAAGAGCTCCTTGATGCTGCTGCTAATATGGGTTATTACCTTCTCTGAAATTTCTTCTTGATAGGTCCTTAAATTTTAAACAGGCTACCTATCCTAGTACTGTAATTTTGATTGTGTGCCTGTATTTTACACTTAGTCTTTAATTCAAAATGAGTAGGCCTTGTTACTAAATACTGTTGACTAGGTATTGTTTAAAAACAAACCCCAAACATCTTGATGCTCTTTAGGCTAGTCTCATAACACAGAGGCTGTAGTTATTTGTAATAATTATAGTAGGAGTAAAAAGATCAGCTTGAAGAAAGAAAACATATCCAACATTTATCTTGTATATAATGAAATCTTTGAGTAAAAAACATAAGAGAATTTAAAATATCTGTTTTTATTGTAGATGGAAGTGAAAATGTGACAGGACTGGACCTCTCAGATTTTCCAGCACTAGCAGACAGAAACAGAAGGGAAGGAAGTGGCAATCCAACTCCATTAATAAACCCTTTAGCTGGAAGGGCACCCTATGGTAAGACTATACTTTTTGAAGGCTCTTTGAATGAAATCAGTATTTGCTTGATTCACCTTTTGCTGTTCAAAAGACAATAGGTAGTCTTTTCAAAAATGCCAGACACTTGAGCTCCTAAGTCTCATTTTTAAAAACAAATAATCAATATCTCTGTGACTGGCAGTTCCCCTCAGCCTTTTGTAAGTATTAGAACTCACCTGCTTTAGATTCACCGTCAATAGAGGTTGTTGGGGTTTTCAGTCTGTATAATATGATTACTCTGAAGCTTCTCACTCTAGACATTCCTTAGGCAATAGGTTGTTTTCTAACTGCATGTATACAAGAACTGTTGAGGTGTGAGTAGTAAGTTTTAGAAATAATATTTGATTCCTAGAGGTTTTACTGTGTAAAGTCAGTAGCTGTAAGCATACTGTGTATTTTCTCTATTTATTGGTAGAACTTGCTGTAGCACTGTTCACTGTCACTCTTACGATGAACATCAGATTTCAAAAGATAACCTGTAAGCGTCAACTATTATCAGTCAGATTTCAAGTCTGTGTCTTATATAATTCTTGCTGAAGAGCTTAAAAAAATAATAAAAAGAAAAGCTTTAAGGTGGATACAAATCTTATTATTTGGGTCTGGAAAAAATTCAGGTAAGCTTAGTGTGAGGCACAATACTTCCTTTTTTTCTTACTGCTTTAGTAGATTTTTGCCATGCATGTTGCATCAGCTACTCCGAAAAGTTGCTTTTATAACCTAAATTTATTTATGTGACACTTGTCAAATTTCCAACCAAAAATAACCCAGTGTTTTCTAACTGTAAAAAGATAGTGTTTTTCAGAGGTATCTCCAACTTTAATTGGAGAGAAATAATAGATACCACATTATCAGGAGAAAGTAGCCTCATGGATTGGGCGTAACCAGGGCCCTCTGCTTCAAGATATCTGTGAGAAAGAGCTAAACGAGTTAAACTGAAGTGCTCCTAAACACAGGGAAAAGTCCCAAATAAAGTCCCCAAATGAAGACACTGAAAAGTCACACAGAGTGGAGAGCTAATATGGCTTGTGGTTTACATGAGGTTTATGTATCTTAAAGAGAAGCCATTACATGGAAAACTGATAGAAGGTACAAAGGAGATCCACACAGTTGGAGTTCCAGCATGGGCTGAAGTTCAATATTCAGCAGCACTGCCGCATAAAACAAATCTGTAATTGCTCCCATGCTTACACCATTTCCCCATTTTGGTGCTAGTATAGCTGTTTGCATGACTGTGGTGAACCAGGAAATAAATTTTGCTGTCTGAAGAGTTATCTTGAGCATCTGCTTAATGCAGGGGATGGGTATGGTGGTGGAAACAATCAAGAAACAGGGATATGAGATGCACTGGACACTGTCTCCAGCAGCAAAAAGTGAAGACCACTTTTGGTTGTGATCAAGAAAAAAAAAAAAAGGTTTGAGCAGAGACATACTTTCTTCATGCTTAGCTTAGTTAGGAAAATTAGAATTCAAACAGCTTTTTAGATAGAATGAGAATATGCAACACAGTTAATTCATGAGTTTTATTCATCCAGTGGAAGAAATCATAGTAACTCTGGATGAAAAGCAGAAACAAGATTAACTCAGTGGTTTTTTTTCTTAAAATAAAGAAACTTTCATCTCTAACTTCAGAATACTAGAAAAAGCCATTTATATTGTCAGCTACTGAACTATTTTAGAACCTATAAATCTATTAAGAACCTCTGAAAAATAGGCCCTAGACTACTTCTGTCTTCTCTTCCTCTAGTGCAGTGTTGTTTGCAACCAAATCACTGTGTTAATTCTCTGTCTCTCAGCAAAGAATATTTGCCCTTGGGTGTGTGGCGTGGGGGCTTTTCTTTGGTTGTTTTTTGTTTGTTTTGGTTTGGGTTTTTTTTTTCTAACTGGCATTAAAAAAAAAAAATGTTGCTTTTCCGTAGTCAGAATCCATGTTCCAATGTGACTGGCCTACTTTTTTTAAATTAGGGTCAGAGCACTGAGAGTTGCAGGCTAAATGCTTTCAGTTTTCATACTGAAAGTAGGAGTCGTTCTTATGTCACAGGCAAGTATTTAATTGGTGATATGTTCTGTTGCAAGTTAGCTGGGCATCCTTTAAGAATATGTGCTTCTAGAGAGATTATGCTAAGAAATTCTTCACGCAATTAGGGGATGGAGGAAAAATGTATTATAATCTTAAAAGCAGTACATCCATCCTTCATCAGTGGATTTCCTTAAATACCGCTTTAATAATGCCTGTAAAGATTATTTAGATGTGCAAAACAGGTGCTGTTCCTGGTAAAAGTACTGGGCTTCATTCTTAAAGCAGTGAATGTGTCTATGAACTTAACCTGGAGTGTTTCTCAGCTTTCACTTAAGAGGCTTTAGTCTAATATGTGTGGATGTTTAAATGAATATGCTTTGGTTTGGTTTACCTGGTTTTTTTGAAAGTCATTTCTGCTGTACAACTTGCACATAATGAAAATGGACAGTAAGCAAGATCAACAGCAGAAAATGCTTTACTTAACAATAATTTAATGTTATTCCTGCTTTCATTTTGATGATAGTTGGAATGGTAACAAAACCAGCAAGTGAGCAGTCCCAGGACTTTTCAATACACAATGAAGATTTTCCAGCATTACCAGGCTCCAGCTACAAAGACCCAACATCGAGTAATGATGACAATAAATCTGTAAGTAAACATGAAATCTTCTTTTATTTTGAGTATTCATACTTCTTTTTATGATTATGTTTTAAAATGGGCAGTGGTTATATTTGTAATACAAGATTTTCAAATTTTCCCTTCTAAATTAATGAGAAATTTTTCATAAGCAGCATTTTGTGTGTAACTACATAAATGGAATTTCTCAGGAAGTTTTTTGGTCCCAACAGTGACTGAGACCTTACTTTCTTCATTTCATATGACTTCATGTATCTTTTTCTATTCTGGGGAGGGGCCAGGGAGGAACTTGCAAGAACACCTCAAAACTTACTTTTGAGAATTGATATTGTATTTTTCTAGTTTTGCAATTCATAATGTTTTTTCCTACCAATTCCAACTTATTTTTTGCTATTGGTGTGTCTCATCAGTAGTAGTACTTTACACATTATAACATCTTTCTTCAAAGCTGTCAAATCTTTAGCAGTTAGGTGGTACAAAGTCACTTCAAGGTAAAATTCTTGATGGGGAAATGAAATCACGGGGAACGAGCTCTTTTTAATAGAGACGATTGCATTCATGGGTATGCTGTAAATGAGTGGAATACACTATATCTTAAGTATTTTAATTATCATGCATTACATATATAGCTTAGGTAATAAATTACAGGATTTTTTTCATTGTTTACTCTGAAGGATTTGCAATAAAAATTGCTTTTTTTATTGCCAAAGAAAGGGGAATAAAATTTGGGTGGGAGAGGACAGTTGCTTACAGTATTTGACAAAATGTTCCAGTTTCTGATTGTTTTATTACTTATAATTGCAAACAATATGCTAATCAGCGTGGCATAAATACTGGTGAGCAAGTAGTGTATCTGACTACAAACTCATATGAAAACTGAAAAATGGAGCTGTTCTAAAAAGGGATGTGGGGAGGCCTAGCCCCCAAATGTTGTGACCAGTTTTATTGTGTGCCAAGTGTTCTGATACAGTTAGCATTGAATACAGCAAGGAAGGAGAGAGTAAATGTGATTACATTATGTTACTGCAGACTTTGTTTTAAAGAACAACAAAAAGTAAGGGATAATAGTTACAGAAGATATCTTTTGTCAGTATATGGGCTCTGGGAGCACAGACATGGTTTTCTTGCCAGATGTAGGGGTTTGCATCTCTTTCCTGATAGTTGCAAATCTGTATGTTGCTTGCACCTGAAATTGGCTGTTTCTACTTCATGGAGTGTTACGTGGGAGCCAGACTGTATGGGAAAACTATATGATGTGATGAGTCCAAAATATCCTTTAGTCACAGGCACTTGGGATAGCCATTGTGTATTCAAGCTCAGGTGTAAAATATTTTCTTACCCTTTTACACTGCAAGCTGCAGGCTCATTAATAACTCATTGTATGACATGTATACTTTAGGAAATGGTGAATATTACATAAGGTTTGCAAATGGAACTCAAGAGCTTCAGCCTGGTTCCATTTTAGTCCCTAATTTGTTAGTGACTTGGCATACTGGTTTAGAGCCCTTGACTGAAAGCTATGGTCAACAAGTTTTCCCATTTTTGTTTGTTTCCATCATACCAACTCTGCAAACTGTTTTTAACAGAATTTGAGTACATCAGGCAAAACATCATCCAGCACAGATGGGCCCAAGTTTCCTGGAGATAAAAGTTCAACTACGCAAAACAACAACCAGCAGAAAAAAGGGATCCAGGTGTTACCTGATGGTAAGTGTCATTCCACTTTTTCTTCTTTAAAAGTTTTGACAGTCATTTAGATCACCTTGTTGATTCCTCCACTTCTTGAAAGGAGAGGATTAATTTGTTCTTCTTGCCCAGGTCGGGTTACCAACATTCCTCAAGGGATGGTGACGGACCAGTTTGGAATGATTGGCTTGTTAACATTCATCAGGGCAGCAGAGACAGATCCAGGAATGGTACATCTTGCATTAGGAAGTGATTTAACAACACTAGGTCTCAATCTCAACTCTCCTGAGTAAGTTTCTGGTTTTTAGTACTCTTCAGTTTTGGTTTTATTATGCTCTCATTCCTAATAGGCTTACTTAGCTCACACAGTTATCAAACCCACAAGATATTTTTCCAAATAAAATTTGAAAATGTAATGAAAAATTTTCATAAACAAGAGAATTGTGCTTCAAGGTATACTGAGATCTTGTTATGCAAGCTTTCACTAAACCTAGTGGCTTCGCTTATTCTCAACTTCTTTAGGACTTTCTTCAAGGAATTGATAGTGTATTGTTAATAAATTTCAAGTATATGTTATTTTTCAAATAATATTATTCCTTGAGGGTATCTACGCTTAACTCTCAGCAGTGTGTGGGGTAAATTTGATTTATATTAATGTAATAATGAACAGAGTATCTGCAGTGTTACCCTGCACCAAAGATTAATTTAAATGAAAATGTGGTTTTATAGTTAACTTTTAGTCATTCAGTTCACCTAAGCTTAGTTATCTAGGCTTCCTCTAGAGGCAGTGGGGAGAAAAGCAGTTAGCAACTGCACTAAGAGTAATAAGTACTTAAGACAGATGAGATGGATCACCAACCCAGGGTGCCCCTCTTCTTCCAGTAGTTGTAGAAGGAACCTGGACAAAAATGCTTACCTTCTAGGTGACTGTAATTGTGAGAGCAGTTTCTGGTATTCTGACTTTCAGCTGAGAATCTCCCATTGTTTGTTTTAGCAGAGATTTACACAGCGTTAGCCTTATTGACAGAGTAGTATACATAATACATTAACGAAACAAAGACCAAACAGCATACACGTGCAGTTTCCATGTTTCATAAATTTATATGGAGCTACACTCTGAATGCACGGGTTCAGGGAACATTGACAAATGTGGACATCAAGGTGAGAGGGAAATCATATGACAGATGGAAATAATTGGTGTGAATTTACGTATTCCTTTCTAGAGGTGTAAATTTTTAGAAATTACCACTTCTAGAATTTCTTTCTGTAGAGCCTGCATCAAAACTGAGTCAAATCATTACGCCATTGGCACTTTCAAAAATACTTCAAAATTATAATCCAAAGTCAGCCTTCTAATACAATTGTCTGTAGTTATTTGCAGAATGTGTTATGTTAACATAGGATCTTCTTCACTTGTACTGTTAATATCACAGGTCACTCCTCCATTGAATCCAGTAGTTTCCCACTCCCATCTCCTCCTGCAATATGAAGAGAATGCACAAAGAACAGTTATACTGACCATGGGTGGTGGTTTTTCCTTGGTAGTCCCAGAGCTTACAGCACTGACTGGGAGATCAGAATCACAGAATGGTAGGGGTTGGAAGGGACCTCTGGAGATCACCTTGTCCAACCCCCCTGCTTGAGCAGGGACACCCAGAGCAGGGGGCACAGGAACGCATTCAGGCGGGTTTTGAATGTCTCCAGGGAAGGAGACTCCATGACCTCCCTGGGCAGCCTGTTCCACTGCTCTGGCACCCTCATGACAGATGGGAGGTGGGTCTCCTGGATCCACGTGACACTGAAGTAATTTGCTGTTCTCAGTACAGATTGCTGAAACATGTTTTGAGGATGATCAGCTGAAAGTAGAATGCCTTTGCTTGCTAAAATAATTTAATCTGTATCTGAAATCTTGAGCTGTTCTAGACACAGGTGGAATCTAGTGATGTCGTTCAGTTATATAGCTACTTTATCTAGATGTTTGCATGCAGAACAGTAGCAGAGGTATTACTTTTGGTGATACTACTTGATATTTTATTCAATGTTGTTGTTTAGTTTTTATGACCAACATAAATCTTAAGCTTAACATACCTATTGGAAAGTCTACATAAAACTAGTACCTCATTGCAGAGAAATACTAAACATGGTTTGATGATGTGATGACTTGTAGCTGTGTTATGCAGCTCCTGAACACAGCATGCAAATTATAAGTGTGTCTTTGTACATAAGCAGTATATATACACACACCTGTCATGCTGCTGCTTTTCCTTAGCAGGTGTACTGTAAATAGGTGGATTTTTAAAAGCTTTTAACATTTAATGTTTGTGTATAGGGTATTAAGAGTCTCGGAGGTGATAGGGTTAATATTTTATCCAGACAGTTCTGTATCAGCAAGCTGGCTTTATTTTATACTACAGAAGAGATTTGCAAACAGCCTGGGCGGTCTTCTGTGTCTGGCCTGCCATCTTGCCTTATGTTAAACATCCTTTCCTTCCTTTGTGAATTGCTGTTTGAAAAACTAAAAGCATTTCACATGTGGAAAGCCAAAAAAAATTTTATGCCTTGTGAGGTACTTCTGATGGTGAAGATACCTGTCTGACTTAATCAATTAGCAGAATGAGCATGCCATCAGAAAGAATTTTTAGAATTCTGTGTATCTCTAAGCGTTTGGATTAACCCTTCTAACTCCTGGTTTTATATAGATTTTCCATGTAGGTAGGTTAAGATTTATTTCAGTTGTTGAAAGAATGATTATGTATTGCCTGTACAGCCCTGTATTTCTTTGTTAAGAAATATGCTTCTAATTCCTTAGGGTAACTTAAAATTCTACATGAACAGAAATAAGAAACATGGCATTACTACATTTAATTCTTTAGAGATTATGTAGCTGTTTGTTCATGTTCTGAAGCTTTCTGAAATATTCATCAAATAGACTGTAGGCTGTCCAATACCTCCTTGAAAAATGTTAAATTAGTAGAGTTTTATGTGTATCATAGAGGGGACACTGTGCACAGATGCTTCAGTGTTTATTGCATACAGAGGTGCAGTCCCAAATCTGTAATACCATGGATTCTTAGCCTTGGGAAACCAAGCCTCTGGGTCACACATGAGGTGATGGAGTTGCAGGATGCTCCTCTTCTTGGGGCAATGCCTAGCCATACTTTCAGCAGAAAGAATGGTTTATTTATTTTTCAACATCTGCTGATTTTTGCCTCTGAAATCTTCCTTCAGGCCCTAAAGCATAAGCTTTTGCTAACAGTAAGGTTAACTAGCCTAGAGTAAGATTGACACCACTTGATCCAGTGCAGTTTTTGGCCCATATAGCTCAGCTGGGAATTGGTTGTGTTCAGGTAATTTGGGTGGGTTTCTGATATTTTTTTTCTAATAGTAATTATTAGGCCCTTGACAAGAAGGAAGCAAGTATATGATAGGGTATGCTGTACTCAAGTTTCATTTACAAAACTTGCCGTAATAGCATGCTATCATGGATAATTAAAAGCAGGCTGTAGCTACCTGCCAGAAGTACATTTTGCTCAGTCCTTTCTTTCACTTCAACTGTTAATTAGAAAATACATTCCTCAGTACATCAGTCATTGTAGTAGAGTTGGAAGGTTCTAATTTTCTCTTTTATTAAACTAATAGCTCCATTTTTTTAGTATATGTTAGCAAAACCTATATAAAAGGAAAATATTAAATCATAATAAACTTATATCTGTGTTGTGCTGCGATTCCATTTATTTGTCGTCTCTGAAATTTAGAAGAAGAGTAAAATCTTTACTGGTTAGTTAACAAAGAAAAAACCCAACCAACAACTGCCAATATAGGATTTTTCTCACCTTTATATCTGTTTAAAAAGCTGTTCCTGCAGAAATTGAAACCCTGTGTAGAACTGGATCCCTAAAAAGGGCTGGGATCCCTGGCACCCAGTTAAAGGAATGGTAGATTAAAAAGGAAATCTTGGCCTTGTAGATTCCCATGGCAGTTTAAACATAATCTTACTCCACATATTACAAAGAAAATTAATAAATGTTACTGTTCTAGGAAAGTGGGCTTGCAATTTCCTTTTTGCCTGCCTTCTTACCCTCAGTAGTGATTTTGGTTTTGTGGTTTGGTTTTTCAGGTTTGTGAGTTCGGTTGTGGGGATTTTTTGTTTGTTTTGATTTTTGTTTTTAATTTTGATAAATTTGTGCGCCCTTTCTTTTTTTTTTCTTTTCCTCAGAAATCTTTATCCCAAATTTGCATCACCCTGGGCATCATCACCTTGTCGACCTCAAGACATAGGTAAGAGAGAAATAACTATTTAATTCAATATTAATATTTGCAAATTATATTCATTTACATGTCTTAATAGTTGCATCAATTCCGATTCTTTTTTAGACTTCCATGTTCCATCTGAATACTTAACTAACATTCACATTAGGGATAAGGTGAGTACGTGTATGTGTGTGCGCTTATTTTTTGTTAATTTATTACTGGTAATTATCTACATTTTCTTTCAGATAGGTAATGTTCAAAATCTGTACCTTTTATGGATGTTTTCAGTCTTTTTAGGAACAGTGATGCATTAACCGGCTAATTGGACACATCATGCGCCCATTCCACCTTAGAAAAAGAGAGGGAAGACAAAACTGAGAATGGGCATGGTTAGCTAAAGACCATACTATGTTTTTTAAGAGTATGCCCTTCATGCAAAGCAGAAGTTTGTTATAATCCATATACTGTAATATTCAAATGTGATACTAAATTAGGGATATTTCTTCTTGAAATAAGCTCAGAATTGCAGTTCAATATATTCTCACATTTATCCATTGCTTTCAGTATCTACATGAATAGGGATTTTTTTTTCTTAGTTGTATTATCTTTCAACTATTGTAGTTCTGCAAGAGGGATCACTGAGAAATATTGTAAGAAGTTATAATAACGTTACTTAGAGTGTGAAGTGAGCAAATAAATGTAAATGTTGTGGGTTTTGTTTTTTTTAATTAATTAAATACATGAGGATAGACACAAGTGCAGGGAAAAAAGTCTTGCTGATTACTTCTGTTTATTTTTCTGTTGTATCTTAATTTGGAAAGGTTAAGTAGATGTGAAGGAAAATGATTGGTTTAATAATTATTACACTTGTTATGTTAGAGTATCGTTTGCAACACGCTTAGGATGGAAGCACGTTCTGGATGTATCCTTGTGTTATTTAAGTGGGATAGTATGTCTTAAAACATTTATCTATTGTGATTTTTCATCCTCATTTTCTTCAATCTTTTGCAGCTGGCTGCAATAAAACTTGGCCGATATGGAGAAGATCTCCTGTTTTATCTCTATTACATGAATGGAGGAGATGTATTACAGCTATTAGCAGCAGTAGAGCTGTACGTTCAAACTATTTTGTCAGTCTTGTATGATTTAATCTATTGCAGTAATGAAGTAGTAGATGTGAAAAAAAAAAAAAAAAAAAACAAAAACGCCAACAAGTTAGACACTGAAAATAGAAGCTTAGCCAATTGAAAGCTGGAAACCTTTTTTAAAATACCTCCTCCAACCTTGGTTCCATTTTGTACTTTTTTTTTTCATCCATAGAGCGGAAATCAAGACTTTCTCATAGACTTTGCATTATTATGAAGCACTGTGGAAAACTGGCAAGTGCCAGTCATCATTAAACATCTAACTTATTTTCAGCAAAATGAAAAACAGTAAATAACCATAACAAGGATTTGTTGTTTGAACCTACCAGACTTCTTAATGTTTCATATGTGATTAGTTTGAGGTGTAGTAATTGTATGGAAGAGGTATGATATCACAGGTATAACAATATCTTAGAAATTTTCTTTTGGTTTTGATTGCATTGTATAGTTTTGAGCGAAACCCATAAAACTGTATTTTATGAAGTCAAATTCAGATAACTAACACTAAAAATTATTTTTCCTTCCTATTAAAAACTAAAGATTTAACCGGGATTGGAGATACCACAAAGAAGAACGAGTATGGATCACCAGGGCACCCGGCATGGAGCCAACAATGAAAACCAATACGTACGAGAGGGGAACATATTACTTCTTTGACTGTCTTAACTGGAGGAAAGTAGCTAAGGTATCTCCTTTCCCTTGTCCAGATTTTTTAAGTCTGTCAACCATGTATTTTTGAAAGGACAAGAGTAAAACCCAGCCGCCTCCTGAAAAATCTGCAACTTTTTAACCTAATGTTTAAGTTCATTATGTTCATTTCTGATGTGTGACGGAATAGAGATTGCCTAAAACTGGCTTCTTTGGGGAAAAGGAGGAGATGTCTCTACTTGATGTGTTCTTTGCAAGGTATGAGGTTGTAGAACTTAGAAGGTTTGTTTAGATTGAAAACTTTTTTCAAGTATGGAATTATAGAATAGAAAGCATTATTTGGCACTTCAGAAATTGTGCAAGCAGATATTTTATTGTTTTGCTTTAGAAAATACAATAGGGAGCTACTGCATTGCACTTTGGAATTCAAAAAAAGCTATGTGGGGTGTTTTAGGGGTGGTTGGCTTTTTTGTTTTGTTTTGGGGGTTTCTTTTTTGATTTTGGGGTTTGGTTTGGTTTGGTGTTTTTTTCCAGATATTGTCTCTCCTTGAGCACACTACAGGACTTCTGTGCTCTGCTGTTTAAACATCGGAGTACTTTGAAAACAATCACTTCTTTTTAGGGTGGAGGCATATTTTCATAGTTCTCATTTTCTGTATTCTAGGCCAAGAGGCATTAAAAAAAAAACCTGAAAGCTACGGTTGTCTTCCTTCTCACATCTGATAATCTATTTGTTCCTTTCTGTCCATGAATACTGTCACTACTGTTCACCCTTTACTTGTTAGCTGAAGAAATTCATAGAGCTGTGCTACACTTTCTCCACCTTCCCCCAAAGATAATTAATTTTCAGTATCTTCCAACTTCTAAGACCATCCAACTTTGAAATCCAGCTCTTAAGACCATCTTGTACAATGCCTTTTCCTTGCTGGATCCTGATTTGTGTGATTTCTCCACTAAAGCAGATAGGTGTCAAAACACTGCCTTAGAAATCAGGAGTGCTAACATTCACTAACCTGGCAAGAGGTGTGCTCTTTTGAAAATAGCCTGCCCTACAGGGTGATGCATTCAGCTTCAGCTGGAGCTGAGTAAAAGATAAATTCACAATATACATACAACTGTTAGACCTACCTAGAGCCTGAGTTAGTTTGTTAAGAATCTTATTTGCCACTTATGTTTGGTTATATGAGATTTCATGGATGTAGCATGATGTTGCTTCAAGTTTTAACCGACGTATTGGACTCATTGACGAAAGAACAAACATAAAACTTCCATGTCAGACCTTCTGTAGATACAGTATCACACTGTTGCTTTCTCTAAAAAACACTTAACAGATCAGACCAGATTAATCTTGAAGCCTTGAACTCCTGAGATTCCAGCATGGTGGAACTATATTTTGTGTTTCCGGGTGCTTAGGTATTTAATTTAATCAGAAATCTTTTCACCTAAAGCTTAACTTATGAATTGTTTGCTGAAAAGTCATTTCATTTCTGTGAGCAAGTTGCATCTCTGCACTTGGAGATTATGAAATACTGCATTAATAGTTACATGTCTGATGTGTTTTTAACCATCAGCTTTAAATTAAAAGGAATAGAGTTCAGTGTATTCCCCTCTGAGTGCGTTGTCTTTCTTCCTAGCCAGTATATTGAAGTTTGCCATCACCTAGAGATTAACTAGATGTGATGCTCTTTATTCTTTCTTCCCCAGTCACCCCAGTAAATTTGCTTAGTCTGTGCGAGCTCCCCTCAGAAATTAACATTTTAGTTGCCCCAAACAATATGGGAGGCTCTTCAGTCCATTTGCATGTGTGACTTTCCGCCTCAGTTGCCTTTCCTGTGACCGTAAGAAAACCAGGATTTTGTAACTGAAGGTTTTAATGGCAAGCCCTATTTCTGTGGTTTTGCATATGTGCAAGGTAATGCCAGAACTTTTAAGCAAAAGCATCGCTTGCTTCAAAAGAAAACCTAAACAAAAGGAAAGTTTTAATTTCTACTTGAATTATTTATTTGCTGCTTGGTATACTTTCTTAGGCTTCCCAAGACACTGTTTAAAGCTATTTTATTACTGCATAAGATCATCAGAGGGGGAGTAACTACCTTTGGAAAGGATAGATTTCTTCTTTGGAGTCAACTGAGTATGTTCCATTTATTTATGAGCAATAAGAGCCTCATATAGAGGTTCATGTACTGATGGATCAGATTGAGTTTTTACCCTATGTGGAAACACATAATTTATTTTCCTAGGAGGTAGTCATGCCCATTGTATAAGATTTAGTAACCTCTTTAGCGTCTCCTCTTTTTCTACCTCTAGTAAATGTGTTAAGCTTGCTACTTGATGCTTAAGCATTACTTTTGAAGGCAGTATTATCTCTCTCTGGAGTCCTGAGTGCTGTCCTGAAATTCAGCATCCAGTGCTTGAATTCTTAATTAGCATACTGCATCTTTCTGCTTTTAAAACTAGAGCTGCCTTCATCTGGTAGGCATTCCTGGAGATGGTATGAGAGAGAGATATGAATCACTACTGTTTTGCCAATGATTTTGCCCAAGATCTACACAGATTCTCTTCTCTTAACTTTGCATAGTGAAAATAATTCCTCCAAAGATGAGAAGCAATTGGTAGCTAATAAGGAGAGGGATAGTATTTTCTGAAGTTACCTGCAGCGGTAAGCTAACAAGCAACATGATTTTCCCCCTCCCTGCCCCCCACCAGTGTCCATAGGAAGAGATAATATCTTTTCTTTTAGGCTTGTTAATATAAAAGTTGGAACTGGAATATTATTTTGAAATTTTTGTTTCATTTTAGTTTGGTGCAAAATACAGCAGGCAAGCTGAGTATTGATCACAGGAAGCTAGACAAGGTTTTGGGGAAGAAATGCTATTTTGTTACATGGAAAAGGAATCACTTGCTAGAAATAATTCCATTACATTTCTATCTCTGATAAATAAATAAGAACTTAGGTGTATGTCAGGTGTGATCTTGGCATTGTATGGTGATGTTGTTACTTCTGATATTAATTTCTGGGGTTGACTTCTCCTTGGAGGAAGACTAACGTAGACTTCACTATAACAAGAATGGCAGTATTTGATAACTCCATGTTGCTTTTAATGCACAGAAAAGTATGGCCAAGCATTTTCGTCTAACAGATGCAGAAGTATTAATTAATGTTTCGGGAACAAACTATAACAAAATATAAGAAGCTGAAAAAAGGAGAAAGAATTCTGTAGCAGAGACTGCAATCTATCATTATTAGCGAATGCCGGGAATATCAGTTCCTTAGAAAGCCACAATAGTAATTGTTGCTTAACGGTTTCATTAGTCCTTTCTTGAAGCAGTCAGAAAAGAATTATTTCTGGTAAACTACACTCGTATATGTGCAAATTCAATTGTTTTTCAAGGTGCTTCGTAAATTTGTCTGTTCTAGTGTGTATGCTCAAATACAGGGCGGCGCATTTTAATGTGTTGTGCTTTGCAGACATGGTGGATTGTACATTATGAGCTTATGTATTTATTTTACCGATTTTAAATGATACTGCATTACGATAGATACAGTGAGCTATAACTGTTTACTTTGGGTAACATTGCTAGATCTTAAGACTAAGTTTGTAAAAACATAAACCAGACACGGTTTTAACAAATGTTTTGATAGTGTCCTAGACTGGTTTTAACAAAGCCCAGTAAGGTAGACTTCTTTCAAGAAAACATAAAATGTAATATAATTATCTTTTTTATTAAGCTGAAGGCTCTATTTTTATATTCCTAATAGATAGTAGACAAAAGAAGGAAATGCAGCAAAACAGCTGATTAATGAGACAATTTCTAAACTGTTAGGAAATAAAATCAAATTAATTCTATGTTGATACGTGGTAGTAAATAGTGAAAAAATATGAATGACAATAAACCTCAAATTCATCTAAAACGTAAAACAAAATGCAGGAAAATGCTGGTTACAGATATGTCTGTGTATATGGTTTTTCATCCTAGGGCATGTGGAAAGTACAGTATGGTTAAAGAGGCTTTGATTTTTTTTTCTTCTGTTTTGGTTTTTTTTTTTTACCTGAGGATTTGTCTATATAGTTTGCTGCTGATGAGGAGACATGAGAGAGGAAGAAGTGGATATGAGACCAAAAATGCATATTTGCATTCTACAATTGCACATTTACTGAAACCTTGATTTAAATTGTCTGAAGTAAACTGTCTGGAATTTTTCCTTTGAGAAGTAAGGAGAATTAACCCTGTTTAAGGAACAGGACCATAAAACCCTTTCACTTTGATTTTGTAGTTATAAACATGGGATTCTTCATGGGAGAGAAGGTTAAATTTCTGAGTGTTTATTTGCTTGTAAGGGTTGTTGCTTATATTAAATTACTCCCTATCCTTTTAAGATCAGTATTAATTGAAATACTTTTATAATTGCTAGAAAGTTAAATTTGTTCTTCTAATAGGCATGTGCCATAGCATTTTTATTTGCCCCTAATTTAAATTTGGATCTTTGCATCCATCTTTAAGCCGGTATGCATGCTGGCTTTTCAGTCCCATTTGGAATTTTTGAGCCAGCCATGGGATTTCTACCATCTCCTTCGGTGGACTTAAACAGTCCAGAATATTTTATCCTCAGGACACTTCTATTTGGCTAACTTTTTGTTTTGTGTGTTAATGCTGTGGATCACCTTAAGCAATTCTCTTCTATCTTTAGTATTCTCACCTGTTATTGTTTTTACATGTGCAGCCTGATGCAACTTTGCCATCAAAACAAGTTTTCAGGATGACGCGAGAAGCAATTGATTTCTTTGCGTAGAACAGTTTATCTAGTGTCGAACATGTGCCATAAGTTTCCACACACATTTAGTATTCGTTATTCTTGGTTAATAAAAGGTATTTAATTTTTAATAATTTCTTCCGTGTGGAAAATAAAATAGATGTTTGTCAATGGATAAATGGCAGTTTTACACTTTTATTTGTATCTGTTTATATTAAAAAAATATCAGTGCTGCTGTTCACATCCTAAACCACAGTGGCCCCTGGAATCAAAAGCAAAAACATAAAGTATACCTGTAATACAAGTATTTTTCTATATGTAATAAATAATTGCCTTTTAGTTTTCAAAAATATTTGGTCAATGAGTTCTTTTTTTGGTATTGTCAGATATAATTTTAGGTGTTCTAATGCACTACTGGACAATGGACTTGAGCATTGCTGACGCTGGGCCCCAAATATAAGGATGCTTTAAGCCTGTTTATTTTAAAAATCAATGATAGTTTTGAAATATTAAGTAATGTACTTCTAAAGAAGCTTTGGTAGGGAATCACATTCCTTCTTCTAAATAAGGGGCTTCCAATTTGTGGCACACAAAGGGCTGCTCAAGCTCCTGAGAATTTCTTCCGGACACAAGCCTTGCTCGCAGCTACTGCTGCCAACAGAGGGGTGCAACCACCTGAAGTTTGGAAAGCAATTTTTAGGCTACTGGTGCTGTCTCACCAGCTTAAGTAGCCATTTGCGTGGGTAATTTTGAAGGCATTTGAGAGCCTGTTGGAGGTTCAGGTAACTGATCAAAGCTTTTATTATTAACCCTTCTCCTTGTTTACAGTTTTGTTAAGGAAGCAATTCCCAACAGCAGACCATAGATTGATAGTAATCCACAGACCCTTCCATGATTACGTGCAAAATGGAAACTTTGAAAGCCAGGAATGGGAGAGACGATTGAGTGGTATTTTTTTTCCGTTACAAAACTACTTCAGAATTACTGAAGATCTACCCAACCTAAACCAGCCTTTGACACCAAAATACCCGCAATAGATTTGTACACCTTGATCTTGCTTCTGACAAAAGGAGGGAGCAGGCGTCTCTTCAGCATCAGCACATGTCTCTGTATCTGCACAGAGAGAGAACGTTCACCAACCAGCGCGCCGTGTTAATTAGGAATGCCAAAAGTAACTGACTCATATATATAACCTAAAAAAGCCCAAAGAAACAAACCCACCACTGGAATGAGGTAAAAAAACAAACAAACAAAACCAAAAAACAAACCAAAAAAACAAAAACCAAAACCAACCAACTAAAAAAACCCTTGGTTGGAGGAGAGGGCGAGGAACCAGAAATGAAGCAGATATGCAGCACTTCAGCGCAGATGGCTGTAATCTCACATAGCTTTTGCTAGGATTTTCCAGCTTCGGGGACAGTATTCTCGGGGGAATACAGGCTTACTGAATGCTTAGCATTTTCCCTTTCTTTGTTTCCTTACCATGCTGAATGGTCTTTCTATGCTAGATGGACCGTGTTTTGCCTTAAAGAGGAGAGGTCTGTGAGTTGGATTTCGTAGATTTTATTTCTAGTCTTGCATTGACTTGGTCTTTAATTTAGTTTGTCTACCTGTAAAAACTGAAATATTACACTATTTAATCACTTCAGGGAGTGTTCTAAAATAATCTATTCACTACTCCTAGTGTTTTCATCCACATATAAAAATAGTGAAGGAGGTTTGCTCTGCAGATACAGATGATGTTCTGCTGAGGTTCTCCACTGAGTTAGGCAAAACAAATTGCTGTGTGTGTCCAAGGTAGCTGTTGTTGAATTACCAAGAAGTACCCTTAAAGAACAATTCTGAAACTTCCGCTTACTCTGTTTCTTGGACGAAGACAAATTGGGGATGAGACACAGTTAAACTGCTGAGAGGATCTGAAAAATATAAGATTTAAGTAAGTCCTTGTATGTTTTTGCATGAATGAAGTAACAAGCACCAAATGTCAGTGTGCACTAATTAGGGTTGTGTGCACAAATTAAGGTCACAGGGAAGGAAGCTGCTTTTTTCAGTGTAATAATCAGGATGTATTTAGACATCAAGAGTGGCTACAATCTGATTTGTAGTAGCTGCTATAGTCAGAATTCCTACAGGATCACTGAAATGTTCTACAATTACACAAACCAGACACCCTCAGGTCAGGTGGTTGTGCCAGTGAGACACTAAAGCTGCTTATTTATGAACCAGTAGCTTGTGTGGCATCTGAGTGCATAGGCAAAGGTTTTGATTTTGTGTGGCTGTTTATAAAGCACTGGAACAAATTGTGCTGAAAGGTAGTGGCAAAGTGTGATATAGAAGCAAGAAGCTCAGGATGTATGGGAGGGTTGGGTGAGTCTATAGCTTAAATCTGAGTATGAAGTGTGGTGGAATATTTTGTTAGACTCTGGCTTAAGTAGGTTTCAGTAGTTTGTCTCCAGCATTTTAGATCATGTTTCCCAATTTTGTACGAAGAAGGACAAACCTAGCTAGTTTAACTTACAGTTGGGCCTGGTAGTATGGCACAAAATACCGTGTAGCTTCATGTCATCCAAAATAAGTCTCTGTGCATCTGAACTGTGGAAAGACAGAACCTTTTATTCATAATTCAGCTCATGCCGTGACTGTGTATTTGGTTTGTGAGAGTGTGTGTGTGTATAAATATATACACAAAGATTATTTGAGATTGTGACTAGGGTTCCGAGAGTCATGTAACATTAAAAAAAGAGAGCCTACCTGTTGCAGGTGTGATGGCTTTGGATGTTGACTTTAGCCTAACTAAATACAGAATCCCAGAGAGCAAAATCAAGCGTTTCTGTCTTGAGATAAGTTAGGACTTGATCTCTTCCATATTTGTGCTTTTCAAGTATGGCTGGTAGAACGAACGGTTCTCAACAGGTAAATAAGTTGTTTTATTTGGTTTTATCTTGTTTTTTGTCTCAATTGTAGGAGTTCCATCTGGAATATGACAAATTAGAAGAAAGGCCTCATCTGCCATCAACCTTCAACTACAACCCTGCTCAGCAAGCCTTCTAAAGACTTCCCTTTTCTTGGGGTATGGCTGTCTCAGCACAATACTCAACATAACTGCAGAACTGATGTGGCTCAGGCATCCTGGTTTTAATTCCTTGAGGATCTGGCAATTGGCTCATGCGAAGGGTCACCATTTGAGGTCCTGCCTTACTAATTATGTGCTGCCCAACAACTAAATTTGTAATTGTTTTTCTTTAGTTTGAGCAGGGTCTGAATTTTTGTTTTTGTTTTATTTTCTGCCAGCAGACAAGCTTGGGTCTGTAAAGACAAGCGAGTACACTGACAAAAGTTTACCACTTAGTTTTCCAAAATGTAAAAACAAAAAAAGAAAAAAAGACAAAAAATTAGACAACAAAATTTGCATTGTTCATTGTAGCACTATTGGTAATAAAAAATGTTTGTGCATTTTTATGTGAGGATCCTTCTCGTATTTCATTTGGAAAGATGAGCAAGGTTTGCTTCCTTCATTTTACTTCCCCTTCTGTTTTTGAAAGGCAGTTTTCGCCAAGCTTAATGCAAGAATACCTGACTGTTTAGAAGAAAGATATTGCCACAGTCTCTGGTTAGTTTCCAGAGTTGTGTATTACTGAGCTTCATCTTTCCAGAATGAGCAAAACACTGTCCAGTCTTTGTTACGATTTTGTAATAAATGTGTACATTTTTTTTAAATTTTTGGACATCACATGAATAAAGGTATGTATGTACGAATGTGTATATATTATATATATGACATCTATTTTGGAAAATGTTTGCCCTGCTGTACCTCATTTTTAGGAGGTGTGCATGGATGCAATATATGAAAACGGGACATTCTGGAACTGCTGGTCAGGGGACTACTTTGTCGCCCTGTGCACTAAAGGGCCAGATTTTCAGCAGCCAAGGACATCCATACCCAAGTGAATGTGATGGGACTTAAAGAAGTGAACTGAGACAATTCACTCTGGCTGTTTGAACAGCAGCGTTTCATAGGAAGAGAAAAAAAAAAAAAAGATCAATCTTGTATTTTCTGACCACATAAAGGCTTCTTCTCTTTGTAATAAAGTAGAAAAGCTCTCCTCACTGCAGTGTTGACTTTGATTTGAGATTGTGACATTATTTCTTCAACAATGAAAAATGGAAAAACAAAAAAGTTGAAGTATTAAAACTATCGAGCTGTACAGTGGTTAAGACACTTGAAGAGTCTTTTTGCTGCTGACAAGTAAATTTATGAGAGAGTTTGATATTCTTTTCCACAACCTTAAAGTTTGGTTAACCTTGGTTTCAGATCCCCTCTCTGTAACAGCAAACGGCACATCCTTTTTAGAAAGGTGGGTGGGTAACAAACACTTCAAATGATAGAAAGGTGGTTCAAGAATTCGTCACTTGGAAGGAACACTTGGAAGAAGCTTGGTTTAAAACTCATCATAGCTTAGTTCCAGGTTGGAATTTTCCCACTTAATACAGAAATACATTTCATTTGATGATCACTGCTCCTTCAACTTCCATATGCAGACAAACATGAATGTACACCGTTTCTGAAAATTGTAACCGATCTCTAGAGCAGAGGAAGAAAAACCTGCACTGTTTAGATAGTTCCCTTTTTCTTGATGTGACTGCCACTTCTCACCACGTTGCCTCTGGTGATGCAAGCCGTATCAAAATATCTGCCATTGCCAAAACAGGACAAGACAGCAGAACACATCAGTGAATCGTGGGGTTTTATTTTTAGGTTTTGACCTGTTTTTCTGCATAGTGCAAAACCAGCTTGTTGGCATGTATTGAACTATGCTTGGAAATTGGACCATTGATGGCAGGTGCTGTGGCTCTGTATCAGGTGCATAGCAATTCTAAATTCTACACTTTTTAAAATATCAGACATAAAAATATAAGCCTATTGATTATAATTTTTTTAATTATCAAAGCAAACTGCTTTCTCAACTTGAAAGAGGGCGATGGTTATAATCCAGGTGATGGCTGACACAGCTGAAAAAGATGGTGGCTTTTTCTTTTTCTCAAATCAGAGCAGATACAAACATATATTTGACTATCCAGACATAAATTTATACATTTTGAAAAGGATTATTTTCCAAAAGCTTCTTGCTCCCTCCACAATTGGCGCTATGTTTTTTTACTGTCAGAGGTCTGCTGTGATCCTTGGTGCGTCTTTTTTTTTAAGGACTCCAGAAACAGTGTTTACATCTTCAAATCAAATGTGATTATTTCTTATTATATGGGCTTGGGGGTTTTTTTAATGTCATTTTTCATCTGCGTAGCCAATATCATGGAAATGAACAACAGATATGGTAAAGGGAGTAAGATAAGTTACAATAAAAATGGTATCTTACACCACTAAATACCTATAGTACTTTAAAAACAAGCTGAAATTGGGAACCGAAGTTCTCCAAAAAGTCACTTTGATGATGCAGTTGTATTCAACTGCCTGATATTTCAAAAATGTGAGACACCTGAGTTCAGCACACTGCTCACCTGTGAGCAAGGAGCTGGTGCTTCTGCCCGTTTCAAGGGGTAGGACAGTCTGGCTCTCGTTTTGCGATTAGATAAGCGTATTTGGAGACTTCAAAGTCTGTGCCTTAATTTCATGTTACGCTCTGGCTTGAAGCAGGAGAAACGGGTTTAAACAGAAAACAAGGTGTAAAATAGGAAACGCTTCTTAGCTGATATCACATTAATTTAAAAAAAAAATTTGAAGAAAACCCATACTGCCTTTTTTCTGAAGGGAAGAAAACCTCAGCCCTCGCTTACACCTTTACACACGTGGCAAAAGGGCAACTGAATTGGCCTGGAGATTTTTAACACTGACAATCAACGTCTGAGGCTTACTGAGTATGTTTTTACATCCCACTAAGACCATGAATAAGGGGAGAAAGTAGAATGCTATTTTAAAAATACATCTATTTGAGGTGGGTGGTTTTTCCCCATGATCATAGTGCTGTACAACAACATGCAAGGTAAGCTCTCGGTAGTAAACCAAGCATTCTTGGAAACAAGTGGAAGTATTCCTGTTTCTGGCCTGTTTAACACATTGCTCCTTGTCGCATATTGTTTATAAGTACTGAGTAGTTGGCTCCAGTTTTTCTGGAAATCCACTAACCCTGAATTTCCAGAGTTGAAACGGGTTTCACCCACTTGATTATCCATAGTATTGCAGAAGACACTTGCAGTTGTTACTGTAACGGTTAAGCCACCCTGCTCGTGGGAAGACCGCGGTTACCAGGGAGTCGTGGAGGAAGCAGGTAAGGACGCTCCACCTGGACGTTTAAAAATGAACAAAACCCCACCCAGGACTCAATCTCCTCTGCCTTAGTACCTGGTGCCACACGTGAAAGCCTTCACGGGCTTGAGTAATCTAATTGAAGACCCAAGTAATCCAGGGAAGCCTGCAGATACTCACATGGGTTAAACTTACTTTGCACGTGACTGTGACCTCTGCTAAAGTGTCGGCTGCGTGTGGGTTGGGATTCATGACCGACCACGGTGCTCTTTCAGAGGTGTAACAGCCACGTGGTACAAAGGTGGAGAATCACATCACGTCGCCACGCGTCACGTCTGAAATCCTCTATCCCTAAGCCAGTATTTTTTGTACTTCTCTGTTTTCATTTTACAGTTCCCATTGAAAAAAAATACGGAGAATGTACGCAAAATAAGAACTTGTGTATTGTAATTATATATGAAACTGCTTGCAGAGTGCTGAGGGACTCCTGTTGACCGTAAAGAGACGAGAAACTCTGGCAGGACCCAAGCAGTGCTGGAAGGCATAGAAGTCTGTTGGCTGGATCCTGTGTGGCTCGTAGTTGGCCATGGCTATTGCAGAAGGGTGTTCATTTTCTAAATAGCGTTGTTTTAAAGATATTTGTCACCTAAAAGGAAACACATTTTACATTTTTTTTAATTAATTCCCCATAACTTCTGATCGAAAGCACTTCCACGCTGGATATTGAATGAAACAAAAAGGAAAGTTTGGTTGCCAGCTGCCACGCTGGAGAAGAGCTTATAATGCGCGGTTGCCGTGAGGTAGCTGGACAGAGCATTTGATCTGAAATACTAAATGTAACAATTGCTTCTATTAAAATTTCTGAGTGTGCTTGGTTTTCAAATACTTTACCCTTTTATCACGTTCCTCAAAATTTGCCGCTGCCTAAGCATTACGCTAGTGGATGTTGAATTCTGGTAAAGAATGCAGGTGGGGCTAAGCGGGCTGGATTGCTTTTATTTTCATATAAAAATTCTCATAGTACAAGAATTAAAATGGTGTGGCTGTTTTCATTTCTCTTCTCCTTTGATAAGTGCGCGTGCTCTCATTTCCAGAAATCGCAAAGCTTCTTGTACGTTTGAAAGGCCAGAGGAAATGCAGGTGGATGACTTACTCTGAAATTGCGGTTTGAATTACTTCAGTAGGGTTAGCTCTTAAAACCACTTTACTGTTGGAGTTAAACTCTGTTTTTTTGAAAGTAATGTTAAAGCACATCGAACAATAGTTTTGAATATTACTGATTAACCCACTTCAGAATTAGCAGTGCTAACCAGGCTTGCGTATTATTTTCCTAGTTTTTTCCATTTTTTTTCCTCTAGTTTATTACTTCCCTTCGGTTTATCATTTACATTTCACATTCCCTTGTTGGTATTAACATGGCAATATTGGACATGGGAATACATCACATTTTTTCTGCTGAAGCTGCCAAAATAATTTTCTGCAAAATCACTTCTCTGAACTCCCTCTGGTTTAACAGGCAAACAATCCAATGAAGTAGCCGATTTTCACGATTGCACTATCCTGCGTCACCTGTAAAAGTCCTGATGAAGAGCGAAGGGAAGGCAGGCATCCTGGGGCTGCTCTGTCTGATGCAGACATTGATGAAGTTCTGTGGAAACTCTTCAGCTTTTTCTACAGCTCTTTTTTTTTTTTGGACAAAAGGGCTGTTTTGGTTGTTCCCCCACCCCTAGGTGTGTTTTAACCAGCCGGCTGGGATCTCCCTCCCTTTGAATTCCTGTCTACTTTCTGGTGGGCATCACAGCATTGGTTTCAAAAAGGCATTTTGTTATTGTGTATATATGTTTGCTGTTCAGAAAGGTGGTTCATTACTGGCACTTCCATGGAAGACAGGGTGAGGCAGCTCCACGATTGACGTCACGAGGACCACCGCTAGGCTTCTGCAAGCAAATGGGCGTGTGAGCCCATTCCCCTCAGCTGGCGTCTGCGGACGTGTGGCTGATGGAGCCCCACCGTGGCCCGTCCAGCCTCAAGGTACACGACCGAGGTGGAGGCATCCTCGCCACAAGCTGTATGAGCTGCCCTCAGGTGGGTGATCAGCGGTCGGCCACAGGTAAGCCCACTTCTCAGTCACCGGGCAAGGAAGGGCCTGAAAGAGCAGGTAGGAACCTGGTTTTGTGCCTTGGAAATTTTGTACCGACATTTCACTTTCTATGCCGGCTTTCTCAGCCCTGGCCGCTCCTGACGCAGCCCATGGTTGTGGAGCCAGCGCGCCACTCCTGCCCTCAGCAGGTGACAGCAGAGCTAAAATCTTCGTAACAGGCCTATAGTTCCCAACTTTACTCTCCTATAAACTGGGCATTAATGATCATTTTTCACTGCTGAGTTATCTGTGCAAAGCTTCGAAACCTATGAGACTACCTGGTATACGTTAAACGCCCTTCCCAGTTAAATACAGCTTCAGCAGCTCAGCCCGTGAGTGATGTAGGGGTTGGATGCACGCAGGAGGACTAACTCTCAAGGTTACTGTGTTACCCAGTGAGCTGTTGCCTTAGTTCTCGGCTGATCGCACTTTATGTACAGGGGATAGCAAGGAATTGAACCGAATACCGAACACAGGGAGACTGAACGCCGGCTGTTCAGAACGTAAGAAAGAACAGGAGATCACAGTCCATCTAAACAGGGAAAACAGGGCTGGAGCTTTCTTCAGGAAGGCAGCTTCAGGTGGCAGGCAACTAATCTACCTGATTAAAAATTTATTTTTTTATAAGATGAAAGCTCTACCCAGCAAGCCCTACCATTAAAGACTGCTGTCACCACAAGCACAGGCAGCAAAGCCTGACTGATGGGAAGGGATGAACGGAACCAAGGACTAGCCAAGATGCGTTCAGTTTCTGGTATAAAAACCTATTGCAGGTTTAAGAAAAAATTAAACAGAAAAAAGAAAAAATCCCCAGCTAAGAGCCAGAGTACTTTTTCTGAAACCCTTTGGTATTAGGAAAAGCTACTACAGAGCAGTTGGCCTGAGGGCAGCGTGGTAGTGCACTGGTGCAACTAAGGACGATATTTGCATCCATTTATATTCATGTCGCAGTGTGGATGCTTAATAGCCGTCCTGCCAAACCTTGCTCAATAGTCCATTTGGAGAACCTATAGATCAACTTTATTTTTAAAAGTTTGACGTTGCGCTCTGCAGTGGGAAAGTGATTGGAAAAGTGCTATTTCCCATGTTTATTTTTCTATTATTTTTGTACCTTGTTGTCTGCTGTATCCTCAAGTTCAGCTATCAGCTCCAAAACTGTCACATTTTGTTCTACCTAATTGCGTATGATAAAGACTATGGAATAAAAATATAACTATCGTTTATGGCACTTTGGCACTGAAGAGCTTGTTCTGTTGAGTTGCCATGGTGGGAAATGCTGGGTAATAACCAAACTTTATCTGCAAATTAAGTGGATTTTCTTGGATTGACTGCCTTTCTGCAGACCTGCTTCAAAGAAGGCGCTTCTTAAGGTGACTGTTCAAAGGTCAATACCTCCCTCCTCCTAAAACATTTGGACAGCTATCATCCTGCTTACCTGTTATCTTCAAATAATGCTGAACAACTTGGAGGCTGGGTCTGTCTCTGCTGTGTGGATGCTGGATTTGGGGCTGGCCAGAGCACAGAGAGCACTTGCCCTGCATCTCCCAAAAGTCCTGTTGAAGCAGGATAATGTTCTGCCAAGTCTCATTATTTCCCTTCCCAGTTAATAAGGTGAAAAGAGCAGCTGCTTCCTCGCTTCCAATATTGGGTTGACAGTTGGACTTTATGATCTTAGAGGTCTTTTCCAACCTTAATTATTCTATGATTCCTTTAATTTTGGTCCTGTCTCCACGTGTATACAGAGAGACCTTGTGGATCTTGACACATGGGGGGTACTGAGCATGACTTCACGTAGGCTCTCTGGGACTTAACCAAACTGGTGGCGAGAATTGGCAAGCACAAACTATTTTCATGGCCTGGCTTAAGCCATTATTTTATTCTTTTGGATTTACGTGCAGGGTTGCTACCCTGTCCTGCTGGGGGATGTTGGCTTAGAAGGGGGAAGGCGTGGGGGGGTCCGCCCCCCTCTAGACATTGCATTTTGCACAGTAACTGGTATTAATCCGGACTAGCCCTCCCCGCAGCAAATCTCCCGGGCCAGATAATCCCGTTGCAAGCTGTCCCTTCCACCCGCGGAGGGGCTTGAATTAGGTCAGCCGGGTTTACATTTCCATTTTATTTATTTATCTAATTTTTTGTGTGTGTGTGCGTCCTGCTTACACGCACACCCATCCCCCGTGGGTCCCGAAGGAGGCGGGGAGGGAGGCGGGGAGCGGCGGGAGCTTTAGCCGATGGCAGCGGCTGCCCGGCGGCGGATGCCAGCGGCAGCCGGGCGATGGCGCGGAGCCGGGCGATTTACGAATACACGGAGGCGGAGGACAAAAGCATGCGGCTGGGTTTCCTCCTCATCGCCGCCGGCTTGCTTTCCCTGTTGGGTTTGGGTTGCTGCTGGCTTCGCCCGGCGCTGCAGGAGCGGGGAGGCGGCGGCTCGGCCAACTGCACGGTGCTGGCGGTGCGGCAGCTGGCGGAGCGCTTCCCCTGCACCTTCTCCTGCGGGGCCGCCTGCCGGGGCACCGCCCGCTACCCCTGCCTCCAGGTCCTGGTCCGCACCTCCCGCTCCCCCGCA
Organism: Phalacrocorax aristotelis; assembly: GCF_949628215.1. Classification (NCBI taxonomy): domain Eukaryota; kingdom Metazoa; phylum Chordata; class Aves; order Suliformes; family Phalacrocoracidae; genus Phalacrocorax; species Phalacrocorax aristotelis. The sequence goes on along the minus strand of NC_134276.1, from coordinate 178,935,977 downwards.
CCCGCCCTGCTCCACGAAGACGAGCGCCAGCTCCGCACCAACCCCAAGGTAAGACCCAAAACGCGGCGTAGGGGTGGTGCCGGGGGGGGGGGGGGGGGGGCAATTCCTGCCCACCCCCGCCACGGTGCTGGGTGCCCCTTCACCCCCACCTTGTGCCCACCCGTTGGGGTCCCTCCTTGCCGCCCTCCGTTCGGGTGCGGGTTTTTCTTCTGATGGAGGGGGTGGATGGAGTCACGGAGCATCCCTCCGAAATGGCCCGGTGCTGTTACTCCGCAAAAAGTATGTGTAGTACATCTATAAAAATACTACACGTGGTACGTGTGTGTATCTATATGGTATACACATATAAAGGGTGTGTATATCTATATTTCTTTTACTTATTATATATTTATATATGAATATATAAAAATAGATACTTATTTATACATGCTGTATGTGTGCATTCCATATATATAAGCGTGTATATTTATACACTCTATCTATAGCACAGTATAACACTATACTCTCTATGTAGTATAGTACTATACTATATACACACACACTATATATAGATAGCGTATATATATATTAGTTCCCGAACAGCCACTGGCCCAGGCAGGGTCCCGGCCCCGGGAAGCCCGAGTGCACCCCGCGGGCGGCAGCGCAGTGGGGAGCAGTGGGGCAGCCCCGCTGCCGGTCCCTGGGAAGCTGGGGTGAAACTCCTGCTGCCGGCGAGGAGGTCTGCCCGAGCGGTGACCGATGCTGCTGCGCTGCGCGTCCCGGAGGGCGAGGGGCTTCCCAGAGCAGCTCCCCAGAGCGCAAAGAGAAATTTTAATGGAGCCGCTGCTGGCGGGGTGCTGGGGAGAGGGCTGCACGCAAACAGAAGTTTCCTCGGTGCTGTCTTCATTCCTAAGCTTCTCCATCACCCACATGAGAAAGGACTGAATGGAAGCGTCTTTAAAGTTGCCTCTTCTAGCAAACTAGGATAGTCTGAAGGTAATGTGTGCCTTGTGCTTTTTCTTTCTTTAAAGGCAGTTATTCTGCTTTCTCCTTTTTCTTTTCATGCTGAGTAAAGATCACCTTACCAGCACGCTGCCTGAGTGGAGGAGATTTTGTTAAGTAGTAAAAATAAAAAATGTGGCAGAATCCCCTCCCCTTCCCCCTGAAAGCACCTGAAATCAGGAGTGTATTGGAGAAGCAAGTTTTGGCTCTTCGACCGAGATGTGGTTGTAGCGCAGTGCCGGAGGTTGTGCGAAGCGTGGTGCAGGGGTATGTGTACCGGGGCTGGGGAGCAGGCTTGCATGTCCAGTTTGGGATGTGCAGCCTCACATCTCCGCAGCCATAGTTACACTGCTGTGGCTCTGTCTCTCGCAAGGTGGATAAAGTTGCAAGCTCAGGGTCCAGGCATTGCTTTTTTCTCCTTGGCAGCTTATGGGCTCGGAAGGGTGGTCAGGGCAAAAATCAGCAGAGCGAGAAGCAGGACGGTAAGTCTGACAGGATTTGGATTAAAATGAAGCGGCAGCTCTGGGTGGTGCCTGATGGCAAAGCGGATGAAATGCTGGCCTGCCAGGGAGCTTTGCAAACTTCTCCTTTCCCTGGGGATGCTGCTGGCAGGCTCCCCACGGAGAAGGTTGCGGTTACAGAGATGCACACTGTGACAGTCCCAGCTGTCCGAGCACCGGGACTTCCCTAAACTTCTGTCCATCTTCAGGTGGACGGGGGGTAGTTGGTGAAATGCAGGAGAAAAACCACCCTGTTGACACGGGGCGAAGATGCTGTCTTGCTGCAGAGGGTGCAGCGTGGCTGTCCCTGAGCACAGCCCAAGGGCCCTGTTGTGGCCACCTCCAGCAGGGGTGGGACGTGGGTGGGGAGCTGTGCCACCAGCACCCCTGGCCTCAGCAACTCCTGCAGCATCCTCAGTGTTGGCAGAGGCATTCAAACTGGGCTGCAAGCGTAAGGTCTCTCTGAGTAGTCTGAGTGTTTTATTTGGGCTTTACTTCTTGATCTCATCTTCTCCTGTCTTTCTGGAAGTCTGGTGGGAAGAAGAGGATTGCATCTGCCCAGGGGCTGGATTGCAGTTTCTGCAGGGAGGCACCCAGAGCTTCGGAAGGAATGCCTGTAAATGTCACTCAGAAGCCTATTTATCAATTAATGAGGAAACACAGGGCTGTGTGTTGGCAGCGCATTGTACTTGCAGGCTCTTACAAATATAATGCGTTTTCATTAGCTTGCACCTCGCATCTCCGGGTGTGGGCTGTTTGCCGTGTGTGGTGGCCTGCTTCCCCCCTCCCGCGAGCAATAACCGCCAGTGGGGGTGGTGATGGCTTCATCCAGCTTATGCTGGACTTTGAGGATGGATGGCAACACAGTGGCCAAGGGCTGTCTGCAAAAGTGACCCAAGTGTCTTGCTATTGACTATAAGTCAATCATTTTACTCTATAAACAATGGACAGCCCCGGACGTGTTGATCTTTCCTGCATGGCAGTGCGTTGGTCGCATGCCAGGATCTCCCCTTGAGTAGGGACACCTCTCAGGGTTACTCTTCGAGGTTGAGAGATTCCTTGCCATAACAGATCCTCGGTAAGTGACTAATAGCGTGTTAAATTTCAAAAACTTAGCTAAGTGATATAAAGGATTGATTGCGCGTATATAATCCTTTAGACATAAACTGTGATCAAGTCTGGGACTAGGATTGGATCCACCAGCACCTGGAATCCTCTCTGAGAAGGAGTTTAGAGAGCAAGGGGGTCCTTTCTGAACCTCATGACTCAACAGGAGAGTCTCCGTGATGGTTTTGTCTGCCCCTATCCTCTATGAGGTAAATAATCAAGTGTACCTTGCTATCAAATCTTGTTAAACCACTGTCGCATTTACCATTGAACTTTGTTAACTCACGGTTTTATATCAATAAAGCATATAAAGCATATTTTTGCTCCTCTCATCTGACTGAAATGCACTCTCACTCCATCCGCGACATCCTGGGATATTGATTGCTGAGGATTAAATCTGATTTACCAGATGAGACCAAGCAGAAAGGATGTATTTTTTGATGTAACCGCATTCTCCGGTAGTAACTGAATTTAACTAAGTGCAAAAAAAATAGAAAAAAATTTACTTCAATTATTTTCATTACCTTGAGAAGCTTATGTGAAACCAACCCAAAATAAGAAGAAAAGTTGTTTAGGTTTCATTAGGAAAACATACCCTTACAAGGGAATGGAATATGTATAGCTGTCACTTTGGTTTTCCCCTTTTTTCCCTAGTTTAGTGCCTGCGGAGCTGACCAGTTATACTCCCCTTTTAATTTTTGTCCTGAAGTCCCACCGTCTTTAAAAGCTTTCAGGATTTTGTGCTGAAACGGCTTAGCCATAGCAACAAAGTAGGAATTTGCCAGATTTAATGCTTGGGATCCAGCATGTATTTATGAATGAACACTTACGGAGCCGTTCAGCCCTTCCTGTTTCCATCACCTTCTTGGAGCACACTTGCTTGTGTTCACGCAATTAGACGTGCAACACGCTAATTGGTGCCAACTACCTAGAAGGAAAAAAAATTGAATAATTTTGGTTTGAATGGTCTTAAAATTTTATATTGTTTAGCTGCTTCTCTGGGTGGGGTAGCAATTCTTCCTGGTAAATCACTAGTGTGGAAAAGGCACAGTTCAGGCTCCTTACACTATGCAACAATACTGAAGCAGTTGGTAGCTTCACCCCAAAAATCCCCACTGTATTGGACTAAAAATATTCTACTTCCTGTAGTAGAGTGGGCTGGTGTATAAACCTACCGGCAGCTATGAATCTGTCTGTTCTAGCGAGGTCTAGCTGCAGAAAAAAGAAATTACTTTTTTTTTCTCTCTCTTGCTTCCTAGGATAATCACATCATTGTACAGCCCAGGATTCATTTTAGGTCTTAAAAGCTTATATAGCTGGGTCAGAGTTAATCCAGAAACGTATATATAGAGCACCAGGCACAATGACATTTGTGTTCAGTCCGAGTGATTTGTGGATTTCTTTATTTTTTCTTTTCTTTTATTTAATTATTGTCTCAGAGGAAAAAATTTCAGTGGAGAGACAGTAGCCTTTCTTCAGCTCCCTTGATAACAATAATAATCTCTGAGATAAAGCTTAAGGAGGATTAATTCCAAAGTCAATTTGTCACTATCGTTCTGGCCATCAAGTGTGTCGGCGGCACATACAGCCAACACGGGGGCCAGGCTGTAGGTTTGGTTGGGTGAAATAACAACGGACTATGTCAGCTGCTAAAAAGATCTGCTTTCTGGCTTTTTAGACTTTTCCCTTTCTATGTCTAAAGTTAAGCTTGGTGCTAGAAGAACTTGCTGACTGTTCTTTGAAGAAACTTCTAGGGGAGCGAGTGGCGAGCCTGATGTTAGCAGCTGTGCAGCAGGACCTGGTTCTCCCTGTCCCTGTCCCCATCCCTGGGCAGGAGAGCAGAGCAGCCAGCTGCTGCTCCTTGTCTGTGGCTCCGCACCTGCACATGCTCCTGTCACGCTTCTTTCTGTAACTGCTCAGCCTGATGAGATGATACACAGTTATCTCTTCATTGTACTTGTAAATAGAATTGGTTTTGGTTTTTGGACTCTTAAATATGACCCACAACAGGGGAAGTTTAATACCAAAATATGCCCAACTCTACATTAATTTTGGGAGGGTCTGGTGCATCTGGTGAAGCACCAGATCTGTGTTCGGGCTGGTGCCTGTGATGGGCAAACTCTGCAGATGCTGTCTAGTGGTTCCTCCAGAAGCAGCCCCAGGTGCTGCAGATAAACCCCACCGCCCTGCTGTCTCACCTGGGGTGCCCCTCACTGCCTCAACCCTCTGTGAAGCGTTGTGGGTTTGGTCACTGCTGGTGGGTTTGTTTGAGCTGATGGATGTGGATGAAAACCAGACGTGATGCTCAGCTCCAGCTCCCTCCAGTCAGCTGGGAGGGGGATATTTTTTTGTGCCAATGGAGTGAGTCCCCTGCTCATCTCCTGCCACAGCAGGATGGTGTGGCAGTGCTTCCTCCCTTCCAGAGCATGAAGATAACTCAGTAATGCGTGGGGATACTCACACACAAAGTTGGGAGAAGCTCATACACTGCTTGGTGTGATGGGCTGACCTTGGCTGGACACCAAGTGCTCACCAAAGCCTCTCTATCACACCCTCTCCTCAGCCAGACAGGGGAGAGAAAATATGGCAAAAGACTTATGTGACAAGATAAGGACAGGGAGAGGTCACCCGCCAATTACTGTCACAGGCGAAACAGACTCAACTCAGGGAAATTAATTTCTTACCAATTAAATCAGAGTAGGGTAATGAGAGACACCTTCCCCCACCCATCCCTTCTTCCTGGGCTCAATTTCACTCCCAATTTTCTCTACATCCTCCCCACAGCAGCACAGGGATATGGGGAATGGGGGTTGCAGTCAGGTCATCACAGGTTGTCTCTGCCACTCCTTCCTCCTCACACTCTTCCCCTGCTCCAGCACGGGATCCTTCCCATGGGAAACAGTCCTCCATGAACTTCTGCAACCTGAGTCCTCCCCACGGGCTGCAGTTTTTCACAAACTGCTCCAGCGTGGGTCCCTTTCACGAGGTGCATTCCTTCAGGAACAGGCTGCTCTGGTATGGGCTCCCACACACAGGGTCACAAGTCCTGCTCCTGCCAGGAAACCTGCTCCAGCATAGGGTCCTCTCTCCACGGGCCCACAGGTCCTGTCAGGAGCCTTCTGTAGCATGGGCTTCCCATGAGGCCTAGCCTCCTTCAGGCACATCTACCTGCTTTGGCATGGGGTCCTCCCCTGGGCTGCAGGTGGACAGCCTGCCTCACCATGGTCTTCATGAGGGCTGCAGGGGAATCTCCGCTCCAGCTCCTGGAGCACCTCATCCGCCTCCTTCACTGACCTGGGTGTCTTGCAGGGTTGTTCCTCTCACATGGTCTCACGTCTCTCTTCCAGCTGCTGTCTTGCAGCAGCTTTGTCCCCTTCTGAAATATATCATCCCAGAGACGCTACCACCATTGCTGACTGGCTTATTGTTGTCCAGTGTTGAGTCTGTCTTGGAGCTGGCTGGCATTGGCCCTGTCAGACATAGGAGAAGCTTCTGGAAGTGCCTTTTAGAAGCCATCCCTGTAGCCCCTCCACGACTACCAAAATGTTGCCACACAAAGCCAATATACTTGGAGATCAGGAGTTGGAAATTGTTGGCTTTAGTGGTGCACTGTACTTTTGCAATGATGCTTATCTAGATCATCCTTTCCACTCCTTCATTTCATCACAGGCTTCCCAACCTGCACAGCACATGATGTGGGGGCTCTCTGCCGCACCAAGCAAATGGCACGTGCTGTGTCCGGTGGTTCACCAGCAGCCAGGGGGATGGTTCTCAACAAGCTGCTTGGAAACTGAGGCTGGAGACTTGATTCTTGGTGCCGTTGATTTGTTTTCTGATGGGCTGACTTGCTTCTACTTTGGGCCCTTAATGCCTGTTTGCATTTGAGACTTTCTTGGTCTCATCTTGCAGACAGTGTCTTCCAGGCTTGAGACAGCTTCTCTCAGAGCCTACCAAGCCTGGCTTCTTTTTCATAAAAATGTGACTGGATTAGGCAAGAATTAGTCTTTGAAAGCAGGAAATGCAACCTGGAAGCTAAACCATGTTAGAGAGTTCACAGCTCTGTTCCTCCTCTGTGATGTGGAAGAATATCTGCTCTAGTGAAGTGTTCAGAAGGACTGGGAATCTTCCCAGGCATCTGCAGACACACTGGAGTGGGAGCATCCAGCAACAACACAGATACAAATCTTACAAAACCTTGGTGTAAAGGTATACTAGCTGCTCACCGATGCTTTTAGTGAATTGAATCCTGAGTCATCTATCCAAACACTGGCTGTGATTGAAGGGGGAATATTATTAGCCTGCTACTCATTTTGAGCTGTGTAATTGAGACTGTATTTGAATTGCATAATAATTTTATCGTTGCTATGACATAGCGTAGCAGGTGCGATTACAGCACCATGTACCAATAGATCTGCTGAAAAGGCCTCTGCTCCATTAGATTTATTCTGAATGTCTAACCTTAAGTGCTGTTCTCCAACTTCATTGTAACTTGTTTAAGAAAAAAACCATCGAAGTAATATAGAGTGGGACATTTCCACTGAAAATGGATGTCGCTGCATGAGCAGCAGTTGAGCACAAGGCATCCTAACTTGCTTTCAAACACTTGGGATTTATTTATGTTTTCATGGTAGGATTTCATGCCGTGTCTTGTGGGGGAGGACTGTGGAATTAACCTTTCAGAAACTGCCTGTTGCCAAAGCAGGAGGTCATTTCAGGTTCATCCACCAACCTATGGCAGCAGAAGTTGCCAGGTTATGATTCCCTTTTATCTGTGCACTGACTGTGCTTTGGAGTACAATAGAGCTGATCAAGCAAAGCACCCAAGAAGTGTGCTTGGGAGGCTGAGAAAAGAGAGATTCACCACCTACATGGATCAGAAGGGGCAAAAATGAGCATCATGTTGGCAGGAACCATGCTGACATCCTGGGGAGGCAAACCAGCTCTTTGCAGCAGGTGGTAAGTCCACGTTGGAGTTGGACCTCAGGTGTTCACTGTGGCTCAAGGCCTTCATCAGGTTGAGATGTTTCAGGGTGACCCCTGCCATCCATGTGATGACAATTTTGCCTTGGGCAGTGACCACTCCTGTCTTTGAGATTGTTAATCCTCAACAGGCTCAAGCAACGACGTCCAAACAATTTATCACAAGACCCTGGGTGTCTATTGTGTTTTTCACATGAAGATAAAGAGATGGGAATGAACCCAGTGTGTTTTCTGTTAGCTGCCATTGGGATTACTTGTGCAAAGAGTGGTGTGAAGTGCCTCCACACCAATGCACGCAACATGGGCAACAAACAGGAGGAGCTGGAAGCCACCGTGTTGCTAGAAAGCTATGACCTAGTTGCCATTACTGAAACGTGGTGGGATGAATCCCATGACTGGAGTGCTGCTATTGATGGCTACAGGCTGTTCAGAAGGGACAGGTGAGGAAAAGGGGCAGAGGCATTGCCCTCTACATCAAGAAATGGATAGAGTGTGAAAAGCTCACGAGCAGGTTGAAAACTTATGGGTAGGAATTAGAGACCAAGGCAACAAAGAGAACCTTGTGGTTGGTGTTTACGATAGGCTGCCCGATCAAGGGGAACCTATTGACAAAGCCTTCTTACTCTAGCTACAGGAGGCACCACCCTCACAGGCTCTCGTCCTGCTGGGGGACTTCAACCATCCCAACATCTGCTGGAAGAGTATCATGGTGAGCTGTAGGCAACCCAGGAGACCCCTGGGTAACTTCTTAAGCCAGATAATAAACAGTCCTACCAGAGGGGATGCAATACTGGACCCAATCGTCACCAATGCAAGTGAGCTTATCAGTGATGTCAAGATTGGAGGCAGCTTGGGCTACAGTGATCACACACTGGTAGAGTTTGCTGCCCTGAAGGATATGGGTCAGGCAAAGTCAGAACCCTGAATTTTAGGAAAGCAAACCTAAAACAAAGACAACACAGTCATTGATCCTAGCCAGCACAGGTTCACAAGGGGAAAGTCCTGTTTAACAAACCTAATTTCCTTCTGTGACAAGGTTACCCACCTAGTTGACCAAGGGAAGCCAGTCGATGTGATCTTTTTGGATTTCGGTAAAGTTTTCGATACCATCTCTCACAGTATCCCCCTGGACAAAATGTCCAGCACACAGCTGGATAGACAAGTAATGCAGTGGGTGAGCAACTGGCTGATGTCTCAGGCTCAAAGGGTCATAGTAAATGGGGTTACGCTGGGCTGGTGGCCAGTCACTGGGAGGGTTCTGCAGGGATCCATCTTGGGGCCCGTACTCTTTAATCTCTTTGTTAATGACCTGGATGCAGGACTGGAAGAAATACTAATTAAGTTTGCCAATGACACAAAACTGGGAGGAGCTGTTCACACTCTCGAGGGCAGAGAGGCCCTCCAGAGGGATCTGGACAGGCTGGAGAGCTGGGCAATCACCAACTGTATGAAGTTTAACAAGGGCGAGCACCAGATTTTGCACCTGGGGCACAGCAGCCCTGGATGCACATGCAGTCTGCGGAATGAGAGGCTGGAGAGCAGCTCTGCAGAGAGGGACCTGGGGGTTCTGGCTGACGGCAAGTTGAACATGAGCCAACAGTGTGCCCTGGCAGCCAAGAGGGCCAACCATGTCCTGGGGTGCATCAAGCCCTGCATTGCAGCCACTCAAGGGAGGTGACTGTCCCACTCTGCTCTGCGCTGGTGCGGCCTCACCTCAAGTACTGTGTGCAGTTTTGGGCGCCACAGTGCATTAAGGATATAAAGCTACTAGAGAGTGTCCAGAGGAGGGCCATGAAGTTGGTGAAGGGTTTAGAGGAGAAACCGTACAAGGAGTGGCTAAAGCCACTTGGTTTGTTCAGCCTGGAGAAGAGGAGACTGAAGGGAGACCTCATCGGGCCTGCAGCTTCCTCACAAGGGGAGGAGGAGGTGCAGGCGCTGATTCCTCTCTGGTGACCAATGACAGGACCCGAGGGAATGGCAGGAAGATGGGCCAGGGGAGGCTTGGGAAGGGTATTAGGAAAAGGTTCTTCACCCAGAAGGTGGTGGAGTACTGGAACAGGCTCCCCAGGGAGGGAGTCACAGTGCCAAGCCTGACAATATACAAAAGCACTTGGACAACGCCCTCAGAGACATGGTCTGAATTTGGGGTTGTCCTGTGCAGGGACAGGAGTTGGACTCGATGATCCTTGTGGGTCCCTTCCAACTCAGGACATTCTATGAGTCTTTGATTTCAGAGGAGAGAAAGCAGCTGTGTACTGGAGCTGGTACTACAGGAAAAGGAGTTTTTGAGATTGCTGAGGAGATTTAGACAGAAGAATGTATATTGGTATCTATTTGTTTTGTCTAGTTCTGCATTTTGTGTGCTGGCTAAATGGTAGTTGGTTGAGGAGATGCTGAGTAAAGCCTGTTTACTTCTGCTCCCTTGTATCCTTAAAAGCCTGGGGTCTTGGGGAAGAGCAGGGCATAGATTACAGTCAGAAACAGGCAGTGAGAGTACAGCTGGTGGGATATGGTACCATTTCCACAGCAGTATATGAAAGACATCATAAAGAAAAACACTGGACTGGAGAAGGTTGGGAGTGCTGGATGCTGGGCTGAGCAGGGAGGACCAGTGGGGGACCAGGTGGGATGGTGTGGCATGTCAGTGGCTGTCAGGTGGACTTAACAGACTCAGCATTGCCCTTGGGTGTCTTGGTGCCAACTCTGCTGACTCCATCCAGCTGCTGCACAGATGTGTTTGTGCACTAGAAGGGTGGAGGAAAGGGGAGTGGGGTTGATACTTCCAAAGTATGCAACCAAACCAAAAGCATTGCCAGACAAAGAATATTATTTAAGATGGAAATAACTGTGTGTGATAAATACTGCGTTCTTGTTTCTGAAGCAGAGTGGTGTTGCTGCTTGTTTCATTCCTTTGTCATCAGCGGTGGGAGAATCCTTGCTTAGGGTGATCTGAACAGGGATCTAAAGGGAGCTCTGTGCTGTGGCAACACCAGATGTGGGCCCATGTGAATAAAAAGGCCCTTGCGTGTGAAAAAGGCAAGTCTCAGCTTGGAAGCAACAAGAAAGACCTTGCAGATCCTTCCAGTCTGAAGCATGGAAGCTACTGGCAGCAATTATGAGTGCTGACAGAAGTGGCCAAATTTTACATGACCAGGCCAAAAAAATCCTGAGATTTCTCCCATCTCACTGGAATAACAAAGATTCAAGCTGTCGTACAGTGGAGATGAGCTTCTAGGTCTGTACAGATCGTGTATAGTGTGCAGCTGGGTGCATGGTAGGCCCTTGTGAAACCTCACCAAAGGAGAGGGAGAGGAAAACACTCAGTAGGCACAGTGAGTCACATTGATCTTTATTTTCAGGTTAGAGAGGGTATCTCTCTCCTTGTTATTGCCTTCAGGATACTGTTAAGAGACTCATGTTCTGATCATATGTGGGGATCCCTTTAGGGGCTTCCCACAGCCTGCATCTCCTGCTTCCTCATCCTACCTAAGTAGGAGGCTTTTTATCTACCTTCCCAGTCACTTTTTTTCTGCTTACAGCTCCCAGCCTTAAAGGAATTAAAAATCTGTGTGTGCACCTGTAGCCTTGCTATCCGTGTGTTCTCCAGAGTGAAAAGCCTTTATGTTATCCAAGGATCAATTAAGCTGTGTTATTCAGTTTGCTTCAACGTCTCCTGTAATGATCTCCCATATGGATGCCTGGTAACAACAGGAAGGATTTTGCTTGGACACTGAGATCTTGGTACTGCCAATAGAAGATTCAGTGGACTATTTGGTTTTTTCTTGCTTAACTCCCTGTGGCTAGGATGAAAGGATGGTGTGTCAAAGATGAGACTTGGAAACAAGGTATGTAGGTTATGCATTGCCCAGAGCTGAGACTCTGAAAGCCCAGTCCCAAGTGCACTTGATCTGGGGGAGGAACTCCCCTTGATCTCTTTGGGGTTTGAAGCAGATGTCTGAGGGTGAGATTGGCAGATAGCTCAGATGCACGCTCAACTCTTGTTGACTTCTATACAGCAGAAGCAGATGTTCAAACCTTTCTGCTGAAGTGGGGCTTTGAACTTTCTGTGCTTGTTTCCCCGTGTTGTAACAGTGGAAGAATACCTGCCTTTTGCCAATGGATATCAGCCAGATATCAGGTATCGCATCATCTGGAAAAGCTTGCTGGAATATTTTAGTTATTTATTAGCATGGTGCTAAACAAAACTTGAGATTACATGCCTCACTGAAAATAGGAACTAATTCATACCTAATCCATGCAGCTGGCTAGGAATACATCAAAATGAAACAATAATTTTTAGATTCATCATGCAAAAACCCAAGGAGTTATGTGCCAGGTTGGTTTGATAATGGAGCAAAACATGATAAAGCCTTTATTTTGTGTCTGAATGCTGGCATATTCTTTTCCAGTACCTGCAGGGAGTAACTAGCAATTGAAGCAAAGTTCAGCTAACTTTTCTGTTTCTTTGGAGCTTGTACTTATTATTCTTTGCCCATTTCACTCTCACTGGTATTATAATGAAAATGCAGAGAAAGTGAGTTCTTGAGCACCAAAGTAACTCTGTTGTGCGCTGTGTGTTGGCAGTGTTCGTACATCCCTCCCTGCGCAAGAGATGATCAGGAGAACACTGAGAACGTCACGTACAAGCAGAAATACTGGAAGGAGAAAGTGGGTTCGCAACCATTTACATGCTATTTTAACCAGCACTTGAGGTGAGTAATCTACATTTGCATAGGCAGAAGTGCTTATGCATCTGTTTAACAGCTGTCCATTGGTTCTCTTTGAAAATGTATATAAATGCATGCATATGTATATACACACACACCCATATAGTGATGTGGTTTAGCGCACAGAGTTTAGTGCAGAACTTTGCAAGACAACTCTATTGATGAAAAGCTACACAGGAAGCAGAAAAGCTTTTTTACTACTTGAAGTAAAAATATAAAACTCTGAGGAAAGTTCCCCTCAAAACACATCATTTTATGGCAGAAAGCATCTTGGCTTTTAACACTCAGATTGCAAATTTCTGGCTTGGATATTAATGTTCCTTCCCTCTGTGGAAGAGAAATCCTTCTGTGTTCATGTGGGGCTGGAAGAAAAGGGGAGATTGGTAAATAGCACAAACCACCTCAGGAATTTTGTTCATAGAGGATTAATCAATTAGACACATGTAATAAACCTTCACAGAACTGCCAGTTTTCATACATGCTTGCAGAGTAGAAAGTTGTAATTTAAAGCATCTCCTCTTCTATTTCAATTCTTACTTTTACCACTGATGTTGATGTGACTTACATGTGTATAAGGGCAGTAAAGGGTGTAAGCGTGTGGTTTCCTTCCTTCAGTAAACGGGAAGAGGAGGGAGTCCTTTTGCCTGTCTTTTTCTGATGATGATGTGCTGGAAAATAAAAGGTAATGTGGCAGCAGCAACTTCCTGTTAACCCCAGTGTGCAGGCTCCCTGGGAGGACTTGGGAGAACAGCAGTGGTTGGGATGACAGGTCCATGTAGACAAGGAGCTGGAAAGAGAATATTTAAGACCTCCAGATCAGCCAAGGTTTTATGGGGTTTAGACTCCAATTCTGGAGGCATATGACACTTGATTGATTTGATCAGCATAAGCAATTTTGGTAGAGCTGGGGATGGTGTTCTTGGCTGCTAAGTTAAGCACTCAGATAAATATCTGACACATCAGGGACTGAAGGAGAAGGTTGGTCCTACCTCACCAGCACTTGGAAGTTAAACAGATGAGGGAGACCTAGGTGGGAATAGCTCGGTGCTTGCTGGTGCAATTCAGTGCTCAGTGTGGGAGTGTTGGCATCAGATATTTAAGTTCATTAAGATACACAGGAGGAGAATGGATGCCAATGTGTGCTAGGACCTTGGGGGAACCATGGGGCTGAAGCAGTGTGGCAGGCACAGAGATGCTCGACTCTCCTGTGGGTGAGCCACTGAGTGCCTTGGGGGCTTCAGGTTTGTCCTAGGCAGGCTATGATTGTTGTCCCCTCCCTGGAGAGACCATAGACCTAGTCGGCATGCCCAGGATGACAGTCTGGTGTCCCTGGGCAACTCTTTGCAGAGGGACACTACCAATGCTTTGTGGCAAAAACTAGTTGCTCCTTACAGTGGGGAAAGCAGCACTGTCTACTGCAAGCAGAGTTTAAAACTTAGGTCACCCTTTGCGATGACATCAGACCTGGCAAGGACCTTCTTGGAAACTGCTTTTGTCCACAAAGTGCCAATGCTTGGGTCTGCTAGCACGGAGCCGAGTGATGATGCTGGCTTCTCTGGGCAGGCAAGTGCTGCCAGTTCCCCGTGCTGCTGAGACCTGAGGCCTGCAGCAGCCACTGCCTGAGTCAGCAGGATAGTCAGGAACTTCGGATCTTCTGTAGGAGACATCATGGCTAGGATTCATCTGAGCTGGTATGGACAAGATGCTGTGAAAGTTAGCTTTTATAGTCAGTGGAGAGAAATAGGAGCCTTTCATCTCACTCCAAAATAAATGCCTAATATATGTTGGATGCCAAGAGATGTTCATTTCTTTCCTGTAAAGGAGCTTAGGGTCATCTGCTCAGGTGCAGGCACCTAGGTGGTAAGTGTCCAGAGCTAGGCGAGTTGGTTCTCACATCAAATCTGTAGGTGAAACAAAGGCAAAATTTTTCTGAGGCTGCATGCTGCTTAGGGTCTGCCATTTATGTAGGTTGATGCTGAGGAATTGTGCAGCACTCAGGCTAAGATTTTTCCTTATAGTTGCTGCATCCTATATGTTAAATGTTCTTGCCAAATGCAACAACTGGCTTGAAATGCTGACTTTTGCTGATCATACAACAGTTTATATACAGCAGAAGAGAGGCTTACTGCCAGAGATACTTGAAGATAGTCTAAGCTGAAATGTGTACACCATCTATTTCCTTCTGGAGATAGGAATGAGCTTTGAGAGATAAGTTTTGCTGACTAGGAATGTGCTTGCTTAGGTATACTTTTAGAGCTACGATGACTAAACAGCTTGTGAAGCAGCAAAAAACATACAAAATGAGGGAAAAATCTGTTCACTTCAAAATAGAAGTGTGCATATTTTCTGTTAGTAATTGTTTTAGCTGTGTGGATTAGCTAACTCTTCCGTGTCAGTCTGTATAAAACATATAGAATATAGTGGTAGGTTCCTTAGAGAGAGTAGTATTTGCAATATTAATACTGTGTCTTTTGAAATGGCAGAATAACATTCTAGGTAAATATCTAGGCAATGAATGAACATCGTCTCCTCTTCATCAAACTTAATTTAGCATCATTCTCAGAGTCGCTGCTGCATGCAGAGCACACTGTTAGGTAACACCTCCCTTCAGTTTGGTGGGGCACATTTCAACAGGCTGCTTTGAAAAGAAGAAGGAAGTGATGCCATTTGTACAGTTCAAAGTTATACAAAAGGGGTGAGAAGCAGACTTAGCAATTTCAGTCATTCTTGGTTAATATAAATAGAGATGCTCAGCACAACTAGCTGCCTGACTTTTACCTTAGGGAACCAAAGTGCAGCTTAGCTTGGAGCTCAACATTTTACGGAAAAGCAAGGTTTTGCTTTGACAATGTAGGCATTTACCTTTAGTGTCCTGCTCGTCTCTGGCTAGCTTTGGCCCAAGTGGTGCAAGCTGCATGGGAAAGTTGTTCTTCTGGACCTCCAGTGAAGATGCCTGTCTGTTGGTGCGATGATACTCTGGTCTGAAGAGAGCCCTGCCCAGCAGAAAGCAACCCCAAGTGTTTCAGAGCACAAAATAAATGGCAAATTCAGACAAAGTTTTCAGGCTGTTGCCAAAGGTTTGAGAAGGCACTGAGCTCTAGCGCTTCAGTATTCATGCATCTCACGAGTGTCCCAGGGGGTCTGTAGTCATGACCACATGCCCTAAAGTGGGAGGCCTGTGGGAACAGGTGGGGTGGGGGAGATCCTGTCACTTAATTTCTTCATGTTCCAGGTTTCATTGTCATCACGACAAGAACAAAAAGAGAGAGAAAAAAATCTCCATTAGCTCAGACCTCTCAGTCTCATGCCCTGCAGAGGTAGAGCAACATGTGTCAAGCCATTTCTTAGTAGTGGCTCATTTATGTGGCATTATTGCTTTTTAGCTCTGGGTTTGTCCAGTATGGCAAGAATGCTCTGTGGTTCCTTTGCCGCAGCAAAGCAGATGAGTCGGCTGTGCTTTATACTTCTCTGTGTTTGCTGCTGGATGCTGTACACAAATTCATCTGAGAGTTGAAGAGCAAACACTGTCTAGTGATTAGCGACAACTCGTATAGCATTGGGATTTGCTGCAGGCTATTTATCTGGGAATAGTTATCTGCAGAAGCCATGGGTGCTCAGGTAGTCAGGCTGCTCATTCATAAATGGTGGAACAGAAATCGCAGTTTGCTTTGGTACTTCACAAAGTTTTCTAAATTAATTCCCTCCGGTCAGAAGATGGCATTGCTATTTCCTATCCTTTCCTTTACTGTGTCATGTGCAGAGCAGTACTTGGGCCTGAGAGGGAAAGGCCTTTACTGTTAGTAAGACATAGCAGTGCCCCTGCATGCAGCCATCCAGCTGAGGAGCTCTGCGTCTTGCAACAACAGGGGAAAAATATACTGATAAGTTCTTGCCATAGCGAAGGGATATGAATCAGTATGGGCAAGGTAAGTGTGTGCAGATTGCAAACATCTTTAAATCCAGATTGTTTGAATACAAAAAGGTTTGTAAGGTTTCACTATCCCATGCCCCTGCCTCTGTCACCTTTCGCTGTGTCACATAAGTTGCACAGTGTGGTGCATAACTGATGACCGAAACGTTTATGTGCCTGTAACTTTTTGCTCCTACATGACTTTTTGGGAACCCCTGCACTGCAGTTCTTCGATGATGTTCAGTCATTGCTCTGAAGGCTCTGATGGAGGCCTGCTTTATCCAGTGTCTGTTATGAACTGCTTGGCAGAGCCTAACAGGGATGTGTTGCATAATGCAACAACTAATCCGGTTACCCTGAGTCAGAGCCCATGAGGCTCCAGCCCTGAGCTCAAAGTCCTGCTAAAAAAAGTACTGGTCTCACCTTTTAGCAATGAAAACAGAATTCTTCCCTCCTTGTCTGCTCAGTGAAAGGGAAAGGTGAGTTTTCAGAGTTAAGGTAGAGACAACTTTAGGGTTTTTTTTCAGTTTGTTCATTCTTCTTTCACCCTGGGGTTGCTGCTGAGCAGTGGTGGTGGTGCTGCACAGTGGCCATCACCATTTGCAGCAGAACAACCAGGTCTCGATACCTGAGCCGGGCCTGAAAGTATTTGGGTTTTCTCCCCGTTTTGTCTGACTAGGTCTCTCCCTTGCCCCTGCCACTGTTTTGTGCACTGGTAACTGGTGTTAGGAGTTTGGGCACATCCCCTTGAGAGGCTTTGCATTTACTGGAGAACTGAATGGCAGCATCACCAGGAACAAGAGCTGATCCATAACCAAGCTTAGGGGGAATATGGTCAACATCTTCAAACTGAAGTATTATATGGAAGTCACAAAGCAAAGACGAATTTATTAAATGCATTATACTTGCAGGGACAAGGCAGTATCTTTAATTATACCTGCTGATTTTTTCACAGGGAAAAGAAACATGTTTCCAGGCATGACATACACCCTTTGGGTTTGGCATTGCTGCCTCAGCACCAGGGGAGTGATGCTGTGGGGGCTTCCAGCAAAGCCACATCCTTGTCATGAGAGGGTTTCCCCCGGGGATGGGAGCACACTTCCTTTTCTCTTTCCACGCCAAACAACAAACCTTCAGATTATGGGAACAGGCAGGTCGCCTCTACAAAAATAGCAAGAAAAAGTCAAAACCGCAGTTTCAATGCATGCTGGCCTTGCCACGCAAAACCAAAACAATTATGTTATTGTGTTTTGGGTGCCCTGGTAGCTATTTATTTTTCTTTCTGAGGAAAGGTGTTGTTCGCTGTGGAAGTACAGCCCTCTGTCTTCCCTTCTTTTCCCTGCTTGCCTGTTAAATACATCTTTCTCCCTTCCCCCTACCACCTCCCCCCTGTTTTCTCTGCCCAGCCCTGCTAGCCTTCTCTGCTGCTCCTCCCGATCCCACGGCAGCTCTGTGGCTCCTTTCCAGGCTCCTGCTTTCCTTGCTTCTGCTGTTGATAAGAGTTATTGTTTTAGAGGTGGAATCCAGAGATTTCAGCTAAAACTTTCTGCTCCTTTGGCCTGTATCTAGCATTCTTGGGTGGCTGCAGTATTTTCCTGCTCCTGTGGGCTTCTGTTTCATGGGCAGGTGATGACCTCCCAGAGGCTCATTCTCCTGAAGGCCTTATAGGGGTTCTGGTTTCTGAACTTCTGGTCTTGTTGCAGCACAGTCCTGGGGGTCTGCCCACACCAGCACAGCCTGGCTCGCGCTCCTCTCGTCTCACAGCACAGCCGTTGTGATCATCTCGGGGCTCAAAAGGAACTGTGACAGGCCGCATAAAACCCACAGCTCACTGCCAGCAACTTTGCTGTCTCGGTGACACTCTCCGTCTGTGCTTGGCAAGACAAGTACCTCTGCGTGCATATTTCTGATTCAAAAACATGCAAAGCCTCTCTCTTGTATTAACCACTGTGTAAGCCATGGAGCGAAAGCCAAAGTTTTTTGTACCAGGGCAGCAGGATCCAGCTCTTGCTGATCCCTGAGGGGGGCTGGTGCAGTGCCCTGGTAATGAGCTCAGCCCCGAGCAGGATGCCGCCGCGAGCCATCCAGCAACGTGGCTGTGTCCTGCAGGTCAAGCAGGGCTTCTGCAGTCTTGGCTGCTGCTCTGGGTACTTTCTACAAGCAGATTTTCTTCCTTATCCCTCAGGGTTTTTTGTTGCAGGATCACCTTGGAGTTGTCCCAGGGATGTCCCCAAACACTCTGCAGACTCGGGTGTCAGAGGACAGCTGCTCTGCACATCTCGCTGGTTCCTTCAGAGGTTTGCTGGGTGGTGGTGGCCATTCTGCTCTGCCTCAGAATGCATTTCTTCAGAAGGTGGAGGACAGCTCTTGCCCTGAACTGATGCCATCATGTGAGGATAACAAACAGCCTGGAAGAAGTGAAATCCAGCCTCTGTAGGCTAACCTCTTAATTAATCACTAATGACTTTGCTATATTTAATTAATCTGATTAATTCTGATTCTGACTCCCTCTACCTCCTCCTAATTTTTCCCCAGTCCTTTGCTTCGGACCTTACAGATCTCACATGAAATACCTATGGCTTTTAGCCTGGCACGGATCACCTGAAAACAAGCACAAACATGCTTATTCTTCAGGTTTTAAGGCAGGCGACCTCTTATGCCCTCACTCACACTACCCGCCACGCCAGTCCCTGGCTGCTGAGCTGGGGCTTTTAAATTCGGCTTGCAAGCCACCCACCTTGTGCCTCCCTACCCCTCTTTCCAAGGAGCAATTGAAAACCTGGGGATGAGGCCTTGTTTGCAGGGTACAGCACGTGGGGCCATGACAAACCCCCAAGCCCCTGCGGTTACCTCTGCGCATCTCCTGCAGAGCCACGGGGCTGCGGTGCTCCTGCTGCAGAGGACGTCTGGCTGCAGAGCCCCTGCTCCTCAGGTGAGCAAATCCAGCATAACCCATGTGCCACTGAGGTGTTTTTTCTGATCAGGGATGTCTTCCTCTGCCTGATGGTCCTTCTCAGGTTGTGTTGGTCAGCTCAGCTGGATAGGCTCCCTGCTGGCACCAGCCCTGTGCTACGGCAGCAGGGCAGCAGGCTTGGGGTCTAGTGCAGTTTGTTGTGAGGGTGCAGCAGGGCTGATTTTCCCTCCTTGCTTCAGAAGATGTTATTTGCTGTTGTTTGCAATCTCAGCACTAAAAAGCAGAGTCAAAAGGAGTTATCTTGTAAGGGAAAATAGTATACATTTTCTTTTTCAATAACCCCTCTTCAGATATTTCCCTCTGCTGTAAAAGCTGCGTTTTAGTGGGACCCTCTGCTGCCATTACCCCCTCTAAGCTGTTTTCCAGAGCACTTTCCATAACTGCTGTCAACTCTGGTGATGGACCTGCAGGGAAGGGCTCCTCAACTGGGCACCCCTGAGCCCAGCCTCCTGTCCTCTGCTGCCTCCTCCCGCCACCCCAGCGCTCCCCAGTGCCCTCCCCTATGCCCTGCGACATCTCTGCATGGGTCAGCAGATGCAGGAAAGAGGAACTTGTCCTGATGGGAGAGAGAGAGGGAATCATATGAATGCAAAGAAATGGCATTACGTGCTGCCAAAGTTGATCTTGATAAGTTTCCATGGGCTGTTACAGGCAGATAACTGGGACATCACCGTGCAGGAGCGTGCAGTTTATCTGCTGGCACTGCTGTCTGCTTTTATTAGTTTTTCTCGCTCACTCGGGTGGTCTGCAATGAAAAGTTAATTTGGACTAAGATAAAGAGCAGCTGAAAGCATGGTAGTTCTTCCAGAACAGCCATGCAGATTAAACCGAGTAGGAGCAAGGCTGAGATTTGTCCCACCGTTTTTTAGCTCCAAGAGTCAGTAATGAGAGGCTACACCTTGGAGGGTCCCTGAGCTCGCCCATGCACTGAGTCACCCTCCAGCAGTGCTTGTCCCTTCCCTTGACTAAAGAAGGGCATTTAATGTCTTACACATGGTGCCAATAGTAATTTAGTGATGCATTTTTGGGGGACCCAGTCATGACTTGATGCATTGTCTGAAGAGATGCTGTGAGCAGTTGACAGCGGATTGCTGCACACCTTCTGCCATGTAGGAGTTGCACAGGGACTCTTGCTGTAGCTAAGAATTGCAATAATATCCATGTGAACCCAAACCTCATCCTGAGGCTTCATTAAACACCTCTGTAAATCTTTGACTCTTTTCCAAAAAGGGGAACTCTTTTAAATTACTAAGTTGCAAGAGTTACAGTTGCACCTATAATGAGTGTTCGGCATCCATGGCTGTTACCTTTGGTACAGAGGTTTTCCAAAATATCCAAGATTTCGTCAAAAGTATATCTTGTTCTCTCCAACCACATTTTCTTCTCTTTAACTGAATCCAATTTCCTAGTTCATTTGCTTATCCCTTATTTTTGAACTCTTTAAGTACTATCTGCTTTAAAAAAAATACTTAAAATTCAGTGTCACTCGCAAGCTGAGAGCTGCAAGGATTGAGTGCTGCCTACTTATGGCCTCCTTGCTAGTTAGCACTCTGTTATTCATAGATGATGATACAGTAAATATGAGGGAAGCAGTATTATACCTCCTGTGAAAGGATTTTTCTGTTTGGGTGCTGTCATTTATATGGCATAGACTGGTGAGTTTGTGCCCATAAAGTTAATATTATTTTATTCAACTTATGTTCTCCACATGGGGCTGATTATGTGTCTGGAGCATTTCAGTTGGGCAGACTTCATGTGTTCGACTATTGAATACACCTGTGTTTCTTTTGATCCTTTTCTTTGTTGCTAAGTTTCAACTTTTATATAGCTGAGCTGCTCATAATCAGAGTCTTATTCTGCTCCTTACTACACAAATAAAGAGACATGTGTGGTGCCAGCCTTGGGGACTTGTTGCTGGCACAGTGCAGAGGAACCTCCACACAGTAATTTTGTGGGGGAGAAGTCCCGAAATGCAAATGTGGGTGTGATTAAACCGGGGATCAGGTGTAGCCTGGCCGTCTGGCTCCGCCGACTCCCTAAGGATGGATAAAACCCTGTAGATTTGGAGGCATTGCCATTAATTAACTTCTCAGTGAAGGAAAAAGAGTTTCTTCTTACTTCCCCTACAGGGAATGTTTTCTTAGTGCTGCCTTCTGATCAGGAGGAAGCTGTTGAGGGAGAGACAGCACAGTCATTCCACAGGTATCTGTTCCCTTGTGCCACCGCATTAGGAGAGCTTAATTCCCAGGACCTGGCTGAATGAGCCTTGGTTGCCAGGATTTTAGGCTATGAGGTTTGTTGCTCCAAGGAGCTTTGGGTAGTGTTGATGAAGCAACGTGGGATGGGAGTGTTCAATGTAAGTGAGAACCAATATGAGTCAGGACTATGTATATTTTCCTAATTAGAGAAAGTTCTTTTTCCTTCCTTTGCAGATAGTTTTCCAGCAGACTGTGTGTCTCTGGCTGTAGATGGGAAAGCAACAGCAAAATGCAAATGCCACGAGACTGCTGTAATATCTCTGTTAAACTTCAGGGAGAGCAGAAAGAGCCAGAGCTGAGGAAAACCTGCCATCAGATTTCCCAACCAACTTCTCAGACTTGGAAGAGACAGATGGACATCTGATCTTTCAGACATGTGGCACGGCTGTATTTCCAAGCCTTCTGAGATGCCTCCTCCTTGCTGTTCTCCTCCTCTCTCCATTTCCCTTTGGAAATGCATAAATCCATTACCTACCCAACCATGACTGTGTGTTAGATGCTGTTGGCGGAGGCATGTGGGTTCAGATCTTCAGGGGAGGCTTCCCCAGAGTGTCCCTGTAGGGGCATATATGGGTCCACTGAGCAGCTGGTGTTTGCAGAAACAAATTGCAGCTTATTGCTGAAGTAGCCTCTGTTGGGAAGGAGCTAAGCTGGGAGCCTCCAGCACTGCAGAGCTGGGCTGGAGTCCCCCTGGGGGTAGGTTTTGTGCAGACCCCTGCCTGCCAGTGTGACTGGGCTAGCCTGGGCCACCAGTGGTGCAGCACTGAGGACAGGGACTGGCTCTCCATCCAGACCCAAACCATAGCCAGGATTTGGTCAGGAGCCTCCAAGTAGCCCCATGAGGGCTCAAAGTGAAAAAAGAAGCTTTAATTGCACTTTAAATTCATTGCACAGTGTCTGATGCCATTCAAGGTAGATATGTGTAACTGCTGCCTTGGATTATGTTTTCACTGGAGTGGTTTTTCAATCCACAATGCGAAATTGTATCTCTCACAACTGTTTGAGATGACCATGACCCCTGGAAGACCTAAAGTACCAATGCTTTTTAAATTTTTTTTAATGTAAATGAACTTCTTAGCCTGTAAACACTACAAGCAGAAAGCCCCTGTGGCCTGCCACAGGGCAGGTGGTAGATGGGCAAACAAAAGCAGTAAATTAAATGGTCCACTTAATCATTTTCTAACACAGTTGCAAATAAAATACCTTTATTGTTTCCATGGCAGATGCTTTCCAGTTATGATGAATTGATGGTGTCAAGTTGATTTACATTTTCCTCCTCTTCTGTTCTTCCTCTTTGTAGGCCAGATGATGTAATGCTGAAGCGCACTCATGATGAGACTGTCCTCTTACACTGCTTCCTCTGGCCTCTCGTTACGTTCCTGGTCGGAGTCCTCATCGTGGTCCTGACCATCTGTGCCAAAAGCTTGGCTGTCAGGGCAGAGGCAATAAAAAAGAAGAAGCATTTGTAAATGGCAAGGCTCCCCATGGAAAAGAAAAACCTGCAAGAAGGTCTCAAGTGAGGCAACTCGACTCACCTGTAGGTCTGCAGGGCACCCAGCTGTACCTCCTTCCAGTGTCTCATCTGACAGTGGAGTTACTCTTGCCTCAGGATTACTCTTGGGAGACTGCCCCATGAAATGTCAGCTAATTGCTTCTTCTGCTATGACAGTAAATAAATATTCTCTACCAAAAATAAAAAAAATCTACACTGCACCAAATATGCTGTGCGCTCTTAGTCCCGAACAGCAGCTAGCCATGTCCTAGCGGTATTGAGAGACAGTTTATTAAAACCCCTAATGTTGCTCATTTCATCTCCACAAAGTGTTCTTTACTATCGCTTAATATTAAATATTTAAAATATTTACTTTATGATAGACTGTATTTCCAAAATAATAAAGTTCAGTTGTTTTTTTTTTTTTTTTAACCTTTGTTTTGTTTTGTTTAAAAAGCTTTAAGACAAAAATAACACTGTGCTGATTTAGGTTTCTTTCACTGTGTAGAACTTCATTTTACAATTCAAACTTTGACTTCTGTCTAGACAAAATCTTTCATCATCACCTGTTCATTGTGAAGAAATGCAGAAATCTCTCAGAAATACTTCTGCAAAAAATGAAATAATTATTGGAGAAGGTGATTAAATACGGATTCTAATTTTATTGCCTCAGTGGTATTCAGTCCCTACAGGTTTTCTTGTACCCTTTCATTTTTTCATTTACCCTCTTCACCAAAATTCTCTTAGGCTATAAGGAACAGGGATTTGGAGTGGCTTTACATGAATACTTTTTACTGTAGTGGAGGGCCTGAGCGCTTGCTGAAGGGAGCTGGTGAGCCGTGGTGTCACTCACGTCACCGGGCTCCAGAGATGGCCAGAGAAGGATGTCAACCCTTTGTAGGGCTGTGGGTCTTTGCTGCTGAACTGCCTGTCCCTTTCACGCCATCCCCAGGAAGAGTCCTTCAAAGGGGATGCTCCAGAAAATGCAAGGCAGGCTGGGCATGGCATCTTGTGACATCTCGCTTGGTTGCCTCTCTGCTTGTCCCTGCAAAATGCTGTGTATGGAGGCAGTTCTGGCCCTTGCCCGCTTGCTAGGTGCAGAGATTTCTGTATGTCTGGCAGTTTCCCTGAGCACATCTAAGACCAGAGTAGCTTCATGGCATCCGTCCTCTCCCCTGCAGGGCTGTGCACCCCTGGGACCAGCTGTGTGGCTTTACAGGGCTGGCACAGATTGTAGAAGAAAAGTCACGTGGCTCAGTCAGGAAAGTGATTACTGGCAAAGCATTTTAATCTACATTAACAATTCTGCAATTCTAACCATACTGTTCATTGTACTAATCTCTGGTATCTTAGTATTAGTTTTAAATACCTTGTGTTTCATTGTGCTTTCAACACATAGCAGAGGTATTTCTTGAGGATGAAGAAAGTGCTAGATATGAAAGCCTGAAAGCTTTGTTGGCACAATGTGTGTTGACAAACCTGCTTGTATTGCCTAGTCTCCATCTCAGATTAATCATATTGTGCATTTAAGAACTGATTTCCATACGGCTTCTTAGTTCGTAAACTTGTACAGGCTGTGCGTCGTGGTGCCCAGTGATGAGGGCAGCAGGGTGCTGGGGGTCATTCCCCGCTCCCCTGCTTACTTGCTATATAACTTTTGGAGAGTCCTGTGGTCGCAGTGCATGCCAGGATAGCTGCTCCTTAGCAGGAAGTTAAGGAAATCTGTGGAAGTGGGACTTGATGCTTCTTGGCTAGTTAGTCTGTATGAAGGATCTGATTAGTATTGGTTGCATATGTTCAGGCACTTCCAGTTCTGTGGATGAAGAGTGCTGCTTCCATGAAAATATCCCAGTTATCTGTTTTAAACATCACCCCTTTGGAGGTAGCTGTTGTCATGCTCGCACAGGTACCCTCTGTCTCAGTCTGCTGAAAAGGATAGCACTGGATATACTGGATGAAGAGAGGTTGTGAGTGCTCAGCCCGTCAGATGAAAGCCTGCCGACTTCTGGAAGTGCTGTCCTGCAAAGGACACGGCGTTTCCTTTCGCTTGTGTCCTGCTGCCGTGGCCTCGCTTGCGTCCTCTACAATTCCCTTGCCTTGGCGACCCACAGAAACATTACACAGGCGTGTCTGGTTTGCAAGGGGGCGGGGTTAGTTATGATATATTTTTTTAATACATTACTTTTTCACACTCTGCAAATCGTAGAAAGCTGCTGCTGCAGGGTGGTTTGGTTATCTGGGTAAGGTGGTGGCAAGTTCCCCTCCTCTATTTCCTCTTGGTTACTTCTTACAGGTGAGGGGAATAACCCTGATTTTCTGCATATATACATGCTTTGTTTTCCCAAAGGAGAAGAAAATACACGGTGACACAGATTCATCATGGATTTTTAAGCCAGTATCTTGGGGCTCACAAATCCAGATTAACAAAATCCTCTCTAGCTTTGCTCCGGAAGTGTTGTGACTGAATTGTGCAGCTGGTTCCCTGAGCAAAAGGCAAGAAGCGAATTGAGTTGATGCAGCTCTCTTGATCAGCAATCAAACCTTTAAATCTGTTAGAAATGCCATTTGCAAAGGCAGTAATGTTTACATTACTGAAGTAAGTAATGTTTACAAAGATGATATTAAATAATTTTGTAGAGAGATTAACTTCCCAAATTAAACATCTACATTGGCATGCAAAGACAGGCAGTAAGTATCTCCCTGGCTTGGCAGTATATGATTCTGAGGGGAAAAAAAACCATCCTAAAATTCACTCTTCTGTCCCAGCCTGCACCTTGCTGATTTAGAAATGTCTTTCTAATCCCCACAGTTGATTGTGGAAGCTGGGGATTTCCTTCTAGCGGATTATTCACTGATTTCCCCCTTGGCTTTGTGGATTTCCAGTTTTTGCAGTGTATTCTCTGAAGCATATTTGCAGCCAGAGGGGCTGCTTTTTTCCAGAGCCATCTGCAGAGTTGACTCTTGCATTTTATTTAATATTTATATGCTATCGCTTTGAGGAATTTTGTTCTGTCATGCTGTCTGCTGCTCTGCTTCAGTAAATCTGCCTTTTCTTTTACATAGTGCAATTAAATGGTTTTGTCTATACGGTATCTTTCTTTGTTAGCTTCTTAGGCTCATTGTAAAAGTTGAAGTAATAGGAGCATTTTTTGTTGCATTTTTCCTGCTTTGTGTGTTTCTGTGTTGCCAGTAAAAGATGAGATTTCACAACGCGTTAGAAAATTTAACTACTGAATGAGGTGCTTATTTCAATGCTTGGAGCAGATGAGGGATGTCATGGGGGTATCCAGGGGCATTTTTAAAGATCATTACCTGCCATTTCTGGTGTAAACATAGCCCTTTGACAGGATCCAGCACAGTCTGCTGTATTTGAAGAGCTTTTACCAGCTGGTCTCTTCAGTGAATACCTCAGGGTGCAAGCTGGGAGGTGTAGTGGAGAGAGAGCACGGGGTCTCAGTTTCCAAACTTAAGCTTCCAGGTGTGTTTTGAGACATTTGTCTTAGATCAGGGAAAAGGTGTCTGTGAGGCATGACAGTGCAGAGGTCTCCATGCATCTGCCGCCTCAGCCCATCACTGCATGCCTCAGCCCTGGTGCTGCTGCCTGCAGGGTTTCCCTGGCTGCTGTTCACCTCCGGGAGCCCTCTGCCACTGAGCCAGGGCTGCGGTGTCATCCCCACAGGAGCAGGGATGTCTACACGGGGTCAGCTTGGCTCGTTTCACATGCTATGCGAGCATGTGTTATCCAGTCAGAGTCCAGCTGGGAAATCTGAAAGAGGAAAAACTGGTCAGTGTTTAAAACCCTTTCATAGATAAGGTGTAGGAATTAAGTAACCTTGAGGAAGTGTCTAACGTGGGTCGCTAGGTGTTTAGGCCTTACTTGAGAAATTAAAGCTCTTTTCAAGTGGCAGTCAACACCTGTGTGGGTCTGGTATGCCAGAGGGACAGTGTGGATTGCCTGTTAACAGAAAGAACATGCCATGCAAGCATCTTTGCTCAGCATTGCAAGTACGGGAGCTGCCTGCCAAACCTGTGTTTCTGCAAACTTTAGCCTAAATGGCCAAAAGTATCTTAAAGGGAAGAATAAGCACATGGAAGAGGAAACACCTAAAATAGTGTTTAATAAGAAAAGAAGAAAACTCAGGCCATGGCCTGCATTTAGGCAATCAGATGAAAGGAAGCACAGCAGATTTCCTAATTATTAAGCCTATTGTGTCATGAGAATATTTTCTTGCAGTCCCTGACAGAAATACTATAGCTGGAGTTATTGAAATATCAGCTTATTTCTGTGTGAGATTTCTTGGAGAATCAAAAGCTGCTTTTTTTTCTTTTTTCTTTTTTCTTTTTTTCCCCCTCAGCACGGAGCAGCTGCTATTCCTCCATTAACTTTCAATCAGAACCCAACCCCTTCCCTTTCTGGCATCTTAAGAGGTTGCTACGCTGATCTGTCAAGCTAACAATCTTTGCTGCAGAAAGCACGAGCGGGAAAACCTCTGAGGGAATATGTGTGCAATTAATCATACTGCCTTGTCAGGTCACAGACCCACCGAATGAATCAACCCCAACGTTTGATATTTGAGAGGCTGTGCAATTTTCTTTCTGGTTTGATATGCTAGAACGAATGCTGTCATTACTTGCACTGTGTTTAATTCACAGATCTTTGGTGGTCTAATGGTTTTAAGTCTTGTAAGCCAAGAAATTGCTTTGCATACCTTGGATGCCTGGCTGGAGATGCAATAGGAAGAAAAAGAATAGCCCATTAAATTATATAGCTGTAATTTGGATATAAAATTTCAATATAAAATATGTTGACATAGCTGTAAAGTTACATACACACCTATAATACACAGACTATTTCCAAAGAGCACATCCAGCAATCAACCTGAAATAGCCCTCCCAGAAATGCAGTAAAAGTTCCTTAAATCACCTTTGATGTTGCATTTAAAACAAAAAAGGCAATCTGCCTGTAATTCAGTTTAATGATCTACTGCAGTGTCAAACATTATCTTACATAACGTAACTTTTTCATAACTTTTCAGCTAACATAAGGTTTATCCCTTTATTTATTTGCGTGCCAATTGCCATTCACTAAAAGCAGCTGGAAAAAATCAACTATTAAGCTTTTTCATATTACTGCTTCTTCAGCAATGGACAGCAACTAATGGTTTCTGGACAAAATACTTCAAATATTTGGACCACATACAGCAGGATCAATTAAAAAAGAGATGTGAGTAGCTAATGTTTTGTTTCAAAAGCCCCTGAAGAGCCAACTTTTAGACCATTTCCATTCCCTCACTGTGGGATTAGAACAAATCCAGACTTCAGATAAGGAGAAATTTCTGATTGTGCCTACCAGAACACGAGCAAATATTGAAGCCTGTGTCTTTTCAATATATACGCGTGCCTGCATTTAAGTTCAATGCGTTTCAATGCAAGAAACACAGGCCCTTATGCTGAAAGTTTGTGGGGCTGCAATCTGAATTCTGCAGGTCAGGTGCTTTGGGAAGAGCCACAGCCCTTCTCCACTTGGCAAAAGAGCAGCTCTTCCCTGGCCCCTTTTCCTCCTTGCAGCAATCCATTTTGGCTCATGGTACCCACAGGAGAGGGGGCAGAAAGGCCGCCCACTCTCTGCTGCCCTGCCTGCTGAAGTCGGAGGCAGCATCATCTCCAGGACGTAATATTTGGTCTTTGCCGGAGGCCTGGATATCGGGAACCCTGCCAGGGTGTGGGCTGCGGGACGAGGGCAGGACCCGGGACTGTCGCAGAGAGCGCTCCTGCTGAAGGGCAAATGTGAAATGCTGGAAGGGGCGTGGGTTTGGCAACAAGTGAAATCTTTTGTGGAATTAAAAGGGCTGAACGATCTTTTCCTGCGCTATTCCTCTGAAGAACAATGTTTGACAGGATTAAAAATTAACCATGAGTTTGTCAGGAAGTCTGTTTTTAGGCAGGGGGAGACTAGTTTGGAACGACCAAATATAGAGCGGTCAGTACAGCTAAATGGCAGGTAGCCTAGATACTAAATATTTTTTCTCTGAAAAATAATGAAAACTTGGTCTGATACCAAAGGAAAAAAAAATATGGAAATTCTGGGGTTAGTTATTGTCTCTTGCTTTTGACGGATTAATTTTCAACCCATATCGAAAACATAGAGTGTATGCTATGAATCTACAAGTATCCAGACAAGTGAATCACAGGCAGTAAATGGTTCTGGTGTATTAAAGGCAAATAGTGTCCTGTGAACTTTGCTGCTTTTTTACAGCCAAACTGGAGACTAATGGAGACATATACGGGAAGCAATACACCGCAGGGAGCATTTTAAATAATGCCTTGAGATTTTATTTAAAAAATTAATTTAGATCAGGCTGGCAACAAACGAGAGGAGATTGAAAATGGGCTGCAGAACTGTCAACACAAAGCAATAATGAACAGCGAGATAGCAAGTGCAGGTGTGGGGTGAGGTGTCTCCATAGCTTTATTCATGATATGAAATGGCAAGGTAAAGGGCAAATTAATTGAATTTTTTGAAATACGCCAGATCAGGAGGTTTGCAAGCTCCAGTTTGATGGGCAGGTGATTCAACAGCAAATAGG
This sequence comes from Phalacrocorax aristotelis, assembly GCF_949628215.1. Classification (NCBI taxonomy): domain Eukaryota; kingdom Metazoa; phylum Chordata; class Aves; order Suliformes; family Phalacrocoracidae; genus Phalacrocorax; species Phalacrocorax aristotelis. The sequence continues at coordinate 178,906,461 of NC_134276.1, read as the reverse complement.
AGCTAAGAATATTAGCAGAAGAATAAAGTGTATTTTCTATTCCTGAAAAATACAAGGTAATAAATGAGGACTGGAGGGACAGAGCAAATATAACGTTTGGTGGGAGGAAACGTCTTGGCAAGCAAAAATGTGACTGTAAAGCCTTCAGCTAGACACTAGACAGCACAGTGGTGGAATAACTGCTAACTAACCCTGCCTTTGACAGCATTTAACTGGTGTCTCAGGCTGAAACCACAGCCTGTCCTCCCGTAGCTGTCACTTAGTCACTTCTTGGGGGAATATGGGGGTACCACATTGGTTTTTTAACTTGTTTCAACCTATTTTTTTAACCTGTTTTGCTCAGAGCAAAGTGTATTTGCCATTCTTTTTATGTTGAAATTGATGGGAAGTTAAAAGCAGTGTTGCATGGGATTTTTTTTGCAGCATTTCAGGTAGCTCCTGGTGCCTGAGGCTGCGTGTTGGGGACAGCATGGGGGGGATGGACCCAAAGCTGGCAGAGCCTGGGCAGCATCAGGACCATCACACTGATTTTTCTTTCCAAAAAGCAACTTGCTTCTGCTGCAAATCCATGCAGGGCCACAGACCCCTACCTAAACCTGTTCCCAGGGGAAGAAATTTACACAACTGGATGCAGCAGGCAGGACATTGCTGGAGCTGAAAACCTCGAAATTCACTGGTGTCAATGTCAACGGGTCTGGGGTTAGGATGGATTTTCATCCAGAGATATTTTGGTCATAAAACACATAGGCATGCACACAAGTTACTTGACAGTAACCTGTTTAGCTTGCTTAAAAGACTTGCACACATGCCCAAGGAGTTCTCAGCGTGCAAAGTGAGCAAAATTAAAGAAGGTTTAGGCAAAACCCCATATTTCAAATAAGTTTCTAATGACCGACTCTTCAAATTATGTTTTGACCTATCCTGAAACTTTGTGGGAATGATTGTCTAGAATACCTGTACCAATTTACAGCCCATTTTGTAGGAACAGGGCAGCTGATGTATGGCTGCATAGTGGAAGCTTGTTGCAGCGTTAACTGTGCCTCCAAGTAAGATGGATTGGGAACTGTTTTTTCCTTCCATCCTGCTATTGGAGTGATGCCTGTACTCTTTGATTTCACTCTTTTGCTTCCTTCTTAAACACCTTTTCTCCAGGCACACACATACATACCTATTGTGTGGTAAAGGTTTACCAAACTCATCATTATTCTGTATTCATGCACACCGAGCTGTGTCTCTCAATAATTAGCTTTATAATGATCGAAGACATTCTGTACCAACTCGCATTCCTCTTCATTTTATTGTTCCTCTATCACTCCTGTCTAACACTTCTTATATTGCATTTTCAAGGTTGCTTTTATTGATAGCCAAAACAAAAAAGCAAAATAAAAGCGAAAAGCCAAATTGATTAATTTTACATTTATTTTGCAAAGACATCTTAAAATTACCTTTTTTTTGGTTTGTTTGAGGTACAATCTGTGCTTTGCTAAATAACCTTGAAGACTGTGTTGCCAAGTCAGGCATTGCTATTAACAATACTCATTATGTAGCTCAAAAGCGTTCTGATAATTTGGCCCTCTTCATTTAAACACTAGCTATTATCCCCTATGAAATCTGAGAAAAAAACCATGTAAGAAGCCCTGCAGCCTTTCTGACAATGAAGGGTTTGCTTCCCCTTTCAGAAGAGTACATTTCTGGCAAATGTACTGTATTAAAATCTGCCTCTTGGGCGAGGAAGAAGAGGGCTGGCAGCACAGTTATTTTTCATAGTGCCTTTCAAACAGGGATCTTAATTGGACTGTAGGTCTCCTCATGTCCCCAGGAAGTGAGAATTTCTTTTACAGGCAGCTGAACTGCTGCCTGCAGAGGTTTGGTGTTATGTGCAAGGTTGGCCACCTCAATATGAGAAAAAAACCTCTTTCCTATGAGGGTGACAGAGCAGTGGCACAGGCTGCCCAGGGAGGTTGTGGAGTCTCCTTCCCTGGAGACATTCAAAACCCACCTGGATGCGTTCCTGTGCCCCCTGCTCTGGGTGTCCCTGCTCAAGCAGCGGGGTTGGACGAGATGATCTTCAGAGGTCCCTTCCAACCCCTACCATTCTGTGATTCTGTGAAACACAGATGGATAAGAAATGCAGGAATCGTGGTTCCTCAGATCCTATTCCAGCTACTAGCCCAGTCTCTTGTCCTTTGCTGACACATCCTTAGGAAGATGCAGGTTTTGCTGTGGGATTCAGCATTTCTGCACACCAGTGGCCCCATTAAATGCTGGTAATGCTCTGGGGGAGTGGGCTCTGCAGGCTACGATGTGTAATTGCAAGTGGCGGCTCTTGCTTCTGCTTCCACCGCAAGTGCTGGATGCAAGTTTGCAATGAAACGGTGGTTCGCTTTGCTAGCTGGGGATGGTAGTCATGCATCCAAGAGAAGGGAGACAGCTTTTCCTTCCCTTCCTCCCTCCCCTGGTCGCTTTATCCCTTACTGTTCCTCTGAACAATGCCCTCGCAGTTTGATCTAATTTTCTTTGAACTTCAGGCACTGCATAACTCATACTTTTGCCTGTTATTCCTTCCCTAAACATCTGCCATTATTTATCCGGATGGTTTAAACGCTTTATGTTCAATTTATTAGTCTCTCTGACAATTACCTCCAGCTTTGTGTGGAAATATACTCAGCGGTGGAAACAGCTGCCAGCCGTAGGGCTCCCCTAGCTTCTCTCATGATGGTTTTCATTACAACAAGGCGATCTCCAGCACTGTTTCAGAGGGTCGGATACGATGACCATGCCATTTTCCTGGAAACAGGCAGCAGCCCCATCCAACACAAGCTACCACAACCTCTTTTACCACCTAACTTTTGAGTGAAGACATGTTTAATGCTGATCCAGAGGCAGATACCATTGGCAAACCCCTTTCATTGGCTATGTTGGCAAAAGAGCTCCCTGTCTCCTTTCCCGCCGGGTGTGCAGCAGCCAGGAGGCAGCGGTGGGCTCCCGCAATGTGGTGTTTTGCCAGTAGGTCTGGGGACATGGCATTTGTGCTGCCAGCAGCTGTGGCTCCTGGTCCTCGCCCAGCCCTACCCCACTGAGTTCATTGCATGGTCTTAAAAACGGGGAGGACAGCAGGAGAAGGGGCTTAGAGCCTCATCAATTATCTACTCTTTTTTGTGTCATTCTCTTTTTCTTTCCAGATGAGTGCTAGGCTAAACTACTTGCTTCAAGATTCCATCTTGCCCAAATCCCATATTTCTTACCATTGACATTTACCAGGAACCAGCTAGTGTGTCAGATGAGACCAGCCGCAATGTTCGGGGAAAAGCTTGATTTTAATGCTTAATTTTGAGTATCAAGTTGGAGGCTAGAGGGCCGTTCATTTCTTCTGGTTAAAGGCCATTGCACAAGCAGCCTTTGAAGTTCAATTACTTCAAGGCCCATATACCACCCAAATCCGTCTGTGCCTCTGCTGTAAGGTTTAAAATGCACCACTGTTTTCTATAGCATCTTGCATACCATCTGTTTTCCAAATCGCTTTCCTCAGCTGCGTAATTTAATTACCGAGATAAGAACTAGAGCGGGGAGGATGTGGAGATGTAGCTAAGGAATTTTGTAGGTAAGGAATGGGGTAAGGGAGCTGGGAAAGTTCCAAGAAGCAAAAAGAGTGAAGTCTGACAACCCATGCCCTACCAGCCTAAGGCTGCATGAAAACCTCAGACACCCTCTTCTGCAACAGACTGGGGAGATTAATAGCCATTTGTTTTTGTTGATGACAAGGTAATTTTAACACAGATCACTTCCCCAGTCTGTTGGGCTGCGTGGCAACAAGCAGAGGGGTGTGGGAATGAGTGGGTGGCACAGGGACCAGAAAGGAGGAGGCAGGTGAGAGCCACTTCCTTGGGGACAGCAGCAGCTCACAGATGATTGAAGTGTGGTTTTCCCTGGTGAGGCTGAGTGAGGAAGGAGGAGTGGGTCCCACCTCGGTGCGAGGACCTCCTGGGTGAGATGCATGTGCTCCCGCTTGCCCCACATGATCTCAGCAGCTCAGTCTGACCCCTGCTCAGAGCATGATGAGGTCCAGCCCCTGCAATTGCACTGTATGGTCCTTAACAGGCTTTTCTTTCATCTGATCTCTGACTGTTAGATAGAGAAGAGAAATTAAACAAAAGATGTCACCACAAAGTTGGTGGAGCTCTTTGGTGGCTTTACCCATCTTCCTAGCTGCCTTCCCATCCCAGCATGGATGTATGTGCATTTTTCCCCACTGAAATGAATGTACCTTCCTTAGACAAGAGCAGTAGTTCACTCACCATACGTTCTCTCTTTTCTCCTTTTCCTCTAGTGGACTATGTACAAGACGTTTAGGTCTAAACCCACCAAAGCAAACAGAAATCCATGCTCAAGAACATTGCCAAGTCAAGGACCTGAAATTTTCCTACCTACCCTGGTTCATCAGCCACAACATGCTTGACAACAGCTCTTCCTTTTGCTGTTTCCCTCCTCCATTTCTGGCAAATGTGTGAAATTTCAGGCACTTTAAAGACAAGATTTCAACCACCCTGGGAGCTGCTGGAGGGGCTGAGGGAGTTGCTTATTCACCAGAATATTTACAGAAAATTTGTCACAGCCTGACCAGATCTAATTGGCATGATGTGTAAGAAAGAGGCTCCTTGGATATTTTTAGTGCTCTCCATCCTTTCTAGCACAGATCTGTAGGGCATTAATTAATTCTAGTTGTCTGCCAGTTTGTTCTCTCGCAGTCGGATTCTCGCAAATAATTTGGCTCCAGGTGTCTTTTAGATCCAGTGATAAGATAACAGGATGCTGGCATTTATCATGTGTGGTGTCTTCAGCATATCCTTTCTCTTCTGTTTGATACTTTGGATATTATATACCTCTCTATTGCCCTTGCAAGCATCTGTCTTTTTCTCCTAGTGGTTTCGTTACTGCTACTTTAGTCATTGAGAGTCAGGAGAAATGCCCCCAATTAACACATGGACCTTTCTGTAGCTGTCCTTTATTTGCATAACATTTTCTTCCCTAGCCAAGCTGTGTGGAGCCTTCTGACCACCTTCACATTGCTTTCTGCATCCAATTATTTTTACTCTGTGTTTTTACAGTGTAGTTCAGCTCATACCAAATCTATTTGGGTAGCTTTACTACTTGCCATCTGGTCTGTGTTTGATTTCCCAGGAAGTTTGGGCTTTCTTATCCATAATGCCACTAGTCTCTTTTTTAATTTCAGGATTCTTTACTTTCTGTGGGATGGAAAACAAAATTGAAGGGCCTTCTTTCTGTGCTGGCTCCGCTAGAGCCTCAAACTTGGTCTGGGCAAAAACCAGACACGTTTGTCTCATGTATCCAATGGGAGTGGGAGAGACTGCAGGATTATAGAGGGAACAGATAATTTTTAAAACTTCTAATAATATGTTTACAAAGTGAAAACAATTTTCATAACTTTGATCATGTGGCAACACGAACAAATGGATTTGAAATATATCTCCATCCCTGTTGACATATATGTGTGTGTCTATGCCAAAGACAGGGAGAATTTCTAAAGGAATACATATTCCCTGCCAATCCCTTCATGCTTGCAGACTGATGCAGGGATGTAGTACTGGTGTCCTGTGGAGCCACGTAACGTGGGTTTTTTCCTTTCTGAAGAGGTCTCTTAGCACTATTTTCCCCCAATACTCTGCTACTCTGGTGACCAGCTGCAAATCTCTCACGGTTGCCAGGTGCAGGCCTGGGGAAGAAGCTGAACCAGCATGAGAGCTGGGCTTAGGTCTTAGTTTAGCAGCAGACCTCTGAGTGTAACTCCAAAGGGCATCACTTCTTCTGAGCTTTATTCTGAAAACAAGGAGCAGCTCCTGCAGAGCTCTGAAGGGAGAAGGCCCCAAGGGGGCCCTGGGACTACCTCCATTGGGCAGGGCGAAGATGCTCAACTCCTAGTAGATACCCAAATGTGACTCGGATACAGGGATAGTAACCAGTCCATTTAAGCCCACGGGTATCTACATTAGGCACTATAGATGTCTACTTAGATGACTGCTTTGTCAATCTAACAGCTTTCTGTATCTTTGATGGGAGACAAGCACTGCTGGGGTATGGTTCTTTCAACCCCCTTTGGCTGTCTCGGGATAAGCAGTCATGAGAGAAGCCTGGGATGATTACCCCACACAGACATCTCTCTGCTGGAAAGGTTTCTGTGTGATCAGATGAAAACAATCCTGGTGTTTGCTTTTTCTCTACAGTCAACAAGCTTCTCCAGAAGGCACTTCAGACTTGAGATGACAGAGGTGACTGCCACAACAGATTTGAGATGGAGGGAGCTAGAGTTAGGCAGTGGCTTGGTCAGTGCTTCTTGAGTGCAGCCTGTATATGGCATAGAATCATTTAGATTGGTGTACTGGGTTTGTGTGGCAATGTTTTGGTAGCAGAGGGCTACAGGGGTGACTTCTGCGAGGACCTGTTAGAATGTTCCTCTATGTTTGACAGGGGCAGTTCCAGCCAGCTCCAAGACAGACTCACCACTGGCCAAGGATGAGCCAGTCAGCAATGGTGGTAGCGCCCCTGGGATAGCATATTTAAGAAGGGGGGGGGGGGGAAAAGCCTTGCTCAATTGCAGCTGAAGAGAGAAGTAAGACTATGAGAGAAACAACCCTGCAGACACCAAGGTCAGTGAAGAAGGAGGGGGAGGAGGTGTACCAGGCAGCAGAGCAGAAATACCCCTGCAGCCCATAGAGAAGACCATGATGAGGCAGGCTGTCCCCCTGCAGCCCAGGGAGGTTAACAGTGGAGCAGATAGCCACCTGCAGCCCCATGCCAGAGCAGGTGGGTATGCCTGAAGGAGGCTGAGCCCCCCGGGAAGCCCACGCTACAGATGGCTCCTGGCAGGACCTGTGGACCTGTGGAGAGAGGACCCTATGCTGGAGCAGATTTGCTGGCAGGGCTTGCAACCCCTTGGGGCATCCATACTGGAGCAGTCTGTTCCTGAAGGCCTGCACCTCATGGAAAGGACCCATGCTGGAGCAGTTTGTGAAGAACTGCAGCCCGTGGGGAGGATTTGTGTTGGAAAATTTCATGGAGGACTGTCTCCCATGGGAGGGACCCTGTGCTGGAGTGTCGTGGTTTAGCCCCAGTCAGCGACCAAGCACCATGCAGCTGCTTGCTCACTCTCCCCTGGTGGGATGGGTGAGAGAATTGGAAGAGTAAAAGTGAGGCAACTCATGGGTTGAGATGAAGACAGTTTAATAGGCAAAGGGAAAGCTGCACATGGAAGCAAAGCAAAACAAGGAATTCATTCACTGCTTCCCATGGGCAGGCAGGTGCTCAGCCATCCCCAGGAAAGCAGGGCTCCATCACGCATAACAGTTACTTGGGAAGACAAATGCCATAACTCCGAACATTCCCCCCTTCCTCCTTCTTCCCCCAGCTTTATATACTGAGCATGACACCATATGGTATGGAATATCCCATTGGTCAGTTTGGGTCAGCTCTCCTGGCTGTGTCCCCTCCCAGCTTCTTGTGCACCCGGCAGAGCACAGGGAGCTGAAAAAAGTCCTCAACCAGTGTAATTGCTACTTAGCAACAACTAAAACATCTCCACATTATCACCACTGTTTCCAGCAAAAATCCAAAACATAGTCTCATACTAGTTACTACAAAGAAATTTAACTCTATCCCAGCTGAAACCAGGACATGGAGCAGGGGAAGAGAGTGAGGAGGAAGGAGTGGCAGAGACAACCTGTGATGAACTGACTGCAACCACCATTCCCCATATCCCTGTGATGCTGGGGGAAGGATGTAGAGAATTTGGAAGTAAGGTTAAGCCTGGGAAGAAGAGAGGGATGGGGAGGAAGGTGTTTTAAGATTTAATTTTTGTTTCTTATTGCCCTACTGCCTACTTACCCGATTTGATTGCTAAGAAATTAAATTAATTTCCCCAAGCTGAGTTGTTTTGCCCATGATGGTAATTGCTGAGTGATCTCCCTTTTCTTATCTTGACCCATGAGTCTTTTGTTGTATTTTTCTCTCCCCTGTCTAGTTGAGAAGGGGGTGTGATAGGGCAGCTTGGTAGGCACCTGGCATCTAGCCAGGGTCAACCCACCATGGTTGGAAAAGATCTTTAAGATCATCAAGTCCAACTGTTAACCTAACACTGCCAAGTCTACCACTAAACCATGTCCCAAAGCACCACATCTACCATCTTTTAAACACCTCCAGGGATGGTGACTCAACCACTGCCTGGGCAGCCTGTTCCAATGCTTGGCAAAGCTTTCGGTGAAGAAATTTTTCCTAATATCTAAATATCTAAACCTCCCCTGATGCAAATTGAGGCCATTTCATCTTATCCTATCACTAGTGACTTGGGAGAAGAGACCAACACCCACCTCACTACAACCTCCTTTCAGGTAGCTGTAGAGAGCAATAAGGTCTCTCCTCAGCCTCCTTTTCTCCAGACTAAACAAGCCCAGCTCCCTCAGCCGCTCCTCGTAAGACTTGTTCTCCACACCCTTCACCAGCTTCGTTGCCCTTCTCTGGACACAGTCCAGCACTTCAATGTGCTTCTTGCACTGAGGGGCCCAAAACTGAACACAATATTCAAGGTGCGGCCTCACCAGTGCCGAGTACAGGGGCACAGTCACTTCCCTACTCCTGCTGGCCACACTGTTCTTCATACAAGCCAGGATGCTGTTGGCCTTCTTGGCCACCTGGGCACTCTAATGGCTCATGTTCAGCCGGCTCCCCCAGGTCCTTCTCTGCCAGGCAGGTTTCCAGCCACTCTTCCCCAGACCTGTAGCATTGCATGGGGTTGTTGTGACCCCATGTGCAGGACCTGGCAGTTGGCCTTATAAACCTCATATAACTGGCCTCGCCCCATCGATCCAGCCTGTCCAGATCCCTCTGCAGAGCCTTCCTACCCTCAAGCAGATTGACACTCCCACCCAGCCTGGCATCATGTGCAGACTTACTGAAGGTGCACTCGATCCCCTCATCCAGATCATTGATAGATGTATTAAATACAGCTGGCCCCAAAACTGAGCCCTGGGCAACATATGTAACTAATACTACCTAGATGCCTGGCTCCTACATCCAAGGGGCAAAGCAATTGTTTCTGAGCTGATAGAAATGCTTCATTCGAAGTGGAGACAGCTCCACTAGAAGTGGAGGCAGGACTTAATGCATGTACTTGTTCTCCAGAAGAAGGAAGGTGCAGACCAAAGCCAAATTTATGCTCCTGAAAACCCACCAAAGGTTTTTTATGGAGGTATTTTGTTAGCCCGATCATCAGCTTTCTCCTGCCCAGGTTTTGGACATCTTCAGGAGGATGCACTTGGGCATTTCTCAGCAAAACATATTTAATTTTAAGGCCTGATGCAAACCAGCCCAGCGGAGAGAGGTGCATAGAAAAAGAATCCATGAGATCCATCCTTTGAAACAGGGCTTCTGTGAGACACATGCCTCCAGGAGGGGCTCACTCAGCTCACCCCTTCGCCTGTGCCCCGTCTTCTGGAGAGAATAGTGCTTCTCCTCAAGCAATGGGTGAAGATTTGTAGGGGCAGAAAGATGTGGTTTTGGGCCCCTTCTTGTCCTAAGGGGACTCAAATTCCAGGTCCCAGGTGGCACCTGATTACCAGGTTGTGTGGCCTCACCGCTGCGGGGAGAGCAGGAAAACTCTGCCTTTACCTTGGTAAGAGGTAGCTGCTCCAGCTGCTCTCTGCTATTTATTTGGCACTTAAGTGTGCCTGGGTGCTTGAACAGCAAAGACAAGCAAGGACATAGCGTGTAACTCGGCAGGGATTTTGGCATGAGCGCAGGGAAGGCCCTGTACAAAAACGTCTGGCCCAGCCACTGCAGCACTTGCCAGCAATGCTCAGCACCCGGCATTTGGCTGCTGCACAAGGCCATGGCTGTTGCCCTCTTGGCCCGGCTCTTGGCAGCGGTCTCATGCCCTCTGGAGCATGCAGATCCCCGAAAGCCTGGGGCTGGGCTTGGCAGGGACCCTCTCTGAGCTGGTGGCAGAGACCCTGCCTAGTCAGTGACAGCCCTCAAGGGGAACTTGAGCCTCCTGTGGCTCAAGGCTCAGAGGTCCTCAGAACCTCTGCAACAGCAAACCTGTAGGTGTTAAGAGACAGTTTTGCCTGAAGGCTTAAATACTTTGTGGTGTGCAAAAAGCTTTGCCCTCTTGGACCTTGGTGCCTCCATGCCTGCTCGGTGCTGCTGACTACTCCAAGCCTCTGGGAGCAGGGACCGGCCCTCATCCCAAGCAAAGCCACTTGTTGTGGCAAGGTTTCGCATGATGCACATGACAGCACCTAACTTGGGTATACAGAGGACGTCAGGCACCTGCAGGAGCCAGACCCCAAAAAGCGTGAGGAACATGCGCCTGTTCCTACAGATGCAAGAAGCGATGAAGGCCCCGGGACTGTCTGTGCCCGAAGACCCTCAACCGCCCGCACTGCTGGGCCTGGCTTTGCCCCGCGTGCTCCTAGATGTGCATGCCCAGCAGCCAGAGATGGCGCCTGCAGCCATTGCGTGATGAAAACCAGCAGATCAATTCAAAGGGGTGGCCATCGGCAGCTCAGCGATCAATAGAGCCCAGCCGCTGAGGCCGTGACCATGGCATCACTGCCGCCTCCCTCCCAGCGCTCGGGCAGCCATGCGCGGCCTTGCGGCAGCTGCTGCAGAGCACATCCCCCCAGCACCACATATTGCTGACCCTGAGAACAGGAAAAATGTGTCTGTTTTTTGGAGCTTCTCCAAAATGTGACATTTTCCACCAATTAATTGGAATGCTGTTTTTTTCTCTTTCTTTTCTTTTGCTGCTGGGTGTTTTTGTGCAGGTTGGGACTGGTATTGTACCTGAGTGATGTGCAAAGGCTTGGGTAGTAACACTTGAAACTTTCACCTGTGGTATTTGCTGTACATATCAGTATTGCCACATCGCGCCTTCCATGAGACGACTGACACCAGCAGCTATTTCTAGGGCTTAGGAAACCAGCTGATAGTGCAGACCAGGACTGGCAGGAAAAGGAAATTATTATCTAGCACTGGTATAGGAAATGACTTACCAGACAAAACAGACAGCTCACAGGTATGAAGCCCAGGGAAAAATCAGGTCCATTTTGTAAAAATAACAAAGTTAAAGACTTGATTCTGGCAATATTTTAACAGGAACACACTACTGTGTTATTGCTAAGCTAGAAGAAACCCTCTGTGTTTCAGTTTCCTTGATGCACCTTGTAAAAACATTTGTATTTCTTCTTGCCTGCAATGCTGGCCATGTTTTTCCTGTGTGGAGATATAACTGTACATTATTTTATCTTTACTTCTGCTCTTTCGTGTCTATGTTGGCTTCAGGACAGGGTACGGCTCAGAGATAAGCTTTTATATCACAAAGAGAAAATCTAACAGCTCCCTCAGCCTTCAGTACACATCCCCTCAGCAACTAGTTCACAGTACAAAATACAAGCTAATAAATCATTCTTCCTTTTAAATAAATAGAATCAACTTGTCCTAAACACTTCTGGTGACAAATAAGGAATAACTAAGATGCACAGCGCTGGCAATAAGCACACTACTGCCAAGCACCCTGAACCCACAAGAATGCTAATGGTTTTTAAGCATTGTGAGAGCAGGAGGGGCAGATACTTGTTAAAAAGCACGGCTCAGATCCTTGGGTGGTAGGCAGTGATAGAGCCCCAGTGCGGTGTTAATTGGTACAACTGCCTGGCGAAATGTCTCTAAAATAACAGGCACTCAAGTTCAAGATGCACTGTTGTTTCAAACACCCATTGTATAACCCAGACAGTATTTGAGGAGGGCAGAGCACCGGGGAGGCGAAGGGAACAACGGTATCTTTCCGCATGGGCACTAACGCGGCCAGCGGGCAACAGCAGAGGCCCCCTTCCCCAGCAGGCTGAGGCTTCTGATGAATTTAATGTTCTCTGAAGACGGTCTCACTTGAAATCAAACTCACTTATGACCTTTTCTCTGAGCAGCAGGACCACAAAATCCATAATGCAAAGGCAGTCAAACAGAAGATGAGGACGGGAAATTTTTTTTTTTAATGAATGTTTTATTCATGAACTATTTATAAAAATGTGTAAAATACACTCAAATATATTTGATTTGTTGACTGTAGCTAAAAATATAAAAATATACTTAACAAATGCATAAATTAAAATGACAATAGTGGCACAATTCTGTGTTCACTCAGTGTTTGTTAGGAACACAAATATAAGTAATTATATAGCATATGAGAATGGAATATGTGCTGAAGATGTTTTTCAGACACTTTACTCCAGGCACTGGCAAAGAATTTATGGCTAGCCACATTTCAAAATCCTGTTTTTTTTCACTATAACATTCCGCCCTGCTGTAGGACAATATATACTTAGCTACTTGACGTTACTTACAGTATTTCTTTAGCTTTCAAATAAATGAAGAAACAACCAAATCATCATGCATAACAATCTACCAGCATCATTGACACTGTATGTGCCCAAATTCCACAGTGTTTGCTAAATTTAGCTAGTCCTTAGTTTCCAGTATTTCCTGCCAGTCTTAAAAACCAAAGCCCAGTCTGAACTAGCTGTTGATCTGCGAGGTCATTGATAACAGACCAGTTTGCTTTGGCCACAGTGGTGCAACCAACAGGTCAGGAGTTTGAGTTCATCAGCCCAAGAGGGACAGTCGAGGGCATGGGGTCCACAGCAAGCTGCCAAAGTACAGGGGGTGCCCACTCACCTTCTATTCAAAGTTGTACCTCCCGGGACTACAGGTCCCAGAGCTCACAGCTCCAGAGCCCAAATGCCTGTGACAGGGCCGTCAGGGGAGTGGTTGTCATTTTATATTGCTTTATAGTCACACAAACTGCATGTCTGAAGTAATGAAGAAAATCTGAATACATGTAAGCACCTGCCATGGCACTCCCTGGTAGCGAAGCTGTGGCTGCCCTGGGCTGTATCTCTGAATGTCAGATGCATTTCTCTGCTCCGTGGCCCTGGGAGGAGATGCTAATACAGTGATTAGATGGTTATTGTTCTCATCCCTGTAGCTCATCCATTAACTCCCAGGCTGAGGAGCACGGCTAAGTGCTCATGTACTCCTATCTGTCTAGTATTTAACTTTTTGCCTTCAAAGTCAAAGCGTAAATAACCGTATATAATACATAATATAAACTTAAAGCTCACACATTTTCTTTGTTCTACAACTGAAAGGAGATTCATAGTATATCATGGCATAAAATAATATTTCTGGCAGTTTTAGGCACGTATATAAGCTGTATAAATAACTATAGCAGCAGAGAAAAATGTATAAAGTTGCACTTTTATGACATCTTCACAGTATGCCTATTTCTCTCACCCACTTTTGTGTTCCATTAGTAACAAAAAATATCATTTATCAACTCCAGCTATGCAAAATCTTTTTTTTTTTTTTCTACAATCGGTAGTGGATCTTGTAATTGTATTGCACAGATTAAAAAAAAACACATTTATTACAATTTTTTCATTATTAAATAACTTTCAATACAAAAATTTGAATTAACCTAAAAGCCCAACCCTGCAAGTGCGTCAGAAGTGGGATGATATTCTTCAGGCAAGCATTCCAGTTGACTTTCATGAAAGTACTCAGGTAGCTTTGTGGACAATGCAGAGGTTCACAGGACTGGGCTCCAAGTGTGCAAATCAGCTTATGGATCAGCGACAACACTAGCCTTGCTTTATAACATTATTACTGGGAAACATCAGGAAGGGAATTCTGAACATCTTTCGTGGACATTCAAAAGAAACAGCCTCTTCAGCAGAGGATGTCTTTTTCCTTAAGAGCTCTCTTTGTTCAGTACACAGGCTCCTTCAAGTTCATTCTTGGTACATTAACAATTTCCCATCAGTCCTGTTATTCAGCTTAGAGGCACAGTAAATATAATTAATTATAGTGATAAGTAGATGTCTTATACTAACAAAATGCTACATAGATACTTTTTATTCTCAGTGGATTTTCACTGGTTTCGTATGACCAGAACTGGCTAGAAAGCAGAACCAGAGCAATAATGTGTGCGTGCAGTCTCACACGTGACCTGGCCAGGCAGAGATGTAAAGCTGCTCAAGAGCATTGTGCCAGACTGTTTAAGGTCATCTGTCATGTTATTAAGTGATGACGAGGAAGAGGCTTATGAACTGTGTCCGTTATTAGCTGAGAAAAAAGATGAAAATAGCTGTCTGCTACAACTTCATCATTTTGGGTGCAGATTTGTGAACTCTGTAGGTGCAGAGGAGAGAGTTGAGAAACATTGTTAAAAGAAAGAGCAGAATGATGTGTGTCTTTCTGAAAACGATGAACAACGTGCATACAGAGTATACAATCAGACTTTTGCCCTTAGATCATATATTATTGAGCGAGTTCCATTTCCCTCAGCATAAAAAATGACACAGTAATATATAGTGTGAGATAATTTATAGGGTACATTTGGTACGTCTTCACAGTGTAATTGTATGCTGGTAACTAAGATGGTGATCTTCATTCCTCAGACACCGCTGTAAAATGGAAGGACTACATGCCGTGCATGTAACACAATGGCAATTTTGATGATGCGCTAAGTTCAGCTGCTATTAGCAAGGTCAATGATCAATTTAGAGCTGCCATGCTTGTTCGTCCTTGCTTGCTAACCTACAATCTATCTAGCAAAGGAAACAGGAAAAAAAGGGGCCTGCAGAAAATTTGCACTTTTTTGGTGGTTTTGCTTAGATTTCCCTCTGTGAAAATGGCTTCCACTATAATGCTAGTTCCCTTCCCTTCTTCTTCAGATCCCACTAAGGGTGGTGAATTGTGAGGTTTGTCTGGGGAGGTTTGTCTGTTCAAGAGGAACGAGCAGTATTTTCATACAGAGACACTGAAGAGGTTAACCGAGCTTACGTGTTCTGAGCAGCTGTGAAAGCTGATATGAAGGGTAGCTTCTGAGGCACGCGAGGCTATTGGGTCAAGAAAGGATGAGACTCCAGATGGAGAAGGAAGGAAGAGAGACTATCAGGTTGTTTCTTTCCTTCTAGGAAAACCAGAGTGACATGGATGTGCATAGTCCTGCTGGTTCTGCTTTGGAATGATTTAAGAAAACTATGTCAGAGCTGCTTTGCAGATTGCTTCAGCCATCGTCAGGCAGGTGCTCCTACCGCAAAGAGAGTATGGCTACAGTAAGTCATGGTGAAACCACAGTAGTCTTGGCCTAGGGCCACAGCAGTTCCTCACTTAGGCGCTTAGGTGTATTGGCTGGTTCTCTGGAAGCCTTCAGAAATATTTATTTCTCTCCAAAATGAAAGTGGAATTTAGACACTTGTCTTCAGCAGCAGTTTTTTCTAGGTGAAGTATGGGTAGATATATAACAGGAGAACTACCAAGCCCTTCCTTGTTTTTGTTATAGAGAAGAACTGTGCACTGCCTCTTCTCTATTTGTCTGAAGAGCGTTTTAGAAAGACAAAGAATAGCTGAATTCCCTTGAATGAGAAGCCTCTTTGCAGAGGAGAGAGGATGTGCCTAATCCGCTTGGCTGGGCAGGATACCTGGTGAGTGCTTTTCGATTGTACTTCTTGCTAATCACTAAATGCTTTGAGTCATCCGACGATTAGCACGGCCCTGCCAGCCTACATCCCTGGTTTACTGATGAGCCTTTTTCTGTTCCAACTGCCCTTGTGGTGGTGACATCAGTCAACATCTAAGTGGAGGAGTCTTTCTGTGCCAGGGCCATGCTTTCCCTTTGTGAAAGCAAGTGGCATTAGAAGGAGACCAACACTTAGGCCAAGGTAGCTGTGCTGCAAGCACCTTAAGGCCGAAGCCAGTTGTGTAAACTGTAGGATATATACCTTTGCATGTCTTTTTTTTTCAGTACGTTTATAATCTTCCTAATTTTTTTAGGTGTCATAGTACAGCATTGTTTTTAGTGAGCTACGGAATTTGCCAGACTTCACATCCTTACAGGTCCGTTAACGTGAATGTCTGAGGCGTTTCCTTGACCACCTTCCTTATTATAATTGTATGCAGGTGAAAATGCACAGACACAGGCTGTGGTCTGATTCTGCTCTCTTAAACCAGTGTAAAGAAATCAGATTGTGACCTGTCTCCCCTCAAAGCATGTGTCGGGGGGAAAGGTCTGCTAGGCTTCATGGCAGCATGTGTCGTTTGATATTTTTCTGCTACGTCACATTAGACTGAAACAGTTGCTTCTAGTGAGGTGAACCCTGTTTTGCTTGGCTGTTAATGAGTTCTGTAAAAGGTATGTCATTGTGTTATGGGTTATACCCATTTTCATCTAGATCACAAGCAGTAAGTTTAAAGTGTAGAGTAGCATTGTAATTCCTATACAGGACTACTGTTCCCTTGCTTAATAGTAGCTTATTTCATCTCACAAATACTGAAATAGTTAAAAAAAATGAGGTTTTCCTTATAGGATTTTTCCTTCGTGTTACACGCCAATACATAACCTGCGCCAAATGCAGCAGTCCTGTTAGCCATACAATTAAAAATAGTTTACGTAGAACAGTTCATAAAAACTGTGATAAGAAAAAATAGTATTATCTGAAGCTTAATATTAATATAAACAATATCGAAAAAATACATATTTACATAATGCCAAAATACAATTATATACATTAATATCTATTACACTTAAATTATATATCTTTTAAAAGATCACCAGACCAATAAATTATACAGTCTCAACAGAAAGGTCTGGCACCTTTCTAGTGCATGAAATACATACATCAAAAACCCCAGACAAAACCCTCAGTTAACAAATGCCGTCACAAAAGCAGTTCTCGGTAACATTCTTAGTGCCTCGAATAAACAGCATCTGAAAGCAAGAAAAACTGAGATTAGAAAAAATAAAACAGCTCAGGTGGCTTCACGTTCAGCTCTGCCACCTGACTACAGTGCTCTGAAAGGTGGTTGTGTGGCAGCAGCGCTGGCTGGTGACTGTTGTGACAGCTAAAGAGCAGATCCCACCTCTGCTTTTGCTAGCGCTCCCAACTTGTGGAACCCCAGCTATTTCAGTCCTTGGCTTCCTCCAATCCTCCTCTACCTGTTGATGACAGCTCTGATTTCTATGGGCTAGGTTAAGAAAATTCTTTTGATATCTCATCATATAATCTCAATTCCCAATGTCCAAATTTGAGGAGTTACCGAGATCCTGCTGTCTGACTCTGAAAACTTCCACAGCCCTTAGGAATCAGCTCTACCAGAACACACAGGCCATTTCTGCTTACAGCTTCCTTAGACTGGTCCTCCAGCTGTAAGAACAGGAGGTGAAGGACCGTGCTAGTGCCAGGTTTGCTACTCCTGCAACTCTTATCCCCAGGGGACTGGATACAGGCTAGGGAAAAGAGCCTATAAGGATGGAGAGTTGAGGGAGGAGGAAAGAGCACAGCCTTGGGCACCTACATTGCCCGGACAAGTCAGATTGGAAGTCTCCTAAGGTTGCCTATACAGTCAACAGAAAATGAGGGTGATTCAGGACAGAAATTGAACACCATCAATGGCAGAAGAGCCCAGCGCGCCCAGCCTCAGTGTGCTTTAAAGTTGATGAGGTAAAGGTGAGGTAGAGGAGGAACCAATATCACGATAGGGATGAGGTTCAGCTCCCCCAACAGTCCAGGAATCATGAAGTGTGAGACAGGGAGGGCATGAAGGTAAGGTAGGAGCAGGAAGAGACGTTATAATGACTACTAATGGAGGAAATAAAGATGTAACTGCAAGAGTGAAAAGAGCAGATCAGTGAAGAAATGAAGGTCCAGGGAGAGAACAAATATCGACGGCAAGGGATAGCACAATTTGCCCCCTCAATTACATTGTAAATGAGCTATTACATTTGAAACACTTTGCAATTTGATAAACTTCCACTTACCTCTGTGATACTCTGGATTCACATTTTCATATATCGGAAACAAGGGATTTTCTTGTTCACTGCGAAGTTTTCTGGCTCTTAACACATCTCTCACACATTGATGTAGATACACATACTGACACTGCAAAGGATTTTTTTTTAAGTCACTCTGGGAAATTTTGTAATTTAATATTCTGTATTGTGAAAAATCATTACAGGCTAACTCCCTTACACAAAATCAAGGGTGATGTTAAAAATGAAAATAAACTTCTAGAATTAATCTCCTTTTCACACTAGTAATGCAGTAAACTTTTGTGATCACTTGTTTTTGGAAATGCTACCAGTAAAATGTAAGTGGACATAATATATTTTGACAGATCATGCCATGACTGAAAACTCTTATCAACTGTAAGGCATAATTTTACATGATGCTGCATTGGATAGCTACTACTTCTGAGTGCTTTGGTATGAAGTATGTGTAACAGAACTAATATGTATAGGGAAGCGCAGAGAAGAGACAAACAATTTCCTGATTTTTTGTTCTGAAAAGAAATACTTTCCACAAAATTTTATTACCATATATAAATATTTCACAGACCTTCGATGAACCCAAATTTTCTGGCAAAACCAGTATTTTTTTGGTCCAATGTAAGTTATAAGATTGCTCCTGACCACGCGGTGAATGATAGACTGTCTTTTCTGAAGAGTGCCTTTCACAGAAGAGAGCTAAGATGACACTCACAATGGAAGTAGGGAGGGTCAGCGTGTTACTGACTGTTTATCAAACTATCTTGATAGAACAGATTGTTAAATTCCCATGCTTTGCTGCTCTTTGTGGTTGATGACATACATTACTGTTTTTTGATTAGTGTAATATGGTACCCCAAAATTAGGCTGAGTATCTTTATATATCAAGGTGTACCTTCTTAATATTACTTTATCTCAAAGACATAATTTCTCCAATAAACATAGGCGTTTTCTCCCCCCACACCTTCTACTTGTTTTTCACTAGAATAAATTGCCCTGTGCATTTTTCTCAGTGCTCAGGCTCTGAGAAAGTGAGGATGCCTGTTTTTATGCACACACGGCTGCTGTCTCTGTGGAGCAGAATCCTGCACCCCACCCATCAACTCAGTGGAAAGTTGGCCAGGCCATGGAGACTTCTTTTGGCTCAAAATGGTGGACAGCTTCTCTGCCCGTGTTACAGCTGCTGTGCTGAGCCCACTGTATTTTGAGCTGATGGGCACAGTCTTCTGTTACTCCCCTGCATGTCTCCAGCTGCAGTCTCTTGTCTTAAACAGCTTTCAGCAAGTCTGAAGCGGGGACAGTGTTCTGTTGCTGCTGTTTTACTGTGCCTGCATAATGTCAAGCAGGATGGTGCTGTGACCTTTGGCTGGAGCATCTCATTGCAAACAGTCCTACCTTCTGGGCTGTGCTCCCCAGTGGAGTTTGGCTTCCACCACATCAACAGATGGGGACTTAGCTTTTATCTCAACTCCCAGACAGACTGTGGAAGCCAAAGCATGAACAACAACACCAGGAACTACGGTCTTCACATACATCAAATGGAGTTTGTGGACCAGATCTTTTCTCCCCCTCTCCCCGTCTCCCTTACTTTTTCTTAAAAGATGTGTAAGAAGTACTTCATAATTCACTGCTTATTGCAAACTTTGAATCCTCACAAAAATCCAGGATAAATTTACTTCATTTTCTTATAGGAGGATGAGAGATTGCAATGCTTGTGCTCCAAACTACCTTGATGAAAGGCAGTTCCAAATCAGAAACGGTATACAGATGCAACTGATAGTTCAGGTTAATAAGCCTTGCTGAGAATACAGCAGCTCAGTGGCTGTGCACTGACACAGCTACATGGTCAGTCTACAAGCATGTTACAGCTCAAAGCGGCGTGAGTATGTGTGAGCCACCCTCTTGAGACACCTGTCTTCCTCTGCTGACTACAGTTGGTAGGAATGTACAAGTTGAGATGGATCTGCCTCTGAGGATGCCCAGACCAAGCTGAGAATCTGTCTCCCCTCCAACAGTAGGTCTTCTGTGATTAAGATAGTTCCAGGAAATCTTTTTGCATTCCCAGCTGAGCCTCTCCTTATACCAATGTGTGACTTCTACATCTGTCAGGAAGCGCTGTCACTGATATTTTCGTTTCCAAATTGCAACAAAGAGCTCCATTAGTATCAAGCTACAGGCAGATCCATCAAACTTATTCTGATTCCTCTATTAACAGTTCACAGGGAAAATGTAAGGACTGCCTCCACACCTTGCCTTTATTAAATCAGCTCCTAAGTATTTAGCTGCTATTAGTGTAAAGTGATTTTTTTGCAGTTTTAAAAGCACAGAAAGAAATCCCAAACACGTACTTTTGCTGCACTTTGAGAATAAATGTACTTGTTTTTGCATGGTATGTTAGGAGAATGCTGATCAACTTTCCAATACCATTAGTGAATATGACAGAGCAACTGAATAAAAAATGAACTGCAAAGCCACAAGGTCACAGTGCTTAGAGTTTTAAAATTATGTACATCTAATTTTCTCTGCCCTCCATTCCTTTTCCCTATTATGTTGACCTATCTGTCTGGCTTAGGCTCATCTTCCAAACCTGTCCCTGAAGGACCTATCTCTGCCCAACCCTTATTTTCTGGACACTGCACTAACACAACAATGTGCTGTTAAGCGTCTGCTGCATAACACTGCTGGGGTGATTGTGGGCCAGTGCCAATAGCAGAAAACTATAGGAAGTATAGCTACCACTTGTCATGGCTTGGACCCATTGTATGGGAGCCAATGGAAACAATCCTGAACCAGAAATTCTCACAGAGCTAAAATATACCCAACTAGTATTTCACAGTGGAGTAACTGTGAAGTGCTTTGACAGCCTTTAAGATGAGAGACTGATTATTATATACTGCAGCTGGTGTTGCTGTATTGTAGGCTTACCTCTGTCTGAACCATGTGAACCCGGTGAAGTCTTAGATCATGTACTGCTGCATAAATGTCGACAGTGTCCTTTGAATCCAGCTGCTGCAGAATTCGATCCAGTGCAATGAATGTGCCAGTCCTGCCAACACCAGCACTGGAGAAGAAAACCCAAAAGATTTAAAAAGGAGATGGATCAAAGCATTCACTATCTTCTTTGCAATACTTTTGTAAAGTTCAGATCTCCAGGGTGAGAAGCTCATTGTTCAAATTGCATCTCTGGGACTTCTAACACTTTATAGTGGAATTTGTTTAGGAAGGAGGAAAAGATAGCGATGGTAGAGGTATCTGCTATTGCCTGTACTGCTTGCTACTTTGCATTAATTCAGTCATCGAGATACTCTGAGAGACTGCACCTGACTGCACCTTTCAAACCTCTCTCTCCAGGGATGAACCAGTAGGCTCGATTCTAAAAGATAAGTTGGCTTTTGCCTTATGGAAGCACAGAGTATGGCAAAGTATCCCAGAGTCCCCAGTAACTGAAATGCTGGAAGGTAGGATTCAGAGACAGGAGGCAGGGAAGAGGAAAGTTGACCTGCAAGTGATACAGTAGACATCTGACATGTTGCAGCACATGATGTACAGGCAGACACAGGTGGGGTCATATAAGATACATGCCTCAGCCCATATAATGGGTGGAGGTGTCAGATACTACATTCAGGTAGTACCAGCGAGCATATGGCTTTACGAGAAGTTACACACAGCACCACACTGCGCTCTCTTACTCTGTAACCCTCTATTCTGCTGGCCAGTGGATCATGGATCAGGCAGTCCACTTTTGCCTTTTTTGTATATGTGCGTAGGAGTGGATCACGAAGCAGAGGAAAAACCTGCAGCCCTATGGCTGCCAGAGATGGCACAAGAGCAGAAGAGCATGAGAAAGCAGTAAGGACATGGGGTCTCAGAATGGGGGAGAGGATGGATCTGCCAGCTAGTCTCAACATCCATACATAGCCAGGTTCATCCCTGGGTATATCCTACCTTTTCAGTACACCCATTAGTGATGCAGATGTTGGGCCGCAACAGCGACACACGGACAATTTAACAGTGCAAAAGCTTATGAGCAATGGAAGCTGCTGACACCTTTAGTGCTCTGCAGTGGTCCCACAGACAGTGGTTCCCTGAGAATCAGCTTTGGCGCATCTCCAGGGTGAGGTTGTGAGCAAGTGCATGTACATTGGGAATGCTGCTTTGATGTACCTGGAGGTTTAAGCCCATCAGCTATCTCTCAGGTTCTGTGGCTGCCCATGGCCTAACAGGGGTGAATATTTGGGATTTTTCCAAAGGTATGTACAAAGGCTCTGTGCCGCTGACCTTTTGCTGATGCATATACCTGCAGTGCACGACAGTTGGTCCTGTGTCTGGGGTCCTGTTGATATAATCCCTTACAGTTCTGACAAACTGGATCAGGGACTGGGTGGTCTCTGGCACACCATGATCTGGCCAGACAGTGTAGTGGAAGTGACGAATGAGCCTCGTTGAATCAAGCTGCTCTTCCTGTTGGGACACAAAGGTGTGGGTCATCAGAACAGAGGAGATAGGAGGGGACATGCATAACGTGCACCTTCAGAGCAAATGTTACAGCTGCCACCAGAGAAGAGCTGGGCATGATGCAATTGTGCTACAGCAGAGACCTTCCCAATTTAGCCTTACAGGTGTTTTTAAGCCAATTAATTAAACAAACAAAAAAAAAAAAGACAAGATGAACACAAACGTACACTGCAGATTTTAAACTCTCGTATTGTCCATTCTGGGAGTACTGATTCAGATAGCATCTCAACGATCAGGTCTCCATAGTACAAGGAATCCTGGTCAAGGGGCCAGTAGTGATCACACTTCACCTGCAGGGACATAAAAAAGAGACAGATTTAGTGTCATTAACAGATGTAAACGATGCCTCCATCCAGCACTGGCAGAAGCAGACTTCAGACCTCCTGTATCTGAGGATGAAGGGAGAACTGCAGCAGCTGAATTCAGAGGGAGATGCCACCCCCACCCTGTCAGGTCAACAAACAGGGCCTGAGATGGGCATGGGCTTGGATGGGTCTGGGAACTGGAAGTTCTCATCATAGATGTCTGTGAGGTGGGGAATAGGAAGCATTTCACTGATGCCCTCTTCTGGATGCCACAACATTTTCTGCGTCAGCTCTTCTCAGAGCTCTGCTTGGATGACAGCTAGGCCTCCAGTGCTCACTTCCCCACCTCTTGCTGAAACATGACAGTGGGGTCCCACTCAGAGCCAGTGAGGTGCAGGAGGAGACCTGCACATGCCTTTCCTGAATCTGCTTTCACCATCTCCTCAAGAAAAAGTAGCAAACTGAAATATCCCCATATCTGCCACTAGATAATCACTACTTCAAGTTGGTTTCATCTTTTTACAGATCTAGTTCCTGTCTTATGAAGGGTCCAGGATGTGGTCATACTTGGGGAGGTGGATTGCTGAGACAGCTAAATAACCTACCTACACTTGCGTGCAGTAGGACTGTCAAGCGTTTGAGTAGTCTCTTTGCTTACTACATCAGAGCTTATGCGTCAGAGAGAATTCCATGTATTTAATGATCAACATTTGCTCTCTAGAGCTTATATTTAAAGTAGTAGTTGATTGGAGTTGATGTTATAAACACGCATTTTTTGCTGGTGGTTGTCCTTCCACATGCTTAAGGGGATTATATAAGTACTAGTGAGTGAAGTGCTGGATTAGAGACCAGAAGCACTGAGCTCTGTTCCTACCTCTAGCCTTGACATGCTGCATGATCCTGGGACAGTCACTGCATCCTCACTTCACAGCCTTAATCTGGTTCCAATCTTTAGATCGTACCTCTTATCTCTTACTGTATATCTCCTTGACTGGGACTTTTGGCATTAGTGTGAAGCAAATAATAGGCATAAACTCTTAATAGATGTTAAAACAGTCATTAATAATAAAGAAGAGTCACTGCTTACCCGGCCCTTCTCAACACACTGGGTTACCATGACAATATTGTGAACATTTTGTTCCCATGCCATCTTCCAGAACTCATCTTTGGTACCAGGCAAAGGGCCCTGAGTTGCTATGTATTCCCTGCGGAAATTATTGCCCTGCAAGTAAAGAGAACTCCATTACTTTCCATAAAGGCAGAAAAAGAAAGATATTCTAGCAACTGTGCAAGCCATGGGGTTGCATCCAGGGCTCTGCAGCAACAATGTCCTTGCTGGGACAATAGTTTTGAGAGCTAAATTGTTGCCTTGGACCTGGAAGCAGAAGGCTGGCTGGAGCAGAGGGAAGGAAGAGACTGCGGCAGTGTGTCTAAATACTAATCCTTTTGTGGCATTCAAAGCTTTTCATTGTTCTGTTGTGCTCAGCACAGTCTCAAGCAATTTTGGAACTACTAGGGGATTTTGTTTTTTATTTACTGTTTTGAATAAATTAGCTGAGTTCTGGCTTGAAATCTGGATTGTTAAAGCCACTGCTATTATCAATCACAACTCTCTGGCAAAGGGCATTATTGTAATCTCAGTTTTACCATCCTGCAAGGTGCCAACACTGTCAAGATGAGCTACAGCTCCACAATGAGGATGCCACCTGCAGTGATAGCTACAGTTGTTGTGGACACTGTATAAAATCAGTGACCTTTAAAAATATGTCCTTGGCCAATTAGACTTGCTATCTTACATAACTATACCAATCCAAGAAAGTGTCCATAAGTGCTGGCTAAATCACTCACAGTTAACTTAATGGCAGTCAGACACAGCCTTTCAGCACACCAACCAAATGAGTTCTCAGGCTTCTAGCTCAAGTGAATAAATGAAGGGGGAGGGGAGCCTTAAGCATCCAGTTTTATATTCAGTTTCAGATGAAGGACAAATTACCACTGAAGGAAGGACTGTAAAACATCATCCCTGAGTCACTTACTGGTATGTAGCTCGCATTAACATAGTCTGAGCAAGGGTCATCATCCACATTGGAAAGCTTCACTCTTGATGTATCATCTAGGAAGAAATTGATTACAAGAGGGTTATGGCTAAGTCTTGATTTTCAATCCCTCTCCCATTTACAGAAATGCATTTGTGAAAGGACTGTCAGCATTATTACAAAGATTTTATACAGAGGGCTAATTTAGAGGAATAACTGTTTATATTTGTACTGCCTCCTTCATCCACAAATGCTGTGGAGTATTCCAAAGACTAGGAGACCAATGGGTGAGAAGGAAGCAGTGAATATCCAAAAATTCCTCTGCTGAGTTCCACAGGATTTGTTGTGGCAACAAAAAAGCCACAGCAGCATCCCTCTTTGATCCTGACAGCAGTGTGCCGTACTGGAAAGCGGTGCCCAGCGCTGCCACTGAAGGAGTGGTAGTGCTTCAGTGGTCTGCACAGCTCCTGACCTAACATATGTGAGCAGGCCAACTGTCTTCCCTGGGACCAGTCGTATCTCCAGTATTACAGAGAAGTACAGAGTGCCTAAGCCACCGGGGCACTGATCTGTGAGCTAACACCATGTTGGATCTCAGTCAGGCATTGTTTCTTGTACATTGCAGGCATGCTCCCCAGCCCGGCACAGCAGGCAGAACACAGGAGATGCTGTGAGGCTGTGCTCCAAGCACATACCACATCCAGCAGCAGGGCAGCATGTGGAGCAACGAGTCATGTGGTGTTCCTCCTCGATGCAGAGCATGTGTTACCTCCAAAACTGGCAGATGGAAGATTAAAGGGGGAAACTCTCAATGACAGGTCTTGCCTCAGGAGAACAGGGCTAACCTCACACATGTGTCTTACCATGCAGAACCACACTAGCTCTACATTGTATAGCAGGTTTTCTGCATCCTCTGGAGAAGAAAGATTTGGCAGGGTTGTCAAAAAGCACTGAATGGATGACACCCTATATGTAAACAACCCTACTGTTATTTCTACTATCCTCATTATCAGCAGTGACTGAATGCCCACAACAGCTGGAGCTTTTTCTCTCCAGACTGAATGCTAGTCATTACATCTCTAGTGTGAAATGAAATTACTGGTCTGTGTGAAACCATTCAGGGCCATACATCATCTGCCTCCAAGCACCAGAACCTCAGCTGGCAGAGGTATTTCATCTCTGACAGAAAGGAGGGAAGGGATTGGCTGAACTCTCTTTTCCACCAGGCTTACTGAAAAAAAAGTGAAAAATAGCTATTGTGATGTAATGTTACACAACCAAACCTAAAACTCACAGGGCAATATATTATTGTATCGATTTTTCCCTCTGTTCTCTGGCAGAAGTGCTATGTCACATGTCTGGTTTCGACCCACATCTTTCAAGTCCTGCAAGAAAAAAGAGGAATAAAATGTGAGGTGAAAATAATTAAAGGACATGACAACACAAGGGGACACAGTGCTTATCAGCTCTCAAAGGCCATGGACAGAGAATGGGTGGTTTTTTAAAAGAACAAACAGAAATTAAATAGCTAATCATAGTGGTTTAAAGCAAGCACATGGCTGGCAGGTGCTTTCCATGCTTCGGCACACAGACGTTCCACACAAATGAATGCTCCTGACCTCAGTCAGATAGGTATCAGGCAGAGGCTGCCAACCAGAAGATGCTATGCCAAATGAAGAGCTGCTTTCTGCATTAGGACAAGTGGAGTTCAGGTGAGACTCCAAGCTTACTTGCATTTGTGTGAATAAGACAAACAAATGCAGGTCTTTCTAATGCATTAACCCATGCCCACCCCTTCATAAAGCAAGTCCTTTGCCTAGATTAGGATCCCACCTCATACTCCTTGGACAGCAGGTAGTTGGAGTCTGCTTGAAGTTTGGTGAAGTGTGCTTCAAAATGACTGACTTTGATCGGACTAAAACATTCAACAGGAGGAAGAAAATCACAGGATGAATCACAGTCATAATTTATCCAGTTGGTTATCAAGAAGCTTTTTAAGGTATTAATTTTTCCTTTTTACCTGGAAGTTTTCCGGTTTCTAGAAATTATTTCAAAAAGAAAAAGAAACACTTCATCAGTGAGTGACCAGACATGACTGTTCATCCATGATGCCATGTTAAAATAGTGTTCTTAGAAACAAAACTTTTGATTTTACCCTTTTTGCCCCAAGTTCAGATGGACTGACAGTGGTCTGTCTCTGCGAATGCTCAGCCTTGCTGTAGGTCTTTCGTGTCCATTGCTGGAATAAAAAGGAAGGTTTTCTGTTTTACCATTATGTTCTGATATTGATAAGAGCTACCAATAACATAACTTATATCATTAAGTTGGAAAAAAGGAATTTGAGAAAGTCTGTTTTGACCTGTGGCTCTGATCATGTGTACTTAATGTTGTACTTAATGCCTTCTTTGCCCCAGTCTAACAGTGAGACTAGTTATCCCCAGGGTATTCAGCCCCCTGAGCTGGAAGGCAGGGAGAGGGAGTGGAATAAACCCCCCATAATCCAGGAGGAAGCAGTTTATGACCTGCTGCACCACCTGGACACTCACAAGTCTATGGGGCCAGGTGGGATCCACCTAAGAGTACTGGGGGAGCTGGTGGAGGAGCTTGCCAAGCCACTCTCCATCATTTATCAGCAGTCCTGGTTAACACGGGAGGTCCCACACGACTGGAGGCTTGCCAGTGAGACACCGATCTACAAGAAGGGCTGGAAGGAGGATCTGGGGAACTACAGGCCTGTCAGCCTGACCTCAGTACCAGGGAAGATTATGGAGTGATACATCTTGAGTGAGCTCATCAGGCAAATGCAGGACAACCAGGGGATCAGGCCCAGCCAGCATGGCTTCATGAAAGGCAGGTGCTGCCTGACCAACCGGATCTCCTTCTAGAACATGGGTGACCCACATAGAGGATGAGGGAAAGGCTGTGGATGTTATCTACCTGGACTTTAGTAAAGCCTTTGACACTGTCTCCCACAGAGAAGCTGGTGGCTCATGGCTTAGACAGGTGTACTCTTTGCTGGGTAAAAAACTGCCTGGATGGCTGAGCCCAGAGAGCTGTGGTGAATGGAGCTAAACCCAGCTGGCAGCCAGTGATTAGCAGGGTTCCCCAGGGCTCAGTTTTGGTGCCAGTCTTGTTTAATACATTTATCAATGAGCAGGATGAGGGGATTGAGTACACCCTCAGTAAGTTTGCACATGATGCCAAGCTGGGTGGGAGTGTCGATCTGCTTGAGGGTAGGAAGGCTCTGCAGAGGGATCTGGACAGGCTGGATCGATGGGGCGAGGCCAGTTATATGAGGTTTATAAGGCCAACTGCCAGGTCCTGCACATGGGGTCACAACAACCCCATGCAATGCTACAGGTCTGGGGAAGAGTGGCTGGAAACCTGCCTGGCAGAGAAGGACCTGGGGGAGCCGGCTGAACATGAGCCATTAGAGCGCCCAGGTGGCCAAGAAGGCCAACAGCATCCTGGCTTGTATGAAGAACAGTGTGGCCAGCAGGAGTAGGGAAGTGACTGTGCCCCTGTACTCGGCACTGGTGAGGCCGCACCTCGAATATTGTGTTCAGTTTTGGGCCCCTCAGTGCAAGAAGCACGTTGAAGTGCTGGACTGTGTCCAGAGAAGGGCAACGAAGCTGGTGAAGGGTGTGGAGAACAAGTCTTACAAGGAGCGGCTGAGGGAGCTGGGCTTGTTTAGTCTGGAGAAAAGGAGGCTGAGGAGAGACCTTATTGCTCTCTACAGCTACCTGAAAGGAGGTTGTAGTGAGGTGGGTGTTGGTCTCTTCTCCCAAGTCACTAGTGATAGGATAAGAGGAAATGGCCTCAATTTGCATCAGGGGAAGTTTAGATTGGATATTAGGAAAAATTTCTTCACTGCAAGAGTGGTCAGGCATCGGAACAGGCTGCCGAGAGAGGTGGTGGAGTCACCATCCCTGGAGGTGTTCAAAAAACATGTAGACGTGGCACTTCAGGGCATGGTTTAGGAGGCATGGTGGTACAGGGTTGATGGTTGGAGTTGGTGATCCTAGAGGTCTTTTCCAACCATAATGATTCTATGATTCAGTGTGACATTGCTCTTAGCTATGGCACAGTTTTCTTGAATTTTATTTTGGTACGGTTAGTGTTGCCTTTCATACTTTCACTGCCATCTCCTCTTTCAACACACCCCCCTTCGAGAACACTTTTTCTTTATGTATGATAAGGGAAAACCATACAGGTACTTGCAGTCTTGCTGGCTATATAACTCACAACAAGAAACCACTCTCTATCTGAAGTTTATCTACACTGAAAAAATGCAATGAGATGCACAAGGTGGAAAATACATCCATCTGCACTCTATTCATGCTCTAATGTCACTATGCACTGAGATGGTTAGGAGTGCACAAGTCTATGCACGCAAAAGCAGACTTTATTTACTACTGTCAATGATTTATGCCGCTTTTTTTTTTTATGGCTTACAGAGGAATACACTGAATTTGTTCATACAGACTAAGAATAGCATTGCTAAAGGGTAAACCCCTTCTGGCTAAAAGCTACAACTAGTCAGAAAACAGGTTTTTTTTCAGTGTGAAATTCTGGCATCTGAAAAGCAAATTCAGAACAAAATAGATCTAATCTTGTATCAGTAAAAGAACTGAATTTCAGATTTTCAGAGTTTCCCAGTTAATGGAAATGTTGAAGTTTTTAATTTCAGAAACTGCAAGAAATTTCATATCAATCATGTCATACCTCTTTCAGTCATGCAAAATGGTTTAAATGGATAAAACTTTTCTCAAAGTTCAGACAGAGTGTTTAACTTTTTAAAACATATTTAAAAATCACTATTTAAGAGTCATCTATAACGTAAAATATATAACTACAATCGACAAAAAATTGAGCAGTAAAGTTTGAACTGATCTTTTGGACACTGACGTAATGTCATACCTTAAGCTGAAATGATAAAGTCTAAATGAAGAGATTCAAGAGCTTCCCATTTACAATGCAGATTAAATTTGAAACATTTCATTTTTCACAAAAGACATTGTTTTGAATGATAAACCAGTTTTTCAGAAATATTCAGACTCCTGCTGAAAATTAGAAGTCACAAGGATCCTCTATGAGATAATTCTGACTAACATCAGTAGGTATTTGAATCAAGAATATATAGGTCTCTTAATATGTAAATCGTTAGTTCTATACTTAGTGTGTACAGATGTTGGGGGACTTAGATTTTATCTGTTGAATAGTTCAGTGCATTCTTCCAATTTTACGGTTACACTTTAAATATTTTATTGCTTAAATGAATATAATTTGACCTGAATTCAATAACAGAGACAGATAAAGGGACTCAACTTACCTAACTTTTCGTCTGCAGACAAATAAAGCAGTAACAGCCACTAACATCACAATCAGAAACAAGCCAGCACTTACACCTTCAATAACTCCAAACAGAGGCTCTAGAAACAAAACAGTGTGTTTATATACCTTGAGGAAAAGATATGAAGAATCAAAGAATCAATAACTTTCAGGGGGTATGTTATTAGCAGGTAAAGAAAATGGTTAAACACAAGGAAATGTAATGCATTTAAACACAGCTAAAGCCTGGCCTTGATTTTCTGTCTGTATTTTTTCCAAACATAACACAAAATCTTTCACTCACAACCACAGTAAAAGAAAGCCCCATTATATGGGAGTTTGTTCTCTTGCACTTTGAAGACTTCTTGGTGATGGCTTCACTGAGCATTCAACCTTTACTATCAGCAGCTCCATCTAACAGCCCTCTGAATTTTCAAACTAAGTCTGGGTAAGCCATGGCTCCAACGTCATTTCAAAGCAGACTTCAGGACATGCACAACAATCTGTTTTTGTTCTACTCCTTGCAACCAGTTCTAGATACCAGAGTGTTCTGAGGCACGATATACAACCATGTGCTACAGTCATTGAAAAGCAAGCCTGAAAAACTAACCTGCCTCTGTAGTGATTGGTAAAGAGAAGAAGGTGTCTGCAAAGAGCGGTTTAGGGAGTTCCTTCGGGTCTTCACTGAAGAGCTGGGTAAAAGCCCGTATGCTGATCCTAAAAAACCAGTACTGTTATAGTTACAGCTCATCAGATATTCAGAACCAACAACAGAAAAGTAAGAACTCATTTGCCCCTTAGAGATAACTAAAACCTTTCCACTGAGTGCAGGCAGTTCTTAAAGCAGGTGCCTGAGTTAAATACTATAGCTGGGAGAGCCCAGCTCGTACAGATGGAGGGCTCTGAGGTACCCTAGCAGAGGTAACAGGTGGGGCTCTGGCTGCTGGCACACACAGCCTGACTATGCCCAAAGGCAGGACTAGCAGAGGCTGCAGTGGGAGAGGACTCAGAGATCCTTCTCAGCAGGGACATATTTTCCTTCCACATGGCTGAACAGGTCTGTGCTAATGGAGAAATGTTCAGGCCTCTTGGTTCTCCTTGTAATGTGGGTATTTCCCAGACTGGATTTTTGGGAAATGTGCCCTAATGAGAGCGGACTGTGGTAGGGTAGCACTGTCTTGATCATGATGAAGAAGCTGAAAGGCATGACGTGCACTGCCTGGCATATGCCTTCTGTCCATGTGGCTGTCCAGTGAGCAACTTACAGATCTCTTGGGACAATGTTTGCCTGCAGGAGGGGCGTGACTGTGCTGCACTGGATCTCAAGTTTGGTCTCAGAGCCTGTGTATCTGCTGAGCCTGGTCTTGGCAGTCACCCTCTTCCACACCCTACAGCTAACCTAGGCCTAGCTCTGGAGCCCAGGGATGGTGCCACAGCTTAGAATAACCTCTAGGTTTTTTCAGCTTGTTCCAAAGAACTGGTGTCAGGTAGTGGTGCCAAACTGACCAAGTGAAGCATCCTTGCCTTCTCCTGCTAAGTATTCTTCTGACTTAGCTGACAGTCTTAAGTCTTTCCAGAGAAAGGTTTAGCAGCTATAGGCATGCTTCCCATCAACCTGGGGGAAATAAATAAGCCTATTCACTGCACTGAGTTTTGTGCATAATTAATTGTATCATTCCCATGCTAGTGAAGGACTGGTTCATACTTACGGAATGGGGGCATGGATAAAGCTTTTATAAATTCACAGTGAAACACGAAAAACAATGTACAACTCAGTTATTAATCTACAGAAGCTCAAGTGTATCAGGCATCCAGACAGCACCATGCCTAATAACGTGAGAGTGCAACTACCAGTATAAACCTAACCTGTAAGCAGTCCGAGGCTTTAGAGGCCCATCGCAGAATTTTTGCTGTTCTGGATCACACCTTCCTCCGAGGTTTTCCATTTCTCCTCCAAGCTTAATGTCAAAGCGTTTATAGTCGCTGTCAGGGCTTTCAGCACATCTACTGGCAAAATAATTTGTCTGGTAGATGCGTATAGAGTCGTTGTGTTTGTACTCCAGGTAGGAAGGTAATGGGTGCTGCTCGTCAGGCTTTGGTCCTTCACTGCCTACATCAAGTGCAGAGAAATGCAGAAGGTTTATGTACTACAGCCATTAATGTGATGCAGTTTATAGGCTCAAGCTATTGACAGACATATTCTTATCCAACTTTCTAGCAGTCCTTGGAGGCTGCACAGGCCACCTTGTGAATACAAAGCTCCAGTGGTTGGGGTACCTTGTTTCTAGTACCAATCTTGCTATTATTTTTCTGGGGAACTTCAGACAGATTTTCTCACAAGACCTTAGTGCAACTTTTCCAGACACAATGCTGCAATAAGCATGCATGGGTCGAATTCAATGTTATGACATTTTTTCTGTGTTGTTGGTTGGAATCTCTGTGATCTAGAATCCTGGATCACCAGCTGTTTCAAAAAGCAAGTAAAAAAAAAATCCACACAAGTCTTATGTAGAAGAAGATGAAGAATCCAGACAAGTCTCCTGTATAGAGAGAAAAGCTGCAACAGGAAATGACGGGAGTCTCCTGAATGGAAACTCGGGATAATGTGTAAAAGACTCAGGTAGGCAAAACCACGGCGATGAGTAGTCCCTTTCTCAAACAGGCATGACAGCATAGACAGTGGATATATTATCTATGCTTTTTTTTCCTAAGGGCTGATGGACAGAGACATTAACAAACTTTCTCAGGGGTCACAAAATATGTCCTGGCGTGCCAGTAAATGAAGCCACTTGTAAAAACAAGGTATTAATTGTTGAGACATCCATCTGTTTTGTCACATACAGGTCAAATGCAGAAAGGGAAGTATACATGCATGCTGCAGGGGCAATTTCCATTCTGTTTCACAGTGTTGCATGCAAAGTCGTTTTCTTCAGTAAGCAAACACCACCCCTTTGCCTTCTCAGCACAGCTTACTGACGTTCCCCAAAGGAGTTGCCTTAGTGTTCCCACCTAACATTTAAAGTACCTTTTGAGACCTGTGCCCAGCAAGGCAGTTTCTTCTGTGTCCACTGCCAGTGGCATCCAACATAAATCTCCTGCTGTGGAAATTTCCTGACTGTACATCAGACCATAACCTAGACTACAGAAGCTAACCACTGCTTCTGGCTCTGCAGTTGCTACTGACCCTCTGAGGAAAAGACTGAGTTCCTAAGTCCCCAGGCTAGGGAGCAGGTATAGATCCAAAACCTCTGTGAAACTCAGCCATCAGATGAGGAGAAGCTCCTTCGCTGTGTTGTGATGGGGGTGTACCTCCCGATGTAACTCCTACAGGCTATAGACAGAATAGCATTAATTCATGACACTTACCATCAGCCTCTCTCACAACCACAGTAAAGTACTTCACAGCTCCATTAGTATCGCTAAACCAGCTGCAGTTAAAAGTAAAGTTGATGGATGATTTGGTAATCAGCACCTCTTTTTTGTTCACTCGTATGTCTGGAGGTGGCTGAGGGGGACCTGAGTAATTAAAAAAAAAATTTAAAAAAGAAAAAAAAAGAGAAAAGCATTATCTATGTATTTGCTGTGAGCTAGACCTCGTAAGGGAAATGCAATTCTTAATAAAGCTCAGCTGACTGACACAACTCTCTGATTCTACTCTCTTTGTGATCAGGAACGTGTCTTCACGTCCCACAGGGAAACTGCCAAAGGATGAAACAAGCCAGCAGTGAGTTAACCATAATAACAGTGTCAGCCCCTCAGTAGGAATTCCTGCAGAAGCTCACATGGAAATGCATTAAAGTCTTGCTAAATCTACAAAATCAGAAACTTTAGCTGCTAAAAATGACACAGGTTTAAGCCTGGTATTTAGAGGCCACGTAGCACACTCACTACAGGAAGTTACCTATTTTAAGCATCTAAATTTCTGCTTCCTTTTCCAGAGGAACAGCCTGAGTCAGCCAGACAAAGCATTCAACTATAGGGTACCATCTTCCAGACTGACTGCATAATTTCCATAGGAAATATTCTTCATATGATAGAAGGCTATACCTCAAACAGTGACACAGAAGAACTAAACTGGAAGGTGAAGTATATAGGGAAAAATATGAAAACATATTAATATTTTTAAATATAAAGACAATAGGGATTATATAGAGTTATTAGATAGTAGTAATATTTTTAAATATAAATACAATAGGGAAAAACCTTCAGAGAACCAGTGCAGCAGAAGTGGGTGTTTTAAGGATCTACTTGCTGAATCTTTTAAAAATCTGTATTACTGAAACTATAGTGCATGTATGGGAAACATATAGAATATGTAAGCAGGTGGCTAAACTTCAAAAGGTTTTAGATTGCAAAAGAACCAATAATTCACACAGTTATATGTTGTTTAGCTAAACCTCTTAGATCTACAAAACCAAGCTGCAATTTTTTGTGTTCCCTTGAGGTAGGGCCTCCAGCGTTAACCACAGCCTGGCAGGGCAGCAGTGTTCAAACCAAATAAGAACAAACATGAAACAGCTAACTTTCAAATAGGACTCAGTCTCACTTCTTGTGACATGTGCAGTTAGTTCTTACTACATCTGAATTTGTAGCATCCTTTGTGGTTGTAATTAAAAGGCAATTGATGGGGGAAAGGAGAAGGTGGGTTGTTGACTGAACTCTGCAGCTGAGCTCACTAGCTCCCAAACCAAATGTAATTTTTATGATCTAGCATTTCACACAAATGTGGCTTCTAATAAGCAGCTATGGAGGCATCCCTGAATAGGCCTCCTGGCTGTCCTGTCATTTTTGTGAAGTTTAGCCCTGGAGCAGTACAGGCCCCTGCGTTGTGCTGTACCACTGAATCCAGAGGTACTGCAAAAATGAGCAGCTCTAGGGCCCGCAATGGCAGGCTGTTGACCACGGTGATGCCTGGCAGTGCAGCGGCACCAGCAGATGCTGTCACTACCCTCCACTCAGCAGCCTAAGGGTGGAGAAACTGCAGAAGCTGTTTCAAAGCACATGCTTTGGAAATCTGTGATCTTCCCTCAGGTCTAACACCTACAGGTGATTTGGTCAGATAGCATTTCAGAAGAGCATACAGAAAGCCCAAAGAGGACCCAGTGCCACAACCCAATGTCCTCACTGTAGATTCTTTTTGCTGAGGATGGCTACTGTCTGTGAGGGGAAACAGCCAGGCACAGGAAGCCAAGCAGCAACCATGAGGACAACTAGAGGTGTGGGATGACAAGGACATCTTTGGTGCTGAAATCAGAGCGACAGGGTAATCTTTCATGTTTCTCAAGCTATATTTCATGAATGAGCCAAATAAGCAGGTCTGGCAATGTAATGAGAGACAATATAGTTAAAATCCTGCATTGTCGGTCACAACAGGGACCAAAGGACAGGTTCACCCTATTTTGGCCACCAGATTATGAGTGCCACAGATTGACAATTGTGGAGTTCAGAACTCCTTTTGCTGTCTAACCAACACAAGCAATTACTTATTGCTGCTCACTGCCTCCCTTCACGGCATTCCACTTACGGTCGATCATTGTGATGGTGCTGTCTTCAACTACTTCACTTGTCATGTCTGCAGAATGCACCTTGATGGACACCAGGTATCGCTTGTGGGGAACGAGGGTCATGATATTAAGCAGAGATTTGTCTTTTTCTATCCTTTTAGAAAATTCCACGTCATGGGTGTCCAGTTTTTTGCATTCGATGCTATACCCGTCAAAGTCAGAATCAGGAGGTGTCCAGGAACACGCAATGGCAGTAGAGGTCTGGGGCCGACAATGAAGATTTTGTATCTTGTCTGGTTCTAGAGGAATGTTGAGAAGTTGAAGCTTAGTGGGAAAAGGGACAGGTATCATGCACTCTGCTCACCCATCGCCCTGAGATTCTGCATAAACCATTTGATCAGAGCAGGAGGCTGGAAGCCAGAATTCCCACTTCTCCTGCAAATGTGTGCTTCCTGGTTATTAGGCAATGCAGTCTTACTCATTTTAGCCATCTGAAATTGGACCTAATGGCATCAGCTTCATCAGGTCTGTGAAGCTTCAGTAATTGTGAAACCAAGCAAACAAAACTACTTGCTGAAGTCTTAACAAGAACAGCAACACTGGAAAGCAATGCATTTGTGCTACAACTTACTTGAGGTTACCTGTGGTGAACGGTATCAGTCAATACTAGCACTGTCATCTCATGACTGGTCTGGTTTCCTGGGTAGCATGTGGTGTGTCCATATTACTAAAGCATACCACAGAAGTGTGCTTTATCCATGTAATATTGGAGCACCATTAATAACACGCGACATGTAACAAGGATGGGATTGCACTTTCAGATCCCAAACACCTACATTCAAGTGATTAAATACAGGTGAAAGACATAGCTATGCTCTCATTTTAATTAATGTGCTGATTGAAGTCTAAAGAGGTAGTCAGTTTACTAAACATAAATGCCAGTTTGGAGCTGAATCCCACCCCAAGTGACAGGAAGGTTTGCCGAGGCTCAGTTATTTTTACAATTCCAGGTCACTTTTTCAAATCAGCCTGCTGCTGAGGTTGCTAGAGACAGCTAGAGGTGATGTGGATCCACAGAAATCGACAGAAACGCAGCGCAGTGAAACACTCTGATTCCAGCTTCAAATCTAGTACAGCAGGGTTTCATTCATCCTTCCTGTCTGATCATTCAGAAACATTTTGATTAGTTCAATATCCTACTGTCCCTAATGTCAGAGAAGTTTGGATATTCAGCCTTATTTTACCCCTGAAACTGATTGATTCAGGCTCTGCAACCAAACAGCCCCACTGCAGATGTGAAGATTGCAAATGTATGTCTATTTTCAATCTTTAAACAGTTGACCTTGTACACAGCAAGGACTTAAGAGTCTAGCTGAATTCATCACCATTCATTCATGAATTTATTAATGGAAATTACTGACTGTGAAAGGAATAGGTAAGATTTAAGTTTTGCATCTTCTCCAGCTGAGTGTTAGGGTGCAGTGGAAATTGTTACTTACTTGTTCTCACACTTGCAGACTGTGATTGACTGTATGTCTTCCAGTTGTCGCCACTGACCGTTCTGACACTAAACTTATAGAGTCTTCCTGGTCGCAAGCCATAGATGATGCGTACTTTTGATTTGCTGCTGCTGTAGGGATTGAATACTGTGAGGGGATCTTTTGGAAGCCACTGTAACTCAAAATCATCATAGTCTGTCCAGTCTGGAGGACCCAGCCAAGTGATTGATGAAGAATTATTTGTAACATCAGTAAAGGACACAGTGTTAGGAGGGCTGGGTGCTACACAGAAAATGGGGGGAAAAAAAAAAAAAGGAAAAAAAGAGATTCTTAACAAATTTTTACACATGACAAATAATATCAAACATGCACTATTTTATTCATGCATCACAAAGTGGTTTGTATTATCCCATGTACACAGCCAGTTACTGCATCAGTGCTGATGGTGGTGACTTTCACAGGCATTACATATTCCTGAGCCTCTGAAAGAAAAACAGTGCTGAACAAAATCACACTCCATTGGTTTAACACCCTTAAGGATATCCTTTAACTTTACACCTTCAGTGTCTCCTTCAGAATAAGTCTGATGCATAGCTGTGAACTAATATGAATTCTGTCAGACGGGACTAAACAAAAATCCCAAAGCTTTTGTGTCTTTTACCTGTTCTTCCTTCAGCGTTTGCTGTGTTGGTCAGGTCACCACTGTGAGTCACCACAACCAGAATGTACTTTCTGCCAGGAATGAGCCCCTGGAAATGCCATTCTTTCAGGTCTTTCTTGTGCCATGTTTCTTTCTGTGTCCCATTTGGGTTGTAAAGATTCAGCTCATAGAAGTCAACATCTCCTGCTGCTGGACCCCAGGTGAACCACAGACTGTCTGTCGTGTTTCGGTTGGATGCCTTGAGACCAACAACCGGGGCTGGTACTGAAAAAAAGGCGATGAATATTACTTTATGTAGAACATCCCTAGGGTGAAGAGAAGCAGCAAGGTCAAGCAGACCTTACACTTATGCTGTAATGTCAGTAATGTAATAAACTAGACAGCCATCACAGCTGGCCAAAAAGCCAGGATGCATTAGGAAGTATACCTCAATAGTTTTCTTTCTTATTTTGAACTGCCACTGTCCCCAAAAGATGCTGAAATGTTTATAATGGATAGTTTTGCAAACATTAAGCAGCTTTTTCCAAGCCAGTGTCTAGAAACATCCAATTCTGAGGTAGCTGAAGAAAGCGCAGAGGCAGTGGTACACAGCGGTTACTATATGATGCCTCAGAGGATAAAGGTTTCACAGAGTGTCAGGGCTGCTAGAGCTGCTTAGGAAACCCTGCTTCCCACATGTGGCTAAAGAAACATGGAGGTGCAGCCAGAGCTCCGCATGGGAAACAAGTTTTACTTCACTGGTAGATTGTCTACCCCATTAATCCTACTTGCTTTGCCTTTTGTCTTTTCCACTTATAGACCAATATTGCTTCTAGGAAGGGAGACAGCTGTTTTCCTTTAAGTCTTATGCAGCATACATTGGGATGTCCTTCTCCTGACATGAGTACTTGGGAACTATTGCTTCAATCTTCCTCTTGTAACCACATCATTCAGCATTTGCCTTCTTCTTTATCTAATGCTTTTCATGTATAAGAGCCAATTTCAATACTTCTAATAGTTGCTCTGATCTAGCATGAACATCAGGCTCAGACCAGCTCACTAGTGTCCCTCACTAGCACCACACGGGAGACGGATGATTTTCTTAGATGTTCTTGCCTGTTCTTCCAAAGACAGACGACTCATTAGTAAGGTCTCCGCTGTGGGTAACAATCACCATTCGATACATCCTGCCTTGCCGCAGGTTCTGGAATGAACATTCCTGGAGGTGCTGCTCTCCTGAAATCCTGTCATGAAGGGACTTGTCTGGGTTGTATAGGAAGATGTCATATGAATCAAGCTCCCCTTGTGAGGTGGTCCAGTTGAAGGACAGTCGGTCAGTGGTGGTCTCTGTGACCTTCAGATTTGTGACGGCTGCTGGAACTGAAAGAAGGATAAAAGCAAGAGTAAATATCAAAGTGTCTAGCCAGTGAGCTGAACCTTTAATAAAGTAACAGCTCATGGCTGGAATACATTTCAATTAAGCCACAAGTAGCTAAGTAATGTCAACATCAACTTTCAGAAGCAACGGAAGGCATTTATGAGGTGCCGCTGAGTCTCTCCAATATAACGTTTGTATTTCCCAGTCGGCCTGGTTCTCCAGCCTGTGCTCACACAGAACTGTCTTTTACTTTCTACAAGAAGCTTTAACTGAGTAAAGACTGCAAGACTTGGCTTTAAGTTTAGAGGTGTGTATTAACATCAAATCCTTTGCTAAGAGCCTTGAGACTGTGAATTAAAAACTTGATGACAATAAAGCATTCAGGTGGTTCCATAACAGATAGACTGGGGGAAGCGTTCAGGACTTTGGTTCAATATCCTTACTATGAACTATGGCCACATTGTTATGCTAACAAATTTGAGATTCACATACCAAGCACACATCAGGAAAAATGATGCATAAATATCTGGAGTCTGTTCCTACTGGAATCTTTCCAGAATTGGGATATACACATGATTCATGTATTTAATAATATCTGACTGAGGGAGCTATTAATAAACAGACACGTTCTAATTACCTGTTCGACCAACAGTTTCTGCTCGTTTACTGAAGAGCCCACCACTGACTGTCAAAACTTGTATTTTATACTTCTTGCCAGGTAATAAATCTTCAAATTTGTGCTGTTTGGCAGTAGCTGGCTCTGATTTGTTGCTCAGGAGGATTCCTTGCTCATTCAAGAGCAGAATGTCATATCTTTCAGCTACACCAGGAGCTTTTTGCCAGGTTACCAACAAAGAATGACTGCTGTAGCCATGATCAGCTAATAATTCCTGGACAGAGGCTGGAACTGGAAGCAACAATTAAAGGCAGGACATTACCAGGTGAAATACAAACTATTCAATACACAACTGTGAATAGAGTAATTAATAGAGAATATCTTTATACAGTTGCATGTTCACTTGTGGGAAAAGGGATATCTGTGCATGTGTTTGCACAAGCAAATAATTCCTAGACATAAACACAATCAGATGAAGCTACAGAGCAACATGGACAACTGAACTGGACATGGAGAAGCAGGAGATGTACACAAATTATCATGAAAAGGGGGAGAAGTAGAGTGAGATGAACTGACCGAAACAGTTAAGAAAGGCATGTGAAAAAGAACTGAAAAATAAAGAAGTGGTAAATTGGTGCATACCAGTGGCACAAAATAGAAAACATTAGCCAGCACCTGTTGCACAAAAGTCAAGGCCACAGCAAGCACATGCAGGTGCTAGAGGATGGAATAAAACCAAGGTGTTCCACTGTTTGTGTGTCCTGACACACAGGATATTGGGGCAATACGTTGTCTAACAAGCCTTGACCATGCAATGGGCTCTGCTAGAACACGTTATTTGTCTCCATGCAGCCCTGCAGATGTATGTGTTGGATGGGTACAGGCACAGGACTGGGGAGGGATGGAACTGCCTTCATCCTATAAAGGCACACTTTGGGCTGGGGAGCTGAATCCCACACACATTTACCCAGGTAAAGCTACTCATATGACAGATCTCACTGGTATTAACAGAGCCATGCCTAAGTGTTCGCAGGAGTCAGGACTCACACTCTTTGAGATAAAAACTTCTCATGACTCTGGGGCTCCCCATACCCAATGTTATGCTCATAAACGTTATTAAATAAGGGTCAGTTTCTGGGAAAACATAATGCAACTTGCTCCTTGTCTTAAAAGAAACATACTTGTTCTCCCAAAAGCTGCTAAGCTGTTGTGCAAGGTCCCACTGTTAGATTGCACCACCACGCGGTACTGCTCCCCAGCTTCCAACTTGTGAAATGTGTGCTCAGACATATGTTTGGAGACACTCTGGGACTCAAGCTGATGGTTTTGCTGAAATATAGTCACTCTGTAGGAATCAACATCTCCACCTCCAGGAGCCCAGCTCACTTTCAGGCTGTTTGTCATGCCATTAGGTGACACATGAATGTTTCTGACTGCACTTGGAACTGGAAAAAAAAAAGAAACACAAAGGCACCTGCTCACAAATTTCCTGTTTGATTCAGACTTTTTAATTCCTACTTTTTTATGGCCACAGCAAATGATTCAAAGGACAAAGAGCATTTACAGGTACAAGTAATTTCACTCCTGGGTAAACACAAGTAAAGCAGAAGGCATTTGTGTAGGATTTTGCATTTTAGAAAAGCAATTCTATGTGTTTACAGGAAGAAAAGTAAAGAAAATGTAAGTTAAACAGAAAAAAGTTTGTATGTTCTTTTATCTGGGTAACCTCCCTCTTCTCCAAATGAACCTTTAGAAACATCTCAGAAAATCAAAGCTCTTTATGTACACTTACTTAGGCATTTTGCAGTTATAATCTCACCCATTCATTTCAGGTGGGTAAACAGGCATAAAATAGCTTAAATGATTTAGCTAGAGACACTAAGCAAACAACTGGCACGCATGGGAATAACAGACACCCAAACACTGACACTCTATACCATTTTATACCATTTCTATGCAACAAATCAAATTATCTGCCAATAATCAAATATTGGTGCCTGTGACATTTGTTTATCAAGCACAGATCAAGGCGGCTGAAGTACTACTGTGATTTTCAATGAGATCTGCTATCTTTGTGCCAGTGTTACAGGAGCTCAAATAAGATCATGGCTCTCCCTTGATTTTCTGTACTTCATTCTTTCCTCTAGAGAAGCCTCAACACATTTTAAATACCACACTATTTCTTACTTGTCAGGCCTTCTATGAAAGTAGCACGTTGTGCATCTCCACTGATTGTCAAGACAAGAATTTTGTATAGACGTCCTGGAGTCAGAGCTGTGAACCAATACTCCTCAATGGTGTTCCCGAGGAAAATGGGTGGGAAGATCTTCATGTCATTGAAGAGGAGCTGAACCTCATATTTATCAACATCCCCCTCAGCCTTTGACCAAGTTACCTGCAGATCTTCTGTACTTCTGTTACTAAGAGTCAGATCCTTCACTGACTCTGGCACTGAAGAGGTGAGAAGAAAGACATGAAACTTCTCAGTACTTATTCAGACCACAGCAAAGAGATAACAGGCCATGCTCCTCAGCTAAAACTTTTCATTCAGTTCCCTAGGAAAAGCAGTAGATTGCACCTATTTGCAAGGGTTGCTGTTTGCAGTTTGCACCATATCTAACACCAGAAGGTCCCATTTCAGAACAGGGAGTCCACAATCTATCAGCATAAAAATGATAAATGAATAATAATGGAGCCTGAAGGGAGTTTGCATAGCCAACAAAAATTGAGTAGGATCTGCATGTACAACAATTGTGGTGCAGAGAGGCATGAGCTAGTGGAGATCCAAGGTAAGTCATCTATGTGATGCAGCACCACAACACGCAGTTCCCAACTCCTGCCAAATGCAGGTCAGTTATTCTTGCCCAGTGCTACATGTGTGTTAATAAACTTGGTTTCTTAGGGTGGCTCATTAGTTTACATGTAGTGCTAGGTGAAGACAGGCAGATTGCACCCAGATCCCTGTCATCTCACAACTAGCCACTTCACCACTCTTGCCCCATGCTCTCCAACTCTGGGGGTAATTTGAGTAGAGTGAGGTCTAGCCTATCTTCTTCCGTGTACATTTCCATGACCAGAAAATAATGTCTTGTACATTCTGGCATAGTTTAAGCACAAATACTAAGCTTATGTGGAAATCTGTACCACTGTTTTTCAGTTTTCCATGTTTCAAGATTTCTTTCCAAGTTCACAGCACAGGTCTCTTCTTTCACTTTCTATATGTCTGTAGCTGAAACATTGGTCATAAACTAAATACTGCTTTCCATATTTGGAATGACACACATTCAAAGAGTCACACTGAACATCCTATGTTAAAATCATACAAGATTTTTGAGACCACGTATGGTAAATAGAAAAAATCCTGGAGTGCCTCAAGATGTTTCTGGGGTGTTTACTTACTTGTTCTGCCGTAGACCCTTTCACTAGTTTCATATTTTCCACTCCTTGTGCTGACTGTGACACTGTACTGCCTCCCTGGGACCAGATTAGTGAACACACATTCATTTTCATCCTTTGGGACAGTTTTTGTTTGGATGAAATCATTGTTATTCTTGATGATCACCTCATAATTATCAAAATATCCAGAGGCATGTAACCAGGACACCTTCAAGTAGTCACTTCTGGCTGAATTGCTGACAGTAAGTCCCTGAACACTTGAAGGGACTGAAAGAAAAAACACAATTAAAGATTCAGAAAGCAGTAACTTCCTGAAGGAATAGGAGTTGCTGTAGTGGACTATATTTGTTGTAATTACCAGACTTTTCTGAGGAAGTTGCAAAAAGGCCACAACGTGGATTTAAGCAATACCCTACCCTCCAAAATAGTAACTCAGCAGTTTCCAGGCTGCTTTACATCATATGACAATAGTTTGCCTTTCCAATTTTTGGTCTTTTGGGACTTGGTTGGTTTTGCTTATAGCAGTGAGTTCCACAGGTTCATACTAGTCCTCAGTTTGCTTCTTCTCATTTAAATGGCTGTCACTTGGACTTTCACTTACATCATGAGAAGGCTAAAATTTCACTAACTTGATACTCTTTGCCATTTTAACACCCCTTACCATCTTTCTTTTATTCTACTGGTTTACCAAGTGTAAAGTATCAGTCTGTTCAAACTTTGAGGAAGTTTTAAGAAGTTTTCCATCATTATTGCCATCCTTCTCTGAAATTTCTCTATTCCTGTTACAAAATCCTCGAACGCTGCATGACCAAAACCATAGACATGGGTGTTACATGACCAAAAACAATTGACATGGGTGTTACTCATTTATGTGACACCTTATTAATATTTTAGTAGTTAGCTCCTATCCTGTTCTTTCAGTGTTTGAGTAACTTTTTT
Organism: Phalacrocorax aristotelis; assembly: GCF_949628215.1. Lineage (NCBI taxonomy): Eukaryota > Metazoa > Chordata > Aves > Suliformes > Phalacrocoracidae > Phalacrocorax > Phalacrocorax aristotelis. The sequence goes on along the minus strand of NC_134276.1, from coordinate 178,862,412 downwards.
GGGGGATGCTCTGCAGGATATACTTGAAGAGCCAAGTAGAGGGGTTAAGGGCAGAAAAATGCATTTGAGCTAAAACATACATTTCTGCTCGCTCACACATGACTTTTATTCATGCTGAAGTGATTTTGTATGACATAAAACAGCAGTACAGGCATAAGAATAACACTAAGTCTGTAAAGCTGTAATTTTATGGTTTTACCCTCCAACCTCTACTCACCCATTCCAGTTTGGTCAGATATTGATAGATCATTGATAATGTCTACACAAAGTGGTTATGGTGACTGTATTCTCTCAGAGGCTGTCTTTACCTGTTCGTTCCTGGCTGAAGGAATAATTTTCATACTTCCCGCTCTTTGTGGTTATCATCACGTTGTAAAGTGTCCCAGGAGTAAGGCTGCTGAAGGAGCATTCACTGAAGGATTTGGAAATGGTGAGAGTCTGAACAATCTGGCCTTCGTGAGAGAGTGTTACCAAATAACTGTCTACATCTCCAGAAGCTGGCAGCCAAGAAACACTGAGGTAGTCACTGCGACCTGAGTTATTTACTGTTACTCCAGTCACGCTGGAAGGAACTGTGAAACAAAGAGGAAAAACCAGAATAGATTTGACTAGCCAATTCCTATTGTTGTGAGAATGCCTGGAATGCCACCCTGCAAAATAAGCTGCCTGGGACTCCTGAGAAGCTCTGTACTGACTCCCACTCAGCAGCACTCATCTGCTTTTTGTAATACAGTGAAGGAAATTGTCTTTGGTGGCATGATCCCAGAACTTCTAAAATCGCAGAAGATGAGATATTCTCTCAAATTGCCGCTCACCAGTAATAACAATAACTACTGAGGCTTGTATGAAGTTGAGGTCCATAGCAGAATGTGTTCCATTTACAATGAGTTCTCTGACGCCTAGTGGTCAAAACATGAATGCAATTTGTTTTTCAAGCCAGCAAGATGAGCTCAAAGGCTCCACATTGCCAGAACTACCATCACTCAGGTACAAAATTATCAGAGTTATTACAGGGGCAGATCTTAATCGTAATGAACTGCCACATTTTACTGGACTCATGCACTGAACTGACTTAACTCAGTAGAGGGGCTGCCCCTCAATCGTCAGAGTCAAAAATATTAGAAGATTTTACAAAATGTGTCTATGTATTTTACGCCTTTTTGTGTTATTCTTTTCCAAATGTTTTTCTTTTTTTTCTTTTTTCTTTTTTTTCAGCTGAAGATAGTTGTTCTCAAGGAGAACATTGAAGCAAACTGCAGAATGCCTCGCCTTTGCCAGATTCACATAAGGGGTGAAATTGCACTGTGTTGTAAATTTTTCCCTCTGTTTAAATACCCAAAGGACTGGCATTACATTTCATGAGTCATTAAACTTACAGAATTTGATGCAATAGTAAATCCTGTCCTATGCAGTATAGAAGGGCCTCATAATGAGTAATTAACCCTGGCAGACATTCTTTAATGTTGCACTGGAGAAAAAGAATGGGTCATGAAAGACTGAGACACAAATTCATCCAACCACCCTTAGGCAGCTAATTTGCACACCTAAGTAAGGAGCAATCACCCTATGCTGCCATCTAGTCAACAGAACAAGGAAGTCCCTTCCAAGGAGCGATTCATGCACCAGGGCTGTACATCGCTCTCAGGGCATATTTTTGTCTTCACTACAGAGTGATCCTGCTGTACAGAGTTCCTGTTATAGGCATACCAGTTAGCTCCCTAAAGCTACGTTAACATGAGTCTGGACCCACACACAGGAATTATATGGCTAAAACTCCTGTACTTCTGAATTCTCAGTCCAATGGCTTAATCACAGGACCATTTTTTTTAATAAATCCAGCTTTTAGGAACTGACAAAAGACATGCTGGACTATTTTCCTTTTTACCTGTCCTCCCCTCTGCGATCATTTGCCTTGAAGATATCCCCCCGCTGACAGTGGTGACAACAACTGAATAGAGTCCTCCAGGTTTCAGGGGATAGAAGTGGTATCTGTTGGTTTCACTAGGAACAGTCTCATTTTTAATGACAATATTCTCATGAATCAGTAGTACTTGGTACGAGTCTACATCTCCCAGCGCTCTTGTCCAGTTGGTGAACAAGCTGTTGGTTGATCCCTGACTTGCCACGGTCAGACCGGTCACTTGGGCTGGCACTGCAAAAAAAAATTGTCATAATGTTACCGAGGAGAAATAAAATAAAACAAAACATAATCCTCCAAATAACCCAAGTTTAGTCACACTGAGGAAGTGCATCAAAAGAACATTCCAATTTGCAGCCAGACTCAACAGGACTAAAAATAATCTGACTGTGGACTGCTTCCTGTCTGATGGGATGTGGTCTATGGGAAACTATCTAAGAGACAGAAAGGTCTTACAGGCTTTAGCACAGCTTTTCTCAGTCAGACCAAAATGATTCAAGATCATTGAATGGGAAGAGATGGCATTTTATGAATACCATTAAACAAAAGCAACAAATTTAGGAAATTGCTTGGTTTTGTGATGACTATTTCAAACACAGCGTGTGTCTCTCATTCCCCCTTTCCTCTCCTATTCCCCATCTCTCACTCTTATTAAATGGCAAACTAGTTTGATGAATACCTCAGGTGCAGTCATCTATACCTCAGAGAAGTGTAAGAGCCTTTAATTTTGGGGGTAATTGAGCTGGATGGTTTTGGTTTTACTTTTTACGTCAGAAGTTCTGCAGGATATTAACTTTTCTAGCATCAAAAGATGAATTAGTTGTTAAACTAACATGACATTTATCTAAGTACAAGCTGGTGAACTTAGCCAGACCAAAAAGGAAAAAGAAAGAACTGAAAGGAATGGAATATCTAGCACAAATTTTACCCAAAATATTTTTTTTAAATTTGACACTTTTTGGTCAAAGCAAGGAAGTACAGTTACTTCTTTCTAAGTATTTCTGCTTACATGACCAAGCACAACTGAAATAAAGAACACTCTAACTTTACAAAATGTGATTGAAAGCTTCACCTCTTGTTTTATATAAACATTTCTGCACCCATACAATGGATAAGCAATCATTAACAAAAGCTAGAAAATTAGGCACATAGTTAAAAAACCATAATGTTCATATAAAACTGAATCAAAAATCCCACCAGTATTATAATACTGTCATAACATAGCAAGGTCCAACAAGAGACAGAAGTGCTGGATTTCTATGCTAAAGGCACCTTCAGCGACACCTCAGGCTTCACTGGAATCTGATCAATCTGGGAAGCATGTAAGACCTATTTCTGTCATATTTACAGCAATGTTTTGCAAGCCTAGTAGGTTGTCCTACTGAAAAGGAGATTCAGAGGCCTAGAATGCTTATTAAGACCTACGTTCAAATTCATTGATATTTGTTCTTTATCACTTTGAATGTAATGCTAACACACTATCCCTGCCTGATGTGTTTTCAAGCATTGATTCATAATAGTGAAGTGGGATACTGTAACCTTTATGCCTAAATAGGCCTCCTAAAGGGGCATAAGGCAGAAGGAAGTGAAATCCCAGCTATCTAATCACACAGCAGAGAAATAAAAGTGTAAGTCAAACTTTTCAGGCCTTGGAAGGAGTTCCAACACTTCAGTATGGACCACTATCAAGCCATAGGCATGATTAGATTCATACACTAGCAGCTTGTTTTCTTCTGTGCTTTGCCAGACCAGAACTACATTTTAAGACTTTGCCTGCACTGGAGAATGTGTAAGCCAAGCAGAGTAAAGAAATATATATGGTTTAAAAGTTGTACACATGCACAAAATTAGCACCCTACAAGGGGTGGGAATGGGACCGTCTTTGTGTCACAGTCATCATCCTGAGTAACACATACAGATTTTGGAATCAGAAGAGCAGAGGGATTCAAAATACATTTTCAAGGTCACATATGTTTTGTGTCTGTCAACCTTGGAATGTTCCCCTTAAAGCAGCATTTTCCTGTGTGGTGGTGGGTTTTTTTTCCCAGATGATGAATGTTTTGAATCAAGGAAGTGACTTTCCTGAAGAAACCCAGTGAAAATTGTTCTTCTTATATGGAATCTTGTGCTAATGTAGATTGATCAGACGTGACATAATATTTCAGAAAACTGTTTTGCTAAGAATTACATATCCGTTTTCCCAAAACCTTAAATAAATACTGCAAGATGACAGACAGAAATGAGAGACTCAGAAACATAACTTTTCTTTTGAAGAAGCAAATGTAAATTCAAGACTTTAGATATCTAGACACTGAGTTCATTCAGTACAATACAAAGCAAAGCAAAAAGAGTAAAATAGTTTGACAAGATGATACCTGTTCTTCCTTCCACTGAAGTCCAGTTGCTTAAAATCCCACTAATGGTAGTGACGGTAGCTGTATATTTTCTTCCAGGTACCAAGTCAGTGAAAGTGAATTCCTTAGCTTCTTTTGAAAGCCCTTTTTTAATGACAGTAAGATCCCTGTCTCCCAGTGAAACCACATAGCTGTCCCATTCTGCAACAGGGGTCATCCACATGACACTAAGTGAAGATTCATTAGCATGCTTCACACGGAGCTGGAGAACGGGCTCTGGAGCTGTAAAAGTACACAAATATCACAATGAGAATGGGACTTTGTAGGGAACACACATGTCATATCTCAAGCTCCTGTAAGGAATCTGTTCTGTAAGACAGAAATGTGACAGCAACAGAGTATTTGTAATCAAGAGGAGGTTCTTTACCTTTCTCTAGGAAGCTAGTCTTACAAATCTAGTATTTGTGCTACTCTTCCAGTAAAGGGTGGTAGCAGCAGACTTCAGCAATTCATTATGCTGTAATGCTTAGGTTTAAACTTATGCCAGGATATGTATTTTAGTACAAACGGATATGTGGTGAAGTCAGTGAGCCTCCTCTTGAACTGCGGGTGCTAGACAGGGGTATAAAACATTTGTACCATGAAACAGATCTACACCAATTTAGCTGCAACAAACAAGGATGCAAACTATAGGGTCAGAGTGACACTGATTTTGCACTGGTTCATATCTCAGTGAAGCAGAGGGACACTCCAAACTTACAGGGGTATTGTCCTGGGTTTGGCTGGGATAGAGTTAATTGGCTGGGATAGAGTTAATTTTCTTCCACTGATGTTTTCGTCCACACTGATGTTTTAGTTGTTGCTAAGTAGTGCTTACACTAATCAAGGACTTTTCAGCTTCTTGTGCCCTGCCAGAGAGAAGCTCAGAACAGGCACAGCCAGGACAGCTGACCCAAACTGGCCACAGGGATATTCCACACCATACAATGTCATGCTCAGTATATAAACTAGGGGGGGTTGGACTTTGAATGAATGCAGGGTGCGGCCACTGCTCAGGGACTGCCTGGGCATCGATCAGCGGGTGGTGAGCAATTGCACTGTGCACCACTTGTTTTGTATATTCTTTTATGATTATTATTATTTTCTCTTCCTTTTCTGTCCTATTAAACTGTCTTTATCTCAACCCACTCAACCAAAAAAATTTACTTTTTTTCCCCAATTCTCTCCCCCATCTCACTGGGGGAAAGGAGTGACCAGACACCTGTGTGGTGTTTAGCTGCCTGCCACGTTGAACCACAACAGGTATAAAAAAAGGAATTTGATCAGCAAACTTCTGTGTATGTTCGTGTGTGTGTGCATGCATGCACACAAAGGGCATCTGTTACCTAATGTAGTCCCCTGAACCAATTTTGTCCGTTATGCTATCCAACTCACTGTCTAAGACGGTAGCTTTACATGAGAGAAAATTAAGTAAGAATAGGGCCTAATACCTATGCTTCATAACAAGTACACTATGTACCTGAGTTTGAGTCAAATACAGTTGTGATACACCCACTGCTGGATATTATCTATTGGACTATGTCCTAATCACTTAGCTGTGTCAATTAAAAGTAACACCATGAACTTAAATTATTTGTAATGTGTATCAAAGTAAGCAAGATGAGAATCTGCCTTCCTCTGAGCAAGTTGGCTAGAAGTTAGAGAAAGCTTCAGTTCTGTAGCATCTACTGGTCTTGCCATTGTGCAAAATAAACAAAATGAAGCCCTCGGGCAATGACAGGTAAAGGCGTAGCAGGAAAGGCAGCACCGGAAGTGCAAGGATAAAGTAGGGTGGCTTTATCTTATCTCACATTCTCCTGTGAGATAAGGCTCAGGCCTGAGTCTTGCCTGATACTCCTCCTCCAGGTCTTGTGCTCTGAATTGCACTTACTTTGTATCCACAGAGCAGAACTGTTAACAACTATATTGCAATTATTTTTTAAGTTTGAAGCAATCAGATGTGGCTTTGACTAGCATTCCAGTAATGTCACTGCAGTGTATATACAATTCCTTTGGAAAGGCTGACTTGAACTGGCTAACCTCATTTTATTTCTGGAGCACAGGAACAAGAATTGGGACATTATGGATCAGCCACACTAACATACCTCAGCCAATTTTGGTTAACACTATTGTTACTAGTTAGTTGCACAAGCTGGAAAGTAACCCAGTTTGCCACGGAACACACTGATGAACAATACAGGAATATCTATATTGCTTTTTAAAGAACTACACAGGGTGCCTGCAATCAGCTACAAAATATAACAGTGAAATGTTATACATGTAGTGTTATGCCTCAGTCATGACAGAATGGTGATACAATTCCCAAGGCTTTCATTAACAATACATTTACCACGAAAATAACCCTGAAAGTCTTCATAGACCTGCTAAAAATAATTATTTCTGTTTTTCACAAGGGAGCTCCTTTTTACTGTATTAGTAGTGAAATTCATCTGTGGGTTCCCAAGTACTATTTCCTTCTGATTGTCCACAGAGCCCAGCCGAACATTTTGCACTTTCACAGTTCCTGGATGAGCACGCTGACCTGTTCTCCCTGTGCAGCTGGTCTTGCTCTGCAAATCGCCACTCTCCACAATGACGTCCACGTCATACTGCCTCCCCGGGATGAGGCCCACGTCGTGGATGAGGTACTCCGTGGTGTCCTTCTCGAGGGTGGTGTTGAGCACCAGGGCCGAGTGGTTCCACAGGAGCAGACGGTACCTCTCCCAGTCTCCCGCAGGGGGCAGCCAGTTCACTCGCAGAGACCTCAGCCAGCCACCACCACCTGCTTTCAGCTCTGAAACTTTCTGGGGAACTGAAATACAGAGATTGAGAGAGTAATTTTGAAGTGGGTTATTTCTGGTAAGATGTAACCACAGACTGGCAAAACCTGTCTCGCAGCATAACTACTGTAGAAGTCCTTGGATCAGTTAGAGCAACATGAGGCATCTTGTTATAAAGGTTGACATTAATTTAAAGATAATTTTTACTCTTCCACACACAAAACACTCACTTTTTCACTGTTGGTTTCTGACATCAGAAGTGGGGAACCCTTCTTAGGGCAAGAAAAGGCTCCCCCATGCACTTCTTGGATGCATCTTGCAGTTTTCAGTTAGCTTCCCAGTTGTTTCCTGGACTCAAATTCACTTAGAAACTGTCAACCAATTTTTCAAAGCTAAGGCCAAAATTTCAATTGCTGTGGGCCAAATTCTGCTGTCAGCAGAAGAAACGCAAAGTCTGATGGCTTCTTCCACAAAGGCCTTGTATGTCCTAGTCCCTCCCAGCTGTTTACCACTGAGGTTCAAACTGAGGTCCACTAAAGCATCCACTCTTTATGTCCGCCACTTCAAGGGTCCTGAATTTACATGTTCAACCTTCCTGCCCTACTGCTGCAGGTCACACTGGATCACTGAAGCTTTTCTTATTTTCAGGGAATAATTAAATATTAATCACCCCAAGCGGAGATTGGAAGACAGATGCAGACCCTTAGGTTAGGATACCTATAGCTTAGTGTTAAGATACTCAGAGACCAGCATTGGAGCCCTGAGACCATCAGCAAGTATTAACTGTAAACGACAAGGCTAGAATTATGCTCTCATGTTTTCTCTGGCTTCGTTAATATTTAATTGCTCAGTACCTAGCAAATGATCAAGGGATTTCTACTAGTACCACAAAATACTTACCAGTTTCGCTTCCCACAGGCATAGCTGGGTACCAGACCTAGATCTCCCACATGCCAGTAAATATGGGAGATGTCTTTCATTTGCTGAGTGAATGGCTAAAAGCACACAGTGTTTTGTTAGGAAGCACAGATGTACTTACATCAAAACAGATAAAGTTCAGCCCTGTCAGACTGGCTGGACATCGTTACACCCTTACGGTACAAAGTTTCAGTCCCTGAGATGCCCATATTCCTTACCACAACATTTCTCAGCAGGTTCTGCTGCTGTAGGCACCCTCTCAATACACAGAGATGTGGATTATGTTCTCAAGCACCTGGCTCTCTTTGTGAGTTACACAGGGATCCTAAGAGTCTAACCCTTTCAGTACCTGTAGACCTGATGCCTGAATTTACAAATTTATATTTAGGCCACAAAGCTTCTGCTGAAGTGACTCTGTTTTCAAAGCTCTTGCTATCTATGGAAAAGTCAAGGGAAGGAATTGCACATGATCAGCATCCTTGGAAATGGGACTTCTAGACCACCAGCTTTGAAAGCACTGGGTCTAGGTCACAAATCTGGGGACCAGCGGTTTGCGTGCGGGCCTGAGGCTCTCCCTTCAGATGGAAATGGTAATCTTACAGGTCTTTAATGGTAGGCTAGACAAACAAAAAAGTCATGCATATAACCAGTCCAGCTTCATATTTACTGGACATGAAAGGCTTTTCAGCTCTTTTCCAGCCTGCACTGAGAATGGGTTAGCAGCTAGATATGTCAGTGATGTGCCTTTCACATGAAATGTTTAGTTGTAGATAATAAATCTTCTCTAAAATAAATACTCTGCTCTCTTTCTCTCATACAAACATATTTTTTTTTTTTGGCTCTGAGTCTACTAACAATTTATGTTTGTGTTCTTCACCCACTTATACATTTTTTCCCATCTAAGTTCTGCTTGGGCTAGGCTGGTGTGGAAAAGATGACACACCTTTGTGGCCAGTAAAGCTGTGGGAGAATTATGCCAGGGCTTTTCAGGTTCAGAACTCAAACAAAAGAAAACTGTACTTCTGAAAGAAGATTAGAAAAACATAACCCAGCTCTACCCAGGCTGCCACATGCCTTCCTTAATCCATGCTGTTGGTAGTAAAGAAAGCTGAGACCTGATCCTTTCCTATTTGTAGATTTGCGTCTGGAGCAAGGAATAATACTAAACCTTGCAAAATTACTTAAAAATCTGTTAACAATTTGACTACATGCAGACTTCCCCATAACATAACTCAACTCATTTTATATATTATACTAAGTTGAATTCAAGATAACAAAGTTGGTCAGAAATACAGTAGTGTGCAACAGTTTTGTAACAGACTCACTCAACTATAAGGTCCAGAATGCATTATTGTTTCCTGCTCCCAAGCTGTTCTGGAGCTGCTTTTGGCTGCCAGATTAACTGCTGCCAGAGAGTCAGGAAGGGGTACTCCCGGAACAATATTGTGCTCTTTATCTTATTTTGCCTGGAATCCAAACCATTTTGTCTCCTACAATGATTTTCTACAAGGCCAATGTAGGCAAAAATAGCATTGGTTACAATGTTCTTACTGAAGCAGAAGACTTACATGTCCTGCCAGTTGCCATCCGATCAGTGAAGAGTTCACCACTGATTGTGCGGGCAGTAACCTGATAAAGACGTCCTGGAGTTAGCTTGTCAAAGTGAGTCTCTGTGACTGGTGGCTGTACAGTTTTGACTTCTTTAACTGATCCAAGATGAGACAGAGTGATATTATAGAAATTGAGGTTTCCTGAAGGTCTTCTCCACTTAACTTTTAAAGCATCTAAGCTGTCATCGTTAGTCACCATCAAATCTAAGACTTCAGCTGGGGCTGAAAAAAGAAAATAAGAAAGAATAAAAAACTTCCACCACAGAATATATAAGACCTGCTGTCTCCAAACGGCAATAGTTAAGTTTTGCTTTTGAACAGTTACATGAGATGGAGTATGAACAGTGAAAAGGCAAAGTCTGGTTACAGTGAAACTGAACCCAGCCCTGTTTAAGATATTCTGTTGCTGAGAGTGACACTTTTTATGATGTCCACTCTTGTTTCATGGAATAGAAAATCTGTTAGCCATGTCTGCACTCACACTAGTCATTTTGACTATGAAATAGACAAGGCACATGCTCCTAAGAACAGAGATGCCTGCATACATTTTGATAGAGTAAATGCTACAGCACCATTGGAGCTATGCCTGATTTACACCGTTGTAGAAGGGATTGGAATCAAACTCCTTTTTCAAATGCTCCACAAAAAGAAGAGCATAGCCACCTCCAGTGCCTTCATTTCTCAGGCTTGGGGCACTCTAGATAATGAAATGGAGGACCATGCTGCAAGCTAGATGGAGTGCTCTTATTTTCTGAGAAAACCTGCGAGATTTAGAATTTTTGCACCCCACAACAAGAAGAAATAAAAAATTCTGAAGAAATAAAATGAAACAAGAGTATAATCCCCAGAACAGCCAGTGCTAGGTAACAACAGCACTCATCTGTGTGCCCTAGATATCACAATATTGTTCACTTAATATTAAATTATGTTTACATGGTGAGATTTCTGTAGGAGAAACTGCACCTTACATCTCCCAGAAATTAAGGAAAGCAAAGGCGTGACACTGTTTTTGCTTACATGAACGTCTTAACCATTGGACTCTAGTAGTATGTCGCCTTATCTTACTCTCTATGACCACAGAACTCTAACCTGAAAAACCTTCCTGAAAAAAAACTTCATTTAGAAAGCTCTGGTTCTGAGTCAACACTTCTCTGCGAAAAAACGCCCAACATTAAATTTTAACATTCTTAACCTGCTCTACATTTCTTTTCACTTCCTTTTCAGAAGTGCAGCTATTTTGCAATCCAGAGATAAGAAGTCACAGAAAATATTTTTTTGCGAAACTCACAAGCTCTACGTCTCCCATTCAGCTAAGTAAGAATCATGGAGTTAAACTGCCTTCAGTACTGTGAAATAACCAGACTACACACTGCCTCAATTCACTGAAGAAGTTCACAGAGGAGTCAGAAGAACCTCTGTCACAGATATGAGGTGATGTGAGAGCACCTGGGCTCTGACTGTTAACACCTAACTTTACATGTTTAATAGAGCTGCCTACATTAAGCAGTGCAGCCAAATTAGCTGCAAACACCGTACAAGCTAATTTAGCTGCTAATTTAGCTGCAGTGCTAACTTAGGGAGATAAATAAGCTCATGGTGTCTCTAACTCCCTCTATAGCCTTTGGAGAGAAACACCTGCCAAGGGTAATTCAGCCACTGGAGTCTGGGAATACACACTTGGAACACAAATCATTTATTATTCTGAAATATGTCCTGTAGTATCATTAGTTTATGGTCTTAGCTTCTTGTTTTGTTGTGATGAATTCTTAAGTCATACCTGTCCTGACTGTTTGAAAACTGCTGCTCTCCAATCCTGCAGCCTGGGTTATGATAGAGAGGTTATACAGGTGGCCTGCTGTAAGTCCTGAAAAAGTGTAGGTCAGAGGATCTTCTTGGAGAATCTCATGAACTTGGACATGATTATCCAGCAACACCAGCCTGTAGTGATCCACATGCCCAGAGCCAGGAGACCATGAAGCATGGATAGTGTCTGTCTTGACACTGACCTGAATGTTTTTCACAGGGGACGGCACTGTTGGAATAAAAACCACATGCTTAAGCCCTAATGGTTATCTCCACAATTTCAGCAATTTTGAACAGATTTACTTTTGGAATACATTGGGTTTCTTTAGGGTTAATGACAACCCAACCCCAAATTTATGTCCAAACCACCGTAACAACATGCTTCCATTCTTAACAAACAACTCTTTGTTAGTCAGAAATACGTTTTGTGTATTTCTACTTATAATCAATAGATACTTACATATATATATAGCCAGTTTGAAGAATTATATTTATTTGTTAATTTCAAAATGCAGAACTGCAAAATACCTTAAATAGTTTTATTTAGATGAACTACAGTAAAAGAAGTCTTACCAGTAGATCCACTTATGTGAAGTTCCGGGGTACTCTTATTTCCAGCAACTGCACTGAGGACAATGTTGTATTTATTCCCAGGGATGAGATTGGAAAATGTATTTTCTGTTTTTGAAATTCTTCCTGGTACAGAGACTTCTTGTATCTTTTTATTATCGTGATCAAATAATACTAGGTTATATAAGTCCACCTTTCCTGAGGAAGGATCCCACTGAACCTGCAAGCTTGTGAGTGTAGTTTTTTCCTTATTAATTTCAAAACGAGGTGGTGGTAAGGGATCTGTAGTTAAAAAAACCCAGAAAACATAAATCAGTATTTCTTGCATTGGGATTGTCTGAAGTTTTACACAGCTGCACAAAAATACTTCCAAAACTCTCCCTTTATCATCATAATGCTGCCAGTGCTTTTCAGAAAGTCCTTTTCTTACCATTTATAAATGTTGTATCACTGAAACTGGTCTACAAGAGAGCCTTGCAGAATTCAGAAATGTTTTGTGTATGCATGTGTACACACTCACTCTCTCTCTCACACACACACACAGAGAAAAACACTTCCAGTTGTGGATGTATATAACAAGCTTGGAAATCTGCTGACAGTAAAACCGTAACAACTTTAATAAGAAACAGCAAACATGAAAACCCAGCAAATTACACTTGGTGCCTCAGTGTAATGTAACTTTATAGATACAATGGTACCAGTGGCTTTCATTTCCTAGCACTCACGCTAAACACTTTATCACTAATGGGCATGAGCATTTATGCAATTTTAAGGGTAACAATCCTTTGTTTTTAGTATTAACTTCAACTGCTTCAAACAGATTCCTTTAGAGTATGCTTCTGCTCTGCTGTAGCATTGTTCATACAAATTTAAAAAACCTCAAGCAGTACATTGGATAAACTTTTAAGAACTATGCTTAATGGGGACTGTTTGAGAAACTCCCAGCATCCATTATGTTGTTTATTAAGGGGCTCTGTAAAATCACCTGTAAAATATGATACACTATAAAGGGATGGCAAACATTGACCAGAACAAAAGACACTGGCTGCTTGTATCCTCCAGGTGTATTTCACCACTCACATCAAAAGAAATATACTACATGTTGATGTACTAAGGTATTGACATTTATGTCTCCCAACAGGGTTAAGCAATTGCATATTAAAAAGGTATTATAAAACAACCCAAAGAGGCAAAATCAAGCATTCACAAGTTGGAGAGTTAAAGAATAAAGGTTTCCCAACAATTTAACAACTAGATTTGGCTTCCACATGAGTACACTCTGTGTTATTCTTGCCTACGGTGCATCCAGGCTGAGAATTGAGGTCTCCATATGAACAGTGCCTTAAACACAGAAGAATAAGACCATTTTTCCAAAGCAGATATTGTTGCCTGGTTCCCTGAACAAGGCAGATGAAAGAGTGTGAGATCGCATAATTAAAAACCGCATCATAAAGGCTGAAAGGACAAAGTTGAACCTACCCCTACCCTATGAATACAGCGGTAGGAGTATCATGGGGCTAGTAGCCTTTAAGCTGTTTTTTCTTCAAAGCCTGGATGGTGTAGAGGGTTTAATTGCTTCTTACAAAGCTCTGCTGGGAACATACTTGTGCCTGTTTTTGGTGATATGTTCTGTCGATCAAGTATATTAGGAATTTCAAGGGAGTATCTCCCTCCTTGGAAGCACTCAAAAGCTGTCTGGACACGGTCCTGGGCAACTGGCTCTGGGCAGCCCTGCTTGAGCAGGGGTTGGACCAGAAGACCTCCAGAGGTCTCTTCCAACCTCAACTGTTCTGTGTTTCTGTGAGTCTGTGAAAAAGACTCTGTCCCTTTGAATCCAGGTCTCTGCTTAAATTTGGATTTTTGCTCTGGACCACAGAGACCCTAGTACTCTTCAGAAAAAAAAGAGATTAAAATTAAATTAACAAAATCAATAAATAAAAAGAACTATCTTCTTTTCTTGACCTCTTTCTTAAAGGCCAAACTAACTCTCCTTAAATCTGGGGAAAGAAAAAAAATTAAAATTCAGGTCAAAGACCAAACACATGAAACTTCAGGCCAAATAGTTAAAACTTCATCCAGTTACAGCAATTGAAACAGGAGGTTTTAATGAAAAGTGTCAGGAAATCTTAACAATAGGGTTGACTACCAGCTCCACCTATAATATATACTAAGCCACTAAAGACCATTATGTCGGCAAAAGTGAATAGTGGGGATATAATCTTGTTCCTTGAAGGCAATTGTTCTAATCAGAAAGGTCAAACTTTGGGAGTCAGAAATAAATTCCAGCACTAAATATGGTCAGATGCACAGCCAGCTGAAAAAGTTTTAACTTGACTGATATCAAGAGAACAGTCACGATCACTGTCAAGAATTTTAACCCTCTCTCTGTGAAGGTTAGGAGAAGGTTGACTGCTCCTTAGTCCTGCAAAAGTAACCAACATTGTAATCTGCGTTATTTGCCAAATTCTACAAGAGAAGGCATCTCCTACATTTTTAGAAGCACTTATACAGCCCTGGATAATGTGTCTTCTAAGGGGCCTTAGCAAAGAAGAGAGTTGCGTGCCTAGAAGGTGAAGTTCAGAAATGCAGACTTTATCTAATCTATCTGGTCCAGAAAACAAAACACTCAGTGCTTTGTACATCCGCTAGAACAAAGGAACAATGAGATTGGGAAGTGCCTGGGCTGAAAGAGCCCTGGATGGAAACAAACACTTAAAAAGCCATTTACATTGTTACACAAGTCTCTGCTGGCAGCGACACAGCACTGATATATCACAGAAATAAAATATTTTCACAAAGATATTTTTACACCATTTGATACTATATGAATTAATGTCTCCTGGTCTACAAAGGAATCTTCCAGATGACTTAATGTTCATTGAATTATATTGTACCTCCATTTTAACTTTTTTGAAAAAGAAAACACTTTGTGTCCACAACTGTTACAGATATATTTTACAGAAACGATAGATAGGGTTATGTCCAATCCCAATTACATGATTCCCAAATACAGCCTGTAAGCACAGAAACACCCCTGCCTTAGGCAGGAGAAAAAAAATGACAGAGACAGGAGCCCAGGACTGAGTAATGGGGAATTCCTGCCAGTCTCGGCCATCTTCCTACCAAAGTACCGTTTTTCTTTCCCAGCTTTCCCTATTCATAAAACAGTAACCTACTTCACAAAGACTCTTTTGAAGATTAAGTAAAAAGGGTTGATTTCATTGTCTGCATTGAGTACAAATATCCATTTCTTTGGGATGATATGCAACCTAGAAAATCTTTAAAACATGGTTATTTATTTTCTTCTTGTACTCTGCATTTTGAGGTCATGTTCATAATCATGTGATTATGGATGATAAGACTATACAGCCTATAGTCAGAGCCATGTCACAGTAGTAGTTCCTACAGACAGCTAATAAATCAGATTTGTCCCAGATAATTTGAAATTTACAGAAGTGAACACATGGCCAAGCCATGCTTCTGGCATTTACAGAGTCACATATTACAATGGAAAAATACTCTACTGGTCTGTGTCTTAGAAGGTAGAATTTTTAATCTCTTTTTAGTTAAATACTTAGCAATTTTTCTGACAAAAATTTATTTACCTGTTAGTTCTCTCAGTACTGATGGCTTTGATTAGACAGCAACATAATGTATCACTGCAATATTTTTGTAGAAAATGATGCTGAAAATGGCATTTATAAGCCTATTTTAGAAGATATATTTGAAAGCGGGGGAATTGCCAAGCTGTTTTTCATGGCTCTCAAGACCAGTATTTCAAATCTGAATTTCAATTCAGAATTGAAACTCAGAAATTTAACTGTAATTTAGTATCTGTTCATATGCTATTGTTTTTATGTAGAATTTTAATTAAAGACCTCGTCATTCACCAAAAACGCACTACAAAAATACACAGTTACGCTGGTGCACAGACATTTGGAGAGTTGAAAACTTAAAAAGTATTTTTTCTGAAATCAGGAAAGATTCACCCTACCATCTTTTGTCCTAGAATAGCTCTCAGTCACAGAAATAGTTTTGCTGAGAACAATAAAGAAGGTAACATGAAAGGACCAACAGGTGCCTGAGTTCCAACATAACAATGTTAAGCATTCTGGCTAGTAGTATGGTTTTATGTGCTGGCTTATGTATATATATATTCAAAAAACACAACAAATGGTAAATACTAATGTGAAATAAATGTACTGACCTGTGCCTACTAACATCTGTAATCTCAGGTTTGCAGTGGAAACATCATCTGTAGCTCAGAGCTGATAAATTGTGTTATCGGCTTTTTCTTCATTTCCTATTCTACCAAAATAGCACAACTGCCAACACTGTATGTGTGTTTGCACGCCTGTGTATACCTGGCTTATATAGTGCACATGTGATTGTATTTTCCATTGTTTTGGAGGACCTATTTTAGTTCTGCTCTAGCAAATTAAACAGTTGCCATTTTATATTGATAACCATAGAGCAAAATCTCTTGAGTAAAGAGGCTCCACCTTAGTGGACTAGTGCAGATTATTGTACCAGTATTCCATACATTATTAGATTTCAGATCTATGCATCCACAAGTGAAATAGAAGCTGCTTCTCTACTCAAAGATTCACGAAAGGTCTAGTGATACTTGAGAGTTTATGCAGTCTTGGTGAGCTGCACGCTTACTCTATTGGAATATCAAACTTGCAAACAACACAGACTTAACTCATTGTCATCATTATGACTTTAATGTGAAATTAAATACTCAAAAGGCTAAATGAAGTTAGGGATTGGTCCTCTCCAAGCCTTCACATTACAACTGCAACTACGGTACACATTATTCATCACTTTCACCTTAACTCCTTAGTCAGAACAGATCACACTCAAAGTTTAACAAAATATTTTGGATGTTATGGGCTTAGCTGCTCCAGAGCTTTGTATAAGAAACATGATGAAAATTGAAGTCATAACAGGAACGAGCACATGAAAATTTAAACAGGATTGAATATGAGCAAAAAGTTAAAGTTTCTGAACTAGGTATATAAATTAATCTGCAACTTCTCTGTGTACATTTATTGTATCAAGACAACACAGATGTTCAAAAACTCATTTTGCAAAGGTAAACACATGAGATGGGATTCCTCTCACTTAACTCCAACCATCTAAACTTCAGGTGCCTGGTTTAACCTAGGCTCCTTTAATAGTCAGTGGAGAAAGCCGGGCACCTCCAAAGGACAGCTTAGCCCATCTTTCTTAGACAAAGAGCTCAGGAAGGGAACCTCACCAAGCACCAAGGTCAGACATCATATTTTCACATGGCCCATGATAGCTCACTTCTGCTACCATTCAAATCAGTGGGAATCTTGTTTAAAGTATGGATGAAAATATTGCTCATACTTCACAGGATAGTTTCCAGGAACAGCTGCCTATGGACATTCAGGCTCAGTAGATCATAAAACAAAGCTACTGACATGCAGTTACAAACGGACAGGTGAAAAAGAGCTTCCAGAAAACTGGTTTAAAATGCTGCCCCTAGTGGAAACATACAGAGGAATAATAATCCGTAATTCTGAATTGAAATGCATTGTATTGACGGTACAACATAAATTGTTGACAAGCAGAACAAACCCTACATATTCTTTAGAAAAAAAATATAAATTGTCAAATTTTGGAGCTAATTGCACTTTGTGGACACCATCAAGCAATGCAACTGATGTGATTGAATAAGGGAAGCAAGGAACCACAGAGTAATCTGAGTAGCTGTCTTTGCAGGAAACCTCTACTGTTCCTCTACTCTTATTTAATGCTTTTGACTGATCTCTGCTATCCCAAATCCAAACATAAACTTCACTTCAATGATGGTCCACTAATTTGCAGTATTTCAACTTAAACTTTAATCAGTCTTTTCACTCTGACATCAGTTAGTCTTTCAAAATCTATTTACTGATAAAAAAAGTAATTAATGACATGTACAAGCTACTGTCTAAACGATTATGCGTTAATCAAAATGTAGTCTAAAGTGGTATCTTTTCCTCTACTTCTACACAAGTGTTCAATAATAGATCTCTACTATCCAGTAAGGATGGTGATTTATACCTGTCATCCTGATAACAGTTGATTTATTCTTTCAATTTTCAAATTACAAGACATCAATATTAAAAACAGTTGGCATGATGCACGACATGGATTTAAATCACTGTCTGCATAGAAACCGTTACTCATTTTTACCAAGTGACATGACTTATGCTTAATGTATCACACCAGCAGACTTGTCACTAGACTTCTTCTAACTTGAGTTACCAAAGCAAATTAATGGTGGGTATTTAGTGCATTTGTACAGTTAATGTAGGGAAAAGGGTCTGACAATAAATGACATCTCTGAACTGATAACTGTTAAGTATTTGGTTGCTGTAACCTTCAATACTAATACTACAAAGTACCTCTCCAAAACTAACTCTTTAGGAGCAAAATCAGGGAGGCATCTAACGATGGACCTCATTTAAGACATCTCTGTTTTGATTCTTGTGTTCCACCATTAAAAGGTTGGACAATATTATATTTCATCATCTTTAAAAAACACTAACACAGGTAGAAAGAGTCCAGGTCTGTCACTGCAGCCGTGGCTGTACATCGTTCATTGCTTCACAGCTGAATTGTTCACATGCACACACAAACACGCATGCAGAAAAGGGGCTTCCCTTGGCAGCGCTCTGGCAGCCTGCTGCAACATTTTTACAGCCAGCCATGGATGTGCCACCGTTAAGTGCTCTGCACACAGCTGTACATCATAACACCTCACCGGTTGTGTTCAAGGAAAACACACAAGCAAGAAGTTTCAGCCTTACTTTCTGAGTTTTAGACTCCGGTTAGACAGGAGAAAAGTAAAGAAATGGGCTGAAACAGAAGGTTATCCCTGAACAGGGTCTACCTGCCGTGAAATAGCTTGTATTTTAAACAGAGTAAGTAAGCTGTCACCTGAGGAGTCATGAAGCCAACAGGTTTGCATGAGCACAAAGGATGCTACTTCTTAAAAGCATTCTGGTGGACGGCAGCCTAAGGGAGCGGCAGAAACGTACTGCCAGCACTGACCTACTCTCCTCACGGCACCTTCTCCTCTCAAGCCTGCTGAGTTAACTTCTGGCAGCAGTTATTTCTGGCAGCGGGGTAAAGAGAAGTCAAGCGCAGGACAGCTATCCTCAGCAAACACTGCAGGCGTGAATACATCGCCCTCCTCCTCTGACAGCCGGCAGAAGCACGGGGACGGGAAGGAAAAGCCTGGCGTCCCTCCCCGAGCACCTGCCGTGCCCTCCGCCCGTACCTGTCTGCACGGAGACGTTGACGGCCTCCCCGCCGGCGAGCGGCTGGATGCGGAGGTGGTACCAGGTCCCGGCCTCCAGGCCCCGTAGGCTGCAGCCGTAGGAGCCGTTGCCCGTGGGGGCGGGCTGGCAGCCGGCCGCCTCCCCGTCCTCGGAGCTCCCGGTCAGGCTGAAGTTGCAGGCGCGGCCCGCGGCGCCCCACCGCAGCCGGACGCTCTGCCCGGCGACGCGCCGCTCCGTCAGGTTGGCGCTGCATTCCGCCGCCTCCCCCGGCGCGGCCTGCGGAGAGCGGGGAAAGCGCTGAGAGACCCGCCGGGCTCCGCCGGCCGCCGGTGCCTCCCCTCCTCAACCCCCGCCACCGGGTTCACCCCGCAACCCCGTCCCCGCTGCGTGCTGTGCCGGTGCGGGGCAGACCCAGACCTGCCTGCGCCCCCCGATATGGGCTGGGTGCTGAGGGGGGCGGCCCCGCACCACCACCTCCAGCCGCTCACCTTGGTCAGGGCCAGCGCCGTCCACAGGGCAAATCCCGCTCCATAGCTCAGCATCGCCGACAGTTTTTAACCCCGAAAACCCTCGCGGGGAGGGGAAGAGGGGAAGGGAGGCGGCGGCGGGGAGGGGGGGGTGTATGAAGAAGCGAAGTGGCCGCGGCGGGCCCCGGGGGCCCCCCGCTCCCCGCCGGGCTCCGCGCGGCGGCCGCCGAGCCCTCTGCCGGGCCGCCCGCTGGCTGCATGCGCTCGGGGCTGCCCCGGCCGCCTCGCCGCCTCCCTGCCACCGGGGTGGGGTGGGGGGGCTGCCCGCCGCCCGCCCGCCCGCGGCTGAGGAGGAGCGGAGGAGGCGGGGGAGGCGGCCGCCGCTTCCCACGCTGCCATTCTGACCCGGGCTGACTCTGCCGGAGCCCTTCCCGCCGACTTCCGCAATCAAGAGGCGATTTCCTCGCGTCTCGCTGCGGGGGGCGAAGCGCGGCGACCCGGGACCTGCCGCCCGCCGCCGCCCCCCGACAGGGCAGCGCGGGGGTGGCGGCGGGCGGCTGGCCCCGGAGTGCCGCCCCTCGCTCCATGTGGGTCCGACCTTCCTCCCAGCTCCTCTCGCACCCCACCTCCCTTCCTTCCTCGCCTCTTCCTCCTGCGTTGGCTCTCCCCCGGGGCTCCTCTCCCCGCTCTCCTCCTGGATCATGGGGACCCCTCGGCCCCTCAGGTGGTGCCGTTGTTTCTGGGGGCGACCGCACTTCTGCCTCACACCAGCTGCACCTCACTTGATGCTGCCTTGCTTTGCCTTGCCTCATGGCTGCCTCTCCTCGCAACTGCCTCTCCTCATGTCTGCCTTGCCTCACGCCTGCCTTGCCTCACACTCTGCCTTGCCTTGCGCCTGCCTTGCCTCATTGCCACCTTGCCTTGTGTGCCCCCTTCTCCTCACGCCTGCCACCCTTCATAGCCACCTTGCCTCGTGTGCCCCCTTCCACTCACGCCTGCCACCCTTCATAGCCACCTTGCCTCGTGTGCCCCCTTCCACTCACGCCTGCCACCCTTCATAGCCACCTTGCCTCGTGTGCCCCCTTCCACTCACGCCTGCCACCCTTCATAGCCACCTTGCCTCGTGTGCCCCCTTCCACTCACGCCTGCCACCCTTCATAGCCACCTTGCCTCGTGTGCCCCCTTCTCCTCACGCCTGCCACCCTTTGTGGCTGCCTCGCCTCATGCCTGCCTTTCTTCATGGCCACCGCGCCCCACATGCCTGCTTCTCCTTATACTTGCCACCCCTCACACCTGCCCCGTCTCCTGCCCCACCCTCCTCTTAGCCTCGGCCATCACTAAACTACCATTCCAGTTCCTGTGTCCCAAACACTGACGTTTTTAGGGGTTAGCCACAGACCGCCAAGGCCTCCATCCTCGCCTCAGCCCTGCAGCACCATGACCAGAGGTATTGTGGCATGGAGACTCCCAACAGAGCCTGACACCGAGCTGCTGCCCACAGAACCCGATGCGAGCAGAGGAGTAGCTTGTCTGTCAGCAGCCAAGATATCTGAGCTTTTTGTTTTGTTCCACATCAACTTGTGTCCTGGAAACTATTCCTTCCCACACCCCCTGAATAACTCCCAAACTAAAATTACACACCTCAGAAAGCAAGAAAGTCTCCCTGTTTTCAGACTGCACCAAACGAGCTGTGTGCAACTCTGAATCGGCTGTAGCCATGGCACAGCTCTACATTTGTGTCATGTGTGCCCGTTTCCTTCTTGTTTAGATTCCAGCCTCCTAAAACTCACATATATGTGTACGTGCGTGGGGTGTATGGGGGTGAGGGAGAAGAAACATAGCCAGAAGTGTTTTGGACCTTCAGATACTCAACAAGATAGCAGCCATGGGGTAAATTCGAGATTGTATAAAGGGGAAGGAATTTGACGTTTGCTTTCTTCACATGGGAATGGCACTTTTATGCATCTTTCTGTATTGTATGATGCACGTGGGATTTTATCTTTTTAAAGCAGCACCTCAAGCAACTTCAATACCACCTCTGTTTCACTTTTGCCTTGTTTTAGGGAGAGGTGCTAGGGTTTACAAACTTTAGTCTGCCTTTTAGGGGAGCTGCTGCTGCAGAATATTTTCTGGGCATGAACCTGTCAAACAAGGTACAAATATCTGAAAAACCTTAGCTCTCACTCAGAAATTCTCCTTCAGAAACTGAAGGTCTGAGCACTCTTGGGTGGTACCTGCACCTTCATCTGTCCCAGTGGAGGTCCATGCCTGGTCCTCGGGACATGACACTGAAAGTGTTGGGCTTTACTCTCTAAAGGCTTGGGATGATTAATAATGTCATGACATGAATATAACCTTAAGTGAGGATATAAATATGTGTTTACTATTGTGCTGTTCTCAAGCGCACTGCAGAACAAGATCTCCCTTGGAAGAGATGTTTCATGTACTTCAGACAAAAGGATGGACTGTGCCCCAAAGAGCTAGTACATCCATAAACAAACCATCGATGGAAAACACAAGGTGTGTGTGTAATAGACCTAAACTGGGAGTAAAATGATAAAGGTGCCTTGGAATCAGTTCATGATGTGAGATTTCTTACAGCATAAATTCATCTTTAGATGAATGTGCTTTTGGGACCTAATGGCATAAACCACACCAATATTTTTCCAACACTGAAGAAGAGCAAATCTGAAGGCTTATCAGGATGTTTGGATTACTTCAAATCCCTTTCTGAAAATGAGAATATTTGGAGTAACCTGCCTTGGAAAGTGGGGCTCACATTGTAGGGGTTTTTGGAAACTTTTGTAATCTGAATTTGCAGGGAAGATGTAATTCAGGTATGTAGGTGTAAATTAGTTAAGTAGATGCAATATATGAAAGTAAGAAAAAAAATCAGTGCAAACTTACAAATGTCAGGAAAGAAATTGAAACTACCACAAGTGAAATTTAAAGACCTAGGAAACGTCTGCCTGTCTCTGCAAGCTCATGTAAGGTAATGGCTGGAGAAAAGGGATGTTGCTGCTTCTCGGCATTGCCCACAATTTAGAAGTTCCGACTGTATTACTCTTATTCTTCCTATTGTAAAATCTTTAAAATTACTCTGCTGTATTAGTAGGAAAGTGCTGGTTTATTAAGGGTTTTGTGACTTCCTTCTGGACGTTATCCGGCACAAAGCTGCTGTGAGGGTAAGGTCTACCACAGATGTCTATGCCAGCACTGGAATAAAACAAGAGGGGTTCACAATTCACTGGTGGCAATATATTTCTATAGAATAGCCAAGATAATACAAGTAATTATTTCCAGACTGAATAAATTGAACAAATAGGCTTTTAGCAAATCAGCAGTCACACAGCATTTAACACTTACCGATCTGTGTGGCAAGCCAAAAAACTAATTAAGAGAGAAAAAAAGACAAAAAAAAAAAAGAACTGGAAGTGAGTTTTGGGAGTGGCCGGACGTGTCTCTAATAGCAGGCTCCAAAGTCCCTTTCAGACACTTTCCCAAGGTTTCCTGACTTTTTTTTTTTTTAACACCAACCTCCCTCTCTGCCTCTCTAATCAAGAGGAAATGGGCTTTGCATAGCTTTTGTCATGGCTTGAAAGTGCAAGCTGCAGTTTTACTTGAAATCCAAGGCTGCTCTAAACTAAACATTTTGTTTGATTGAAGTGTCACCATTGTCCCCCCCAAAATGGGTACGCTCACAGCCAAATAACATCAAGGCTTTACTTCTACAAATAAGAGCCTGGGGAAATGCAGTTCATAGAAGGTATTGTCTTCCTAATCACAATCCTCAGTGCTTACTTAGTCTATGTGTTTTCAAAGTATCATGTTAAATCTGGTTAATCCTTTAGCATCCCTGCTAGTTTGACAAAAATGTTTTTAACTCTACTTTAAAGACAGGGAAACTGAGAGATGGAGGCCAAAGATTTTAAGTGTGTGTGTCTCAATTGGTGTATCTAGATTCAAATATCCAGACCTGGCTGGAGGCTCTAAGGGACAGATATTAACAATTTTTATATTTTTTTTAATGGATATGCTTAGAGTGCTTAGCATCAGGATTCTGGTTTGAAAGCTTTGACCGAAGCAACTTGCTCAGTGCAAATCATGTGAATCAGGAGGTGAACTAGGGTGGGAACACAGGAGGTGGTAGCTTTAGTTCAAACAGTGCCATTCCTCTAGCGCTGGTGGGATTATTTAGTAGGAGCACTGGAGGCAGTTTGGGGAATACTGGATTATATAGGACATTTCCATTTGGAGGGGACAAGTGTTCCGTACAGGAGATATGCATATGGACAGAGGGCACGGGAAAATAAGCTCAGCTTGTCAACACCAGTCCATCTGTCATCGACTCAGTCCCTTCTCCTCACCAGCACTAGATCAGCAGTGTCAGGGTCCATAAACCTTCAAGTTGGTTATTTGGGTCAATGTGGTCCTGGGTGACACTACTTCTCCTTTCTCCCTGTCTCTAGTGATGCTGTTCATACCAGATTGAACAAGATTGCTCTGTCTACAGCCCTCCCAAATACAAAACACATTTCTTAGGCTTATCCACAGTAACACTGACACCCAAAGTGGTAACTGAAACAACGTGTTTGCCTGCCCTGATACACTGAGAGCAGTGTGGTCTGCTGGAAAAGAAGCCACAGTGAATTTAGGGATTTTCAGTTCTAAACCACTATGTGTTGATAGCAGTACAGTGACCAATAACGTCCGGCATGCTTTAGCTCTAACTGCCCGTGCACAGTTTGCCAATGGTGATTTCAGATTTGGTCTCAGATTACTTAATTTTGCCTTGCAGAAAAGGAAGAACAGAAACTGATGTGGAGGTACCGAATGCCCACCATTAGCAGCTTCTATGGATGGGGCTGGCATCCCCGTCCCCCTCCTCTGGCAGGGCTGACTGTGGTTGGACAGAGCAGAGATCAAGAAGCAGCTGTGTGTCTCCACTCTGCCCATCAGTCAGTAGATAAGCTGACCAAGGTCAAGGCCAGGATTCTTTGTAAGGCAAGTTAAAGCATTCAGATTTCACTTGCTTTGATCTGTAAACCATGTATGTGCTTTTAGGACTCAATTATCCTAAATAAGGTCACAAAATATATGGTGGTACTTAGAGAGTAATTAGATATACACCCTCATTGTTGTGCAACAAACTAGTGGCAGATCCAAAGTCACTACGAGCTCCTGTGGTCCTGCCACATCCGTGAGCTTTCCATTGCTCCTCATGTGTCCTGAGCATTTCCCTCCAGCTTAGAGATTTTCCTAATGTAATCTGCACGCCAGGACTGTGCTATACAGAAGAGGCAGAATTCTTCTGCAGCTGTGCTTCTAGCAAAAGGCAGTGTCAGCATGAACAAAGCATCCCATTAAAATAAAGAACGTAGCTTAGTCCTGTAGCTGGGTTTTGTAGTCCACAAAACATCCACCTGTAATAGCTATCAGGCTCCACAGAGTGGAGCAGGCTTAATAAAAATCAATCAATAATTCTTCTGTCTTACCTTTTCTGTAGAGCTAGAGTACTGAAGAGTAGCTGTTGGAATCCAGGTTTTGTCTGTTACTGCAGATTTCAAGTCAAAGTAGACGTTTTCAATGAGATTTTTACTGAAGTGTTCAGTCACGTTTCTGACGAACATCTCTGTGCTACTGTTCAGCAGATTTTCAGGCCTAGAGGTAACAGCATTTAAAGGTGGGGATGTAGTGTTTGCATCTTGGAGATCTAAGACAAATAAAGGAAAGTAATTAAAATCAGCTCTACAATTTTTTAAATTATTCTTTAGGTGCCAATGAATGTGGCTGATACAACTTCTAAGTATTTTAAGTGCACCTGGAAGTTCTACAGTTTTTGTTTTCAGTGCAAACATTTATTTTGCATCAATACCAAAGTCTGTGCAAAATAAAAGCAGAAAAATCTAATTTCCCTGAACATTCATACCATTCATCTTAGATACAGTCCATCAATGATTCTGAAGAGAAGGGTTGTACTTTGTCATTAACAGCACAATGTTTTCACTTGTAGCTTTTTTCACTTGCTTCAGGCTATCAAACAGCACACAGTTTCAGCTTCATACGGTCAACCCCCCCCCCCCCGCCCCAAACTTAGTAAGTACGTGGGCCAGATACTCTTCTGCCTTTTGTTGGTCTAAGTTCAAAATATGACTTTGTTCCAGATAAGTTTTCAAGATAATTTTTTTTTTGTTTAATACATTTGTTCAAGATAAGTTCCTGTGCCCACATGGGACATTCCTCTTGCATTTTTACATCAGTCCCATGCAGAGACTGTGCTAACCCCTGACTGCTTCTTCCCAAGGTTCAGCTAGCAGTCAGCTAGCACCGGTTAACTGGTGTCTGCAAATATAATGGGGGATTTGCTTTTTCAGTCACGTATCCTTCAGAGAATGCCAAAGTTGCAATTAGAGCGCAGGAAAGATTTTACTACACATTTTTCCTCCACATTTTCATGGCTCTTCCTCCCCATTGGTATGTATTTAATATCCTTTCTTTGTGGCTCTAAGGGCAGGGTTCAAGCTGTGGTGGCCTCTACATCTGGTAGCATCACATTTCAGCTAAACCATTGGAATTACTTACTGGCCCCTTCTCCTCACAAAAAGCTGCCCTGCCATTGCTGGAGCACAGCTAGTGTGCATTGGCTCAATGCCCAAGACACTTTGTCTGTCCTTGAACTGGGGTCTCCAGCATGACAGAACCTTGTTTTGCTGCTGAGCCACTGGGCTGGTTGCCATTTATAACAATCTTAGCTCACAAACCCTCAAAAAAAACCAAAAACCCAGTAATGACTGGGTTAAATTGCAGCAGCAGCTTCCAAATGTAATTACTCAGTGTGCAATTATGATGTCTTAGCAGGCCAATGTCTGATTACCTCTTACCCAAAGGATCAGTGGGTGAGCTTCCATGAAGTCAACGTGATGAGGTTTTTTTGTATATATGTAAATATGTATGTAAACATGTTTATATGAAGAAACTTGCAGTACTCTCATTTGCATCCAGAAATAAAAGTGAGATTGTAAGCCCTTGTAAGAGATACTTCCATGCACGTGTTTCCTGTGCTTGACAGAACAGTGCATTCACCTGCTACGTGGTTTTGGATCCTCTTGAAAAGGATTGGGTTTGCTGGAATGGGTTGATACCCAGATTAAACATTTCCCCTCCTTTTATCTAACTGTCCTTCTCTGGGAATAAAAAATTCCAAGTCTCCATTTAATTTACAAAAAATGTTGATCAAATATTTTTCCAAATCAAGGCACTGAAAACAATACTACAGATCTAATTCTGCTCTGTCTTACACCCATTCAAAGTGCTTCATCAAACTCTCAGGGGTGGTCCAACACGGCGCGATCATCATCATGCTTCTGCATTTGCAGAATCCTCTGCAGAGTGCCTGTGGTGCAGAGCCTGCTGTGGTCCTATGTCACATACCTTCATGGCCCCCACCTAAATGGCAGGGAGGAGTATGGCAGGGGCAACCCTGTGCTCAAGCTGTCGTTAGCTGCTGAAATAAACCCATTAGCTGACACAAGTCCGGACTTAGTCTAAATTCCGTGTCAGTCATTGTTCCTGGGGATGTCCTATTAGTGGTCATCTCTGAAAGTCTGCAGTAGGCAACTAGAAATGCTAGCTCAAGGACTTGGAAAGAATTAGGCCTGCTGGATCTGTGCGTCTCAGATATCTCCAAGTTCATCAGGGAGCAGAACTTAATGATAGAAAGATGGCTAAAAAAAGAGTACATCTGAGTGGTCAGCAGTAACTTAGAAAAAAAGGCTGCTCGATTGGGTTCCTAAATATAGATTTACACATGCAACTTAAAAACACATTAAAAAAAAATCTTGGCTTTATTTACAGACAAATAGCAGTGATTCCAACAGGAAGACATTTGCATTCCAGTGCAATTGTGCTTTAGGAAAGCTGCTGCTCCATAAAAGGGAAGCTGGTGCTGCCAGCGACATTTATGTGACTCGGCAGCCAGGGGATAACCGTCATTCCTGGTACAGGAGCTGAGAGGAGAGCTCGACCCTCCTGGAAGCGAAATGCTTGGTCCTCAGAAATGTTCCACCAGCCTGAGGAGGTACCGTGAACAAGCACTTGGTCACTGCACAACCCAACTCCTGTTGCTAAGCTTGGGGCTACCCTGGGTTTCCAGCTAAAGGATCTTTCCCAGCAAAGACTGACAACAGTCTGTCACCTGTAACCTATGGATGGAAATGGCTTGTGCACAGCACCATGCCAGACTGGAAATTCAGATATACGTATCAGCACTTTCCATGTATCCTGCACTGGACTGACTAATACGGTTCATATCTGCCCTCACTTCACGAAAATCACGATCCAGGTTTATATTCCTTTTCTAAGGAAAGCCACTGTGGTCCTAGCGTAAGGACCCTCACAGCCCTTCTTCAATAGCAGGCACTTATAAAAGAAAACTGCATACTAAAAGACTGAAGCAAACAGATTTCTTGAATTCCACATTTTTAAACCAGAAAAAACTCACCTCCCATCTGGACATCAGTAAAGTACACAGAAATCTCAAGAGTGAGATTTTTCAGAAGTGTTTAGCATTGTTCTAGCAGTCTCTTTGGAAATCAGTCATAAAACTGTTCATGGGAACAGAACTGCAGCACTGACACTGACGTTGATCACTAGTGGCTGAATGATATACAGTGTGTGAACATACCATTGTAATCATCAGTAGCACACCCAGGAGAAATTATGACATTCTGGCTAAGCGCATATTTCATCCACAGGGTGTACTGCAGACTGCATCCATCTGCACAGCAGCAGGCTGCTTACAAGAAAAGGAAATCCATACGTTTTGGCTGTATGATGAGCAAGAGTGCTGATTAGTTGCCAAGTACTGAGAACCCTACAGTGGTGCCTTCAGACTCAGACGAGGCGGCATGGTGCAGCTTTCTGAAATGGTTTGCATGATACCAATCTGCCTACCCTATTAAAGCACAGTTCCAGAAAACTAAGGCTGAACTGCTATCAATACATAAATTAATGAGATACCTGTAGTACATGAAAAAATACTACGTAAGACTGCATCTAACTCACTGACAGCAAGACTTGAAACTAGGAGCTGGTTTAAGACCTCTGTATGCACAGGACAAAATTAATTGCTTTTTTTTTTAGCTTACTACTTGTAAATAGACTGCAAAAATAAAGACTCAATTTAAAAAGCATACTTCAGATTTCTGTCGTATGTAGGAGTCTGACAGAACAAAATCTACTAAATGTCCTTTCTTTCCTATCCAATTAAAAACTGCAAAATCTATGCTACTTGAAAAAATTTTACCTTCTTTATCTGAAATGTTGTTGTAGAAGTTAGCGACGTTTGTATCTCATGTCAGAGAGGTCAAATGTCTCCAAACTCCAGTCTAATCCTGAGCTGCTCTTTTACTTGCTTGTTTTTGAAATGCTGAAGTAGCCACTTAAAGGCTTTTTGAGCACCAGTAGTAGCAGAACATCCGTGATAACTATGGTGCTAATACAGTAGCTCTATCAGATCCTATTTCTGACACTCTGCATAGCCCCAGCTCACCCTGAAGTGGATTTTTGGTCACTGAAAGGTATCTAGACTCCATGGATTACATCTCTACTGAAGAGAGCTCAGAAAGGTAGCTGATATATATACAACAAGGACTTGGTTCAACATAGTTGCCTAGTGCAATCTGAATCTGAACTGCCCTAGGGCATCTAAGACATCTGCTCAGGGCTCTCGTAGCACCTGTTGGAGACCTATGTCTTTCTGGGTAAGCAGTCAGATGTCAACTGGGATTTCCTGGAGCATCACAAATAGCAAAAAGCACCTATGTTGAGAGAACTGAAATAAGCCTTCCTTCAGACACCTACATTTAGACACCTAGAACCTGAAACTCCAGCTTCTACACAGAGATCCAATCAAGATAAAAGGAGAGAAGGTAATAATGAAAATTACCAATCTAGTTGTCTGGAATTGGCATCTCTGTTAGCACTTGCAGCAGAAGATGAAATAGGAAAGCAGGACTTGCCACCCTCCTGGTTCCTCTGGGAAGCTGTTCATAGCATTCCATTTTTTCCTTATGAAAGTAGCTGAGCTGATTTTGTTCTAAACTCTGCACTGTGGCTCACTGAGACTTTGAAAAATTACAAAACCCAAAGACCTAGGCTACACTGAAGATTTTTCTATTTCTTTTTTCAAATTGTAAAACCACATTTATCTTTGAGCTTCTGTTAGTACACTATTGGATTGTGTACAAGGTTTTGTAATTACGTCCAAGGATCTGACATCGATGCCTTTCTTTTTTGAGGTGGAGCTGAGCAAAAGTGGTCAGCCCATGTATTGCTTTGACCAAAGAAAGAAGATTCAAGATATTTTTTGTATTTCATGGGTTTACACAGGTGCTAGCAAACTCTTTTACTTACAAAATCCTATCAAATAATTATCCAGGGAGAGAAAAATGGGTTTGAGTGAACATTTTTTAGGAAAACAATTTTGGGTCAACTCAAAGGTGGAATGATGACATTGATTCTCACTGTTCTAATTTATCCTGGAGAAATTTATAAAGGTTACGCACACAAAAATCCAGCCTGCTGTGAACTTATGGATGGACTGTTGCAGTCATTACAAACACTAAAGAAGTGGAAAAATTAAAGCCCAGAGATATTAACATGATCACAAAAATTGGTAAGAATTGCTGCCTTTTCTGTGCTTCTGCCACCTTTCTTTGGTGCTCTTCCACTTTCCCAAGAGTGCCAAGAAGATGCACGTGTCTTCCCTTACCATGTTCTGCAGTTGCTACTGCTGCTCCAGGGGTTCATAGCATGCTCTGAGTGGGTACTGCTCTGGCCTCTTCTACCCTCCACCTACCCACTGAAGCGTCAGCAGTGGGATGTGAACTCAATAAGCTTGGGTTCTGAGATGAAGCAGGCAAACTGAAAACAGGATAAGGGGAAAAGAGAAGGCCACATGAAAGAGAAGACACAGGGCCAGAAACTGGGGTAGAAAAGGAGGAAGGATTGTGGAGGTAACACTTTGAACATCAGATGGCACACCAGGCTTTGGCTCATACACAGTAACTGATATTTTGTCTATTTTAGACTGCGAACAAAACAAGAGATAAAAATATGCTGTATTTGTTATTTGAAGTCCTTGTCCAACTTGTTTTATATCTTGTAGATCCCACTATGGTTCTTAAGTACTTGGCACATAACAGTAAGTAATGAAACCATTCTCCACAAAATCAGCTACTCTTGAATGGGGCTTTGCCTTGATATCCACAGTTCTAGGGTTTTGCAGCTACCATTACTTCAGGAGATGTCCCTACCACATATGATATGATAGAAAAGAAATGCAATGCAGAGCATCATATTACAAAACAGTTCATGTCACCTTCTGCACCCAGACTGCTCTACAGGCTGTGTGGCAGTCTCTAGGCCTCAGTGAATATCTGCAACATACAGCTTGGACTTGTGTCTCTTCTTTGAAGTAATTCTCTGCTTAGTGAATAATTTTTGGTCTGCAGTGGTTTGGAAATTTGTTGGTAATATTCAAGGTGCTACATAGCATCATCTCTGTTCTCTAATTGCATATTTAATTGAAACTAACCTACACAGAACAAATGATTGTAGGAATTGCTTCCACAACTCAGAAGTGACATCAGCGTTAGTGTGTCAGCATTAACGGTGCTCTGGGTGCTCTCCAGACATATAAAAGGAGACGGCATTTGTTCCGCAATTGTTTTTTTCATGCACATTTTTTGCTCTTTTCAGTCATCCTGCCTTCTACTCCTTCACTTTCCCCATGTTTTCCTCCTCCCTGTTTCCATTCCTGACAAGAGCCGACTAGTGAAAAGAAGGCCGTAGCACTATAGAGACTGTTCCTCTCTCTGCCCAGAATCTCCTCATGAATTTGATAAGAACTGAAGTCTCACCACCTCAAGGGAGATTGATACTTCATGGCCTTTCTTCATGTTAGCTGTTTCAGCCAGAGGCCAGATTCAACCGTGGGTTTGTGTGAGAAGGACTGTCTGCTGTTAGATTTAAAGTGATCTCTGACTGAACAGAGATGGGATACATATTTAAACTGATCCTGATTTCCACAAGGAGTCATTTTGGTCAGCATTGTAGCAAAAAATGCACATCCAAACACATCTCAGATGGATGATTTGAAATCCAAATCCAAGCCCAGACTTTCCCCAGGCTCAGAAAAATCATGTTTGACATTTGAGTTAGGTCCAGAATAAAAGGTAGCTGCGGTTGTTGGGTTTGGAGCTTGTACTATATCTGGGCTGATAAGATGTTTGGGATGCAATTCAGTGAGTTACTCTTTTGCCAAAATATAACTGTTTTTGTGAGTACTATGAAAACAAAGGGTAAATTATATCGAAAGTGGTGTTAGTCAAGAGTAGAAAAACTTGCAGCCATTTCAGCTCCAAAGACTTCACTCAGTTTTTATTATCTTAGCTAAATATAGAGTGAATATATTATTTTAGGCTGATCCACTACTGCTTTCACTGAAATAAGACAGATGTTCTTGGAAGACTAATTTTACACATTTGACACTGAAAATTTTGACATGCATATGGATGTCAAGACCAGCACTGTGGGCATTAGATCTTGTTCCTGTAGTACTTATTGTTATTATTTGAAAAATTAATCTCTTTGCACTGCTTCAACTCTTTATGAGTTTCTTATATACTTGGGATTCTTAGTTAGGTATTGAGGATCATAATGTACTGATGATTTCTCAGCAGAGCTTCCCAGAGCTGTCAAAAAGGAGATAACTGGCACAGTGAGACTCTTAAAGTCGATCTACAGGCCTGCCTATGGAGGGAATTGCAGGAAAATTAAGGGAAATTCATTAAAGGACTGAGCACAGTAAATAGATGAGAAGGTGCTTTAATACCCCATTAAAATTGTCTTAGTACTCAGTCATCCTAAATTGCTTCTTTTCTGAGGATGATTAAGAAAAGGATGTAAGGTTACTTCAACTTTGTTAGGCTACACTTCATCCAGCTATCTGAAGAAAATAACACTGCCTGCGTACCTCATCTTAACTTGCCATGGTGTCTTTGAATAAGCAAGCCATACTCACCCTATAGACAGGACTTCAAACAATTTTGCCTTTTTAATCTCTAAAATATATGGGAGGACTGGAATGGCATCTTGGCCAGTTTTCTATTCCCTGACTCTGCCAGCTGCAATTTCAGACCTCCACTCAGGTGAGTAGTCCTGCTGCTGTGAATAGAGTTCTGCAAATGCAAATTTGCTGAAAAAAATAGTACCCTACCTTACAACAAATGGGAGGTTAGAAAGGTTAGAAAGAACAAGGATTTGTTTAAACATCTGAAAACTTGGCCATATGCAAAAGTATTGGGTCATAAAACATGTTTTTTAATCCTGTAAAAATAATAAATTGTATGTTCCCCAATAAAAAGCTTAACTCTGCAGGTTATTATTTACCATAAAGAGCTGCTTAATAGTGCACAAGAATGTCGAGACGATTGTCTGGAAGGATTGACAACAGGACATGAAGGAAAGTGTTATTAAGCAGTATTCAAACTGTTCTAACTTCACTTTTGCTGTGGATATGTAAACACATAACCACACAGGTATATCAACATACAATGTATGTATGTGGACAGAGCCATGCATCTCAAAGTGCTATTGCAAGAATTTCTGAGTTTTTTGATTCAGTTCATTATTTTCAGGATTTTGAGTGTTCTTATATATATATTGCAGCTAAGGACAAAGTGACGCCGTGTAAAGACATGAATATGTAAGCCATACGTCTGTTCTAATCATGCATTTGGGTTAATCAGAGAAATAATTGTGCACGTGTTTGATTTTCAGATGTCTTCTTGCTTTTGGCAGATTGGAGCTGGATTTGTATGATAAAATGAATGGGGAGAAGAAGGACTTTTATACATCCATGTTTTTAGAAGTACTAGGAATTAGTTCCCACAATTCCGTTTAAAATGAAAAAGGAAATGACACAAGAATAGCGAGCTGAGCTTACATATAAGCACTTTGATCCAAAGATTGGAAGTAGAATAAAGGAGAGATATCCTGAAAATATAAAATGGCTTAAAACCCCCACCAGTTGTGAGAAAGACAGCACTCATCTCAGCTGGTTTTTTTATGGTTTTCTAAGCTCTTTTCAACTACGAAAAACGTTTTTCTGTATGAATAAAATATCATCACTGTTAACATTTGAGTTAGCACAAAAGAGACATTTTTGTTACCAAAACTTCCAGGATACTTCCTTGAAGGAGTAGCTCACCTTGCTTTGAGCACAGATTTACATAAAAAGGTTTTCCTGTCTCGCTGACTTCTAGCTGCATCCATGTATGAAGGTATTTCTTACTCTGCTTGGCCATCACCTTCTGACCTTGCTTTGTGAGAAAAAGAGAGCTGTTGGCCACCTTCAGGAGCCAATCCTTCTCATGGCAAGTCCACCTGACTGCCCGGGGACAATCAGTGATGATGCTGCGAGATGACAGCGCAGAGCGTGTAGAGATGCTCAGGCACTGGTCAGAGTTCACATGGCGGAGTCTGTCGTCTGCCGTCCACTGCCACTGCTGGTTGAGGTTGGTCATATTGCACTTTTCCATAATGACTCCTTTCTTTTCTGAAAGACACTGCTGTTTCTGGACATGGATAATCAGAAACCCTTCTGGAAGAGGAAAATTCCAGAAAAATGCAATAGATTACACATGGTTATTTAACAAAAGGCAAATTCTTGATGATTTAAAATATATCAGCAAATAAACCTCTCTTCCAACTTTCTACATGTTGAACTTTGCATGAACTTTCCATGTGTTGAACCTATTTTAAAAAAACTCAAACGTACAACCCACATGATGCAAGTGTTGGGAATGTAAAGAGTGAGAATGCAAAAAGCAAACTGTTGCAGCAAAGGTCACCTTGACCTTCATTACATATAAAAATGAAGAAAAAATTAAACAGGATATAAAAGAAATCCAAGAACTATTAACTTCAAACACCAATTCTAAATACCCCACTTCCCCTGCTTGAAAGCATACAAAGACCTACACAAGCTCTTGTTCTTTTTTTCCGTTTTATGACACAGTCTTTTTACAATAGAATTTATTGCTTGGAAATCATTTTAGTAAAACTCAGTAGTGTTTTTGAAGAAAACGTATAAAAGGACATTCCCAAATCTGTGTGCCTCTCAGTGCCTGTGTTGTTACAAGAATGGAGGCTCTTTACTGATAGGAAGTGTATCGATTCTACTGGATTTACTTCAACATCTCTAGCTGTTAGTTTTGTGATCATGCTAATTCATGTAAGATTAGCACTTTGTACCACCACACTTAAAGATCAACAGCAAACACTCAAATGAAAAGAACTACAATGCATTCATCAAAAAACCTCAAAGTTACGAATGCAAAATCCATACTTGTTACAGAACACGGAACTGGATATTTCAAATGCAGCCTCCCTGCCATATTTTGTTTAGGTTTTTATCTCTTTATAATCTCACTCAAATATTTCCAGCCTCATTAGTTACATAGTGCTAAACCCAACATGTGTATTTATTTCCCTTGGTTGAGGTTTGTCACACTGCCCCCCCCCCCCCCCCGTTTTTACAGACCTGGGTATTTTCTAACTATGCATCACAGAAAGCTTCTGGCTCTGGAAGTTTCACAAAGGAGGAACAAAAAATAGGAATTTCCCCTTCAAAGAGCTTGTCCCAAAGCTCAGCTCCTAGACTGTCTAGCAGGAGATCTTCTTAAAAAAAAAAAAAAGAAGAAGAGGTATCTCCAGCATAGAAGGACACAGTTTATTTTCCTCTGGAAAGAAATCTAAACAGAATAGGCTAGGTTGGCCCTGCCCCCCATTCCTCTTCTATGAACCCAAGCGAAGAAGTAACTCGGTTTTCGTGAGTCACCAGCTGCCCTGGAGGGCTCTGCTCGGCGGCAGAAAGAGCAATACGGCACAGGGGAAGAGGGGAAAGAAACTTACCTGAGAATGTCAAGGCAAGACAGGTAGAAACCAGGACCTGAAATAAAGAATCCATTTTCTCTCTAGCAACTCCCCATGCTTCTCTTAAAAAAACCCACCTCAGATAAGTGAAGCGAAGGCTAGGAAGGAAATGTGCCTTCACAGGGGGAAAAAGTCAGTGACGAGCATTTCCTTCTATTCAATTGTTTTGGGCAGTTTTACACCACTTTGTCCTTTCATATGATTCTTCAGAGTTTACTAGTTGCTTTATTTTGGAAAAATACAAGCAAAAGAGAGAGAGGTTTTCAAACACCCAGGAAACTAGAAGAGATGATGCTGAATAAAGAAGAGGGGTTATACTTCTGTGTAATTCCTTTTCAGGGCTGTGAAACATGCCTGTGAAACATTACAACTCTGCAGGTGATTCGGATGGGGCTGAATAAGAATATAGTGTATTATCCAGGGAACAAACTCACATTTTTTTGTAACTATATGTAATGAAAAAAAATCTTGATATTGATACTTCTAACTCCATGAGTTCCAAAAGCCAAGTGGAGAGGGGGAGGAGAAGGAGAAGGGGCAGAGGAGGAGGCAAAGCTCTGAAGTCTGCACTGGGTCTTACACAAGCTCCCCTGAGGGATCAAGGGATGCTAGTTTTGCCTTCCCATCAGGTGATCCACCTTGCTTCATGTCAGTGGGAGCTTGTCTGAGTCCTCTGGATTGACTCTCCAGTGGTCTGAAGCCATGGTGAAGGCTAACCAAATGGTACTGGGCTGTCTCTGTTTATGGGGGTACAAAAGTGT
The DNA here is from genome assembly GCF_949628215.1 of Phalacrocorax aristotelis. Taxonomy (NCBI): domain Eukaryota; kingdom Metazoa; phylum Chordata; class Aves; order Suliformes; family Phalacrocoracidae; genus Phalacrocorax; species Phalacrocorax aristotelis. The sequence continues at coordinate 178,825,895 of NC_134276.1, read as the reverse complement.
GTGGTGCATTAACTACTCTAGGCAAGAACAGAGACTTCAGGAAATATTTTATATCAAGTGTAATTTATTAGCAGTATGAAGCAAAGTCAACATCACTGCATTAAAAACTCATTATACCCTGTAAACAGACCTCCCAGTGCTGTAAGTCATAATGCCAACCTTGTTTTTCTCTTAAAAACAAACTCTTACTGAATGGTAAAGGAAACAGTCATAGCAGCATTTTCTTTCTTGTATAACCTGTCGTGGAACAGTTCATATCACTAAAGGCCTCTATCTCTTACTGAAAGAAATAGAGCAGATAAACAACGTAAGCAAAAAATCCAGTATTAATAAAAGACAGACAAATATTTAAAATCCTTACCATTTAATATATGCTACAAAGTTTCTTTTAAAAGTAAAATGACTTACACGATTTACAAATACACTGGATTAGGGTCTGTAGCAGAAGCACGTTCAAAGACAACAGTATAGGGTAAATACACACACACTGAATAACAGACATTGTGCTCTGCAACTGCTCTGTAAGACCTACAGTAAATACACATTTAATAGATAATAGTATGAAGAACATATATTTCCATATAAAATATTAACTGCTTTTGAATATTTTCAAAAACAAGACTTTTAAGTTTTTTATTATCTCAACTTTTTTTTTAATCCATAATTGAACACTTGCAATTTTAGCAGCAAGAATATTATGTGGCCAAGAAACAAGCTCACCACATAATCAGTAATAGCACTTTACAGTACAGTTGACAGTCCATTCACAAGACAGTTTGCAAACGTTAAAGCATTTATACACTTGATAAACATTTCTTCTGTGGAATTTCCATTGTCCATCCAACTGCAGCAGTAGCACATACATACATTCCATATGGCAGATATCAGTATTACAGAATTAAACCCACCTTTAGATATATACGTGTCATCCATGTGTAGTTTCAGTACGGTACCTTCTTTAGAAATCATTTTTGGGAAGCTCACAATACATTCATACAAAGCAAGGGTCCAGCAATCACTATACTTTTGCCAAACCATCCACAATCCTTTCAGAAGTTGGCCTCAAAGCCGCTCTTCCCACTGCAGTAAACTCCTTGAAGAAGCTGCTGGTAGGTAATGAAACAAATTACCTCAAGAGACTGACATTCGGATTTACCCTCCTTGGCTTCACTCGACAGCTTCTGCAGAAAGTCTGCTTTCATACAGACTCAGTGCATGGTGCACAAATTCATACTGTTCACTGGTCTGAACCATTCCACCCCTGAAAATGAAACACATCAGAATCAAATCTTATTTCTTAAGAATGCAACAACCTCCAGGCCCTGCCAACTCCATGACCACCAGATAATACAAGCCCTTTTCTCAATTTTTGACTTAGAATTTGCTTGAGTATGTGGGAGATTTGCCTGAGCAGAAGTACTTTCTTCGTAACTTATGCCATCCAGCACAGGCCCAGCATGAGCCACCATTCCCGATTCTGTCAGGGTAAGAACTAGAGAGAAAAGCATCTGGCGTCTACATTGTTAACACCTAAATTTCAAATTCAATACATTCATAGAGAATTTCGCTCAGTCAGTTGGGGAAGGAAGGCCAGATACACAGATGCAGCATTACTATTGATGGAGCAAGGGACTGTTCAGAATCTGGCCTTTCATTTTCATCCTTTACTAAAAATGTAACCTTTGGTGACCCTCAGATCGCCTGTGTAGAGAACAGCTCTTCCTGTCCTCTTTCTAACGCCTACAACGCATCCTGTCTGAACAGCAGCCACCTAAGAAATTTTACAGCACTGACTCATTTCAGCACCAACAATACAAAATTGTTTAACTTGACCATAAAAAGGACTAGTTAAAGCCAGCTTGGATTAGATGCCTACATTTAACACATTCACCTGACAACAATCCCTTTTTCAGGTCTAAAAGGATCAAGTACCACATTTCCAGTGCCAGTTGCAGTGTGGTAGGAAGGGGATGATGTCCTACAGGAGGTAGGTGTGATGTTTAGTAAGCGTGGCACTATTCACCTCTGAAGTTAAATAGAGCCTCTTTCTGGCAGTACTAAGGTCTTCCAGGTCTCACTTCTCATGGAGTGAAGCCTCAAGTTTATTTAGTTCCACTTTTATCTGCCAGGGTATTCAAAGCTACCTGCTCTGCTTCTAGAACCAAGTCCCCAGCTCATCCTCAGTGTACCCTGGAGCAGCCAGTTACCTCTGGGGAAATGAAAGAGTAAATGGCTGTAGGGGGAAGGAAGACATTAAGTTGTGTATTGTATTTGGCTTCAGCTAGATCTTCATTGAAACAATCAAATTTGTGAGGAATTTGGATCCAGAGCAATGTTGAAGCCAGGCATCTTACAGGAGGTCTGACAAAACCCCATGTGATCCCTTCAGACACCCTAGCAACAAAAGGATCTACTGGTATACAAAGCTATACGATAAATGCTAAAACCGCCTCAACAAATATTGTCCTTTAGTATTAGAGAATGTTATCTACAACCATAAGGTCCTTTTATTTTCCTCAGTGCTATGGGATGGTTTAATGCTTGTGGCAGGAAAAACATAATTAAAATAACACCTACTTCTTTAAGCAAGCAACCAGCTGTCTCTGCTCCTCCAGTGAGCTCAGGCAACAGTAAAACACCTTTAGTGAGCCGCATGTCTGTGATGATATGTTATTCCTAAGAATTAAATCACAGGCCCCTAAATGGTCCCATCCACTGCAAAATGCAGCAACCTCTTAACTTTGCCAACACAGACATCCACAAATTCATAACGCTTGGCTGTCTGCAGCCGTCAGCTGCTCTCCTCTGTGCCTATCCCCTGCCTGAAGGTCCAGCGAGAATCTAAAGGTGACGGGAGGGCTTTGCTCTAGTCATCTGTGCTGCTTAGCCTCCTTCCTTCCTCTGCACTGCTGCGTCCTGCCCTGCCCACACAACACCTTCCCAGCCAGCTTCCCTCCCTGCCTCCCCCATCAATGTTCCCCCAAGATATGCTCTAAGGGAGTGCGTTTCCCAGGTTAGATCTGCTGCATGGAAGGGGTGGAGGAAGGGAACATATCCAGGGAGAAGGACTTGGCAGGAAGGGCAGGTTAAAACAGTGTTGGCTGCACTAGGCTGTTTGTGGGGGTGATCCATGCTCCTTCCTCTTTGGTGCTGAAGTAACATACAAAATCCCCAAGAAGACATGTATAAGTCTGGCTGGGGCTGAGCCCAGCATTACTGCATTTGCCCTGTGCTAGCAAGCATAACTGAGGTGTTATGGTGCTTCTGAACTATGTATGGGCAAATAAGTACACGCCCCTGTCAGCTTAGGGCACCTGAGTCTTATACAGAGGTTCAGACAACTTGGCCTTGTCAGTACTATTATACATGGGATTCATAGAACCATAGTGTCACAGAATGGTTTGGGTTGGAAGGGACCTTAAAGATCATCTAGTCCAACCCCCTGCCATGGGCAGGGACGCCTTCCACTAGATCAGGTTGCTCAAAGCCGCAGCCATCCTGACCTTGAACACTTCCAGGGATGGGGCATCCACAGCTTCTCTGGGCAACCTGTTCCAGTGTCTCACCACCCTCATAGTAAAGAATTTCTTCCTTATACCCAGTCTAAATCTACCCTTTTTTAGTTTAAAACCATTACCCCTTCTCCTATCACTAAAGGCCCTGGTAATAAAACTTTCTCCCTCTTTCTTATAAGACTCATTTATATATTGAAAGGCTGCAAAAAGGTGTCCCCAGAGGCTTCTCTTCTCCAGGCTGAACAACCCCAACTCTCTCAGACTTCCTTCATTGGAGAGGTGCTCCCTCCCTCAGATCATTTTTGTGGCCCTCCTTTGGACCTGCTCTAACAGCTCCATGTCTTTCTTGTGTTGGGGACCCCAGAGCTGGACGCAGCACTGCAGGGGGGGTCTCACCAGAGCGGAGCAGAGGGGCAGAATCACTTCCCTCGACCTGCTGGCCACGTTTCTTCTTATGCAGCCCAGGATATGATGGGCTGTCTGGGCTGCGAGCACACATTGCTGGCTCATGTCCAATTTTCATTTACCAATAATCCCCAAGTCCTTCTCCACTTTGTTCTCATGCAAGGCTCACGATTAATAGCAAAGAATTATCTGTGACCCTAAGAAATCAGTTTGTGCAAAAGGCGGTGTGGAAGAGCGTTTCAGGAGGAAATCTGCTCAAGGAGGGAGGTTTCCTCTCCTGCGTCCCCAGTGCCCAGAAGGGATGTACCCACAACGACAGCACCTCCGGGTGTGCAGCCTTCATCCTCTGCCAGCCCACACTGCCAGCTCCTCTGCGAGCTGCTGGGCTCTCTGGTTCTTTGGGGCTGTCTGCGGTGGTGCTCAGAAGAAACAGCCCCTGGTATCCTGAGGGCTCAGGGACTGTGACCTGCTCTGTCTGGGCAGCCGTGGGGGAGGGAAGGGTCCTTTACCCTGTCCTCTGGCTTGCTGCTAGTGCAGCTGGATGCAGTCTGCTCCAGAATGAATGTGATGTGGGGTTTGGGATTTTTTTTTTTAACCTGAAGCAATTAGTCAAAACACTTAAACAATGAATTGACGCACACTGGAAACTCTTTTCATCCTGTCTGAGGAGCCAAGAGCAAAGTTATTGGACGTCATTCCAAGAATGTGCCTTTAAGGTTAAGAATGTGCAAAAGTTTCTCGATATCACAGTAAGTCTTGAAGATGCCTCACATCAAATATTTCCTGTTTCTGTTGCAAAACATAAAAAATGAACTGGGGAAAAAAGTATGCTAAGCAGACATGTGGGTCTATCTTTCTGTGAATCTACACCAACCATGGCTGCACTCCATCCCGGATCAAGATTTTGAGTGCATGGTCCATTTCCTCGTGTTACCACAGCACAGATAATTCAGTGGGCAGGATTCTAGCTCCTAGGTGTTCAGATAAAACCATCCTTTTCTGATGAACTCTATCTTTCTGTTTTGTGAGGTCAATCTGATGTACAAAGAATAAATGGGAGCTCAGCTGCTGGCCAGCATCATGAGGAAGACAGTCTCATCTCTGTACCTGCTCTGCTCCTGTTTGTACCCTGCTGCTGACGTTGGCCACACTGCTAACTGAACTGCAACACAGCTGTGGCCAGAGCGAACTCTTGCAGCCACGTCTAGTGGGACATTAAATTAATTTTGCCAGCTTCATGCCACATGTAATAACCCTATCTCACACGCCACCTGCCAATAACCACCACATCAGGACTGGGTCATCAGGGGAAGCTGGTCTCATGAAGCTTTGTCCATGCAACAGTGATACTTTCCCACTTTATGAACCTGCAATCTGCTTGGGCTGGCAGTGGCTACTCTAGTCTTAGGGGCTGCTAAGCTCTGCCTTCGCAATCCTTGCTATAAACTGACTGCCAGGTGAGGGAGATCCATTCTGTAATATGGCCAGTTGGAAAAAGGAAAGAAAAAGAGGTTTTGGTTATTGAGTTTTGCCCAGAATTACGTCTTTAAAAAATAAAACACAGATATACTCTTTGTCTCAGGCAGTGCCTGAGAATATGAAGAGCTGAGGCTCCTTAAGCAAGATCTCTGGAGTCTATTTTTGTAATGTGAAACTTGAAAAAACAGAAAAGCACAGATCACAAGACTTAATTTTTATAACAAGCTTTGCGTCACTGTGATTGCTGTTATGAATGTTTATATTTGGGACAGATTTTCATTCTCTTTCCAAGTTTGTCTAGGATAGTAATACATATAAGAATGTTCATTAGTCAGATACACTTGATGAAATTGTGTTATCACTTATAATACTGAAAATATGGATTATTTTTCCTATGGCTGAAATAATGATGTAAAAAGTTATGTAGCTGGGACCAGAATTTGCTTCCACTTCTCTACAGTGGAGTGTAAAAACAAAAAGAAAAAGGTTATCTTATAATAGAAATACTAAAATGGGGGAGAGCACCACAAACCTTTTTCAATAAGATGAACATATAATCAGAATGGAGTGCTGGAAATTTGGAGTTGATAATTTAAAACAGAGTAAGCATTTTCCCCTCAGCTCTTCCATCCTTTTTGTTGCTGAGATTTTAAAGTCAGGAACCCCCTTTGGAGGATTTTACACTCCAAGTGGCTCATGTTGCCCTGTAGGATCACATTACAATCTCTAGTATGATGAAGGCATGTGAGGGGAAGGCAGTGGAGGTGATCCATAAACACGGTCAACTATATGGATTCTGGTCCTGCAGTTTGTGGTGCCAGTACCTTTCAGAGCTCTTCAGAACACAAAAATCCTGTATTGTCCCTTTGACCTGAGCTCTTTTTCAGCATCTGCACCCTTATGGCTTGTTTCCATTTAAAGAAGAAATGTATGTCAGAAGCAGTTAATATACTTGCAAGGAGATTATATGATCTGGTACCTACAGCAGGAGACGAACGAGACTTCTCTATTCTTGGTGCAACCCTGTTTATTTACTTTATAAAAAATCCTGTTTCCCCAAGCAGAATAAGAAAGAAAAGTACAACCAAACCAGCAGCTTCCATTTTGCACAATGCCACATCCTCCTTTCCAACACAAATCTCTCTTCAGCCCTGTTTTCATAAAACAAAGCACTCTGCAACAATGCTGGCTTACAGTGTTCCTGCTCCCAAGCTGTGAATTCAATCAGGGAATTGATCTGACTTAAGAAAATTCTGCAACAAATGCCTTGCTGTTTTCTTAAGCTGGTTAAGTTTGCCAACCCAATTCAAAAGGGCCCCCAGCACAGCTGAGGGAACAGCAACAGCACCAGATTTGGCTCTCCCCGCTACACACTGAGTGAGCCTAGATGTCCCTGTCAATCCAGACTCAAAGACAATCCCTTGCCTCCAGATTGCCCTGTGTCTCTTGTGTCCTAGTGGGACGCTGCTGAAAGCAGAAAGCTCCAGGAGGGGAAAAGAGGAGTGCCAAGTGCACAGCAACCACAGAGTTGCCATCTCAGGAGAATTTCATTCAGTGGAGTCTCACCCAGTTTCACCCAAGAACCAATATTCCTTACTCAGGTTCTAAATACGAATGTTACTTTGAATATTCAGCTAATGCTGTCATAAGAGTCGGCAAAAGTGACGGCACCCACTTCATGTAAAGCAACATTCAACAGTGAAAAGGTTTTCAGAACCATTACTGATCATTACTGGTCATTACTGAATCACTTCAGTAATGATTTCAGAATCATTGACTGATTTTCAGAATCACTGACTGATTTATGGTTCTTCTGGAACTCACCGATCCACTCGTAGCTGACAGACAATGCTCAACGCGTCTACAACTCCCTCTTCCTTCAGCTGCTGACAACCAATGGCCGTGGCAATAAAACATCCAGTTCTTCCTATACCAGCACTGAAATGAAGGAAAAAATTGATAGGGGTATGGAGTTCACAGATCAAAGAAATTAAGTGGAAAACACTAAATAGATATGAAAACACTAAAATTACAAAACATGGAATTGCTAGAACCCACACTTCCTGGGTGCATGACTAACAAGGGTAACTTCTCAGGTCACTTTCTTAGAGACAAATGAAAGGGTGCACTGTTCCAGCAGTCCAGCTGTTGTGGGCAGTTTATGAGGCTTACACATTTCCAGTTTGCACACAAGTGTTTTGTAAGAAAAACAATCTCCATTAGCACCACAAAGTCCAAATACTAGAATCATAAAATCATTAAGGTTGGAAAAGACGTCTAGTCAGGTCAGACCTCATCAGGTCCAACCGTCAACCCCAAACCACCATGCCTCCTAAACCATGCCCTGAAGTGCCATGTCTACACATCTTTTAAATACCTCCAGGGATGGTGACTCTACCACCTCTCTGGGCAGCCTGTTCCAATGCCTGACCACTCTTGCAGTGAAGAAATTTTTCCTAATATACAATCTAAACTTCCCCTGATGCAAATTGAGGCCATTTCCTCTCATCCTATCACTAGTGACTTGGGAGAAGAGACCAACACCCACCTCACTATAACTTCCTTTCAGGTAGTTGCAGAGAGTGATAAGGTCTCCCCTCAGCCTCCTCTTCCTCAGGCTAAACAACCCCAGTTTCCTCAGCCACTCTTCATAAGACTTGTTCTCCAGACCCTTCACCAGCTTCGTTGCCCTTCTCTGGACACGCTCCAGCACCTCAATGGCCTTCTTGTACTGAGAGGCCCAAAACTGAACACAGTATTCAATGTGCGGCCTCACCAGTGCTGGATACAGGGGCACAGTCACTTCCCTGCTCCTGCTGGCCACAGTGTTCCTGATACAAGCCAGGATGCTGTTGGCCATCTTGGCCTCTGGCATAATCCAAGCAAATGATGGAGAAATGCATTGAGCTGGGGGGAAAGCCCACCTAAAGGCAAAAGTCAGTGGGGCTTTATGTTTGAAGTCCTCAAAGTATATAGGGGTTCTGCTAACCTGGAGGTAAAAAGGACCTAGAACCATGCTGATGAAGTTAACCCCTTCTCCTGTGATTCTGCAGGAGGAAGAAGGATTTGGTGCTGTGAATGTCCAGGTTTTCTTGATGCTTGCTTAGAAACAGCCATTTTGGCATTATTTTTACTCTCTGGGCCTCCAAAGATTTTAAAAATCTCTGCCCCACTCTGTTTCTTGCTTAAGTAATGTGGAATTCAGTGCAGCTCATCCTGTTATGCTGCATGTCAGGAAAATGTGAGGAAAATAGTTAAAACATGGAGTCAGGGGTCCAGATCTCCATACCTGGCTTAACCATTTGGTGCCTTGCTTTCTTCATCTCTGCAACGGGTATGAATGCTACCTGTCTCATAAAAGCACTGCAAGAGTTATTTAAATTAATGCCAGGAAGAATACATTGAGTGTCTCAGATGGAAGCTTGATATATCAGTGCAAAGTGTTACCAGGAGTATGTCCATTTGCTACAGCTGAAACAAATCACAATCTACTCACCACAGAATGAAAGATAGGAGCACTTTAGAGAGTCGAGCGCCCTCCCATCTGGAAGCGAGAATTTCTGAGAGGACTCAGAAATATTAAATATATAAGGATGTCTAAGCCAATCATGAGGGGGTAATGAGATGTAAAACTGGCAGCGTAAGAAAGGATCGAGTGAGGTGAAGAGCCTGAGCTGACAGCCTGTCTCCTTGGACATCAATATCCATGGGATAAATGTATCCAAAAGGAGGACTTAGTTTATAAAGAGGACTTTGGAGAAAGTAATATAATTCATATCCCCGTTCTTTTCCTCAAATATTTTGAAACACTTGAAAGTGGGGCTAACAAGTTTAAACAATTCAGATGTAAATAAAATTTGCTATAATGAAGGGTTCTTTTTTTCCCTTTTTTTTTGTGTGGATCAAGTTCTTGGACAAGTTCTTAATATATATTAAACAAAGACTAGGGTTTTCTACTGTATTTTCTTCCTCAGCTCAGGCATGATGGTCCTATCTTATTACATAGCTTTATTTCAGACTGTGCAAGATAAAAATTACATTGTTGTTCACTTCCCTGACATTTCTTTCCTAGTATATCCAGAAAATATGGAAAGCTAATTACTTTGAAGTATTTTCAAGCATCCAAACGTCATGTATATATATATTTCTATTATATATATTTCTATTTTGCCCCCTTTTTTTTTAGGAGTTTAATGCATAGTAGCTCATTTGTAATGACCATGGTCTGTTAATCAGGATTGTAGAATACTGGACAGTTATTATATTGGGATTAAGAGATGCAGGCAATATGCCTTTTATAGAACATGTTCATGCACTAGCTGATGAAGGAAGAAAAGCAAAAATTACCAGCAATAACTATAGCAGTGTCAAGTTTCTGAGCATGAAAATTTCATCCATCATTCTCATTTAAGAAACTCTTCAAAGTCCTCCAATATGCCAAATTGCTGGTTCTTCTGGGTAGTAGAAAACAGCATTGTGGTCCAGATTCTCAGATAACTTGGTTTCACTGACTAAATGGGGCTAAATTAGTTTTACATTTGCAGAATATAATTCTGTGTTCTAATTCTTCCTTATTGATTCAATTAAAAAAAAATATATCTTTTCCTTTTTGTTTGAAATCTCTCAATTAAAACTTGTATTTGATCCCAAACCACCTAGGTGCCATTAAACTCAAACTTATTTTGATATATTAACTACATATCCAAAGGAGAGATTAAGGAGTTATTTTCCATATTTACCATGTGCTTTCAATGAGTGACTTGAGAGAGGAAACATACCTTTCCAGCTAATGCCACTATAAAGATTGGTAAGAACTTAAAATTTTCATCTTCTGGAAATGTGTGCCCTTGGCATGTATGTAATCAGATCTGCTGATTTTAAGGACCAGAGCAGAAGTCTACTCTTTTTCCTACTCTTTTGCAGAATAGGAACTGCTTTACTGAAAAGAGTAAAGTACTTCTTATATCCTGATTCCTGAATGGGCTCATCACTGACGTATGTAAGACAGCACCTTATGCTGACAGGCTACAAGAAGACACGTACAAAAACCTGAATTATGGGTTTTTTTTCCACTTGTGTCATATTAAGAAATTATTAAAGCATTTTTGCTTCATATTAAGGATCATTGTTTCGGTGTACACTGTAATGCTCCTCTGGAAATATCTGAGAATTGTGCAGTTGCACCTGTGGCCCAAGTTTAAAAGTGCGCACAGGCTCTGATGACCTCAACTGCAGCTCAGATTAAAAGGGAAGAAACTACCTGACTAGAAAATGGAGTAAGTGAGTTTACCCAGTTTGTAGACCATAGTGTAGTGATTGTATAGATAGCTGAGTTGTCACTGAAGAACTATTTTAATCACAACTGAGGTGATTTCTGGGTCTTTAATAGTGAATAAATTCCTGCTCATGATTACAGACCTTGCTGTCATATCACTCACCTAAGAAAGACACCCTATTCTTCTGAAGACCTTAATTACTGAAGAACATTACTGGAAAAATGGGACTCTCAATATCCATCCACAGGTTTGTGGATTGTTTAGGGAAACTAGAACTTCTGATAAAAAAATCTGCATAAAATTTGGGAAAGCTCCTTATCACATTCTGGTTTTGAAAAATGATGGGTGGTTCAAATCTGGCTTCCATTTCTCTTGATCTCCTAAACAGGGAGTTGAAAAGAAGTGGTTCAAGATATAAAGTTCTGGTTTTGATGTACTTCTAGGAAAAAAATGTAATATCCCAACAGTAGGAGATGTATCATCACAGTTATGAGACAAAGCAAGTAAGGAAACACCGATTTTAATTTTTTTTTCTGTTTTGCTTTACCTACTTCTTTCCACCAATGTAACAAATCCAGTACTGCTTTCTACTACTTAAATGGCAACATGGGGCAATGAATCAATATGAAGCAATAAAATGGAATTTAATTAGAAGGATTAGAAGGACGTTCTGTGGTTCATTGCAATTTGAGTGACTAACACTCTGCTCGAGTACTGAATAACGCTTTGCTCTTGGGTATCAAACCAACTGCCTTTGTGAAAGCATTCACAAATTTTAACACTGATGTGTTTTGGTTTGATGCCAGCTCTTCAAAATTGACTTGCTTTACAACATTTTAGCCAACCAGTCAGAGGGCATTGCATCTGACTTAGGTATGTAATTATGCAACAAGACTAAAAAGAATGAAATCATGAATAAGAAACAGAAGCAAAATATTTTTTCCAGCTGGTCTTTCAAAAAAAGAGTTCATTAGCAGAAATGGAGAACGGTTCAGAAATGATTTGCTAGCAACAAGGGAATTCTCTCCAAAACTCAAATCCTCAAATATGAACCAAAAAAGTCAATTAGCATGAAGGGGATCTGGGAAATTTTACTCTTCCCAAATAGATTCTTTGTTTAGGAGGAGGACTGTTTGATGTGATTTGCTGTTGCCTTGCTTTGGGCAGTCATTTAAGAGAAGGATTGCAAATTACCTGCAGTGCACAATGACAGGCCCTCTGCCAGGTGATTCCACCCTGTCCTCTTCTACATCCAGCATGAGCTGCAGCAGAGGCTGAGCACTGTCAGGGGTTTTGTGGTCTGGCCAGGACGTGTACCAGTAGTGTTTCACACTCTGAGACTCACTCCCTTGCTGAAAATAACATGAAGATTTTATATACACACTTGTGGTGAACAATTCTTTTTATTTCTGTCAATGTTATAGTAAAAAGACAGTAGAAATGTTAAGAGAGATTTAACAATATTTTTATTAGACTTGGAGGATGGAGTTGCAGGGAACAGGCATGCTTCCAGGGACACAGTTGTGAGAAGGGTTTCTGCACCTGAAAACTTAGCTGGTTTTCTAGCTATGTAATTTCTGCTCTGTCCATCTGACTACTGACTTGCTGATTGTGTTGTCAACTGGGAATCGTCAGAGGTCTGTGTTCGATCAGCAATAGGATCTACAGACATTGTCATGATATGGGCTTATGAATCTCTAAATTATTACATATTTCCACTGCCTTTTAAGGACATTATCATAAAAGTCTGGCATTAAAATTACAAGAGTATTTAAGTTAAAGGTGCAGAAGAACTGCCCTTCTAGATTAATCAAACATCCCAGTTTGTCCAGCTATTCTCTTCAAGAGCGGCTGCTACCACTTACTTCAACAAGCAAAGGGTCAAAATATGGGCTAGAGTAATTTGTGTTGGAAGATATGACTTCTGCCCACTTCTTACTGCCTGGGCTGAAACAATGAACAAATTTTCTCAATTCATTATTTATTGTAACACTCTGTTAGGAGCAGCAGATGATGCAATCTGATAGCACGGAAGTGTAATATGGGGAGGAAGTTAGAAGAGGAGCATCTGCCTTATTTTGCACAGTTAATGTTTAGTCAGAATCATGAAAGCATGAAGCTTTCCTTATACTCTTCTTATATTTTTAAGCTGCTCAAATGGGCTATAGATGCACTCAGCACGCAATATGAGCAGTGTACCTTTTTCAGAATGATGCTATGCTAGTTCTTTTATTAACTAAAATCCCTTTACATTGCCTTGGCAATGCTAAAAAGGCCTCAAAGCAAATGTAATTCAAGAAAGTGAAACCTGCACTTTTTCTGAAGCCTTTTTTTCTTGCCAGAGTGATACAAAGCATCAATACAATAAGTGTTTCAGCGCTTTGGTCACAATCATACCTTGCAGGTGTGAGCTCAGTTACTCCTCCTGTAAAAATTTATACCCTTTAAAGAAAAACACTTTAACTTCATTTAATGTAAAAGAATAAAGCATTAGGGACAATGCTTCTCAGATGCAGATTGTTACCTTTATTGTAAGCTGACGGACAGTATAGTTCTTGCATTCTTGTACACTGTTAACAAGGACTTCAACCTTCCCATAGATTCCTCTTTTTTCTGGCCAATAGAGCACGCATTTCTGAAAAGCAAGCATCAGCGTTGTCAACAAACTGGATCCTGGAGCCATATTCATATCTAATTTTTACACAGAATGTATTTGTGTCTGGAAAGTGCAGATGAATTCAGCTGAGGTGTTAATCATGTCAGAAGCTTTCCCAAATAAAATATTGCACAGTTCTTAATGAATGAATTAGGCCTGATTTTCAGGATCTAAATTTTTCAAATATGGATCTCTATCATGGAACACTTTGAACAGCTATTTTTATTCTCAAAAGCTCAATGAAGTTCAGTTAAAGGAATTATTTTTCCCTTTCAAAATTAAAGATCTTTTTTTTCTAAACTATTATTTAATTGATAGAATTAAATCTCTAAAATTTACTCTTTCCAAAGGGGATTTCCTTCTGAGCAAAAGATACAGAATTTTTCCTCTCCTCACAATACTTTTTATCCTCTCTACTATTCTGAGCCCTGATACAACAAAGCATCTAAATGAGCCCTTAGATCTTACTGAATTCAATGGGACTTAATGTGCATGTTAAAGTATTTTGCAGAATCTGATTTGTCTATTATGTAACTTACTGGAAAGTAATGTTAAAAAAATCCATCAGTCTTGCTAGAGCTACACAAAATTATATACAGAATTCTTAATGAAACAGTAGCGTTATACTATTTCAGCAATGTATCTGACAAGCACCTACTAAAAATGAGATGAAGAAATAGTATTTACAATATGAACCATTTTATTTTTCCCTGCAACAGTTTGCTTTTCTTCAAGTCAACTGCAACTTCATATTAAGTTCCATTAAAGTATCTCTCTAGTCTACCTGAAAACAAACATCCCCTGTTGTATAAATGTTTCTCTAAAAACAGACACTTATTACCTTAAGAGTGTAAGGTGTTTGAAAGCCACATTTTCTGAAATAATGCTGTCCAATCTGACTTGTTTGTTAAATAAAACCCCCCCAACAATTAAAGAAAACCTTCTTTTTAATATCTAATGCACAGGTATAAACAACACTAAGAGAACACAGTTTTACAATAGGAATCCCAGAAAGAAATTGTTTGTATTTCCTCACAAACTCTTGCTGAAGAAACTGGTATATATTTAGACAATCGCCTACATTACACAGCAAAATGAACAATCTCTTTAATATAATTAATTGCCATAAAGCATAACTCCCAGTAAATCCTCCTAAAAATGAACCCAAAAAAATTATCAGTGAAATGCAAGGCTTTACCACCAGGTGTGATCTTTAAGCTGCTACTCTACTTGATAACCCAATAGCTGATTGAACCAAATCATCTCTGTTGTATTAATACTTTTCTAAAAATAGATGCTAATTACCTTAATAGTGTAAGGTGTGTGAAAGCCGCATTTTCTGAAACAATGCTGGCCAATCTGACTGGTTTCGTTCAAATCCTGTCTTTTGCAGAATTACTCGAACATCCTAAATTTGCTGTCTCCCCGAAGACATCAAGAATGGCAATAAAATACTCAGACATTTGTATGAAAAAAAGTGTTCACAAGTCCCACAGTCCCCCCATGTGACACATATAGCTACTATCATCTGCCAGATCTGCAATTCATGCCCCTCCCTGGGAGTGTAGTTTTCAGTGCTAATATGGGAAAAAGAAAAGTCTAAATACACAATTGTACCCTGACAATCAACAATAGTTGAGTCAACCCCTGAGACTTCTTGATAAATGCGAGCATGCGACACTCACTACAAAGCCTTCAGGCACTCCAGAAGAGTGTTTTTCTTGACTCTTTCCCAGAATTGGAACTGGCAACTTGCACTGGGTGGACAATGAAATGGGGCTGTTCATTAAAATAACTTTCATTTAACAGTCCATCTACATTTAGCGAGATACAATGGATTATTTTTAACACAGTCTCTGTGCATCTTTTTAAAATACCGTTTGTTAGTGCTTTAAAAAATAGCTTCAAAAATAGAGCTGGGATCAGCTGGTGCAGAGACTTCTAAGAAGACACATATTTGGGGGAATTACCATGTTTTTGAAAGTTAATTGCAATAAAGGGATAAAGATGAAGATGGGAGGGATAAACATATCAGACATACAAAAAAAATATAGAAAATCCCAGGAGCATCAGCAAAAAAGAGTAGACTGCCTCAAGCTACTGCTTGAACTTTAGAGAAAGTTCCACTGGTCACAGGTAGGTGTATTTCAAACCTGTTTGAAAGCCAAACACAATGGTTAAGGCGGCTGCTTTCTAACCTCATGTCTGTAATCAGTAAAAGCTTATCACCTGCAGCATATATCAGAAAAAAAGAAAGAATTCACTTGTTCTTAGCATCACACTGCCCTCCACCTCCACTTTTTGTGCTGGTCCTGATTCTGTTCCTTGCTGTTCTTTCAGGCCACATAGTTTCCCTTTCAGCATATTCATCTATTACAGCACTTTCTAAATAGGTCACATATTTTGTGAGCTTGAGATTGAACAAACAAACCTCTATGTAGTCAGCAAACATAGAACAGCTATCAGCAGTTTTTTTTAAAAGATGCTAAAGCTCAAAAAAAAAAAAAAAAAGGAGTCCTAACCAACTTACATGGCAGCCCAAAAGCCTGGGAATCTTCTTATTTTTATATGGAAATTCTCATCTTCCTGCCACCTTTCAAGTTCTCCCCCTCAGATTAATTTCCATTGGTTAGCTTTTTGCTAATAAATGATTATTTATTTCTGATCTGGTGCCTGACCTTACTTTTTTTTTTTTTAAAAAAAAAGCCACCACATTCCCTGACCTGAACAGGAAGTTTATACAAGAAAGAGTGTCTTGAGTGACCTTTAATTGATTTCAGCCTTTGTCCTTCCCCCTGCCACAGGGCTGCAGGCTTAATCACCCTCCATCCCCTGTCCTGTGTCCTTGTACACCCCATCCCATGCCCGTTGGGTGCCAGGCTTCATGGGACCGCTCCTGAGGTGGATCTCCATAACTGAGTAGGATCTCGCCCTGCCTTGGGCTGGGACTGGCACCTTCTCTTTGCTGCAGTCAGTCTGTGCTCAGGGGCACAGGCTTTTTTAACTTGCCAGAAGTGCTCTATTGCAGCCTGGTCCCCCAGTTCTGCTGAATGAAAGAAGGCAGTCTCAGCTGACATGTTATTTACATGCTTTACTTTCCCTGGATTTCGACGCTGAACAAAATTAGTTTAACAACTCTCAAATATTTGTGAGGTTGCTTTACATCAGCTCCACTCCTTGTTTATTTCTCCATATAGCTATGCCAACAAATCTGCACATTAAGTGTCCCAATAACCAGGCCAACACACAACAGTAATGAATAAATACAACAAAGCTTCAATTCCAGAATCCCTTTTTTACTCCTGCCTTCTGTTTACTGTCACTACCAACTCAAGCATAAGAGGTATACTTTAAGAGGGCTTGCAGGATTTGCCTTCATATATTAAAATCCCCAAAGTTAGGACCAAATCTTCTTAAGTTTTTCCAAAACCTAAGACGTATGCATGGTGCCAATACTCAGCTTAGCTAATAAGTAATCTTCAAAGACGCTTGTGTGAATTCTGTAAAAGGTAAGATTTCTGAATTCCAAAATCTACTTTGCTATGTGTAAGCGTGCCTATAGACCAACTGAGGCAAAAAATGTTACATGAAAAATAATATAAGCTTTAAACAGTGAGTTAACAATATTGTCCTAGATAATTACTGACAAGATTTACATTGTCTGAGTTGAATAAACACGCATTGTTTAATGGATCTGTCAGTATTAGTCCCTTCTCCTTGCAGAATGTTCACAATATTCTTTATTTATGCTTTCCAAAATATGTTTCCTGGTTAACAGGTAATGTTGCTAGTAAGTTTTGAAGGCAAACTAAATGTGTGTTTTCTATGGGGTACAGAGCATAGCTACAAAAAACAGCAGATACAACAGAAGTCTATAAACTTCTCTATAAAATTATATAGAATTCAATAAAATTCTTACACTCCGCATTATTTGTCTGATTTCCATTGCTCAGTTGTCTTGACTAAACTCAGTAATAAACGAAGCTTATATGTGCCTCGTGGATAAAGCTTTGTAAGATCACTTCCTAAAATATTACTGCAGAATTAGAGATGGTCACCTTCAGTGGGTGATTTATCTCCGTCTCTTAGAGTGGGATGGATCACCCTCAGGAGGTGATTACTGCTCTTCAGTGACCACGGAGGACACCCAGATCATTAGATGAGATGCCTTTTTCCTCATATTAACCCCAAAATTACAGCCTAGCATTCCAACTTTCTCATTATTTATTCTGGCAGAAACTCCTTTGCTGTGGACTCTCCTCGGACAGGTAGATTTCCAATCTTTTCAGACGTTGAGTAGTTCTGAGGATAGGTTTTACAGATTCTGCTCAAAATACTCACAGCACCCACAGTTCGTTCAGCATTATTCTTGCTTACAAATCAATCTCCTTTTTTTTATCAGACTTTAAAATGAAAAAAAAAATCCAATAATTTAATGCTCCACTTTTTTCATACAGCTGAAATGAGTATTTTGCTCAGCACTCTACTTTAATATTGTATCTTCATCCATCTTACAAAAACCGTTACCACAGCCAGTCTTAACTATTTTTATACCTCATGGAAGGAAGTAACTCTATAGAAACCTTTGTTCATCATAATTTCACACAATATTCATTGTTATTGCAAATTTATCATATCAGTATATTGAACTAGGACACTAATGTCCCAAATAATTTTACTTATGCTAAATACATTAATTTATTGTTGAGATTAAGGTTTTTCATGTGTTTCTCATTTCAGAGCTCCCTCATTATACATGATTTTATACATTATAGTACATTATAGCTCAAATAGAGGCTGACTGATGTTAAACCAACTGAGGAGTGGGGTCTATACCTGAAAGTTAGGTATGGGGTTTTATTTGTGCAGGGGTGGATGTGGATGAGTGGATAAATACACTTTCAAATATGAAGGTATTTGTATGTGTGTATACTGCAGATGTACTTCCCTGAAAATGATGGAAATAAAGCAGACCACAGAGAAGAAAAAATATCAAGTGCTATTTAGCTAAATAACATCTGCTCTTGCCTTTCCTATAGCAAGCAACTACTTTAACGGTGAAGTTAATACACTGAGCATAGCCACTAAGCTGTTTTCTTTTCAATAGCAAGCAAGGTTTCAGGAGGAACCAGCTAACAGTGGGAGAGTTCCTAAGGTTTCTAGACAGGGCAGGATAGCTTGTGCAAACACAGCCTCTCTATACAGCCTGGGAACAATCTGAGATTCCCCACCCTTTCTATTAGGAGGAAATTACCACTGCCAGGCCACAACAATGCGGATAAACACCAGTGCCTAGAGCCTGCATAACTCAGGTAAACACAGGGCTTCCTGACACGATGGAAACCACTGGGCACTTCTTTCAAGTCATTCTTCTTACACAGTGTCAGATGTGAGTGTTTAAACAGTCAGCATTTCCTCAGCGAAATGCTTTTTCTTTTGGCCAATTAGGCTGGGGTAAGTGTTCTACGTTTTTCAGGGTAATCTTTTTAATGTGGGCTTCTGGACACTTGTTTGAACAGTTTAGTGCAAAATGGCACCTGGTTTAGAAATACATCTTGGGATATTTTACAGGACCGACCTACTTTTTACATACAGCCTTCTTAAAATCCACTGGATTTTAAGTTCACGTTAGAAGCCCAAACTCATAGTGACAAAGCGCCAAGCAGTGGTCAAGGGCAGAAAGAAGAGTATGTCTACTGAGCCCACATTTAAATGGAGCAGTGAGTTTGGGACCTGGGAATGCACAGAGGATCTTGGTCCCTTGATCACTCAGACCAGGAACTTTGCCTGAATAAACTGTGTTTGTCTATCATCACATGCATCTGAGTTGGAAGACCAGGGGTGTGAGTGGAGCAGGGGCAATATGGCCCTGATGCTTACCTGGCAAGGTGCTGACACTTGGTTGAGGCACCTACCTGGAGCTGGGAATTGCTACCAAGCCTAGCAGTTTGGACTCAAGAAAAAAGACAAACTCCTTTATGTCTGTGTCTCTCTTCTCCATGAGCCCTGTAAACCACTTCTTTAACATTCAAGCTTCCAAAACAGAGCTTTGTGTTGGCCCTCCGCATGGGAGAGTGATTTTCATTCCTAATGTCTGGCAGTCACAAATACGGACTCTGGCACTACCAGGGAAAGCCTGGCAACAATCTACATGAATACTAAATAAAGCTATTAAAGATGTAGTTGGGAATCGATCCAAAAGTCACAAAATGTATAACAGGCAGCTAGACAGTCATTAGAAATTAAAATGCAATTGTCATCTCTACTTGGTACTAAGGTACTAAGGTACTAAGCCATGTATTTTTGTTCTGGGTAAGTCCCTCCATGGTATTGGCGTTTGGAAGCCCAAACCAAATTTTTTCTCAGATGGTCCTGAAGATCTGTAGTATCTGTAATGGATTCAAAACCTGCCATTATAGCAAAGTGCAAACTTCAGTCATGTCAGGAAGTCTCTAAACATAGTGCTAACCATCTACTCTTTATATACCAGAAAGTAACAAGAAGTACAGAGGTGACCAACAAATAAATGAGCTGTTTCTTAAAAGAAACATGAACCAACCCAACAGCACAGATCTAGAAAATGGAATTCCTTTCTGTCTTTTTAAAAGATATCTCATGATTGCTATGCAATTGCAGTTGCTCTATTTGGCTCCTCCAACATTACTTTTCACATTGCCCATTACCAGAGTATTTAAGAGCCAATTATCTGCTAGCTTCCTTCCATACCTACTAAGGTTCTTTCTGTAGAATGCAGCCATAGGAATAATTTCTCAGTTTGGCTAGTTGTCATACCTCATTTTTTTCTTTCAGCTTTGTGATCATAACAATGACAGGGCTGTCTTCTTGCCAAACCATCTGCCAGAAATCATTCACGGTATTAATCATGGGTCCCTGAGTCGCAATGAAAGCCTTCTCTTTACCTCCATATCCCTGGTTGAGAAACAGACACAAAAGCATTTACTTTAAATTCATGTGGTTGACCAAAATTGCAGGTGAATGTTCTAAAAAAGCAGAAAAATAAATCAGGAATTAAAAAAAAAAAACAACAACCCAGCCCAAACTTATTTGAACTGAAAGCAGTTATGACTAACAATAGAACAGATCAGAAATTTTTCAGTAGAACAGTTTTTCCTCTGGAAACTACTGATGTGATGGACTGAAATGGTCCTCAGAATGCATTAATCCCTCTCAAATGTCTCTGTTTACTTGGCTTCTTCTAGCTTACTCTGTTTTCCAAGTTGTTGGGGCTTTCCATCATCCAGTGGTACTTTAAACCATGATTTATATTGCTGCAGTGTTTACAAGATAGTTTACAGTCAACAAGCCACAGAAAAAAAATTAGAACTATAAAACTGGTTTCTACGAAGATTCATGACAGGAAAAAAGGTTTAAAATACATGAATGCTTGTGGAGTCAGACTCTGTTATGCATCTTCGCTAAGGGAGAAGAGCCTTTATGAGACCTTATAGGAGGGACAGCATATCAGTATAGGGAGTCCCAAGACACACAAGTGTACAGGAGGTCAAAGAAAGGTCAGGCAAACAGCAGGGAAGCAGAGGAAAGGGAAAGGCAAGAAGAAATGGAAAAAACAGGAGATTGCCTTCTTATTTTTTGGGTGAGAAGGAGCGCTTGTGAGTTTGTGCAGTGACAGTGTGCCCATCAGTAATGCAGATCAGGAGAGCCTGGCAATGTCTGAAGGGGATGAGTGAATGGAGAACGTCTGGAGATGGTGTGGGAGCCTCTAGCCATGGGTCTTCCTTTTGCACACCTTTCTCCCTGACAGCTGTTACTCATTGCAGGAACCAATGGGATAAATCCTCAGCTGGTATAAACAGTCCTTCTTCTACTCACCAGGCTGCTTGAACACACTTTATCCAAGAATGGTCTGTCAGGATACCAGCAAGCCTAATGATAATGCATACACGGATGTGAAATTTCATTTTATGGCTGGGTTGTATTTTTAATGCAGTTGCTAACAGTTGAACCGGTGTTAGAAGCAGGAGAAATCACCATATGTTGGCCTGAAGGGTAGTGGCATGGGGAAAAGTGAGACCTAAGAGGACTCAAAACATGGCGTGGCTGAGGAAAGAATTGTTCTCCAAAGAGAACCGCTTTGCTTTGTTACATGATGATGTCTTTCATACAAAACACTGAAAGTATAGGATGTAAAGTGAGGCAGGATAAGGGGCATGGGGGACTTGAACGTATATATTCATGTACTTGTACTGTTATTTAAATAAGCAACATCATTGTAGAGCTCTAGGGCCAAATTTCAGTTGCACTATTATATTTATTCCAGCTGAGGATCTGGTACAGAACTACAAAAAAACATTTAATTTTGCAGGTAGAGGACTACATTCCTAAAACATGACTGAAGTAATTCCTTCGTAGTCTATTCAGCATACACTGTGCCATGAGTTCAAGAAGGCTCTGTGTCTGTGTGTCATCAAGGATTATAACACAGCTGATGCTTAGAAATAATGCTTTCCAGCAGTGTTGATGCTGGTAAAATCTTTGTATCATGTAACCATTCGATAAAGGGTATAAAATGTGAACAAGTGTATGTGCTGGTGCACATGTGTATCATCTTTAACATATCTGTTTATGCTCCTTTTCACAAATGTTAGAGTAGTTATTTACTTAACTGGTCATTTCAGGACTATCAATTGATACAGTTATGCATGAAGAAACCCCATCACCACTGAACTTGTTTGTGGATAACGTGACAGCAATGAGCAACCATACAGCTCATATTGCTGTTGACTCTGATGACCTCTTTACTAAAATACTGGTATCTCTGTCACTGTTAAATGGTAACCCTCTTTTCCCTGCTATAAGGCAGTAGGACAATATTAAATGGTAAATACTGAAGTAAACAAATAGTAATGCATGTTCTTCTTAATGTTTTTTATGAACTATTTGATAAGCTGGTTTCTTACTGCAACCATTTTAGTACATTCATGGCTCTGTGGTCTTTGTTACAAACAGCTCATGAAACTATTTCTATCACACCAATGTCAACAAAAAGATTAGGAATTATCAATGAAGATGGGTAGGAATAAAATGAGTGGCACCTTGGCAAAATCAGCTATTCACGTGGAAAATCAAATATTGTCTCAAAAGCACACAAAGAGTGTACATTTACTTACCCTAATGTAGTTAGCATTTATGTAGGTACTCAAGGAGTCAGATGGATTTTTTGGTTTCAAATACACTCTGCTTAGAGGATCTAAGAGCACAAGGAAGATGGAAATTGAAAAGAAAACCCATAATTAGAAGATTTCTATAGAGAATTAAAGACTTGTTGAAGAAAATAATCTACTGTTATTTGGGGTTGTCAAGCACTAAAGAATTATGCATCAAATTCTTTCCTCTGCAAAGGATCATCACGTGTAACTAAGGTACCGTTATATTGCACAATGCTAGGCTGTGTAGAAGTATCTCAGCAAGCTGTGGGCACTGAGGCAACACTATCAGGTTCAGGCAATGTTCAGCAAGGTCTAGTTTGCCTGTGTTGAGCATCAAGCTGACCTGCCTAGACTGTCTCTGAAACCTGTGTCATATCATTGTATGATGCTAGATAATTGCACCAAGTCCTTCGGATTTAACTTTGATATCTTTGCCTGAAGCTGTACTGTTCCAATGACTACGGTTGCATTTAAATTACAAAAAGCTCCCTCTGCCTGGGATGAAATCAGCTATACATTTTTATACCAATTCAAGTTCACTGTAAGGGGCTGGACAAAGTAATCCATATCCTTTCCTTCAGTCCTGTGTTCTCATCTGACACAATTTGTGACCATTCCTGTCTACTGGACTGGAGACACAATGCCAAAATATAGGAACATTTTTCTTCACGCCCTTCTTTCCTTCACTGTCTTGGATGATCGAGAATGGAGTGGGGGCCAGTTCTGTTGAGTATAGAGCTGGGGGTTACTAAATGCCTCCTGCAAAGGAAGTTTTTGCTCTCTCATTTGTGATGATGCGATCCCCCATGTATTACCCTTTTGGAATTAAGGCCAGTAAATTCACAATTACACAGCGTAACAGAAAGGGATAAGGAGAAGGGGAGTGAGGTACCTATGTTGTGGCTGTCTAGGGGCACGCTTTGACTTTCTTCACACCTTTTCTGAAAAAATATTCCAATGTTAATAAATGATATGGAAATATTTATGTACTGAAAAATCTGGTATTTTCTTCTGGGAATTTGTTTAAATATTTAATTAGTATCAGCAGCTTTTTGACAGTTCACAGACACCTATTGGTTTGGAAATAGTCTCTGGATGGCTGCTTTGCTGAGTGCAATCTAGGCAATGTGTCCAAAGATACATACACGGATGCTGAACTGGAGAGCAGTAAGAAAACACTATTTATTATGTGGCCCTACTGTTTACACAAGGATTATATAATTGATGTTCACATGCTGTAGCAAAAACTGTTATTTTCAGGGTTGCTTTTAGATTTCTATTGTGACTTTTAACGCTATTCCTAAGAACAAGATAAAACCTTTGCAAATCAAAGGAAGAGAAGGGATGATCCCAAACATACTTTTTGCCCTTTTCCCGCTGGAGGTCACAGGAGCGTCTTTGACCGGAGTGGAGCCTTTGCAGGACCCAGGCTGGTGTTTTGAAAGCATGTTTCTTAAAACGTGCAAATGAATGCATGACTTCTAATTGAAAGTCTGTGCACTGAAGTCTTGTCTTTGGCGTTAATAGGACAACATGAACCCTAGTTAGCTTGTGTTAAAATCTCTTTGTACTAGCTTTCCCAACTTTTTCACTTAGAGCTTTTTTTTTTCCTCCCCTTAACAATATGAGGACAGGAAACCTCTCATTCCTTTTCAGCACAGAATGATTATTAGCCATTTCCACAAATGCCTCAGGCTACGTGGCCTTGAAAAAACACCAGCTTCCTCTAGCTCACACAATGCTTCTGATTCTGGTGTAGCTTGACCCCTACCTTAAAAAACCTCTTCCAAGCAGACTCAACATCCAGTTTAATTACCATGTCTTGAGATAAATCCCTCTGTTACTAAGGAGCAGCTAAATCAGTTTTGCAATTTCTGAGACCTCCTTCCAACTCCAATCAACAAAACTTACACTGCTTCCGAATGGGAATCTTTTATAAATTAACAGTCCCGATCAGTTATGAAATAGGTAAGTGCTGTAAACCCAGCTCCGAATGAGGAAAACCTGAGCACCGCTAAAGATCCAGAGCCAATAAGCAATCATCGGACACAAATGGAAGTAATTAGTCTTCTCCTGAATGACAAATACCTTGGAGGTAATAGTCTTTTCCTCAAGGAGGGTAAAGTCTGAGAGTCTGAAGCTACAGCAGAAAGACACAGATGGTGACTGCAAGGCTGAATTTATCAATGTTTGTAAAGCATCTTGAAATGCAGCAGAGCTGTTAAGCACTTATAATTACTAATAAAAAATGTCTCCTACAATTTTGACTGAGGCAAAATTACTGCTGTTTTCTTCCATGTATCCAGGAGGTCTGGAATAGCTCTCCCATTAGAGTAGAAGAAACTGCCTCTATCTCCACCTTTAACAAATTAATATTGGCCTGAATTCACCACACTGGAGGAATAGGAGGGTGGTAAAGGAGCCCTAGCTTGCCCCCATGAGACTGCCTGGTGCAGGGAACAAGCTGGGCTGTATGGTGGCACTGCTGGACAGCCTCCCTCACTGCCATCCATACTGGAGATTCATCCACTCCATGAACACCACTTTGTCATGGAGACCCAGGGCTTTGTCCCATTGCAAAGGCTGTATTTGTTGCACTATGGGTTTTCTTCTTTTTTTCTTCTTCCATTTTGACTGTTACTATGGTCTGAATTCTTTAGGGCATGGGTATGTTCACATTTGCTGCATTTCCAAGATAAGTCATTTGTTACTCCTAGTCCAGTCCTAGTTGCCTTACCAACAGTAGGACTGAAACACTGTGAGAAGGGCTGTCCTTAAAGTATTTGTTTTGTGAGCAGGAAAGGAAGATGAAAATTTTGTGAGCCAGACTGCTCTCACACTTGCGGCTCAAAAGATCATAAATCTTTCAGATATTGAAACATTTTGAAATTTATCCACCTCTATTTTGTCTGGTTTTGCTTACAGTCTATAAATGAATTATGGATACTGGTATTATTTGGTAAACATTGTAACACAGAATGTGAATGCATCATACCAGACTGCATTCCTAATCTCTGCCTGGTAGGGAATAGGCTATTAGACTTGCAAATAATAGAACTGCCTCAAAACCCCTCACGTATAAAACACCTGTAAACTGTGCATCATTTTTAAATCTCATCTGAAACATTTCCTGGCACTTCCAATATAAACCAGGATTTCTCAATGGAAAACTTAACAGATTTATCATGGTAAGTACTTCTGCTTTTTAAAACATGCTTCAGCAAAACAAAATTAATTTCATTCATGCAAAGGAATCTTTCTTACCTACTGAAAATAAAGTCTGCCTAATATCCATTTACATTTTTTAACTATGCAGTCTAACACAGATAAATTATTATAATACTGGATATTTACAAATATTACAGATGTTATGATACTGGTGACCACAACTGGGACACATTTTGCCGACTCACATGGATATACAAAAATACTTTGATCAACCCATGTTGAATTCTGCTAAGATTAAGCAGTTTTTCTCCTTCCGCTTTGTAACTATGATTTTTTTCTTTAGTCTTTGAAAGCCTGCTGGTGATACTATTGCCTTCATCAGGAAGCAGGACTGGGGCAAACACGACCTTTGGTGGTCAGGACCACAGTGCAAGGGAGCTTGAAAATTCCCCACATCAAGAGAAAAATTTTCCAGGATCTGTCTATAAGCTTGCATAACAAAGTGCTTTGTTCATACGATTTAGATTTAACTTTCCCCTTGTCTTTAGCTGGAGTGCCAGAGCCAGTGTTAGCACAAGCACTTTAAGCAACAGCTTGTGGATTTGTGGGTCTGACCCGCCAAGTGGTTCACGTCACTATGAATCTGCTGTTCTGCCAGGAGTGTTTTCATGTAGGCTTTTGCACTGAGGGTGCTCTTCAGAAAGGGATAAGGGATGACATCCAGGTAATTTGGATGTGTCCCACAGATGAAGATACCCACAGAATAGTGTTAAACCACTTTCTCCTTTGTAAGCAAGAGCCCACACATTCTCTAAAGCACCATGGGAATTCTGTTTCTGGTTTGAGGTGGAAAAGTGAGATAGGAAGGGGAAAAGATACAGGCCTTTGAAGCTGAGGTCCTGCTGCAGGACATGTAGCAGGGGCTGCAGGAGACAGGCAAAGGTGAAGATGTAGAGTAAGAGGATGGGGAAGGAGTAGCGGGGCAGGTGTTCTGCCACAAGAATGTGACTGTGGTGAGAGACTGGGAAATTTGTGTGCAGGATTGGAAACCTGCTCAAAGGGAGTGAGAAATGCTGTAGGTGGATGGCAGAGGGAATGCAGCTGAAGACACGGAGCGGGGTTTGACAGGACCATTGGGTGGGGTCACAGTCAGGAGGAAGGACGGAAAAACAGTGATTTTAAGGAACTGTTTAGCCACTTGCCTCTGATCCCACACTGTCCCCTTGTTAGCTATATTAGCATATTATTATAAAGCAAATAACACTTAGAAAACTTAAAGAAGCATATTAAAGAGCATTGGCTATGTTATACTGCAACAGAAACATCTTTCATAGAGATGTAACATTTCCTGTACTTTATAGTTTTCCAAATAGAAAAATGTTCATTAGGCATTCATTTTATTTTACATGAGTGTGCCTGGCTGGGTAGTATCTATTAACATGAACCCACCCTCGTGCACCTTGTCACAGAATTATCTCTTAGAAAACGAGAACATCCTCCACAGCGCAGAGGGTGGAGCTGGCAGGACTGGCCATTTTTAGGAGATAATCCATCATCTCAAACGTCACTTGTAACCACAGGTGCTCTGATTCAGGAGACCCACCCATGCTGGGAATGGAAAAGCTGATGTGGGCATACGAAGCCAGCAGGCTGATATCATCAGAGCAGGAAACTGGGAAGGCTGTTCTATTTAATCACTCAAATCGTTTCCAAACCCTCTCAGACTGGGTGCGGGGTGCGTGAGAATTTATTATGAGCATGTGCCTCGATCCTCAAAATATCTTCTTTGAAACAGCCTGGTGCTAACACACAACAGACCTTTGATTTCTGCGAGGATGGTTACAAAGTGCCTGTCAGTGAGTAGCTGTGGTGCACACCGGCACTGTGCTCGGACTGAAAATGCGCCACGGAGTTAGCAGCACGTCCTGGCTAACTGGAGGTGAAAACACAAAGGCGTGCTGGTCTTCAAAATCTCATCAGCATCAACCACGGCCCAGCTGTTGCGTCCTGATTCGGAACACATGCTGCAGGGAAATAGGACTTATTGCATTTGTAAGGCGCTGCTGATGGAGAACCTGATGGTGGCTGGGGCAGCTCAGATGGCAAGATGCTGCGGAAAGGGAATACTCTTTTGAAAAATCCTGCCTGTCAGGTGGAGGGAGGCTTGGCAATGTCCTGGCTCCACTGCATCTGATGGCAAAACTCCTGCTGCCGTCAAAGGGGTCAGGATTTCACCCTCTGTGGCCATCCTGTTGACGCTGGGCCAGACTCTAAGGGACACTGAATATTCTGATTCCTTGTTATATTACTTGCATTCTGTTACTTTCCTCCATTGCACTCAGCTGTACACAGCTATTGGTTGCAATAGATGAACTAACATTGAAGTCGATGGGAATTTTACTGGTGGCTGAAGGGAAGTGAGGACTTCACACAGAGAGTTTCTTTCCCAGCTACGTATCACATTTCTGAGACTAATCTAGCGGCTGAAGGCCATCAGTTTTCATTAACTTGACTGCAAGGCCTTTGTATGATGTGAACAAATTACAGTGCTTTCAGGCTTGCTTAGAGAAATCTTGTCATTTAAAGGGTGTGAATTTGTGTGACTAATATATAACATAGGCCTGCAAGGACATTCTAGAGATAAGAAAACAAATTTCTAGCTGACAGGATATGCTGTCATTTTAAAAGTATTCTTCACTCCAAACCTAAGCAAAAGGATGCATTCACATTTTTCTGTGGGAGCATCCCCCAGCATTTTGCGTCACTGAACTTTTTCATTTTGGTGATCTGAAAATATTATAAAAGCACAATTATTCATGTCTATATTTAGCCCAATGTTAAAAATTTGGCAACGTATTTTGAAACTGAAGACGAAACAAAATGATTAATAAAGGAGAAATGGAATATCTCTTTATCCCTGAACAAATGTTATGAAAGTAGTTGCATTTCAGAGATATGCGTATTTTGAAGGAAAACTATTCCACTGAAAAGTTTTCAATCACCTATAATTATACAAAGCAATTGTTACTTCATCGGAAATAAGTAAATTGGGCCAATGAAAACACAGAAGCATTATAGCAAAGCAGTAACAAGTTTACAGCAACGATGAGGCAGCACTGTGTGAAAGTGTTTTCTTACGAATGTGAACAGATTTCCACAAAGCCGTATGGTGCATGGAAAAGAAAATCAACACCAGAGGACTTATAAAGATGGAAGTCCACTACAAGAAAGGGTAGGATGCACTTGCTTTTTTCCATCTGGGCCGCTTAATGTTGGACAGGATCCCAAGTAGCTTGACCAAACCAGAGGTAATTCAGTGACTGCAAAACAGTGTGGGCTGTGATGGCAGTGACAGTCTTGGTCCTCCAATTCTCCAGATCAGGGGAGCTACTGTGAGGCACAGCAGACCCCTCTCTACCCATCTACCTCACCTGTCCTCCCAAGAAAGCCAGAATGCACCCAGGCTGCATTCAGTATGTGGTTGGGATGCCACCAAAGTGTGTACCTGCTAAGGCATCCAGTGAGAGTTCTGCTTTTGCCAGTCCTACAGCACTGGGCTTCTGTTGTCTTTCTACATAAACTATAAATATGTTTATTAATAGGTACACAACAGTCAAAGATAAAGACAGCTAGGTTTTCACAGCAAGATGTTCTCAAAGCAGAACTAAACATCGTAGTAAGACACCATGGGCTAATTCACTTACTTGGCAAAATTGTTTTATAGCGGTTTTTAGTTCCATGACTTGGGATGTCGATTTCTTTGGGATCCACAAAATTCATTGGTATTTCCTATAAAAAATAAATTAAATCAGAGTTGTGCTTCCAAAGGAGCCACGCAGGAAATTATCACCAGAAGGCCATCTGCTGTTACACAACTGTCTTTCGACATCAAAGTTATTAGGAAAAAAAAAGTGGTTCCCACCTCAAGCCTGTCAACACCCTTCCTTTAATAAACACAAGGAGTTGCATATTGAAGGGGTGACTTCCAAGGAACACTTGTGATAAATTATTAAAAGCAAAGTTTTTACAGGATTAGGAGAGAGGTTAAAATACACAATAGTTCTAGAAAAGTGGAGTTGAAAAGTGCAGTACTGTAGCAGAGAAGTGAACATTTTACATAATTGGGGGAGGAACCTTCAAAATAATTAATTATTAATATGTGGCAAATATTTTTTATTTTGTGTGAAGCCCTTAACAAGGTCAAAGACCTCACTTGCTTTTTATAGAAACTACAAGAATGTCTGCATCCAGTGACCCAAAAGTGTAATAAAAATCTGAAGCTTGATTCTCGTTTTGATCTTTTAGTGACTGACCCGCGTTGTCTTCTTTAAATACACAGATGTGCAAGTAACTAATGTGACAGTTTGCTTGAAGTTCCAAAAATATACAAATGACAAGTATCTGATCAACTTAAAATTACTTTTTTTTGAATTGTTTGTCAGCGTGAAAAGTAAAAATCTTCCAATTTTTCAATGAACACATTGAACACGTTTCGCTTGGTCTAAGGGGGAAGAAGAATAATTTTGGTTTTGAGGTCCTGAGACATTGTTAGTGTTCTTACAATTGAATAAAACCAACCATTTGGAACATGTAAGGGTGGTTTTTTTTTTTCCTGATTGTGGGGGATGTTTTACCAACCAAAACAATCTGGCAAAATGACACTTAAAAAATGCTTCAGTTTACTCAGTTCTTCATTTTTCACAGAATTTTTTTGGCCACAACTATTTAAATTAGCTTAGGGTAAGCTGGAATTTGATCTTCAGTAAATTAATACTTCTACTTAAAAGCACAGTCATTACTAGTGACTTGTAAACTTCATTGCTGGCCTAGGACATCTATCCAAAGAGACAGCAGCATATTAAATAATTCTCTTACAGACACATAGGAACATGAGGAGGCACAAAAGGTATATTCCGACCCTATTCAGTGCACACGTCCTTCAACTTGCACCACTGGAAAATTTACTTAAGGATTTTCCTCCAAAATCAGCTGGTTTCTAACTCCTGTCCAGGGCTTTGGCACAGATTAGATGCGTGGCCACTGTCCTTTGGACCCAAGCTCTGGTCCGGCTCAGCATGACTAGCTGCTGCAGGCTTTTGTGAGAGAAATAGGGACAAGACCCTTAACAGCTTGCCAAGGATGCATCCAAGAGTAGATCTTTACATGGGTTCACCCAGCAGGGGAAGCTATCCTCTTACTTTTCTGGTTGAAGAGAAGGCAAAGTTAAATAAAACTTAGATGGGTCAATATGAATTGCTTTGATTCTTTTCTGCTTCTCCACTTGGCTTACTACACGAAGCTGAAACTTCTGTGTTGGTTTTTAGTTCTCTGCCTTCTCTGCCTGATGCCCGCGTGTTTAGTGGGCCTTCTTTATTCTTCCTCTCTCCCTTATTCAGTTTCTTCCTCAATCTCTTCCTTGCTCTTCAGCTGACTCCTCAAGAGAATGACTTGCTGCCTCTCATTTCAGGCCAGCCGAAGTGTTGCTGCTAAGATATACCTTCCCTGCAGATACTTCGCCCAATCTTTTTTCATCTCTCTGTACTGTCATTCATATGATGCCTGTGCTAAGGGCAGGATGTTCTCAGTTGTAAAGTTCCACTCCTGCATAAACCTCTTCCCATTCCTTCAGGTCAAACCATGTCACCTCTGTCCTGCTTATGATGGCCCTTCCACCTCCCTGGAACTACAAAATGAGTGCCCACACCCCTCTCATACCTACCTCTGACTTTCACCCCTTCCCAGTGGTGACCTCTGTGATGCTCTTCCCCTCAGCCCTTGGGCTCAGAATTGTCCTAATGGGCTCTGGTATGGGCTGTAAGCATCTTGCACTGGCCTAGTGGCTGATCTAGAGCTTCCCTGGTTCAGTTCTGGCTTAGTATAAACACCACCAGTGCAAGGCTTCTGAAAGGCTTCCCTGCTCAGTGATATACCAACGGAGAGCAAGAAATATGTTAAGCTTTTGTTTAATGTGATCTAGGTCTGTCATCTAGAGACTCAAAAAAGATGTGAGGAAGAGTCCACCGCCTGCAAAACAAGAGATGGTGGTCAGTGGGGCTCTTCCAGCCACCTGGCTGTCTCCGTGCTTGATGCCTGTTGAAATTTTAAAAACGTTCATCAGTTGGTGAGTTACTGACAGATGGAGAAATACCACTGAGTTGAAAACAGAAACGCACTTCTCTGGACCAGCAAGGTCAATTAATCACTTACATCCTGTAAACACTTTCCAGTCAGTGGACTCCTCCCAGTAGTAAGTACTTGTGGAGTCAAGGGCACAGACAGAAATCTGATAATACACTGTGGATCACAGCCACAGACAAGTCACTTACTCTGAAGCTGGCTGTGAAATGCAAGAGATGATTCCAGAAAAAAACATCAGGATATTATAGGGATAATGTTCCTGCTAACATGGGGGAAAATAAGCCCAGCAGATTGCAAATGGCATGCATGAACGTGTGCAAATTAGCACACAAGTTATGTAGTTATATAGACAATATATAAAAATTTGTTTTATTAAACATATATACTGATTATATATAAATAATTACAAATAACTGCACACAGTCATGTGTTCAGTTTTACGCATGCAATTATACATGCATATGCCTATGTGCCTTTGCTTATGGGCTACTTCACCACTCTGGGCAATACTCTTCTAATAACAGCTATTCTGGCTCACATTAGCCTTTAAATGTTACAAATATTCATACACTCAAAGAGATATGGTTTGGGTCTCTGAAAACATTCAAGAAAATATGGCAAAATTTACAAAAATTCAGGCAAATGTTCATTTTACCCATCCTTCCATTTTTATGAGAACAAGTTTTCATAGATTTAACAATTTGGCACTTTCCCATGCAGGACTGGATTTTCTGACATTCCAATATTTCAGGAATAATGAATTTTTCTGTTCTGTCACCTGCTTCAGACATTCTGTCTATTGAACAGTAGCAAGTCAGGCTACTAAAGAAGTGTATGATGGGCAATTTATGCTTCTTCCTCCTTCCAAATCAGGTATATTCTCCCAAGTAAATGTAGCCAAACTTTTTGTTAGCATTAAAGAGAAGAAGGAAAATAGCTCTTTTTTCTTAATAAGTATTATGGAAAAATACCTTGATAGTAACTTACCAGTTTTTACAATTAAAAATTAAAGTTAATGCCCCCTAAGTTGTTAATCAAAACCTTAAACTTTAATTAAAGAACTAAAAATAACTCAAGATTGCTCATGCTTCAGTTTTCCATTGAAAACTTTGAACATTTCTCCACTTTTTGCACACTTGGAAGGTTTTTATGGGAACTAATAATTTTAAAATCAAGACAACTGTCTTATTGTATTTCTTTAGCTAGTTAAAACAAGCTGAGTGAGCAGAACGAGTGAGAGTTATATTGCGTTCTTTGCATGCCTCAAGTTCCTACTAAAGCTGTTATTTGTAGCAAGGAAGATATTAAACAGATAGTGTTCAACAGCTTCATCCTAAAACACATTTTTTAAAATGGTTTAAAAATGGAAGAGACAAGTCTTGATCTTTTCAATAAAATTCTGTGGAAACACCAAATGGCCAAAGCCAGGTTGTGCCCCCCAGTAACAAATAAAATGTGAATCTCCGTTGCCCCAAAGCTGTGCACAGATGCTGTGTGAGAGGATATGGGTAAATAGAATTCTGTGGAGGTGCCAAGTTGTCTGTACACACTGTCTCCTAACATGGGGGGTTTAAACACATTGAAGTTATTCCTTTTAGCTTTCCTAACTAAGCAGCAGAATGGTAGAGAACCGATGGCATAACTGGTGATAAAAGTATGTTGGATGCTTGTAATTTTTCCCACGTACACTCTCTGACCAAGCTTTGGTAAAACAACTGAGGGATTTATTTTATTTAAGCAACTGACTTTTACTATTAGTCCTGGCTTTTTAAAGGTGAATGAAAGGACTGCTTCATAGGATGCAATTATTCATAATGAAAAGCTATTTTTAGAGTGAGATAGCACTCATCATCTATTCTATTGACTTACATGCACAAATTGAAAACAAAATGAAACCTGAGGGATCACGTGCTCTGGCATGTTTAATAAGAACTGAATTGGTTGTGTGTCTTTGTTAGACCTGTACTGTGCTCAAGGGGTTGTATAAGTCTTCCTGCTCTTACATGCCTTGCCAGGACACACATTTCTGTGTGGCTCTATTTATTCAATTTGAGCTATTAGACTTCTGTCAGGGCCTCTCACAGTCTCTTTTCTAGGCAGAAAAGTCCTTGTCAATTTAGTATCTCCTGATACAGAAACTGCTCTAGTCTGTGATTATGTTTGCCATACTTCTGTATGTGCTTTGAGATGGAG
This sequence comes from Phalacrocorax aristotelis, assembly GCF_949628215.1. Taxonomy (NCBI): domain Eukaryota; kingdom Metazoa; phylum Chordata; class Aves; order Suliformes; family Phalacrocoracidae; genus Phalacrocorax; species Phalacrocorax aristotelis. The sequence goes on along the minus strand of NC_134276.1, from coordinate 178,791,877 downwards.
AGATCAGAGCAGCATGCAGCCGTGAATGCAATATAGATTTTTCCAATGTCATAAAGATGTTTTCTATATTATTCTCTAGTTCTTTTCCCAAGATTCTTAGCTTTGTGTTTCAGAACCCATCAAAGTATAAAGAACTATTTTCTCCCAGATGCATAACATTTTATCATTAAATCCTTCTGTAATTTCTTTGAAGTCTATTTTTAATTTTACTACCCTTGGTAATTCAGTGTCACCATCAAACTTCACCACCTTACTATTTATTCCCTTTTCCAGATGACTTAAGAGCATCTTGGTCAGTATCAGCTCCAGAACAGATGCCTCTGGGACTCCACTGGTGACCTCCTTTTACCCTGAGAAGCAACAAAACCTTCCAGTGCTACACTGTTGATTATTCCCCACTGTATTGCATTTGTTCATTTATCTATTGGCTTCTTTCTTTGTTATAATTCCTTCCATTTTCTCTGATTTAGTCATCAGATTTATAGGCCTGCAGGTCTCTGGATCTCTTCTGGAGCCCTTCTGAAAAACTCCTATTACCTCTGGCCCTCTGACTCCTCAGCTGCTGGAGCCCAAGTGCTAGGTTGCACCTGCCCAGTTAATACATCAGTAATTGCATATATGAACCCCTTTAGGGTTCCTGGGTGAATACCAGCTTATTCCACTGAGTAGCTTTTATTCATTTTATTGACTTGTTCTAGAATCTCTTCTATTAACATTTCAATATCAGACAGATCCTCCAGTGACCTGTTTGAATCTACTCCTGCCACAGAGGCAGAAAATTCCCTACGTTCTTCTGTGGTCAACACAGATACGAATCATGCAGCCACTTATCTCCTATTGCTTCACCTTCTCCAAATCTGTTTTCTACCCTTTTGATCCTCTGTTGATCCTTGTACTCTTTGGTGAGGTTCGTGCTTTAAATCTATTTTTAAAATGAAGTTACGATTTTTTTTAATTCAAAACCTTTGTTGGCCTGCCTTATTCAACTTTCACTGTCCACTGGCTTCAGTTTATGCTTTGCTCTATTTCCCTTGTAAAGAGTGTCTCCTTATTTCTTATAACCTCTGGATGTTTTGCAATATCAGTCTTTTTCAGGTCTTCTTAAAGTAATATTTAATAATGTGCTTTCCCTGTCTGAGTTTTTCTGCTCTGACTTGTTTCTACCCGGCCACTGTCTTCATTTTAGATTCTTACCCCTTTTAACATTAAATAAACTTGTAGAATACTTCAGTTTTTTTGGTCTAGAGTATATTAGGCTTGCTGTATGGAGTGCTTGTTAAAGGTAGTTTGTACTGACTGACTGTGGGTGTCCCTGTCTGCTCCAAAAAAGTCATTTATAGCGACTAAAAATTTAGTCCTCAAATTACAAGCATACGTGATGTTTACATGGAAATAAACAAAATCTCCAATTATTACTGTGTCTTCTGTCATCACAGCCTTTATGATCTCTTTTTGAAACTGCCGCAGTGTTACAGTCCTGGCTGTTTGTACTGTAGATCTAATACAACATTCATCCCATCTATGAACGGGACTTCAAACCGAGAGGAATCTGTATTCTGTATGGATATAACTGACTTACTTATCTGTCTTTAGTGCATAAACATAAAACACCACCTTGAAACTATCTAATCTGCCCTTCAGAAATGATTTGTACCTTGACATTCAAGTGTTGCCCAATTATTTTTTCTCCACAGTTTCTGTTGTGCCAATTATATAAAAATTCCTCATATATAGCTTGTTGTTAAACTCACCATGAATTCTGTTTGAAGTAAATGAGAACATGCAACCGCGTCTCGAAGCTGCTGCCGTGTCAGGACACGGCCGGCTGACTGTAGGTATTCCATCGCTACTTTTTCTCGTGGGGTCGGCACAGTGACGAAAGGTTCAACGCTTCCCAAACTGGTCATATCCAAAGTCAGTGAGACATTGGAGCCTCGTCTGTGTTAGAAAATAAATAAAACAACTATATCAGATCTGTGTTACTGTAAGTCCCATACTCATGCAGCTGATCCTGAGTTATTTATGCACCTTGACTTTCTGTGTAGTCACTGGGAGATTTGGGTGTGCAAAGACTGCAAGACTGGTTTCACTGGAAGCACTGGGTGGCCAGAAAACCAAGATTTTACATGTCATCCTACCTCCTGACTCTGACAGCTGATGCTGCAAGAACAGTGTCCTAGGGAGCAACTATCTGGATTATTCTTAAAAGTAGAAACTGCTCCCTATATGCTACTTAATCTTTATGGATGTCAAATGTGAAAGTGATATCTTAGTAAGGAAGAAATGTTTCACAGAAAAAAGAGGTGAATTATTTCTAACATATATATAACAACCTGGAAATAAAGATTCTGCGTGTCAGCTATATGTTTAAGAATCCACTAAAATTAAATATACAGTGAGACATATACATGGGAAAATGTGATAAAATCAGCAGACATAAGTGGAAAGGCAATGCAAACACCATGACTACCAAGACAGTGGGCAATGCCTCATGTTAGGTAAGAGAGAAGGGAGAGGCAGTAAACCACAATAAATGAGCTGTGTCCCAGGAGGAGGAACGGTCACAGTCTCAGAGGGGTTATTCAGAAATGCCAAACATCTCTTGCATGACAATCAAAGTCATCAACATTTCACATTACTACAGGAAAATAAAGCTGGATTCAACAACACCTTTGAGCTGGGAAAATAAAAATAAAGCACACTTCTGTGTGCTTGGTATGAGCTCTACCCTTTTTGTTGCTTTCTCCAAACAACACTTAGGAAAACTGTGGTTTTTCATAGTTTCAACCCATTGATCGAATGTTATCTAGTCAAACCTTAACTTCAGGCATATTGATTGCAATAAATCCATGCTTAGTGAATTGTGATGACTAAACACACATTTGTAGGCACTGATCAAAGGTTTTGTGTTTACTAATCAGAAATCAGTACTATAAGACTGTAAGATTCAGCTGTCTGAAATGAGCTAGAGATGCCCAGCCCAGTGTAAACGTCTCTAACGTTTACAAAGCAGCTATGCACATATAGAGATATGACAATGCAAGTTTCACTCCTACCTCTGCACATTATCGTCTCGCTGTTAATGTATGCTTACAGGGGAGTTCTTTAAGCTCTCAGTTGCTCTACCATGCTCGGATATATACAACTACAACTTAACACCTCTACCTCAAGTCTCTCCTAATAGTCATCCTGCCAGTTGAGAATACAACTCTACCCCTTGCCCATTTTTAAAATCACGTATGTCTGTGATTAACCATTTGCTGGTTAATTAATTACCCAGTGACTCCAGTTTTCCTGCTAGAACTCTGCATGGTTGGGTGCATTTCTTATCGGTGGGAGAACCCCACGGGGTGAGTGTGATGAGACACTGCGATGCTGTTAAGGTACAACTGTCCCTTTTGCAGTGATACCACGTTATTATAAATATCTTACAGACATAATCAGTATCTGTGAAGCAGGTGCTATTAATACTGAGGGAATGCTTTCCTCTAGCCTGCAGCAGAAGTCGCTTGTGTTACTACTTGCTTTTTACTGCCCTTCCATTATTTATGGGTGGCCCATAAGTATTTGCCTGCACACATATTTGAGCAAATTACTTCTTTTCAGAGACTGTGACTCCTTACTTAGTGCTGGTGTTGCTGTTCTGTTTCCTGATCTTCTTCTGCCACCAGCATATGTATTCTTAGGGTTTATTGCTTTCTTCTTTGTTTGTAACCATATGAACATAACCTTTTTTTTGTTCTGACACAACTTCAATGCGCTTCCCTTCCTCTTACACACGCCCGTAGATCCTTCAGGAATTTTATTTTAAATGAAACCATTTCTATCATGTCAGTCTGCATGAATAGAAGTTACTTCAGTCACTCACCTGTCACTTAGCAAAACACAAAGCACCAATAGCCAAGAGACAAGATCACCTGGTGGAATTGGTGAATCTCACATTGTGCACTAGTGTCCATGAGCCAATTTCAGCTTAGCTGATGGGTGGGTGATAACAAGAGCTTTGCTGCCCAGGCCCGCGGATGGTAACAGTGAGTCAGCAACAGAAGCAGAGGTGGGAGAGGCAAGATGCAGTCAAGGCGGCTGCAGGCAGCTGGCTGCCTCCTGGGGTATACGGGGACATCTCTGTTGGCAGAGGGAAGCAGGTAGGATGTGATTCTGCTAATTTTGCTAGGAGGTAGGCAGAAGTGAAGTAGCAGTCTGAGCAGAAATTACTAGTAACTGATATATGCATAGGCTACCAGTAGTGCTCTGTGGCTTGCCACACACCCTGCGTCGTTACCGAAGCCCCATTTGGTGGTGCCAGTGCTCGTGCCCAAACCAGGAGCTGTAGCAGCCTGGGAGGTGGGCATGCTGCAAGCCAGCGGCAGTGGGTGCTCTCTGCCAGACCCTGTGGAAGGGACCTGGCTCATGTACCCATCCCACCTCCCTGGGGACTGCCCCCACCTGTGGGGAAAGCCAGTCCCCCCAGCTTCTCATCGCTTCTCAAGGAAAACATCCTGTTAGACCGCTTTCTCACAAAAACCCTCCTGCGAAAGCACCTCTTCTGGCCATGACTAGCAATTTATTGCATGGAAAAAGGCAGTCCCTCAAACAGGTGGCTCTGATGGTGTATACTGCAAGTCCAATCTTTTGAAAACAATCGAGAAATCCACTAGAGAGGTATGCAACGAACCACTCCAAAACTGTTTATGCTACCTTTGATTGAGAAATGGGTAGCAATTTAGACCCAGACATACTTCTGGGAGAGCCTATTCAGATCTCCTAATATAGAGGAAAAGTATTCGCATTGTTCAGTAACAAAGTACGGTGAAAATGTTAATATTTTCTTTGGCTTTTACGTTGTTATCACTGACAGTCTTGGCAAAAAGACTATTTCCTTTCTAACAACAACAAAAAATATACCTGATCTAATTATAACTTTGAGTTTACAGCTTTTACCATTTATGGGGATTATTGACGAATACCGGTGTTGAGAATCAAATAACTTACTCTGGAAAGAAGAAATAGTTTTTAGCTGCATATTTAACACATTAAAAGCTACATGCTGTATAAAAACTGAATATAGGGGAGAAAATAATTACCTAAAGGATAGCAGTCTTTTTAGAAAGTCCATAAGAGGATATACAATAGATAAGAAGTCTAAAGGTAATTCTTCCATAAAAGTGACACCTCAAAGAACACTTTTGAAGAAGTATGCTTTACTTAATAAAAGGATTTTAATGATGTTTACATTACCAATACTAACTATTGCCAAAATTAACATTAATCATGCAGAGTTCTTTATTGCATTCAATACCATGCAGAGGAATAAGCTGAGAACAGGACATTTTGCCTTGTCTGGAAAGATCGGGGAGGGCCTGAACCCATCATGCTCTTGTATGTCCTAATAGAAGATGCTTATAGTCTCAGGTCCTGATCTGGTCTCCAACAGTTTCTCTGTGTTTCTCCAACAGTTAAATTCTTAACTTTCTGTAGGAAAGAGCACAAAGGAAGAATTCTCTTCTCTTTACTGATGGAAAGAGGTTAGGCTGTAAGCCCACCTATTCCCCCCTTACTGGAAGAGCTGCACAAGGCTGGCCACAGAGCAACAAGGAGGTGGCACCTAATCCAATGCCTGCTGACATTTTTGGTAACTATCCCTTGTCTCCTGGCAAGGAGAGAAAAGCTCCTGAACTGGAACTATTCAGGTTTTGATTAAAGAAATCACTATCAGACCAGTGGGACCAGTGACACGGCTAGTCAGACAACTAATATTTCTTGGATTCCTCCAAATATGTGTACACACAGATATACATCTCACTACATATAAGTATCTTTCCATTTTAAATTAGAATGAAGGAGCTGTACACATGGGTTTTCCCTTATTTCTGTATATTTACAACTCTTTTTTACCTTCTAAATAACTTTATATTCTTTATGCTCCCCATGTTAATTAGGGGTCAAATTAAAGAAGGCTGTCTTATGATACACCTCCCCCAGCATGCCCTTGAGGTTGTGTCTTAATGGGAAAGAGCATCATGTGAGGAATCTGAGGAATTTAAACATTCGTGACAACATTGCATTAAAATCAGTATGAGACTAACTCTTCTGAAGTTTAACCAGCTGGGACAGCCACTTCATCACTTGGTACGTGAATAAGTGCAATCAGGAAACCACTTGTGTCTGTGTATTGTCTAGTATCCCAGAGGGGGTCTTACTACTTACTCACAGCCCTCTTTTCAATTGGGTAATAGGAACAAGTCCACTGATGAGAATCCACTAGAGTATTTTTAATAATACATTTATAGAAGCAGATTTTATTACAGCTCATGACTGAAAAAAAAAAGATTAATGCAATGTTTGTTTGAAAACTCTCAAAAGGAAGCTCCACCTGTCCACCTTGGAGGGCCACCAGGTTACTAAACCCTATTAATCATTAGCAAGGTCATTTCCAGGTCTTCCCTAACCCTAAAATTAAGACATAGCTGGTGATTATCAAAATCCAATTACCCAACACGTTTTCCCAGTTGTTTATTTAAGCTGGGTAATTTCTTTAAATACATGTTCCCATGTTTATTCAGCACTCCTGAAAAATGCAACGCCCAGATTCCCGGTCCTCAGCTTTTCATTCTCTCTAGTAGTTTTGGAAGCAGCGGTGATGGCCGCTGCCCTCCAAGAGCCATTGCCCTCCGACCCCAGCATTGCAGACGTGGGAGGCGCTTCCTTCTGCTCTCTCAGCCCTCTGTCCCTCTGCAGAGCTTCTGCGCTGCGGAGGCAGGAGCTGTGTCAGCTGCGCAGGTGGAAGGAAGCCATTAATTAGCGGGAAGAGCAGTGCTGGCGGTGGTTACTGGGGAGGGAGTTTGTTCTGGGTCCTCAGATCCCGCTTGTACCAGGGGATGCCCTGTAGGGCTACTCTCCCTGGGCTTTACTGCAGGGACTATGGGAAAAACACTGCACTTCCCCTCTGCATTTCCCTCTCTAGTGCTCACAGACTAGGTCTAGACATGGGTCCTGATTCTCTTCCCCTGCTGGTCCATCTCATCAGCAAATGCTCTCAATTCAGGTGGGTTTTGCACTGCTGCAGTTGTACTGAGAGCACAAGTAGGCATGTGGTTTCTACCACTTACTACCTTACTGGTGCCAGACTTCACTTGCTTACTTAGTTTTATGTTTCAGTAGAGTACTTGAAAGGAAAAAAAAATAGATTTATAAAAAGGACAATGAGAAAAATACAGGTCTCAGCTTTCCTACTGCTTTTAGCAAAATAGCTTTGAGAAAACATGGTCATGTAGATGAAACTATGTGATACAGAAAGCTGTGGTTGGGTGTGAAAAGGACAGTAAATCAGAAAAGGACATAATGTTGTTATTAATCCTGTATTTCAATATAAAATGAATAAAAATAGGATACTGCATAACTCCCATTGACTTCATTAAGAAAAATTAGCATTAAAAAAAGGAACAGTAGAGAAGCAGAAATACAGAGGGGTTAAAACAATCTTTGCAGAAGACTGAACATACTGCCATTTTCTTTCAGTCTTGGGCAAACCATAGCACAGATCTTCTAATATAAGATTGAGACATATCTTCACAAATCCAGATTTATAACATCCATTACAGTCAGTCCTCAGAAGGTTAAGAGATGACTCTCATTTGAGGTGAAATATAATCTGACAAATTTTAAAGTAACATTCACAGTATTGATAAATAGTTGCTTCTAACAAGCATAAGAATGGTTTATGTATTTTTCACAAATGCTTATGTATGATTCTTGCTCTGTACGTCCTAGCCTGAAATATATATCATCACCTTGTACTGCTTATATTACTGGATATCTTGGGAAAGTGGGGCTGAATAAGAGTATGGTTGTATTAAATGATGTGGTAATCTCTTGGTTTTTTTCTGACCATCAGCATACTGTCTCAAACAAGTCCTCTAAGCACGAGGCAAAACTCCATTACTGAGCACCCAAACTTGAAAAAAAGAATATTTTTTTTTCCTAGGTCTACATTATTTTCTTGGAAATGTAGAGCACATAAGTTTCAGTTTTCTGTTGTGCTGCAGCACATATTAGAGAATATTCTGATAGAAACCCCCACAAGTTCTGATAATAGACAATACCCATTAATGCAATTATCCTCTTATTTACTCCTACTTTCAACAAAGGTCAAGCAATATCATCAGTATTAGTTTGGGAAAATAATGACTAAAAAAATTCATTATGTAACTATGTGAATGTCATCCTAATAAATTAATATTTGCACATAGTACTTATTGCATATAATGTACTTTTTATTTTTACACTCCCAGGTGCCCTGTGAAGCGTTGCTTTACAGATGCTGTTTGGCAGATCCATGATGATAACTCAGTTTCTCAAATGATCTCTGATT